>NC_090922.1:532560728-535060728 GCF_040938575.1 Ambystoma mexicanum
AGTGAAATGATGGGCTGAAGGCGGTATCATGGTGAACAAGTCATGTCCGGCACCACCGAATACTGTGTTTCTACAATTTTATTTATTGCGCATTGATCAATAATCTGTCTCCATTGTGCTGGAATACAAGGCTTCCCATCAATTTGTTTTTGTACAGGAAGAATTGGGCTGTTGCACGGACTCCCCACACTTTTTTTTAGAATCCCTGTAACCACAAAATCCTGTATTATGGGCTTAATTCCTTCAAACTCTTCCTTGGGTATTTTATACTGAGGAATTCGTGATAATACAGCACCTGGCTTAACCCTTATTTTCAATGGGTCAACTACCATACATCCTAAGTTCTGGTGGCAATTCATCAGTAGAAACGCCAACACATTTTGAAAAGGACTCTGCATTACATGTTAGGGGTATATTCCATCAGGTGAGCAGCATGCACATGTTTCAGCAAATCCATTCCGAACAGATTTAAAGCACATTTATCAGTGACAAGAAGCTGAGCCATGCAAGATATAGGACCTATACTGAACTATACAGAATTAGATAGAATCAGATGTTGGACTTTGGACCGGATTATTAGAGAATCCCACTGATGTGTTGATTTTCCCAGAGAGGAGAATATGGGGCACTAGTTTGTGGGAAATTAATGTACGGGGCACACTTGTGTCAAGGAGAAATGTTGCCTGTTTGCCTTGCACTGTAGTTTTTACAAATGGCCCCTTTGAATCTACTGGAATATGTATGCGCCCTTTTCCCTCTCAAGGCCAGCCCTGTGCTGTGTAGTCTATCGTGCTATAGTCATCTTCATAATAATTGCTAGGTGAATATTGCTGGCCTTGCCTAAGGTCAAAATAATGATGCTGTTGCTCATTAGTCTCTCTTGATGTGTCACTATTTGTTACTATGCTGTTCCCAGCACTGATCCTTGTAAAAGCTCCTCTTATCATTCCTCGCCCACAGGAGCGTCAGCGCCTGCCCCAGCGCAACAGACACTCCTTTATCCAGTGGTCTTCTGCTTTGCAAAACGACACCCATTATCTATCATACCTACTCCATTAATTGGCAGGATACTACCACCTCTTACTCCTCTATACATTACTCTTCCCTTTTGTATATGCATATTAACTCCGCCTCTTTCTGGAAAAGCCTGTTGCTTTAGCGCCATTGTTTTTAATTCCATCATTTTCTTTTCCTTCTCCCCTTTATCTTCAGCATGGCGATTGGCATAATACCTAGCCATAGTCACAATCTGGGCAGCAGTTTGAGCTGGCCATGTAGACTCATGTTTGTATATCATTCTTTAGGTGAGGCAACAATCCCTCTACAAAGTGTGAACATAAGGCTTTCTGTCCCTCTGGGATAGCCATGTGCATTCCACTGAACGAGGTAAAAGTTTCTTCCTTTCGTGCAAAATATTTTTCAACTGACTCCACTTCTTTCTGCCTGCAAGCAGTCAATTTATCCCAATTCATTTGCTCACTGGAACCATTTGCTAAATACTGTAAGGAAGGCATGGTATCAAAGTAAGACAGACACAAGTGACCACCGTTCAAGGGTGTTTATTGAAACTTATCAAGAGTGTGATAAACGCCTATGAAAACCTAAATCTAAGATGGGAGCAAGCTACGGCCATCAACTAATAATAATGCAGTCCTAGTGGAGTCTCATAATAATAAAAGGGCCTATACTAAAACAAAACTATTGCCAATCCTTACCCATAATTTACAAATAGTGTGGGGAAATGTTCATGAAAAAGAAAGAAGTGTTCACAAAATGATAAGACAGGATGTTGAGGCCTTCGGCTCACTTCCCCACGTTTTAAGCATGGGTCAAGGCGGTACACTTGAGCACAGCACACTCTTGGGCTTCTTCAACATGAGGACACAGTTTCATTACCAACATCAGGGCCTTGTATGCCCAAGTCTCTTATGTTAACAAAGTCTCTTAATTCAGAGGGCCTGATGTACCAAATCAAACAAAGTTCCTTTACAAAGATTCAATTCACGTGAGTAACTTTTCACCCCGGACCCTCTTCACCCGGGCTCAAATCCCTTGTCCACAATTAGTCTCCCTCAGCCAGGCTCGGACCAATGTCAGCAATATCTTTTCTCTGGTGACTCACGGTGCACCCCGGATTCCCCTCAGCCGGGCTCAGATCCCTTTTCCACAATTAGTCTCTCTCAGCCGGGCTTGGACCAATGTCGATAATATCTTTTCTCAGGTGACTCACAGTTCACCGCGGATCCCCGTGAGCCGGGCTCACATCCCTTTTACACAATTTGTCCCCCACAGCCGTGCTCAGGCCAATTACAGTTCATATTAGCTATCAAAGACATTTGAATGTGCACAGGGTTTGGCTTGACCTGTTGCAGGATCACTTCCATTTCACAGTTCCCAATTTTACACTCTTTAATTGGAGAGCTTACAGAGACCCTTGAATGAGCACCCACGTGGCGCTGGACCACTCTGTCTATGGCATCTACTTGGGTTTCAAAAGTTTGCTCACTTCTTGAATATTCAATTATATTTGCAACGCTCATCACATACCCCTTAAACTCGGTTCTTTGTAGATTTCTTCATACAATGTTGCCGCTTGCAACCTTGGATATACCACAGACTGGTCTGCTATCAGTCTTCCCGACTCACCTTCTGTGTGGACTTTACTAGAGCAGTTTTGTTGTAGGAGCCAAGGACAGTACCAGAGTGGCAATCGCACCTCCCCGCCTTGGCTGTCGATGCGGGAGAGCCCCGGATACCTCTGATACACAATGCATCTTTATTCCGCTTTAATTCCCGGTCTTATGTTTCTTATTCTCAAGGGTTTGTGAAAGTTGCGGTTTCCTTCCTCTGAAAAGGCCATGAGCAATTCCCTCCTTGTAACCCTTTCTGGTCTTGCCGTCTTTCTCTTCGTATTAAAATGGCATCTTGGAACTGCTGCTTCCTTGTGTGTTTTGCCTTGCTCAGAGTGTGCTTTTGTGCTCCGCCTTTTATCTATGTGGGAGAAGTGTGATGGAAGTCACGTGTGTGTAATTATCAGTAATTGCCTGACTCTACCTGACCCTTGTGTTGGGACATGTCAGGTATACGGCTCAGGTTTTAGTCTGCTTTCTCTCACAGTGAGCTGTCGGTGAAAACGTTTCTGTGTCAGGAAAGAGGGGGTTAGTTCCTAGGTATCCTACCTTGTAGGATGGGGAAAAGATGTTATTGGGTAGGGGATACCGCATCTACCTTCCAGTGTCCAACTTCCATTCCCCGACGACCCCCCCCCCCATCCAGGTGATCCTCGCGCGCTGGTCCACCCATAGGAACTGGATCCAAAAGCGATGGCCGTGTCCTTAACACCTGGATAACCGATCCTCGGGGACTAGCGGGTGAGACTATGCAACGTGGATGTACCTGTTCTTTGTCCAGGTTATTTGCTTTTAAAAACTAGGAGAGAACATGGATGAGATATCTCCAAGAACTCTTGCATATTCCATTGATTTTCTTTCGCCGATGAAGGTAGCGGTGGAGTGGTTTTATTGCTCTCTCTAAAGTTACCTATGAACTGGTCTCTAAGGATTGACTCTGGTTTCATAAGCTCTTTATATCTTGAATGGGTTTCATGGGGTTCTGATTTTTCACAGTCCCATATTGGAGATTTTGGGAGTAGTAATTTGATTGTCAGCAATTCTGGGGAAAAAATTATCCAAAGGGAGGTGGAGTTTCCTGCAAGAGAGTAGAAAAGGTAGGGAAATCCCAAACCAGAATAACTTCCTCGGGAGTCCCGGAATGATGGCTGAAGATATTAAACAGGAGGCGCTGGAGGCAAAGTTAAAGCAAATAGGCCTGGGCCCCATCCTTTGACGGGCAATCAAAGCTGTCTACACGACCCCAAAAGCCTCTGTAATGGTGAATTCCCAGTTCTCTCGCTGGTTCCTGCTCAGTAGAGGAACAAGACAAGGTTGCCCTCTTTCGGCAATACTCTTTGCATTGTCCCTAGAACCACTCGCCCGAGCCCTCCGAGCAGTCACTGCCGTGAAAGGAATCCGAGTAAATGGTAGAGAATATAAACTGGCCTTGTATGCAGACGACATCCTGCTCCATGTACTAAATCCACTGTCATCAATCCTACGCGCGATACGCCTCATAGAAGACTACGGGACACTCTCTGGTTTCAAAATCAACAAAACCAAATCCATCCTCTTTCCACTCCACAAACCTTCCCAAGGACAGCAAATAGAGCTTGAACGCCTTGGCCTGACCATTGGGGGCCACACACTGAGATATCTGGTGATCATCATAACAAGAGACCTAGCACAGCTCGACGAGGCAAACTTCCCACAACTCCTAAACGCCCTCAAAACTGATCTCTCAAAATGGAAGTCACTCACAATCTCTTGGATGGGACGCCTAAACGCGATCAAGATGGTGAGCCTACCACGCTTCCTATATCCCTTCCAGGTCCTCCCCATCACGATCCCGGAACACCTTTTTAGACAGGTCAAGAAGGTCATGTTGGAATTCTTGTGGGATGGAATGAAACCCCGAATACCGTACGATATCCTGATACTTCCGAAGGAACTGGGAGGAGTAGGCCTTCCAGATATAGAATGATACTACCAGGCAACCCAACTTAGAATCCTGATCCACACCTGCGGGATAGAAAGTAGCTCCAATGGGTCCAGCTAGATAGCGATAACCTGGTCCACGTAACCCTCGCAGAGTGGCTATGGGTCCCCAGATTGAAACTCACGAGACGCCTGCGCGACCTCCCAATACTGGGTACTGTGTGGAACATCTGGAAGAAAGGGAAAGGGATGACTGGAGTCACAACGTGGCCTTCCCCCCTAAACCATCTCTGGTCCCCCAGGATCTGAGAGAAAATCCCCGAAAAACACGCCAGGTATCAAGCCTGGTTCGATACCGGACTGGAAAGAGTTGGCCAACTGTGGAGAAAAGGGAAATTCATTTCAATCTCAGAACTAGAAGAAGCCCTCCAAATTCACCTGATTCCGATCTTCTTGTACCTACGATTGAAAGGGGTGCTATCGAGAGGAGAATGGAAGGCCAGGACACGAAGAGAGCTGACACCCTTCGAAACAATCCTTGACACAACTAAAGGCTTAATAACCTGCATGTACAAGACCTTAATCACTAAAGACCAAACTCAGAGTCTCCGCCTCAAAGGAAAATGGGAAAAAGATTTTGACTGAGAATTTGACCAACAAGCCTGGGATACAATCTGTGAAACGCCGGCCAAAATATCAGTAGCCACCCAGTACAAATTGCATGCTGTAAAATTACTCCACCGCTGGCAGTACGATCCACACAGGCTGTCTAAAATGTTCCAAACCTCCAGCCCAAGATGTTGGCGGCAATGTGGTATGGACGCCGATTATTGGCATATGTGGTGGAAGTGCCCCAAAGTGCGCATTTAATGGCAAGAGGTCCTGGGATGGATTAAGCAACTAGACGGCATAGAATGATAACCATCCCCCCTTCTGATTCTATTTGGCCTTGAAGAAGAGGACGACGAATTGGTGCAGGTGAAAGGACTAGTGTACCCCCTGCTACTGGCAGCAAGAGCAGGCCTAGTTATCAAGTGGAAATCCCCAAGACTGCCAGACGAAAAGGAATGGCTGAAAATTGCCATGAACATATACACAATGGAACAAATAACTGCTGCCCTTCATGACAAGGCCGCGAGACACGAGGAAACCTGGAGCGACTTCACGGGGCACTACATTACGGGTTCGGTCATAAACGACTCACCGCGTCATTGAAAATGCCAATCACTCTGCCCAACCAGGAACTGAACACCGAAATCCATACCCTCCATTAATCTTGCCTGTCACAAATTTCACCTGTAACTGAAGACACCAACAACGACCATCGATCAACGTCACACCGCCCACTTTAGTTCACTACAACAAACACAGCGCCCTGGAAGTTCCACGAGCAAGGACAAGGGGAGGGAGGGGTGGAAAGGGAGGTATACTGTTCGTCCATCAGAAGGGGACGTGTATCTTATGGTTAAAATGTTGTACGGGTGGGATGCAGTAATCCTGTGAAGTAACTATGTATGCTGAACTATGCACCCACCCAGCTGTTCACTTCTGATGTTAAAAATCAATAAAATTGAATTTGAAAAAAAAAACAGGACAGGCCCCGGATATTAATGTGTATGGGTATTTTGGGGTATACTTCATTGTCCCTGTGTACACAGATAACTCTAACTAGGGCAGCGTTCTCGAGGTCCTTTGTTGCAACCAACTCAGCTCGTATATCGGTTTGCTTTCTACCCAAGTCAGTTAATGCCTTGCTTCCCATTCACCCAAGCCTTTTCCTATGTGAAGTCAGCAGAAGACTGACCTAAACATACGCCAAAGGTCTCTAGGGCTCTACCCACTCGTCTCCCTTTAAACAGCCTATTTCCATAGGTTCGTCCCTTACATTTTTCGGGCAGTGTCTAGCTAAATGCCCCATTTCTCTACAGGAAAAGCAGATAAGAGGATAAGAGTGGTGGTCTGCTTCCTTTAGTTTCCTCCATTCTGCTTTCGTCTTTGGTTTTGAGGTCAGATCTCTTTCTTTTGGTATCCCTTCCTTGGTCCTGTACGTATGACCCACCCTTGTTTGTCTACTCCCTGAGGTTGAGGTTGGTGGATAGGTTTGTAATCTTTCTGTTCCTCCCCTCGATGTGCCAAGTGGAAGTGTTTAGCTGCATCTGAGTGGTTTTGTGCAGTTTCAATGGCCATGGCTATGGTAGGTCGACTTAACTGTAAGGTGGCTTTTTGCACAAAAGGGGGCAAGGAATTGGTGAACAGTTTTTTTTTAATTTCTTTTTTTTGTATTTCTTTTAATTGATTTACAATTTTTTCAAATCTTCTTCCAAAGAGAAAAGGGAAAACAATCCGCATATGCTTTCTTAAAATTATGCAGGAGCACGTTTGGTTTGCCGGGTGTGTTTAAGTCTGTTCCCCCCCAAATGTTTTTTCCTTTTTATTATTTTTCTTTTTTTCTTTCTTTTTTGTCCTTCCCCTGACGTGCTTTCTTTGCCATTGATACCCCTTGTGTGATTTGGAGTGCTGCGTTGATATTGCTTCCCCCCCTTTTTTCACAGTCCAAGATTGTCGAAGAATGATACCACTGCTACCACTAAGTTAGTTTTTCCCCATTCATCAAACTGAGCCACCAATCTTCTTCCTTATATGCTTGAGATTTGGATAGTATGTGGCCCAATGAGTTGTCCTTAGCTTGTTTAGGCCCACACAGGCCAGCAGCAGATGTCTGATTGTTTCTGTTTGGTCTGAGGCCTTACAATGGTGGCAGTTTTTTGAAGATGACAGCACTCTGATTGCCCGAACTTCATTAGTAGCTAACAAGTTCAGACGAATCCTCATAAAAGTATTTCTGAAAATCCTGTTTGGGAATGTTTCCATGTATCCCAAAGGCTGATTTATTCTTTTCGTGTTTATTGGAAGGTCTGCTGTTAATCTGTATTTGGCCGCTGTTTCCTAAGTCTCGATCCAATATCATTCTGCAAGCTTCTTTTTTGTTTTGGTAGGATTTTGCCACAAAAGCTGACAATTATTTCCAGGCTAGCTTTGTTTCTGTTTCCCCAAGCGCTCAAAGAGCTGTTTTTGCCAGTGGAAAGTTCTTTGTAGATGATTTTGGAAATCTTCGGCCGTGAAGGTGATAATATCTTTCTGTATAACATCAAGGCATTCCGCTCAACTGTTGCTTGTAAGAACATCAAACTTAATTTGCGTCGAATGGAAGCCAGTGGAGTAGACTGTGGTAAATGCAGGACTCACCGCCAAAAACACCCCTCCAATCTCAACCATGTCTTGGACGGCATATCTGGCATTGCTTCCACTTCGTAAATAAATGACGGCAGAACTTTTGCCTTGTAAAAGTTCACTGTCGGAAGGATGGAAAAGCGACCGAATTTCCTGTCAACTGCTTTTGTCTGAGTCATTAGGCTTTTTGTCTTTTCAAACAAGAGTTCTTGCATTTGAAACTCAACTGAGCTATTGTTCAACTTTATCCCTAGGTATTTAAATTCTTTCACTCTTTTGATCTTCACTCCATCTAGATGCCATTGCAGATTTTCAGATCTCTTGACAGATTTTTCCAATACCATGACTTTGGTTTTGTCCTTGTTGATCTCCAGGTTGTTTTTTTTAATGCAGTTTGACAAGTTGTTTAATTGTCGCTGGAGGCCAACTGGAGTCTGATCTAATAGGATCATGTAATCTGCATACAGGAGGCGAGTTATGCTCACCCCTCCTAGCGTTGGAGGAAATGATCAGATGTTCCCTTCTGAGTACTGAAAGTCACCTAGAAATGAGTTAAACAAAGCGGAAGCTAGTGGGCAGCCCTGCTTTACTCCTCTTGATATCACAATTTCTTCAGATAGTAGCACCTTGCAGTTTAATCTCACCCTCATTGACATGTCAGTATAAAGAGCCTGTATCGGCTCTAAGATCATTTTTGGGCATTCCCACTTTTCAAGCTTTTGCCAAAGGATGTCTTGGTTGACCTGGATGAAAGCTTGAACCAGGTCTATGAAGGCAATGAATATTCTGGGACTCCCGTCGTTGATCTTGCCCTTCAGTGAGCTTAGGACTAGTATGTTGGCGGTTGTTCCCAACTCTTTTACAAAGCCCAACTGGAATGGGTCTGAACATGTAACTGTTTAGTCCAAGACTGGAAATGATCTAGAGACAGTGATCCAAACACCTTGCCAATGACGTCCAGTAACACTATAGGGCTGTCTTTTGGCCCCTTTTTGTAGATCGGAACTACTGTTACGGTTTTCCATGATTTTGGAATTGATTTGGTCTGCACGCATCGTTTGAAGACTTCATGGATGAAAAAGGCCCATTCCTCAGGATGCTCTTTGAGGTCAATGTTTATGATTCTGTCAGGCCCAGGTGCTCTCGAGCTGTTTAGTTTGATGATCTTCCCCAGTATTGTCTCTTTGTCGTGTGAGATGGTCCAGGGATTATTTAAATCCCACTGTGTGGTTCGACTATCTTCTCTTAATGTTTGGAAGCGTTTCGTGAAGTGGGTCACCCATACTTCTTCACCTATGTTGTTTTGTAGGGAATTGTCAGTTGCAAATGCTGTGGATTTAATCAGGAACAAGAAGTCTCTTGATCTCTGGCCACATATTATCCGTAACATCTCCTCAGAGTCAGAGTGATACATTTTCTGTCTGTACATTATAAGCCAGTTCTTGTATTCCTTTGCAATGAGTTTTGCTTTTTCAACATTTTCTTCTGATCCTGACTTGTCGTATTTATGAGCAAACTGTCCTTCATTGCTCTTGGTGCTTTTCCCTTTAAAACGGTAAAGAGTAAGTAGGGGTTGGTAGTCGACCACTGCTCCATCTGTAGCCTTTTTTTCTTGATATTGATTTTCCTTATATCGTTTGTTTAGAGAGCTTATAGCTTTTGCTATAAGTTTTAGATGGGTGCCACTGTTACTACCTTCTACTTGGGCTGCCATTTTAGATCTTAAGTTTCTCATTGACTTCCATGCTACCAATAGAATGTTGTGGTCACTGTTCTTAGTTCTTATAATTATGAAGGACGCGATAAGGGACAAGAATTCTCTAGATGTAAATATATAGTCTATTGTTCCACTTTGCCCTTCAAGTTCCCATTTCGGGGGTTTTCCGGCTTGTCTAGATCAAAGAGCGAATGTAGGTTGTAGAGGTCTCTTGAATCCATCAACTCTAACCAAGCGGCTCCTCGAAGTTAGAGCTTTTGCTGCTCGAGTTCCTTTGTAATTGGTTGTAATGCAAGTTGCATTTAGGTCGCCGCATACGATTATGTATTGAGCTTGATGGTCAATATGTGCCTCGTCGATAGCTTTCTCTACAATTCGCAAACAATTTTCGTTGCTCTGGGCGTTTGGGTTCCAGTACACATTAATTACTGCAATGGTGTTCTTGTTTGTGTCATTCAAGGGGTCTTGTTGTTGCCAGTTTATCAGAATCGCTTGCACAAATATATGTGAAACAAAGGTTTTGACAATTGTTAAGCCACTGCCCGATCTTACTGCTGTAAAAAGGCCCGAAGTGGGCCTTCCTTTTGTGCATTTTCCAGCTGGGCAGATAGAAATTTCGTAACCATCCAAGTAGGGTTTATCCATTAGCCACCTCTCTTGAAGACATAAGATGTCAAACTCACCCAAGCTGACGTCGCTCGGAGTAGTCAAGTGATTGAACCCTCTTGTGTTCCATGAACCTATTGTTAAAATGTCTGAAACCGATGGATGGTTTAAAGTGCCGCTCTCCTGTAATCGTGTTTCGGATGGCTATCTTTTTAACTGTGATGCAAGGGCTGAGGGAAGCGAGGCCCAATTTTTGTAATCCTGTTCCTTTGTAGTGTTTGCACTGCTGTTTGTTTGATTTGGCTGGCTACCAGTGGACAGGTCTTGTTCGAAGGTCACTAAATTTCAGCATTGGGCCACTGGGCCTTCTCCCCACCCCCAGAGGGTCTTTGTATGTTTCTCCTTCTGGGGTCTAGATGTCTCGACTTCCGCGTTGCGTCTTGGGGTGCGATCTTGGTTCCATATTGATTCGGCCTTGATTGTGTTGGTGGGAGTTGGGTTTCCTGGTAGAATTACCTCTTCCTGTTGTTTCTGTTTGACCCATGTCCTCTACGGGGTGCGTATCTGACCCAGTGCAGGACTATAGATATGCTTTCTGTTTCACTTCATTTTCATTCCGATTTTACAAATTTTCAGAGTCTGATTTGATTTTTGTGAGGTCAAATCCTAACAGTAAACTCTCAATTTGATTCTAACAACATACTTTTCACTACTGGAGACGTGATGTGAAGATATGAGCGATCTAAATGTCAGTCTTCTCCAAATTCAATTATCTTCAAATCCTCTGAGCAAATTTGTCTCAAGTTGGGAATGCATTGTTACAAGGACAGAATTGTTTTTCTGTTGAAGATTACCCTTTCCTCTTTGTCCAAATGTTTTTCCAACTTGAACGTACGGTTGCTTTTGTACGTTTCTCTCCTGGTGCAGCGTTCTGCATTGTGGAGAGTTTTCTTCCCCTGATCTAAATGGGATTTAGTCCTTTTCTTTATACTGTCACTTTGCCCCCTTCCTCTCTCACTACTTCTATATTTATGGTGTGTGGAAGTTACACGGCAATGGCCTGAGCTTCTTCTTGGGGCCACTCCTTTGGTGGACTCCTATTCCTTCTAATTGCATTGCTCCACTTTACAATCTGGTCAGGTTTGCTCTTTTTCCCGGCCTTTGGTACAAAATCAAGCGGGGCCTTATTTTCTTGCAGTTGCCTTTATGGTAGCCTGTTTTTCCCACTTTTTAGCCAATGTTCTGAATGGTGGCGAGTTCGTCTCATCTGTTTGTCGCTTTGTCCCTAGAGCAGAGCCCCGAGGACTTAGCTGGGATGTTGCAATTCTTTGTTTACTTTGAGGGACTCTAGTAAAGTCAGACTCTGATTCCTCAATTGAGTACTGACTCATTTCCATCAAGTAAATACTTGTCTCAGACTCATCCAAATTTATTTGCAGATTGCTTTTCTCTTTTTGCGTTTCCTGTGAGATATAGTTTGAAGCTTTAGGGTTTTGATTATGACATACTTTCCAGGGCGCAGGTATTGGATGTGCTAAAGGGTCTTTATTTGTAGCTCTCGTTTTCTTTGGCATTGAGTTTGGTCGTAATTCTTCTTCTGTGATGAGCCTTAATTCGTCACATAGGTTTCTTGATTGACCAAAAATGCTAAAGTCTTTGTTTGAGACTTCAATAGTGCTATTACTATTTTCTGATTGTGTTGCTTCATCTTGAGATTTTTTTTATTGCGAAGTTGGTCGTGGACTTTCAATACTGTACAGCCATTTCTCCTCATTTTTAGTTGGGCTTCAGTCAAGTCTGTAGTCGATGTCGCAGTTGAATCTGGATTTTTCTGTTTCGACGTGACTTTGTTCTTGGGGACCGTAGCTCTAATGGTTTCCACCATTCTTATCTTTGTCCCATTCCAAAGTTCAGTTGAATCTGCGGTCAAATCCACTTGTTCAGAGGTATTTTTGGACCGTGTGTTGACAGGTGGATGATTTTTAAATCCTGTTTGTCTAACCGTTGTAAATTGGCTATGGTCATCAGTCCCTGTGAGGGGGTCAAGTTGATCTTACATTAGTATCAGCAGTGTGTTTGTAGAGGAACTTTGATCTCTCATGGCCGGTTTGCACACTTCCTATGCAGTAATGTATCCCTCAAGATATATTAGCTTAGTGTTCATAAGTGCGATTAGAGTGATCTTTTAATGTGTCATTTAAAGCCTCATAAACTTTACTGAACGGGGCTAACGCTGTAGTAATTGTGGCCATTATTGTGAGCAAATGTGGTTTTCTATTTGGTGTTTCTTTTCCGGTTTTATACAGGGTTTCTCTAGATCTTCTATTTTGTGACGAAAGGTTTAAAGAGGAAAATTCTGTAGGTGGAGACAGGATGATTTTGTTGCTACAGAAATACTCTCAGGCCCTTTCTCTTGTACAGCTAATGTTTCACCACCCAAAGGGAGTCTAGGTCCCTCTATGCAATGTTCCACCAAAGGCGGAGGGGCTTTAGCTAAGTCCTGTGTAGGTTGCAGATGACTTGATGCGAGGTAAGTAGGCCTGCCTCGTGGGGGTGGTGGGGTTGATTTCCACATAGGTGGACTTGACATGTGAATTCCAACTACAGAATTGGTTAATGGTAGAGTTTCGCCCGTCCTCTGTTCTGAAATCCCTATATCCAAGGGCGGGGTACATCCTCTCTCGCCCATTTCCATAGTGTTTGTCTTTCTTATGTTTCCAAAGTAATGGACTGGGTTCGAGGTAGCTGCCTGGCTTCCATTACTTTTGATAGCCGTCGAGTTAGAGTCTGTGGTTGGTAGGCGGTCAAAGTGCCACTTTCTGGTGGCTAATGAAAGAGCGGTTGTTGGCAGAGAGTCCTGTTTTGGGGACATATTTGTGTCCACAACTACTTTCACTGGCTAGGTGTCCTTTACTGTGTGATCCTGGGCACCTTCTAAAATGTCTGCGTCCGATAGTTCACTCATATTGGCATTTGACAGCCTGCTATGCTTGTGAAAGAAGTAGTTTGCTAAAGAGTCAGGAAAAGGAGGTCTCAATGGCGTTATTTTCCGGTAAATGTGTGTCTTGGGATTAGTTGGTTTGTATACTTTTAAATTCTGTTTCTTTTTAATTTTTTTGCTAATGTGTAAAGTATTTGGCGTTGAGGTCACTTTTTCTGTAGCTTTTGAGCGTTCTGATGTTACTATTTTCTTACTGCCGGAGAAAGGATTTCGATGTGTATTACTACCTCCCTTTGTATAATCTTTGCCCTTATTATTTGAATTTGTTTTCTGCCTTTTGGGCCAGTTAATGTGTGAAGATAACTCTTGGGGCACCTTCTGAAAGGGATCCTCTTCTTCTACTTCCTCGTTTTTCTCACTAGTTTCAGATGCAGAGGCGATCTCAGGCTGGTCGTTCTCTTTATCTCCAACTAGCAGGCTCTTCAGATCCTCTACTTGGGTTTGCAGGTGTACCTCGATTTGCACCATAAGTGGAGGCGGGGCTCGACCGGGTTGCAGGTCTACGGCATACTGTAGCGCTCTAGAGGCCCGCGTCTCTTCTCCCGCGGTATTCCCCAGCGGGTGGTGCTGTCCGATCTCGACTTCCCACGCGGCCTCCAGGGAGCCATTAGGCTCCATCAGCAGATTGCGCACATTGTGTCCGCCGCGCTCCCGATCAAAAAGGACTTTTTCCGGTGAAACCGTGAGTGTCTCCCCAGCTCCACGTTGAGAGGTCCGCTTCCGCTCATGGCCGAAGCCCAACACCATCCTGCAGATCGCACGGGATACATGTGTCAGACTCTAGCAGCGGCAGCTCAACGCGGGAAGGTGCATTCTCAACAAGTAAGACATGATCAGTTTCAGTATCTCGTGCGTTTGTGTTATTACCCAGCACGTACTTTATAGTACCTGTACAGTTCGGTGCAGCTGTTGTGGGCAAAGATGGTCATAGGCCGACGATGTTCGAGGGTGGGAGTGTCACATGAGACATGCTCAGTCCTTCCAACTCGCGTAAGTCCACTGATTGCAGTCGCGAGCTTAGAAGGCATCGGCTCGCTTCTCCACCATTTTTCTTTTTTGCCATAGCTGCCATAGACTGCAAAGACTGCTTAACTCTGCAGCCAACTCCGTGGCTGCTCCGCGGTGAAATGGAGATTTTGTAACGGCTCCTCCTGTAGCAGCTCCCGCTTCAAAAGGGATGGTGGAAAGACTTCCACAGCAGGGTAGGCTCAACAAACTGTGAGGGACTGCAAAGACTGCTTAACTCTACAGTCAACTCCACGGCTAAATGGAGATTTTGTAACGGCTCCTTGTGGTATGACAATTATAAGCATGGATTTCAATTTTTATCAGTTGAATCACATCTCACTCGGACACCATATGGAAGGAAGGCATGATATCAAAGTAAGACAGACACAACTGACCACAGTTCAAGGGTGTTTATTGAACCTTATCAAGGGTGTGATAAACTCATATCTAAACCTAAATCTAAGATGGGAGCAAGCTACGATCATCAAATAATAATAATGCAGTCCTAGTGAAGTCTCATCAAAATAAAAGGGTCTATAGCAAAAAAAATATTGCCGATCCTTACCGCTAATTTACCAAGTGTGGGCAAATGTTCTTGAAAAAGAAAGAAGTGGTCCCAAAATGGTAAGTCAGGATGTTCAGGCCGTCGGCCTCCATCCCCCACGTTTTCAGCACAGGACAAGGCAGTTCATTCGACCATAGCACACTCTTGGGCTTCTTTGGCACGAGGACACAGTTCCATTACCAACATCAGGGCCTTCTATGCCCAAGTCTCTTATGTTAACAAAGTCTCTTAATTCAGAGGGCCTGATATACCAAAACAAACAAAAAGTTCCTTTACAAAGATTCGATTCACGTGAGTAACTTTTCACCCCGGATCCTCTTCACCCGGGCTCAGATCCCTTTTCCACAATTAGTCTCCCTCAGCCAAGCTTGGACCAATGTCGATAATATCTTTTCTCTGGTGACTCATAGTTCAACGCGGATCCCCCTCAGCCGGGCTCAGAGCCCTTTTACCCAATTAGTCTCCACAGCCAGGCTCGGACCAATTACAGTTCATATTAGCTATCAAAGACTTTCGAATGTGCACAGGGTTTGGCTTGACCCGTTGCAGGACCACTTCGATTTCAGTTCACAATTTTACTCTTCAATTGGGTACCTTACAGAGACCTTCAAATGACCACTCACGTGGCACCAGACCACTCTTGTCTATGGCATCTACTTTGGTTTCAAAAGTTCACTCACTTCTTGGATATTCAATTATATCTGCATCGCTCATCATACGCCTTAAATACGCCTTAAATTTCTTCATACGATGTTGCTGCTTGCAACCTTGGGTCTAACGCAGACTGGTCTACTATCAGTCTCCCCAACTCACCGGATGTGCTGACTTTACCGGACCGGCTTTGTTGTAGGAGCCAAGGACAGCACAACAGTGGCAATCACTCCTCCCCGCCTTCAGCTTTAATTCCCGGTCTTAGGTTTCTTATTCTCGAGGGTTTGTGAAAGTCACAGTTTCCTTCCTCTGAAAAGGCCATGGGCAATTCCCTCCTTGCAACCCTTACCGATATTGCCCTCTTTCTCGTATTAAACTGCCATCTTGGAACTGCTGCTTCCTTGTGTGTTTTGCCTTTCTCAGAGTTTGCTTTCGTGCTCCGCCTTTTATCCGTGTGGGGAAGTGTGATGGAAGTCAGATGTGTGTAATTATCAGTAATTGTCTGACTCTGCCTGACCCTTGTGTTGGGACCTGTCAGGTATACGGCTCGCGTGTTAGTCCATTTTCTCTCACATTGAGCTGTGCGTGAAAAAGTGTGTGTGTCAGGAAAGGGGGAGGTGGGGGTTGAGTTCCTAGGTATCCTACCTGGTAGGATGGGAAAAGGTGTTACTGGGAAGGGGATACAGCGTCTCGCGCTCCGGTGTCCCACTTCCACTCCCGAGGACCCCCCCTAATTCCTCACGCACTGGTCCACCCCCAGTAACTAGATCCAAAAGCGATGGCCGTGTCCTGGCCATCTGGATGACAGATCCCCGGGGACTAGCGGGTGAGACACCTTCATGTTTCTCAAAATACATGTTATCAATAATGCTGGAAGAGCTATTATTTCCTCTGCCAATTCCCCAGTCTTTCCCCTTTTGTTTGCTGCCTCTGTCAACTCATCCCATTTTATGACAAGATCTAAACTGTCTTCCATTCTGCATTGGCGCCATACATCTGCTGGCAGAATGCATGAAAACAACTGATCTATATCTCCGAATGTGAGCGGACCTCTTTTAAGTAACCAGTCTGTCTGGGTGTACCAATGTTTCTGGATTTTTTCTAATAGCTGGATAATCTTTAGTAAAAGACAGTAACTCCGTCCTATTCCAGGGGACATGGATCTGTTGTGCTGGATTATCAGTATCAAACCCAGGCACCTTTGGAAACACCTGAGTTACCATTTGATGGGGCATTTAAGATCCAAAATAAAAATGTTGACACTATTGCAGGACAGAAGTTTGATTCAAGCTTATACTCTTGGATTGCTTGCTCTATGTCCTCATAATCGCTCAGGTAGGGGTACACCTTGTTGTTCTCATTCACCTTTTTATGTAACTGCAACATTTGTTTGCATAGCCTTTGTACTATTGCAAATAAAAGCATATCTCAATGCTGGGGCGCATACACTTAGCTTGTTCCACCCCTTCCACCCCATTTTTGATCCATGCCATCACTACCTTTTCCGCGGTTTCTGTGTGGTGGGCTGTAATCCTGCGGGCACAAGGGTCGAGTAGAACACCTTATCACCAGGTATCCAATAGGGATTTAGGGGAGGCCTTTTAACCATTAAACATTCTAACAACCGATCAGTCTCATCCTCTAAGGTCACTTTTGATTCGGGTATCGGGGCTGAGAGGTAAGCCTTGGCTACATACACACCCTTAATCATAATTATGTCTTCACGGTCACCCTCTTCCCAATCCCTTTTCATTTCTTTATGAACATATGCGCGTGCTTTATCTTTTTCAAATTTTGGTTTTACGCTTTTTAATCTGTGCTTCCCTCATAGATTTTTGTCTAGCAAAATCTTCCCATTGTTTATATGTCTCCCATTGTAGGGGTCTAATGGCCTTGTCACCCTTAGCGGCTAACATTTCCCTTAAATATCTTATTTTTTCTATGTCAAAAGACCCATACACTGGGAATTGCAAATCAGGGTTGTTGGCAGTGTATTCATGCCATTTCGCAAAAACAACACTACCCCAAGCCTTTTTTGATCATCAACTCCCATCCTGGCATACCTTCCATGGGAGCAGACACATGTTTTTCTAATTCCGGTCCACTCTTACAACATTGCAATCCACAACATCCCTTTGCACATGAATTTCCCATCACTGTCCTATTTTCTTTGTGATCACAAAGTTGCTTTGGCTTTGATAATGTCACACTTAATGCAGTGTGCCCACAAAGAATGCAAACTACACACTCATTTCATGATTCATCCATGTCATGGTTTCAACTCGTGTACACAAAGTACATTTCCCTATGGTTCATTTACAGTATGCGCCCATAGAAAATACAACATTACATATTCAAGTGTATTTCTGTAGGGTTCATTAACAGTATGCTTCCATAGAAAATACAACATTACATATTCCTAACGTCAGACCGTACAACATTTTCTTTAACAGTCTCACGCTTTTTCTGCAGTCCTCTGTGCCAGTGCTTCACCAGGAGTGTAAATCTCCCTTCCTCACACAGACAGAGGACCCTCAGTTGCAGAGATCAATCGTGTCTAAGAGACCAGCTAGTGAGTGAAGGTGTGGTTGCTGGAAATCTCCTGTCCATATAACCACAGTGCACTCCACGACCCACTGCCAACCTCTACCTGCTCTCCGATTGTGGCACATTAGTCCAACTGGATCTTAATTGTAATGAGGTCCTATCTGGGGTGCCAATTTATGGGCAATACCTTTCATAATACCTGCCTGTGTCCATAATCTTAACCCAGCAAAGAAAAGAGTTAGACAAATAGCTTATTTTCGCCTAAGCGACCTCACCATGGAATGCATTAGCCCATCTGAGCCTCCTACTCTCTGAACTCATGATGAGAACAAACGGCTTTATTGGTATTACCCAAATTGTTAGTTTATAATTGTTCGAATGAACAATTGACCGAATTTAAAGGGTCACAATTGACCTTTTCACAATTGACCGAATAAATTGTGAAAAGGTAAATTGTCATTCGAGCAGTTGTAAAATGAACAATTCGTATACAACCGCTTTATTCATTCATTTAGCATACATAGTTTCATGACAGGTCATTAAATCACTGGTTAATTGTGGACACTGTTCAGAGTCTCAGCTTTCGTTGGTGCAGCTGTTAACTGGCTATTTGTTCTCCTGGAGCCTGTTCCAACAATACACATGTACAAGCAAACCGCAAAAGGGCTTTCCCTTTCTTGCAAGGTAAGCAGTTCTTCAAACGTGTGCACAGCCAGCTAATTAGAGAATCTATGTTCGTTCAAAAAGTGCCCACAATTATTCATAATTCCCACAACAGCACAAGGACTTGGAGTATGATTTTAAATGTTTTACTGTGCCACAATGGCTATACACACACATGTTAGGACAGTATTCTAAAGTCCAACGAAAGGGGCTTTATAAAACTATACCTTGGGCAATAGAGATAGTCCAACTCTTAGTAAAAGTCTGTACCACCTGAGATTATATTTGGTAGAAATGACAGGGCAGCCAGGCTTATTTTAGGAGGGAGAGAGGGCTGTAGTTAGGTACAAAGAATCTGTAGCATACATATGGTCCAAAGACAGGAAACGTTCAAAAAGTCAGATTAAAAAAAGACTGAATGGGAGATTTGGCCGAATATCTGCCATTCAAAAGATTTCAAGCGGCCAAAAAGTTTGACCAAATCCGCCATTCGGTGGCAAGGACTGCGGGGCTGTCCTCTGCACCCTTGTTCACTATATTGTGAGTGGGGGTTGCAGGGGGGGTAAAACAATACAAAAAATGTAAAAAGGAAAGGACCAGCAACGCCAGTTCCCGATTACGGAAGTGGTACGGCACAGGCATCGCAGGGACACAGCGAGTCGGCAGCACACATCGAAGTGTGCCGCCGCAAGGTAAGTAGGGGGACGGGGGCAAGGGCAAAGGCTGAAATATTGAGGGGAGAGAAGACCGAAAGTTAATTTTGGAAAAATTACTTTCGGTCTTTTCTCCTGCGAACATTTCAGCCGCTGGCTTCTAACCCCAATCCCAAAGAAACATTTATACACTGATGTATTGTACAAATAATGGTTTATTTTATATATACATTGGCAAAGAGAATTCTTTAGAGAGGTAAGTACAATTATAAGTCATAAACACAATTATAAAAACCAGCACAATACTTATGTTATGTAAACCAAAGTATACACCTTATTTAGAATAGCAGTATGCAGTTCAAGGTGAGTAAAACCTAGTGTTGTGCATTTAGAATGTCAGTATGCTATTCAAGGTGAGTAAAGCCACATTAATAGACTTTTAGAATGACAGTATGTAATTCAAGGTAAGCAGACCCTATTGATAGTTAACTATGTTGCTTATTCAGTTTCAGGAAGAATATAGTTAGACCAACAATGTTACAAATAGGTACCATGCAACAGGAATGATACAGTTACACCAATATTGCTTTTTAGAAGAGTGGAACACAATTCAAAAGTAAGCAATAACTTATGAATCACTATTCAGAATGGCAGTATGCACTTCAAAGGTAAGTAAGAACTTAGTATTACACATTACAATGGGAGTAGGCTATTCAAGGTGAGTAAAACCCTATTGGTGATACACTCTTACACCTATTCTATTTCAGGAATATGTAGTTATACCAATGTTGCTTTTCACAATAGTGGAACACAATTCTAAGGTAAGCAGGAGCTTTATAATACTTTTCAGAAAGGCAGTAAGGAGTTCAGGGTAAGAAAAACCTAATGTTACACATTTAGAATGGCACTAATGTTACACATTTAGACCCTATTGGTAGTACACTGTTACACTTATTCACATTCAGGAATAATACAGTAATACCAACTTGGTTACTTTCTAGAATAGTGGATCACAATTCAAAGGTACGTAAATAACTTTGTATACTTTTCAGAATGTCTGTAAGTAATTCACAGGAAAGTAAGAACAGTGTAACACTTTGTAACTTATTCTATTTCAGAGATAATCAGTTACAGAACTAACAACTTAGCAAGTACGTACTCACTTGTTCTATTTTCTAGTCAGAGGCCTTATACTTTGGAAGTCCTTCCCTATTCTAGGGCATGAGTTATCCCAGAGGCAGAAGGGGGATACTGGAGGTCCAGTGGCCAACAGTAGGCAGGTCAGGACAAGGCACAGATGCAGGAAAGTCAGAATTCATGAGAACTTCTTGTCCAGCAGGTAATTACAGACTTTAGAGTTAGTAGAAAGGGTTCAGGGACTTCGCAAAAGGCTCGCTATAGGCTTTCCTGCATTAGGCCTGTGAGAACTGTATGGGCAAACTCCCAAACACATGAATAACCACCCTAACCACACAGGAGTGGCACACCTTAGGTACATTTTACCCTCAGCCACACAGTACCTGAGTAGTGGAGAAGAGCTTGCAGACGGATGCCTTCATGATGCAGCAGCACAGGACCCAGTCTCTGGATTCTTGGTCGTGGTGATGAAAGAATGGACACTGGATGGGAACTTGCAGCAGCAGTCGACAGAAAAGCCTCCCAACAGAGGATTCTTCGGTGCTTCTCGCAGCTCTGTTGTGTTGGCGCCCTTTTCAAGATACCAGATGTGGAACGGTCATCGTCTGATCGATTCGCCTCGCTATTTCGGTCCAGCACTCTGGTGAGGGTACTTCAAGGAGTGGAATCTTGCTTCTGGAAGTCCAGCAGTTGTCCACCAACATTTCTGCAAGATTCGTTCATCGGAAGACCTTCCACAGCACTCAGCCTCGAGGTCCCAAGGTATTGGCGGTTTTCAGCCTAGGAACGTCACAGCTCATTGTGGGATGGCTCTAAATGCAGACCGATTGATTCCACCAGTCCAAGGGTTAGAGCCGTCGTCTTCGGGACTGCCCCTTTGCATGGAAGAAGGGGTCAGCACGCACAGGCAGTGGTTATACAGCAGGCATCTATGGTCACTGGAATCTGCTAAAGCCGTCTTTTCTTCTTCTTCATCATCAGATTCAGCTCCAGTGGTTGACTTATCTTCAGCTTCCAGATCCAGGCCATTTATCCAGGAACCCAGTCAATCAGCACTCATGCTCCATTCAAACTTTTCAGCCTCCTCCCTAATTTTCTGTCTTGACAAACACTCTGGAGCCTTGGTGGGTTACATAGAGGGTTTCCGCTGAAGACAAAAATAAAACCAGGACCTTCCCCTCCCAGGACGGCAGAAGAAGGACCAAGAAAGGACAAGCACACTAAAAATGGTGAAAAAAGAAATAAGCCACCATTCTAGTTTTGACCCTTCTGTGCATTAACGCGGCTGGTTTGACAGCCTGCAAGTAAAAATCACACAACAATCAGTAAAAAATGTCCACCAGCCATAATTGTAAGCTTGACACTGTAACAAAAATGTTACACAGTATCCCCTTTCTCACTGCTCCTGTATCTCCTCAGCACTCCACATACAGTGGGGTGTGCTCAACTCACAGTGGGGAATGTAGAAAGGATAAAAAGTATCTTTCTACACTTGGGAACAGTAGTTCACACAAGGAACCTAAGAGAAAATAAAAGAGGAGGCCAAGGGGCACCCCAGCTGCACTGCACAGAAAGTGGTGTGTGCTGCAATAGGCAAATGTAGATGCCCAAAAAGTAATAGGAATGTATATTTCCAAAAATAAAGTATGGCGAGTCATAAAAAGGACACCCATAAAAAGTGTAAAAGAGAGTGTGAGTGAGGAAAAAGATTCACACTCACTCGGGAACGTAGAAAAATAATCCACAAGTCTAGCAAAACGCGCTCGGAATCTCACAGGTGAGGGAGATCTAGCATAAAAATGAGGAACTTTGATGGAAAGTGCTAGAGAGCGCAACCAAGATGGTGGTGCTTCTCTGAGCTCTGCCTGACATGGGGAAATCCCCCCATATATCCTGCTTCTATCCTGCTTGCGAAGACAAATCTCTTGGCTCACTGGGCACAGTATCGGGTGAAGCACAATTTGTGCGGCTTTCTTGTCCCTATTGCGGTCCTGTGGCCGCTAAGATGCTGAAAGGCTGAGAACGGGCCCAGAGCTGCGGCAGAGAACGCACAGTGCAGCGTGTGGAGCCGGCAGACCGGTGCTTGCCAGGAGACTGCAGGGGCTGAAGACCCCATTGGTGCTGGCTGGTGCGGAGCCGTCCACACGCAGGAGGCGACAGATGTCAGAGGGGGCCAGTAGCCCACAAGGCGCCTGACTGGCTGCATAGGCCGGGAGAAGAGCGCCATATGCAGTGTGCAGCTCATGACTGGCAGTGCAGGCTCATTGATCTCGGCTGCGGGAGATCGGATGAAAGGGGCCTGCCTCTGTCCCATCAATGTAGGTAACATTTGTAGCGGAGCCGGTGCAGAGCCCCTGGGAAGCCCATAGTGAGAGCGGGCTGAGGAGGAGCGGCACCCTGTGGGACGTGCTGCAGAGCAGACGGCCCATGGAGGGAGAGTGGCTGCCAGGGCCCAGCGGAGGCAGAGGTGAGGGAGCTCACACAGTGGATGGTGGCTGCACAGCAGAGGGAGTGCCAGCTGGGTGGACTGAAGGCTGGGTGACCTGATCACAGCCCGACGCATGGATCCTGAAGTGAGAGCTGTAGGTGGCCAGTGGCATTGGGGGCTGGCCATGGCTGGATTGGGCAGCTGGTTCCCCGGCTGGACAGGTGCGCTGGGCACACTAGTTGTATGCGACTGTAGAGCGGCAGAGTTGTTAGACTGCTCCCTTTTCTGGATGTTGTGCATGGGGCTGTTGGACTGAGTGTGGGGGGCATTGCTTGCCTGCTCTGTCTGTGGAGACTTTCTGGGAGGTGTGTAGTGTGAGCATACGACTGGGGGTCCCACTGAACTACCTGCTGCTCAAGTGGAGGTGGACACTGCACAGAGGAGACCGTGGTACACCTGGGCGGAACAATGTTTTTTTTTTTTTAAACTTTATTTATTGGTTTTAACAGTTTAACAAACACAGTATGCATCACTAGTAATATCAGACGTTGATCAACAGAATTACGTATCCCCCCCCCAACTCAAGACCACAGTCAACATTATCTTCCATTTATGATGGGCCGGATTGATGGCTAGGACAGTCCGAACCGTCCGAGGTATCGTCAGTGTTATTAGGATGCAGTAGTGGCTCTGTCAAAGCCACCCAGCGATGCAGTTCTCCACTGGAGTCCAGCCTCTGTTCAAGGATTGCCGTTTCCCACGCGCCGGTCCCCGCCGTTATCCATTTCGTCAGGTCCCCCCACCACAGTGCCTCATACGGGTCCCTTGGGTTCTTCCATCATGCGTCTCTTCGCAGTTATGTATATCAGATCTTTGAGTTTGTTTAGAGGCTTATTTTTGTGGTTGCGTTTGCATCTGCCCAGGATGCAGGCTACAGGGTTGTTCACTTCTAGCTCAATATCTGCGTCCGCCACCCTCTCCTGAACCTGTGTCCAGAAGTGGCGTATCTCCGGGCAGCCCCAGAACATATGCGTCATACCCGCTCTCGGCTCCTTACATTTGGGGCATACCTGGGCCTCAGCTACTTTCAAATTGGATATGGCCTCAGGTGTTAGGTAGGCTCTGTTGGTGATGTATAATTGAATGAGCTGCAAACGGGCATTCCTAGAAACTTTTTTGTGGTAGTGAGTTATTTTCTCCCATTCGACATCTGCAAAGTCTTGGCCTAGTTCGATTTCCCATTTTGCTTTGCTTTTGAGCTCGCTGTTTGTCGTGCCCTGGAGCAGGGTTTCGTACAATCGCGAGGTTTCATGGCCGCCTTCGGCTGTGTTTAATAGTGTTTCTATGACCTCGTTTTCCGTCTTTGGGGTGGTAGCTTCTGGCCATCTAACCATTATGGCTTGTGTCACTGCCCTATGGAGCAAAAATTGGGCAGCGGGTAATCCCGTAGTCTCAGCGAGGTCGGGGAAGGGTATGATCTCTTGGTCTCGTGTTAGGTCTCCTAGGGTGGCCACTCCGTAGGGTTCCCACTGGGTGCGTGATTCGAGAGAGCCCCATGGCTGGTAAGCCATAATTGCTGCGATGGGGATTTGTGGTGAGAAGGGATCAGCTGACCCCACAGTTCTGCACGCTCTGTTCCAGAGCTTTATTCCAAGTTTGATTAGGTATGGGAAGGGATGTGTGAGTCTGTTCCGGACCCAAAGTAGGTCCCTCAGGAGGAGATTGGGCAATGCAGGTTGGAGGAGCCTAGTGTCCGTGGAGGTCTCGTCAGCCATCCATCGCATCACATGCCTTAGTTGGCTAGCCAGGTAGTACAATTCGAAATTGGGGACTTTGATTCCTCCCCTCTCGTAGGGTCTTTGGAGTGTGTCCAGCACCACCCTGTGTCTGCCTCCCTGCCAAAGGAACCGTCTACATAGTTTATTTATGTTTCTGAAGAAGGAGGGGGGGATGCTGTAGGGAACGTTTGTAAAGTTGTATAGTAAGCGGGAAAGAGCAACCATTTTGTGGAGACTGGCCCTTCCGGCCATCGAGAGCGGGAGCTTGCCCCAGAATTCCATAGATTTTTCGAGAGTGTCTTTAGCTCTCACCGTGTTGAGTATATGTTCCGTGTATGGGTCCCGGTGTATAGTGATTCCCAGGTATCTATGGGCAGAACAATGGTTAAGGGTCAGCAGAAGCTGGAGCAGTGCCTGGGAGGCAAGAACAAGGGGCCCAAACACAGGACGCAGATAGCTGAGGATGGATTGGACCAGGCCCTGCAGGAGGAAATGGTCTCCATGAAACAGCTGCTGCCGGCTATCCAGGCTCAAGGGAATCGCTGGAGGGCAAGGTCCAGTCTGTTGCGGGTGACGTCTCGCTGGTGAGAGCGTATCTCCGGAAAATGGGGGAAGAGAGTGACGGAGGCAGAGAATAGAGTCAGAGAAGTGGAAGATGCGGTTGTGGTGCTGCAGACCCAGATGGATGCGCTAGTGGCAGCCATAATAGCACTCAAGGTCAAGGCAGAGAACACAGAAGTGCGTTCTGGCCCAAGTAATATCAGAATACTGGGACTTTCTGAAGAGGAGGAGAGCCCAAGCATGGAATTGTACCTTGAGCGCCTCTTCACAGATGTCCTCAAGGTCAGTGGCCTATCGATGTGGTTCACTTTTGAGGGGATGCACAGGGACCCGGGCAGGAGGCCACAACCCCCTGCCCCCTGCCGACAGTCGCAGCAAAGCTATTGAACTACAGGGACTGGGGTACAATACTGCAGGATGCCCACCGTGCGGTAGCCTATAAAATGGGCAGCATTCACATATTAGTGTTCCCTGACTTCACCCGGGAGGTCCAAGAACAATGCAAATCTTATGATGCAGTGAGAAGGAGACTGCAGGACCTTGGGCTAAAATACATGATGTTCTTCCCTGCGAAGTTGAAAGTCTTGGTGGACGGCCACTCTTTCTTCTTCCAGCAACCAAATTATATGTGGGTCTGGCTGGATTGTGAGTTTGGAGATAGCCCTTGGCTGAGGCGTGGGAGTCCTGAGCAGAGGGCAGAGAGAGGGGGGGGGTGCAATGTCGAGTCCAGAGGAGCTGGAGAACAATGGCTGAGGACCGCTGGGGGTGGGGAGTTACAGCTGGTTATCTTGTTGGTGGGATTGGCGACGAGTTCCTTTCACATCTTAGGTCTTGGCTCCCCCTGGGCCGCGAGTCTGGGGGAGCCGATAGGGGGCTTGGTCAAAGACAAAGATGCGCATAGTAAACAGGTGGAGGCTTGTGCAAGGGAGGAGTAGATGATTGGGGTGGTCTCCCTGAGTCGGAGGGAGGCTTCTGCCTACAATGCTCCACCCCCCACCCTGTGGCTTGGCCTGTTGGTCCAATATGGGGGTGGGAGGGCCTCACTCTGAGGATGGTGCATTGATTTTTTGGGGGGGTGGGTGTTGCAGTTGAATTGGGGATTGTGGGCACAGGTTTGGGGGAGGGGTTGTCGTTTATGGGAACAGGGGGGCACAAGTTGAGAATGGTAGGGATATTCTTGGGGGTTGCACCTAGTGTTGGGGTTTGTGGGCGTGAGGTGGGGGAGGAGGGAGGGCCTCAGGCTTTGTTTGGGGGCAGGTGCTTGTCTACACTGGGGAGAGAGGAGATGGGTTGGCATATAGCGGTGGCGGGGAGCTGATTGTGAATGTTGGTTAATATGGCCAGGTCGAGGGTGGTTAGCTGGAATGTGAGGTGACTGAACAATGTCATAAAGAGAGGGAAAATCTGATCATATCCCATACTATGGCATTGACGTGGCACTACTGCAGGAGATGCACTTGTACACGCAGTTGGTTACTTTGTGCCACCCCTTCTTCTGAGAATCCCCTCATTCCTCCAGCTCTGCAACTCTTCACCCCTTGCTCCCATTGGTTGTTTATTATGATGGACCCTTTTAAATTCAACTTGACTCTTTACGTACAATGCACATTCTTCTGCTCTTTACGGCCTGTGGTCGAACAGTCCTCCTCAACAGGTAGAATAGATGCTGTGACTGATTACCCTGGAAACTGCCCTCAGACCCTGCACAAAGCTAGGTGTACTAGAGACAGTGCCTCAGCTAACTCTATTTTACCTGGGATAAATATGCTTGAGACACCAGAACTGTTAAGTGACCTCAATTCAGCACTCCAACTAAGTCAATGCCGAGTCTGGGATGCCCAAGGGAAGCCCTTAATTATATATTTTTATGACAAGTTCATAGATCTGGATGATAAACGCTTGTATAACGCCCCTCTCTTTGAATCCCCCTGACCTCACTGAGCCAAGAAGTAGGTTTGTTTTGCAAATTAAAAGATTTATTTGCAAAATTAAACAAGATATATATCACACTTTTATAAATAAATTAATATTTGATAGCACACTTATGAATATGACAGTGATCAACAATTGATAATATTACACTAGCACACTTTTTAAATTACTTATGAGTTGGTATAGAGAGGATAAAGTAGCTGAGAATGCTTTTATGGGTTCAAGGAAATGCAATGATGGAAAAGAATGCAGCACAGAAATAACTGAGATGGTTTCCACAAGAGATAATATGATCACTTTTTCTTTTGACAATTCACTCCCCCCTATGCAATATAAGGAGATGGAAGGAGAGCACACAATTTTCAGGAATACAATCGAATGCAATACCAATTCAGTTCCCCCCTAGCAAGCTTAGAGCAACGGTATGCTTTTAAAACATGCAGAAATACTTTTAATGTGATTTACAATTAAGTGAAAATATGCCAAAAATGATTTTAATTCCCTTTAGGAGATTCAGGGCAGGTGACAGCTACTTCGAATCAGTCCAGGTCAACACTAGCAATGATTCAGGAGGGATTATCAGGTTGAAAACGAATTTCAGCAATGCAAGCAAGAGACAGCGATTTTTGACAGGTGGAGAATTTTGAGTCAAATTGCAATTCGCTGCCCTTTTTCCAAGTGCGTCGAGCGCGATTACGGAAATACTATACGTCGGTTTAGGGCTTGTTAGAAAGCTGATGATCTTAGCTTTAAAATGAAAGTTAAATCTCGTTCCTAGCACACGCGGTTCAAAAGATACGGACGATTTTGTGGAGGTAGATTTTCAGAAATAAAGTAAGATTCAAATGGCAAATTACACTTTCCCAGGTTTGAAATCACAGAATGGACACACAATTTCTATGCAGTTCTAAATAGATTGAAATGGTTTGAATTAGATTAATTTAAACTAAGAGATTGTTTTGCATATCTCTGGCTGGATACTCACTCCTAATTTTGGAAGGAATGGGCTTCGTCACAGATCTGGTCAACAGGTTTAGCTGCGGTTCTCTCTGCTCTGCTGGTCTGGATCTCTGGTTCTGGCAAAGGTTCTGGCACTGCACAGCGGTCTGGGCTGGGTCTGGTCTTCTATCGGCACTGCACGGCGGTCTGGATACAGCTCTGCTTTTGGCAAAAGTTCTTGGCACAGGGTTCTAGCCAGAATCACACAGCTCGCCCGGCTGTTGAATGGTTTGGTTAGGTTGCTGGATTCTGAGGCCTGCTGAGAAGGATTCAGCTTTTGGTTCAGGCCTCTCTGCTTCAAGTTCTGGAGTCTATCTGGAGTCTATGGTCCTTCTGGATATTGTCTGGTCCGGCAAAGTGCTTCGCAAGAAAGGGGAGAGCGAGTCCCTCCCTGTTTTTCAGTGGGTCTTTTTATGTCTTTTGAAAGTGGGTGGGAAGGCTGACTTTCTATGCCCATCCCTCTGAGGATCCTGATAGGCTATAGGATTCTCTGTCGCCTGACTGGGGAACTGAATTGTGAGTCATCCGGCATCCTTTTTATGGCATACAGAAAGAACACTCCCCTTGTCACTTTGCACACAAATCTGTTTTTGACTTAAATGCATATTTATCTAGGTACATTTTTTCTAATATTATATGTCCAGTTAACATATTTTCTGTAGCGCCAAACCATCTGATCCCTGTCTTTGTAAGATGTCGTGTCCACTTCTGACAGAATTCTGCCCTTTTCATCCAGAACACAACCTCTAAACTTTTCCAGAATTTACACAAATGTGCGCAAGGAATATGGGCATCAGATGATGAAGTGTCAGATTTTTAACATGCATACATTTGGAGTAATACCCTATTTTCCGCTACTACCCCCAGAACATACCACAAAGTCCTAACACCTCTTAAAATGTGCACAGAACAATCACCGGAATCATGATGTTATTGATATAATTTTGACAATTATGTACTATGAATTAACCATTGTTTTAAAATTATGCTCTGGCCCAGATGGGTGTGGTTTAGGTTCCAAAGCACATGGGGGGATTTCTGTCTGTCTCCGCCTCCAAGCTCAGCTGGCTCACAGAGGCAGTGCCCCTCCCATTTCCTTCGAAGAGGAAGCCATTTACGACCCCCTGATTTAGCATTTGCTTGGAGCAAAGGGAAGTTCATTGTTCTGTTTTCCTGCAGTCCCAGGTGCCCCTCCCCTGATTCAATCAGAGAGGTGTGATCTCCTTTTGGCAGGGCAGCAGAAGGGAGGCCAGGCCTGTGAATACAGTTGCTGGGCAAGTTTCAACTCCTGTCGGGGGTAGTTGCCGGGCAGAATTCAGTCCCTTTAAGCCAGGCTTCAGCCAAATCAAACTTACAATTTTGACACATGCAGCTAGAACGCTGATTCTAAGTTCAAAACTATGACATTTAAACAGTTGCAACCTATGTGACACTCCAAAATAAATCCCTCATTTATTTTAAACATTTCGATTTCAGTGGCTTTAAGTCCAATTTCACTTAAACTGCTGACATCCACAGCTCAGCCAGTTTTGTTATGAACATTATTTTAGGCTCTTCATCTTTCCAGATTTTGTATGCACACAAGACTTCATTCTGCCAGATGTCTGCTGGTGTTCAGTAAGATTTTTGAATATCTTACAATGTTTGAAATAGGCATTTTGAGCTTGCATTTTAGAGAAACAAATGTGGTTTAAAAGCGCTTTTTGAGCTAACAGGCACTGCTGTTTTTCCTTTGGCACCACGTTTCACTCATGGCGCTTCTGGCCCATCACGCTCGCACTGGTGGGTGGCCGGTCAACCGACCATTTTGGTGTGCGCAAAACTGCGAGATTTTCCTGGATTCTGGCGCAAATGTGGGCTTTTCGGCCATCTTGGATTTTCTAAGCCCACAGCACCAAATGTTACAGCATAATAACTTGAACTTGGGTCGACACACCTGACAGAGCAATGGGGGATAAGAGAGCAGATGTAGGAGAATCTTACATATCTCTTTCCCCTCATTTGGCTGTACCATACGTTATCTGCTGCAAAGCCATGTGCATCTATTATCGGATCTAAATTCACCTCATCATCATTGCTCATGAAGTCAGAATCAACACTTCTTCGCGAGCTTAATAATACTTCATCAAATTCTACGAAACTAGACCAGTTGAAAACATTCACATCTATACTGTCTGCCACACATGAGCACAATAACAAGAAAAATGAGAAAAACATGTAATCAATCATCCTAATATTCATTTAAACTCCAAATGTACCTTTTGTCTTTTATAATAACATTTTCTGGTCTTTGTTTTCTCCCCCCCCCCCCCCCCCGTTTTCTACTGGAATGAACTGCGAATCATTAGGGCATACTTAACTTTGAGCCTGCTCCTGTACCGGTGGAGGTGCGCCAGCCTCCCTACGTATGTCGCTGATGTGCACCCAGCTGTTGCTGCCCTCCACCTTCACAGCAAATGGAGTTGCGAAAATCACGCGGTGAGGCCCATGGAAACGCTGCTCATTCCAGTTCCTAACAAAAGTGCCAAAACACACCAGGGCCCAGGGGGCAACTGTGGCTGGTGTAGATTTTCAGATTCTTTGCCACTTTCTCCTATAGACTGTTGATGAGAAGACACAACATGTGTAGACCTAAGTCTGACACTTTTATTTAAAGCTGTAAACTATTCCCTAAACTCCTCTCCAAGAATCTCTGCTGACTTGTGTGCATCTGATGCTGTGTGTGCAGGTGAGAGCAGTGTGTGTAGCCTACACTCAGTTACAATCTCATTTGGACAGAGATTGTGATCTTTCCCTGGCTGATTTCTCAAATAAAACCGAACAATTGATAGACAATAATACCAATTGCTATTCAAATCACTACACCATTTTGATAGACAGACAGTTAGAGCTCCATTTAACCTTTCCATGATTCCATTGGCCCGAGGGTGATACTCTGAACACAAGCTGTGCTTGATCCCCAAGAGTGAAGTGATTTCTGAGCACAAGGCATTAAAGAAGTGGGTCCCATTGTCAGATTTCAGGATGTGTCTGGGATTGCTGTTGGTACTCTTGTTCAAAGGAGGATTGCCATAGCATTTCTGTGCTGGACTGCTCAAGTGGGTGGACAAAGACTAAAATGCAAATGGATATTATTCCTTTGTGAAAGGTACAGTGAGCTAAAACATGTGGCTGCGGACTCTTAGTGGGTACATTCCACAGAACGGGTTATAATGCTGTTATTTCTTGCAGAGGGGTGCCCTGACCTATTTTTGTATTTAAAAGGAACTTGAGGTTGGTCACCCTAAATTACATAGGGTTATCCAGACGTGGACCCTTTGCTCGCTGTGCTCACAGAGGCACAGCTCCACCTCACTGATGAGGCCCGACTAGGCCAAAACACATGTCCGGGGTTGCTGTTGGATTCTCTTGTTCAACGGAGGATTGCCATAGCATTTTGGTGCTGGACTGCTCAAGTGGGTGGGACAAAGACTGATATGCAAATGATTATACCTCCTTTGTGAAAGCTTCAATGAGGTAAAACATGTGGCTGCGGACTCTGAGTGGGTACATTCCCACAGAACAGGTTATCATGCCGTGTTCTTTCTTGCAGAGGGACGCCCTGGCCTCTTTTTGTATTAAAAAAGTGGGTCCCATTATCAGACTTCAGGACCTCACAAATTTCCCACCGTGGAAATATCTCACTCGCCAAAAATGTAGCTGCAGACGTAGTTTCAGGGCGTACGCAGGGACCAACCTCGAGCCATCAGGAAAATGGGTAAATGACAAACAATGAGGTATTAAAAATTATTACATCTCTGAATCTGTCATGGGTATCGGGCAGATAGTTGGGGCAAGCTGGGTGAAGGCTTGGCAGGCCTGGCATAGGCACACAAAGAACCCATAACAAATCCCTCCTTTCATTCCTTCCTAGTGTTTGTAGTAACTTCCTGGTTACCACTTCCTGTTGCCAAACAGGAAGTGCATGATAACTCATGAGCTCTCTAGTGTTTGGGTGTGGCTGGCTATATAAGCCACACCCAAGATTCTTCCAGTGCTTCGTGTTGCTTACTGTGAGCTGTATCCTCAACACACTTGCCGTGCTCTGGATCAGCCAGCATCTGCTTACCTGCTCCGGATCATCCTGTTTCTGCTTACCTGCTCCGGATCATCCTGCTTCTGCTTACCTGCTCCGGTTCATCCTACTTCTGCTTACCCGCTCTGGATCATTCAGCTGCTTCAGCTTACCTAGTTCTTACTCCACGCCGCAGCTATCTCCAGTCAAGAGGGGACGTCTACACCGGCACCTGTAAGAACAAAGGAGAACAGCGTTAACACGCGAACATCAGTAATGCTGCTCATACTCACCGAATCTTCCTGCAATGCTGGGATCCAGGTTAGTTGCACAAGCGCACAAACCCCTGTAAAAAAGAGACATTATTCATTGCGTTCGCTCCAATAACGCAGACACTAATTTCACTGCGCTCTCTCTCTCCCTCTACGCGGTGCATACTTACCAAAAGCCTCTGTGCAAACTTACCTAACCACCAAGTCTCCAGTAGCGCTGAACCTGGACTCGAGGTGCTAATACCACATAATTTCTCCTGCAAGGGAAAGGGAGAGACATTACCAGGCGCGCTCGAATTGAAGACGCTGCGCAAACCTACCAGCAACTAGCTTCTACACGCAGCGCTACTCACCCACAAAAATACCGGCAAACAAAGACAATACGGACAATTTTGGACACTCAACATTCTCCGCGCAACGTTCACTTTTGGGGAGGACTTTCTAGCCAGTGAAGAAACTGGCGCCTTGAATTCTCGGCCTTGCTGTGAAGGCATAAAACAGCGCTTGGCATCTGAACTCAGCCTACAGACATTGGCACCAATCACATGAGTGAATCGCGCCCCTGCAAATGCAGGATGGAGTGTACACCCTACTAAAGATCAAGGTTAGCCCATAGGGGGACATCACAGCACACAGTAAAGAGAAGGGAAGGGCCCATGGGAATCGGGTGAATTCAAGTCTGAGTGTACACCTTGTATTTGACAGGTATTCCTCCGGGTGAAAGAGGAAGTGAAGACTTGGGGTCAAGGGAGGCTTGTCCATCACTCCTGCAGAGACACAGGTGAGTGTGACAGAACACAAAGCCATCCTCAATACCTCTGCCCGAGCGATGGAAACCTCCGAGGTAGACCAGCTTTCCCTATTGTTAGGTGAACTACGGGCCGAGGCGAGATGCATGCAGCCCACTCAGAGACAAATGCCTACATTTGACACCTCCTACAGACCCAAGCTGGTCTAGCACCCCTACCAGGTGGAGTTCCACAGGTGCAGCCTACCATGGCACCTGTAGCCAAACCCATTAAGGTATTGCTTCCAGGCAACATCCCTTTAGCACCCCCGGAACGCTTCTCTGGGGATCCCAAGAAATTTGGAGCGTTCATGAATCAATGCTGGCTACATTTCATATGCAAACCAGACACCTTTCTGAACGACCAAGCTAAAGTAGCTTTTGTCCTCTCCTATTTAGGAGGGCACACGGCGGACTGGTCTGTCCCATTAGTGCTTAGGGACGACCCTTTACTGAGAAATTACACAGGTTTTCAGCGTGAACTGGAAAAACTATTTGCCCATCGGACTCGAGGTCAGGCCCTGGATGATGAGCTACTCTCTCTGTGACAGGGTGGTCAGGATCTAATCTCATATGTCGCCACATTCAATCGCGTAATAACCGAATCAGGTTGGCCAGAGAAAAAACGAATAGTGTTATTTTATCGAGGACTAAGAGGAGAATTAAAAGATGTCTTGGCGCAAGTAGTTAATCCTCCTGAAGATTGAAGTGAATACATCGACCTAACTATGCAACTAGACCCAGGGACTTCTCTATGGGGCGGCAAACGGGGCACGTGCTCAGGGCCCCACATCCTTGTGGCCCTGGAGGGGGCCCCAGAAGTGCTGAACAAGTTGTGTGTTTTTTCTTTTTTTATTTGTTTTTTTTTTGTTGCGTCGTGGCAGCAAATGAAATTAATGTGTGCAATTTATATCGGGGGGGTACAAATCCCCCCCACAATCTTAAGTGGGGGGATGACCTTTATCCCCCCCAGTTTGTGTGTCCTGTGTGTGCGTGCAGCCCCGGACCCTGTTCCTGAATCTTGACACTGTGAAGCAGGCACGGGGCGTGGTTTCGATTCCCATGATGATTCACACAACAACAGTGGGGGAGGGGGATGAGAACGACGCAGGGCCACGAGCAAGAGTTGTTGACAACAACTCTTGCTTGTGCGTTCCCCCTCCCCCACCCCCAGGGAATACAGCACGTGCCAGCCCACTGGGCTGGAGTGCGCAGTGCACTGCTGCGCAGCTTGCAACCTCCTCCTCACCTTCAGAACAAGCCAGCAGCAGCAGGCAGCGACGCGTGCTGTTAGGCTTCCGAGGCTCGGGACGACGGTGAGACACCCTATTTTGAAATCCTGCTCTTTCTCTGTCCCAGTGTCACTTTCAAAATGGTTTGTTTTCTACCCAGGTCACAATTGCACCCCAGTTACTTAATCTCTCAGTTTTCCCTTCTCACTCTATCTACTTACTGTTCTCATAATATTCTACCACCCTCCTTTCCCCTCTCTCTCTCTCTCGCTATTATCCCACTGTCCTTCTATCACTCCCTCTTCATTGCCTTCACTCTCGTGCTAGCTCTCTTCTGTGGGTAGGGATACATGTTTTTACTGCGACAAATGTCGCACTTGTGTAAACTTGTGCCCATCCGTCCGCATTCGAACTCTGCAGGCGTTCTCATCAATCCGGCACACCTGACTTGGCCTAGCTCTCCGTTAAGCAGTGTCCGGCGTCTACAGTAATTACACCTTGCTCATTGTACTTGCTGACCTGTGCCTCCATTAATTGCAGTACCCCCTTCACTTAGCTAATATCACTGCTGTGTCCACGGCCTTCCCCGACTGTAGCGTGTCCCCATACCTTACAGGCCACCTTCCTCTCCTTAGCGTACCCAATTGAGCCCCCTAGACTGCAGCGTGTACCCCACTACCTACCCCACCTTTACCTCTCTTCACTTCCGGCATTGCTGCTGAGTGCAATTAACCACACTCAAACAGGCGCTAATACCTGTGCTTTTGCCCAAGCAATCACTCCCTGCTGTCCACCTCGCATTACAGAAGCATGCTATCATAACGGTCCTACGTGGCTGGTGCCCAGTCACAAGACTGCCGCGTTCAACAGGATCAGCCTTTAGTGGCACTTCTCATCAAGGCAGTGCCCAGGCTGTCCTGTGACAGCAGCAATGTGTACTGTAAACTCGGGCCTGGACTCTGCTGCTACAGCTCAACAGGCCTAAGCATTCTGCCCCCAGAGCAGCCAGAGTACACGGAAATATGGTCACAACACATCCGGAGGCGGACTATTCCTTCTCGAGCAGGAATACTCTGCTTGAGATAGATCCCAATCCTGACCGCAGACCCACAAAGCCTGTCATTTTTGCAATGAACGTGTGCCCCCCAACCCCAGGGAGTCTCTGCACCCGCCATGGAAAGGGTACCCTTCTACATCAAGCTTTGGGGGCGAGGGGGTAGGTTACAGCTCCTGCCCCCTCCCCGCCTCCAGATATTCCCGGCGTTTCCCCCTCCAGTTGCCTAGAGGAGAGAACAGGGCTCAAGTCCAGGGTACACGTGGGGGGACGCAGTCCACATACTTTATTCAGAGGGTGGACTCAGTTCCCCCCAGCTAAAATGAGAAACATTAAATGTCCTCTTTGAATTTATGAATTAAAGCCGACCTCAATGATAAAAACACACTCGTCAGGTGTGTAGGCCAGACACTTCACCACTGCACTATATAACAAGAAAAAAAATAACAAACAACTAAAGGTCTCTTATCATTGCTTATTATGGGATCCGCTTGGCCCAATCGATGCCGTCGATCCGCGATCAAGAACTAACTAAGATTTGTACCTGTTTTATATATCTCCACCTCACGTGATGACGTCATCACGTGATTTGCGCGATGACATTGGCGTTGCCAGCTCTACGTGTAACGCTGCCAGTTAATATTATATTGATAAGTATCAGCGCAGATGCTTGATAAGGCTAATGGTTCTCTTAAAGATTATACAGTGTTTTATTAAGGTAATACTTGATTTGAAATATAGAGGATTGCCGTAATCATGTATTTCAACACGATGACGTCAATACATTAGAAGGTGTGGCGGCCATGTTTAGCTTTCACTTTTCTTTGCGGAATAAGTGTTATAAACACTATATAATTACTTATTTCTGACAACCCGCATCCTATCTCACTGCTAGGTTTAGTTTAGTGTGTGTTTATCTTTATCTTTATTTACTCTTCTTTGTGGAGAATGCCATCCAAGTTTCTCAATTGTGTATTCTATAGCCTTGTTTCAAATATCTATTTTCTATAATATCCTTAAATTTTTAGGTTATTTTAAAGTTTTATCGCTTTAGACATTGTGTTATGTTTATTATTCATGCATTATCCTATAAGGGTGTTATGACATATCATAGTAAGTGGTTATAACTTTACACATTTGTCTTCAGGAGACAACTCTTATTTACTGTACAATATATTGATTTATAACCAATTATACATCTCATTGTCACAATTAAGACCTGTTAGACATGTATCCACAAGACAGATCCATTTCACTTCCTTCTGTCTTAAAATGAGTTCTCTGTTACCTCCCCTGGGTAACTCCTTGATCTTCTCCAGGCCCAAAAAGGTAATTTTATCTAAATCAGTTCTCGGATGCTCTTCGCAAAAGTGAATTGCCAATGGGTATTTCAAATCTTTGTTCCTTATTGCTGGCATATGTTCCAGCATTCTCACTTTCAGAGCTCTTGTTGTACTCCCAATGTAGTATACATATACAAATTATTCCATAGATGACATATTTAGAGTTACAGTTTATAAACTGTGTAATAGGTTTAGTTTTGCCATTTGTTAGTTTTAAATCCTCCTTTCCATTCAAGATGTGGGGATACATTTTACAGTTCCCACATTTATGGTTTCACACTACATGTTTCCTCTTGAGCATGCTGCATAGGTCTTTGGGTTGCTGCGGTTTAAAACATCTTGGACTGATTTTATTCTTAAGAGTTGTACCTTTTCAATAGCACATTTTTGGTGTATCATCCAAGTATTTTTTCACATTTTCATCAATTTTCAGAATGTTCCAATAATTTTTAAGTATTCCTCTGGCAATCTTAGCATCTGTGCTCTAGGTGGTAATGAAGTTCACTTTGGTAATCTTGTTGATCTTTTGGTTTATCTGATAGCACGTATTCTCTGGAAATTGTGGGGCTACTTAGTCAACTGCCTCTTGTAGTTTGCTAGGATTATAGCCTCAATGGCTGAATTGTCCATAACTTTTTTAGCATTTGTTTGAAAGACTTATTCTTTGCTACAGTTTCTTTTGAGTCTCAAAATGTCACCATGTATGTTGTTGATCGCATGTCTGGGGTGATTACTATGAGCATGTAGTATGCTATTCCCTGCTGTTGGTTTTGTACATACATTTGTTTGTATTGTTCCTTGTTCTATGTACAGTTCTAAGTCTAGAAATTGTATTTTCTCCTTACTTTCTTTCATCGTGAATTTCAAATTGTATTAATTTTCGTTTGGGTAATTCGCATACTTCAATAATTCTGAGCTCTCCTCTTCCCAGATCATCAGGATATCATCAATAAATCTTCCCCAAAAAATTATGTTGTTATTATTTTCAAATGCTTCAGGTCTCCATGTATGGTTGATTTCAAAGTGCCCCACCAGGAGATTTGCATATGGTGGGGAGAATTTTGAGCCCATAGAAGTTGTTACGCTCACCTGGTATCCACAGGGACACCACCCGGCTGGGTTACTCGCTGGTATGCTTCTCAGCTTTGCCCTGATGTGGTCTGCGGGGAAGGTTCTGCCTTGTGGTAGAATTAGGCGTGCTCTCCGTCCTGCCTTCTTTGCAGGGGCGCGTTGTCTTTCATGGGTGAGTGCGGTCCAGTTACTTCACTGAAGCCGGCCCGTTTGATATTGTTCAGGTAGGTCTTATTGCTGTTCTTTAGTTTTGTTGCTATCCTGCATGCCTTTCTTTGTTTAAAATGTCTCTTTTTTCTCCCTTAGGTATGCAGAGCTTCAGCGCGGCGAACTGGCTTGGTTGAGCACCGCCAGTAAATGATGGCGCATTAAGAGCACTATGATTCGGTAAGTAAGCGCTATGCACAGCGCTGCGAAGTCTTTCCTTTGCTAACCTGTGTTTTCCTTCCTTGTAGGTCGCGGTGTTCTTCAGAGCGAGTGGAATGTCCGGAGTGGTGCCAGCCGAGAGGCGACCAACCAGGTAAGCCTTTTGAGCACTTCGTAATTTGTAAATGTCTCTACAGCTTCTTTAATGTTGCCTCTATCTTCCTCTTTCAGGTCGTTCTGTCCGGGAGGCGAGGCAGATTCGAGGAAACTGTTCTCAGTAGCTGCGAGTGTTTAAAGTTTATATAGCCCAGGTAAAGTAGTAGCAGGGAAAGTAGTTCCAGGCCTGCCACATCCAAAACACTAGACCACATAGCTTGGTTCTTAGGAACCAAGCTATGTGGATGCCTCCATCGTGGCTGACAATACAATAAAGTAGTTCCCAAGCACGTTGTTGTTCATGGTGTATGACTGGCCCCATGAGGGCTTTTGAAGAGGATGCCAGGCTCTAGAGGCCCGAGTCCTGACTCCACCTGGCCAATGGGTTTGCCAGAGGGGGTTTTGGGCGAGGGTTGTGACAGCACTCCCCCCTAAGGCCCCTCCCATGGTGTTTCTTCTGTCTGGCCCAGGTTTGGTTGGGAAGTTCCGATGGAATTTCCTGATTAGACGTGGTGCGTGGATATTCTCACTGGGCTCCCAGGATCTATCTTGTGGTCCAAATCCTTTCCAATCGACGAGATAATATAGCTTGGTCCTAGAGTATTTAGAGTCCAAGATAGATAGATTAGGTGGTAAATCCAGTTTCACAGCTGCTGGGTTGATAATTGCCTTAATGGTATAGGGTCCTAAGAATCTGGGATGAAAGGTCTGGGTTCCCTTGGTGGGTACAAATTTAGCGGCTAACCAAACTTTTTCTCCTACTTGATAATCAGGGGCCTTTTTCCGGTGTTGGTCGGCGAATCTCTTTTGTTTTTCTTTGACATGAATAAGGTGTTCCTTTGCCCTTTTGAAAGCCTATGTAATGGTTGTGTGTAGAGTCTTTACCGCTGGCTGGAAGGTCTAGTTCAGAGGTACGTGGATGTCTGCCATGAAGGGTATAGAAGGGCGTTTGTCCCATGCTTGAATACAAAGAATTGATATATATGCATATTCGGCTATCCATAGTAGGTCTTTCCAATTCCTTTGTTCGTGGTGCAGCATGCACCATAAATATTGCTCGAGTGTCTGATTGGTTCTCTCGGTTTGGCCGTCCATTTGGGGATGGTGACTTGTAGATAGCCGAACGTCGATCTGCGCCATTGCACAGCATTTTTTCCAGAAGTTTGAAACAAACTGGCTGCCTCAATCAGAGACCAGAACTGAAGGGAAGCCATGTAGCTTAACCACGCCCTCCAGGAACACTTTTGCTAAAGTGGCTGCGTCTGGGAAGCCTTTGAGAAGAATAAAATGGGCCATCTTCGAGAATAAGTCCACAACTACAAGGATGGTGTTGAACCCTTGGCTTGGAGGTAGATCAGTGATGAAGTCAAGGGAAAGAGTGTGCCATGGAACTGGAGGAATGTCCAATGGTTGTAGGAGACCAGATGGTTTTTGTTTCTGTGATTTATTTTGTGCTCAGACACCGCAGGACTGAATATACTGAATGATGTCCTTACGCCAGGTTGGCCGCCAAAAGTTCTCTTTCACCTTAGCTAGAGTTTTGACGATCCCAGGATGCCCTTCGATCAGTGAATCGTGATAGTTTGAAATAATATGCTGTTGTAATTCCTTCTTGGGTACATATAGGCGATCCCTAAAAAGGGTAGGTGGTCCTTGATGGTATATTGTTCTCCTTGAGTTTGCCATGCGAGGTAGGCATCAGGATTCATTGTCCGTTGGATTTCTTTTCGTAGTTCTGCTTGCGTTAAGGCTGTCGTGATACCCAAGAGTTTGTCTTCAGGTATAATAGGTACTGGGTCTGGAGTTGTATATACTATTTCATCTATGCTATGAGATATTGCAGGTTTCGGTGGTCTGTGATGACTGTAATGGTGTGTCTGGTCCCCAGAAGGTAGTGCCTCCAGGCTTTAGAGGCAGATTTGATAGCCAGGAGTTCCTTGTCCGTGATGGCATAATTAATCTCTGGAGGTGAGAACTTTTTCGACCAGAAGGCCACAGGATATAGCTGGCCGTTTTCTGGGTCTCTCTGTGAAAGGACAGCCCCCATTGCGAGACTGGATGCATCAGTTTCAACGACATAAGGGAGGTCTGGACAAGGATGTCGCAGGATTGGAGCGGAGGTAAACCTTCGTTTAAGTTCCTGAAAGGCTTCTTCAGCTTCTTCGGTCCAAGCAAACTTTTTATTGTTTTTTCGTAATAGTACTGTGATTGGGTGCACAACCTGAGAGAAGTCTGGGATGAACCGGCGGTAGAAGTTCGCAAAGCCCAGCATGCTTTGTACCCCTTTCAGAGACATCGGTGAAGGCCATTTCAGAATGGCATCTACCTTGTGCACGTCCATTCTGATGCCTCCTGGAGTAAGGATAAAACCAAGAAATTCTACTTCGGTGATGTGAAAAAAGCATTTTTCAAGCTTTGCAAACAAGCGATGTTGACTGAGCTTGGTGAGGACTGAACAAACGTGCCTGACATGATCTTGTTCCGAGGCTGAGTATACTAAGATGTCGTTTATGTACACTATGGCGCACACATCAATTAACTCCCTTAAGGTGTGATTCGTGAAATATTGGAATGCCGCAGGAGCGCTGCATAACCCGAAGGGCATGACTAGATATTCAAACAAGCCGTACTTAGTACGGAAGGCAGTTTTCCATTCATCTCCTTTTCTGACTCGGACCAGGTGGTACGCTCCTCGAAGGTCCAATTTGGTATAAATCTGGGCATCTTTAACTTGGTCTAGCATCTCAGGGATAAGTGGCAAGGGGTAGCGGTTATTCACGGTGATCTGGTTCAATGCGCTGTAGTTAATACAGGTAAAGTAGTACCAGGGAAAGTAGTTCCAGGCCTGCCACACCCAAAACACTAGACCACATAGCTTGGTTCTTAGGAACCAAGCTATGTGGATGCCTCCATGTTGGCTGACAATACAATAAAGTAGTTCCCAAGCACATTGTTGTTCATGGTGTATGAGCCTGGCGCCATAGGCGCCAGGACTAGCCCCATGAGGGCTTTTGAAGAGGATTCCAGGCTCTAGAGGCCCGAGTCCTGACTCCACCTGGCCCATGGGTTTGCCAGAGGGGTTTTTGGGCGAGGGTTGTGACAGAAGTGCCTTGCAATTGCCTGTAAATCTGACTATCAAAACAAAAGATGTTATTCATAAGTGCAAATTTTAGCATATCAATGATCATTTCATTTTGTTCTTTGTACGAGATAGATCTTGTTTTCAAAAAGTATTCAATACTATTGATTCCCTTCAAATGTTGAATACTTCTGTACAGTGATACAACGTCCAGTGTTACAAATCCCAGGTACAGGTGTGTGCTCCCAGCAACTAGAGGGCTGGTTGCGCTTGTGGCTTTCCTTGCTCTGCATTTCTCCTCTTCTTGTCCCAGTATTTTGGCAGGTATAGGAACTTTTGATAACTTGCATCGAAACCAAGGATGAATGTTCTCAATGGTTTCAGATGGCAAGTCAGTCTTGGAGGATTGGTTGGTATGTGAAGTCTGGGAATGGATTTCTAGCAATTTTACAAGGCAGGTTAGATTTTGAAGATTGGCCTATGGATCTTGACAAAAGGTTTTCAAAATGTGTGATAGGAGGAAGAGGGAAGGCGTGATAATATGCCATTCATGAGGGAAGGTTTATCCTCAGAAGAAAAGGGGGGATACCAGGTCTCGTCCGATGATGCCATGACACCTCCCAGGAGGTTATCTTCCCGATGTGATCCTCCCTCATATAGCCGCCCCCAGGATCAGGTAGCGGCTGCCATCCCCTGCCCACATGGGAGGAGGTCACCGCTGGGTAAGGAGTGATGATGCCATAAGATTCATCACACTTCTGATTTTAATAGTTATATCTTCATGAGGCCTCCCTTATCTATAGCCTAAATATTCACATCACGAGCTTCCTCCCAGATCCCTGTGCTGTGAAGCCCATGCGACAACCGAAACTCTGCTCTCCAGCCAACCGTGATGGAGCCTCCACAACAAGGAATATGTCATCTATCTGCAAGGGCAGAGTGATTGGCTAGCTTTCCCTCACTTTTCCGGCTAATGAACATGGTGCCCCAAGCTACACGTTGGAGATAACTGGTCTAAAGCCAACTTGTGATCGGTCGGCATTCCGTTTGTTTCAATGTATTTAAGAAGGATTTTGTACATGTGGTTCTCTAGTATCTTTGCTGGGTAGGGAGGTTGGATATCAGTCTGTAGTTGCTCGGGTCTTCTGCTCTTTCGGATTCCTTTTTTATCCGCGGTTTAATGTATGCTGATTTGAAGGAGGACAGTACTATTCCTCTTTTGAGTGATAGATTGTGAAGGGCAGATGAAGAAAAGGGCAATTCCTGTTTGGACCTGTTCGGACCAGGAGGGCCCATGGCCCGACCCCCTGCTCAGACAGCAGGTAAGCATGCACCAACATGTGTTACCCCCTCTGTCCCCACAGGCCATGTCCACCCCCTTTTGGTCCATCTGTGATGTTCACTTGTGCCCCCCCCTTCTCGCACACAGGTGTTGCCTGTTTTGCTTGATTCTTTTACCCTGCTCCCCCTCAATCTCCTCCAGCCAACTTCTGCAGGAGTCTGTCCTGATACATTCTGGTTTCACCATCAACGTCTTGTGGCCAATGCTGGATTCGACTTTTATGGACTTCATTCATTCACAGTGCATCACTCTTTCTCAATTCTCATGATGGGCTTCCTTTGCATCTTGTACTCATGGTGGCCCTGAATCATGCTGTTCCCATCTTCATCTTGTATCCTGGCTTGCAACATTATGGGCCTCATTACACGGATGGCGGTAAGGGTTTACCGGTACCGGTATTTTACCAGTACCGGTAAATCCTTACCGCCTTACTACAAGGTCCCTTTGCAGGTTGAGGAATTTAACGCCTGCTTTTTGCAGGCGGTAAAAACCAGCCCGCAAAGGGACCAGGGAGCTAATTACGGTACCGCAATTTGCGGTACCGTAATTAGCGCCTTCCCCATTCCCATAGTGCCCTATGGGGCAAAAATGGGAATGGGGAAAGGCAATGGTGGAAGGGGGAATTACCGCCCCGCCAACCTTGGAATAGGGCGGTAATTCCCCTTTCCACCAAGGCGGTGCCGGTATTTTACCGGCATGAACCATGGCGCTAATAACGCCATGGTTCACCGCCATCCGTGTAATGAGGCCCTATGTGTTACTACTGACTTCTGCAATTGTATTTGCTCTCCACTCTTGCTTCTCCACTCTTTTTGATTGCTTACTCTCTGTTCTCTCCTCCTTTCCCTTCTCCCTTTTCCTATCTCACCCCTTACTTTCTTCTATGCACTTACTCTATCAGAATTGTCCCTGGACCTAATATGATAGCAACCTCATCTGTTTCCTCCAACCTCCCATTACTGTTTTTTTTCCTCCCTACACCCCCTCCAGCACTATCTGAAATATCGTCAGGCCTAGTATGATAGTCACTTGTTTTGTTCCTCCCCTCCATTTCTGCACTCCTCTCCCTCACCTTTTGTTTTTCTCTGGCTCTACCAGAAATGTCGTCAGGCCTAGTACGGTAGTCGCCTGTCTGTTTCCATTTCCTTCCCACTCTCCCCCTCCCTCCCTTATCTATGTCTTAGCTCTTGCACTATCTGAAATGTCGTCAGGCCGAGTACAATAGTTAATTTCGCATCCTTACTGTTCATGGGCCTGTAAGAATGTAATTGTATTTTCCCTTGTTCCCTCCCTTGCCTTGAAGCGCTTTGAAACACATTGGGCCTCGTTACAGGTCGGGCGGTCCGGAATTAACCGGTAAATCCACCGCCACTGTTGATTCTGGACTGCCCGATCCCGACTCCTGCAGGCGGGAGGTGATGTTCCCGCCAGGTCTGACCTGGCGGGTTTAACACCACCTGCCTGCAGGTGGATGTGGAAACACCAGCACCATCACAAGATGGTGCCGGTGTTTCCACTTCCCCATTCCCATTGAGTCCTATGGGACTCAATGGGAATGGGGCTTTACCGAATTCCACCTCCCGAATTCCCGGGACACCAGGGTCGTAATGCCCTGGTATTTCCGGGAGTCACGGAGGCGGAATGGTAATACGAGTCCAGTGGTAACCAGGCAGTTTTACCGCCTCGGTTACCGCCGGACTCGTAATGAGGCCCATTGTGTATAGGCGCTATATAAATAAACTATCATATCATTCATTAGGTTCCAGAGGTGTCACTGGGGTTCTGTGGTTGATGGTTCCTTTTAAGATGTCAGGGGTCCCTCGGGGATCCTGCAAGTTTGGTGTCCTCGATCAGTGTGGCAAAGGTTTCTCCTGTGTTTGGTTCTATGCAGATGAGTTTTGCTGTAGTCTGCATTTTGCCTGGTGTCTGTGGTCCGGCCGTTGTGGTTGTATTTGTCCGGGCTAGGTTGATGGTCTCCTGGATTGTATCTATGTTTGTTCTCAAGTGGTTGGTGATGTTGTCACAAAGTGCTTGTGTGGGGATGATGGAATTCTTGCAGGAAGAGTTTATTTTTATCTCTTTGATGATTTTGAAGTTCTTTCTGTGGAATGTTTGCCGATACTATTCTTGTGGTGTATTACTTTTTAGCTTTGAGGACTGTTGCTTTGTATAGTTTGAGTTTTCTTTGGTAATTTATTTTGGCTTGTCGGATGTATTATCTCCATTTTATTTCCATTTTACAGTTGTTGTTTTTTAGTTCATTCAGTTCTTCTTTGAGCCATTTTGCTGCCATTTTTTGGGAGTTTTGATATTGCTTTGAATGTTTTTGCTGGTGCCATTCGGTCAAGGGCCTTATTTGTTTTTTTATTTATTTATCTAGGCGCTTGCGGTTAAACAAGTGGTTACAGTGCTTCTTTTTACAGAATGGAAACAAGGGAAGTGCGTACATCATAGAAAAATGTACAAATGTAATGACAACACAAGTAAAATGGTGTGTATTATCTTTTGATGGCAAGAACGCTCCATTAAGGACGGAGCCTGGACTTGATTCATGGTGTGCATCATTTTTTTATGGCAATAACGCTCCATTAAGGACGGAGCCTGGACTTTCATGAGGATTGTGCTAAGTAAGAAACAACTGAGTATTTGGTATACGGAGGGGTTGAAGGTTCTGGCGTTGCTCTCATTCATTATAGGAGGGAACCAGCACGCCCATCTAAATTTAAAGTGAAAAGGTGAATCAAGCATTGTTTTATGTTTGCTTATGCTAGCCCTTTGGGCCATGTGTATGTATATTCATTGTGGGAGAAGTCCCTAGTATGCTTTATTCTGCTTGCTCTATGTTGTCTGATGTTTCATGCCCTCATCATGTTTTATGTTGCATGTTATCACTGTAAGGGTTCATGCTGAGTAAAGGGGAATAGGAGTATGTTTAGATAGTGGTTCAGGTTAACAGGAGGTCAGCATCAGGACAGGTCTAGGTTGCAGGAGTTTATCAGTTTTTTTGGATTTTCATGTGTATTTCCTGTACTTCCCCCTTCCTAACCCAGCAGGTTTTCCCTATCCCTCTTTCCGGTTTTCCTAAAATCCCCCTTCCCATCCACAACCTCGCCCTAATCCCTCTTCCCCCCATTGGCTGCCACGTGGATATCTGTGATTCTGATATTCAGGTGCCCGTGCCATCCACATTGGGAGGGTCAAATCCATTCAACTTCTGTGGTTCGGGGGAGTGTCGAGGGGGAGTGTCAATACTCTTCCCTTGTGTATCTTTGACATAATAATCTGCCCCCATAACGGGTTATTTTTGACCACCCAAGCCAAAGTGATGCGAATCCTCCACCTTTAGCGGATGTGCTAAAGGCACTCCAGGACATTCAGATGGAACTAGCTCATGCTAGGCAGGAGTCCACAACCCTGAAGGCTCAAGTACAGGGTGTGGTGGCTCAGGGAACACCCTTGGAAGGCACTAGTGCAGGCTCTTCTTTAGGAGCGGCGGCCAGTCGAGACTCCACAGTGATTGTACAACCTCCAAGTAGTGTACCTTTGGCCACCCTGGGAGGTTTGCAGGTTATCCCTGAAAATACATGATGTTTTTGACTCAGTATTGGTTACATTTTTTTTCTGTGATTCTGATATTCAGGTGCCTGTGCCAACCACGGTGGGAGAGTCAAATCCGTTCGGCTTCTGTGGTTTGGGGGAGAGTGTCGATACTCTTCCCTTGTGTATCTTTGACACCAGGAACCCCACCCCATGTTGCATGACATGTTGCAGGGTGGCAGTGACATAGGGCCTCATTACGCGGTAGGTGGTAGCCATGGTGCTATTAAAACCATGGTTACCCCCTTACCGCATACCGGGTCCAGGTTCTCAGAATGGGTACTTACCGGGCCATTCCAACCTTGGAGGACCCTGTAAGTCCCCATTCTGAGAACCATTCCCCATTTCCGGTCAGTCCCCATTCCGCATTCCCATTTGAGCCCCCATAGGGCTGAATGGGAATGGGGAAGTAGCTAATAACGGTACTGCAATTTGCGGTACCGTTATTAGTTCTGAAGTCCCTTAGCGGGTCCCCGCCCTTAACACCTGGCCAGATCAGGCATTAAGGAAGGGACCCGCTAAGGGACCTCGGAATATGGAGGTAAGGGATTACCGGCACCGGCACCCTTACCGGTGCCGGTAATCCCTTACCTCCTACTGTGTAATGAGGCCCATAGAGATGCAAGAGTCAATCATGTGGGCACATTATAGGAGCCCCACCCCATGTTACAGGGCAGTAGCGACATAGAGATGGAGATGCAGGAGTCAGTCATATGGGCACATTCAAGGAGCCCCACCCCATGTTGCAGGGTGGCAGCGACATAGAGATGCAAGAGTCAATCATGTGGGCACATTCCAGGAGCCCCACCCCATGTTGCAGGGTGGTAGCAACACAGAGATGCAAGAGTCAATTATGTGGGCACATTCCAGGAACCCCACCCCATGTTGCAGGGCGGCAGTGACATAGAGATGCAAGAGTTAATCATGTGGACACATTCCAGGAGTCCTACCACATGTTGCAGGGTGGCAGCGACATAGAGATGCAAGAGTCAGTCTTGTGGGCACATTCCAGGAGCCCCACCCCATGTTGCAGGGCGGCAGCGACATAGAGATGCAAGAGTCAATCATATTGGCACCGACAGGAATATAGCAAATGGTACCACAACTCACCCTAGAGCATCCCTGAAGCAGACAGGGAGCAGACAGGGGCCTTCGTAGTGGACCTTGGTATGCTGGGCTGGCTCCCACCTCCCGGTTGCTGTGATTGGTCTATGAAGACCAGTGCAACCAATGGGCGGGGGAGACCAGTGGCCAGCACAAGGCAGCTAATGAGGATATGGTGGTGCGGCCATCATGGAAAGTAAAAACACATCAGAGGCACCAGAGTACCAAAACGAAAATAAAGCAAAGCCTATGAACTGGGTTGAAATCCACAGTGGAGATTGCTCTTCCCGCTATCTGTGCATAGCCAGCAGATGTAAAAACAAATTTGCATTTGAAATGTCGAGCGCGCCGCATTAGGCGCAATGAACGCCAACATGAAGCGCTTACTCCAGCAGGATGCGTGGATTCGGATGGTTGCTTGCCAGCTGGCAGGAATCCTCCGTAACAAGATCAGCAGGCTCCGTGTGGAGAGAGGAGCCAGGAAGAAAGAATGCAGGGCCTCATAGTGGGCCTTGGTTTGCTGGGCCATCTCCCACCTCCCGGTTGCTACGATTGGTCTATGAAGACCAGTGCAACCAATGGGAGGGGTAACCAGTGGCCAGCACAAGGCAGCTAATGGTGATGCAACTGTTGAGTCTTCTGCTGTGTCTACAGTGGTTTCAGTTGGTTCTATTTTGCTTGGGAGGGTTGAGTCTAAAAGGTTTGTTAGGGCCTTTAGGTCTAGGTTCTTCCAGTCTGTTTTCTTGCAGGAATGGAGTATTTCCTTTCCAGCCGATATGCGGGTTTGGGATGTGATGTAGAATGGTATCAAGTAGTGGTTGCTCCATACCATTGGTGTGGGTGGTGCAGATGCGCATAGTCTTTCCCTGCAGAAAATTGCATCCAGGGTATGTCCAGTGTCGTGGGTGGATCCATTTACTATTTGCTTGAAGTGTAAAGTGCTCAGAGTGAGTTGGCACTGGTTTCATTTTCTTTTTCGAACCAGATGTTGAAGTCTCGCAGTATGACTAGGTTGTCGTGGTAGGTTGATAAAATTGCGGTTGTGTCGGCCAGTTTCGTGCAAAGTTGGGGTTGTAAGAAGGTGGTCTGTAGATCAGGAGGAATACGATGTTGGTTTGGTCGTTGAGTTCTATCTTGGTGAGGAGGGATTCACAGGTTTCTACGTTGGTTGTGATGAGTTGAGATGCTCGGATATGCTGTTTGTGGTTTGTTGTTGCTTGTAGTTGGTGACGTAGTGGATTTTTGAAACCTTGGTTGAAGATCTGCATGGTTTGGTTTGTTTACTGCTCATTTCCTTTCAGGCTCCTATGTGGTTTTTGTTATTTATCTTGGTGGTCCTATGGTTGTGGTTGTTGAACCAGGGGTAGTAAACCCTTGTGGTTCGGTTGTTTAGTAGTATTTTCTTTCCGGCTCTGATGTGAGAACCCACTGTGGGTATGTTGGTTTGGTTGGAGACACAGCGATTGTTCAAAGGGCACCTATACCTTAGCTACCAGGGACTATGGGAACCTGAACTTTAGCTACCAGATATTGTGTGGAGGCCCAGAAGTCAATGAGGTAACACCTGGACTCGGCACAACTGGATAATAGCAGTAAGCCAAAAGAAACTCCTGTACTGAGGGCAACATTAACTATTTGAAACCATGCTCATGGATCACATTGGTCCCTTGGTAGCAGCTAACAAACACAGATACTTCTTCATTGAAGTACACTTGTGTACTAGATTAACCTCCATTATTCCCCTGAGGAAGTCATACATGTTTTGCAATTCATGGTAGCTCCGACAACACATGTTGACAATGGACCATGCCTTTAAGGTAAAGTGTTAAGAGGATTAATGCCATGCTATGGATGTATTTTACGAATCTCAAACTGGTTTCGACCAGAGTCCAAAGGGGTCTTGGGAGAGCAAATAGGATTTTCATAGAGACCCTGGCAGAAATTAATCCTTTCCTCTGGAGGTAACTGGGTAGATTACTAAAAGTTATGAGAAACATAAATAATTTACCACGTAAATCACAATGTGGCATTCAAACATTATATAAAATGCTGTACGCCACATAAATATACACACCTCACCTATACAATCCTTCCATTCCCCTCAGCAGGCCAGATCAACTGCCTGTCGCCACTGTGACGAGTGGGGAGTATTTGTCCCTTCTCCCTAAGGGGGAACCACCACATGGGAGGCTAGGGAGGTGAGCCTGCTACGCAAGATTCTCCCTAAGGGTCTGGGCAGGTGGGGCCTCACTCGAAGTGACTTCCCCTTAGGGGACAAGGACTCCCATTCACAAGGGGAACTTCCTTTAAAAGGCACTTCATCTGCATACTTGGGGCTTTACGTTAAAAGCACTGTGTCTTCCTTCTGTTTGGCTATAGACAATTTTGACTTAACCAAGTCGTGGAAAGGAGAAGGAGATGTCTCTTTCAGAAGAAAGTTGGTATTGTAAGGAAGGCTTGGTATCAATAATAGACACAGATACAATGGATACAAGTTTAAAAAAACCTTTATTTTGGTGTTTTGGGTTGAGTTGGTAGAATTCCTAACTGGCCCTAACTCTATAATAGGAGTAGTTTCGACCATTAAACAAAATACAAAGAAGTCCAAGTCAGTCTAGTCAAAATAAAAAGGCCTATAATAAAAAAATAAAACCTTACCCTCCTTCTAAATTGACAAATGTGTTAAGGTCTTCCCTCTGCCGGGCTCGAGCCTGCCTCTCCTTTCACCGTCACCTTTTTACTTTATCACAGTTCAGCACAGACTTCCCTGTGCCGGGCTCGAGCCTGTCTTTCTCTTTGTGGAGGATTCCCTTTCCCACGTTTCTTCACACTTAACTTTCACTTTGCCGCAGTTCATCACAGGCTTCCCTCTACCGGGCTCGAGTCTGTCTTTCTCTTTGAAAGGATTCTCTCCTTCACACTTATCTTTTCACTTTGCCACAGTTCAGTTGTGGGGGATTATTTCCCCACGTTCCTTCACATTTATCTTTCACTTTGCCACAGTTCATCACATGCTTCCCTCCGTCGAGCTTGAGCCTGTCTTTCTCTTTGCGAGGATTTCTTTCCTCACGTTTTATCCTTATATCTTTTATTGTCGAAGACTTTAGAAACTACAAGGCTTTTACGTAGACCTCTGCCTGACCACTTCAACCTCTATTTAACAATCAACAATCTTCCTCATCTCGCAACACCAATGCTTCTTGGTACTTGTAGTTTCTTATTCTCTTTACTTCACCCTCTTGGCCTCTTTCAAAGTTCATATGCAACACCAATACTTCTTGGTACTTATAGTTTTTTATTCTCTTTACTTTGCCCTCTTGGCATCTTTCAAAGTTCATATACTTTGCCCTTTCAGCATATTCAGAGTTCACATACTTTGCTTTTCACTTATTCATTTTTTGCTCGGGATCGCAGATACTTTCTTGCATTTAGTTCCCGTGGTATTACCCAAATTCACCTTTTACAATGAACCTTTTGTCCTAATTGACCTGATTATAGTGGTCCTAATTGACCTTGTGCACAATTGACCTTTATATTATTTTAGTTATTTTATATATGTATTGGGTTGGTTTTGGATTATAAATAATATAAGGGGATTGGATAGGGGCTTGGGGGGGTTTTGGATTGGGTGGGGGGTTGCGGGGGTTTCCCCCAACATATATGTCCTAATTGACCTCCTAAATTAGGTCAATTCTCCCGAGGTCAATTGTGAAAAGGTCATTTGGTATACAACCGTTCCCGTTTGAATACACTTCAACTCAGAACATTTCACAGAGACTTTCAACTGTGTGATTCCACCTCGCAGGAACACTCTGTTACTTTGTATTTTTTCTTCATCATTCAACAATTGTCCTTTCCATTACGCGTTTTATCGGCACACGCGCAACCTTCAACTTTTGGTTACAGTTACTTTTGCTTTTAACAGAAACCAGGCTTTTGTTGCCTTTGATAACTCACTGGTTGTGTCAATTGGGCTTCTCTCTTCAGCACCTTTCATGTAGCAGTCAAGGCTGTTACCAACGCCTCCTCTGCTCCTCCCCAACTCCGTCGTTCACACAGGAGGGTAGCGTGCCACTCTGAATCATCTTGAAGGTTTCTCCCTTCCGCTCACTCGGTTTCAGCCTTGGAATGCTTGCGGCTTCCCGAAAGTGTGGAAGTCTCGCCTGGCTCTCTCTCGTTCTTCGCAGCTGCCGATCAGCCCCTTGGCCTTCCAACTTCCATAGCCGCTCCTTCTCGTACCCAGCCCCGCTCAGCATGTGCCTATGCACACCACCTTTTATCCTAACAGGGGGTATTAACAAGTGGCAGGTGTGTATAGTTAGGATTATGTGCCTGACTCTGCCTGGTCTCATTAAAGGGACAGAGCCATTGCAAGCCAGTAGAGGTAATCTTCCTGGCCTCATTTCTGATCTTCCTCGGCTCAGTAGTGTTCTCAAGGTAAAGTGGGGAGGAATAATGGGAGCTGTAGTTTCCCATAAAATAGGCGGAGATAGGGGTTAGATTCGTTGTAGAAAAAGGGCAATACTATGTCTCTCCATCAGGTGTTTCTACCCCACTCCCCGAGGACCCCTTACCGAGGTGGCCTTTCCCTGGCCACCTGAGTATGGCATCCCCGGAGACTGGGTTGTGAAACACCCTCTGGTTTTTCCTAGTGTGAAAGTGAGACGAGGGGCCCCAACGCGAGGAGAGAGAATGGTGTGTAGGGGAAGCTCCCTTGCGTCAGAGCACATTGGAGAAGTGGAGCCAAGCAGGGTCGTGGAACCTGAAACACTCTGAGAAATGGAGGACCACCATCGGAGACGGCAGTGGGCTGGTAAAACGGACAACAGGGAAACTGTTGTCAAGACAGGTGGGAACACACCATCCAGAGATGTGGCCTGACGACGGACGTAACGTGGTGGGCCAGGCGCCCCTGCAAGTATGCCGAGACCGGGATCACGGGGAGCAGGGTAAGGTCTCAGCTGCCGCTCTGCATTGAATGCAGCAAGCGAGAAGGACGACAAGTGAAAGGTGAGCGAGAAACCAGAGCAGAGGGAACAGGAAAGCCAAATGAGAAACCCAAGTGGGTTCTGAGCCCCGCAAGGTCATCAACCCTGACTAACACAGATACTGGGGTATGCTGGAGTGGAGGGAGGCCACCGGGAGGACTTGTAATATAGAGCAGAGACAATAATAGGCATAAGGGCGATCATGGAAGACAAACACAAGATATTGAGATAACTATGGAACTATTCAAGAATTAGAACAAATGTGAAATAATTGAAGATGAGTGGGGAGGTCACTCCAAGAAGAGTCATAATACATGGTGTGAATTTAGAGTGTCAAGTGAAATAAACAAAGAGAAAAAATACAATATGGAGCTCCCAATACTGGCAAAGTCTCAAACTCCATAAAACCAGTGAACTCTATAAAGTACAAGGAAGAGGTATGAAAGCTGGTGTCAAAGACAATAATGCTGAGGATCATATAAATGGGAGGCCGAAGTATATGAACAGTTGGAAAGAGTTACAAGAACTTGTGAATCAGACCTGCCGATCTTACCTAAAGAGATTATCATAAAGAGACATTTACATTTGGAAGAGTGGGATCAAATGAAGAATCCCTGAGAAAATGCCATAATACAAAAAGACAAAGCGCAAGCCACTCGAACTGAGACGTTTTTTGGCCCAATTTAGTTATTGGTTATAAGTAGTAGGGATAGGTACCTGTAGGTTTGTACTTAAGACTTCCTGGCGACAGATGAGCACCTTTTAGTTTATCTGGTTAGGCAGGGAAATACTGTATAGTGATAGGGCAAAATAGGTATTTCTTTATTCTTTAGATAAGAGAAGTTCAAATGTCCAACTTGTGTTCAGCTCCTTCTTCCGACCCACCACACCACACTACTAAGAGACTGTTTAAAGATGGAGGGAGAGTTCTCAGCAGGAGAGAGCATAAGGAGGATACCTGGGTTTTTGAGAAATTGCATGATGCAGAAACCTTTTATCCTAGGTACAGGCATCCAATTATGGTTATCAAGCTTTTAGGTACAAGAACAGCAATCCAATGAGCTCCATTGCCTAATAAAGGAACGCATCAGATTTCAATTGACCACCTGAAACCAACTTCAAATGGATACTCCCTTGTCCTGAAAAGGGAACACTTTTTCTCTTGAACAACCTAGATAGTAGGCAAGAGGTGTGTCACAGATGGCATAGAGAACACATTAACTCTCAAAGACAGTTCAAGGGTTTTTATTTTCAGAATAGTAAAGGGGCTTGCTAAGGGCCATCCCTCTTTCTCATCTAGTGCAGGCTGTTCCCTCCCTACCAGGGGCATCCCTCAACCCCAGCATTGAGCTCAGGGATCAGTATACCCTACTATCTAAGAAGATGACTGTCTGTTTTTGTGAAAGCCCTGGAATCTTTGATTTTTATTAAATAATACAATTATGTGGTTAATTCCATCTCTGAAAAGGAATCTGCTGATTAGATTCCCCTTTCATCTGCTTCATGTCAAAAGCATAGTGTGTACTTTTGCCCTGCTGCATGAGTAGCCTGATTTGCAGCACCCACTCTACCAGTGGCACAGAGCAGATTCAGAGGTCATAGGTGCCCTCTTGACAACTGTAGTGACAGCCAAGTCTCTGCAGCGCAGAGGTTGCATTTAAGATATGCACCCCTTTTCCAAAAACTGCACAACTCTGAGGATCCTATCCTGGTGGCACAGCAAACTGTAAATATAAGCCACACCTGAATAGGATATGGTGGCCAGCATCTCGGATTTATCCCAGTCACATTAAATCAATATCAAAAACGTGCCAGCCCTGTGGTGCTCAGTTCAGCTGCAGAAGGGCTAGGTGTATTCATTCCAGACAAGGCTCCCCCTGCCCACTGGCAGATCTGAGACATTGGGGGAATTGCCTCTCTTTGTTCCTTTGTAAGGCAAGATAACACACTTTCCCCAGAGACAGCAACTCCACAGGCAGCTGACCGGGTAAAAGGAATCAAAGGGGTGCACCCATTCAAAAAGGGATACGTCTCGCCTCACACCATGGTGCTGCATTTCTAAAGGCCTTTAATTCTATTGAGAAGAGAAGGGACGGGCTAGTGTAGTCCGAGAGAGACATGTACAGTTTTGGGAAGATTCTGCTATCTTGGTTCCCTCTGCCTCCCTTTCTCTTTCCTGTCACCTCCACTTCCTGTAGCACAAAACACTTTGGGCTTGCTATCAGAAGAGCAACGTCCACTCCTTTCAAGAACAGGGATTTGACCGCTAAAGCAGGCTAGCTTTCATCCAGTCACCTGCAGGCTTTCATCTTTAAAAGAAGGGCTCTCACATCCTTTCTTTGAAACATCCTTTGGACTCCAATCCTGAAAGAAGAGTTTGCTTGACCCTGCTGGGAGAGCAGTCCTTTCCAGAGTCCTCCACTTGTGAGGTAAAGGCAGGTGTTCAAGGCAGAGGCAAGCATTGTCCCCTAAAAATCCCCAGGGACCATTGTGGGTGAATTCTATTGCTGGGCCATGACCTCATCTCTGCCAGCCACCCTGTTGTCTGGGAACTCACCATGTTGCAAGACCCCTGGAGGTGTGCCTGTGTTTTTGGGTACCCTGGAAAGGACTACCCATGGCTCTTGATACCATGGAGTGGGACTCTCAGCACCTGGAGCTAAGATCCCTGTTTTCGATTTCTACCTGCTGCAAGCTGTGATTTTGAGTGTGTTTGACACCAAGTGAAGTATTGGGACCCTTCAATGCTGCCTTTGGCATTCATTATTTCTCAAACCGCTGTTTGCCTGTTCGAACCTGTTTGCCACCTGTTATGTACGTTTTTCTAAAGTCCAACTGGTGTGGGACTTCATAAGACTTATCTCTTGGTATTATGGACCCAATCCTTAATGTAGGCCTGTACTACACAAGCCGATAGAGTGGCTGAGCAGCTAGGCCTATTTTAGCAGTACAAGGAAATCAGTACATACATAGACCTAAGAAAACACTTACTCACTTAAAGTTATATTAACATATGTATTTATATATATACACAAGGCACACAAACAAATCGAAAATGCAGCAACTAACAGTAACATTCAATTTACAAATGGAATCAAATTATAAAAGGAAAAATAATGCAGGTGAGTAACTTTTTCTATGCTTTGCATAGCCAGCACACGGAGTGGCGTCAGTTAAGGTAAGTAACAGCACTTATATGTATCAGCTTTGCAAAATTGAGATTGGAGGGAAAGTTTAAGGTTAGACAGAACACAGCTAGAAACAGAGGGATATAGGTAGTCTATTTCCTAGCAATAAAAGTGTTCACAATTACAACCTATGGAGGACCCAGCATTGCCAAAGCCAGTAGGATCAAGAAGATGGACCTTTGGGAAACCAGCACAGCCAAAGTCGAATGGACAGTTCCAGTTCTGATGAAGATCTTCAGAGGAAACTTTAGTTAATCGGTCAGTGGTTCATGAAGAAAACAGGCACTCAAGGGGAGCCTTCCTGATAATACACAAGCGGCAAGGCCTGCACAGAGGAGTTGAGGGGAACTCTTACTTGAAGAAAACAGCACTTCCCAAGCCAGGTAGGACCAAAAATGGCACAAGGTAATTGCAACCAAGCCCCACAGTACCTTGAGAAGAAATTGTCTGTCTTCCTTCTAGGTGCACCATTGCAGACCCCGATTCATGGCCCTTGGTTGTGGTGATGAAAGGAGGGGGGCCTTTGGTAGACTTCTGTGGCAGCATTCAGGAGAAGGGGTCGGCAGCAATGTATTCAGCTCATTTCAGCAGCTCTTTGTGGTTTTGGCGCCTTTTTCTCAGCACCAAGAAGAAACAAATATTGCTGCTTGGATTCTCTTTGATAGCTCAGTCCTGAACTCTGGTGAGGGGACACGTTGTGAATAATTCCTGCCTCTGGAGGTCCACACGTATGCCTGCAAAGATTTAGCCGGATTCGATCTTCAGAAGATGATGCACTCAATAATGGCCCAGGTACTTTGGGTATTAGTGTTCTGCAGCCTGTGAAAGTTACAGAATTTCGAGGATGGCCCAAAATGAAGAAGGTCTTGGGGCTAGTTGGTCCCACTAGCCTAAGGGAGGAAGTCATCCTTGGCGGGTCTTCCCTGTCAATTTAAAAATGGGGTCATTGCAGCTGCAGGCCTTCACCAGTGCTTCTGCGGCCCTGGAAGGCGCTGCTGGTGCCTCTGTTTCGGATTCCTTGTTCTAGTGGTGAACTCTGCCTGTAGTCCCAAAATCCTCACCTTTTATGCTGGAACCCATTCATTCACACTCATAGAGCTGTCAATTACCTGGGGGTTGGCTGTCCTGCAGGACAGCCAACCACCCAGTTAGAACAGGTTTCATCCAGGCATACCTACAGACAAAGGACAGTGAAGCTTCGGGTTCCTCCCTCACTTCCGGTCTCCCCAGACACTCTGGAGCCTGGGCAGGCTGAAGCCCGCCAAACGCAAAACTCACAAAGGACTCAAATATACTCTAACTGATGGAAGAAAAGTCCAGAAGGGAATGGCAAATGTAAAATGGCAAAGAAAGAAGACGCGGGCCATTTTGAGAAAATGGTCACCCATGGGTGCTGTACTGCAGCTGAGAAATCAGCCTGCTAGCAGCCTGCAGAAAAGGTAGTAAAAAGTAACCACTGCCGCCAGCCATTTAAGTTAGTCAGTGTAACAAAAGGTACATGAAGAGTGGGAGAAGGAGTTACAAAGTAACCCCCATTGCTTGAGGCCCCACCCGAAGCACCGGTCTCTTCATCCTGGCACCTGTAAGTCGATCTATCCGACCCTGGTGTTTCCCAAACCACGACCTCTGAGCCCTGCATAGAATTGACTCGCCTGCACATCCTGGTACCAGCTTGACTCCCATTGATCCTTGACTGCCAAACTGAATCTGGTGACCACCCGATCTGCATTGCTTGAGTAGCTGAGTCGAGACCTCAGCTACCTTCCATTCGACCCTGTCTCCATGCCAGCTTGCTGCTGGACCACCGTGACTGCCCCATCTTCAAACTGCAGAGAACACGTGATCGATGCTGAGACGCAGTTGAACCACCAAGAACTTTGTAACTGTATTATTGACTTATAGCTGCCCTTCATGTGCATTGTTGGGTCCCAGAAACTGAACAGTTCATTTAACCTCAAGAACATATCATTTGAACATTGTGGTCTTTTATTTCCTTTTTGCCCCCTGTCTCAGTACCCAGAGTGCTGCATCTTTTCTATCTTTGCATATTATGTCTTCTTTTTACTTTGGTAGATTTTTACAGTGGTTTCTAATTCATTACATGGTGTGTTTTATTAAAGAACATATTTGATAGAATCTTGACTGGACATTCCTTTATTTTGGACCGTTATACTTTTCTGTTTGGGTTGCAACTGAACCACATTCACACCTGTCTTGAGAGTATCGCCTTCCCTCGGCCCACGTTACCACAAAAGACAAAGGAGGTATATCTCTTAACTTTGCCTGTTTTACCTTTATGATTGTGTTGGCTCTTGGTTTGTAGAAATATGAGGGCTGAGTGGGTGCTTTAGCCTCTACTCATCCTTGTGGTAATAAGGAGCAGATGTAGACTCATCACACTGGGGGTGATGGCCTAAAGGAAGGGACCTTCTCTCTGGGAACAAGCTAGGTGGTCCTTGACCTAAGTTCACCAATACAGTTTAATGTAAGGACTGGTGCCTTCAGACGCTTAGGCCTCACTTGGTCCTTTCAATCTGTGCTCTTGTATTCTTCTCCCTATGTCTCTCTGTTTCTATGCCTTTCCTCCTTCTACTCTCCTACCTACTACTCCACCCAACATCTGTCCTCTCTCTTCTCACTCTCCCTCACCTATCCTTCGATGTTCCTCTCTCTACTATCTACCTGCAAATTCTGATCTTATACTGCACTACTGTCTTCCTCCTTCCTCCCCACAATGCTACTCTCCCCTCTCCATACACTACTACATTGCCCTCCCCACAATACTACTACTCTCCCCCTCGGCTACTCCACACTCCACCCACGCCTTCCCTCACATTCACTGTCCTTTCACTTCCCCAGTCACCTTCTCATTCACTCCCTGCTCTCTATCTATTAATTCCTCTCACACACCTTGCACGTACACTCAAACCAAAGTACCACTTTCTCCCACCAACCAATACCTCACCTTGCATGCTTTTTCAGCAATCCTCCACGCTCTTCTACAGCGTCCTTCCTCTGCTTGGTCTGTTGGTCCTCCTTCTCCTCTTTTGACCTCCCTCAAATAACCCACACCTTCCTGTTTCCTGTCCCCTTCTAATCCTCCCACTTCCCTCTCTATTGGCCCTCTCCCTCACCTCACTCCCTAGGCAACTGCTGGGTTTTCTTTCCACAAGCGAGTTGTTAAAGGTGTGTAAAAGCATGAATACATTTCTTCTATGCAGGTCCACCAGCCTAAATCGATGGCGGCCTGCTGCAATGAGAATCAATTTCAATGTCCCACTTCATCTGAGGGCTTTCCAGCGTGTCTGGGATGTCAGGTTTACCCTGTGGCCCCTTTGCAGGTAAGCATAAGGTTTATGTGGGTGATAGCAGTGTGGTAGTTGAAAGAAGCACTCTGTATTCTTGCTATTGGTGACATAATTGTTTGAGTCTGGTTTACGTGGGATGCAGGGATTGCTGGTTCAGTGTCTGAATTGTTATGCAGTCAGCTGCATTCTCCCTGTCCCTCCTCCTGTCAGGCTGCTCACTGGTGCTTACACTGCTTGGCCTTCTGGGAAATGTAGTTTCCTATGGGAAACAGAAACTAATGCCTTTATGGCATATTGTTACACCTCCCCACATTCACATAGGAAAAGTGTTGAAAACCTGTTCACCAAATCTGTTTACAAACCATCAAAACCGGACTTGCCTTTGAAATCCACTAAGAACTTTTGCCGAAACTTGATATGCAAGTTGTCAAGAATGATCTTCCATTCCCACAAGCACGAGAATACTGGGAGGAAGAAGAGTGATTGTGTAGGAATAGAAGGTGTTCCGTGGTGCCAACCAGCTTATCAAGAAGGAGAAGGGGAAGTGGATTGTGAAGAAGAACATGCTTCAGGGACGCCTGAAGCCTAGAAAAGACTTCTGGTCATTTGCACGTGTTAGGAGGTTGCTCTCACCTTACCGGAGATTAGGACACCGTCAGAGAGCCCAACAGGAGCTGTGAAGAGCAGGGAAGCCAGGAAACCGAGGCAGTGAGCAGGATGTCAAATGCTTGTTGCTGCTTTACTGGGGGAGAGATGCAATATGACAGGAAGAACCAGTGAGTCCATGGAAGGGAAGCAGGGACACGGGGACGTATTGGCAGGCATGTCAAACACCGTTAATGAACAAAACAACCACATAAAGAGTATGTGCAAGTGAGCATTCTTATAAACGTAATCAGGCAGAAAAGTAATCAGAACCAGAGCCTTACAACCATATGAGTATATGCAATATACATATGAAAGACATCCTGGCAGAATAGTATACCAAGCGATTACAATACCCAAAAAGGCGCATCTAAGGGACTATCAATATTGGAAGTATACGCATAGCCCACATAACGAAGCCCTGATAGAAGAGAATATAAGACAGTTACAAGTGGGTTTAACAAATCCCTGACAGAAGGAAATACCAGGTAATTGGAAATGTGTTTAGCAAAGCCCTGGTAGGAGAGTATACCAGGCAATTCAAAGGTGTATCTGATGGGGCAAGGAAGTGCATTATTAACAAAAGACCTGGCAGGAGAGTATACCCCAGGTAGTTTGAAAGTATAAAGAAATCCCTATGTAGGAAAGCCCTAACAGGAAGTTGCAAGAGTGTTCATAAAATAAAGTCCTTGGCAGGCGAGTATACCAGGTGGATGCTAATTGTGAACGTGTGCCATCATAAGAAAGCCCTGACAGGAAAGCATATCAGGCATTATGATGTAGGAAGAATAAAAAGGCAATTGATTCAAGAAATCCTGACCAGAGCCCATCAAGGAGAAAAGAAACCTGGCAGGAGAGTACACCAGGCATCCTTACACGACCAAGTCCAAGAGTCAAGTTAGTTTTTGCGTGAGTCATGTTGAAGCTCAAGAGACTGATAATCCCTCACTGGGGAAACCAGAGTGAAGAGAAATCCACAGGATGGGAATAACACTATGGAACTTTTTATGTTGGAGCTACACATTTTCTTTTTGAACATTTATGCAGCACTCAAGGCCAAATACGTTTTCCCTTTCCACTTTAGAATTGTTTTGTTAGAATGTGAGGGTCAGAAAAGAACTTTTCCTTTTCCACTTTAGAATTGTTTTGTTAGAATGTAAGGGTCAGAATAGTACTTTCTGTTTTGGACAGTATGGGTGTTGACAGATCCTTTGTTTTGGTTTTTAAGTTGGGAAACTTCTTTAGTGCAGGGACAGAGGGGCATTTTCCCAACCCCTTTAATTTTAATGAAAGTCTTTGACCCAAACTGTGAACCCATTGTGTCTGAATGTTATTCCGGACTCCTCACAAAAAGGACTGGCTTTGGTGAAAACCCTGGTAGGCCTCCCACCTCAGGCTGGTCCCCATTCTCTCTTGACAGGGTCAGTACTCTGACTCTGTCACAGAGGATAGGGAGGGGTTAGTGATGAAAGAAGAAATTTTAATTAACCAATTTTGGTTGTCTAATTAACAAAATTGTAGAGACTATTCAAGACCTAAGCAAAGACAAACAATGTTCACATACCACCAGCAGCTAGTTCTGGAGCAAAATATGGAAGAGTCTTTTTGAAACTATAGTTTGGTTTTATTTGTTGCCGTGGGTAAACCTCTTCTTTACATTCTTTACATGTTTTGACAACTGGAAAGTTTTTGACACATACATCAACACATCCTGCTAACAGGTTTGTTAATTTGATATCACCCTACCCACATGCACTACAAAAGATGGATGTGCAGGATAGAGTCCAAGCACCCATAAGCATTCACACACCTCATTTGGGTCAGTTCTATATAAAACAATACAAAACATATGGTGGATCTTGTATGCTTGTTTGTTTTCTCCAATGTTCTCTGTTTCAGAAGTATTTGGGCCGTGTTACGGGCTAGACTTGCGATTTCTCCCCCAGGAGCTCTATAAAGTCTTAAAGATGACATGGGAGAGATGTGAGACATGGCTGACCATGTCTGTTTTGTTATATGCATATCCAGGTACAGTGGATTAACAAGACCCACTGGGAACATTGTGCAGTTCTATTATCAGATCCATCTCCTGGATTTTAAGTGCTGTTTCCCTATATAAGATTGGGACCTCCTCAAAAGGATGCATACAATGATAACAATTATTATACTTTCACTGCACCACTGAATGGTGATACCTTCTATTGGTCTACAAACAGTGTAGTATTTGGTAGAAGGTTTTATGCTAACATGACAGAAGATTGTGGGGAAAATAGGGCCCCTTGAGCACAACACGGGACGGAGGGGGGGGTGATTCTTGGCAAGCGCATGGAGCTGGCACTTTACACCTAGCATGTAGGATTCCTCATCTCATGTATTTTTCAAATTGTACCCATTTTCAAGCAACATGTAGCAAGAACAACATATCCTTTTGCCCAGGTTGGAAAGCCACAGAAGACCAGCTCTGGTATGTAAAGAAAGCCAGTCTTAGTGGTAAAAGCTACATCACATATGCTTCTTGTATTTTAGCATCATGGGGTATACAGTCCAATCAGTGCAATAAAAGGTGCTTTGGATCCAGTCTATGGGCCTCATTACGAGTTGCTTCTCATGGCTCCATGCTTTCACATGGATATTTCCCCCATGGTGCACGTGTATATCAACAGTAGCCTACCTTCCTTTGCACATGCATGTAGTCTCAGTGCCTTTTTACAGATTCCCATGTAGTTGCCCATTCCCCTGCCCACTGGACCCATCTGTGCTGGGGGACACATGATTTTGCACAGTGCATTCTCATGCAAGAGAGAACTTAAAGACTCACCAGCTTCTCATTGGCTGCTTGCACTTCTCATTGGCTGCTTGCGCTTCTCATTGGCTGCTTGCTCCCACTTCGGCACTGCAGATGCCCTCTATCCCTTCCGTGAGCAGGATGCTGCTGGCTTCTTCCTCGCATGAGGACAGGATGAGTGGTTGAACTGTGCCGCCTCCTGTGGCGGAAGTCTTACACCTGTGGTTGGCAATGATGGGTTGGACCCTGGCCTTCAGTTTGTTACATCTTTTGCGGCAGGAGTGGGGCAATGCTCACTACCACAACCTTGTCCCGGACGCTGGCCCAGATGGATAGCTTTGTTTGGTCAAAGGTCCTCCGCTGTCTTGAGCCATACAGTTCATCTGCATGAGCAACCACTTCATCCGACCAGGACCTGCAGCTCTGCCTCACTGAATTTCTGCGTTTGCAGCATGATCTCCACCACCTACTCTTCCCCCTTTTCCTGGAACATGTTCCACATAACTGTTGCCTTCGGATGGCACCAGAAAATGTGAGGTGCAAGGTGAATTGGATTTTTAAATCCCGTCTTGCCGTTTCTGCTATGACCCAAATTCTGATGGCAGAAATAGCGCCGAGTTGGGTGGTGGTAACGGTAATTCTGCAGATTCTCAGCAGAATTACCATTTGAATTTGATTTACAGTGGTCATTCTGCCAATGGAGTTACTGTTGCCGCCAATGGTGTGTGCATGCTCCTGTCCCATTTTAATGTGGCAGTAATTCTGCCAGACACCACAGCAGTAATGGTAATTCCATCTAGAGGAATTATGTGGGGGGTCAGAAATGTGAGACGGGCACAAAGGTACAGTTTTCTCATAAAGTTAAATTTTATGCAACATAAAGGGGTATGACGAATGCCTAACTTTCCCTAACCTAACCACAAGGTCCCTGCTTAACAAACTAAGGCTAAAGAAAAATGACCTAGTGTCCAAAAAGCATCTGTCCCTCACACTAAAATATCCAACAAAATTAGACAAGGTTGGTTTGGCAGTCTTAAATCCCACAAACTAATAAACCAATTAAAACGTAAAGATTATGAGAAGGACTCCTTGTAACCAAAGTTGATTTCCCTTTCCCTGGATCAAGGATCAGGAGTCTCTATAGCAAAGATCAAATTCTAATTCAAGAAAGTTCTGTGCAAAAGTAAAGTTCCACTCAACATAGCATGCAAAGTATTTTCCATTCAATATCCTTTCACTTGGCCAAGTGTGTCCTTCTTCCAACTGCCTGCCAAATGATTGTTCATAAATCAAAGCAACTATCAATTTTCCTTAATTTCCAGCTTGGCAAAATACAAGAGTCTTTCTCTCAAACCACAAATTCATAACTCCGTGCCAATGCTCTCTTCTCACCAATCAAGCAATTGTTAACACATCTTATGTCTTTTTCTAAAAGAAACACTTTAGTCAGGATGGTTCAATAATCACCTTCTGCAATGAGGTCTTAAAAGAAAACTCTTCTGAAATGACTTTGTCTACAAAGGAAACACTTTCTGAAATGACTTCTTCAAAGGAAACACTTTCTCAAACAGTTCATCAAGACGAGGTGATGGATTTAACACTTCCTCTTCCACCACACCTTTTCTTTATCACAATCATAGCACTTTCAATAAACTGCTTCTTTCCTGGTCTACTCGCCTGCCAGGACTAACTCCAATTGGCCCCTTTCCTGGTTTACTCACCCGCCAGGATAAACTCCTACTACTGCAATTGTACTTTGTGGTAATGCTTGTTCTCAAAACTCTCCACACCAGAATCCTACATGAAGATGGTGGAACCAATAACTGCTTTTCTTTAGGGTCTCTTGACTTCCAACAAAGTGTGTGTTTCATCTCTTCCCAAAGTGGTATACCCTAAAAGGATAATTGTTTTCTTGCTCACCTTTTGACTGTAAGCAATGCAGGTTACATTTCTCTCCCTCTTGGTCTCTTATACAAGGAGTGCTTTGCTCCTGCTGCCTTTATTTCCTGATTATGTAACCTCTTGGCTGCTGACAATGCGGGTTACAATTGTCTCCCAATTTGCTTCCCTCTTTAGGAGAGTTGCGCCCTGTTTGCCCTTGTATCCCTCTTCTGCTGATTTGGCAATGCGGGTTACAGTGGTCCCCTAATTGGTATCTCGGAATAGTAGAGTTGCGTCGAGTTCGCCTTAAGAAAACCCCTCCTTGCCTTCTGGCAATGTGGGTTACAGTGGTCCCCTAACTGATGTCCCTTATTAGGGGAGTTGCACCCAGATCGCATCAATTCATTTGTTCGGTATTCAAAATAGTTAGTTTTACATAGCAGTCTCCTTTGGAGTGCCTGGGGTCACCTGCTTCAGGCCAACTCGCCAGTATTCCTTGGCGTCTCCTTCTGACTCGCTGGTGCTTCTGCGGTTCTCTGCCGTCCTTCTCTGCTTCTGCCAGCTCCCCTGAGAACGGCGCCACCTGTGCAGTCCCTTAATGGAGCTCTGGCAGCTCTGTGTGATCTCTGGTGTGTCTCCCGTACCGGAGCAGTTTGCAGCATATCAGGAACTCCTCTCCGACATAGTGTGGCTAGCTTCAGAACTGCTTCCCACTGCACAGTCTCTGCCTGGTCACATTTTTCCAGCATCTACCGTATTTTCCACACAGCGTCCTGCTGCCTCCATCACTACACCATCAGCATCCCCATGTCCTTGCACCTGATGTCCCTTTATATTTTTAGAGATCCCGCTCAGTGAACTTGATCTGGTTAGTTATCTGAGAGTGTTCAAACCTATTAGAGGTTGTTAAAGGACTTGGTAGTTTATGCTTAGGGTTAGAACCTTGACATTAGACAGAATCACAACAACTAGAAGTTATGACACCAACATCCTGAACCCCCAATGTACCACTTTTAGGCTGGTTAAAAGAGTTTTCATATTCTATACTTTGAGTAGTTCTGGGAGAGAGAACCGTAATTTGACAGCATGCCATTCGGTATTTAGGTATTAGGGGAATCTCATCCTTAGAAGAGGGTGAATACTGCATCCCTCCTATAGGAGTCACAACTTTCCCCTGACAGCCGTCTCCTCCCATGTGATCCTCCCTCGTTTTACCACCCTGAGGTTCAGGATCAGGTAGCAGCTGCCTTCCCCTGGCCACATGGAAGGAGACTTTAGGCTGGGGTTTAGTGATGACTCTGCAGGGTTCATCACAATTACTGCCATCATCACTGCCCAATTTAATCTCCCTCACCACCCAACTCGTAATGAGGCCCTATGTTCTTTTAGAGCTTGGGCTTCATGCAACACCCCAGAAACCTTTCCAATATCTTTTGGGATACTTTGCCTGTCAATGCTGAAGCATGCAACTGTAAGGTTCACCATACATTTCGTTTATAAATAAATAAATTAAGGTACAACATACATGTATTTATCTATAATGTATCCCAAAGTATCCCAAAAGATATCACATAGGTTTATGGGGTGTTGCGTGAAGCCCAAGCTCTACAAGGACATTGGGTCTCATTACGAGTTGGGTGGTGATGGAGATTAAATTGCAGTGCAATCACACAGATAGTTGCACAACTGCGGAAACCTAGACATAAGCATTCCACGGAACAAGATGCTGTCTCATCTATATAGTGTCTTGAAGATCATACCACAGAGAGAACTTTCTATGCTATACATAACTACTTCAATGCACTACAACAAGGCATCTACTTCCTTAGAGTTGTTATTACCGTGGCCTGTCTTTAATAAGAAATGACCAACATACCTCTGCAAACCTTTTAAAAGTGATTACCTTGCTAGACCCACTCTCAACAGGCATTCTATATTGAAACTCACTGAGCTTTTCTATTCTAATTAGCAAGCTTAATGTGTCTATACAAGCAAGAAGGCAGGTCTTCTCAGAAAGCTCATACACACTATTGAGTGTAATGAGCAAACCCTTTTTTTGCACCATCAAGCTGGGCTACAGATGTAAAATATTGGACAATCCATGAAGTCTTGAACATTACAGTACCTACAAAACTCACTCTGTTTTGCCAACCACCAAGATCCTGGGGCACCCCACATTAAGTAGAGCGATACTGATACATTGTTGCCATAGCTAAGACATTTCTTAAAGCAGCAGACAAGCCAAAGTACCTTGTGAAACCCATCCTATAGAAAATCCAAACGTGGTCAGGTGCATGAGCACAATCCCGGAAAGCTCTACCTCTGTTTTACATAATTGCAGCTGGAATAATACTGTTTCTCCTCATCTTTCTCTTCACAAATGGACAGTTGAACTTGTGTCTGCTGCAATCCTTTCTGGAGAACTAAAAGTAAAAAGCAATTTCTGCTCAGTGGTTGAAGTGGCGAAGTGGGTGGGAGCGGTTGGCAGCGGTGCTACTCTACTTTTTTTAATTAAGTTTTACTGTTCCTATACTTTTATTTTAAAAAGAAACCATTCCAGAATTGTTTCGTTTTAAAATAAGTGACGGAAGAAGTTGAAACTTGCACTTCACTGCACTGCACTAAACGTTCCCTTAAACAGTAGTCACATTTGTTTAGGGGTTTGTATGGCACTTGGGCAGGGGTGCTGCTAGGTCTGGAAAAGATCCGGGGCTACACTAATGTCGGGACTCAGAGCTAGCTAGCCTTTTGGTTGTAGCCCCTGAGCTTCTATCCGGGGCTACAACCAAAAGACCTGAGGCTATAGCCCCCTCAGTCCCTGCTCCACCTAGCTATGCCTCTGCATGTGGGAGAGGGTGTGGGAGTGTGGCATAGGGGTTTGTGGGGAGCGGGGACAGGCAAGTAGGGAACATAGTTCCACTACTACTTTTTGTACACTTCGACCACTGGTTCTGCTATAAGGAAAGCTACTTCTTCAAAGAATCTGGAACATTGCTTTGTGCTCTACTCGCAACTGTAAGCTACAGTAAGTACAGACTCCCCATTCCTCATCTCCAACTCGGTACAGCAAAAAAAAGCATTTGGTAATCCCAGTAAGAAGACTATAGCAGCACCCATAGCTACATATCTCTTTCACACTCATGACTCCACCCATTCCTACTGCGTGCCTCTTGCAGAAAACACATCTTGGAATGTGTGCCACTCATTGCAGACCATGGGACTGAACTGCTGCAGATAAGACACTGCTACACAAGTTGATGCGCAAACTGAGTAAGAAGATATCTACATGGAAGTGTGCTAATCCCTCACCATGTACACATGCAGCAATGCTGGGTGATAAACCCTCATAGCCATCCTTGTCCGTTGGTTCCAGAAGTGGATTTCTACTTCTAGCACCCTTTCAACAGTGGCGGATGTGCCTGGAACTGTACATAACGTTGTACCTGGACCAGCACCATTGTTGAGAATGATATCTCTTGACGGTTTTGACTGTCCAACGAGTCTGAGAGAGGACAATCATCAGGACCATCTAAGAAAAAGTCTGACATGGTGGTCACATCGTGAGTTATAATCACTGCCACCTTGAAAGCAGGTGCTTTGTTCATCTTCTTTACAAGGATGCCCGAGACACACATTCCTGTATAGTTTCCACAGAGCTGAAAATTGACACTTCTGCATGTTTGTAGCTGATAGCACATCTGCAATTGAATTTGCTTCAATTAATTTGCTGTTATCTTATCTTTTCTCTCTACTATCACTTTCACAAGTTCAAGAGAATCATACCTTTCCTTAGAGTGTTTCACTGGTTATGGTGGGGGTGTTGCATATTGCATATACCTTTTGATTTAGCAGCTTATAATCTAAGGAAAGCTACGTACACCTTGAACCTATGTGCATTAATATGTATGGACTTTGACGAGTTATAGTAAACACATAGAGAGATGCATATTCCAACCAAGCAGGGATTTATCCCGTGATTATGCACAATTAGGTAACCAATACAAAGTTGTTGGAAAAATTGAATAATCCAATGATTTGATCAGTGTATATGAATGGGACAACAATTAATGTTATGACATTCTATCACATCGCCAGGATTATATTATTGATTCAGGTGAAAACCATTTCTCTCTAATTGACAAAGTTGTGCTGCAAGGAAAACATCCATAATATTTATTATCTCAAATTGTGTTAGTACTGCATATATTGGATTGCTTGCCTTGAGAACGACCCAGGTTGAAACACGTGTTGGCTGACATTTTCGGGAATTAAATCGTATTATTGATGCAAAATTGCATTTACTTTAATTGAGTTTTTTGCATAATGAGTGCATCAAATCTTCAGGCAGTGCGCGATACACCAAATCAATAAGACAGACTCTCATATTCCAACCAGAATCGCTTTATTCCAGCAATATTGCCATAAAAGAGTAGAAACAAATATACACACATTAGCAACAATACAAATCTCAATTAAAAAGGAAGAATTCCATAAATACTACATTATAAACTCTGTTTGTGCATCCCCAGTACAACCGAGTTGCAAATGCATCTGATGTTGATACAAAATGGATAAAAAACAGAAACAACTACTTAAATATGCTAAGCATTTTACATCTCCAACCTGCTTCCTTAATTTGTACATAGTCTTGTGTGTCTGCCCTCTTTATTGTTATCGGCTAGTCAAATGTCGGACACCAGTCAGGTAGAAATAGAAGACAACACAAATGCCCTTTTGGTGAATGCTTGTCTCAAAAAAGACAGTAGTGACAAACTCACAAACAGTATTGGTTGGGTGAGCTTACACTTGTCGGTGCGCTGCAAAGTTAGGAAATGAAAACATCTTTGAGATAGTATTTGAAATTCCTTTAATTGAAGGTTTTTAGTGTTGTAACCTTAGTGGGGGATATGTGTTTCGGCAAGAAAAGATTGCCTTTTTCAAATCCAGGCTAAACGTACATGAAACATAAACAGAAAAAAGAAAATGAAAGAAAACACATAAGTCACTCATGAAAATCACTTGCAATACTCAGTTACCATGTCGTCACTGACTGCATGTGTGGTGCTCAAATCATTGAAAAATTGTGTGAATATAAGTGGAGCTCTGTGATTAGTTGGCCCATGCTTGTCACAAAGTCATAAGGGGATGAGGAAGAGTCGGGAGGGGAAAAGGGGGACACAGATTAATAAAGTTTTAAAATGATTAAAGTCCGCTATTTGAGATATCTCAAAGGAGAAATAATTAATTAGGTATAGATGAATAGAATATATGGACCGTGTGGAAGTGGGATCATAGTATAAAGTCTTACCTATATTAATTTCCGTGAATAACAGCATAATGCAAGGAAATGGTAAGTCATGGGTTCAATCCCACCTGTGTGGAAATTACAAGCAGACCCATTAGTTGCTTTGTTTTGCTTGTAAGAACGTGCATACACTGTTACAGTGAAGATACCCTGTGTACCATTATAGATTAGGTCTTTTGGCATTTGTTAGCTCTGTTCACACACTAATGCCTTACGAATTATGGGTATGGTCTCATTTTCGAAGGAATTACTTTCTTGATAAGTAGTGCGCTAGTTAGAGCCTATAGCCACACATAGACTAGCCATTGGTTAAATTAAGGATATGATTAGATTGCTTTCCATATTTAGCAGCAGTGTTAATAAAAGCAAATTTGTTGCATTCTTTAGAAAAGGCCGTTAGTTGAAATGGTCCATTGTATAAAAATATATAATGCGGATCATGCCGTCTAAAGCTTAATGCAGGATTGAAAATAAAATAGAGGTGGGTACGCGCGCACACGTTGTACAGCACGTGTAAAAAGTATGGTGAGATAAATAAATACAAGGCCCCCCGTGTATGGGTGGGTGGATTCAGAGGTCTTACCTCGTATGAAAATGTCCTCTGTTTGCCGTGTGGTCCGCGTTTGAGAGTGCCAGCCCGTGTAAATGAATGGAGGAGAAGTCCCTCCTTAGTGTTTTACATGACGGCCATGTTTTAGGAAATCAGAAGTGTATGGCCAATAGTTTAGGTAGAGAATATGCCCAATTTAAGATGTGAGCCTGACTTTAGTACAGGGAACTCGGGTCTTTTTCCTCGTTTTAAGTGTATTTTGTGATTTAACGTTGGTGCATGATTTTAGAGAAGTGTACATTTCGAACAAGAGCAGCATTTACAATTAAGAAGATATTGGCTGTCTGTGTGGTCTGGAGAGAAGATAGTAAAACCAGATGAAAGGCATTGTGGTTAATGTAATTATAGTCAGATATGCGCACAAGGAATGAAAATAATGGCTGTCTGTATGGTCTGGAGTGAGCATAATCAAACCACATGCATGTGGGTTGACAAACCACTAAGGCTACAACACTAAAAACCTTCAATTAAAGGAATTTCAAATACTATCTCAAAGATGTTTTCATTTCCTAACTTTGCGGCGCACCGACAAGTGTAAGCTCACCCAACCAATACTAATGTGAACAAACGGAGTGGAGGGTCTCTATGTCTCCGTAGAAGCTTACTTCGATGCGACTACTGATCAAAAAATTCTATAACCAATATGTCCAAAATCTAAAAGTATCAATTCATAATAGGTTGTGAGGTAAAACCTCTGAAGGTGTCTACAAAAAAGCCCCTCACCAGTTATTCAACTCACAAACAGGTTCTCTGCCGACAGGAGATATAGCAAAGCAGAATTATATATTTGTTTTCCTTTTCTTTTTTATTCGCTTGTGTTAATTGTTTTATTACAAGTCAGTTTCATCAATCCAATTTAAAAGCAGGTTCACATTGTGCAAATTGTCTGTTTCTAAAGACTTGGGCCTGCGTTCTTGCTCTAATGTCATTAAAGCTGGGCACAAGAGAACAATGTGCAGCATGTCCTCTACTGCCTCGCAACCAAAGTGATACACTTGCCCTCCCTGTCCCCTGACCATAAGGACAACGTGGATCTTATGGGAAGGGGATTGAATCAAGCTTGGGTTAAAAGAATTCTCTCTGCCGGATTGTTTGCCCATAACGGAGAATTTAGTATTGAGTCTGTTGACATAAATTAGTGCCCTTTTGTGTTTCTATCTATTCTCTCTCGGCCCTAGAGATTGACAGCACTTGTTGCTTAAGTTGGGTCGCCAAGACTTTAGTAATTAGCATGGGGTTGGTCAGATGATATTCAACATTTAGTTTTACCAACCACTTCTTTACCTGTGATAGCCATGGGATTTTCTTAAATCCAACTCTGGCTATGAGATTTTTTTATCAAACAATGTTTTATGCCAGTTTTTGGATTCACCCATAATCTGACCCAATGCAGGATTGGCTCCAACTTCATTTGATCACCCAGAAGTGGCATCCTTATGTCAGTATGGGCACCAGAGTTTGGGGCCGATTGGGGGAGGCGGAAAATGATTTAAAAAAATTAATTCTCGTAAATATGGATACTTTGGGCCTCATTACACGGACAGCGGTAAGGGTTTACCGGTGCCGTTAAGGCACCGGTAAACCCTTACCGCCTTACTACGAGGTCCCTTTGCGGGTTGGTACTTTAAAGCCTGCTATTTAGCAGGCGTTAAAAACCAACCCGCAAAGGGACCAGGGTGCTAATTACGGTACCGCAATTTGCGGCACCGTAATTAGCGCCTTCCCCATTCCCATAGAGCCCTATGGGGCAAAAATGGGAATGGGGAAGGGCAATGGGGGAAGGGGGAATTACGGCCCCGCCAACCTTGGAATAGGGCGGTAATACCCCTTTCCTCCAAGGCGGTGCCGGTATTTTACCGGCATGGACCAAGGTGCTAATAGCACCTTGGTCCTCCGCCTACCGTGTAATGAGGCCCTTTGTGTATTATCATAGCCCCAAAGCGATGCATCGTATTTTGCTACTGCCTTTGCTTTGCTTGTGTATACCGTCTTTATCAGGACCAATGGCTTGGAGCTGGACATCGACATGAATCTCCTAATCCCCCCAAGAGACGGGTTAAACCTGGCCCCTTGTTTCTCGATATGAGCCGCAGGTTTCAGATTTGGAGTGAGACGTATCCCCAAGTAGTCAAAGGACATAACTCTTGGAATTATGACACCATTCGTATAGATTGGTGTCATTTTTGGGCTCTTCCTACTCAGATGACACGGCAGAACAGCCGACTTGGTGCCATAAGCCTTTAAATTCAATGATGTCATAAAGTCTGTGTATGCCGTGACTAGGTCCTGCAAAGCTCTTGGTGTACGAGCGATCAGGACCGTGTCATCGGCGTATACCAATACCAGGTATAGCTTCCCATTAATTTTCAGCACATCCGTAGTAGCCTGCATCAACTCCTCCCTTAGCCCATTAATATATAGAGAAAACAAGATAGGAGCCATCACGCATCCTTGTTGTACTCCTGTGTGGACTTGGAAGTAAATAGTACAATGGCCAGAGGAACCACTTCTCACACAGGCCTCGGTACTTTCATGAAGACCAATCAGCAAGTCCATTATCTCCACTGGACCGCCCTGTGACCCAAGCACAGCCCACAGCTTTTTTCTATTAACCTTATCAAAGACTCTGCCTAGGTCCATAAAGGCAAGATATATAGGCTCACACTTTTAGTAGAGCGAGTTAGCCAGAATCAGGTACAGGTTTAGGGTTTGCTCACCTGTCCCTAATCCTTGACGAAAGCCCAGTTGTGTCTCGTCAAGAGTACCGCTGGTGTTAATCCAATATTCGATTTTACCCAGCAGCACTCCTCCAAAGATCTTAAACAGATAGTCAAGGAGTGAGATCGGTCTATACGAGGCTGAAGTGTTTCTTGGGCCCTTTTTATAAATAGGGTGGATTATCGCCTTCCCCCATGATTTTGTGAATTGTACTTTCGTACACATGGCATTAAAACAGACTGTTAGTACTGGTGTCCACAATTGTACTTCTTCTCTAAACAGGTCAGCTGGTATACTATCCGATCCCCAGCGAGTGGCCGAGTTTCTGACGGGAAATTGCATATGCTACTTCTTTGATGCTAAATAACACAGAGTGCCCTACCTCTTTACGTTGCCTTGTTTCTGGAGCCTCAGGTGCCTTGTCAGGGTAAGTGTTTTCCATGCCCAAAGCCACCTCCGAGAAATTATAAAGGGTGGCAACATGCTCGATCCAGTCTGCATCTTTTATGTTTAGTCCCCAGGGAGAATAAATCCCAAAACTTCTTAGTATCGTTGGATTTAGCAGCCAACACCAAGTCGCCCCATGCTTCCTTGTCCAGTTCTGCTACTACCTGTTTGTAATTTGCTCTTGCTAATCCGATCAGGTTTCTATTTGACTCTTTCCTTTTTGGAGGGCCAGCAACAATGATTTTGCCTTCTTACATTCCTTGCTAAACCAAGAAGCTTGCTTTTTCCGGCCAATTTTTGTGGCCTCCTTCTGGCACCCTGTAGTCAGTTTCCTGCATAGAAAATCAAAATCGTCCAGAATATTAGTTACTCGTCGGGGTTCAACCATCCCCTCTGGCATATGGCTAAGGAATGGTATAGCATTGTGTCACGACTACTGGCCCAACAATGCAGAAACCACGCCATCTGATGATGGGAGCCAGGGTAAACACATCACCTTCACGTCCCTTTGGGACATTCCAGCACAGGGGGCCGAGCTGGATTCTGTCCTGGAGCCTTTGGCGCCAGGCTCATCAATGGATAACAACAGAAACTTTATTCTGATGCAGGGGTGCTTTATCATATTCATTGCAATCCTCCATTAGCACGCTGTTTGGGCGTGACAATTTAAAAATGGAAGGCACGTGCAGAGAACCTAAGTGAGGAGGCTGAAGGTCACGTAGAGAATCTAGGAAGGGCAGGGTGTGGCAGGCAGGCCAGAACCAATGGGCGTGGCCATGAACTAGACTATATAAACCCCGCCTTTCCTCAGACAAGCACTTTGCGTTACTTTGCACTTCCGTGCAACATGACGCTCACTGCCGCCTGATCCAGCTAACTTACCTCGTGTGATCTTACAACGGCTGCAACCTTACCTGGACTCTGTTCACAGCACTCTGGCAGCATCCCATCTTCTTGGCGGTCCTCGGATCCCAATCCGATGCATCCGCGCTCCTGCTCCCGAAATCTAAGACCTGAAATGAGAAAGAAGACAAGAAAACAAGGTTAGAACAATTAAAAACATCCGGCCCTGGGTCGCGTCTTGCTTTAAATCATACTCGCATCTTTATGGATTGCTTACCTGCTACTGACCCTTCGCTGCACCGTTCCAACGCACTGCCGGCTCAGTTTCCATCACCGCAGCTACCGCCAGGACCGCTACAGCACCTGCAAAACACTGCAGCTACTGCCAGGACCGCTGCATCACCTGCAAAGGGAAAGAGCAGAAAAGAGACATTACATACAGAACGGACATTGGTTAAGAACGAACTTTATTAATACAATTGCGAAAAGAAGACGGAAGACAAGCCGGCAAGTGGAAACACGGGAAACACTTACCAGCTGAAGAAGTGGATAAGTCGCAGCTGGTCTGGACCTCCACAACAAGGGACCAGTGAAGGAACTCGGTTCCCTTCGGCAAGCGCCCCTGCCAGAAACAACAGGACGGAGAGCTCATCCTCATCATTCAACAGGAGTTGCGCAGCTCATCTCTGCCGTTCCTACATAGGTGCAGAGAGAGAAGAACTACCAATGGTTTCATCCCTGGGATGGCTGCGACCGTGCCTCAGCGCCTCTGCAGAGACCAGGCGAGCGTAACAGAAGCCTTCTACGAATCTCTGCCTGGGCGTTACGGACACTTCAGAAATGGACCAGTTGGCCCAGTTGTTGGGAGAGTTACAGGCTGAAGTTCATGCCTCAGGGCAGAAAACCAACGCTCTAGAGGAGGGACCTCATTGTGAACAGGGAACGTACAGACGATTTAGCAAGACAAATGCTCCTGCACAGGCTGGCCAGATCCCCTTTCCCGGGGTTGTCTAAACCCATTCCACCACCACCATCAACGCTGGTACAGGTGGTTCTTCCAGTGGCGGTTCCTTTAGCCCCACCCAAACACTTCAATGGGGATCCCAATTGGTACACAATATTTATGAATCAATGCCGCCTTCATTTCCTGTGTAGGCCTGGGGCCTTCCCCAATCATCAATCCAGAGTGGCCTTTGTACTTTCATATTTGGGAGGAAGTGCGGCGGACTGGTCTATACCCTTGGTAAATCAAAACGAGCCCTTGCTTCGGGACTTTGGGGGTTTTCAGCACGAAATGGAGAAACTGTTTGTACGACATGCCCAAGGACAGGCTCTGGACAACAAATTATTGTCACTCCCACAGGGTAGTATTCCTGTTGTCCTTTTCCTGTTGTATATAGTCGAAGGCGAACTGCACCGTGTTAAGGGTGGTTTTTGGAGTTCCCCACATTTATGATGTCTATCAGAAGGCCAAACTCGTTACCGAGTTAAAGTTTTTAAAAAAAGTATCCAGCTAGCGTTATTTTAATTATTGCAAACTGATGTTACATTCCGGCAGGCACAGCATGTCTTCCTGAAATACTTTCCCTGGGAATTTAGAGATATTATGTTTTCTCTTTAGGTACCCAAGGAATGCACGATAAATTACACGACATTGGAGATGAAATACTCTAACAACCATGCGTGTGTCAACTTAGCACCATTACACATGGGAGAATCCACCGTTTATGGGTAAGACAGAGATGATATGATGGTATCCCATTTAATATGGGACCATTAGAATTGGTCTAGTTTTTTCTAACAGAGATTTTCTCTGTCTTCCCCTCCTTTACCCCATGTCTCGCTCTCTCCTCTGTACAGGCTGGGCCTCTTATTGACAACCCAGATTCATCTCAATTACAAAAAGGAATTAGATCACACACCAACAAGTGTTGATCTACATTAGCCCTGATGAAAGTGGTACAAATATCTCTTTTCCACTGAAACAGGTAGGCTTTTTCTTGTGCCCTGACATTTGAGAACTGACAAGTGAAGTCCACAAGCCAGGTCACAAACTGATCCCTTTCCTAAAAACCACAAGGAGGGTCCATGTACTAACTCTGAGGAACGAAGCTAAAACAAGATATAGATCTCCGAACCCCAAAGAATAGGAGTTTTCCTTGATCAACTTTGGTCCAGTGCTCCAGTTTTCTTCAAAACATTTTTAAGCACTCAGTCTAAAGAGATCGACGCAAACTTTGTTACTCAACCTATTTGTTCCAGCCGAGAAACACTCCTTTTAAAATTAGTTGCATTTCATCAAAACTAAATAAAGCTGATGTTTACTTGGAAAACAACACAAAAGAATCCTCTGTGTGAAGAATATTTGAGGAAAAGGACAACAGGAATACTAAAATAAGGACTGATTTCTGAAGAAAAGCAATATTCGAATAGAATTTACTTGAATCAAGTTGTGGTATGATGACTATTAAGGGAAGATTTGAGTATTAGATCCCTTATCTTGGTTCTAATTTTGTGGATACCACTCCCACAGGGTACCCAAGATTTGTTAACCTACATCTCTTCTTTCAACCGTCTTGTTGCCCAAACAAATTGGCCTGAGGAAACAAGGACTAAGCTCTTTTATCGTGGATTGCAAGGGGAGCTAAAGATTTTCTAGCCCAAGTAGTGAATCCCCCGGAGGGATGTGCTGAATACATTGATCTGACAGTACAACTTGATCAAGGGCTGCAGAATCGGAAGTTGGATCGAGCCAGAGCAGAGGGGCGGTCAGTCTACGTGCGCCCTAGGGAAAGTCAGACTAAACCACAGGAACAGTCAGAACCCATGCAGATCGGGGGTTTGCAGAGCCCGCTCACCAAGGCCGAAAGAGACAAAAGGAAACAGCAGCAGCTCTGCTTATATTGTGGCAAAGCAGGACACTTTCTCCGAGAATGTCCAGTGAAACCACCCAGAAAAACAGTCGGGGCGACTGATACTGACAAGTGTGAAGAAGAAGAACTGGCCTTGGGGAAACACCTACGCCCGACAAGCGTAGAGGTCCACTTGTCGAGCAGTGAAAAGGAATGTTAATGTTAAAGGACATTTGTACCGCGCACTTTCACCACCAAAGTGGTCTCCTGGCGTTCTGGTGGCTCTGAAAAGGGAAGGGAGGGGGGGTTAGTGGGAAGGAATTGGAAAAGTGCAAGAGAGCAGTGATGTGCTGTTGGTGGCCTCAGTACGGTGGGTCCGTTGGCTGGGCCTGGGGTGTTTTGCGGCCGGTAGTCGTGTACTGTTGTGTGAGTCTGTGTGTTTTTTGTTTTGTTCTTGCCATGTAGTGAAGTTTGTGCGGTTTGTTGTGCTGCAGGTTTGTGGTTGTGTTTGATTTGGAGTTTGAGAGATGTATGCAGAGGGGGAAATTGTTAGTGCAGTTGATTAGTTGGCATCTCTATCCTGACTTGAGGCGGTGGGCTTCTGTATTCTCCCCAGATGGGTTTCGGTAGCACCCCTATGCCTCTGTCATGATCTGGGCCCATCCAGCCTTCAAGGTCCCTTTCACATCTAGCTCCCTCCTCCCCCAGCCTGCCTCGCAGCGCTACCTATCTTCCCTTCCCACTCATACAGCCAGTGCACCTGCCTACGTCCACAGCTCAGCTATTGTGGTGATTGCCACAATCCCGACAATTCCAAAACACTGTGGTACCTGGTGGTAACTAAGGGGCGAGTGCGTATGTTGGGTGGGATTAGGGTAGGGTTTTTGATTCCGTCTCCATGGGTGTCGCCGGTGTTGCACTCTACCCGGTGAGACTCGTCTGGGTGCCGTGGGAGCTTCCCAGTGGGTTCTGGGGGCTGTCCGTGTCTAGTTTAGTCTAGTCATCCCTTTTCCTTTCTGTTTCCATTTTCAGTTTGAGTCTGTGATGTTGAATAGCCAGGTTTTTAGTAATTTCCTAAATTTTAGGTGATCTTTGATGTTTCTTATTTCTTTTGGGATGTTGTTCCAGGTTTTTGCAGCTAAGTGGTAGAAGGAGGTGCCTCCAAGTTTTTTCTTGAGGTATGGTTTTGGTACCAGGTGGATTTCGTTGCATGACCTGAAGAATCTAGTTGGCTTGTAGATTGTTATTTTCTTTTGTAGGAATTCTGCTCCTTGTCCGCTGATTACCCTGTGTGTTATGCACATTGTTTTGAAGGTGATGCGATGTTTTATTGGGAGCCAGTGTAGTGTTTTTATGGCAGGAGTGATGTGTTCTCTTCTTGATAGTTTGAGGAGTAGCCTTGCAGCTGTATTTTGGATCCGTTGTAGTTTCTTCAGGAGGTATTCTGGTATTCCGAGGTAAAGGCTGTTTGCATAGTCGACTTTTGACATGATGAGGGCGACGATAGTGAGTGTTTTGTGCGTGAAGGAGAGGAAAGGTAGGATTCTTCTTGCCATGTGGAGTAGGAAAAAACATTTCTTGACAGTTGCATTTATTTGTGGTTCTAAGGGTAGGGAGTTGTCCATCAGGACCCCCAGATTTTTTCTACCTTAGATGGTGATGGTGCGGTTCCCATTTCAGTTGGCCACGGAACGGCGGTTTCATTTTCTTGGTCTTTGGATACGATCATGATTTCTGTCTTTCCTGGGTTGATTTTCAGGTTGTTGGCAGTTATCCAGTTGAAGACTTCTTTTAGACATTCGATTAGGGTTGCGTGATCGGCTTGGATGTCTTTGATTTTGTAGATGATTTGAGTATCGTCGGCGTAGTTGTAGCATGTGATGTTGTATTTTTTGAAGATTCCGATAACCGGTGTCTGGTAGATGTTGAAGCACAGTGGTGATAGTGATGATCCTTGTGGCACTCCGCAGTCGTTAACTCTTGGAGTGGATTTGAAGGGTCTGATCCAAACGGTTTCTATTCTGTCTGCTAGGAATGATTTAGTCCAGAGTAGTGCTGTGTCAGTTATGTCTATGTCTTCTAGTCTTTTGGTTGGGGTGTCATGACTAACTGTGTCGAAGGCTGCAGAGAGCTCGAGTAGGATAAGGGCTGAGGTTATGTTTGAGTCTGCGTTAGTTTTTAGGTCATCCCAGATTGATGATAGTGCTGTTTCCGTTCCTCTTGCAGGTCTGAAACCGACTTTAGCTTGGTCTAGCAGGTGGTGTTTTTCTATGTGTTCTTGGGTTAATTTATACACGTAGGTTTCCAGGAGTTTTGCTGGGTAGGGAATGTTGGCGATTGGCCTGTAGTTGGAGAGGTCTTCTACGTCGCCACTTGTGTTTTTCAGAAGTGGTTTGATATATGCTGATTTGAAGATCCTCGGTACATTTCTTGTTGCTAGTGATTGGTTCAAAAGGTTTATATAGTATTCTGCTGGCGTTCGATGAGCGAGGATTGATTTGTAGATGTCCGGGGGACAGGGATCCATGAGTGATCCAGCTGTTTTACCAGCATTGCGAATGTCTCTGTTGATATGTCAGGAAAGTTTTTGAGTTTGTGCTGAGGTTCTGAGATAGGATCGCTCGGTAGTGTATAGTGGTTGGTTGGTATGTTCTGTATGGTTTGTCGGATGTCATTGATTTTTTTCTTGAAGTGGTCTGCCAGGTCATTGCACAGTTTCTCTGAGGGGGTTGGGGTGTTGTCACAGCCTGGTGGGTTTCTCATCTCTTTGATTATGTTAAACATTTCTTTTTGGGTGTTGGTGGCATTAGTGATTCTGTCATCATAATGCCTTCTCTTCACCTTTTGAATTTCCTTCTTATATGTGCGGATTTGTCTCTGGAATATTTTTTTTCTGTCTGGGTTGTATTCTTTCCTCCATTCCCGTTCCATCTTTTTGTTTTCCTTTTTCATGGTGCTTAATAGTGGAGTGAACTCTTTTGCCATTGCTCTTTTTTTTGATGGGGTGAACGGTTTTTCTGGGGCGATCTTGTCGATTGTGTCTGCAATCCATTTGTGTAGTAGTTCCACTTTCTCGTCTAGGTCAGCCAGCTCTAGCTCTGTAGTTGAGGGTTTGGTTAACTCCAGTTGTTCAAATAGGTTGCTTTCTTTGACGTGTTTCCAGTTTCTGTTTGTGGTGGTTGTGAGTTTGGGAGGTTGGATGTGGACTTGAGTAGGCAGAGTGATCACGAATGGGATAATGAGATGGTCACTCCACAGTATTTGTATCGGCGGTGCCGTGGTGATGAGTTTTTTTTGGGTGAACATTGCGTCAAGGGTGTGTACTGCCGAGTGTGTTGCCCCTTTGACAAGTTGTCCTAGTTTCATGGTATTGAGTTGTTCGATCAGTGAATTTTGGGAGTTGGTGTGACTGTCTTCAAACCAGATGTTGAAGTCCTCCAGGATGATTAGGTGTTCGTGGTTGATGGCTATGTTGGTGATGGCTTCTATGAAGTTGTCGACGAAGGTTGCAGCATATGTCGGTGGTCTGTATACTAGGATGAATGTGATGTTGATTTTTGGGCTTGCTGTTAGGTGTATTAACATGGTTTTGCAGTTGAGGATGTTGATCGGTTTGTCTGTTTTTATTTTCAGGTGTCCTTTGAATGCTATTGTGATTCCTCTTGTTTTGACAAGGATCCGGCGTTTATAAGATTGCAGTGGAGTTTGGGCATGTTGTTTGGTTTGGAATTTCTTGTTGAGGTTGTCTTTTGATCGGTGTTGGGGGTTTCCTTCCTGGTAGATCTCTTGTTGAGGTGTAGGTTTTGGGGTGTTAGCGTCTTTGAAGAGTTCTTCTAGGTTCTGTCTTGGGTTCTTATTTTCATCAAGTTCGTCTTCCATGAGTTGTGGTTGTCGATTGGAAGTTCTTCTTGCTTTGGTGATGTAAGGTGTTATTGCATCGGTCGTGTGTTTGTTGTTTCTTATGTTGTTCCTCCTTCTTCTACGCATTTTGGGTTGAATAGTTTGATGTTGCTGCTTCTAGTGTTGGGTTGGTTTGTATACTGGTGACCACTTGTCAGCGAGGTAAGGAGTTAAGTAGAGGGATTTGTCTCTTCTCCAAGTGTTGGTTCGATTCTTGTTCTTGACTGCAAGGTTGTGTTCTGTAGTTGTGGTTCTTTGTTGCTGCTCAGGAGTGTTTGTTCTTTCTTCTCTTTTTCTTTCCCTTGGAATGGGTGTTGCGCGGCATTATAAGATAGTTGTTTAGTCTTTATTTGTTTTCTGATGTCCGGTTGGTTCTGCTTTGGTCTGGTTGTCTTGTGGTGTAGTAAGGGAGTGGAGGCCGTCCGGTAACAACTGGGTCCTATCTGTGAGTGGTATTTCTGGCTGATGTAGCCGACTCGTTCAGTCGCTGTCTTCAAAGGGGTAGGGGAGGTAGTTGGGAGTTATATAGTTGGGTTTTATCGGTGGCTCTCTATGGTGTCATTCACCCTATACATGATTCACTGCAGTGGACAGGAAGTGTGGGTTTAAGAAGGATATCTACTAGATGAGAGTGATTTTGAGGGAGCAGCTAGAACTTAAGCCTGAAGAGGCGTGAGTCCCTAATCAGGGTGTGGCTCCACAGCATTTCACTGGTTGGTTCTGTCTCACTTCAGGAGTGAGTTGGTTAGCAGGATTTGAGAGACCTGTCTAGAGGTCTATGAGATTTGAATATCGCACTATGCAGCCCGGAAATAGAACCCCTACTAAACTTGAGAGACCTGTATGGTGGAAGAGGGCCTATCAATGCGATCTACATATCACACAATGCAGTATGGGGACAGAATCATTATTAATTTGGGAGACCTGCACAGTGGGAGAGGATCCTAACAATGCAATCTGAATATCACACAATGCAGCTTGGAGATAGAACCCTACCAAATTTCAGAGACCTGTATAGTGAGAGAGGGGCCTATTGTAACGCTCACCTGATTCCCGCAGAGGCGCCGGTCTTGACTGGGTGAATGCCGTATATTCAAAGGTGATGTGTAACACACGGTTGGCTCTTTGGGCTGGACCTCTGTGCACTGTATGTCTGACTCGAAGAGTAAGATGTCTGCAGATAGAAAATATGGGATTAATGAACTGGGGTTATTGGGTGCCTCTCTCCTCTTCCCTTTCTCTTCTCCTGTAGAACCCCAAAGGTTAACACCCTCACCTTAGGTAAGTGAACGCCGAGCTCTCCATCTGCCTCGGGGCAGGGTGCCGTAACCAGTTTCTTCACTGGATAAGGGTGCAGGCCTCTTGACCTCAGAGGACTGCTGTCCGTCGTTAACTGCACGAACGGTAAGTTCTGGGCACTTCAAATGTCTTAAAAGTCTTTTGTAATGATATCTCTTGTTTTGCAGGGTTCCGGCGATGGCGGATGGTGGGCTGATGAGAGTTGAGGATCGAACCCGCGTGAGGAATAGCAGCGCCTGGAAGCACGTAAGTAAGCGCTTGTAGCCTGCTTCACGATGCGCACTAACTGTCCCTTTTATCTTGCAGGTACAAGTTCGGAGCTTTAGAGAAGCTGAAGGGTGCTGGAATACCCACTGGATTCGGCGTGGGAAGGAGTAATGGCACGTGAGTAATAATGTTGCCCAATGTCTTTAAACGCACCTTCTTTTGTCTTTCAGATGCGGGATGCAGCGCCGAAGGCCTCCGGAGCGTGCGAAGAGCTGGTAAGCTTTTGTCTTTCAGATGCCGGAATGCAGTGCGAAGACCTCCGGAGCATGCGAAGAGTAGGTAAGCCTTTGTCTTTAAGATGCCGGAATGCAGCGCGAGGCGTTGGTGACAGCCGATGGACCAGGTAAGAGATGCGCTGCCACTGAAGACCGTAGTGCTAACCTGTTCTTTCTTTGTCTTTACAGGTGCTGCTGAAGACTGGATTCCAGGATGGTAAGCCTTTGTTCCCTTAGGCCCAGGATCAGAAGCAGAAGACACGATGAGCGTTCTGCTGCAGAGAATGCAGAATAACGCAAAGCAAGATTCATCCATCGGGTGTGGTTTAAATAGCCTCCTGTAGTGCTTAGGTGTCTCCTTCCACAGCCACGCCTAGGTAAGAAAAGAGTTCCTGCTTTCCAGAAGAGTTCCAGTGTTCTGATAGGGAGTGGCTCCTGCCCCACCCAGCAGGAAAAGTAGTCCCAAACAGAAGAGGATCAGGGGTTCAACTGGCAGGTAAGTAAGCAGCATGGTCTGCTACAGGTAAGTCCACCCAAGCATTATGAGCCCGGCGCTTCCAGCGCTGGGACTGGGCATCTTTATGAGCCTGGTGCCACTGGCGCCAGGACAGGGTCCAAAAGGTCCCAATTGGGACTGGCTGGCACTCGGCACCGGGGTTATGGGTCTGCTTCCAAGGGAGTCGGGCAAGTCCTGATCTTTTGGAAGCAGAGATCATGACACCTATTAATGCATTCTAACTGTCACACAATGCAGTCTGGGGGCAGTAGCCTTATTGAATTTAAGGGCCTACACAGTGGGAGGGAGGCCCCTTAATGCAATCTGCATATCACAAGGCAATATGGACCCAGAACCCCTATAGAATTTGAGAGACCTGTATAGTGGGAGAGAGTCCTGTCAATGCAATCACAACATTCCACAATGCAATGTAGGCCCCGAACCTCTATAAAGTTGGAGAGACCTGTATAGTGGGAGAGAGGCCTATCAATGCAATCTAAGTATCACAAAAGGCAGTGTGGACCCAGAACCCCTATAGAATTAGAGAGGCATGGATAGTGGGAGAGAGGCCTATCAGAGCAATCTAAATATCACACAATGCAATATGAACCCAGACCCCTTATAGAGTTAGAGAGACCTGTATAGTGGGAGAGAGGCCTATCAGAGCAATCTAAATATCACACAATGCAATATGAACCCAGAAATCTTACTAAACTTGAGAGACCTGTATAGTGGGATAGGGGCCTATTAATGCATTCTTACTGTCACACAATGCAGTCTGGGGACAGTACCCTTATTGAATTTAAGGGCCTGCACAGTGGGAGGGAGGCCCCTTAATGCAATCTGTATATCACAAGGCAATATGGACCCAGAACCCCTATGGAATTTGAGAGACCTGTATAAAGGGAGAGAGGCCTATCAATGCAATCTGAATATCACACAATGCAGCCTGGAAACAGAACCCCTACCAAATTCGAGAGCTGTGTATTGAATCTGAACAACACTCAATGCAGCATGGAAATAGAACCCCTACCCAATTTGAGAGACCTGTATAGTGGGAGAGAGGCCTATCAATATTATCACAGCATCACACAATGCAATATGAACCTAGAATCCCTATTAAAAGATTAGAGAGACCTGTATAGTGGGAGAGAGGCCTATCAATGTGCCTATCAATGTAATCTGAATATCATAAAATGCAGCCTGGAAACAGAGCCCCTACCAAATTTGAGAGACCTGTATAGTGGTAGAGAGTCCTGTCAATGCAATCACATCACACAATGCAATGTGGCCCCCGATCCTCTATACACTTGGAGAGACCTTTCTAGTGGGAGAGAGGCCCATCAATGCAATCCAAACATTACACAATGTAATATGGACCTATAGCCCCTCTAGAAAAAATAGAGTCCTGTATAGTGGGAGAGAGGTCTATCTATGTAATCTAAATATCACATAATGCCATATGGACCCAGAACCCATACACAAATTAGAGAGACCTGTATAGTGGGAGAGAGGCCTATCAATGCAATCCAAATATCACACAATGTAATTAGGACACCAAACCCATGCTAAGCTCGAGAGACCTGTATAGAAGGAAGGAGACGACTTAATCCCCCTGTGTAATGTTGGTTTACTAAGTGGCTAAGATTCTGGGTAGAGTTGAAGCTCTCCCTAAACCAGGCCACTCCTACCTTACTTGTCCTTGTAGTTGATGGTTGAAGGCTGGTCAGTGGGGGCCACCGGCTGACACTTCCCGGAGCTGCCTCTGGTGGAGCCGCCCTTGTCCCTGGCTGCATGGGCAGGGGGCTGCCCTGGGGTGTTTGCTGAGGACAAGGGAGGAGGTAATCACTGGAGGGGGAGGGTTAGGGAGGCGGGAATAGAGAAGTTGGCGAGGGGAAGGTGAGCACACAGAGGCAGAAATTAAAGTGTAAGGCCTAGAGGATCTCCCAGGTGCCTGTTCTCACCTGCCTTGTGTGATCTGAAGTGCGGGCACTGAGAGAGACCCTACCGTTGGCCTACGAGGCTCAGTGAAGCAGGAGCCAGTCACAGCAGGGGAGGGCTAGGGAGGCGTGAAAAAAGAAGTTGGCGAAGGGGAGCGGAGTACAACAAGATTCAAGAATACCAAATTCGCAGCCTAAGAAGGCTGGGGGGCTCACCCACTCACCTGCACGGCCCGGATTGGAAGTGGCATGCAGGTCGAGGTGGGAGCAACCCATGGAATCAGGCAGCTTATCAGGGCCAGTGGGAGGGAGCAAGGGCGGGCACAAGGGAAAGCAGGAGAGGACGTGGCCTGCACTGGGGGGCACGCAGGGACTGGGGGGCTCTAAAGGAGTAACAGACAGCAGATTCAAGGCCTAAGGAGGCTGGAGGGCTCACCCACTCACCTGCACGGCTCGGATGGAAGTGGTGTGTAGGTCGAGGTGGGAGCAACACATGGGATCAAGCAGCCTATCAGGGCCAGTGGGAGGGAGCGAGGGCAGGCACAAGGGGAAGCAGGAGAGGATGTGGCCTGCGCTGGGGGGCACGCAGGGGCTGGGGGGCTTTAAAGGAGTAACAAACAGCAGATTCAAGGCATAAGGAGGCTGGGGGCTCACCCACTCACCTGCACGGCCCGGATGGAAGTGGCGTGCAGGTCGAGGTGCGAGCAACACACGGGATCAGGCAGCCTATCAGGGCCAGTGGGAGGGAGCGAGGGCGGGCACAAGGGGAAGCAGGAGACGATGCGGACTGCGCTGGGGGCACGTGGGGCTTGGGGGGGTCTAAAGGAGTAATGGGCAGCAGATTCAAAGCCTAAGGAGGCTGGGGGGCTCACCCACTCACCTGCACAGCCCAGATGAAAGGAACCAATACAGACCTCACACCTAGTAATCCCGGTACTCTTGGTGCACCACAAACATCCATCGAAGATGCACGCCTTGGAGGCATATATTGACAGTGGAGCTGTGGGGAATTACATGGACCAAGATCTGGTTATCCGGATAGGCCTTCCTCTTCGACAGAAGCTGAAGTCGGAAAACGTCACAGCAGTTGATGGATCCCAGTTATCATCTGGCCCTGTGACGCATTATTCCGAAAAGGTCAAGCTCCTGTTTCAGGATGGTCACCAAGAGGATATCACCTTAGATCTCATCGGTGCTCCTCTCAGCTCCAGATGATATTAGGGATGCCCTGGCTGGAAACCCATAACCCTAGGAGTGACTGGCATAGAAGAGTTCTGGCTTTTCCCCAAGACTGCAAGGACACCTGTTACAACCACGGTTGCCTAGGAAAGGATCACACCAAGTCACGAGTAGAGAAAGAAATTGTGTTCGCTCTTACCAGCTCTTTACCCTCCGAATACCTGGATTACCAAGATGTGTTTCAGAAAGAACAAGCGAACACTTTACCTCCGCGCAGAACATATACGACTGCCAGCCAAATTGATCTTGTACCCGGAGCCCAGATTTCATGCAGTCGGATTTATACATTAACGGAGCAAGAAAACCAGCATTTGAAAACCTACTGTGTGTGCTCGTCTATATTGACGACATCCTCATTTACTCAACCACCAAGGAGGATCATATCAGGCATGTCTGGGCGGTTTTGGAAAGACTTCGGCAACACCGGCTATATGCCAAGTTGGAGAAATGCTTCTTTCATGTAACTGAGGTTGAATTCTTCGGGTTTCTACTCACACCATGAGGAGTACACATGGACACATGTAAAGTAGATAGCATTCTCCAATGGCCCTCACCGAATTCCACAAAAGGTGTACAAAGTGTGCTTGGGTTCGCCAACTTCTATCGCCGGTTCATCCCAGGGTTCTCACAAATGGTTCATCCAATCACATCCCTGCTACGGAAGAACAAACAATTTCAGTGGACCACTGAAGTGGAAGATGTCTTCCAGACCTTAAAATGAGCATTCACATCAGCACCTATTCTACGGCATCCAAGACCGGAATTGCCATACATAGTCGAATCCGATGCTTCCAATGTAGCAATGGGAACAGTTTTGTCTCGGCGAGATCCTGAAGCAGGACAATTACATCCCGTGGCATTCTGATCTCGCAAATTCTCCGCTCCCGAATTGAACTATGCAATCACAGATAAAGAACTGTTAACTATAAAAGCAGCATTCAAGGTATGGAGACATTATCTTCTTGGAGCCAGGCACACAGTTACCATCATCACAGACCATCAGAACCTACAGTATTTACAGACTGCAAATGCTCCATCATCACATCAACTCCACTGGGCTCTCTTTTTTGTGGAATATGATTTTGTCATTACCTACAGACCTGGAGTACGCAATGGAAAGCAGACTCTCTATCAAGAATGAGCGAAGAGGAAAAGGCATTCACCACACCCGAACCCGTGGCAATCCTCCCTAAAGAGCGAATCCTAAAAACTTTTGCAGTCACTGCCTCTTTAGACGACTTAAAGATCGACCTCCAAAACCTGATGAGCCAAACCGAACAACAAGATTGGCTGTTAAGAGGAGATCAATACACTATCGTAAACAATTTGCCATACTTTCATGGAAGACTGTATGTTCCGGACAAAGACCTGCAAAACCAGATCATAGCAAGCTATCATGGCTTTTTAATAGAAGGACATCCAGGAATTGCTAAAACTCAAGCCAAGATAAAAAGGAATTATTGGTGACCGACTTGGAGAAAAGATATCGTCCAGTTTATCACAACCTGTGGTGTTTGCGCACAGCACAAGTTTCAAAAACAGAGCCCCGCAGGTCTTCTACGTCCTTTGATGGTACCCCCAGCGCCTTGGCACACACTCTCTATGGACTTTATTACTGATCTTCCTCCATGCAGCGGATACAATACCATTCTGGTTATCGTGGACTTCTTTTCTAAAATGGCTTACTTCATCCCACTAAAAGGGGTCCCCACTGCCTCTATCCTGGCTACCGTGTTTTTGGAACAAATTGTTCGGCTACATGGGTTCCCATCTATAATAATATCTGACTGCGGAACTCAATTTGTCTCAGCACTCTGGAGAACGTGTTGCAAAATCGCCAAAATCGCCCTTCGACTGTCCACAAATCATCATCCCCAAACCGATGGTCAGACCGAATGGACTAACCAGATTCTAGAACAGTACTTACGATGCATGGTACAACAAACCGAAGATACCTGGAAGAACATACTCTGGTTAGCCGAATATGCATACAATAATTATATCTAGCACAGGACAAACTCCATTCTACACAGTACACGGCCGACATCCACAAACCTCCGCCTTTGATCCACTCGAAACACTGGAAATGCCGGTGGTTGCGACCTTGCATGAAACCATCACTTGTGTTCTTAAGGAGGCAACTGAACATCTAGCTCAAGCCAAAGAAAAGCAGAAAAAGTTTGCAGACCGACACCGAAGAGAGGCTGCAAATTATCAGATCGTGGACAAGGTTTGGTTGGCATCCAAAAACATTTCTCTAAAGGGACCACAGGCTTTCCGTCCCAGGTACCTAGGACCCTATCCCATCAAAGCCGTGATCAACCCAGCTGCCATGAAATTGGAACTACCATTTCATATGTGGATCCACCCGGTGTTTCATGTCTCACTTTTGAAACCAATGAAACCTGGTACGCGAATCAATGCTACACCAGAGCCTGAAATCATTGAAGGGGAACCTGAATACGAGGTCAAAACCATTCTGGACTCCAAAGTTGTATCATCTCATAGACTGGAAAGGTTATGGACCACAAGACCGTACCTGTGAACCCAGTGAATTTGTCCATGCACCACGACTGATTAAACAATTCCATCGTAATAATCCCAACAAACCAGGGCCAGGGGAAAAAACACCCTTGAGAGGGGCCTTGAGGGGGAGTACTGTCATGACTACTCCCCAACAATGCAGAAACCACGCCATCTGATGATGGGAGCGAGGGGAAACACATCACCTTCATGTCCCTTTGGGACATTTCGGCACAGGGGGCCCAGATTGACTCTGTCCTGGCGCCTTCGGCACCAGGCTCATGAATGGATAACAACAGAGACTTTATTCTGATGCAGGAGTGCTTTATTATACTCATTGGAATCCTCCATTAGCACACTGTTCGGGCTTGACTATTTAAAACTGAAAGGCACGTGCAGAGAACCTAAGTGAGGAGACTGAAGGGCACATGGAGAATCTAGAAGGGGCAGGGTGTGGCAGGCAGGCCAGAACCAATGGCCGTGACCATGAACTAGACTATATAAACCCTGCCTTCCCTCAGACAAGCGCTTCGCGTTACTTTGCACCTCCATGCAACGTGACGCTCACCGCCGCCTGATCCCGCTAACTTACCTCGTGGGATCTTACAACGGCTGCAACCTTACCTGGACTCTGTTCACGGCACTCCGGCAGCATTCCATCTTCTTGGCGGTCCTCGGATCCCACTCCGCAGCATCCACACTCCTGCTCTCGAAATCTAAGACCTGAAATGAGAAAGAAGACAATAAAACAAGGTTAGAACAATTAGAAACATCTGGCCCTAGGTCACGTCTTGCTTTAAATCATACGCAGATCTTTACGGATTGCTTACCTGCTACTGAACCTTCGCTGCTCTGTTCCTCCGCACCGCTGGCTCAGTTTCCGTCACCATGCTACCGCCAGGACCGCTACAGCACCTGCAAAACACTGCAGCTACCGCCACGACCGCTGCATCACTTGCAAAGGGAAAGAGCAGAAAAGATACATTACATACAGAACGGACATTGGTTAAGAACAAACTTTATTAATACAATTGCGAAAAGAACACGGAAGACAAGCCGGCATGTGGAAACAAGGGGAACCCTTACCAGCTAAAGAAGTGGATAAGTCGCAGCAGGTCTGGACATCCACGACAAGGGACCAGTGAAGGAACTCGGTTCCCTTCGCCAAGCGCCCCTGCCAGAAGCAGCAGGACGACAAGCTCATCCTCATCATTCAACAGGAGTCGCGCTGCTCATCCGCGCCGTTCCTACATAGGCACAGAGGGAGAAGTACTACCAGAGGTTTCATCCCTGGGAGGGCTGCGACCGTGCCCCAATGCCTCCGCAGAGATCAGGTGAGCATAACACATAGCTATAAATCCTCTGCAACAGTTTCTCTTTGTTATCCGGTTACCACCTTATCGTACATTTGGAGCTCTCCACTATGTTTGCACCAGTGTGTGAGATGATCCCATTCTCCCGCAGTTTGGCGATCACAGGCTCCAACACCAGAGGGTGATGATCACTGCACTCAGCCTCTAGAACATGAACATCCTTGATCATGTTCCAAAAACGTATTGGAAGGCAGCAATAGCCGATAATTGTGCTTCCATTGGTTCCTTTAAAGGTTGTTTTTCCCGGCCTGTCACCCTTAGTGCGGCCATTAGTTATTCTCAAGCCCCATTGGTGCAGCCAGGATATTGCCCTGAGCCCATCCCCACACATTCAGGGATCCATCAGTTCTGGTTCTGGTACTCCCTGCAAACAGTCTTCTGTATTATCTAATAAATCTGTTAGGGGCCAGCTGCCACTTTTGACATTAAAATCCCTGTAAGACCATGTGTGTGCCCTGATCCAAGTCGCCAATATAGTCATCAAAGAGTTGCTTAAGTTGGGTCAGTCATTGCCCCTTGTTGGACGTATGTGGGCTGTTATAAAAATTAACCAGGATTATTTTCATATTACCATCCAAGCTAACTTTTACGACCTGCAAGCAACAATTCGGTGTACCCAGGTCGACATGACAGCATTCATACAGAATTTAACAAAGACTGCCATCCCCCCATATGACCGACCCTCTGTGTTTTTTAATGCTGAGATCTGAAATGATTGAAAACCACCCAAGAACAGCATATCTTGTGCCCATGCATCCTGTAGGAGAACATATTCAAACTGCTGCGTTAGGTCCCTAATGCCTTCCCATGATAATAGTGAGACATTGGCCCCCTTCAATGAGTTCCACCACCTGGTAACTTCCTGGTTAAATAGTGGAGATATTCCTCCAGATTGTAACCTCGGGTCCCTTCCTCATTCGGTCCCGTTGTCCCAGCCCCAATCCCCCTCTTCCCTGTGAGCCCATACACCCTTAGAGCTGCTTTAGAGGCGGGGTCTGTGTCACAAATGCATAGACTTTCTCTCCTGCCTGCTTGGTTACTTGATACTGCACGCTAGTGTCCTGCCTAAGCCTCTGCTCTAACTCCGGTCTTGTGAAGTCATTAATTAGGCAATTAGAATCCACAAATTTTCTTTTTTGCTCCAGGCACCCCACACTCTCAATTGGTTGTTGTAAATCCTCTAAAATTCCACCCTCCATACACCAGGAATACTATGAGTCATGCAAGTGGCATATTTCTGCCTTTGTGTCCTCAAACACCTTGATCCCCTTCATAGTTAATGCATCTCTGCAGTTTAATATGCACATTCGAAAATTTGAATTCACAAAACAAAAGCGGACATTGCACCCCTTACAAAACATATAATCCGATAAAATATGAATAATTGGAAATAGGTTGAACGAGATATCACTCACACCTAAGACCTCTGCTAGGGCCTTCGCCAATGCTCTTTTATAGCCATTCTTGTTACCATGCATGAGAACCTTAAAACATGTGGGATGTTCTGACCCACTATGTTCTGCCCTGCAACATCACTATATGCTGCTTTTATCAGAAACAACAGAATGGCTGGCAAAAAGCCCTATGCGTACTAAAAATCTTTGAACAGGGCGCAGGGAAACCGGAAAAATAGGCTGCCAAATGTATTTTGCCTGTGTCAGTGGTAAAACAGGAGACCACACTGACAAAACCTGTCATGGGGCTGCCCACAGAGTGAAATGGAACTACCTGAAAAGGCAGTGCTACATTGCCAGGAAAACCCAGAAGTGCTTTAAAATCCGTTTTTACTTGGCTGTTGAAATTGCAAAATAATGGTTCCCCAAACATCAGAAAAGATCCAACATCCTTGTTGGGGGTTAACCATCACTTTATTTAAAGAATCCCCATAAGCACAATGTCAGGAGAAGCACAATTCATCACAAAAATATCCACATTCAAAAAGGTGCTTGCCTGGGAAAATCTGTCAGAATATGGGCGCAGTACTGCTGCCTGCCTGTGTCAAAGCTGTAATTTACTTATACTGTTAGTTTAAACTGGTACGTTAAGATCAAATTGTGGAAGAGACTTGCCATCAGAAGCAATATAGGTTGCTACTATTCAATCTCTATGTGTTAAAAAGACTGGAAAAAGAGATCTGTGTGTATATTTGTTGAAAATGTAAAGTTCATTTAGAAAAGACAATTTTAAACAAAGTGTTTTAAAGTGAACTGATGTCAGCCACAGTACTTCAAAGGCACATTCCATAGTTTGCCCCAAAGAAAGGTGCCTTCCCTTTTGCTCTCTGCCCAGGAACTCTCAGTTAGATGCTAATGAAAGGAGGATGGGATTTTGCTCTGCTTCTCTGAGGAGAAACGATAGGCTTCCTGGACTGAAAGGGAATGCAAATTCAGGGTTCAACAGAAACAACTGCCAGCAGGAAGAGAGCCCTGGACTGCTCTGGCCGAGCAAACCATGGAGGCGGGACCAGACAGATTTGTGTATCTTAAACCCAAGAAAATATCTTTTTGAAAAAGACTCAGAACTGTGAAAAATGTGTAAAAATATGTAAATTATGGGTTGTTAACATGAAAACTCTGCTCACAGTTTGAAACTACCCTGAACTCCGTGCGATGTTCAGAAACAGGACTACCGATATTTTGATGTTGTAGCAATTGTGATGATGCTAGAAATATGAAACTTCACAGGATTATGCCCAGATGTCATTCGCATATATGTAGAAAAATGTGGACAGATCTGACACTGGGTAACCAACCAAAAGTGTGAAAAACTGTCAAATTTGAACCGAAGCTCTCACTAAAATGGAACTCGGACGGATACGTGCTCTACTAAATCTGTGATGTAAATATGTATTGTTAGCAATTTGGTTATATTGTAAATATGATTTATATGGAAAATAGATTTACTGTACAGAAACAAAGGGGAGGTACTCCCTGGATTGTAAAATACTGCATCATCATGAAACCATGTGTTCTTTCTCAAATCAGGAGAGAGGACATACTCTAACCAATAGGATTCCTAGAGGGTGTACCTAGTAGAATTTAGCCTACCCACCCCGGGTAAATACATAAATAGGGACAGTTTATGACCTAGAGGACACACAGATTCATCCATCAACTGATCACTGGCGAAGCACTCTGCAGGAGAAACCCATATCCAAGACTCCAGAACCCTGAAAGCAGTAGGCCCAATTCCAAAGCTGAACCCTTCTCAGCTGGCCTTTTAAAATCTTGAAACCTGATTGTACCCAAGATTTCCAAGGGGCACACCAAAAATTGAACAGCCTGGCTGTGCTGTTTCTGCTTCTTGCCAAAAACTCTTGCTAGAACCCAGAGGTCCAAACCAGTAGAGCAGAGCTGTAATCTGATAGCTGCCACCCAGAACCAACCTGTCAGATCCAGTCCAGAAGCTGTGCAGTGTCCAGAGTGCCGTGCTGAGTGCAGAATCCAGGTGCCCTGAATCCTGTCTGTGGGCTAGCAGAATTCCAGTCCAAAACCTTTGACCAGATCTTTGACGGACCTATTCCAAACCATAGTTGTGAGTATCTATAGCATAGAATTGTCCATAGCCAGTATCTTATCCTTAAGTAATCCTATCCAACCCAGTCTATCATTTCTAGAACTGCACTGTAGAAAATCTCTTTTGTTTTTCCTGAATCTTTCCCTCATCCATATAGTTCTTTGATAAATGTAGTGATAATATAATCTTTTCGCTAATATATTTGTTGAAGAAAGACAAGTGTCTCGGTGGGCAAAAGTCAGAACAGAGGCGCCGCTGATCTGGTGGCTGTTTCGTTGGGTATCTTGTATCTTCATAGCCTCCCTAGTGTAAAGAAATTCTTGTTTGTAATTTCAAAAGCGCATCTTTCATTTGAAAATCTTGACGCTTTCTGAGAAAAATCGACCTCTAGTAAAACCTTCATAACTTCTGTACCGTACATGCTAGAAAAGTAATGTAAGTGACAAATTGAAGCTAACATCCTCAGCTTTCCAACGAACACATAACCGCATTGCAATACTTATACTTTTCCCACAATTGCATTTCCCGTGCGTGGAAAAGTTTGCCACAAATCTTTTGTTTGGCACAATTTCATCACGTTTAAACCAGCTATTCTTTGCATCCAACCTCAGAATTCTTTTTTCAATCTGCTAGTTATTCAATGATCATTGCTAGTGTTTACCTGAAACTATACAAAGCGGCTCCAACTAGTTTTGAATCATATTTAGAGAATTAAATCAATTTTTCAGTGTTTTCAATCATTCATTCCAAGCCACATTCAAAAGCATTTGGCCGGTTTTCAAATCATTCCTGTCTCTCTATATGCTTGCTGTGGGAGATTCGGATTGAAACTGTATTTGTTGAGTGTGTATTCCTGAAACCTGTTTTCTCTCCTTCCATCTCTATATTGCATATTGGGGGGAATTGAGTAGTGTGCAGGGGGAAAAAGTGATATTGCATTTGATTGACGGATTATCAAGTATTATTCAATGCTGCATTCGTTTTGTTATCCATACTCCTTCTGATTAAAGAGATTCTTGGTTGTTGTGACATCACCTCAATGGTGATCATTGTATAAATATTAATAGTGTGATACATATATATATATATTGTACACATTCATAAAATAAATATTTTAACTTTGCAAAACAGCGGGTGTGATATAAGGGTACATCATTCAGAAATAAAAGAATTTATAGACAAAAATATATAATTAAGGGTTCCAAATGTGCATCACACGCTAGGCATTGACTTAGGTGGAGTGCCGGGTTGAAATCACTTACAAACAACATATTCATATTCATCCATCCTGCCAAGGTGTCTGACTGGCCTCATTAGTAACTCTTTTTGCCACATGAAGACAGGAAGAGTCCAGCTGTGCAAGATGTGTTTGGGTCACAGTGCCTGCTTGCCTGGTTCTTTGAATTGCCCATTGGACACCTTGGCGGATTTGCGCGAGGATGATCGGACCCCGCCAAAGCCCCCTTTGTGGCCGTGCTGTACCCTGCCAATATATGCGTCATGCATTTTGCCAAGGTGCTAATAACTCCCAAACATGTGTCCAGCTTTTCGGCATCCCTTTTAGACCTACCCAAAAGCTGTTTATATGCATCTTTCAAATCCAAGAATGCATTAGAGAGTCGATTTATATGCCGTGAAAAGTATAGCATGTTATCGATGTTTGCGCTCATACTCGGTTCTTCAGTCAGATCACCTCCCAAGATGAGACTTGGATCATGAAAGTCTATAGGCACACAATTCTGGGAAGTAGAGTGACGAGACATAACGGATGAGCGTGAAGCCTCCTCCTCTACTATGCCCCCATTATTGGACAGCCAGTTATACCATCTAAATACTCCATGCGAGATGAGTGGCCAGAAGGTTGACCCGACATTGGGCGTCTCACTCTGTCTTCTGCATGCGCCCACGCGGGTAATTAGAGGAAGGGTCCCTAATGATCCTGGGAATAGGAGGAAGCTCTTTTTAAAAAACATTTTTTTTAAACTATGTATTAATTAAACTTATTGCATGAGGAACATATAACAGAAATCAGAACATTTTCAATAATGATTTGTTCCCTTAACCTCCCGCTCCCTCACTCTACCCACTCCCTTGCCTTCAAACTTTACGCAACACATGATATTAGCAATTGTCACATTGACATTAGTTACAGCGTTGAAGCCGGCATTCCGTTCATACAAGTTGTATTGTCCCTTAGGCTCATGAGACTCCCTTGGCATTCTGATGGGACGCTGAAGCCCCCTGCCTGCCCCACAGCTTGTATTCCATGTTCTCTGCATAAGTGGTGAGATGGCCCAAATAGCTATGTACTATAACATTTTATGGATCACCCTTACCCCAGTGTTGAATTAGTCCTTCGAGCTTGGACCATGTTCAAGCTCTCCATTCCATCCATTCGCTACTCCCCTTTTGACTTTTCTCTGCTCGCCACAGTTCCTCTTCGGAGGATCCTTCTCCCTCTGTCTCCCAGCGGACTTCCTTTTGAACTTCTACACTGGCTTGTTGTATTCGTTCCATCAAGTAACATCTCACGAGAAGCTAGACCGCTCACTCTGCTTCTCCCGAGTGATCCTGGATCTCTCAATGACCTTCCTCTTCACAGTACTCACTTCAAGTCAGATGCAAAATACTTTGTATTCTCTCATATTTTAGGTTTGTCAAGCATATTAAAGGGACTGACCTGGCAACAGAGCACCTTTTCTCTACCTAGGGATGGGGAGGAGGATTTATTATTTGGGTAAGTGTTGGATGTATTAAGGCGGAGGAATACCACGTTCCCTGAGATTAGTCATCCCCAATCACATAGGGGGCTTCCTTCCCCGTGTGATCCTCCCTCGGAGCACCCCTCCCCACCCCACAGGTATTATTCTACTGTGGACGCACCGCCCTGGCCCCAAGGGAAAGGTCTCCCCCTAGGGGAGAAGGGACGACATCACAAATTGATGTAAACGTGTATTTTGAAAATCTGACATGAGAGGTAAAAATGCTCAGTCATGAATGTCAGTCATACAAAGCAGATGCTAATTGGCCGCAATCATAATGAGCATGGTATACCTGTTCTAATCTAAAGTTCTAAAGAAAATATTTTGATAAATCCCATGTTATGCAATGGGCCACAACTCTCACAGTGAAGTCTAACTGCTAAGGACAGTTGATAGCAGTAGGAGCGGGATGGCACTGTTACTTTGAGGCATTTCCAAGACGCATTACATTTGAAATATGAACATTTTGAAAATCTTATGCTATTGCAATAGGAAATTGGCCTCTGTGAAGTCCAGATGATTGACACTAGTGATGGCATGTATTTTAACCTTGGTGGCCTTCTTACCTAAAGAGAAGGGCTCACTTCAGTTTGAAGATTACAAAAAATACTTATTTACCTGGGGCTTCTCATTCTGACTATTTACCCTTATCTGACATCTCTGAAAACTTCAGTTTTAACAAAAGGTTTTCTCAAGGGTTAAATGCAAAATTCTACTAATCACGTTGAGAGAAAAAATTGCGTCAGTGATTCATTGTTCTCTCCACTCCCTTTTCAAAGCATGCCAAACATCATTGACGGTCAGGGGGGCGCTCGAGAGCCTGGCCAAAATGGAGGCTCATTTCTGAGCTTGTGAAGCACCCAAATATTTGACCGCAAAATCCTGTGGCCAGCGTTTATGTTATACTCCAACCTGGAGACTTGGTGACTAAATCGAACGGGACTGCCCTGGAGCAGATTGGTGGTGTTGGCGAACCAGAGACAGAGGGTGGGGCCCTGGCCCATCACTTTGGTCTGTGGCCTCTTGGGGAACAAACAAAGGATGCATCCCAGCATTCTCAGAGGGAGACGAGGAAGTGGAAGGCGGCCAGCTGAGGTCACCACAAGTCGGGCTTGAATCACATACCCTGGCCATGGGCCGAGGTCTTGATGAATGCAGCGACAACGGAAGAGGCCCGGGGCAGCGGTGGCGGATCTAAGGCTGTGCAGGGCTGCGGTCGCAAGTGAGTGAAAAGGGGAAGGCGCTTGGCCCGGCAGGGGTAGCCCAGCCTGGGGAAATTGCAGATCAGATTCCGGTGGCAAAGGAGTCTATGGTAATAGCTGAGGGACAGCCTGGAGAGGCTAGCTTTGTACAAGGCGGATACTGCTTTTGCTGGAGTTCCCCAGACAACAGCCGGAATGAGGAAAATGGCGAACAGTTGAATCTGCTGTAATACTCGACTGCACAGCTCAGCAAAGCCAAAAACATACCGAGCAACATAGTGAGGAGCTGGTGAGGCCAGCACAAGGTACGGCGAGCAAGCTTTAGAGGAGGATAGCTTAATCCCCAGGTCCAGGCTGCACCAAGGTACGTTGGCCGTTGTGCCTGGCCTTAACTGGGATGATAAACTCTGGCAATGTGTGAAGAGTGCTGATTTCAGCCAGTGCATGGTCAGAATATCTGAGACACTTTGCTTGCAACTGGACTTGGGTTGTGATTGTAGTGGTCAGCACATCATGCAGAGATGGGGAAGCATGACAAGAATCAATCAAAGCTCTCCTTCAATGCTGGTGGTCATGGTAAAAAAGTGAGAGCGTCTAGCACAACGCAGAGGCCACAAACCCATAGCAATTCCCCCTCAGACAGCGCAGAGGTTCATCCTGACATTAAATGGATGTTCTTGCAATTGCAAGCTGGAATACACACACAGGATACTAAAATAGACTCCCTCACTTGCAAGGTGTACTTTATGAAGGTGCGATTGGAAAAGCACAGTACCAGGCTGGATGTGGCAGTGGGAAAGAATATGTATGCTGTAAAACGCAGAGAAATCCAATTCGAACGGGACTATGCTCATTCAAAAATCATTTTCTATCGGACAAGTAGGACGAGCTTGAAAGTAGATCCTGCAGGAACAGCATTAGAATTATGGGAGTCCTGGAGCTGGCTATGACAAGCTCAATGGAACTTTTCGTGGAACAAATGCTGAAGGAAATCCTGGACACGGCAAGACTCTTGCCAGTATTCCTTGTTGAGCGGGCACACATAATTCCAGGTAAGAAACCAGTACCTGGGTCTACCCCACTCCCGATTATAGCTCGCCTATTGAATTATAGGGACTGAGACACTATTTTATGGGTGGCACAGCAGATGGAGCAATTGTGGTACAAGGATGCCAATACTCATATTCCTGGACTTTTCAGCAAGAGTGCAAACGTCTAGGAAAACGTTTCAGAGCATAAAACAATAATTGCAGACCAAAAATATTAAGTACTCAATGATATTCCCAGCAAAACTCAGAGTGGAATATAAATGAAGGTCACACTTCTTCATCGTGGCAGAGGTTGCAGTAGACTTTCTTGAATCCCTGCCTCCTAAACCACCCCCGCAGACCCCTGGCCTCTGTGGGTCTTGGGGACTTTGGTGCTGCTCCTGCAGGAGAAACGTGAGTTCGACTAAGTATACCTGTGAAATCTTAATTGAAACTGACCCCCAGAGTGGAATGTAATACGTGAATAAGTGTAAACACATATTGTTGACCGCCAGTGGATTGTGGAGTATGGGTGTTATCTGCTGGCTCGAGCAGCTCTCCTGGTGTAGTATACCATTGTTGGATTGAGTACGGTAGGGGGTATATTCACTGTCCTGTTGGGCTAGTCGATGGGGTGGGGGCGGAAGGTGGTTTTGTTCATGAGGGGAGTCAAATTATTATGTTCTCTTTACTGGTTAACGAGTTTGACAGCAATTCACTAAGATATAGGGAATGTTAGTAACTGCATAGCATGAATTGCAATGCGATATGTGCGTAAGGGGGTTGCAGGCTTTGGGGACACTCTGGCATTGGAAGTTACTGGACTGCTTGTGAGATATTATAATGTGAAAAAGAGCCCTAATTAAGCTGATGTCTTGGAATGTCTGAGGTGGAAACCATGCTGCCAACGCCAAAAAAATTATGCTATATTTGGAGCGACACTGAGCACATATAGCCTTTTTACAGGAAAAACACCTACGACTGGGGGACGAATCGTTCTTGGGGAAACGTGGGAATGTCATAGATATTTCTCCTCATTCCCTACACATGCAAGAAGGGTGAGCATATAAATACATCAGTCTCTGGGATTTAGGTTGGTTGAAAACCTTACAGATACGGAGGGTAGAACACTGATTTTGACGTAATTATTCATGGATATGTAACCACATTCATGATCAATATTTATGCCCCAACAGGGACGCACTGGAATATTTTGACTGGATTGCCCAATATTTGCATATTTATATTTACTTGTCTTAACTTACTTTAATGTCTACCCGAGGTGCTAAGTGGGTTGTGGAGATTGCAATCCATGCTCGAACCCTGTTCGACCATTTCCCTGGGAGCATTGTGTATTGCATTCTCACTGTTCGACCAGGTTGCACAGGGTGGACATTTAAAGCAGACTCACTTTTGGATCTAATTTTGAGGACCTACATACCTGAGGAAATCGCCAGTTCTTCCAGAATAACATGGGATCAGTTTGGTCCCCAGTGGTGTTGTGGGAAATGTTTAAGAGGCCGATTCATGGAATTAATGTGCGTTGACATTTTCGGCGCAAGCATGCGAAAGCGTGCGAATCGCAGTGCAAGTGCGAAAATCGCAGCGAAACCCGCGCACAGCGATTCATGGAAGTCTGTGTGCGTGTAAATCCATGGATGTGCGCTAAAATTCTGCATGGTGCACGCTGGCGCACACGTCTCCAAACAGCGTGCGCTAAGCGCACAGCGAAAGCGCACATAGCGCAGCACACACAACAAAAGTAGGTGGAACAGGGGGCGTAACACGCGGAATGGGGAACAACGTGTGAAAATGTGGCCGTCACGGGGGAAGTACAGGAGGCAAATGCGAGGAATGTCCACACGCGCGTCTACAACATGTATTCATGGAATCAAACGGGGCTAATGCGTGCGCCAAAAAAGACGCGCTAATCCGGAAACACGTACGCCAGCAGGAAGCAGGCGTACGTGGACCCGTGCAGCATAAAAGTGCACGCAAACAACAAACAAGCCCAGACGCCAAGATGAATATACCGTTCCTAGCAGCAGTGGTCGTGGGATACTGCAGGAGGAGGAGGATAGTGAGGCCCAGAATTTTTACACCTAGAACCAGCCTTTTTGGGATGCCTGATGACCAGGTGTATGGGAGGTACAGGTTTCCACCTCACATAATACTCGACCTGGTGAGTGAGTGGGAGGATGACCTCACATCACCCACCCTGTGCTCCCAAGCACTCAGCCCCCTGGAGAAGGTCCTCAATGTACTGCACTTCTTGGACACGATCATTTCAGCGGACAAGTGCTATAGTGGGGCGGGGTGTCACAGGCCACGCAGTCATGCTGCCTACACCAGGTGTTGGCCATCATGACTGCACGCCCATCAGTCCGCACATATAACTGCCCAGAACACCTGCAGAAAGGCAGGCTGCCGTCCAGGATTTCTATGGGGTGGCACAATTCCCCAAAGTGCTAGGTGCCATTGATTGCACCCATGTGGCTCTACATCCCCCCCAGGGCATCTGAGCACATCTATAGAAACCGCAAGCACTGGCATTCCATCAACGTACAGGTAGTATGTGATGCCAAGGGAATCATCACCTCAGTATATGCCAACTATCCAGGGTCCACCCACGACAGTTTCATTTACAGAATGTCAACCCTAAACCGGGACCTAGAAACTGGGCAGCATGGTGATACATGGCTGCTTGGTGAGTATACATGCCACTGCACATGCATGCATGTCAGATAGTGAGTAATGTCACAACCCCACTAATGATAACCATCACCACCTCCCCAGGGGACAGTGCCTACCCTCTGAGCACCCACATGATGACGCCAATTCGGAACCCCACCACACCACCCGAGGTAAGATACAACACAGCCCATATTGCAACCCGGGGCATAGTGGAGCGCACATTCAGAGTTCTCAAGAGCATATAAAAGCTGGTGCGCAGTTGTTATATGCTCCCCCAGTAGTGTGCAGGATCATAGTGGCAGCATGTGTCCTGCACAACGTTGCAACATGCCAGGGCCTGCCGGTGGACATGGTGGTGCCCCCACATCCACAACCACATGCACGCCCACTGCGCATGGGAGGGGAAAGGGCACATGGTGAGGCAGCCCGTACGCAGCTGGTGGTTAATTACTTCACCTAAAATCAAACCCCTGTGGAGTGCACACAGCCCTGGCACATACCAGCTGACAATCAATGATGATGACATAAGGGACACTCAACTGTCACAACCATACCATCCTGAGATTGGTCACCTGGAAGTGTTACATTGTGTGCATCCCTACCTACCCAAACACCACCAATGCTGTGTCATCAAAAGACCTACATCTATGCTGCGAAATTCATTACCCCCTTGCTAAATACAACATGAGAACAGCGCCATGTCACCCAACCCCTCCCCAGCTCCACCACCAAACACACCATGGCATGTCATGCAATGTGAAAGCAAACAAAGCAATGCACAAGACCTGACACAAGTGTCACAAAGTACACTGTCCCTAATGGAAACTGCCCACACACAATATGCCCCCAGTAATGTATAACTAACAGCACACATTACCAAATACTTACCACCAACACAATGCTGCAACACACCATGGAAAAATGCAAAAACATGACAGTACTAAGTTCAAGTAGTGGTAGTCTTACAACCTGAATACGTCAGCACATCGACCCCTTACAACTGTAGAATGTTGCTGCCACGCAAATGTCTGTGTACTGCATACAACATGAACTGCATCTGCAAAGTAGACGGCCTTGTGAAGACATGAGGAAGGAACCTGCAGATTAGGAGGAAGACATGGATGCACAAGCACATATCAATACACCATGCAGTGTACAATACCACAACAATATCCACTAGGGATGTCTACACAGTATTGACTACAGACTGCCCACACAGCTCATGGGAGCCCAACATCACTGTGTAATTCACTGTCACTTGGTCACACCCTTTGCAAGCCCATGGAAACAGGAAGCAGGAGGGGTGTGTGTCTCACGAACCCAAGCATCTAACCCAAACTCAGGGCAAGGCTGCATGTGCCCAGCCGGAATACAGTGGATGCCCACGGGAGCCACACAAGGCAACACACTGTAAAAAAAAAAATCAAAAATCAAAAATGGCCATGTGTGGGCCAGGGGGTGTGGGGGAGGCCACCCAGGAGGTTCGAGGACAGGGTGCACACCAACACCCACCTGCGTGGATGTTGCAAAAAAAAATACCTCCTTGGGCTCATGGCCTGCACAGCTATGCCATTGTGGGAGAACTGCTGTTGCTCTGCTCATCCTCTGCTGCTGCATCAGGAGGCGGTGGCACTATGGGAGGCAGCCCACGCAAAGCCCTGGTATGGTCCGCCATGGCAGCAAGCATGCGGGTCTGGAAGGTCTGATTCTGGAGGATTAAAGTGCGGAGATCCCCATGCAGCACATCATGGGTTGCCTGCATTTCTGCACACATGGCCTCACGTGATGCCCGGATCGCCTCACGTGTTGCATGCAGCTCTGCTGAGAGTGAAAGTGCGTGAAAAAATGAACCCGTACTACGCTGTGGCACCCAGAAACACAAAAATAAGTGTACGCGTAATACACGCAGCCTACAATGACCACTGAAGGGGTACGCGACACACAGGGCAAGCACAGTTGGTAAATATGTGCGCGAGTCACCGTCTGCCTGGAAAAAGAACGTGAAAAATGTGTATGATGAACATGCACCCGTGTTGATGGAAACACCTGCGCACGTCACTTACGCGCCTAGGCCATTATCTCGGATTACACGCATCCACACGCGGATGTGCAGTTTTTCCACGCACTCTGCCACGTCACGAGGGAAACGCCCGCGCAATTCACGTCACAGAAACGCTTACGCGCTAAGGGCCTTTGGTCCAATGAAACCGCGTACGTGTGCTGACGCGCTTACGCGCAAAGGGCCTTTCCTCGAATTACACGCTGACGTGCAAGATTTTCACGTGCCAAATCACTCCGTATCAAGCTGGCCACTCAACAACACACGGAAGACTACGCTCCTGCCCAGAAGGCCGAATTACTGCCCCCCAGAGCCCTGAGCACGCTCCCACCTGCCATCTGCTGCTGCCTGACTGCCTGCTGCCCACGTGCCCTGCTATTTGCTGCCTGCACGTCAGCCAGGGGTGCAGTTGCTGTGACCACCCCTGCTGGAACCGAAGACTCCCGACTGGGATACCATGGCTCCACAGCCCAGCCCCAGGACCCAGTTGCCCACTCACCCACTCCTGCCTCTGGGTTTGCCATGTCGGGCACAACACCATCTGGCACCACTGGCAACCCCAAGCCAGAGAGGCAGAAGGCCACCAGCTTCAGTGCCAGGGAAGTTGGTGTCCTGGTGGAGCAAGTCCTGGGGCAGTATGATGCCCTCTTTGGAAGTTTGCGCGCCGACAATGAAGGACGGACCAGGATCTGGATGGACATCATGACTGCCATCAATGCTGAGGGGGTGGCAGTCCGCGACTTACACCATGTCAAGAAGCGCTGGGAGGACTTCAGGTCCAGGACCCTCAACAAGGCCCGGCGCCTCTTGAAGGCAGCGGATGCCAAGGGGCACCGGGGCCACCTGTCCGACCACCAGATGAGGGTCCTGGAACACATATGCCCAGCGCTCCACGTCCGGGACCTTGAGAGGCAGACCCGTCTGGAGTCGAGCGGTAAGTGTACATGCATCCTGATTGGACGCTGTGCGTATAGTGGTGTGCCAGTAGTGTGCAGGTTGCACATGTGTTTTCGTAGGGCCATGTAGGGATGTGTATGAACAGGGGCGTGAGGCTGCCACATGTGAGTCCTCTTAGGTGTGAGACACATCGATGGTGTATGTGTTGGTAAGCATGCTGTGCAAATGCAGGTGTGGTAGCACACATGTTTGAATTTCTGTGTATGTACATTGGCATGGTTGTGGTGTCACACATGGATGGTGGTTCCTGCTGCATATATCTGCACTGTGTACATGTGCATGTGTGTGTATTTGACAAGTGTGCAACTGTGATGCAACATGGTTGCACATGACACTGATATCTAGAAGGATGAATGCCAGATGTGACATGTATGGCGATCGCATCACTGCAACAGTTGGAGGAGATGTAGACATGCATGTAAGTAAGGTGGCGTGTGTGCGTGTCTAGTGCACTCCCTGTTTTTCATGTGATGTCAGGCTCACCTTCGGCTGTTCATGCTGTTGTATGTGTATGGATGTTGCTGCCTGGTGCAATATTGCTGTGGAAATGCTCATGTGTGTGAGTTGAAATGACATGTGTGTCGTGGAGTGTGATGCCATGTCTGAAGTTTGACACTGCCACTCATGTGCAACTGTCATGTGTGTATCAGTCCATTGTACAGTGCCCTGATGTCTGTGTTTTATCTCTCCTTGTCTGCAGCGTCAACTGATGAAGAGGGCGGAGAGGGTGCTGTGGAGCACAGCGGCAGGGATCGCACCACCAGCCAGAGACGCAAGGCCCAGCTCCCCTCCCAGATTGTCATCTCGTCGGGGAGTGAGGAGTCTGGTGCCGCGTCCCAGGCCGCAGCTGCCGAGGGTAGGTCCAAGAGGCAGAGGTCGGAGGTGGACTCCTCGGCAGCAGAAGGGGCAGCTGAGACCCCACAGGGTCCAACGGAGGAAGATGGCACAGAGTCATCCAGGTTGGCCGGGGGTTTGGTGGAGGAGGAGGCCATGAAAGGGACACACACGGGGTCTGGAGGTGGGGATTCCACTGGTGCAAGTGGTGCAGTGCAGGGGCAGGGACAGGAGGCAGCATAGGCCACCGCGGATCCCATCCTGTCCCTGATCCTGTCACTGCATCATCTGGCACCAGCAGGGATGCCTACGTCCAGACCCGTTTTCAGGGAGGGGATGAGCACACAACAACTGGCCTTCCTCTCCCTGCGGACGTGGCTATCCGGGACCGTGTTGAGCCTGTCCTGAGTGGGATATTGTTGCATCAACGGGGCATGCAAGGTGACCTGCAGTCTTTTCGTGGAGAGACTGCACGTCGTCTCGCATGCCTCTTTGACCACGTTGACCTACTGGGACGGGTCACCGGTGCTGGTTTCCTCCGTGTGCTGGACCTTCTTGCGACCCCCTCCTCACCTGAACCCCCTACGCGCCAGTCGTCCATGCCATCTTCTCACCCATGTGTCACCTGGGTACCCTGTGGAGCTGCCGCTGACCCAGCGGCCAGGCTGGTGGAGCACACATCCCTGCCACAGTCGGGAGTCGGACGTCCAGCAGGGGTGGCCACCATGACAACTGCACCCCAGCCGTAGGAGGACGTGCAGGCAGCAAGAGCCAGGGCGCAGGCGCAGGCATAGCAGCAGCAACATGGTAGGAGCCATGATGGCTCAGGGCCTTCAACATCGGACGGGCAGGCATCGGCCATAGGGCAGGGGGACCCCGGATTTCAAGTGTCTTCCGTGTGGCAGCGGTTGGGCCACGCCATAGATGCGGAGCGGCAGCGGGCGGAAGAGGCACTGCTCACAATGGTCAGGGCGGAGAGAGGGCCCTGAGGCGGGCCGAGTGCCTCGAGGCAATTCGCAGGGAGTTGGAGGTGAACATGTCGTCGTCCCTGCGAACCCTCGGGGCCATGGAAGAGGACCGCCTTCAGGACATTGAGCGGGAGTTCGATGATGCCCTGGCCCGGGACATCAATAAGTGAGCCGTCGGACTAGCCCGCTGCCATTGTAAATAGTTAGATAGTGTTAGGTTTCCTTTCTGTTTTTGTTTATTTTGGGGCGATTGGACAATGCACCACGTTTTTGTATATAGTTCTTTATTAGGTAGTCTTTTTTGTAGATTTCATTTCATTTGTTGGGCTCATGGACCCTGGATTGGTGATTTGTATATAGTTGAACAGTGGATTTATTTTTAATTTTTTTTCATTTCACCATGGAGCAATGGATTTCACTTATTTTTTTCCCTTGGATTTGCTTTGTTGGAGTGAGACTTTGGACACATTTTCATTTGGATTTCTTTGGATTCTGATTTCATATTTTTGATTATTTTCTGGACATGCTGCGTTTTATTTCTTCTTCACATTATTGTGTGTTTTCTTTTCATTACATTCATTTTGGGTTCAATACATTTTTGTTTCATACTTCGATGTGTGGTATTCTCTCATTGATTTCATGCATGTCATGATGTGGGTTTTCACATTCACTTACACCCATTGTGTGTGTGTGACGGACATGTGTTCATTTACATACTTGCCATTCGGGTTATATCATGTAATGGGCATTTCTATGTCGGTGGATGCAATACTTGGTTGGGTCTTTGGGCTGGGGTGGCGTGGGGTGTGATGTGGCTGGCAATTAGGCCCATGATTGAGGATCGTCATGACGTGGGGGCAGGGGCACATGTGTGGGTGCCTGCTGGCAGGTGCCCCTGACTGCTGGGGTGTGGGGGTGCTGGGGGACATGTGTGGGACATGAGTGGGGGCCTGCTGGCAGGTGCCCCTGACTGCTGGGGGGTGGGCGTGCTGGGGGACATGAGTTGGTGATCAGTAGTGCAAGGTGACATGTGGCTTGGCTGGGGGGCATGCCCATGGTGGATGGGCTGCCTGCGGGACATGACCAGGGGTGCAGGGTAGTCCCCTGTGGTGTGGCCTGCCTGCAGGGGCCGTGGAGGGTGTAGAGGGAACACCTGGGAGAACCCACACTGCCAATTCACGTGTAGGACTCCCCGCGCACCCCTGAAAATCACGTACCCAGCTCTGACAGCAAAATCACGTGTGAAACATCCCGCGCACCCCAGGAATACACGTACCCAACTCGCACAGGGCCTATCGCGAGTGAAACTTCCCGCGCACCCCAGGAATACAGGTACCCCACTCGCACAGGGCATTTCGCGTGTGATACTTCCCGCGCACCCCAGGAATACACGTACCCCACTCGCACAGGGCATTTCGCGTGTGAAACTTCCTGCGCACCCCCGAAATACACGTACCCCGCTCCGATCGCGTGTGAAACCTCTCGCGCACCCGAGGAATACACCTACCCCACTCGCACAGGGCCAATCGCATGTGAAACTTCCAGCGCACCCACAAATTACACGTACCCCGCTCCAATCGCGTGTGAAACCTCCCACGCACCCCAGGAATACACGCACCCCACTCGTACAAGGCCTATCGCGTGTGAAACTTCTCGTGCACCGCCGAATTACATGTACCCCGCTCCGATCGCGTGTGAACCTTCCCGCCCACACCCGAAATACATATACCACGCTCCGATCGCGTGTGAAACTTCCCGCGAACCCCAGTAATACACGTTGCCTGCTTGCCGTGTGCTGTGTGGTGGCCCTGTATACTGGTACAGGGTTAGCGCAGCCCTTTGCGCTGGATTGGGGATTTGGATGGCTTTTCCTTGCGCAAGGGGCGTTCTTGGGGGCGTAACTGGCGCTGCTGCAGGGTCGCTCCGCCACGGCTGGTTTTGGTAGCTAAAATCCATGAATACGCTGTGCGCGGAAAACTTAAGGAGATCCTGCCTGAAAGGAGCAGGAAGACCATTCGAGAGGGACGCTCCTGCATAGGAGAGACGTCTGCCCCCGCTCTTTGCTTAAAGAAGCGAAGGATTTGCAAGGAGTTACAGCTAGCAGACTGAATGGCTCTAGAAGGGAGGTATTTAGGGGGAGAGAGAAGGATGTAGCTGGGTCCCAGGACCCAGAAGCCTTGTGGATGATGCAGGTCTTGAATTTGATCCTAGCAGCAACCGGGAGCCAGTTGAGGGAAACAAGGGCTGGAGAGATGCAGTCCCTGGGCTTGAGGCCAATAATGAGTCTTGCAGTCCTATTCTGAATTAGCTGAAGGGGATAAAGGGAGATTAAGGAAGAGGCTGTTACAGTAGTCAAGCCTGGAGAGGACCAGAGCCCTGGAGACATTGAGTTTCTGGGGGAAGGTGAGAAAAGCAAGAATACCTCTGAGGAGGTGCACATTAGGGCAAGGAAGTCTGGGGAGGGTCAGACGCTGGGTAGAACGTTAGCGTGGTTGACGTGGGCAGAAAGGGCCTGAACTCTTGTTCATGCAGATCAGGACTTTAGGGGTGAGTTGCATCCCTCGGACAGCGACATCATGAAAGTCTTTGTGCAGTACTATACTGATTTGTACACTTCAACACTAGGCAAATTCCCCTAACAAATCGAACAATACTTGGATAAGATTTAATTGGTTTCGTCCGGAGGAAAGTGAAGCTTTAAAGGGACCCATAACCACGCATGAAATCTGCAGTCAAGACGGTATATCTGCAGAATGTTATGATGTGTATGTATCCTGTATCCAATCCGGCACCTCACCTCCTCCAGGTGTTCAATTGTGCAGCCCGGAGTGGAATCCTGCCTGCTAGCGGTGCGCAGATTACACATCGATCTCGCTTATAAATGTGGATACTAAAATTCTTGCTAAAATACTGGCCAATAGATGTGCCCCATTCATGCCACAAATGTGTTTTAGCAGACCAATCAAGCTTTATACCAGGGAAGTCCACAACGTATGACCTCAGACATTTATTCGATCTTGGACGTGCTCTGGAAACAGACATGCCTGCAGATGCATCGTTATTGGATGCAGAAAAGGCTTTTAACCCCATAGAATGGCAATTTTTATTTATAATACTTTGCTGAATCGGAGCTGGTCCCGCCTTCACCTCGTTGGTTGCTCTGATATATAACCAGCCAGTGTCTAGGCTGCTAATTAATGGAGGTCCCTCTGATAAATATCCTCTCGCTAGAGGTACGAAACATGATTGCCCCCTCTTCCCGCTGCTGTTTGCGCTTCCAGCGGAAGCCTTAGCAGTACTAATGGGGAAAGACACATGCATCAGGGATTGCATTTATACTTTCATTAAAAAAATCTCCCTTATGCGGATGATATGGCACTGTTTTTAAAACACCTCAGACTAACCTGGATCCAGTAATGCAAGACATTCATGCATTTAGAGATTTTTATGAACTTAAAATGCATGCCTCTAAATCAATCATATTCCCCCTGACAGAGGGAACACACAACTGGAATAATGCACTAAAATTCCATTGAAAAGTGCATTGCTAAGTGGATTGCTGTCTCGCTGCGGACACTGTGTGAATGCTCTATCCTGACCTATCCAGACACTTTGCCTGTGGACTTTGCCGAAAGTTCCTGATTTGCAGGGTTTGCCCCTGCCTTCACTCCCAGCATTCCATATATTCCAGGGGAGACATGCATCGTGCGTGCACATTGCAAAGTGCATTGCTATGTGGATTGCTGTCTCGCTGCGGACGCTGTGTGAACGCTCTATCCTGACATATCCAGACTCTTTGCACGTGGACTTTGCCGAAAATTCCTGATTTGCAGGGTACTTTTGCTGGACTATGTTGACATTGTTGTTGCGTAGTACATACGCATTGTGCTCATTGCTCATTGTACGCATGCGTGAGCCTCGTTCCAGGCCGCGCATGCGCGTTGTTAAAAAGGAGGTCCCGGAGGTCCCGGACGACAGTTGCAGCCGTACCAGCAACACGCGTCCCGTGTGTATTCCTGTATGCATGCGTGCGAGCGTGTGCGTGCCTGGGTCACACGCCACCTCTAACACTGGCGACGCGGAACTGCGACGGTGGGGAACGCGACATTGCTCCGGCTGCTGCCGAGTCAGAGAAAGTGTTTTTCCTTCCCGACGCGAACCTACACACGTGGGCGGCGGCCATCTTGGGATACACGTCGATCACAGTGGTTGCAGCCCACTCATGCGTCTTCTGTGATCTGGATCATCCTCAGACAATTTTTGGACACTTTTGTGATAAAGGGCCGTGGCTCATCACAAAAAAAAGAGAAGATAAAGGCTGAAAGCGCCTCCTACACCTGCTGCAGGACCACCATGCCTCCATCCAAAGCCTTTGGTGCCTGGACAACATCGTAGACCCCTGAAGGTCAGTGCAGGCAATCCAGGGCTGACCCATCTGCAAGACCCTCAACCCAGTCACCACCATGGGTGAGGAGGAGGGAGAAGAGGGAGCCCCAGTGCCAATTCCACGCAGGTTGCACAGTACCTTGGCACCCATGCCTGAATTCGACACCACAGGCCCACCATCCAAACTGGGGCCAAAGTGGCTATTGTGGGTGAAAAAGCTGGAAATGTTCTTCAGGGCCTCAGGAGAGACGGATGACGATGCAAAGGTGGCCACGATGGTATATTCAGCTGGCACGGAGGTCCACAGGTTTATGACTCGCTCAGTCTTCAGGTGGTCACCTATGATGTGGTGAAACAGGCCCTCCAAGACCATTTCTTCCCCATGGCGAATGTCGACTTTGACAGATTTGTAATGTGTGCGGAGAAGCAGCAAGGGGAGTAGTCTTTGGACCAGTTCTGTGCACGGCTGAGACACCTCGCAAGCACCAACAGGTGGGTGAATGAGGAGGAGATGGTGAGGAACCAGCTGATTCAGGGGTGCAGCTCCGGAAAGCTGAGGAGGCAGGTGCTTAGGGAGCCAGGCCTGCCGCTGCCCAATTTCTTGACACTGGGAAAGCGTATGAACTGGCAGAGTCCAGAGGTGTGAAAATGGAATGCAGCAATGCACCCAGGGAAGGGTGAAGACGCCTTTGCCATCGGGCGCTCTGCCCAAGGTAGGGCGCGTTGGGCCCCCAGAAGAGTAGACAGTCCCTCTGCACCCGGAAGTACCCAGTCCATACTGTAGATATGACTTGCCACACACGGGGGAGTGCCCTGCAAAGACGAGAGTCTGCGGACGCTGTGGCACACCAGGACACTATGCGAGAGTGTGCAGGGCCTCAATCCGAGTGGCTGCATCGAGGGGGCCAGCGAGATCAGTCGGGGGCAATGCTCGGTGAGTGAGGGGTGTGTCGTCAATTGAGCAAGGCGTGCAAGATCTGGACATCGCCGAGGAGGAAGAAGAAAAGGAGGACATCTTTTTCATCTCGAGCATAGCTACGGGGTCAAGGCAGAGCAGGCAGCTGACGTGCACGGTGAACATTGGCGATGTGCCCACCCCAGTCTTGATAGACACAGGGGCATCGGTCTGTGTGCTGGCTGCTGAACACTATGAGGTCCGCCCGGGTCCTCCCAAGTTGGCAGAGTCCAAAGCGTGGATATACTCCTTCGATTCAGGGAGTCTTTGTAGCCCCGGTGTCACACGGGCTGAACAAGATCAAGGCGAGGTTCTTTGTGACGAGTGTGAGCCCGCACTCCCTATTGAGTTGTGCCGCGTCCGAAGCCCTCAACATCGTGCATTTCACTCTGGGTGTGTACCACACAGACATTGACCGCCTGCTGCAATGGTTCAAAAGCATCTTTCAAGGGGTAGGAAAGCTGAAGGGCGACCCCATTAGACTCCACATTGACGGGTCGGTAAGGCCGACGGCCCTCAAGCATCGAAGGATCCCGTTCCACCTGAGGGCACAGGTGGAGAAAGAGCTTCAATCACTCATCGATTTGGATTTTATCGAGAGGGTGGAGGGCCCAACACCGTGGGTCTCACCCATAGTGGTGGCACCAAAGCCCAAGCAACCAGGGGCCGTCAGCATCTGCATGGACATGAGACTGCCAAATGCTGCCATTAAGAGGGAGTGTCACCTGATGCCCACGCTGGACGATATAGTGGGTGAGTTGCAAGGGGCAAAAGTGTTCTCCAAGCTGGATCTGAGGTCGGGGTACCACCAGCTGGAACTCCACCCGGAGTCGCAGTACATTACCACCTTTACGACTCATGAAGGGCCATATCAGTTTAAAAGACTCCGTTTTGGTGTCTCGTTAGCGGCGGAAGTCTTCCAGAACGTTATCCGGGGAGCCCTGGCAGGACTCAAAGGAGTCATAAACATGTTGGACGACATCCTGGTCTTCGCACAGTCAGAGCCTGAACACCTGGAACGTGCCTTGGAGAGACTTAAAAGTTTGGGGCTGACCCTGCACCGAAAGAAATGTGAGTTTCTCAAGGACCGGATAGAGTTTTTCGGGTTCGTATTCCATGCCGGGGGCATATCGCCCGACCCAGACAAGGTGAGAGACATTCGTGAGGCGGCCCAGCCCGTGTCACCGGCAGAGATAAGAAGCTTCCTCGACATGGTGAACTATTGTGGACGGTTCATCCGCGACCTGGCTCACTGTCGGAGCCTTTACGGGCCCTAGCGAGGAGCGATGTTGCATGGGCATGGACGTCTAAGGAACAAAAGACGTTTGCCGAGATCAAGAATGCTCTATCTGTGTCATGATCACAGAAAAAGGTTCTAGTAAAACCCCAAAAAAGAATTGGACAGCAGCTTATCCTTTCTGGAGGGCTGGTAGGCAACACAGAGTGCTGGGTGGTCGTTATTAATCACTTCTTGACTCATAACATGGCTGCCCTGGTTGTTCCCCTACCTGTACGTTGCAGGCTAGTTGTTTTCGATCCAGGAGTATTTAAGCCCCTCCCCGCTGGCGCTCGGTGCTTCGCGTCTCATCTGTTAGTTGACGCTTACCTTTGCCCAGTCAACCGCAGTATCCTTGAATAGTTTTAGAATAGCTAAATACCTAGTTACAGTTTTAGAGTCCTATTACAATTCCCCCCAGCATTGAAGTTTTCCTGGTTGGTGTCCATGTCATTCGGAATCTTTGTCCTGTCAAGGAAGTTGCTCGCGTCGGAGCCTTTCGTTCCTGTCAGTAAACGCTTGCTCGAGTGTTTTGGGTCTCGCATGCAGTTGTAAAAGGCTTAGTGTTCCAGTCATTACACAGCAAGTTTAGACAACGCCTCTAAATACATTGTTGCAGTTATTGCTTTCGATGAAATTGCAAGCGTTTGGTGGTGACGTTAGTTACGCTTGCTTGTCGGTGAAGGCAGAAGCTTTCTTTCTGTAGATACATTGGTGCTAGTTTACTGAAGCATTTCTTCTCATTTTATGTGGAGAATTCTCATTTTTTCAAGTAAGATACTCACACACGGCAGTTCAATTGGAATGTAGTCAGTTATTAGAACTGAAGCGTTTTATTATTAAACTGTAATGTATTCCTGTCACGTTTTGGTGTAACATTGCTGCTTGTACATTAAGAAGCGCTTCCTTCAGTCTTGTTTATTGTTTCCTTGGGCACATTAATGCACTAGTTGTTGGGGGAGGGGTTATTTCCCAAATTCCATTTAGTTCAGTGGTCACCAGTCCCTTGTTTCCGCCTTAGGAAATTTCCACTATACATTTACAAGCCACTCTTCAGAACCTAGAGCCCCTGCACAGATGCAGGATGGAGATCTTATAAAATAAAAGCATTAGGTAAGAAAGGGTCTAGTAGAGAGTGTTACAAACCATTAGTGAATGGACATCTTGCCCCAGCTCCAAGTTGTTCTTTACCCTGAAGGAATTTTCTGTGAGTTATAGGTTATCACAGAAGAAGTGTAGACTGGCTAACACCGCTAACCAAGAAAAAGAACATAGAAGTAGTTCCTGTGTGTCCCCGCAGAGTGAGGTAAGCGTTACAGAACGCGAAGCCGTGCGGAAACATACTCTGCCTGGGCACCATGGGAACGCCAGAGGTGGATCAGCTGGTCCAATTATTGGGAGAATTAAGAGCTGAGGTTCATGCAGCTCGTTCAGAAACCAACGCCCTGGGGAAAGAGTTGGTGGGGAACAGAGATAGAACTGAGGAATTAGCTCGCCAACTCCTACAGACTCAGGCTGGCCAGGTTCCTTTGCCTTTGGGCAACCCACAAGCTTCAGCTCCGTCAGCACCACCCGTTAGTGTTCAAGTAGTGGTTCATGGAAATATACCCCTGGCTCCTCCGGAGCGTTTCACTGGGGATCCAAAGAAGTTCGCAGTATTTTTGAATCAATGCAGGTTACATTTTTTGTGCAGACCAGGAGTTTTTCCCACTGATCAATCCAAGGTGGCATTTGTGTTGTCGTACCTGGGGGGTTATGCTGCAGATTGGTCTATACCCCTTGTCAATAGGGATGATCCTGTGCTAAGAAATTTTCAAGATTTTCAGCGGGAATTGGAAAAACTTTTTGCCCGCCACACTCAAGGGCAAGCCTTAGATAATTAACTGTTGTCACTACGACAAGGTAATCAGATCTACTAGCTTATGTGGCAACCTTCAATAGGTTGGCTGCAGAAACCAATTGGCCTTCAGAGAAAAGAACCACCTTGTTCTACCGTGGACTGCAGAATGAGTTAAAGGATGTTTTGGCACAGGTGGTGAACCCCCCGGAAGGTATCTCAGAATTCATTGATTTGACAATCCAGTTAGATCATCGCCTACAAGATCGGAGAACTGATCGCGCTCGCCCAGAGAGTCGGGCATGTTTTGTTCGCTCAAAGGAACCAGTCGGAAGATCGTCGTCAGAGACTTATCCAGAACCTATGCAGCTGCGAGGTATACGAGGTCCGATATCACAGGCTGAAAGAGAGAAGAGACGATAACAACAGCTATGTTTCTATTGCGGAAAGGCAGGCCACTTTTTGAAGGATTGTTCAGTGAAACCTTCAAGAAAACCTTTGGGAGGTATCAGTCAGGAGAAGAAAGATCAGAGTCCGGAAAACTCAAATGCCGACAAGCATAGAGCTTGTCGAGCGTGAAAAAGGTTTCGGTGACCTCGCACTTTGGGTTCCCAATTATCCTAATTAGTCAGAAGCAACCCACGAAAAGATTTGCGTTAAACGCTTACATTGACTGTGGGGCAATTGGCAATTATATGGATCTACACCTGGCTGGCAAATTGGAAATTCCCTTGACGGAAAAGGCGGTGGCTGAGAATGTTTCCGGGGTGGATGGCACTCCATTGGTGTCAGGCCCTGTAACACAGTGCATCAACAATCTTATCATGCTTTGCCAAGGAGGACACAAGGAGGAGATTTCCTTCGACCTTATTCAAGCACCACAGTTCCAGATAATTTTGGGAATACCTTGGTTGGAAAAACACAATCCAGTTATCGACTGGTGTTTAAGAACATTGACTTTCAGTTCAGGGTGCCAGGAAACTTGTGGTCTAACAGAAGATTCAGTGGACTCGAAAAAAACAGAAAGAACAACCAAAGTCACCTTGGGGCTCCTTGGTTCCTTGCCCTCAGAATATCAGAAGTTCCAGGATGTTTTTCAGGAGGAAAAGCGAGCTGAGTTATTACCCCCTCACCGATTGTATGATTGTCAAATAGATCTTGTTCCCGGAGCCCAACTTCCTTGCCATCGTGTATATGCATTAACGGAGAAAGAAAACATCCACCTGAGAAAGTACCTCGACCAGTATGTGGCTAATGGTTTTATTAGACCGTCCAAGTCTCCAGCGGCATCACCTCTGTTCTTCGTGCCCAAAAAGGAAGGAGATTTAAGAACTTGCATAGATTACAGAGCCCTAAATCAAATTACTGTTAGAAATCGCTACCCTCTGCCTCTTATCTCAACACTACTGGACCAAGTGAAAAGAGCCCAGATCTTCACAAAGCTTGATCTTCGAGCGGCCTATCATCTTATTCGCATAAAAGAAGGTGATGAATGGAAAACAGCCTTCCGCACACGTTATGGACTCTACGAATACCAGGTAATGCCCTTTAGGCTATGTAATGCACTGGCAGCCTTTCAGTCGTTCATGAATTACATCTTCCGTGAGCTTCTGGACATCTGTGTGGTAGTCTACGTTGATGACATCCTGATCTTCTCGGCTGATCCTCAGGAACATTTGAGACATGTAACTTCAGTTCTCCAAATACTCAGAGAAAATACCTTTTACGTGAAATTGGAGAAGTGTCAATTCCATGTTTCTGAGGTCGAGTTCCTGGGATTCGTATTATCATCACAAGGAGTTAAGATGGACAATAGTAAGGTTGATGCAATCCTTTCCTGGCCAGCTCCAAATCATTTAAGGGAGTTCAAAGTTTTTTGGGATTTGCAAATTTTTATCGGCGTTTTGTGTCAGATTTTTCTTAACTTGTCCATCCCATAACTTCTTTACTCAGAAAGAACAAGACCTTTGTGTGGACGAAAGAGGCTGAAGAAGCCTTCCTGAAATTGAAGGAGAGATTTACTGCAGCTCCAGTTTTGCAAAGTCCTAGGCCGGATCTTCCCTTTGTGGTGGAGACCGATGCATCAAATGTGGCCATGGGGGCAGTCCTGTCTCAGCCCGATCCAGTCTCCCAAGGATTACATCCAGTGGCCTTTTGGTCAAAAAAGTTTTCCTCTGCAGAACTCAATTATACAGTCACCGACAAGGAGTTACTGGCAATAAAATGTGCACTGAAAGAATGGGGACATTATCTGCTTGGGGCCAGGCACACTGTTGCCATATTCACAGATCACCGGAATTTGCAGTATTTACGTTCTGCAAAAGCACAATCTTCATGACAGTTGAGTTGGGCCCTCTTCTTTGCAGAGTATGACTTTATTATTACATTCCGGCCTGGTATTCCAAATGGTAAGGCTGATGCTCTGTCCAGAATTGGTAAGGGAGAAGAAGCATATTGTGCATCCGCCCGCGTGGAAATAATTGCAGGTGAGAAAATGCTGGGAGTCATGAACACTATGGATTCTTTGTTTGAAGAATTGAGAGATGAAATCAAGGCAAATATGAGTACAGTAGAATTGCAGGAATGGCAGTCTGGGAAAGAACATGGTAGTGTTTTCAAGGACGATTATATTTGCCTACTCTAAAATTACAGGTACAAGTGATGGAAAATTACCACAGTACCTTGATGGAAGGTCATCCGGGAGTAACCAAAACATTGGAAAAGGTCAAGAGATCCTATTGGTGGCCCACGTGGCGAAAAGATGTTATACAACATATCAAAACCTGCAGAAATTGCGCTTAAAACAAATCACAGAAAACTAAACCCGCTGGTCTTCTGAAACCTTTAGATGTTCCACCACTTCCTTGGCATACCCTCTCATTAGACTTCATCACCGATTTGCCCATAAGCAATGGATTCGACACCATTTTGGTGGTGGTGGCCCTTTTTTCCAAGATGGCGCATTTTGTGGCCTTGAAGGGGTTACCTACCGCATCAGTTTTGGCAAAGGTATTTTTGGAGGAAATTGTAAGGCTACATGGTTTCCCTTCTGTTGTGGTTTCGGATCGGGGAAGTCAATTTGTTTCCAAATTCTGGAAGAAATGCTGCAAAATGGCCAAGATTGATGTGTGTCTGTCCACTAGTTACCATCCACAAACTGGTCAAACCGAGCGCACAAATCAAACGTTGGAACAATACCTTAGGTGCATGCTCCATCAGACTGAAGACTCTTGGTAGGAAATTTTGTGGATAGCTGAATATGCCTACAATAATTCTGTGCACTCTTCCACGGGATTAAGTCCATTTTTCACCTTATATGGTCGGCATCCTCGATTTCAGTCTATGATCCGCCTGAATTATTGGAGATGCCAGCAGTAAAGACCTTGCACAAAAATATTGTCACCGCCGCTACCAAAGCAAGTGAACAGTTGTCCTTAGCAAAGGCTTCTCAGAAGAAGTTTGCAGATCGCAAGCAAAGGGGTTCACCAGTATACAAGGTGGGGGATTCAGTTTGGCTAGCAACCAAGAATCTTGCATTAAGAGGAGCCCAGAAGTTTCTTCCAAGATTTTTGGGTCCCTTCACCATTGAAAAGGTCATCAACTCAGTGGCTATTAAACTGACACTCCCCAAAAACATGAAAATCCACCCAGTGTTTCATGTGTCTTTGTTGAAGGCTGTCAATCCAAACACATGTATTCAAAGGCCTCCCGCTCCAGTTGTTTTGGAAGATGATCAGCCTGAATTTGAGGTCAAGGCTATCCTAGACTCCAAGGTAGTTCGTAAGAAGTTGTTCTACTTGGTGGACTGGAAGGGTTATGGGCCACAGGATAGATCTTGAGAACCCTTTGAGAATGTTCACGCTCCCAGGTTGATAAAAACATTCCACCTGAATAACCCCAACAAACCTGGAGGGAAGGGTTTCCACCTAGGAGGGGCATTGGGGGGGAATACTGTCATGATCACAGAAAAAGGTTCTAGTAAAACCCCAAAAAAGAATTGAACAGCAGCTAATCATTGCTGGAGGGCTGGTAGGCAACACAGTGTGGTGGGTGGTCGTTATTAATCACTTCTTGACTCATAACATGGCTGCCCTGATTGTTCCCCTTCTTTGTACGTTGCAGACTAGTTGTTTTTGTGCTGAGAAGCCGCCCGAGCGCTCACTCGTGGCTTGCAGGTATACTTAATTGTCTGTCGGCCTCATTGCACGGACGGCGGTAAGCATGGTGCTATTAGTGCCATGGTTGCCGCCAGTATTTTACTGAGTCCGCCATGGTGAATGGCGGAATTACCGCCCTATTCCAAGGTGTGTGGGGGCGGTAATTCCCCATTCACCATGGCCCTTCCCCATTCCCATTTTTGCCCCCATAGCGCTCAATGGGAATGGGGAAGGCAGTAATTACGGTACCGCAAATTGCGGTACCATAATCACCTCCTAGGTCCCTTTGCGGGTAAAGCCACCCGTTAAGGTAGGGTCCCACAAAGGGACCTCGTAGTAAGGCGTTAAGGGTTTACCGGCACTGGTACCCTTACCGGTACCGGTAAACCCTTACCACCGTCCGTGTAATGAGGCCCAAAGTATCTCTGAAATTCAATATTCTTATTTCGGCATTTCTGATTTCTAACTTCTGCAAACGTTGGAATTAGAAAAGTGGAAGTTAACAGCGTTTGCTAGCATAAGACGTGTGAGTGGGCATTGTGTGATAATTCTCATTGGTAGGAGTGGCGTCTCTGAATTGTTAAGTAAGCCGTGTTGTATAATCATTGTGATAGTTACACTGGGCTAAAATTTAGACTCTAAACGGAACCTAGACGGATATTAAGTCTAGGATACAAGCCATAGCACCAACAAAATGCAGAAAGGGCAATTCACATTGAAAACTGGCATGCCGGCAAATAATGAGATGCTAGTCAGCGCAAGAGCCATTTTAGCGGTGAATCCTGTATCAACTAACTTACACACACCAGTACAGAAAAAGCAGCAGAGTTGCATAGCTGACAAGAAAATCATGAACAAAAGTCGGCATCGAACGACATCAAATGGTGCTGACATACGCCTCTATTACAATCAAGGGTTTGCACACGGGTGCATGTCAAATAAATTACAGCATGCAGATGAAAGGAATGTAAAACATGATAAATTGGAAGAGTTGAATACTCAATTAAATGTAGAAGTTGCTGCCATTAAAGCTAATCCGATAGAAATCGTAATTGCTGATAAAGTTGGCAGCGTACCTTGGAAACCGAAAGCAAATGCTGCGATGACAATGTCTTGATAACCGAGAAAACACACGAACAAGGGAATGCCAGCCCTCACAAAATATGTTCGGTGGAGGCGCCGCATAGATTGAGAAATGCATATCAAGCCCTGCACATTATCGGGCAAGGTGATGAAGAAGCTCTCAGCTTTATGAACCTAAGTCATAACTCTGACAGCCATGATGAAGTTGGATTTGCTCAGTCCAACACAGGGGACTTGATGCAAGTCGACAATCTCTCCCCAATTCGAAGTCAGTTTGAGAACAATCAAACTGACTTCGGAAAGAATCAAGCCACCTTACTATACCTCCTCATGTCCATTACCATTTCCATTGCTGCTGCAACCATGCCCCCAACAGAAAATGTACCTTGCTCCCTCACAGGAAGAAACCTCAGGCTTCGCGCAAGACTACCCCGCCTCTACGAGCCTATCTACCACAACAAACTCCCCAATCCCCCCCTGAGATCCACCTCACGTCACCCTAAAACATGTCCCTACCTAACCACGCCCTGTAGCAACTTCACCCAACCCAAACACATCCCTATAACCACCCAGGACTCACCAAATACAACCACTCTATCCGGAGCCCTGATCAGTGCTAGATCCCTAGTGGGCCACATCACAGAAATAGCAGGCACCTTATCCGCTAACAACCTCGACCTACTAGCAATCACCAAAACTTGGTTGCATGAAGCAACAGGCCCAGCACTCTCAATAGCCATCCCCGAAAACTATCAAATAATCAGAATGGACAGACCCAATAATAGAGGAGGCGGTCTGGCCATCATAGCCAAGACCAACCTCGAGCTAAGATTACTCAATCAATCACCTCTCAAATCCTGCAAGCTCCTCACTGCTAAACTACCCATCTCTAACTGCCGCACCTTAACCATACACCTCATATATAGGCCTGCTGGCCCTATTGGTTCATTCGAGGCAGACCTATCCAGCCTCATAGCCAACAATACAAAAGACACCTCTCAATTACTATTACTTGGCGAGCTAAATCTTGGCCTGAACGACCCAGACGACAAACCAGCACAAGCCATAGCTATCATGCTAGCCGAACATGGCCTAATCCAAAAAGTACTCATCCCTACCCATAATAAAGGCAGGACCTTGGACTGGATCGCCACCTTGAACTGCGATACCACCATTACCAAAACCGCTCCCCAACACTGGGCAGACCACTACCTCATCGACTTCACATTATCACTCAATAAAGAAGTCAGTAAAGAAAAAACCATGGCACCACCACTGCCCACCAGAGCAAAAAAATATATAACTCCCGACAATCTCCTACCACTTCTACTGCCAACCCTCAATGCTCTCCCTGACAACCTTAATCCAGAATGCCTAGTAGGAAGCTACAACCAGGCTATGAAAAATGGACTAGACATTATTGCCCCTCTAAAAATGCAAAAAAGCAAACGACAAACTCACCTGAATACTTGGTTCACCCCCCCACCTGAAAGAACTAAGAATGCACAAAAGGAAACTAGAATCCCAATGGCGCAATCCCCCCACAGAAGAGAACAAACTACAGCTTAAACTCTTCGCCAATAATTACAAAAAAGAAATCCTTCTCACTAAAAAGAACATATTTAACAAAATAATCAAAAAATCCAATTCCAATACCAAGACCAGAGAACTATTTGCTATACTAAGAGAACTAGAATCCCCCATACCCCAGCCAGATAACATAACTAAAGACAAACAATGGTACACCAGCGTACAAAATGCTCTATCTAATAAAATCAAAACTCTCCAAAACAAAATCAAACTGAAAAAAGATTCCTTAACCCCCAACGCATCATCGCCTAGTCACCATGCCAAAACCACCGACCCTTCAAGCCCCGAATCCTTTCAGGTTCACTAAAATATCCATCCTAGAAACTGAAAGGGTTATAGCCTCACTTAAAACATCCAATTGCAAAGGCAACAACTGCCCACCCCAAATAATCAAGGATGCTGCAAGGGACCTAGCCCCCTTTATAACCAAACTGATCAACGCATCCTTCTCCTCCAATACCATACCTAGCAATCTCAAAGAATCTTGGGTTCTGCCTCTCCTCAAGAAGCAAACATTAGACCCCACTATTCCCACCAACTACAGGCCCATCACCACGGTACCGTTCCTGTTAAAGATAATAGACAGAGTAGCATACCTACAAATCCAGCAATACCTAGAAACCCACAAACTTTTAGGCACCCGCCAATCTGGTTTCAGACCACAGCATGGTACTGAGACAGCTCTTATCGACCTTAAAACCCAGATCAATGAGATCAATGACAAAGGAAACACTGCCATGTTACTCCTCCTCGACCTGTCGGCGGCCTTCGACCTGGTGGATCACACAGTCCTGTGCAAACACCTGGCCTCAGCAGCCCACTTTTCGAAAGAGGCCATAGACTGGATACAATCATTCTTGGACAATCGAACTATGAGAGTCTTCTCCTCAATAGCCTCAGCAGACCCTATCAGCATAACTTGCGGTGTTCCCCAAGGCTCCTGCGTCTCCCCTACCCTCTACAACATATTTACCAAGCCCTTATTTGACAAGTTGGACATACTGGGTGTCACATACACTAATTATGCAGACGACACCCAGATCCTCATACCCCTTTCGGGCAACTTCGACTCAGATACGGCCTTTGTAAACAAAATATATCTCATCATTCAGGCATGGATGGCCACACACGGCCTATGCCTGAACGATGAGAAAAGTGAAATCCTGCTCCTTGGCTCCAACGCCAAACTAATAAAACTTAGCCCCAGTTACAAAGCGTTCAACATCGATGGCAATACCATGACAGCTGCCAAAACAGTGAAAACCTTAGGCTTTCACCTAGACTCAGCCATGTCACTAAATAAACAAGTAAACTCACTAGCATCCTCTACCGCATACACGTGCAAGCTAATCAGAGAAAGCAGAGCATTCCTCTCCCAAGCTAGCTGCATCATCATCGCTAATGCCCTAATACTCTCCAGACTTGATTATTGTAATGCCATGTACCTAGGAGCCAACAAATACATAATCAACAAACTCCAAACTCTGCAACACAACGCACTCAGAACAGCCCTCAACCAACCCTCTAAGGAACACATCTCTAACAAAAGAAGAGACCACAAATGGCTAAAAATCTGTGACCGCATCTCTCTTAAAACAGAATCACTTACTTTTAAATGCCTAAACAACACAGCCCTCCCTATCTAGCAGCCAGAATAGTCAAAAAGACCTCCACCCCCCCATCAGAATGATTAACTCTCACCGCCTTCAGGTACCCAAATTTAGACAAAAGAAAACGGGTGGCAGTAGTTTCCCTGTCATGGCAGCCGAACACTGGAACGCCCTTTCACTCAACACCAGAGCACACCAATCCTACCACAGCTTTAGGCGAAACATTCTCACCTGGTTACGATCCAATGAGCCCTACAACTGATCTGCGTACCCTCATACTAACAAACTATAGCCAACTTGACTGTATATATGTATATATGTAAATATACATATATATATGTATATACTTGGATCACAGACCTTCACCACTTTCTGCTCTCCGAGCAGGGACCTCCCCAACGTTAAGCAAACAAAACAAATCCCTTTATTAGGACTCATAAGAACCCAAAGACTCAGAACCCGATTCATAAACCACCCCAGAATTAATACCTCCTCCACCCCTGCCACCACAGGAAGCTCACCCCCACTAGTGACCCAATCTAAACGCCCCAAAAGGATCACCACAACCAAACAACAATCCATTATCATAGGGACCTCCAATACACACCCATCCCCCAGTCCAAGAGCCATCCCTTCCCATACACCTCAAAGCAGCACTCATTAATGCACGGTCCATACCTGCTCACGCCACAGAAATACATGACCATATCACTGAGCAACAACTTGACCTACTTATAGTGACGGAAACCTGGCTCCACCAAGCATCCGGACCTTAACTCTCAATTGCCATTCTTCCAGATTACACCATCCTTAGGACAGACAGAATGAAACCAGTAGGTGGGGGAGTAGCTATTATTGCTAAAACCCATCTCAAAATAAGAAATTGCCCTATTGAGAACCCAGACGGTTACGAAGTCGTACTAGCCAAACTAGCTACTAACCATAAGACTACTATAAACATAATAACTATCTATAGAGCACCTAATGCCAAATCTCAGCCAGAAATAGACATACCACTACTGCTAACGCCACTTATTAAACCGAACACAAAATGTCTAGTTCTAGGGGACTTGAATTTAGGATTCAATGATACCCAAGACCACAAAGCAGAAGCACTACACAGTGCACTCAAAGACATGGCATTCACTCAACTAGTGAACACCCCTACCCACACAAAAGGGAGAATATTAGATTGGATACTACCACTCAATACCATAGTATCTATAGACTCCATTAACTCGGTACCCTGGTCAGACCATCGCAGTATACATTTCTCTATTTTGTGCAACGAACCAGACCTACCTAAAACTGTCGTTGAGGAATCTTACGTAACGAGAAACATCCGTAAACTTACAGCAGAAAACCTCAACCCCTTATTAGCTACCTCCCTCAATAATAAAAAGATCAATACTGAAAACCCCTGTGCCTGAGCTGACTTTTATCATAATTGTCTCACCAGCACAATTGATACCCTAGCACACCCTGTGTTAACAAAACCAAATGCAAGGACAAAAAATCTTCTTTCTGGTTTAACGAGGAATTAGTCTCTCTTAGACGGATTAAAAGATCGCTTGAACACCGGCTAAATAAAACCCATACCTTAGAAGCCATGGAAGCATTCAACTCCGCAAACAAAATCTACAAATCAGCCATCATTGCCTATAAAGCAGATGCCTTCAATACTAGAATCAGTAATGCATCCTCTGACAGCAAAGAACTATTCACCATACTCAAGGAGCTGGAGAATCCGATCCCTATAATCAACCCAGTCCAACCAAGTAAAGAATGGTGTACCACCATCCAAGATGCCCTGGCATCGAAAAACAAGCTATTACAAAATAAAATCATCTCCAAAAGAAATCTCCTATCTGATAAGCACTCCAAGCCTAACCAAATCACCTTGAACATAGAAAATACCACCCCTCTCTTCAACTTCACACCAGTCTCCCATGATGTAGTACCTAATACTATATCCAAACTCAAAGCCTCAAACTGCAAAGGAGACAACTTTCCAGCGTACCTAATTAAAATATGTGCCCCTACCCTCACACCTATAATTACCAACTTTTGTGAATGCCTCTTTCTACACCAATCAGGTCCCAATTAGCATTAAAGCAGCATGGGTCACCCATCTGCTAAAAAAGCCCACATTAGATCCATTAGATTAGAGCCTATGAACTACCGGCCCATAGCAACTGTCCCCTTCTTACTTAAAATTATCGACAAAATAGCCTACAACCAAATACAAACCCACCTCGAACAAAATAACTTACTAGGAGCTAGACAAGCTGGCTTTAGGCCCAACCACAGTACGGAGACAGCCCTCTTGGATTTGAAAATCCAACTGGACTCTATCAGAGACTCAGGCAAATTAGCCACCCTGCTGTTACTGGACCTATCAGCAGCATTCGACCTGGTAGACCACGACAAACTATGCGACACCCTAAAAAAAGATATTAATTTCTCCAGCAATGCCACTCAGTGGATCAAATCCTTTTTAACGGACCGCACATCCAGAGTTGCCATCGGAAACTATGCAGCGGACCCTATAGTAGTACCCATAGGAGTCCCCCAGGGATCCTGCCTCTCTCCCACCCTCTACAATGCATACACTAAACTCCTATTATCAGCCCTTGATGACATGGGTGTCATCTACACCAACTTTGCAGATGACACCCAGATCTTCATCCCCATTACAGGTGACTACACCCAAGACACCTTCACCATCAATAAATATACTCTATAATCCAAAATTGGATGGCCCTAAGCAGTCTCTGCCTTAACGATGAGAAAACGGAGGTCCTCATCGTGGGCTCCCAAAAAAGAATAAGCACCCTCCATTCTAACTACTCTCACATCAACATTGACGGTACACTGATCCCAGTACTCAAACAAGTCAAAACTCTTGGTGTACATATAGAAGCCAACCTCACTATGTATAAACAAATAGCAGCCCTCTCCTCGTCCACAGCCTACACAGCAAAACTTATTGCACTCAGCCGCCAATTTCTTACCCCTACAAACTGCATTACTTTGGCCAGAGCGCTGATCTTAACGAAACTGGATTACTGTAACATCCTCTTTCTAGGAACCTCCAAAACCAATTTAAATAAAATCCAATTACTACAGAACAAAGCCCTTAGAGCGGCACTGGGTATAAAGAAATCTGAACATATATCTAGCATCAGAAGAGAAAACCACTGGCTGCCAATTGAAGCAAGAATCATCTTCAAAACACTTTGTATCATCTATAAATGCATCACCAACAAAGCGCCTAGCTACCTAAACAACACCATCAAGAAAAAAACCTCCTGTAGGACACTGAGATCTAATAAACTTGCCCTCCTGGAAGTTCCTCAATACCAATACAGTAGAGCAGGAGGAAGTAGTTTAAATGTCCTAGCCCCATCGCACTGGAACGCACTACCCCTTAGCATCAAAAACAAGGACTGCCTACTAAGAGTCATAAAAGTGCTGAAAACTTGGTTATTCAACAAATATTAACCTCAACTAGTCCTACTCCACCCAGTACTAGAACGCTTCGGGTTTACCTCCTTTCTTTGAACAAAATACTAAATGGAGTCCCCATGGCCATCATGTATCTCCAGGGTCATCTCTAGATCTGCAACTAGTGTTTAAACAAAATGTGACCTGCTACCTTGACCGATTGCAACTTAGTATAAGAAATCTGATCTCATGACTTTATTTGTAAGTTAGTATGAAATATGTTTTATATGATTGTAACTGTAACACTGTATAAAAATGCGAGAACTCACTTGAAATTTCGCCGTGATACCCTTGGGTCTGGCCGAGTAACAAATGTAATAAATAAAATAAATAAATAATAAAATATCCCTTAAACTGACCTGCCGAAATGTAATTAACTGTATGTATATTTGCAAATTTGTCCCTATCTTGTAACTAAGTTTTTATGTAACCTTATCTTCCTGTCCTCTGTTGTGCCCTGTTCCCTCTGGGTTTTGCGCGCCATACTAAATAAACAAACAAACATCCCGTTTGGGAGGATTGAGGAGGGGTAGGAGATTCAGATAGCATCAAAGTAAATGTTAACAGCCTCTCAAGGAATGTCTGAGTGCTCTGAGAGAGAGACTTCTATAAATGTACTATCATTCATTCCACCTACTCCCAGATGAACAAATTTAGCGTTTGATAGTCAGCAAGTGAAATGGCCCGTGGAAAGATCGAACAAAGAGGCAATTACTCAATCCAATGTGAACCTAACTGTAGTAGCTATGAATGCAGCCTTGTTATCCCTTGCTAAACTTTATGAAGCAATGGACCAAAAGCTTAACTATCAAACAATCCTGTTGACACAAATTTCAAATCAAAAGGCGGTAAGCTTAACTAACGAGGAAATAAGGAGGAGTGAGCCTGAGTACGAAATCTTTAGACATTGTAGCTTAATAGATGTTGGGATTCAAACGGAGAATACAGATGTTCTTGGGAACAAGACTGTAGAACATGTAAAGCAGGCAGTACATGAAAAAATCATACAAGGTGAGGAGAAACCAGAAGTTGCCTAAAAAAAGGCAGTCAAGCGTATCTTGTAATAACATCTCTGTCAAATGTAATGATGATAGTAATCCTGTGGTAGAATTGTTGAATGAAAATTGTAAGAAATCACAAGGAAATGCGTTTAACATATTTGCAAAGGATGTTTCAGGAGAAATCAAAAAGAATCAATCCGTGAAAGTCACGAGAAATAGCAACAAAAAGTTAGCAAACATACAAAGAGTAGTCAAAGCAAGTGCAAAAACGAGATGCTTCTTGAAGTTAATAAATTCCTCAAAAGAGAAAGGTGGGAAAAAAGATGGGGGAAAGGATTATGATAGCATATCGCAACAACAAATTGCTATTGGTAAAGAAAAACCCACGATTAACCTGATATATAAACCACTTGATGACTTGGTTGCGGAAACAGCTTTAATGCAAGAAAGAGAAAAAAGCTTAATGCACCAAATCCCTGTTTCTTCAGGTATACCTACAGAGTATGGGAATGTCCCAATTGGCTTGACTGTGACTCAAATGAGAGAGAAAATAAATAAAACTGTGCAACAAATTTATGGCTAATAGGCAGAAGGAGGATGACTCAGTAGGACCTAACATAGATCAGTCAATGGCCCGGAGTATCAGCCAATTTTAAATTGCCTTAGGCCTTTGCCAGTAGGTCCCAGAGTGATCCCACAAGATGTTGTAAATTCTGGACACATTACGCAATGGAAAAAGAACATCTCCTTGGTTAAAGAGACTACATACAAAACTAAATCAATATTGAATAATAATCTAACTCAAACTAGTTATCACCGTTTTATACTTGAATGCAGGTACCTTCCTTTTGTGTATTTTGATTCAAAAAGGTCCAACGTATTAAATATTTACAAAGATATTCCGCAGTTGCAAAACATAATTACAATATTGACAGAATTGAGTTCCTGGATGACCAATATTTATCCAAGTCACGAATATTTGTACGCTCTACTGTCCTAGCTGACATTTTGTGGCATGTAAAGGATACATTCTATCTAATGGGCTTTAATTTATACAAAGATGATGCCCATTCAGAGATGGGAGACAGACAATGCTTTATTAAGAGGTGCCCGCAAATATATGGAGCAATTCGTGCCAGTCCAGTTGATATGGAGAATCATCAGCACCAAGCATAACAATCTCCATTAGTAGAAATAATTCATCTAATTTGTTTGAACACCCGGGGTTTCTCTCATCTTGTCAACTCAAAGAGTAGTGAGCTAAGCAATTATGACCTAGTGGTACTCCAGGAAACATGGTTAGTAGAGACTCCGATATGAGATGGATTTGAAATAGTATCAGTGCCAGCCTTGCAACTATCTAGGGGTCGCCCTATGACGGGCCTAATGATAGCTATAAAAAAAGCAGTGAGTATGTATGTTCCATCTACACCCTTTATACAAGTTGTGAAGTTGTTGAAAGACGTGCATACCATAATAATCATTAATATCTACTAGGGAAGATCTCACCTGACCCCAGATTGCTTTTTTGAACATCTAGAAGAAGTTTTCTCTAAAATTGCATTGGAAAGGCATATTAATTTCATATTGATCATGGGTGATTTAAATCTCCACTTAACACCAAAAACGGGAATGAAGCAAACCTTGGAAGAACAAAGATGGTATCACATCATGGAAGATAGGCAATTTGTAATGGTGAATGGCACAGTCGAGGGTGATATACCAGCAGCCAGTACTTGGCATAATGGCCCAATGGAAGCCAATATAGATTACATATTTGCAAATGCTGCATTGATGAACCTAATCAAAACCCTGGAGATTAGATCAAATTCTAATAGTGACCATAGTCAGTTGTGCCTAAACTGGGAATGGGAGCTAAAGCAGCATATGAAAGATAAAGAAAGGTATAGAGGGCACCTAATTGCAAATAATGCCAGGAATCGGATAAGATGGTCTGAAACATCTCTAACTGAATTTGACAGAATATTAACAAACTATCCAGGGCAAGGTTATCAATGCAAAAATATGTATATGTGCAAACAACTGTGCAAGGTAGTAATTTTAAGCATTTGCATGTTTTTGACAATGATGTAAAGATCAAAAAAGCTGAATTGAGACAACTACGTTTGCTAAAACATTTACCTGTAAAGGAGAGATTGTGTAAAACAAAACATCTTCGATCAGTATATAAAAACTGACAAGGAGGGAGGTGAGCTATATGCTATGAGAAGGACAGTGAACACATGTGGAGAAAGATGGCCTCTAAGGCATCAGCAGAGATTCGGGCTTACTAAATAAAGTTACATTTAAAGATCAAGACTAAGTCCAAATAAACCCCATCACAGCCAAAACGTGGTGTGACTATTTCCTAAGAATTTACCAAACTCCCATTCCAAATTTTCATTTAGATATAAACAGTGCAAATTGGAATCACACAATTCAATTTGAATATGATGATTTGGTTTCCTACAGTTCAAAATTAAGTACGTTGCATGCTCAAGGGCCCGACGGGCTTGATAATGGAATGCTAAAGAAATATCCAGAAGTGTGGGCTGCAATACTTCAGAAGATCTTTAAAGAAGTAATGCGAGTAGGAAAATGACCGCAGTCATGGACAAAATCCTTGCTAATTCCGCTTTTCAAAAAGGGGAATAGACTTGACCCGGCATCATACAGGTCAATAGCCTTATTGGATTGCCCAGGGAAGATATTTGCTCGCCTAGTCCTTCACGATTTTAATGCTTGGCTAACTTAAGAGATACATGTCAAACAGGGTTTCTTCCAGGCTTGGGGACAGGCATCAATCTGCTCATTATAAATCCCATCATTGCCAAACAGCGCAGTAAGAAGCAACCACTATATGTCGCCTTCGTCGACTTTCAGACTGCGTTTGATTGCCGGTGGCATATCCTAAAATGGCTGATGGACTTTCATGAACGGACATCCTTACAAATAAGACTGGATAGTAATGGTTTGCTTTCAGGTCCCATTCCCGCTTCAAGGGGGCTGAAGCAGGGTTGCATACTTGCTTCAGCCCTCTTTAATTTTTGTTATACTGGAACTGGGAATGAGGTTTGAACATGTGATAACTGATTTACCAAAAATTGGAGATAAGGCAGTCAAATGGTTACTATATGCAGATGATCTCCTCTTAATATCGAAGGCACCCATGGGATTACACAACATGTTACAGGTTTTAGAGACCTATGCAATAACTAACAAGATGACTATAAACATCAAAAAAACAAAGAAAGTGGAATTTGGTAATCCGAAATAGCGTAATTGGCATCATAATTGGATGTTAAACAACCAAAAGATAGAAATTGTATCTAATTACATCTACCTAGGCACTAATATTAATATCCATCCGAGAGACCTGCCATGAGTATGGCTTGAAGCTGAAATGTAATGGTCTACTATCTCAGACACGAATCATCAATGGTAAATATTGCACATTTTCTATCTGTCCATTGATTACATACTTAAAACAAAAAGCTCACCCATTTTGCTATATGGGGCGGAAACCAAAGAATGTAAATCAGCTAGCTTTTGGAACAAAAAGGAAGGTGTCTTTTGGAGGGGTCTGTTGAAATTACCGTCATCGACGCCAGTAGCTCTAACAAGACATGAGTTAGGATTAACATCCATATATGCTGCATATAAGTGGAAGGTATGCATGCTGTACAGGAAATGTGTTCTGGACAACCATAAAAATGGCCTGGTTATGCAATTGTCGAGCTATGTAAAGGAATCTGATGATGTATTCATTAGGCAATGGAGATCAAAGGCGCAAGAGTTTCTGCAGGATGCAGATATAAACGAAGAGTTACTGCTGCTAAACCCGACAAATCAAAAGTAAAAATGTTGCGAAGAGACCGGATCTTGACCAGAGAACTGTGTAATAATTATAACATTTTTAAGGACAATCCTTTCGCATTAAAATCCTTTGGAAATCCCAAAGCTTATCTCTTGAAATCACTGAAACCTCTGCATTGTGCAAGGCAGTTGGGCCTTAGATTAAATTTGTGGAAAACCAGAGAGGTTACATCTAAATGGGTTATCAAAGGTAAAAATTGAATATATCTCGGTTTTGTCACACTGAAGTTGAATCTCTTGAGCATGTTTTTACTGAATGCCCTGAGTTACAAAATGCAAGAGTTAAATACTTCAGGAGATTGTTTGATCATGTGTTATATATGGATGCAATTTCTTGCATGAATTGAAGCTAGAAAATGATTTATCTGGAGGACCAAGGATCTAAAATGGCAAAATTATTAGAATGGAAATTTTATTAGACTTGTTAATTTTCAAATCTTAATGTGTAAAGAAATGAATAGCATGGTTAAACCAAACAAAATGTATTTTGTATATGTCTTTTTATTTTCTTATTGTTCATTTAAAAAATGTCAAGATTTGCATCTTGTTGAAAGGTTGAATGTTTCAGCCAAATCAATAATAAAAAAGATGTTAAAATTTCAAAAACTAAGATTCCAATGGTGGGCTACGAAGATGAGATGCCTAAATGGAAGAATCTTCTGCTTTCATTACATGGTTGAATCTCATTGATCAAGATAGTTTTACTCCACAGTTTCCTAAATCGTTTTGGAACCTGCCATTGGTCCGTCCCCCAATCCTTTTTTAAGGGGTTAAGGAGTACTTTGTTGGAGTTTGGGCTAACAAGCAGTCCAGGCTAGTGGTGTCACTAGCAATCAGTATTAGGGGGGAGCAAACCAGGGGGCACAAATACAACTTGTGGGGGGCATTTAGTGGCACATCAAATAAGAGTAGGGTGACCAGACGTCCCGGTTTTGCTGGGACTGCCAGGGAATTGTGACCTCTGTTCCCCCTTCCAGAGGTTTTTACTTTAAAAATCCTGTCCTGCTTTTAGGGAAAAGGAAGGGTTCAGTCCTGAGTTTTGGGTAGGGAGGGTGACAACTTCACCAGTAACCATTATAAACTAAATTAACATCATAACACTATGAGAATTCTGACATCACTTGATGGCTCGAACCTCCAACTTTTCAGGTATCAGTTACACACATTTACTGATTATGCCACAGAGACAAGCTTAGAAACAAATTGTCAGACTCCGAAAGATCCTCCCCCTGGCTCTCCTCACCTGGGTCTTCTGCAGAGCTGTTTGGAGTAACTGCCTTCTTCTTTCTTCTGACTTTATTGGACTCCTCTTTTTCTTCTCCTTTCTTCTTTACTTTCCTCTCCTTTCTTTCGGGAAGGTAGGGACAAGCTCCCCCAGAGGCCACTATGACCGTGATGGGAACAATGGACAAGAGCCAGCCCCCGAACAGAGAAAAAGCCTTGTGAGGCTGAAAAATCCCTGTGCTGATGGAAGGTGTAGTGGTTGTCTGAGTATCTGTCCACTGCAATGGCAGTTTGGAGTAGCCGGTCTCTGCCTCTGTAGATGTTCGCAGGATGGTGGTGAGATCCAGGTGATAACCAGTAGAGACACAAAGTAGAAGTCACTGAAGGGTGCTACTAGTAGACAGCCACAGTCAGGAGGGACAAATGAAGATTCCCAATGCAGCAGCCAGCAGAATAAGCAGCCAGCAGCGTAAGCCTATAACTTCTTATGGAGCCAAGGCCAAAAACAGGAGAAGCGACAAGAAAGAGAAAAACAGCAAGGAAACCCACAAAAGGGAGCAAGGATCTCACAGAGCCGGCTCAGCATAAGAAGAAACATGCGTGGCTGGTTCAGGCCGAACCGAATGGGGAGAAGCAGACCTGAGAGCGCCAGTTCCGCTAAAGAAGGAATGAGGAACGGGAGCCGACGTAAATGGTTCAGGTGAACCAAAAGAGGAGAAGCAGACCTGACAGCGCTGGCTCTGCTAAAGAAGGAAAGAGGAGCGGGAGCCGGAGTAGCTGATACAAGCTGAAGGGGAGAGGTGGACCTGACAGCGCCAACTCTGCCTAAGAGAGGAAGCAGAGCAGGATTCGGCGTATCAGGCTCGGGGCGAACCGCACGGGGTTAAGGCAGCAAGCTGCAAGACCTTTGCCCAGAGGGACCAGAGAGAAAGAATTGGCAGCGTACAAGCGTACCTGCCTAGGAAGGGTAACCAGGGACAAGGTGAACCACTACACTTCGCAGTACAAGCGACTAGAACCGCAAGAGTTGCAACGCTCAGAGTGTGGCTATGCTTTATCCTGTCGGCGCCAGTGAGACTAGAACGCTACACAGGTAGCGTAACGGCCTCAATGGAGCTTCCATTGTTGCCACTTCTTCAGGGCCTCAGCCTGACAGCATGTCCCTTCTTTATCGGGGTTCCCCCTGGTTTACCCGGATGGAGTCTGTGAAACTGACGGAGGAGACGTGGGGCATGGATATGGACAATGGGTTCCCATGCCCTTTCTGCTGCAGAAAAGCCTTTACAGTGCACCTGGTATTGCAAAGTACCTTGTTTGTAGTGAGAGTCAACCAGTCTATCCACTTCATACTCTTCAGGATCAGTATTCTTGGGAACTGGCAGGCGTGGAACTCGACGGCCTTGGGGATCTGGTTGATAGGCCTTCAAAAGGGAGGTATGGAATACTGGGTGTATACTCCTGAGCCTTTGTGGTAGACGCAGCCGAAACGCTACAGGATTTACCCTGGAGAGGATGGAAAAAGGGCCTATGTATCTAGCCGAGAACTTCCTGGGATGAACCCATCGAGGCAGGTATTTAGTCGACAGCTATACCAGGTACCAGTGTCCCAGGGAGGGTTCTGTTGTCATTTTCTGTCGGCGTACGTCTTGTATCTTCTCCTGCTGGCTTCTAGGTTACGGAGAGCCTCCTTTTGGATGCGTCTTAGGTCATTCAGATGTTGATCGATGGTTGGTGTAGTTGTTGGAGGCATGCCAAAAAGAGGAACATGCCTTGGATGGAAGCCATAGGTAAAAAAGAAGGGGCTAAAACCTGTAGCAGAATGCTGGGTATTGTTATAAGTGAATTTTGCCATAGGTAGAAAGGTCGCCCACCCTTCTTGTTCTTGGCTGCAGAAACATTGCACATATTGCACTAGGGTGGTGTTTAGGTATTCTGTCTGGTCGTAACTTTGATGGTGGTACCCCGAGGACAATGCCCGCTTGATACCCAATTGTTTGCATAGTGTGGACTAGAATTTAGAGGTGAACTATGCTCCCCTATCCGACACTATCGTAAGTGGTAGGCCATGTAAACAGACCACATCTCTTAGGAAAACCGAGGCGGCTTCAGGCACAGATGGTAAACCAAGGAGGGGGAAAAATGTGCAAGTTTGCTAAGAGAGTCTACGGTTACCATTATAGCCATGAATCCTTGTGAAGATGAAAAGTCTACGATGAAATCCGTGGAGACGTGCTCCCACAGCTGAAATGGTGATGCCTCTTGCTGGAGTAAACCTATAGGTCGTTGGGTGGAGTTTTTGCTGGTAGCACATATAGGGCATACTGCTATGTAGGCCTTGGTATCCTACCCCATGGTGGGCCACCAAAAGTACCTAGATAGGAGATCCAGAGTCGCCTCCTGACCCTTATGTCCTGCCAAAGGGAGATCATGACACCAGGACAAGGCCTGTGTCTGAAGGTCCTTAGACGGAAGGTATAACAGACTATTATGAAAATATAGGTTCCCTCTTCTTTCCATACGCTGCTCGTGACCCTGGGGCATGGATACAAGTCGGGTGGATTGTTCGACTTCTTGTAGAAAGGAATGGACGATTTGTTTGCCCGATAACGTTCCTGCGTGTTTTAGGTACTGGCCTGTATCCTCACCCAGGCTTCTAGACAATGCGTCAGCCAACACGTTCTCTTTGCCTGGGAGGTAGTTTATATCGAAGTCAAACTGAGAAAAGAAGTAAGTCCACAGGCATGTTGGGAATTCCGACACTCCATCTGTTGGAGGACCTTTAGATTGCTTTGGTCGGTGCGAACCAGGAAGGGATGAGCCGCTCCCTGTAGCAGATGCCTCCATTCTAAACACGCCTGAAGGATGGCTAACAGTTTCTTTTCAAGCACCGAATAATTCCTTTTGCTGGGGGAGAGAGTCCGGGAATAGTACACCACGGGATGTTCACTGCCATTGTCACCAGTCTGCAGTAACGCTGCCCCTATTGCCCCTCCGGAGGCGTCGGTTTCTACTACGAAAAGAATTGATTGGTTGGGTTGAATCAGAATCTGGGTGAGGTGAAGGCCTTCTTGAAGAGTCTAAAGGCGTTATCGGCGTCCTTGTTCCACTCGTATTTTATCCCTTTCTTCAGCAGAGCGGTGATGGGTAAGACATTGTCCGAGAATCCCATAATGAACCTCTAATAGAAATGTGATAGTCCCAAGAAATGCTGGATGTCCCGATAGTTCCGTGGGGTCGGCCATTTCAGGACCACCTTGACCTTATCAGGATCCATCTGCACCCATTCCTTGGAGAGTATGAATCCCAGATAAGACAATGAGGAAGCCTCAAAGGTGCACTTCTCTGGTTTTACCAGAAGCTGATGGTCCCGCAGTCTCTGCAGCACTTCCAAGACATGCCTCCGGTGTTCATGAAGAGATGATGAAAATATCAACATATCATCTAAGTAGACCACGACTGAGGCATATAACAGATCTGCAAACACCTTGTCGATAACCCACTGAAAGACTGCTGGAGCGTTCACCAAACCGAATGAGGGGTTCGAAATGCTGTCTTCCACTCGTTGCCTTCCTTGATCCTCAACAGCTGGTAGGCTCTCCTCAAGTCGAGCTTAATGAAGACACAAGAACCTTGTACTGTCTCAAGCACCTCCTTAATTAGTGGCATAGGGTATCGGTCTCTCACGGTCAGGCTGTTCAAACCGCAGTAGTCAGTGCAGGGTCTGAATTCTGACGTCCCCTTCTTTGTGATAAAGAACATAGAAGCACCAGCAGACGATCTAGACTCCTGGATGAGTTCATTCTGAAGATTGCCCTACAGGTATTACTTGAGGGCCCTTCTTTTTTAAATTTTGTTTACCAACTTTATTTTCTTCTTATGGATTCAAACTTACAAACATTCAAATGAGGAGCAGTATACTTAAATCTTAATGTTGTACTTAACTTGAGGGCCCTTCTTTCAGGTAGCGACATCGGGTACATCCGGCCAAAGGGTACAGATGCTCCAGGTATGAGATCAATTGAGCAGTCCTCAGGACGATGCAGTGGCAGGGTACGAGGGAGCTTGTCTTCAAAGATCTCTGAGAACTGCTGGTAGCAAGGAGGTATCATTTGTATGACCGAAGTGGTTATTGAAACCACTGTTCCTTCTCTTGGGCAGGAAGCAGGTTGAATTAAACAGTTCTGGCTACAATAGGAGGATCAGAAGCATATTGTATTGGCTGCCCAGTCAATCTGTGGATTATGTTTTCATAGCCAAGGCATGCCCAAGATGACCAGAAAATGGGCTGCCCTGATGACATCAAAAACCACCTGCTCCTGGTGTTGGAACATAGATAGCGTGGCCGGACAGGATTCCTGGGTAATGGGCCCGCACTAAGAGGTGATCCGTCTACACCCCCACCCCCGGAAGGGGAATACCCTTATTGCGTAATGAAATACGTAGTTCTTGTGCCCAATGGATTATTTTTTTTTTTATATAATTTTATTGATTTTACAACAAACAAAATATAACTTACACTCCCGAGATTTTCAGTTACAAGTGTCATATTATACATTACATGGTTTTTCCTTAATGTCTCCCCTCCTCCCTTCCCCTTAAACTTGAGCTCTTCTCCCTGCACCTCTGGCTCCTCTTTCTCAGGATTAGTTCTCTTTCTGGCTCTCGGGCAGGTCATCGTCACTGGGGTCATTTTGGGTATACCCATGCAACGAGGCTATCAATTTTCTCCATTCCATGAGTGGCCCCACTTCATCACCCTCCCCTCTGATTGCCGCCTCATGCCATGCCACTGTCTCCGCGTCTGCCCACTTTAGGAGGTCCTTCCACCATATCTCTAGTCTGGGTCTATGAGCGGCCTTCCAGATCATGGCAATTCTTCTCTTGCCCAGAATATATGCCAGGTCTTTAAGTTTACATACATGTCTCAGGTTTCGCGGCCTGTTGAATCCCCCCAGCATACATGCCCATAAGGATTCCACATCTAATGTAATTCCTTTTTCAGATAGCTTGTGTTTAATTTCCCCCCAAAACTTCCCAACCTCTGGGCGCGCCCAGAACATGTGAATCATCCCTGCTCCCTCCTCTCCACACTTGGGGCATTTTTGTACCCCTGCATTTCCAAATTTTGCTATCATTTGGGGGGTCATGTATGCTCTGTTGGTAACATATAGTTGGATCTGTTGTAGCCTGGTATTTCTGGACACCTTCTTGTTATATCTTTGGGCCCTCTCCCATTGCCCATCTTGCATGGTCTCTCCCGCCTCCTCCTCCCAGTCCCGCCGCAATTTGAGCGGCTCTTTCCTCACTCTTGACATAGTTAATTCGTATATCCTAGATATTTCATGCCCTCCCTCGGAGATGTCATACATCGTTTCAATGGCAGTATCCGGTTGCTCTACTAGCGTTATTTCGGACCACGTTTCTTTCACCCTCTTGACTATTCTACTATATGTGATGTGCTTTCCCGCTTGTACCCCGGTTTCGTCCATTATTATTTGGAAATCCATAGCCTCCCCCTCTTGCCAGATATCTCCTAGGGTAGCAAGGCCCACTGGCTCCCAAAATTTCCGGATCACTTTTCTTAGTTGGTCATCTGCACCACAGAGCGCCTCCCATGGTCCTGCACGCTTTGTGCCAGACCTCTCAGCCCAGTGTTAACAATTTCGGCCTACCCTGCATCTCTGCCTTATGTAGCCATATTAGTTCTCGTAGGAAGTATGGGGCACTCTCATCCTGCAGCAGCCTGGATTTTGCTGTCTCATCCTCCGCCAGCCACCTGGCAATGTATTGTAATTGCGCCGCTAGGTGGTATATCTCAAAGTTCGGTAAATTTATCCCCCCTCTGTCATACGCATTCTGTAATTTCCAGAGGGCCACCCTGTTTCTTTTGTTATGCCACAGGAAACCTCTGCAAAGGCTGTGTAATTTAGTAAGGAAGCGCCTGGGCACCATGTGTGGGATGTTTGTGAAGAAATGCAATAGCCTAGGCAGGACCACCATTTTCAGCAGGGCCGCCCTCCATACCATGGCCAGGGGGAGCTTTGTCCAAAACTCCATGCTATTCTTGACACCCTCCACTGCTTTCTCTGTATTGTACTTGTGCTCCGCCGCTGCTGTGTGGTAAATGTTGATCCCCAGGTATCTGAACGTTTTGGTCTGCCAGGCTATCTGCAGGGTGGGTAGGTTTGTCTGCTGTATGCCTTTATATCTACCCAGGGGGAACATGCTCGATTTTTTTGGGATTGACCGTTATCCCGGATAAAGCCGCATACCGCTCCATCACTTCTCGGATGTACTGCAGGTTCTCCTCTGGGTAACGCAGGTACAGGAGCATATCGTCTGCATAAAGTGATATCAGGTGTGGTCCCCCTTTGGTGCGCACCCCCACTTCGCTGTATTACTGCCTTAGATAGATTGCTAGTGGCTTGAGTGCAAGAATGTATAGCATCGGAGACCAAGGGCAACCTAGTCTTGTGCCTCTACTTATTTGCAACCTATCCGAAATGGTCGCTCCCGTTTTTACTCTGGCTATGGGGGAGCTATACAACATTTCCACCCACCGGAGGTACCCGGGTCCCACCCCGTATTCCTTTAAGACGGCCATCAGCCATGGCCACCGAACTGAATCAAAGGCCTTAACTGCGTCTAGAGAAACTACTACTATTTCATCTGGGTCGTCCTCTGTCTGCTCTATAATGTGGTGGAGCCTCCTATGGTTATCAGATATGCTCCTGCCCGGGACGTACCCAGTTTGGTCGTGGTGTATTAATTTGTTTATCACCGGCTTGAGTCTATTCGCAAGTACTGCTGTAAGGATTTTGCTGTCTTGGTTCAGCGTGCATAATGGTCTATATGACCCGCAATCTATGCTGGGTTTATCTGGTTTAAGGAGGGGAATGATTACCACCTCTCTCAGAGATTCCGGCAGTCTCCCTTTCTCATATGCCTCATTCAGCATTGCTAGTAGCGGGGGAGGATATCTTGTCTGTATGTTTTATAAAACTCTCTAGGGAGCCCGTCCATGCCTGGGGCTTTGCATGTGGGTAGCTACATCACCACTGCTCCTCCAGTGTATCTGGGGCTTCTAGGTTCTCCCTATCCTCTGCGCTTAATTTGGGCAATCATATGTCTTCCAGGATCTCCTGCGTCTCCCTCTCCATGTTCCCCCACATATCTGCATAAAGGTGTTTATAAAATCTGAGGAAGCTCTTGTTCACCGTTTCCTGGGTATTCCAGACTTGTCCCGCCTCTCCCACTATCTCTCTAATTGCGGGCCTAGGTGCCTCATTTTTATATAGCCATGCTAGCAGCCTCCCAGGTTTCTCCCCTCCAGCGTGTTGTCGTTCAATATATTTCTTGTAATTCAGGTTGCTTAGTCTCTCCCATAGCTCCCCACCAGCCAATTGCAACTGGCTCACACCTTCCACTTGTTCCCGTGTGGTCCCCTCTTTTTCCATTATTGTTTCCAGCCGCTTTTCTATATCCTGCAGCTCCCGCTCTATACCCCCCTGAAGCCCTTTGGATTTGGATATGGCTGCTCCCCTTATCACCACCTTAAAGGCCTCCCATAGGGCCCCTCTGATTCCACACTTCCAGTATTGTGCCTGAAATAGCTTACTATCTCTTCCCGGAGGTCCTCTCGGAATGTGGTGTCCCTCAGTGCCTCGGCTCTGAGTCTCCATGTTGGGATTCTGGCTCTTGGGGGCTGGTGTCGCCATTCCAGCACCAAAGGGGAATGGTCCGATAATATCCTGGCTTTGTATTCTGAGCCCATGACTTCCCCCGCTATTCCGGGGGTGGTGAACACATAGTCCAGCCTTGTGTATAAATCATATGGGGCTGCGTATTGTCAGTAGTGTCTCGCTGTTGGGTGTTGCTGCCTCCAGATGCCCTCAAGCCCAAAATCTCTCAGGAGGGCCCAGTAACATTCTTGCCGCAGGGGTGGGTTTATCTAATTTCGTATCCATTTTATCTAGTTTAGGGTCTAGCATACAATTGAAGTTCCCCACCCATATGATCACCCGCCAATGAGGGGGCTGATCTTACCATATAAGGTTTTATAGTGAGTCACTGTGTCATAGTTGGGGGCATATGTGTTAATAATGCTTATTCTCCAAGAGCCCCGGAGCGCTACCATCCTCCCGTCTGATTCCACCATGGTCTGTAGTACCTGGAAAGGCACCTGTGGTGCCACCCAAATGATCACCCCCCTTGCATATGCTGAATATGTTGCATCTATGGTTGTGCCTTTCCACTTTTTTTTAATTATCTCCTGTTTCTCCTTAGTGAGGTGAGTTTCTTGCAGCAGGGCTATGTCTATTTTCTGCCTCCTCAAGTACATCATCACCTTATTTCTCTTCAGGTGCATGCTCGTTCCCTAACCTCTATTCCTTCAAACTCCCCAACTCCTTCCTCTCCCCCCTCCCGTCCCAACCCCAACTGTTGCTCAACCCCCTCTCCAAACACTCCCCAACTGCCCTCCTCCCCCCCAAACTCCCCAACTAAATACACTGCACACATCCCCACACCCTCCCCAACCTCCTCCCCACCCTTTCCCAACTGTTGCCCAGCTCCATCCCTGGATCTCAGGCTTTTCCGCATTTGGTTCTTTACTCGGTGGTACCGATCTCAAGAGCCCAGCAGGGGGTTACCGGTCTAACGGCAGCCTAGCTAAACTAATAATGGGGGTATAAGAACTAGCTCCTCTGGTCTCCTACAATTTTTTGCGCCCTGTCTGGGCTCCCGTACATATGCTACCCACATCAAAACTGTCTCAGCTGGCTTCGCCCTAACTTATATTCCAGTCCCAATGTCTGGTTAATCGGCACCTCGCTGATTGCCACCACAGTTCTACTTATCTGCTCCATCCTCCTTATGGTTATCTGGGTATGACGGGCAGTTCTGGGCATCCAGCCACTCTATCGTTTCCTCTGGGGCGTCGAAGAACAAGGCTCTATTATTGTGGTACACTTTCAGTTTTGGCCTCCTAGTTAGGGCTCTGTGTGCCCTTTCCACTGCAAGGCCTTGAGAGAGCGCCCCTCCCTCTATTTCCTGCAGCAGCATTGTCTCGACGTAGTCCGTCGGGTTTGATCCCTCAGCCCCTTCCGGTAATCCCACGAGGCGTATGTTATTTCTCCGGGCTCGACCCTCTGCTTCTTCTTCTCTATTCTCCAGGTTGCTCACCCGTTGTCTCAAGATGTGAAGCTCCGATGTGTGGGTCCCACATGCTGCAGTGTGTGGAGCCACTTCCTTTTCCAGTTCACCTGTGCGTTCCGCCAGCGCTCTCACATCTTGTCTAAGGAGGTTCACGTATTCCTGGACTTCTCCGACTTTGAGCTCCAATGCTGCTTTGAGTTCCGTCATGGCGGACGCCAGTTTAGTTTCCCACGTGTTTCAGATCGGCTATCGCCTCCAGGATCTGCTGATTACTCTGTGCTGCGGTGGAGTCTGTGGAGGGGGTCTTCTCTTTGCTCCTAGCCCCTTCCTGTGATTGCGGGGACCTAGCCAGGTCATCCAGCGTGGGTTGTTTTGGTTTGGGCTTGGTCGATCTGTTAGACATCTCGCTGCTTCCCAAGGACTTCAGTTTGGCTGTCCTGGATGTGACCATCAGTTATTCAAGGCAATTTGCGGTCAGCCGTGATTCCAGTGGGGGGCTGCGGTTTGGCCCCTATGTGCCCTTTGTGTCGGCTTTCAAATTGTTATCTTCCACGTCGCTGGCTGCTGTTGCCACCACCCTTTTTAGTGCACCGACCTTTGTTGGGCCTAGTTGCCATGTCCTCCTTGTCCTTTAATTCTCTTGTGCCGCTCCATGTCAGGGACGGCAGTGCTTGTTTGCTGCTGCGGTATTTTTCTCAGGGCGACCGCCTTTGCCTTGTCCTAGTCTTTCGGGGCTCTGTTGGGCCTCACTGTCACTGCTATGAGTGTCCTGGTGGCTGTTGTGTGTTCCTCCTGGTTGTGTGCGGTGCCGTGGTTTACTTCTCCAGTGCGCTCTCGTGGAGCGCCCAAGTTGCTCTCTTGCTTTGGTCACCGACAGATGGCTGGCCCGTTCATTTGGTATGCTGCCATGGGCTCCCTGCCACACTATGTCTACTGGGCATCTGGTATTTCTGCACCCTCCTTGTTCGCTTTACTTCTCATGTTGGGCCACACATGGGGCAAAGCATCCGGGTGCTGGTTGCCGCTCAGTTCAGGGCTGGGTGCCGCCCCCGGCGGGTCTACAGCTCGCCCTGCGGGTGTTGCCAGATCTCCTGTTCCTGCTTTGTTTCTGCATTACCGGTGCGGTCCAGCAGCATCCTCGCGGGCGCCTCACACCGGCAATGTCACAAGGGCTTACCGCCGGTCCAGATCCGTCTACAGTGCCAGTACCCTCCAATGCATTGGGCGGCCGCAATCCCGCCCACTTTTCTCGTACCCAGCGATTTTTCCTGTTTAAGTGCGTGCCCGCCCAGGTGTGGTGTGGGAGCGTGCCCCCCACAGGTGCTTGTGTCCCGAATGCGGCCCATGACTACTGTACCTTCTCGGGTAACATGGCCTTGGGTGCTCTGCCCTGTGTTCGGTGGGCGTCCGCGCTAGGTGACTTTGTCTGCTCGCCTTCTATTGTTCTGGCCACCTTGTCTGTCACCTCACGCTCCACTCCTCGCACGCCCTGTCGGGCCCGCAGAACAAGTGTGGGCTCCCATTGCTGCTTCTGCATGCTCCTGCCTTAGGGCCTCTCCTGCAAGGAGTAGGATGCTCTCTATTTTTCTGCACCTCCAGTTGCCAGGGCTCTGATTCCGGCTTCGGCTACTCCTTTTGGGCTGATTACACCCCCATTTGGCACCTCAGGCTGTGCGTGCACCTCAGTTGCTCTGTGTGCACCGCGATTTGACGTGGTTGCGGGTGCTTTCCCCCGTAACGTTCGGCGGGTTCACTTCTGCATCAAGCATCCCTCTCCTTTGTTCGGCAGTCGGGTCCGGCCGCCATTTTCTTTCGGGAGCTCCGTCTCTCTCGCCCTTGCTACAGCAACCACGTAGCTACGTTGTAACCATCCGATTTCCTCCAGGAAGCGATTGTTCTGTTACGCATACATTCCCACAGCATTAGATGCAATCCCGATGTCTCGTGCTGCTGTTTAGGTATCTACATGCCTCAGGATGCTCTAAGGATCGGCAGGAGACGGTCTGAGGCACATCTTATGTCATGGCTGCTTAGCCTCTTGTGCCCAATGGATGTCCAAGAACTTGCCTCCTGCACCGCAGTCCAGCATGGCCAGCATTTCCACTGTTGGTACCGCTTCAAAGGATAACCAGACCAAAAACCCCATGAGGCTTTTATCCTCGGTGCATCTTTCCTGTTGAGTTACGCTGCAGGGACCAGTTGCCTCTACCCGGATCCTTTCTCTGCTTAAGGCCGGAGAGATGCATTTACCGAACGCCGAGGGGGTACTTCGGGACATGTTCGGAGCAGGTGTTTAGAGGAACTGCAGTACATGCAGAGGCCCTGGTCTCTGCGCCTCTTACGTTCTTCAGGGATCAGTGGACCTTGTGTTGTGCTGATCTGCATTGGTTCCTCTGTCTGAGTTTGAGTTGGAGGCATTGTTGGAGAGAGTTCTGTAGAAGGGTAAAGTCTTGTCCTTTTTCTTTCTTACCTCCTTTCCATTAGTCGGAACTCAATCTGGAGAGTCAATGATACCAAATTCTGAAATGAGGCGGGTCGGGCTACCCTAGCCAGTTCATCCTTCAGGTCATCATGTAAGCCTCTGTGAAATAGTGTCTGCTGGGGCGAGTCCGGCCATCCGGTGTATACCGCCAGCTTCATGAACGACGACACATAGGTCTGGACATCCTGTGTGCATTGGCAGAGATCCAGGAGAGCTTCATATGAGGACTACTGAACCTCACGATGGTCGAATCTAGCCAGAAAAAGTTAGGTGAAGAGGGCGTAGTCGTACATTGCAGGATCGGCTTGAGTCATCAAAAGGGTCGCCCATGCCAGGGCGTTTCCCACCAGATTTGAAACTAGAAATCTCACTTGGGCCCGATCCAGTTCGTAGGCCCTGGGTCGGAAGGTGAAATATACAAGGCAAGCGTCTAGGAATTCTTTAAAAGTCTTAGGGTTGCCATCATATTTCTCAAAGGGAAAAGCCAAGGGGGGAAGGTCGCCTCTTACGTCTTCTCGTGTAGCCAACTGTTGGTGTAGGGTGACGTTCTCAGCATGTAGCATCTGAATCTCCACCTGAAGTCCTTGTAGAGCATTTACTATCTCCTGATACTGCTCCAACAAAGCCATGTTGGTCCTTTGGCGTTGCAAGCTGTCAGACTCTGCATGATCTTCCCCATGGGTCTCCTCACCTGGGTCATCTGCAGAGCTGTCTGGAGTAACTGCCTTCTTCTTTCTTCTGACTTTCTTGGACTCCTCTTCTTCTTGTCCTTTCTTTTTCGCTTTCCTCTCCTTTGTTCATTTGTGAAGGTAGGGACGAGCTCCCCCAGAGGCCACCTTGACCGTGATAGGAACAGCAGACAAGGGGAGCCCAGGGGAGCCTGCCCCCTAACAGGGAAAAAGCCTAGTGAGGCTGAAAAAATCCTGTGCTGAAGGTGTAGTGGTTGTATGAGTATCTGTCCACTGCAATGACAGTTTGGAGTAGCCGGTCTCTGCCTCTGTAGATGTTTGCAGGATGGTGGAGAGATCCGGGTGATAACCAGTAGAGATACAAAGTAGAAGTCACTGAAGGGTGCTACTAGTAGACAGCCACAGTCAGGAGGGAGAAGTGAACATCCCCAATGCAGCGGCCACGAGAATAAATAGCCAGCAGCTTAAGCCTATATCTTCTTATGGGGCAAGGCCAAAAACAGGAGAAGCGAAAAGAAAGAGAAGAACAGCGAGGAAGCCCACAACAGGGAGAAAGGATCTGACAGAGCCAGCTCTGCATAAGAAGGAAGAAGGAGCGGGAGCTGGCGTGGCTCATTCAGGGTGACCCGAATGGGGAGAAGCAGACCTGACAGCGCCGGGTCAGCTAAATAAGGAATGAGGAGCAGGAGCCAATGTAACTGGTTCAGGTGAAACAAAAGAGGAGAAGCAGACCTGACAGCGCCGGCTCTGCTAAAGAAGGACAGAGGAGCGGGAGCCGGCATAGCTGATACAAGGTGAAGGGGAGAGGTGGACCTGACAGCGCTGACTCCGCCTAAGAGAGGAAGCAGAGCAGGAGTCAGTGTAGCGGGTTCGTGGGTTAACCGGACGGGGGTAAGGCAGCAAGCCGCAAGAGCTTTGCCCAGAGGGACCAGAGAGAAAGAATAGGCAGCGTACAAGCATAGCTGCCTAGGAAGGGTAAATGGGAACAAGGTGAACCACTACACATAGCAGTACGAGCGTATAGAACCGCAAGAGTTGCAACGCTCGGAGCGGGGGCTATGCTTTATCCTGTCGGCACCAGCGAGACTAGAACACTACACAGATAGCGTAACGGCCCTCAATGGAGCTTCCATTGTTGCCACATCTTCCAGGGCCGCAGTGTGACACAAATGAACATCATAGCCTGTAAAATCATTTGGGGCACATACTCCTTTTTGATTAACATGCTGACATTCATGCTTAAATATACTATATTATATTCATACATTAAATATGCTATATTATATATATAGAGGGGTGGTGCTGGAAAAAATGTGGGGTTGGGATGTGTTGAGGGTTTTGGAGGAGAGGCTGTTGTGGGTGAGTGAGTGTGGTGCGGGAAGTCCTTTTATATTGTTGGCTGTCTCGGTTTTTGGTCTTCAAAATCTGGTCACCCTAAATAAGGGTCAACAGGACAATGCCTATATTTTACAAAGCTGGTTAAAACAAATGCGACATTATGCATGTTCAAAGTTGGTTTAAGACAATAACGTTTTGCTTAAAGTTAATAAACATCTTAAAACGTTAACTCATTAACAACAGTCGCAAAAATATCCTATGCCTCAGCAAGAGACTGCTTTCTTTTTATCTCAAGCAGACAACACTCCCAGCACAGCTTCAAATAATGTATAGTGTAAGGGTGTAGAAGTAGGAGACTGACATATGGGTGGCATGTTTTTGGTTATAGATTTTTAATGAAACACAAATAAGGGAAACTCCTACCTGTCCCTATTTGTAAGAGGTGTTTCCCTGCCTCAAACAAACTAAGAAGTCTGTCAGGCGGTTTTGTCAAAAGCAAATAGTCCACCGTTGTATCAAAAACCTATTCCTTTCTTTATATTCTACTTCAACTAAGGAAAAGGGAGGTGGTCTTCCTAGTCCGGAAACATGGCTCCCTTCTTCTGGACAATACCTCAAAAGTTCACTTGGGGTGCTGAAAAGAACATTTCTTCATAAATATTCAAACAAAAAGTCTCAAAAGTTCCTTCATGATTGGCCTTCTGCCAATACGCAGGATAAGGAAAGTCTTGTAACTTCAGAGGGTTTAGGTTTACTAATAATTTCTCAGTGCAAGGCTGAATGGCTTCCTTCTATTGGCTTTCACAATGTAGTTCGCAATGCCAGGGATGGGGAGAGAGAATGATTCCCTTCCCCTGGTCTTTCCTGGATTTCTCACAATGTTCACCAACACCAGAGGGAATGATTCCCTTCCCCTTGTCTCTCTTGGGCTTCTCACAAACAACCTGGGTTCCCACTTTGCTAGGTACTACTTTTCATGACGAATAACATTCACAAGACTGTGTCAAGGGTTTTCCTTCCCCTTGCTTTCGCTCTTGGGCTCCCAGTCAGTGTGACACCCTTCTCTGTCAGGTATGTCAAGATCCTAGCAGGAACACAGGATTGGTGCTTCTACGGGTTGGTGGTAAAGAGAAAGGATGTTCAAGAACTTGGCCCTATAAGGGGAGTGGAGTCTGGTACTCACCAGTATACAGGAGGAATCCTTACAGAACACTTGGGATCAAGATGTTCAGCCATACTGTAGCATAACCCTGCTTTGATATAGAGAGAAGGGAGAGATAAGGAAGCGCTAGAATACCTGAAGAAATCGGGAATCTACAATATTTAACTGAGAAAGCCCAAGATTCATGATTGAGCAGAGAGAGTTCTCCCCTAAGAAAGAAGAATTTTTAAATTGCGGCACAAGACAATTTCCCCTGAAGAATGTCCTACATCACTGTATCTTAAGGACAGAAACTTGTACAAGTCGGGTTGTTTGTATTATACCAATAGGAAATAGGCCATTAGTAGTGTGACATAGGAATCAGAGTGTGAGTTGTACACACAATGTAAGATCCTTATAGAACATCTGAAAACTTGCCGTACTTATGGTATTTCTACTTGTGTGGTTTTAAGCATAATGTATATGTTTTATGTACGATGATCATTTTTATGATTGTTTTATGAAATTTAGAATCTTAATAAAATTTGGTGATAATTGATACCACTTTTTGTTGTGGGAAGAGTGTTTAGTGACACCTAAGTAAATATCGGACTGTCTTTTTGTTTATACAAATGTCAAGGGTAATGCCTTCTTTCCCCTTGTTTCTGCTCCTGGACTCACAGCCAACCTGACTCCCTTCTCTGTCAGGTGTGTCAAGGGTAATGCTTTCTTTCCCCCTGCTTCCACTCTTGGACTCACAGCCAACCTGACTCCCTTCTGTGTCAGGTACTGTAACTTTGAAGAATGATAAGGATGCTTGAACTGGCGCGGGTCCCAGACTCAAATACACAGTACACCTGGTATACTCTCCTGCCAGGCACCGGGACTATGAGGAACAACAAAGATGCTTTTATGAACGCAGGTCCGAGCATCGCACACTCTTTCTTCAATCTCAGGGTCCCAGACCCTATATTCACAATACGGATGACATTACCAGTCTCTCAAGCCTTTCATTGGTGCATTAGCACCTTCCCCACCACCCGCTTACCTTCTCTCTTGGTCCGCAGTGGTTTCGGGGCCTTCAGGTTTCCTGTGGTTTGCCGTGGAGCTTGTAGGGGCTTTGTTTGGTCTGCGGCCTCTCCGCAGCACCAATTTTCTTCTCTGTAGTGGTTCTGATACTCTGAATCTTTGGTCACCTGAAGCCTGCCCACGCCAGCCCCTCTTCTCAATTTTTTTCTGGAGGGGTGCAGATATGCCAGAGAGATTGAGCATAGTGAGGTAGCCCGAACCAATCAAGTGGGGGTTAGAGGGAGTTCCCCATCCTAAGAAAATATTAAAATAATAGCTTACATGATGCCTTTGCCCATAATATTTCCTATATAAATACATTTTCATGCTGACATGCTCATACATTTCCATGCTGGCTGCACCAATATATGCCATTATTCCCACATAAGAACATACTCATATATTCATGTTTGCTTTGCACATAATGCCAGTAATGATGTTATAAGAAAACAAGTCCACGCCTGTCCTGCTAAAATATGGCAGTATCCCCAACTAAGTTTACAAATATTGGTGTGCCTCTGCCTGTGTCTCAAATGGACAAAGCTGAGTAAAGACAATCCAGAATACTATGGATGTCTAATTTAATTTCTCATTGTCCAGGCTCCTTATTTGTGGAGGTCTAAGGACGATTAATCTGAAGAAGGAAACTAACATAACTTTACATGTACAAACATTGAGGGTCAAAATGGAAATCCGATGAAGGGTGATATAATCTTTAATTTTTCATGCAGTTCAAATGTTTTTTTGTTCTAAACAATAAAAAGTACAAAATACACAACTTGTTCTAAATGCAGTATTGAAAGAAAACAAAGAAAGACATTAGAGGTCAAATATAAATCAAATATCAAGGCACAACACACAATAAATCAATGTCAAAGGTATCCCATCAATTAAATGTTAAATGTTTGTTAAATGTTAAAGGTATTTGTACCGTGCACCGTCACCAACGGAATTGGTCCCCAGGCACTCTGGCGGATCTGTAAATGATAAGGGGGGGATTGGTTAGTCGGGTGAAGAGGGAGTAGGATAGTGAGAGGAGTGGTGTTCTGTTGGCAGCTTCAACTCGGTGTACACCGGGTACTGAGCTTTGGTGCGGGTATTGGCTCGGTGTCAGTCCGCGTGTGCTATTGCTCCGTCTTATGTGTTGTTGCAGTGTTGTGAAGTGTGTGCGGCTTGTTGTGCGAGAGATGCTTGTGTGAGTTTCTTGAGTGCGATAAGTATGCAGAGTTTGAGCTTATATAGGTTAGTGGGTTACATGACCTTTAGCATGCTAACATTCACAATTTTGTCTAAGTGTGGCACTCGTTGGCCTTCACATGTGGGCATGCCAACATTCACAGTCTTTTCTAGGTGCGGCGCAGGCTAGTGTTTAGAAATCTGTCTAGGTGTGGGCATGCTTAACATTCATAACTTACAGGGTAATTCATAGAATTTCGCAGAAAAGTGTCGCAAGCGGCTGGCGCAGAGTGTCCGCGTGCGATTGACTGCGCCAGGCACGTGCGCTAAAACCGATTTCCGCGCACCGCGTATTCATGGATTTCAGGCTTCCAAACCAGCCGTGGCGCAGAGAATCGCAGCGACCCTGCAGCAGCGCCAGTAACGCCCCCAAGAACGCCCTCGCGCAAGGAAAAGCCATCCAAATCGCTAAATCATCGCAAAGGGCTGCGCTAACCCTGGGCCAGTTCACCGGGCTGGCAAACTGCAAACGGCAAGCGGGGAACGTGTATTGCAGGGGTGCGCGGGAAGTTCCACACGCGACTGGCCCCGTGCAAGCAGGGTACGTGAATTTCAGGGGTGCGCGGGAAGTTGCACACGCGATTACTGCAGGGTACGTGTATTTGAGGGGTGCGCGGGAAGTTACACACGCGATTGGCCCAGTGCGAGCAGGGTACGTGTATTTCAGGGGTGCGCGGGAAGTTCCACACGTGATAGTCCCAGTGCGAGCAGGGTACGTGAATTTCAGGGGTGTGCGGGAAGTTGCACACGCGATTTCAGCAGGGCACGTGTATTTCAGGGGTGCGCGGGAAGTTCCACACGCGATTCCAGCAGGGTACGTGTATTTCAGGGGTGCGCGGGAAGTTCCACACGCGATTCCAGCAGGGCACGTGTATTTCAGGGGTGCGCGGGAAGTTCCACACGCGATTCCAGCAGGGTACGTGTATTTCAGGGGTGCGCGGGAAGTTCCACACGCGATTCCAGCAGGGTACGTGTATTTCAGGGGTGCGCGGGAAGTTCCACACGCGATTCCAGCAGGGTACGTGTATTTCAGGGGTGCGCGCGAAGTTCCACACGCAATTCCAGCAGGGTACGTGTATTTAAGGGGTGCGCGGGAAGTTCCACATGCGATTTCAGCAGGGTACGTGTATTCCAGGGGTGCGCGGGAAGTTCCACACGCGATTGGCCCAGTGCGAGCAGGGTACGTGTATTCCATGGGTGCGCGGGAAGTTCCACACGCGATTTCAGCAGGGTACGTGTATTCCAGGGTGCGCGGGAAGTTCCACACGCGATTTCAGCAGGGTACGTGTATATCAGGGGTGCGCGGGAAGTTCCACATGCGATTTCAGCAGGGTATGTGTATTTCAGGGGTTCTGGGGAGTACTACACATGAATTGGCCGTGTGGGTCCTCCCAGGTGTACGCTCCACAACCTCCACGGCCCCTGCAGGCAGCCCACACCACGGGGGACTACCCTGCACCCCTGCTCATGTCCCGCAGGCAGCCCATCCACCATGGGCAGCCCCCACCAGGCCCCCACTCATGTCCCCCTGCACCCCCACCCCCCAGCAGTGCATGGGCACCCTCCACCAGGCCCCCACTCATGTCTCCCACCACCCCACCCCCAAGCAGTGCAGGGGCACCCTCCACCAGGCCCCCACTCATGTCTCCCACCACCCCCACCACCCAGCCATCAGGGGCACCCTCCACCAGGCCCCCACTCATGTCTCCCACCACGCCCACCACCCAGCCACCAGGGGCACCCTCCACCAGGCCCCCACTCATGTCTCCCACCACCCCCACCCCCCAGCACTGTGGGGCACCTGCCAGCAGGCCCCCACCCATGTCCAACTCATGTTCCCCACCACCCCCACCCCCCAGCACTGTGGGGCACCTGCCAGCAGGCCCCCAACCATGTCCCCCTGCCCCCAGGTCCTGACGATACACAATCATGGCAGTAATGGGCAGCATACCCAGCACAAACACCCAGCCAAGGATTGCATCCACCCACATAGCAAATGCAATTACATGATACAACCCCAATGGCAAGTATGTAAATGAACACATGTCCGTCACACACACATACACAATGGGTGCAAGTGAATGTCAAAACCCATATCATGACATGCATGAAACCAATGAGAAAATACCACCAAAGAAAGTTATAAAAACATGTATTCTCGAAGAAAATGAAGTAAACTAATCAAACATACAACAATGGGGATAACAAAATAAATTGTCCTTGTCCGATAAGTAATGTAAAAATCAAAAAAACAAAGGAATCCAAAAACTAATGTTGTCCAAAGCAAAATCATGGTGAAAAAAAATAAGGAAAAACCATTGCCTCATGGTGAACACAAATGTAAATCAAAAAAATGTATTTTAAAAAATCCAACTATACACAAGAATATTCCAGGATCCATGAGCCCAACACTATAAATGAAACCTACTACTACCTAATAAAAAAACTATATACAGAAAAGTGGCCATTGTCCGAGCGGTCAAAAAAAATCTCATAAAATAAAGGAAACCTAACACTAACTAACTAAAGAACTATATACAATGGCAGCGGGCAAGTCCTGCGGCTCACTCTGTGATGTTGCCGGCCAGGGCATCATCGAACTCCATGTCGATGTCCTGGAGGCGGGACTCTGTCCTGGCCCCGAGGTCTCGCAGGGATAACCCCATGTTCACCTCAAACTCCCTGCGAGCTTCCTCGAGGCACTCAGCCCGCCTCAACGCCCGACGCATGGAGAACTCCGCCCTGAACATGGTGAGCCGCTCCTCTTCCGCCCGCTGCCGCTCCGCACCTATCCGCTGGACCAACTGCTCCCACACGGAAGACACTACCATCCCAGGGTTCTCCTGCCCTCCGGCCGATGCCTGCCCCTCTGATCTTGATGGCCCCGAGCCATGATGCCTCCCACGTCGAGCCTGCTGCTGCCTCCGACGCCACTGCCTCTGCCAGCACGACAGCATCCAGGATGATGGAAACCAGCGACGCCGTCGTGCACGTGCCCTGCCCGATGATGCCGTCACATCCTCCATCTGTTGGGGTCCAGTTGCTGTGTTGTCCACCCCTGCTGGACCTCTGACTCCCGACTGTGGCAGGGATGGGATCCCCACCGAGCTGGCTGCATTGGTCAGGGCAGGTCCACAGGGGGCCCTGGTGGCATCTGGGCCGGAAGACGGCAAGGAGAACGACTGGCGTATAGTCTCCACAGAGGAGGAGAGGGCCGCCAGATTGGCCGACACATGCAGGAAACCCCCGAACATGGCCGATCCCAATTGGGCCACGTCGGCACGGTGCTCTTCGTGATGACGTGCGTGCTCCTCCTGGGAAGCATGCACGGCATCACGAATCACAGCCGTGCGCATCGCGACCCCAATCAGGACCTTCTCCACACGGCCAGGGGTCCCCTCGTCCGCAGGTGGAGGGGAGTCAGATGACATGGACTTCCCCTCTACCTGCGGACGGGCCTGGGACGGGGCATCCCTGCTGGTGCAAGGTGGTGCACCCACAGGTTCAGGGACAGCGACATGCACAGGCCCCTCCACGGTGACCTGTGCTGCCTCCTGCCCCTGGACTGCACCACTTGCACCAGCAGGGATGCCCCCACCAGGCCCCATGTGCGCCTCAGTGGCGGCCTCCTCCTCCTCTGTGGAAACCACCAACCTGGATGGCTCCTCGCCATCTACCGCCGTAGCAGGCCCCTGTGGGGGCTCACCCACCCCTTCCGCTGCAGCCTTGGGGGCATCCCCGCCGCCTTGCTCCACAGCGCCGTCTCCGCCCTCTCCTTCACTAGCCGCTGCGTAGAGGGAGACATAGAACACAAGCATCAGGGTACTGTACAATGGTCCCCTAGACAGGAAGCAATAGCAGATGAGTGCCACTGTCAAAGTACACTTCCATCATGTCACACCACAACACATGTGTCAGTCCAGGCAAAACACACGCAGTGACAGTCATGGTGCGTGCCATGGACATTTCAATGCATGTCTAATGGACTCTCGAATCATACAATGTAATGGGACTCACATGCATCATGGGTCATGCCTATCATATGCACACACTTCACCTCAGTCACATCCTTCTGGCCCCGTACACCCCAATCACAGTGCATACAAGGATGACTAGGCTGCATCAGTGAATCTGTACATTGTCACAGACATGTGTCATGCATCCATGGCACTCACAAGTCACAGACACGCAGGTCAGGCACACAGACATGGATACCACATATGTATCTGGCATCAGCACCCATCCCTCGCCCCCACCCATGTCCATGAACAGAGACTGCCATGCTCTCATGTGTGCAATCTGCACAGGGCTCCCCATGTCGCATTCAAACACATGCAACAACCGTGCGGTTCACACCTTACAGGTCGCACATGCATTCCCATGATGTCCCTGCACACATACATGCGTACATGGCCTATGTCACACATGCAGGCAAGTATCAGACAACCAGCACACTGCAACATGCCCTGTCTCACACAGCAATGCTTGGCCACTTACCGCTCAACTCCAGACGGGTCTCCCTCTCAAGGACCTGGCCGTGAAGCGCTGGGTGTGCGCGTTCCAGGACCCTCAACTGGATGGAACTCATGCGGCCCCGGCCCCCCTCCACGAGGCGCCGGGCATTCATGAGGGTCCTGGACCTCAAGTCTTCCCAGCGCTTCTTGACCTTCTGGATGGTGCGGGTTGCCACCCCCTCCGCGTTGATGGCAACCACACAGTCGGCCCAGATCCTGTCCCGTCCTTCCTTGTTGGCGCGGGACGATCCGAAGAGGGCATCATACTGCCCCAGGACTTGCTCCACCAGGACACCAACTTCGGTGGCAGTGAAGCTGGTGCCCCTCTGCCCCTCTGGCTGGGGGTTGCCACTGGTGCCAGATGTTGATGTGCCCGACATGGCAACCCCAGGGGCAGGAGTGGGTGGGCAACTGGGTCCTGGGGCTGGGCTGTGGAGCGATGTTATCCGAGTCGGGAGTCTTCTGTTCCAGCAGGGGTGGACACAGCAACTGGACACCTGCAGATGGCTGATGTGCAGGCACCAAATGGCAGGGCACGGTGGCAGCAGGCAGGCAGGCAGGCAGCAGCAGATGGCACGTGGGAGGCTGCTCGGGGCACTGGGGGGCAGTAATTCGGCCTTCTGGGCAGGAGCGTGGTCTTCCGTGTGTTTTCGCGTGGCCAGCTTGATACGGAGTGATTTGGCACGTGAAAATCCTGCACGTCAGCGTGAAAATCGAGGAAAGGCCCTTAGCGCGTAAGCGCGTCAGCATGCGTACGCGATTTCATTGGACCAAAGGCCCTTACAGCGTAAGCGCGTCTGTGACGTTTTGCGCACGGGCGTTGCCCTGGCAGGGCTTGGTGATCCCGCATGCCTTTATGTTCTGTACGTGCTTTTCGTGCGGTGCGTGTGTTTTCCATCAGTTGGGGTTCACACGCTATTACTTCACAGCGGGTGTTGGCTACACGTTCTTCTACACGCAAGGCAGACGGTGAGTGGTACCCCGCTCCCCCAGGCCCGATCGCGTGAGAAACTTCACGCGAACCCCTGAAATACACGTAGCCCGCTCCCCCAGGCCCGATCGCGTGAAAAACTTCACGCGAACCCCTGAAATACACGTACCCTGATGAAATCGCGTGTGGAACTTCCCGCGCACCCCTGAAATACACGTACCCTGCTGAAATCGCGTGTGGAAATTCCCACGCACCCCTGAAATACACGTACCCTGAAGAAATCGCGTGTGGAACTTCCCGCGCACCCCTGAAATACACGTACCCTGCTGAAATCGCGTGTGAGACTTCCCACGCACCCCTGTATACACGCACACGTATTTTTTGTCAGCGGGTGTCCGTGTTTGTGGGTACCCCTTTGCACATCATTTGTCCTGGAGGGCCACAGTATAGGACATTCATCATGGCAGTATATAGGTGCTATTTGTTGGCGCACCTTTTGGCGCACATTTCTTACAGCCGCAGAGACGCTACCGCCTGCTTTCTTGTGGCGGTCGTGTTTGTGCCTGTGCGCTGGTTTGAGCGTGCGCTTTTTTCCCCTATTCTATTCCATGAATACGTGTTGTAGGCGAGCGTGTGGGCGTTCCGCGCACTTGTGCCCTGTACTTCCCCCGTGACGCCCACGTTTTGGCAAGTTGTTCCCCATTCCGAGTGTTACGCCCGTGTTCCGCCTACTTTTGTTGCGTGCGCCGCGCTATGTGCGAATTTCGCTGTGGCTTGTGCGATTTTTGCTGTGACCTGGCGCACGCTGTTAGATGGCCTGTGCGCCAACGTGCGCCGCGCACTTTTTTATCGCACATCCGCTGGTTTTCTCGCGCACGGAGTTCCATGAATCGATGTGCGCTGCTTTTCGTGCGATTTTCGCACTTGCACTGCGATTTTCTCTATTCCACTGCGATTCGCACGTTTTTGCCCACTTGCGCCGCGCTAATTATTCCATGAATCGGCCTCTTAATCTGGATGCTACTCAGGCTGGTGTTCACAATTCTAAGTGTGGCACCTGCTAACATTCAAGTTTCATCTTGGCGCGGGCATGTTATCCTTCAATCAATCCTATCTAGATGCGACGCAGGCCAGTTGTCCACAGTTCTAAGTGTGCCCTGTGCTAGTCTTCACATTTAGCGTAGGTGCGGGCATTCTAATTTTCAGAGTCTTATCTAGATGCGACGCAGGCTAATATTCACAAATCTATCTAAGTGTGGGCATGTTGACATTCAGGTTTCACCTAAGTGCGGGCATGCTAGCATTCAAGGTCCTATCTAGATGCGACGTAAGACAGTAATCGCAATTCTATCCAAGTGCGGGCATGCCAACATTCAAAGTCCCATCCAGATGTGACGCAGGCCATGAATTAAGATTCATTGATGTTCCTAATACATGTCTGAATTCAAATTAAAAAGTGGTATATAGCTGGGTGATTAATTTCTGTAATCATATTTCATTCTTACATCCAGCAGTACATGAATTTGATGCTTAAAGGTGACAAAGAATCAATAATTTACAGTTACAATAATTCCGACGGACCAGGATCGGAGCCCCATGCAACCAACAGTGGCCACAAGAGAGGATAGGCAAGCCTGGTTCAAGGATCTCCAAGAAAATTTCATGACCATGGTACAAGATCAATTTAATTAAATCAAAAACGATATGAAGCAAGCGGTCCAGGAACTGAGGACAGATGTAGCAAAAATAGGAGAACGCACTGATACTCTGGAAAGAGTGGTCCAAAACATGGAGGAAGAAGCACAAACAAGCAATGAGACTCAAGAGCATCTGGTGTGCCTCACACACAAACTAGAACTCCAGTGTGAGGACCTAGAAAACCACTCACGCAGGTCCAGCATCCGAATCAAGAATATGGTTGAATCAGTGAAGGAAACAGACCACAAGGAGACAGTTCAATGGCAAATGGGGTCAAAGAGGAATTCTTGATAGACAGGATGCAAACGGTGGACCCGCGAAGAACGGGGGTACCGGGCGCACGTCCCCGAGATGTGCTGGTCACCCTCACCTCCTGTCCACAGAAGGAACGGATATTGCAGAATGCTAGATTAATGGACCACATCAGTATGAATGGAGTTGAAATTCAGCTCTTCCAGGACCTGGCCCAAGTAACGTTTCAAAAAAGAAGGGAGATGGCCATGGTGGTGAGGGAACTGGCAGCCAAACAGATAAGATATAAGTGGACATTCCCCTTCGGCCTTATCTTTGCATGGGAGGGCAAACGGCAAAGAGTGACCACATTCATATACTACATCCACGAGAAGAAGAAAGAGATACAGAGAAGTCCACGACAAGGGAAGGCCAGCAAAGAAGACCGTGGGAATGGAAGACGCTATACCCCAGAAAGAAACACAACAGACACTAATGAGGAAAATGAAAAGGCGACAATGCCCTCCGACCCCCCCAGCGGGCAGGGGTTCTCCCCTCCTGATGGGGGATGAGAAGCAACGCACCAACGGGGCAGAAGAGACAACTGTTCCCAAGAACCAGCTAGCACCCGCGACTCGGCCGGGGACATCCACCTGAATCCAGGTGAGATCACATGGGTGAATGTGGGTTTAGGATCCCCGCACAGTTAATCCAGAGTGTGCAGAGGGCCAGGAGTGTAGGGCAATTCGCCCACACAACCTTAGGTACCTGGGTCCTCCTTGGGACAGTTTTTGGGGTATTTAAGAGTTTATGAGTTTGGGGGTCGGGGGAGGCGTAAAGAGTTGGGCAAGAGAGGAGAGCCGTTAGAGGGGATTGGGTACAGGGTCGGGATACCTAGATTGAACTCGAATACCGGAAAACAGAGATGGGAGGGCTGAAAGTTCTAACCTTTAACGTGAGGGGTCTCAACACCCCAGTAAAAAGGAAAAAGGTGGAAAATTGGCTCCGAAGGGATGGGCACGATATTATAATGCTACAAGAAACGCATATTAGGATGAAAGATAAGGCGAAACTATACCTAAAGGGATACAGACAAGTCATCCAATCAAACGCAATGGAAAAGAAAGCGGGGGTCCTCATGACATTCCACAACACCCTGAAGATACAGGTTCATGACACTAGAACAGATAAAGCGGGAAGATATGTCTACGCAAATGTAACACTCGACGGTCACCCACTGACACTAGCATCTATATATGCATCAAACATGGGACAGGATGACTTCGTGAGGGACACCTTGGGGAAACTCGAAGAATTTGCTAAAGGAGGGGTAGTGCTGAGAGGGAATCTGAATATAGCTTGACAACCCAACATTGATAGGAGTGGCACCACCCATCAGAGCCAGGGGGTGCCCACGAACAATCTCTGCCAGAGGGTGGGAAACCTAGCGCTATGCGATGTTTGGAGGGGCCAACAAAAAGGGTTCACACACTTTTCCCATGTCTACAACACAATGTCCAGAGCAGAATACTTTTGAGTGTCGGTGGGGCTACTAGGGAAGGTCAAAGAAATAGACATAGGGCCCATCTCGATTTCAGATCACGCCCCCTTGTGGATAGAGATCGCACTTCCAGGTAGAAATAAGGGACTGTGGAGGTGGAAACTTCCGCAAGACCTACTTCAAGATCCCATACTGGAGAACAATTTTTGAGAAAGGATCATGGAGTATTTCAAACTCAATGACAAAGAGGAGGTGTCGCTGGGGACAATGTGGGATGCATGCAAGTCAGTTGTGAGGGGCCATATGATTGCCCTAAAAGCAGCAAGGCATAAGCAGAGACTTCAATGGGAAAGAGAATTAGAGGGGAAACTTAGCGACATTCAGAGGGAAATAATTCGGAACCCCAGTAACAAGCTGAAGAGGGCCCTAAGACATGTGTAGAGCCACTTGAAACTATACGTACGAAACGAGCAGAGAAGATCCTACTATACCTAAAACACAGGTTCTATATGATGGCTAATAAGGTGTACAAGCCCTTAGCTAGACAAATGAGAGCCAAACAAAACAATTTATCGATAAAAATCATACAAAATAAATCGGAGGAGCTACAAACATGTACCAGGGACATTGGGGAGGTCTTTAAAGATTACTATCAATCCCTATACAAGTCGGATAACACAGATAGCTAAGAACAAGAATCATATTTAAACAAAGTAACCATACTGTGCATAGCAGACACGGATAAACAATCCCTGGACAGGGAAATCAGTGAAAAGGAAGTAAAAAAGCCATAGCTCCGCTAAATAAAGCCCTCGGCCCAGACGGCTTTACAGACATCTTCTATAGGAAATATGCAGATATCCTAACACCATTCCTGACAAGGATATTTAACTTTTTCAAAGTGGTGGGAAATATCACAGCATCCATGAATGAGGCCAAAGTCCTGGTATTTCACGAACCGTGGAAGGATCCAACACATCTGGGATCTTACCGTCCGATAGCCCTTATAAACCTTGACTCGAAATTGTACACAAAAATCCTGGCGGCTAGACTGTCACATATTCTCACGGACTTCATTAATGTAGACCAATCGGCCTTCAGTCTGGGTAGACAAACCCATGACAACACCAGACGAATTATTCATTTGGTGGAGAAGATTGGCATAGCAAAGACCCTTGCAATATTGCTCTTGGTGGACGCCGAAAAAAGGCCTTCGACCGCGTAGAATGCTCACTTCTCTTCCATACACTAAAACATGTGGGGATGTGGGAGTGGTTTATAAAAATGGTCCAAGCAAACTACAACTCACCTTCTATCAGAATAGCGATAAACTGAGAGGTCTCAGGGAAAGTTAAGATCTTCAGGGGTACCAAACAGGTTTGCCTGTTATCCTCTCTACTGTATGCCATTTTCCTTGAAACCCTACTAATCAGGCTTAGAGAATCAACCATACTGAAAGGAATAAAAATGGCAGGGAGGTGCCATAAAGTTGTGGCGTATGCAGATGATATGTTACTGGCCCTTACAGACCCAATACGATCCCTAGTGGAGATGATACGGCAGCTAGAAAGCTTTGGAGAAGTCTCGGGGCTAAACGTGAATAGACAGAAATCAGAGCTCTTAATATTAGCGGGGGACCAAGAAGAGATAAGGAAAAAGGCGAGGTCCCTACAACTATGGATAGCGGAGAAAGGGATTACATATTTGGTCATAACCCTCACAGATCAGGTCGGGTACTGATATGGTGGGAACTACCCACAATTATTGGAGAGGATCAAGCAGGACTTGGTAAAATGGAACCCCCTAATGATTTTGTGGTGGGGTAGAATGGTATCAATAAAAATGAACACCGTCCCCAAATTACTATATTTCTTTCAGGCCATCCCGATTAAGGTCCCCAAAACATTCTTTAAGGCACTGACAAAAGCCATCACGTTATATATATGGAAAAGGAAACCCCTGAGAGTGTCTTATTCGGTACTGCCAGCACCTCTGCATCCCTCCCTCACTTCCACAAATATTACCAAGAGACACAGCTCTGGATTCTAAAGGAATGGACATCGGGAGCCCCACAAAACATGTGGGCCTTATCAGATGGAGCGGTGGTGGGTGCCCCATTGGCGGAAACCAGATGGAAAGAGAAACAGTACAGACACCCTAATGTACGCATTAGCGTAATAATGAGAGCAATGTTGGGCACATGGGATGCGCTTACCATAAAGGGCATCCTCAGAGATGACTAAGCCCAATTTAAACCCATGTTTGGGAATCCCGAATTTACCCCGGAAATGGAGAGGGGGGCCTACAGGAAGTGGGAAACAGCGGGCTGTAATGAAATAGGGCATATGTTCCACGAACAGGCCGTCAGATCGTTTGAGGAATGCAAATCTCTACTAGGCCTGGGAGATGCTGATAGATTTAAATATGAGCAGCTCAGGCACTGGCTAGCATCACCGGCCATTGCACAAGCCGCGACAAGAGCCTCACCCCCTTCGAAACATTTACACTGACCAACACAGGTGAGGTGAAACTGGTCTCAAATCTATATTAATGTATAAACATACAGAAAGAGGAGACACAGTAGAGATATATGAAAGAATTGGAAGAAACATTAGGGGGGATGGTACCCAGAGATCAGTGATAGGCCTATGGAAGCTGACACAGGCGATCCAGATGAGGGCAATGTGGGTAAAAATAGTGGTGCAATGGCACTATACATTCGAGAGGCTGAAGACCATGTACCCGCAGGTATCAAATCTCTGCTGGAGAGGCTGTACGGGGATCGGAACCTGGAGGAACATATGGTGGGACTGCCAGGGGATACAGGGCTTCTGGGATGGGGTCAAAACCGAGATGCAGGGGCTGATACCAGACACGGCCCACATAGAAGAAAAATGTTGGCTCTACGGACTGTGGGACCCGAAGGCAAAGACACCACACGAGGCGACTAAAAAGATGCTTTATGGGTCTACTGATATCTGCATGGCTTGTGATAGCTCAGAGGCTCTGCCAACTACCCACGATTGGCTACGGAAGGTTTGGTCTTTAGTTACTATGGATTGGATAACCCATAAACTTAAGGGGACAACAGAGCTATTCCAGAAAGAGCGGGGATCAGTGCTGGCGTATTTACAAACGGACTATATGGCCCAATGGTGCCCACACACAATAAGAATATTGGACCTCTTCTCAGCATGAACGCGACCCTGAGTCGAGAAGGAGAAAGATACTCTTCCGGCAGGGGGGAGGGGAGCATTGGGGAGGGTGGGGCGGGAGTTGGGGCTTTGGGGATGTTCTTGCTGATATGTCTCACTGAAAATACAATAAAAATATGTTTAAAAAAAGAATGTTTATTCAAGTTCTTCGTGCCAAATTTCAAGAGTGGACTAACTTTCACAGAATTACTGAAATACTGGGACGAAAAAAAAGGATCGAGCAATGCAGAGCTAAAGAGGCCACAAACAAAGCGAACGTTCTAGTTGTTGCTCACATACAGCAGCAACCAGGAAATTTAAAAAGCAGAAGCAGATAGTTGATGTCTGCTGCTGGCAAGAGAGAGTGGCATCTCTCTGTGAGGACTGAGAGACTGGAAGGCTGAGACCGGTGTGGTGGAGCCACGTGGTTCGCGAACCAAGGAGGAAGAAGTTGCTGCATGAGGATAACATGCTGCAGGAACACCAGGAGCCAGTGAGAGACTCTTGGTTTGCAGGTGCAAGAAATCAGCGTTTCACGACCAGAGCCTGGAATGAAGCAGACACACCAAGTGAAACCCGCGAGGGACGGGAAACCCACGAGGAAGCGGTCGTGAGAAGGAAGCAGAAGGAAAACCTTCACCGCTTGACCGTGGGAGAGTCCAGGAAGGCCAACAAGAGCCAGTGAGCCCACCCAGAGAGAGCAGGGATGCCTGGGTGTATCTGCGGTGACGGCAAATGCAAGCTATTGTAAATAAAGCATGAAAAGAGAAATAATGAAGAAACGTATTCTTAAAGGGGGCATTGAAGTACGGGCAACACCCTTACAAGTTTATGAATGTACATAGCGCAAGTATATGGGAAAGACCCTGTATGAACAGAAGTCCTGGCAGGAGAGTATATCAGGCAATTACAAGTGTGTGAATATAAGAAGCCCTGCCAGGAGAGTATACCAGGCAATTACAAGTGTGTGAATACAAGAAGCCCTTGCAGGAGTGTATACCAGGCAGCTACAAGAAAGGATTGTGTTAATCGGGAATAAAGAGTTTCTGAGAAGAAACATCAGGACTAGGAAAAGGATTGTGTTAACCAGAAGAAGAAGAACAAAACCCTGGAATAAAGTATACCAAGTGATCTGAAAGAAACAAAAGTACAAAACCAGTGTTGTTGCTGGCCAGGAAAAGCACAAGGAACTGTTGTTGGTGAAAACACCAGAGAGTAAAGAGAGAAAGGGAGCCACCCTCTGGAACAAGGACCTTTATCCTTGAAGAACATTTGTGTTGGAGCTATTTATTCTTCCTTTGTGAACACTTTTCTAAACCACTCAAGGTTAAAGACATTACCATCTTCACCTTAGTTTTAGTTTATAGTATGAGAGTCAGATTAGAACTTTGGACACAGGACAGTTGTTGTTTTGGGCATTCTGACGCAGGCAGAGCCTTAGTTTTTGATTTAGGTAGGGAAATTCCTCTTAGAGCAGGGCCAGAGAAGCATTTTCCCTACCCCTTTTTTTGCAATAAGTCTTTAACCAAAATCATGGCTAACTTGTGTCTGAGTTTCATTCCTGACTCCTCACACAACATAATAACACTTATCATGCTTGCTTTAGCACAGTAAAGAATTCCATACCTTCCCTCTGAGCCCCCCAGCATCTTGCACACACACAGTGTGATTATGTGTGCTATCGAGCTATTGAGGGGTGCCCAAGGGGAGGCATGGTATTTTGTACTAGGCTTCTATCATTCACATGTTCACCCATCGTCCTACACTCATTCTTTACACACAATGCAAGCATACAAACGTATTAAAATTAGATTACCTTCTGCCCTGGTCCTGAAATGTTTCTGCCAGTGCCGTAGCTCCATTGTAGCACAAACAGGAACCAAAGAGCATTTCCTATTTCCTGCACATGCGCGCAACAGTGCTGATGATAAAGAACCCCACTCTGTTTGTATGTGTGGGGAGGCGCACGTGCGTCCTCTCGCACATAAAAACATGCAGTTTCACTGCCAGCATCCCAAATGGTCCATGCAAGGTTGGGGGAAGCAAAACGCCTCCGACTTTGCATGGCCCATTGGGCATGTGTGGCTGGGGAACAGAACTGTCAAACGGAAATCCTGTTTTCATTTGACAGTGGAAGCCAACCCAGGTGCGCTCGCTCAGCTGCAAAAAGCTCAGTGTTTACACTGGGCTTGCTCCTCAGCACATTCATAATGGGTGAGGGTGCCCATGGGGCAGCATCCTCTGGCCCATTATGGGCGAGCCGCACACTGGGATACTCTCAATTAATCTATGCACATGGACAGTGCGGCTGTAGATGAAATATTGTTGACTTTGAAGTCATATACATGAACTGAACTGTTGTTAATGCAGTGATTTTGAGCACATTAAGGGGTCCATAGACATGCTATGTTGTAGGCCCATTGTTGCCCTGGACCAAACACACACGACATACAGAGAGTGGTGTTGTAACTGCGCGCCTCCGGAACAGGCAGGCCCTTTTATTCAGGGCTTCAGGTTGCATCCGCCCTACGTTGCAGCACATGGGGTGGACGATATTGCATCCCTTACCAACCTCATAGCAAACGACATAATACAAACATTAGCTACTGAACTTCAGTATGATAGAAGATGACTTTCATTGTAACCCTTTTTGTTAGTCATTTTCTACCGGAAAGTCATCCAACCTTGCCTTCATCCTCCTATGTTTTCTTCCCGAGTATGTCTGCACCTGGCATCTATCTTGTTCCTCACATCTCACCTCCTGATCTACTTGTCCTGTAGTATCCTCAGCCACAACCTCCGGAAAGTGGAATTTCTCACCTCCGGTGTCATGGGCATCATGTCCGTCTAAAGCTTCACTCCTACTGATCCCAGTCACGGATCTCAGCATCACCTTCTTAAACCAATTGACGTTTCGAGTCCCCTTTTCATCTACATTCCTGGCTGTGACCATAAACCCTTTCTTCCTAGTGAATGTCCAATCGGCCATTTCGTAAAGCAGATCCAACGACCGAGTGATCTTCCTGTTCCACAGCAATTCAGTATCCCCCACCTGGACTGGGGACAGCACCAAATTCTTAGGTCTGGATTCTCGCTCATTGCTGCATCTCTGGTACTCCAATCACATCCAGCTTTCCCGCTACTCGGGACCAATATTCAGGAATCGTTGACCCGACCTTGAACTGGGGAAATAGCTGTGGATGTGTGAGGCGTCATCCTAAATGTCATCATAAAAATAGTCAGCGGCTTCTCGAGAGGTATGCCTTCTTCCATCGCAATCCTGAACATCTTGTTGAGCGTGCTCATAAACCAGTGCCAACGTGCTAAAACACACATTCTCTGCTCTCCAATAAAGGACAAATCTGACTCTGAAACCATTCAATTCAATACCAACCAAGAACAGCACTGAACGCTGTTGAGGGTGAATGTTTCACTGTGCCTTTAAGGCGAACCCACTTGGGAGGGAGACAAGTGTTTTGGCGGAAGGAGAGAGAAGGAAACCTATTGGGTTTCCCCAGTTGCTAATGGAATAAAGTTGAGAGCAGTCCACCTGTGTCCCATGTCATATTTGCCTCCAGTGTGGTCTTTCATTCCCGGTAACAACTGGCGATGAGGCCATATGAACCCACACCGACACATCCTGTCTGAAGCCTGCTGTCCATGAGTGCTGCGCCGGCGCATGTGCACGAGACACCAGTGATCCCGCTGTGACGGTAACTCCAGCGATCCCGGTGTTTGTACTTGTGCCAGCGATCCTGCCTGCCAACATCCTGCTCCTGCAGCGATTCCATTGCCTCCAACTTGTCGGGGGCACTGCCTAGAGGCGCGATCGATCCTGTCCCTCACTGTCTAGAAGTGTGAAATCACTGCACCACCACCCGCCTGCTTCTTACAAACAGTGCCAGCGTGCCGGACGGCCCACATCGGTCACCACGAGGAGGCGCGCAGAGCAGGCCGCACTAATACCAAGAATCCACACGGAGCGGCCCGCCAGCTGGCTCCCACAAGGTCTCCTCTACCAGGTAGGAGATTTTCTACTGCATGTCTTGGAACCCGCTTAAAAGGGACCACAACTGAGTCCTGGGTGGCCCACCCAAAGCATGCACCCCTGGGGAAGGGCACGAGCTATGCCCAGTTTGTGTGGAAATTGCCAAACAGTCCACAGGGGAACCTGAAATAAGGGCATACGTGGCAGTCTGCAGCCCACCACGCCCACGCCCGGGTCCTTCAAGAATGGATTCAGCAGCGCAGACCGCCGATGCGCAAAAGACAACTATGGCTGCCACGTCCAGGGTGGCATTCCTAAGGAGGCCACTCCGTTTCAAAATGACGCCTCAGAATGACAAGGGCATGTGATGGTTGGAATAGGTTCAAGAATTTCAAGACATTGTCAAAGCTGCAGGGGAAAACAAGTCTCCCGCTTTACCTGACATTTTCACCAACCTCGCAGGAAAAGAGACCAAGGCAATCATAAAAACAATCACCAAAGGGGAAAGGGACACTTATGAACACCTAATTGAGGCACTAAACAAAAAGCTTGTCATCCAACCCAACTGTGACTATGAAATATATGTTTTCAATCAATGCATGCACCAGGCACAGGAGACTGTTGAGTTCATAACACGACTACGGCAGAAACCAGCCCAATGCCAATTCTTACAGTTCTCCGAGGATGAGGTAATCAGACTTCATTTAATTGAAGGGTGCATCTCACCCATATTTCGGAAACAACTACTTAAAAAACCTCCCCCCATCGGCGAGGTTCTAGAGATGTCCAGGATCTACGAATGGGTAGCTGCTCAAGCAGCATCCACTGAGAACACCCCAGCCAAGAAGCAGGACGAAGTAGACCTAGTATCAGCAGTACAACTACAAAAACAGGGCGATCGGTTGCAGCTCACTAACCGGCCACCATACCGACAGTCGAACCGATTCCAGAGACTTTGCTACAGGTGCAGACTAGTTTTTCCTCACACAGGCACATGCCCACACTCACACAGGAATGCTCAAATTGCGGCAGGGAAGGCAATTTCCAAGTCGTCTTTTGGGAGGGCAGACCATTCCCGACCCCGAAGACAGCCCCTACCAACGCATGGAGACAAGGTAATAGTACATACCCGCCCCCACAAACCAGGGGCAGGCTACAGCAAGGGTACCTACCGGGCCCCAAAGCTACTTGAGGGTGGTTGAGGAGTCGGCTGATGAAGCTTATACTCAGGGGATGACCAATTTTTCCAACATACATGCTACGGAGACAAAAACGACAACCCACCGTATCCACTACCTGGATACGCCATGAGCCCGGTGGACCAATATTTTGGCTACCATCCCGACTTTGACCAGGAGTACCCAAATGAATATGTCAATTTGATACAAGATGGCCAGGAGGCTGAGGAAGCTCCAAAGGTAGCCATCAACATGGGAAACAAAATGCATCTTTTCCTGATTGATACAGGATCGACCGTAAACATTATGGGATAACAGGAATTTCTACAAATGGCTGAGAGAGACACTTTGTCCAAGTCTGAGCACGTATTTTCCAGTGGGGTGCCTCTTGGCCACTACTGTCAGTTGGCCAATTCAAATGCACGTTGCTTCACAGAGGATGATCCACAGAGGCCACGATGCACGTCATTCGCAGCCCCACAAAAGAACGATGCCTTCTCAGTTACAGGACCGCAAACCAATTGGGCCTCATCGACATCCACTATCAGGCCACTGATATTGTTCAATCCTCCACAAGCCCGCAAAACCCCAGAGACTTAATATGCATGCTCACTAAGGTGATGTTATCCAGAGAAACAATCCAAGCCAAGTACCCGCGGTTGTTCCCGGGGCTAGGCAAACTCAATGGAAAGATCGTCAAGATACACATAGATTATACAATTGCACCGGAGCCCCAGCACCCATGAAGGGTAGGTTTATACCTCCAGGAGGCGGTTTCCCAGGAACTCACACAATTACTGCAAAACGACATCATTGAACGAGCCACGTGCCATACTATGGATCTCCCCACTAGTGGTTGTCCGAAAAGATGGTGGCAAGATGAGTCTCTACATCGATATGAGGGTCCCAAACATGACCATCGAGCGGGAACGCCATCTGGGCTCCAGTATTGAAGACATGATTGTGCAACTGAACAAGGCCACCACGTTTTCAAAACTTGATCTCAACCAGAGGTACCACCAGTTGGAGCTCCACCCCGACTCCAGGGTTATCACCACTTTCTCAACCCACAATGGACTCCAGGTGATTCTCCCCCTCAAGTTGGCACTAGACTACAGTGATGGCATCCCAGTGTTCGGGACTGCCCAAAAGGAGCACAACCAGGCACTGCTGGAGACATGCAAGGCCCTGCAAGAAACTGGATTGACCCTCAACCTAACAAAATGCAACAGCAATAAAAAGAAGCTAAGGTTTTTCGGCCATATATTCTCAGATGCCGGCATGGCCCCGGACCTAGACAAGGTCATCGCCATCCTGGCAGCTCCCACACAGTTAGAACAAGGCTACCATCCATCAACCACACCTATTCAAGAAAATGTTTTGGTTGATTAAAAGATTTTCTTCAATCCTTTTAGTTGTTGAGTTTAATGTTATTTGAGGTGCAGGGGAGAAGTACTCAGCCTTGGTACCTAGGCTGGACAATATAACAAGGGAAAAAAGGTTTCCCAAATCCGGAAACCCACGTCCCCTGCACACTATCTGAAAGGCTAATGCCTGTATATATATTTTTTACTGTTAGAGGCAGGGTCTGTTGTTCTAAACTCCACCAGCGGAGTTGAAGTCCAGACCTTCCCTCTTGCGTTAGAGACAATTTGCTGAACAGTTATTATATATTTTTGACCTTATTGCACTTAGGTGATTTTCAAAAAGAAACGCAATTAGTAGATGACAATTCAAATTTGATCTAAAACAAACATTTATTGTTATAAAACATTTTGTTTGACTGGCCCAACGCATTTCGAGTTTACTTATACTCTTCATCAGGGGCAAACATTCTTTTTCTTACGAAGTTCGATGAGAGAAGAAAAATATTCCAATATTAATTCCATATTTCAATCCGTATTATTTTTATACATGGATTAATCTCAACATTTTAATAATAACATGATTCAGTGGCTCAACCTGAATTTATCACAGAGGTACTAAGCACTTGTCCCTTTGTTATTATTATTTTAGCACAATTAGTTCACAACACCAGTTTCATTTTAGGTATAAATTCATGAGTTCAGAGATTCGGGTGACAAACCCAATATCGTTGATTTGAAGTTTGGACAGCAAGGGTAACAGAAATATGCTTGTCATTTACCCTATACAGTATGCAATGTATTTTGAAATTATGGAGGTTATAGCCTTGATATACAGTATACAAAAATAGAGACTCTTGACTACCCCCTCATTATCGAACCAGGATAGGGCTGGTGATATGTACTGTCATCTTAATTAATAAATTCCCATTTACCTGGTCTGATCACACGTATCTAACCAGCATTATTGTTTTGGAATTACTCAGTACCATAAATTACCACATGCTGTTTGTGCACCACAGAAACCATCGCTTATACATACTTAAGCACATACTACAAAACACTCTTCATCAATGAGTCTGATATGAATTTATTGTTTAAACACATTTAGAAAAAGATTTTGTGAAAAATTTGAGAAGAGTTGATAAAAACATGGAAAATGCAAATATCAATTACAATTCATCACTGCATGGTCAACTTAATCCATTTCTAAAAACAGAATCTTCTGTGCGGGGTTAATTGGATAAATCAACTGACTTCATTTACTTAAGCAGTATAACGATATCCGACTTCAATATCTAAAGAGTCGTTTGTCAATTGTCGGCATGTTTCGGCCCTTCTGGAGATTAAGGCACTATCTCTAGTGTCTCTACACCCAATAATTTCTCGGCCTTCTTCAGGACAGACAATTTCTTTTTATGCAGATGGAAACCTCTTTCATATACCCCAACAGGTTAGCACAATATCCCGGATGGACATGACCTTCAGAAACCAGCTACGTCTTAGCCGTGTCAAGTCTTATTTTCTTTTCTTATTTCTTTGTGCCAGGTATTCGCAGGCCACAGCACCCTGCCTGTATTAGGGGCTTGAGTCGAAGTTCTGAAAATTGTTATCCAATGTTGTTAGTTGAACACCCAATGGTGCATACAAATAAACTTCAGCCCGCCACGTTTATTCACATCACGCGGTAAACTCGTGGCCCATCGCCTGCACAACCGTCCTATACTTGCACCCCACTTTTGGGAAAAACGCGCTGAGTAATGGGGTTTAATTGCACTGCCAGTGCGGAAGGAACTCTCTAATCTCACACTGGTAGCCTAAACCCAACACTAACTTTCTGGTTACAGCCTTGAGCCACTGAATCATGTTTTATTAAAATGTTGAGATTAATCCTTACTAACCCCACAACACTACCATTACATGATGATTGTGTTAAGTTCAAAGAAATTGTTTTTGGTTTAAAACATTGACTTTCACTATATGTTTTTTATGTGATGTTCTGTATAAACAAAATGCATTTTTGTCTGTTCCTTTCAACATTAATCTTACTGAGTGTTTTGTATTAATAAATTAAAAGATGTATATCTCTATTGGTTTTGTCGCTATTCATTAATTGACATGTTAGGTAGCACTCTCTGCAACTAAACACACCTAGTACGTGTGTAGGCGGGTAGCTGTTTTTGTAGCACTTTTTCTATATATATGAGTTATACTGTGCAATGCTTAATTTGCAAGGCCCATCAATTTCATACCACTTAGTTTTCAACATACTAAAGGTAGCCTACAAGCCCCAAAAAAACTCCACCAATTCTTTGGAGGAAACCTAATAAGTCAATCACTCAAGAGTTTGTCATTGAAGTTATCAAAACCAGGGAAGAGTTGCTCTCCCTACATCCAGGCCTGAAAGCTTGAAACATCTAATATGGCTTCATTTGCCCATTTAAATGCAGATGGCAAAGGAGAAGAATGCAAGAGAGGAGAAATGTGTGGTAAAACTTCAACCCAAGTCTGAGAACCTAGGAGTGAGCACACCGAAGAAGGCAGGTGTAGTAAACCTTTAAACCTGACCTGAGACCCCACAGTGCACAGCTTGTGGAGGAGGGTAACATAGGGTGCAGGAACTCTTTTAAACCCACAGGAGGGCATTAAAACCTTTTTGAGCATATTGTGAGAAAGGGGTCCAGTTGGCCGTAAAAGGAAGAATAGAGCCTCTCATGTTTGCAGTGAGTTTCTCCATCGCAAGAATGGACCACACTTTGTCCATCCACAATGTAACTGAAGGGGCCACAGTCTTCCTCCAGAGGTGGAGTATGGACAGCTTAGCTGCCAACAATAGGTGTGCGAGCAGCTTGCACTCATTTCTTGTACAGTGCTGTTCCAACAAGGCGTCGAAACCCAAAACACAAAGCTTGCCACCCCTAGAATATCCTTCAGCTTAGACCTAACCGCAAGCCAAAAGTTTTGTATGCCCGGGCACTCCAATGCAGTGTGAAGCAGGGTTCCTTCCATCCCACAATTCCTCCAGCACAACTTAGAGTTAGTTGGGTGGGAACGGTGGAGGCGGAACAGAGTTCTGTACCACCTCGTCAAAGGTTTTGCTTGTGTTTCCACGCCAGATGTGGAAATAGTGCATTAGAGGTCCCCCTATGTATCCTTTCCCATTCCTCCGGGGGATCACCTCTCCCCTCTCCTTCTCCCATCCATCACAGTAAAACCTTGGGCGGGGGCTGCCAGCGTGTTGATGGTTGATGATTTTGGAGATCAGCCCCTTGGATTCAACAGGTTCGTGGCACACTATCTCCAGAGGGGTGAGCTGCCTAGTAGCCGATTTCTGAATAGTAGGGTGAAGGGCCCAGCGTCTAATTTGTAGATAGCAGAAGCAGTCCACCTCCAGGAGGCCATTCTCTGCTTCAAATGACTTTATCTTCACTTTAACAAATAAAGTCTCCCAGCTTACCAAGGCCCCTGTCCACCAAATGCTTGAACCCTTTGTCATTCCTACCAGGGGTAAAGTCGTTGTTGCAGAACAGTGGAGTAAAAGGTGGCGGGAAGGAGCAGACCCCAGACGATCCCTCCTAAAGGATCCCACATCTCCAACGCAGCCCTAGTAATAGGGTTTACATACAATCCCTGTGCACTCCCCCCTGTAGGTAGCCATGGTTGTGTCCACAGGCGGCATCCAGCAACCGCCTGCTCCATATCCACCAATATTTCAATATTTCAATATTTTGCCCGAGTCCCTCTGGACCCAGTCAGCCAGAGGCCTGGTTTGCGAGGCCCATAGTAATTCCACAGTCTGGGGAAGGATAGGCCACCCCGGTGCTTGGAGCGTACAGCGTATGCTTATTTACTCTAGGTGAGCCCCCTGTCCCTCATAAGAACCTCAGCAGCATGGCTTCCCAGCCCCCATGCTGATCCATGGGTCCGGAATAGGGACTGATTCAAAAAGATACAAAGATCTCGAGAGTATATTCATCTTGATGACTGACATTTTGCCAAACCAAGGCAGATGTAGGTAGCCCCACCACTCAAGTCCTTCTTAATAGTGTGCACCAAACTGGGCTAGTTAGCCTTATACAAGAGGGACAGGTTTCCTGGTAAATTTATTCCCAGGTATTGCAAGGTTTTGGTTGCCCAGGAGTAGGGACATTTCTGCTGCAGTTCGGATTTCAGCACAGGGGGGATGTTAAGCCCGAAGATCTCTGATTTGGAACCATTAACCTTAAATCCTGAGACCGCCCAAAATCTATGTAATTCCTTGTCAACATGCACCAGGGATTGGACGGGATCAGTAAGGGACTGGATGACGTTGTCTGCAAATAGGTTTATTTATGCTGTACCCCAACTGAATTTTACTCCTGATATAAGAGGGTTAGCTCGTATAATCGTTGCCAATGGTTCCATAACCATTGCGAAGAGTAAAGGCGACAAGGGGCACCCTTTTCTCATGCCCCTACGCAACCCAATTGAAAGCGTGCCTATTCCATTGACTGACGGTTTGATATATTTTGGAGATCAGCCCCTTGGATTCATCAAGTTCCTGGAACACTAGCTCCGAAGGGGTGAGCCGCCTAGTAGGGGGTTTCTGAATAGAACAGTGAAGAGTCCAGTGTCTAGCCTGTAGATAGCAGAAGCAATCTGCCTACAGGAGGCCATTCTCAGCTTCAAATGACTATCTTCCCTTTAGCAAAAAAGTCTGCCAGCTTACCCAGGCCGGAGTCCACAAAATGCTTGAACCTATGTCATTTGTACCAGGGGTGAAGCCGTCGTTGCAGATCAGTGGAGTAAAAGGTGACGGGAAGGAGCAGGCCCCAGCCGATCCCCCTAAAGTATCCCACATCTCCAACGCAGTCCTAGTGTTAGGGTTTACATACAATCCCTATGCCCTCCTCCTTGTAGGTAGCCATGGTTGTGTCCACAGGCGGCATCCAGCAACTGCCTGCTCCATGTCCACCAATATTTTAAAGAGTCTCTCTAGACCCAGTCGACCAGAGACCTGGTTTGTGAGTCCCATAGTAATTCCACAGTCTGGGCAAGGATAGGCCACCCCGGTGCTTGGGGCCGTACAGCGTATGCTTATTTACTCTAGATGAGCCCCCCCCCCAAATAAGAACCTCAGCAGCATGGCTTCCCAGCCCCCCACGCTGGTCCATGGGTCCGGGATAGGGACTGATTGAAAAAGATACAAAGAACTCAGAAGTATATTCATCTTGATGACTGCCATTTTGCCAAACCAAGAGAGATGTAGGTAGCCCCACCGCTCCAAGTCCTTCTTAATAGTGTGCACCAAACTGGGGTAGTTAGCCTTAAACAAGAGTAACAGGTTTCCTGATAAATTTATTCCCAGGTAGTGCAAGGTTTTGGTTGCCCAGGAGTAGGGACATTTCTGCTGCAGTTAACAAGGGGGGTCCTGGGAAACTCTCTGTCAGACATGAGTCCTGGTTACAAGAGCCTTACCCAGAGTCTTTAGCTCACTATCTTTCACAGAGAAGAAATATCCCAAACATATCAGTCTTTGTCCTACCCTGGAGCAGTCCAGCACCGAAATGCTAGGCAATTCTCCTCTGAACAAGAGTACGAACAGCAACCCCAGACACATGTTTTGGTCTGGTTGAACATCATCAGTAGGGTGTAGCTGTGCCTCTCTAAGAATAGTGAGCAAGGGGTCCACGTCTGGATTACCCTAGTAACTAAGAGTGAGACCCAAAGTTACTTGAAATATCCAAATAACAAGGGGGGTTTAGATTTCAGCAAAGGGGGGATGTTAAGACGCGAGGATCTCTTACTTGAAACCATTAACCTTAAATCCCAAGACCGCCCCAAATCTATGTAATTCCTTGTCAACATGCACCATGGATGGACTGGATCAGTAAAAGACAGGATGACGTTGTCCGCAAACAGGTTTATTTATGCTGTACCCCACCGAATTGTACTCCCGTTATAAGAGGGTTAGCTCGTATAATCGTTGCCAGTGGTTCCATAACCATTGCGAAGAGTAAAGGTGACAAGGGGCCCCCTTGTCTCATGCCCCTACCCAACCCAATTGAAAGCGTGCCTATTCCCTTGGCCATCAGCTGGGCTGATGGGTTGATATAATTGGCGAAAATCATGTGCCGCATTTTAGGGCCTACATTGTTTCACCAGGACTTCCCGCAAGAACCCCCACTCAACTCTATCAAACACTTTCTCGCTGTCCAACGCCAATAGGAGAGAGTCCGCCTGATTTCTCCCAGATTTGTCAACTAAGTGTAGGATCCTCCTAATGTTATCTGCTGTGCCTCTACCCCATATGAACTCTGATTTGTCTTGATCTGTAATTGCCGGCATCAGCTTTTCAAGCCTACCCGTTAGAATTTTGGTGAAGATTTTTTTATCTAAATTTAAGAGGGCTTTCGGTCTGTAGGAGGAGCACTGCTTAGGGTCCTTTACCAGCTTGGGTATAAGTACCATCAGGGCCTCCTTCATGAATTCTGGGAGTACCCCCCCCCCCACCACATTACTCAGTTTTTTGTGTTGTCTACCTTGCCTGCTATTCCAAAATTAAAAATAAAACCTTAACTAGAATTTAGTGATCCCTGTCCTCATGGCAGTATTTAACATTTAAAAAAAGCAGAGGTGAATATATGAAAATATATCTGACTGCTCAGACATGCCGAAGTTACACTGAGTCATATACATCTAATAGATTGAGATGATTCATTATGAAATTGAGATTTAATCTGAAAATTCATCAAGTTCTAAGGGTTTAAACCAAAGCCCCATAGGAGAAATGCTCATGTATTTTTTCGCATGGCCACTGGAGTAATCCAGACTACAAGACACTTCTTTGTAGGCGGTACTTGTCTCCACCACGTTTGTGTTGGATTTTAAGTCATTTTGTAATTAATAAACATGAATTGTTTTTAGATCCCTTTTGCTTGAGACTACTAAAGGGGGAGGATATTTCATTAACCATCAATGGTTTTACTTAACCTGATTTATATAACCAAACTGAAGATCAGATCAGTGGTTAACTTGTAACATATTGTCGTGTTTAATTTATTAGTAGTTGATGACAGAATAATTGTACTTAATCCTTTATCAAAGTGGTTATCGTTTAATGTATTTAACCAGAGCTGGTCCGATAGCACAGCGAGTAGAGCGCTCGCTTTGACGTCTGTGCAGAGCCTGCTGATGCAGGTTTGAATCCCGGCAGGCCCAAACTCATCCTTTCATCCTTCCAAGGTCAATAAATGAGCACCACACACCGTAGGTAATAATAAGCAGCGCTCAGATGCCTGAGGTTTCGTAGCGCACAAGATGTTTTTGCTCTCAAAAGCAGCCATGTACAGTTTTCCCAGTTTAGGAGAAAAGGCTGTCCCCCCTAGTGTTGCCTTTAATTTATATGGATTATGCTTCTTTAAAAAGGACATGGTTATGGGTAAGGGTCAGCCATATTAGTTCCACCATAAATCTGTGGATTTGGGCCTTTGTTTAACTACGTCTTAGCCACTGCGAGGGTCCTATCTTGAAGCATGTTTGAATAGAGTACAGAGCTATCCAGGCAAATAATCCCATTGGCTGCAGGGCCATACCTTAACCCCTCAATGAGTCTAAGGGCATTTCCTGTGTCTCTAAGAATGGTTGGACATTCTGAACCAGCGGTTAGAGGAAAAATATAACTTAATATAGTTAGAGGCTGTATTCCAAATCAGAGACAGTGGGCCTCATTACGAGTCCGGCGGTAACCGCGGTGGTAAAACCGCCTGGTTACCGCTGAACTCGTATTACCATTCCGCCTCCGTGACTCCTGGAAATACCAGGGCATCACGACCCTGGTGTCCTGGGAATCCCGGAGGCGGAATGGTGTAAATCCCCATTCCCATTGAGTCCAATAGGACTCAATGGGAATGGGGAAGTGGAAACACCGGCACCATCTCGTGATGGTGCTGTTGTTCCCACGTCCGCCTGCAGGCGGGAGGTGTTCACCCCGCCGGGTCAGACCTGGCAGGAAGATCACCTCCCGCCTGCAGGACTCACGACCTGTAATGAGGCCCAGTGAGTCTCCCTGGTTGTATACATTGCATTTTTATGAATTTTTGGTAACACTCTGAACAAGGGAATTCTAAGGATTTTGCAGTTCTGGAACAGCTTTTCCTGTAGACTGACTGGTCCATTGGATGTGGCCCTGCTTGTGCATTCTGCAATCAGTTCCTGTGTTTCTTTTGTAGGACATCTCTGTGCTGGTAGGGAAGTGTAGATGATTGCTAAACAGTTACAACAGTTACATTGCTGTTTCATCAGAGAGTTTTTTGCAAACACCACAATTCCACCGCCCTTCTCTACCGGTTTTATGTATAACATATATAATACTAGCTTAAGTATCCGGCTTTTCCCCGGATGTCCATTCTGCGATTTATTTTCATATTACACCGAAAAAGATGAACAAATATTGTTGTTTGCCACAAAGGAACGATTTGATACATGTTAATTTCACTAATTAATTGAACACCAAATTTGTATTTACCTCTGATTTTAATTCTCACATGAATATCAAATTTGTATGCTTACTCTGATTATTTGCAGTGTGTGTTTAGCAGCAAAAATGGCCACCACTGCAAATAATCAGAGTAAGCATACAAATATGATATTCAGAGATAAATGAAAATTTGGTGTTCAATTAATTGAAAGTATTGCAAGTATCGAGTTTATCGCAAAAGAAATCAATGAAAAGAAAGACACACAAACTCTCTTCTAAAACGCAAGACCAATTTAGCCAAGACAGCGCAATGATGACCTGTAGATGGCGCGCGAAACACCACAAAACGTAATGCCAAAAACCAAAACATTTATTTTTCTGGGAATGGGATGACCTATCGTGCTCAAAATAGTTGCATTAATTTGACAATCAAATAAAGAATATTACATGCAAAATTCATGATGCCAGACCTCACCACTCATGAGGAGTTACTTCCCCAAGATCAATGCCATATACAAATCCAAAAACAAACATGACTTTGTTTTATATATATATATGGATATGTTGATTTATTCATAATCCTCATGGGGCCTGTCTTACCTCTGTGGTCAAATTGGAAGGAGTGTATTTGGGAGTGAAATATATATCCCTCACCCCCCTTTGGGGGTACGATTTTCAAAAACCATAACTTTGATCTTTGGAGTGAACATTGATGTGTCTACAGTATGACAACAAGAAGGGAAGCAACAGGTTAGTTATATGCAGGTATTGGGTGCATGCTGCCGCTTTTTGCAAAGGTGGCCTGCATACAAGAGATAGAGTAAAGGAGTAATGAAAGGTGCAGTCTCTAAGATAACTGCTTACCCCACACATGCATATACACTAGTGTAACCCCCTTGCAGAGATTAAAAGAAAGGAACTCAGGGCAAGAAGTTGCGCCAGAGATCCGGAAGAGAAAAAGGAAAAAGGTTTCAGTAAAGGAACCTCGCACGTGGTAGTGCTGGGGACAACAGTCTCAACCCTCCATCAAGAGGGTGGTACTGGCACTCTACTCTGTGCCCATTCACTGCCGCTGCCCGGGTCTTTAGGTGGGCACACCTGAAATCCTCATTTCTGCCCCCTACATGACATCTAGTCACCGCCAGGCCCCGGACATTATTAGGTACCAAAGCTCCCTACAGCAGGGGAACACCCAATGTTTTCAACTCTCTTGGGTTGCATTTAAATTAAAGGGGCTGCCCCTTTCAAGCGGCTGACTAGGACTCCCCAGGCCACATCTGGCAGACGTGGCCCAGGTGGAGAAGAGTTGTTGGGACTCCCCATGCTGCATCTGATCACTGGGCTGCACCTTTCATATGCAGCCCAGCTCAAGTAAAGACTTTGGGCCCCCCACACATTGCTGCTGCTATTGCCCGCTGTCTGCCTGCCCGGGCCATCTCGAGAGAGCATGAAAACCAAGAAGAACATTGTGAAAGAACAGCAGCAAAGACCTTGAGACAGCCTGGCCAGGTTGTCTCACAAGTAAGGTGTTTTACATATGGTTTTTGATGCAGTGCACAGTATGGACTTTGTATATATTTTTTAAGACATTTTGTTCATTTATCATATTTGAAAGGACTCTTTTTATATTTCTTTTTAGATATGCAGCTGCTTAGGATTAATTAAATTGTATATAGTGTCTTGTGATTTCCCCTTTTTGTAAAAATAAACTCTCAATACCTGGCTGGTGTACCGGAAGTGAAAAATATAAGTGAGCATATAACAATCAAAAGAACCGTACACCAGCATTCCTTTATCCGCCTTTCCTGTGCCAGTTACTTTAACCCAGTGTCTTTTTCCTTAGAGGTATTTGGGGAAAATCCTACCCCAACCTTCTGCCCTTTCCTCATCCACATCACAGCGGGGCTCGCCGGTGTGATCTTGGACCCAGGTAAGCGGAGGTTGGAGACAGGTAAGAGGCGGGTCAAGTCTTCAGTAAAGTTATATAAAAAGCATATTGTGTGCCCGCCTACACCTGTCTCCTAATACGATGCCCGGTAGACTCCCCATCCATTTCTTGGCGGCACTGCTGAGATCACCTTTGGTGTGCCTATACCCTGCCTACTTACCTCATACCGACCCCTTTTCCTTCCCAGGCTAGTGTACAGTTTGCTAGTGTAAGGTTCCATTTTTTTTCCAGCCAATCCGTTGTCTTTTGCACGTTTGTGGATAGAGAATTGTAGATAAGGTTATAATCATTGTGTTTGTAATTTTTACCTGATTTTCCACCCTCTCAGACAGACAGATACAATCCTCATGGATTGGCTTTAGGTAGCAAGCTGGGCTGAGGGTGAGCGGATTAAGCCTGACCATTGCTTTATCATAGATGACGTCACTTGGAGTACACCTCTACAACAAGTACTCAGGTTGCCGGCATCCCTGGAGTCCCTCACTGGCCAGGTCAAATGCCTGGATAAAGCCCCTGGCCTAGCAGGAACCAGAATCCTGGTCTGCTATGGACCTAACGAAGTTGACCCTGCGACATTGCCCCTTACCATCCATGCGGGAGACCCTATAATGTAATATCCTCTCTGGGCATTGACCACATGGACAGGGTTGCAGGCTAGTGAACCAGCCACACCACCTATGCTTAGCCCAAATCCTGCCTTGCCCGGCGCAACACCCAGTCATCCTGCAGCACCCAGTGTAGTTGCCTTCATGGCTGTGCCCACAAGCACCTCTATTTTCCAGGGCGTAGAGCGCATGCTAGTGCTACACAAGAGGATAGAGTCAGCGAACTGATTGCTTCCTTCATGGCGGATGCCTTCAAAGACGTGCTACACAAGACCATCACAACACCATCTGAGCGGACCAGGCAAACCAAATGATACACGACTGGAGCGCTACATACTAGGAGAGTCTGAACAATCCTTCTTTGAGAGTCATCCAGGAGCTCTGTGCCCGGAGCTGATGGTGAAATAGTATGCCACCCACTTCCAACAGGGTGAGCGACTCGCTGTATATCTGGCTAGGACCGAGCCATTTCTTCAGCTAACTTTACAACGGAAAGGGATTGAGCCTAACAGCGTGAACCTGGTCAGGCTGTAATAGGTCATTCGTGGAGCCAAATCGCTGCTGCTTTTGCTTCTGCAGCAACATCTCAGCGAACAGACTAGAAACCACAACCGTTTTATGAACTGGTCCAAGAGGTGCATATTCTGGAAGGCGAGATGGAGGGCGCAGTGTACAGTTTATCAAGTCAACTGGTATCTCCATTGTGACAAATCTGTGGATGTCGTCTCTTCTCCAATGGGGGAGGACCCTTCTCCTGTTGCCATGTTGGTGCAGCCAGAGTTCAATAATCCCCTTTGGGATGGTGCACCATGGGAGGATCACATGGGGAGGGAAAACCCTCATGGGATGAGGGATGACAGCCGAGGAGAGATGCAGTATATTTCTACCCCTGTCCCAGCTCCCTCACCTCCTTACCCTCTCCAGAATCTTGGAATCTCTTATACTCCTATGAATGTGAGCAAAGTAGACCGTTGTCCTCCTCTGAAAAGTACTGATATGAAAAAGAACAATTATTACATTTTAGAGAAATGTACTGAGATGAAGAAGATGCGTGGAGTGCAGAAGAGCACCCTGCGGAACCACTGTAAGCAGATCAACCTATTCAACCTCGCCAAACTCATCTATGGAATTAAAAGGAAAGAAGGACTTCCCACACAGGATAGTCCTCCCTGGAGGAGCCATGAGGAAAGGCACTGTGTCTGCTGGAGACGGGAAGAAAGCTGGGTTACAGAGGAAGAAGCCGATAGCTCCAGAGCCGGTCCTGAGACAGCGGAAAGGACGGCAGGCTAGCGATGCAGGCAAAAGGCTTGGGAAGCACGATGGCTTCCAGAAGGTCGGTTCATGCTGCAGAACCACCGCAGACCAAGCAAAGCCCCCCCAAGCACCACGAGTCCCGCTGCAGATGGAAGAAGCTGGAAGAAGGCGGACGCCCTCGCAAACCAGGAAAACAGGCAAGCAGAGGGGCAGAAAGACGCTAGGGACCAGAGAAGGTGGTGGCAAGCAGAGAAGGGGGGAGAAATATCTCGAACCTAGGGTCTGGGACCCTGAGAAGCAGAGAAGGTGGTGGCAAGCAGAGAAGGGGGAGAAATATCCTGAACCTAGGGTCTGGGACTCTGAGAAGCAGAGAAGGTGGTGGCAAGCAGATACAGGGTTGACATATCCCCAACCTATGGTCTGGGACCCTGAGAAGCAGAGAAGGTGGTGGCAAGCTGAGAGGGGGGAAAAATCCCCCAAACCTAGGATCTGGGACACTGAGAAGTAGGGGAAGTGTTGGTAAACATATGAGGGGGAGAAATACTGCAAACTAAGGATCTGGGACCATCAAAGCAATATTGATGAAACTTTCACATCTATGATAATATATGGCAGTGCCTTGCAGGAGAGTACACCAAGCCTACCTAGAAGGAGAGATACTGAAGACAGGTGAGTCTGGACCTCGCTCCCATAATAGAAATACATCAGTTGGTCATCCTCATAGTCACAGCACCTGGGAGAAAGGTGAACCAGGTTGGCTGTGCAATAGGAAGTTCTTGGCAGAAGAGCACACCAAGTCTACCTAGAAGGAAAATTGTTTAAACCAAGCGAGTCTGGGACTCAAACCCATATAAGCCGGACAATCATTACTCCTCTTCATAGTCACACTACCGGAGAGAAGAGTGAACCTGGTTGGCTGTGCAAAGGAAGAGAAACCTGGCGAAGGGAGATGACCCAGTGGGATTTGTGAACATTGTGGCAAAGCTAAGAGAAGGAAGGTATTTTCTTGGCTCTTCAGGGAAGTGGAAACTAAACCAGGTCAAGGGAATCATTCCCTCTTGGACTTGTGAACATTGTTATAATTCAAGAAAAAGAAGGCATCCTCTTGACCCCTGTGAAACTTTGTTTGTTTTTGCACTTTTTGGAACTTTGTGTTATGAACTTGGAAAATAATTATGAATAACCTACTAAGAAGACAACCCCTTTGCACATTATATTGAGTTGTTAGTGTGAAGGGCTAGAGTTAGGGTTTTAACACAATGGTGGACTTATTTTTATTTTGACATCCTGACGGATCCATTTGAGATTTGTGTTGAGGAAGAGAACCCCCTCTAAGCTTTGGGGCTAGTGAGGCCTTTCCCCAACCCTACTTTCATTTAAATAAAAGTGTGTAGCAACAAAAATGCCACCTATGTGTTACTCTCTCACTACTGCGCCTTCACACCATACACTGCCCCAAAATATAATTTACGACATCAAGTGGAGGAGTTGCGCCAAACCATCCAGGTGATGCAGCTGCAGAGGGTGCTGGCCAAGCCACTGGCTGTAATGACATCCAGGCCACCAGAGCGTGGAAGAGGCTCTACTCCGCCATCCCGAGAGAGAACACCAGCTCTTTCGGCATGCTCAAGAGCCACGGCAGCCCCAAGTTAACCAATAGTGTGCCGCATCACTTCAGCCTTGGCAGTTCTGCCACAGGTGTGGACAGGAGGGTCACACCTTCCTTATGTGCATGAACCAACCGGATTATATCCGAGTTGCTGCAAGTTTCCAGGCCTTGAACCCTCCAACACATACGAAGGTGGGAAGCACCAGCGAGGACCAGGAAGCGGAGCACCTCAATCCTCAATCCTGCAACACATACAAAGGTGGGAAGCACCAGCGAGGACCAGGAAGCAGAGCACCTCAATCCTCAATACTACTGCGCTCCAACCGAGTAGAGACAAGTAACAAGTCTGCACCATCAAGTGGGTCCAAGGCTTCAGTGACACCATCGGTGGACAAGTCACCTGGGAACCAGCATCCACTCATACCCACTAGTTGACTCGAGAGGAAGATCACCTGTAGTCAAACCACCAGCAAACGCAGCACTAGAACATCATTGGCAATACCTGATGAGCTTGTAGGATCACCAGCCACTGTAACAATTGCCATCGCTGGGACACAGGCACAACCGCCTCTGGCTTGCAGCTCACAGGTGACCATTGTCTATGAGCCATTCTACAGAAAACACCTGGCACATATCCCATTGGATCCCTTGGGTGTACTGAACCTTCTCGGCGGGGAGACAACCCTTGCCAATATCTGGGGTACATCCGGGTCAGACTGCAGTTTCCATGTGATATAACTGGAGGCCCCACTCCTATAGACACCCTGGCTCTGTTCTGAAGCAGTCAGCGTGAAGATATTCAACACCAGTGGTGATTAGAACTAATTCCTCGATGTTGGATGCACTGGCAGCATTATGTCGAGAGATGGCTGGACCATGATATTCCAGCATGTTGCCCATGCACCCAATGTGTTAACAGGTGTACTTGCAGAGAGAGAGCTCCAGAGCTCTACATGATAGACCCATTGGAGATGTTTGCACCACCCTGTTCGGGCAGATCACAACCCTGGCACATGACACTCTGATGGTTTCTGGCAGAGTGCAACTCAGCGGTAAGCAACGACCAAGACATCTGGTGATGTAAGCAACAGAACGTGGGGAGCTCCTAGGGGGTTTACTGGTATTGCAGACGCTGGTGACAATGGATGGAACTGACCTGAAGTCCATCAAGGTACTGGTCATTAATGTGACCAATAGGACTGTCTGCTTACCAGGGTACACCATCATCCCACAGTTCCACCTGACCACTTCTGGAGCCCCAGCGAGTATTGCCACCGGCCCATCCGTGACAGCGTTAGATCTGAAGACCTTGGACTTGGGAGACTCCCCAATCTTAGAGAGGGACAAGGATCACTTGAGGGAGCAGCTCGCCATGCACACCGAGGCATTCTCAACAAGCCCCTGGGATATTGAGAACGCCCTTCAGGGAGCGGTCATGATGCCTAGCCTCAGGAGAAATGGAGGATGTACGCACCATCTGGATGATCTCCTGCAGGCAAGGATTATCCAGGAGTCCCAGGAGCCCCCACGCTTCTCCCAACATCATTGCCCACTAGAAAAACAGGGATGTCTAGATGTGCATTAATTACCATCGACTTAACACCTATGCTATTCCGGACCAGTATATCATCAGAAAGCATGGTTTCCCTTCTCCTAGCTTTCACTTGGCAATGAGTCAGAGACTTTCGATTGTACAAGGGATTTGATGCAACCCTTGTAGGGCTACTTTGACACCTTACGCCGCCCTTTGCTAGGGCCTTCGGGTACTTGTAGTTTCAACACAAAACAATAGGGGTCAGCGAGAGTCCTTTGAATGAGCACACCTGCAGCGCCTGACCACTCTGCAGCTGGCCCTTCTCTGGACTTTCCCAAAAGTCGGAACACACACAAGTTCTTTGTTCACAAGTTCCTTGCGTTCATATAATGTTGCTGATTGCAACCTTGGGCTCAACACAGTTCGGTTTGCTATCAGCTTTCTCCGACTCACAGGCTGTCCTGAATCCATTGGCTTGTCTTGCTTCGGGAGTCAAGGATGGTACCACGGTAGCCAGAGTGCCTCCTTGCCTTTGCTATCAATGCGGGAGCCCGTGCACTGTTGATATCTGCTACTCCACACGCCAACTGTAAATCCCGATCTTATAGTTCCTTTTGCGGAGGCTTCGCAGGACTGGGTTGAAAAGGTCAAGGGCACTTCCCTCCTTGTCGTCCTTTCGGGTCTCGCCACCTTTCATCTCTGTTTGAACTGCCGGTCCGGAATAGCTGCTACTTGTGTGGTTGGCCTTGCTCAAAGTGTGTTCATGTGCTCCACCTTGTATCCCTATGGGGAAGAGAAAGGGCCGTCATGTGTGTATAATTATTGGCAATTACCTAACTCTGCCTGACTCGTGTGTTGGGACATATCAGGTAAACAGCTTTGTTATTAGTCGGTTGTCTGTCACGGTGTAAGAAAGTGTTAATGTCAGAAAAGGGGCAGGTAGATTTTCTACGTTTCCTACGGGGTAGGATGGGGAAAAGGTGTCATAAGGAAGGGGGTGGTTGGTCAACTTAGAAAGGTGAGCTTTATAGGGTTTGTGAATTGAATCAGGGAAACCGTGGGAAGGATAGTGTTTTGTCACAACAGATTGGGAGTTCGGGAAATAATAATCAGAGGAGTGTGGAGGAGAATGATTTGGAGTATTCCGGTATGCAACAGTAGGACAGGGATTCTGGGAGATGTAGTGTCCTAGTGCAGAGGGTTTTGAGTTTCTATTGGATTTACCAGATATGGAGGGGTTGTTGGATTTGAATAAGAGAGATCCTTTGGGTGGAAGGGAGGTAGATATGGAATGACCTACCAAGGCCTCAGGGACTTCGTCCTCCTTGCCTTCGTCCCTGGTATAATACTGCGTTTCACCTCGGGTATTTCTACACGCATAAATCTGGGCTCCCTTACCTAGGTGATCCTCCCTCGCTCGTCCGCCCCCAGGGTTGGGATCTGAGAGCGCCAGCCCTTCCCTGGCCACCTGAATAAGGGATTCTCAATGTTTACTTGGGAGAATACCCCAGGTTTCTTACAGGTTGGACAAGTGCCAGTTTTGCCGGATGAGCATCAAATACATCGGACACATCGTCTCTGTGGACGGCATCGCTGTGGATCCGGCAAAGATGGACACCCTCCTCACCTGGCCAGGACCTCCAACCCTCAAGGAGTTGGAGTTTCCTGGGATTCTGTAACTACTACAGGAGGTTCATGACAGGATATGCCAACATCGCCCCTCCACTTGTGGACCTCACCAAATGATACCCACCTACCCAGAGGAGTCGGAGAAATACTGCCAACTCTCGGGTCATCTATATCATCCACGGGAGCCCATTGGTGAGCGGTTGACTGACCGATGCCAGGAAGCCTTCGAGGGGCTCGAGCAGACGCTCATCACAGCACCAGTACTGGCCTACGTGGATCCCCAGTTGCCTTACACCTTGCACATGGACGGAAGTCTACAGAGATTGGGAGCTGTTCTCTACCAAAAGGCCAACAGTGAAATGAGACGGTCGCTTTCACCAGCCGAGGCCTGCACACGACAGAGAAGAAGTACCCAATCCACAAGTTAGCATTTTTGACATTGAAGTAGGCCATTACTGAGAAATTCCAGGATTACCTCTATAGCGCCACCTTCACAGTGAGGACGGACAACAATCCCCTTACCTATGTGCTGAAGTTGGCAAAGCTGGATGCTACTAGACACTGATGGCTCGCCGCACACACCGTCCACATACAATTTCAGTTTACAATACAGTCCTGGACACACTAACAACAATGATGATGCCCTCTCTCGGAGGCCTCATGCTTAGCTGGATGATACAACTGGATCCACCTCATGGTAGTAGTTGTTTTCAGCAGGCATTAGAGCTATCTGCCAGGCTGCAAGAGGAGTGTGGAGGAGAATGATTTGGAGTATTCCGGTATGCAACAGTAGGACAGGGATTCTGGGAGATGTAGTGTCCTAGTGCAGAGGGTTTTGAGTTTCTATTGGATTTACCAGATATGGAGGGGTTGTTGGATTTGAATAAGAGAGATCCTTTGGGTGGAAGGGAGGTAGATATGGAATGACCTACCAAGGCCTCAGGGACTTCGTCCTCCTTGCCTTCGTCCCTGGTATAATACTGCGTTTCACCTCGGGTATTTCTACACGCATAAATCTGGGCTCCCTTACCTAGGTGATCCTCCCTCGCTCGTCCGCCCCCAGGGTTGGGATCTGAGAGCGCCAGCCCTTCCCTGGCCACCTGAATAAGGGATTCTCAATGTTTACTTGGGAGAATACCCCAGGTTTCTTACAGGTTGGACAAGTGCCAGTTTTGCCGGATGAGCATCAAATACATCGGACACATCGTCTCTGTGGACGGCATCGCTGTGGATCCGGCAAAGATGGACACCCTCCTCACCTGGCCAGGACCTCCAACCCTCAAGGAGTTGGAGTTTCCTGGGATTCTGTAACTACTACAGGAGGTTCATGACAGGATATGCCAACATCGCCCCTCCACTTGTGGACCTCACCAAATGATACCCACCTACCCAGAGGAGTCGGAGAAATACTGCCAACTCTCGGGTCATCTATATCATCCACGGGAGCCCATTGGTGAGCGGTTGACTGACCGATGCCAGGAAGCCTTCGAGGGGCTCGAGCAGACGCTCATCACAGCACCAGTACTGGCCTACGTGGATCCCCAGTTGCCTTACACCTTGCACATGGACGGAAGTCTACAGAGATTGGGAGCTGTTCTCTACCAAAAGGCCAACAGTGAAATGAGACGGTCGCTTTCACCAGCCGAGGCCTGCACACGACAGAGAAGAAGTACCCAATCCACAAGTTAGCATTTTTGACATTGAAGTAGGCCATTACTGAGAAATTCCAGGATTACCTCTATAGCGCCACCTTCACAGTGAGGACGGACAACAATCCCCTTACCTATGTGCTGAAGTTGGCAAAGCTGGATGCTACTAGACACTGATGGCTCGCCGCACACACCGTCCACATACAATTTCAGTTTACAATACAGTCCTGGACACACTAACAACAATGATGATGCCCTCTCTCGGAGGCCTCATGCTTAGCTGGATGATACAACTGGATCCACCTCATGGTAGTAGTTGTTTTCAGCAGGCATTAGAGCTATCTGCCAGGCTGCAAGTCAGCAGGAGCCAGACAGAGCCAGGAGCGTGGATTGCTCGGGTGGTACCTGCCATCTACTGAAACATCACCAGTTTGGAGGTATCTGAGATACCGCGTCTGACCCTGTCATGGGATTTCACCCCATTCTGCTTACTGAGCTTAGAGACCTATGCTACTCCTCACTGATGAGGCCCAACTAGGCCGAAACTTGTTTGGGGATGCTTGTTGTCTTGTGCAGAAGGGATGTGACCAAACAGTTTGGGCAGGACTGCCCCTTTTGGGGTGTGACCAAGCCTTATTTGCAAAATCATCTTTCCCCTTTTGTAATGGCTTGGCAGGTGAAGAATTATGATCTGGAAGGTTGCCCAGAGCAATGCCAGAGGTTAGGACTAATTTCAAACCTTCCAGCCATCACCTCTTTTGTTTTGCGTAAGTCACCCCGAGTGGGACGGGTATGCCCAGACGTGGGTCCCATGCCTGCTGAGCCTGGAGACCTAAGCTACTCCTCACTGATGAGGCCCCTCTAGGCCAAAACATGTTTGGGGATGCTTGTGGTCTCACGCAGAAGGGATGTGACCAAGCATTTTGGGCTGGACTGCCACTTTTGTGGTGGGACCAAGCTTGGTTTGTATATGGTCAAGACCCTTTGCATTGTCCACAAGGCATTCTGGGGCTGGGGCCTGCACTACATCCAACGCTCTTTTCCAAAATACTTTCCTTCTCAAGCCCTTTGCTCAGCTACCTCCAACTCTCTAAGGGTTAGACACTTCTCCAGGCAGAGAGTGGGGGTTAGATCTCTCTCCTCTGCAGGTGCCTCCCTCTGGAATGGCCTCCCTGCCCCTCTCAAACTTGAGCCGGACCACCTGAAGGTCCGGAAGCAGCTCACAACTTTCCTCTTCTCCTCGGCTTTCTCCCTCTCCCTCCCCTACTGACCTACCTGCCTGCTGTACCGACGGGTTGCTTGGCTACCCTCAGAGTCTCACTGGGTAGCAGGATCGTTCTTAATCAGTCACCCGTGCAGTGCCACCGGGCCTAACACGGACTTAGGGGATGTAACTGTAGCCCTACAGTCCCTTTTTCTCCTTTAACTACCCATAGCTGTGCTGCCCTGGCTGCACTTACTCAGACATTGCAGCCCTGTTTTCCCCTCCGCTTCTCATTCTCGCAGTTGCACGATCTGAATGACACAAGGCCTAGTAATATTGTTCGTCTTGTCCACCCTCTGTCTTCCCTCCCTTGTGCTGTCACGCCTAGAAACACTTGTGTACAGGCATGTTATAAATGACATATACCATATCATACCATTATGGTCTTTCCCCTTTTATAATGGCTTAGCAGGCGAAGAACGGTGATCTGGAAGGTTGCCCAGAGCAATGCCAGAAGTTACGATTAAATCCAAACCTTCCAGCCATCACCTCATTTGTTTTGCTGCTGGGGAAGGAGCAACAGGTGGGACGCCATCTCGTCTAAGAATGTCCCCTCATAATAGAAGAACATTTATACTGTCGGCTTTAAAAGACCAAGTAGAATATAATGCCTTGAAAGGGATAAGCAAAATGTTCCTATATTGTATCCTGTGTGGATATATTAGGTAGGTAGAAAGAGTAGTAGTGGGATACATGCTTAAGGGCAGTCTTAACTGTAATACTTAGAACAGCAACAGTAGTGCTTTGCACATAAAACATATACTTAAAGTGCTTTAGTGCTTAAAGGGGCTCCCAGGATCCTATATTAGCATGGTAAAAGCAGCTGCATAGCAGAGGAGCTTTAGTTGTAGTGCCACAAACACAAAGTGAGAAGTATGTTTTTGAGTTAATATACATTCATTGATGTATTGAATTAAGTAACCATTTTACATAGCAAATCACTAAGCAGCTTCATAGCTTGAACATATCATACATGCATACATGCAAACATGCTTACATATGAGCAGGCCAGTACATGTATCCTACATGCATGCATATAGTTATAATGAGTAGTGTAAGGAATTCATGGTGGCAACAGTAAAGACAGACACAAGTGATCACAGTTCAAGGTTGTTTATTAAACTGTATAGGAAGGTTGGAAAAACGTATAATCTAAACGTAATCTAAGATGGGAGCAAGCTACGGCCATAAAATAATAATAAGGCAGTCCTAGTGGCGTCTTGTCAAATAAAAGGGCCTATACTAAGAAAAACCTATTGCCAAGCCAATCCTTACGCTAGATACAAAAAGAGTGTGGGATCATGTTCACAAGAAAGAAAGAAGTGTTCACAAATAATAAGTCAGAATGGGGTAGCCGCGGTTCCCCCTTCCCCACATTTTCAGCACAGGATAAGGTGGGATCTGGAGCACAGCACACGCTCAAGCTTTCTCAGTACGAGCCAACAGTTCCGCTCTCAACTATTAGGGCATTCAGTGGTTAAGTCTCCTTTCTACAAAAAATCTCTTTCCTCTGAGGAACTGATATCCTCAAAATAATAAACAAAAGGTTCCTTTTCCCATATACCTTGGGTGATGACTTTCACCCCTGGATCCCGCTCTTCCGGTCTCAGATCCACAAAACGTTCTTGGAAATATCAGGACCTTCGGTAGTTAAGTTTCTAGCTTCTCAGGGTCTGATGAGCTCAAAATAATACACAAACGTTCTTTCATAATTGTACTTCGTGTGATAATTCTTCACCCCTGGGTCCCCCTCTTATGGGCTCAGACCCCTCTCGAATATCAGCCTCACTCCGTCGGGTTCCACCTGGCTTGTATTCAAAAGATTTCTCTGTTGTACTTCACGTGTCAGTGGGGTGAAGGCTTCTCACCCCTGAGCCCCCCACTTCTGGGCTCAGACCCTCCTTGAATATTTGCCTCCCTCTGTCAGGTTCACTACGGCCCTTTTCTCCCTCTCTACGGCCCTTTTCTCCCTCTTCCGGGCTCAGACCCTCCTCGAATGTTTGCTTCCCTGTGTCAGGTTCACTACGGCCCTTTTCAGTGGGTGATGGCTTTTCACCCCTGGACCGCCCTCTTGCGGGCTCAGATCCCTCTTGAATGTTTCCTCCATCTGTCGGGTTCACTAAGGCTTTTGTCAATTCAACTTCATGGCAATTACAAACCTTAATGTCTTTTTAAACAGTTCACTGTGGACATCCCTCTGCCAAGTTCACTCTTGTCAAAACACTGATCATTGGGACTTCAGGCTTCGCCCCCTTTTTATCGGCATCATTCTGTTGGGTTCACTCTTGCCAACTTTTGCCAATCACACAATTCCGTGAACAGTTCTTATGATGCAGGATTCACTTCCCTTAGCTGCACAATCATCTGCCGGTCAACGACTTTCGAATGTAGAGAGGATTTTACTAGACGCGTGTATGACCACTTTGACCCATTTGTCGCATTTCCCAAGGCCTTCTGGTAACGGTAGTTTCAACAATAGGGTAGTCACCCAGAGTTTCCCAAGTGAGCATCCACGTGGTGCCTGACTCCTCTGTAGCTGGTTTTCCTCTCTCGTATTAACAGTTCTTTGTACTTTCTTCAATTAGCCGTTTGCTACTTTGGTTCAACACAGTTTGGTTTCTTATCGGCTCTCCCTTCGACTCACCGGCTGTGATAAACCGCTTGGCTTTGCTTGTCTCTGAAGGCAAGGTCAGTACCACAGTGGCAAGCTTCTTTCCCCGGATTGGTTATCAGCGGACGAGGGCCCTGTGTACCATTGACATCTGCTGCAACACACGCTGGCTATTGTTTGCGGTCTTATAATTCCTTTCGCTGAGGTTTCTCAGTCATTGGTCGGAAAGGGCAAGGTCGCTTCTCTCCTTGTCACCCTCTCGATTTGCGCCGTCTTTCTCCTCCTCTTGAACTGCCGTGCTGAGTTAGCTCTCTCGTCGTGCAGTCTGCCTTGCTCATATTGTGCTCTCGTGCTCCACGTTTTATCCCATTGGGGAAGGGAAAGGGCCGTCAGGTGTGTGTGGTTCTGGTCAATTGCCTGACTTTGCCTACTCTTGTTGTGGGACATGTCAGGTAAACGGCTCTGGTGTTTGTCCATCTTCTTTCGTGGTGCACAAAAGTGTTTGTGTCGGAAAAGGGGGCATGGGGTGGTAGAGTGTTTGAGTATCCTACGGGTAGGATGGGGAAAAGGTGTTATAAGAAGGGGATGCCACATTTCACCTGTCAGTGTCCCACTGTCACTCCCTGAGGACCCTCCATCCAGATGATCCTCCCGCACTGGCCCACCCCCAGGAACTGGATCCTATAGCGATGGCTATATCCTGGCCACCTGGATGACAGAGCCCCGGGGACTAGTAAGTGAGACCTTCAGGATTCTCACAGTAGGCAGTGGAATCAAATCCACTTAATTTCTATTTAGAGGAATAGAAAGCTTCTTGTTTGGAAAATTGAGACAAACACATTGTGACATAGAAACCTTGAGATCAGGACATCCAAGGCATGGTAGACAATTCGGCCAGAAGCCATGACTGATAAATCAGCTTGAAGCCGACACTTGATAATTCAGCAGAAAGCTGAGGGGTGGTGCCCAATATAGTTTAACATTATCCTAAGGTGAAAGGAAGGTACTTTCAATCCAGAACATTAGAAGCTGAGTGACTTGCCTACTAAGTGACAGCATATATGGCAAGGGGGATTTCCAAGTGAAAAATCATATAAATATGCTGCAAACCAGGGCTGTTTTGCTGATGCCATGCCAGGGTTACAGGGGATGTGTGCTCTGAGCATCACCTTAAATTCATGTTTTTATATTTGCTTCGAAATGCATTGGGTTTTTGCTTGACCGAAAAGTGTGAAATTCTGGTCCTATGATTTTGTGCTCTGCATTGAATTGTTTCATGTATTGAGATGCGTAAGACTGCTTCATTGATTTAAGCTTTTGGTTGATTTTGGAAATAGCAAAATAGGTTTGAGTGCCTTTGAACAATACTGCTTCATTGAAATGTGCATTGACTTGACTTTTGTGATGAATCTGATGGCATCATCACTTGTTTCCCAGCGGTAACCTCCTCCCATGTGGCCAGGTGATGGCAGCCGCTACCTGATCCTGAATCGCAGGGAGGCTGCTGGCAGGAGTGTTTTGCTCCTCTCCATGGGAGAAGTCTGTGGAGCAAACCGGCTCGTAATCCTGAGGCGAGAAGGCTGCTGGAAGCAGGTGATGCAAGGCGGGAATGCCAGGGTCGCACTGGGGCATAAAATTGTACCAGACACTAATGAAAAAGTGGCCCACAGTTGCAAATGGCAATTCATTCCTTTTGAGACAGACTGTTTGAGTAGTACACAAGGAGGAGGTTTTTGATAAAAATGTGATGTAAATTGTGCATTTTAAAGAATATTTATTTAGTAACACTGCTCAAAATTAGTAGCTGCATGGTGAAGTAACTTATCAAACTGGCCCACATAGGAAAAACAAGTGCCCCACTTTGATTCACAAAACTGGCCCACACTAGCATTTAGTGTTTTTGGTTCAGGCATTGCCCTATTGCCCTATATGCCAGTCCGAGCCTGGAGAACGCCAGAAATAAGCAGAACAGCACTTTGCTCACTGGGACTCCCATGAGAAGCAGACGAGCACAGCGGAAGTCTTCAGAAGCAGTGAACTGGTGGAAGGACGGTCGCGACCTGGAAGGCAGCAGGAGACTGTCACCGGCAGACCTTAGAAACAAGGACAAACACCATCAAGAACCGGTGAGTCCACGGAGGGAGAAAGGGAACATCGGGGCATGTCAGCAACTTAGTCAAGCTGAAATAAATGGAACTTTTGAAACCCCTAGAAAGACAGACAGCACAGTTTCTGAAAGGGAGAGACTCTCAATTTTGTCCATATAGGTTACGAGTATATGAAAGAGGGAGTGAAAAAACAACATATAAGAAGCCAAGTATTTTAGCCAAGAAGGCTACATGACAGACCAATCAAAGGTGGGAGCGTGAGCAGGAGCCCACACCTGAAAAGCCCTGGCAAGCGAATATACCAGGCATCTATAGGTCTATGCATTCAAGATACGCCCTGGCAGGAGAGTATACAGGGCAGTTTCAATTGCAAGATTACAGAAAGCCCTGGTAGGAGATTACTCCAGGCAATAACAAGTGTGTTTTCTTAAGAAGCCCTTGCAGGAGAGTATTCCAGGAAGTTGGAAGGGTGCCAAGGGAGTCCTGGTAGGGGAACATACCAGGCAATTTTATTGCCAAGTATGTTTCAAATTAATAAACAAGTTGAAAGTAAACAAAAAAGAATGGTAGTCTAAGAGACTGGAGAACCAAAAACCCTTTCAGAAGAGTACACCAGGTATTCCGACCACACATAAAAGAAAGACAATCAGCTGAAATATAACTTTTGTTGTTGACCCAAGGGAACGTCAAGAACTGTTATTTATAACACAAGAGAGCAACACAGAATCCAGGGGAAGGGAAGAACCCTCTCGAGTCAGGAAATCTATCCTGGAGAAACTTATTTTTGTGGAAATTATACATCTTTTATTTCTTTTGGGCATTTACCAAACACTCAAGACCAAAGAATTCCAGTGTTTAGCATGTGAGGGTCAGAATAGAACTTTGGACAACGGACGGTTTTGTTTTGGACATTCTAATACTGACAGATCGTTAGTTCTGAGTTTAGGTTTAGGAAACTCTGCTAGTGCACGGACAGCGGGGCCTTTTCCCAACCCCCTTTGTGTTCTAATAAAAGTCTCTAGCCAAAATCATGTCCAACTTGTGTCCGAGTATCATTCCTGACTCCTCACAGTTTGCTTAGAGAAAAGATAAAGGATGGACAGGGCTTTTAAAATTTAGAATGTGAATTTTAAATGTGTTTGAACCTTATGTTCAATTAGTGAGATGAACTGAGGAATGTTGAAGATGACAAATTTGTTTTGAACAATGTGTTCATTTTACAAGAAGAACTGAGGGACTGTGATTGAAAATGAAATACTTATTTTATATACACCGTTGGTAATTCTTGACTCTTGTATATATTGGTACAATGAAAAGCTTATCAACAGCATTGCATTATATGTTCCATTTAGCATCTCTCCAAAGTCATTCTGTTTTCAATCTCTCTATCCCTATGTGTGCATTAGTGTCATGACCGCAGCCTCCAAGGAGTCAGGTTTAGCCCAACTGCCTCGGAAGCCGGGTCACAACTTCATTTCCAGGCACCCATCGGCTCCCATAGGGGCCTTATGGACCTTGTCCTGGCGCCAGTGGCGCCAGGCTCATAAGGGGACCCAGTCCCGGCACAGGACGTGCCGGGCTCATGATGCAAGGAATGGTGCTTGGGTGGACCTACCTGCTGCAGACCATGCTGCTCACTCACCTGCAGGATGAAATCCTCATCCATCCATGGCTGGAACTACTTTACCTTCTGGGTGTGGCCAGCACCACTCCCTGGGACTGGATACTGGAACTATTCTGGAAGCTGGGACTTCTTTCCTGGGCGAGGCTGCTGTGGAAGGAGACACCTAAGCACTCCAGTAGGCTATTTAAACCACGCCCGATCAGAGCAACGTGCTTCGCGTTATTCTGCAATAGCAGCAGGACGCTCACCGTGTCAGCTCCAGAGAATCTGCAACTTCTGCATCTAGGGAAGAGAAATCCTTAATCTTACATTCTGAAATACCATCTTTGTCTTCTGCAGCATCTGAGAAGGGAAAAGAACACCAGGTTAGCACGAGATAAAACCAGCGCAGCACTTACCCAATCCATCGGTGCATCTCAAGCCACGGGCTGCAGCTCTCCATTTTTCGGCACCCTGTGGAAGCAAGGACATTGGTTAGTAACCTTCGTGAAACTTTTCCTACCTGCGCTGCATTCTTCTCGCCTCCGCCGACGCTGCTACTCGCATCTGCAAAACAAAAGGACATCATTAAGAAATACAAAACTCCATCCATACGCACGTGTTTTGGGCAGCTCTCATCTTTCTCACTCCTCGGCGCATTCCTCGACATCTATTTTTCTACCCAGCTGCTTCTGCAACCTGAAAAAGGAAAAGAGACATTAAGAAGTGCTTTAAACTTCGAATTGACATTTTTTACTTACTTGCCTGCAATACCTTCGCATTTCCATTGCTCTCCATTCAAGCAACCGCCGTTCGTGCTGCTAACGACGGCCTAGCTCCAAATCTTCATCCTCTGCAACCAAGAGGCTGGACAATTAACCAGTGAAGTAACTGGCTTCGGCGCCCCTGCACAGACGCAGGATGGAGAGCTCCGCTTTCACCTATATAAGGTGAGCACATTTAGCCTACGAACTACGTGGGGATTACCAGGAAGGGGAGTCAGCTTGCCTGTCAGGCTTATATATCCTATTAACCCCTTGCTCTCACAATTGCAGACACCTCACCCTTCAGATCAAGATCTCAGTGAGGAGAGGGCCTTTCCAGGGTGGCATTCGAGGCCTGCTCGTGACCCTAGAAGACTCCGAGAACCCCCAGCCCAGACCTGTGCCTCCGAGGGATTCAGGTGAGCGTTACAGAACGCGAAGCCTACCGCAATATTCCCACCCAGGCGCAATGGAAACCTCGGACACAGATCAACTGGCTCAAATGCTTGGGGAACTAAGGGCAGAAGTACACGCATCTCGCCAAGAAACAAACGCTTTACGAAGGGAGTTGATCATGGCCAAGGAACGGACTGATGATCTGGCCAGACAGTTGCTACAGGCTCAAGCGGGACAGACGCCACTGCCTCTCTATGGAGGGGGCGGCACGCCTACAACTTCAAGTAATCCGGTGCAAATTAATCTGCCAGGGAATGTACCTTTGGCCCCGCCCGAACGTTTTTCCGGAGATCCAAAGCGATATGCAGTATTCATCAATCAATGCCGCTTGCACTTTCTGTGTAGACCCGCCGCATTCCCAACGGACCAAGCCAAGGTAGCGTTTGTACTCTCCTATCTTAGCGGTAGTGCTGCAGATTGGTCCATTCCTCTCGTGACACAGGATGACCCGCTCCTCTATCACTTTCAAGACTTTCAGACCAGTATGGAAAAGTTGTTCGCAAGACATTCACAGGGGCAGGCCTTGGACAATGAACTCCTGTCACTCAGACAAGGTAATCAGGATCTCCTGGCTTACATAGCGTCCTTTAATAGACTGGTGGTTGAGACCAGGTGGCCTGAAGATAAGAGAATCACGCTCTTCTACAGAGGCCTACGTGGGGAACTTAAAGACGTTTTAGCACAGGTGGTTAATCCGCCGCAAGACTGTTCAGATTATATCGACCTAGTGGTCCAATTAGATCATCGGCTACAGAACAGGAAGTCCGATCGATCCAGATTTGAAACCCGGGTACTTTCAAGACCTCAGAGCTCCGCTAAAGGGAATGACTCCGTGGAACCAATGCAAATAGGAGTAGTAAAAGGACCATTAACTCAGAAAGAACGGGAAAGAAGAAGGCAATTACAGCTGTGCCTATACTGTGGGAATTCTCGACATTTCCTTCGTGATTGCTCAGTGAAACCGGTCAAGAAGACCGTAGGAGCTTCTGATAAAAATGCTAAGAAACTGGAATCGGGAAACGACCTCGCCCGACAAGCGTAGAGGTCCGCTTGCCGAGCGTTAAAACCAGTTCCTTGACCTCGCATTTGGTTATGCCTATGGTCCTCATAAGTCCCAATAGACCAGATCGCATGCATGCTATCAAAGTATACATTGATAGCGGAGCAATCGGTAATTATGTGGACCACGACTTGGCTACCAGGATGGATCTTCCCCTATGTCCCAAGATGGTAAAGGACGTAATCACTACAGTGGATGGTACTGAAATAGCTTCCGGACCAGTTTCTCATACCACCATGGAGGTAACGTTGTTATGTCAAGGCGGACATCGGGAGAAGATCGTGTTTGATGTAATCAAGGCCCCGCAGTTTCAGGTGATTCTGGGAATGCCTTGGTTGGAAAAGCACAATCCTCAGATAAACTGGCGAGCCAAGAATGCGCTTCAACCTGTTATCCTCAGTCTGAAATCAAGCTAGCAGCCATCACTTCCGAGGACCCCCGATTACCTCTGGAATACCAAGAGTTCAGCAACGTCTTTCAGAAAGATCAAGCCAACACCCTGCCACCGCATCGGTCATACGACTGCCAGATAGACCTGATACCTGGGTCCACCCCTCCGTGCAGCAGAATATATGCCCTCACTGAACCAGAAAACCTCCATCTCAGGCAATACTTGGACCAGTACTTGGCTAACGGATTCATCCGCCCCTCGAAATCCCCGGCTTCCTCAGCTTTGTTCTTCGTCCCGAAAAAGGAAGGTGACCTAAGAACGTGTATCGATTATCGCGCCCTGAACCAGATTACAGTCAAAAACCGATACCCGTTGCCATTGATTCCTGAATTATTGGACCAGGTAAAAGGCGCCTGCATATACACAAAGTTAGACCTCAGAGGAGCTTACCATTTGGTACGCATTAAGGAGGGCGACGAGTGGAAGACGGCCTTTCGCACTAAATATGGATTATTTGAGTATCAAGTAATGCCCTTCGGACTATGTAACGCACCGGCCGCTTTCCAGTATTTCATGAATGATGTCCTCAGAGAACTTATTGATGTGTGCGTAGTCGTTTATATTGACGACATCCTGGTATACTCAGCCTCAGAAACTGATCATCGTAGACACGTCACAGCGGTTTTACAGAGACTTCGCCAACACCGCTTGTTTGCTAAACTGGAGAAGTGCACCTTTCACGCAAAGGAAGTGGAATTTTTAGGGTTCATCTTATCACCCAACGGAGTTCACATGGACTCAAGAAAAGTGGATGCTATCACCAAATGGCCTTCCCCAACTTCCGTTAAAGGTGTGCAGAGCATGCTGGGCTTCGCTAATTTTTACCGAAGGTTCATTCCTGAATTCTCTCGGGTAGTCCAACCTATCACGGCTCTTCTGAAAAAGAATAAAAAATTCGAGTGGACTCCAGAAGCCGAACAAGCCTTCCAAGAATTAAAAGCCAAATTTATCTCTGCTCCAGTCTTAAGGCATCCCCGTCCAGAACTTCCCTACATCGTTGAGACAGACGCTTCCAGTCTTGCAATGGGGGCGGTGCTGTCACAAAGAGACCCCGAAACGCACCAGTTACACCCTGTAGCCTTTTGGTCTCGCAAATTTTCGGCTCCTGAAATCAACTACACAATTACGGACAAAGAACTCTTGGCAATTAAGTCCGCCTTTAAGGCCTGGCGGCATTATCTTTTGGGAGCCCGGCACACAGTAACTGTAATCACGGATCACCGTAACCTCCAGTACCTGAAGTCAGCTAAAGCTCAATCTTCGAGGCAACTACGCTGGGCTTTATTCTTCGCAGAATTCGATTTTGTAATCACATTTCGACCAGGCGTTAGGAACGGAAAAGCAGACGCCCTTTCCCGGATAGGGGTAGACGAACTTACAGCTAATCCGGAGCCGGTGCCAATAATTCCTGAACAAAAGATACTAGGAGTAATCAACACATTATCCCTCGAAGAGATTAAAGCAAGGGTCAATAAGCTCATAACTCCCGAAGATTCATCGAATTGGCAATTGAAAGGAAAGGATTTTACAATAGATCAGAACCTATTGTATTTCCAAGGAAGACTATTCTTACCCTGCGCTGACTTACAAAAACAGGTCATCACCTGCTACCATGATTCTCTAATGGAAGGACATCCTGGAGTTGCCAAAACCTCAGAGAAAATTAAAAGGCATTTTTGGTGGCCATCTTGGAGGAAAGATGTTAAGGAGTTTGTGGCTTCTTGTGGTATCTGCGCACAAAACAAGAGTCAGAAGGAAAAACCAGCAGGATTATTACGTCCAATAGACATTCCACCAGGCCCTTGGCACACGCTCTCGATGGATTTTATCACGGATTTACCCCCTTGCTCCGGATACAACACAATTCTAGTGATCGTAGACCTTTTTTCAAAAATGGCTCATTTTATCCCACTGAAGGGTTTACCTACAGCTTCCATTCTAGCCCGAGAATTTCTTGAAAACATTGTCCGGTTACACGGTTTCCCTTCAGTACTAATCTCTGACCGAGGGAGCCAATTTATTTCCCATTTTTGGCGGAGTTGTTGTCGTTTAGCACAAATTGATGTACGACTTTCCACCAGCCATCATCCTCAAACCGATGGGCAGACTGAGAGAACTAACCAAACTCTAGAACAATATCTGCGCTGCATGTTGCATCAATCCGAGGGTACTTGGAAGGATGTCCTTTGGATTGCTGAATACGCTTACAATAATTCAATCCATTCTGGGACGGGAAAAACCCCTTTTTTCCTGCTGTATGGAAGTCATCCTCGAACCTCAAATCTGGACCCACCTCAAGCTCTCGGAACACCTGCTGTTGACCATCTGCATTCGACAATAACTCAAGCATTTAAAGAAGCCACAGCTCATCTTCAACGAGCTAAAGAGTCATACAAAAAAGGAGCAGACCAACATCGAAAAGAGGCTCCTCAATATCAAAAAGGAGATCAAGTCTGGCTGTCCACTAAACATTTATCTTTAAAAGGGCCACGCACCTTCAACCCAAGATATTTAGGGCCCTACTCAATCACGGCCGTGATTAACCCAGTGGCTGTCAAACTAGAATTACCTACTCGAATGAAGATACATCCTGTCTTCCATGTTTCTCTCCTGAAACCTGTGCAACCCGGAACCCGTTTGACTAAACCTCCTGAGCCAATCCAAGTTGACGGAGAATCCGAATTTGAAATTCGAGACATCTTGGACTCCAAAATTTCCAAATCAAAACTATACTACCTGATTGATTGGAAGGGATATGGACCCCAGGAGAGATCTTGGGAACCCTCAGAATATGTACATGCACCTCGTCTAGTCCGAAAATTTCATCGGGCTTTTCCCAACAAGCCAAAACCTCCGGAAAAGACAAGCTTGGGAGGGGCCTTGAGGGGGGATGCTGTCATGACCGCAGCCTCCAAGGAGTCAGGTTTAGCCCAACTGCCTCGGAAGCCGGGTCACAACTTCATTTCCAGGCACCCATCGGCTCCCATAGGGGCCTTATGGACCTTGTCCTGGCGCCAGTGGCGCCAGGCTCATAAGGGGACCCAGTCCCGGCACAGGACGTGCCGGGCTCATGATGCAAGGAATGGTGCTTGGGTGGACCTACCTGCTGCAGACCATGCTGCTCACTCACCTGCAGGATGAAATCCTCATCCATCCATGGCTGGAACTACTTTACCTTCTGGGTGTGGCCAGCACCACTCCCTGGGACTGGATACTGGAACTATTCTGGAAGCTGGGACTTCTTTCCTGGGCGAGGCTGCTGTGGAAGGAGACACCTAAGCACTCCAGTAGGCTATTTAAACCACGCCCGATCAGAGCAACGTGCTTCGCGTTATTCTGCAATAGCAGCAGGACGCTCACCGTGTCAGCTCCAGAGAATCTGCAACTTCTGCATCTAGGGAAGAGAAATCCTTAATCTTACATTCTGAAATACCATCTTTGTCTTCTGCAGCATCTGAGAAGGGAAAAGAACACCAGGTTAGCACGAGATAAAACCAGCGCAGCACTTACCCAATCCATCGGTGCATCTCAAGCCACGGGCTGCAGCTCTCCATTTTTCGGCACCCTGTGGAAGCAAGGACATTGGTTAGTAACCTTCGTGAAACTTTTCCTACCTGCGCTGCATTCTTCTCGCCTCCGCCGACGCTGCTACTCGCATCTGCAAAACAAAAGGACATCATTAAGAAATACAAAACTCCATCCATACGCACGTGTTTTCGGCAGCTCTCATCTTTCTCACTCCTCGGCGCATTCCTCGACATCTATTTTTCTACCCAGCTGCTTCTGCAACCTGAAAAAGGAAAAGAGACATTAAGAAGTGCTTTAAACTTCGAATTGACATTTTTTACTTACTTGCCTGCAATACCTTTGCATTTCCATTGCTCTCCATTCAAGCAACCGCCGTTCGTGCTGCTAACGACGGCCTAGCTCCAAATCTTCATCCTCTGCAACCAAGAGGCTGGACAATTAACCAGTGAAGTAACTGGCTTCGGCGCCCCTGCACAGACGCAGGATGGAGAGCTCCGCTTTCACCTATATAAGGTGAGCACATTTAGCCTACGAACTACGTGGGGATTACCAGGAAGGGGAGTCAGCTTGCCTGTCAGGCTTATATATCCTATTAACCCCTTGCTCTCACAATTGCAGACACCTCACCCTTCAGATCAAGATCTCAGTGAGGAGAGGGCCTTTCCAGGGTGGCATTCGAGGCCTGCGTGTGACCCTAGAAGACTCCGAGAACCCCCAGCCCAGACCTGCGCCTCCGAGGGATTCAGGTGAGCGTTACAATTAGGGAGTGTCACAGGAATTTACATGGAACGGTTGCAGACCCGTAAGTAAGATGTCAGGTTTTGATGGTTGTAAAATGCTAACGATGTGAGGGAGGAGACGGGAGACACACTTGAAGACAACATATTGACGGATCAAAGACCGGAATTAAGGCATCCAACCATATACTAATAACACGCCATTCACGAGGATCCAAAGTCAAATATATTTATTCAATAATAGCATTTGATCAAATGGATCTCAGCACCCCACGATGTGTAAGAAGGCGGACACCGTGAGGAGAGAGAGAGCGAGCACAAGTACAACAGGCACATATACAGCAAACTTCATAGCATTAGAAGGCATTGCCCGGACGCCTTTGTTCAGACATCATCAGGCTAGGGTTCAAGGGGTTACTGCGTAATTCATTAAACTAAAACATTCTACACTCTTGCTGCCAGTGCCAAGACAATTTACTATCTGAGAACTGGGTGCATCTGGATGGAGGAAAACATATCATGTTCCCTAACGAGGTGGCATTCCTTGCCATACCAGCCAATGTTATCGTTCTGTGGTCAGGTCAGACAGTTCTGTAGCAGAAACGAATAACAACTCCCTCAGGGGAGCACATACAGCCATGTATAATGCTTTCTAGCTGCCTGCTATAATGGCCTAACCAGATAGAATGGCACCTGGGTTTGCAGATTACTTGTGCTTATGTACAGCTTCAAGGTTCTCTCATTATTAGACAAAACAAATCATGTGGCAGCCTGGAATTCCTAACTATGTAAGCAACTCAAAGTTCAAGCAGCGGTCGGTTACTGTGCTCAAGCTGAAAACCAGAATACATATATATGCAATGAGCAGAGAAGAGAACAAAAACTCAAAATGGCCTCCTTACACAAAATGGCTTCTCAAGCAATGGTTTCAGGTTCACATGTTGCAACATTGTTTCATGATGCAAAAGTGATACGAGTGCGCTTAGGCCAATATATAATCAGACAGCATAGTTGCATTTACATTTCTACAATATTACAAATCTAATCCTTGTATCATGATGCCATGCTCACGCCTTACCTTACTACTTGATGTAGTGGTCCTTTGATGTAAACGGCCTCCGGTCCCCTGGGCAGCCAACGCAACCAGGGGATGAGACTGTTTCTTGGCTCTGCCCAAGGGATGCAGCGCTAAGCAATGCGTGAAAAACACCTCTTCAGGGCAATAAAAACCTACTAAGCAGATGAACTTGTTTCCAATGTGGAGAAAAGCAGCAGTAGCCAAGGCATCCCAGGATGAGAAGGATGTGAGCAGCAACAGCAGCCAAAGCATCCCAGTGCAGAAGGAATACGGGGAGCAGCAAGAACACAGAGAAAACGGAAGCAGGGAAGGAAGCAGCAAGAATAGTAATAAGGGGAATTCAGAAGGAAAGGAAACACAGTGTACCACAATGGGGTATTGTTGCAACGTGAAGCAGGTCTTTCGGGTTACAGAGAAGTATGCTTACGTGTGGATGATGTCAACGAGTGAGGACATGCAGCAGTGTAACCTTGACTGCCCTGTTGGTGAACCATGACATCATGCCCCTTCCATAGTCAAGTACCACACAGTTTCCAAGGGAAGGATTGATGAAACAGACGTAGAAGACGAGGGGCATGCAGAGGTTGAACCAGCTTCCAGGACCTCTTAGTTGCTGGATACCCTTTCCAGTTCACCAAATATTGAAGCCTACCTCGATGATGTTGAGAATTGCATATAGCATCAATTTTGTATTCCAGGGTTGAATCCAAAAGAACCGGTGGAGGCAGGTTCAAGGATCTATGCTATTCAGGATCCGATAGATACATTTTCAATAGAGAGGAAAGGAACACCAGATGTATTCTTTTCCAGCTCGAAGGTAAGCACAACCTAAAGGCAACAGGGTTAATGATTTTGTAGACCTTAAAAGGTCCGAAATATCTAGGTGGAAACTTAGATGAATGTAAATGCAAGGGTTAATGTTTAGATGTCAACCACACCCGATTGCCTGCTCTGTAACTTTGAAGGTTGAACCAGCTTCCAGGACCTCTCAGTTACTGGATACCCTTTCCAGTTCACCAAATATTGAAGCCTACCTCGATGATATTGAGAATTCCATATAGCATCAATTTTGTATTCCAGGGTTGAATCCAAAAGAACCGGTGGAGGCAGGTTCAAGGATCTATGCTATTCAGGATCCGATAGATATATTTTCAATAGAGAAGAAAGGCACCCCAGATGTATCCTTTTCCAGCTCGAAGGTAAGCACAACCTAAAGGCAACAGGGTTAATGATTTTGTAGACCTTAAAAGGTCCGAAATATCTAGGTGGAAACTTAGATGAATGTAAATGCAAGGGTCAATGTTTAGATGACAACCACACCCGATTGCCTGCTCTGTAACTGGGTACGTATGTACGCTTTTGGTCAGCAAATAATTTGGTGTCCTTTCGTGCTTTTTCCAGATTTTCCAATGCCCTCTTCTAAGATTTAATCAGTGATTGGGTGAGCTCTTCTGCCGATGGAACACTAGTGCTTAGAGGAAAAGTGTGTGGTATGCTACGTGGATGATAACTGTGGATGATAACCATAAGTACAGAAAAAAGGACTCATGTATGTTGGGTGCTACTGTAGGAAAAATCAGCAATAGGATGCAAGGTTGCCCAGTTATTATAAGTGGTTGATGAGAAACAACAAAGATATTGTTCGCTAGTTTGATTGGTTCTTTCTGTTAAACCGTTAGTTTCGGTGTGATATCCTGATGAAAGAGAATGATGGCTACCCAGGGCTTTGCACACGGCTGGACCAAAGCTTCAAAGTGTATTGCGTCCCTCTATCAGAGATGATGCTGTGAGGAAAACCATATAAGCGGAAGATCTCATTACAGAATACTTTACTCATTTCCTCAGCTGTGAGCAATTTTTTAATTGGCACAAAATGGCTCAGCTTGGAAAATACATCCATGGTTACCATGAGGACAGTACACTAATTGGGCTGGCTAAATCTACGATGTACTCAGTGGTTATAGTATGCCATGGCGTTGTAGGAAGAGTCGGTTGAGTGAGTTTCCCCAAAGGGTTCTTGGACGATACTTGGCCTGAGCACAAATATGGAACGTCTTTACATACTGCGTTGTATCCTTTTTGAGAGTTTGACACCAGAAGTAGCTCTTTATCAAGTCGATGGTAGCACGGATATCTCGATGCACTGCAATATTGGTATCATGATACATCTGCATACCTTCGAGCTGTAGTTCCTGGGTGGGCAGACATTGTTGCTGTCCATGAAACAATAGACTGGAAATGTCACGTAAATCACAAGATGTAGAACCCAGATCGGTTTGCACTAAAGACTGACTTAAGGCATTTTTAACCTGTTGTAAAAGCGTGTCCACCAGAGCATTAAAGCCCTTTGGAGGAAACATCTTGGGTACATCTTGAGTCGACATGATTGACTTTGGATACCACACTTTAGGATAAGGCATCAGCGATGAAGTGTTTTAGTCCAGTATATATGAAAATAATAGATCACAATGGTGAAAGAAATGGGCCCACCATGCCTGATGTTTCTGCACTCAAATTCTTGCAGAAATTGCAAGTTCTGATGATCAGTGCATATTAAAGTAGGAACGCTTACTTGCATCAATAGATGTCTCCATTATTGACCTGCTAGTTTTAAAACCCAAAGTTCCTTTTCCGTAACTGAATAGTGTATTTCCACAGGGAACAAGGTCTTCGAATAGTATGCCACTGAGTGCTCTAAGCCATCATCATACAACTGCTTCAGAATAACTCCAACTGCGTGGGCAGATGCATCTGTTTCCACAATCAAGGACCTACTGGGTTCAGGTTGACGAAGTATGGGGGTAGTGGTAAACAGCCATTTCAGTTGTCAGATGGCAAGGCCTGCTTGTTCAGACCAAGAAAAAACAATGTTCATTTTAGTAATGGGCAAACGATGTGAGAAAAGGAGGGTATACATTTCTGGTAAAAGTTTACTAGACCCCAAAATCTTTGTATGTCTTTCACAGACTGAGCTGATTTCCAATCCAGTATTGCTTTAATTTTATTGCGGTCCCTGGAAATACCCTTGTCTGACAGAATGTATGCCAGATATGTCACTCCTGTGACTCCAAAGAGACATTTTTGGGGTTTGTCCTTTATGTGGTTGTCCTGTAAGCGTCTTAGTACTTCACAAACATGGGTCTGATGATCCTCTTTATGATCACAAAAATCAATGTATAGTCTGAATAGACAATAACCATATGTGGCAATAGATCAGAGAATAGGTGATCAAGGAATCTCTGGAAAATCATGTTAGTCCGAAGGGCATAATACGCAATTTAAAGTGCCTAAAAAGAGTGCGAAAGGCGGTCTTCCACTCGTCACCTTCTTTCATTCTAATGAGATGGTAGGCACTCATTAAATCTAGTTTGGTATGAATATGGGCTGTTCTTACCACTTCAAGTATATCAGGGACTAGGGGAAGAGGGTATTTATCCTTCTTAGTAATGCTGTTCAAACCAGGATAGTCTATGCATGGCCTCAATTCTGCGTTATCCTTTTTGGCCACAAAAAAGAGAGAGGCCCCTGCAGACGATTTGTATGCTGTGATGTGAGACAGGCATGGTATCAAGAAATGACACAGACAACAGATTGTGAATTCAACAATAGAATCTTTATTAAGTATCAGGATGGATGTAATGCCTAACTTGCCCATAGACTATGGTGGGGATTTCCCTACCTAAAGAAACTAAGGAAAGTCCATGTCTGTAAGTCCAAATCAAAATCTGTCTTTCAAAAAAACTATGCTTGCCCTCACGTCTAATACTGAAATGTACTGCAGGGTAATTCTAACTGAAATGTGTTCAAAAATAAAGTTTCGAGCAGTCTCTAGCTCCATCCCCAAGTTCGGGATACAATTCCAACAATTATAGTTGTTCCTTGCGCCCAGGAAGGCTCCTCATGCACCCTGCTCTGCAGTAGCAGCGCACCATCAACCATCTATGCTGTTTTGCTGCCGGAGGTAAACTCACCTGGCTTTCATTACACCTCATGTAACGCATTGCTACAAATGATCACATTTCGTGTGAATTACTTCTAATATTCAGCTGAAACCCCGTTCTGATGCCTACATCAGTGGCCAGCGCAACGTTTGTTGCAAAACCTGCTTTTCCCACAATGCATGTAGTGAAAGACGTTTATCTGCCGATTTCCATGTTGGCCACCAACTAGCTCTCCCTGCACTCCTCTACCTGGAGTGAGTTTGCCGTACCAAGCTGATTGGCTGCTAGATTCCACTTTAGCATTTCAGGAGGACTGGCAGGCGAAAGCCGGCCTTCCCATTGAAGGCCCGGAATCTAAGGCTCCTGTCTGAGCCTGTTAGAGCCGCGCGGAACGAGTGAACGTCCCACCTTTCCACAAGCCGTTAACCTACTCCTCGTCCTTCATTAGATCGCCAACCCAAGTTGGTTAAGCATCTGCCTTGAGCGATACTGTCCTGCTGAGAACCTAATACTTAAATTAACAAGGGGGTCCTGGAAGTCCCTCTGCCAGACATTAGTCCTGGTTGCGAGAGACTTACCCAGAGTCTTTAGCTCACTATCTTTCACAGAGAAGAAATATCCTAAACATATCAGTCTTTGTCCTGCCCTGGGGCAGTCCAGCACCGAAATGCTAGGCAATTCTCCTCTGAACAAGAGTACCAACAGCATCCCCAGACACGTGTTTCAGTCTGGTTGGACCTCATCAGTAGGGAGGAGCTGTGCCTCTCTAAGAATAGTGAGCAAGGGGTCCACGTCTGGATTCCCCTAGTAACTTAGGGTGAGACCCAAAGTTACTTGCATATGCAAATTAACAAGCGGGGTCCTGGGAGTCCCTCTGCCAGACATTAGTCCTGGTTGCGAGAGACTTACCCAGAGTCTTTAGCTCACTATCTTTCACAGAGAAGAAATATCCTAAACATATCAGTCTTTGTCCTGCCCTGGGGCAGTCCAGCACCGAAATGCTAGGCAATTCTCCTCTGAACAAGAGTACCAACAGCATCCCCAGACACGTGTTTCAGTCTGGTTGGACCTCATCAGTAGGGAGGAGCTGTGCCTCTCTAAGAATAGAGAGCAAGGGGTCCACGTCTGGATTCCCCTAGTAACTTAGGGTGAGACCCAAAGTTACTTGCATATGCAAATTAACAAGGGGGGGGTCCTGGGATAACCTAATACTTGCTTTGTGAGTTTTGATACACTGCAAGTATTTTGCCCGACATACTTTTCTGTTGTTTTCCTATATATTGCCTGGCTCACTTCCCACCACGTGCCACTGCGCCCCTTGTCCAGCTACCTATACCCCACAGCCATATTCCAGACTATGCAAAATATCGACCGCACTGTCAATATCAACCAAGTGTTTCCCAGCTAGCCATTGCTACTGTCCTAAGCCTTATTTATGTGCTGCATACTCTAGATCCAACCCTGCTATACCGCCGCTTAACACTCCCACTCGATTGACGCTGCACTGTCCTCTGTTGCTGCGAACTTCAAATCTTGCAGTACCACTTGTCAGTTATACTCAGATGCATGCTATATTTAATGCCGTTAGTGCGAACATAGAACTTTAAATGTCTACTGCATTAATGACATGATATCTGACGTGGCTCAATTAATCAATTACCCTAACCCTTTCTGTACTGTAATTTCCCCTGTAACCAGTTAAGCCTGTTTATGTTTATGTAACTTACGCTGTGATGCCTCCGGGTTTGGGCGTGCAACAAATGTAATAAAAAAAAATAAAAAAAGATATGTTTCCAATGTTCCTTCAGGCCTTGTGGTTCTCTTCCCCAAGTTCAAAGCACACTTGGTTTCAGTATACACATTTCCTAAGGTGCTCAGGGTTCCCTTCACCAAGCTTGAAGTACTGGTTCACAAAACAATCTCACAATCTTCCAAAAGAGCTTAGGGTTCCCTTCCCCAAGCTTCAAGTACTGGTTCACAAAACAATCTCACAATGTTCCAAAGGAGCTTAGGGTTCCCTTCCACAGCTCTAGACACTTAAGGCCTCATATCAAGTCCGGTGCTAACCCTGCCGTTAGCAACGGTGCCGGTGCTTCAGTGAAAACTTTACGGGCGGATGACGCTACACCTGGCAGGTCAGACCTGCCAGCCTCAACGGGCCCGCCTGCAGAATTGTAGTGTGGCTGTCCGGAAATGGGTGGCGGTACGGTGTGACCGGCACCCATAATTCCAAGACTCCCACACTTGTAATGAGGCCCTAAATCACAATGTTGCTTGCCAAACAATTCGAAAATGGTTTTCACAAGATTCCCTAAGAGATTTGGGGTCTTCTTCCAAAGCTCAAACCACTGGGTCACAATGTTCACCGGATTTACAGGAACCTTGGGGTTACCTTCCCCAAGTTCAAACCACAGTGTTCACAGGATTAACCAAAATGGTTGGGGCATTCTGGTGCAGTTGATAGACGTTTGGTCCACCCATTACACATCGCGCAGCCAGTTGTCCTTGGCTTTGTGATTGGACCAAACTTCCTCCTAAGTATTGCTTGGCCCCCTTTTCTTTATTTTGCTGGCTCACACACTTAGGGCCTCATTACACGGACAGCGGTAGCCATGGCGCTATTAGCGCCATGGTTGCCGCCGGTATTTTACCGATTCTGCCTTGGTGAATGGGAGAATTACCGCCCCATTCCAAGGTTGGCAGCCCCATCCCAATAGGGCTCAATGGAAATGGGGAAGGAGCAAGTAACGGTACCGCTATTAGCAGTACCGTTATTTTCCCTGAAGTCCCTCAGTGGGTCCCTTCTTTAATGTGTGGTCTGGCCACACGTTAAGGACGGGACCTGCTGAGGGACCTCGTAGTATGGCGCTAAGGGATTACCGGCACCGGTGCCCTTACCAGTGCCGGTAATCCCTTAGCGCCATCCATGTAATGAGGCCCTTAGCCTTTACTTCATTTCAATGGGGTTTGCAGCCTTTCAGTTTTCTCTTTGCTCCCACTTCACTGCTCCCCCTTCTGCTGCTCGCCTGACAGTGTTTAATTGCTTTCTCGGGATTCATAATGGTTTAGATACTTTCTTATTCTTTCCCATCTGTACAGAGACCTTCAACAATGTGAAAATCTTCTGCATGCGACTACTCTAATGCATAGGGCCTCATCACGAGTTGGCCAAAAGGACTTAAATCATGCGGTAACGATATTAGCACTGCCACAACACGACTCTGCCGGATCATGAGTAGGAGCAAATACCGACAGCCCAAATTGCATTGGCGCTATTACAATTGGCTTTGTTCCAGCCAGCGTTATTCCAGCTAGCGTTAATATCGCCGACAATGCCAAGTGCAGTTACAGCCGTATCAAAAGTGTATTCTCGGCAGTATTCCCGCCAAAAACAGGTGCTAATACAGCTGAGAATTACCTCCAGCAGCCAGCTGCCGGTAAATGAATCCAGGTGCCAGGAATCAAGCCACAGGTGAAGTCAATGCTCACCACAGGGCTACACAAGATCCACCCAGGCCCCAAACACTGTTTGCAACACCACCATGCTGCCATCATTTGATGCAAGCTGTGACAGGCAGCTGCTCAGGCTGCACATGACCTTTCAGATGCAGGACAACCCGGTCAGGGTACAGGAAGTACAGGGGGGTTGAAGGAGGAGGGGGAGCAAAGAGCAGCCCCAGCAAGGTGGGCACCCATCCCCAGCGCCAGGTCATCACCCTGGGCCCTCACTGACACCCAGTTGGTAAATGAGTACCGCCTGGACAACTAGACCATCACTGAGCTGCTGGCCACAATACATGAGGAAACTGGGAGCAGGATTAACATGTGCACAGCCGTGTCCACACTGGTGAAGGTGGTGGCACTCCTGCAGTTCCTTGGGATGGGCACTTGCCAGCACTCTGTGGCCATGATGCATGGCATGGCACAGTCGACATTTAGTGCTGTCCTTGGCCAGGTGCTGGATGCCCTTCTACGCAATGTCAACTAACACATCGCAATGCCGACCACCCAGGCCCAGGTGAATGACATGAAGGCACATTTCTATGCCACCGCACAACTGCCCAACGTGATACCAGCCATTGATTGCACCCATGATGCGTTGGTGGCGCCGCAGGCCCATGAGGCATTCTGCAGGAACCGCAAACACTATCACTCCATGAACGTGCATTTGACCTGTGGCCCTGACCTCATCATTACCCACTGCTGTGCCCGCTACCCTTGATCCACCCAGGACTCCATGGTCCTACGCAACTGCACACTTCCGGTATATTTGGAGAGGCACAGAGGACAACAGACCTGGATAGTGGGTGAGTACAAATCCAGCCAACAATGCATGTCGAAGCACAAGTAAAAAAAAAAGGGGGGAAATAACCACAGGAAGCATTGCATGTCAAAAGGGGGCACTGGCAGCACCCGTGCAGCACCTGCAACATCGAGGGGGGGCATCCAAGGGTGCATGCACAGGTCTACCACTCCTGGACACACACATGGTGATGGACACATACCGCTGCCAACACGATGGCACATCAGACCACAATGCACCTTGAATGTGCTGCAGCACAGATCCACAAAGCAGCAACCAACACCATGTCCACCCGTGCCACAGCCATCTTCCCAAGTGCAGTCAACTGTCACACACAACAGAACAGCCGCCACAACAACACAGTGTGCATGTACAGGACAATCAATGCATGGCATGATATACAAAGGATGCACACCCATCCCACATACACATTGCATGGTCTGGATGCACACAAGAATGCTCACGGCTTACAGTGGGCAAATACATTGTGGCTGCAGACCCATGCATGAGACATGCATGGGTCTGCATCCCATGCAGGTGACTCCGGATACCCGCAGATGAAGTGGCAAATTACCCTTCTGCCTGACGCACGAACACCATACCTACAACCATGCCCACAGCTGGACACGCATATGCATAGAATGCACCATCAGACTACTGAAGACACGATTTCGGTGCCTAGAGTGCACAGGAGGGGCCCTGATGTATGCAACAGAAAAAAGTAGGGAAGATTGTATTGGTGTGTACAATGCTCCACAACATTTTCCTCAGGAGGAATGTGCCCCTACCCCCTGACAGGCAACACCCAGGGGAAGATGAAGAAGATGACCATGTGGCGGAAGCCAGAGCAGAAACATACAGGGATGAAGTGAGGGAAGAGAGACTGGCCCGACAGGCACTGATAGACAATGGCCCTCATAACTAGTCTGGCGGTAGCCGTGCCGGTAAAACTGGCAGGCTGCCGCCGGACCCGTAGTGAATTACCAGTGCCGGACTTGCTGTATTTACCAGGGCATTACAACCCTGGTGGTCCGGTAAATATGGCGCCAGCAATTCTGTTAATCCCCATTCCCGTGGAGTCCCATAGGACTCCACGGGAATGGGGACCGCGGAAACACCGGCACCATGTCGTAATGGTGCCAGTGTTTCTGTGCATCTCTGTAGAGGTCAGACCTGGTGGGCGGTACGGCACCAGCCCGCCGAACTCATAGTTTGCCGGTCTGGAAAACGGCACCAGTACGGTTTTACCGGCACTGTTAATTCCAGACCGGCAAACATGTAATGAGGGCCAATTACTTTTAGCACAGTGACTTGACCCAGTACACAACCTGCATATAATGATTAAAGAGCACAAGTACACAATCATTAATGTCTTTGCAATTGTTTTAGTTCAATAGGCTTTAATGTGACTTATTCTACCCCACACCCTCTCCCCACCCACCACAAACACCCCAGCACACTATCCCCCCTACCGCCACCTACCACCAATACCCCAGCACACTCTCCCCCCGAGCCCCACCCACCACCAACACCCGAGCACACTCTCTCCCCGACTGCCACCCACCATCAACACCTCAGCACACTAACCCCTCGGCCCCCACCCACCACCAACACCCCAGCACACTTACCCCACCTCCCCCCACCCAACGACGTGTACATATGGAGTACACTCAGTCCAACAGTATGCATAGCTGTCATGAAGGCCGTCCCCTCTTTCCCGAGCACCAGCATCCGGGGAGCGTGAGCGTAGCTGGTGCTGGGACCTCCGCCTGGGTGTTCCCAGTTAGGATTCCTTTGTGTGGGTGGTGGAGCATGAGGGAATTGAGCCTGCCATCTGCAGCTGCTGGCGGTGGAGGACATTACTTTTCCTCATTTGCCCTGCGAAGGCAGAGAGTCCCTCACAGAGCGCCCGCACCATCTGGCCAAACCCAGTCGGGAAGGCAGTGCACACTTCCACTACAGCCCTGTTACGCACATTGTCCCAGGCCATGCTCTTTGTGGATGCTCTGATGGCTTGACCCGCACATGTTCATTGTGTGCAGTGGCAAGGCCCTCCATATGGCGCTGGGTTGCTTCCATGGCATCGAGGTGCTCCATTACAGCGCCCAAGGTGGCAGTCGGTGTAGGTGGGGTGCTGTGACGTTGCCTGGTGGAACTTCGGGCTGGTGACCCATAAGAACTTGTGTCTGTACCTGGCTCCAGGGTGTGTGCATGCTGGCACTGTGCCTTGCGCTGTGGCCTTGGACTCGCTCAGCCTCCCGAAACTAGGCTCTCGGGTGGGCTGTGTGATGGCAGGTGCAGTCTGCAGACTTGTGTTGAGGGGGGGGCGATGCTGGCCATCACTGCGGGGGATGCTCACCCCCTCCTTCATCCTGGGAGACAGTTATTGGGGCTGTGTCCTCACTGTCAGGCAGGGTGGTGTCGAAGCTAGCCACTGGTGTGCCCCTAGTGGGCTGGCTTTGGTCAGTGGCTGTGCCCCTGCTGCAGTGGGGAGTGGTGGGGTGCGTCTTGTGCTTGGAGTTGACTGATGTCCCTTTTGCGGGGTGGTGATGGTGCTGTTGCTGGCGTGGGAGGGCCCATGTGTAGACGGCCCAGTTGGGTCCTCTTCCCCTGATACCTCAGGTGATGCCTGTGGGCCTGTAGGGGATATAGGAGATGGCATTAGGACACAATGGCATTATGACACGTTCTGTCATGTGTTTTGGCATGCATGGCAGTCATTTCAGGTTGAGGGGTGTGGCATGGGGCTGTTAGACTCATGCACAGGCCTGGCCAACTTGCATCGGGTAGCAGATTGGCAGAGATGGGGACCCATGCTTGAGGGGGGGCACTTGGGGATGTGAATTTGCTTTGGTGGCATGGCAGGGGTCACAATGTTGGCATAAACGTTGCTTGTCTTGCATGCTCATGATCCCGTCAGCAGCAATCCTGGCCCGGGAGTTTCTCGAAAACATCGTTCGGTTGCACGGCTTTCCTTCAGTTTTAATCTCGGATAGAGGAAGTCAATTTGTCTCCCACTTTTGGCAGAGTTGCTGTCGGTTGGCTCAAATTGATGTAAGGCTTTCAACCAGTCACCACCCCCAAACCGACGGACAGACCGAGAGGACCAATCAAACTTTGGAACAGTACTTACGCTGCATGCTGCAACAAACAGAAAGAACTTGGAAGGACATCCTTTGGATAGCCGAGTACGCTTACAATAATTCAGTCCACTCTGGAACCGGAAAAACCCCGTTTTTTCTTTTATATGGTAGCCATCCTCGAACCTCTAATCTGGATCCACCTCAGGATTTAGGGACACCAGCAGTAGACCACCTGCATTCTGCAATCACCCAAGCCTTTAAGGAAGCCACTTCTCATCTGCAAAGGGCTAAGGAACAATACAAGAAAGGAGCAGACCAACATCGGAAGGAGGCCCCTCAATATCAAGTAGGAGATCAAGTCTGGTTATCCACCAAACATTTACCCCTAAAAGGACCGCGCACCTTCAACCCAAGATACCTGGGACCCTACTCAATCACTACCATAATAAACCCAGTGGCAGTCAAGTTGGACTTGCCCCCTCATATGAAAATGCACCCAGTCTTCCATGTCTCGCTACTAAAACCTGTGCAGCCAGAGACCCGATTGACTAAATCTCCAGAACCTATCCTAGTTGATGGAGAACTCGAGTTTGAAATCAAAAACATCTTAGATTCCAAAATCTCCAAATCAAGGCTATTCTACCTGATTGACTGGAAAGGTTATGGCCCCCAGGAAAGGTCTTGGGAACCTGCAGAACATGTCCACGCACCTCGTTTAGTCAAGAAATTTCATCGAACATTTCCTAACAAAGCAAGACCCCCGGAGAAGTCAAGCTTGGGAGGGGCCTTGAGGGGGGGTGCTGTCATGATCCCTGCTTCCAAGGGGTCAGGACTTGCCTCACATCCTTGGAAGCAGGCCCATAACCTTGATCCTGGGTACCAGCCAGTCCCTATCGGGACCTTTTGGACCTTGTCCTGGCACCAGTGGCACCAGGCTCATAAAGATGACCGGTCCCGGCGCTGGAAGCGCCAGGCTCATAATGCTTAAGAGTGCTTGGGTGGACCTACCTGCAGCAGACCATGCTGCTTACTTACCAGCTCGATGGTCTCCTGATCCTTCTCTGCCTGGAACTACTTTTCCTGTCTGGGTGGGGCAGGAGCCACTCCCTGGAATCAGAACACAGGAACTCTTTTCTTACCTGGGCGAGGCTGTGGAAGAAGACGCCTAAGCACTACAGAAGGCTATTTAAACCACACCCGATTGATGAAACGTGCTTCGCGTTATTCTGCATCTGCAGCAGGACGCTCACCGTGTCAGCTCCAGTCTTCCTGAGATTCTTCAGCTCCAGTTCCTGTGAAAACGAATTCCTTACCTGCTAGAGATCCGATCCTCAGCTGCACCTGCCAAGACAAAACAACAGGTTAGCAGAATTCAATTCGAGAGCAGCGCTCTTACTTACCAAATACGGCGGCATCTTCCAAAGCCTTCCGCCGCTTTCTTCGGCTCCCCATCGACATCTGCAAAGAAAAGGACTTGATTAAGCATTGCATTCTTGAATTGCTTACCTGCGCTCCGCATGTTCTGAACTTCAAGAAGCGCTGCATGCCGGCATCTGCAAAACAAAGGGAGACATTTTAAGGCGCATTCTAAACCAACCATAAACTTTCTACTTACGCGCTCGCACGTTCGCCGGCATCCATCTAGCAACGCTCTCTGCATCCACGATCTGCAAGGACAAAAGAGACATTAAGGCGTGCTTTTGAAACAAACAGCAGTCATTTTACTTACGTGCACCGCGCTTCATCTTCTTCGTACATACGCGCTTGCACGATCCTGGGCACTTATTCATCAGCGTCCATTGCACCTAAACCTGCAGGACAAAGAGAGACATTAGAAAGGGTGACAGCAACCGGTCATCTTTCCTACTCACCTGCTCGCCGCATCATTCCTCTACAATTTCAATCTTGACACCCTGAGACTGAGCAAGGGACTAAATTAAGGGTGCTCCAATAACTATCAAGAAACCGCTCGTGCGATAAACGGCGGTGTCTTCCAACATCAACCTCTGCAATCAAGAGGATTGTCAGTGAACCAGTGAAGTAACTGGTGCTTGCGCCCCTGCAAAGACGCAGGATGGAGAGCCCGGCCTTAATATATCTAAGGTGAGCAAGCCACGCCCTTGGTTCGAATAAGAGGACTGAGGAAGGAGAAGTTCAGTCAATCCAGTTCCTAAATCCTTGTTCTTCCGTCTGCAGACACCTCACTCTACACGTCCGGTACATCGTGAGAAGGGGACCAGCCCTAGGAGAAGGCCGAGATCTACGAGTCACACTAGAAGACACGGCGACAGCTCAGTCCAGCCCAGCGCCTCCGTGGAAATCAGGTGAGCGTTACAGTTACCGACTCCGCCATGGAGAAAGGGGGAATTACCACCCCATTACAAGGTTGGCGGGGCGGTAATTCCCCCTTCCTCCATGGCCCTTCCCCATTCCCATTTTTGCCCCATAGGGCTCAATGGGAATGGGGAAGGCGCTAAGTATGGTGCCGCAAATTGCGGCACCGTAATTAGCACCAAGGTCCCTTTGCGGGTCCCTACTTTAACGGCTGGTCTACACCAGCCGTTAAGGTCGGGTCCCGCAAAGGGACCTCGTAATTAGGTGCTAATAGGTTAACGGCGCCGCAGCCTTTTACGGCGCCGTTAACCCATTAGCGCCTGGGTCGTAATGAGGCCCAATGTGTAGTGGTAATACTGCGACAGATGTAAGGCCGTTGCAGTGGGGATTTGGTCATAAAGACAGAGTTTGAGCCTCCCCGCATCCCCTAGGAATAGCCGCTGCACAACCCACATCCCACAAAACCAAACTGTGTGCAACACAGCTGTAAATTATCATTTGCAGGTGACCCATTGCGACACAGCGGGTCTCTAAGCCCGTGCAGGGAACACGCTCTACATCAACATCATTGTGTGGTTGCCTCCCCTGGATTCCCAACCCACTGAGCCGATACCCGCAGGTGCTCCTCATAGAGTGGACCTCACTGGATTGCACAGAACTCCAGACCTGAGTTCTTGATGATCCCATTGGAAGTGCTGGAATGTAACTAAGGGATCAGATGGGGAGGTGGAAACAACCAGGGGTGATGAACTGTGGGGTCAGCCTGGACGGGGAGGGTGGCTGCATCAGGGACTTCACACAGTGGACAGTGCGCGTGGCATCAAGCACCACTCACTAAACAGGCACCTTAAAGTGAATAACCCAGCACAGTAACTGTACCGGCATCTACCTAAACCGGCAGATCCAGGACAACACAGCTGCACTGTTCCAGCCAAAACTATGACGCATCTGCAGTGCACTTTGATTAGGGCATACCCGCACTGGCGCAGAAGGAAAGATTTTGTGCGGTGTCCTCCACACTCCTGCGCCTATAACCACAGCCTGTGCCGATGTAGACTATTATAACTGGGGAGCCCCTGCTAAGGACACCTGCGACACATCGGGACATTGTTGGAGCGTGGGACACTCTGGACATTAATACATTACAGGGCCACCACATTGATCTACATAAGAAGTGAGGTGTGGGTGCGGCAATATAATGGTCAACCCTAAAAAACGGGCAAAAAAGGATCAGTTTGCGCGAGCAGAGCAATCGCAGCCTGCCCCGTCTCCTCTGCAAAGCCAAGCAGCAACCCTTGTGGACGTGACGGCCCTGAACCAGACATTACTGGCCCTGAAGAGTAGTACCGACAATCTAGCGGCAAAGATCGACACACTCACATGTACGGTCGATATCTCTGCCTTACAAAATCGACAAGCTCTGCGGACGAATGATGGAAGCGGAACAAAGAATTGGAAAGGGAGAAGACAAAGTGGCTACACTACAATGGGAGGTGGCCGATTTGCAGCAATCCGTCAAATTAATGGTGAAGAATGAAGACCTAGAGGGACTCTCCAGGCTGAAGACCTAGAGGGACGCTCCAGGCGGGATAACATTTGCATTTTGGGAGTACCAGAGTCAACGCCGATTGATAATATGGAGAAATTCGTGGAGAAACTGTTAGTGGAGATCCTAAAGGGCCCCCAGCTTACAAATATGTACATGGTAGAGCGGGCGCATAGCTCGCTGCCAGCGAGCCCCCCACCCCCGAGCACCCGAATGCCCCATCATTTCTAGAATCGTCAGCTACTGGGATAGGGATATCCTACTGCGCTCTGCTAAGGATAAGAAAGAATTGAGATGGGGATCCGACTGTTTCTTGACTTTAGCCCGTCTGTCCAGAAGCAGAACAAGACCTTTCAGTCTGTTAAAAATATACTGCGTAAGAAGGAAATACAGTACTCAATGATGTATCTGGCCATACAGGAGTACAACACAACTGCTCGACAACCTTTTTCACCTCACCGGAAGCAGTGGAACGATTTGCTGTGAACCTCTCTGATCCGGGGAGACTACCTCGACACTCACCCTAAAGTCACTGATATATCCTTTCATGAAAATGAATCAATGTTTGCCGTCCTCGAGCCAAGCATAAGGGCTCCGGGGGCACTGGTCAGGGACCCAGATCTTTAAACAAGGGCTGTCACCGCTAGGAGCGCACTGGCCGCTATCGGTGCCCTGATACCCGCATACACGACAGAATTGTTGAAGGATGTTGTTGTGGGTTGTTTTGGGGAGGGGGAAAAGGGGAGCCGGTAGGTTATTGTTTCTGGCGTGGGTGGGGAAGAGCGGGTACATGTGTTAAGCAGAAGGGTAGTTCACACAAGTTAGAAGATGTAGGTATTAAGAGGGAAGGCTTGATGGTATATGCACGTAAGAGATTTCCAACAAACGAAATTAAATATGGTGCTATAACACCTGAGGTCCATCGCACAATGAAGCTAGGTGAGAATAATAGAATAAGACACTCTGCCCTAATGTATGTACTATGGGTACGTCCACCACAGGGGGCAAATTGAACAACACATTGTCAATAATGTCATGGAACATACAAGGTCTCACTTATCAGAAGAAAACCTGTTTAGTAGCAAATTACACCAAGAACCATAACGTAAACATACTCTGCCTGCAGGAGACACATCTAGCCTCCGAAGCGCCCCTCCCTCAACTAGTGAGTGGGGTATACATAAGTATGGTTCCTCTTAAACTACACACTTCAGAGGGGTGGCAGTCTATATACATAGCTCCTTGGAGCTCAAACTACATGAGCAGATGGGCGACGAGGAGGAACGATGCATTATAGTGGCTGGGAAAATCTCTGGGTTAAAGCTCCTGTTGGTAAATATTTACGCACCAAATATGGACTCCCCTGTGTTCTTGTACAGATGCGCCAACCATATTCACAAGTTCCCGGGGCATGATATCATCTGAGTTGGAGACTTTAATATGGCCCTCACTCTGGACCTGGATAGGTCCTCTGCAGCACAGTAGACCCTGCCGCGTGCTGCGCAGACATGGTCTGCTATAGCTGAATACCATGACTTGTACGATGTGTGGCAGGAAATGCACCTAACAGATAGGGCGTACACCTTCTTTTCCGGAGTCCACGGTAGCTTGTCAAGAATCGATTACATTATGACTACCTCCACCATGGCTAGGCAGGTAATGGAAGCTAATATACTCCCCCGAACATACTCAGACCATTCTCTGGTACTAGCTCACATGGCTGGCCCAGTGGGACACCAAAGACAACTACGGTGGATGTTAGAGCCTCTGCGCTAGAAGATGGGGCATTCCGGGACGAAATTGGCCATGACATACAGACATATTTTATAACTAATAGGGGCTGTTGCATACCTAAAGAAGAGGGAGTACTGAAAGCCCTATGCAGGACCATGCGTAAGTTGGATGGGACCATTAAAGAGTTGGAGAATAAACAAGGGGTCCAAGACACGGCTGAAATATGCGAAACCCTGTGAGTACAAAGAGAAGAACTACGCCAGCTAGCTATTAGAGAGGAGAGGTTTGTTAGTGACCCGATTGCAGCCACAAGGTATGGAGAGGGTGACTGCTCCAATAAAACGCTAGCATGGGCCGTAAAACGAGAACGACAGATATCGCCCACTATGGAGATTGAGGGCCAGTCTGGACATGTCACACCCCTCGAGTATCACACAACTCCTTCCTAGCCACGGAAGCCAAATGTATTGACCCCTCCCACCTTGGTTGGCACGAGCCCCTGACTTGAAAATAACAGGTACCTCGAGGCAGCCAAAGTGGGGAAGATGGTTAGGGAGAGGTTGCGGATAGGTAGGAGGTGTTTTGGGAAACCGGGAAAAGGTTTAGGGTTACCTTGCAATTGGATGAGTATGGGGGAACATAGGGAACATAACATACAAGATATGAGTTTACACTGAATGCGACAGCACCTCCTGATACCGCAAACCCAGAACTACACCCTTCTTTATTAGGATGTAGCTACCTAAATAGTTCCTGTCTAAACCTACCTCCTTTCTAAACATAGCAACAGACATAACCACATATAGTTATAAATGCCCATGGATAACTGCCACTGCAAACAACATGGAAAGACAATGCACAAAATTCAACATGTGATAATTCCCATGCACCACTTCCTAAATGGTGCTCTCAAGCCTTTTTGAGTTTACAACCTTAATGCTCTTCTCATGTTTAACATAATGGGCCTCATCACAAGTTTGGCGGTAATGCGGCAGTTTTCCCATTGAGCGGTATTAGCGCTAACGCCAAGCCCCCCGGCGGTTAGTCTGCCAGATCATGAGTTTGCATGCACGCGCACAGGGATATGGTGTTAGCGCAAATAGCGCTTGACGTAAAAAAGGCCCAAGAACCCGTAAATCCAGCGCACCGTGCGCTTCCGCCATCCCGCGCTAATAGAATGCGCCATAAGCGCAAGGGATACGTGTCAACGTCGGAACAGGAAAGAAAGCGGACATTTTGGAAATCACAATCCGTCGGATATTACAGCCCCTGCAAGCCATCCACCCCTGGGAAGAGTGAAATATGTCACAGGAACGCACCAGGGGCAAGTCAGCCCTGGACAGGGTCAGGAAACCAAAATTCAGTGACCAGGAGCTGGCCGTACTTGTGGAGGAGGCAGAGATCCACCATGACGAATTACAGCAGCGCAAGACAAGCGGGCAGTGTCGTGCACAGATCTGGCGGGACACCAGCCAGAGGGTGTCTGTAGTGGGGCGCGTGCCCCGGGATGGGGAGGACTGTCGCAAGCGCCTCAATGACTTGCATGTCAGTACGCGGCATACTCTCACAGCACAGTAGTGCAAGCAGGGGCACTGGAGGAGGGCCACCACCACCCGAGCTCACACCCTGGGAGAAGATGACTGCGCTAATTGACATGGGCACCATAGAGGGAGTTGGTGGAGCGGAGGCTGGCACTGGTATCCAGCCGGCTGCAGGTGAGTCCCACCCCAAATGCATGCATCTGAAAGGACCACACATGCAGACCCTGAGTGAATGAATGTGCATGAAATGTGTGTAAGGCACTGCAGACACCCATAACAGAGCCTTTGAACCACTGAAACGTAGTGCCCCCTAGGCTCCCTGCACGTGCACTGCATCAATACAAGGGCCAGGGGATAGACATCCATTGCCATGGCACTGCTACGTAGAGTGTGCATGAATAAACCCCCAGGACCATGTGCATGGTGCATTCCCATCCCGCATGTGACGATGACACACAAACATTTCCGTGCAGTGATTCTCTACACTGACACATTCCACCAATCACTACATGGGCATTGGACACAATGCAAGTGCCATGCATAATTGCTACTGCCTACAATCCCACTTGATGCCATGAACTGCATGATACTAATGTAGGCTGCCTTGAACTCAATCCACACCCTATGTACCCCACAGGCACACGGCAATCGTCACGAGATGACGATGACGGTGAGGAGGCCACTTCATCACAGCGCCCGAGGCAGCGTACCTCGACCAGCACCACCACCCTGCAAAGGGGCCGCCCGGAAGCAAACCGACACCGGACCCATCCCACATCACCACACCGCAGCCCAACCATACGGCTGCAGCACCCACATGGCCGCAGGGTGTCAGCACCTACCTCACCCCAAGCCATCATGCAGACTTCCGATGCAGAGGAAGTCACTTGTGGGTCAGAGCCCGATGAGGGACCGCACCTCCAGCTGCGCCTCAGGCAGGACTGTTGCATTCCCCCAGATGCAGTCACACCGAAGGGATGGCCACACCACAAGGGAGCCCAGGGCCAGCCGCACAGGGAGCACAAACCCCACGTGTGCATGTGCGTCGTGTCCGCACGCCAGAGCCTGATGTGTACGCACCATCATATGGCACCCCAGAAGACCGGCACTCGGACCACAGCAGCCCCATCCAAGTTGCCAACATGTCCCCATGCAGCTCCCCCCCCCCCGGCAGCGCACAGCTGCCAGGCCAGCACCCACCACACCAGGGGTACCTTTCGTCATGGGAGCAGCTGTGATGGGGCGTCTGGACATAATTGAGGCCAAACAGTCAAAAGTGGAGTCCATGGCCAAAGTGCACAGCCGGCACATCAAGGCCATCAGCGGGTCCATACGGCATGGCTGCAAGTACATGGCCCGAGACAACGCGTGCACACGGAGAGTGGTGGAGCAATGCACCTCAGCCCTGACAGGTTTTGGCCAAAGGGTACGGGAGTTGCATGAGGCAGTATCTGCACTAGCTGAGCAAACAAGGGAATCAAACAACCTTCTCCGCCAGCATCTGCAGGTCACTGCGTCTGTCCCATCAACCTCCACTACACCCACTGAGGAATCCCTTGAGCCTTCACCTAGGCGCCATTCATTGCGCCACCTGAGAACTCACACACCAGAGGGGGCAGGACATAGAAAGTGCCCGCGACCATCATAGATGGACATGGCATTGTTGTGGGGGCCCTGAGAACATGCGCCTACCTGCACTGTTGTGGGGATTTAACTGGGGGAGGGCGGATTGTGTGCTGGGTGTTCACTGTGGGGGAGGGGGGATTGTGGGCTGGGTGTTCACTGGGGGGAGGGGGAATTGTGTGCTGGGTGTTCACTGGGGGCGGGGGGGATTGTGTGCTGGGTGTTCACTGGAGGGAGGGGGGATTGACATTCTTTAAATAAATAACGTTCAAAATTCATACAAAGCATGGACAGTCATGAAGTGACATGTGCAAAATGTAGCCATCACCCATATCAAAAATAATTCTCAATCAAGCCCTGTCTGGCTAACCTCCCCTCCCTCACCCCATTCCTGTGTACACGTGCAAACCCTTGTGGCACATCATCATCTTCACTCCCATTGTCAGGTGGCTGCACATGAGCATCTGGGGGCAGTGGCACATTCCTGCGACAGCAAATGTTGTGCAGCATGGCACATGTAAGTACAATTTTGCCAACTTTTTCAGGTGCTTACATCAATGCCCCTCCCGTACGGTCTATGCACCGGAAGCGTGCCTTCAGCAGTCCAAATGCCCTCTCCACACAGATGCATGTACGTCCATGGGCAATGTTGTATGCCTGCTCAGCTGCAGTGTGTGGATGACGCACAGGGGTCATGAGCCATGTGTACTGGGGATATCCAGAATCACCTGCAGGGGAGAGAATGCAGGTATGAGGACAAGGTAGGTTCAGTGGGTGCACAAGGCTCAGTCATCAGTGACATTGTCAGCAGGATCAAGTTTGTGTTGAAGAGGTCATGCTATCTCATTGCAGTGTTGGCATCCACCCTTTCACTTCAAGGACATGCATGGTGTGAGGTTGCCATGCAGCTGTGTATCTATGTATATGTGAGTTGGTATGTGCATCACACTCATGTATTACATGTGGGCTAGTTATCATTTGGTCACTTACATTGTGGTGTGTGCTGTGATAGGGGTAGCATTGAATCAATGGAGTACTTACATCTTGCAACGCCTCGGTTTCTAAATGTGACAGAACTCTGTCCCTTGTCACTGGAGGAGGGGACCCTTCTATCTGCTTTTGCATGTGACATGTGGTTAGCCCATGTGTCATTGGCATTCCCTTTGGCTGCTTTTGCGTTTGCTGATTGGCACTATTATGTACAGTTCTCCAGGCATGTGATTGGCCAATCAGGGGTCAGTGTTTCAGGGATGTACATTGTCGTTATTCATACTAGTTTGTTGTAGTGCTTTTGTGGATGTGCATACTTTCGTATAACATTGGCATGACTGTCGGGTGGCCAGGGTGGGATGTCTCTGCTGTGTCAGGGTGGGAAGCTATACTGCAACACACACAGGAGGCTATGTGGTAGTTGGGCTTCCATATGTGACTGTGCTGCCACAGGTATTTGCCATCCAGACTGGGTGTGTTCTGCTGTGTTGGACATGTTCAAGGGTTCTCGTGCGAGGTACATGCATGGGAATGTTGCAGTGCTGGTGCTGCCTATTGGCATCCAGGGATTTCACTGTGTATGTCCTGCCCCATCAGATGTCATTTAACATGCATTACGCACTACATTTGTACGCACCCAGCATCCATGTGTTTTGGCCTCGGTGCCTTTCCATGTACGCTGGCAGGGTACTGTTGCGCAGGACCATGGAGTCGTGGGAGGATCCTGGGTAGCGGGCACAGCAGTGGCTGAAGGTGAGGCCAGGGCTACATGTCATCTGTACATTCATGGAATGGTAATTTTTCTGGTTTCTGTAGGCTGCCTCGTGTGCCTGGGGTGGTACGAGTGCTACATGTGTGCAGTCCAGGGTTGCTTTGACATTCAGAACTTGGATAATGACATGGAATTGACCCTTTGGCTGGTTCACCTGTGCCTGTGTGGCTGGCAATGCGATGTGCTCATTCACATGGAGCAGCAGTGCATCCAGCACCTGTCCCAGCATGGCACTGAAGGTGGACTGGGCCATGCCATGCATCATGGCAACAGTGTGTTGGTAGCTGCCAGTCCCGAGGAATTGTAGCACGGACACAAGCTTCATAAGCGGGGGCACTGCTGTGCTGATGGCTATACGGCTGCCGATGTCATCCTGGATTGTGTCCAGCAAATGGGTGATGGTTGCCCTGTCCAGCCTAAACTTGGTCACCAACTGGCCATCAGTCAGGGCCCAGGGTGTTGGCCTGAACCTGGGGATGCCCGGCCGTCTTGCTGGTGCTGCTCTCCTCCTCCTTCTCCTCATCCCCACCACCCCCTGTGCTCCCAGGGCCCTGGCCTGGTTGGCTGGCCTCTGTAGCTCCAGGCGCAGCAGGTAGATGTCCACATCAAGGCTCCCGGCACCAAAATGGCAGCATGGTGTTGGGGAGGTTGTGTTGTGCATGGGTGGGTGCTTTGTAGGCCTCTGATTTGCATTGGTTTCACCTGGGCTTTTATTGCTGTCTTCTCCCTGCTCCTGCTGGTGTAATGGTGTTGGGGAGGGTGTGTTGTGCATGGGGGGGGTCCTTTGTAGGCCTCTGATTTGCATTGGTTTCACCTGGGCCCTTATTGCTGTGTCCTGTGTTCTTTTACCTCCAGCATTTGACTAGGGGTATTTTCGGCAGATTATCCGCCGCTTTTCTGCCACTAATAGCGCCTACGCCAGACTCGTGATTGCTCTGTAATAGCGTGATTGGATACTGGTGCTTTTACAGCCGACGCCTTTACAGCTGGCTGTACCTGTGCCGGCTGTAATGGCGCCGGCAGTATTTGTACTCGTGATCCGACGGACCCTTAAATCCAGCGCTGAAAGCATTACCGCCGGATTTAAGGGTTACCACCAAACTCGTGATGAGGCCCAATGACTTGCTGGACAACATGAAAATGATAAGAGCAGGTAGCACACACAACGGAGCGTTTCCTTCTCTGCCTTTTGCAATGATGCAAGCAAATACGATTCCAGATTTCCACTTGATACGGAAGGCTCTTAGCAAGTTCACTAGATTTCCCACACTCTAGTTTCTCAGCGGACAACATGAAAGTTCAGCGCACTGTGAATGGTGCGCGAAAATACCAGCAAGTATCAAGCGTGCCCCACACAAGTCTTCACAGCATGCAACATGAATTAGAGTAGCGCACTGTGACTGGTGCGCGAAAATGCTGGCAAATATCAAGAATGCACACACCCTCCCAGGTCACTTAACTGAGGCCTGGGGGGGCTCGACGGCACCTTCCCAGGCGTGAGCTGATCCCACGTTGGACGGGCCACCGTCATAGCCTGCTCCGCTCCATGAAAGGAACAAAGTGTCAGGAACGCTTCGTTTCACCGACTGGCCCGGACCCTTCAGTTCTCCTGCGTCCGTGCTCCTGCTCTCTTCGGCCCGTGCACGCCACGCCCAAAATCACCAACAGGCAGCACGGGCCGGGGAGGAACTTAAGTAGCGCTCAACATGAGCCGGCACACCTGCTTGCAACTGTCACTGGAATCATGGGTAAGGTAGTCTTTCCCCATTCCATACAGCAACGCCTTATTTCAGAGCTGCCAGAACAGTGCAGCCCTTATTTCCTTACAGGACACCTCATTAAAGATCTTGTAGGGATTAACAACAAGGTTTCCGGGAATACTGTGATCAGCTGTATGCATCCCACTCCAACATGGGACGCGACACGAGGTTGCAATACTTAGACGAGGTGGCCTTGGGATGGTTGGCTCCGGATCAAGGGATAGCATTTAATGCCCCCATAACAGATGAGGCGATCTGCAAAGCAATACTTTCCCTCCCTAATGGTAAGGCCCCAGGAAATGATGGAATAACAGCCGAATTCTACAAAACCTACCTAGACTACCTGCTTCCAAGTCTACATGAAATGTATGAAAACGCATTGTCGACGGGCACTCTACCGGACTCCACAAGAACAGCGCTGGTGACAGTGCTTCTTAAGCCCGAAAAAGATCCTCAAAAATGCACCTCATACCGACCCCTGTCATTAATCAATATCGACAATAAAATCCTTGCAAAAATACTGGCCGATAGATTACTACCACATATGCCAGCACTGGTCCTAACGGACGAGGTGGGCGTCATCCCTGGCCAATCAACCCAACATAACTTGAGATGATTATTCACACTCATGCACAATGTAGATCCCAAGGTCCCTATAGCGGTGATGGCGTTGGATGCTGAGAATGCCTTTGACTCTGTCGAGTGGCCTTTTCACTTCGAGGTCCTCCGCTGCTCAGGATTTGGTCTGACATTCATACGATGTGTCTGTCTGCTGTATACTGCACGTAAGGCAGCATTGTACACAAACGAGATAGCGTCAGACCACAGCTATCCAACAAGGGGCACACGTCAGGGGTGCCCCCTTTCACCAATCCTGTTTGCTCTCGTAATGGAACTGCTTGCCTGTCATATTAGGGAACTTCATGCACACCGGGGCGTAAGAATACAATTTCACCTTACTGTCATCTCACTATACGCAGACAATATTCTACTTAACGTCAAACACCCCAGACTAAATCTCCCCCTGCTGACACAAGAGACATATAGATTCGGGGAACTCTCTGGGTTGAGAATCAACTGGAATAAATCTGAGGTACTAACCTGGACCCTAGGCGTGCAACAGGCCGACATTGGGGCAGACTTTCACTGGTGGCCCCAGGGAATATGACATCTAGGGGTCCTCGTGATCACATTGGTGGGAGATCTCTATAAGGGTAACTACTTGAAGACACTGGAACTGCTGGAACATAGAGTAGAATCATGGTCCTTCCTGCCATTTCCCAAGCAGCATGTATTGCGTTAGCCAAAATGGTTATACTACCCAAGCTATTTTAAATTTTTAACAATGTTCCTATCTGACCCCCTGGGCACTTCTGGATATGTACCAAAAGCTTAATGATACGACCGGCTTGTGTGGGTAAAACACACCAGGTTATCCTACGACACCCTTACACTGCCTTACGATCAGGGTGGGCTGGAATACCCAGACCTATACCTGTACTTCCTGGCGGCACAGGTTCAATACACAGCAGGATGGGGATCCCCCACGCCAGACTCCCCTCACTCTCTCCTAGCGAAAAAAGGTGGTGAGCCCATATTACCTATTCGGAATGCTTTGGGGAGCCCAGGTGAAGGTGCCGCGGTCCGAGGTTCAACCCACGGCAGTGAAATGCAGGGCCTGGGACAGATTGGCCGGCTGATCGGTGCGGAGGTCCCCTATTGTCTGGACTTCCCATTGTACAACATCCACAGGTTCCCACTCACACATGAAAGATCTTTCCAGACTCACTTCCAGAAACTGGGGGTCCAGGTGCTGGGAGATTTAGTTCACGAAGGGCAGTTTATAAAATGGGAATCCCTACGAATAAGGGGTGAATAGACTGCAGTGACCTTGCTCATGTATTTCAGGATCAGGGAGAAATTGAGAACCAAATGGCCCGAATTTCCTCAAGCTACCACCCACCACCCTTTTCTTCAATACCTGCTCAAACCTTTATCCACTAGAAAACTGGTGTCCATTATATACAAAATGATCAGAGAGAAGAAAGTAGGAGGGGGGCATGACACACAGGAATGCCTGGGAGGGCACCCTGGGGGCGGTGATAAGTGAAGAGCACTGGAAACTCATCTGCATTCAGACATGTAACCTGTCCCTAAACAGTCGGTTTAGGTTAATACATTATAAATTCCTCCACCAACTATATTATTCCCCAGCTAAGTTAAACAGACTATTCCCTGAGGGATCCTCCTCCTGTATAAAATGTAACGTAGAGGCAGCTGACTTTTACCATGTGGCATGGTCATGTCTACATGTGAGGTCCTTTTGGGGGAAGATCGAGGAGGCAATGTCTGGAATGCTACTATCAAAATGGAACTATACACCAGAGTTAAGGCTTTAAGCGATGATTGGGGAGGGTCCCCGTGGTGAGAGAAGGCTACTGGGGATGGCCACTGTGACTGCAAGTTACTTGATAGCTAGAACATGGGGGAAGCGTAATGCACCTGGGTGTGCAAGATGGCTCGAGTTTATGAACACGTGAACAAAGAGAAACCCGATACGCATTGACACTCCCAACCAGTAGCCGACCGATCGATTACTGGTCCCTCTTCCGGCATTATTACGCCAACTTGAAACAAAGCATGTCGACAGCGGGGGCGGCCTCATCATAAATGAGACCCGATTCGGGAGGTGAGAAAGGTCCTGCAAATGACACTATGTGAGATGTATGAAGGATATTTAATAAACTGAGAACTCATTAGGATCTAGAAAATATTCTAAACTCGTGAACAATGGCGAACCCATAGGACGAAGGAATGATGCCACAGAGGATGTGCGAATGTGACAATAATGGATGCACTAAAGTGAATGAGCTAGAGTATATCATACTATGTGTACAATGTCAATGAGCCAACTGAAGGGGGGTGGATAAGGTGGGGAGGTACACCGGGATGATGGTGATGATGGTTGCTGTTTAACTCTTATGAAAATCAATAAAGTTTCACAAAAAGAAATGCATGACCAATCGAAGATTCAAACGAAATATTTAAACAGCAGAATGTATAAAGTGCAAGACGATACCTAGATCAAGCACTACATCAAAATATATGTGCTAAACTCTTGTCATAATGATTTACTTGTCCAACGCTTATACCGGAAGCACCCCCCCATGAAATGGTTAGTACCGCGCGAGGGCGGGGATTAACATCTCGATTCTACTATAAAAGCTAAACAAAATGGCAGCCGTGTTTGTTTATCTACAACGCGGCCGCAAGGAGATTTTAGCTCTGGATATATACAAGCAAATACTATGAACAGAATTTTATAATCTCTAGTCCAACATGCCTTACGGGCATTAGAAGGTACTATTCAGTACTTGATGGTCTAATTGTGAATTTCTAACTTAATTGGCAAACCTGTGCAGGACATTTAAACAAAGGGACTCATGGCCTTTCTGTTGATTGGGAGTTGTTGCACTTACTTATTAGTAAATTTGTAATTTTGCTAACACGTGGATGGGAAAATTATTATTTACAGCTTGTGCAAATATCATGTAGCATACCTTTTGTCCAAGTTAGCGCCTATTATGCATGAGTTTCTTTGAAGACACAGAACGAGGGCATATCAAACATACAGGACACTAACTGGAACCACCAATGGGTCACAGGCAATATGCATAATATGCTTTACAAAGAAACTTTCTATAATTAATCACATCACCCGTGTGTAATAAAGGACCACACAATGTCTGATGTTAGTGGTCAGACAGCTCTGATGGCTAATGATTACACTTTTCACGAACAGGGATTTCATCTGCACTGAATGATTCAACATGAACAGTCTCTGCAATTTTCAAGATCTCATTTCTTTTCAACATTTGAGGTGAGTTATACCCTACCTGTGTATTCGCACAGCTATCATGTAACTACTATTGCTCATGTCATTACCTTAGTTGTTTCTGAAAAATAGAATTTTGCATTTTAGTTAATGTATTAAAACAATTTTGTCGACTGATTTTTGTTAAAGTTTGTTCATTCCATTGGATGATTTCTATAACTTAAACTTGAATTTTCATATTTTGGTTGAATTTTGACTGAACCACAGGGCACAACATTAATTTTGTTCATCATTTTTTTCACTTTCTCATATCCTTGAAATCCGTACCCACCTCCAACCCTTATTTCCCTGTCTTTACACACTTTGCATTTTGTTGTTTTTGAATGATTTTATTTTGGTGTAGCAAATTTCTGGTTTTGAAAAATTCCAGGGGCCGAAACACGGGTTAACCATAGGACATATCAAAGATTAAATTACCATATGTGGCGCAAATTGTCTGGTGGCAATTTATTTCATTTTCTGCCTTTAGCTGCTGCATTTCTGCAGACAGTTCCTGTACAGTGTAAACTAGCTCTTGTAGCTTGTCCTTTTTTTCTTTAGATTGTAGGCGTTGCAATCTGTCACAATCGCGCCTTACCTTCCTACTTGATGTAGTGGTCTTGTGATGTAAACCGCCTCTGGTCCCCTGGGCAATCACTGTGACCAGGGGCTGAGACTGTGTCTTGGCTCTGTCCAGGGGATGCAGAGCCAAGAAATGCAGGAAAAAACCTATTCAGGTCAAAAGAAATCCACTAAGCAGATGAACTTGTTTCCAACGTGGAGAAAAGCAGCAGCAGCCGAGGTATCCCAAGATCAGAAGAATGAAAGCAGCAACAGCAGCCGAAGTGTCCAAGGATCACAAGGAATGCGGGCAGCAGCAGCAAGAATGCAGAACCGATATGAGGAAAGGGTGGCAGGAAAGGAAGCAGCGAGAATAACAAGAAGAGGAATTCAATATGAAAGGAAACACAGTGTACCGCAATGGAGTAATGTTGCAACGTGAAGCAGCTCTGTCGGGTTACATGGAAGTATGCTTCTGGGTGGATGATGTCATCACGCAAGGACATGCAGAAGTGTAATGACACTCGCTATGTTGGGAAGTGCAGAAGTGTTTCAAATGATGCCAGATGTACCAGGTCGGAGTTGTGAGAAACCCGAAGGTGTCTCACCCACTAGTCCCCGGGGATTTGTCATCCAAGTGGCCAGGACACGGGCATCGCTTTTGGATTCAGTTCCAGGGGTGGACCAGTGCGGGAGGATCACCTGGGTGAGGGGTCTTCGGGGAGTGAGATACTGGCTGGCGAGACGCGGTATCCCATTTCCCAGTAACACCTCTACCCCATCCTGCCAGGTGTGATACTTGGGAACTCAAACCCCCCACACCTCCTTCACAACACAAACACTTTCTCACGGACAGCTCGCTATGAGAAAACGGACTAACACCCGAGCCGTATAACTGACATGTCCCAATATGATAGTCGGGCAGGGTGCACCCGTGGAAACCCCGGGAAAGTCACGCTTTTCCGCGGACCGCTGTGCAGACATCTGTGGATCTCTCTGCTACGATCTTCTACGCTGCAAGAAAGGAAATACTCCAAGTACCATAAGGTGAAGGATCACTTTAAAGAAGCTCAAAGACTAATATTTACATTATTCAGCCATTCATATCCTTCTTTCTACTTTGTTTAGGCACTGCACCCTGCATCTAGTGGGCGTGCCTATTTAACTGTGCTCGCGTGCGCAGCACGCGCGCGCACCCGTGGAAGCCTCGGAAAGTCCCGCTTTGCCGCGGCGCTGCGGTGCATGGTGTGGGATACCTTTTTATGTGAACCATTTAAACCCCTTGAATTACCTTTTAGGTGATTGTGTGTTCCTTTTATTTTACTTATTTATCAATATTTCCCTCTATTTTTTTTTTCTGTTCACTGTTGAAACTGAGGAACTCTTCCAATCCGTTAATACATCTAACCTGCTCCAAAACGGTGTGCGATATCATACTACAAACGTCTCTCTTCTTATATTTTATTGGTTATTCTCGGTTTGTTCATCTTATGCTAAATTTTGGTTGACAAAAGAACTAAAGTTTACACCCTGCGCACGGACATGCTTTGCCCTGCACGCCTACGTGCGCTTTGTGACTCTACAAATAGAGATAGTCTCCTAATAACTCCAAAATCATCTCGCCTTCTCATCAAAGGCCCTCAACCAGACAAACGAGCTGGGAAAAAACGCGCCCGCTCCAACACTCCGGCTGGTGATAGCCGAGATTTTGGGTTTGGAACACTGCGCATTAATCGCCTGATGGCAAAGATGCCACCACTAACAAACTTAATCGTATCGAATGTAGAGGCCCAGCCGCTCTCTGTTAATCAAGAATGCTCGGCCACAAATCAACCTCTAATGAGCTCACCAACAGTATCGGACTCAAATGTCAGTAATAAGGGATGCAAACATCCATGTAATATCTCTCTGTCTGATACTATGATTTTACAAAATGCTCGCACAGGTAATAATGTGCCCCTCTCAAACAAGTGTTATCAATGAAGCTGATGATGCTGTTATTGATCTTCTTTCATCAAACTCTTGGTTCTCGGCCAGGGAAGATGATCACGATCTTTATAAATCACCTGTCTTATTCCGGAATGAAAGTACCTCTGAATCTGAGACCTCTATATCATTCATTCTGCCTACTCCAAGAAGACCAGATCGAGACAACTCTGCCATAACCAGGGGGTCGCTATCAAAGAAATCCCATATGATAACGTTAGAAGTGATGAACATCGCCATAATGTCTCTTGCTAAACTAATTGAAGCTCTCAACTCTAAAGTAAATTCCAACACTGATAATCTCAGAACCAGTGCCATTTGGCAAAAGACAATTACTGATTCCTTGGCCCAGAGGCAGGCGTTTGATGATAGAGTTGCCTTATCGTCATTAAACCAGATACCAGAGATCATATCCATGATAAAACTGACAACTGGTCAGCTCTGTTCTCAATGTGATCGATGCTCAGCTAACAAAACAACACAATGTATAAAGGCTGCTATTCCCTTCGTTGAGGGTATTATTCGCAAGTCACCGGTGGAGACGCCGAAGGTAGCACCTGTGCTGCCCCCTATGACTATTGATGAATTACCTGCAGCCTCCTCTGCTGTGATACCACCTATAACAGAAAGTGCACAACCACACAAAGAAGCATACACGATTTTTGCCAATAAATCCAAGAAACAAAAACCGGAACATACTATGAACTTAAAAAAATCTAAAAATCAGAAGTCTAAAAAAATGGCATCCACTGTCCAATCGAAACAGTTCTTTAAATCACTCTCAAAGCCAGCGAGTTGCTCAATATTGGCATCTAATGCTGTAACAAAAAAAACCTTAACTTGGCACAAGAAAAGAAAAGAACTGTGAAAGACGGGGCGATTCACCCGCAGTTAGATTTGACTCACCCTCCATTGGATGAGTTGGTCCAGGCTGTAGAGGCATGGGCAGAAGATCCGGAGGGTTTACCTTCTGAGGCTCAGTCAATAGCTGTATCTAAGAGCCCTCCTGAGAATAATTCTGATCACTCTGATCCTTCATATACTCGCAAAGAACTTAGGAAAGTTGTGGATGATTACATGCGTCAATTTCACACATTACCGGCTGTGTCTCATCCGCTGATGAAACCTACCTCTTCCTTCCTGAAAGCTCCAATGCAAAGTACGCAGGCAGGCGACAAATTAACTGCCTTGCGTCTCTGAGTGAGGTGAATGCTTCAGGCATAAAAAATCTGCCTGTAACACCGGTAATACTGATGCTACAGGCAAATATGCAGGATGATATTTTATCCTCGATTAAGGACTGTCTAGTGGCACTAACCTTAGAACAGAAGACGCTCAAGTCGGCTATGAAATCAATTGCCTGTGGCCCTAATCATAATTCCTCATTAATTGCAGATCAGAAGATGAGCTCTAGGAATCTAACTCCTCTTCAGAGGTACAATGCAGTGGAAAAGAGGGTCCAACAACATTTGGCACTAAGAACAAAAAGCCTCCTCAGCCACACTCAATATTTCTTAGTTGTCGAGGTGGCTCTTTTCCAACATATACTATGAACAGGAAGAGTATCATGGAAATATTCTCTGACATTCCAGTGTTGTAAGATCTTGCTTCAGGAGATATTGAGTGGGTTGAATTTCCTGATGATAAACACTCAACTGTCTCTTGTCTTTGGATCAGATCTCGTGTCATTCTTAACACCATCTGGTCTGCAAAATCTTCTCTCTTTGACCTTGGATTTAAATTAATTCCTACCACTGGTGAATGTCTTTTAATTGAGAGCTTACAACAGCCTGAGAGAGCTGGGGATGTGAGACATAACACCGTAACTCTCCCAAGGGAAAACACAGCATCTGTAACAAAATCCAATAACTGCTGCGGTTGTAAGAATGCATAACTAGCATCTGACAAATCATGTCCCTTGACACATAAAATTGCAATTTTGAGCTGGAACTCCACAGGACATAAGCATTTACTGAACAACTTAAATTGTCCTTTAACAAACTTTGATGTAGTGCTTCTACAAGAAACTTGGATGGTGGTGCCACTCTCTTGGGATAATCACCACATTCATCTGGTCCCTGCGTTGAAAGGTCAAAAAGGCAGACCAATGTCTGGCCTAGCAACAATCTCTTACATTTCCACCATAACCAATGTAGCTGACTGTCCCTCTCCGAATTCCTTTATGCAATGTTCTACAATTTCTCTTCAAAATATAAAAATTGCAATTATTAATCTTTATTGGAATCCTGTGGCTATTCTAACATCCACCTTCCTTAAGGATCTCAATATAATCATGGAAATGATCGCTGCCACTGCTAATATTGCACTTATAATCCTTGCTGGAGATCTGAATATTCATCTTTTTAAGCCATCAAAAAAAGGAAATTCGGAACGGGTCATTCAGTGGTCTCATTTTGTGGAAACATGGGATCTGATAATGTTGAATGGTGCTTATAATGTTGAATGGTGCTTTTAAAAGTGACATCCCACCTTCTCACACCTGGTTAAGCAGCTCACATAAAGCACCCATCGACTATGTGTATGTAGACAGAACGCTATTTAGCAAAATCTCCAAGTTCATCATCCTGCCCTCTACATCTAGTGATCATCTGATGTTGACGATTGAAATTATGGTTCATGCCCAGGGCAAAGTACAATCACAACAACAACAGCTGGAAAATCTAAATGTACATTCTCAACAGAACAGATTACATTGGTCCAATCCTGCCTTGGAAGCGTTTGGTATGGATCTAGCGAACGACCATCGTCTCCTTCTAGAGAAGGCACATGATCCACTAGAATACTATGATAGAATGCATCTATTTGCATCTCCTAGTATAACTAGTGGCACAATATCTAATAACACCTGTCCTACTCATATATTTGATCAATCGGTCAAACTTAAAAAGTCCCTATTTCGCAAACAAAAAAGGCAGACTTTGCTCTTTCCGCCAAAATATCGTGACTCTACCTTATGTAAGCTAAAGACCGATTATAAAAATTGGATACGGGCGCATAAAGCAGAAATGTATCGAAAGGATGGTGAGCGGTGGCTTCATGTGGCACAGACTAAAAATACCTCTCAGATCTGGAAGCTTATTAATTCAGGCACAATGTGCTCTCAACTATCATCTCAGATTATTTGTCTATCTGAAAAAAGTTGGGTTGATTACTTTACGAACATGTATGATCTCCCACAAAATAGCTGTGTCAACCAGCCGTTGAGGTCGGCTAATTTTCCTTTCTCCATCAAATTTGATCGAGATGATGTGTTGTTCTACATAAACAGAGCTAGTTCATCTAGTGCCCCTGGCCCGGATGGCCTTTCAAATTACACTCTAAAACAGAATCCGGATCTGTGGGCCAGTATTTTATATACTATATTTATTTCAATTCAGATAAAGCAAAGCATCCCTCCATCTTGATGCCAAGCTGTGATAGTCCCTATTCATAAAAAAGGAGATTGCACAAATCCAGCGAGCTATCGTCCGATAGCACTCCTTGATGCTCCGGGGAAGATCTTTACTCGAATTATTCTAAGAGATCTTAATACCTGGGCCTCTAATGAAAACCGACGAGACCCCTTTCAGACTGGCTTTGTTGATGGCCTAGGCACCGCTATTAATATCACTATGCGTAATGCTATTAAAGCGCCTATGCAACAAAACATCAACCTCTCTATCTGGCCTTTGTTGACTTTCGTGTCGCATTTGATTCTGTGGACCGTCAATTACTTCTCAACAAACTGCTGAGCTTTGGCTGCCCACCTTCTCTCATCTCGTTAATCAATTTGCTTCATACCAACACCACACTGCAGGTTAAATTGAACTTGAATGGGCTGTTATCAAAAGTTATTCATACTAAACGCGGTCTTAAACAAGGCTACATTCTTGCATCAACCTTATTTAATTTGTTCATTTTTGACCTGGGTGTTGAGTTTTTGAAGGTAAATAACGATGCACCCAAGCTCGGCAAGCAGGCCATTGCATGGCTTTTCTATGCAGAGGACTTGGTTCTTATTTCGCGGAAGCCAAGTGGACTACAGATGTTGCCTAATCAACTTGAATCCTTTGTTGCTAAAAATAACTTAACACTCAACTTAGAAAAAACTCAAGTCATGCAACTGGGAAATAATAACTTGAATCACCGAAAACACTATGAATGGTTTTTGCAAAATTAAAAAACTATTTCTAGTTAATGAATATAAATATATTGGTGTTATGTTTAGCAACTCACCCACAAACAAGCCTCAGCAAAGCAGCATAGATGGGAAACTTTCAACTTTAATCTCGCAGGCCAAGATACTCCTGGCCAAGTTGGGTAAATTCTCCAGTGCCCATGTTTTAACATTCTACCAACAAAAGGTAATCCCCATCATCACCTACTGGGCTGAAACTTGGTTCCCACAAAAGCAAGGGTATTGGAATAGAATTGAAGCCCAATTCTGGAAGAAAATATTTAATCTTCCCAACTCAACACCAAATGCTCTCCTGCGATTTGAGTTAGGCACCCTATCAATTCACACACAAGTATCCTGGAAAAGGTGCTCTCTTTTTCGAAAATGTCTCTTGGGCCTGACAGCTAACAACCTGTTGACAATATTGGCAGACTATCTCTTACGCTCTCAACATTCGCTCCCGACAAACTGTAGAACCATTGTCCTTTCTGAAATGACTGAAGCAAACATATCGTTGGATCTGCTGCTTAACAATCCAAATAGAGCTAAGCTAAAATTGTATCAACTTGATTGGCATCATACCCAACAGAAATGTCTAGAACTAAAAGATTTCGATAGAGCATCCTTTGGCCACACACAATTTCGGCATGCAGCTGATTATTTATTGAAATGTCCATCAGCCACATTAAGAAACCAAATCTTAAGATTAAAAATCTTAAGATTCCGTATTAATCTATGGACAACAAATCAAATTTTACTCAGAAGAGGCTTAAACAAAGCCGAAGCATCACACTGTCGATTTTGCAAACTTGTTGGAACAGAAGAGACACTCAAACACATACTAATTGTGTGTGTTGCTTTGGAGAAGCAAAGGTAAACTATCTTTCACAAGCTAACTCAATCACACTACATAACCCAATCTACTGATGAACTATGGTATGAATTATTTGCCACACCCAAAATCTCGTTAAGAATAGCTACTGTGGACCGTCAATTACTTCTCAACAAACTGCTGAGCTTTGGCTGCCCACCTTCTCTCATCTCGTTAATCAATTTGCTTCATACCAACACCACACTGCAGGTTAAATTGAACTTGAATGGGCTGTTATCAAAAGTTATTCATACTAAACGCGGTCTTAAACAAGGCTGCATTCTTGCATCAACCCTATTTAATTTGTTCATTTTTGACCTGGGTGTTGAGTTTTTGAAGGTAATTAACGATGCACCCAAGCTCGGCAAGCAGGCCATTGCATGGCTTTTCTATGCGGAGGACTTGGTTCTTATTTCGCGGACGCCAAGTGGACTACAGATGTTGCCTAATCAACTTGAATCCTTTGTTGCTAAAAATAACTTAACACTCAACTTAGAAAAAACTCAAGTCATGCAACTGGGAAATAATAACTTGAAACACCGAAAACACTATGAATGGTTTTTGCAAAATTAAAAAACTAGTTCTAGTTAATGAATATAAATATCTTGGTGTTATGTTTAGCAACTCACCCATCCAATTCTTAAATGCAGCACTATTCACAGTCTGATTTCTTAACTACTTTTGTACAAGTGATTCACTGTTAATTATTAGACCTAGATACTTGCACAAATGTACTCTTAACTGGTGTGTGATTTTACGATTGATATGAGGTAGTTAAACACTTTGATGAATGTTATCTTTGATTTATTAATTTGATCATGGCTTGCATTTATGTTTCCCTTTCTAAAATTATAATGTGTCTTTTTAAATGTAATGTGAACTATATAATGAAAATTATGTATTTTCATACTTCCATTTTAACGGTCTAACTATGTAAAAATTTGTTTTGAAAGGTTAATCTAAATGTGACCAATCAAAATAAAATAAAAAAAAATAAAAAAGATAGTCAGGCAGGGTCAGGCAATTACTGACCATCATGCACACCTGACTTCCATTACATTTCTCCACACGGATCAAAGGTGAAGCACGAGCGCACACTATGAGCAAGGCAAAGCACACGAGGAAGCAGCAGTTCCAAGATGGCAGTTTAATATGAGGTGAAAGACGGCAAACAAAAGGGGACCGCAAGGAGAGAAGTGCCCTTGACCTTTTCGACGAGGAACTGTTACTTTCTTTTTTTTAATTAAAATGTTTTAGTTTATTTCTAAACTTTTCATTTCTATACATTTCATCATTTACATATTTATATTGAAACAGAACCGGGTCCATTCGGTTCCAGCCTATGGTTTTATTTCTTCCTTTATGATTGTTCTCCAATATTGGATGATTGTGTATATCATTTTGTTGTTATTGCCTAGGAGGATCTGGACCCATCGATCTTTTACATCCAACTGTGTCGTGAGAGTCAAATACATTTCTCTGTGGGCATTTCTTTGTTGCGTCAGTTCCTTACATTCCATTATTAGTTGAAAAAGAGATTCAACCTGCTCTTGATCTTTACAAAATCTGCAATACGCCTGTACACTCGGTATTTGCTTTGTTTTTGCCAACCGTTTGCGTGTTGGCAGCAGTGTCAGGTGTAAACGCAGAAATAGATCTCGTATATCTTTGTCTGGAAACAATTTCAGATAGTTTGGAAGTTGATTAATCGCCTTAGTCTCTTAGTTGCAATTGAGATTTATACGGTATTGTGTCTTAACATGTATTGTCTGAATCCAATCATTAAGCATTATTGTTTTTTCCGCGTGCTGTGGACGCAGAATCAGCATTTTGTTTGAGATTTGTGACTTCTCGAGTGCGAGCTCCATTTTCCTTTTCCAGGTGTTCAATACACTTGTCTTCGGCAAGCGTACGTTGTTGCGGAAAATCTCCATTGCTGGGACTTGATCTTCGTTCTGAATTTTCCGAAACATGTCAAGATGGTTCCATAGTACAATGGATTGGAGTGACTGATTTGCAATCTCGTAGTGAATCCTTACCATGGGAAACGCTGGTGGTAATGATAACACCTTGCGCCACAATATGGCCTCTAGCTGTTGCCATATATCTGGGTTGAGGTTAGTCATAGCTTCGGCTCCGTAGGTTAAGATCACTACTACTTTCTGCCGAAAAAAAGTGAGGATCGGTTTCAAAGAATATTTCCTATGGATAATGGTGCCTTGTCTGTCCAAGGCATGTGCTTTGGATTTAAGGTACAAGGACCATTCCATCTCAGATTTGGACTGATTGATCCACACACCAAAATAATTCATAGTAGTTGCCTGAGAAAGTTTATTGTGTTGTAGAAATCAGGCAGATTTCGATTTGGCTTGTTTCTTTGTGAGGAGCATGATCTGAGTTTTCTGGATATTGATCGTCAGTTCGTTCAGATTCATGTAATTTTCCAATTGGTCCAGGCAAATCTGCAGGCCTAGCTGTGTCTTATCAAAAATCACGATGTCGTCTGCGTACATCATCTGTGGGAGTGCTGTATTATTAACTTTCAACGGATTTCAAGACGAGATGTTCATATGCTCATCGAAGTCAGAAGTAAAAAGATTGAAAAGTATTGCCGCCAGAGGGCAGCCTTGTTTTAGACCATTTGATGTCATAATTGGTTCAGAAACAATACTTTCTTCAGTCATGCATATCTGGATGGTGGTGTTACTATATAACAATTTCACTGGCTCCAGAATTTCAGGGCGACATCCCGAGGTTTCCACTTTAGTCCAGAGTGCTTGTCTATTGATCATATCAAAAGCAAGTTTCAGATCGACTTAGGCTGCATAAATTTGAATTCTTAGCATCTTGTTTTAGGAGATTTAGTAACAACAAATTGAGATTTGTACCAATCTTTTTAACAAATCCAGTTTGTCTTTTCGCTTGCCTATGATGCTTGACAGCGCAGATGGATAGCTTTTGGAGAAAATACGAGGAAAACACTTTCCCAAGCGGTCAAGCAGGGCAATAGGGCAGTAGTTATTGGGGGATTTTCTGTCACCCTGCTTGGAGATGGGGACAAGAATTGCCGGTTGCCACATTCGCGGTATCACATTTAGTTCGGAGATCAAACTGAACAGTTGCATACAAAGTTTTGTCCAGTGTTGGGGATTCTGTTTGATGAGCGCATTTGATAGCTGTTACTCACCGGTGAGATGAATGCGTGAAACCGGGGAATAGATCCAAAAACCAGGAAGTTGCTTGAAGAGCTTTGCGTAGAGCCTCCACCCAAGCCTCCTCTCTGTGAGGGAATAAGACCTTCAAAATGATATGACCTCTTGCTGTAATTAACCAGGCAAGTGGACTGATCACCCAGAAGGGCGGGGAGAACGCACCGCCACGAACCAGGCTGTAAAGGAAAGAACAACAAGTAAGTAATACGAAGGTAACACTTGTCCCCTGTAAGTCTTACTAATCGATGGAATACCTGAGCTTTTTCCCCCCGTAGTATGGAAGTATGGCACAAAACCGGGAATCACCTAGGAATATAACAAGACTTAGAACTTAACTGATTTAAACTATGACACAATTCAGGAGGTGGGCAGGATCTTACCAGTGGAGAAGGACTGAAGGATTTGAGGAGTTCAGAACACAATGACAGGGATAAAATAAGAAAAAGGGAAATGTTAGTAGGATACTAATACCCGGGCGGCACGAGGGTCGCACTGGATTCGGGTTAGTGCACAGCTGCAGAGCGTCCTTAAGTGCACAGGAAAAACAAAGTTCAATCCAAAAGTTCTGTTCGTAAGGCAGAAAAGTCTTACCACTGGTGACTGAAGAATGAAGGTAACAACCAGTTGGGATGGCAGTTCCAAAGTAAGGTAAGTTGAAGGCAGGCAAGGTCTGGCACACTAGCGGACAGCGACTATGGCAAAAGCTTGTAGAAGAGAAGTCCGGGAGAAAACAGGGTTCCGGTACACGTGCAGGCGAAAACAAAGACAAAACCTTTTCTAGCGGGGTCCGTGGAAGCAAAACAGAGGTTCGGTACGCAGGAAGGCAAGTCAACAAGGGAATTCCAATAGCGGGTCCAGTAAACAATCCGAGTCGATTCCGTAAAGAGACAAAGGGTTTGGCACTCGAAGGAGGAACTTCTAAATGCCGGGAGTAGCTGTAAACAGAAGCGGTGTCCTGGCTGCAACCACAGTGAGGGAAGCGGGGCAAGCCAATGCGAGGCTCTACAGCTGAACTACCGCACAGAGCTAGGTTATCTGGGAAGTGTAGTTTTCGAGTTGCTAACTTCCACGGTAGCTGCCATCGTGCATAGAATGGAGCAGCATTATGCCGTATCCTTTTGGGGAGCGCCACAAACCTCCTGACCTTCCTGGTAGCTGCACTGGGAAACCGAAGTGCTAGGGACGCAGGTGGCCGGGTTTTCCGCACAGGACGAGGTGAACGTCGACCCATAACAGCATCCGCCCCCAAAGGCGGCGGCAACCCCTTGCGGGCATGGAAGCGACCCAGGAGTACAGGTGAGTGAATATTGCTCAAGGGTTCCCAAGACCTGTCCTCAGGACCGTACCCCTTCCAGTCGACCAGATAGAATGGCCGACCCCTGCGGAGTTGAAAGTCCAAGATATCAGCAACCTCATACTCGTCCTCGCCATCCACGCGAACAGAGCAAGGTCGCGTAGGTAGACGCGTAGAGGGAAGGCAAGGCTTGATGAGACATACATGGAACACCGGATGCAGTTTCCATGAAGCAGGCAAAGAAAGATGCACTGCCACAGGATTCAAAACTTCCGTAATGGGAAAAGGACCCACAAACTTCGGCAGCAGCATACGTTTGCCAGGAATGCGCAGATTACGCGTAGACAGCCAAACTTTCATGCCTACTCTGTATTCCGGGGCTGCAATCCTATGTCGGTCAGCGTACTTTTTTGCTCTCTCCTGGGCAAGCAGAAGGTGGGATCGAACTCCCCTACGGACCGACTCCAATTCTCTTACACAAGCCTGAGCGGCCGGGTTGTCAATGGGGAGTGCTGGATCCAAAGGCAAAGAGCGTGGATGGAATCCATATAAGGCAAAAAACAGTGATACACCTGAGGCGCCGTGTACCGAATTATTGTAGGCAAATTCGGCAGGGGCGAGCATCTCCAACCAGGTAGACTGAAATTGGAGACACAGGCATCGGAGGAATTGCTCTAGAGTGGCATTAGCCCTCTCAGTCTGTCCATCAGTTTGTGGATGATATGCAGAGCTGAAACGATCGTCAATGTGAAGTGAAGAAGTCAAAGCCCTCCAGAAGCGAGACGTAAACTGAGGGCCGCGGTCTGAAACAATGATAGAGGGAAGCCCAAAGAAACGAAAGACATGCTTGAGAAACAAAGAAGCCAAGACGGGGGCCGGAGGCAAACCCGAGCAGGGAACAAACTGAGCCATCTTGGAAAAGTAGTCGATGACTACCCAGACGGTATCATAACCGTTTAAAGGAGGCAGGTCCACAATGAAGTCCATGGAGATCATATACCACGGTTTATGTGGCAACGGAAGGGGACGCAAAAGGCCCACAGGCTTGGATCTAGAGACTTTGCATTGAGCACACACCGAGCAAGAGGCCACATAATCGATGACATCCCTGGGCATTGATGACCACCAAGCCCAGCGGCGCAATGCCTCCAGCGTCTTTTGCTGCCCCGGATGGGCTGCCATCAAGGAATCGTGTGACCAGGCTAGGGCCCGAAGACGTGGTTCTCCAGGAGGTATAAAGAGACGACCCTGGATATAAGGCAAGCCCTGTACAATGTCGAGGTTTAATGAGTCGCATTCCTCCTTATTTGAAGTCACCCAGGACGAGATAAGGGCACGGGGCGAAGTCTGAGGAGTACAGGCACAAACCACCCTTTTAGGTAACAGCAGGGGACGATCGGCCTTAGGAATACAAGTACCGTGGGATAACCTCGAAAGAGCGTCAGCACAGGCATTGAGACGAGCCGGTCGGTATGTGATGACAAAATTAAACTGGGAAAAGAAAAGATGCCAACAAGCTTGTTGGGCCGTAAGGCATTTCATTGATTTAAAGGCAAGGAGGCTGCGATGGTCCGAATAGACAGTAACTTGATGACGGGCACCCAACAGATGATGACGCCATTCCGCAAAGGCGTCTCTGATGGCTAATAACTTGCGCTCTGTGATAGGATAATTGCGTTCGTACAGGGTCAATTTCCTGGAAAAATATGCAACTGGATGGATCTCCCATGAATCAGGACATTCCTGTGACAACACTGCCCCGATAGCTGAACCGGAGGCATCCGCCTCCACTGGGAAAGGGAGGAGAGGGTCCGGGTGTTGCAAGACCGGTGCCATCGAGAAGGCGGCCTTCAGAATGTCAAAGGCCCGCTGTGCCTCCGGATTCCGCGCATACGGTTTCTTGGAGCTGGTCAGTGCCGTTAAAGGAGAAGAGATGGATGAAAATGAATGGATGAAACGCCGATAAAGGTTGGAGAATCCCAAGAAGGACTGTAATACCTTGACAGAGGTAGGAATGGGCCATTCCAGAATCGCTCTAACCTTGGAGTGACCCATTCGAATGCCACGGCTGGTCAAGTCATAACCAAGAAATTCCACCTCGGTGGAATTAAAAACACACTTCGCTGCTTTGACGTACAGGTGGTTCTCCCTCAACCTCTGCAACACAAGACGCACATGTACGTAATGATCCTTCATAGAGGATGAGTAGATAAGGATATCATCCAGATAAATTACAACAAATTGGTCCAGATAGTCATGGAAGATGTCTTTCATGAAGGCCTGGAAGGTGGCCGGGGCATTACAGAGTCCGAACGGCATCACTAAGTATTCAAATGACCCATAACGTGTCTTAAAGGCAGTTTTCCACTCGTCCCCCGCTCTAATCCGAACGAGATTATAGGCACCCCTAAGGTCAAGTTTAGTGAACACCACTGACGAACCAAGTTGATCCAAAAGCACTGATATCAACGGAAGAGGGTACTGGTTTTTTACAGTAATTGCTTTCAATGCCCTGTAGTCTATACAAGGGCGCAGGTCCCCCTCCTTCTTAGGGACGAAAAATAGTGGAGATGCCGCAGGGGATTTTGAAGGCCTAATAAAGCCTGTGGCCAAGGCTTTATCTATGTATTCCTTCAGAATCTTGTCCTCTGGTAAGGTAAGGGAATAGACTCTGCCGGCTGGTATCTTGGCCCCTGGTAACAGGTCTATCGGACAATCATAGGGCCTATGAGGAGGCAATTGATCCGCCCTGCCCTTATCGAACACATCCCAAAAGGATTCGTATTCAGGAGGAATGTCTATACTGGCGTCACGAGCGACGGCGCCTATGACAGACAAGGAAGCCACCAGAGCTTGACAAGAAGACTCCGGGCATACATACGTGTCCTGAAAACAGTGTTCATTACACTCTAAAGAAGGGAAGCGAACACTCTTCTTTACCCAATCAATAGCAGGGTTGTGGTGTTGCAACCACGGAATACGCAATATGACCTGATATTGAGGAGCCTTGATTAGATCGAATGAAATCGATTCAATATGTCCGTCTTCGGTCTTCATGCTGACAAGGGAAGTATTCTGTGTGACCAAAGGCGGGAGTCAAAGGGCCCCTCACCGCCCCTATCTGCATGGGTTCTGGAGTTGGAGCAGGAGTAACTACGTCTGCTGGAGAGGGGGTAATGTTCCCCTCTTCTTTCTGACCTTCGGGCATCTATTTGTAACACCAAGTCTAACAGTTCACCGAAGGAGGTCGGAACAACCGGTAATGTGGCTAGGATATCTTTTAATTCTTCAGACAACCCCTGGTAAAACACAGCTGATTTCTTCTCTTCGGGCCAGTCCGTTTCAGCAGCTAGCTGATTGAATCTGGTGAGATAAGAAAAAAGAGAAGAAGTGCCTTGTCGTAGACTCAGCAACTCCAGGTCCAATGCTTGAGATTTGTAGCGGTTATCAAACACCTTATTCATGGCCAAAATGAGTTTGTCACAGTCATAGAGGATGTAGCTGTTGGACTCAAGCAAAGGGTTGGCCCACGCAGCCGCTGTACCCCCGAGATGGGAAAGAATAAAGGCTGCCTTGGTGGTGGAGTTTGGAAAAGCGGTGGGCCGACACACGAAGTGTAGTTTGCATTGATTTATGAAAGTCCGGTATTGTTTTGGGTCTCCAGTGAAGCGTTCCGGAGGGGCCAACAGGAATTGTGTGGCCATCAAAACCGGGGCCGCAGAAAACCCTGAAGCGGAAGCTGAAGGTAACCCAGAACCTGAGGCGGCCGCACCTGCCATGTCTACCCCCAGTGTTGGGGGAGTTTGAATACTCCGTAAGATGTCGATCCTTTGATGCATGGCGTCATGAGCCATTGTCATGTCAGACCGTAACTCAGACACTAAACGAAACAAGGCGGCCAAAGGATCAGCTTCATCCATGGCTTCTGTTTTTCTTACTCACCGGTGAGATGAGTGCGTGAAACCGTGGAGTAGATCCAAAAACCAGGAAGTTGCTTGAAGAGCTTTGGGTAGAGCCTCCAACCAAGCCTCCTCTCTGTGAGGGAATAAGACCTTCAAAATGATATGACCTCTTGCTGTAATTAACCAGGCAAGTGGACTGATCACCCAGAAGGACGGGGAGAATGCACCGCCACGCACCAGGCTGTAAAGGAAAGAACAACAAGTAAGTAATACGAAGGTAACACTTGTCCCCTGTAAATCTTACTAATCAATGGAATACCTGAGCTTTTTCCCCCCGTAGTATGGAAGTATGGCACAAAAAAGGGAATCACCTAGGAATATAACAAGACTTAGAACCTAACTGATTTAAACTATAACACAATTCAGGAGGTGGGCAGGATCTTACCAGTGGAGAAGGACTAAAGGATTTGAGGAGTTCAGAACACAATGACAGGGATAAAATAAGAAAAAGGGAATTGTTAGTAGGATACTAATACCCGGGCGGCACGAGGGTCGCACTGGATTCGGGATGGTGCACAGCTGCAGAGCCTCCTTAAGTGCACAGGAAAAACAAAGTTCAATCCAAAAGTTCTGTTCGTAAGGCAGAAAAGTCTTACCACTGGTGACTGAAGAATGAAGGTAACAACCAGTCGAGATGGCAGTTCCAAAGTAAGGTAAGTTGAAGGCAGGCAAGGTCTGGCACACTAGCGGACAGCGACTATGGCAAAAGCGTCTAGAAGAGAAGTCCGGGAGAAAACAGGGTTCGGGTACATGTGCAGGCGAAACCAAAGAAAAAACCTTTTCTAGCGGGGTCCGTGGAAGCAAAACAGAGGTTTGGTACACAGGAAGGCAAGTCAACAAGGGAATTCCAATAGCGGGTCCAGTAAACAATCCGAGTCGATTCCGTAAAGAGACAAAGGGTTTGGCACTCGAAGGAGGAACTTCTAAATGCCGGGAGTAGCTGTAAACAAAAGCGGCGTTCTGGCTGCAACCACGGACTACATCAGTGAGGGAGGCAGGGCAAGCCAATGCGAGGCTCTACAGCCGAACTACCGCACGGAGCTAGGTTATCTGGGAAGTGTAGTTTTCGAGTTGCTAACTTCCACGGCAGCTGCCATCGTGCATAGAATGGAGCAGAATTATGCCGTATCCTTTTGGGGAGTGCCACAAACCTCCTGACCTTCCTGGTAGCTGCACTGGGAAACCAAAGTGCTAGGGACGCAGGTGGCCGGGTTTTCCGCACAGGACGAGGTGAACGTCGACCCATAACAATAGCCCATCAGGGCCAGGTGCACGAGACATGTTTAGCTTTGATATTATTCCAGCAATGTCCTCTTCAGTATATTCAAGTGTCTATCTATCTGGATACTTGGCCAAATCCACCTTCGAGTTAGAATCTTGTATTTAATATAATTTGGAAAAGTAAGATATCCATTTTGATTTGGGGACGTCTGAGGTTAGTCTGTTGTTGATTTAAGATGTTCCATACATTTCTGGTATTCTTGTGGCTCAAAGCTTCAAACATTTTTTCTGCATCCTGTTGAACTAACAGGTATCTGTTGTTTTTAGTCCAGTTTGTGTACTTGTATTTCTCTCTCTTGATCAGCAGTTGCTTATTTCCCTCTTGACTTTGGATAATTGTTTTGATGTTCCTGCGCATTTCGGCTTTCTTCTATTTTTGCTGGGGGTTGTAACTATGGAGATGTTGCAAGCGTGGATTACTTTTGCAGGCTCTTTTACGTTGGAAAGATTTAAGGAGCTATTCGTAGTTTAGCTTACCCATTCCGGTCCATTGCGTTACAAAGAAAGTTCCGGGAAGTAAGCCTAGCTGGTTGGTATTTAGGCGCAGTCTCATTCGACTGCCGTCTAGTTCAGCTCGGGGTAACGACAGTTTTGTTCATTTTTGATATATTGTTGCCCAAGTAAAATGCTGCATCCAATGGTCGCTTTTGTTGGAGTAAATAGTATCAATTTTCATAAGGTTTCCTTTCATCTCTTGGGAGATGTACATATAATCAATGATTGCCGCAGAAGGGCCTCTCGACCAGGTCGGCTGGAGTTCCTCTTTAATGTTCAGAGGGTTAGTTACAAGTGAGAGATTTCGGCAATCCATCTCTTTAGTCCAGCGTCTTGCCTTAAGAATAAGAGAGCTTTCATCTAAGTTTTTCCCTTGGCGATCATTAAGGTGTATGTCTAGGTCGCCACATATAATGAATTCTGTATTTTGAAAGTGGTCCATGGCGTCGTCAATAGCCATAAATGCGGCATCTATAAAGACCTCGTCATTTATTGCAGGTGGGTTCCAATATAAGTTCACAATTGTCAGGGTCTTTCTGGCCGTTGGAAAGACTCCATCTGGTTCGGCATCAAGAGTCACAGGTTGATAGCTCAAGGTCGTAGTTTGAATCCAACGGTTCCCATTACTGGTATCCAAGATTTCAAAATTTGCGTCAACTCTTACCAAAATCAGGAGGCCTGCCGCGGGGCGACCTTTCTGTCCTTGTAACGCTGGATTCATAACAGTGATATAATTTTCACAAACCGGTTGTCGCGTGAGCCATGTCTCTTGGAAATAGATTATCTGAAAGCAATTGAAGATTGATTTGTTCTGATGGTAATGCGAGTGACCTCGTGAATTCCATGAGCACAAAGATATCTTGTAATCTCTCTCGCGAGTTGGTTGTTAATAGTATGAGGTACTTGCTTCAGATCATGATGTTTCCACGGAATCCGTGTCTCTCCAAATCGGAGGTTTGGAGGACTGTATACTCAGTTTTCGTTCATGTGAGTAATTACTCCATTTTCTCTCGTGTTCTTTATGTGATTTGCATAGACTTTTGTTTTCATCTTCTCTTGCTACTTTGTTTAAGTCATGAGCTCGTTCTTGTTGCCATCTCCTACCAGACTCAGCGCTGTCTGCGTCATGCTCAACATGTTGTGTGCAGCAGAAGCCAAGTTGATTTAGTATGTTGTCATGTCTCAGAATATTTGTCATTACTGCTCTTTCATGAAAGTACACCCATACATCTTCCAAGGCATGATCATTAAGGAACTGTACTAGTTTTATGTCATTGGAGCATATGGAATTCAACTGTGGGATCGCACGAAATAGGCGGATTATGTTTGCCCTATTTAGGATCAGCCCTTCATTATCTTCAGATGTTCGTTGTATCTGTATTCTATTCTCCAATTGTTTCTTCCTAGGATCAATGAATTTGGGCCTTGACAATAATGTTCCTTTTAGTTTCTTAGTCGGTTATGGTTGGTTAGGGCTATTAAGCCAAGGTAGGCTCCAAAGTTTAATTTTCATAGTTGGTAGATAAGTCGATGGCTTCTGATTGGTTTCCATGGGTGCTGTCTAGATTGCCATTGGATACATCCTCACATGAGTAATCTGCTGAGGGGCTTTGGAACTCATCATCTGTTATCTCTTCACAAGAGAGGTGACTCGCCATCGCTTCATCCAGATCATCCTCATTGCATTGGTCAATGACTATCAGAGAGCTCAAGTTTGGCTAATTTCTACTCATCGGTGATTGGAATGTCTCGTTATCATTAACCTCTTGGGTTGACGGTTTCTGGACAATTGGCACTGTTTTTGACACCATCTGCGATAATCCTATTGACTTCGTTGAGGTCGGGAGGATGTCATGTGGTGGTTCTAATAGATTGTCTTCTTTTGCTGTTTTTTAGAATCCTTCAGTGGAAGGGTCAAGTTTCTCAGAAACGCTCTTGAGCCTTTTTAATTCTTTTTGGATTTGGGCGTGGGCTCTTGTTTCTGATTCACCTTTATATTTTGTCCTGGCTTCACCTCAAAAATGTCAGTTTCCTTTCCGGGATTTACTCTGATCAACTGCCTGGCATGCTTCCCGAGTTGGCTGGATGGCCTCACCAACTTTGTCTGAAATAATCTGGCTTTCTGCTTCATTAATTGGTTGGGTGGAGGTGATTTGATTTAGCGGTAGTTGCACCATGTTCCCATTAACATTGGATGCCTCATGGTTAGAGTTGCAATTCGTGGGGGTCTAAGTTGTTAGGTGACAAGGCTTCAATTGGACGATTATTAAGGTACTCATTAAGTTGAGCAATATTTTTTTTATCAATGTTAATTCATCAGTTATGATACTTGGTTTCAACATACCTTATCAGTACCTTATTTAATTAAGCTTTATCTATGCAGTTGTTTATCTTTAGGTCAAATAGTCTGTTCTGCCAACGTATGCTTGTTTCAGCTTCCATATTTGTTTGTTCTTGGATTTTATTTACGAATGCTTCTAAATGAATCTGTTTCGAATGAATTAGAGCCAGTAAGGTAGCTTGATCTTTCAATGCTTCCACGTTTGTTTCATATAGTTTCCAAAAAGGAAGCAAAGCTTGCTATGTGGTTGTAATCAGCATATTTTGGAGATGCAGCATTGTGGTCGGGATGGAGTTCTGCTGATATTCATTTGTCGGAATACATTGACATTTGTAAGTAGGTTTTTCCAAGGATGGAGTAATTTCCAATTCACAGGTTGCTGGAATCTCATTCTTTATTGGCATTGTTTGCTTCCCATTATGCATTGGGATCGAATGTGGAGCAAGTTGTGGGTATATAGGATTAGTACTCATAGGTGTGGAGGCTGGGTGTTGAGTCGTTATGTCCTTTTTCCTGTTTTCGAGAAAAACCTCCTTCCTCTTTTCTTGGTTCGACATAAGCAGCTCTATTTCAGTGATGCTAAGTGAAAGTCGAGCTGCACGTGCACTAGGCGTGTGGAAGGCAGGGGCCTTGTATCATCAGATTTTGTTCTTTGATCGTGCTTCGTTTGCCATTGTTGTTTTTCTAACATAGCTTTCTTTTTCTGGGACATTTCCCATTTGACTGGCGGAAGGGAGTAACTCGAGTCTGGATCATATGAGTAAGACTCAGCATTTGGCATATTCCCTAAAACCGTCATGTTGTGTATGGATTTATTTTCACCAGTCAGCATAGGTTTTGATGGTACAAACTCATTATTGCCATCCTTTCGTGTATCTATACACTTTATCTGCGGCAGCAGGGTGACCAGGATGTTGTTCAGTCCCTTTTCTGCCGAGATTTCATTTCGGCTCTTGGGGTCTACAACATCTTCTTTTGATGTAGGATAATTGTGTAGATCAGCCACTGTGGTCTGTCCTTTCTCCATTTTATGACCCTGCTACAGAACATCGCCTGTGAACAGCTTCAAATCAGGGTTGATTATATTTGAGGCTTTCAGGCATTGTGAATCGGTGTTCTGTTCTAGAGAGGCAGGCATATTGCATGCCTCAGTGTCAGTCAATCTGATCAGGGGGTGCACCCATGCAATTCTCCCTCTCTTGCCAACTCAGTAAGTGCAGTTAGTGTTATCTCATCTCCCTCAGACAAGACATCTAGATTCTGAGGTATCTCTTGGGTGACGAGTGCAGCACTGGGTAGTTCTATTTCATTTTCCAGGTTGTCAACAATAGAGAATGAGGCATCAGTAACTGAAAGCGTTTTGAGTCTTTGTCTCGTGAGCGGGCCCTTTGTGACTGGCATAATAGTGTTCATGATCGTTCACTCAGATGTGACAATGTCTCACAGAATAATGATGTTAGTTACTTACCCAAAGTTGAGTACACGTGCAAGAAAACGAAGAATGGCGTCTCCACGGACACTTAGACTAACACACTGTTCCAATCCAACAGACGCTGTGTGCACGATCTTGATAACATGTCGTGTTAACACTACAGTGTAAGTAAGGCGCAAGGAGGGATTCCAAGCGGCTCAGACATATCTCACCTCTCGTCGCCGCTCACGTCCCTGGAGCGGACTGGAGAAGACTGGACTCGCCCGGAGTCAGTTTATAAAGGAGGGTCTGATTGTTAAAGGAACAGCACTCCAGTTCCCTTCTGAAGTAGAATCACGACAGATTCACTCCTGGGGATAGCAGGAAATAGGTTGTAAATGTACAACGTCGCTGCAGCTCCTCACAAGAGACCAAAAAGCAAGTGGAGACTGGAGAAGACGACTCTCTTCGGGACTGTTACTTTCACGAAACCTTGAGAATAAAAAACGTAAGACCAGGAAACCAGGCTGAAGAATCCTCCATTGTGTGTCGGAGGTGTGTCGGAGGTGCCCGGGGCTCTCCCGCGTAGTTAATCAAGGCGGGGAGAATCGCCTGCTGCTGTGGTACTGTCCTTGCCACCTACAAGTGCCTGTGAAATAAACACAGCCAGTAACTTGGGGAGGCCGATACCAGACCAGTCTGTGTTGAAGCTAAGGTTGCAAGCAGCAACATTATATAGTAAACGCTGAAGCAAACAGTGTATGAAGTGCATGTGATAACCAAAGTGAGTAAAATTGGACTCAGATGAGTGATTGAACTTTGAAACCAAGATACAATACCTTAGACAGAGTGGTCCAGCACTATGTGTGTGCTCATTCGAAGTTCTCTGTAAGGTATCCAACTGAGAGGTGGCAAAAACAAAAGAGTGACAAAGGATTGTGATTTAAGTGGTCCTACAACTGGTCATGCAAAATCCCATGCACAATCAAAAGTCTACGATGTTAATAGAGTAAAGAAAGTTGATGATAAAGTAGATAAAGTTGGTCCGAGCCCAAACGAGGAGATCAGCTGAGAGCTTTTGTGTTAAAGTAAATTAAAATTGGTCTGAGCCCAGCAGAGGGAGACTGATTGAACATTGTGTTGAAACAGATCTGAGCCCGGCAGAGGGGGATTGTCATGATTCCTGCCCCTCATGTCCCCAGCCCTCCAAGATGTCAGGCTGGAGCCAGGCCACAATCACCTACAGGGCCCTCAAGGGCCTCTCCATCCCTCCAAAGACCTACTTGGAGTAAGACTTGGCGCTTGTGGCACCAGACTCACTCACTCCCATAGGATAACATTGGGGATTGGACTTGTAGTGCATTGATGGGGACAAGATGGATGCCCCCACATATTTCGGTTCCCAGAACTGCATGTGTGGTCTAGTCTTTTGGGTGTGGTTCAGCCCAGAGGCACCAGGGAGACTATTTAAGCCACACCCAGGCTGAGAAACATGCTTTGCGTTTTCTGCACCTGCAGCGTGACACTCACCGTGTTCGGATCAGTCTCCAGTAGGCCTGCATCTTTCTTCTGCGCTCAGCTCCTGCAAGAACAAGACCACCATTAGGAACAGCCTTACCTTGCGGCGCTTCTGCCCATCAGTCATCGCTCCTTCTGTTCTGCGGGCATCTTCGGCGGTGTCATTCCCACCCCGGCACGCCGCCTCCTAAGGAAAAGGGAAAAACACAGAAAAAAGGCATTAGTAAGCATTCTGCAAATCTTCGCTTATTTTGAAATACTGTACGAGCTTCAAACGCTTACCTGAATCCCAGCCACTCTGGGGGAACTCTGTCTCCGGAACTTCTCATCCATCTGCAGGGGGGAAAAGACACTCCAGGTTAGCGTGGAAACATCTAGAGGCGCTGCACACCGTGCTTACCCACCGCATTTGTTCTTCATAACCGGCATCCACGCTGAAAACGTAGCGGCACCTAAAAGACACAGAAAAATAACTCAGTTCAATGCAAATACGAAAGGGGTGCATCGCGCATCGCGTTCTCACTCACCTTCAGGTCCACTCATCTAAGCAGCACGCCGCCATCCCCGGACGCCGGCCATCATCTAAGGAAGGAAAAGAAAGAAGTTAGAGAACTGTTCAAAAGACTCATTTTACTTACCTCTCGGACTCTTGCCAGTGAAGTAACTAGGCAGCAACGAGCCTGCATCAATCAACGTGCCCCTGCGCTGAAGGCAGGATGGAGAGCACACTATCCAAGAAAATAAGCTGAGCTGTGGATCAAAGGGAAGGGTTGGACCCCGGGGAAGAAGGGGTTCAAGCACACAGAGACAATAGGGAGTTAAACTCTACCAATCCTGTGTTTCAGGCCCAGTTTCTAGTTGAATAGCCTCCAGGGAAGGGTTCGAGGTCGTAAGAGGTCAAAACAGGCTGAGAGACGCCCCCGTGGATACCAGGTGAGCGTTACAGAACGCAAAGCCTCACATCAAAATCCACCTGGGCATCATGGAAACGTCAGAAACCGACCAGTTAGCCCACATGTTGGGGCAGCTACGTTCCGAAGTACATGCAGCCAGGCAGAAGACCAACACCCTGAGGAGAGAGCTGATAGTAGCCAAAGAACGCACTGATGATTTAAGCCGGCAACTTCTCAGGTCACAAGCAGGGCATGCACCATTGCCGGGAAGCGTGCCCTCAATGCCAGTGCCATCAGCCAATCCCATTCAGATAACCCTTCCTGGGGCAGTTCCCTTGGCCCCGCCTGAACGATTTACTGGGGATCCCAAGAGGTTTGCAACCTTCATGAACCAGTGCTGCCTGCACTTCCTTTGTAGGCCAGGGGCCTTTCCGAATATGACAAATCACGGGTCGCTTTTGTGCTATCCTACCTGAGTGGTGGCGCCGGGGACTGGTCTGTACCCTTTGTGGCCCAAGACGATCCTTTGCTGCATGACTTCAGGGGCTTTCAGCAGGAGGTGGAAAAGCTGTTTGCCCGTCGTACTCATGGGCAGGCATTAGACAACAAACTTCTGTGCCTACGCCAAGGGAATCAAGACCTATTAACATACATAGCCATGTTCAATAGACTCGTAGTTGAAGCAGAATGGCTAGTGGAGAAGAGAACCACGTTATTTCATCGGGGGTTGCGGGGGGAGCTCAAGGATGCTCTCGCACAAGTAGTGAACCCCCCGAAAGACTGATCAGAATTCATTGACCTTGTTCAACTGGATCATAGGTTGCAGGACCGAAGAGCAGATCGAACCAGACCGGCCCCACCCCTATGTATTTGCCTTCAAAGGACAATACTGCCCGAACAACGGAAGGTTCAGGAGAACCAATGCAAATCGAGGGGGTCAGATCCCCCTTGACTAAAGCAGAAAGGGATTAAAGGAGACAGCAGCAGTTATGTCTGTACTGTGGAAGGTCAGGTCATTTCCTTAAAGAGTGCCCTGTGAAGCCACCGAGGAGGACGGTAGGGGCCACGGACAAGGAAGATACCATCAAGGAATCGGAAAACTCCCCAGCCCGGCAAGTGTAGGGGTCCACTTGTCGAGCGAAGAAAGTGAACTACAGACCTCCCATTTTGCACTATCTGTGGTCTTGATCAATCACCAACAACCATCTCTGATGCACGCAGTAAGAGCGTACATAGACAGTGGAGCCGTTGGGAATTACATAGACCAGGATCTTGCGGCAAAGATGGGACTTCCTTTATGCCCTAAATCAACCACCGACACTTTTACCACAGTCAACGGCACAGAAATAGCTTCTGGTCCAGTATCCCAATGCACTGCAGCTTTAACCCTTCTGTGCCAGGATGGACACCAAGAATCTATCGTTTTCGACATCATTAAGGCACCACAGTTCTGGTTGATTTTGTGAATGCCATGGTTGGTAGCTCACAATCCTCGAATCGATTGGCGAGCAAAAGAATTGGTCTTTCCTGAGACTTGCGCCCACACATGTTATCGCCAAGAGAAACAACCAATAGACACCAGAACCTCCACGCTTGCGACTGTGGCAATCGGCACCCTACCAAATGAATACCAGGACTTTCAAGATGTCTTTCAGAAAGTACAGGCTAATACCCTGCCACTGCATAGACCATACGATTGCCAAATCGACCTGATACCCGGCGCACAAATCCCTTGTGGGCGAATTTACGCACTCACAGAACCAGAAAACCAGCACCTGAAGGCCTATCTTGACCAATACCTGGCCAACGGGTTCATCCGTCCTTAGAAGTCTCCAGCAGCCAATTCTCTATTCTTTGTACCGAAAAAGGAGGGGGACTTGAGAACGTGCATCGACTATCGCGCACTGAACCAGATTACCATAATAAATCGCTACCCCCTGCCACTGATCCCTGAATTGCTTGATCAAGTCAAAGATGCCCAAATCTATACAAAACTAGACCTGAGGGGGGCATATCACCTCGTTCGCGTAAAACAGGGGGATGAATGGAAAACCGATTTTCACATCAAATACGACTTGTAAGAATATCAAATAATGCCCTTTGGCCTTTGCAACGCGCCTGCTGCATTTCAATACTTCATGAACGATGTCCTAAGGGAATTGATTGATGTCTGTGTTCTAGTGTACATCGACGATATCCTAGTATATTCTGCATCAAAGCAGGACCACGTTAAACACGTCCGATCCGTATTGGAGAAACTCAGTCAACACCAGCTCTATGCCAAGCTCGAAAAGTGCTCATTCCACGTCTCCGAGGTGGAATTCCTGGGCTTTATTCTCAGCCTGAATGGAATCCGAAATGGATGTACCCAAGGTAGATGCTATCCTGAACTGGCCATTCCCAAATTCATTCAAGGGGGTTCAAAGTATGCTGGATTTTGCAAACTTCTACCGCCGGTTCATCCCAGGATTTTCGCAAATCGTGAATCCCATCACGTCATTACTAAGGAAAAGCAACAAAAAGTTCCGATGGACAACAGAAGCCGAGGAGGCTTTCCAGGAACTCAAAGCAAGATTCACATCTGCCCCAATCTTACGCCACCCTCGCCCCGATCTCCCATACCTGGTGGAAATGGACACCTCAAGCATGGCTATGGGAGCCGTCTTCTCACAAAAGGACCCCAAAACGGGCCAGTTACACCCTGTTGCCTTCTGGTCACGTAAATCCACACCCCCTGAACTCAATTACGCTATCACAGACAAAGAACTCCTGGCCATTTAGTCAGCCTTTAAGGCATGGCGGCACCACCTCTTGGGCGCAAAAAGACACACAATCACCATAATAACTGACCACCGGAACCTCCAGTACCTAAAAACGGCAAAGGCCCAATCCTCACGACAACTACGTTGGGCTCTTTTTTTTACTTTTTGCTGAATAGGACTACGTGATTACATTTCGACCAGGGGTGAAAAACGGGAAGGCTGATGCCCTTTCCTGTACGGGAGTGGAAGAGTAAGGGTATCAGACCCCTGACCCAATAGCAATCATCCCGAGTGACAAGCTCCTAGGAATCAGAACAACCATAACTCAGAAAGAATTACATGAAGAAATCCAAAACCTGATGAGTCCGAAGCAATTAAAAGCATGGAGTGCACAAGGAGAACATTACATGATAAAAGATCAGTTGCCCTACTTCAAGAATCGTTTATTCTTACCAAACCAAGAACTACGAGAACAAGTCATGTCTGGTTATCATGATTCCTTGATCGAGGGCCACCCCAGAATCGCTAAAACCCTAGCCAAGGTAAAACGAAATTATTGGTGGCCCACGTGGCGTAAAGACATTATCCAATTCATCCTATCTTGTGGAGTGTGTGCTCAAAACAAGTCATCCAAGCAGAAACCGGCTGGACTATTACAACCATTGGAAATCCCACCAGCACCCTGGCACACGTTGTCCCTCGATTTTATTACTGACTTAACACCCAGTCAAGGGTTTAACACTATTCTTGTGGTCGTGGACCTATTTTCAAAAATGGCACATTTCATTCCTCTTAAGGGGCTCCCAAATGCTTCCACTCTGGCAAAGGTATTTCTTGAAGGCATCGTACGGCTCCATGGGTTTCCTTCAGTTTTGGTCTCAGACCGAGGTACTCAATTCGTATCTAACTTCTGGAGAAAATGCTGCTCTATGGCCCAGATCAACATCCGGCTATCCACCAGTCACCATCCCCAAACGGATGGTCAAACTGAGAGGACAAATCAGATGCTCGGGCAGTATCTGCATTGAATGTTACACCAAGCTGAAGGAAGCTGGTTCGACCTATTATGGATAGCTGAATATGCTTATAATAATTCCCTACACACCAGCACTGGGCAGACACCCTTTTATACCATGTACGGCAGGCATCCACGTACTTCTGAGTTGGACGTTCCTACAACCCTGGAAATGCCAGCAGTCAAAACCTTGCACACTACCATTTCTCAAACCTTTAAAAGGGCAGTTGAACACCTACTTCAAGCTAAGAATTGCCAAAAGAAGTTTGCTGATCAACACTGAGAAAAGGCCCCCAACTACCAAGTGGGAGACAAAGTCTGGCTGGCGTCTAAACATGTGTCCATTAAAGGAGCACGAACTTTCCATCCAAGATACCTGGGTCCATTCACTGTCACCTCCGTGATAAATCCTGTGGCGGTCAGACCAGCTTTGCCGTCAAACATGCAAATTCATCCTGTGTTCCACGTGTCTCTCCTTAAACCTGTTCAACCTGGGACCTGGGTAGCAACGCCACCGCAGCCAGTAGTAGTCGCCGGGGAGCCAGAATTCGAAGTCAAGATTCAAAGTACGTCAGATCCAAATTATACTACTTAGTAGACAAGACAGGACATGGGAGCCTTGTGAGTACATCCATGCACCTCGCTTGCTTAGACGATTTCATCAAAACCATTCAACCAATCCAGAACCAGACAGAAGAGCCACCTTGAGAGGGGCCTTGGGGGGGAGTGCTGTCATGATTCGTGCCCCTCATGTCCCTGGCCCTCCAAGATGTCAGGCTGGAGCCAGGCCACGATCACCTACATGGCCCTCAAGGGCTTCTCCATCCCTCCAAAGACCCACTTGGAGTCAGACTTGGCGCTTGTGGCACCAGACTCACTCACTCCCATAGGATAATATTGGGGATTGGACTTGTAGTGCATTGATGGGGACAAGATGGATGCCCCCACATATTTGGGTTCCCAGAACTGCATGTGCGATCTAGTCTTTTGGGTGTGGTTCAGCCCAGAGGCACCTGGGATGCCCAGAGACTATTTAAGCCACACCCAGGCTGAGAAACATGCTTTGCGTTTTCTGCGCCTGCAGCGTGATACTCACCATGTTCGGATCGGTCTCCAGTAAGACTGCATCTTTCTTCTGCGCTCAGCTCCTGCAAGAACAAGACCACCGTTAGGAACAGCCTTACCTTGCGGCGCTTCTGCCCATCAGTCATCGCTTCTTCTGTTCTGCGGGCATCTTCGGCGGTGTCATTCCCATCACGGCACACCGCTTCCTAAGGAAAAGGGAAAAGAACAGAAAAAAGGCGTTAGTAAGCATTCTGCAAATCTTTGCTTATGTTTAAATACTGTATGAGCTTCAAACGCTTACCTGACTCACAGCCGCTCAGGGGGAACTCTGTCTCCGAAACTTCTCATCCATCTGCAAGAGGGAAAGCACACTCCAGGTTAGCGTGGAAACATCTAGAGGCGCTGCATACCGCACTTACCCACCGCATTTGTTCTTCATAACCGGCATCCACGCTGAAAACGTTGCAGCACCTAAAAGACACAGAAAAAGAACTCAGTTCAATGCAAATACGAAAGGGGTGCATCGCGCATCGCGCTCTCACTCACCTTCAGTGCTACTCATCTCAGCAGCACGCTGCCATCCCAGGACGCCGGCCATCATCTAAGGAATGAAAGGAACGAAGATAGAGAACTGTTCAAAAGACTCATTATACTTACCTGTCGGACTCTTGCCAGTGAAGTAACTAGGCAGCAACGAGCCCGCATCAATCAACGCGCCTCTGCGCTGAAGGCAGGACAGAGAGCACACTATCCAAGAAAACAAGGTGAGCTGTGGATCAAAGGGAAGGGTTGGACCCCGGGGAAGAAGGGGTTCAAGCACACAGAGACAATAGGGAGTTAAACTCTACCAATCCTGTGTTTCAGGCCCAGTCTCCAGTCGAATAGCCTCCAGGGAAGGGTTTGAGGTCGTAAGAGGTCAGAACAGGCTGAGTGACACCCCCGTGGATACCAGGTGAGCGTTACAGGGATCCGGGTTGAACTGTGAATCACCTGAGAAATTGGATACATGAAAACCCTACGAGCATTGTGTTAAAGAGGATCTGAGCACGGCTGAGGGGGATCCGAGGGGAAAAGTGAATGACCTGAGTGTGTGTGATATCCTGAGAGGAAAATAATGTATTGTTTGTTTGTCGCATCAGGCCCTCTGAAAGAAGAGACTTTGAAAGGCAAAGAGACTTGGGCACAAAAGGCCCTGATGCTAATGCTTGAACTGCACCCTCGTGCTAGAGAAGCCAGAGACTATGCGAAGCTCGAGTGCGTTGCCTTGTCCCATGCTGAAAACGTGGGGAAGTGAGACCAACGGCCTGAATATCCTGACTAATCATTTCTTGAACACTTATTTCTTTTACATAACATTGTTTCCCACACTAGTTGTAGTTAAAGGTAAGGATTGGCAATAGGTTTATTAATATAGGCCCTTTTATTTTGACAAGACACCACTAGGATGCCGTTATTATTATTTGATGGTTGTAGCTTGCTCTTATCTTTAGATTTAGGATTAGATGGGTGTATTTCAACCCTTTTTTAAGTTAAATAAACACCATTGAACTGTGGTCACTTGTGTCTGTCTTACTGTTGATGCCATGCCTTCCTTACAAGTGGTGTTAGGAATGGGATGTGACTCAATTGAGACAAATTGGGGAACCCTAAAATTCCAGAAGCTTAGTAAAAGAGCCTCCGACCCTTCTATCACCACACAAGAGTCCATAGGCTTTGATATCTGTAGCAGCAGAGAAGCTACTATTCCCCCAGGGGAAAAGAGGAATGACACCCACAAACTCAGTTTTGATTCCCCCTTCTGGGTGTCATATATGATTGGCTCCAAAATCTGTCCTGGCCTGGAAGTTCAGTTTAGATGTCCTAGAGGGCGTCATAGATCCCGACTTCCGGGGAGACATAAAAGTTCTCTTACAGGACCATTGCGAAAATACATTTTAAGCACATCGTGGAGACAAAATGAACAAAGAATTCTTGAAAGGGCTTTATTTCTTCGTTTTAGAGAGAGTGAACTGGAAGATACTGAGAGAGGTACCTTAGGCTTTGGGGAAGCTGATGAACCATCTACCATTGAAGCAAATGGGAAAGAAGAAACTGCAGAGGCTTTCCTGCAAGTGATTCCTGAAGGGGAATGATTAGAGAAGAGAAGTCCCTTTTTCTTCCTAAAACAGGGATTACTGTACAGAAAGGAAATCAGGGACGTCATTTCATCAAAATGCCAGGGGTAGCGGAAGTGACATCACACGACCCTTGACTTCCGATGACATCACAGGAAGTTATGTCATTTTACCCAACCCTAAAGTGACCCCACGGCAAAACAGGAATTGGCATCACATAGCATTGTTTATGAGTACACTACGAAAAATATGGTTACAATATCACTGTAAAGTGATATACATTTCACACCAGAATTGATCACCATATGTATCATTAACCGTTAATATCATTGCATATAGGCCTATATTACCAAATCACTGTGAATGCAAGCGGACTTCCAAGGTCAAACGATAATGATGTGTTATTATATAGCACTTACGCTTAAGCACTTCATATAGAACAAATATACATACAATATCACCCAACCTGTGTTGGTACTCATTTATCAACCTCAGCAGAATGAAAGGCTGAGTTGACCTTGCTGGGAGTCGAACCTGCAACCTGCAGATCACACACACATTGCAGCGGGCAACGCTCAACCCACTGAGCTATCTTACGGGCTATAGCCATCAGAAAACCAGAAGACCTAAGTAAAACTCAGTTAGTAATCCCCAAAACCCATTGGAAGATCCTACTAGAGATTGCACATTCTCATTTGACAGGGGGACACTTAGGATAATCTAAGATCCAGGTACACATTAGTGCAAAGTTTTACTGGCCAGGTATCCTGCAAGTGATTCCTGAAGGGGAATTATTAGAGAAGAGAAGTCCCTTTTTCTTCCTAAAACAGGGATTACTGTACAGAAATAAAATATCCACAGAAGGCCTAAGTAAAACTCAGTTAGTAATCCCCAAAACCCATTGGGATATCGTACTAGAGATTGCACATTCTCATATGACAGGGGGACACTTAGGACAATCTAAGACCCAGGTACACATCAGTGGGACGTTTTACTGGCCAGGTTTTCAATACTGACATAAAGGACTTCCTTCAGACTTCTGAAATATGTCAGAAAACCAGTACTGATATGCCCTTACCTGCCCCTCTGAAACCTTTACAAATAATAGAAGTCCCTTTCTCAAGGATTGGGATGGATATAATTGGACCATTGGAAACCTCTAGATTGGGTAAAAAATATGTCCTTGTAATCGTTGATTACGCCGCCAGATACCCTGAGGCATTCCCTATGCAGACCAACACCACCCAACAGATTCTAAAACACCTATTACCATATTTTTCTTGGGTTGGTTTTCCTAAGGAAATTCTAAAGGGTCAAGGATCCAATTTTATGAGCAAACTCATGTGTGAAGTCAAGGAATTGCTCCATATCGCTACCTTAAGGAACTCAGTTTACCATCCCCAAACAGATGGATTGGTAGAAAGATTCAATAAAACCCTTAAAATAATCCTAAGAAAGTTGGTAGATAAGAATGGGAAGGACTTGGACCGCATGATCCCCTGAGCCCCATTTTCAGTAAGAAAAACCTCTCAGGCGTCCACTGGATTCTCTCCTTTTGAACTACTTTATGGTAGAGAACCTAGAGATGTCCTGGACATGCTCCGGGAGACCTAGTGAGGCACCCATTCCTCTTCGCAAACACCCACAAGATTGTGCGAGCGTACCACACTTGTTTGAAATCTCGTCTATGATCATATGGAAAAAGTACAAGCACAACAAAAGTCCACCTGTGACAATAAAGGTAAATTTAATATCATTTTCACTAGCACAAAAGGTACTAGTCCTGTTACCTACCTCAGAAAGCAAACTTGTCTCCAAGTGGCATGGGCCATATGAAATATTATATTGAACGGGAACCTGTACCTATAAGGTAGCCCAACCGGACAGGAAACAAAAGATCCATCTCTGCCACATAAATCTCTTAAAAGATTCGAAGGAAAATCCTTCTGCCGCCTATGCCATGATATTATCTTGTTTGGTACCATATATTAAGGTGGATTTCTAAACTCTGGGCAAAAGTTTAGGAGGCCACCCTAGTTTAGAGGTCCAGGGGGACCTTCTGGACAAACCAGATCAATCTATGGTAGCTTGGCAGGTAGTCAAGACTAACTCTCAGGAGGGGTTTGAGTGATCGGAAGCCCACTTACCCTTAGACAAATGTAAATCATAAATACATTTATTATAGGCCTTTATAACATAAACAGGATTAAACCAGTTATCAATAAAACAATTACCACACTTGCTTATTCACTACGTAACATATATACAATAATGCAATTAGCCTAAGGCTGATGATAGGGGAGAGAATAACCACAACCTGTAACAGAAAGGGGTTAAATCAACACGTACATCAGTTTAGGCAGTCCTTCATCAACAATTCTTAACTTATGTAGTTCAATCCTATGAAGTGAGGAGCCTATCGCTCAAAGTACAGTTGTGCATTAACCTCGATTCTAATCACCCCTCTGTCCTCATCCTACTTGATCTCTCCTCTGCCTTTGATATGGTTAGCCATGCCATCCTGCTCAACTGGCTCTGTGATAATCTGGGTATCACTGATCAGGCTCTGGCCTGGTTAACTTCTTTCCTCTCTGACTGACCCTCCCAGGTCCAACTTGGTCCTTCCTCTCCTCTATCTCTCTCTCCACCTGCAGTGTTTCCCAGGGTTCTAACCTCTCTCCCTGGTTGTTGAACCAATACCTTGCACCTCTTGCCCACTGCATTGCTGCTTTCTGCGCCAAGTTCCAATGCTATGCGGATGACACCCAGCTCGCTTTCAGGCTCCCCACTGCCACCTCTTCTCCTTCTCTCATCCCGGATTGTCTCTCTGCAATCCAAGAGTGGTGCACCACCAATGATCTCTGCCTGAATGCCAGCAAGACAGGGATCCTTATTATTGGCACGCCAGCACCCTTCTTTCCCCTCACTCTCTGACCGGCCTCCCTTGGCCCTCCTCCTGTTCCCACCTGTGAAGCTAAGAACGTTAGGGTTATCTTCGACTCCACACTCTCTTTCTCTCCTCATATCTCTGACGTCTCTAAGAAGTCAAATTACCAACTGCACCTCCTCAGAGGTATTCTCCCTGTCCTCTCCTTTGCCCAGAAGCTCACTGTTTCTAGAGCCCTGGTTCTCTCTAGGCTTGACTACTGTAACAGCCTCATTTTAAATCTGCCTGCCTTTTTAAATCTCTGCCCTCTACAACTCATCCAGAACAGGACTTAGAGACTTGTCCTTGGCCTCAAGCCCAGGGATCATATCTCTCCAGCACTGAAATCCCTCCATTGGCTCCCAGTGGCTACAAGGATCAAATTCAAGATCCTTTGCACTGTCCACAAGGCTTTCTGGGGCCTGGGACCAAAGTATTTCCAGCTTTCACTTCTGAGGTTTCTTCCTACTCAAGCCCTTCGCTCCTCTGCCTCCAACTCCTTGAGGGTCAGGCGCTTTTCCAAGCAATGTGCTGGGGGCATATCTCTCTCTTCTGCGGGTGCCTCCCTCTTGAACAGCCTCCCTGCCTCTCTGAAACTTGAACAGAACCATCTCTGGTTCCAGAAGCAGCTCAATTTATTTTTAAATTTGTTTATTGGCATTTATAGCAAGCAATGTTCCAATAGTCACATTACAATAAGCATCAATGTGCATTACATCTGCCAAATAAAACAACCAACAAAACATATTAATAACAGAACAACATGTCCACGCACGCCAATTAGGCCTTATCATCCGTACCATCTAGAACAGGCCACATATACAGAATCAATAATACCTGCTTACTTTGGTGGGTCTAACACAAGCAAAGAGAGTTGCACACATACTAACTGTGCCAGGGACGGTGCCAGGGCAAAGGTCTTGTTTCAAGCTTCTAATTTCAGGATACCATGGTTAGCGATGGTGCATTCCCGGTGGCATATCATCAGAGGGGTGGAACAGATCTCAAACCAGTTGTTTCCATGAGTCCTAGGTGCCGCCCGAGGTTGCCTCTAGGCACTGCACAGACCTGGCCCACACTCTAGTCTCCATCTCAGCCCATGACTCAAAATCCCTTAGCCAATGTGCATATTGTGGTCCCCTGGCTGACTTCCAAGCCATGGCAATGCATTGTTTGACCAGAACACATGCCAGGTCCATTAACTTTAAGATATGTTTATGCTTACTGTTCCTCGGGTATGCGCCCAGCAGACACTCCAGTGGTGTCCAGGAGTACCTAGAGACCCCAGCCCTCCTGCATGCTTGCTCCACCCGGGACCAGAGATCTTGCACCTTAGCACAGTGCCAAAACATGTGCACCAGGTCGGCTTCATCACCCCGACACCACAGGCACACTGGCTGTACAGGTTTATCAAATTTGGCCACTTTGTTGGGAGTCATATAGGTACGATACAGTACGTTCAACTGTATCAGTTGAAAGCGGCTATTCGTGGACACTTCCTTAGGGAATAGGAGAATACATTCCCACTCTGGCTCCCCGAGTTCTACTCTGAAGTCTAATTCCCAACTTGCCTTTAGAGCGGGACTCTGGGGATTGGGTCTGCCAGGGCACCATATAATGGGGATACTGGGCGCCAGCCGTCCTCCAGGGAGAACATCAAAACTAGCAGTGCCGCTGCATCCGGCTCCTCTGGCCAGCCAACCCATTTACACTTAGCCTCCCCCATCAGTCTTATATAATGCAGGAGCTGTCCTCCAGGAAGTCCAGTTTGCTCAGTGATGGAGTCTAGCTCTCTGAATTTGCCACCATCGAACATATCTCCCCGGGTAGAAATCCCCCAGCCCTCCCAATGTCTTGCCACCACATGTTTCTCTCTATTCCTACATGTGACTGCAACAATCGGGAGGTCAGGTGAGTACGGGCAGTCCAGTCTCACCACTTTCAGTGCCCTATGCCATACTTTCCTGCCCAAGCTGATTAATAGCGTCATTGAGCCTAGGCAATTCGTTGGGAGCCATAATGCTTCCCTGAGGTGGGCCAGGGCCACCAGTCACTGCAGTAGTCTGTCACAGACGTGACCTCAACCGACAACCACTTTGACACAAAACTAAGTTGTGCCGCCAGATAGTAACCCTCCAAATTCTGGAGCTGCACCCCACCCTCCCTATAAGGCAAACACAGGGTTGCTAGAGCAATCTTGTGCTGAGCCGAGCCCCAAAGGAAACCCTGCACCAAAGAATCCAGCAAACAGAAAAAAGAGGCATTGATGAAACAGTGGACATTAGTAAAGAAGTACAGACATCTAGGCAAAAAAATCATTTTAATAATTGCCACCCTGCCCATCAAAGAGATTGGGAGCAGAGACCAAAAGGACATTGACCTCCTCAGCCCTGGTAATACACCAGCTATATTGCGTGTGTGCATGTCTTCAGGTGTGGGCTTAATGTGTACTCCTAGATAGCGAAAAGCCCCCACCTCCCAGGGGAGCCCCATGTCCGGCAAAGCCTCAGTTCTAACCTTGCGGAGACCCGCCAGCGGGAAACTGCATGAATTTCCCTGTTAAAGTATATACTCGAAACTTTTGCAAAGTTGTCCAGCACTTCCATGATTATTGGTAAGGTGGGTCTCTTATATACAACAGGACATTGTCCGCAAACAGCAGAATTAAGTGACTAGTGCCATCAACTCGAATACCTGCCTCCAAAAACTCTTGGCGTAGGTAAACCGCAAGCGGCTCCAATGCCAGCACGTACAGCATGGGTGAAAGTGGGCACCCTTGCTGTGTCCCCCTTTGAATGTCCCACAGCTCCGATACATGTCTCCCAGATTTGACTCTAGAAATCAGCGACTTATACAAAATCTTCACCCATCCCGCAAACTGTTCCCCAAACCCAAACTCCTGCAGCGCTACTAAAAGCCATTTCCAGTAAAGAGAGTCAAAAGCTTTGATTGTGTCTAGCGAGACCACCACGTATTGTTCAGAGCTCTCATTGGTCTGTGTAATAATATGCTGCAAACGGCGCAAATGTAGGGCAGGGCTTCGGCCACCAGGTATAAAACCTGTCTGGTCAGCGTGTACCAGGCCTGTGATCACTCTGCGCAGCCGCCCCGCCAAGTAGTCAAAATAGTCATATCATAATTTAGCATGGCGAGGGGCCAAACCGATTCACACTTATCTACTGGTTTCCCGGGCTTGGGTATGGGGACCACCAGGGTTTCCCGAATGCTCGCTGGGAGTGTGCCCCTGGTGTAGGACTCCTCGAAGACCTTGAGCAGCACAGATGCTAGTGTCATGCTGTACGTCTTATAAAACTCAGACGGGAGCCCATCGCTCCCAGGAGTCTTACTTGTGGCAAGTGAAGCAATTGCATCACACACTTCATCAACAGTGATAGGCTGATCCAGTCCGGCCTGTTGTATGCTCTCTAATTTGGGAGGAGTTATTTCCAAGAAGGTGTCCTGTAGGTCTTCTAAGGGGACATGTGCTTCATGGCTGTCCAGCCGAGAGTAGAACCTGGCAAAGATGTTGTTTGTTCCTGACTGTGTCCTGCACATGCTCCCCTCCTCATCTCGAAGCACGGTGGTCAGGTGTCTGGGATGTTCCCGCCTGCATAGCCAAGACAAGAGCCTCCCGGGCCTATCTCCATCTGCATGGGCTCTGGTAGTCTTGTTGACATAATCGAACTTGGACAACCTTTCCCATGCTTCAAGGCAGCGGCTCTGAATTTGTGCTAGGGTCCCTTCCCCCGACTGCAGTTCCCCACCCTGGGCCTCCAGTACCTGTAACTCCTTCTCTATGGTTTCTAATTCGCCCTCAGCATTTTCCTAATGTACCCTGCACCGGCAATCACCTCGCCTCTCACCACCACCTTCAGAGTTTCCTATATAGCACTCCACTCCCGTACACTGCCCACATTATGTTCAAGAAACTCTGTTAATATCCCCTTCAATTTATCCCTGAAACTCAGATCAGTCAGTGCATCTGTCAGCATACGCCACATCGGTATGGGGGGGTCACAGGCTCCCTGGGTTCCAATTAACCACTGAAGGTGAGTGGTCTGATATTGTTCTCCACAAATATTCAGTCCCGCTCAGTTCGGCCATCTGACTCCGTCCCATAAAAATATAATCAATCCTAGTGTACAAGGAATGTGGTGATGAGTAGAAAGAGTAGCCTCTATCATCAGGATTCAGCTCTCTCCACACATCCGCCAAATCCAGGTTGACTAATGCCCCATTAAGTGCAGTGGATGCAGGCGATGGCCCCCTCCTGGGCGCCGTGGATCTGTCGAGCATGGGATCTCTAGCGCAATTAAAATTGCCTCCCCAGAGAAAGAAGCTACATGTCATGCATTCCTCGCAACAGCCTGGACCCCGGAACTCCTCCCAATCACCCGCTTCGGCAGTGTCTCAGCGGCGGTGCGGATCGCGGATCACATCCGCTACTGTGCCCGCTTGGCCTCTGAGAGCACGCTGCATGCTGTGGTGTCCTTGGCGCCTGCTTCCCCGATCACGCTGGGGTTTACCCTGGCATCTGCAGGCACGCAGAAGCTCTCTCATTTATCATAGGAGCTCATTGGGCACGCGCCTCGCAAGAGGTCATGTGAACCGATTAGCGGTCACGTCTCCGGTCATGTGACCAGGAGGACCAGGAGGGCAGTCACGTGACTCGGAGGAACCCTATAAGAGAGCTCCAGCCCTCTCAGTCAGTGCTTCTCAGCTGTTCCTTCAGCGAGTAGCGTTTCTGTGCTCCTTGTACTCCTGTTTTTGGATTTCCTGGATTCTTGACCTTGTTTTGCTTCTGGACCCTCTTATTGGATTTGTCCCTTGGAACTCTGTATACTGGAACTGAATAAGACCCTTGGATTGCTTCTTGGACTGCCTTTGGTTTTGCCCCCTGGATTTGGTTATTATGGACTGCCTCATTTGATCTGTTCAAGACCTCTGGATTGCTACTGGACTGCCTTGTTTCCTAGCTCACCCAGTATTACCTCCTAGGTGGTACTTCCCATCCCTGAGGACCCTCCTACCTTGCTCTCCACTCCTTCAAGAGGAGCACTTAGGTTTCAAGCTGTCACCGGATATCTCTAGGGTAGGTTTTCTTTCTGTCTACCATTTTGGTGCCTATAGTAGCTTCCTTGTACCTGCTTGCTAACCCTTCTCTCTCCCTTACAGTCATCCGGGACCCGGTGTTTCCTGTTCCTGCCAACCACCTGTGGCCTCAATAATCGGTTAGCGAGTTGATTGCTCTTCTCTGACTGGTACTTGGGGACAGAGGTACTATAATCATTGTGGACCTCAGATCGTGACAGACTGAGAAGCCTTCCCTCCACGGGATTATGGATACCTCCGACGGGGACCCGGTGACTGCCCTTGTCCAAGCAATCACTGTCTTAAGGACTGATAGGACGGCCGCTACCGCAGCCATCCATCAGTCTCTAGACTTAATACAAAGTGAAAGACATGCTCTACCCCCGGATGAGGAATTCTGGGATGTACCCCCACAACACCCTCCACAATCAGAAAATCATGTTGGGCCTGTTGCCTCAGCCCAGCCTATGTACCTACCCCCTTTCCGCTAGCTGCTCCCGAGAAATTTCAGGGCGATCGTCGGAAATTCTGTACTTTCTTGAACTAATGTAAACTACATTTTCTGTGCCGCCCACAAGCATTTCCCGACTCCACCACTAAGGCCGCTTTCACTTTATCCCATTTAACTGGTATTGCTGCTACTTGGGCTAACCCATTGTTGGAAAATGATAGCCCCGTCTTGTATGATTTTGACAGGCGAGTGGCAGAAATGACCAGGGTTTTTGATACACATCACAAAGCACAGACACGTGATTTAGAATTCCTTGACCTGACACAAGGGAAAACCACATTGATTGAGTATATTACATGGTTTAATCAATTATCCGTTGAGACGGCCTGGCCAGAAGATAAGAAAGCGGTTGTCTTCTATAAGGGACTCAATGACCATATTAAAGATGCCCTTCATGTAGTCCCCTCCTTGCCCACTCAATATCCTGATCTAGTGGATCTAGCATTACAAGTCGATGCCAGGCATGCTGAAAGAAAGACGGAGTCTAAAAAAGCCTTTCATTTGTTTACAAGCCCTTCTTCTGTTGAACCCTCTAGCGAACCTATGCAGATTGGGGGTGTCCATAGTGCCATATCACCTGCCGAGAGGGAAAGACATAGACAGGCTAATGCCCACGTCTGCTGTGGTTTGAATGGTCATTTTGTCAAGGAGTGTCCCAGGAGACCCAAACAAAAAACATCAGGTTTTCCGAAGGCTTGTCCCTAGATCAGGGGGCACGGACGAGTCTGCCTGTACAACACCACATGCCCCCATCATTGTCAGATCCCACCCGGCCTTTGTTTCTCTCAGCTCTTTTGTTTTCTGCTGATAATATCAAATACCAGGTACACCTGGTCATAGACTCCGGAGCCACAGGCAATTATGTTGATATAGCATTGGCTGCTTCATTGAACTTTCCCCTGCAAAACAAGAAACACCCCGAACCAGTACAAGCTGTGGCTGGTTCTCCATTACTTTCAGGTCCTATCAAGCGGCAAACAGCCATGGTAACCCTCTTGCTACAAGACACAAAAACAAGAAATCCTTACCTTTGACTTGATTACCACCCCTCAATACGGTTTGATCCTTGGCATTCCCTGGTTACGCACACACAACACCGTCATTAACTGGTCCCAAGGCACAGTTGTCTTTGAATCGACGTATTGCCAAGAACATTGCCTCACCGTCCCAGAACCATTAACCAGACCAGCACAGGCACTCAGGGCACTAGCCCACTTGTCCATACACGAATCACAACAGATGGAGGTAGATGTGCAGTCGGTCTTGTTGCAAAACAAATATCGTCAGAGTATCATGACTACCTAGAAATCTTTGACAAAAGGCTTTGGAACACTTGCCCCCTTATAGATCTTATGATTGTCCCATAGATTTGGTTCCAGGGGCTGTCGTGCCCTGTGGGAGTATATACTCTCTCTCTCCATCAGAGTATATGATTCTGAAGGAGTATATACACCATTCCCTTCAGCTAGGTCACATTAGACCATCTCAATGCTGCCAGCCCTATCTTTTTTGTACCGAAAAAAGAAGGGGATCTTCGCCCATGCATTGATTATCGACGTCTCAACCATATCACAATCAAGGACCATTGCCCGATTCCTCTTATCACACCTCTACTGGACGGGTTAACACACGTTACAATCTTTACTAAGCTCGATCTATGAGGGGCGTACAATCTAATACACGTCCGAAAGGGTGATGAGTGGAAGACGGCTTTTTGTACTAAGTATGATCTCTTTGAGTATACTGTTATTCCCTTTAGGCTTTGCAATGCACCAGCTATCTTTCAAAGGTTCATGAATGAGATTTTCCACGATATCATGGACATCTATGTAGTGGTTTACCTGGATGACATATTGGTTTATTCACACACGCAACAAGAACACGTCTCACACGTTCGGGAGATCCTAAACCGGTTACGTACTCATCATCTCTATGCCAAGCCCAAAAAGTGTCTGTTCCATGACCATGAAGTGGATTTTTTGGGTTTCCACATTACCCCCGGAGGCCTAGCCAGGAACACAGCCAAGGTTCGAGCAGTTATCGACTGGCCCGTCCCGCAAACGGTAAAAGAGGTACAATGCTTTCTTGGTTTCGCCAATTTTTATAGGCGTTTCATTGCGGGTTTTTCTGCCATTTCTGCACCACTAACTCAACTCACAAGTCCTCGTAATCCATTTATATGGACCTCTTTGCACCAGAACGCATTCACAACCCTCAAGATGGCGTTCACCACTACCCACATCCTACAGCACCCAAATCTGGAACTCCCTTATGTCCTTGAAGCAGACGCTCCATCGTATGCCTTAGGTGCTGTTTTGTCCCAACCTTGTCCAACCACGGGTTTGGTACATCCGGTCGCCTTCCACTCATGGAAATTCACTCCAGCCGAAAGTCACTACACGGTCACCGAGAAAGAGCTCTTGTCTGTTAAAGACGCCTTTCAGGTATGGTGACAACATTTGCTTGGTGCTAAACATCAAGTCACTGTCTATACTGATCACTGTAACCTTCAGGACCTGGCCTCATTTAAGTGCACCAATAGTCAACAGGTCCATTGGCATTTATTTTTCTCAGCTTACGACTTTGTTATTAAACATCGTCAAGGCACTGCACATGGTAAAGCAGACGCTCTTTCCTGTATGCCTGGGGGCAGTTCCCTTCTGATCTTTCCTGACACACTCTTGGAAAAGAAACACATTGTCTGTCTATGTACACCTCCATTGGAATTATTGTCCCTTGTTCGTCAATGGGTTACCACACATCCTGAACTACTACAAGATTGGGAGATTGAGTAACACGAAGGCTTACCATTCATACAGGGGAAACTCTACTTACCTATACCAGACACACGCACATTAGCGTTGGAGTAGTCTCATGAGGCAGACATAAACGGCCATCCTGGCCAAAAACGTACTGTAGCCCTGCTTCAACAATGGTGTTGGTGGCCCTCCATGCACAAAGATACAATAGTTTATGTGGCTTATTGTTTGGTGTGTGGCCAATGTAAAAACAGAAAGGGTCGTCCCTTAGGATTATTACAACCTTTACCTCCCCCGTTAGGGCCTTGGCACACTATCACTATGGATTTTGTCACAGACATGCCTCAAGTAAAAGGTTTCGATACAGTATGGGTGGTGGTCGACTCCTTCACGAAAATGGCTCGTTTTGTTCCCTGCACTGGCATCCCCACTGCTCCTGCTCTAGCTGATCTGTTTTTTCGACCCACATCTTTTGTCGCTTTGGACTACCTTCCATTGTAATATCTGACTGAGGTTCTCAGTTCACCTCACGGTTTTGGCAATCTCTTACCAAACTGCTAGGGGTTGACATGCATTTCTCGTCCGCATATTATCCCGATACGGACGGGCAGACAGAACGCGTCAACCAGACCATGGAACATTACCTACAGTGTCTTTCCTTGCACCATCAGCAGTCCTGGTACCAAGTGCTCCATTTAGCCGAGTTTGCCTACAATAATGCACCTCACTCATCCACAAGTTATTCACCTTTTTATTCTCTATATGGCCAACACCCTCGCATCCTTACCTTCCCAGAGTTGACTCCCACACTACCACCCACTGTTTCCTCTTGCATAGGGAATTTAAGGGACATACACACACAGACCTTAATACACCTCCGAGAAACGGTTTAATGTGTAGGGCGGCTGATAAGAAACATACAGCAGCCCCCAGATATGCTGTAGGGTATAGAGTATGGCTTTCTACTAGGCATCTCCTGATACCGGGCTGTCGCAAACTCTTGCCCCGTTTTGTTGGTCCATATAGGGTGACTAGAGTCATCAACCCTGTGGCCTACAGGCTTTCACCACCCGTCTCCTGGCGTATTCACCCAGTTTTTCACACTTCACTCCTCAAACCATGTCCAGACACGATTCATATTGTTTTGCCCCCTTCTCCGCTGTTGAAAGGCAGCTCCGAAGAATACGAGGTTAGCGGTATTCTTGGTTCTGGGATCCCGCCAGTTAGGTCCATGCACCACTGTTAGTCTCTCGTTTTCATAAGGACTACCCTCTCAGCCCACGAGGACATGTGGCCTTGGGGGGGGGACTCTGTCATGCATTCCTCGCAACAGCCTGGACCCCAGAACTCCTCCCAATCACCTGGTTCGGCGGTGTCTCGGTGGAGGTGCGGATCGCGGATCACATCCGCTCATGTGCCCGCTCGGCCTCCGAGAGCACGCCGCATGCCGTGGCGTCCTTGGTGCCTGCTTCCCCGATCATGCTGGGGTTTACCCTGGTGTCTGCAGGCACGCATAAGCTCTCTCATTCATCATAGGAGCTCATTGGGCACGGCGCCTCGCAAGAGAAGGTCATGTGAACCGATTAGCGGTCACGTGACTGGTTACGTGACCAGGAGGGGCGTCACGTGACTCGGAGGAACCCTATAAGAGAGCTCCAGCCCTCTCAGTCAGTGCTTCTCAGCTGTTCCTTCAGCGAGTAGCGTTTCTGTGCTCCTTGTACGCCTGTTTTTGGATTTCCTGGATTCTTGACCTTGTTTTGCTTCTGGACCCTCTTATTGGATTTGTCCCTTGGAAATCTGTATACTGGAACTGAATAAGACCCTTGGATTGCTTTTTGGACTACCTTTGGTTTTGCCCTTTGGATTTGGTTATTATGGACTGCCTCATTTGATCTGTTCAAGACCTCTGGACTGCCTTGTTTCCTAGCTCACCCAGTATTACCTCCTAGATGGTACTTCCCATCCCCGAGGACCCTCCTACCTTGCTCTCCACTCCTTCAAGAGGAGCACTTAGGTTTCAAGCTGTCACGGGATATCCCTAGGGTAGGTGTTCTTTCTGTCTACCATTTTGGTGCCTATAGTAGTTTCCTTGTACCTGCTTGCTAACCCTTCTCTCTCCCTTACAGTCATCCGGGACCCGGTGTTTCCTATTACTGCCAACCACCTGTGGCCTCAATAATCGGTCAGCGAGTTGATTGCTCTTCTCTGACTGGTACTTGGGGACAGAGGTACTATAATCATCGTGGACCTCAGATCATGACACTACCCCTGTGGTGTGCCACCCGGGAACTAAGTGTATGGACATGGGATGGAATTCTGTCGTTCGGGAAGTAAGAATTAAATATACACACCTTAGTGCTATTAATGTAACCTTGAAAGGTACCTCCCTTCCATGTCAGCCTCCATTTCCAGTAATTGGAATGGCAAAGTGTCAATTATCCAAGTGAACACCCCTCTAGCATACTTAGACTAAGTGGCCCCATGCCCTGCTCCTACCCCCCCCCCCCCAGCACTCCCAGACCGTTTTCAGCTCCTCAGCCGTTGAGTGGGTCTCCTGAATCAGGGCAATGGAGATCTTTTTGCGCACCAGGAAAGATTTCACCCTATTCCTTCGCAGGTACATGCCCAGCCGAAGCACGTTCCAGGTTAGTATTTTAATGGGGGTCATAGCTTGTGTGTCTGCCCACCGGCCCATTCCTAGGTGCACCACCATCCCCAACCTCCATTCCAACAGACTCAAGACCCAGTGTCCAGGTCCGGAGTCTCAGCAACCCCAGCCCACCTGCCCAATGAGCCTTGGAAGCAACCTTATGATCTTTAGTGCGTGGAAACAAAAAACCAAAAACAACACAACAAGCCAAACAATATACATTCGCCTAGCAGCTGCATAACGCATACAGCGCACGGGCGCACCCATGCCACCTAGACCTATCCAGGCCATGGTGAGCCGAGTAAGGGTGCTGGCAACAGGCCTACACCAGCCTATGCATGAGATCGGCCAAATATACCAGTGGCGGGCGATGAACCGTTGCTCCCATCATTGGTGAAACAATTTGTTCTGGTGGAGTTAGGTCATATACTACTCCTGCAGTCCAGCAAAAGCCTGCCGTCTGGAACTCCAGTGGTAAACCAAACCGCCTCAGCACCAATACCAACTGCATTATGTAACTGGATCCTCACCGCTAGCCAGATTATTATGTTCCAGCCACATGTTGGCTACCGCAGGGGTCTCAAGGAAGTGCGCCCTGCCCTTATGGATGACTTTGAGCCTAGCGGGATACATGAGCATATATTTTATATTTAGGTGCCTGAGTCTCGCCTTTATTGGTATGAAGGAGTTCCTGGCCCTCTGCACTGTCAGCGTGTAGTCCGGGTAGATAGCTATTTTGGAGTTGTCTCGTTGGATCTCACCTCCTTCCCTTGAGTGCTTCATACTCACTTCCCTGTCCTGAAAGTTCGATAGTTCTGCGATGACCGGCCTATGATGCGACCCGGAGGGGGCTTCTTCTGGAGTTAACGGTGAGCGCGCTCAACCGCAAAACCTTGCAATAGCTTCTCGGCACCAACCTCCTGCAATAGTAAGTTCTCCACATACGGGGTAGGGTTTGAGCCCTCAAGGCCCTCTGGGAGCCTGTCTCCTTCCGTTCACACTCAGCTGACGTGACCCTCTCAGACAGATTGTTGACGTCCTGCCGCAGCAGCTACACATCTACCTTGACTTCATCGATTCTGTTTTCCAGCGAGGATCTCGGTGCTGCTATTGCTGCCAGCACCAAATCTTTCTATGTGTCAGTGCCTGCAGCAGCTGGCTTTTTGTGACGTAGACATATTCTGCGTCTGATCACGGGGTCTGCCTGCGTTATTGAATGAGTCCATGATTGTAGTTTTGCCCTTGCCTTTGGTGGGGGAACATGTTGTAAGTGGGGGCGGAACAGACAGCGTTCAAAATCTCTGCCTCAGCTTCACACTACGATATGCCTGTTCAGCTGACTACAATGCACCTTAAATGCCCCCACTCGCCGTCTAGTTGGGGCAGTACTCGGCTCAGTTTCCGGATCCGCTGGGAACTGCCTGGCGCCCCCCCGTCTCACCACTGTAGCTGCAATAGCAAAGTCAGGCAGGCCCCCTTGTGGCTGTGCACTACCGCCAGTGCCTTCTGTTGCTGCTTGGCTCCTGCAAGTGTAAGAAGTCTATGCACAGGTCCAGGCCTGTTTCGTGTCTCACTATTGAGTGTGGTGCAGATTTAGTTCGGTGTCATCCATGCACTTCACCAGGTGCGCTGCACGGAAACTCCTACGGGCGGGGGGAGTCCAGGCGTGCAATGTTTCCTTCAGAAAGTTCTCAATGGCAGGGAATGGTGAGCCACACCAGCCAGCGTCCTGTGGTTCACCAACTACTGCACCTTAATAACTGGGCCTCGAGCCACCAGCTTTGCTGCCCTCCAGTAGCATGGCCGCTCCAGTTACGAGTCCCACTTCCTGTGTCTGCAGCTGCAGGGCCACCCGCAGGGTAAGTTTATTTCGCCACGTGAGCGTATTCCACCGCTCTAAGATGTTCCAGGTGCGCCACTTCCAGCCGCTCCCAGCTCTCTGTATGTGTTGTCTCCGGGGGTGCGCCTGCCACAACTTGCAGGCCCACAGTAATACTGCTCCTACCACCAAATGCGGTTCAGTTGCAGACTTCCAACCTGTGTATGAGTCCCTTTTCAGCTCCTCAGGCTCTTCTTATGGTTCAAGCGGCTATTGTATGCATGGCGTGCAGAGTGTTGCTCTGCTCCAGTTATGTCATTAGTGCATGTTCTTACCCCCAACCAGGTCAAGGTCCCAGGGCACCCCAGAGGCACGTGCCCCCAATCCGCTAGAGCAGTCCTCTCCCAGCCATAATCACCAGTGCATGTGTTCACCCCTGGGATCCAGCAGCATTGCAGTGAACCCAGCAGCTCCATTCTGCTCCTCCTTCAGCGTGCTCTTCCACATGCGTCCGCCGCCAGGCCCAGAGCTATCTCACTGCAGTGCATCCGCTCTCCCCCGGATGGTAGCCATTCCGTGGTGGCCGTGTGTGAGAGATCACCTCAGCTACACAATGCGGCACAAGCCCCAGACAGTTCACTACCACCCAGTGAAGCGGTTAAATCCATGTGAGTATTTGTTTGGGGGTGAGTGGGAGTTCTGATCCCCACTCCGATTTCTCTGTAGAATGGAAGTCTGCTCCAGGGATCCGCTGCACCTCCTCTGGTCCGCTGGAGCATACCAGTGTCTTCAGCAGTCTCTGTCACCCTAGGTCTCAGGCCGCACACAGCTACTTGCCCACTCGTCCTCATAGGGCTGCAATGTCCGTTGTCTGTGAACTTGTCTGCACCCACTCTGGCAGACGGATTCTGCAGAGCCAGACAAGCACCAACTCCATCCACTGGTCTACAATTCAGGAGGGCGGTGTCCTCCGACCAACTGCTCCCGGCCAGGCAGTCCTCACATGCCACGGGCAGGCTCACTGTTCTCCGGGGCAGCCCACCAGTATCTCCGAAGGCCCCCAATGGTAGCCGCCTCCCCAGACCGGCTCTGTACGCAAGACGCAAGGGAGCGCGCTCAGGCTTGCAGCACTTCTCCTCCCCCTCTACTCGTCCTCACTGCCTTGCGGCTCTGGTCGCCATTTTCTCTCAGCACGGAGCCGGGGCCTCAGCTGCCCGTTCTCTGGGCTGCCTGCTCCAACCAGCATAGGACACAGCAAATATGGAAGGCTACTGCTTCACCTGCATACAGACGTCCTTAAAAGCTATCCAGCTTGTTTGTAACCACCATAAAACAGGATCTCGACGGGAGCACCGCAGATTCACAGCCTCAGACCATGGGCATAAGCCCCTCAGAAGCATCTCAAGACTTTCCTCTTTGCTTCTGCCTTCTCTCTTCCTCTTCCCTGCTGATCTCCTGTCTGATTCTGCACTGCTTACCTGGCTACCCTCTCAACCAAGGGCCCAGGTCCCTGCTGCACACCTGCACTACCTCCTGGAAACCCTGCACTTGGGGCTTATCTGTAACCCTACAGTCCTGCTACCTGCACCATCTATCACTTGCTGTTCTGCACTTAAGCTTACACTGCCACCTGTTGGCCGCACTTCTTGTTTCTTGGTGTTTAGATCCTATGTCCTGCACTTGCCCCTCCTCCCCTTCCCTTGGCACGTTTCCCCTTTCCTCTCCCCTACACTTGTGCGATCTCAATTTCACTGGGCCTAGTAAGATGGTTGCATTGTCCTCCCTTTGTTCCCCTCCCCTGCATCATCATGCTTTGAAATACTTGTGTATGGGCACACTATGAATAAAATAGCATATCATATCATAACAGCGCACGGTAATGCGTAAACAAAAAAGCAGGTTCTCTTCAAGGGGCTGTAGCCGCTCAGGAAAGGGCTAGAGGCGATGAAGAATAAGTTCCTATTCCTAGAGGAGGGTCTACCCTTGCGGATAGAGGGACTCCCGGAGTTCAAGAATAGCTGGGGAGTGCTGGCTATCCCAGCCAAGGTGAGTGTCTGTCATGAAGCAGGCTAGACAGGCTAGAGTGCACAGGGTAGCAGGCCTGGTGGGGGGGCCAAACACATGGAAGGTGTCACATCTTCCCCTCTTGTAGGTGAACCAGAAGGAGACAGCCAGCTCCAGCGAGCAGGAAAGCAGAAAGGACCAAACCTGGGGCTAGACTACAATCCCCAGCAGTCCCAGTGCCTGAATGGCACAGTTTACAGAGTCTACAAACTCCTCGGGCAACGCCCATGCCGACGCCTAGACCTTTGCGCATGCGTGTGCAATGAACGCTTGTTTGTGCTCGAGATTTCACCCTAAGCACGCATCTCAATTAGCTCCCGGCAGGCAAACTCACTGCAGGGCCGCGCCCTCACCTGCAGCAGCCCTCGCCATGCCCTGCTTCAAAGCAGATAAGTGCTGACTTAAAAACTATAGCGCAGTTGTGCATACATGCCAACATTCTCAAGCACCTGGGAGGGAGATTTGGCGACAGAAAGCGGGAGACAGGAATTTCCCCATTAGATTGCATTGGGGATTACATTATTTTAGGAGGGAGTAAGGAAAAAACAGCCCGTTTTTTAATTAAAAAAATCGGGAGTCTCCCGCCTAAATCGGGAGGGTTGGCATGTATGGTTGTGGAAAGACAATTCCTAACAGCATGAAACTAGGATTGGGCACCTGGGGGAACCTGCATGCTATTGTGATGAAGGGGCGCATAAACTGTTAAGGCGCATGGGACTAATGTGACCAGAATAGGCAGACGAACATTCTATGACAAGACAGGAGGCGAGCATTATGCTTCATCTTCTTTTATTACTACTCCTCAGCAGTTCAACAACATATATAAAACCATGGAAAATACCCAACAAACTTTTCCATTTTTTTTTTTATTTTTTTAACTACAACCCCCATGAGTCTCTGTAGTCCGTGCTCATTCCACCAGTCCTGATCTCCTTCCTGTACTTAGGCTCCTCCTCTTCTTTTACTGCTCTTCAAGCAGATAAGTACCTTTTCTCCACTCTCTGTACGACTGGGGTAAAATGCCTGTGTGAGAGTGGGTGATTATCGGCAAATAAGTTGAGACACGGCTGGAGTGTATAGGAGATTGTAGTTTATGTAGAAAAGAAAAAAAAAAAAAAAATGTGTATAAAATAGTAGTTTATTGATAGCACGCATAGGCGAGTTTACTTCGAGGGGAGCTCGCGTACACGCGGGCAGCCGATTCAGGGATTCACTTTAGACGACAGAAGCCGGTTCGCGAGGCGGACGGCCCCGTGTCGCATACCCGGCACCGCAGGGGCTCAGTCAGGCCTCGCGAACTACGCGGCTGAGGCGGCTGGACACTCGCGAGCCGGCCCCCACCCTCGGGTAGGAGGAGCCGGCGCTCGCGAATTGTACGAGGCCGCCAGACGGCTCTCGCAGAGGTAGCCCCCACCCGCGGGTGGGCGGAGCTACCGCGTGAGGAGCGCGAAGAGCGACGCTCTCAGAGCAGCCCCCACCCGCGGGTGGGAGGAGCCTACCAAAGACGTGCCGCGCAGTACATTCTGCGACGGCTTCAAACTCCGCGACCACACGGCATTTAAGACGCCGCTAGTTCGGACAAGATTCCCCTGAACAAGGGAAGCGCCAGGCCGTAGCGATCAGATCGCTCGGGAGCTCCGTGCCTAAGAAACACATCACACGGCAGCTCACGTGTATAAAAAAAAAAAAAATAACGATACTGCTCCTAGCAGAGGACCGGCGCTACTGAGGAGAGAATACCTCTCAAGAGCCACTGAGCTGTGGACAAGCAAGGTGCAGCCACTGAAAAAAAAAAAAAAAGAAAAGAGCATAAGAGAATACAAGTAGGTGACCCTACTGTCTCTATACCATCAGGAGGGAGCAGTGGGCGTGCTAAGACACCTGATCCAGGTAATTTGGCACACAGCACTGTTTTAAAAATGTCAGAATTTGAGTGGAGCGAGGAGGAGCAGTCACATGACCTCGCTGCCAGCTTCAAAAAAGTGCTAGGGAGCTCCCTCATTGATGCAGTGGCGGAGGGCGTTAGGCCCCTTCAAGAAAGGCTAGAGACGCTGGAAGCTATGCTTTCGCAGCCTGAGGACAGCACCACAGACCGCAAGCGCACGCCCACAGATCCCTTGATAGAGGGACACAAGGGGAGTAAGTTAGCCCTTAAGAGGAAAGCCTCTGCCGACCCCCGGGGCTCTTGGGACGGGGCAGAAGATGAGGCCCCAGAGGTGCCTGATGCGTTCGCAAAGCTGAAGGAAGCTTATCTACGACGACAGGCGGTGCCAGACCTCATGACCCCCTCTCCAGGGGAGGACAATACTGGAGATGACCCAGGCTCGGAGGATGAGCAGGGGGAGGATCAGACCTCACAAGGAGACGAGGAGACCGAGGAAAACTGGGTCCAGCCCAGTGGGGGCAAGAGAGCTCGGAAAGAGAAACACTTGACTGATGGCCAAGAAGATATGTTTGACCCGGACAGCATCAGGAATCCAAGGTCCACCGAGTGGCAGCCATCCCCCCGAGTAGCTCAGTACATGACGGCTAGGCTGCACAAGCCATTAGACAAGGAAGTGAGACAACGGCTGCGTGCAGAGTGTCCGCGACCAGATCTCCCGGGCAAAGTAGCAGAGGCCCCCGAACTCGACCCGAAAATGCTGACCTTCGTGTCAAAAACGAATAAGGACCCTCGCAAAGGTATCGATAGGTCCTGGAAAAGCTGCCAGGAGAAGATCCTAGACCTGTCAGGGCCACTGGCCAAAGATAATGGACCTCGCAGAGAGGTCCAAGGACACTGGGGAAGCAGTGGACCCGGAGGCTCTCGCCGGATGGGCGCAGAGAGCGGTCTGTCTGCTCGGAAATGCGAATTGCGCCATAGCCTCAGAGAGGAGAAAGGGGCTACTACTCAAGATTGATTCGAAGCTCAGCGATCTATCATCATATGAAGCGGGAGAAGGGGCTCAAGGCCTTCTATTCGGAGAGACCTTTGGGAAGGAGATGGGCCGATTCGTCGGAACATACGCCTCCCTGGAGAAAGCCCAAGCATCGATCCGCAAAATCTTTCCGAGTAGAGTTTTTGGAGGGACCGGCCGCGGTCGGGGTCGCGCAGCCGGTCGCAGTCAAGGAGGAAGAAGACCCCCATAATCCCAGAGCACAATACTGGGAGAACAAGGGCCAGGATACATTCTTCCCGTCCAGAGGAAGATTCCCGAGAGGTCGCAGATCCAGGGGATCAGGCCGAGGCCAAGGATTTACGCCAGGTGAGAGCGATTCAGTATCCTCCAGTAGGTGGGAGGACGCGCATGTTTTTAGAAAATTGGCGCATGATTTCAAGCGATTCCTGGATATTGCAGACCGTCAGAGGGCTGCAGCTAGATTTTATAGAAACCCCAATTCAGCGGCACAGGCCACAGGGCCAGAGACTAGCGCAAGCGGAGCAAGCATGGCTAGACTGCTAGCAGAAAATCGGGATGTGCTGCTATACCAAACGAGATGGGTACAAGACCTTCTGATATCGCTAGGATTCCTAGTGAATATAGAGAAATCAGATACCATACCAGAGCAGAGATTAGACTTCCTAGGGTTTGTGCTAGACACAAAGAAAGCGACCCTAGAACTACCAGCGCGGAAGATGAGAGATATAAAGAGAGAGATCAGAGTATGCCTAGAGAGAAGGCTAATATCCCTCAGGACATTGGCGAGGATAGTCGGGCTATTAGCAGCATCCATTCAGGTCATATTCCCTGGGCCTCTACACTACCGAGCACTGCAGAGGCTGAAGATAAAACATCTTCAACAGGGTCTGAAATATCACCAACAGGTACCTCTAGATCAAGACTCCATTACAGAGCTAGAGTGGTGGTTAAAGAATATGGACGCCTGGAATGGGCGTGCCATATTCGGAGACAAGCCGGATCTGATCATAGAGTCAGACGCCAGCCGGCAGGGCTGGGGAGCCAGATGCGGGAGCCTACAGACCGGAGGCAAGTGGAGCGAAGAGGAGCTCCAGCTTCACATAAACTGTCTGGAACTCCTAGCGGGATCGTTCGCGATCAAGGCCTTCACGAGAGGGAGAGTGAAGTCTTGTGTGCTGCTGAAGATGGACAACATCTCGGCAGTAAGGTACATAAACCACTTAGGTGGCACGAGGTCCAAGATGCTGGCGGAGTTAGCGAAGGACTTATGGCACTTTTGCCTTCAGTCAGAAACGTCAGTGACTGCAGAGTACCTGCCGGGTTCACTGAATGTAGTAGCGGATTGGAACTCCCGTCACCTGACAGATTCCAGCGATTGGAGACTGGACCCAGAAGTGTTTCGGAGGCTGGACAGGAAGTGGGGTCCATTGCATACGGACCTTTTCGCCTCCCGGCTCAACGCTCAGACGAGCTTATATTACAGCTGGAGGCTGGATCCGGGAGCTCTAGGGACGGATGCATTTCTGCAAGAGTGGACAGGGGGTCCGCATTACGCCTTTCCCCCCTTCGCGATGCTGAGCAGAGTTCTAGCGAAGTGTCGGAGGGAGAAGGCAGAACTAGTATTAGTGGCACCCTTGTGGAAGTCTCAAGTGTGGTTCCCAACGTTAATGGAGCTAGCAGCAGACGTTCCCAGAGTCCTTCCCGAAGGAGAGCGACTGCTCACGGACCCAGCTGGGTCGTGTCATCCTCTGAGAGTGAGAGGGACACTCCCATTAGTCGCGTGCAGGATATCAGGAGACGCTGGGCTCTGCCAGGAATTTCGGAGCAGGCTGCGCAGCTTATCGCTGAATCCTGGGCTCCTTCCACTAGGAGGAGCTACGACGCAGCTTGGGCAAAATGGACGAGTTGGTGCAAGAACAGAAGTGTTCATCCCGTTTCAGCACCTGTAGTGGAGATCCTAAATTTCCTAGCGCATCTATTGCAGAACGGGAAAGCTTTCCGTACGATAGGAGTGTACAGGTCGGCTATATCAGCGGGACATATGTCAATTGAGGGAGTACCGGCAGGGGAACATCCAGCGGTAGTGAGGCTCATCAGAGGAGCGAGATTTAGAGCGCCACCAGGGCCTAAGTATAGTACTACATGGGACGTGGCGACAGTGCTACGATTACTATCAGACTGGCCAGCAGATAGATACCTTTCTCTCAAACAGCTATCAGGTAAATTAGCTATGCTATTGTGTCTGATCTCATGTAAACGAGTGTCAGACGTTAAGGCGCTAGAGATTAATAGACGAGTCTTCGGACCGGAGGGAGTTACGTTCTCCATAGTCAGGAGGACTAAGACAGGCACCTTCGCAGTCCATTACCCTTATTTTCCGGACAACTCGAAATGGTGCGTAGCTCGATGCATTAAAGAGTACGAGAGCAGAGCAGCAGAGAACAGAGCAGCTAGCACTACTCAGTTGTTAATAGCGCGTAGGAAACCTTATCACGCTGTGGCATCGGCCACCATAGCCAGATGGGTCAAAGAGATTATGTGCTCAGCAGGAGTGAATGTGGACACGTATGGAGCTCATTCAGTGAGAGGGGCGATGGCTTCGTCAGCCGCGAGAGCAGGAGTGCCTTTGAGTGAAATAATGAGAGCAGCGGATTGGGCGAGCGATCGTACATTTAAAGAGTTTTACTTTAAGCCAGCAGAGGGTTTGGCTAGTACGGTCTTGGGGAAGCTTTGAACAAGCATAATGCTCGCCTCCTGTCTTGTCATAGAATGTAGATTACCCCTGCTATCTGCGCAGGGAGTATTAATTCTATTAAAGACTAAGGAGGCGAGCATTAAATTCCCGCCCGATTGTTGTACTGTATAAAATGTTGAGAAATGTATATGTGAGAGTACAGTACATACGCACCACCCTAAGATTTATGATTGTGTCTTCATAGGGGAAGAGCAGAAGAATAACTGAAGACAGGGTTGTAGAAAAGACCATCAGGAGGCCGGGAGCGCACCGGCAGTTGAGTTAGAGTTCTGAAGATTCTTCGCACCGTAGATGAGGATCAGTTAATGGACAGGAGTGAATAGCAGAGCGAGTAAAAGCAGAGGAGGAGCCTAAGTACAGGAAGGAGATCAGGACTGGTGGAATGAGCACGGACTACAGAGACTCATGGGGGTTGTAGTTAAAAAAAAAAAAATGGAAAAGTTTGTTGGGTATTTTCCATGGTTTTATATATGTTGTTGAACTGCTGAGGAGTAGTAATAAAAGAAGATGAAGCATAATGCTCGCCTCCTTAGTCTTTAATAGAATTAATACTCCCTGCGCAGATAGCAGGGGTAATCTACATTGTGTGTGAAAGGCGCATACTAACTGCCTTTTTGGCAGACCGCAGGTGCGGCTGCTACGACGCTTTGTCCGACGGCCTCTGAGACAGCTGTTCAGTGGAGACAGACTCCCAACTACGAGAACAAAGGAAGCCAAGTGATTTTACTGAATGACACAAAGGCAATGTGTTAATACTGTGTTCTGGCAAACCTATTAGTGCTTTTACTCACGACAAAGGCAATGTGGTACACCATGTTTTGGCAAATCTTCATGTTACGGCAGCAACGTTCTTATGGTAATGTTTTTTAATCATGTCTGTGCAAGCCCTTATTGTTTTTTGCTAGTCACTGAATCAGTGTCAATGTGCTACAGCACTCATTAGGGTCAACCCAGAGTTAATTGGGCAAATACTCAATGGGCAACTGGTGTGAGTGGTCAGTGAGGCAAAACAACTGACTGACACCCAGCCTCATCCAGATAGCTTAAATTGTGTGTGTGCGTCTGTGCGTGCTAGAGAGAGAGTGATTTAGCACACAGCCAAAACCTAAAGCCAAGGAGTTCTGGGAGGTAAACCAAATAGCCAAGGAGCATGGTTTACCCTAAAACCCCCTACCTATCCATCACTCCTCCCTAAACCTTCTTTCTGGTCTTCCTACCTCCCTCTACCTATCCAATCCGTGAACCCTAACCCTCTATGCCCGTGGGGGTTGCAGTGCCCAGTGTTACTGCTAGTGCAGGTGCCAAGACCTCCAAGGGGTGGAAGTTGTTCATGCTGCCTCTGCGTTGGACCTACCATGCCCGGACCTGACAGTGGGCCTCATTACACGGATGGCGGTAAGGGTTTACCGGTACCGGTAAGGGTACCAGTGCCGGTAAACCCTTACCGCCTTACTACGAAGTCCCTTTGTGGGACCCTACCTTAACGGCTGATTTTACCAGCCGTTAAGGACGGGACCCGCAAAGGGACCTTGGATGTAATTACGGTACCGCAATTTGCGGTACCGTAATTACCGCCTTCCCCATTCCCATTGAGCCCTATGGGGGCAAAAATGTGAATGGGGAAGTGCCATGGTGAATGGGGAATTACCTCCCCCAAACACCTTGGAATAGGGCGGTAATTCTGCCATTCACCATGGCGGACTCGGTAAAATACTGGCAGACTCGGTAAAATACCGGCGGCAACCATGGCGCTAATAGCGCCATGGTTACCGCCGTCTGTGTAATGAGGCCCAGTGCCTTTTGAGGGACACTCGTTTGTAAAAAGGGATGGATGTGCCAGGGGGTCGCTGGTAAGTTAGGAAAGTAGTCGCCGACCCCCCGACACAGTCCGGACCAAACTTTGGCAGTCTAGCCCACTTCGCCTGTTAAACCTACAATTTCAGCACACTCTGGCTCACAGTAGCTGCGGGACATGACGATCGTCCGTGGTGGAATAGTAGCCTTTACTCAGCTCTTGAAGCAGGAAGAAGGATTGTTCCGGTGCATCACGTCCTATGACATGGTAGGTAAGTACTGCAGACACTTTTAGCGATGGTCACCACAGTGGGGCGATGCAAGAAACGTGAATGCTTGTGGCGTGGCTCACTCTTGTAAATCGTGACCCAGAGGGGCTAGGACAATGAGTTTTGGCAGGAGAGGGCCCAAGACCACAAGCTAGCGATTCCCAGAGTCTCAACTCGGGACGGCGGCGATTCTGTGCGATACCGTGGGTTCGAGCTAGTCAGTTCACTGGATGGCCCAGGAACACTTCCTTAGAGGCTCTTTTCGAGGGTAAGTAGGAGAAGCCGAGAGTAGTTGTTCTCTCTACTCCAAAGGGGCGAAGGGTACTTGCAGGCCTTCTTGGTTCCATGAAGAATCAGGGGTCCGACGGGGACAAACAGCGGGGTCAGGATGCCAAACCTTCCAAGCACATCACTGGCGGTTCCTTGAGTCTGCTTTCTTGTTAAGGATACTTGGCTCCTTATGAGGTTTGGTGTGAACCTCAGTAAATCGACCTGCAATGGATGCAGAGCCCCTTCTTTTATCCAAAATTCAGTTTGCGCTCAAATCTCAGATAGCCAATGGAAGATCTGCTCTCTTGCATGCACGCCACATGTGGGCCAATAGTGGCCCATGGTGGCTCCAGTCATTCAGGTCAACCAGACATACTGGCACCAGTAGTGAGGTTTGGGCCCAGACAGTCCCGACCCTCTTCCTGAGTACTAGCACACATGACATACAGGAGCCTGCTAAAGAGGCGGTTTTAGAGGGAGGGTGCATGCCAAAATAAGGAATACCTGGGTCTCTCGACCTGGGGGAAGGCAAAGGGACAAAATGGCCAAAGGACAGAACAAAAGACTTTGTGGCATGGCCATTTTCTGTACTGGCCACAGTCTTGAGCCAAACGCAGTAAATGCGGTATGGTCCATAAAAACTAAGTAAAACTACTTAAAAAGTAAACTGCTGCCACCCGTTCATCCTAGGCATGCCTGTACAAACACCAGAAACCCTTGGGGTGGCTAGGGCAATAAAACTAAAGGACCCCTATATATTCAGTACTCTAAGGTACTTGGCACATAGATAAAAAGTTACCAAGAAATGGCAACATAGTCAAAGACTAAGGGAAACATAGTTTCCCACTACTGACAGCCTGAAAGACGTGTCAGTTTCCCCATAACAAATGAGCGAAAGCCCAGAGGAGTGCAGCTGAAGGCTGGTTAGGTAAGCCAAACAAAACCAAAAGGTTTGGGAGGGTTCACAAATGGAGGGAAAATTGCCCATAAGAGAAATCTTTCCTAACACCCGAAGAAATAGATAACTTTGAATGAATTCCCCAAGAGCTGTCTAGTAAACAACAAGAAGATTTAAAAGATTTAGTTACAATATTCCCTGATGTGTTCTCTGAGAAACCAGGAAGAGTGCAAGAACTCCCAAGGGAAAAAGTGCTCCATCTGGACTCCCGGAAGCCCGTAGACAGATAGTGGTTGAGGAAGTGAACAAAATGCTAAGGGCGAATATCATTGAACCCTCTTAAGGGCGAATATCATTGAACCCTCTTCAAGCCCATTGTCCTCCCCTTTAGTATTGGTCACAAACCCTGACCATTCCTGGAGGTTTTGCATTGACTTCCGCCAAGTCAATGACATCTCTGACTTTGATGCCTATCCCATGCCGCGCATCAACAAATTAATAGATGAACTCAGAAATGCCACCTTCCTATCAACCCTAGATTTAACCAAGGGGTACTGGCAGGTCCCAGTGCATGGACCTGATAAGGAAAAGACAGCTTTCTGAACGCCCCTGGGACTATTACAGTTCAAAGTCCTCCCTTTTGGCTTACACAGGGCCCCCGCCACCTTCCAATGACTTATGGACAAAATATTACAGCCCTACTCTGATTTCTGTGGGGCTTATACTGACGATATAGTCATTCATAGTAAAACTTGGGAAGACCATCTTTTCCATCTCTTTACTGTTATGAAAGCCCTCTGAGAAGCCAGCTTAACTGCCAATCAATCCAAATGAAAGCTGGCTCAATCAGCCGTGAAATACCTCTGCTTCTTTGTGGGGAACAGTAGTGTCCAACCTCAAGGCGAAAAAGTGAAAGTCATCCTAGATACCCCTACGACTAAAACTTGAAGAGACCTCAGAGCATTCTTGGGGTTAATTGGTTATTACCGTAGGTTTATCCGTAACTTGTCAGCCAGAAAAGCTAGGCTGACAGACAAATTAAAGAACGGCGAACCCCAGAAAATTTACTGGACTGACGAGGACGATGTATGTTACAACAATCTAAAACAAACCCTGTGCCAGAACCCGATCCTAAAGGTAGTAGATTTCTCGAAGGAATTTGTGCTGCAAACAGACGCCTCCCTTACAGGGCTAGGAGCAGTCTTGTCACAAATAAATATGTGATGGATTGGAACACCCTATCTTATTCACTAGTCAACAACTCTTCCCATGTGAAAAAAAGTACTCTGTGCTGGAATTAGAGGCTCTTGCCATCAAGTGGGCCATCACCCACCTTACAGACTACGTCCTAGGGAGGAAGTTCACACTCGTGACGGATCATTCTCCAATAGTATGGATTAGCCAGTGTAAGGATTTTAACCCTTGAGTCAAGCGATGGTTCTTAGACCTGCAACCCTACTATTTCACTGTCGAACACTGAAAAGGCAAAGACCAAGGAAACGTAGGTTTCCTTAGGGAACAGATGCGGCTAGATTGCAAAGGGAAGGGCATGTGAGAATCCTGAAGGGGATCTGTCATCCAGGTGGCCAGGACACAGCCGTCTTTTTTTGATCCATTTCATGGGGGTGGACTAATGCGGCAGGATCACCTGGCTGAGTGACACTTTTGCCATCCTACCCAAATAATCCAGAGGAAGTGTAAGGAAGGCATGATATCAATAGTAAGACAGGCAAAAGTGACCACAATTCAGGGGTGTTTATTGAACTTCAACAAGGGTGTGATAAACACCTATCTAATCCTAAATCTACAGATGGGAGCAAGCCATGACCATCAAATAATAATAATGCAGACCTAGTGGCGTATCGTCAAAATAAAAGGGCCTATACTAAAAAATCCATTACCTTACCTCTAAATACAAATAGTGGGGTAGTGTTGATAAAAAAGAAAAAAGTGTTCACAAAAATGATATGTCAGGATGTTCAGGCCGTTGGCCTCCTTTCCCCATGTATTCAACACAGGACAAGGCAGTTCACTTGACCAAAGCACACTCTGTGTCTTCTTCGGCATGAGGATATAGTTCCATTACCAGCAACAGGACCTACTGTGTCCAAGTCTCTTAAGTTATCAAAGTCTATTGATTCAGAAGACATGATGTGCCAAAACCAATGAAAAGTGCCTTTCCTCTTACAAGTTCTCAAGTCAGGTGATTCACTGTTCACCCTGGTGCCCCTCAGCCAGGCTCAGATCCCTTTTTCATATACAATAGTTACTTTGGATCCCCCTCCTCCAGGCTCAGATCCCCTTCTTCAATGTTCAGAAAATATTCTTTCTTGGGTTACTCATGGTACACCCCGGACCACCCCCAGCTGGGCTCAGATCCTTCCTCTTACACAATTAGTCTCCCTCAACCGGGCTAGGACCAATTGCAGTTTGTATTAGCTATCGTAGACTTTCAAATCCACACAGGGTTTAGCTTGACCCGTTGCAGGACCACTTCGATTTCACAATTCACAATTTTCATTTGCCACCTCTCAGTTGGATACCTAACAAAGACCTTTGAATGAGCACCCACATGGGGCTGGACCACTCTGTATATGGTATCTATCTTGGCTTCAAAAGTTCAGTCCCTCCTTGGCTGTTCAATTATATTTGCGTCGCTCATCACATAAGCTTCACACATTGTTCTCTTCAGATTTCTTCATACAATGTTGCTGCTTACAATCATGGTTCTAACACAGACCGGTCTGCTATCAGTCTCTCCGACCCAATAGCTGTGCTGACTTTACTGGCACTGCTTTGTTGTAGGAGCCAATGATGGTACCACACTGCCTTTGTTATTGACGCGGGAGAGCCCGGGGTACCTCCGACACACAATGCACATTTCTTCAGCTTTAATTCCAGGTCTTACATTTCTTATTCTCGAAGGCTTGTGAAGGTAGAATTTTTTCTATGAAAAGGTTAAGGGCCCTTCCCTCCTTGTAACCCTCTCTGGTCTTGCTGTCTTTCTCCTCATTTTAAACTGCCATCTTGGAACTGGTGCTTCCTCGTGTGTTTTGCCCTGCTCAGAGAGCGCTTTCGTGCTCTGCCTTTTATCTATGCGGAGAAGTGTGATGGAAGTCAGGTGTGTGTAATGATCAGTAATTGCCTGACTCTGCTGACCATTGTGTTGGGACATGTCAGGTATACGGCTCGTTAATCCGCTTTCTCTCACAGTGAGCTGTCCGTGAGAAAGTGTTTGTGTTGGGAAAGGTGGGTTCAGGGGGGTTGAGTTCCTAAGTATCCTACCTGGTAGGATGGGGAAAAGGTGTTACAGGGAAGGGAATATCACATCTCATCATCCAGTCTCCCACTCCCCGAAGACCACCCATCTAGGTGATCCTCCCGCACTGGTCCACCCCCAGGAACTGGATCCAAAAGCGATGGCCGTGTCCTGGCCACCTGGATGACAGATCTCCGGGGACTAGCAGTTGGGACACCTTCTGGTTTATCACAGAAGGGAACCACCCTCTGGATCCAGGATTTCTCCTTGGAAAATACTATTTTTGTTGGATTTATCTACGTGTTTTGATTATGACCATTTTTTGCCAAACCTAAGTCAGGGACATTTCCTTACACCACTAGTTGTTCACCACATGTCTAGTGGGAGGGTCAGAGTAGACACAAGGACAGTTTATATGGTTTTGACAAAGAGACACAGACTGATCTTTAGTTTTAGTTTCTAGGTAGGGAAACTCTCTTTAGGATAGGGAAAGAGAGGCCTTTATCCAACTGGCTGTCTGAAGACCTGTGTTTTGGAGTGTCTGCATATCAAACTGGCAGTGGGAACTACGCTAGCTATGTAAAACAGCTCAAGCGTCCACTGGAACAATCACATCAGCTCGCCCAGTCTGCTGCAGAAACGATAGTGGAAGAAAGGGCTTTGATTGTGTGAGGAGCATGACTAGTCGGCATATTTTAAACCTTACTTTGTATTTTTTCGAAATTTGTATTCATTTCCTTTCATAGGCTCTGTGCCTGCTGCGTATTACTGGGCGTATTTCGCGTTCATTTATCCATGCAGCTTACATTTCATGTACCTTTTATGTAACTTTACTTGCTTGATTTTCTTATTTTGATTTCCTTGTATACCACTGGATGCCTGGCCTCCCTTGTGTCCACAGGACTCGTTTCTGTTGGTCGCCTGTCTTCCTGATTTCAGACCTACATGCACCCAGCAAGCCTCTCCTCGCTGTCCTTGGGTACTCGTAGCAGATTGGCTCCTGCCAAAACATGTGTAATTTAACTCCCCCTCCATTTCAGAGTTGCAGGGGACACACCTTGCCCACGCTGAAGTCCCACCAACGCCTTGCCCATCTGCGCTCATCTGCGCTGCAGACGGGCTATGGGCTACGACTTGCTCTCCTGGCATTAGATGCTTCTCACGTGAGGAGCTGATCCTTGCTGCTCCTGCTGGCACTATATTTCCTCCGAACTGGCCTCACAGTTTACTATTTTGATTTCCTTGTATACCACTGGTTGCCTGGCCTCCCTTGGGTCCACAGGACTTGTTTCTGTTGGTCGCCTGTCTTCCTGATTTCAGACCTACATGCACCCAGCAAGTCTCTCCTCGCTGTCCTTGGGTACTCGTAGCAGATTGGCTCCTGCCAAAACATGTGTAATTTAACTCCCCCTCCATTTCAGAGTTGCAGGGGACACACCTTGCCCGCGCTGAAGTCCCACCAACGCCCTGCCCATCTGCGCTCATCCGCGCTGCAGACTGGCTATGGGCTACGACTTGCTCTCCTGGCATTAGATGCTTCTCACGTGAGGAGCTGATCCTTGCTGCTCCCGCTGGCACTATATTTCCTCCGAACTGGCCTCACAGTTTACTGTTGGGCTCTCCCAGTCCGCAGCTGCCCCTCTCATGGGTAAGGTGCCTTCTTTTCAACTTACGCTCATTGGTTGCGCGTGCTTTGGACTGCTACGATCTTCTGCAGGATTATCATACTGATTTTGCTTTTGTCACTGAGGCGTGGCTTAACGACACATCTGACCCGCATGTGTATCATGCGCTCCCTCCCGACTTCAGCATCCTTTTTTTAAAAGCGTTTTTTTTATTGATTTTAGCCAACAACATAACTTACAGACTTATATGTACATTGCATATATTATTCAGTCAATTGTGTCTGTATATTCCACACACCCCAACTCCCCCCACCCTCATCCCAGCCTAGTCCACTGACATCATGCTAACATCTTACATCGCCTTTAGACATATGCATTTGCATTCGCTACTGATTGTGCAGGACAGTTATTACTGATCAGTTATTGCTCTGCGGTGTAGCCATCAACTCTTACACCATATGTTTCCAAGTCGAGGACAATACTTGTTTCACCTTGGCCTCTACGGGCTGCATCTTGCCATGCTGAGGTTTCTGCCAGCATCCATTTTTGGAGGTCGCTCCGCCATAGGCACACTTCTGGTCTCTTACGCGCTTTCCACCCCATTGCTATTCTCTATTTGATATATTATATGATGTATTATATTGATGTATTGATATATATATGATGTATTCCAAGTCTTTCAGCTTACTGACGTGTCTCGCGTTTTGCCGTCGTGCAAAAAATGCCGAGCATACAGCATACAGGCCACCGGAGTACTCGTGTCAAATGTTATACCCGCCTTGGACAAGGCCTGCTTAATTTCTACCCATTATTGTCGGATCTTCAAGCAAGCGCAAAACATGTGCACCAAATCTTCATTAATCAATCCACATTTCGGGCAGGTTTGTTCTGCTGCCTTGTTGAAATTGGCAATCCTCTTCGGGGTTAGGTATGTCCTATGAGTTATATACAGCTGTATTAATTGGAGCTTTGCATTTCAAGACACCTTTTTATGATAGGCCAATACTCTACCCCAGATTGGGTCTTTTAATTGCTCTTGCAAGTCCGCCTCCCAGCTTGTTCTGGTCTGCCTCAGCATGTCCCCACTCGGTGACATTAGCAACTCGTATATCCTAGACACTGCATGTCCACCTTCCGAAATATCATAAAGTGTTTCTATAGTGTCATTTTCCTGCCCCACCCCATCCATACCCGGCCCCTTCCGCTGTGACCTAGTGAGGAGTGAAGCGTTTCTTAAGTATTGTCCTTCGTGTACGCCCATTTCTGAGGTGAGCACACTGAAGTCCATTGGTCTGCCTTCACGTAATAAGTCTCCTACTGTCACCACTCCCATGGGTTCCCATTACCTCCTGACATTTAGTCCTCCTCCTTCAGCATCACTAATGGGACCTGGGGTGAATAAGGTGACTGTTTCCCCAGGAAGTGACAGGCCTTCAGCCAAATCATCCTGCCCAGCTTCAGCAGCAGCGGGGACCTCTGGGTGCACGGTGCTATCATCCATATTACCTCCTTCAAATAAAATGGGGGCACATAAGGGTTGCAGCATCAAGGTGTCTTGGGACTGCTCGTTTGATAGCCAGTTTGTGATGAATTGCGGCTGGCTCGCCACAAAATATGCCTCAAAATTGGGTACCTTTATTCCACCTTGCTTGTGTGGTCTCTACAATTTAGTTAGTGCTACTCTGCACCTAGTGTTGTGCCACAGGAAAACTCGACATACACCGTTGAGCCTGTTAAAAACTCTTTTGGGTGTTATACGGAATATTAGTAAAGAAATGAAGAAGCCTCGGGAGCAGTACCATTTTTAATAATGCTGTCTCCCCATCAATGAGAGCGGCAATCTGACACAGAAAGCCCTGGACTTTTCCACTTTCTCCACCGCCATTAGTGTGTTCTGTAAATATTCTGTCTTAGGGTCATGGAAGATATCTACTTCCCAGGTATCTGAATGAGTTGACCTCCCACTTTACCGGTAGCATAGACAGTGCACTAGGAGAAGTCCCTTTGTATGCTGCTAAAGGGAACAAGCATGATTTCTGTGCGTTTATCGTAATGCCTGATAAGCCTGCGTAACGCTCAAACACATCCAAAATGTACTGTAAGTTGGTTTCTGGGTATTGCAAGTACAAAAGCTTATCATCTGCATATAGGGAGTTTAACTTACTGTCATTCTGTTCAACTATGCCTGCTTCACGATATTCCTTCTGAAGGTACATTGCTAGCAGTTCGAAGGGCAGTATAAACAGAATCGGAGACCACAGACAACCCTGTCTCTCTCAATGATGCTGGTAGTACGCCGGTGTCCAGCGCTTCATTCAACATGGCTAGCAGCAGGGTTGCCATGTCCGCCACAAATTCTTTGTAGAATTCGCTAGGCAATCCATCTGCCCCGGGGCTTTTACCCATCAGCAACTCTCTTATGGTGGCCTTCCAGCTCTTCTATGGTTATAGGGGCCTAAAGCCTATCAGCTGTCTCTGTGTCTAACTTGGGGAGATCTATCTGTGCCAGGGCTTCCTCTATTACTCACAAGTGTGCTGCTGTTGTCTCTGTATATAATTCTTTATAGAAATCATCATAAAAGCACTCAATACTTTCTTGTGTTACGCATACCTCCACATCCCTTCTCACAATCTCCCTTACCAACTCTCGTTTGGACTTGCTTCTGCACAGCCAGGTCTCGGTTTATTGCCTTCAGCGTGTTGTCTTTCTACGTATTTATTGTAGTTCAACTGGCCCAGCCTTTCCCAGTTTACTAAACATCCATGCTGTAGTTGGGCTTATCTTAAGCCCTATCCCTGTACAAGTCCCCTGCGCGGTCTATGGCCTCTTGCTTGGTTTCAGCATTACTTAAATCATTTTCTATCACAGCCTGCATACCTTTTGCCTTAGCTATAGCTGTCCCCCCTGATCACTACCTTGAAAGCTTCCCACAATGTGCCCACCGAATCAACGCTCCCTGTATTGTTTTTAAAGTAGTCCTTCACATCCTCTCTCAAGTGTTCTCGGAACATTGCATCTCTTAGGGACTCGCTTCTTAGCTTCCAGGTCGGAATGCGTGCCCACTAAGGGAGCATAATCCAACAGCAACCGAGCTCTGTATCCCACCGCTTTGAATTCACCTAGTGTCTCTGCTCCTGTAAATACATAGTCCAATCTAGTGTATAGGTCCTTGGGGGCGGTATAACAAGAATATCTCCGGGCGTGAGCATGTACGGTTTGCCACACATCGGTCAATTTGAATGCTTGCAATAACATATTCAAGGCTTTGGCCGGAGGGCCTGGATGTGTTAATTTATCGTCCAATCTCCCCAGGGTACGGTTCAGCGTACAGTTTAAGTCTCTGCCCCATATTACTGTACCGTCACTGACTCTACCGATCTGGGGGTATAATGAGAGGAAATATGCTTCGGTCTCATGGTTCGGTGCATATGTATTAATAATACAGCATTCTCTCTGTTCCACAATCCCTTGGATAACAATCATCCTGCCATTCTCATCCCTAGACGTCCTCTGGACTTTAAACGGTACAGACAGTGCCACCCATATCAAAACCCCTCTTGCGAACGCCGAGTACGGCGAGCCCAGGGTTGTGCCATTCCATTTCCTAGCGAGTACCATTTGTCTGTCCTGTGTGAGGTGCGGCTCTTGAAGGAGTGCAATGTCAACCTTCTGATGTTTCAAATATGACATTACTCTATTGAGTTTAATATAATTATTCAGCCCTCTAGCATTCCACAAGGTTATTCTAAGGTCCCCCATCCCATATAAGCAATTCCGCATAAATCAACAGTCTGATCTACATATCATGTGTTCTTTGCATGGATCCATAGGCTAACACTCCACTAACTAGCGCAACTACCTTACCCTCCCCCCCAACAACTGCCCAGCTCAATACCTTGTGCTCAGGCATCCCTGCTTCTCCCCCCAGCCCCCATTGCTTGTCCAGGGGGTGGGGTGCAGCAGGTGGATACTTGGCAACTACTACCAAAGAACAACTTCACTCTTTGGGCAGGACCCTTCTCCGTAGCACGCTCTCAGATAGTATGGAAAAGGTCCTCGCCTCTCGCAATCTGCCGGACTTGCCGGCTTCATCCCTGCGGTATTACGCAGGCCTTTCAGCATGTGTCCCCTTCTCCTGTTGTCTGTTGGACCTCTTCACGTGGCAAGTTCTCCGTATCCATCTGTGTGTGAGCATCCTCCGCCCTTATTGAACACCTTCAGTCTTGCTGGGTACAGTAACATGAATTTAAGTTTCGCTCCTCGCAGCCTCCTTTTGACAGATGTGAAGTGCATTCTTTGTTTTTGCACTTGCAGGGTGTAGTCCGGGTATGCTGTAATATTTGCTGATGCTTGCTGTATTGTGCCTCCCTTCCGAAAATGTTCAAGGATCCTTTTTCTGTGTTTGTAGTTGAGAATCCTTGCTAGAATAGGCCGTTGTGGGGCACCTGGTGGTGGTTTCTTCATCAGGGATCTGTGATCTCGTTCCACTGGCAAGCCCTGAGTGAGGGTGCCCGGGCCAATTTCTTGTAATAGTATATTTTCAATGTAATTAGTGGGGTTCGTACCTTCTTCCCCCTCCGGAAGTTCGATAATTTGCACATTATTGCGTCTGGCCTGGCCTTCAGCATCTTCAACTCTACCCTCAAGATTCCGCAGTTGCTGTTGCAGTATTGACAGTAACCTGGAGGTATCGTTCCGACAGCTGTATTCGCCTCCACTTCCATTTCTATTGTTCTAGTGCGTTCCGAGAGCGCTCAAACGTCTTGCCTCAGAAGGTTCACGTTCAGGATAATGCCATCTATTTTGGATTCCAATGCAATCTTCAAAGTCGCTATGGCTTCTAGGACCTGCTGGACTCATTTTGCTCGATTTTGTTCTCCATGCGAAGATAGGGCTTCTGATGCAGCATTGTCTGCCGCGGTAGTGGGTTGGTGAAAGTGTCCAATGTCGGCTGCTAAGACTTATTCATTTGGGCCTTGGACGCCATAGGTGAATCTACTGGACAGTCAATTCTGCTCCTGTCCACTTACTTAGTTGTTTGTACCCTATTGCAGGATGCCTGTTGGTGTCGGCTGCAGACTGTTCGTTGTAAGAGGGTGAGTTTCCTCCCCTGTGCCATAAACAGACTCCATTGTCATAACCTGGGCATTTGTCCAATAGCTATGCCGTTTGTATCCAACATTACTCATTTTGTCAGCCCCTTTCGTTTCCCCTCCAGTAAGGTGCTGCATGAGACATTTCCTTTGGTTTGGCATAACAAGGCCGCAGATTTATTTTTACATATACATAACCACTGCAAACAGGTATTAAAAATTAGTTCCAAAAGGTGTGGCGACTGCTCCTCGTCCTGCTTCCCCCTTTACCTCCATATTGATTGCAGGCACAACTCCCCCAAGGCCTTCGAGTCTGAGAAATCGCCTGCCCCTGCAGGTCTTTGCGGACTGGGGGAGCGCCGTTTGTTGGGGGGAAGTTGAGCCCCAATTGCTACCGCCAGACACCCCCGCCGTTTATGCTCCCAGGAGGCGCTGTCTAGAACGGGCGAAGCCCCTTCCGGTTTAGCAATGGCTCATTCGGAGTCTTTGTCTTATCATAGGTTGCCACAACCCGCCTGTCCATCCTGCGACAACGACGTCCAGGCTCTGTCATAACTGTAGGGTGGGAGGGTGGGAAAACGAAGTCCTCCACTTTTGGCGGGCGCCGAGCTGCTGGAAGGGCTGCAAGTGCCCCTGCGCCGGGCGCCCGCCGCTTTTATGTCCCAAGCCCCGCCTCCTTCCTTTGTTGCCCTTCGCGGGCTTTCCCGGGCTCTTGGCGCCCTTTCCTCTGGCTCCTTTGCCGCCCTCACCCTTGCCCCTGGGGGGGGAGGGGTAAGAGAGCGTCAAGGAGGAAGGCCCCTGCCCCGGTTATCGGGGTGCCTCCTCCACTTGCTGCGCTCTCCGTTCGTCACCTTCATAACCTGGGCATTTGTCCAATAGCTATGCCGTTTGTATCCAACATTACTCATTTTGTCAGCCCCTTTCGTTTCCCCTCCAGTAAGGTGCTGCATGAGACATTTCCTTTGGTTTGGCATAACAAGGCCGCAGATTTATTTTTACATATACATAACCACTGCAAACAGGTATTAAAAATTAGTTCCAAAAGGTGTGGCGACTGCTCCTCGTCCTGCTTCCCCCTTTACCTCCATATTGATTGCAGGCACAACTCCCCCAAGGCCTTCGAGTCTGAGAAATCGCCTGCCCCTGCAGGTCTTTGCGGACTGGGGGAGCGCCGTTTGTTGGGGGGAAGTTGAGCCCCAATTGCTACCGCCAGACACCCCCGCCGTTTAGGCTCCCAGGAGGCGCTGTCTAGAACGGGCGAAGCCCCTTCCGGTTTAGCAATGGCTCATTCGGAGTCTTTGTCTTTTATATTGCAGTAGTGCTCGCTGCCTTGTGCCTTTCAGGAGGTAGCCACCCGTGTGGCATATGTTACTCTGCAATGTTACCTGTCTTAGTTCATTCCATCGGGTTCGCCAGTGCTTGCGCCCTTTCTCCTGTACGTGTGTCCAATAGGGCGTGTATCCACTTTGGGACCCTCTTTGTGGTCCGACTTACCCCCAGGTATCTAATTGTGCTCTACTGGCTGTTGTTCATTCCACCCCCGTGGTTCTTCCTCTGGTCGCTGACCCCGGTTTACGTGCGCCCACCTCCTGAGTGCGTGGTATCTCACCCATCCCAGGATATTGCACCCAACCGGGCCTTACTTGCTGGAGTAGCCAGTACGATTTGCTGCCTGCCACGCTCCTCTAGGCATACAGTCTACTTATATATTGTCAGTTTAGCTTCGGTCCTTCTCTTGATACAGTGTTGCAAGTGCTCAGGCACTGCCTCAACCCCACTTCTGGGCCTTCTCTGTATGGATGTAGATTGCACTGCAATCAGTGGTGCTTAAGTTGTTTTGTCTCGAGGGTAAGCACCCTCCCTCGTGCTTCCTGCGTGAGGGCTGCTTGATGCCACTATTCAGCAGCTATTACAAATGCGCTGCTTGCCGTGTTCCCTGAGGCATACTGTCTTGCTCAAGTTTGTCGCTTATGTGCTTAAGTTCCTCCCATTGATGCAGTGTTACTTGTGCTCAGGCACCTCTAGCGCTTCGCCCTTCTTCTGGGCTGTCTCTGCATGGTTATAGATTACACGGCAATCAGCGGTGCTTGCCCTGTTGTGTCACGAGGGTGTGCGCCTTCTACTGTGCTCTCCTGTATCGAGGCTTCAAGATGCCTTTGTCCTGTTAGGTAGCTAGTGCCAGTGGACTGCTTGCCGGGCTCCTGGAAGCTTACAGTTAGGCTGGATATGAATCCCTGTTTCAGTATTCCATGTGTACAAGTGCTTACAGCGCTTCCAACCTTCTTCTTCCTCGGTGTGGATGAAGATTGCACTGCAACCCGCGGTGCCTTCCTTTGTTGTTGCCTGCTCCCTCTCATGTGCTCCTCCTCACCAGGGCTATTGAATGCCACTATTTGGTGGCTCTGTTCAGCAGCAGTCAGCTGACATTCATTGCAATTATGTAATATCTAGCGTTGGTTCCGTACAGCAGCAATCAGCTGTCATTATTATTATTGCAACTATGCGACATCGCGCTTCGGCTCCATTCAGCAGCAGTCAGCTAGCGTTTATTATTAATATCACGCTTCTGCGAGCGAGTGGGGAGGGTCCAGCGATGTTACCAAATTGCTGCCTCAGCAGTGCTCGTTAAAGGATACACATCACTGGAAAGTTACAATTTAGAAAACATAGTAGCAAGCTCATCTCTCAGCTGCACGCATCGCAAGTTGTGCTTCACAGTTGCTTCGCCGCCCAATATGCAACCACTCTGGCAGCCTGGCCAGCTGGCTCCGCTTCCCCTGTCACACCTCCGCTCCCAGGCGATCCCTCATCAACGCGCTGAGCGTTTATACATGTCTCCGTCATGGGCCGCCTACTGTGTGCATAGCCCGGTCAGCAGACTTCACACCGGGACGGATCCTGCACAGCCCTCATCTGCGAACCAGCTTCGTCCCGTATCCGCCTAGTTCTGCTTTGTTCTGCCGGGCTAAGTCCTCACGGCTGCCATTTTTTTGTCACCTATTCGGTCCCGGGTCTTTTATTCGCTTGCTTATATCTCTGCAAGCCGCACTCCTCCAATATTCCTGTTTCGCACACTGATGCACGCAGAATTCCCACGCCTTATGGTGTATTGTAGTAGGATTAATACACGCTGGGGCCAGAGCTCCAATGAAAGGCGTCCCTACAACATGGCTGTCAAGCCACGCCTCCTTGACTTCAGCATCTTTAGGCTAGGTAGGGCACCTCTCTGTACTGGTAGAATGAGGGATTGTGCTTATATATCGCACTGTCCTTGAATACTCAGTACTGCCCTTTACTCATACCCTATGCTCCTTCTGTGCGCTAAGGTCTCCCCTCGGTATCCAGTCATTTGTCTGCTTTACTTCAACAGAATTTAGCTGAAACTAACCCATTGCATTATATGGGGGGGGGGGGGCATATAAGGGTTTAAAACGGATTGGGAGTGGCCTGGGGTAGGGGGATTTGTGTACGGAAAGTGGGGGTGGGGATGGTTGGGGAGGAACCCCCCAAATTAAAAGAGAAATATATCAGTGAGTTTTTTTTGCCAGAATTCCATCGAAGTAAAGGCCTTCGCCAGAATTCCTAATGAAAAAATAACATAGAACCGTCTCCCCCTCTTGTACTGTACACTTTCCTTTAGTCTACAGACCACTGGCTATGATTCAGGCTTTGTTTCGGTCTTTTTGGAGGCTCTCGCGGATTTGAGGCTCTACTACGATTCTCGCATTGTTTAAGGGGATTTTAAATTCCATCCTAACAATACTAAAGATCTCTTGGGCGACAGCTTGGTGTCCTCCCAGGCTGACCCGAACCTTCCAAAGCTGGTTACAGGCCCTACCCACTCTCAGGGTAACACTTTCGACCTCATATTGGCTCCTGCCTCCCTGGTCACTATCCATCCCTGTGTTCCCAGTATGTGGTCCGAAAGCCTGATCATACCATTCTCCATTAATGTCTGCCCGCTTCCACAGTACCGTTTCTCCCACGTCCCCCTTCATGGCATTGACGTAGTGTATCTAACGGCAGCATTGCTGTGAGGATTACTGATTCCCTGCCGTCAGTTACTCCTACTGATCTTGCCGTCATCTCTGCAGCACTTCTTGCCAGAGCCGATAACCTGGCACCTTTTAAAGCTTCTAAGCCGCATTCTCATCCCTCTGAGCCATGGTTTTCTAAAGAGCTTGCTGATCTTCACCCATTACGTAAACAGGCAGAGCAAATATGGCAGACTGACTACTGGCCCTAGCCCGCCTGGCATTTCGCAGGGCTACTGCAGCCTACCAGCTGGCCATCACTAAGGGGAAATGCGCACACTTTTCTTCCCGTATTGAATCAGCAGTGAATTCAACTAAGGACTTTTTCCAACTTGTTCATCCCTCCCGTCTTTACCCTCAGCTAATAGGGTTACCCCTGTATCCATTTGTGCACATCTCTGTCCACCTTCCTTTTGGATAAAATAGCCTCCATCCGTCAGAAGATTTCCTGCTCTCCGACCCGCTTACAGCCTCTGCAGTCGCCCCCACCTGGGAGACTCCTCTTAATTTTTGGTCAGACTTTCTAGTCTTTACTGAAGCTGATATTATATCGGCCACTTTGGGTTTGAAATCCATCTCCCCTGCAGACCCTATTCCCCTTTGCATACTCAAAGACGTAATTCCTCACATTGCGACCTCTGTGTCGTCATCGGTTAATCTGTTTTTCTCAAATAGTCTCATTCCCCCTTCTCTGAAGTACACGTTGGTTATTCCTCTTCTTAGAAAGCCTAACTTGGATCCTTCTATCTATTCCAGCTTCCACCCCATCTCCTTTCTCTCTTTCCCCATGAAACTGTTAGAGACCCTTGTCACTCTCCTCCTCATTTCTTGATGATTTCCACTTCCTGGATCCTTTCCAGTCAGGATTCATGCCTGGTCGGGGCACCAAATCCGTAATGGCATTTGCTGTCGATGACCTGGCGCAGATTGTAGACCAGGGAGGTATTGGCGCTCTGATCCTCCTAGATCTCTGTGCTGCATTTGATACCATTGACCATGCTAGTCTGATTCAGAGATTATCTTCGGTGGGGGTCTCCAGTCCGGTTCTGGGCTGGTTTATCTCCTTTCTCCCTGACTGATCTCAATCCCTCTTCCTTTCTCCCTTCACTTCACCTCCCCTTCCCCTCACTTGTGGTGTACCCCAGGGCTCTGCTCTCTTCCCTCTTTAATGTATATATCCTGCCTCTCATCAACCTTATTCACTCTTTTGGTTTTCAGTGTTATTCTTATGCTGCCGACATCCAGATCCTGATGCGGTTTGATCTTGGTCTCCCCTCCACGGCCATGCGATGATGCCAATACTGCTTCTCCGCTGTCCACGTCTGGAGTGGCCACAATTGGCTCTGCCTTAACAGTGATAAGACAGGGGTTCTCATTTTTGGGGCACCTCCTGATGCCGCACCATGGTCTACTGCTTTTTGGCCACCCGAGTTTGGCCCCCAGCCACCACCTCTGACAGTGGTTAAAAACCTGCGGGTTAAGCTGTCTGCCTCTCTCTCCCTGCTGCCCCAAGCGAGTGCGGTTTGTCAAACCTTTCACTTAAAGCTACGGATTCTGCAGAACATGCTTACCTTCCTTCCTTCTCTCTGTCCTCTAGCTGTCTCATCCTTGATCGCTGGCTCCCTCGATTATTGTAAATCACTTTATCTTGCTCAACCCGGCTATCTTCTTCATCGCCTCCAAATCCTCCAAACCTCTGCAGCTCGACTGGGTACTACGGCCTCCCATCTTGCCTCCGCCTCCGCCATGCTTAAATCCCTGCCATGGCTGCCTGTAGCTAGTCGGGTCAAATTTAAGGCTCTCTCATCGTACATTGTGCCTTCTATGAGACTGCTAAAGAGTATCTGCAGAATATATTAATCAGTTATGTCCCCCCTTGGCCACTCTGCTCTGCCACCACACTGTGCATTTCTGTCCCCTGGATCATGGTCTCCCGCAGGGGGAGTCGTTCCTTCTCCGTCTCCGCGGCTCTGCAGTGGCACTCTCTGTAGCATTTGTCATTTAGATACCTTATTAAAACATTCTTCTTCTCTGCCTGTTGGTTTTCTCTTCACCTCCCTCTGCTTCCATTTTACAGTCATGCCTTTAGCGCTGTGATGCCCTAGCTGGTGTAGGTTTGTGCTTTATAAGTGTCTATAACATAACATAGCAAGGGAACAAATGTCGCTATGAGGCAAGTTCTGGTTTCATGCACTCCAACCTGGCAATCATGTAATGGTGTGTTGATCCGCAGCCTGGGAAAGAGAGGATACAACAAGCTAGGCGACAAGTGGGAGTCCCAGCCTTCCATCATAGAGCACCAGCTAGGCAAGCTCCCTGTCTACCGACTTCGAGAAGGACGGGCAAGGAATATCAAGACATTGTACCGGAACCACCTACTCCCAGTCGGGGATGAGGTTGAGCTGACATCAGATGTGACTGAGGAAGAACTGTCCAAGGTTCTGGTAAGAAGAAAGCAGTGACTCTGCGCTGAAAGGCCTGAAGAAGTTCCTTCGAAGGCTCCGTCCCCGGAAGCTTCTCCAGCTACCCAGACTGAGACCACAAGAAGGCCACCCATGAGCCAGCAAAGACACCAACGCTGAGGGCGATCAGTTTGGCAATTACCCAGACCAAGGGTTACATCAGACACTAGTGTGAGCCCCACACCAACTGATCCAGATCCCACTCCTAGGGAATCTGAACCCCATCCTGAGAGTGTTCCTATTGAGTAGAAAAAAGATAAGTTCCCTATTAGGGAACTCCTGTCCCCTGCACACTATCAAAGGCTAATGCAGCCAAACATTTTCAGGTAATGATTTTATACATTGCAAAAAGGTCTTTTGAAGGTTATTTTCATAGCACACATTTATGAAAAAGTGCATAAGTAGTAAGAACAAGTTATCTGATTTAGTGCAGAATATATTTATTATTCACAAGAGGGTAATATGCCCAAAGTGTTTCAAGATGTGCTCTCTTCTTCAGGAGCCAATATAATTTCGTATTTTTAAAATCTAATAAAAAAACAATCAAACATGTATGTGATTAGAAATCAACTGATTTGAAGAGTATACATATCAACATTCAATAATGGTATAAATCAAGAGATTTAGCAACATTTCCCACAGGCATGTTGAATAGACAATCATAAGTTTGGAGAAACGGTCATTCATGGGATCGTCATAATATAACAAATAATATCTTAAGAGGTTGTTGATTCATAAAGCTAAAGGTGATTAAGGAATACATATATTAGTTTTGCAAAAGGAAGGATAATGTCATTCTTACCCTCTTTGTGTCTAAAGCATACACATAGTAAAGAGTGACATGTGTATTCATCCACAATAGTGGCGGCTTGGATCTACAAAGGAAAGTTAAAGGATCCAGATCAGGGATGTTACAGTATTTTAGGTGAAGAACATATTTATAAGTAAAGGAAAAAGAACTTTCCAGCACAGGAGCATAGGTGCTTATCAGAGAAATCTGTATTTGTAGACCCAAGATTTTGCTTCATGTAGGTTCATTAGCAATCACAATGGGATGCGTGGAAAGGTCAGACCAGCAGTCATGAGGACATAAAATGGTCCTAGAAATCAGGTAAGATAGGTAGGTAAATATACATTTAAGAAAAAAAAGGGTGAGAGGTAGCAGAGGTGTGCTGCTATTCTATACAAGGTCTAGCCTAAGTAACTTACTTGTGGTGACAATGAAGCGTTCCTGGGCGTCTTAGCATTCTTAGGAGTCCAGGAGGGCTGCCTCAGGCTCCAAGGTGAGTTGTTTTAGTTTGGTCGCACCACGAACCGGAATTGACAAACCGGAAGTGATACCCTGGAAGTGACGAACCGGAAGTGACGTCACCACGTTTATGGCACGGATTACATCATATTTGTAAACAAACTTTTACGTGACATTTGAGGCATGTACTTCAATAGTGTTCCACTTTTGAAGCTGGCTTTTTTCTTAAAAAAAGGAGGAAATTAAACGGAATAATAATAAGATGATGAATAGAATGTCTTAGTAAGTAAAAGAAGTCAGGACACGTGAAAAAGTATAGCAACAACTGCCATTGCTGCTTTAATGCAGTGGTGTCTGCAGTGTTGATATTTGTGTAAGTAATCACACAGTTATCCATGGAGAGGCACAAGCTTATCCATGAGATATCTGAGGGATAATGTACGTGATCTGATGACAATGGCCATAAACTCAGCTGTTAGACAAGAAGCGTCTGCAGTAATGGTCTTTATAAACAGAACTTAATACTTTTTACTAGATGTAGAGTCACCAGGAAGTTTCTGATAGAGTCAGATGAAAGATACGCAATCTAATTAAAATGACCAAAATGTCTGCAGTACTGGTTTCTACAGTACTGTTTTCTATAAAGGAACTTGTCTCTTAGAAGCAGGATCAAATGAGGTAATGTCTGCAGTGAAGGTTATCCAATATGTAACTTAGTATTTTAACAATATACTGTGGCCTCTTCCTAGCACCTACTGGCTGAACTATAAAAGATCCAAGGAGGAGAATTAGAATGAGCGACAATATTTCTGCGTGTTTTGAGGGGAAAAAAAGCAGAAGTATTGATGAGGTCATATTGTTTGGACATACATTCTGATCAAGGAAATTCATTTGTCTGACTCACTTGAGTTCACAGTCTTAACATAATTTGTACAGTATTTTTGGAAATATTTTTAGTATGATGTTTAGAATGTACACCAGTATACTTTATATAAACATGTTATATAAACATATTGAATATGTCATGCAGTTCACCCAATTGGGGTAGCTTCCGGTAAAGAGTATCTGACTCATATTTTGAGCTCACAATCTATTTAGACCCAGACCCTGTATGTGGTGTTTTTCTCTTGATGTAAATGAATGCATGAGTTGTAGAAACCTTATTTCCCCTGCATATGGGTTGTAGTGACTATGGGGATATTTGGATAAGGTGATTTGAAATAAATGAGGTTAGAGGAAAGGTCCTAAGTAGTAATCTTCATTTAAACCATGTGGAGTTAGTGCATCCAGTCTATGTATCCATTTAAGTTCTCTCTGGGCCAATCTTTTGGCCAGGTCTCCTCCCCTTGGCAGGGGGTACAGACCACCCAGCAAATCTTTTGGGAAGGGACATCCTGAGTAAGTTGCAGATATCAATTGCTTTCAAGGAGGAAGATCTTGTATGCTCGACTCCAGGGTTGAATCTGCTAAAGGAGCATAGCATGTTCACGCCAATTGTAGCAGCAATGCGATAAGAGGGGTTCTTGTGCATTCATCATTGTTTCTTTATGGGGTGATGGTTTTGTTGAGTTGGTTCCTGGGGATCAGAAATCAGACTTGGCAGGTACTGATTGAGTTTTTATTTCTGTCTGATGTAAGGCAGGAGGTAACACCAGGCACCATTGGGGTGGATCACTTCCAAGATGACCCATCTGAGTTGAGTGATGTTATATCCATTTGCTTTGAAATGTCTATACACTGGGTATTTGAGATCGGCTGTTCTAATGTTGGACTTGTGTTCTGTCCAACGCTCTTTGGCCTTACGAATGGTTTTTCTGACGTATTTGCCAAATGGGCATCTCAGTGTATATACCACATTCTTACTGTTGCAAGTTGTAAAATCCTTCAGGGGAATCTTTTTGGCACTATTAGGGTGGCGGACGTGGTCTCCTTTGATGATATTGGCACAGTGTTGGCAGCTTAGGCAAGGGTGTGTGCCATAATTTTGTTTCTTGAATATTGGTTGGATTTTTTTGCTTTTTCTGCTCTTATTAAACTGTCCTTGAAGTTCCTACCCCTCTTGTATACAAGCATTGGGGATTCTGGAAATAGTTCATGTAAGCCGGGATCAGATTTTATTAGGTCCCAATTTTTTGCGATTATTTTTTTGATTCGATAGTGTGGATCAATCTTGTTTCCTTTTTTGGCTGAACTTCTAATAGTTTAGTGCGAGTGTACGGTTCTGTGCGTCTAATGGCTTTGTCCAAAGTTTCTTCAGGGTAACCTCTTCTCTTGAATCTTTATTTCATCTTGTTGTACTCATCTAGTAGTCGTGTTGTGTCGGAAGTAATTTTCTTGAGCCGTAACATTTGACTGAATGGTAGATTCTCCTTCAGGTGAGAAGGGTGAAAACTTCCGAAGTGCAATCTACTATTGGTATCAGTTGGTTTTCTGTAGATGCTGGTCATGGATATTAGGTTCGCCAATTTCCAAGGTGAAAGTAATTCTTTCATCACATCCATTAAGGTATTGTAAGAATTGTTATAATTTGTCGGGGTTCCCAAGCCAGATGCCAAAAATATCATCGATAAATCTTTTCCAAAAGTCTATCTTATTTCTCCAGGGATCTTTATTGAGTACGTGTGTCTGTTCAAAGTAAAACATGAAGATGTTAGCGTATGATGGTGCTACTGCTGATCCCATTGATGTACCCACAGCCTGTAAGTAATACTTTTCATCAAACCGAAAGAAGTTGTTATAGAGAATTAGGTTCATGAGTTCTATGGCGAAATTTGTTTGGATGAGGGTTTCTCTCTTTTGTAGGAGAAACCATTCCAATGCTTCTAACCCTTTGTTGTGAGGGATCGACGTGTAGAGGCCATTTACATCCAGTGTAAATAGGATAATGTCTGAATCAATAATTTGTTTTTCTTGTATTTCATTAAGTAGTCTGAGAAAGTGGGCCATATCTTTAAGATAGGTAGAGGTTTGTTGTACCAAAGGTTGTAAGGCACGATCCAGATAGATGGCCAAGGGGTGAAAGATACTCTCAGTTCCTGCAACAATTGGTCTGAATGGAGGATTCCTAATGTTTTTGTGCATCTTGGGAAGGGAATAAAAAACCAGAGTAACCAGAGATTTTTTGATCAAAAAGTCACTGGTGTTTTCAGTAATCCATTCCATACTTCCGCCTTTTCCACAACTTCTTGGATTGTTTTCTGTATTGAAGTAATCAGATCTGAATCTAATATAAGGTAAGTCCCTTCATCATTCGGCAGGTTATGGCATCCTTTGTTGTAAAGGTTGGTATCCATTAGGACCAGGGCTCCTCCCTTGTCAGCTGGTTTGAGTGTGATGGAGGGGTCGTCAGCTAATTGTGTAACGCTCACCTGATTCCCGCAGAGGTGCCGGTCTTGCCTGGGTGAATGCCGTATCTTCAAAGGTGATGTGTAACACACGGTTGGCTCTTTGGGCTGGACCTCTGTGCACTGTATGTCTGACTCGAAGAGTAAGATGTCTGCAGATAGAAAATATGGGATTAATGAACTGGGGTTATTGGGTGCCTCTCTCCTCTTCCCTTTCTCTTCTCCTGTAGAACCCCAAAGGTTAACGCCCTCACCTTAGGTAAGTGAACGCCGAGCTCTCCATCTGCCTCGGGGCAGGGTGCCGTAACCAGTTTCTTCACTGGATAAGGGTGCAGGCCTCTTGACCTCAGAGGACTGCTGTCCGTCGTTAACTGCACAAACGGTAAGTTCTGGGCACTTCAAATGTCTTAAAAGTCTTTTGTAATGATATCTCTTGTTTTGCAGGGTTCCGGCGATGGCGGATGGCGGGCTGATGAGAGTTGAGGATCGAACCCGCGTGAGGAATAGAAGCGCCTGGAAGCACGTAAGTAAGCACTTGTAGCCTGCTTCACGATGCGAACTAACTGTCCCTTTTATCTTGCAGGTACAAGTTCGGAGCTTTAGAGAAGCTGAAGGGTGCTGGAATACCCACTGGATTCGGCATGGGAAGGAGTAATGGCACGTGAGTAATAAAGTTGCCCAATGTCTTTAAACGCACCTTCTTTTGTCTTTCAGATGCGGATGCAGCGCCGAAGGCCTCCGGAGCGTGCGAAGAGCTGGTAAGCTTTTGTCTTTCAGATGCCGGAATGCAGTGCGAAGACCTCCGGAGCATGCGAAGAGTAGGTAAGCCTTTGTCTTTCAGATGCCGGAATGCAGCGCGAGGCATTGGTGACAGCCGATGGACCAGGTAAGAGATGCGCTGCCACTGAAGACCGTAGTGCTAACCTGTTCTTTCTTTGTCTTTACAGGTGCTGCTGAAGACTGGATTCCAGGATGGTAAGCCTTTGTTCCCTTAGGCCCAGGTTCAGAAGCAGAAGACACGATGAGCGTTCTGCTGCAGAGAATGCAGAATAACACAAAGCAAGATTCATCCATCGGGTGTGGTTTAAATAGCCTCCTGTAGTGCTTAGGTGTCTCCTTCCACAGCCTCGCCTAAGAAAAGAGTTCCTGCTTTCCAGAAGAGTTCCAGTGTTCTGAACCTAGGGAGTGGCTCCTGCCCCACCCAACAGGAAAAGTAGTCCCAAACAGAAGAGGATCAGGGGCTCAATTGGCAGGTAAGTAAGCAGCATGGTCTGCTGCAGGTAAGTCCATCCAAGCATTATGAGCCCGGCGCTTCCAGCGCTGGGACTGGGCATCTTTATGAGCCTGGTGCCACTGGCGCCAGGACAGGGTCCAAAAGGTCCCAATTGGGACTGGCTGGCACTCGGAACCGGGATTATGGGTCTGCTTCCAAGGGAGTCGGGCAAGTCCTGATCTCTTGGAAGCAGAGATCATGACAAATTGTTTGATCAACTTGAGTTGGTGCTTTCTGATGTTTGTTTTATTGGAGGTAGTATATTTAAGGCATCTCAAATCCTTGGTAGTCTTCAACTTGAATAAGTTAATGATTGGATGATTGATTCCAGATATTTTCATTTTTTGCTTTTTTCCACTGATTCAGGAAGAGAGTCAAAGAAGACTTTTAATTTCATTTTTCATATTAGTTTGAAAAGATTTACTTCTTCCTCAAAGTTAGTAGTGTTATTGGTTGGTATGAATGATAATCCTAAATTGAGGCTATCAATTTGTGACGTAGTCAACTGTTTAGATGAGATGTTCAAAATGATAGATTCCCCTATTTGTGTTTCTGGCGTTGTTCCTATTGAGTCCAATCCAGATCATGCTCCAATTGCCCCTGCTACTGTGGGTCTGGCAGAGGAACCCTTACCTGTTCCTTCACTGGAAGATAGGGACCCTGACTTAGTACAGAGCACTCTGCCAAGTCTGGGGTAAAACCTAGATGAGGCCCCTGCTGCTCTCTGTCAGACCACCAGAGAGAGCAGACCTATTATGAAGTTAGTCTATGATTCACCAGGGTTCCAGTGTGAGGTTCCTATTGCCCAGTCTTCCCTTCCTCATTGTTTAGAGCAGGTTCCTGGGAGTTCTGGGTACTGTGGGAGGTGTGAGAAACCAGAAGGTGTCTCACACACTAGTTCCAGGGGATCTGTAATCCAGGTGGCCAGGACACGGCCATCGCTTTTAGATCCAGTTCCTGGAGGTGGACCAGTGCGGGAGGATCACTTGGGTGAGGGGTCTTTGGGGAGTGGGACGACTGATGGTGAGATGTGGTATCCCCTTCACTGTAACACCTTTACCCCATCCTACCCGGTAGGATATTTAGGAACTCTACCCCCCCCTTTTCCTACAGGACCACTTTCACACAGACAGCCCGCTCTGGGAGAAAACAGACTCGCACCCGAGCATTGTACCTGACATGTCCCAATACTATGGTCAGGCAAGGTCAGGCAATTAATGGTAACCACTCACAACTGACTTCCATTAAGCTTCCTCATACCGATAAAAGGTGGAGGACGAGAGCACACGAAGGAAGTGTTTTCGAGACGGCAGCCGAACGAGAGGAGAAAGACGGCAAGCCAAGAAGGGTGCACCAGAAAGAAGATACCCTTGACCTTTCCGGCAGAAAACTGTTACTTTCCAAAGTCTTTTGGATTGAAAGGTTTAAGGCCAGGAAACAAGACTGAAGAATCCTGAATTGTGTGTTGGAGATACCAGGGGGCTCTCCTGCATGGCTAATCGAGACGGTCAGGAGCAGCAGCCACTGCGGTACGGTCCTTTGTTCCAAGATTAAAGCAGTGTCAGGAAGATTAACACAGCTGGTGAGTTGAGGAGACTGATGCAAGACCAGTCTGTGTTGAATCAAGGTTGCAAGCGGCAACATTGTATAAAGAGCGGAAGAGGAAAGATTTGTAACACGTGTGATGAAGGACGCTAATAAAGCTGAATTGCTGATGGATGTTTGAACTAAGAAATGAAAGATACACCTGTGACAGCGTGGTCTAGCGCTGCAAGTGTGCTCAATCAAAGGTCTCTGTAAGGTGTGCAGCTAAAAGTGATAAAAATGTAAAGTAAAAGATGAGAGTGAGAAATTAAGCAAAATCCATGGCACAATCGAAAGTCTTCGTTTTTTTACACGGTCCAAGCCCGAATTGAGAACACTGTGAAAAGGTGTCTGAGCCTGAATGATGGTGATCTGTGGCCCGAGCCCGGTTAAGGGAGACACATTGTGAATATTGTGCTAAAGGGGGTCCGAACCTGAAGGAGAGAGAACCTGAGAACTTGTGAATGTGGAAAAACCTGGGAAGAAAGGAACTTTAGTGCTTGTTTATTACGTCAGGCCCTCTGCAATAAAGAGACTTTCAATGGTAAAGAGACTTTGGCACAGCAGGCCCTGAAACCTATGCTTTGAACTGTATCCTCGTGGCACAGAGACCAGAGTGTGTGCGAAGCTCAGACATGCCGCCTTGCTGAAAACATGGGAAAGGGAAGCCAACTTCTCAACTATCCTGACATATTATTTCTTGAACACTTTTCTTTTGCATAACATTGTTTCCCACACTATTTGTATTTAGAAGTGAGGCTTGGCAATAGGTTTATGAGAATATGCCCTTCTATTTTGACAAGACACATCTAGGACTGCATTATTATTATTTAATGGTTGTGGCTTGATCCCATCTTTAGATTTAGGATCAGATAGGCGTTGTTCAAACCCAATTGAAGTTCAATAAAAACACCCTTGAACTGTGATCACTTGTTTCTGTCTTTCTGTTTGATACTAGGCCCTCCTTACAGTAGTCCATGCCATTGCAGCTATAGAAAATGGAAAAGCACCTGGCCCCAAGTGTGTACCGGTCGATTATTTAAAACCGTACCAGAAATCTGGGGCCTGGTGCTGTCAAGGGTCATCAACGCTGTGATGGTGACAGGTTTAGTTCCCACTATTTGGAGAGAGGCAGTAATTATTTCCATGTTTAAGAAGGGGTATAAAGATTCACTGGGAAATTACCAACCTATCTCATTGTAAGACTGGCCGTGGAGGGGACTGTATGCCAAGTCTATCCTGGGACTTCTTCCAAAGTGGGTGGATTCATCCAGAGTAATTAATTCCCTCCAGGTGGGTTTCCATCAGGAGATGGGCACTGTTGAGCAATGCTTACGACTTGATCTACTTGTTAAGAAATACACAAGCTTAAATCATTACAAGTTGTATGCAGTCTTTGCTGATTTGAGAACAGCATTTGACTCTGTCCTTCGTAACAACTTATGGCAGGTTTTGCAAGCCTACATCACCCCCCCCACCCACCCGGCTTACTGTCAATCATCCAGTCCTTGTATTTTAATAATAGTGCCTCTGTTAGATGGAGAATGTGTGGATAAAACACAGAGAAGTTTGAGGTTCAAGGTGGGGTTAGGCAGGGCTGTATGCTGGCCCCCCTTTTCTTCTGTATTTCTATAAATAGCCTGATAGAGGTGTTGGTGGTTAGTGGTATGGACCTTCCAAGGATTGGTAACCTTCGCTTTATACGGACGACACAGTGCTGCTGTGAACCTCTCCAATGTGTATGTTCGCCAACATTTGATTTTTGAGTTGCAACTCTGCGGGTAGCCTCCTTTACAAGGAAATGGTGAAACTCAAATTGCCCAGACTGTTTGTGCTGTGGTGCACCAAATGAGTCTGTTCTCCATTTTATGCTATTTTGCCCCAAATACAAAAACCTCAAAGTAACATACTTCTTGCCAAAGTTCAGGCTATAAGGTTTTCGGAGGTTGTCCGAAGCATTGGAATATTGTAAAAGATATGATGATGTTAATGTCTATAACGCTAAATACGCTTTCAGGACGTGGTTGAGAAGAGGCAATGTGCTGAGTAGCATTGGGGAACTGTGATGCTGGAAATGCATCGGAGGGACAGGGCCTCTGAACAGACCCATGGGATACCCTTATGGCACCCATGGTTGGGGGGGGTTACAACCCTGTGCCCATAGTGTATGTTTTTGGGCACCTGTGTGTGGCCCACAGAGCAGGGTACGGGCTGGTGGCAGCTCCGTGCTGAAATGACTGGTGCCCCGAGCGTCCTCCATTTTGGGATGCCCAGGCCCTGTCATTGGAATCGTTACATTCCTGATGGAGACAAGATGGCCCCCGTGGCCTCTTGCCTTCAATCGCCTGTTACCTTGATCTTCCCGAAGTCCCGGGCCTCCCTGACTCTGCCCCTTCCCCATGACTGGCTGTTGGGTGAAAGTTCCATATATGGTAGTGTGGGGAAGTGCCGACCAGACTGGCTGGAGCCTTCCCAACGACCATATGTTGTGGGTACGCCTGTGGGTGGGACCTGGGTGGGTGAATGGAGTGTGTGATGAATACGCATTCTGTGTTGTGGATGTCTAGTATCTCGTGTTTGACACAATGACTGAGACAGCCCTGCCCGAAACTGGTATGAATGCAGTGTGGAGTGTTGAATGGCTGGGTACTTGTCCCAATTGGACGTTACCATTTTCCATCGCAAAGGTTCACTTTTGGTATAACCGTACCACAAGAGTACCGACAGAAACTCGTTACTGCATTATCAAAGTCATCATGTGAAACATCTAAAAGATAATTTACCGTTCTGCCAGTTCTTACGGCTAAAAAGGAACAGAAGTCTTAATGAAGCTTATGAAAAGGAAGCCAGCCTCCTATCAGAGAAACTCAAAGAAAGAGAATACCCTAAAAAATGATACGTAGAGCTGCTAAGAGAGCCTATAATAACAATCGCCAATCTCTCCTGGAAGATAAAGTCAAAAAACCTCTGGAAGATAGAGTAGTAAGTGTGAATACCTTTACTAATCTGAGTTTAACTATTACTAACATAGTCCGAAAACATTGGAAAATCTTTGACAAATCCACCGTACAGTTACCTTGCCCTCTATTTGCTTATAGAAAATCCACCACTATTGGGAATCACATTAGCAGCAGTAAGTTTAAATCTACTAAAAAAAAGGTGAAACTAACACAAAGCTGGGGCCTTAGTCCTATAATAGGACACCACCCATGTGGACACTGTAGTGTGTGTAAATATACCACAAAATCAAAAGAAATAGAGATAGGTCTAAATAAAAAATGGCAACAGATACAATTCTCAAACTGTAACACAGATTACGTGATCTATATGATCACTTTCCCTTGTGGGAAAAGATAGGTAGGCAAAACGAACAGAAAGACCAAAACCTGGATTATAGAGCACCGGAGCTGCATTAACAACAAAGCACTAACAGCGCCCATGGTTAAACACTACAGAGACAATAACCGCACCGGGGAAGATCTAAGATGGACGGTCCTGTTCACAATGATGGGCACTGATATTAACAAAAAGAAACAAGCCCTAATAGAAAAGGAACAAAGACTAATTTTTCTAACTCAGAGTGACAAAGAGGGACTGAATGAAGCAGTCGAGTGGTACAAAATTTAAATGTGACCTTTAGTTTTTTCAGAATGGTCAATAGTATCTGTGACTATTTCTTATGAACGTGTTCATCCTAAAGGCTAAATGAAGAAAAGTTTATTACATATAATTATCAATTTCCAATTCTGTTAATTATATCTACAACAATACTATTCATATTGTTTATATCACTGTCAATACTAAAATTTGACTCTTACAAGGCTCGGTATCTGCTCTGTATCAAATTGACACCCACAGGGTCAATTTGATGTGTATCTCGATATATTTTTTATTTTTTATTTTATTTTTTTATTGTAATTTTTAGTTTTAAATCAAACTTTTATCACAACATTTTTTCCTTAATTTTATCAAGGAGTTTTAAGAAAATCAACATCTTCCAATTCAGTTTACTAGCCCAGACTTAAGTTTTGTTGTCCAAACAGGCGTCTAGAAAGTTTATTGTCGAACATTAAGTATCTCGATATTTTTTGGGGTATTTACTCAGTAAAAAACTAGCACTTCTGATCTCTATTATAATAGCAATTGCACATGCTCGATTAGACCAATTCAATATGGCGCCCTGTTATGACCTAATAAGAATGTCATAATTTCTGCTAGATGCGGGTATGGCAATCCCTTATAATTGAATTCAAGAAGGCTATGGCTACATTTTATCCTCACCTACAACTAAAAGCGAGGGACTGTCTATATTTACTTCAAGTCGTCATTAATACTACGCGGAGCTAAATAGACACAAAGAAAGGACTAAAGGTTAGCATGTAGGTTCCAACTCAAGATGGCGCTCGTAATTGATGAATAACTCCCGAGACCTTGAGAGACAGGGACTGTAGATCACGCCAGAGCCCGACTCGGAATCTGAATGCTTCAGTTACACTAAAAAGGTAAGACAATGCGCCCTTCCATAAGGAGAATCACTAAATGCCGTAAACAGCGACCCTGATGGACCCGCGAGAAAATATCGATCTCGCTGGGCACGCTAGTTTTATGACTAGTAACACTCGCGAACTTGAAGGGACAGAACTCATCAGGGTTAACCCTTTGTTTCATGTCTCCCTAGGAACATCTATGCCCACTCAATAAAAGATGGAAGACCGATGTAACAACAACCCTACTAGTAAACATTAGTGGAACTACCTTCTATAGAGTACCATTAAGGTAAGGGTTTGGATTAACTCTGATTATAACAAGACCTCCCACAAAGGACGCAATAAAGGGTCTATCATTCCCATCCCTCTTACAGTACCAACTTTAGAGCCAAGCCGAAGAGCTGCAGGACCGCTCATTATCTGAACCTATCGAATTTCAATCACAGAAGGTTCTGAGACACCATCAGCCGTTGTCCACCCAAGGTAATTATATCGTGGACAGTGACATTTAATATTTCTAAACTCTGATTATATAATGCCACCAGAGTAACTTCACCATTCTGATCTCTCTCTGATAATCTCTCAGGATATTTTAAATTGAAAACAATAATTTGTTTGCAGGGTGTTTATCCCACAAATGGGAATCCTTACCTAAAGAAGTCTCTCCTTGCTTTAATCAAGACAGCTTCTTAATCAACTCCACAGACTAGACAAGGTAATTCTACCCCTTAGCCTAATCTAGAGATACATTTACTCTTAGAGACTATAGCACTAATAGCTTTTCTCTATTTACTTCTTTTTGCCATTTTCTTCTTTTTGTTGTTTTTTACCAACAGCTACAACGGTCTGACACCACGCAAGATACAGCGTGTACACTGCTTACAATCAGCTGGAGGAAACCTCAGCCCTATAGATCTAAAGTATAGAGCGTTTGTTTGTTTTTAACTTCATGAAGTGACAATACTCCTGAAGAAAGTTCCGTATACATCTTAAGAGAACTGAAACATGTCGAGAACAGTACAATGGCTTATGTAATAACCATTGATTAAGTATAAACGTCAATGACAATATCAATCTAGAGACTATCACTATAGTTCTACTAATAACCAGATCCACATTGATCTATGTTTAGCCTAATAGGTCATGTTTTGTCACACATTTTTCTACAGTGTTTTATAATGTGAATTATGATGAATTTGTAATGTGTATGTCTAAATTGAATTAAATACTAAATGTGTCTTATTAACAGTTGAAGTTTAATGATTATACCTGTTGTGAAAATTAGAGCTATCTATCTTCTGTTTAAATAGCCTTATTCTCCCAGAATAAGATAGAGCGACCACTTAGGTGGTTATTTGGGAATCCCTCCTCATTCAGTATACTTGTCCCAATACACATAAGTTGTTGTGAGTGTCTGGAGAGAAGTGAATAGCCTGAATGCACTATGCACCTGATTGGCTGCCTGCCTGCATGAATGCCCTTCGCAGTGATTGGATGCTTAAGTGTGACACTGCGGAATGAATTGGAGATCAACAGTATATCTGGGGACCTCTCAGTGTTCAGAAGTGTTCAGAAGCTGAAGTCCAAACTGAAGCTTGACCTTGAAGCTCTGCTGGAAGAGAAGAATTGCTGTTACCCTCCTTCATCAATCTGAAAGCTGCCGTGTCTCCAAGGACTGACCCAGAGAGGACCTGGTAAGGCGGCCTCTTCCTGAGCTACGAGGGACCATCGTGCACCAGCTGATCTTTGCCAAAGCTCCCTGGTAGACAGACCTATGACAGGCTGCCGACCGAAGACAGGGACTGCCGCGGAATCCCAAAGAGAAGTGCCCGGACTGTTGTCTGCCACTGTCACCGACCGATGTTGCCGACATGAGCCGCCGTGCTCCCGTTGCCTAAAAACATTCGATTCACTGACCTGCTCGTCCACACCGCCGCCCGCCTTATCTCGCTGGAGAAGGCCTGGCTGTAGACGCGCCGAGCAGCATCCGCCGGTGGGTTTTCCGCCACCCAAAGACCACAGAGACGCCAACGACTCGACACCCTTGCTGGGCCACAGTTCTTCAAACTCTTTGCGGTCCTGAACTATCGACACCGAGGTGCCCCACACGCCTCTTCCTTGCAGGACGTTTATGCTTCCCCGTCGACGAGCACTGCTAGGAATGAAGCTGCCACTTCACTGTCGTAGCTCACCCTGTTCTCCGTCGGACGTTTGACGACCCGTTACTCCTGCCTTAAAGGGAGGGCATTCCAGAAGGGCCGTCGATTCCCCGACGAGGAACGCTACAACGCCAGGTACTTTGGGGTTGCAGAACTATTGGAAAGTCTCTTGTGAACAATATATGGACTGGGCTTGTGATATAGCTTTATTCTACAGGTTGCCTAGGTGGGGGGATCTCCACACAGAACTGTTTCTAGGTATCAAGGCCAGTATTCTGCCAATTGTTCTAACCAACTGCTTTCCTCTATCTATTGTTGATTTCCTTTACAAACTGATTTGTGTGACATTTAACTGTACAGTTGATGCACTTTAAACAGATCATATAGTAATTGTGGTACCATCTAGAACTGTATATTTGCCATTATAGATAACTGAGTACAAAGTGAGTTATCGTGATATTGTACATAACCTTGAATATTAATTATATAAACACTGTGTTTTAACTAATACAATGTGCTCACATTCCTTTGTGGGTGCTTGGGGACTACACTGTACTTAAGAACCAGCCCGGATCACCTCCTGAGAAGCTAGGCCTTGATTGCTGGACCACGCACCAATAATAGAGAATCTTGGCTGGGGTCCTCTGTGCCTCTCCTCTGCCATATAAAGAGCAGAAGTACAGACACTCCCCTCTGGTCTTTACACTGGTGGCAGTGGTGGGATGCTTATGGTTTTAAGAATCCGTGTATAACCATGCCACTTACAAAATATCTGCACTTTGTTAAATTGAGGTTTAGGTGTGTACAAGATAACTGCATTACAAGCAATGGAATCTATTGTGAATGGTAAATTGACTTGGATTAGTTTAGGGGCTCTCCAGGATGCTTGTGAAGCCAGGGAGTTAGACTTTGTGGATAAGTCTAGGGCTGAGCAGATAGCTGCCCTGGTGGACTACCAGACTGATGGTGAAACTCTTGAAGGGGGGGATGCAATCAATGAAGACTCTGGGGTTGTTGCTGAATCTGATTCTGGGAATGCCACCATTCCGGCTGCCTCTGTTCCAAACCCCAGCAATTCTGTGGAACTTGAGTTATTAAGGATGAAATTGGCCTTTGAATACCGCAAGTTGGAAATAGAATTTGAGCTTAAGAAAGAGGAGCTGGCACAGCAAGTGGAACTCAAGAATAGGGATCTTGAACTCAAAGACAAGTACACTGAATGTCAGCGAATCCAGTTAGAGAAAGCTCAAGTGGAGACTTCAGCAAAGCCAGTTGGGAGTGTCAGGTCCCCAGCAACCAAGTTTATGAAAGATTTGGTTGGTGTGTTTGTGGAGGGTTCTGATATCCTCCAATGGATTGAAGCGTTTGAAATGGCTTGTGCAATTCGTGATGTTGATAAGAGTGTGGAGTGTGCTTTGATTGCCAAGTTTGGCAAGACACCTACCCAATACCTTAAAAGGTTCGGGGATTTTAAGAAAAGAGAGAATGTTTCTTGAGTTGACTGGGTGACTGCTGTGCACATGAACATGATGGGGTGGATTGATGGCTACAAAGTGAAAACGTTTCTTGAATTGTCCCACCTACAGTGAGCAAAAAGCGTGTGCTGCAAACTCTCACCTCAGAACAGGTTATCATGCCATGTTCTCTCTGGAGAGGAGCGCCTGCTACCTTTTGTGAAATATGTTTAAGGAACTTGGGTTTGGTCACCCTAAGTTACCTGGGGGCAACCGGGCGTGGTCTCCCTGCTCACTGTGCTCAGAGAGGCACAGCTTCACCTCACTGATGAGGCCCAACAAGGCTGAAACACGTGTATGGGGTTGCTGTCGGTACTCTTGTTCAGAGAGGAATTGCCATAGCATTTCGGTGCTGGACTGCCCATGTGGGCGGGACAAAGACTGATATGCAAATGGATATTTCCCATCTGTGAAAGGTACAGTGAGCAAAAAGCGTGTGCTGCAAACTCTCACCTCAGAACAGGTTATCATGCCATGTTCTCTCTGGAGAGGAGCGCCTGCTACCTTTTGTGAAATTGTCCCACCTTTTGTTTTTTGAGCATTTTTCGGAAGCCTGTTCACCAGAGCTGCGTCAGTATGTTGCTGACCAGAACATTTTGGACCCCTTTAAGCTGGCTAGGTTGGCTGACAAGTGGGTCTCCCACCGGGTGTCCCCTAAGGACTCCAGTGGGAAGGACAAGGACAAAGAAAAGGGGACCTCTCAGAAAGCTGAAGAGTCCCAGAAGCAATCACAGTCGGGTAAACCAAAACCTTCCTCTCCTAAGACCCACAAACCTAGTGGGGATAAGTCTGTTGTGGGTGGGAGTAAGAGTAGTGGTCCACCTGCTGCAAAGGAATCCAAGTGATTTGCCCGCGGCTGAAAGTACCATGGGCAAATCGTTCACATGAGAAAGGTGCGAACTACCAAAGGTTTGCACCTTTCTCATGCGAACACACATACATTCTCACACACACACAACACACCCATAACACACCCTCCACCTACACCCTCAGCACACCCCCACCCGCACCCCCAACATAAACAAACCCCACTTACCTTCATCTTCACGCTGGTTCCCTGCAGCGCCAGTTCCCTTTCACTTCTGTGATCAGGAACTGGCGCTGCAGGGTCCTTTTCATTTCTTTTCTTTTCTTTTCTTTTCTTTTCTTTTTTTTTTAAATGGAAGGTTGCGGGGGTGTCCCCGCAACCCCTGCTCACTATACCATGAAGTATAGTGGGCGGGGTGATACGGAGGACACCCCCACAGCCCCTGTTTTCTTTTTTTACAATGCTACCACCAAAAGTTCAAACCTTTGGTGGTAGCATTTTTAGAACAAATGGTCATTGCGACCATTTGTTTTGGGGAAAATCGTCCTAAACCCTGCAGGGTCCCAGTGGTTCCAGTACCCCGCACTCCCAGCACTTGTTGGGATTGTGGGGCTCTGGATCACAGAAGGGGTGACCCCAAGTGTAAGGGTAAGGCACTTGGAGTCCAGGCTGTCAGCCCGACCCACCCCTACTCCGTACCTAATGTGTAGGCCACTGTCCTCCCCTCCTCTACCGGGATCACCTTTGGTGCCCCCGTAGAGATTTCCTTAGTGTCCCTTGGGGCCTGGGACCAGTATGCAGAAGTACTAACGACTATCCCACAGAAAACTTGTAGGTTTTTGAGAAGTGTCCTCTTGAATGGCCAGCCTTTGAGAGGCACTGGGGCAAGCATGACAGTGGTGGACAGGACCCCTCTCAAGCCAGAGGACTATGTAGGTGCTCCTCTGAGAACCCCCAGGTTAGCTGGTGGGCCTCCCAAATTATCGCCTGTAACCTTAGTCAACATTACGATTGGAGACAAGACAGCAAAGCTTCCGGTCCTGGTTCAGGACAACATGCCTGCGAACATATTGTTAGGAAACGATTTGGTCGAGTTGGGGATGATCACGGATGGTCTACCCATGGCTGCTGTGGCGGACACCCGATTGCAGGTCATACAGGGTCCGGCTGCGAGCCCGGTATCCTCGCTGATGGGGAAACCCAAAGCACGAAGGAAACGGAAGAGTAAGAAGGCCACCTCTATGGAGGGGGCTCCTGCTCTTCCTGCTGTTCCGACAGCACCCATTGGGATCCATGCTCTGAACGGGCTGGGTCCAGTGATGAACCCTGTCTCAACTCCTGTGGGAGACAAGCCAGAAGACTTTGCTGTGAGAGAGGTACTCAACCCAGAGGACCACCCCGATCTTCAATGCTTGTTAGCTGAAGGGGACTCTCCCATGCAGACTTCTGTAAGGGACAGAGAGAGAGCCACTCTTTGGAGGGTCTGAGGAAACAGGTCCTGTCCTAGGCACAAGGAGAAGTGCCTAGGACATTCTGAATCTATTGGGAGGGTGAGCTCCTTGGTAATGAGCCCAGCAAGCCTGAACCTGGTTCCCTCAAGAGGTTGGTGGTACCCCAGGTTTACTGGCCCTTCCTACTGCAGTTGGAGCATGAGGTGCCCTTAGCTGGTCATCTTGGTACCAAGAAGACTAAGCAGAGGCTCTCTGCACATTTCTATTGGCCACGAATGGGAGTAGAAGTGGAGTCCCACTGCAAGACCTGCCCCACTTGTCAGTTATCTGGCAAGACTGGTGGCAGTGTTATCGCCCCACTGCAGCCATTGCCAGTGGTTGGCACACCATTTGATAGGGTGGGCATCGACATTGTTGGTCCCCTTGACCCTCCCACTTCAGGTGGACATAGGTTTATCCTGGTCTTGGTTGATCATGCCACCAGGTACCCTGAGGCTATACCCCTTGGGACTGTTACTGCCAAGGTGGTTTCCAGGGCTCTCCAGGGCATTTTCACCTGTGTTGGATTCCCTAAGGAGGTTGTCTCAGACAGAGGATCCATCTTCATGTCTAGTTACATGAAAACAATGCAGAAAAAGTGTGGGGTAACCTACACGCTCTCCACCACTTACAATCCACAGATCAATGGTCTGGTTGAGAGATTTAATAAAACACTCAAGGGCATGCTAGGCTCTTTGGAAGAGCCCCTAAGGAGGAAATGGGATCTCCTCCTGCCATGCCTGCTGTTTGCTTACAGAGAGGTACCTCAAGAGGGTGTTGGTTTCCGCCCTTTTGAGTTACTCTTTAGACATCCCGTGAGGAGGCCCCTTGCCTTGAACAGAGAAGGTTTGGAAGCCACCCCTCCATATCCCGCCAAGCAAGTGGGGGACTATGTGTTAGGCCTCAGACGGAGGATGACACAGATGATGGGTCAGGCGACAGTGAATCGCAAGGCCAGCCAGGAATTGAATAAGTACTGTCATTACCTTAAAGCATCACAAGTGAATTGGACTCCAGGACAGGAGGTCCTTGTGATGGAGCCTACCAAGCCTCGAGCTTTGGAAGACAAGTGGACTGGACCCTTCAGGATCATCTCCAAGATGGGCGAAGTCAATTACCTGGTTGACGTGGGAGTCCCTGGAGTAGCCCCTCAGGTATTCCATGTTAACAGACTCAAGCCTTTCCACAGGCGAGCAGAGGTTTCATGTCTCTTGCTAGCTTCAGAGCAAGAAGAGGTTGAGAGTCATCCCCTTCCTGATTTGCTGCATAGCAACCCTCTGGATGGCTCAGTGGAGGGAGTGCATCTCTCTCCAGATCTGATGACAGAGCAGAAGAGGGCCTCCAGGGCTTTGCTCCAGCAGTATGCCTCTCTGTTTTCACTGACACTAGGTCTTACACCGTGGTGCAGGCACGAAATTGACACTGGTGACAGTGTGCCTGTCAAAAGCAGGTGCTACCGTATGTCAGATACCGTTAAGAACCACATCCAGGCAGAGGTCGCCAAGATGTTGGATCTGGGTGTTATTGAACCCTCAACCAGTCCCTGGTCCAGTCCTGTGGTCCTTGTCCCCAAGGCAAGTTCCCAGGCAGGTACCAAGGATTGGAGGTTCTGTGTGGACTATCGAGGAGTCAATGCCGTCACCAAAACTGACGCACACCCATTGCCCAGGGCTGATGAGCTCGTGGACACCATAGGTGCTGGCAAATTTGTGAGCAACTTTGACCTTACCTCAGGCTATTGGCAAATAGCTCTGACGGACCATGCCAAGGAAAAGACGGCATTCTCTACACCAGAGGAACTCTACCAGGTTAGGGTCATGCCTTTTGGGTTGAAGAATGCCTCTGCCACCTTCCAGAGTTTGGTCAATCATGCGCTCAGTGGGCTGGAGACCTTTTGTGTGGCCTACTTAGACGACATTGCCGTCTACAGTTCCACCTGGGAAGAGCATTTGACACATCTGGATAAGGTGTTGCAGGCCTTGAAAAGGGCTAACCTCACTATCAAGGCCACCAAGTGCCAGATAGCTCAGGGGAAAGTCACGTATCTTGGTCATGAGGTAGGAGGGGGTGAAATCAAACCTCTCCCCAGTAAAGTACAGGATGTACATGACTGGGAGACTCCCACTACTCAAACCCAGGTGAGAGCCTTTTGGGCCTCACTGGGTATTATCACAATTTCATGGCGGACTATGGAACCATAGCTGCACGCTTGACAGCTCTGACTTCACCCAAACAGCCTAGGAAGGTTACTTGGACTGAAGACTGTCAGAGGGCCTTTGATGGCTTGAAAGAAAGTCTGTGTAGGGCACCTGTGTTGTGTGGGCCTGATTACAGCAAGCCCTTTATCGTTCAAACTGACCCCTGCAACACCGGAATTGGAGCTGTCTTGTCCCAGTTAGATGACAAAGGGAGGGAACATCCTATCATATTCATCAGCAGACAACTCAAGGGTAGAGAATTTAGATGGGCTACTGTTGAAAAGGAATGTTTTAGTATAGTTCGGATTCTTGGGCGTTTTAGGCCCTACCTTATAGGGTCTACCTTCAAGGTCCAAACAGATCATAAGGCCCTGAAGTGGCTTATGCAGATGAAGGGTGAGAACCTGAAACTGCACAGATGGTCCATTAGTCTGCAAGAGCTAGACTTCACCATAGAGCATAGTCCAGGAAAGAGTCACTATAATGTAGATTGCCTTTCCAGAATGTATGCTGACTGTCTGGATGAGGGTATCTATCTTGTGGGAGATTAGGCACCCTAACCTCAGTCTGGGGGCGGGGGCGACTGTGATGCTGGAAATGCATCGGAGGGACAGGGCCTCCGTATCCTTGTCCTTTACTGCTTTTTATCATGTGTTCTGTCGTCTTTTCCAGTCCGGATTTCATATGGGACTCCTGGCGGTGCAGCTCTCTCTTTTGGTTTTGGTGAACAGACCCATGTGATACCCTTATGGCACGCATGGATGGGGGGTACAACCCTGTGCCCCTAGTGTATGTTTTTGGGCACCTGTGTGTGGCCCACAGAGCAGGGTACGGGCTGGTGGCTGCTCCGTGCTGAATTGACTGGTGCCCTGAGCGGCGTCCATTTTGGGATGCCCTAGCCCTGTCATTGGAATCGGTAGATTCCTGGTGGAGACAAGATGGCCCCCGTGGCATTTTGCCTTCCATCGCCTGTTACCTTGATCTTCCCGAAGTCCCGGGAAGCCCTGACTCTGTCCCTTCCCTCTGACTGGCTGTTGGGTGGAAGTTCCATATATGGTAGTGTGGGGAAGTGCCGAACAGACTGGCTGGAGCCTTGCGAACGACCGTATGTTGTGGGTACGCCAGTGGGTGGGACCTGGGTGAATGGAGTGTGTGACGAATATGCATTATGTGTTGTGGATGTCTAGTATCTGGTGTTTGACACAATGACTGAGACAGCCCTGCCCGAAACTGGTATGAATGCAGTGTAGAGTGTTGAATGGCTGGGCACTTGTCCCAATACACATAACTTGTTGTGAGTGTCTGGAGAGAAGTGAATGGCCTGAATGCACTATGCACCTGATCGGCTGCTTGCCTGCATGAATGCCCTTTGCAGTGATTGGATGCTTAAGTGTGACACAGGGGAATGAATGGGAGATCAACAGTATATCTGGGACCTCTCAGTGTTCAGAAGTGCTCAGAAGATGAAGTCCAAACTACGAAGAGTAACTGGAGTGAAACTGAAGCTTGACCTTGAAGCCCTGCTGGAAGAGAAGAATTGCTGTTGCTCTCCTTCATCAATCTGAAAGCTGCTGTGTCTCCAAGGACTGACCCAGAGAGGACCTGGTAAGGCGCCCTCTTCCCGAGCTAAGAGGGACCATCGTGCACCAGCTGATCTTTGCCAAAGCTCCCTGGTAGACAGACATACGACAGGCTGCCGACCGGAGAAGGGGACTGCCGCGGAATCCCAAAGAGAAGCACCCGGACTGTTTCCCGCCACTGTCGACGACCGCTGTCGCCGACCGGAGCAGCGGTGCTCCCGTTGCCTAAGAACTTTCGATTCACGGATGCGCTCATCCCCACCGCCGCCTGCCTTATCCTGCCGGAGAAGGCCAGGCTGTCGACGCGCCAAGGAGCATCCGCCGGTGAGTTTCCCACCACCTAAAGACCACAGAGACGCCGACGACTCGACGCCCTTGCTGGACCACAGTTCTTCAAACTCTTTGCGGTCCTGAACTATCGACATTGAGGTGCCCCGCACGCCTCTTCCTTGCAGGATGTTTATGCTTCCCCGTCGACGAGCACTGCTAGAAACGAAGCTGCCACTTCACCGCCGTAGCTCACCCTGCTCTCCGTCGGACGTTTGACTACCCGTGACTCCTGCCTTAAAGGAAGGGCACTCCAGAAGGGCCGTCGGGTCCCCTACGAGGAACGCTACACCAGGTACTTTTCGGGTTGCAGAACTATTGGAAAGTCTCTTGTGAACAATATATGGACTGGGCTTGTGATATATCTTTATTGTACAGGTTGCCCAGGTGGGGGGATCTCCACACAGAACTGTGTCTAGGTATCGGGGCCAGTATTCTGCCAATTGTTCTAACCAACTGCTTTCCTCTTATATCTATTGTTGGTTTCATTTACAAACTGATTTGTGTGACATTTAACCGTACAGTTGATGCACTTTAAAGAGATCTAATAGTAATTGTGGTACCACGTAGAACTGTATATTTGCCATTATAGATAACCGAGTACAAAGTGAGTTATCGTGATATTGTACATAACCTTGAATATTAATTATATAAAGACTGTGTTTTAACTAATACAGTGTGCGGACATTCCTTTGTGGGTGCTTGGGGACTACACTGTACTTAAGATCCAGCCTGCATCACCTCCTGAGAAGCTAGGCCCTGATTGCTCGACCACGCACCAATAATAGAGAATCTTGGCTGGGGTCCTCTGTGCCTCTCCTCTGCCATATAGAGAGCAGAAGTACAGACACCCCCCTCCGGACTTTACAGGAACTCCATAAGATCCGAGTATGAAGGATATCTATTCCCATTGTATTGACTATAATTAAGATTTTATTTACAGGTTATTAATTAATATGAAATGTTAGGGTTTTAAACTTCAGATCCGTATTAGCTGTGAATGTCGTAGGTTTTATAGTTGCAATAGGTGTTGTATATTCTATGTGGCTACATACAATGAGAACATAATGATTTGATACATTTCTATGACTGTATCTTGTATTTTTGTATCTTGATGCCTTTATGGTTTAAGTCAAAATCAAGTTTTAAAGTATTGTAGATATGGAGTGGAGGATTGACGGGTGGTGCCCCTGCGCCGGCTGACTTTGCGGCCTGGAGGAACAGAGCGTGCTGTGGAGACCCTAAGAGCTGCATGTCACGCGGAGGAGGAAAGGAGCCTAGAGCTTCTGTCCGGTGAGAGGAGGGCCCTGCAGAGGGATGCAGGACAAGTGGAGACCCTGGGAGAGCAGCGGAGGGCTGGAGCAGGCACCACACACCACCTGGAGACCGATGTTTACGAGGAAGCAAGCTGCTAATTAGAGTGATCAGGTTGGAGCACAGGAGGACAAGCGGCAGAGCGCACACAGCAGCATCTCTCACGGAATGACTTAAGCCACTTGTGGCTAAATGGGCTGCATATCCGTGCTCTGGAGTGGACAGGAACCATCCTATGGTGTTGAAACAGAGGGGGGTGTGTGTGGAGGCAAAGCGTAAGACTCCCCTCTCTGTTGAAGAACATCTGGCATAGGGAACGAGCAGAAGATGTCTGTTCTGTCCCAGGCCGAAGAAGCTGGAGAGGGGAATCAGAACACAGAGGGCCCTCAAGACCGCCCTAAAGGATCCCATCAGGGTGAGAAAGGGCAAGCCATCTCAAAGCATGACCTCCTGAGCTGCATGAGGTCCCGTAGCCACAACACCCCACACTGGAAGTCCCCGGGGCCCTGCATTTGGTTTACCTGGTTTCCAATTCCACTTTGTTTACCTTGCGGCCCTCCAACATTTCCCCTTTGCCATACCCTCCACCAATGCCCCCTCATCCCCCCACAGAAATAAAACACTGACCCGGGTTGTGGATGTACAGGCCGCAGTTACTTTATTAAGCAGGAGGTAGCTTACAGGTGCTCCGTTACTTGTTACTTGGTAATACAGCATCAGGATGTTCTGCTCTGAGCTGCAAACCCTTACACTTCCCCACTTGATGGCAGGCAGCATCGGTTGAGCAGAGTTGATGCCGTTAATTTTTCCACCTTATTAACTCAAACTTCAAACACTCCCCATTTCTGCAACGGCTTCACTTGGAGCCGATTCCACTTTAGTACTTTTCCCAGGTGCAGGATCAATAAACATCTTTTCACCCATATCGCCTGCCCCCCCTTGCTCCCTGTTGGCCAGGTGTAAGTGCTCTAAACTTTCCCTTCACCCAACCCCTTCATACACCGACCCCCAGATTCCAGGTCCTTATCATATTCCTCGCCCCCGAGGAATATGTTATAGGTTATAGGTTATAGGTCCTGTAACTCTCTCGCCTCCTCACCCCTCCTCTCCCTTGGTACCAACCGCTGCCTCTTCCACCTGGTCTCCAGGCCTACTACTCTCTCCCCGTTGTTTGTGTGACTTACCCTCTTGCATGGCACCATTAGGTTTCCTGTTCTTCTTCATTCCCCGCTGCACTTGCCCCCTTCCCTTACCCCCGTTGACTCCTCCTCATTCCCCTAGGGGTTGCTCCCCCCTTCTCCTCCCCCTTTGCTCCCCTCATGGTAACCAACCACTAGTCCTCTACCAACTCCCCAAGTTGCTGCACTGCTTTTCCGTACCTTTGGCACCTTCCCCCTTTTCCCGACTAATTGGATTCCCCTGCGCCCTGTTACCTTGTGCCTGTCAGCCCCTATGCCAGTTGCCTAGTACCCGCCCAACTTTGATCCTTGCACCTATTCACCTCCCATTCCTTCCTGCCACTCACACATTCTTCCCCCCATTCCTCGTGGCTTGCTGAGTTAACTACTCCGCCGCCGACAATCTCAGATACTGCCAGTCCCTTGTGGATTTCAGCAGGCCTACCTGCCTGGAGCACCACATACCTCCACTGTGACAGTCATGCTGTAAAATGAAACACAGATTAATACATTCAATAATTCTGATTTTTGTACTTTATACTTCGTGTGGGCAGGCAGGTATTTGTTCCTGCTCTCAGCAGATCTGGGAATGAGGCTGCTTTACCCACCTTAGAGTGCTTAAAAGCACACAATAGGGGATGGGCTATCCCCCCCATACTGGCCCTTTTAACACCTTGCGGTTCCCTCCCCTCTTGCCACTTCCTGGGGCTGGTGTCAGCTAGCCTGGGGGAGGGGCTCCTCCAGATGGTCCCTACTGTAGGAGGGGGATGGGGTACATGACCAAGGGAGGCCTGCTGGGCGAAACGGCTACGGCAGCGTACGCCACTGGCCTCCTTTTGCTTGGTGCGTCCCCTGGCTGAAGGAAGACATAGAGAAGAAATTCACAGAGGATCTCCAGTTGACTGCTCTCTCAATCACGCCGTCCATGACAGAGATAAAGAAGAAATTGCAGGCTATTTCGGCAAGAATGGATGCCAGCGAAATGGGATTCCAGGACTTGCAGGCGCAGATAGCTGCAACTAAACAAGTCTTCAAAGAAATTGGCGAGACGACAGGCATGGTCTTGGGGAGATCAAAGACCTGGAAAACAGGCACAGATGGGAGAACCTCAGAGTCTGAGGGGTGATTAAAGGCTCAGAAGGGCAGGACTGAGTGGGCTGGATACAGAGTCTCCTGATGTTCATAATCGCCGATGAGCAAGGGGCATTCCGACAGGACAGGGTGACAAAGTCAGCCCGATAAAGCAAAACAGCTCGGGAGGGACCAGGGACATTGTGATGAAATGTCATGATTTTGGCACAAAGGAGAGGGTGCTGAAACATGCAAGAGGAATGGATGTAGGTGCATTCCAGGGCCAAACCATATGATATGATATGATAGTTTATTTATATAGCGCCTATACACAATGTGTTTTAAAGCGCTTCAAGGCTAGGGAGAGAACAAGGGAACATACAATGACATTCTTACAGGCCATGAACAGTAAGGATGTGAAATTAACTATCATACTCGGCCTGATGACATTTCAGATAGTGCAAGAGCTAAGACATAGATAAGCAAGGGAGTTGGAGAGTGGGAAGGAAATGGAAACAGACAGACGACTACCATACTAGGTCTGACGACATTTCTGGTAGAGCCGGAGAAAAACAAAAGGTGCGGGAGACGGAGGGAGGTGCAGAAAGGGAGGGGAGGAACAAAACAAGCGACTATCGTACTAGGCCTGACGAAATTTCAGATAGTACTGGAGAGGATGGGGGAGGAGACAGACGAGGTTGCTATCATACTAGGTCCAGAGACAATTCTGATAGAGTAGGTGCATAGAAGAAAGTAAGGGTAGGAGAAAACAGAGAGTAAGCAGTCAAAAAGAGTGGAGAAGCAAGAGGGGAGACTGAATACAATTGCAGAAGTCAGTAGTAACACATAATGTTATAAGCCAGGATACAAGATGAAGATGGGAACAGCATGATTCAGGGCCACCATGAGTACAAGATGCAAAGGAAGTCGAGCATGAGAGTTAAGAAAGGGTGACGCACCGTGAATCAATGAAGTGCATAAAAGTCAAATCCAGCATTGGCCACAAGACGGTCATGGTGAAACTAGAATGTATCAGGACAGACTCCTACAGAAGTAGGCTGGAGAGGGGTGCAGGGTAGAAGAATCAGGCAAAACTGGACACATCTGTGTGCGAGAAGGATGGGGGGGCACAAGGGAACATCACGGGGGGAGCAGAAGGGGAGGGGATGGCCTGTGGGGACAGAGGGGGTAAACACATGTTGGTGCATGCTTACCTCCTGTCTGAGCAGGGGGTCGGGCCATGGGTCGGCCTGGTCTGAACAGGTCCAAACAGGAATTGCCCTGTTCTTCGTCAGACCTTCGCTTTGGATGCCCGGACAAGAGACACCCTTGACCTAAGAGTTAAGAGCAGGAAGGATGAGGCAGAGCTAAGAAGGTGGGTGGTGCTTAGGCCAGGTGACATAGATCCACTTGCACCTGCTCCCCACCTGCAAAGGAAAAGAGGCTGGAGGGCTCCTTAAGAAGGGAAAAAGAGCAGCAACCAAGAAGGCACCAGTTGGGCGGTGCTTGCTAAGTGGGGAAAAAGAGCGGCAACCTGAAAGGCACCAGGTGGGCGGGGCTTAGGCCAGGTGACCTAGACCCACTTGCACCTGCCCCCCATCTGCAAAGGAAAAGAGGCTGGAGGGCTCCTTAAGGGTGGAAAAAGAGTGGCAACCAGGAAGGCACCAGGTGGGCAGGGCTTGCTACGTGGGGAAAAGAACAACAACCTTGAAGGCACCACATGGGCGGGGCTTGCTAAGTGGGGGAAAAAGAGCGGCAACCTGGAAGGCGCCAGGTGGGTGGGGCTTAGGCCAGGTGACCTAGATCCACTTGCACCTGCTCCCCATCTGCAAAGGAAAAGAGGCTGGAGGGCTACTTAAGTAGGGAAAAAGAGCGGCAACCAGGAAGGCACCAGGTGGGCGGGGCTTGCTGAGTGGGGAAAAGGAGCAGCAACCTGGAAGGCGCCGGGTGGGCGGGGCTTAGGCCAGGTGACCTAGATCCACTTGCACCTGCTCGCCATCTGTCAAGGAAAAGAGGCTGGAGGGCTCCTTGAGTAGGGAAAAAGAGCGGCAACCAGGAAGGCACCAGGTAGGTGGGGCTTGCTAAGTGGGCAAAAGAGAAGCAACCTGGAAGGCACCATGTGGGTGGGGCTTGCTAAGTGGGGAAAAAAGCGGCAGCCTGGAAGGCGCCAGGTGGGCGGGGCTTAGGCCAGGTGACCTAGATCCACTTGCACCTGCTCCCCATCTGCAAAGGAAAAGAGGCTGGAGGGCTCCTTAAGTAGGGAAAAAGAGTGGCAACCAGGACAGATCTATCGGGATCTATTAGGACCTGGCACCAGTAACACTGCAAAAGAGAATTGCAATCAGAACAGGGACGGAGAGGCTGCGAGAAGTGAAGGTCAGATACCAATGGTTCTTCCCTTTTGGCCTTGTGTTCTCCTGGAATAAAAAGAACCACAGTGAAGATGATGGTGGAGGCGTTTGCTATCCTGGGAATGCAACCGGACCAGGATGCATCCAAAGAGGGGGGGGGCAGGGACCGGGATGGTCAATGATAGTAAACAATGCACGAAAAAAGCATTGCAGCATTGCTTAGGGGTCTGCTGGCCCAATTGCTTAGATACTGGACAGAGAGGTCTGGCCTCCCAGACTGAGTGCTGAAAAGAAGAGATCCGGAGATAATGCAAGAGGTTGCAGCGACACACAACTGGCTGAGGAGTGGCCCCAGTGGAATTTTGATTATGAGGCCAAGACTGTAAAACGGGGAACTTCATGCCCTGCTGACCTGGCAGGAGGGTCAGGAGAAAGAAAATGAGGGAGACGTAGGGTGCAGTGCATTGCAGAGGGGAACGCCTGGATAGCTGTCTAGATTTTATATATGTGGATACGTCTGGGGCGTGATCTAGGTTAGGGGGACTCACATTTCACATCCTACTAGCCAAGACCGGCGGTGTTATGGCCAGGTCAGTTTTTGAAGGTGGTAACGGGGAACAAGGGAGGGTGGGGGCGCAAAGGGCAGAGGGGGTAGTGGAAATTGGGGGCAGGGAGGGGATTTAAAAGGAGGAGGGGAGAGGCAACAGATACCACAAGATGAAGACATAACCCACGCATTGGACAGACAGGACACCTAACCCCACGTTTACAGACACCCTTGATGAGGGGTAGGAGGCAAGGGGCGCATAGGGACGGGATTGTTGAGACATTCAGAATAACCTTGATAAACATACAGGTAACTATGACCAAGTACCTTACTGTTGGGCCGCATTCTCTTGTAACCCTGAATCAAGCCTACTCACCTGCTCCTGTAACAATGCCTCCATGCCTGCGGGCCGTAGTGCGCTCTACAAATAAAAATAAAATAAAATACAGGGAATCAACTCCCAACATAAGAGTATGAAGCTGTTAAAACTGCTGAAGGCACACAACACCTGATAGCAGGGATTCAGGAAATGCACCTTTTGAAGGGAGATGTGCATAGAATGGCCTCTAGGCTTTACCCTAACAAATTCTTTGCCTCAGGGCCAAAGAAGGCAAAAGGTATGGCCATAATGTTTGGGCCGGATGTACCTTTCCAAGTTTTGGGCAAGATAGCGAACAAAGGAGGCCAGTACCTAATCCTAACAGATGAGATACAGAATAAACGGATATCTCTTGCCTGCATTTATAGCCCCAACACGGGAAAAATGAATTTTTGAGCTCTCCCAACTCTTCAAAAGACAGCAGAGGGGTTGATTGTCTGGATGGGTGACTTCAATATAGATTTCCAAAATGGGGTGGACAGGTCTAGGCAACAGGTGGGGACAAGTAAAATGGTGGCAGATGTACAGCAGGTCCTCAAGGACATGGGCTTGAGGCATATGTGAATAGAGGAGCACCTGGTGGCATGTGACAATACATATCACCCCCATGCCCATGATGCATATTCTCAGATCAACCACATCTTAGTGGATAAGGGACTTGTGCTAGTGTAAGGAAGTACAGAAATAGGCTCCATTACTGACCATGCCCCGACAATGTGCTCCCTTGATATTCCTGATCAGGAAAACCGGCCTAGAACCTGGAATTTGTCATCTCACATACTGCAGGATCTGATGTGTGTAAGGGAACTAGAGCAGGAGGTAGAGAAATACTTTAGGGAAAACACGTTGGGGGGGGGCTATCTTCCTAGGTTGTTTGGGATGCTTTTAAAGCCACCATAAGAGGCTCTATCATTGGGAAGGTGGCTTACCTCAAGCGACTGAGAGGGAGAGTGGAGGTTTAACTCTGGGTGAAAATACAGGGACTAGAAAGAGAGCATAAGACTAAGCTGACAAGGAGGAAGTTGAGGAATTTACAGGTGGTCAGGAAACAGCTGGCGGCCATGCAAACCAACCAAATTGAGTACCTTATCCGCAGACTGGGCAATAGATGTTATAAAATGGGCAATAAGCCCTCCAAGCTGCTTGCACACCAACTAAAAGCAAGACCAACCAACAACAGTTAGGGTCTTGAGGGACACGGGGGGGTCAATCACTGTAGGGAGGCAGAGAAACTGCAACTATTCATGCACTTTTAGGAGCACCTGTGCACAAGCAAAGCTAAGGAAAGAGAGGTAGCTGAATTCCTTTGGATGGTACGACTTCCTGTGCTCTCGGAAGAGGAAAGAGAGGCATTGGAGGGGGCAGTTACGAAAGTGGAACATGGGCAGTCCAGCACCAAAATGCTATGGCAATTTGTCAAGGTCTGTAGTTTCTTCCCCCTGAGTCTCCTCACCTGGATTTTCTGTGGAGCTAGATGCCTTCTGTCTCCTCCTTCTGTTCTTCTTGGGATTCTCTGCTTCGTCGTCTGCCTTTGTAGTTCTTCTTCCCTTCTTGCGCTCGTAGAGGTAGGGGCGGTCTCCTCCCTAGGCCACCTTAACCGTCGATAGGACTGACAGTCCGGTGAACTCAAGGGAGCCCGTCCCTTCAAACAGGGAAAAAGCCTGAAGAGGCAGAAAAAACCCTGTGTAGCTGCAGTTAGTATTGGCCAGGCAGAACGGAAGTAGAAGAGGCTGGTATTGTCTTGAACTGCAGACTTCAATTGGTAGTGGTAAATCTCTGGTCTGTCTCTGGAGGGGAAGATTTCCAGGTAGGTAGCTCTGAGTATGGCTGAAGAATCCCTAACCGATAAAGTATGGAACACACCGCTGACAGAAGGTACCGGAGGAAGAGGCACTCCGTCAGCAGTATGGGCAGATAGAGTAAGTAAGAAGCGAGAGATAATGAGAGGGAGAGAGGGAGAGTGAGAGAGCGCGAGAGAGAGAGAGAGCGTGGCGAGCAAGCGAGAGAAGGAGAGAGAGAAAGAGAGTGGACGAGCGAGAGAGGTAAAGGGAGAGAAACCGGGATACAAAGTGGCGGACACCGAACACACCGCGGGCGGGTGCCGGAGAAAAGGAGCCGACAAAAGGGAAACGCAGATGTGCCACAAGAGGCTGTAGGATGAAAGAAGGCACAAAGGAAGCAATACCACAGAAGAAACCGGAAAGGCAGCAGCGGAGAGGCTGACTGAAGACACATGTGAGCAGGGAGGACTCGGAGCGGGGAAAAGGACAAGAGAGGCGAATGCGGAAACAATTCCCCAGTCGGGAAGGCAAAGGTAAAACTGGAACAGAGGGAAAACAATGAGGAAGCACACAAGGTGAGCACTGCTACGTGGGCGAAAGTCAAAAGACCTACGAATGCGAGTTGCAACGCGACTCGCAGGGGGCGTGGCCTCCTTATGTACCTGCAGCCCAAAAAAGACTAACTTGTCAAGCTGACCTGCCGTGGAGACCTGATAGCGCCTCCATCTTGCCCATAGTTTCCACGGCCGTGGTGTGACAGCATGCCCTCTCCTCATCCATTCTCCCCCGCCTTTCCTGGATGAAGGCGGTGAAACTGTCATAGAAGGCGTGGGGCGTGAATGTGTCACACACCGCCGCGACTGGCGTGCATGTAGCCGATGGCGTTGGAGCGGCCATTAGCCGTTCCGCCACGTCCCCATGCAACGCTCAGCGGCGGTCTAGTCTTTCGGCTGGCCGCCGGGGGAGATCGCTTTTTAGCTGCTCCAACCCGGAAGTCTGCGCGTTGCAACCTACTCGCGTCAGGCTTTCGGGTTGGAGCGCTCATAGGTTTTTCTCCCTTTGTGTGCTGCCCTGCGCCTTTTCTCGGTGCCGGCTTCTCTTCCCTGCTGCTGGCGCCCTTCCTCTTGTCTTTCTTTTGTCCTCTCTCCTGGGACTCGCAGGCTCTCGCCAGGTTTCGCAGGGAGCTTATTCCTTATTTCCCTTCCCTTTTCCTCCGGCTTTCCCCCTCTGTCTTGCTACAGTGTTTCGCGGTCTGTCTCTGAGGCTGCCCCCGGGTTCCTCTATAAGCTCTCCAATCCACTCATTACCGTATGCTACTTTCCTGCCGTCATCCCATCCAAGAACTTACCTTCTGCTATTTCAAGTTGAAGACCATAACAGACCATCACCCAGGGGTTTTTTATGCCTACGGCCTTTTCCCCTCTGGTCTGAACCGGAGAATGGGCCCCCCCAGACCTTCTATTTTGAGGTCAGGGTGGCTTCCCTTTGGGGCAGATCCCTTCCACAAAAAAAAAGGAAAGAAGAAAGAAGAGCTGTGGAAGAAGCGGTTCGGAGGAACCTTACACTCAGAACTCACAGGTGAGGAGGAAGGGGATTGGAGTGACTCGGAAGGGGTGAAGGGAACACCTGAATCTGACAGATTGCAACGCCAAAAGATTCCAATGGCTACCCCTGAGCAGTTACAAGAGTTGGTAGCCGCTGTTCAGGCTATGAATGTAGAACTACAGAACGTCAAGTCTGAGAATGCCACCCTGAAGCAATTGTTTACTAACCGAGAAGCACGGGAGTTGGATTTGCCTCCCATGGCCTTGTCCTCCGGCAAGTTTGATGGAGCCCCTAAACGCTTGAAGGAATTTTTGGAAGCATGTTCTGTCCATTTTGCCTTTCGTCCACAGACCTATTCCACAGACCACATAAAGGTGGGATTTATGGTGTCTAATATGACAGTTAATGCCCTGGCTTGGGCTACACCTCTCGTCACATCCAACGACCCAGTTCTTCGGAATTATGATGCCTTCCTGTCTTTGCTGAAACAGACATTTGAACAGCCCGACATAACACTTGTAGCGGCTGAAGAGCTACTCGAAGTGCAGCAGGGATCCAGTGATCTGCTTTCCTACATTTCCTCTTTCAAACGTTTGGCTACAGAAGCAGGGTGGCCGGAACAGGTCCAGTATACCCTCTTTCGTCGAGGTCTCAGGGAGGAACTCAAGGACGAGCTGGCTCGCATAGCTCGACCCACAACCTTATCAGATCTCATGTCGATTGTTCTGCAGATAGAACATAGACTTTCTGAACGAAAGGCTGAAAGGAGGAAGCAAAAGTCCCCAGTCACCCATCCCGCTGGAACCTCCTCTCTACCTGCCATACCATCCTTGTGCCATAAGGAAGAACCAATGCAGATTGGAACCGCTCGGCCTCCTTTGACACCAGAGGAAAGAAGACGACGGAGAGAATCTGGTCTATGCATGTACTGCGGATCCAATGTCCATCTACTTAGAAACTGCCCAGATGTACCACCTAGGCGGGTGGGAAACGATCGACCTCGGACCTAAAGGGGACTAGCATCCGAGGTCTAAACCTTAGTCCCTATGTTTCTGTTACTATTTCGCCCCAAGTCCCAGCAATGGATGCGCGTCTCATGGTAGTAGCTCTCCAGTTGAAGACAAGACACGTAGAACTTACCACCATGGCTCTGCTTGATTGTGGGGCCGCTGGGGTGTTCATGGACACTGTATGGGCCAACCAGCAAGGTCTCATCCTCTTGCAACGTGAAGATGCTCAGAAGGTGGAAGGAGTGGATGGTACCCCACTCTCCTCCGGACCTATTACTCAGTCTACTGAGTTTCTAACTGCGACCATCCTTCAACATTCCGAACTGATACAATTCGATCTCATCAGAGCGGCTCATTTTCCGATTATTCTCGGAATTCCATGGTTTAGGAAACATAATCCAACTATAGACTGGACCCGCAACACTATGGCTTTCGAATCGGATTTTTGTAGACAGAATTGCCTCATACAGCCGCAGGTTGAAACAGTGCAGATCATTACTCCTGAAGATAAGAATGTTTGTGCTGTGTGTCGGATTCCTCCAGAATTGTCGGAATACCAAGAAGTGTTCAAGGAAACTCCTGTCCTGGACCTGCCTCCACACCGGCCGGAAGACTGCGCCATAGAGCTGGCCCCAGAAGCTCTGGTACCCTTTGGGCGCATGTTTTCGTTATCCTTGACAGAGAAGAAGGCCCTTCGTACCTATCTGGACACTCATTTGACTAATGGGCTCATTCAACCTTCGCGGTCTCCTGCTGGAGCCTCATTATTTTTTATACCCAAACGGGATTCTTTGGAACTAAGACCGTGTATAGACTATCGTGGCCTTAATAAGGTCACCATCCGGGATCGCTACCCTATGCCGCTTATTTCAGACATCCTTGAGGCCGTACAAGGCTCCTCTGTCTTCTCCAAATTGGATTTACGGAGCGCCTACCATCTCCTCCGTATCAGAGAAGGGGATGAATGGAAGACGGCGTTTAGAACTCCTTTTGGTCTGTTTGAGTATAGGGTTATGCCCTTTGGACTTGTTAATGCACCAGCCATTTTCCAGCGCTTCATGGACCGTCTTTTCTCGGATTTACTCTTTCTGAATACCATAGTCTACCTCGATGACATCCTAGTGTTCTCATCCTCTCAACAAGAACACACCCAGCACTTGAGAACAGTACTTAACCGTCTTCAAACTCAACACTTGAAGGTCAAACCAGAGAAATGTCTCTTTAATGTCTCATCCGTGCCGTATTTGGGGTATATCCTTTCTTCCGAAGGCATCACGATGGATCCCAGGAAGGTGTCGGCCATCCTGGACTGGCCAGCTCCTACTTCCCTTAAGGAGGTTCAGCGCTTCCTGGGGTTGGCAAACTTTTATAGGAAGTTCATAGGTCAGTTCTCCCAAATAGTTCTACCCATCACCGCCCTTCACAAGAAGGAGTCACGACCCTTTCTCTGGACAGAACAAGCTGACCAAGCCTTTTTAACACTTAAAGAGAGGTTCTGTTCTGCTCCAGTCTTGAGTCAGCCAGATCAAACCAAGCCTTTCATTGTAGAAGCAGACACATCGGCTAGAGCCTTAGGAGCTGTTCTTCTACAGACCAGAGATGGGAAGGAACATCCAGTGGCTTACCTCTCAAAGACCCTCACTATCAGTCAGAAGAATTATTCGGTGATTGCGAAGGAATTACTGGCATTGAAGGCTGCCTGCGAGGAATGGAGACACTTACTACAAGGAAGTTTGCATCCATTCACCCTACGCACGGATCATAAAAACCTACAGATCCTCAGGAATATGGAATGTGTGAACTCTCGACAAGCACGCTGGGCTCATTTTTTTAGTCAATACGATTTCATCATTACCTACATTCCTGGAACCTTAAACAGTTTGGCAGATGCTTTATCTAGGCGCGATGTCCCCGAAGTACTACCAGAACCCACACCTGAGTATATGTTTCCTAGGAACCGTATTGTGGGCCTGGTCTCTGCCTTTCTCCAAGAGGTCAGAATGGTCACTACGTCCGAATCGGAGACTCAGATACCTCGGAACCAACAACACCAGGTCCGATGGTCTGATGGTTTATTGCTGGTGGGTCAGAAGTTGTTCATCCCCACCAAGACCCTACAATCCAAGATCCTAATTTGGGGCCACGACCATGTGACAGCAGGTCATAGAGGGATAAGGGGTACCTTAGATCTTATCTCCCGTTCTTTTTTCTGGCCCACTCTTACCCAAGATGTCAAGAGACATTGTAGAACTTGTTTGACCTGTGCCAAGAATAAGAATCCAACTCACAAACCTTATGGCCTCCTTGAACAACCGGAGACCCCTGTTCAACCGTGGTCCCATATTTCTACAGATTTTATTGTAGATCTACCTCCGTCTCAGGGCTGTACCTGTCTGATGGTTACTATAGATTCTTTTACCAAACTGGCTCATTTCTCCCCTCTACCCGGAGTGCCATCTGCTTCAGCCATGGCGGAAGTTTTTCTTAGGGACATTTTCAAGTTACATGGGTTACCTGAGAAGATTATCAGCGATCGAGGAAGTCAATATACCTCCCGATTTTGGGCGGCGCTGTGTCAGCGTTTGGGAATAGAACGTGCCCTTTCCTCGGGATTTCATCCGCAGACTAATGGACAGACTGAGAGGCTTAATGCCTCACTTGAACAATATCTTAGGTGTTATGTTAATAGCGTACAAGACAATTGGGTAACCCTCCTACCTACTGCGGAATTTGCATATAATAATTCCACGCACTCCGCTACAGGTCTCAGTCCTTTTTTCTGCACCTATGGAATACACCCACGGGGATTGCTTCCCTGTTTCAAATCCTTCTCCAATATACCTACGCTTGAATCCCATTTACCTGAGATAACCACCACTCACAAGTTTGCTCAGCAAAGTCTACGCCAATCCCGCAGTAGGTATAATGAGCAGTCGGATCAATCTCGCCTACCTTGTCCCGATTGGAAGGTAGGTGACAGGGTATGGCTGTCCACCAAATATCTACCTCGATGGGTTCACCCGGCCAAACTTACTCCCCGATTTCTGGGCCCCTTTAAGATTGTCAAACAGATAAATCCGGTGGCCTTTAGACTACAACTCCCCAGAGGTATGCATCGGATTCATCCTGTATTTCACTCCTCCTTACTCCGACCGGTTGATCCTGATACTCCTTACAAGCGGAAACTAACCATACCTGTAGCCCAACAGCCTTTCCCCGAGGAGTATGAAGTTTCGAGTATTCTGGATTCCAGGTATCGACGAGGGCGGCTGGAGTATTTGGTGGCCTGGAAGGGGTTTTCCCATTCTGAGGACTCTTGGGAGCCTGATTCTTATGTACATGCACCCAGGCTGACTCGGCGGTTTCATCGACTCCATCCGGGTAAACCGGGGGGTGTGGGCCGTGGAGGGGGGCATACTGTCACACACCGCCGCGACTGGCGTGCATGGAGCCGATGGCGTTGGAGCGGCCATTAGCCGTTCCGCCACGTCCCCATGCAACGCTCAGCGGCGGTCTAGTCTTTCGGCTGGCCGCCGGGGGAGACCGCTTTTTAGCCGCTCCAACCCGGAAGTCTGCGCGTTGCAACCTAATCGCGTCAGGCTTTCGGGTTGGAGCGCTCGTAGGTTTTTCTCCCTTTGTGTGCTGCCCTGCGCCTTTTCTCGGTGCCGGCTTCTCTTCCCTGCTGCTGGCGCCCTTCCTCTTGTCTTTCTTTTGTCCTCTCTCCTGGGACTCGCAGGCTCTCGCCAGGTTTTGCAGGGAGCTTATTCCTTATTTCCCTTTCCTTTTCCTCCGGCTTTCCCCCTCTGTCTTGCTACAGTGTTTCGCGGTCTGTCTCTGAGGCTGCCCCCGGGTTCCTCTATAAGCTCTCCAATCCACTCATTACCATATGCTACTTTCCTGCCGGCATCCCATCCAAGAACTTACCTTCTGCTATTTCAAGTTGAAGACCATCACAGACCATCACCCAGGGTTTTTTTTGTGTCTATGGCTTTTTCCCCTCAGGTCTGAATCGGAGGAGGGGCCCCCCCAGACCTTCTATTTTGAGGTTAGGGTGGCTTCCCTTTGGGGCAGATCCCTTCCACAAAAAAAAAGGAAAGAAGAAAGAAGAGCTGTGGAAGAAGCGGTTCGGAGGAACCTTACACTCAGAACTCACAGGTGAGGAGGAAGGGGATTGGAGTGACTCGGAAGGGGTGAAGGGAACACCTGAATCTGACAGAATGTGACTTCTGGGTTCCCAAGACAGTTCTGCTGCAGAATACCCTTTCCAACGGACCAGATATTGTACGGTACCATTTCTATAACGTGAATCTGAAAGCCTCTCCACTTCGTATTCTTCAGGATCAGGATCTTGGAGCGTTGATGAGGAAGGAACTTGACGGTTCAGGGGGTCTGGATGATAGGTCTTCAGGAGAGAGGCTTGAAAAACAGGGTGTATCCTTTTCAGACTGGATGGCAATCGAAAATGAAAGGCCACGGGATTAACTTAAGACAAAATAGGGAAAGGGCCTATAAAACGGGCCGAGAATTTCCCAGGGTGGACCCAACACGGGAGGTATTTGGTAGACAACCAGACCTTGGTCCCTACTTTCCATCTGGGGTTAGTGGACCTTTTCTTATCGGCGTATTTCTTGTAACGGATCCTACTAGCTTCCAGTTTCTGAGCAAACTCTTTTTGAATGGAACGAAGATCATGACGGTGTTGATCTACTGAAGGCACTGTCGTTGGAGGGATTCCAAAAAGAGGAATGTGTCTTGGATGATAACCGTAGGTGAAGAAGAAGGGGCTGAAACCAGTTGCAGAGTGTTGAGTGTTGTTGTAGGTGAATTCTGCCAATGAAAGATAAGACTTCCACTTAGCTTGTTCTTGGTGGCAAAAACAACGGAGATATTGTTCAAGAGTGGCATTTAAGTGTTCTGTTTGTCCGTTGCTCTGGGGATGATATCCAGATGATAAAGCTCTCTTTATGCCCAAAGAGCTACATAATACTGTCCAGAATCGTGAGGTGAATTGGGTTCCTCTATCGAACACGATGGTCCGAAGCAGGCCATGCAACCTTACTACCTCTCTCAAGAATACTTCAGCCGCTTCTGGCGCAGAAGGCAAGCCAGGCAAGGGGGAGAAATGTGCCATCTTGCTCAAGGTATCTACAGTAACCATGATCGCCGTGGAACCCATAGAAGGAGGAAGATCCACAATAAAATCTGTGGAAATGTGTTCCCAAGGTTGCGATGGTAAAGGTTCTTGTGGGAACAGGCCCAATGGTCGTGAGTAGTGTGTTTATTGGCTGCACATACAGAACAAATAGTCACATATGTCTTGACATCTTTAGCCATTGTTGGCCACCAAAAATACCTTGACACAAGATTCAGGGAGTCCCCTTGGCCCTTATGTCCTGCAGAAGAAAGGTCGTGACACCAAAACAAAGCTTGTGTTTGGAGCTCTTTGGACAGTAAATACAATGAGTCTTGATGAAAATACAGCATTCCTCTTCTTTCCAGGAGTAGCTGATATTCCAGTGAAACTTCTGTGAGACTGGTAGAACGCTCTACTTCTTTCAGGAAAGAGCTGATCATTTCTAGGATTCTCTTGCCCGAAAGTATCTCCCCTGGCCTTGGTTGTCATTGTGCTCCAGGCTGCGGGATAGGGCGTCAGCTAATGCATTTTCCTTTCCTGGAAGGTACGTTATCTTGAAGTCAAACTGGGAAAAAATATGCCCACCGGCATATCAAGAATTACGGCACTCCATCTGTTGTAGAAGCTTCAGATTCCGGTGATCCGTACGTACTAGAAATGGATGGGCAGCTCCCTGCAGTAAATACCTCCACTCAATGCATGCCTGACGGATCGCCAATAATTCTCGCTCCAAACGGAGTAATTCCTTTCACTAGGGGTAAGCGTTCTGGAATAATATGCTACCGGATGTTCTAGTCCGTCCTTACCAGTCTGTTGAAGGGCAGCACCAATGGCACCTCCTGCGGCATCAGTCTCCACAACAAAAGGAAGAGATTGGTTAGGTTGAACTAGTATGGGGGCAGATGTAAAGGCCCTCTTGAGTGATTGAAAGGCCTGATCAGCATCCTTATCCCATTCGAACTTCTGACCCTTCTTGAGCAGGCGTGTAATAGGTAGAACTATGTCAGAGAAGCAGGGGATGAACCTTCTATAAAAGTTAGATAGTCCCAGAAACCTCTGTATGTCCTTGGGATTTTTTGGAGTAGGACATTGAAGGACCGCCCTTACTTTCTCGGGATCCATTTGTACCCCCTCCTTTGAGAGAATGAACCCCAAATAGGATACCGGAGAGGCTTCGAAGATACATTTCTCTGGTTTCACCAAATGTTGATGTTCTCTTAACCTTTGGAGGACTTGATTAACATGTCTTCGATGTTCCGAGAGGGAGGATCAGAGACATCTTTATGGGAGGGCAAAAGGGGCACTTGCCCAGGTCCCCCACCTTGGAGGGGGCCCCACAAGGTTAGCTGATCTGAAGTAGTAAGATTCCATTGTTCACCATTCTTAAATGGCACACGTCAGGATATGTTATGGGAGGTTGCTGAGGCTCTAAACCCATTGACTTTCTGTTTTGGCAAGTGCATTTTGCATTTATCAATTCATCATGTATTGCTTTATGTGTTCACTGTGGTGTGTGGTATACATAGTTTGTGTGTTTTCTATGGCAGAACTCTGTAGCATTCTTTCCTTCCTGTGGGAATTATGTTGATCATCTGCAATAGGCAATGGTGAAATGCATATTGATAAATTGAGTGCCTCAATGGTTCAGAAGCCAGCTCAGTGTGTCAAGCACCCATTGCAGAGATGTGTTCTTATGCAAAATTAGAATATCACATTCCAGCAAGGCTAGTTGAGCCTTTCCTATGTCTGAAGTTTATAAACCTGCCTGCATGTACTTGGTTTTGCAGAACAACCTCTGCTATTATCAGCAATGTACCTGTGCTTGATAGGGATTGCTATAAAAACGAACATATCATCTGTATGGTGAAGGTCTAGAAATTGGTTTGTTCAGATGGGGTGTTGTAAAACCTAGGCAATCACCTCCAACGATGGCATAAACTGTTAGTCCAAGAGGTGAATAAATATCCAAATTCAAGTCTATGGAACGACAGCGTTCATGTTTGTATCCTGGATATGCCAGCAGATGATAGAATGATCCTGGTCAAATTAGCTAATATATCTTACATTACTGTGCTGTCTTCTCTGAGGTTGGCCTTCTAGTGTGCTGCTCATATCGTTTAGCCCATTACTTGATCTTTCTTCTTATGTAGGCCATTTGGGTGGAAGGTTTGGTAGACGACGGAAGAGCGCGGACCATATGTTGCAGGCCTGAGGCAAGCATATTTTAAGGTCTGCTTATTTGACACAAAAAACAGTTCACTTTTTGGTAAAAGTCAAAGGGCCTCATTACACGGTAGGCGGTAACCATGGCGCTGTTAGCACCATGGTTGCCGCCGGTATTTTACCATGTACGCCTTGGTGGATGGCGGAATTACCGCCGTACTCCAAGGTGAGCGGGGGCGGTAATTCCCCATTCACCAAGGCACTTCCCCATTCCCATTTTTGCCCCCATAGGGCATAATGGGAATGGGGAAGGCGCTAATTACGGTACCGCAAATTGCAGTAGCGTAATTAGCTCCAAGGTCCCTTTGCGGCACCCTACTTTAACGGCTGGTAAAACCAGCCGTTAAGGTCGGGTCCCGAAAAGGGAACTCGTAGTAAGGCGGTAAGGGTTTACCGGTGCCCTTACTGGTACCGGTAAACCCTTACCGCCTACCGTGTAATGAGGCCCAAAGGTTTTTATGCACGTTTATAAATGAAAATGTCACAAGCCATTGTTTTAGAACTATTTAAAGCTTTAAAACACAAAAGACAAACCCAGATTAAATGTGTTAAATCACATCGATTGGTATGTTGGTTCTTATATACTTCCCTGTATGATGGAGAGAATGAAGCTAGAATCATTCCCATTTTGCATAACACCCTTTTATAATATTTTGTTTAAAAATTATCATGCTTGGTAATGTGATTTGTGTACTTTACATGTCCGTTTTTTTATGAAATGAGATTGTTTTAGTTCATGGTAAGAACTGTAAAAGAAAGTGTTCAAATGCAGAAATTGCAGAGTTGGCACAAATCCCAGCTTCAACCCTTAACCAATGTGTGATCCTGGGCATCTCATTTAATCTTGTATTGCCTAACCTCTCAACACTGCCAGTCCCTAAACCTTTCAAAATTGTCAGCCCTTACGAGTGATTTCCTTCTCATGGTATGATCTTCATAAAAGCCTTATTTATGCTTTCACTGTGTTAATAGTGAGCATATATATATATATATATATATATATATATATATATATATATATATATATATATATATATATCAAACCACAGGCATTTGTTCATTTGATATCTAATGGCAACACTTCTAATCTCAGCCTGTCTGGATAAAGACACCTTGCTGGTAGCTTCTAATCTGCCTCCACTATCCATGCTACGGTATGTTTAGCGTTCTCCTTCCTTCCAAATGGTGGTCTCTATCCATGCATGAGCACTTTTACATTCTGTGAGGCAGCTAATGTGAGTTCTCTGTCTATCATGGGTTACATGTACCTTTTACATACGGTACTACATTAACACTACATCTACCTTCCTGGATGTCATTAATAAAAAGTATCCTGTATGTACTAGAACAGTAACCCCTTTGTTGACTGCTAATGTTGGTCTTCAAATGCTACTTGTTTATCATTCTGATTAGAGCAAGAATGAAGAGGGCAAGGGGACTTAAAGGGAGTAAAAGTGCTTATTATGCTGCGAGACAGCATATCAACCTATAGGTTGGGAGCATGAGTGGTGGAGGTTGAGGGGCGCAGCCAGTATTCTTGATCCCTTTGGTTTGGTGGAGGGGGGCCCCAAAGATGTCCGTGCCCAGGGCCCCAAAAGTGCTTAAGATGGCCCTGGGGAGGATGAGAAGACCAGTATATCGTCTAAATAGACAACTACCGAGGCATATAACAGGTATGAGAAGATCTTATCAACAAAACGTTGGAACACTGCAGGAGCATTCACAAGTCTAAAGGGCATTACCCTATAGTCAAAATGTCCCAGAGGAGTCCTAAAGGCCGTCTTCCACTCATCTCCCTTCTTTATTCTCAACAGGTGATAGGCTCCCCGAAGGTCTAGTTTAGTGAAGATGGTGGTCCTTCTACGGCTTCTAATACCTCCTTTATGAGGGGCATAGGGTACCTATCTCGGATAGTCAAGCTGTTCAACCCGCGATAGTCTATACAAGGTCTCAGCTCCGAGGTACCCTTCTTAGGAATGAAGAACATTGAGGCCCCTGCTGGAGAATGAGACTCTTGAATTAAGCCGTTTTGTAGGTTGGCATCTAAATACTCCTTCAATGCTCTTCTTTCCGGCGTGACATAGGATACATGCAACCAAAAGGGACAGACACTTCAGGCTTCAGGTCTATGGTGCAGTCTTCAGCTCGGTGTGGGGGTAAGGAACGGGGTAGCTTATCTTCAAAGATTTCAGCATACTGCTGGTAACAGGATGGAATCATCTGAACCACTGCTGTGGAAGTCGAAACTGTGACTCCTTTTCCCAGCAACGGAGAGGCCTGGGATAGACATGATGTCGAGCAGTACGGGGATAGAAAACATATGGTGTTTGCAGACCAATCAATCCTGGGATTATGTATGCGTAGCCAGGGTATGCCCAGGATGACCGGGAAATGGGCGGCTCTGATCACATCAAAGGTGATTTGTTCTTGGTGTTGAAACAGGCACATGATGGCTGGACCTGTCTCCTTGACGATGGGTCCGGATGAAAGGGGCGTTCCATCCACACCTTCTACTGGCAAGGGGCTGATCTTCTGGCGTAGGGGTATACCTTGTTCTTGCGCCCACTAATATCAATGAAATTCCCTGCCGCACCACAGTCCAACATAGCCAAGATTTCCACTGAGGAGGTTGATTCAAATGTAAGGCGAACCGTGAATTCCATGAGTCTATGGTCATCACCGGAACTATCCTGTTGAGTAGGGTTGCAGGGATTCTTAATCTCTGCCTGGTTCCTTTCCCTGCTCAAGACCGGGGAGACACGTTTCCCGAGCGTCTCGGGGGTACCTCTGGACAATTACGAAGCAGATGCTTAGAAGATCCGCAGTACATGCAGAGACCCTGGTCTCTACGTCTCTTCTGTTCGTCTGGAGTCAAAGGACCTCTACCTGTTCCAATTTGCATAGGCTCATCCGACTGTGGTCGGGTAGGGGGATTCGCCACGGGTATACCTACAGAGGGGGAGGTCTAAATTTCCTTCTTTCCAGCTTCCACTCCTGCAATCTGTATTCCAACTGAAGTGACGTCACCAGTTCTTGAAAGGAAGCAGGACATGCCATCCTAGCTAGCTCGTCCTTAAGTTCATCATGCAAGCCTCGATGAAAAAGAGTCTGTTGCACCGAGTCTGGCCACCCTGTGTCCGTTGCCAACTTTATAAATGTGGAGGCATAAATCTGTACATAATGATTTCCTTGACGGATATCCAGAAGGGCTTCAAAGGAAGAATATTGGACCTGTGGTCTATCGAATCTGGTTCGCATCAATTGAGTAAACTGAGTGTAATCATTTATTGTTGGATTTGCCTGAGCTATCAGTGGAGTTGCCCAGCCCAAAGCATTGCCCACAAGGTTGGGAACAAGGAAGCCGACCTTAGCTTTATCTAGTTCATAAGCCTTAGGTCGAAAAGTAAAGTAAATCATACAAGCGTCCAGGAATTCCTTCAGGAGCTTGGGACTTCCATCATACTTCCCAAAGGAAAACATCAGGGGGGGTACATCGACTCGAAAATCTTCTCGTGCCGCTACTTGCTGGCGTAAATTAATGTTCTCGGTTTGGAGATTCTGAACCTCAGCCTGCAGGCCCTGTATAGCGGTCACCATCTCCTGGTATTGCTCCAAGGAAGCCATGTTGATTGGGTGGCGTTGCAAACTGTCAAGGTCTGTAGTTTCTTCCCACTGAGTCTCCTCACCTGGATCTTTTGTGGAGCTAGATGCCTTCTGTCTCCTCCTTCTGTCCTTCTTGGGATTCTCTGCTTCGTCGTCTGTCTTGGTAGTTCTTCTTCCCTTCTTGCGCTCGTAGAGGTAGGGGCGGTCTCCTCCCCAGGCCACCTTGACCGTCGATAGGACTGACAGTCAGGTGAACCCAAGGGAGCCCGTCCCTTCAAACAGGGAAAAAGCCTGAAGAGGCAGAAAAAACCCTGTGTAGCTGCAGGTAGTATTGGCCAGGCAGAACGGAAGTAGAAAAGGCTGGTACTGTCTTGCAATGAAATGGAACTGCAGACTTCAATTGGTAGTGGTAAATCTCTGGTCTGTCTCTGGAGGGGAAGATTTCCAGGTAGGTAGCTCTGAGTATGGCTGAAGAATACCTAACCAATAAAGTATGGAACACACTGCTGACAGAAGGTACCTGAGGAAGAGGGACTCCGTCAGCAGTATGGACAGATAGAGTAAGTAAGAAGCGAGAGATAATGAGAGTGAGAGAGCGTGAGAGAGAGAGAGAGAGAGAGAGAGCAGGCGAGCAAGCGAGAGAGAGTGAGTGCGAGAGTGAGCGAGCGAGAGAGAAAGAGAGAGCGTGGCGAGCAAGCGAGAGAAGGAGAGAGAGAATGAGAGAGTGGACGAGCAAGAGAGGTAAAGGGAGAGAAACCTGGGCTACAAAGTGGCGGACACCGAACACACCGCGGGCGGGTGCCGGAGAAAAGGAGCCGACAAAAGGGAAACGCAGATGTGCCAGAAGATGCTGTAGGATGAAAGAAGGCACAAAGGAAGCAATACCACAGAAGAAACCGGAAAGGCGGCAGCGGAGAGGCTGACCGAAGACACAGGTGAGCAGGGAGAACTCGGAGCGGGGAAAAGGACAAGAGAGGCGAATGCGGAAACAATTCCCCAGTCGGGAAGGCAAAGGTAAAACTGAAACAGAGGGAAAACATTGAGGAAGCACGCAAGGTGAGCACTGCTACGCGGGCGAACCTCAAAAGACCTACGAATGCGAGTTGCAAGGCGACTCGCAGGGGGGCGTGGCCTCCTTATGTACCTGCAGCCCAAAAAAGACTACCATGTCAAGCTGACCTGCCGTGGAGACCTAATAGCGCCTCCATCTTGCCCATAGTTTCCACGGCCGCGATGTGACACAATTCCCTTCTGAAAAAGAGTACCTACAGCAACCCATACACATGTTTCAGCCTTGTTGGGCCTCATCAGTGAGATGGAGCTGTGCCTCTATGAGCACAGTGAGCAGGGGGTCCACGTCTGAGTTCCCCCAGGTAACTTAGGGTGACCAACCCCCAGTTCCTTGCAAACATTTTTAAAAAGATGGCAGGTGCCCCTCTCTAGAAAGAACATGGCATGATAACCTGTTCTGTTTTTTTCCCACTTTGAGAGTCCGCAACCATCGCTTTTTGCTCACGGTACCTTTTACAGATGGGAAATGTCCATTTGCATACCAGTCTTTGTCCCGCCCACATGGGCAGTCCAGCACAGAAATGCTATGGCAATTCCCTTCTGAACAAGATTATCTACAGCAACCCCATACACATGTTTCAGCCTTGTTGGGCCTCATCAGTGAGGTGGAGTTGTGCCTCTCTGAGCACACTGATCAGGGGGTCCACGTCTGGGCTCCCCCAGGTAAGTTAGGGTGACCAACCCCGAGTTCCTTGCAAACAATTTTCAGAAGGTAGCCGGCACCCCTCTCTAGAAAGAACATGGCATGATAACCTGTTCTGTGTTTTTTTCCCAACTTTGAGAGTCCGCAGGCATCGCTTTTTTTTGCTCACTGTACCGTTCACAGATAGGAAATATCCATTTGCATATCAGTCTTTGTCCAGCAACAATAGAAGATAGAGACAGACGAGAAAGGAAGAGAGAAGAGGAAGAAGAGCAGGAATTAAGTGACAAAAGAATACATAGACAAAGAGAAGAAGAAGGAATAGCAGAAGCAAGGTTGGAAGAATGAAGACAAGAAGACGAGAGAATTAGAAGGGAGGCAAGAAAGCAAAAAGAATTAGATGAAGAGTCAGAAGGAAAGAGGAGACAATATGATGGGACAGAATGGAAGAGTTCCTTCCATTAAAGGGGGCAATGTCAGGGGCACCTAGAGTAGCACTAGACAAAGAGATCTTTGATATAGGAAGTATCAGAGACATGACCGATAAGGCCTATCAAGAATTAAAGGAGAATAGCAAATTGGGAAGCCGAGGAAAGGGAGCTCAATCCCTAGCATTTCAATTATGAGATGAAGGAGAAAATCTGTTCAGCCTCGAACACAGAGCCTTATCCTTAAGTAGACTGAACTTGGATAAGGGTAAAGGGGACGAGAGTCAAACTAGTTGGGGAATAGACATGTCAAATGAGGAAAGAGAATCCTACCGTGGGGAAGCTGGAGGAGGTGCATGTGTCCCAGAGGGAAGCCTGCTGGAAGACAAGGAAGTAAGATAGTCCAATCTAGAGCAACCTAAGGAAAGGACGCCAGATCCTATAGCATACCCAGAGCGTCCAAGAGGACGATCGTGTAGTGAGAAAAGGGACTCACTGCCATATATAACCAGGTTAAGGCCGCTACCAGCAAGGAGACGGTCAGGGACCATTGTCTGTGCCATGGATAGGCAGACGATGGGAGCCGATTGTGGATTAGGGTTCACACAGTTTCCAATATTGGAGAAAGGGGGAGCAAGACCACAGTATATTCCATGGCCACAGATGGATAAGGATCATTTAAGATGCAAACTCCCAAGTTTGACATCGGGTGCAGGAAAATTGATGTATGAATGAAAAAAATTACAGGAGGAAACATGCTGGCGATAGGAGACATCAAGGGTCTCTTAGCAGCTATTCTTGGGGAAAGAGCTGATGACATATGGAGGAGATCAGGCTATTCAAGTGTGACAGCACAGAACACAGCGCACGATGGAGCGCCGGTTAATAATTGCACAGCAGATGCTGGAGAGCTCTTAGGGTACATTATCTTGACACATCAGGTATGGGTGTGATTATGACACGTAAGATGAAAGAAGATGAAGACCCTATTGCTTACATTCAGGACATTCAAGAGCGCTGGACTCTTGAAACGAGGGAGCCGTGGGAAAAAAACAGTGGCATTATTTTACCACATTTGATGTCAGGGGTTGCCCGAGCAAGTTCAGAGGCAAATGAAGAAACAAGTGGGGATGGAAATGAAGCAATGGGATGAAATACAGCTGAAGATAGTACATCACTGTCGGCTATTTCAGGAGAAAAGCAAGAAGATGAGGAAAATTGAGGAAGCTATATTAGTTCAGATAAATTGTCAAAGTATGCCATAGAAGGGGGCGATATTGACAAGCGAAGAAGGGCTGGGAATATAGCAAGCAGTGGGTACATCACAAGTGAATAATCAGCGCCCGATGGATGAAGGAGGAAATGGGTTCATGCCACGAGGTAGAGCCATTGGCTATAGAGGAAGGGATGGATTCCAAAACAATCAAGGTGGGTTTCAGAGTGCACAGAATAAGAATCAGAATATGCTTGAAGGATTTAACTAAGGGGGATTAGTCAGGAGGCTTCCTCCTATGTTGTACTTGTGGGATGACAGGACACATTCCACACATGGAAGCAAAGGGAATGTACAGAATGGCCAATTCTCAAGAGGAGGGACAGCTTATCCTCCACCATATAGCACACAAGATAGGGAAGGGTTTGCCCAAGATCAGACAGTGTATCAGACACAAGCGCCGCAAGTGCAACAGACACAACAACCACAGCAAGTGCAACTGAATCCACCGCAAGGGCAGTCGCAACATGCCACCATTCAGAGACAACAGTATGCAAACACAGGACAATTACTGACACCCATAATAGGAGGTGCCCCTGCAGTGGCAAGGAATCCTTTTACAGGTACAGGGGTATGCATATACCCACAATAGGACAGCTCACAGGGTGACTTGATGTGTTCAGTACTATCAGTGACAGCAGACCCCCAGGAGGAATCAAGGGTTGATGTGACGATAGGAGGCAAATATTTTTCATTTTTAGTAGACACTGGGGCTACTCATTCATGTATACGAGAGGGAAAATATCCAATTTCAGGAATTGCCATGAATGCTCAAGGGTTCTCTGGAGCTACGGGTCGAGTTCCTTTACTGATGAATTACCAGTCTCTATAGGAGAGTGTGAACTGTCTGTTCCATTATTGTATTCACGACAGACACTGGTTAACATTTTGGGAAGAGATTTGATGACAAAACCTAACATGACAATTTCTTTTACTGACAAAGGGATAGTGTGTTCCACTCCTGGAATACACTACATGAATGTGGGCGAATTTATATTGCCATTCACAGGGCAAGTGGCTATGCAAGGTGTACCAGGAGAGCCAGAGATTTTTCTTTATGGTATGAGCATTCTATTGACATGGCTACCTGGCTTAGTGGGAAAGACTATGAGGATGCTTAATGAATTCTTGTTTAGATGACAGATACCTATGGACGAAGAGGGGGGACAGGCTATCCCTCTAGAATTAGAAGCAACCATAGTACGAAGGGAAATGGCGATGCTTGAAGGAACAAACATTGAGGGTAGATCATGGAGAACAGTAATAGTTCCTGAAGAAGGGTGCAGGTTGACTAACATAACTGATGATGACATGTTTAAAGATGATCCAGGAGATGATGAAGTAGTGTTCTTTGTGAGCATGACATACTGGATAAGAATAGAGGAAAGGGAAATCTGACAGCGAATGACAATAATGTGGCAGCATCCAGCATTTTTTGACGAAGACTTGGAGAAGTGTCTTATGGACCACAGGCCTTTATGATGTAGGACTATTGGGGGAATAGGAGAAGTTAAAATAAAGCTGAAGCCAGGGGTGATTGTACCTCGAGCAAAACAGTCTCAAGAGACCGATGAGGGTATATTCAAGACTATCATTGTGCAATACCGCGGTGTATCCTGTGAAAAAGTCAAAGGGAGGGTCGTGGAGATGAATACAAGATATGACACAGATTAACCAGATTGTAGAGACAGAGTTTCCTTTCATTCCAAACCCACCGACGATACTATGAAGTATCCCAGTGGAAACACGATATTTTATGGTGATTGATGTGAAAAATGCATTTTTCTCAATCTCGTCGCACAAGTATTCGCAAGACTTGACTTCATTTACGTTCCACCAGACTCGCCTGGAACACACTAGGCTGCCTCAAGGGTGCTGTGAGTCTCCATCTATCTTTAATAGGGTCCTACAGATGGACTTAGGAAACAGTGATTTCGAAAAGTACTGTGATAAAGTATGTAGATGCCATTTTAATTTGTAGCACTACAGAAGATGAGTGCAGAAGACAGGACTCAATTCAGATGATGAGTATTCTAGCAGAAAAGAGATACAAGTTAGACAAAGAGAAGCTACAGTATTGCCAAGAAGAAGTGTTATATATATAGGGCAATTGATCTCACATGAGGGAAAAAAGGTGACACCTGAAATGGCTGAGGCGATTATGAAAACCACAAAACCGTGCACAGTGAATCAGATGCACAATTTTTGGAGCTATGCAATTATGTTAGAGCCTGGGTGTTTGATTACAGTTCGTACACAAGACCCCTTTTGTAGGCTTTAAAGAAAGCACATATGAATGGTGTTGCAATAGAATGGACTGAGGAAAAAGAGGAAGGATTTGAGGAGTTGAAGAAAACAATTTGTTTTGGAATCCACAACTATGCTGAGGAGTTTTTCTTATTTTCGCACATGAATGGGACAGTCATGACTGCAGTGCTTACACAGAGGACCACATTGGGGCATACACCTCTAGCATATTACAGTGGGATTTTAGATCCAGTTATGAAAGGACACTTTCCATGCAAACAGTCACTGGCAGCCACCGCATAAGCAATTGAGAAGTCTACAAGTATTGTAATGGGCTTCTCTATGACACTTTTTGTGGAACATGCTTTGTTTGTCATTTTAGAGAAACCCATTGACTGCCTTTGTGATGTCAACTGTACATGCAGCACTAACACGTTGGAAAAGGAGGGGCTACCTCCGAGCGGATGGCAATCCAGTGCAGCACACATCCTTATTGGACAGGCTTATTAAGGCACTGCAACTCCCAGTAGCCATAGCGATAGTTAAACGCGCAGCGCATACTAAGCAGCCAGACTTTATTTCTTGCGGGAATGAAGCCACAGATGCAGAATCCAAAAGGGTTGCGTATTCACCAGTTATCTCAAGTTTTGATACTCCAAATGTCAAAGAGAAGGTAGTCACGACTATGGTAATGCGAGAAGGGTTTAATCATTTGCCAAAGACCCAATTAATGGAGATTCAGGGAAGTGCACCGCAGGAAGAGCAGGAATTAAGGAAACAAAGGGGGTGTTCTTTATCCCCCACTGAAGCATTATGGTGACAGGATAGCACTGGAAAGGCAGTGATGCCAGTAGCATTGTTAAAGATTGCGATATAACAGTTGCATTAGCCCGCGCATGTAACTAGGGAGAGACTTGTTGCAACGATTGCGGAAGACTGGTTAGTTCCGAATCTGTTAGAACACATTGCATTCTATGCAGTGAACTGCATCGTATGTCAGAGGTTTACTGCTGGACATACACTGAGAACGATTAGAGGAGTAATTCCTCGACCGAATGGTCCTTTTCAGCATTTACATATTGATTATGTTGATATGATGCAGGTGTGTAATGGAAACAGGTATCTGATGGTGGTGGTGTGTCCCTCCTCCAGGTGGATTGCAGCAGGTCCATGTACACACGCTGATGCCACTTGCACAGCAAAGTTTTTAGTATGTGAATTCTTTCCAAGATGGGGCGTGTGTGAAGTGCTGAGATCTGATAGTGGGCCACAATTTGTCAATTAAGTGTTAGAATAGATAGGACTATTGTTGAACATGGAGCACAAGTTTTCTATTGCTTATCATCCACAAGCGAACGGGATATGTGAGAGACTCCACGGCCTCCTTAAAGAAAGGATTGCCAAGCTCAAGCTAATGTTGAAAAAGGGATGGCTATATTGCCCGCCCTTATCTTTATATGCCCTAAGGAATCAGCCTGGGTTGGACCACCACCTCACACCCCATGAACTAGTAACAGGGAGGCAAATGAGAATGCCTCTTACACCTCCATCGAGGAGTAGAAGTGATGCCCAGAATGCTGCGAAACTGCTAGGTGATGAGCTGCACGATTATTTGACATGTTTGACCTCTAGCATCTCTCTCATTTCAGATCAACTCAAGTGCCAGGTGGGTCGGTCTCAGAACACAGATGAAAACCATTCAGCAACTGGATCTCCTGAAATACTATCAGCTCCTAGACTATTTGTTGGCGACACTGTGCTAATAAGAAACTTCACTAGGAAGTGGCATGAGCTGAGATTTAATGGCCCCTTTTGCGTTGAAAATGTCACTTCCTCAGCAGTTAAAGTCCAAAGCAGACGAGTGTGGCTTCATTTAAACGACATGAAGCTATATACCGGCAAGACCGCACCACCCCCAACTTTCGATTTAAGAAGCAAGACAAGAAGAAGAATTTGATTGTGTGCGACTTGATCGATGACATAGAACAAGGACGATAAAGCTACTAGTTGATAAATGCAGATTTGCATTTGGACTGTTACTCAACTTGGCACTCCTTATAGATATTCTAGCAAGCGTGCAATCCATGCCGAGAGTCACAGGAATCTTTTGAAAATTGGACTTTAGAAAGTTATTGATGTGTCACAAATATGCCTAATCTCGAGTTTGAGTTTGACTGGAAACGCAAGCAATTTCCAGACTTGTTTCTCACTGAGTTTCTATTTGGTTGAATCTATGGTCCTAAAAAACAGAGATGCTCACAGACTTATGCTTGCTGTTTTCAGGTTTATCCTTCAAGCTTATCCTGCTCTTGTCAGACGAGATGTTGATATTTGCACTTTTTTACAGGATCCTAAGAATGGCCCTATAATAAGAAGACTTCTTGTAGCAGTAATAGAAGAAATATTACAGCTACCAGATCTATTGTAGCTGCAGGAGCAAAGTATGTTTTCCTTAACAATTGAAGTAAAAATTAGGAATGTTGAAGCTGGCACCATTTTGGGGAATGAACAAGCCCAACCAATTCCAGAATGCCACAAGTGGTGTGGGTTAATATTCTAGTGTATTATATATGCAGGTTCAGTTTCTATCTTTGTCTTCCATTTTCTCTCGGGTTCACACTCTCTATTTCATTAGTCCAGATAAGACAGATGTCCCTTTGATCCTCCCCACTCCAGGAACTTTTGTAGATGTTCCCATTACCGATGATCCAAAACCCCTTGTGTTGGCTTGCCGTATAAAGCTTCTTTAGAGTTGTTTCCATGGGCTTCAACTGTTCTGTTGGGGCGATACAAAAAGAGTGCAGAGGAAGATAATGATGGTATAAACACATATCTGGATAGCATAACACATCTGGCTAATAACATGTGGTACCAGCACATGAAAAAGGTGGTAGAGAGAACATCTAAGGAGAGTTGCTACGTTTGCACTCTCATGCCCTATGCCATGAATATCGCACAAACTTACATCTCTAAATAAATTCCAGAAAACGATGCCAGATGTCTTGTTCATCTTGCAGCATGCATGACCAGAGGACAGTTTCAAGGAAGTCGGGACACTCTGCGATGGGGAGCGGAATGGTCTTTTCCATTTCAGGATGATTATATCAGGACTACACAGATGGAACATGAACCTGCATGGAAAAGCAAAATGCTTATGTATCCAGTGACAGGACATGAAGAGGTAGTCATTAAAGAAATTGAGAAACTGAACTATCCTGCTAGAACAGAAATACCTTGGATGCCTGAATGCTGGGAACGATATCAGCTGTTAATCTATGGACGAGTGAAATCCAAGAAGGGATGGGAAGAAGGGCTGATGTCCTGTACAGCTCATTTACTAAAGGATGAATATATACGAGAAGTACAGAAAGTGAACAATGAATGTTTGAAGTTGTTGGCCAAGTATGCCAACTACTAACATGGGTCAAAGATGAATCAGGTCCAATGGTTCTGATGCCATTGGCAAATGTGACATTATGCTTTCAAAGAAAAGGAAAGAAATATGTGGGAAGTAACAGAGGCTGCAAAACTACAGTTGACGTTACTAAAATGGGGGAAGGAACAGCCGTCCTGATGGATCATTATTGGGCTTCTGGGTCCAGAGCCTACATGAAGCTGTCCAAGGACTGGGGAGGGACGTGTTCCTTAGTGCATATCCATGTTCCAGCGTTAATGATTCCACAGAGTGACCTGAACATTGGTGAATTTCCGAAAGCAGATGCTCATTTGAGAAAGAGGAGAGTGCTCAAATTTCTCAATTGAACAAAGAGGGAGAACTAATTGTCAGCAAAATCAATAGAAGCTTTTGATGCTATTCCATGTGAGCATAGGTTGTTTAGCCATACTGCTTCCGAATTTACAACTATCTTTATGCCAGGACAGACAATGGCTGATGCAAAGTGGTTTCAAATCACTCGCTGGGAGCTCTTGCAGATGATCAACACCACCATAAAGGGATTCAATGCTATCAAAGAAGAATTGAGGGTCATATGATTGATGAACCTACAGAACAGGTATGCACTTGACATGATCACAACGATTGATGGAGGAGTTTGCGACAAAAATGGGCCATCATGTTGCACATACATACCTTTGCACAATGGCGAGAATGGGACCTTGACAGAGGCCATAACGTTGCTGACGAAACTGCACAATCAGATGGAAGATAAGACAGAGGCCATTGCAGAAGACAGTTGGTTTGCATCTTTCCTGTCATGGGTTCCACAATGGATGGCGAAAATCTTCAAGTTTCTTGGAGCAGTATTAGTGATGATAATGTTTGGATTCTGTGTGATCAAGATAATAATTACACAGTGCAAGAAGACAGCAACGAAGGCAGTAGGAATGAAGAGCATGACAGGTGCTTAATTCAGGGTTTCGACCCAAGGAGTTGACAGATAAAGATATCAGAAAATATATAGAGGCCAGCATCTTAGCACCTGAGGGAACAAAGTTCCTACATGCAAGGAATCACAAGAGGTATGTGGGACAAAGGGTCTACTGTTATCCGAATGGACAGTGCAGTTATATGACCTTGAGTGTAGATGAACATGTAGAATCAGCAGGATCTCAGAAAGGAGTAGTGAAGATTTGGACACGGAAGATGCACTTCATTAAGGGAAGAAATCAAAATGTGGAGGTTAAGGAAGGTGTGGTCGATGAATCAACCAGAGGCCGCGTGTAGATGAGCAGCCGAATGCCTATGCACTAAGTCCCGCCCCTCTCCTACCTATATGCTGGAAGCCAGTAGTCACACCATGCATGGCACCTGTGATTGTGCCTATTCTGCTGAGAGTCTTTGAGAAAAGGTACTCACTAATAAAACCCTACCTGATATATCCCCGTAGAGATGACAATCTCTTGGAAGAAATCCCAGAAGGAATATGAAGATGAAAGAAAGAGAAGTTGGTGACGTCACAAGAGATGAGTGTGACGAACTGAGAAGAGTGGCTGAAGAAGAGGATATATGGATTTTATGAAATCGGATGACGAAGTAAAGAATGGAGCACACTTTCATATGCAAAGTAGAGTGCACATGTGAAGAGCACCGCAGAAAATGCAAGCCACTTAATAACTGTACAGATGCAGCAACGCAAGTAGACTAAGTGATCATAGAGCTAACCATGCATAGTGAATAGACTGCAGGCAGTGCCTCCATTATATAGAATGTGGACTTCGGTGTCACAACTTTAGTAAGCTTAAACCCACTAAGAAAGAAGTAACAAGGGCTGCGTGTCACAGCAAGAAAGCAGCTGGAATCGAGAAAGGCTATCTGGCTTGCTGTCAAAGGATGGAGCGCCCAAGAACTGGTATCGATCCTTGAAGAACAGTGAACTTGAGAGGCTGACTCACTCCTTGCTAAGGTGCAAAGAAAGAACACTATGAATGCCAAGTTTATTCATTTAATACAATTAAATGCTAGAAAAGGAGGCGAATTGCAGTCTTCTGTCACGTGGGCTATGGATTGAAATAGAAGGTGGGCATGCAGCTCTTGACTTGAGATAGCGCATGCTCACACTCCCATGTATTCCCAGGAGCAAGGATACTTTGCAAGGCCAAGTTCAAAGACAATCTGCATGTCAGAAGGCATGGGTGATGATAGCTGTTGGGCTAATTGGGTGGGGATGCATGGTCAAAGTCCACGCACTGACACCTGGGGTACCAGCTTACGTGCTGCTAGTGAGCCGAATGTTCCAGAAGGGCACGAGCATGCCAACCAATTATAGGCGGCCATATAACAAAGAGCCATATAGTTTGATAGCCAATGATGTACTGGGTATCTAATAAGTGTTGAAGAAGACTTGCACTAGGGGTGGGCATATGTTGTCCACCTGACGGTAGGGACCCAATCACAACCCAATCCCTTATAGAAAGTATACTTAGATGATTCCTTTAAGCCAACCACAACTCTGCGTAGGTTTTTCTCATTTGCCACGTAGTATGACATCACGTATGACAAGTTTTTAATATATAAATGTAATTTTTTATTAAATACTTTCAGAGTTCTCAATGAGATTATACTGTGCGACATCCGTTGATGTCAATTGTAACTCCCTGTTTTAGACAATTGATATTAAAACAGTTAAAAGAATTTGCCTTCTTCTTGAGTTGTTTTATTTGGTGTAAGAGTTACTCTGCATCCCATCTACTGCACGATATTCTACTTATTTAAGGGCCATAAGCCAACATTATGTTATGTTGACTTAAACCACGCACTGCTACTACCCACGGGTAGTCTCCAGGTGCTCACTGGCTTGTGTATCCGTATGGGTTAGTCCAAGTGCCTAGGTTGTTTGTTTATGTGAATGTCGTGTGTGTATATATGTGTGTGTGTGTGTGTGTGTTTTATGTGTACATTGGCTGGTTTTTAAGGTTATGGTTGTGCACACTTGCTTGTTGTGTCCGTAGGGGTATGGTCAAGTGCCTGGGATTGTACTTGTATGCAAGTGTTAGTTATGTTGGGTGTGTGTGTGTGTTTGTGTGTAGTTTGGCTAGCCCAAGGGATGTGTGAAGGAGGGGATGAGTGTGTATAGTACAAGGGATGTGTGAAGGAGGGGAGCAGAAGTGGGGGGGTTAGTACATTGGGTACTCTCCATTTTTCTCAGTTGCTAATCTTCACGATTCTATCTAAATGTGACTCATGTCTATTCTTTACACATCTATCTAAATGGGAGGCAAGGCTAATCTTCACAAATCTATCTAAATGTGACGCATGGCTAATCTTCACAAGTCTAATGTGACACATGGCTAACCTTCACAATTCTAAATATGAAACATGGCTAATCTTCACACATGTATTTAAATGTGATGCAAGTTCATCATGAGCTTCAATCCAACAGCCCTTATGTGTTCAAAAAAGTTCCTCTGTGTTAAAAACAAAAAATGGAGTAATGAATAAGGCTAGAACGTAAGACACTCTCTTTTGTGACATATTCATATTTCCATGTTTTTACTAACCTTGAATTGATGATTTTGGGTGCAAAGGCTGAGATCGAGTTACTTCAAATAACTTCAATCTTGTGTGATTGCTCACTTGTAATGTTACTTTGATTTACTCACAATCCTGCAAAGTGTACAGCACACTCTTACTATATACTCGCTTTAATTTCTACAGAGACTGCAAAATCTCACATTAATACGTGTGTTAATCTTATTTACTAACCTCTCCTGCAGATGCGGCTAGCACTTCACTTTGAAATGATCGCAGAGCGAAAAGTTGGTTCTATGTGATTTTAGCAAAATGAAATTCAGAGAGGGCTGTTTTACTGAAAGAAAATGAACCAAAAATCTCTGATTTATTCTTTCGATTTGTGGGTTACAACCCCCCAAACTCCCTGTTTCCCTATGATTTTAAACCCACCCGAAACCCTCCCCACATGTTTTACCCCGTTACCGCACATATATATTTCTTTTAATTAGTTGATTTTTTTTTGGTGTTTTTATTTCGGTAAAATACCCCCTCTGAATTGTTTTCGTTAAAATCACTGGATAACAAAAAGTCACTCAAAACATGGTTGAAGCCATCTTTTTGTTATTTTCAAACCACCTAAGTACCTTCACAGTGAGTGTCTGTTGGGACCTGTCACGGCTCGTAAGCAGCCGGAGACAGGGAGTGTGAGGCCCGCGTGGAGAGGCCTCTCTGACGCAGCTCCAGCGGGAGTTAATGATACGCAGACACATTCAGCTTGTTTCACTGCCCCGGAAATGCCTCCGCGGAGCGGGGGCGGGGCCTTTATTGGACGCCTTGCGTCACCGCATAGCAGGACGGAAGGCGGACATAACAGCGTCCTCCAAGTTCATGTGCAGGATCGCACTATGGGCGCTGGGTGGCTGTCACTTGACGGGGGCGGGCAGTGGATTGTGGGAGAGTGGGCAGTGGGAGAGTCCTAATTTACCCGTCTGTTGAGAGAGCCCTCGAAGGCAATCCTCAGGTAGCTCTGCGGCGGGACCGATCGAGTAGGCCCTCGCGGCTCATTCCCAGATGACACGATGCACCAAGGCTCAAGGGCCCGCGGCCATCTTGGAATGGGCTAAAGTCCCTGGATTAATATGGGACATTATTCTTACATTGCCCGAAGGATAAAGGGCAGAGTATGATCCCTCACACACAGTGACACTCTTTGACACACGAATTAGCTAAATTAAACTCCCTGCGCTAACTCATCTGAGACCTAGTGGAAGCAGTCATATCTGAGCTGTGTCAGGGAATGCTTGGGTCTGTTATGCCCAGTCATCAACAAAACTCCCCTGATAGTGTTGTCTTAGTTGCATAAATCTGCTACTGTACCCAAGTGAGCCCAATTATGTAATGATTTATTCACACCTATTAAGTACAGAGGGCCATGACCGACCATACGGAATGGTCTGTGGGGGGGGGGGGTATTGAGTGGACAATATTTCTGTCATGCCTAATAGATCCAGTGGAGCAAATTGCGAATTCCCCCACCCCATCATTCCCTATGGTAGACCATGACCCTCTCTGCATAGTAGGTGCGACTAAGTCTATAATCTCAAGGAAGTATTCGGTCCCACTGCCGAGCTATCTGAGCTTTCCGTGCGAGGGCTCTCTCAACAAACAGGTAAGTTAGGACCCTCCTGCCTGTTAGAATCCATTGCCCCATCAAGGGAGAGCCACCCAGCACCCATAGTGTGATCCTGCACAAGGGCGTAGAGGACTCTCACTGTGAAGGCACTTAGGTGGTTTGAATATTACAAAAAGACGGCTTCAGCAATGTGTGCACCACAAGAAGTTGATCAATATAATAAATGGCTCTATCGTGTGTTTCCACAGATGCAAGCTTTGGAGTGACTTTTCGCTCTCCGATCAATTCAAAATGAAGTAACAGCCGCATCTGCAGGAGAGGTTAGTAAATAAGATTAACACACATATTAATGTGCGATTTTGCAGTCTCTGTAGCGCTGATGAAATTAAAGCGAGTGAATAGTAAGCGTGTACTGTACACTTTGCAGGATTGTGAGCAAATCAAAGAAACATCACAAGTGAGCAATCACCCACGATTTAAGTAATTTGAAGTAACTCGTTCATCTCAGCCTTTGCACTCAAAATCATCAATTCAAGGTTAGTAAAAACATGGAAATATGAATAGGTCACAAAAGAGAGTGGCTTACGTTCTAGCCTTATTCATAGCTCTATTGTTTGTTTTTAACACGCAGAACCTTTTGAACACATGATGGTTGTTTGATTGAAACTCATTAGGAACTTGTCCATGTCCTAATGAAGGCCGATTTAACTCTTTGAAGAACGATGTTGGACTTTACAAACTTGATGTAGTGATGAACAAATAATAGAAGCTGGAACAGGTCACTTGTCTCTTTGTCGAACAATAGGGTTGGCACTTGCAGTTGGCGCATATCCTGGTATATCACATGGGTCATGAATCCCAAAGAATTATGAAACCAGCAGGTATCGTAAAAGTTACTTCACAATTGGGTTGTTTATTGGTTTCATTCTTTATTCAGAGTGACAATATGCACTTGCCCATTATGTGCTGACAAGTGTTTCGACCAATGCTTGGTCTACTCTACGCTGGGCTCAGTATCATGCATTTAGTGTCATTCTTTATTTAATAGTCCATCATACATTGTGTGTACTAACAGGAACACGATTTGTAATTACATGATTAAACAAATCAAATTAGCACAATATGTAATCAAATATTGGACAGAGGAATATAGAGGGTTGCCATGGATGGGATTGTTATGGGGTAAGGTAGATGGAAGGAAAAAGAAAAAGAAAAGAAAAAAGAAAATTGTCAAGTTTAATTTCCAAGGAACTGTTAAATCAGTTTGTTACAAATTGTGTTCCTATTAATACACACAATGTGTGATGAACTATTAACTAAAGAATGACACTAATTGCATGATATTGAGCCCAGCCTACAACAAGACCAAGTATTGGTCGAAACACGTGTCGGCATAATGGGCAAGTGCAAATTGGCACCCTAAATGAGGAATAAAACCAATAAACAAGCCAATTGTGAAGTAACTATTCAAAACCTACTGGTTAAATATTTTGTGGGATTCATGACCCATGTGATATACCAGGATATGCGCCAACTGGAAGTACCAACAATATTGTTCTACTAAGTTTAAGGTACAGGGATACCTTAAAAGGCACTAAGGGCAGCAGTCCGCAACAAATTGTATAGTCTGGACTAAGCTCAGCTAACCTGGCTTACCTACACACTTGATATACACTTCTTGCTTGTTTTCATAATTAATTGAAAATCCACAACTGATATCAGTGTATGCACTCTATTGGGCACATGATACTAACCCCCTTCCACTACCTGCCCATTGGGTGATGTTATGTTCTAGCTTGCAATAATGGATTTTTCTACCAGCTTTTAACAAAACTGTATTGAAATAAAGGTGTACCTTTTTAAGTGGTTCCCTAACGCTTAGGCTGATGCTTTTGAAACTAATTTGTGCATCTTTTTTCCATGTTTCATATAAAATGGTGCGAAAGGGAGGGGTAGTCGGTTTTCACCCTTTTGTTCTCTTCTCTCTCTCTCTGCAGGCCCTGCCATCACAATGGCCATCTTCAGCTTGGGCCTGATCAGAAGTTACCCCTTGCCGCCTTGAAATGTAAAGTCTTTGTGCTCCTTCTTTCCTTGATATTTACCTGGGAGGAGAGAAAAAACAATCTCTTCCTCCGGACCTTTTTGTACCGGCCTCCTCCTTTTTGCAACTACCATGCCCACATAGTTTATTGTCCCGCCCTTCTATCGCTTCTTGTTGATGTGCCCCAATAACATTGCCCCTGCCAAGTCCATCTCCTGTCTTCTTTCCCATATCCTCCTCTTGGTTTGTGCCCATTTTGTGCTTGCTGCCCTCCCGACTTGTCCCAGCGGATAGTGGGTGAAGAGGTGGATGGCGTGGCTCCGGCAGAGTGGTCACCACCAAGGTTGCTTATTGGCCCCCTTAGGTTTCCCTGCAATTTACCAGTTTGAACCACATTCCTCTGAAACTGGACACCACATTCTGGTGATGGATATTGCAGTCTGCTCCTCTTCTGCTAACGGATTATGTAGTTGTCTCCCTTTCGAAAGAGTGTGCTAGTTGTGTGTTTTGCTCCTCTATTGTGCCTTGTGGTTTTGTGTCCTCCAGTTGATGGGGCATGTGGTTTTCTCTCCCCCAGGTGCTGCGTCTTGCTTGGATTACTTACCGGTAACCTTCATTACTCCTAGTCCTACTCTTCCTTGTCTCAGTACTCAAACATGAGGTGGCCCACCTGCCTGTTATTGTAACAGCCCCTTTCTAAATCTACCTGCCTCTACTCTCCGCCCTCTGCAACTAATCCAGAACAGGACTGCGAGACTTGTCCTTGGCCTCAAGCCCTGGGATCGTATCTCTCCAGCTCTGAAATCTCTTCACTGGCTCCTAGTGGATGCAATGATTAAATTCAAAACCCTCTGCATTGTCCACAAGGCTTTCTGAGGCCTGAGTCCAAAATACCTTCAGCTATTCCTCCGCAAATACCTCCTCTCTCGAGCTCTTCACTCCTCTACCTCTAACTCACTCAGGGTCAGTCGTTTTTCTAAGAAACGAGCTAGAGGTAGATCTCTGTCTTCGGCTGGGTCCTCCCTCTGGAACAGCCTCCCTGCCACTCTAAAACTTGAGGAGAACCATCTCCTGTTCCGGAAGCACCTCAAGACCTTCCTCTTTTCTTCTGCCTTCGCTCCCCCTCTCCCCTGCTGATCTGTTCTCTCTTGGCACCATGCACCTGGCCACCCTCTGTCTTTTGGGCCCAGGTACCTGCTCATCCTGTCACCCTCCCGCACTGCCTCCGGGCCACCCCTTGCACTGGGATCTGTAGCTGTACCCATACAGCCCCCCCTTTTTCTTACTGCACTTTTCGGACCTACCCTGTCTGCTCCCTTAAACCTAGCACTTGCAAATTGCTGGCTGCATTACCACTGTTTGTTGCCTTTATTATTTATTTATTGTTATTTATCTGTTTCTCCTCTGCTTCGCACTTTCCACCTCTCCCCCCCTTCCATGCACTTTTCCCCTCCCCCCTCTCCCATGCACTTGCGTGTTCTCAATGTCACTGGGCCTAGTAAAATCTCTGTTTTGTTCTCCCTTGTTCCCCTCCCTTGCCTTGTCGCGCTCTGAAACACTTGTGTACGAGTGTGATAGAAATAAAATATCAATCAATCAATCCCACAAGAACCCCTTTTCTATTTTTATTTCCCCTGGCCACACCCTTTCTTCCCCCTGCCTCTGGGCATAATAGCTCACCTCCCCCAAGCCACAACAGTAGCTAACACTGCCTGAAAGGCCCATTCCACAACGGGGGAGGGTGAGGCAGGAAACTCATACTGGGACGAGGAAGAGCTGCACTAGGAGTAATGAAGATTACCAGTAAGTAATCCAAACATTAACTCCACGTCCACTCTTCCTCGTCCCAGTACTTAAACACGAGGCATGACAACTCCAGAGAGAATGGGCTGAGATCACAAACACCACAGACCAACTGGGATATGCAACCCAAACAGCATCAATTTATTGAGGCATACATTCCAAGACAGTACCAACAAAGGCAAGTCACAGAAGTGCCACACTCAAGGCCCCAGCCCCAAAAGCCACAGCTTCCCTATGGTGGAGGTTCAAATGGCAGTGCCAAACAAACATGTCCGGGTCAGACCAGGTGGCGGCGTGACAAATGTCCTGAATATGTACCCCACGTTCTTCAGCCCAAGAGGAAGCCATCACCCGCGTGGCCCTACTTTGGACCCCCGATGGGAGGGGAGAACCCACAGAAGAATAAGCCAAGGAGATGGCATCACGCAGCCAGCGACTGATTGTGGGAACAGACGCCTTCTTCCCAGGGGCAGCACCACCAAACGTGACAAACAGGTTGGAGGGGGAACAAAGCACCCTACTGCATTCCAAATAAACTAGAACAGCCTACCTGACATCCAGAGTAGACCAGCGGACCTCCTCTGGGGAGGACGGAGAGTGAAAAAAGGAAGGAAGGAAAATCTCCTGCAAGGCGTGGAATTTGGAACCACCTTAGGAAGGAAGGAGGGGTAGCAGTTAAGGAGTAAGGCATCAGGGAGAGCAGCAGATAGGGTGCCTCGCAGGAGAGGGCACCAATCTCTCCCAATCTCTGGGCTGAGGAGCCACCAGGAAGACAGACTTAATGGTCAGAATCTTAAGACTCACCTCCTCCAATGGCTCAAAAGGAGAGGACTGCAGAGCCAGAAGAACTAAGGGGAGATCCCCGGGGGGCAACTCAGAAGCACAGATTGGCCTAGCCAAATTGAAACTCTTGAGAAGCCTCCCCACCAAAGAGTGAACACCCACATCCAGACCCGCAAAAGAGAGAATGGCAGCCCACTCAGCACGCAGGTTGGAGACAGAGAGACCCATGTTGAAGCCGGCCGGCCGACACTGCAGGACGGGAGCCCCAGAACCCAAGGTAGTGGAATAGCCCTGAGCCAGGCACCAGGACATAAAGTGCCCCAATGACGCTCATAGGCCTTTAAGGTGGAAAGACACCGGTCGCGCTGAATAAAGGACACCACCTCTGCAGAGAGACCCCCAGAGACTAGGCGAGCCCTTTCAGGTTCCAAGCCCCTTCGCCCCACCACTCCTGTTGGGAAGAACACTGGATCCAGACCCTCTGAGAGAGGAAGCATGGGAGAAATTGCCAGGTCCAGGAGGAGGGGAAACCAATAACTGTGTGGCCAAAGAGGAGCAACTGACATGACCTCTGAATGAGGTGCTGGAGGAGACACAGTATGCCAGAAGTCTGTGGATTGCTTCGATCTCGCCCATTCAGCTCCCAAGGGCCCAACAACCCCTTCCCCAGAACAAACGGAGGACTCAGCCAAGGGAAAGTTAGAACTGTCGTTTATTACAAAAACTGACAGGGATCATACAGGACAATCACAGATCTCCAGAATCTCCAATTCCACAAGACGTGTCTCCCTGTTTTGATGTGGAATTGTGTCAGCACCTGGGCCCTCCCCCAAAAACCTATCACTCACGTTTATTAGGTGCTCGGAGTGGTAGACCCTATAGATGGTCAGTGTACATCTTACTGTACTGCAAATTCCATGAGGCCTGCACCGTCCCCAAGAAACTATCTATTACATTGTTGCAGGGTCGCAGACTTACCATTGGTCCTTTCCCCCAGCCATCAACCTCTGGATTTCTGTCTCCTGATTGGCTGGAACTGGTCTCCCCAGACCTGGGACCCAGTTTGGTTGATATTGATATTGATATTGATATTTTATTTCTATTGCGCTCGTACACAAGTGTTTCAAAGCGCAATATCAGTCCTCTGTGCACCTCTTCAAGGTGATGTGAAATGTCTATGTGTTCCAATGTATCTGGTAGCAACACCACTTTTGCCTATGAGAGTACACTCCACATTGTAACATTGTTAACTTACTCATGTTTCACTTCTCATCTTGGTTGCTGAGAACTGTTCTTCTTCCCACTGCGGGTGAATACCCATTGTCTAGCTCGGCCACATCACGTGGTTGTGGACCACAAAATTGAGCTCTCAGGGTCTGCAATTATGAGGATTTATTCTGTTTTTCTGCAACTGGCTCCTTGTCGTTTAAAGTTTGGAATGTGCTTGTTTATCTCTGACCTTGGCTGTGAGCTCTGGCCTTTCCGTTCTGTGCAGCCTGGTTCTGCTTCCCTCGTCTGGTGTCCTGTGGCTTGAGGCCTTCTGTGATTTTCATTAGACTTATAATATGATTTCTACACACTTATATTGTGCTATATTTCCTATAGGTTAGTCATACGTGGTCCTACCAGGCTCCTTATATACTCCTGTCTTTCTATAGGGTTAGTTGCCATAACTATCTGCAAGCTTGCTCTGGATCTCTTTGTTGACTTGCGTTTTGCGTTGCTGCACTTGGCTAATGAGAAAATAATAAAAGCTTTGACAGTATGTATATGTATCTGTCCTCTATCTACAGAACTGTGTAAGCATGTTCTTTGTGTATACGAGTGTGTGTTTGTGTAAGCTGTGCATGGTTGTGAGTGTACCTTTATCTCAAATCGATTACAAATCATGCACCTCCACCAGTTCACTTCCACATCACGACCAGTAAGGAGAGGAGTCCCACAAGGAGCATCCCTATCTCCCCTCATTTTCAATTTCTACCTAAATCCCCTGCCCGCAATCATCCGCTTACACAATCGTACCTGCTACAACTACACAGATGACACCCAAATCAACCTCAAAATCCCAAGGCTCTAGCAGCCTGTACCTGTTGTCATGCCTCTTGTATATTGACCACTGGATGACAACCAACCACCTCATCCTCAACCTGGGGAAAACTGAAATCCTAGTGTGCGGGAAAACTGCCCTTCTACCCCAACCAATTCCATGGCCTCAAGACCTAGGACAAGCGCCGGAAATCTCCAAAGTGGTAAAAAACTTGGGATGCACATTAGACTCAGACCTCTCGCTCACCCAACACACAACTACTATATCCAAAACCATCTACGGATTCTCAGACGTAGCCTGCCCTATCTCCCATTGCTTCTCGGCCCATCAACTCCATCATCCTGTCCCGCCTAGATTACACAAACAGCCTCTACCTAGGTGCCCCAGCATCTCAAATAAGGAAACTGCAAAGAATCCAAAACGTGGCTCATGCCTGCTCATAAACCTACCAGCCAGAGAACACATCAGTTCCACACTAAAAGTCCTCCCCTGGCTCCCGACTGGTCGACGCGCTACTATTAAAGCCATGTGCATTACCCACCGAGCCGTCCACAACACCGGACCGGATTTCCTTCGAGACAAAATCATGCCCTTTCAGCCCTCAAGGAATCTCAGATCTCGCACAGCATTTTGCCTAGTGGAACCAGCTCACATCTCCTCGAGGCTGGGTGGATTCTCATTCTCCATCCAAGCACCAATCATCTGGCACTCCCTATCCTTAGCCCTACACATTGAAAACCATCTGAAATTCAGAAAGGCCCTATGAACCTGGCTCTTCCCATAATATCCCCCCTGAATCCACTCTGCCGGACCCAGTCAGGCCAGCCAATCATTCAGGACACCCTTACACCAATTACAACAAAGAGGCCGGCAACACTCGCAGCGGCTCACCTGACATACTGTCCCCCTGTACACAACATCCATTACCTAACAAATAGACCAGGGAAGCCAGCCACTGTCACTGTAGTACACCGCAATAAATTCACCCACCACAATCAGCAGGGGGCGCAGAAGCATCGGAAGCCTGATCCGGCGTCTCCCCTTCTCACGGTGAATTAAACGGCCTGAAATCAAATAAATTACAATTTTCTTCCTCCTATTCAGTGCATTATTGCCTACGATCACTTCTGGAATCACTGAATAAGCTTCTTTTCATGAATCACATCCTCATTTTTCTGGAACGCTACTTGCAGACTCTACTCTCTCCCTGCCTCACGCGCAGCAAGATGGCGATCTCTGCTTCTTTCTCATGAGACCGTTCCTCTGACTACTACCACTTACCTTCTGACCAACTGTCCACTCTTTCAGTTCAGCAGTGACCTCCCGCCAGACGACCGCTTCCAACCTTTGTGGCCAGGAGTGACCGGGTCCATTTCCCGTTGGCCCGCATCGCTGATCCGTCCCGGGCTACCGCTCTGGCAGCCCAACGGCGACCTCTGCCAAGCCATCTCATCTGATCATCAAGGCTTAGTGCGACTGGATCCTTTCCCCATTGACTCCCTGCAGCCCTGCCCTGCGGCTGCTGGGTCATCTTGTGGGGCTGTGCTCTTCTTGTTGGTGGCTGCACTCATTCCCTCCTCTGCTCCCTGCCCCTCGGTGGGGCCTTCTCTTCAGCTGCTGTTACTGGATTCTTCAGCTACTCGCCGCCCATCTCTCTTGCGGCCTTGACCCGCCTCCTTCTTCACTTGCTCTCTCTACGGAGACTTCCATCACAGACAGGGCTGCCGAACTGGTCTGCTGGACCGCTCCCCTGTCGCCAGCATTTATGACTCCGCCTGGTCCATCGGCTGGGCCCTTCTCTGTGACTGCTCTTGCCGAGCCCCTTAGCGGGGCGCTGCTCATCTCTTCCACGGCCTCACCCGCCCCCTTCTTCACCTGCACACTGGGCGGGACTACTGAAGCGGGCGCTACTGCTGAACCAATTTACTGGCCTGGGCCCCTCTCCCCATCTGTCGCAGCTCCGCCAGCTCCACCAGCCGGAGCCCTCTTTGGCAAATTCTGACCACCGATCTGGGCTACAGCAATCTCCCCACCGACCACAGACCTCTCTGTTGCCTCCTTCATCTACGGACCTTCCCTTGCTGACTCCCTTAACAAGATCCCCCTCTACAACCACTGCCTCCCCCTCCCCCGGCTGCTCCTCGCCACTGTCTTCTTGGGGACTTTCTCTGCCTAAGTTACTCTACACATCTGCCTTAACTGAGGCTTCCTTGGCGGACACCCTCATTACCTCAGCATCCTCCAATGCCTCCGAAACGGGCCCTTGTGTCAAGGTCCTTCCCCTCAGCATCTGTCTGCTCTCCCCCTCCCCCACCTCCTCTGTGAGAATCTCTCAAGGCACTCCCACTTTCCATACGATCTCGCTCCATTGCCTCCGGACTAGTGCACTATTATCTATTCCTACTGCCTACGCAACTCTTGTGCGTGTGATCTGTGGCCCCTTCGATCATCACCTTCGACTCTCTGGCCAGCCTATGTCTCCTTGGGACGCTCTCCTGCATTCCTGGCTACCCATATCTTCTTGGGACGGTATCCTGCACAACCTGCAACTGTTCACACCCAATTCACCTGTATGATTTATCAATTACTGTAGCCCATCAACTGTTCCCACTGCCTGCCTAAGCTGCCCACATCCTAACACCAAAACCTTTGTGCACCTCAATCGTAGTCCGTTATTACCAGTTTTGTTTATTAACAACCCCCACCTCATCATTAACCCCAACCTCCTTACACCCTCCCATTGCTACTGCATAACCACTAAGACCCATCCATTGACTGCACTGTGCTATTACCACCCATCAATACTCTCCCTCGGGCCTCCTACTTTCTGATTTAACTCCCATTACCTTCTTCCTTAACCTACCGCTTCCTTGTCCTCCCCTACCCCCCTGTCATTACACATCCTGAGACCTCCTACCAAGAGATTAAACAGCCAATCCCAGCCTGCCGGCTCCTACAACTTGTTTGTCCTTCCTTACTAGCCCAGTGACATCTCCCTGCACAGTTTCTACACTCTCACCCACGGAGAGCTTGGTACCTCCCATTTATGACCTACCTACCCACAACCTTTCCACTCCTATTGTGCTCTCAAGCATGTGTAATACCTCCTACCAGCCCCATCCTTTTCTCCCATCCATTCCCCGCTTCACTGCCTTGCTCTCCCCCAAAACTCTCTCCCTTATCATCATGACTATCTCTACTCTCAACCATCCCCAATTCCCCCACCCCGTATGATCCAGCACCCAAACACCTCAATTTGACTCCACAATCTCATCTAGCCCCAAATTACCAATATTTCTAACACCATCAACATCGCCCTATGGAATGCCAGATCACTTTGTAACAAAACCGCTGCTGTCTTGGACTTGTTCCTACGTCTGAACCTTCACCTGCTCTGTATCACAGAAACTTGGATTCCCCCCACAATATTTCTGTCCCCGCATCTCTCACTTCCTCTTCTTCCTTCGCCCACATCCCCCGACCCACAGGACGTGGTGGTGGCATTGGTCTTCTTTTCCATCCTAAGTGCCTATCAACTCCCTGTTCCCTTCCTCTTCCAGTCTTGCCTTCCTTTAAATCTATGTATAAAATCTTCAACTCTCCGCATGCCATTTCTTTTCTTATTTTCACTGTCCACCTGGCCCTCTCAGATCCTTCTACGAGGACATTGACCACCTCCTCGGCCTTATCCCCCCCAGTCTCCCACCTCTAATCGTTCTTGGCGACTGTAACCTACATCCCTCCACTAATCCCCCTACCTCTCCTCTCCGATCTATACTTGACTCGTACCTTCTTACCCCTCTCCCCTCCCCACCCACACACTTCTCCGGCCCCACTCTCGACCTTATCTTTATCTCCTCTTTCACCGCCTCAGCCATATCCACCCTCCCTAACTATCTTTCTGACCACTCTTTACACTCTGTCTCCCTCACTCCACCTTCCTCTTCTCCCCCCCTTCACCATCCGTCTCTTTCTCACAGCGCGACCTGTGTAACTTTAATCCTTCTCTTTTCTATGCCTCCTGTTCCTCTTCCCTCCCCCTCTCTCTCACTTCTCCTCTCTCTCTGCAAATGAGGCTTCTTCCGCCTTATCCTCTTCCCACACCTCCAGTCTCAACCACCTATACCCTCTCACCCCCTTCCACCCTCCTCGCAAACCTGCCCAACCTTAGCTTTCTCCTCACCTTTCCTCCATGCGCCGCCTTTTCAGACGCCTTAAACGACGGTGGCTTAAACATCACTCTGTAACCAACCAATCCACCTACTTCTCATACAACACCCTCTCTGATAATTGCCTCAATTCCACCAAACGTGCTTACTTCTCTGACCTTCTCTACTCTCATTCTTCTCACCCTCGCTGTATCTTCCAAACCATGACTCGCCTTCTCTCTCCTCCTACCCCCGACCATTCCATTGCCTCTCCTCGCTCAGCCACTGATCTGGCAAACATCTTTTCTCCAAGGTCCACACTCTACATCAAAACATTCTCCGCTCCCCTTCCTACTCTCCCCCTTCACCTCCTTCCATTACTCCATCCATTTACATGTCCTCCTTCACGCCTGTCACTCAATCAGAGGTTTCCCTTCTCCTGTCTAAAACTCACCCAACCACCGCCCCTTCTGATCCCCTTTCTACCTCTCTCATTCCCAAAATGTGCACCCTCCTTATACCCTACTGTATATCCTTCTTCAGCACCTGCTTGGTAATCTCTACCTTCACTTCTACCCCCAAACATGCAATCATCATCCCAATCCTGAAAAAGCCCTCTGCTAACCCCCATCTGGCTTCTAACTTTCGCCCCATCTTTCTTTTACCCTTCCTGTCAATGCTCCTTGAACGACTTGTCTATTCACAAATTTCCGCCTTCGTCTCCAACCTCTCTATCCTCCCCACTACCCAATCTGGATTTCGCCCTAACCACTACACTGAAACCGTTCTCACCTCTGTTCTCAACTCCCTCCTCTCGCTCTAAACACTCATCTATTCTCATTCTTCTTGACCTCTCTGCAGCCTTTGACACTGTAGATCACTCCCTACTTCTCGATTCTCTCTCTTCCTTTGGCCTTACAGACTCCATCCTCAACTGGTTCACCTCCTATCCATCCAATTGCCCCTTTTAATTTTCCTGGGGCGGCAACACCTCCCCCACCTACTCACTAAACTATTGTGTCCCACAAGGATCCGTTCTCGGCCCTTTTCTCCTCTCACTCTACACCTCTCTACTAGCTCCTATCATTTATTCCTTTGGCATCTCTCACCACTTCTACACCGACAACACCCATCCTTTCCTATCCTTTTCTTCCTTTAACCCCGACATGCATCTCAAGCTCTCCTCCTGCCTCTCTGCTATTAAATCCTGGATGTCCTCCCATTTCCTTACCCTAAATACTGACAAAGCCGAAGTCTTATTCTTTCCAGCTAACACCCTCCCTCCGCCCTCCCCACCTCCTTCCATTCTCTTTCCTCCTTCGCAGCTACCTATTTCGCCCCATGCCACAATCTTGGCCTGCACTTTGACTGTAACCTCTCCTTCACTCACCACATCTCTCTTACCTCCCGTACCTGTCGATTCCATCTCTATAACATTTGCAAAATCCGACCCTTCCTTACCTTTCACGCTACAAAACTTCCAATCCCCTCCTTAATCATCTCTAGAGTTTTCTGTTGCTCTGCTCCCCTCTTCGGTCTCCCTTCCTCACACTTAACCCCCTTAAATTCATCTACCACTCTGCCATCCGCTCTCTCTGCCTTCTCTCTCCTCATGATTCTATCTGTTACGCTCACCTGGTTCCCACAGGGGCGTCGATCGGACCCGGACTGCTGCGGTCTCCACCAACGTGATGCGTAATGCCGAGATGACTGTCTGGACTGGCCTGCCTAATCTCGTCTGCTTGATCGGTAGAAGTATTCTCCTGCAAGTGGAGAAAGGGATTTAGCCACCCGTGGATTTTAGTGATGGCCCCCTCCCACTGTTCTCGTTCTCCCCTCTTGTCACCTCCGATATCCTCTTTTAGTAACCTCACCTTATGTTTTTAAATGATGAGCTCTCCATCCTGCATGGCTTGCAGGGGTGCGTAGATACCAGTTACTTCACTGGTTTGAAGGTACTGGAGGAGTTCCGGAGGAATATTGACTCCGGGGTTTATAAAGTTCAAAGAGTTCAATATGTCCGATGTTCACTCTTGTTCCATTCCCTTGTAAATTTGCAGCTGGTTCAAAAGAATGTTGCCTGGAGGCAGCTGATGGCTTTCAGGTAAGAGTCTGTATTACCCAACACTGTCCGGTAAAAGTTGCATGAGTTTAACTTGTTGTTTCTTCTCCCTTTATAGGTGCGGCATATGAAGATGAGGCGTATTAAAGGGTAATGCCTCCGGTGGTAAATCAGGTAAGCCTATGGTGGTAAGAGATTGTATTTGTTGGCTCTCTTGGCTCACCTTGTTGTTTCTTTTGTTTTCCCCCAGGTGCTGGAGTTCGACGAAGAAAATGATGGAGGCAGCGCCGAGTCGAAAGATACTGTGGACTGGTGAGTATAACGCGGAGCTGCTGCTGGCGATGTGACGCGTGCTGGAATAATGTCCTTTCCAGGCTCGGAGACGTGCTGGATCCGGAATCAGGTAAGGAATTAAAATAATGTCTGTGATCTAACCTTTTCTTCCTTTTTCCCCTTTTTCTAGGAGCTCCGGATTCGAGGTGGGCGTGGCAGAAGACTGGATGTTGACTTGCAGGCACGGTGAGCGTTACGCTGCAGGATGCAGAATAACGCGAAGCGTGAGCTGCTGTTCGGCCGTGGTTTAAATAGCCTCCAAAGTAGTTCCAGGTAAGAAGTTCCCCAGAACCACACCCGAGTAAAAAATAGTCCCTGTAACAAAATAGACCCATCCAGGCCTCACGTTGGCTTGGATTCATTTGCAGCATGGTCTGCATGAGGTAAGTAATGTCTATGAGCCTGGTGCCTATGGCGCCAGGACTGGTTTCTAAGATGAGCCTGGCGCCTAAGGCGCCAGGACTGAACCCAAACAGCCCCCAGCCGGGGCTGCTGGGGTTTTAACAAGTATCTGGATGCCTGCTCCCGGGGCTGATGGACTCGATCCGGATGCCCGGGGGTAGGAATCATGACAGCACTCCCCCCCAAGGCCACTCCTAAAGTTGTTCTTCCGCTTGGTCCAGGCTTGTCTTGGAAGTTCCGATGGAATTTTTTCACCAACCGAGGAGCATGAACGTGGTCACTAGGTTCCCATGACCTTTCTTGTGGTCTGTAACCTTTCCAGTCGATTCAATAAAAAAGTCTTGATTTAACCCTTTTAGAGTCCAGGATGTTTTTTACCTCGAATTCTGGTTCTCCATCTATCAAGATGGGGTCAGGTGGTTTGGCTAATCTTGTCCTGGGTTGAACTGGTTTTAGAAGTGAGACATGAAAGACAGGATGAATACGTATATTAGAGGGTAATTCTAATTTGACGGCCACCGGGTTGATAATGGCCTTAATGGTGTAAGGTCCCAAATATCCAGGATTAAAAGTCTCAGTTCCTTTCAGAGGTATGTGTCTTGTAGCCGGCCAAACTTGATCTCCAATCTGATATGGTGGAGTCTCACTTCTATGTTGATCAGCATTTTTCTTGTATTTTTCCTTTGCCTGTTTCAAATGGTCTGTTGCCTCCTTAAAGGCTTGTGTAATAGTAGAGTGCAGATGGGTCACTGCCGGCATTTCTAAGTGCTGGGGTGAATCGAGTTCTGAGGTTCGAGGATGATGTCCATATATGGTATAAAAGAGGCTTTGTCCGGTTCCTGAATGTACAGAGTTATTGTATGCGTATTCAGAAATCCATAAAATATCCTTCCAATTACCTTCGGTTTGATGAAGCATACAACATAGGTATTGTTCAAGAGTCTGGTTGGTCCTCTCCGTCTGACCATCGGTTTGGGGATGGTGACTGGTTGATAACCTTACGTCGATTTGCGCCAATTGACAACATTTCTTCCAAAATTGGGAAATGAACTGACTACCTCGGTCAGAAATTAATACGGAATTAAATCCATGTAGTCGAACAATGTTTTCGAGAAATTCCTTGGCCAAAATCGAAGCGGAAGGTAATCCTTTCAAAGGAATAAAGTGGGCCATCTTGGAAAAAAGATCCACAATAACTAGAATGGTGTTGAATCCATTACATGGCGGTAAATCTGTAATAAAGTCTAAAGACAAAGTGTGCCATGGTGTGGGTGGAATATCTAAAGGTTGTAAAAGACCAGCTGTTTTTTTCTTCTGACTTTTGTTTTGGGCGCAGATGCCACAAGACAGTACAAATTACTTTACGTCTTTCCGCCATGTGGGCCACCAGAATTGTCTTTTAATTTTACCTTCAGTCTTTGCAATACCTGGGTGCCCTTCCATCAGAGCATGATGGTAATTGGAGATGGCTAGTTCTTGTAGTTCCTTGTGTGGTAGAAATAGACGCCCTTGATAGTAAGGTAAGTCATTGATGACTGAATAATCTTGGCCCTTTTTCACCCAGTCCTGCAGGGCTGCTGAATCGAAAAGTTGGTGGATTTTTAAATTAATATCTTCTAAAGTCTATAGAGTAGTTATGCCAAGAATCCTTTGTTCTGAAATTATGGGCACCGGTTCTGGGTTCGAATATGCTTCTCCCATCCCTATTCGGGATAAGGCATCTACCTTACCATTCTTACAACCTGGTCGATAAGTGATCACGAAATCGAATTCGGCAAGGAATAATGCCCATCGAAGTTGACGCGATGATTGGGCCTTGGCTGTTTTTAAATACTGCAAGTTCCTGTGATCAGTGATTACAGTAATGGTGTGCCTGGCACCGAGAAGATAATGCGGCCAATCCTTGAAGGCGGATTTGATGGCTAACAACTCTTTATCGGTAACCGCATAGTTTAACTCGTGGGCCGAGAACTTTCTGGACCAAAAGGCTACTGGATGAAGTTGACCGGTTTCAGGATCCTTTTGGGACACGACAGCCCCCATGGCTAAACGGGATGCATCGGTTTCAACTATGTATGGGAGCTCGGGCGTGGATGCTTTAAGACAGGTGCCGACGTGAATTTCAATTTCAGCTCTTGGAAGGCCTTTTCAGCTTCTTCGGTCCACAAGAAGCGTTTGTTTTTTCGCAAAAGTGCTGTGATGGGGTGTACAACATGTGAGAAGTCAGGAATAAATCTGTGGTAGATATTAGCAAATCCAAGCATGCTTTGTACCCCTTTAACTGAACTGGGTGATGGTCACTTGAGAATTGTGTCCACCATTCGAGAGTCCATTCGGACTCCTTTTGGAGTCAGGATAAATCCGAGGAATTCAACTTCGGTTGCATGAAAAACATATTTTTCCAATTTTGCATATAACTTTTGCTGGCGTAGTTTCTCGAGGACTGCACGAACGTGCTTAACATGGTCTGATTCTGAGGAGGAATACACTAGAATATCGTCTATGTATGCAACAACACAGACGTCAATGAGTTCACGAAGGACATCGTTCATAAAATACTGGAAGGCTGCTGGTGCATTGCACAACCCGAAGGGCATCACCTGATATTCAAATAATCAGTACTTGGTGCGAAAAGCGGTCTTCCATTTGTCGCCCTTCTTTACACGTACTAGATGATATGCCACTCGGAGATCTAATTTAGTGTAGATGCAAGCGTCCTTTATTTGGTCTAGTAATTCGGGGATCAGAGGCAATGGGTATCGGTTCTTCACCGTGATCTGATTTAAAGCACGGTAGTCTATGCACGTCCTGAGGTCACCTTCCTTTTTAGGCACGAAGAACAAAGCTGAGGATGCAGGGGACTTGGATGGACGAATGAAGCCATTAGCAAAGTATTGGTCCAAGTATTGTCGTAGGTGAAGGTTTTCGGGTTCCGTAAGGGTGTAGATCCTGCTACATGGAGGTTGTGCACCGGGTATGAGGTCGATTTGACAATCGTATGATCTGTGAGGTGGTAAGGTGCTTGCCTGTTCTTTTTGGAAAACATCCTGGAATTCTTGATATTCCTGAGGTAACTGCACGACTGGATTAGCGACTGTGGCCAGGCCTTTGTTCAAGGTTTTTTCCGGGTAACAGGTGTGTGCACAATCCGGGAAGGTTATTCTCTTCTCTCACCAATCAATACAAGGATTATGTGTTTCCAACCAAGGTATCCCCAGTATTATTTGGAACTGCGGGGCTTTGATTAGATCAAACACAATAGTCTCTCGATGCCCATCCTGACCCAACAGTGTCATCTCTGCGGTGGAATGAGTTACAGGCCCAGAGGCAATTTCAGTTCCATCGACTGTGGTGATGACATCTGAAGTGATCTTTTTGCAGAGAGGTAGATTCATCCTAGAAGCCAATTTGTGGTCCATATAGTTTCATACAGCCTCGCTATCAATGCATGCCCTAACTGCGTGCATACGTGATGGCTACAATGGATCAATAAGGACCATTGGTATGATTAGGTGCGAGGTCTGAGTATCCTTCTTCAAGCTCGGCAAGCGGACCTCTACGCTTGTCGGGCGTGGTCGTTTCCCGAATCAGGCTCTGTTTGATTTCTATCAGCAACTCCGACTACTTTCTTGGATGGTTTTATAGGGCAATCCCGTAGAAAATGTCCTGAGGCCCCACAGTACAAACACAATTGCATCTGCCGTCTCCTTTCTCTCTCCTTTTGAGTTAAGGGTCCCTTAACCCCCACGATCTGCATCGGTTCTGATGCATCTGTTCCTTTGGGGGTAACATTGGGTTTAACCAATACCCGATTCTCGAACTTAGTTCGATCAGCCTTTCTATTCTGAAGTCGGTGGTCTAACTGGACCACTAAGTCTATATATTCTGCGCAATCCTGAGGTGGTTTCACAACTTGCGCCAAAACATCTTTGAGTTCACCCCGAAGTCCACGATGAAATAATGTAATTCGTTTTACCTGTGGCCATCCGGTTTCCACCACCAACCTATTGAAGGTTGCAATATAGGTTAGTAGATTCTGGTTTCCTTGTCGTAAGGATAAATGTTTGTTATCCAGGGCCTGTCCCTGTGAATGTCTGGCGAAAAATCTTTCCATGCTCAATTGAAAACCCTGAAAATCCTGAAGAAGAGGGTCATCCTGGTTGACTAGTGGAATTGACCAATCCGCTGCGCTGCCACTAAGGTATGATAGTACAAAGGCTACTTTGGCTTGGTCGTTTGGAAATGCTCCAGGTCTGCATAAAAAGTGCAAGCGGCATTGGTTCATAAACACGGCAAACTTTTTCGGTTCTCCAGCAAAACGTTCGGGTGGAGCTAAAAGAATGCTCCCTGGTAGAACCACTTGTACAGGATTGCTCGATGAAACGGCAGTTGGATTCCCCCCGAGTCCAGGTAGTGGTGTTTGCCCAGCTTGGTTTTGCAGCAATTGTCTAGCAAGATCATCAGTGCGCTCCTTTCACACAATCAGTTCTCTCCTGAGGGCATTAGTTTCTTGGCGAGCGTAGTGCACTTCTGCCCTAAGTTCCCCTAACAATAGCGCTAGTTGGTCGGTTTCTGAGGTTTCCATTACGCCCGGGTGGGGATTTGTAGATAGGCTTTGCGTTCTGTTACGCTCACCTGGTTCCCACAGGGGCGTCGATCGGACCCGGACAGCTGCGGTCTCCACCAACATGATGCGTAGTGCCGAGATGACTGTCTGGACTGGCCCGCCTAATCTCGTCTGCTTGATCCGTAGAAGTATTCTCCTGCAAGTGGAGAAAGGGATTTAGCCACCCGTGGATTTTAGTGATGGCCCCCTCCCACTGTTCTCGTTCTCCCCTCTTGTCACCTCCGATATCCCCTTTTAGTAACCTCATCTTATGTTTTTAAATGATGAGTTCTCCATCCTGTATGGCTTGCAAGGGCGCGTAGATACCAGTTACTTCACTGGTTTGAAGGTACTGGAGGAGTTCCGGAGGAATATTGACTCCGGGGTTTATAAAGTTCAAAGAGTTCAATATGTCCAATGTTCACTCTTGTTCCATTTCCTTGTTGAATTGCAGCTGGTTCAAAAGAATGTTGCCTGGAGGCAGCTGATGTCGTTCAGGTAAGAGTCTGTATTATCCAACACTGTTTGGTAAAAGTTGCATGAGTTTAACTTGTTGTTTTCTCTCCCTTTATAGGTGCGGCATATGAAGATGAGGCGTATTAAAGGGTAATGCCTCTGGTCGTAAATCAGATAAGCCTATGGTGGTAAGAGATGGTATTTGTCGGCTCTCGTGGCTCGCCTTGTTGTTTCTTTTGTTTTCCCCAGGTGCTGGAGTTCGACGAAGAAAATGATGGAGGCAGCGCCGAGTCGAAAGATGCTGTGGACTGGTGAGTATAACGCGGCGCTGCTGCTGGCGATGCGACGCGTGCTGGAATAATGTCCTTTCCAGGCTCGGAGACATGCTGGATCCAGAATCAGGTAAGGAATTAAAATAATGTCCGTGCTCTAACCTTTTCTTCCCTTTTCCCCTTTTTCTAGGAGCTCCGGATTCGAGGCAGGCGTGGCAGAAGACTGGATGCTGACTTGCAGGCACGGTGAGCGTTACGCTGCAGGATGCAGAATAACGCGAAGCATGTGCTGCTGTTCAGGCGTGGTTTAAATAGCCTCCAAAGTAGTTCCAGGTAAGAAGTTCCCCAGAACCACACCCGAGTAAAAAATAGTCCCTGTAACAAAATAGTCCGATCCAGGCCTCATGTTGGCTTGGATTCATTTGCAGCATGGTCTGCATGAGGTAAGTAATGTCTATGAGCCTGGCGCCTATGGCGCCAGGACTGGTTTCTAAATGAGCCTGGCACCTAAGGCGCCAGGACTAAACCCAAACAGCCCCCAGCCGGGGCTGCTGGGGTTTTAACAAGTATCTGGATGCCTGCTCCCGGGGCTGATGGACTCGATCCGGATGCCCACGGATAGGCATCATGACACATCTCCTCCTTGCTCTCCTCATTAGGCTGGCTCTCCTTTCATTCCCAATTCGAATTCAACTTCCTCTGTCTTGTCTTTAAATCTCTCTATGACCTCGCTCCATCCTACCTTTCCTCCCTCCTCTCCTTTTACTCTCCTTCTCGCCCACTTCGCTCTGCTGATCTTTTCCTACTCACTGTACCACCAGCACCCTGCGCTCCTTCCCGCTTCCGTTCTTTCCAACTTTACTCCTTTTCACTGGAACCGTCTCCCTCTCCCTATCCGCTCCACCACCTCTTGCTCCTCCTTCCGCACTTCCTTAAAATCTTACCTCTTCAATCTCCAACCTGACACCTTTGTACTGTTCACTCTCACAACTGTCTTATACTGCTCAAGTTAATTTCTATTTCTCATAGTGAATTGTACTGTATATTGCTATCGGTTATTTGATTCATAACTCGTTATGTATTGCTTGTAATGTATTCACTGTTGCTTATGTAAAGCGCTTTGGCTTAAAGCACTATATAAAATTTAATAAATACAAATACAAATACACCCATACCCTCAAACCTGAAAACGCCAATCATTCGCAACAGTGAAAACCATCTGAAACTCAGAAAGGCTGTAAAATTCATGGCTCTTTCCACTTTTACCCCCTGAACCATCATTCGTCGAAAACTACACTACCGAACCCAACATCCCCTTACACAATGTACAACACGAGTGGTTGGCAGCTTTCGCAGCGGCCCACCTGACACTCTATCACCCCATGCACATCAACACTCCTACCAAACATATACACCAGTGAAGCCAGCAACCTTGTTGTGGCACACCGCAATAAACTCACCCGCACCCACCGCCCCACCAGACCATAGCACAAAAGAGAACACGAATAATGAGACAAATAGACCACAGAAGCCAGCAGCCCTCGCTGAAGCCCACCACAACAAACTGACCCATGCCCAATGCCTACTCAGACCCTCACACTAGAGAGACCATGAACAATGAGACCACGCTGTCCGCACTGGACAAAGATCGCTCCAGCCGAACAACTCCAAAGACTACGGTACATATAACCTCAAAGACTATGGTACATATACCTTACACCACACCTGTGGACACAGGCCACAGGCATGGCCAACCATCCATGCTCCGTACAAAGCAGCTATGGCTATGCTTTCCGGTCTAGCAGCAGATATAGCCGTCCACACTGAAACACCTGACGTACCTCAACACCTCTGCCACTAGCATACAGCAACTACCAACAAAAGAAATTTGTCATAGCTGGCCACACATCGACTCTCCCAGCAATAGCACCCTATCGCAAACCACCAACAGCGCCCACCCACGTGCCTGACCTCTTTTTGAGCTGCTTATACAAGCCTAGCCAGCCACCCAAGTCTTGGACTGGCAAAAATGCACATAGGCATCTCCTAATCTAAACTTTTTAGAATTTTCCAGCACATTGACTATGGTCACAGAGGGCGTTCTAACCACAAAGCGCATTGAGGCCATACAAATAGGGAAAGAGCGCTATATAAATAACCAAATACAATACTAACGCGGCTATACCGTGGTGTCACTAATGACGTCAGCACAGTGGTTTCTGGGCATTTAGTCAACGTTGTCCATTATGACATTTGGATCCATGGATGGCCACTGTTGAAGCATCTGCCTCCATAAAGACATTCACTGGATATGGTTGGAATGGCTGTCTGAGAGAATATCTCTCTGCATACGTGTCAGTCAGTGGTGTTCTGGGGGTTGTCCGAATAATGAGTGAATTTGTGTGTTCTTGACTCTTTGGGCCGTTGTGTTCACAGGGGTGAGGAGGGGCATTCCTGGCATGCTCTCTTCAGTGCCCCCTCTGGTCGACCTGTCGACCAATCCTCCATACTTCGTCACTCTCGCTTTTGGTAGCCATATCTTTGTTACTCCTCCAAGAAGTCCGTAGAAATGTGCATGATCATCGAAACTCCAGGTTATATAGGTATATTCTCCTTCTGGGTTGCACCATACCCACTTCCCCCAGTATTTGTTGTTGTCATATGGGTTGTCGAGTTTTATCATCTCAGTCGGGAACATTGGACATTCCTTTATCCTGGCTTTCAGGCTATTTCGTTCTTCCACTATCTTGTGTTTTTCTTCTCCCATGTTCACTCCACCATCACCTTCTTCCCTATCGTCTTCTCAGTTGTTTTGCAGCATTGTGTAATGTAGATCTTCACCACACACAGTCCCACTGGTACTAATATTAGTGTTCCTAGTAGTACTTTCAGTCCATCTGCCAGCCATGATGGCATCCAGGATCATAGGTATGCCAACCAGCTGTGGTCTTTTCCAGTCCCTTTGGCTTCTTCCTCCATCTTGGCATGCATCTTCGATAATCTTGTCAAAGCTTTTGTTATTGTGCCATTCTCTCTGTCATTGGCAGGCAGGAATGTGCAACAGGAACTCCTGATCTTGGCACACATGCCTCGTTCCATTGCTGTGAGAAGGTCTAGAACATATATGTTTTGGAGTGCCATTAACCTTACTGCTCAGAGCTCTTCTTTTTTATCGCATTGAAGCCACTCACGGTATAGTTTATTGTTTGCATCAGCACCCATCTGGTTATCTGCAACCATTTCGCATTTGTATACATCTGGACAGCTGGAACCACGGACATGAAAAATATCTCTGTCCTGCTGAATAACCGATGTTCAGGTGATACATTGTCTAGTGATGCTTCTGGTGAGAAGTAGTTGTCTCTCTTCACTCTACTCACTTCCACATATCGTTTCTTTCTTCCCTGTTCTTCTATTCCCACAGACCTCTTCTTTCTATTGTTATTATCCATTTTAGGGAAGTCGTTTACCTTCACATCTTTCTGTGGCACTATCAGTGTTGGCATATTGATGTGTCCCAATGAGCAAAGTCCTCCCCAGTTGCGTGGCAGCTTCTCGTATGCCTTGGATCCACACACCCAATAGTGGTCCATTAATACTGTTGCGCCGACCTTCATTGCTGGATGTTTTTCTGTGTACCTACACTCTGTTTTATCTCCAACCTTTACTGCACCTTCATTCAGGTAGCATAATGATGGTTTCTTCAGTGATATTATGGGCATTGGTGCAGCTACATTGTAAACCCAGGTGAGCAATTTAGTGCTTGCATCCCATTCCTTTTGGAACTTGTCATTTTCTCCTTGCACTGTCTTCACTGGTGCTTGTACTAGGATGTGTGATTTGCTTCTGACTACTCCTTCTTTCCATCCTTCTGCTGTGTATACTTGGCCATACACGAGCATCTGTGGTCTTTCCCAACATCCTGGTTCTCCAATTCCCTTGACCCTCCCGCTTCGGGCATGGTAATTACTTTAGTGTTATTGTTTTTGTAGCTCCTTTCTGCAGGACATCAGTTATGTATTGTATAGCTTGGTCTAACTACCAGTAATTGTTCATCATGTCAAGAGTCTTTATATAACTGTATAAGATATCAGTTGCCCACATGAAATGCACAGAAACTATGTGTTAATGGGTTAGTGTTGTAGTAGTTCAAGCTCCGTTGATCATATAATTTGTCATGGCAAAAATGAATAGCTTCTCCAACACAGTTCTAATTCTAGGATCTCTGAGGACTGCAAGGACAGATGGGGTTCCTTGTTTAAGTTGTGGGTAAGCTTAGGTCAAATATGCTATGAAAATGTGATAATATACATTAGGAGGACATGCTCGGAATCTGTTGGACCTTCTAATGAAGTGTACAAATTGGTTTTGGAAGGTATCAGGATGTGACTCAGTGGGCAGCATGGAGGAAATGCAATAAAACAGTTGCACTTTCACGATAAATGTATGCAGAGCGATGGGGGGCGTGGCTACAGGGCCATGGACTATGTCGCAGATCACGAGTGCTCCCGTGATCCGGCATTGATCCTTGCAATTATGGGATGAATTAGAAGCTAATGACTAGTTGCCTTGGAACCAAGGGCGCATGAATATGCAGTGCATGTGCGGTGCAGAGATCGCTGGAATAATATGCTTCCCAAAGGCAGCATTATACGAATGAAGATGAGCGTCCGACACATCCAGAAAGTGAAGATGGCGCTGATGGTGCAGACACACGAGTGAAATGAAACACAGAGCTGCAGCTGGGCTTCTGCGAGGAAGCTGGCAGCGATAGACGGACTGGAGTCAGATGCGGCGAAGATTCACTGGCGCAGGACTATAGCTGGATACATTGTGACAGCTCGTGAGTACAGGCCGAACAGAGTGGATGGGGATACATTTTGTTGAACGAGACACACAAAGGCACAGAGGACTGCTCAGCCCGCGGAGGAAGGAGGAGGTGTGCGGTGGCACAAGCCGGAGCTGAGGAGAGGATCCGCTGCTCATGAAGCAGAAAAACGATTGAAAGGAGGCCCCGCAGATGAATGAGTATATGGTGGCACCGAACGGACGTATAAATTGAAGCCCTATGTAGGATGCATGGCAAAACTAAGATGGCGCCCGGCCAGTAAAGGGACAAAGAATCGGAAGAAGGACTGGAGAGGACTGAGAACCCCGACGAGAAATAGTTGGAAATGAGCTGTGGTGCGTGGGGGGCCATATCAAACATGAGAACAGTTACCTTGGGCATGTTATACAGGAGGAGAATGCCAAGTGTGGTGCAGCAGATCACACATGTTTGAGCAACCCTAGGGCCCCAGGCGATTGAGGCAAAGAGGACAGTGCCCAGTTTGAGAACACTGAAGGTGGATGGGCTCCAATGAAGAAGATTGCAGCATGGGGTGCACAAAGAGACAGGGACGGCGAAACACACTCAAGCACTAGGACTGGTGCTCGATGAATTGTGGCAGTTCGGATTAGCAAACCTGACGGAACGGACAGAGAGACATTGCGCTGTGCAAGATACACAGAGGCACATAGAGTTGCGTGCCCTGTGGGGAAACAATGAGAGGAACTGGAGTGCAAGTGAGAGCTGAACAGTGGAGAAGCAGAGCGCACAACCCATGTGAGAATAGAGAGCAATAAAGCCCTGGAGTGCTGAGCGGCATACATCACACATAGACGCAGCCAACGCACCTGCTGCCCTGAGGCCGCTGGCAGGGTCGGAGAGAGGATCCGCGCTGGTACGTGGGAGGGCACAGTCCATTCCTGCAGCAAAGAGGTGGTTTCGGGACGCTCCTAGGGCGGCCCCCCAGGGCCTAGGTGATAATAGAAGTCTGCCTCCGCTGGGGCTGCAAACCACAAGTGGTGGGGCTCGCCTACAAATTCTAGCCGCAGTGTCATGTCCAATAAACCTCCAAGACTGAAGGGCAAGCAGCCTATGCTAGACGAATACGCCAGGACACCGCCCAGCCCGGAAGGAGCCAGGAGCAAAGACAAGGCTCCCGCTGGGAGCGCGGCCACCATGGGCACGAACCAGGAGGTCCTTGCAGTGATCGCCGACCTGAAGATGGCTTGGGAGTCCAAGCTTGAACTGGCCGTGACCGAATTGTAAACAGCGGTGGAGCTCAAAGTTGGGGCAGTGCAAGAGGAAGTGAACCTTCTCCGGCAAGATGTCAGGTCACTGGTGGAGCGCACTGAGAACCTTGACAAAGAGGTGGGCCCGAACACAACGGACTGTGCTTCACACAAATCGGAACTTCACGCCCTGGTGCAGCGCGTGGGCAACCTTGAAAGCAGGGCGGAGGAGGCGGAAGGACGTGCCCGGAGGAATAATATCTGCATCGTTGGTCTGCCGGAAGGAGCAGAGGGTCTCAACCCCACAAAGTTTATTGAGATTATACTGCTGCAGGCGATAACAGGAGGAATCTTGTCCCAGGGATTCGCGGTGGAAAGGGCGCAAAGGGCTCTAACGAGGAAGCCGCCGCCGGGCAACCCACCTAGGCCGGTGATCGCTAAGATCCTTAACTATCGGGATTGAGAAAGAATCCTCGAACACTTCCGTAAGGGCGGAACAATACAAAGAGGGACAGCGAACATAACTGCCTACCCGGATTATACCCTGATGGTGCAAAGGAGCCATATGAACTTTGGGACTGTCAAAAGAAGACTGCGAGAAGCGGGCCACAAGTACATGTTGCTCTACCCGGCGAAGCTAAAAGTTTTCCATAAAAACAGAACCTTGTTTTTTGAAACTCCGGAAGACGCTATGGGGTGGCTCGACATGCAAAGCTGCCCCCAGGAGTCGGGCATCCAGACGGGAGAAGGAGAAGGAAGAGATGAGTAATGCACAGGGGGAGCACCTGAAGGTTTTGTGGCTTAAGGCTATGGGACTTCATTATAGTCACTGACGCAGTTTATGGGCGGGTAGGCACAGGTTGGAAAGGTACATGATCCGTGAGCACTGAGACTATGGCTTGGTTAGGGAGCCTCGCAGTGTTAGTCTTTATACCCCCATATAGAGTTTAGTTAGGTCACCTGCTGGGGTCCTAGCCTGGGTGCTCCAAGGCAGGACCAAACGCGGGGGAGCCTGAGATCCAGGGATGGAGCTGGGCAGCTGTTGGGGTTGCGGTAGGGTGGGGTGGGGGGAATTAAGGGGTTGTGTGCAGTGGTTTGTTGTAGTTGGGGAGGATGTACAGTTGGGGTGTGAGCCTACACCCCGGGAAAAACGAAAAGAACCATGGAAGACCTTAAGATAGTTTCTTGGAATGTCAGGGGGCTGAACAGTTACTTGAAAAGAAACAAGGTTATGATGTACCTGCGCAGACAGAAAGTGGACATAGCCTTGTTGCAAGAAACTCATTTAACGCAGGAAAAACTGGAAGTGATACGGAAGAAGTGCAAAGGGACTGCAGTAGGGGCAGCATACTCAGCCTACGCAAGAGGGGTAATTACATGGGTGGCCCCACATGTCCCGTTCCAGTTGTTGCATTCTGCAGCGGAGTCAGACGGTAGGATGGTGGTTATGAAATGGCTGGTAGAAAATAGAGAAATATGTATTGTAAATACTTATGCCCCGAATCAGGACACGGCTGTGTACTTTAGAACCCTGTATGGTAAACTCAGTGGTAGTGGGGGGGGCAGGGGGGCTGTGCTGTGGGGGGTGATTTTAATTGCGTGTTAAACCCAAACATAGATAGATCAGACACTAAGGTAGACAGACCCACTCCGGCTGCAAAGGCACTGCAGTCATTATTGGCAGATTTTGGACTGGAAGATGCATGGAGGTCACGCCATCTGCAGGATAGACAATATTCACACTATGCGGGCCTATATACTAGACTAGACTATGTGTTTGTCACGCATGAACTAATGGCTGAAATAATGCATGCGGAATACAAAGCAAGAGTCCTCTCAGACCACTCGCCACTGATGTTAGTGTGGCAGTACCGACCCCCGAGGGGAACAATACCCACATGGCGCATGCGTGCAGAGGCGCTGAAAGACAACGTATTCAGGGAGGATATGCAGGAGGAAATAATAAGTTATTTTGAGATAAACACTGGCAGTGTTAAGACAGCGGGCACACTCTGGGAAGCCTTCAAGGTGGTGGTGAGAAGGATTGCCATAGCCAGGCCTAGGGGACTGCAGAATGGGATCCTGACCGAGTTGCAGGAAGCTGAAAAGGAGCTAGAGAGGATGTCGGAACGGGGTAGTAATACTAAGGAAGACGCGGAAATGGTACTCGGCCTGCAACAGAAATGTGCAGTATACTGGGAAAGATTATGCAACCTTAATTATAAAAAGTACATAGAAAGACAACATGCAGAAGGGGACAAACCAAGGAGAGTCCTGGCATGGCTTTATAAAAATGAGACCCCTAGGCCCCCAATTAGAACGATAGTGAAAGAAGATGGAATCATAGCAGACACACAAGAGGGAGTTAATCAGGAATTTGCAGAGTATTTTAAACGCCTGTATGGGGATGGGACAGGAAGCGACAGTGAGGAGAAAGGGGACACATTGGAAGACATTGGACTACCCCAGATCAGTGCAGAGGAGAGGGAGGAGCTAGATGCCCCGATCACCCTAGAGGAACTAGAAGAGGTAGTGAGGCAGCTGCCCACATGCAAAACCCCGGGAACTGATGGACTCCCAAGCAAATTTTATAAGGCATATAAAACAGAGGTACTCCCCCCGCTGCTGGAGATGCTTAATGAAGCATATGTAGCTGGGAAACTACCGGAATCCTTACGTGAAGCGGCCATTATACCACTTCCCAAACCCAATAAGCCTGGTATTGACTGTGGCTCTTACAGGCCTCTGTCGATGTTAAACCAAGATAGCAAGATTCTAACAGCGGTCCTGGCAAATAGACTGAAGAAGGTCATCAATAAGTTAATACATCCCGATCAGACAGGATACGTCCTGAATAGGAACATCTCAAATAATCTTAGGCGACTCCACCGAGTCATCGAACATACTAATGGAGATGCAGGCGAGTGGCGATAGTATCATTAGATGCGATCAAAGCATTTGACTCTGTCAAATGGCCCTGGTTAACGGCGGCCCTAGCCAATTATGGTATGGGACGAGGATATCTTAAATGGGTCAAACTGTTATACAGCACGCCACTAGCTAGAGTGAAGACAGGAGGTGTAGTTTCTGAAAGGTGGCAACTCAGTAGAGGTACCAGACAGGGATGCCCATGGTCCCCCATGCTGTATATTTTAGCCTTAGAACCCCAGGCGATTTATTTAAGACAGCAATATGATGCAATAGGTATTGTCGTCGGGGAGACACCACATCTAATTTCATTGTATGCAGATGACATGTTACTGTATTTGCGCTACCCAGAAGAGAACCTCCAATATATATTGGAAGTGATGAAGAGGTTTGCAGAACTATCAGGTATAGCTATGAACCCCAGTAAGTCCTGTATGTTCCCGTTGGGTAGATATAGAGGGCTCCCGTTAGAGCATTTGCCGATCCTACAGATACCGTGAGAAGTTACCACATTCAGATATCTTGGGGTAGACATATATCATGCGGTAGAAGCTGAACATAGGCATAACACAGAGAGAACAGTTAAGAAACTGGAGGGTAGCATAAAGTTTTGGGTGAAGCTCCCCTTGGCAATGATGGGACGAGGGGCGATGCTCAAGATGGTGGCGCTGCCCAGATTGTTACACTGCTTCGCGAACATCCCATACTCATTACTCAGGAAATTCTTTGCTGGGCTGGACGGCATATGCAGGGAATTCTTATGGCACAGGATGAGGAACAGGGTAGCCTTGTGGAAACTACAAAATCCATACTAGAAAGGAGGCATTAAATTACCAAACTGGGAAGTCTATTATGCAGCGAGCCAACTACAATACGTAGCCAAATGGCTCTCTGACGAGCCTACCTTAGAACACAGGCTGTTTCAGAGGAACTGCGCCCCATACTTTCTACAAGAGATGATATGGTTGCCTAAATCGGAGTTGGGAGGCCGCCTGGAGATGTTGGGCTTTGGGTGGGGGATGTGGCAAAGAGCATGCCGACTAATGGACAAGCCATCCCCATGCTCCCACAGATCCCATTGGTCACAGTGGTGGGAAGAGAAAAGCAACTGAGGCTAATGATTAGGAAACACTGGGAACCGGTGGGGATAGCAACGATGGGGGATGTGTGGCAGGAGGGGAAGATACTGGAATTTGGGGAGCTGGTGGAACTAATGGGGTTGAGTGTGGGGCAATATATTACGTACCACGGGGTGGTGCAACGAATTAGAGATACCTGGTCTGAAGTGGCACTGGCGGAGGAACCGGACGCCACTATAGATATGATATATGATATAGCAGAAGGAGGACACAAAACATCTAGATTATATGAGATGATAATGTCCCAAGCGGGCAAGGAGGTGGTGCAACTGAGGCTGGACTGGGAAGAAGAAGTAGAGGCCCCGATGAGTGATGGGATGTGGAAGAGAGCACAAGGAAATCATAAAAAAGTATTGAGAAATGCTAAATTACAGCAGATACAGTTGTGTATAACCCACTGGGCATACCTGACGCTACAAAAGATGGCTAAATTTAAAAACGCCGGACGTCAATTGTGCCCAAAATGTAATGAAGAAAATGCATGAATGGTGCATATGTTTTGGGCATGCCCATTGATAGAGAGATACTGGGGAGAAATAGCACAGAAAATGGAAGACAATGGGGTCCACATGCAGGTGGCTACCGCGTGGGCTTGTTTGATAGGAGGGTTCTCCAGACCACGTAAGCTTAAACATTTAAGCAAACTGAAAGATCTAGCGTATGTCCTAGCAAAGAGAAGGATTGCGATGGGGTGGAAGGCATGTCATAGACCCAAAATGGAAACGTGGTGGAGGGATTTGCAGAAGTGGTCGGAGGTGGAAACAGTGGTATGGCAGGAAGCGTGTAAAGGGGAGATAGAAGAAGCCGGAACCCTATTGGGTTGGAGGCAACTGATTGCTGAATTATTTGGGCCTTCGCATGACGGACCAAATGATGGAGACTCAATGAGTTCTGTCGAAGAGGGGGGCGTGGCTTGGAAGCCATGTGAGAGGACGCGCTCTTGGAAGAGCTCCTGAAGATCCTGCATTTATCCTGTGTAAAAGTGCATTGAGACTAACTTTCGCGAGTCAGGAACGAAGGAACCCGTCCATGAATGTATGCTGCATAAATATTGAGGAGCTGAATCCTTCGTAAGCCCGGCAACAACAGAAAAATTGCGATCGAAGATCCGGGAGTCACGGCCCGGACGGAGGGAAGATGGCGGCCATGCCGGACAACGGAGGAGATACATGCGGGGCGATGAAGAGGCATTCTCGTAGTGATCGGTGGCAAAGTAAGCTGTGAAGTGTGAGAATGGCCTCTGGGAGAGAACCGGCGAGTCTCGGTGGGCACCGATTACTTATCACGGGCTTTGGACAGTGACGGTCAGTGGTCGGCACTAGGACCCACCCGAGCTGACCACCCGCCTTGGGTGCCGGAGCATCGCGTGCTGGTCAAGCGGCAGCCTTGGGACGGAGGGCCCACATTGTGTAGGAACTCGCTGGTAGGGACCCAGTCGAGTGGCGGAAGGAGTGACTGCGGAGGTACACTTGGTGCGGGAGAAGCGACTCGCTCCATTGCGAGCGGAAGGTGGGCTCCTCTCTCCCGGGGTGGGGGTGAGGCGGGAGTGTACGGGCCCGCGACATACAGTGGTGGTGGAATGGCGAATAAATCCGTCAGACAGAAAGTGAAACAACCCACATTGGATGAGTTTACCAAGACACCACCAGGCCCAGAAAGTGCTCGGAGCAAGGAGAAGCCATCTGCAGGCGGCATGGCCGCCGCTAGCCCAAATCAGGACGTGTTAGTTGCGCTCGCAGAATTGAAAGCGGATTTGAAAACCGCTTGGGAAGCCAAGCTCGAAATGGTGGTGGCGGACCTGAAAACAGTGCTTGACCTCAAAGTGGGAGAAGTTCGGGAGGAGGTGAACCTACTTCGACAAGATGTGAGGACTCTGTCGGAGCGCACGGAGAGCCTGGAAAAGGAGGGGAGCGCCAACACGGCAGATTGCGCCTCACACAAGGCCGACCTGCATGTCTTGGAACAGAAAGTGCGCAACCTGGAGTTCTGTCGAAGAGGAATCCCCGCCGCAAGAGGTAGAGATTGGAAATGCGGGGGAGTAGGCTAGGGAGGGGGGAGGGACGGGGAGATACAGTGGGCTGGAATACAACAATGTATGTTTATTTGTGATTGACATTATGCAACCACTGTAAGTTTGGTTTGAGTTGTTATTTTTGAATAAAATCAATACAATTGTTTTAAAATCAAATGTATGCAGAGCGATAAATAACTAACAGTGTACCCTCACTCTGGATGTGTAGGAAGTCCTTTCCCTAACTCTGCTGCCCGTGAGCGAGTAACCATTGAGTGTCCTCCGCTTTGCAGTGCTGATTCCAAACTGTCTCTTTGCTCTTCTTGCTGGGGATCGTTGGCCATGTTGATATCGTTGCCAGGTGAGGCCACAGCTTTGTAGGGCTTGATGTCGCTGACATGATTCCACACACTTTTTCCAACTAGTTTAATTGCTCGCTCAGTCACTTACCTCCACTGTGTAAGGGTTGGTAAACCTGTGTGCGTCTCAAGGTCGGGTAAAGTGCCTAAGGAGAACCTGGTCTACTGGGTATAAGAGTGGCTGCTTAAGTAAGTCCTCTGGGGTGTTGACCCTGTCAGTTTCCTCGAAAACTTCAGGCCCCTCCTGGTGTTGTAGTATCTGATGAGAGATAAACGATGCACTAGCAATCAAGGAAATCACATATTCATACATTTCCTGACCCAATACATAGCAGCATTTTCTCCATCATTTACTGCTCTAGTGGGAGGAGAAGGGGAAGTTGCATGCGCCATCTTGTTACCACCTCGTGTGCAGTTAAATTGTGGTCGGACCCAGGATTGTTGTGCAATGCAAACCGGTCTAAAGCCAGGCAATGCAACCAGTTTTTATTGAGACTCTGGTTTTGGCTATGGCTTCTTCAAGCAGGCCATTGAGGTGTTCACACACTCCGTTCGCTTCTGGGGAATAAGCACAGGAGAATTTGTGTTGAATGCCCAGCAACATTGTCATATGCTGAAACATCTCATTGGCGAAGTGAGGGCCATTGTCAGACCACAGGACCTTATACTCCCCATCGTAGGAATACTTCCCGCAGCAGGAATTTTGCCGCTCTAAAGGTGTCAGTATGAGAGCAAGCATCTGCCTCGATCCAACGGGAAAATGGACTCACAACCACTATCATGTAGCGGTACCCTTGGCAGACTTGGATCATGTCGACATAGTCGACATGGAGATGTTGGAATTGACCAACTGGGCGAGGTATGGCTTGTGGGATGTAGTAACCCACTTACGCTCTGCCCTGCGGCATCACTGTGTCCTGGTGGTACCAGAATCATCAAAATGGCCGTGAAACCCCTATGTGCGCCAAAACCTATGGAATTTGTGCTCTACAAAGCACAGAAAGATGGCTGCCAAATCTACCAGGCATGTTGTTAGTGGTGGAATGGAGAGCGCACTTCTGAAACATGTCATTGGGCTGCTCAACTAGTGAAAATAGAGCCTGCGTGAAAAGCAGTGCTGGCTGAAAGAAATCCAAAATCTTGCATTTTAAATCTTTTCTTGGTTGGTGAAAATACAGAATGCTGGCGCCAAACACCCACACACATCCAATCTTCTTGCTGGGGGTCAGATTTTACTGAATTCAAGAAATCATTGTGAAATTGCAATATCATGGAGAGATGAATTTGTCACAAAAACATCCACAGCCAGTTTGCCTGCCTGTGGGATCTGTCAAAATGTGGGCGCAGTACCAGCGGCTGCCTGAATGACTGTTTCAAAAGCCTGCATTAAAGCTGTAAACTTGTACCATTAAGATCTAATGTCTAAAATTCAAGTGACCTGTCATCAAGAGTAACCTAGGTTGTCACAATTTAAACGTCATGGGTTAGAGTCTGAAATCAGTGTTCTAGATGTTTGTTTTAAAATTGCAAGTTTATTTTAAACAAAGGAAAATGTAACAGAATGACATTTAAAGTAAGCTGAACTCAAAGCCACCAAACCAGTTCCACAGCTTCCCCCAACAAAAGGCATCTCCCTTCTGCTTCCCACCAAGGCCAGGAAATCACACCTTTGTGAGAATTAGATCAGGGGAGGAGATCTCGGGCTGCAGCAGAAGGGGACAATAGACTTTCTCTGGCTGAAAGGATATGCAGATTGTGAAGTGTCAAAAATGGCCTCTCCCAGAAGGAAGGGGGCAGATTGCTTCAGACCTGCCAGGCGGAGAAGGAGGCGGCGACAGACAACCTTTGTTAATTCACAATGGACAGAAAGTATATTTCTAAAAAGACTGATCATTTACTGTGTATAATTGTAAAAAGTATAGAAACCCTGGACTTCTGAATCTAAATTTTGGTTGTACATTTTAAGAGTAGCCAGAACTCTGTGCTATGTTCTGAGATGTAACTGTAGAAATTGTGGTTTTATAGCAAATGTAATTATGTCCAAAGTATGAAACTTCACACACTTATGCCCAGATACAATGCGCACAGTTGTACAAATTGTTGGATAAACCAGAGATTGTGTTATGGCCCAGAAGGGCAGAATTCTGTCAAAAGCCCACACAAGATCCTACAATGACGGGGTGTAAAAGAGGACGACATATCCACCGACGGGCCCATAGGTCAGTGCTCACCCTCTAGTACTTGTAAGACAAGATAGCTGCACCATGTGATGGATGGGGATGCAGGATTCACTTACTCCAACACAACTCAATAATGAGGACTCAGTAATTTGGCAAAGGGAAGTCCGTTTAATGACAAGTACTTCAAACAGGGAAGCAGTTGGGAATCAGCATCGTTGCGATCACCTGTCTCGCTCCGACTTCCCCGAACTTCAGTTGAACAGCAATTTTTATACACAAAACTCATCATCATTGCCGTCTAATTCTAAAAAACTTGTCATGCAATATAATTGGTTAGGAAAGGTAACTTAAATATAGGTGTTATATCTGTATATGATAATAGAGCATGCAGATTGGATAACTCTTATCGGGTGGGCGTCTACACCCCTCCCTCTACATCACACGTGATAGACGTCACTACAAGTACGACGTCTCATTGGTTCTACCCCTAGATAACTTGGTCCATTGTGATTGGGCAGGTTACACCCTTAGACATAAATTTCCACTTTTAATTAGCAGCATGCAGAATGGACACCCAAGTTTCACCCTGCCTCCCTTCCATTAATCAGTATCTTGCGGCTATGTGTCAATTAGTTGGTTGGGCATGGCCTCGAAACTGTAGCTTCTTATCTGGAGAAGTTATGGCACCCTTGGATCTGGATGACATCAGACGTTGGCAATTCTTTGTGCCTGTCTTGGTCACATGTCTGTTCACCGTGAATCTGCTTCAGTTTCCAGCTTCTAGTGTATTTAATTCTGTTTTCGGCCTTGCCACCTGCATTGGCCTCCCTTATCTTGACCTTCACGGGGCAGGCTGGTATGCTCTGAAGTTTCGATTCCTGTTAGCTGATGCTCTCCTCCCTTTCTCTGGTTGACCTCGATTTCCCAGGCATGAGCTGCTCTTTGTTGAGTTTCGATTCCGCGCCTTCTCCTGGCTTTGGCTGGGATTTGAAACCAGGCCTGTTAGGCATCTGGCCACCTGGGCATACATCTGCTTTTACAAAATGGAGTCACACTTGTATAGCGTGCCTTATTGAGGTAGATATAGTTGGCGCTTGCCGCTCTATTCTTCTACTAAGCATTGCAAGCAGTATCGTTTTCTTAGCTTCTTGCGTTCCAAGCCTATTTACACGCGTTTAACTGGCTGGTTACTTCCATCTGGTCTCATAGCAACGTTTCCTCACGTTTTAACATCGTCTCTTTCCTGTGTCCATTACATCTATTTTCATAGCTACTCGCACTGGCGTGCTATCATCAATAGCTGCTTTTGTTCATTCGCGAGTCTGTCCAGGCCCTTGTGTCATTTCCACTGGCCTTCCATTACAGCTCTTTGGGTCTCTCCATAGACCGTCTGTAGGTACTCTTCATTTCGTCTCAGCGACTGGTACGGCTGTCTGATAGGGTACCGTGCTGCCCAGGGCTGTCTGGTTATGGGCGCTTCTACCGGTATGGATCTTCTGATGTACACTGGGCAGAGTCCCAGTGCAGTTCTTTGTTGGTTCATCTGCTCTTCATACGTCACATACCTTGGCGAGTCCGTTCCTGGTACCTCAAAATGAGGGACAGGGGTGCAGGCCATGTCTGGACCTCCTCTACACTGCCCCTCTGGTCGGTTCATCGACCACTTCTGCAATCTCTTTTGCATTTATTTCCTTTGATTCTTCGGTGTTATGTTCATCGTCTTCAGGGTTTGTACATGATGGTGTGAATGTGTGAGTCTTTAGAGTCCATATTTTTATCACCCCTTTCAACCTCCCTGCTGTTTTCACGTGTTCGTCTTTTTTCCATGTCATTAGCTGACAATGTCCATTTGGACAGCAGTAGATCCATTTTCCTTCATACCTTCTTCGTTTCTTAGGGTATGTGAACCTTGTTCCTTGTGGCGCAAATTTGCTGACCTTCAAAAAGTCTCTTATTTCTTCATCAGTCAGGTCTCTGGGTTTCTATTCTGTTTAGACATCAACCATTATTTTCATCCCTATGGCTTCCTTTGCAGTTTTCTGGCACTGTGTAATGATTATCTTGATAACACAGAATCCTAGCAGTACCATTGCATATATCAAGAACCTTGAATATATCTGCCATCCATTGTGGGACCCATGAGAACAGAGCACCAAACCAGCTGTCATCGTCCACTTCAGGACTTTCATCGATCATCTGGTTTTTCAGGTTGGTCAACATACTTAGGGCTTCTGTCAGGGTTCCATTTTCTTCATCATGCGATGGTATAAATGTGCAACATGATTCTCCGATTTTTGCACAAACACCTCCATCCATTGCTGTGATCATGTCTAGTACATATCTGTTCTGGAGGGTCATCAGTCGGATTGCTCTTAGTTCTTCTTTGATCGCGTTAAATCCCTTTATAGTAGAGTTGATGGTCTGCAACAACTCCCATCTGGTTATCTGCAACCATTTTGTATTTACACCAAGTTGGACGTGGGGCAAGAGTAGTGTTGTGAATACTGTTGAGGTGAGGCTAAACAGTCTGTGCTCGTATGGGATTGCATGGAATGCTTCTTCTGATTTGGCTCCACAGGCCCAGTAATGGTCCATAATTACTGCTGTCCCTTGTGTCATTCCTGGGGCTTCAAAGATTCGTCCGCAGTTTAGATTCTCTCCCATCTTCCTTGTGCCATTCTTTCTGAAGCATAGTTTTGGGCTCTCCAGTGGAACTATCTGCAGGGGTCCCCCTCTATCTTCGACCCATGTTAGTAACTTTACTAGCTTTGGCCATAGGGGTTTGCACAGTTTTTGAGAGTTTTCTATTGCTTCCTTGCAGGCTCCAAGGACCATCCAAGCTCGGCAAATCGCTACTCCTTCTTCCCATCCATTTGGAGAAAGCACGGTTCCCCATATCTGCATTTGGCCTCTGTTCTTCCAGATTTGTGCCTCTTCTGCAGTTTTTCCTTGAATGTTCAGTCTCGGGGTTGTTACCCATCGTGTTCTTGATCCTTTGATGTCAGGATTCTCGTATCTGATCACGTGATTCCTGGTGTGCGCCCTGTTTCTTGTTTTAATGTCCTGGACGTAGCCATCTTCATCTGCGTAGTCCTTTTCGGTGGCCCATATCAGTGAAGCGTCTCGTCCCATAAATTGTCCTCTGGTGTTGCACATTGCTAAGTGTGACATACAGTGTGCTATGGGGACATCAATTTCTATAGCCACAAAGATCTTGGATTTTCCCATGCTGTACGGTAGGAGCGCGCAGACAAAGCATTCTCCTTCTGATTGCCTTCGTCCTACGTTCTTCATGTGTTGGTACCATATGTTGTTTCCGAGATGAGCTGTGCTGTCCAGGTAATCATTGAGTTCATTGTTGTCTTCATGTGGGTTTCTCTTGATCCTCAATGTCCTTTTGTAGTTAGCTATAACCACGTCTCTGAATGCATCTATATGACTCTTTCTTGCTGGAGGATTCTTGGGCATGCTTGTTAGCGGAGCGGGTTTCATTACCTGTATCGCTGTGGTAGGAGAAGGTTTTGCGTTTCTTTTCCTTTCCTTTTGTAATCTTTCGTAGATGTTCTCCAACCACCGTTGGCTCACCAACTCCCCAATGTGTGGCTGTGTCGTAGGTCTGGTGCTTATTCCTTGTGTCTGAGCTGGCGTGCTTACTGTTATAGTCTCTGTAGTTCTAGTTTTCAGTTCCTCGTGTAGGTTCTTAGCTCTGACTATGAACGGGAAAAGATGGTCCATTAGCATTTGTGTTTTCTCTGTGAGTTCCTTTGTGGCTACTTCTGTTCTTTTGAGGGGTTTTGCTATGCCCTCTCCCTTTGGCTTCTCACTTGGCTCCTCTTGGTTACTTCCACTATTTTCTGGAGCTGTTCGTTCTGTAGGCAGTTTCCCTTTCTCTGTTGCCCTTGTTTGAGGCCATGTTGCCATTGACACTTGCCCTTGTTTGTGTGCGTTCAGTGTGCGTGTGTGTGCAGTGGTCAGTGCTACATTTTCATTCACTCCGTGCTGACCCTGTCTCCAGCCTTTTTCTTCATTCATTACCTCAAGTGTGCATGAATCACTGCTAATTACATTGGCCCTCATTACGACCCTGGCGGAAAGCGACTGACCGGAGCGCCACAGCGTAAATAGCGTTTCCGCCATTGCACGAAGGAGCAAAGTGCGGCCCATTCCGACCCATCGGGCACGAGCACCACGGCATGGCGGAAGTGCAAAGTCCGCGATGGCGGAAATGACCCCAAAACGGCCCACACCGCCGCCGTACGGCGCCCCAGGTGCAATACCGCCACCCCTCTTAGCGGTCACCGCAGTGTGCGCCTACCGGAAAGTACGGTGGCCGGAAATATACGGAAACGGAAGTTAAAACATGGGCCCGGAACGGGAAACATCCCGGCGTACACCTATAAATACACTAAAACCACACAACCACTAAAATCACTACCCTGAAACACACCCCAACCCGTCAACCACCCTAGCGAAACCAAGAATAATGGGAAAAGCAGCGAAGAAAGCGTGCGACCGCAAGCGGCAGGTCCACTTCTCCCGTGAGGAACTCACCGTGCTAACAGAGACCCTCCAGGAGAATGCTGCCGTCGTCTTCTGCACGCAAATGACCAGGACGGCACTTGCAAACAAGAAGGCCATATGGGCTATGGTGGCACAGCGGGTAAGTGCGGTGGGGACCGCACCCCGCACCCCACAGCAATGCCGCAAGCGATGGGACGACCTGCGGATACGCGTCCGCAGCATACTCTCTGCCAACCGCAACATTGCCACAGCCACCGGGGGAGGTCCTGAATCACCCATCAAGTTGACCCCCTGGGAAGAAATCTGTGCCTCCACCATCGGAATGGAGAGCATAGAGGGAGTCGGAGGGATGGAGAAAGGAGTGCAGACATCCGAAGATTCAGGTAGGTGGGCCAGATAAAACAATGCCAAATCCACACATTCCATCCATGTGAAGTACCATGCGTCCACATAGTGCAACAGAAACACATGTCCAGGAGAACGTCCACACACATCGGCCTGATAGCGCACGTTAAAACCCACAATAAATACATAAATAATTAAAAACCCCTAATACACGCACTACACGTGCAGCAGGCACACCCTAACTGCAGGCTGCCAAACAACTGCACCCTCACTCCACACACAAATAAAAGCACCTCCAAGGGCCCGGCCCAAATCACCCTCAGGTACCACCCCAATGCTTGTGACACAATGCAATTCCAAATCCCACAGACCCACCAATAACCCTCGCCCTCCTCTACTCCACCACAGGGTCCGATCCAAACGACGAGCTACAGGACACCCCTACCAGCACACCTGCAAAGAGGGCCAAGACCAACGGCCAGAGACCCTCCACCTCAGCTGCACGCATCAAGACACGGCAGCAGCACAAATCAGGTGGCAGCACAGAGGAGGGAACATCAACAGGCACCCCAGCAGCCAGCATGCCCACAACACCACCACCACAGGTCCCCCCAATGGATGCCACAGAAGGCACTGCCTCCGGTGGCAGCAGCACCATAGGTGACACCCCATTGATGGCAGCATGCTCCGACACAGAAAACGGGGATGCCGAAGTCAGATCCATCCATGACCTGTCCCAATCCCCCTGTCTGTCCCATCCCGTACAACATGAGGATACCACGCAGGGGCACCCACAAGACGACGACTGGACATCCCCCACAAGCCCTGTGGCAATGCAACATGAGGACAACAGCCCCTCTGTGACACCCCCGCAAATGGCCTTGGCCCAGCAGAGGCAACAGTCCCTCGACCAGTTGATCGAACAACAGCAGCGACTGGCCACGCTCCTCAAGGACCATGCTGATGAATGTGGGGGCACTAAGGCAGACATAGAAACATCAACTGAGACACTTAGGGCACAAATCGAGAGTAGCACCGAGAGCCTGAGAGTCCAAATGGAGAGAAGCACCGAGAGCCTCAGGGGGGAACTGCATGCGACGGCCAAGGACGTATGTGCCGAACTTGCCGCAGTGCGCCGTGTGCTCACTGAGCTCTCGCAAACCCTTAGGGACATGCATGGACGTGAGCAGGCAGACACATCATCCGTTGCAAGCTCCGTCCAGGGCAGCCCCCAACGTAGATCTGGAAGGAACCTGCGCTCCACAGGCAGGGGTGCCCCTGATACCCGCAGAGGGGGCTTGCAATAGCGACAGCCCACTGACAATGAGCATCTTTGGACACTGGTGTTCGGGGGGGAGGTAGGGGGGTGGAGGGGGTGTGTTGGGCTCACTTGGGTGGCGGGTCGATAGGGTGTTCAACATGACATCACATATGCCATAAAAAGTGCACGATCAACCAATGAGATGTGTGGACATTGATCTTTGTGTACTAGGCCATCATAGGCGTACAGTCCATATTGCGCTTGTCCCAGACACACGCAGTGCCACGAGTCCCGTGTCCATGTATCAGCCACCAGGCGTGAGTGCTAGAAGCATACATCAATGAGATGCTGACGAATGTCACGGGCCTCCGGTGCCTCGCAGACTCCATGAGGTGCTGCCACATCCCCACCCTCATCATGACCATCATCAGGTGCTTGCAGTTCTGCGTCAGGGGGCATGGGCACATTTCTACGTACGCACATGTTGTGGAGCATGACACATGCCATGACCATCTTTGCAACCTTCTCATGGCGGTACAGGAGTGCCCCGCCAGACCTGCTGAGGCAGCGGAAACGGCCCTTCAGTAGGCCGAATGCCTGTTCTATGACTACACGGGTACGTGAGTGGGCATGGTTGTAGTCCTCCTCATGCTGGTCCCGTGGGTTCCGGACTGGTGTGAGGAGCCATCTCTTCAGTGGATATCCAGCATCACCTGTATGTGGACGAGAAACGTATGATGTGGAATGCCATTGATACGTACGCACACCCCCCCCCCCCTTCCTGCCAGGTCATTGCCAATTCACATACCCCACATCATCATGCATGTAATGAGACTCACCGAGTAGCCAGGATCTGTTCCCTGCGTGTCGCTCCATGTAGCGTGGTATTGTAGAGTTCCTCAAGACCATAGAATCATGGGTTGATCCAGGGAATCGGGCACAACAATGTGTAATGATCCTGTTGGAGTCACACACCATTTGTACATTCAGGGAATGAAATTGTTTTCGGTTGCGGTACTGGGCCTCCATGGCATGTGGGACGACCAATTCCACATGGGTGCAGTCGATGGCACCAATGCAACCCGGTATGCCGGCAAGTGCATGGAATCCCACTTTCGTGTTTGTAATTTCCTGCTCCGAGCGTGGTAGGGAGATGTAGTCGTCTGCGTGCTGCAGGAGGGCATCGAGCACTTGCAATAGTGTCCGTGAGAACAGTGGCTGAGAAATGCCATGCAACTGTCCGACTGTGTGCTGGTAGGTGCCTGTGGCCAGGAAGTGGAGTACAGACACCACCTTCAGTAGGGGTGGGATGGCGGTTGGGCTATCTATCATGCTGACAAGGTCAGCCTGTGTCATGTCCACAATGGCGGCTATGGTGTCACGGTCCAAACGGTAGAGGGTGTGGATCTGCTCATAAGTGAGGTTGAACGGATGTGCTCGGAGGCGTGGGATTGCGGGCTGCCTGCGTGGTGGTAGTGGCTGTGCTGGTGGGCCTTGCTGGCCCTGCCTTGCCCTCCTCCTCCTCCTGCGTCTCCTCCGTGCGGCCGGTTGTAGTTGGTGTTCGTCTTCCTCTTGGAGTTGGAGCACTTGCAGTGCTATCAGGTCCCCCAGGGCCAACATCGCGAGTCCTGCCGGTAGCATTTCGGTGTGGTTGTGGGAGGAGACTGGCTGTGCAATTCATGTGTTTTCAGGCTGTATGGCCTCCACCTGTGGTGATTCATTCCACCTGTGCAAACTGCCCTCCCCTTTGGCCGGCACGTCACGCGCACAACGCTGCAAATCGGGGAATGGTATCTTGCTATTGCTATCATGTATTCGTACCCGATGGGCGTGTTGGATTGGTTGTTATGTTCATTCGGCTATGGTCCCATTGTTTCCCATTCTATCTGTGCAGTCGCGAACAGACTTGTGAAGGGTCAGTGGAACGTAGTACTCGAGTTACGGTGGGCCCTCATGCATCACTGTACCGAGTTGCAACGACGGGCGGGGCGTCCCATTCGTGGGTGAAGGCAGTTGCCATTTTCACACACAGCCGCACTCGATGGAATAATTAGTGATTTCAAACGGCCACAGATGCCATTTCGACGTGATGTTGCAAATGAGGAATTCGAAGGGCGGCGCTTTCGGTTATCAGCTGGCGGCGAGGAGATGCCCACAGGTCTGACTGCAAATATAACGTTCTATTGTTCAATGTCCTTGAGACAGGGCCCATGGCGAGGGAGCAATGATTGATATGAATAGTTTGGGATGCGCATTAGCTACGTGGGCGATGAGGCCGGCCGTTCCCAAATACATGTTACTTCACAACACTGGAATTACGGGCTGGGGCACTGTGGATTTTGCAGGCTGCATAACGCACAGACTCAATGGATGTTTCTAATGTCATGTGAGTAATTATTCAGGCGTTTTGATCCCGGGATGAGGGAATGATGAATGGATGCATGGGCAGGTGATTTGATACAGAGTTTGCCATGTACAGGGCTTCTTGGGATCTATCCGCCTCCCCTACGCTATGTGATGCAGGCCTGCCATAGTGGGACCATCGTCTATCTGGCCTTGTTGAGCCCTCCCTGTCTCGAGGCGCCCTCAGACACTTGTGTCCATGCACGTTGACATTCCCATCTGATGGATTCTGTTTTGACAGACGCATGCACAGGTACACTCGTTTGTGATGGTGTTTGCACCTCGATATAGATGGTTATGAGTCGCAAGTGGTTTTGGGGTGGTGATGATCCTTTTGAGTGGGCTAGCATGCATATGGCTGTGGATTTCGTGTGATCATTGAAGTGAGTTGTTCGAATGTAGTTCTGATGGACATTCTGTTCTTTTTCTTTTCTTTTGGTTGACAGGTATCTCCTCCCCTTTTGCCACTGCCATCTGTATGCCACGCCTGCAGATGGATTTTACTCCCGACACCTGCTGCTTCGTGTTAATCGGTGGAGCAGCATTACGATCTTATGGGACGATCGCCAATGGCCCACATGCCCTTACGCAGTACTGGTGTCTCGGAGCAACATTTCGGCCTTTCAGCTGGACTAGTGCCTCCCCATTGGGACAGCCCTGCGGTTCTGTGCGCTTCCATGTTGCCTTTTCGTACGTGAATGTGGCTCTGTGTACCATGGGGGTACAGGGCGACACACAAGTAGTGGCTGGTCATTTCTTGCGGATGCAGCCCACAATGGTGATTAGTGTTCTGGAGTTCATGGCCTGATGGCTGTATGGGCTTGGTGTCTTTGATGTGCATAAATTGCTATTCTGATTTGGCCCGTGTAGCGTTTTTCTTTGCAAGTGATGTGGCATATGCCTATTTGGGGGGCGATGTATTGTGAGGAGATCTGCATTGGGTTCCAGCTTCGGGGTTTAGTTGCGTGGTACTGTACTGGGCGCGTTTGCCTACTGAGCCCGTGAGGTCAGGGATGGGGGATGCCTATATGACAGTTTGAATGTTGTCATGCTCAGGGGCGGGGGATTGGGTTTTGTGTAACAGATGCCGGTCAGCCAGGTGGACTGGTGGAATGATGTGATTTTCGGAATGTTGCTGGGCACAGGTGCCTGTGTTTGCGTGCGTTTCTTGGTGGGGGACTGCGGTCATGTCCATTGGGATGGCTTCTGTATTCGTGCCATCTGTGCCCTGCAGCTCCCATTGGCCCCTCTTGTGTTTCTTTTGTTCGTTGGCATGCATGGGTGCTTTGTGCATTTCAATGGTTGCATTGTGACTTCATTGCACCTACCGGGAGTTGTACTTTGTGGGCAGGGAGCGGTGTACAGGCACTCAGTGGGGCCGTTTACGGTTGATTCGCGATGCCGTACTTCTCGCCATGGCGGAATGGTACATTCCGCCATGCCTGATGGCGTTAGGTACATGTCCGCTAGGGTCGGAATTGGCGTACCGTTGCACCATGGTGGTGTTTGCGGTTTGGCATGGCGCGCGCGCGCGTGCTTGGTGCAGTTAGCGTTGGCGTTCACTGCGCTGTCGCTAATGGCTTCGTACTTTGCGGTGACGGGTCATAGTCGCACCGAGCGCTATTCGATGGCGGTATTGCATTTCCGCCATCGTTTTTCGATTTCCGCAAGGGTCGTAATGAGGGCCATTTAGTTTTATCTTGTTTGTTTTACCATCAGCTTTTCTGGGGACTGGGATCACAATATAGGGTCTGGGTGCTTTCATAGGCCCCAGACATTCGTTATCTGGTGGATGCACTGAAATTGGGACGCTTCGTGAACCAATAAAGAAAGCAGTTCTGATAGTCAACGACAGAAAGTCAATGATAATTACTAAGCATATACACATGATAGACTTTTAGGACATCTGGCAGCATTTCCTCCCAGGGAAGCGGGGGTGACCCTCTGCTGGTGGTAAAACTAAGTTACTGTTCTGGGCCCCCATTTTGAACAAGTCCATAGTCAGTTATTTATTCCTTCTCTTGTTCTGATCTCGTAGCTCAAGAGTTCCTTACTACTTAAAGTGACGAGTGCTTTTCAAGTGTCCCCCCTCTTGCGGGGAATGTCAGTAATCTCTGAGTATGCAGTACAGTTCCTTTTGCTAGACTATGGAAAAAAGGGTTAGGCTAGCATCAACAGGTGCATCACATTCATAATGCATATCTATAGTAGGTAAAGTCCCAGTGCACTCCTTGAATTTGCCTTGGTCCTGAGGACATGCTGGAACCTGTTCAATGCGAAGGAATGAAAAGACGGAACTGCCAAAAATCACACAAAATAGAATGACGTAAAAATAAAACAAAAATAAAAATAAAAGTGAACATGGAAAAAATAAGAATAAGAATAAGGAAAAATAGAGGAAACAATAAAAAGGAAAAATAAGATGGTGAACTTTCTTGTTTCTGCTCTTCTCGATCTGTCCTTTGGCAGAAAATATGGCACTGTGTCTCTTTCTCTCGGTCTGTCCCACAGTGGAAAATTGAAGAACTGTGTCTCTGTCCCTTCGATCTGTCCCACGGTGGAAAGATAAGCACTGTCTTTCTGTTTCCTCAATAGTTCCCACGGCGGTAAGTCTCACTGGAACCTCCTTAGGTATTCTCGCTGGAAGTTAGATAGCTCCACCTGGAGCATTATGCCGTGGAGGAGTGTACCCATGTGTGAGATGTTGGCTGGATCTCTAAGGAAGGTGATGACGTCAACACCTGCAGGCCTCCCAACCATTTCCGGATAGTCTGTGACTAATCTAAGCAGGACGTTGTGCGCCAGCCGGTTGTCCTCGGGTGATAGGGACATTTGTCCTGTTTGGATGGGTCCTGGTCATGCGCTTTCCTTTTGATTCGCACAGTCTGTGCACCTTCCTGTTGCGTGGACTACCACGAGGTGCTTTAGTTTAGTCCACAGTTGGTTCAACTGAGCTAGGTTTCTTGGGTCTCTGATGAAAGTGCGTGTGTCAGTTGTTCTCCGGATGAGTCCTGGGCATTTCTCGATTATTTGAAAGAACAAAGTGAATGTGAGTTCATCAATGTCTACCGGTGGCGGAAGCATTTGTGTCCTCTTTGCTGTGCTCGGGTAGCTCGGCAAAGGCTTCCGTGATGACAGTCAGCAGTTGCGAGATTATTTTCTCATTTGCAGGATCTTGAATAAAGTCTGTGACACTGGTTTCTCTCCCAATGAGTGTCGGATATGATATTACGACCAGCTGGAAGTAGGTTAGCACATCCCACTTGAGGTCTCTGCTGGGAGATACCATAAGTTCTGTAAACAAAGTCTTGACACTGGTTGCTTTCAGGACGCTGTGTTACGCTCTCAAGAACTGTCCTTCTCCTTTTCTTTTTCAGTCTATCAGAGTCTTGATTCTTTATACTACTTGAGAGTGTTGTAATTTCAAAAGTTTTATCAGCGTTGTTGTGGCATTGTGTATGTAGTTCTCTTCTTTATCCTGCAACTGTGGTGCCCAGAGTGTCCGTATTATTGTTCTTTATCACCTTTCTCTAGTTTGGGGAAATGTTCTTATTCAAAAGTCACAAATGAAAACAGAGTTCTTTGTCATTGTGTTGCTGCTCATGCGTCCTTCTTCCTCGCCATGGATCTTGTCTGCACGTGCTGAAGTTCTTCCCGTTGTCTGTGGCTTCTTTGTGGTTGGATGCAGCTGGAGGGCTTTCTCCTATATAAGGTTTAATGTCATTCAGGAAGAGCCATGCCCTTCTGCCCTGGACTTTGACGGCTGAAGGAGTGCAGTCCTCTATGATAAAAAATGAAAGGGCCATTGACTCGTGGCTCATCCCACTTCTTCCTTGTAAAGTTTCTTATGAGAACAGCGTCACCAAGGAAGATGGGTGGCACACATAGAATTTGCGCGGTCTCTGTTTCAGCACTTCCTGTTGTATTTTGTGCTGCGCTGCACCCTTTTCTTTGTCGCTGCAGCTGGCCTGAAATGACAGAGACACTGGATATCATACAATTCAAGTAGTCTGGCATCTCTGTCCCCAAGACCTCTTTTGTTGGCTGGGCATCACATCTAGTTCTATCTCGGGGGATAAAAGGAGTCCTCATCCTTCTGCCTGTGAGATGCGGCGTGAGATGATGGTCGGAGCCTGGTTGGTCCCGAAGTGCATACAATGGCAGTGGTAGACAGTGCAGCCATCCCTTTTTTAATGTGAGCTTCAACTTGGCTATCCTCTCCTTTAACAGGCCGTTGAGCCGCTCACATACACCATTCCCCTCCGGATGATACGCCGACGAGAACTTGTGCTTTATACCAAGCAACAAGCTGATCTGCTCGAAAACTGCATTAACAAAGTGAGCCCCATTGTCTGACCTCATTACCTCGCACACCCTGCATCTAGGGAACACGTCCCTCACTAGAAATTTGGCAGCACAGGTAGAGTCTGGGTGTGCACAGGGGCCTGCTTCTATCCATCTAGAGAATGAACACACCACCACAATTAAATACCTGTACCCATTGCACACTTTAATCATGTCGACGTAGTCAATATGCAAGTGATGGAATGGCCCATTTGGCCGGGGGATAACTCCTCTTACTACTTTTAGTGTGTGCCCAGCAGTGAATTGCTGGCAGATTATGCAGTTCACCATGAAGAACGCAACATGCTCTGATAAATTCGGTGTAATCCAGTCTTCTGCGAGCGTTGCAGCAAGATTTTCTTTTGACATTTGTATAGGGTAGTGTAATTGCTCCAATGCTACTTTCAGTAGGGCAACACGCATTACTGGTTTACCAGTGCTGTCTTGCCTCCACAAACCGTCAGAGGGGTTTAAGGAACACCCTCAACGTTTCCATAAATTCTTCTCCTACTGAGGTGCTTCCCCTTGGAGTTCCATTAGCTGAGTCTGTCCCATGTTGCTATAGGCCTTTGGTGTGGCTCATGCTACCATCATACGCTCATGGGTACGTGCCACCTCCACGTCCATGATTGTTTCATCCTTGGATGCCATGCGCTTGGCTTCCGTATCCGCTTCATGATATCCACGTGACACGAAATCTGTCCCTTTGGTGTGGGCGGCACATTTCACGACTGCTATGCCCACTGGGAGCTGTAGTGCTTTTATCAACCTGTCCAATAAGGCTGTATGTTGCACTGGCGTGCCGTCCGCTCGGTTGTAGCCCCTCCTTTTCCAGCGTGCTAAGCCTGCGTGCACGGTAGATGTCACATAGGCAGAGTCACTGTACACCGTTACTTCCTGGTCTGCATGATTGCATGATTCTCAATGGCGAGTATCAGCACCAATAGTTCTGCAGCTTGCGCAGAATAGTGAGATGGTATTTGTGCACTGACGAGTACCTGGAACTCTCCATTCGCTAGGTGTTTTATCATGGCCACGCCTGTGCATCTTTGTCCATCTTCTTGGTCGATTCTACATGAGCCGTCAATAAAAACGATCTCACCACCTGCCAGGGCATTTTCTTTTACCCTGGGGATTTCATCATAGAATTCCTCATAATTCACGCAGTCATACACGGTTCTGCCTCTGTAACCAGCTCAGCTATGAACGTAGTTGGATTCACAGTTTTACATCGCACTATTTTGATCGATGGGTTAGAAATAATCACTTCATATGCGGATGCTCTCTGAGTTGTCAGCGTGCCCTTTGGCTTCTCTAGTATGGCGAACGAGTACTCGACATACAATGTCATGGAGCACCCCATCACAATGGAAGACGCCTTTTCAATGGTGAACGAGGCAGCAGCTATATTTTGTTTGCATGGGAAGTGGCCCTTCATGACCGGTTCCAGACTCCCGCTGTAATATGCTAGGGGCTTGTACCCCAGTGAGGTTCGCTGCGCGAGCACTGCCGTCATAAAATTACCATTGGAGTGTGAGAAGAGGTAGAATTCCTCTGCATAATTAGGAATCCCGAGAGCTGGGGCCTTACAAATCGCCCCCTTGAGTTCTGCAAACCCCTTTTCCATTGCCTCAGTCCATTCGATTTTTTCCCTTGTCTCCTGGGCCTTCTTTAGGGCCTGAAGCAATGGATTGGTATACGAGCTGTAGTCGAAGAACCATGCTGTGACATAATTGCACAGGCCTAAGAAGCTTTGCATTTGTTTTATTGTGAGCGGTTTAGCCGTGTTCATGATAGCTTCTGCCCTTTCTGGGGTTACCTTTTTCCCTTTGTGTGAGATTAGCTGGCCTATGTACAGCACCTCTCGCTGACAGTATTGTAGCCTTTCCTTGTCAACTTTATATCCTTTCTCAGCCGGGATAGTCAGTAGCTGGACAGAGTCGTGCCTGCATTGTTCCTCAGTGACGCTGCAGATTAGAATGTCATTAACATACTGCAAAACAACACTGTCTACTGCAATATTGCTTAGGTCCATCTGCAGGACTCTGTTGAAAATGGATGGAGACTCACAGTACCCCTGTGGCAGCCTCGTGCTTTTCAGGCGCATTTGCCTGAAAGTAAATGATGTCAGGTCTTGTGAGTCACGGTGCAACGGGATTGAGAAAAACGCATTTTTCAAGTCAATCACCGTGAAATATTTTGCCTCAGTGCGTATGTTGCATAGAATTGTGTGGGTGGATTAGGGACTAGAGGGAACTCGGCTTCAACTATATCGTTTAATGCTCTCAAATCTTGGATCAAACACCAAGACCCTCCCTTTGATTTCTTGACAGGGTAAATCACTGTATTGCAAGGTGATTCTGACGTCACTAGGATGCCCTGCTCCATCATGGCGGAAATTGTCTTCGCGATCCCTTCATCTGCCTCTCTGGACATAGGATATTGCTGTGCTCTTGGTATAATTGCTCCTGGTTTCAGTTTAATTTTCACTTCACCTGCCCCCTTTAGGAGGCCTACGTCATAGGGCCCTGTAGCCCATACCGCGACAGGCTCTTGGGCCATGTCATCATCAAAGTATTCTGGACGTATCAGCGCCAACATCATTCTCTGTGGCAGCTCCCGTTTGATCATTTTGACCCAAAATATGAGACTCACTTCCACCCTTGTCTCTTCTAGGTCAGGGTGTTCTTCGAACAGATCGTCATCGGTGACATCAGTCACTCGATACCCTTCTTCGATGGCGTTAATCGCACACCATTGTCTGTCTTCATCGTCATATCCTTCGACCAATACCACTTATACCACTTTCCCTCGCACTGCAGCAGATTGTATCATTAAGGGAAATACTTGTCCCTCTTCTTCAAGGTATTCTTGGTCTGAATAGGAACTCATCAGGTGTCCTCATAGTTCTATCAGCGAGGCCTGGCAATCCCGCCATGAGCACCCGCACGCCATATGCGAAGACGTCCGGCTCTAATGGTATAGCTCTCATGGCTATACGTCCGGAGTATGCTCTGATCGTTTCGCACACGTTTGAATAATGCATTCCTGGAGTGGAGCACACTATGCCATTCTCGGTAAACGAGATTGTCATATTCAAGTTAGTCATTAAGTCCCGACCCAGGATATTTACTAAGGGTACATTCATTTCGCGCTCTCCCACAGAGACTGGGAGCGTGTCTGTAAAGGGAACTCTACTGTGAGCTCCCGTGAAACTCTGAGTATCTATGGCCTCGCCGGACAAGGAAAACTTGCCTTCTTGTATGCACAAGCGCGTCACACCCATGTCAACTAAGAAGGAATATTCTTTACCCCCTATGACATTCTCCCTAGGTTCCCTATTAGGGTCTGGTGTCACTGATAGGATAGAACACATCAGAATCCCCTGTGAGCTGTCCTATTTCATATATAAGTTTGGCCCACTGTGTACTTGCTGATTTCCCCCATTTCCAGGGTTGACTCCCCCTACGGAGCTTGTGCCCTGCGACATTTGCAGCGGTTCCTGCTGGGATTGTCCCTGTGGTACGTTCCCCATGTACGAGGGTTGAACCACTTGCTGCGCACCTTGCTGCTGCTCTGTGTGATTTTGTGCACTGCCCTGGTATGGGACGGCAGGCTGATTCACCGTGCCTATTCCCATTCCTTGGCTGCTTTGCCACATACCTTGGCTTCTGCATTTGCGCGCCACATGCCCTGTCATGCCACACAGCCAACACACTGGCGGGGTCGGACCATCTGTCCATCTGGCGTAGCTGGACTGCCCTTGATTCAAAAAAGGGGGGATATCAGGAGGATAAGAGAGGGGAGTAAACCTGATACAATAATATGACAATATAAAACAAACTCCCTGTCTTGTCATGTAAGGTAAGAAAAATCACTAGACTCGGGTGTGTGTCACCTTTCAAAATTTGGCATCACAGAACAATTACAAACAAGTGCAGGGAAAATTATACCACTCGCACTCTAACTTCACATTATCACGAATATTTTTAATACATAATTATAAAACACAATTTAGTAACACGTCATAAAAAAACAATATAAAATATCCCGAAGTGCAGATACCTAGAAGGTGTAGTTGGCACCCAAAGGTGTCAAAATGTGCAAAATATGCAATCTTGTTACAATAATTTAAACTCCTATTTACAACACACAAATGGCAGGCAGAACACAATGTTGGACACCATTCAGTATAATATTCATTTCAGTAGACTCAAAATCTTGGTTGGTAAATGATAAACCACAGTCACAAAGACAGCAAAAGAAAACAAACCATACACAGAGTGCTCCAATGAAGTATTACTCTGAGGTTGATGTGTACGCTGTCTAATGCTTTGATGACATCACGTGTGGTAAATAATCCACCTCCTAACACTTGGTTTAAGTGTTAAAATTAACCCTACATGTTTTGTTCCTACAATTAGTAATATTAATACAAGAACTTCTTCAGGGGCATAATATTTCTCATGCGTAGACCCAAAGGGTCACAGCTTTCAGTGGTTTACAAGCACAGTCCAAAACTAGGTTTTGGCAACAAACAACTGGTGTTTAAATTAAAGGTGATATTGCTCAAATGCATCCCCAAGGAACAAATGCAGAGTAACTTGTTCCATCGGCTCTTCTCTTTATAGTAGAGTTCAAGCGTCTAGACCAAACCGTCTATTAATGTCGGTATCGCATCCTGTGTGGCTGGTAACAGGGTCTGTAATCCAGTCACCTTTATCCTGTCATTCTCTCCAAAGTACTATTATTGAGTTGAACCAAAAAACATTGTAGTCGTGCGTGATTATACCGGAAGGTTAAGGTCTCCTCCAACCTGGACTGCCCATCTGCGCATTCTGAAAGCCATCTTGATTATTCCGAAAGCCACCCTGGTTACCTCAAAACCCACCCTGATTACTCTGCAATCCTCTTCCTTCAAAACCCCTTCCCCTCGGGTAAAATCCTGCGCTACCCTGATTATTCAGAGATGGGTTAGTCGCTTGCTGTGCATGTGGTTCAGCTGGGCTTGTCAACATGGCTCCCTCAAGAGCATACTTTGAGTTTCTTTTGCACCAGCTTCGCCTCCTCACCCTTACGAGTTGCCTCCTTTTTCCGATTCTTTTCTTGCAACAATCTACAGTAACATGCGATTGCCAACTGTATTTCAGCCCATGGTTTGGCTTCTATTCCTACCAATTTCATAAGTTGTTTTTGCACTGCTTCGGGCAACCCTTGGCATAATATATGGTAGCATACTGGGATAGATTTCATCCAAGACTCATGCTTTTCGAGCACCCATGCATCCTGAAAATTCTGGATATAAATCAACGGATCCTCTGACTCTTTCATTTTCCGTGTCATTATAGCTCCCATATCGGAAGTGTCTGGATATAGCGTTGGCAGCGCTTTCCAAACTGCTGCTCTACAATTATTAAATGGCGTTCCGTCATGGGAGGTGTTAATTAGGGTTACCCTAGGGTAGCCTGCCCGTTTCCATACATCGTCTGCTCTTTCACCAAGTATGGCAATTAGGAGGCCCTTAATGTCCCCTATAGCTAAGGTGACACCCCCCGTCATTTTCTCTAACTCATGTATCCACTTCCTGGCTCCCGATGTCAGCATTGGAAGCTTATTTTTTAGGTTCTCTCGGTCCATGTGTGGCCATGGAATATATTGTGGTCTTGCTCCCCCCTTTTCTAGCAGCGGAAATTAGAATGCGCATTCTTCCTTTTCTTTCCCCATAGTTCTCCTGTCTACCACTGGGGTGGCATTCCCGCCTTGCTGTGTCCCTGGCAATGCCCTTAATCTATCTGCATAGGCAGGTGCTGTCGCCCCCCTCTGACCGTGGGGTGTCCTTCATGCCAGCCGGACTGCGCGGCAGACTTCGGTGTCCTACTTGTAGACTCACTAGTGCCTGACCATCGTATCCCTCGGTCCCCTGGGAGCTGTTTTTCGCACCGTCTCCCTTCCTCGTGTGCCTCATCTTCAGTTTTCCCACCGGAGTCAGATTCTGAATGCTCCCAGTTTACACAACTCCTTGCATCTTCTTCGTCCTGCCCAATCTCCAGTCTGTCTAGGGACAGTCCCCTGTTCCCACTACTTCAGGTGACATCCTCAGTGTCATATAGCTGAGTGCTCTCCGGACGCTCATCTTCCCTTCCCCCATGGGATCTCTGTTCTAGCCCCATCTCATCGTATATCTTATCAATCGTTTCCCCGATGCTTCTGGTGTCGAGGTCATCCTCAATATTTGTCCCACTCGTACCTGGTACCGAGTCATGTGCCTGAAATAATTCTTCTATGTCTTCCCATTCTACAACAGGATTGGGTTTTTTAACTTCCCGCTCCAAATATTCAAGATCTCGTGCCCTCTGTCTGCGCTTACGTTCTGCCCTTCTAATTTCCTCATCTTCTTTTCTCTTCACTCTCCTCTCACGTACCCTTTGCTCTTCTTCCAACCTTTGCTTATTCTGTTTGTACTGGTTGTAGGCTGCCTTCCGTTTGCGATCAAGCTGTTTCTCTTGCTCTTCGCGATATAGTTGTTCTCGCTTAAGCCTATCATTCCTTCTTGTCCTTTCATCCCTTATTTCCTTTTCCTTTTCTCTCTCTCTCCTTGGCGTCTCATCAGACCTCTCTCTTGGCCTTTCATCATGACTTCCTTTTCCATCTAATTTCAGCAATATCTGCCCTCCCATCCATTTGTCTTTTGCGAATGTTATCTCATCAGTTCTAGCTTCATTTTCCTTTTGTTTCTTTCCCTCTCTCTCCTTAACGAGAGATGCACAACTCTGTGCCTGATCCTTTCCAACGTCATTGCATCTCTCCTTGTCCCTTGGGACTGCAGAGGCAAGATTAATTTCCTGGTCCTTTTCTTTATTGTTGTTGCTACTATACGTAGGCGACTCATATGTGGGGTTGCTATACCCCGTGGCTGCCTTTAGTTCTCTTAGTGGGTAGAGCCCCTCTGTCTTACTTCCCTCGATGGCTGGCTCCGCCGGGGCCGGTGGCGCGGTAGGCGTCTCACCCCCCTCCGTGCATACGTTTAATATCCAATCTGCAGGAGGCTCTTCTTCCTTCGTCTGTTCAAACATCTTCCATAGTTCTAGAACAGCAAGACGTTTCTCTAGCTTCTTGCCTGTATATGTGGCATGTAGATAAGTCGTCATGTGCTGTAAGACGGCTTTTGATAGGGACCCATTCTGTGGCCAGGGCATAAACATCTTGTGGGCGGTACCCTTAACCCATTCTGTGCTATACTTTTTTAATTTAGGTGCATGCTTAGGTAGTTGCTTGCATAGATGCACAAGTGGGGTGACCTCCTCCATTTTCAATTACGTTACCAACAATATTTATGCAGTTTGTTATCCTTCTACTAGTATGAGCGAGCACCAGATACGCAAGCTCCAATCCAATCTTTTCCCGCCACAATGTATACTATCAATTAACTCAAAACCATCAATTCATTGGCGATTCCTTCTTCTTCACAGAATCGCGTAAAACCCAATTTCATCTCAAACAATCAACAATACGGTTCTCTTACATTCAACACACAACAGAACACATATTACAGACACTTGACAGACTAGACGGACAGCAGCTGGTCACATATACCTGCCTTCTAATCAATACCCCATCATGGAGTTTAAACAAACTCCTTTAATGTGTCTTTCAACGTCATCGTAGTCTAATTGTCCCTTATTATATGGGCTATGAGTTCATGTTTCTTCTGCCCGCTGTGTTAGAGCGCAGGAACAAGGCGAATCCTTACGTTTTTCTCTTGGGTGCCCCCCCGGTATCCTTAAGTTTTTCTCTCGGTGCCTCCCCGGTATCCTTACGTTTTTCTCTCGGGTGCCCCCCCAGCATCCTTAGGTTTTTCTCTCGGGTGCCCCCCACCCAGTATCCTTAGGTTTTTCTCTCGGGTGCCCCCCACCCAGTATCCTTACTTTTTTCTCTCGGGTGCCCCCCGGTATCCTTACGTTTTTCTCTCGGGTGCCCCCCCGGTAATCTTACATTTTTCTCTCGGGTGCCCCCGGGTAACCTTACGTTTTTCTCTAGGGTGCCTCCCCGGTAACCTTACTTTTTCTCTCGGGTGCCCCCCCCCCCGGTAACCTTACGTTTTTCTCTCATACTCAAGTTATTAACCCCTTATATATATATATACAGTCTTCTCTACTTCTGACTATTTCATTTTTTCTCCGCCACCCTCCGTTACCTTTCCCTTGCTTGTTCTAATGCCTACAAGACATTTACCAAAGTAACGAGTTTGTTGTTTCACTCACCAATCGCATCTTTTTCCTCTCTGGAGCTTCGGGATCACCGCCCCTTCCTCTTCAGCCTCTTGCATTCTTTGGGTCCGATTGGCTGTCCGTGGGAATGAGAAGGGTTATGCTTGAAAAGGCGGGTTCCTTCAGACCCACTGTAGATTTTTATGGACTTACACTATCATTGTCCATGGGAAGCTTCTCAGCCGGAATGGCCAAAGGACTCGTAATATTGCCGAAGGCCTAGAGTTACTTTGTGCCATCGGTCTATAGGTATCTTATAACTATATTAATCAATAATCCATAATCGAAGGTCGAAACCATCCTCACGCTAACAAGTGTAAAAGAGGACAAGATATCCACCAACGGGCCCATAGGTCAGTGCTCACCCTCTAGTACTTGTAAGACAAGATAGCTGCACCATGTGATGGATGGGGGTGCAGGATTCACTTACTCCAACACGACTCAATAATGAGGACTCAGTAATTTGGCAAAGGGAAGTCTGTTTAATGACAAGTACATCAAACAGGGAAGCAGTTGGAAATCAGCATCGTTGCGATCACCTGTCTCGCTCCGACTTCCTGAGAACTTCAGTTGAACAGCAATTTTTATATACAAAACTCATCATTGACGTCTAATTCTAAAAAACTTGTCATGCAATATAATTGGTTAGGGAAGGTAACTTAAATATAGGTGTTATATCTGTATATGATAATGGAGCATGCGGATTGGATAACTCTTATCGGTTGGGCGTCTACACCCCTTCCTCTACATCACACGTGATAGACATCACTACAAGTACGACGTCTCATTGGTTCTACAATATATAGGACCCTAGATAACTTGGTCCATTGTGATTGGGCAGGTGACACCCTTAGACATAAATTTCCACTTTTAATTAGCAGCATGCAGAATGGACACCGAGGTGCCTGGTGTCCCAAGTTTCACCCTGCCTCCCTTCCATCAATCAGTATTTTGGGGCTATGTGTCAATTAGTTGGCTGGGCATGGCCTCGAAACTATAGCCTCTTATCTGGGGAGGTTATGGCACCCTTGGATCTGGGTGACACCAGATGTTGGTAATTCTTTGCGCCTGTCTTGGTCACATGTCTTTTCACCGTGAATCTGCTTCAGTTTCCAGCTTTTAGTGTATTTAATTCTGTTTTCGGCCTCGCCACCTGCATGGGCCTCCCTTATCTTGACCTTCACGGGGCAGGCTGGTATGCTCTGAAGTTTCGATTTCTGTTAGCTGACGCTCCCCTCCCTTTCGCTGGTTGACCTCGATTTCCCAGGCACAAGCTGCTCTTTGTTGAGTTTCGATTCCGCTCCTTCTCCTGGCTTTGGCTGGAATATGAAACCAGGCCTGTTAGTCCTCTGTCCGCCTGGGCATACTTCTGCTTTTACAAAATGGAGTCGCACTTGTATAGCGTGCCTTATTGAGGTAGATATAGTTGGCGCTTGCCGCTCTATTCTTCTAAGCATTGCAAGCAATATCGTTTTCTTAGCTTCTTGCGTTCCAAGCCTATTTACGCACGTTTAACTGGTTGGTTACTTCCATCTTGTCTCATAGCAACGTTTCCTCATGTTTTAACATCGTCTCTTTCCTATGTCCATTACTTCTATTTTCATAGCTACTCTTCGATAGCAGCTTTCGTTCATTTGCGAGTCTGTCCAGGCCCTTGTGTCATTTCCACTGGCCTTCCATTACAGCTCTTTGCGTCTCTTCATGGACCGTCTGTAGGTACTCTTAATTTCGTCTCAGCGGCTGGTACGGCTGTCTGATAGGGTACCGTGCTGCCCAGGGCTATCTGGTTATGGGCGCTTCTAGCGGTATGGATCTTCTGATGTACACTGGGCAGAGTCCCAGTGCAGTTCTTTGTTGGTTCATCTGCTCCTCATATGCCACATACCTTGGCGAGTCCATTCCTGGTACCTCGAAATGAGGGGCAGGGGTGCAGGCCATGTCTGGGACCTCCTCTACAGGGGATTAGAAGAGCACTTGCTCCACAAAATATGTGATCCAGATATGTTGTTATTATTATAAAGTCTGCAGAATTGTAAATATGTATTATACTGAAAGTAGATTTCATGTTTAAAGGCCAAGGGGAGGATTCCCTAACTCATAAAACCACATCATCATGGTGACACCCTGTTTTCTCTGCCAATCAAGGGAGAGGGAAGATTCTAACCTATAGCCAACCTAGGGGGTGCATTTAGGATAATCCAGCATACACACCCCTTTACCAAATGCATAAAAAGTGACAGCACAGGACTTAGAAGGACACACAGATTCACCCACCAACCGATTGCTGGTCGAGCACTTTGCAAGAGAACTTGACATCTTCCTTGTTCCAGACTCCAGAAACTTTGCAAGCAGAAAGGCTCATTGCATAGCTGAACCACTTTCAGCTGGGCCTTAACTTCCAGAACCCATCCCACAAACTTAAAGGGGAAACAAAAGAAATAGCCAGGCTGTGCTTTAACTGCTTGCCTGCCAAAGAATGATCTTCATAACCAACAAGGGCAGATTAAACCCAATCCTGTGCTGCGCTGTGCTGTGCTGTGAACAGAGAGCCATTGAAAATCCAGTCCAGTCGTGCTGTGACCAGATAGCTGTGAACCAGAGCCATTGCCGACCCAGTCCAGTCTGGTGTGCCCAGCAGCCTGTCCCAGTCCGGTGTGCCCAGCAGAATTTCTGACCAGAATCTCTGATTTTGACGGACCAGAATTCTTGACGGTTCTGTTCAAACCTATATAGTGAGTATCCTTAGTATAGGACTGTCACTATCCTATGTACTGTCCATAGTCATCCCTATCCAACCCCATCCTCTATTATACACTGAACTGCATTGTTAGAATATTTTTGAACTGCCTGAACTTTCTATCTCATCCCTACTATCTTCCTTCTGTACTAGTAGTGTTAAACCAATCTTTGCGCTGATATATTTCATCAGGAGAAGGCAAGCGTCCCGGCAGGCAAAAACCTGATCCAGAGGCGTACTGGTCTGGTGGCTGTGCTGTCGTGTAGTATTTGCTTCTTCATAGTCCATCCCTAGTGTAAAGAAATCCTGTTTGTTTTTTAAAAGCACATCCCTGTTTTCCAATGTCTGCTTGTAGCTAACATCCTAAGCTTTCCATAGAACCAAAAACGGCATCTCAAATTGTGTAAAATAGCTTTCAATTGCACCCGACCTCAAAATTAAGTTTTCACATTGCTTTTTGCTATCAAATCATTGCTGGTGTTTGTCTGCAACCAGATAAAGAGGCTCCCATTAGTATTTCAACAATCTCTGCGGTTGAGTCCATTTTTTGTGTTTTACCTATTCCATTCAAAGCCAACTTATAACCATTTTTGACAGTTTGCCAATCAATTCTGTTTCTCTCTTGTGTTTGCTGGGGGAAATTTGGATTGACATTGTATTTGAATTCTGCATTCCTGAAACCTGTTCTCTCTCCTCCTATCTCTCTACATTGCATATTTGGGGTTTGAGGGGTGTGCAGGGGGAAATAGTAACCACATTGCTATTTGATTTGAACATACACCCACCAAAGTATTATTGCTGTGCTGCATTGTTTTTGCTCCTTATTACTCCTTGTGATTAAAGAGATTGCTTAGTGTGACATCACCCCATTGGTGATCATTGTATTCCTATTAAAAATAGTGTGATTATATTGTGAATATATAAATAAATATTTTAATTTTGCAAACCAGCCTGATTCCTGGTTCAGTGTGAGCGTGGGGCGGGGGTCCAAGAGAGGGGCGTGATATAAGTGGTACATCGTTCAGAATAAAAGAACTTTTAGACACAAATAAATAAATAAGGATTTCAGTTGTGCATTACACGCTAGGCATTGACTTAGGTGAAGTGCCGGATTGAAATCACTTACAGATTTGGGGCTCGTCCGGGATCCTGAATTTGACATACCACTTGTGACAGTCTGATACAGCGTGCTAACTGACAGGGTACATAAACCCTTTTGGGCTACCACACTGTGCTACACTGTGAAACACACCCATCAATAGAAACACTCTAAGGAATTTGGTCTGTTTTGCAAAAATAAAACAACCCCTATAAATCAGAAAGGAAATTAATATTTCTGGAATGGCGACCCTAGTAGAAATTAATATGGCAAAAGAACAACTACTGCACAAATTATTTGTCAGGGGTGAATGGACAGAGCAGGATCAGAATGTTTGGTTGCAGGAAATTAAAGAACAGGCCACTTCCACAGGATCAGACATATGGCAGGATCAGGGTCCATTACACATGGCACTGAGTGAACTGTACATGGCCCCTAAGGTAAAAGAAGAGCAAAGTAAAATTTCTAAAATAGCGGCACATCTGTACCTCCATAGTGGAGCAGTACATGAAAAATATGCCGAAAACAGAGCAAAGGCTACAAAAGAGCCTAGAATCAGAGAATGAAACCAGACAGAACCTGGTAAAAATAAAAGGAGATCTGGATATCCTGCAGCAAGAGAAGGTATAGCAGGATACCAAAGTACTGGCATTGCAGAAAGAGTGCCAATAAACTTTGGACTCTCTACTACAGAGCCAACAAAAGCTGGAACAGCAAATCAATTTTAAAAGAGCATGCACAGAGCAGGTAGTCACCCTGCAAAATGCCTAGACCAAAAAAAAGAAGAAAATAATAAATTAATTCTCAAAGACCTTGACACCCAGACATAATTTGATGAAGAGTGCCAGAAAGCTGGTGCACTCAAAAAACAAAGGGATGACCTGGCTGCACAAAGGGGTACACCCATTCAGAAAAGGGACACCTTAGGCCAGGAGGTCAGTTATTTAAAAGCCAAAATGGAAGAAAATCACCTGGCCCTTCGGGGACTGGGTGAACTCCAAAAAGACCATGAAAAACTGTAGGAGCACGCCAGGAGGATGAAAGATGATCTAGCAAAGAAGGACCAGGCCAGTAAGGACAGGACTCAGGAGGTAACCCTCCTGCAGCAAAAATCGGCCCAATATTCCAACATTACCCAGGAAGCACAGAGAGACAATGAGGCTCCACAGGAACAACTAATAGACACTAGTAAGGCATTGATAGAAGAGCAAAAGGGCCAGATTCTTGCATGGCAACAGGGAGCAGGGGCTGAGAGAGATGAGATCCGCTGGGAGAGGGAAACACCTGAGCATAACCTCAGGAACCCTGGTACCAGAGACTTTCATCTCTTCAACTCCATGGACTCTGCCACTCCCATGTCCGCTGGCGCACATGAGCCAAGGGCCACGGACATGGCAGACTTCAATCCAAGGAGAAATATGGGGCTCATAGATCAGCACCTCCCAGGACTGGATGGGCGGGCATCTTTGTATGGGTTCCCAAGTGCTAGGGCTATCTTCTCTGATCAGGGAGACTCCAATGAGGGGAGGGTCAGAGTAATGGATCCTCAAAAATATAATTTACCCAGAGATCAGATGATAATATTTGGTTGGGAACTCCATGAGAGTAGGCCAACTAAGGGCATCCTGAAATCCTTATCCAAACTAGTACAGTGGGGGGGCTACTCAGCCAATCCTGGGAGCAAGGAAGAATCAGAAGACTCTTCTGAGCGCCACAGGACCCAAGGAACTAGGCCCCCACATTCTGCCAGCCATTTCCAAGCTCACAGAATCCGGGAGAGCCTAGAAGACCAGACAGGCACCTCTGGTAGCAGTGCCTCTGAGTCAGAGGATGAGTGTACCAGGGTCACCCGAACTAAGAAAGCCAACAAGGTCAAAAGGGCCTTGCTCAAGGACCCCCTGAAACAAATAAAAGCCATTAGCAGCGTCATCACGTCCTATCACAAGAATGCAAAATATTCGGTTTGGGAGCACCTTGAGCTATTTGAACAAATGATGGAAACTTTCCATTTGAAGGACAGCCAAAGCTGTATTCATCAAATCAGCTGTTCTGTGTTGCGGAGGAACAAACGTTTTTTATCCTGCAAGCCAGCACTGCGAGCTGTGAAGGAGCTCTTGCTGGTACGCGTGTGCCCGTGTGCCTGTGTGCTTCCTGGAGGAGGCGGGGCTTGTGTTAACCACGTGACGTATCACATGAGTTCCAACTTCTTGAAGAGGCAGAGCAATCTGCCCGAGGGGCGAACGTAGCTGCATCAAATCAGCTGTTCTGTGTTGCGGAACAAACGTTTTTTTTCCTGCAAGCCAGCACTGCGAGCTGTGAAGGAGCTCTTGCTGGTACTCGTGTGCCCGTGTGCCCGTGTGCTTCCTGGAGGAGGCGGGGCTTGTGTTAACCAAGTGACGTATCACTTGAGTTCCAACTTCTTGAAGAGGCAGAGCAATCCACCCGAGGGGCGAACGTAGCTGCATCAAATCAGCTGTTCTGTGTTGCGGAACAAACGTTTTTTAACCTGCAAGCCAGCACTGCGAGCTGTGAAGGAGCTCTTGCTGGTACTCGTGTGCCCGTGTGCTTCCTGGAGGAGGCGGGGCTTGTGTTAACCACGTGACGTATCACGTGAGTTCCAACTTCTTGAAGAGGCAGAGCAATCCACCCTCGTGGCGTTAAGCCCGTAGGAGACAAGCCCACTGGCTGTTGTGCGGCTGTTTGGCGCTGAGGTGCTCAAATTGAAGTTAGCCAGGAAGTAAGTTGACATTTGTGGGTACTGTCCACCAAGAGTGCGAAAATTGGTGTAATAGCATCATTTGATGCTTTTGCTAGGATAACAACTGATAACTTGCTCAAAAATTGAACTTCCATGCCATTTATATCACTGTACATCTAAGATGGTGGATTGCATGTGAACTTCGGCTGCAGGAGTGTTTTTTACTGCAGTTGGCCTTTTTGGGTAGCCGAGGTTTCTCTTTGGACACCGGACACGGGGCGGGTGCCTTTTGAAAACTGGCATTTCTTTTTTTATCTGCTTCTCTTTGGGTGTAATCCGTTGCTCTTATTATTCAACCAGGCGTTTGCCTCTTTTATAAGATTACCCCGCATATGCAATATTGTTCGAGATTTATACAAGGGAATAGTTAAGTGATTGCTGTCTCACTGTCTAGTCAGATAGCGGGAGAGCAGGCGTGATTGTGAAGTAGGGTGCTTTGATTTTTTGTGTATTTCTTAATTTTTTTTGGGTTTCATTACTAATTGTTCTAATTGACGTTTATTATGTCCCGGATAACAAAATCATTGAGCATGTAGTAAACACATATAATTTGGTCTCCCCTACAACTAAAAAAGCTTTAATTGCTAAGAGAATCAAGGATAATAAAGACAGAAAGCGGGCGAGTTCTGCAAATATAGACATTCGCACTTTCTGTACATTAGATGGTGTGGGGTTAGAAACTATTACTTCTGTCCCCCCCATTAAGTGAGACTAATAAGTTATCAACATCTAGCTTGTCCGTGGCTCAAAATCCTCAGGCTATTTGTTCTAATGTCTTGCCTTTGATTCAAGCATCAATTACATCAAATATACTCTCTAAGGAAACAGTGATTGATTCAAAGGCATGTCCTACAAATGCACAATTACAACAGGCAGGAAGAGAAGTAGCGGATGCAATGATTGCTTTAGCTTATACAACAGGAGAAATAGGTATTTCTCAAGTGAATACTAGTGCTGATATTGCAGTAGGAGTGCATGCGACTAAATCACCATTGCCTGCACCTACGTGTTCCGTTGCAGCTCAGCACTTATTACGAGCTGAATATGGGAAATTAACAACAGTGGGTGAATTTAGTGATGACACCTTAGTATCTATGAATGCGTCAAGCCCACATGAATTCAAATCACCAGAGGTTATGTATATATGCTCTAACACTGGTGATTTGATACAATTGGCTGACAATTCGCATATGCATACATCTGCCTGCGTAGAGAATGTACAGACACACCTTCCCATTTCCCGAATGGAAAATGTGAATCCAGAACTATATAAATCTCCAGTACTTTTTGAGAAATCTCCATCTAGTATATCAAATGTATCATTTGTAGCCCCAACACCTAGACGCACTAGATTTAATGAACCGGATAATAATCATCCGTATTTTATCCGTGATAGTTAGATGCTGTATAAAGATAATAGGTTCTCCTTTCCGGAGGCTCCGGCATTAAATAACACATTGAATGGAATGAACACAGCTTTATTATCCCTAGCAAAATTGTATAAATCATTAGAGGAAAAAATGACATGCCTGACCAGAGAAGTACACTTGATATATTCTCTACTTAACAAAGAACAGGGAGCACAAAACCCATTATTTCGTCCCCCTATATTGAAGCTTATAAGCCAACACACTCAAACAATTGCATTTTCACAACAGGATAAGATGGGAGATTTATTGACAAATCCAGCAAACAAGTCCAACCTTGTAGCAGATGTTGTTCAGGAACCAAGTACTCAGTTAGTAATTAGTAATTCGACAGAGGTAATTCCGAAAGTGCAAAGTGCCTTATATATTACTCAGGGTGCAAGTAGTCAATCAGCCTCTGCTGATTTAATCGGGGTAACGCCGAAAGTACAAGGAATATCATTTGCACCCATGTTCATCAACATGAAAGCCCAGTCAGCAGCCCCTACACGATTAATCGAACAGGTTACTGATCCTACAATTCGGCAGCTAACTGTCAATAGAAACTATGGCCTGAAAGCTAAAAAGGCTGTGAAATTAGTGATCTCGGCCAGGAAAAAAAGTAAATTGCATCTAAACCTTGAAAACCAGCGTAGGAGAACAGAAGCCCTAAAATATAAACCACTTGATGATCTGCTTGCCATCGCAGTACCTTCATCTCAAAAATTAATGGAAGATGGTACACAGGTCTCAAATGTGGTTATGTCCACTCAAACTATGGCTGTAGTTATAGCGGCCTTGTCCAACCTTTCACCCGCTGACACAGTACAAACCATGAGTTCTGTAGTAGCTCCTACTAAAACTTTAGTCACACACGGAAATGTATCAAACTCCACAGTTGATATTATACAGATTTTACTAGAATATATACGCGCTTCCTTTGACAAACAGTCTAAAATAAATGATGCCCTTGTGAAGTCTTACATAGTTCCTTCTAATGAGTTTCAGACCAACAAAGTACATGGTACCTTTGTAGAAGTGAAAAATGTACAGGCAAATAATACTGATGGCATGATGCAAGATCTACGTGACGAAATTAGAGCTTCCTTCGAAAATTATACCAGAGAAAATGAGGCTCTCGCACAAACTATTAGGTTAGCCAATCAGGGCATTCGAAGCAATTCTAATCAAAATAAGCAAGACAATCATAAAGAAGTGCCCAATATTGAACTTCTGTTAAAAGGACCTCAAATATTACAAATAACAGCACCACATGAGCCTGCTGGGCAGGGAATTTTGGGCCCTCCAACTGCTAGTAGGCCGCTCAGGGCCCAACAGATTGAGTATGACCCTGGGATGTCCAGTCACATTGGTAAAGGCCAATATAATCACCATCATCGCCTACTTATCAAATGTCGTGGCTACACTTTTGCCACATATGATCTTAATCGTGCTAGCATCTTGAATATTTGTGCAGAAATTACTGCTGTTGAAGATATAACATCTGCGGATATCAGTTTAGTTGAATTTGTCAATGACATAGATCTAACAGAAGCACGATTGTTCATTCAATCAAGGGTTGTTTTAAACACCGTGTGGCTAGCACGAACGGCCTTCTACAATCTGGGCTTTATTCTAACACAGGAGGTGACGCCCCATGATATGAACCAGATGAATATTGAGCGCCCAAAAATGAGAACATATGGTGACAATGTAACATCTGTGACATCTAAGGAAGGGCGCACACAAAATACATGGCCATCTGACACTTGTAATGCGAGATCATAACAACCCCAGACGATGGTCCCCATAAGTATAATCTCCTGGAACACAAGAGGTCATAGACATTTAATCAATAATAAGAGCAATGACCTCTCCCAGTTTGACATACTAGTGCTCCAGGAGACATGGCTTCGTACAATACCAGTATGGGATCAATATAACATCTTCATGGTACCCGCTATAGAGCAGTCAAAGTGACGCCCCATGGCTGGCTTGTTAATGGCCTTTAAGAAGGATAAGAATCTTGAAGTTATCTGGCATAGATCTCCCTCACCCTATTTTCAATATGTCAAGATTCAGTATGGTCAAAGATTTTGTGCTATGGTGAACATATATTGGGGGAAAAAACATCTGTCCTCCAAGGCCTTTTTTGAGACTCTGACCCTGATTCTTGATCGATTATTATTAGACAAAACCATCACCAACACATTTATAATGGGGGACCTAAATTTGCATCTACTATCATCTAAAAATATGAGGTCCATGCCTGATGAATATCGTTGGTTGTCTATTATGGCTGATCGAAATTTTGTTATGATCAATGGTTCACTACAGGGAGATGTGCCTGCTAAAACCACATGGCACAATGCTGGTAGCCATGCTACCCTGGATTATATCTTTGTGAATGCACACTTTTTGAATAGCATAACCATGTTCTCTGTCAAGTCAACTATCCTGAGTGATCATAGTCTACTCCATTTGGTATGTGATTGGCCGAAAAATAAAAAACTATCTTACAATATTAACATGTCTAATATACAGGTTAATAATGCTGGCAACCGTATGAAATGGTCTCACTCGAAATTATGCCAGTATAGAGATATTCTATCGGAACTATACTCTGTTGACAGCGAATGTGATAGTGGATGTTATGTACATGCTATGCATCTCTTTACAACACAAAGAGGTCACCTTAAACGTGGTAATCAATCTCACCTTCATGCCTTTGACCTTGAGGTTAGATGCAGGAAAAGTGAATTAAGGAGGAACATAAGAAAGCTATCTATTGCATATAGTTTGAATCCAGGGTCTAAATTTGTGCACATAAAACAACTAAAAAATGAGTACAAAAAATGGCAGAGAGGTCGGCGTGTCTCCCAATATCAACATGATGGAGAGGTAATGTTGAAACAGATCGTCCTTAAATCATCAGGGGACCTTTGGGCATTGATAAACACAATTTCAAATACAAGACACCCTGCATTACAAGTGAATTCCATTTCACAGTAGTGTTGGAGAGCCTTTTATGGCAACATATATACTACACCATTCAAAAGCATTGGATTGAATTGGGCTAGTATTGTTGGTAAACATGAGGTGAATTTCGACCATGATGATATACTCTTTTTCATATCCAAACTGAGTGTCTCTAGAGCTGCTGGACCAGATGGTCTACATAATGCTTTAATAAAACAAAATCGATACCTATGGTCGGATATATTGTACCACATGTTGAAGCATATTATGGCGACAGGTTCTGTACCTTCAAATTGGAAAACTTCGATCATTTTGCCAATATTTAAGAAAGGAGACAGAGCAAATCCGGCCTCATATAGACCTATTGCTCTGCTAGACTGCCCTGGAAAAATCTTTGCACGCATGATCCTGGCTGAATTTAATAAATGGTTAAATCATCTGAACCACAGAGATTCCTTTCAGACAGGATTTGTCCCCAGCCTAGGTACAGTCATTAATCTAGTCACCTTGCATGCCATCATTCAGTTAAATAAACAATGTTAACAACCAATATATGCGGCTTTTGTGGATTTTAGGTCAGCCTTTGATCTTGTTCCCAGGGAACTACTCTTTAAGAAATTGATGGATTTAAGGTGTCCTTGGAACATACTAAAATGGATCATTGAATTGCATTCTAATACATCAATTTTGATTTGTTTGAATAATGAGGGGCTGCTGTCTGAACCCGTGGAGACCTCACGGGGGTTGAAACAAGGATGTCTGTTGGCCTCTGCATTGTTTAATTTTTTTCTATTAGATTTTGGGGCCAGCGTCAGGGGGCTGACTATTGATCCACCAAGATTGCAAGAAGAAGCCATCAATTGGCTGTTATATGCCGACGACATGGTGTTATTGTCTAAAACACCAGCTGGCCTGCGCATTATGTTAAATGCACTAGACATCTATGCTAAAAAAAATTGCATTAGTATTAACACTAGAAAAACCCAGGTGATGCAATTTGGTGTTAAGAAAGGACAAAAACCATGCCATTGGCAAATACAAGATACTAACCTCTTGCTTGTAAAGTCATATATATATTTGGGGGTATGTGTGAATAGTCACATGTCTGACAAACCATATGAAGAACATCTACAATTTAAACATTTGAGTGCTTTATTTCAAAGTCGAATAGTCCGGGCAAAATATTGTAAGTTTTCCATGGACCCCATAATCACATATTACAAACAAAAATATATTTCCACAATCTTGTATGGGTCAGAAACAAAAAAAATGTCAATCCTATGTCTACTGGTCCAAATATGAAAGTAACTTTTGGAAAAAAACACTCATGCTGCCAAACTCTGAATCTATTCCGATCATTAGACATGAATTAGGTCTAACATCACTCTATGTTGATATTAATGGAAAGTTTGCCAATTATATAGAAAATGTATTATGAAAGATAGTACTAATGGCTTACTTGCCATTATATCTCGATAGCTACTGCTGTCAAATGACACATTTGCAAAAACATGGCATGATTGTGCAAAAAAATTCTTACAAGGGGCAGATGTCACTGAAATCTTACTTATTGAAAATCCAAATAAAGCTAAAATCAAATTTTGGAGATCAGATTGGATTAAGACTCGAGAGGCTTGTATGAATATTCAGAAATTTGCCAAAAATCCATTTGCCTTAAAAGCACAAGGAGTTGTGGAAAAATACTTAAAGCTGTCTCCCAATCCCAATTGTCGGGCAGATTTTCTTCGTTTTAGACTGGATATCTGGCCCACAAAAGAGATATTATATAGATGGAAGAAGACATCTGCCCAGGCATGCCAATTCTGTAACCAAGAGATTGAAACACCTGGTAATTGAGTGTGTTAGTCTGCTAACAAAGAGGTCATTCTATTTCAGACATTTGTTTAATGAGACTGCGACTATCACACATGACCAATTATGGCTAATATTGCACGGAGGACACTCAAAACGGTTAAGCTATGCACTTGTAAATTATTTAAACTCATTAGAAATTAGGTCATATGAAGACAAGGATGGCTAAGAACTGGAAATGAGCACATATAATTATCATGTATGTCAAGTTGAATATCATTAAGTGAACAATGATCAATTTGTAATTACTCTAAAAATGTCTGTCGTACAATTGTAGAAATTGAATGTTGAAATTAACTTTTTTTAAATTTTGTAATGAATTTGTTGAAAGGTCAGATTTTTACTGATCAAAACAATAAAAAAAAACTAATAAAGAATAAAGTGGACATTTTCTTCCGAGTTCTCCAGCTTCTTTGCGGGGCTGGAGGATCAGAATCATTCCAGATGGTCCACCTATAGGGCGGCCATCCTGAAACATTTTTCTATTCACAGGAATCCTCAGGAGGCTCGCGAGGCAGCCTACAACTTACAATGCGGGGAAGACCAGGCCCCACAAGAATTTGTTGAAGAGTTAAAACGTGCCTATGATCAGACCACTTGAAGGGTGTGCACTGACAGCAAAGAGTTTGTAAATACTTTCTTTCATGCTCTCCCTAAGTATATCATGTCCCAGCTAGTGAGGGACTTTCACGAGAAAATATTACCAGACTGGGTCATTGAACAAGCCAAGCATATTTATGAGGTGCAAAAGCCAGTGGAAAATAAAAACAATAGCAAATGCGCCAAAACAACCAACACCCCTGCTGCTGCTAAAGTGGTGGAGGTGAAGGTTGCCCCCATTTTAGATTTAGAGAGGGGGGGGCTAAAAACCTGTCCGCACAGAATCAAAACAACCCCAAACCCAGAAGGCCCTCGGGCCAATCACAAACAGGGAGCCAGGGAGGTAATCCCACAAATGGGACCCCTAACTCCGCTGACTACATCAGCCCACGCTACAAGGGCAATAGACCCATCCTGGGTTATGTGTGGACTCCTCCAGCCCAAGGGGGGGATCCAACCAGACAGCAGCTAACCCAGGGAACTTCCCTCCTCACTTCCCCCAGGAGGGCAGTAATCCCCCAAATACCGGACATAATCTCTTTCCCAGGTACCCGCAAAATTTCAACCCTCAAAACAACCCATCCTTCTTTCCCCACTTTCCTGAGCCCAGACAGCCCAATCCGGGAGAGGGGAGGGCAAGGGCGAAGGGGTACCCAAACCTTCCTAACCCGGGGTATTTTGGGAGAAGGGATAGCTACCCTTCCCAGGATCAGCCCAGGGGAGACATGAGGACCCCGTACCAGCCAGAGCGGGTGCCCCAAATAGAGCGCCAGGTCCAGAACATGGCACAGGATCTGGGTCACATGCTGAGGGCTCAACAGAAACTTCAGATGAGCATGGCGGCTCAGAATGCCCCAAATCCAGGATCTGGTGCTCCAGAGCAATGACGAGGAAGAACCCCGACAACCCACCGGTTCCCAGGGAGGAGGCACAAGGGGAAGGGGGGTGTAAAGCCTTGGAGGAAGCTTCCTTCCCCACTTGTAAAAAGCCCCTGGAAACCCAGGAACCGGAACCAAAATCTCCTGCCCCCGAAAGTCTGCAACCCAAGGAGCAGAGGGGGGAGGGGCAGGAGAAATAAAGAGCCCAAAAAGACCCATTTTGAGGAGGAGGTACAAATCTTCCAGTTTGAAGGAGAGGGATCCTCAGAGGATCCTGGGAAAAGGACCTTCTCCTTCAGAGATGGGGGAACTCCTCCCAAAGAAAGATGGGTCCCAAAGGATCCAAATTCAGACTGGGTGGATGTGGGGACTGAGTTAGCACCACCCATCATCAAACCCCAGAATCACCAGCACGAAAATCCCATGGTTCAAACCCATCCTAGTGACTGCCTCCAAAAAGGGTGTGCAGCCCAGAATCAGAACCAGGGGAACCCAAAACTTCCCCCGTATCTAGCTGTCATCTTTTTCTTTCAGATTCCCAAGACTCCAAACAGAATCCTGCCCAAATCACCTTTCTGTCAGTGTCCAAAACCAAGAAACTAACATACCAGTTGTCCAAAAATGTACATTATCTTTGCCCCCTTGAGGAGAAGGAGGGAAAATTCAATGCCCCGGTCCAAATACAGGGGCAGTGTACAATTTTGACACTGGTAGGCAGTGGATCCCAAGCTACCCTTCTGTCAAAAAGGACATGTAACGCTCACCTGATTCCCGCAGAGGCGCCGGTCTTAACTGGGTGAATGCCGTATCTTCAAAGGTGATGTGTAACACACGGTTGGCTCTTTGGGCTGGACCTCTGTGCACTGTATGTCTGACTCGAAGAGTAAGATGTCTGCAGATAGAAAATATGGGATTAATGAACTGGGGTTATTGGGTGCCTCTCTCCTCTTCCCTTTCTCTTCTCCTGTAGAACCCCAAAGGTTAACGCCCTCACCTTAGGTAAGTGAACGCCGAGCTCTCCATCTGCCTCGGGGCAGGGTGCCGTAACCAGTTTCTTCACTGGATAAGGGTGCAGGCCTCTTGACCTCAGAGGACTGCTGTCCGTCGTTAACTGCACGAACGGTAAGTTCTGGGCACTTCAAATGTCTTAAAAGTCTTTTGTAATGATATCTCTTGTTTTGCAGGGTTCCGGCGATGGCGGATGGCGGGCTGATGAGAGTTGAGGATCGAACCCGCGTGAGGAATAGAAGCGCCTGGAAGCACGTAAGTAAGCGCTTGTAGCCTGCTTCACGATGCGCACTAACTGTCCCTTTTATCTTGCAGGTACAAGTTCGGAGCTTTAGAGAAGCTGAAGGGTGCTGGAATACCCACTGGATTCGGCGTGGGAAGGAGTAATGGCACGTGAGTAATAAAGTTGCCCAATGTCTTTAAACACACCTTCTTTTGTCTTTCAGATGCGGGATGCAGCGCCGAAGGTCTCCGGAGCGTGCGAAGAGCTGGTAAGCTTTTGTCTTTCAGATGCCGGAATGCAGTGCGAAGACCTCCGGAGCATGCGAAGAGTAGGTAAGCCTTTGTCTTTCAGATGCCGGAATGCAGCGCGAGGCGTTGGTGACAGCCGATGGACCAGGTAAGAGATGCGCTGCCACTGAAGACCGTAGTGCTAACCTGTTCTTTCTTTGTCTTTATAGGTGCTGCTGAAGACTGGATTCCAGGATGGTAAGCCTTTGTTCCCTTAGGCCCAGGATCAGAAGCAGAAGACACGATGAGCGTTCTGCTGCAGAGAATGCAGAATAACACAAAGCAAGATTCATCCATCGGGTGTGGTTTAAATAGCCTCCTGTAGTGCTTAGGTGTCTCCTTCCACAGCCACGCCTAGGTAAGAAAAGAGTTCCTGCTTTCCAGAAGAGTTCCAGTGTTCTGAACCTAGGGAGTGGCTCCTGCCCCACCCAACAGGAAAAGTAGTCCCAAACAGAAGAGGATCAGGGGTTCAACTGGCAGGTAAGTAAGCAGCATGGTCTGCTGCAGGTAAGTCCACCCAAGCATTATGAGCCCGGCGCTTCCAGCGCTGGGACCGGGCATCTTTATGAGCCTGGTGCCACTGGCGCCAGGACAGGGTCCAAAAGGTCCCAATTGGGACTGGCTGGCACTCGGAACCGGGGTTATGGGTCTGCTTCCAAGGGAGTCGGGCAAGTCCTGATCTTTTGGAAGCAGAGATCATGACAGCACCCCCCCTCAAGGCCCCTCCCAAACCGGGCTTCTCCGGGGGTTTGGGCTTGTTAGGAAATGTTCGATGAAATCTTTTGATTAGACGAGGCGCGTGGACATATTCTGCAGGTTCCCAGGATCTTTCTTGGGGACCGTAGCCTTTCCAGTCAATCAGGTAAAATAGTTTAGATTTGGAGATCTTGGAATCCAGGATGCTTTTGACTTCAAACTCGAGTTCTCCATCAACTAGAATAGGTTTTGGAGATGTAGTTAGTCGGGTTTGAGGTTGCACGGGTTTTAATAGAGAGACGTGGAAGACCGGATGTATCTTCATGTGAGGGGGCAAGTCCAACTTGACCGCTACTGGATTTACTATGGTAGTGATGGAATAGGGACCAAGGTATCTTGGGTTGAATGTGCGTGGTCCTTTTAGAGGTAGATATTTGGTGGATAACCAGACTTGATCTCCTACTTGATATTGGGGGGCTTCCTTCCGATGTTGGTCTGCTCCTTTCTTGTATTGTTCTTTAGCCCTTCAAAGGTGAGAAACGGCTTCCTTAAAGGCTTGGGTGATTGTAGAATGCAGGTGGTCTACTGCTGGTGTTCCAAGATCTTGGAGTGGATCCAACTCCAAGGTTTGAGGGTGACTACCGTATAAAAGAAAAAACGGGGTCTTCCCAGTTCCCGAGTGGACAGAGTTATTGTAGGCATATTCGGCTATCCAAAGGATATCTTTCCAAGTTTTTTCAGTTTGTTGTAGCATGCAGCGCAAATACTGTTCCAGAGTTTGATTGGTCCTCTCGGTTTGTCCGTCGGTTTGAGGGTGGTGGCTGGTCGAAAGTCTCACATCAATTTGAGCCGACCGACAGCAACTTCGCCAAAAATGAGAAATAAATTGACTACCTCGATCCGAAATTAGAACTGAGGGAAAACCGTGCAGTCGGACGATGTTTTCGAGAAATTCTCGGGCCAGAGTTGCTGCTGTTGGTAAGCCTTTGAGTGGAATGCAATGCGCCATCTTGGAGAATAGGTCCACGATTACTAGGATCGTATTGTATCCGGAGCATGGAGGTAGATCGGTGATGAAGTCCATAGAAAGCGTATGCCAAGGGCGAGGCAGGATGTCAATAGGGCGTAAGAGGCCGGCTAGTTTTTCCTTTTGACTCTTGTTTTGGGCGCATACTCCACAGGACATTATAAAGTCTCTGATATCTTTTTTCCAAGACGGCCACCAGAAGTAGCGCTTGATCTTTTCCGAGGTCTTGGTCATACCGGGATGTCCTTCCATTAAAGAATCGTGATAACAAGAGATTACCTTTTTCTGTAAATCTGTGCTGGGCAGGTATAACCGTTCTTGGAAATATAATAGGTTGTCCTTCACCGTAAAGTCCTTTCCCTGCAGATGCCAATTCTGTATGTCTGCTGGAGTTACCAGTAGCCTGGCTTTATCCTTAACTTCCTCTATGGATTGTGTGGCGATTACACCTAGAATTCTTTGTTCGGGAATGATAGGTACAGGTTTAGGATTGATCAAATGTTCTTCCACTCCCAATCCGAGAAAGGGCATCAGCTTTACCGTTTTTTGTACCAGGTCGATAGGTAATTATGAAGTCAAACTCGGCAAAGAATAGTGCCCAACGGAGTTGCCTAGAGGATTGAGCTTTTGCGGTTTTCAAATATTGCATGTTTCGGTGATCTGTTCACAGTAACGGTGTGTCAGGCCCCCAGAAGATAATGCCGCCAAGCCTTAAAGGCGGACTTGATAGCTAGAAGTTCCTTATCCGTAATAGTGTAATTGATTTCAGGAGGCGAGAATTTGCGGGACCAAAATGCCACGGGATGCAACTGATTGGTTACTGGGTCCTTTTGTGATAGAACTGCCCCCATGGCAAGGCTCGAAGCATCAGTTTCAACGATGTAGGGGAGTTCTGGCCGAGGATGTTTTAAGATCGGTGCAGAGATAAATCTAGTCTTCAAATTCTGGAAAGCTTGTTCCGCCTCGGTAGACCATTCAAAACGTTTGTTTTTCTTTAACAAGGCGGTGATGGGCTGGACTATTCGAGAGAATTCGGGGATAAACCTGCGGTAAAAGTTAGCGAAGCCTAACATGCTTTGAACACCTTTTACGGAGGATGGCGATGGCCATTTGAGAATCGCATCGACCTTCTTTGAATCCATACGCACTCCGCTAGGTGATAATATGAATCCCAAGAATTCAACTTCAGTCACGTTGAAAACACATTTTTCCAACTTAGCGAAAAGTTTGTGTTGACGCAATCTCTCGAGGACCATTTTCACGTGTTTCCGATGTTCAGTTTCCGATGAAGAATAAACGAGGATGTCGTCAATGTAAACAACAACACACACATCTATGAGCTCTCTGAGGACATCGTTCATAAAATATTGAAAGGCGGCCGGGGCATTGCAAAGTCCGAAGGGCATGACCTGATATTCAAATAGCCCATACTTGGTGCGGAAGGCCGTCTTCCATTCATCGCCCTCTTTTACTCGTACCAAGTGGTAGGCTCCTCTAAGATCCAGCTTTGTATATATGCATGCTTTTCTGACTTGGTCCAGGAGTTCAGGGATCAAAGGTAACGGATATCTATTCTTAACGGTGATCTGGTTCAGGGCGCGATAATCTATACAAGTTCTAAGGTCCCCTTATTTTTTTGGAACGAAGAACAAAGCTGAGGAAGCAGGGGACTTGGAAGGACGAATAAACCCATTCGCTAGGTATTGATCCAGGTATTGTCGGAGGTGAAGATTCTCAGGCTCGGTGAGGGCATACATTCTACTACAAGGAGGAGTAGATCCAGGTATCAGGTCTATCTGGCAGTCATAAGACCTATGAGGAGGTAGAGAGTTAGCCTGATCCTTCCGGAAAACATCTTGGAATTCTAGGTATTCAGGAGGTAACTGGGGAGCCTCCGAGGAAATTGCTGCCAGTGCAACACCAGGTCGAGGGTGACAAGTAGAGACACATTCTGGAAACTGAACCGTTCTTGCTTGCCAATCGATCTGAGGATTGTGCTTCTCTAACCAAGGAATTCCTAGAATAATCTGGAACTGAGGGGCCTTGATCACATCGAACACGATCTTCTCATGGTGTCCATCTTGACTTACTAGCGTCACTTCTTGGGTGGTATGCGTTACTGGTCCGGAGGCTATCTCCGTACCATCCACCGTAGTAATGACGTCCTTTACAGCCTTTGGACAAAGAGTCAGATTCATCCTCAAAACCATTTCATGATCCACATAATTGCCGATGGCACCGCTGTCGACGTAAGCTTCAATCGCATGTAATCGATCCGGATGTTCAGGGCTAATGAGGACCATAGGTATCACGAAATGCGAGGTCACGGAACTGGTTTTAACGCTCGGCAAGAGGACCTCTATTCTTGTCGGGCGAGGTCGTTTCCCTGCTCAGAGTTTGTGACCCTGGTAACTGCGGCTCCTACTGCCTTCTTGGCTGGTTTCACCGGACAGTCTCGAAGAAAGTGCCCCGAGTTTCCGCAATAGAGGCATAATTGCAGCTGTTTTCTCATTTCCGCTCCTTTTGTGTTAGTGGTCCTTTCAGGCCCCCTATTTGCATGGGTTCCCCGGAGTCTACTCCTTTGGTAGGAGTTGGTGGTTTGGAAAATACTCGAGCATCAAACTTGGAACGATCGGCCTTCCTGTTCTGCAGTCTGTGGTCAATTTAACCGACTAAGTCAATATAGTCCGAACAGTCTTGCGGGGGATTCACTACTTGGGCTAACACATCTTTGAGCTCTCCACGTAGACCTCTATAAAACAGCGTAATCCTTTTGTCCTCAGGCCATCGAGTTTCCACTATCAGTCTGTTGAAAGACGCAATATAAGCCAAAAGGTCTTGATTACCCTGTCGCAATGAAAGAAGCTCATTGTCCAAGGCCTGCCCCTGTGAATGTCTTGCAAACAGTTTTTCCATACTGAGCTGAAAAGCTTGAAAATCATGGAGAACCGGATCATCTTGATTAACTAGAGGGATCGACCAGTCTGCCGCATTGCCACTAAGGTACGAAAGCACGAAAGCTACCTTAGCTTGATCAGTTGGAAAGGCTGCTGGCCGGCATAAGAAGTGCAACCGGCACTGATTAATAAATACTGCAAACCTCTTTGGGTCACCAGAAAATCGTTCGGGCGGAGCCAGAGGTACATTCCCAGGTAGATTGATCTGCACTGGGTTCGTAGAGGATGTTGAAGGAAGATTTGCCCCTGATGCGGGTAACGGAGTTTGTACGGCTTGTGACTGTAGCAATTGTCTAGCGAGATTGTCTGTTCGCTCCTTGGAAATAATCAGTTCCCTTCTTAGAGCATTCGTTTCCTGACGGGCTGCATGCACTTCTGCTCTTAGTTCCCCAAGTAACTGGACTAGCTGGTCGGTATCCGAGGTTTCCATAGCGCCTGGGTGGGAGTTTTGCGGTAGGCTTTGTGTTCTGTAACGCTCACCTGATTCCCGCAGAGGCGCCGGTCTTGACTGGGTGAATGCCGTATCTTCAAAGGTGATGTGTAACACACGGTTGGCTCTTTGGGCTGGACCTCTGTGCACTGTATGTCTGACTCGAAGAGTAAGATGTCTGCAGATAGAAAATATGGGATTAATGAACTGGGGTTATTGGGTGCCTCTCTCCTCTTTCTCTTCTCCTGTAGAACCCCAAAGGTTAACGCCCTCACCTTAGGTAAGTGAACGCCGAGCTCTCCATCTGCCTCGGGGCAGGGTGCCGTAACCAGTTTCTTCACTGGATAAGGGTGCAGGCCTCTTGACCTCAGAGGACTGCTGTCCGTCGTTAACTGCACGAACGGTAAGTTCTGGGCACTTCAAATGTCTTAAAAGTCTTTTGTAATGATATCTCTTGTTTTGCAGGGTTCCGGCGATGGCGGATGGCGGGCTGATGAGAGTTGAGGAACGAACCCGCGTGAGGAATAGAAGCGCCTGGAAGCACGTAAGTAAGCGCTTGTAGCCTGCTTCACGATGCGCACTAACTGTCCCTTTTATCTTGCAGGTACAAGTTCGGAGCTTTAGAGAAGCTGAAGGGTGCTGGAATACCCACTGGATTCGGCGTGGGAAGGAGTAATGGCACGTGAGTAATAAAGTTGCCCAATGTCTTTAAACGCACCTTCTTTTGTCTTTCAGATGCGGGATGCAGCGCCGAAGGCCTCCGGAGCGTGCGAAGAGCTGGTAAGCTTTTGTCTTTCAGATGCCGGAATGCAGTGCGAAGACCTCCGGAGCATGCGAAGAGTAGGTAAGCCTTTGTCTTTCAGATGCCGGAATGCAGCACGAGGCGTTGGTGACAGCCGATGGACCAGGTAAGAGATGCGCTGCCACTGAAGACCGTAGTGCTAACCTGTTCTTTCTTTGTCTTTACAGGTGCTGCTGAAGACTGGATTCCAGGATGGTAAGCCTTTGTTCCCTTAGGCCCAGGATCAGAAGCAGAAGACACGATGAGCGTTCTGCTGCAGAGAATGCAGAATAACACAAAGCAAGATTCATCCATCGGGTGTGGTTTAAATAGCCTCCTGTAGTGCTTAGGTGTCTCCTTCCACAGCCACGCCTAGGTAAGAAAAGAGTTCCTGCTTTCCAGAAGAGTTCCAGTGTTCTGAACCTAGGGAGTGGCTCCTGCCCCACCCAACAGGAAAAGTAGTCCCAAACAGAAGAGGATCAGGGGTTCAACTGGCAGGTAAGTAAGCAGCATGGTCTGCTGCAGGTAAGTCCACCCAAGCATTATGAGCCCGGCGCTTCCAGCGCTGGGACTGGGCATCTTTATGAGCCTGGTGCCACTTGCGCCAGGCAGGGTCCAAAAGGTCCCAATTGGGACTGGCTGGCACTCGGAACCGGGGTTATGGGTCTGCTTCCAAGGGAGTCGGGCAAGTCCTGATCTTTTGGAAGCAGAGATCATGGCAGGACCTTTGATCAACTGAATTTGGGGAGGGGGAGAAATACCAAATTCCTCTCACCCCTCTTCCTGGACAACTTCAGAACTTCGACTGGAAGGAAATTCCCATCGAGGGGACTGCGGATTTGGACATTAAAATTGGGTGACACAAGGTGAAGCACCCGGTCATAGTTGTGACTCCAGAAGGCACACCTTGTTTACTAGGGAATGACATCCTGCGTAGGTTGTCTCCCCTCATAGATTGTGTAAACAAGGTCCTCTGGACCCAGACTAGCCGACCAATAAAATTGAGACAGAGTATCAACCATGTTAGTTTAAATGGCACATGCCAGATTATTGAACAAAAATCTGATCAAATAGAATTTCACTTCCAGAATAATCAGATCCCAGACATGACAGCAATTGCAGTAGGATAACAAACTGGTGATGGGGGGTCCTCTCTATTTCTCAAAATCAACCTTCCTTCCAGTCTAAGGTGGCATTCCACACTGGAAGGAAACACTCTGAAATTCTTTACAAATTCACAATCAGAAAAATCCCACTCCTATAGTCCAGAGAGATGAGAAATCAGCTTAAAGCTTGGCTGATATTCAGAAAATTGGAGAGCAGTTGTTCATCCCTATTCAGTTAAATGAGGGGAAGGACTGTGTTCTTGCCCGAGTGTGTGTGAACAACGGTAAGAGCTTCATCAGCGAAGCCATGTTCCGCAGACTCCCAAAAGATCCAGCCATTCCCACATTTAAACTGTTAGACAAATGGGAAATGGATCTGGAAACACCCTATTCTAAACATCTCCTGCCTAGCAGGTGTATGCTCAAAATGTCCATAGGCAACAAGAGCATAGTCCATAATTGTTGAGTCGTGCGAGATATCCCTGCTGCATTTTACTTAGGCAGTGACATTCTCAATCGCTTTGCCATTAGTTTGGACCTAATAAACTTCAAAGCCTGGTCCCAATTAGCGGGTAATCCCATGGATTTTGATGACCCAGAGAAACCATTTAGGTCAGCTCAATTTCTGCCTTATGCAGTTGAAATTGAGATTGGAGAGGAAGTCACCATCCCAGAACGGTCACGACAATTCTCACTGGAAGTGAAAGTTAAAAGAGGACAGAAACTGAAAAACCCTGACGCCTATGTCCATCTGAATGCTCATTTCCAACAGCAGGGGAAGGGGGTAAACCCAACACCACTAGTCAACACAGAAGATGACACCATTCCAATAGAGGTGGATAACAGCAGTGATAACAGCAGTGACTTAAAGAGTATCACTCTAGCCGCATGCACCATTATTGGAATGGCGGTTGATGACTGACATTTTTCCATAGATTTAGGTAATGAACTCTTAGGACCGATCCCCAATGACTGTTTTGACAGTGATGGCGATGATGACGCAACACCAGACAGGATCTTCACCCGGCATGGGGGAATTTCCTGGTGTACACTTCCTGCCCTTATGGTAAGGAAGATGTGACCTGTGACTTCAGGAGGGATGAGGTGAGCTTCCAAGTCCGTGAGGACTGCCTTCTCCACCTAAAGCCACCAGTCCAAATCAGCACTTTGACCAGGGACTTCTCCACCCAGCTGGAGGAGGCCGCTGAGATAGCAAAACCGGAAGTCTTTCCAGGCTTCCGGCAGATGGTTGAAGAGAGAGTCAACCTAGCTGATGTCTGTGAGACTCAGAAGCAAAAGCAACAATTGAAATAAGTTTTCTTAGATTTTCAAGATCTCTTTGCAGTGGACTCATATGACTGTGGTTGCACCGACATCCACACCACAACAATTCCCACGGACCCTGGGATGACTCCAGTGTTTGTGAAGCAATATTGCTTGCCTCTCGCATCAATGGAGTCCCTTACTGAAATAATTAAGAACCTTGAGTCCCGTGGGATAATTCGTCCAGTCCACAGCACCTTCAATAATCCGGTGCTGGGGATTTTGAAACAAAATGGCCAGTGGAGACTCTGTGCTGACCTTAGGGAGCTCAACAAGCGGGCCCATACTTCCCGGTGGCCTCTTCCCTACATTGACCAAGGGCTGGCCCAGATCCAGGGGTCACAGGCATTCACTGCCATTGACCTGACCGATGGGTACTGGACTGTACCTGTCAGTAGGGAGGACCAATACAAGCTGGCTTTCACCTTCGGGGGGCAGCAGTACACATGGACCCAGACTCCCTTCAGATACATCAACTCCGGAAATTAATTTAACATTTTTCTACACAAGGCCATGCCCGACCTGGGTGAAAGGGGTAACCTGGCCTATGCGGATGATGTTTTAGTCATAAGCTCAACTGTGGAGGAACACATAGTGGAGATCCATTATGTTCTGACACAGTTGATGGCTGCCGGGGCAAAACTCTCCTTTCAAAAGGCACAGTGGTACAGAACCTGTGTCAATTTCTTGGGGCATGAGATTATTCCTCAGGGTCTCTGTCCCCAGGAAAAGAAAGTGGAAGCACTCCAGAAATTAAAAGACCTCACTACTCTGCAGGAACTAAGGAGCCTCCTTGGAATGACTAATTACAGCAGAAAGTTAATTGAGGACTACGCAGAGATCACAAGACCCCTGATCCATCTTTTGAAGGGGGGGGTCAAGTGGGAGTGGGGTCCAGAACAAGCCGAGGCAGTAAGACAACTCAAAAGAAGCCTCTACAAGCGCCTTGCCTAGCTTACACTGTCAGAAACAAGGAGTTCTTCTTGGAGACAGGTTTCTCAAATACATGCTTGACTGCAGTATTATATCAAAAGCATGACAAGGTCAATAAAGTAATCTCCTATGCGAGTAAAACTTTATCCTCTGTAGAGGAAAAATGCAATGATTGTGAGAAGGCACTCCTGGCAACTGTGTGGGCATTGAAGAATTACCGCCCGTTTATCCAGGGGGAACACATTATAGTGGAGACTCCACACCAGCCTCTGCAATATCTCCAAAGTGACAGAATCCAGGCCGGAAATGTGAGTAATTCCCAAATTACTTCCTGGATTCTGTCAATGCAAAGCTTTCCTGTGGAGGTCAGATATGGCCAAAAAAAGAAGAGTCCCCTCACGCAAGGTCTGGCTGACTTGCATGATTGAGCCAGAGAAAACTGTCTCGAAGACAAAAGTCTTAAAATCAAGGACAACATGGAGGCATACCTTAATTCCCCACACAAGGTCTATGAAAAAGACCAGTGTGAGGGAATACCCACTGTCTATGTGGATGGGTGCTCCTACCATGTTGACAACAGCGGGGAAAAAGAACTTGTGGCCGGTGTAGGGAATACATGGGCGAATGATGCCCCAGAACCCTCAGCTGGGTATAAAATCGGTCCCCGAAGTAGTCAGGTGGCAGAGTTGATGGCTGTGCATCAAGCCATCCTCACTGCTGTCAAACACCAACTCCACAAACTGGTCATAATCACTGATTCAGATTATGTACAGAACGGGTTCGTGGAGCACCTGGTTAACTGGAAAACCAGAGGCATGCTATGTGCTAATAACAAACCATTGAAACATTGGAAACTAATCCAAAATATTGATGATCTGGTCACCTCGAATGGGATGACCATCTACTGGAAAAAGATCAAGGGTCATTCTAAAGTAGAGGGACCAGACAAAACTGGAAATGACCTAGCTGATCAGCTGGCCAAAACCGGACCCATCCAAGGGGATCTACTTGAGATGGAGTCCCTGTTGGGGGAAATCCAGGTCACTGCTATCACTAGGTCCCAGACAAATGCTCACAATGATCTCTCAACTGCCCAATGGCGTAAGGAGACCCCAGATGCTGATTTGATTACGGCTCAAAAAGGGGATCCAATAATTGGTAAGTTCTGTCAACATATTGAGGACCCTGAGAACTTTCCCCTGATGGATACCGATTACATTGGGAAAGAGGACCTCAGAGTGTTGATGAAATGTCCAAAAATGTTCCGAATCCAAGACGGTTTGATGGTAAGGAGATCCCTAGCTGGCCATGACCAGTGGGTGGTCCCTACCTCATTCCGAAGCCTGATGCTAAGTCACACCCATGATGCGGCCACAGCCGGTCATCGGGGTTTCATACGACACTTGAAATCTTAAGAGAGGTTGCATACTGGCCACATAAGGGGCAGGACCTCGACCAATACTTGAAGGGGTGTCTTGTGTGTGCACAATTTCAGCCAACATCACTCACACACTGTGCTCCCCTCCAAAAGAGGGGGATGACGCTGCCTTTCTCAGATTTACAAGTCGATTTTATCATGCCCGTGATTCGCTCCTTTAGGGCGAACAAGTACATGTTGACCGTGACATGCTTGTTCACTAAATTGGTGGAATGTCTCCCGGCCCCAAATTGCAAGGCAGAAACAGCAGCTGCCCTGATGATCAACCACATCTTCTCGCATTTTGGACTACCGCAGAGGATCGAGTCAGACCGAGGTAGTCACTTCACTAGCAAAGTGATGACAAAGATGTGGGAGATACTTGGGGTCAAAAGGAAACTACTCATTGCCTACAGGCTAGCCTCTAGTGGTAGAGTTGAGAGATACAAGACAATTGTGAGCTTATTAAAAAGGTTTGTGGCAGATCCAAGTTGGGACATCTGACTACCTCTTGTCCTGATGGCCATCAGATCTACCCCTTCTTCTGCAACTAAAATGTCACCGTTTGAGCTGATGACTGGACGAAGGATGGTGCTTCCCCAGCAATTGATCAATGCCTCCACAACTCATGAGTATGTTGAGAATCTGAGAAAAACACCTTCAACATGCTTTTGCCTATGCTCAGCGAAATCTAGAAAGATCTGCAGACAGTATGAAGACCCGCTATGACCTTAAGACAACTAGGAAAGAATACCAAGTAGGAGACCGGGTCTACTTTTACAATTTCCAAAGGAACCAGGCCAAACAGTGCATATTTCTTCCTAGCTGGCGGGGTCCTTTTGAAATTGTAGACAGAATCTACCAGTCACCTACAAAATCCGTATCCCCAAAGGCAGTTTGGCAGAAGGGGAAGATAAGTGGGTCCACATCAACCAGCTGAAGTGTTGCCATCCTAGGCACACCCTGCAGCAACTAGAGGATTCATCTGGAAACCCAGAGAGGGACATTCCAGCTCCCTAGAAATTTCCGACTGTAAAAAACCATTCCATCTGCTATAATCAGTAATAAGTATAAGCGGGAAAGATTGTCATTATATGTCAAATGTATACGTCTGCCCCACTACATGAATAGTGGTGGGGAAATGTCCACAAATATACTCTGTTTTGTCATCATAGATTTAAACTATGGACGCTAAGCACCAAGGAGGGCCACTCGGGGACCAGGAGGAAAGACCCAAGGGGCCCGGGGTATCGCTCCACACTTCCATCTGGAACCCGCGAGGAGAACCTGTCGATCCAGTACTGATGGGAGAAGCAGACGAATATTTCCACTTGGACCAAAAAGAAAAACTGAACATCCCAATCTCCCGACTTCCCCTTGATGGGCAGTCAAAAGTCAAGTTGCGAGGGGGGCTTTGTGGGATGTAGTAACCCACTTACGCTATGCCCTGCAGCATCACTGTGTCCTGGTGGTACCAGAATCATCAAAATGGCCGCGAAACCCCTATGCGCGCCAAAACCTATGGAATTTGTGCTCTACAAAGCACAGAGAGATGGCTGCCAAATCTACCAGGCATGTTGTCAGTGGTGGAACGCAGAGCGCACTTCTGAAACATGTCATTTGGCTGCTCAACTAGTGAAAATGGAGCCTGCATGAAAAGCAGTGCTGGCTGAAAGAAATCTGAAATCTTGCATTTTAAATCTTTTCTTGGTTGCTGAAAATACAGAATGCTGGTGCCAAACACCCACAAACATCCAATCTTCTTGCTGGGTGTCACATTTTACTGAATTCAAGAAATCATTGTGAAATTGCAATATCACGGAGAGCTGAATTTGTCACAAAAACACCCACAGCCAGTTTGCCTGCCTGTGGGATCTGTCACAATTTGGGCGCAGTACCAGTGGCTGCCTGAATGACTGTTTCAAAATCCTGCATTAAAACTGTAAACTTGTACCATTAAGATATAGGGCCTGGCGTTGGGATGGCTATTAGCACCATGGTCCATGCCGGATTCCGTCATGGTGGATGGCGGATTTACCGCCCCATTCCAAGGTTGGCGGGGCGGTAAATCCCCATTCACCATGGCCCCTTCCCCATTCCCATTTTTGGTCCATAGGGCTCAATGGGAATGGGGAAGGCGCTAATTACGGCACCGTAAATTACGGTGCCGTAATTAGCACCAAGGGCCCTTAGCGGGTTGGACTTTAGCGCCTGCAAAAAGCAGGCGTTAAAGTGTGAATCCGGCGTTAAGGGTTTAACGGCGCCGCAGCCTTTTACGGCGCCATTAACCCCTTAATGCCAGGGTTGTAATGAGGCCCATAATGTCTAAAATCCAAGTGACCTGTCATCAAGAGTAACCTAGGTTGTAACAATTTAAACTTCATGGTTTAGAGTCTGAAATCAGTGTTCTAGATGTTTGTTTTAAAATTGCAAGTTTATTTTAAACAATGAAAAATGTAACAAAATGACATTTAAAGTAAACTGAACTCAAAGCCACCAAACCAGTTCCACAGCTTCCCCCAACAAAAGGCATCTCCCTTCTGCTTCCCACCAAGGTCAGGAAATCACACCTTTGTGGGAATTAGATCAGGGGAGGAGATCTTGGTCTGCAGCAGAAGGGGACAATGGACTTTCTCTGGTTGAAAGGATATGCAGATTGTGAAGTGTCAAAAGTGTCCTCTCCCAGAAGGAAGGGGGCAGATTGCTTCAGACCTGCCAGTCAGAGAAGGAGGCGGGGAAAGACAACTTTTGTTGATTCACAATGGACAGAAAGTATATTTCTAAAAAGACTGATAATTTACTGTGTATAATTGTAAAAGATATGGAAACCCTGGACTTCTGAATCTAAATTTTGGTTGTACATTTTAAGAGGAGCCAGAACTCTGTGCTATGTTCTGAGAAGTAACTGTAGAAATTGTGGTTTTATAGCAAATGTAGTTATGTCCAAAGTAAGAACCTTTACACACTTATGCCCAGATACAATGCGCACAGTTGTAAAAATTGTTGGATAAACCAGAGATTGTGTTATGGCCCAGAACGGCAGAATTCTGTCAATAGCCCACATAAGATCCTACAATGAAGGGGATTAGAAGAGCACTTGCTCCACAAAATATGTGATCTAGATTTATTATTATAAAGTCTGCAAAATTGTGAATGTGTATTATACTGAAAGTAGATTTCATGTTTAAAAGCCAAGGGGAGGATTCCCTAACTCATACAACCACATCATCATGATGACACCCTGTTTTCTCCTCCAATCAAGGGAGAGGGAAGATTCTAACCTATAGCCAACCTAGGGGGCGCGCTTAGGATAATCCAGCATACACACCCCTTTACCAAATGCATAAAAAGAGACAGCTGAGGACTTAGAAGGACACACAGATTCACCCACCAACCGATTGCTGGCGGAGCACTTTGCAAGAGAACTTGACATCTTCCTTGTTCCAGACTCCAGAAACTTTGCAAGAAAGGCTCATTGCATAGCTGAACCACTTTCAGCTGGGCCTTAACTTCCAGAACCCATCCCACAAACTTAAAGGGAAACAAAAAAACAGCCAGGCTGTGCTATAACTGCTTGCCTGCCAAAGAATTATCTTCATAACCAAAAAGGGCAGATTAAACCCAATCCTGTGCCGCGCTGTGCTGTGCTGTGACCAGAGAGCCATTGCAGATCCAGTCAGTTGTGCTGTGACCAGATAGCTGTGAACCAGAGCCATTGCCGACCCAGTCCAGTCCGGTGTTGCCAGCAGCCTGTCCCAGTCCGGTGGACCCAGCAGAGGTTCTGACCAGAATCCCTGATTTTGACGGACCAGAATTCCTGACGGTTCTGTTCAAACCTATATAGTGAGTATCCTTAGTATAGGACTGTCACTAGCCTATGTACTGTCCATAGTCATCCCTATCCTATGTCTGCTTGTAGCTAACATCCTAAGCTTTCCATAGAACCAAAAACGGCATCTCAGATCCTTATAGTTCTCCCACGATCGTGATTACCGCATGCAGAAAAATTTGCCGCAAATTTTGTCTTAGGGAATTTTTATAATGTGTAAAATAGCTTTCAATTGCACCCGACCTCAAAATTAAGTTTTAACATTGCTTTTTGCTATCAAATCATTGCTAGTGTTTGCCTGCAACCAGATAAAGCGGCTCCCATTAGTATTTCAACAATTTCTGCGATTGAGTCCATTTTTTGTGTTTTTACCTATTCCATTCAAAGCCAACTTAAAACCATTTTTGACAGTTTGCCAATCAATTCTGTTTCTCTCTTGTGTTTGCTGGGGGAAATTGGGATTGACATTGTATTTGAATTCTGCATTCCTGAAACCTGTTCTCTCTCCTCCTATCTCTCTACATTGCATATTGGGGGGGTTGAGGGATGTGCAGGGGGAAATAGTAACCACATTGCTATTTGATTTGAACATACACCCACCAAAGTATTATTGCTGTGCTGCATTGTTTTTGCTCCTTATTACTTCTTGTGATTAAAGAGATTGCTTATTGTGACATCACCCTATTGGTGATCATTGTATTCCTATTAAAAATAGTGTGATTATATTGTGAATATATAAATAAATATTTTAATTTTGCAAACCAGCCTGATTCCTGGTTCAGTGTGACCGGTGGGTTCCAAGAAAGGGGCGTGATATAAGTGGTACATCGTTCAGAATAAAAGAACTTTTAGACACAAATAAATAAATAAGCATTACACGCTAGGCATTGACTTAGGTGAAGTGCCGGATTGAAATTACTTACAGGCTCTTCTCACAACTCTCAATGTATGCCCTGCAGTATACTGCTTGCATGTCATGAACTCAGTCACATGTTCCACCAGGTTAGGACAGAACCATGTTTCTGTAATATGTGCAGGTACAACCTCCTTCCCTTTACGTGTTGAATAATGTAATTCTGTTAGTGCTGTGTGTAATAATATGAGTGGCATAACCACTTTTCCTGTGTTGTTTTGCCGCCGTAGGGGACCTGTTAGAGATAGTGTATATCCTTTCCTAAGCCACGGGTCCTTTTCCTCCCTTGATGCAGCACCCTGCAGTTCCATGATTTGTGTCGCTGGTAATATGTTGTACCCCTCTTTCAGTATCATTGTTCTTGCATAATCACATGCGTGTGACAAAGCCTCCATTTCTAAAAGATCCCCAAAATATGCGGAGCATTTTGCTTTCGCATCTGCTGCTTTGTTTCCTCTTGAGATAGGGTATTCCCCTTTTGTGTGTGCTTGGCATTTCACTATTGCTAGTCGCTCTGGGAGATGTATGACGTCTAACAAGCTGCCCAGTAGGAGTGCATGCTGCACCAGTAATCCATCAGCATGTCTGAATCCCCTCCACATCCAACATGACAGTCCAGAATGCACTGTGGATGTTACGTAAGTGGAATCTGAATAAATTGTCACTTCCTTCCCCTGCTGCACTCCAATGCCAATATTAAGGCCACTAATTATGCTGCTTGTGGTAAGTAATATGATGGCAGTTGTGTGCTTGTGACAACCTCACTGATCCCGTGTCCTCGCAGTCTCACTACTGCTGTCCCAGTATGTGTTTCCCCATCTTTCTGGTCAATTGTTGAGGACCCATCAATATAAAGCACACCTCCCACTTCATGTGCCTCCTCCTGTACCTTGCAAGTGTCACTGAATTTTTCTAGGTGTGCTGTGCAGTTATGTATGTAGTTACCCTCCTCTAGAACATCTGTGATGAATGTCACCGGGTTGGCAAGTCTACATCTCACTACTTTGAGAGCTGGATTGGATAGTAACTCCTCGTACCGCGAGGCTCTCTGTGTTGTCAGTGTGCTCTTTGACCTTTTTAGTATTGCAAAGAGAGCATGCTCCACTTAAAGAGTGGTGCTGCATCCCACGGTAATACTCGCTGACTTGTCCACTGCGAATACAACTGCAGCCAATGCTCGTTCACATGGATAGTGTCTAGTTTCCTGCTGTAATATGCGAGTGGCTTGTGCCCTAGGCTAGTCTTCTGTGTCAGTACTGCTGTCATCACTACTCTATCGGAGTTCGAGAACAGAAAGAATTCCTTTTGATAGTCTGGGAACCCTAACACTTGAGCTGTGCATATTGCTTCCTTCAGCTCGTTAAATGCTTCAGTCATTTAATTTGTCCATCGTATTATTTATTCCCCTTTCTGTGCTTACTTTAGTGCAGTTAATAAGGGTCTGGTGTATGTGCTGTAGTCAAATACCCATGCCCTGCAATAATTACATAGTCCCAAGAACTGCTATATCTCTCTGACTGTTATGGGTTTTGCTGTCTTACGTATTGTCTGCACCCTCTCTGGTGTCACTCGTTGGCCATTTTGGGAGATCATCTGTCCAATGTACAACACTTCTGTCTGGCAATATTGCACTTTGGCCATGTCCACCTTGTATCCCTTGTCTGGTAACACTGTCAGAATGTGTACTGAGTAATTTCTGCACTGTTCTTCTGTCTTGCTACAGATCAAAATGTCATCTACGTACTGTATGACCGTGCTCTGCATATGTACATTGCCTAGGTCCATCTGTCGGACCCTATTGAATATGGAAGGGGATTCACAGTACCCTTGAGGAAGTATTGTATGTTTCAACTTCTTATTTCTATATAGAAATGAGGTGAAGTCTTGTGAGTCTGGGTGTAATGGTATAGAGAAGAAAGCATTCTTCAAGTCTATGGCCGTGAAATAGGCAGCTTCCATCGGAATGCTGCACTTAATCGTTGCTGCATTCGGAACTAAAGGATATTCTGCTTCTACAATAAGATTAAGAGGGCGCAAGTCCTGTTTAAAAAGCCACGACCCCCCCGGTCGCTTTCTTGACAGGGTACACAGCTGTGTTGCATGGTAATTCGGATGGCACTAGGATGCCTTGCTTCACTAGTGCTGCAATGGTTTCATAGATACCTTTGTCTACCTCCCTTGAGAGTGGGTATTGTCCGACTCATGGTAAAATCGCTCCTGGCTTCAGCTTTATCTTCACTGCTCCTACCCCCTTCAAAAGCCCCACATCATAGGGACTTGTGATCCCTATAATGCTGGGTACCTTTGCCAAATCCTCCTTGAGAAAGGTCAGCAGCCCTGTGATGCTGGAAATTCATTGGAGGGACAGGACCTCCATGTCCTTGTCCTGTATTACCTTTTCATGTGTGTTCTGTGTTGTTTTCTGCACAGGGGTCCATTTGGGACTCCTGGCAGTGTAGTTCTTCCTCTTTTTGGTTGTGGTGAACGGACTCTTGGGATACCCTTATGGCACTCATTGGTGGGGGTACAACCTTGTACCCCTAGTGTATGTTTTTGGGCACCTGTGTGTGGCCCACAGAGCAGGGCATGGGCAGTGGCAGCTCCATGCTGAATTTGACAGGTTCTCTGAGTATCCTCCATTGATGTATACCCAGGCCCTGCCATAGGAATCAGTGGATTCCTGATAGGAGACAAGATAGCCCCTGTGGCCTCTTGCTTTCTATTGCGTGTTGACTTGTTTTCATAAAGACCCGGGGAGCCCTGACTCTGTCCCTTCCCCTGACTGGCTCTGGGGTGGAAGAACCATATATGGTATTGTGGGGAAGTCCAGGTCTGACTGGCTGGAGTTTTCCCAGTGAATGTATATTGTGGGTACACCCTTGGGGTGGGACCTGGGTGAATGGAGTGTGTGACCAATATACTTTTCATGTTATGGGTGTCTGGTTTCTAGTGTGTGACACATTTAATGAGACAGCCCTGCCCGAAACTGGTATGAATGCAGTGTGGTGTGCTGAAAGGCTGGGTGCTTGCCCCAATTCACATTCCTTGTTGTGAGTGTCTGGCTAGAAACGAATGGCCTGAATGCACTGTGAGCCTGATTGGCTGCCTATCTGCACGAATGCCCTTCTGACTGATTGGCTGCCTGAGCTTGGCTCAGCAGTGTGAATGAGAGACAGAGCAGAGACCTCACACTTAGCAGAAATGTTCAGAAGCTGAAGTCGAAACTTGATGCTTAACCTTGAAGCCCAGCTGGAAGAAGAAGGTTTTGCTGCTGCTTTCTGTGACACAATACAAAAGCTGATCGTGTCTCCAAGAACTGACCCAAGAGAGGACCTATCTCGGAGACCTCTTCCCGAGCTACGAGGGAACATCTTGCAAAGCTGATCTTCTTCAAGGCGCCCTGGAAGTCAGTCCTCGAAAGGCTGCCGCCTGGAGAAGGGGTCTACCAAGAACCTGAAGTGAAGCACCCGGACATCGGAGTCCACCATCGTCCACCAGGGTTTGGAGGACCACCGTAACCACTGGAAACCTGTCAAGGCATGTTGCCCAGAAGCAGGGACAGCTTGACGCTGTGCTGTTCGATGACTTGAGCCACAAAGCTCCACCTTTGCCTAAGACACTTTCAAATCAAGGACTCCCTTGCCATCAGCGTCGACTGCTTTGTCCCGCCGGAGAAAGTCGAGGTTGTCACCACCAGCAGTCCACAAACACACCGATGAAGATCCGGAAGCCAGCCACGGTGAAGTCCCGATCATCAACGCCAACGTTGACACCTGACGCCTGCTGCCGGGCCTACCTTCTTCATAGATCTGCTTTGCAGCAACGAACTCTTGTCATCAAGGTGCATCGCATGCCTCATCTTCACAGGACATCCACGACCGATCGTCGATGAGCAGTGCAAAGATCAAAACTGCTCTCTCGATGACAGTGTTCACGTTTTCTTCAAGGAATCTCTATGCCCTGTGGCTCCTGGTTTAAAGGGAGTTCACTCACGAGGGATCCGTCGATGAACCGTCAAAGAAACTCTGCTAAACTCAGGTACATTGGGGTAGTGGAACATTTTAGCAGGAAACAACACTATTTTAAACATATATGGACAGGGATTGTCGATACACTTTGTTACAGGTTGCCCAGGTGAGGGGATCCTCACCCAGAACTGTGTCTGGTGGTAAGGACCCAGTATTCTGCCATTGTTTAACCCAGCTTGTCTTCCTTCCCATGTCTATTGTTAATTCACTTTACTATTTGATTTGTATGCCATTGAGACTGTCAGCGGTTGGTGCATTTTAAAGGAGTAAAGAGTTAACTGTGGTACCACATAGACATGGTACATATTTATCATAATAGTATTGCCAAAGCACAAAGTGTTTTATTGATTATGTATATATTCTGAACCTTATTTATATAAAGAACTGTGTTATCATATAACATAGTGGACATTCCTTTGTGGGGGCTTGGGGACTACACTGTACTTAAGAACCAGCCGGCATCACCTCCTGAGAGCTAAGTCTTGATTGCTGGTCCATTGCTAACAACAATAGAGAATCGTGGCTGGGGTACTCTGTGCTTCTACTCTGCCTTATAGCGGGCAGGAGTACAGATAACCCCCTCCAATATTTACACTGGTGGCAGCCATGTGATGCTAATGTTTTTAAGAATCAGTGTGTAACCACTTACAAAATATCCACACTTTGTGAATTTGAGGTTTAATTGTGTACTAGGATAACTACATTACAAGCAATGGAATTTATTGCAAATGGTAAATTGACTAGGATGAGCTTAGAGGCTCTCCAGAGTGCTTGTGAAGCCAGGGAGTTAGACTTTGAAGATAAGTCTTAGGGCTGAACTGCTAGCTGCCCTGGTGGACTACCAGACTGATGGTGATGCTCTTGGGGGAAGGAGGGACGCAACCATTGAGGACCCTGCCCTTGGGGTTGTTATTGAATCTGTTTCTGGGAGTGCCACATCTCCTGCTGCCTCTATTCCGAAACCCAGCACTGTTTCTTCAGGGAATGCCTTGGAACTTGAATTATTAAGGATGAAGTTGGCTTTTGAATATAAAGCATTGGAAAATGAAGCTGAACTTAAGAAGGAGGAGTTGGCACAGCAAGTGACACTCAAAAATAGGGATCCTGAACTCAAAGACAGGGATCTTGAACTTAAAGACAAGGACACTGGATGTCAGAGAATCCAGCTAGAGAAAGCTAGAGTGGAGACTTCAGCCAAACCAATTGAGAGTGTCAGGTCCCCTGCCACCAAGTTTATGAAAGATTTGGTTGGTGTGTATGTGGAGGGTTCTGATATCCTCCAATGGATTGAAGCGTTTGAAATGGCTTTTGGAATCCATGATTGTGATAAAAGAGATTGGGCAAAGTGTTTATTAAGTAGAGTGCCTCAGACTGGTTATGACTATATTCTGAAACTGACTGTGGAAGAAAGGGGTCAGTATGAGTGAATTAAATCTGCTTTGATTGCCAAGTTTGGCAAGACACCTACCCAATTCCTTAAAAGTTTCACGGAATATAAGAAAAGAGAGAATGTGTCTTGGGTTGACTGGGTGAGTGCTGCACATATGAACATTATGGGGTGGATTGATGGATACAAGGTGAAAACCTTTATTGAATTGTCCCACCTTTTGTTATTTGAGCATTTTCTGAAGCCTGTTCACCAGAGCTGCGTCAGTATATTGCTGACCAGAACATTTTGGATCCCTTTAAATTGGCCAGGCTGGCTGACAAGTGGGTCCCACCGGGTGTTCCCAAGGAACTCAGTGGGAAGGACAAGGACAAAGAAAAGGGGGCCTCTCAGAAGTCTGAGGAGTCCCAGAAGCATTCACAGTCGAGTAAATCTAAACCTTTCTCTCGTAAGAGCCAACAACCTAGCGGGGATAAGTCTTATGTGGGTGGCAGTTAGAGTAGTGGTCCTCCTGCTGCAAAGCAGGCTCTCAGTGGCTCCAGTACTGTACCTCACAGTCCTGGCGCTTGTTGGGACTGTAGGGCTCTGGGCCACAAGAAGGGCGACCCCAAGTTTAAAGGTAAGCCACTTGGAGTCCGGACTGTCAGCCTGACCTACCCTTACTTCATTCCTGAGTTAGAGGCCACTGTCCTCCCCTCCTCTACACAAATCACATTTGATGCTCCTGCAGAGATTTCCCTAGTGTTCCCTGGGGCCTGGGACCAGTATGCAGAAGTACTGGCTACAATCCCACAAAACACCCACCGATTTTTAAGAAGTGTCCTCCTGAATGGCCAGCCTTCTACTGGTTTGAGAGACACTGGGGCAAGTATGACAGTGATGGACTGGACCCTGCTCATGCCAGAGGACTATGTAGGTGCTCCTAAGAGAACTACCAGGTTAGCTGGTGGGCCTCCCAAATTATCCCCTGTAGCCCTAGTCACCATCACTATTGCGGACAAGACAGCCAAGCTTCCTGTCCTGTCCTGGTTCAGGACAACGTACCTGCCAACATTTTGTTGGGGAATGATCTAGTGGAGTTAGGGTTGATCTTGGATGGTCTACCCCTGCAGCTGCTGCAGTTACTAGATCACAGGTCACACCCAGGCCTGACGGCTAGTGAGGTACCCAAGCCAAACGGGAGACCCAAGGCAAGACGGAAGAGCAAGAAGGCCACCTCTGAGAAGGGGGCTCCTTCTCTTCCTGCTGCTTCAGCAGCGCCCACTGGGATTCAGGCTCCAGACGTGCTGGGTCCAGTGGTAACCCGAGACTCAATTCCTGAGGGAGAAGAGCCAGAAGACTCTCCCGCGGGAGAGCTGCTCAACCCAGAGGATCGCTCTCACCTTCAATGCCTGCTGGCTGAAGGAGGCCCTCTAGGGGAGACTTTTGTAAGGGTCAAAGAGAGTGCCTCTCTGTCGAGGGTCTAAGAAAACAGGCCCAGGCACAAGGTGAGGTACCTCGGTCATTCAAGATTTATTGGGAGGGTGAGCTCCTTTGTAGTGAGCTCACTGAGCCTGAAACTGGTGCCCTCAAGAGGTTGGTGGTACCCAAGATTTACAGGCTCTTCCTGTTGCAGTTGGCACATGAGGTGCCCTTAGCTGATCATCTTGGGACCAAGACGACTAAGCAAAGGCTCTCTGCACATTTGTACTGGCCCCGGATGGGAGTAGGAATGGAGTCCCACTGCCAGACCTGTCCCACTTGTCAATTGTCTCGCAAGACTGGAGGCAGTGTCATTGCCCCCACTGCAGCCTTTGCTAGTGGTTGGCACATCATTTGAGAGGGCTGGTATCCCCTTGACCCTGCCACATCAGATGGACGTCGGTTCATCCTGGTCCTGGTTGATCATGCCACCAGGTACACTGAGGCTATGCCCCTTTGGACCATTGCAGCCAAGATGGTTGCCAGGGCTCTCCTGGGTATTTTTACCAGAGTTGGATACCCTAAAGAGGTGGTCTCTGACAGAGGATCCAACTTCATGTTGAGTTACATGCAAGCAATACGGAGTAACATATAAGTTCTCCAACTCCTACCATCCCCAGACCAATTGTATGTTTGAGAGATTTAATACAACTCTCAAAGGCATGCTAGGTGCTTTGGAAGAGCCCCTAAGGAGGAAATGGGATCTCCTCCTACCATGCCTGCTGTTTGCCTATAGAGAAGTGCCTCAAGAGGGTGTTGGTTTCAGCCCCTTGGAGCTTCTCTTTGGACATCCCGTGAGGGGGCCCTTGTCTTGATCAAAGAAGGTTTGGAAGCCACCCATCCAGGTCCTGTCAAGCAAGTGGAGAACTATGTGTTAGGCCTCAGACGGAGGATGACACAGATGATGGGCCAGGCGACAGCAAATCTTAAGGCCAGCCAGGAATTGAACAAGTACTGGCATGACCTTAAAGCATCACAAGTGAATTGGACTCCAGGATAGGAGATCCTTGTGATGGAGCCTATGAAGCCTAGAGCTTTGTCAGATAAATGGACTGGACCCTTCAGGATAATCTCCAAGATGGGCGAAGTCAATTATCTGGTTGACCTGGGAGTCCCTGGGGTAGCCCCTCAGGTATTCTACGTCAACAGGCTCAAGCCTTTCCATATTCGAGAAGAACTCTCATGTCTTCTGCTAGCTTCAGAGCAAGAGGAGGATGAGCGTGAGCCCCTTCCTGATTTTCTGCATAGCAACCCTCAGGATGGCTCAGTGTAGAGATTGCAGCTCTCTCCAGATCTGACACCAGAGCAGCAGAGGGCCTGCAGGGCTTTGCTCCGGCAGTACGGCCCTCAGTTCTCACTGATACCAGGCCTCACCCCGTGTTGCAGGCCCAAAATTGACACTGGTGACAGTGTACCTGTCAAAATCAGGTGCTATTGAATGTCAGATACCGTGAAGAACCACATCCAGGCTGAGGTTGCCAAGATGTTGGATCCGGGTGTTATTGAACCCTCAACCAGTCCATGGTCCAGTGGTCCTTGTCCCCAAGGCAAGTTCCCATGCAGGTACAAAGGATTGACGGCTCTTTGTGGACTACAGAGACGTCAATGCCGTCACCAAAACTGACGCACACCTATTGCCCAGAGCTGATGAGCTCATGGACACCATAGGTGCTGCCAAATTTGAAGCACCTTTGACCTTACCTCAGTCTATTGGCAGGAAAAGACTGTGTTCTCAACACCTGAGGAGCTCTACCAGTTTAGAGTCATGCCTTTTGGGTTGAAGAATGCACCTGCCACCTTCCAAAGATTAGTCAACCATGCGCTCAGTGGGGTGGATGGAGGCCTTTTGTGTGGCCTACTTAGATGACATTTCTGTCTACAGTTCCACCTGGGAAGGGCATTTGACTCATTTGGATAAGGTGTTGCAGGCCGTGAAAAGGGCTAACTTCACTATCAAAGCCAGATAGCTCAGGGGAAAGTCACTTGTCTTGGTCATGAGGTAAGAGAGGGTTGAATCCAACCTCTCCCCAGTAAGGTACAGGATGTACATGACTGGGAGACTCCCACTAATCAAACCCAGGTGAGAGCTTTTTTGGGCCTCACTGGGTATTACCGTAACTTCATGACAGACTATGGAACCATAGCTGCCCCTCTGACAGCTCTGACTTCGCCCAAACAACCGATGAAGGTTGATTGGACAGAAGACTGTCAGGGGGCCTTTATTGGCTTGAAGGAAAGTCTGTGTAGGGCACCTGTTTTGTGTGTGCCTGACTAAAGCAAACCCTTTATAGTTGAGACTGATGCCTGCGACACAGGAATTGGAGCTGTCTTGTCCCAGTTAGATGACAAAGGGAGGGAACATCCTATCATCTTCATCAGTAGGCAACTCAAAGGTAGAGAACTTAGGTGGGCTACTGTTGAAAAGGAATGTTTTAGTATAGTTTGGAGCCTTAGGCATTTTAGGCCCTACCTTACAGGGTCTACCTTCAAGGTCCAAAAAGACCATAAACCCCTAAAATGGCTTATGCAGATGAAGGGTGAAAACCTGAAACTGCTCGGGTAGTCCATTAGCCTGCAAGGGCTAGACTTCACTATTGAGCATAGACCAGGGAAGAGTTATGAGAATGCAGATGGCCTTTCCAGAAGGTATGTTGACCACACCAAAATACAACAAAACCTTAAAGAAGAGGAGTCCAAATTCCTGGCTGACGATACCATTACCAACGCCAGAGAGAAACTGAAAGAAATCGACAAAGCCATGGAACAATTTGCATCTATCACACTAGAGAAGAAGCATACAAAATTGGCCAAGGATATCAACAACTTCAAAATAGAACAAGTCTACCCATACCTCTCAGCCGAGTACAATGATAAGAAGGACAAGGAAAGACTGGCTAACCAAACCTCTGCCACCAGAAACAGACGCAAGGGGGTCTTGTTTTCGGATACCTCCAGCTCCGATTTATCGTCAGGAGACCCCAACCCTACCAGAAATAGAAACACACAACAAGGTCAATACCAGCCACCACATCAGATGTCTTTATTAGGGCAGATGGCCCCCAGAGGAGCATACTGGGGGCCACCCCAACATCCCCAAGCAATGCAGTTTTTCAATTACCCCCAGTGGGGACAGCGCAACTGGAGGAGACGAACCAACCAACAGTTCTAACCGAAATTCCAATATTTAACTTACCTCGCGTTATACTGTCCAAAAAAGAAACCTCCATCCTTACCAAAGGTTTATCCTTTGTCCCCACCAAACCAACGGATTGGTTTAAACTGGACACAGAATTATTCAATCTATTTAGGAGTATAAGAAGAAAAGTATACTTCAAAGACATGGACTTTGGTCAGGAACTAGATGACACAGGCCTAAGAGTTAAATCCACATTCAATCCAATGGAGAATGAGGTCCCGGGATCCTTGATGACATTCGAAAAGTGCATTACCAAAGAAATCAAAAAACTCCAAACCAAACCCCAACACATGAGACACAACCTAACCACAGGTGAACGCAAGGCTTTGACAACTCTAGCCAAAAATAAACAACTGATCATTAAAGCAGCGGACAAAGGGGGAGGTATTGTCATTCAAATCATCACACAATACAACGAAATGGTAATGAAACTACTCAACGAGGAAGGGAACGACAAAAAACTCAGGAAAGACCCTTATGCAGATATCAAGAGCAAAATCCAGGAAGTGACAAGATATGCATTAGAACAAAACTGGATTACAGACCGAGAAGAGACCTTTCTTAACACTTCAGAAAATAGGACTCCGGCATTCTATGCATTACCCAAACTACATAAAAACAGCCAAACACCCCCCGGATGACCCATTGTGTCAGGGTGTGGATCAATACTCGAACCCATCTGTAAGTTCATTGACCACTTCCTCAAACCACTAAGTCAACAAACACCAACATATCTGAGGGATACGATGTCGACCATTACAAAGTTTGAAGGACTTACATTCAACAAAGACCAAGAACTCCTAGTGAACATGGGCATAGTCAGCTTATACACAAGTATCCCCCAAGAAGCCGCGGTAGAGTGTATAAGACATCATCTGACTCACTTTATGCATCAAAGAAGAGTCCCCACCAACTTTATAGTGGAACTCCTAGAACTTGCTTTGACTAACAATTTCTTTACCTTTAACGACAATTTTTACCTCCAAATAAGTGGCACAGGTATAGGAGCAGCATTCCCCCCCAGCCTAGCAGTTATCTTCATGGCAGAATTTGAACAACTTTATATCCTCAACACCTCTAACCCCTTTCACGACAAAATTACCTCATGGTATAGGTACATCGATGATCTTATCCTAACATGGAAAGGAGACGAAAACAGTCTGACTGGTTTCTTCAACTGGCTTAACACCAAGACACAAGAAATTAAATTCACCATGCAAAGTAGCAACACAACAATCAATTTCCTGGACCTCTCTATCTCAGTCAAGAATGGGACTTTGTTGTGTAACCTTTTCACTAAGGAGACGGACAGAAACACCCTGTTACACTACAACAGCCATCATCCAAAGAGCCTAAGGGACAACCTTCCATACGGAACATTTTTGAGGCTTAGACGCAACTGCACAGAACTGGAACAATACAATAAACATGCAAAGGCCCAGACACCACAAAAATTAAGGGAATACTGAGAAAATTCTGGCCTCTAGTTCAAATGAGCCTACCTGAAGAAAAAATACGCAGAATGGCGCCCAAAAGATCCAAAAACCTGAAGGATTTGTTAACACACGCAAGACTAGAAACCAAGGCTCAAAGATCCACAATTTCGAACATGCGCAAAATAAAGGGCCACCACCCATGTGGCACATGCACAGTATGTCGGTTCACCAAGAAAATGAACTCTTTTCGGATCGAGGAAAAAGATTGGCACCTCAGAAAATTTACGAACTGCAAAACAGCAAATGTGATCTACATAATAGAATGCCCATGTGGCCTACGCTATGTAGGTCAAACTACTCGTCAAATCCACAAAAGAATAGGAGAACATCGCTCTCGCATCAGATGATGTGACAGCGCTGCATCATCTAACAGCTAACAATGGTCCAACACTATACAGCTCCAATGGTCCAACACTATACAGAAAAACACCACGGACCCAATGACATTTTTTGGTGGATAGCAGACTCAATTCCCAACACCAGCAATGCCCTCAATTCACTTAACTACAAAGAGGCATGGTGGATCTTTAAACTCAAAAGTACCACAAATGGACTCAATGAGGCAGAACCCACTGGGAACCATCGCAAATCCTGTCGCTATAACATCCTGGGCGCTCCAGGCCGAGCCACGCAAGCAGATGTCTAAGTGCTAGGACCCTCTTTTACCTTATTCCATCCTGGCCCAACGAGGGTCCCCCCACCATTGTGCCCTCTCTTATCCCCCCTGAGTGTTGGTCCGCACTCACCAAACACCCTGCATTTAGCACTTCCTATCCTGCAGACTCTAACCAAAGGCCACTCTCAAACAATTTTTTCTTGGCCCAATAGGGGTCCCCCAGTCAATGTGCGCTCCCCTATAGCCCTGAGTGGCATTGCGCACTCACTGGACACCCTCTAACATGCACTTCTGAACCAGTATCCCCCCCAGCCTCACCACACTACTAATGGATTAAGGCACCTTCGCCTTGTCGTACACATAATAAAAGCTAGGTCCATCCGGACTCTAGCTTTAAAAAGAGCCACGGCCCCCAGCGAGCCTCCTTGCAACTTCAGACACGGCTCCAAGTAATTCCATGGCAACCGTAATGCTTGAACGCTACTTTCGTTCGTGTAGTCTGTATCCCTGCCTCGCGCATGCGCAGCATCATTACCAGCTCAATGCTAGCTACATCGCGCATGCACATCGCATTCAGGCAGATACAGCTCGGCGTTCACTCACCCGAAGCGCCCCAGCAGCCGCTCGTCACCGCGGCCATGCAGAAATCCTTCTTCTGGTCCCGGACATTCTCTCCAGGTAATTTAAGACCCAGCCTCCTCCACCAGGTCCCTTTCACCCCCTGTGGGCAGCAGATTACATACTTATGTGCCTGTTTGCATTCATTTCATAGGCCTACAGCCATCGGCTGCCTCCATGGGGAATTAAGCTCCCACTCTGACCCAGCCCTCGTTGCTTTTAGTAGGTGCCATTCCTACCACCAGCACAAGCCTCCAGTGACTCCCCTCAAGAGCACATTGGGCAAGGTGAGCATTCACAAACTTTTTAATTCACCTCACCACCTGTGTACTAAGCAATCTCATACCAGAAATTTAAGGAGCAAACAATACACTCTGCCATTTTTTGCAATTTCTTTACTTCCTACAGCCTGCAGCAGCTTTAGGCTGCACGCTTCAAACCAGAACCATTCCAAATCCGGTTTTACATCCGAGAACCAGCGATTCAAGGTTCCGCCCAGCAATTCTACTACCCCCCAGGTCAGTCCCGTGCTACCCTTGTTTTTAATCAACTTTGCCTGTGGTGTCCCACAATCAAGGAATTTTTAATTGTCATGTCTTATAGCTCCCAAACTACATTCTAGGCACTAATAGAGTCCCCTCAACTCTTTTCTAGGGAGACCTATTCCAGGCCCAAGATGAAGGCATCCTGCCGAAACGTCTAAGGACCAGCACTCCATTTAGTCCTACTTGGTCCTCCCAATTTGTCCCAACTTCATGATTCAGATCTAGACGTCGACCACATGTTAGGTCACCCTTCAGCCTGGCTACAGACAACCAACCGTTATACCATCTATTGCTTTTTGTTTGGTTGAACTTTTTGAAAATGTACTATCACTTGTCACTATAGGTGGTGGTCACAAAATTACCTCAAAGCACTACTTTGTTTTACCTTTGTTATGACTCTTTCCAGTTGCCAATTCAGTAATGCAAAGGTTTTGTGAATATTTATAACAAATATCCTTTTGATATACTGGATCTACCCATCAAAATAAATAAATCCTTTAGAAATGCATGACTAATAAATAAATGTTCAGCATAATTAAAAAGAAACTGTACCATTTAATCTATTGGTGTCTACATTCTCAACTTCATGAGGACTATTACACACAGAGTATATATGCATGAATCTGACATGATAGAATAACTCGAGGTCTACCACACTTTAGAAGTAGACCCCATAACTTCAGACGTCAGGCCAAACCCACTCGTGTATCTTGTACTACTACCCCACTGCTCTGACACCTTCAGGGCCACCCCTCCAGTTACAAGCACTTCTGGATGAGGTTGTCAATCTTGTGGGAGATTAGACTATGCTAACCTCAATCTGGGTGTGCGGCTGTGATGCTTGAAATGCATTGGAGGGACAGGGCCTCCATGTCCTTGTCCTGTACTCCCTTATCATGTGTGTTCTGTGTTGTTTTCTGCACATGTCCATGCGGGACTCCTGGCATTGTAGCTCTTCCTCTTTTTGGTTGTGGTGACCAGACCCTCGGGATCCCCTTATGGCACCCATGGGTGGGGGTACAACCCTGTACCCCTAGTGTATGTTTTTGGGCACCTGTGTGTGGCCCACAGAGCAAGGTATGGGCTGGTGGCAGCTCCATGCAGAATTTCAGGGGTGCTTTGAGTATCCTCCTTTTTCGGATACCCAGGCCCTGCCATAGGAATAAGTGGATTCCTGATAGGAGACAAGATGGCCCCTGTGGCCTCTTGCTTTCTATTGCCTGTTACCTTGTTTTCCCAAATACCTGGGAAGCCCTGACTCTGTCCCTTCCCCTGACTGGCTGTTGGGTGGAAGAACCATATATGGTATTGTGGGGAAGTCCAGACCAGACTGGCTGGAGCCTTCCCAGTGGCAGTATGTTGTTGGTTACACCCTTGGGATGTGTCCTGGGTGAATGGAGTGCTGGTGTCTAATGTGTGACACAGTGAATGAGACAACCCTGCCCAAAGCTGGTATGTATGCAGTGTGGTGTTCTGAAAGGCTGGGCGCTTGCCCTAATCCACATTCCTTGTTGTGATTGTCTGGGTGGAAGAGAATGACCTGAATGCACTGTGATTCTGAATGATTAGCTGCCTGAGCTTGGCTCAGCAGTGTGAATGATGAGACACAGAACAGCATATCTCGGGACCTCTCACTTACCAGAATTGTTCAGAAGCTGAAGTCGAAACTTGATGCTTAACCTTGAAGCCCAGCTGGAAGAAGAAGGTTTTGCTGCTGCTTTCCTTTGGCGCAATCCAAAAGCTGTTGTTTTTCCAAGAACTGATCCAAGATAGGACCTTGTTAGGAGACCTCTTCCCGAGCTATGAGGGAACATCGTGCAAAGCTGATCTTCAAGACGCCCTGAAAGTCAGTCCTCGAAAGGCTGCCGACCGGAGACCGGGTCTGCCAAGAACCTGAAGTGAAGCACCCGGACATCGAAGTCCACCGTTGTCGACCAGGGTTCGGAGGACCGCCGTAACCGCTGGAAACTCATTGAGTCGTGTTACCCAGAAGTGGGGACAGCTTGACGCTGTGCTGCTCGAGGACCGGAGCTGCAACGCTCCATCTTTGCCTAAGACACTTTGAAATCAAAGACTCCCTTGCCATCACCGTCAACTGCATTGTTCCGCCAAAGAAAGTCGAGGTATTCGACGAACCAAGGAGAATCTGCCGGTGGGTTTCCTGCTACCAGAAGTCCACAAAGATGCTGATGAAGATTCGAAAGCCAGCCGTGGTCGAGTCCTGATCGTCGACGCAAATGCCGACGACCGCTGCTGGGCCCATGTTCTTCATCGATCTGCTTTGCAGCAACAAACTATTGTCATCCAGGTGCACCGCACGCCTCATCTTCACAGGACGTCCACGACCGATCGTCGACGAGCACCGCAAAGGTTGAACCTCTCGATGACAGTGTTCACATTTTCTTCGAGGAATCTCGACGCCCTGTGGTTCATGATTTAAAGAGACTTCACCCACGAGGGATCCATTGACGAACCGTTGAAGAAATTCTGCTAAACTCAGGTACATTGGGGTAGTAGAACATTTTAGCAGGAAACAGGACTATTTTAAACATATATGTACTGGGCTTGCCGATACACTTTATTTACAGGTTGCCCTGCACTGTGTCTGGTGGTAGGTACACAGTATTCTGCCATTGTTTAACCAACTTGTCTTCCTTCCCATGTCTATTGTTGATTCACTTTACTATTTGTACCACGTAGACATTGTACATATTTATCATATTAGATTGTGTATATATTTTGAACCTTATTTATATAAAGAACTGTGTTATCACATAACACAGTGTGTGGACATTCCTTTGTGGGGGCTTGGGGACTACACTGTACTTAAGAAACAGTCTGCATCACCTCCTGCAAGCTAAGCCTTGATTGCTCGTCCATTGCTACCAACAATAGAGAATCTTGGCTGGGGTGCTATGTGCTTCTACTCTGCCATGTAGAGGGCAGGAGTACAGATAAACCCCCTCCAGTCTTTACAAGCACCATTGCCATTCTCTGCAGTATCTCTCTGTGATGTATCTTCAATCAAAATGTGATGCTCATTTAGAATATCATCTCAAGTTCTTCATCTGTGACCATGGTCAACCTGTATCCTTCTGCTATGGCAATCACTGCCCGTCATGGTCGCCCTGTGTCATCTGTCCCACGTACTGCTATCCAATCGTCTCTCACGATTACTGCCTCTAATTCAAGTGGCACTATTGTCCCTTCCTCTTCGCCTAATGGTATCTCTGGCCTGAATAAGTACCCATTTGGAAGGTGCCGCATCTTCCCCTGGATCCCTGGGAGCTATGCTAGTACAATCTCAGTCCCATAATAGAACAGCTCCTCGTCCACTGGCACCCTCTCTGTGCCCTTTGCCACAATAGGCTTGAATGATTTCCCTTACATTGAGAAGGTGTATCCTTGGTGTGGAGCACACTATCCCCTTGTTAGTTAATGAAATGGGCATTTTGAGTCTGCTCATAATGTCTCTCCCCAGTATATTTACAGGTGTCTGTCAGGAGTAAGGTGGGGCAAGGATAGATCATGCTCCCCTATAGAAAGTGTAATATCGTCTGTAAAAGGAACCACTTCCGTCACCCCAGAGAATCCTTGAGCCTTCTTTGCATCGCCTATCAACCTATATTTCCCCTCTCAGACGCAGGATTTAGTCACCCCTGTGTCTTCAAGAAAGGAGAACGTTTTGTCACCTATTGTCACCCCTATGCGTGGTTTCACCGCAGGGTTGGGTGTAATCGATATGATGGAACACACTGAGTCCATCTCTGGGCTGTCCTATTGAGGGTATAAGAAAAACCCGTTGCCTGGGAATGGGTTGCCCGCCACTATGGTGACCCCCCCAGTTTCCAAATGGGAGTCGTTGTTATGGAGTCTGTGTGTGCCATGGTCCCATTGTTTGGTTGTGCGCTGTTCTGGATTTGTGGTATCTGCTGTGTTGTGTATGCACGATGTGTGTTACCCTGCATCTGTGGCATCTATAGTACCTGGAAATACTGCTGCATAGGTGCTTGCATTTGTGGTGCCTGTGCCATGGGCTGGTGTGTCTGCGGGTATGCGTTCAGTGCTTGTCCTTGTTGGGGTGTCTGATCCTGTGTTCAGCATTGGTATGCTGGCTGGTATTGCATTCCCCCATTCTGTGGCATTCCCCTGCTTCTGCACACTCTTGCGATGTGTCCTATCTGTCTGCATACCCAACATTGGGGTGGCTCTCTCCCTGCCCTTGGAAACCCCTAGAAAATCCCCCTGGGCCCTGCTGCATCTGCTGTCTGCATACTCGAAATCCCCCTGGAAATCCCCCTTGATTGTGATGTATCTGTGGCCTGTACCCACGTCCTATATGTGGCCCCCTTCTTCCTCGAAACCCATGCTGCAAATTTATTTACCCACCCCATGAATTCTCCCCTGTGGGCAACGGTGCGTACTGCGTCTGTAGTGTCCCTTGTCCTCCGGTACTCCTCAATACTGCCCCTTCGATGGCATATTTAGATAGCTTCCTATGTACTAACTTCGCTTCCTTGGGCCTCCTTTCCTCATGCTTTTTCCTCACGTTCTCTTGCAATAGCCCACAATAGTGTATTATTGTGAGTTGTATTTCTGACCATGGCTTTGCCTCCATTCCCACCAGTTTCTTGAGTTGCTTTTGCACCTGATCTGGCAACTCTTGGCATAATATGTGATCAAATAATGGTACTGTTTTGTCCCACGGCTCTCACGTTTCAAGGTGCCAAAGCTCTTGGATCATCTGAATGTAGTGTAAGGGGTCTTCGTCTTCCCCCATTTTGCGTGCCATAATCGCACTAATGTTTGAGATGTCTGGGTATTGTTCCTTAGAGCTTGCCATACTGCCACTGGACAGTTTGTAAATGGTGAACCATCATGCGCCATGTCCTGGGTGGTTACTCCTGGGTACCCCGCCCTTTTCCATACGTCATCAGCAGCCTCTCCGAGGATTGCCACTAGTAGCCCCTTTACGTGCCCCACAGCTAATTTCTGTCCTGCTGTCAGTCTTTCCATTTTGTATATCCATTTCCCCGCACCCGCAGTTAATGAGGGTAGCCTACACCTCAAGTTTTCTTTGTCTATGTGCTTCCATGGTATATATTGAGGTCACCCCTCCCTTTTCCAGTAGGGGCAACTGTGTGAACCTGATCTCACCATTAACTCCTTGTGTCAGCCTGACTTATTTCTGGGTCATCCACTTTCCTCATCCTCACTTTCCCCTGAGTCTCTGTCCGAGTCGGTGTCCATGTCGCTGCAAAAATTTTCTGCGAAGCTCAGCCTCCTAGATGCCATGCCTCTGCTGGGCTTCCCTGCAAAGTCAATCAGGTCCTCGCTATCCCTCTCCTCGAAAGACCTAATTTCTATTCTATCTGATAAGGTGGCAGTCCCGCCGTGTGTGGTAGTGCTGTCTGGCTCTGTTCGCCTACTTCCTTCCGCTTTGTCGTCTCCCATGCCCATTCCCCACTTTATCCTTATGTCTCTGATTGCACGCTCCTCCTACTTGCGTTTGCGCTCTCTTGCGAGTTGCTCTATTTCCCACTTTCTCCGCTCCCTCTTTTCTAACACTTGCTTTTCCCTCTCATCTTCTTCCCTTTGTCTCTCTATTTCTGCGTGCTCCCTTCTCCTCCTCTCTCGCTGCTCAGGCTCTTTTTCTTCCTCTCTTTGCTTGTCTCTATGTGCTCTTTCGTGTCTCTCCTCTTGTTCCTTCTCCCTTCTCTCTACTTCCTCCATTATCTATGCCCAGTTTCTCGCTACGCTGCTCCCCTTGAGGCCCTCTATCTCTTTGGTCGCCCCCTCTGCTTCTCCCGTTGTCTTCCCACCTAGTTTCAGGAGTATCTGTCCCCTTACCCATTTGTTCGAGGCTATGACCTGTAGCCCCTCCTTAGAGCTTGCCTGCGCCTCGCTGTGAGCTCCCTTTCCACTGTCCGTCTGTCCAACCCATTTCTGCCCCTCCTCCTTGGTATATGGTGGAGGTTGAAATACTGGGTTTGTGTACCCCTCCGCTGCCCTTAGCTCCCGTAGTGGGTATAGCCCTTGCTCGTCTTCTGTTTCCCCTTCATTTTCACTCACAGGAAAAGGTGGGGGAGCGGAAGGCGGGGACTTTGGCCACAGTGTCTCCTGTTGGCTCAGAATCCATTGACACCCCACTACTTCCCCCTCGTCCTCCTGGAACATCCTCCAAAGCTCAAATATGGCCATTCAGTTAGTTAATGTATTCCCCTTAAAAGTGTCCTCTAAGTGTATCAGTAGTGGTTGCTGCACATTCTTGGAGATACTTCTGCATTGTGGCTATGGCTTAGTCATTTGGCCCTCTGTACTTTTCATCCATTCCATGCTATATTTACAAATCTTGTCCATATAGCATGGAATGGTCTTACACAAAGGCTGTAGGGGTGTGTCCCCTACAGTTATGTTGATACATTGCGTTTATACTTACTTGACCTCAAGCTGAGGCTTTCGACATGCCACTGTTATGCAAGCACAATAAAATAAACGTTCTTAACAATTATTCTCGCCCCAAAACTATCTGTCAGGCATGCTCCACGCACCACCCTTCTGCAATTCTCTGCCTCCTCAGGCACACCCACCAATCTCGTGCATTCCGCGTACTGCCACTGGACAACCTCCTCTGTTAATCTTAGGTTTCTCAACACCGCTTCCACAACACCTTGTGCTTTCCAAGCCCTGTGCACCGGCTAACGGGTGATGTCACCAACTCACTGAACAAAGTAGTGCTAAAGAACACTTACAGCACGCACAATGCCAAGGTCTTGCTACACAAACATTTATAAAAACCAACATAAACCCCACAACTGTCTTCCTGCCTCCTAACAGAGGATACCAATATTCTTTGTGTTCAATCGGTATCTGCAGCGTCGCCTTGCAAATAAAACGTCTCGTCGAGACTTAACCAGACGAACACCTTCCGCAATCTAGGCCAGCTCCCTTTGCTAAACCTTATACGGGGATACCATCATCTATGAGCCGAGCTAAAATACCCAACCCACAGGGAATCCAATATTCACACAACTTCTGTCATCCGTGCCCTTAAGTCAATAGTCTAGATTATTCACCATAACCTTTTCCCTCAAGACTGAATGTACCCTAACCACAAAAATGACATCTACCTCTGCTCCTTTCCCCACTATGCTTGACAATACTCGACACTACTAGACAATACTCCAAGAAAAAATACTCAACCATACTCAAAACCACAATCCCCCCGTTACTTTCCCACTCCCCTTAGTTTATATGTGGCTGAGTCAATACTTACACTCCGTGATCTGCTGGTGCTGTTCAGCTACCGGGTCTCCCAAAGCTGCCACGGCACCCTTCTGGTCTGCTGGACTCCTCACGGTTCACGGGCAGGATATTTCCAAGCTAGCTCCTGATGGCCTTTGCACGGGGTGCGCTTTCCCTGTCTTCGCGGCTCCTGCTAGGTGTCCCACAGCCCTTCAGGCCCTGTGGCAGGAGAGTCGGCTTTGTGCTGCACGGGGTTAGTCAAACCGATCCTCTGCTACCAACTTGTTGTAGGAGACACGGTATTCCAGAGGTCTGGGGATTGCTACAAGCTCACCTGTTCAGCTCCCAAGGGCCCAACAACTCTTTCCCCAGAACAAATGGAAGACTCAGTCAAGGGCAAGTTAAAACTGTCGCTAATTACAAAAACTGACAGGGATCATACAGGACAATCACAGATCTCCAGAATCTCCAATTCCACAAGATGTGGCTCCCCATTTTGGTGCGAAATTGCAACAGCACCTGGGCCCTCCCCCAAAAACCCATCACTCATGTTTGTTGGGTGCTCTAAGTGGTAGACCCTATAGCTGGTCAGTATACATCTTACTCTACTGGTCCTTCCATGTCAGATGGCTGGCCTGCCCCGTCCCCAAGAAACTATTACATTGTTGCAGGGTCGCAGACTTAACATTGGCCCTTGTCCCTTGCCATCCACCCCTGGATTTCTGTCCCATGATTGGCTGGTTCTGGTCTCCCCAGGCCCGGGACCCAGTTCGGTTCTCAGTGCACCTTTTAAAGGGGATGTGAAATTACTATGTGTTCCCAATGTATCTGGCAGCAACACCACTTTTGCCTATAAGAGTGCGCTCCATGTTGCAACATTGCTAACTAATTCATGTTTCACTTCTCATCTGGGTTGGTGAGAACTGTGCATCTTCCCAGCGTGGGTGAATACCCATTGTCTAGCTTGGCCGCATGACGTGGTTGTGGACCACAGAATCGAGCTCTCAGGGTCTGCAATTATGAGGATTTATTCTGTTTTTCTGCAGCTGGCCCCTTGTCGTTTGAAGTTTGGAATGTGCTTGTTTATCTCTGACCTTGGCTGTGAGCTCTGGCCTTCCCGTTCTGTGCAGCCTGGTTCTGCTTCCCTCGCCTGGTGTCCTGCGGCTTGAGGCCTTCTGTGATTTTCATTAGATTTATAATATGATTCTACACACTTATATTGTGCTATATGTCTTATAGGTTAGTCGTACCTGGCCCTACCAGGCTCCTTATATACTCCTGAAGTTCCATAGGGTTAGTTGCCACAAGCATCTGCAAGCTTGCTCTGGATCTCTTCCTTGCCTTGTGTTTTGTGTTGCTGCACTTGGCTAATGAGAAAAATAATAAAAGCTTTGACAGTATGTATATGTATCTGTCCTCTATCTACAGAACTGTGTAAGCATGTTCGTGTATGCGAGTGTGTGTTTGTGTAAGCAGTGCATGGTTGCGAGTGTACTTCATGACTAATGCGGCTATGTCGTGGTTTCACTAATGACATCAGCACAGTGGTTTCTCAAAATTTAGTCAACGTTGTCCATTATGGCATTTGGATCCATGATCACTGTTGAAGCACCTGTATCCATAAAGACATTCACTGGATAAGGTTGGAATGGCTGTCTGAGAGAATATCTCTCTGCATACGGGTCAGTCAGTGCTGCTCCTGGGGGTTGTCCAAATAATGAGTGACTTTGTGCGTTCTCGACTCTTCAGGCAGTCATGTTCATAGCAGTGAGGAGGGGCATTCCTGGGACCCTCTCTTCAGGGAGAAATCATACAGAAGCCCTGTCAGCCAAGGGGAGGTCAGGGCATCCATCCCCCACACCCCTAGGGAGGGCAACCTAGAGAAGAACCGGGGAACCTTGGCAGACATGGGAGAGGCAAAGAGATCCAAAACCAGAGACCGCAGCACCCGGCACACCCGCCGAAAGGCCACATCCCGCAACACCCAATCCCCGAAGGGAACACCCTGATGAGGCAGTCTGCCACCATGTTGTCACGACCCCTGCCATGACAAGCCGACAAGGATAGAAGATGAGACTCTGCCTAGGCACAAAGATGGAGAACCAGAGACCCCAAGGACTGGGAGCGGGAGCTCCCCTCATAGTTGATACATGCCACTGTGGCAGTGTTTTCCGAGCGCAAGAGGACTGCCTCCCTTTGCAACAACTGGGAAAAAACCTTCAGAGCCCCAAAGGCCACTGCTAGCTCCCTCCAGTTGGAAGGCCTGGACACCTCCACATTGGACCAATTCCTTGTGAGCCTGTCCCAGAGAAACCACATCTCACCCCAACAGGGTGGCGTCTGTGGTAACGATGATCAGAGAGGGCAGACAGAGAGTAAACCCCCTCAGCATATTTGGCAGATGGAGCCACCACCGGAGTGTGACCCAGAGGGAGGGGACCACTGGAATCAGGGCCTCAAAGTCTAGCGAGGATTCCCTCCAGAACCGGTGGACGTGGAGCCGCAAGGGATGAAGATGAAGCCTGTTCCGGGGGACAAGGAACACACAGGCTGCCATGTACCCAAGAGCCCGAAGGAAGTCTCGGGCCAGAACCATCTTCTGTGAAAGAAGAAGAACCAAGCAAATCCCTGAACGTCTGAGCATGTGCAAGCGGAAGAAGTGCCAGCCCCTTCGCCAGCCAGAATCTGGCCCCGATAAATTGAACGTCCTGAGAGGGCTGGAGGTGAGATTTGGTTCAGTTGACGAGGAAGCTCAAGGAGTGCAGGAGGGCCTAGGTAGTTTCCACATGACGAAGCAGAATGGCCTCCGACCGGGCCTTCAGGGGCCAGTCTTTGAGATAGAAAGTGGAATCCTGCAGAGGTGCAGATCGGCTACCACTGGCCCCAGAACCTTGGTGCAGACACGGGGTGAACATTGCAGCCCGAAAGGCAAGGCTCGGAACTGGAAATGATCCCTGCCCACAGCAAAGCTGAGAATCTTCTGATGAGAGGACCAGATGGAAATGTGAAAGTAAGCATCCTGCAGATCCAAGGACGCCAGGAAATCCAAGTCTCTTAAGAGAGGAATAACCCGCTGAAGACACTCTATATTGAAATGTTGAGTCAGAATGTGACGGTTCGGGGACTTGAGGTCTATGATGAGACGGTACGACCCAGAGGGCTGTGGCACCAGGAACACGATGGAGTACATGCCCAGACCCTGCTTGCCCCGAAGGACCTGCAGAATGACCTTCTTGGAGAGCAGGTCCCGCAGGGCCCGACACATGCTTGGCGGGGTGCCTGGGCAGGGATGTCCGACCCATGTCAGACAGAAGAGGTGGGGACACAAACTCCAGCCTGTACCCCCAATGACCCACGTGATTCGCCCAGGCATCTCAAGAAAGACGGGCCCAAAGGGTCCAGAAGATCTTCAGATGACCCCCAACGGGCATGGGGTTGGTACTTCGGCTGGCGTTGATTGGAGATCTGACCGGAGTGCCACTTCCTTCCTGTCACAGGACGACCCTGAACACCAGGGCGAACCCTAGAACTCTGTGGCTGCTGAGCAGGAACAGGACCCCTGGACACCAGAACCGACTTCCTGCAAAACTGTCCTTCTTGTTTGTCAGCTTTACAAACCCTGTGCACCTTGTCCTCAAGGGAATCCCCAAACAGCATGCGGCCTTCAAAGGGAATTTTCATTCCCGTAGACTTCTGCCTAGAGTCCGTCCACCAATCCCTGGTGTGAAGGTGCCTGCAACCCGCAATGATGGAACCCATGGACATAGCAGCAGCCTTCACACCATCATATGCAAGGTCCGACAAAAACTCCACCTGAGACTTAACTGCCCGGAGAAGCGGAATCGGGTCAGAGCCATCCCCCGCAGCCTTGATGGCGGACTTCAAGCCCCCAAGTGTAGGAGGAGTACATGACAGAACGCAAGCCAGATGGGCACCCCCATAAGCTTTCCTCAAGGCAGAGTCCGCTTTCCTATCAGTAGGGTCCCTGAAGGCATCTTCGGTAGACGTAGAAGACCTTCCCACCAGGCTAGGGATGATGTCATTGTCACGATTCATGCCCCTGTTCATCATGGCCAAACCAGCCTTTCGATCGGGGCCAGGTCACAGGCTTCCATTCAATCGGAGGGGTAAAGGCTCCCTTAACTAAGGCTGAAAGAGACAAAAGGAGGCAACAGCTATTATGTCTATATTGCGGAAAGTCAGGCCATTTCCTCAAAGAATGTCCAATAAAGCCTCCGAGGAGCACTGTTGGAGCTACAGAAAAGGACCAAGCCCGGAAAGCGTAGATATATATACGAATATATGCACTCACAGAACCACAAAACCTCCATTTGAAATCTTATCTAGATCAGTACCTGGCTAATGGGTTTATCCGCCCGTCTAAATCACCAGCAGCCAGTCCCTTATTCTTCGTACCAAAGAAGGAAGGGGACTTGAGAACTTGCATCGACTATCGCGCACTGAACCAAATCACTGTAAAAAATCACTATCCACTGCCTCTAATTCCAGAACTGCTAGATCAAGTTAAGGATGCCCAGATCTACACTAAATTGGACCTTAGGGCAGTATACCATCTCATTTGTGTTAAGGAAGGAGACAAATGGAAAACTACCTTTCGTACCAAGTATGGCCTGTACTAATATCAGGTAATGCCCTTTGGACTTTGCAATGCTCCCGCTGCATTCCAGTATTTTATGAATGATGTCTTACGGGAACTAATCAACGTGTGCGCTTTGGTTTATATTGGTGACATTTTAGTATACTCCTCTTCTAAACAAGATCATGTCAAACATGTTCGTTCAGTTCTGGCAAAACTCTGTCAATATCAACTGCATGCTAAACTTGAAAAATGTTCATTTCATGTTACCGAAGTCGAATTCCTCGGTTTTATCCTCACTCCAAAAGACACCAGGATGGATATGCACAAAGTAGATGCCATTCTTAATTGCCCGTCGCCAACTTCGTTCAAGGGAATCCAGAGCATGCTGGGCTTTGCAAACTTTTATCACCAATTCATCCCAGGCTTTTCTCAGATAGTGCACCCGATCACGTCATTGTTACGAAAAAAAATAAGAAATTCCAATGGACTGAAGAAGCAGAAAGGGCTTTCCTAGAAATCAAGAAAAGATTTACTTCTGCCCCAATTCTTTGACACTGTCACCCAGATCTCCCTTATGTGGTGGAAACGGACACCTCTAGCATGGCAGTGGGAGCAGTTCTTTCACAAAGGGAACCCGATACCGGCCAGCTGCACCCTGTGGCCTTTCTGGTGACGCAAATTCACGCCTCCAGAACTCAATTATGCTATCACGGACAAAGAACTTCTAGCTATCAAATCAGCTTTCAAGGCTTAGCGACATTATCTCCTAGGTGCCAGACATACCATCACTGTGATTACTGATCATCGAAATCTTCAATACTTAAAAACTGCAAAAGCTCAATCTTCACGTCAGCTGCGATGGGCACTTTTCTTTGCAGAATATGACTACGTGATCACATATCGACCAGGAGTCCGAAACAGAAAAGATGACGCTTTATCCAGCATGGGTATTGATGAGAAAGTATACACAACCCCAGATCCAGTAGCTATCATTCCAAATGACAAATTATTATGCCTGACAACAACACTAACCCAAAGTGAACACCATAACAAGATCCAGCACTTAATGAATCCCGAGACCGTACAAAAATGGAGTATTTAAAATGAACATCACATAATTAAGCATCAACTACCATATTTCAAAGATTGTTTATATCTGCCAAGTAAAGAATTACAAGGGCAAGTCATCTCCAGTTATCATGACTCTTTGATGGAAGGTCATCCGGGAACTGCCAAAACCTTAGGCCAAAGGGAAAAGAAACTATTGGTGGCCAACATGGCGCAAAGACATTATTCACTTTATCCTTACCTGTGGTGTGTGCGCACAAAATAAATCTCAAAAGTAAAAACCAGCTGGTCTCCTACAACCCTTGGAAATTCCACCCGCACCTTGGCACACATTTTCTCTCGATTTCATCACAGATTTACCTCCCAGTCAAGGATTCAACACCATCCAAGTGGTTGTAGATTTATTTTATAAGATGGCATACTTCATTCCATTTAAAGGTCTTCCACATGCATCCAGTCTGGCGAAGGTGTTTCTGGAACATATAGTACAAATACACAGTTTTCCTTCTGTCATGATTTCAGATCGAGGTAGTCAAATTGTATCTAGCTTCTGGAAGAAGTGCTGTTCAATGGCCCAAATCGATATTCGATTATCCACCAGCCATCTTCCCCAAATGGATGGCCAAACGGAAAGGACAAACCAGACACTCAAACAATACCTACGTTGTATGTTACACCAAGTTGAAGAAGGTTGGAAGGATTTACTATGGATAGCAGAATATGCCTATAATAATTCCCTGCATACCAGCACGGGACAAACTCCTTTCTATACCCTATATGGTAGGCATCCACGCACCTCTGAATTAGATGCTCCCAGGGCTCTGGAGATGCCAGCGGTGAAAACCTTACATACAACCATTACTCAAGCCTTCAAAGAGGCAACTGGACATTTACTTCAAGCTAAAGAAATACAAAAGAAATTCTCTGATCAACATCGCAGAAAGGCTCCTGATTACCGAGTTGGAGACGAAGTCTGGTTAGCATCAAAACATGAACCAATAAAAGGAACCTGGATCTTTCGTCCACGATATCTAGGACCTTTCACCATTGAGTCTATAATAAACCCAGTAGCTGTTAAACTAACCCTGCCACCAAACATGAAGATTCATCCTGTATTCCATGTATCACTCCTAAAACCTGTGCAACCTGGAACTCGAGTTACAACACCACCAAAACCAGTACTGGTAGACAGAGAACCGGAGTTTGAGGTTAAAGACATCCTGGATTCAAAATACACTAGATCTAAACTATATTATTTAATACATTGGAAAGGATATGGTCAGGACAGAACATGGGAACCAAGTGAGAACATCCACGCACCACGCTTGGTAAAACGTTTCCATCAAAATCATCCAACTAAACCAGGGCAAGACAGAAGAACCACTGTGAGAGGGGTCTGGGGGGGGGGGGTGCTGTCACGATTCATGCCCCTGGTCATCATGGCCAAACCAGACTTCGGTTGGGGCCAGGTTACAGGCTTCCATTGTGGCCTCAAGGGCCACAAAACACCATCAGGGACTCTCTTGGAGCGAGTCCTGGTGCCTTTGTCGCCAGGCTCATACTGTTATGTGAAGGACAACATTTGGATTGGGACTTCAGTTAACATGGAGGCACTCACATAGCTCAGTTCCAAAGAACTGAGCTATGTGTTCTAGTGTTTCGGGTGTGGCTGGGCCTGGGACTACTTTACCTGGAACTACTTTACTTGGGCTATATAAGCCACACCCAAACAGCAGCACATACTTTGCGTTATTCTGCAGTTAGCAGCGTAACGCTCACCGTGTCTAGTTCGGATCTCCAGTGTTTCTTGCATCCTGCCACATGCTGAATCCTGTATCTGGAAGAAGAACAACACCATTATTCAGCGCTTACCTGGAAGTAGCAGCTTGGCAATGGAATGGAAGCCTGTAACCTGCAAACTACCACCAGCTGCTCACCTGAATACACATGATCCGAGGATTCTTCATCACGATGCCGCATCCATCTTTGGAACGCTGCAGCAAATTGAAAAAGACAAAAAGAGACATTATTAGTGAGCGCTCGCTCACGGCCACGCAAGGACAACGAAAACCACTTACCAGGTGTAGTCTCTCCTTGATCTCGGAACATCACAGCGGCCCGGAACATCATAACGACCTGCAAAGGAAGCGGCGCAGGCACAGCTCAGCAAAAAGTAAAGGCAAGAAAGCGCCGCGCACTGTGCATTCACTTACCTTGCTGGGATTCTCATCCTATACAGCAGGGCAACGCCAAAACTCTCTATCTCATCTGAGGGAAAGAAACTAAAGACATTAATAACAACAAAAAAGCCAAAGAGGAAAGGGCAAGATAAAAGACTGTAAAACAGTAGTACCTACCTCATCAAGCAAATCGGAGTCACAACAGGCCTGGACCCGAACGGGGCAATGCACCAGTGAAGCAACTAGGTCACAGAATGCCCACACCTCCAACGCGCCCCTGCCCAGAGACGCAGGACGGAGAGCACACCATACCTAATATTAAGGTGAGGAGAGATATTAGACTTAAGGGAGGAATTTGAGGCTAAGGGAGGTGGGAATCAATCCAAGAGAGACATTTAAGCTTTATATCCAGTTCTCCTGTATTGCAGGCACTATCCACGTCCAAAACACTATCAAGGGAGAGGGTTTGAGAGTGCTAATCTTCCAGCCAGTGCTGAGTAGCGTCCCCGTTGATATCAGGTGAGCGTAACAGTCATCGACCTGGACGATCTGCGGCATGGCAGCCACCTCCCCCTGCAAGGGATACAATTTAGCCAAAAATCCGGGAACTGCAGTCTTATTTTGTTCAGTTCACTCCCATCAGATGTCAGCCTTAATCTCTGCCAGGTGGGGCGAGGCCCCTCTTAAGCATGCGCTTGAACTGGGGAGGAGGGGCCCTGACACCCCTGACACAGACAGTGGGGGCTCAGAGTCTGATAACCCCACATAGCGGGACACCTGCAGCAGAACATCATCTGTCACCTCCTTGTCCAATTACTTATCTTTAAATTCAGGAGACCTGGAGGATGGAGGCATCAGAGGAGGAAGAAGAAGAAGAAGAAGGGGATACCTCTCTATTGCGGTGACCCTGGATACCCTACTCCTGCATAGCCTTCCTGAAAATCTTCAGATGCTTGTCCTCAGCAATCCTGCTCCCTGTTTGCACATGGGAGGGGGAGAGCAAGAGGAGGAGGAGGGTGAAGGGGAGCGCAGCTCCACCTGTCTCAGCTTCGCAGAACGCTTCCCCATGACTGGACCAAGGAAACACAGACAGAGGCTCCTCCAGCCAACAAGCTACATAAGGCCCAGAATGCGGGAAAAGCATTGCCAGGCAACACACAAACACAACCAGCCCCACAGAGCCAGGCCAATCAGAGGGCCCGCAGGCAAGCGACAGGCACGGAAGAATAGGGCACATTAGTGCTCTGCAGCCTTGATCCCCACCTGAGCCAACTCACCTCCATCCGGGGTGCGATCATTTGCAGCCAGGGCCGGGAACGCAAGCCTCCTCAACCACCATCGCCGGCATCCACCATCCCCGGCAATGCCGACGATGGTGGGAGGAACCAGGCACCCTGCCTGTCACGTTGATGTCTCCATGGACATGGGGAGGCGGGTGGTTGGGATAAGGGGAACTGATGAAAGGAAGGGAAGTGACAGGCTGGGGGAGGCGGGGCAAGGGCAGCGTGGAGTTTGAGTTCAGTAAAGGAAGACGTGTTTGTTAACACTGTGTCCGTGTCGCTTTTTGGAAGCGTCATTCTGCCCACGAGTCCCACTCACGACCACCACACTGGCGACGAAGGTGGGATGGCATTAGGGGCAGTGGAGAGCGCAAAGAGATGCTGTCACGTGTGTGTGGCAGGGGGCACCGCCCTCTCAAACGACACCGGAGTGCAGCAGCGTGATCACAGCCCAGACGCTGGAGCGCCAAGCTGATCCGCTGCATAGAACATGGAGAAGACAGGAAACCGGCCCGGCCCATAGCAGTGAGTCGCGCCAGCAGACTAATAAGGTGGCCGTCATCATCCCCGGGCCACGGCTGTGAAAGCCAGCCTGCATTTTCAACCGGCACATCAGCTGGAGCCTGCACAGAGGTGGGGGCAACAGCCACCAAGTGGCAGTGGCACTCGGGGCAGCTGGCCCCATCAATCTCAGGTCTCTCGACGGATGGTGCTTGTGCCTGTGGAAATGCGGCAATCCAGTCGGATTGAGAGCCTGGAGGCACGTCAGGGATACAAAGCAAGTTAAAAGATGCACACCAGGGCAGGAGGTCCCAACCCTATCTCCTCATCTGATGGTGCTCGTGCCTGAGACAGGCTGCCATCCCAGAACACAGTGAGTGCGCCCGTGCACAGAGACTGGCAGCACCCATTTCTGCACAAGGGCATCAAATAAGAACCAGCCAAGGCAAGATGTCAAGACAGGAGGACAATCAAGTGGCACATATCCAGGGTCAAGGACAGGCAGTGCAGGGGCCACAAGTGGTGGATCAGACCCCATACAGACTACCGGACACGCTAGCAGCCCAGATGCCAGGCGCATTTGACATTACCGACACCAGCAACATCGGTCCCAGGTGGACCAAATGGATCAGAGACTTCGACCTATACATGGGAGCCACAGGGCCCATAGAGGACGCTCGCCAAATGTGTCTTTTGAAATTGGCAGTGGGCTCTGCCACGTGCAACATCATCGATGAGATGCTCCCTGATTTCATCAACTCAATCCAGGATCTCAAAGACGCCTTGGCAGCATACTTCACCCCACACACCAATGTGGACTATGAAAGGCATCTCTTTCATAGCACCAAGCAAATTAAGGGTGAGACCATGGACGCATATGTCATGAGATTACGCACAAAGATGAAACATTTTTTTTTTTTTTTTTATTGTAACATATAGTTTAACTAAACTTTTATCACAATTTACATCAAACACGTTTTCCCTTAGTAGAAACATTCTTTTTTTACCACATTCATTCTTAAATCTATATAAAACGATATTGATTCCAACAAAACAAGACAATACAATCATAGAGCCTCGGTCTTTGTGCAGTTCAAATCCTTAGCTGCTACATATTAGGGCATTATTAGAATCTTATCCATAAAGTTAATTGCCGCACAAATTAAATGGGTATTATTTCCAGATAACAGTGTCCACCACCACTCTTCCATATTTCCGGTTATCGGGATGAAGTTATTTAGGAAGAGGGATCTTATGTCTTTTAATTCCGTGCATTCAATTATCAAATGTTTGGAGGATTCAATGTGTGTCTTACAGAATCTGCATGAGTTGGAAACAGTTTCTTTATCACGTTTCAGCCATAGCATCTCCTTTGTTTTATAGAGATTTAGTTTTAATCTTAAAAACTGATCACGATGGTATCGTGATGGGAATAGTTTTAGATATTTTGATGTTAAATCAATACCATGAGTTACTGGACCATTATATAAAGAAGAAGCGAGGCAGTTTCGTTTTTCTTCATCTTGAATCCAGATCCACAATCTTAGCTTTTTCTTAGCAATCTGCGGTAGCTTTAAAAGTATTTCTAGCTTAATGCCGGCGTGATGCAAAATCGCTCTTACTTTATCTGCCCAGCTCTTAACCAGACCATCGTGAGGGAATTCTTTGGTTGGAGCCAAGATATGATATGGAATAGCGGATGTAGGTAGATACATTTTTCTCAATAGTGCTGCCGATCTCCACAGAACTATTCCGTATAAGGATTCTATTGACAGCTCATAACGGATAGCCAACACAGAAATGTTTGACGGTAATTTTAGTATTTTTCGCCAAAAAATTCCTTCCATCCGTGGCCAAATGTCTTGATTCAAATTCCAGGCGGATTCACTCCCAAAAGTTATCGTCGGCACCACTTTTTGTTGATAGAAGGTCAAAACTGGAATCAGTGAGAATTTTCCATATTCGGCGTGTATCTTTGCTCCTTGGAGAGACAGTTTTCGCATACGATCAATTAGTTGTTGAGCCCAGTCCCATTCACGAATGGATTTATTGAATAGGACTCCTAGATATCGAATGGTGGAAGTAATTTCAATTTGTTCACCGTCGATTAACCATTTGAAATTTTTATTTCGGTGTCCTTGCTGAGGGCCCAATACGATGATTTTTGTTTTCGCTACATTCACTTCAAGATCATTTTTTTGGAGATACGATTGAAGCGAGTTTAGTAGTCTTTGCATTCCGATCGGAGTTGAATCTATCAGCACCAAATCGTCAGCATAGATGGCCCAGCTGATCTGTTGCCCGTTTATTTTCGGGGGAAAGCATTTTGTTCCCTGTAATGATATAGGTAGGTCTGCCATAAATAGTTTGAAGAGCGTGGCTGCTAAAGGACATCCCTGCTTTACACCTTTCTCAGTTTCAATTTCATTTGTGAGACCTCCTTGTGTGTTGATACGAACGCTGATTCTTGTGTTCTCGTGTAAAGCCATTATAGGATTGAGTAATTCGGCTGGGCACGACCATTTCTGAAGTTTGTCCCACAGTAGGTTCCGATTAATACTATCGAATGCTTGTCGTAAGTCCACAAAAGCAAGGAATACATTTTTTGATTTTTGTAAGGCTTCCAATTTTAGTATGTTTAGTAGGGTTAGATTTAATTCTGTACCAACACCTTGTGTAAATCCCGTCTGACGGGGGTCCACTATCCCAACATTAGAAGCCCATTTAGACAGTTTTTTTTGTAGAAAGGTTGCGAAAATCTTTCCGATAGTATCTAGAAGGGCAATCGGGCGATAGTTAGCAGGATCGTCCCGATTACCCTTCTTAAAGATCGGAACCACAATCGCAGATCTCCATGAATTTGGCAATTCTCCTATATTGGCAATTCTTGCGAAGATTTCTTCAATGAATTGAGACCATGCTTCCTTGTTCTCTTTAAGCATGATATTAGTTAGGCCGTCTGGGCCAGCTGCTCTCGAGTTGTTTAATCTTTCAATTGCCAACAGGATATCTTCCGCTGATTCACACACATTCCATTTAGTCTTCTTCATTGGTATTATTGGCATCACATTTTTAGATGATTTTTTGAAGACCAGTCTAAAGTGGATCTCCCACATCTTTGAGTTAATTCCATTTGCCATCATAGCGTTTTGATTTAGCAATCCTTGATTTAGAATTGTCCATATCTCTCTGGTGTTGTGTTTCTTAATGAGGTTTAGTATCGTTTCCGCTCTTTCTTGATCACGAATTAGAGCAAAGGACTTCAGCCAATTTCGATATTTTTGTTTTCTTTTTTTAATAGCATTGAATGATTGCGTGCCTAGCTTTTTTTTCAGGCTTCTGATGTCCCTGTGCAGTGCTTTTTTTGCTGCACTAATTGTTGCACTGTAGACATGTTTATTCGATCGTGAGATGATTTTATTCCCTTGTGTCTTGATTTTAAATTGCTGAAGCAAAGGCGCATAATTTATTTTACTTCTTGTCGTTCTCACATCAGACATTAAGGTTTTCTTTAGAATATTTATTTGTTGATTGCTGATTCTCAATCTGTTCGCCCCATTGTTAATCTCCAGGTTCCCTGTTTGTGATGCTGCCAAGGTTTCGGTGGGCATCCTCCAGGTTAGCTTAAGAGCATCATGATCGCTATTTTCCGTTCTTATAATTCTCAGCTGATCAATTTTGCATAACAAATTTTTTGTAGACCAAATGTAGTCTAATGTTTTAAATGAATTATTCCGGTGCCAAGTATAACTCGGGGGGATGTCTCCTCTAACATTTCCATTTAACATTTGACAATTTCTTAGTTCAAGTTCGGTTTTCCAGCGTTGCCCACGGGCTATCTTCTGTGACTTTGAATTAGACGTGTGGGGCGATGGCCATTCTGAGTTTTCAAGCCATGAAAAATTCAGGTCTCCACAAATAATGACTGTCAGATCTATTGGGTCAGCCATACAGATATCAATTATTGCTGTTACTGATGTTATAAATGCTTTGGTCGAGATCATGGCCGGATTCCAGAATGTGTTTATGATCAATAGTCGAGAGATCTTCATATCTTTCTTTTGCGTGCTTTGTAATAGTGTGCTCTGCACGAATAAGTTTGGATTTTCACTTCTGATTACCTTCCATGCGTTATTGATTTTTATCATCGTCACTAGCCCCGAGTACGGACGGCCTTTAGAGTTTTTTCCGGCAGGATTTAACAAGATTTCATATCCATCTCTGACAGGCACTTCTCGTAACCATGTTTCCTGCAAACAAATTGCCAGATTTTCTCGAAGTGTAAAGGGCAATTCATTAAATAAATGTATGAAACCCCTTGTATTCCATGAAATCAGAGATGAACGGACCTCCTTCTGTTTTATTTGCTGCTAATGATGATTGAGTTGCCTCGATTTAGAGTTCTCTGATATTCTCTTGTGCATGACGTCCATTCTTGTAGATTTTTTTATTGGTGACTTTGATTTTCTTGAATTCTGTTCAATTGTTCGTCTCTCTCCTTTCCAATGGACATTATCATGCTCATGAGTTACCTTTTCATTGTCAGTTAATTCAATTTCAATCTCAGATGACAGCTCAAATCCAAAGAAGAGTAATTCATCCTTTGCTGCCAATAACGTTTTTTTAATTATTTGAGACTGTATGTGCAGTCTCACCCAATCAGAGCGTTTTTCAGTCACATATTCGACAATCAAGATGTCTTCCGAGGTTATTGTCCTAAGTGAGGGAATACAGTGTAGGAGTTTCATTACATTTCTTCGATTGAGATTTACTTCATTTTTATTACTCAATATGTTTTCAAGTTCTAATTTCCAAACAGATGTCTGACACTCGTTCTTATTCTGATGCACCTCACTTGAAGAGTTTTTAACTAGTTTCTTTTGCTGAGCTTGCGTCAATTTTGGATTTAACGTACATAGCTTGTAATCATTTCTTCCTTCATTTGATCGTGAATTTGGATTACTCACAATCCCCAATGATTGTCTTCTAGATGTAATTGACTGGTCTTCAATACAGTCAGCTAACTTTGACTCTTCTCCTTCTTCTACTGAATAAGTTGATAGATCGCATAGCTCAACAGACACATTTGATAGAGAGTCTATTCCATCTTCCAATTCAACTCTTGGACGTTTATTGGGATTTTTCTTTTGTGCATCTGTGTGGTACTCATGATTGCTAGTCTTCGTTTCGCTATTAAAATTTGATAAAGCTTGTGATGGAGCCTTTCCATTGCGTTCAAAGAGTCCCACCTTCGGAGGTGCTGATAAGTTCCTTATAGATTTCTTAGAGCTGTTGGACTTTCTCATTTGGATGCCATTCGATTTAGTTGGCTTAGTTTTTACTATCTTCTTTTGTTGCACTTGTGGGACTACCTTCTCATCAGACACCAAGGTTTTGGCAGGACCGGTAAATATGCCATAGGAAATCTGCTTTTTTTTTTTTGCGTCCAAAGTTGAACTTGGAACTTGCTCATTGTTAACACTAGCTATTTGAGAATTATCAGTTTCTAATAGTCTTTGAGCTGGTTCGTTACCAGACTGTGAAGCACTTAGCGTTAGAGACTTTTCTTGCTGGAGAGGAGAAGCAGTCGCAGGTGGTACTTTTGCCATCCCTTGTAAATCTTGGAGTTTGTTTGACATTGCTATTTCAGAGGCCTGCTGAATAGTCTCTAAAGAGCCCTGTAGCGAGTTACTCGTTGCAATCAGCTGACTAGTCTTTTTTTCCGTAGTCTGTGAGGACTCTTTCTCTGAAGTGAGTAATACTGCGACATGGTTCATCTCACACTTAGTATTGTGCTTGCACGCTAGCAGCTCTGTTGCAGTAGATTTTCTTGCATTATGACGGATCCACTTTGTGCATTCTAATACTGCCTCTATCAGTTCAGATTTATCCGTCAGTTCTTTAATTGCAATGTCACTCAAGCGATTTTGCCATTTTAGGGATGCTTCTGCTTCTATGTCTAATCGATGTTGAAGATGCTGATTAACAGATTCCATTGTCGTTAGATTTGTTACCAGATTTCCGATCATCGCGCCTTGGTCCTTTATTGCTTCATACAAGGCTTCATATAATTTTGTGAATGGTGTAAGGGCTATTGTTGTGGCCGCCAATACATTATTATGTATTTGTAAAGTTGCCGCAGTGGAAAGATTACGTTCGAGGCTATTTCCATTTTCCATCTCTAGCTGTGTTTTTGTACCAGTACCTGAGGAAACATGACCCACTGCACTCCTTAGATTCGGCATTGCTGCACTGTTATTTTCTGTTAAGTTCTCTTCCAGATTTTTTGATATTGTTAGTATGCTCTTTGTAAACAATGGCGTATCTGGTTTCCTATATGGTGTACTTGTGCGTTCTTTCGGGTTGTTAAAGTGAACGTCATTTGTGTTTCTCGTTGATTGCAATTCCTTTAGCTTTCCATGTCTCTGAGACTGTGCAATGGAGGGAGATGGAAAGTTTTTTGCAAAACTCTCATCTAGCCTTTCCTTCATTGCTTCAAAGTCCGTTTTTAATCGCTCTGTTGACCGGAGTTCACGGAGTTCACGTGCTGCTAATTCATTTGAGAGCAGGTTAGGACCAGCTGGTATTTTCGTGTTCAAGTTCGATTTCTTAGATGGGAGTTCTAAAGCCTCAACCTGCGTATTCTCCCACTGCTTGGAAATGCAGCTTGTGCTATTTGTTATGGCTGCTTTATTGCACAGTTCAATCTCAGCTACAGGCAAGTCAATGCAAGCAGACGAGACGCAGTTATTTGAAGTGAGGTCAATTAGACTGTCGTTTGCGCCATTTTGTAACTCGCTACTTGAATCCGTTACATTTATTGGCTTATTGAATTGCACCACTGGCGTATCAGATACTTGTGATTCTGTTTCTAGCCCATCTGCCTGCAGTGATATTTGCGCAAATGGATGTACAGCTTTTTTGAAGCTATTAAGCAGGTTATTTATTCGATTTCTATCGCTTGATGCAATTTGTGGCGATTTTGATCGAGTGTCAATGTCATGCTCTGGATTTCTAACCTCGAGTAATTCCGTATCAGTGATATCAAACGGGGATGCAAATGAAGCATTGTTTTCTTCTATTTGTCGATCTTCAAACAATGTCTTGTTACTTTCACTGCGTTTGGTAAATGACAAGGACAGTGGCAGCGGCCTGAAGCTAGTGTCAGATACTCCCGCCCGGCATCTAGCGGCCAATATAGTTAGCGGGAGCACTACTTGTGTGCTTGCCTTATTACTTTGAAAATGTTCGTTATGACCGCTTACCTTGCTTTCTTCATAGGGCTTTGCAGTATCAAGCTGCCGCCGCTGTTGTGAGGTCTTTTGGCGGGTCAGCGGGCCAGGAACCACTGCCATGAATTTCTCCATGAGCCCCTCTCTTTCGCGTCCTGTAGCGGACTGGAGCAGACTGGACTCTACACGGGACTCCGCGCGGCGCTTCGCGCCTGGAGTCACTATTTGTAGGGAGGGGACTCCACTTAAAGTCGCAATAGCTCGTTGTTGCAGCTCCTCACTAAATGAAAGAAAAAAACAGAGTAGACTGGAGCAGACTGGACTCTACTCGGGACTCCGAGTAGAGTCCCGAGTAGACATTGGGACTTTGCTAACTACTCTAACACCGAGGCGCTACGATCACAAATCATAGCGGGGTGTGAATCCCAGACATTTAGGAGAAAACTGCTGCAAAAGCAATGTACTCTGGACGAAATACTGGCGCTGGCCCGGGCAGAGAGGGCCATAGATTCACAGGAGGAGAGTTTCAACAGTTCTACGCCAAGTGAAAATATTGACAGACTCCAGTTAGAGAGGAGGTCCAAGGAACTTCATTGCTATAAATGTGGGTTTGAATACCCTCACAATGGAATTTGCCCAGCGATCGGCCAACGCTGCGCCACGTGTGGCGAAGAGGGCCACTTCAAATTGGTCTGTAGACTTTCCGGGACAAAGGGAGAGACTGAGCTAGAGAAACACCATCCAGACCTAAAACGAGGAGCATCCCGCCAGCTGGGAGCCACCCTGGCACCATATCATGAGGACCATCAAGTCAGCCGCTCCCGGAACCGAGAGAAAGAGACTCAGGAGAGGACAGACAAAGGAGGGAGAGAAGGGACAGACAGAGATATGTAATGCAGTCAAGGCCAGAACGAAGGTCCAGGTGCCACGTATGCTATTTAGTGGAACAATTGCCTTCGGAAGCAGATCCCAGCTCATCAAGAAGCGACCAAAAGAAAAAGGCATATGTCTATGCAGTGGGAAATCCCACGGCCACGGCACACAGCCCGACCTTAATCATCAAACTGAATGAACAGCCCATGGAATTCCTGATCGACACCAGGGCTACGGTGAACGTGGTTAGCGAACACATCTTTAAGGAGCTGCCACAAAGGCCAACATTGAGCCCTGCGACAGTGGACATATATGCCTATGGCACCAAGACACCTCTTAAGTGCCTAGGACAATTTGATGGCACTTGCCGGTACAAGGGACATGAGACAAAGATACCCATCCCTGTCCTGGCGACAGAAACCGACAGTGGGAGTGTCTTGAGCTTCAAGGCCGCTGTCGACATGGGACTCATCCACATTCTATACAACATAATGTTCCATAAGTACATTGACCCCATTGAGATGATTAACAACCTATACCCATGCATATTCCGGGGCATTGGCAAACTAAAGAACCGACAAATAAAGCTGTGTATAGATTAATCCAACGCCCCGGTGCCCAACACTACCGGGGGATCCCCATCAATATCCAAAGAAAGATTAAAGACGAACTGCACAAATTGCTCGAGCAGGACATCATCGAGCCGGCCACCAGCCCCACCACCTGGGTGTCCCCAATAGTGCCAGTTCCCAAGAAGGGGTCAGAGGCAATCCGATTATTTTTAGACATGAAGCGCCCCAACCAAGCCATACAGGAAGAGATACACTTGGCTCCACTCATGATCCACCTATTGAAAGGGGCTAAAGTGTTCTCTAAACTAGACCTGCGGAAGGGTTATCATCAACTCGTTCCGAGCCCGGAAAGCAGGAACATTACTACTTAGACACTGGAGTGGCGGATGGTTGGGATAAGGGGAACTGACAAAAGGAAGGGAAGTGATGGGCTGGGAGGATTCGGGGCAAAGGCAGTGTGGAGTTTGAGTTCAATAAAGGAGGACGTGTTTGTTAACACTCTGTGTCCGCGTCTCTTTTCGGATGCGTCATTCTGCCCACAAGTCCCACACACGACCGCAACACTGCCTAACTCAACAGAGCAAAACGCCTCCCGTTGCTGAGTGGCCCACAGCACAGCGCAGCAGGGGACGTTCGAGACACAGGAGTCAGGAACACCCGCCCCCAGGATATGCAATGGGAGGGGGGCAAAGCGGAATAGGAGTACCTGCCAAAGGTAGGAAAAAAGAACTATTGTGGCTTGGGGAGGTGGGTTATTATGCCCGGAGGCAGGGGAAGAGGGGACGTGACCAGGGGAAATAAAAATAGAAAAGGGGTTCCTGTGTGTGAGAGGTGGGCCACCTCATGTTTGAGTACTGTGACGAGGAAGAGGGGACGTGGATATAATGTGGATTGCCCCCTTTTGTCAAACGGGTATTGTAGTTGCAGTCCTGTCCCATTTATATCCTTTGCCAGTTGGGAGTTGTAGTCCCGTGGTCGCTGAGTTCTCTGTGCTTGCTTACAATTCATACGTTGCTCTTGAGTCCCTCCCATGGTGAAGGCTGTGAACTGCAGCTAGTGCAAACAGCATGCGGTTATTGCATAAGCCCAGTCATTGCCCCTCCCGTCCTCCCCAGAGCCATTGAAGTATTTCAGGCTCCATTAGCAGGAACTTTGCAAGTTAACCCAGCTGCCTCGGCTAGCGGGCTAATGCATTATTTACTACCAAGTCGAACAAAATAAGCCACAATCGCAGCAGCGCAGCATCAGAAGCCTGGGGACCGAAACCTTAGTGATGGAGGAGGGAAGTGTAATCAAATGATAGCTTTAAACTTTATAATTAGACGCTGCAGACTGTACGTGGGCTTGCTTTGCCTGGCTGCCAAGGTTGGCAGGTTTCTGGCAGGCGCAGTCATCTCTTGGGTGCATGTGGCCTGTGGTTCATGCTGCGGGGGCCAGGAGCGTGCGCACACCAAGTGGGAAATCTTAAGGTTTGACCAGAGTCGCAGAGATTTTTGTCCAATTTCAGAGTCAAGATCTATTTTCTTATGGCCGTCAACGTTTTTGCCACGTTTAAATAATATTGTATGTTCGCCTGCTTTGTGAAGCACTTTGTTGTACGTGTTCCATAATATTTGCAAACACATACGGCATTCACTTTGCAAGGAACTGCATATGTAGTGAACGCTTTTGTGTAAATTAGTTGACGGGCGCCTGCCTCACACTCCCCCTCCCGGTGACCCCCGCCATCGACTGTGTCCGCGCTCCATCAATAACCACGTATAAATAAATATTCCCGTGTGACTGCAATCAAGACCTGGCCTAGTGGGTGCAACCTTTGAAAGAGAGAAAGCTGGTTATTTTCAATATGAATTCGTGCAAAACCCTCTAGTAGTCCATATGAATTCGTGCTCAATTTACTTTGGCATTGATTTGACGGCAATTTAAATTTCTGTCGGTAGTGTTTTGTACGTATTTGTTTGATAAGCATTTTGGGCAGACGTGCTGATACCCAAGGGGTTAACATCAAAACGGAACACACAGCAGGACGGTTCCAATGCTTGGAAACAAGATGGGAGAGGTGTGTGGAAGTTCAAGACAATACATGCTTGGTGTTGCATGTCACCCCTCTCAGGGGACATGGTACCTCCCAGTGTCGGCATCATGGTCACAAGGGGTAACCATGTGACCGTGGAAATAAAAGGGACGAGCCGTTTCCGGCTCGTCAGTGGATCTCGCTCTGACTCCTGCGTCTAGCTTGGTGCACCATACTGGTGCTGCGCAGAGTGCTGTGGCCTAGCTATGCGGCCTGGCCCTAGGACGGTGCCCCTGCTGGGCAACCCTGTCCTCCATACAACTGTCTCAGCCATGTGACCATGGCTTGCTTGCCATCCTCGGCCTGGGTGCCCCCAGAGCCGAGGCTGGTGCGAGCTGGGTGCCCCCCAGCCCAATGTGGCGCTCCGGTGATCCGGGGCTGGCCGGGTGATCCCTGCCTCCTGCTGGTCGCGTGATCGTGGCCCTAAAGGACATGTTGGGTGATCCTGACATCAGGGTGGCCCGCTCCAGTGACCCGGGGGCAGGCCCCCAACAATGACGACGAAGGAAGCGGGGCCCTGCGTGCCCTGTAGTGTGGTGAGAGGAAGCAGTATCGGCCGTGTGAATTGCTGCCCCTCTGCACATTGAGGTGGGTGGCATCCACCACGTTTAAAGGGGGGTGGATATGCCCCACACTGAGAAGGAAGGCGCTCGAGTACGGTAAGCGGCATCGGCCGCGTGAACTGCTGTGCCCCCCCCAACCCACAAACCCTGCCTGAGGAGGAGAGCTGCCCCTCCCCCATGTGTTGGTCACAACAAAAGAGGGGCATGCTGGCGGCCCGAGCCGCCGCAAGATGCCTGGCGGCCCCAGCTGCAACGTAGAACTGTTGCAAGTGGCCCGGCTGCTCCGGGCAGTGGCCGTGCCTGACGTAGTTGATGCGGGTCGTCACCCGCGAAGATAGGGAGAGGCAGGATGCCCCTTTCCCCCACCAGGAAGAGGGGAGCTGCCCGCTCCTTTCCTGCCCACGAGCCGTGAACATGGAGCGGCTACACGCGGCATCCGCCGCATGGAGAGGTGAGCTGCCCCTGCCCGAGCATGCCCGCCAGCACCACGGGCTGACGGCCACAAGGCAGGCGGCATGAGCCGCAACATTCAGAGCCGCGAGGCGATGTTCAAAGCCCCTCCCCCCTTGGTGAAATAGGAGAATCGCTCCGCACCGGAGCGGTAAAAAAAAAAATAAAAAAAGAACATTTCAAGTGCTCCAACCGGAGCTGAGAAAAAAAAAAAGAGAGAGAAATCAGGCAAAATGTAACACATCCCCGCGGCAACCCATCAAGAACTCGGGCCTGCCGTGGCAAAAAAACAAAAAATTTAGTCATGGGCAATGCGGACCGCACCGGCCTGGTGGCATACAACACCAGCCAGATAAGAGGGGACGGGGCATACTACATTACACGAGGATGAAACGTCCCTAAGATGTGCAAGCCATCCAGGGTCCCCTTGGGAAAGTTAACACCAGGACCCATCGACCCTACCCTGTGGTGTCCAGTCCACTGAAGGCCCACCTGCAAGTCTTTCACCTTTCCTGAAGAAGGGCTGGGGACTTGGGTATCCAATCATTAAGGTGGGCAGGGGCCGTGCCCTGGAACAATGTGCTCATTCCCTGTTGACCCAGGCCTGTGCCGCTTGATGTCATCTGCCTGGAAGTGCTACCAACTAAGGACACCACAACAGGGCGTTAAGGTTCAGCAGTTGCCCGCAATTAGAGAGGGGAAGGGACGCAGTAGCCCTCACAACATGGTGGGCGGCTGCCCTACCTGGCCCTACTCCAATCAGGAGCCAAGTGGGGGTGAACCCCATGAAGGAAGGAGATGGCAAGGGGGTTGCAGCTCGGATGAGTGCTTGTGCGTCCTCCCATGCCACAGAGACTCCTGACTGGGGGAGTGAAAGAAGCAGTCTGCCACTCGACAGCCAGAGCACCTCAGCAGGGAGCCTACCCCACTGATGAACGTGACCAGTGTGGCCCCCAGATGTGTCCGGAGGTGTGTGTGCCCACCCCAAACTGTGTGTTTGCATGCCAGCCGAGTACCATCGGCCACAGAACAGGCCGATGTGGCCCCTGGTGCGGCTTTCCCAGCCCCTGAACTTTGCAATCATCGAACTACCAACGGCATCCTGCCACGAGGTTGGCCCACCAGTGACGGACTGGGCCGATGTGGCCCCTGGTACCCCCAGGTGCGGCTTTACCGGCCCGTGAACTCTTGACGGCCATGGAGGTACCTCTGTGGGAATCAGACTGGTGCCCTGTGAACGCAGCGGTGGGCATGTGGGGGTTGGGGAGTCTGCAGACGAGATTGGACCAGCCCAAGTACTGAGTGTGACTATGTTTATGTGTTGGGGGGTGATTGCATTAAGGGGTGAATCATAGTGATGTGTCAGTGGGGCAAGACCCACTCACCCAGGTTAATAAAGGGTGTGAAAACTAGTAGAATTTATAGTATTCATATTAAGGTGTGTATTGTGTTGTGGTTTTGGGAGTTTGCTGTGTTGTTATGAAAAAGAAAGAGTGTTGCATGTCACCCCTCTTGGGGGACATGGTACCTCCCAGTGTCGGCATCATGGTCACATGGGGTAACCATGTGACCATAGAAATAAAAGGGACGGGCCGTTTCCGTTTCCGGCTCGTCAGTCGATCTCACTCTGACTCCTGTGTCTGGCTTGGTGCACCATGCTGGTGCTGCACAGCATGCCATGGGCCTAGCCATGCGGCCTGGCCCTAGGACGGCAACCTCGTCCTCCATATAACTGTCTAAGCCATGTGACCATGGCCTGCTTGCCATCCTCGGCCTGGGTGCCCCCAGCGCCGAGACTGGTGTGAGCTGGGTGCCCCCAGCCCGATGTGGCGCTCCGGTGATCTGGGGGAGACCAGGTGATCCCTGCCTCCTTCTGGTCGCGTGATCGCGGCCCTAAATAACATGTCGGGTGATCCCGACATCAGGGTGGCCTGCTCCGGTGACCCGGGGGCGGGCCCCCAACACTTGGCATTGTTTTCCTCTCGTATTTCCTGTTTTAAGTTTGGTGTCGAAAATATAATGCCGGCTTTTAATGATTTGTCCATTTTGTTTTTATCAGTGCCCGCATTACATAAAATATCAGTCAGCCGCCGTCCTCTGTGATCTCCTCACACAGCTGGCAACTCTACCCCGAACAGGAGAGGCCTGATTCTGCCCTTAACAGCATGTAGAGTTGCCCTGACTGGACGGTGCAGTTCAGAGGTGGAACTTCTCCACCTTGGAAGGGATGGGGCAGAATTTACATCGTGCCAGGTTCTTGGATTTCCCAGGCCCTCAGTCTTTCAGAGGCACTGGTCTTTGAAGCATGCTTACATTTGCCCTAAGGGTATAGGCAATGCCCGACCTGACAGGCCACCATGGGCCAATGTGTGACAGTATGTGTCAGCTTGATTAATACACCGTATTTTTTTGATAATTGCACTTAGCATTCCCATTATTTTTTTACCACTAACGTGCCCACTTTTTTATACAGACAGGACAACGGCACTTATTTTGTCCCATCCTACCATGCTTGATAGCCACGCGACTGAGTCTTCTCTGGGCCTTTCAGAAGCACCGACTTGACATGTGACCGGCTGACTGCCCCAGCTCTACCCGTCTTTGAGTGGTCGTGAAAGCTCCAGATTTCCCCGCAGGCCACCCCGCCTCCGTAATGGGTTACTGCTTCCAGCCTCGGCTTCCCAGACACTGGAACAACAAACCCGCAGTGGTAAAAACGACTCGGAAAAGGTGACGCAGCCCGCGCTGCCTGGAAAGCACTGGCTAGGGGCTGCCAAGCTTTTCCAGACTCTATAAAATTCACCACCCAAACTACTGAAGGGGGAAGGGGTGGGGCATCCGGCAGCTGTAAGGCCTGAAAGCCCTCCAACCTCTGCTCCCATAGAAAACCTCTGCCCCCAGCGTACTAAAGGCCTCAGAAATGAAGGGAGAGACAGGCTCAGTAGGCTTCAACCAGATAGCGGGGATTAAATGCTAATAGATTGGTGATTGTCACTCGCTCAGATTTCACAGACACGCTTTGTATTGCTTGCTGTGGCTTTTACAGAGACCCTATGCCCTTCATCCCAATAGGAATTCTGCATTAGGTGGGAGGGAACCCTTTGTGCATGTTGAAAACAACGCATTATCTATGACATCGTATGGCCTTACTAGAAATAACAAAAAAAATTTAAAAAAATAAACAGTCATCGATCGCGATTCTATAGTTATACGAATATGGCACATTACTTTAGAAATGTGAAGGAACACAGATACAACATTTGGCGATTTGATAAACGCGTTCACCTGGCAAAAAGGTGTTTTTTGAATATGTGTGTTTTGCTTGGGGTTTTCAGTGACACAATGATTACTTCTCTGCAGAAGTATGGGGATGAGTAGTGGGTCCCAGTCATAAAGGTGAAACAGGCACTGCTGAATAGGTATATCTCCTTTGCCGCTTGTGGTGACGTGGGCTAAGGGCGCAGGTTATACTCTCAGCAGGGATGTGAGTTAGCAAAGAAACTTCACAAAAACTTCAGTGCCCATTGTCCCAAAATAAAAATGTACAGCGAACGTTCTATTACAATATGAGATTTAAATTAAACTAAAAATGCAAGCACACTAATTAAAAACACTTTAACCAGCCCCGTAAGGGAAGACACAGGGCCTCATCACGATTTGGGCAGTATCCCTGGAGTATTAGCGCCGGGATACTGCCCGGGCTAATAGCGTTACCGCCAACCAGTTCCGTGCTATTAGCACCGGATAAAGGGTTGGGCGGTGGGTCCATGGGATCCAAAGGGGCATTTTCGGCACAATTAGCGCGCGTTAATAGTGCCCGAAAATGGGCGTTAAATTGGTGCATTTACCCCCAGCTTAGAGCTGGGGATAAATGCTGCCAGACTCGTGATTGGGTAGACCCTTAAATGTGGCGGTAATAACGTTACTACCGCATTTAAGGGCTACCGCCCAACTCGAGATGAGGCCCATAATATGCAGACTTTAAGATGAAAGAGGAATTTCGGGTCTGAAGACTGGGGGAAGGTGCAAATGAGGGGTTGGTCCGCAGAGTTGTTTGCAGTCCACGGCAGGCTGCCATCGTGAACTCCTGTGCAAGTCTTTCTACACTGCTTTCCTGACAGGGGCGGACCTACAAAACCCCCGTGTCCAACGTGAAGCGGTACGCGTAGTTGGTCCGCAGAGTTGTTTGCAGTCCACGGCAGGCTGCCATTGTGAAATCCTGTGCAAATCTTTCTACACTGCTTTTCTGACAGGGGCGAACCTACAAAACGCCCACATCCAACGCGAAGCGGTACGCAGTGTTTGTCCGCAGAGTTGTTTGCAGTCCACGGCAGTCAATGGAAGTCGTGGAAGTTGTGGAGTCAATGGAACTCGCGTAAACAGCTGCGCCTCCCAGGAACAGAGACAAGACTAGGGAAAAGGACTCAGCTTCGGGCTCCACTAAACCCCTTCGACTGACACTGCCACGGGAAGGCGCAACCTGAGAAGCCAGCGCATGCAAGCTGACTGGAAAGATAAGCGGCAGGGCGGATCGGTACACAGCAAGGAAGGCTCCCCAGTGCTTACCCCGCCTTTCAACTAATCAGACCATTGCAACCTACAGTGACCACAGAAAAAACCATGTACCCGGACATTGAATTTACTCACTCCCCATCGCACTTTTGCGGTCGCACAGAGGACGGCACGTCCGCAAAAAATAGAAGACAAAGCAAGATACTCATGACTCCCCACAAGGACTCTCCTACAAAAAAAACAAATCTACTTATAATCATGTCGGCAGTTACCATTGCACTGGCACCCTTTGGAAAGCTATACGAGGTGATAAATAACTCAATGAAAGACAGCATAATGGTAACAGCAATGATGCACTCAAAGCTCTTTTTTGTCGAAGGACTCATAAAGGCATTGGAGAAAAAAAACGCTGAGTAACAATTACTCTGGGAGTCAAGATTTGCGGCACTTGAAGAAAAAAACAAACAAAAAAGAGTGATCACTCCAGCGAAACCGCTTTCTTCCATTAAAGGGACACAAACCATGCCCGAAAGAAACCTGAGGCCATCAACAAAATGGACGATCAACAAGGCCCAGGGGCCCCCAAATGGCACAGTGATGACCCAAGCACAAACCGCAGCGAGATCACGGGACACAGTGGAGGGCGCCCCTACCAGCATTCACTTAGGATCACTGAAAAAAATAGCCACTAACATCCCGGCTATATTAAATTAAAAAGGCCAAACATCCAGAATCCAACCAAACCTCTGACCACAAAACCATCTCTTTTGGTCAGTACTCCACAAGATAACCCACAGGTGGACCCAGACATGATTGACCTCGCTAAATCTCTGACAACCGTTAAAGATTTCATGGCTAACAACTCATTGATTAACATAACTCTTCACTTAGACCCAGTAGCAGATTCAGAAGTCTTCCCTAATTCACCATCACGGAATCACGATTCATCAAAAAATGTTGATACCCTAGCCACTGCACCGGACTCCAAAAACAAAGTTTCCTCTCGCCCACCACTCAGCAGCTCACCTGAGATCAAACCCGAGACTGATCATCGTAAACCGATCGATCAACCTAAAAGAGATTTCTTAAAACTCTCTAGTAAAGAAAGTGATAAAGTCGACTCATGTAAACAGTGCAAACACCCTCATGAGACGACCAAGCAGCCACAAAAAAATCGACCATACAAGCAGAGACTTCACTCCTCTTCTAACATACAGCACTTGCGACCCATACAAACCCATATCTTCAAGATCGAGCAACTCTCAAGTGGTCGCAACTACCTGATCTTAAACGGGAAATCAGTACTCGAAATATTGGGAAAAGTGCAGAAGCTTCGATCCCTGAAAACTGAAGACTTCACACTGATAGAACCATATCATAAGGGCAAGAAAGGTAAAGCGTATCTCCATATAAAAGCGCTGGCTATACGGGAAATTCAACAAGAAGTGTACACTGATCTGGAAAACATGGGCTTCCGCCTGTCGGAACTACCAGAACCAGCTCCATTTCTTTGTAAACCTTCCTCACCTAGTCATACTGAAACACCAGGAAGCAGATATAAGTCAACAACGGAAGCCCTATACAAAGACAAAAGATGGGAAAACCGTTCAAGATTCTCTGAAACAACTCAACCAAGAAAATCTGGTCAAGACCTAGATCGTCCCGAGAGACCCAATCAACAGCGAATTTATAACACAGAACATAGCAGAAGAGACAGACCGAGGTCAGATAAGAACACTGGTCACCCAAGAATGACAGGTACTCGGGCTACCTCCCCAAATTCGATCAGCTGGAATAAACAAAAAGCCAAACACAACGAAAGTCCTGGAAGACGTGTGACACCATGGCAACGGAACGAAACGACGACCGTGACTTGGCTGCTGGAGAAGCCAGCCCTAGATGGATACGAGATCGAAATATCACCGACCACCTAAAGCCTTTTGGGTCGTCCATCTTCAGGCCGCCTACTAGCAACACGCTTTTTGTCTGGGATCAGCATCCAAAAAAAAGTAGTGGAGTCCTTTGGTATCTTGGCTGTTCTAACTTCCTGGAACCACATTAAGTTGGGCACGACAAACTGGACCACAACGCAATTAGCGATTATCAATCTGTACTGGAACCCGCAGAGAACCAAAAACTCCAGCTTCTGCACATCTGTAGCTGAAACGATATACAAGTTTCTTATTGAGTTAGAGGCCGCTCACATTATCATCTGCGGAGATCTAAACGTGAAGTGTGAAACCATCGCCGACAACACTATTAATCCACAGCTCAATTCTGCAGCTGTGGAATGAGGTGTGGCCTGGATGAACCTCATGAATTCAAGAAACTTTCACAATGTATCAAATCTTCGAGGGAAACCTACCCTCCTTACCAACTTGGGAACAAGCCAATTCAGCGGCCACCCTTGGCTACATTTTCGTTGCCCACTCTCTGCTCCCATACATCGAGCTTTTCGAAGTAATAAGAACAAAAGAAAGTGATCATAACCTGCTGTGCAAGTCATGGACCACGACCTGCCCGCAAAAAAACCCTTACAAACCTAACATCGAGGCAACTTCACAGAAAACGCTCCTTCGATTAACAGCGGCCGCTCGATTAACAGCGGCCGACATAATGGAAATAACAAACAAAAATACCACTACACTACCAGTAAATTCTGCCAAAACAGCCATGGCCAGACCAAATTATCTTCCGCTGCTATCAACTTCCAAAGTTGGAAGAAAGAAAATAGCAAAGAAAGAGAAGAACGAGACACACAGTACGACAAAACGCTGGTAACAAAAATAAGAGAACAGAGAAAACTAAAGCGCATATGCAGGCACATAAACTCCAGCGAAGCCAGAACTACGTTTGACATAGAGACAAGAAAATACAAATCATGGGTGAAAACCCACAAGACAAACCTTTATCAGAACGACGCAGAGCAAATGTTAAAGATCTAAAGCACTAACAAACCTTTACAAACCTGTTCGCGCCACCAGCATCTAGTCCTCCGACATCTAAACCGACTACAGAAGCCATATGGGCCGACCTAACGGACAGAGAGGACATTAAATCAGCAATCCTCAAGCTTAAATCTTCCAGAGCACCTGGCCCAGACGGCTTGACAAACATTGACCTGAAACAATACCCTGAGGAGTGGTCAATTTTCATAAGTAAACTCTTCGATCAATGCAGAAAGTTAAAGCAGATTCCATCATCTTGGTCTCAAGCAGTTGTGGTCCCAATCTTTAAAAAGGGCAAGAGAGACGACCCGGCTAACTATCGGCCAATCGCACTTTTGGACATTATTGGAAAAATCTTTACTACGCTACTTGTAGCAAGATTACAAAACTGGGCTAGAACATCACCCTGTTCCGACCCATTTCAAATGGCTTCCTGAAAAATGGCAGCACTTCGGTAAACATCATGCTACTGAACATTATAAAAAGCAACATCAGGACAGGGTCGCCGAGAGTTTTTCTAGCTTTCGTGGACCTGTCTCAGGCCTTTGACAAAGTGAATCAGCAAAAACTATGGAAGAAGTTGAAAGCTTGGAACTGCCCGCTCGAGATCCTGGAACTGGTGATCGCCCTCCATACAGACACCAAACTTTGGGTGCGCCTAAGTCAACAGGGTTTACTGTCTGAGGAGATTACATCTGAACGGGGAGTTAAGCAAGGCTGCCCGCTAGCTCTGGCTATTTTTATTGCTTTCCTGGGGGACTTCAAAGATACTGAACTGAACTTGAGATCATTCCCCCCGAAGATCAGTAACTGCGCAATATCCCGCATTCTTTATGCTGACGACCTGATCTTACTGGACCAAACACAGATCGGCCTGCAGCGCCAGCTAAACAACCTTGCGCAGTATATCGAAAAAGGCAACCTCGAAATTAACAAATCAAAGACGAAAATACTGACTTGGAAAAACAATCCAAAAAGAAAAAGGAGAAGACACACTGGACCCTCGACAGTACCATAATAGAAGTTGTTCCACACTTCAAATATCTGGGAATCTTCATCGATTCCTTAGGAAAGGAGGCAACAATGCAACAGGCCCTATGGAACAAAACAAGAAACCTAACAGCCCAAACCCGAATGATAGACAAAAAATATGGAAGATTCTCCTGGACCCCAATGATCCAATTCTACAAAACTAAAGTAGTCTCCTCCTTGATCTATGGAATGGACGCGGCCTTGAACATCCCCACCACTATTTGGCCAAAGCTTGAGGGTCACCTATGGAAATCAGTTTTGGGCATCCCAAAGTCAACCTCGATAGCCGCCAACAGGCGTGAACTTGGTCTCCTCTCTCATAGCATTAGTAGAGCAAAGTCAACTGCAGATGTTCAGAAAAATTCGAACTCCTGACAGTCTGCCAATATACCAAGTCATCGGCAAAGAAATCAAAAGTGGCCGCTGCAAAACACTTAACCAATGGGTGGCCATTTTAAACAGCAAACTGAACGACATAGCCTGCACACATGAAGACTTGATTTGTAAACCCCAAAGAGTCAAAGTAAAAATGGAAAACCAGGACTGGATCACCACGTGCGTGAAAGTAGCAGCAAAAAAACGACTTGCCCACTTGCCACCTACAATGAACAAACTGAAAGTGCCCTTGGCATATTGCTCCAAATTTCCAGACAAACCCCTTCGGAAAGATTTTATGATAGTACTTTTGAAGTTGTTACCAACGCAAGAAATTTGCGCAATCAGGGCAATTACGCCCTCAGACAAATGCAGACTGTACAAAGACCCGACAAAACGGGAGTCTTTAAGACATCTGTTGATGACATGCTCAAAAACAAAGCGATACCGTGTAGCGTTTTCGACGCCTCTTTTTACGGACTCGATTATCACTGAAGAGGAGTTATGGTGGAGAAGTCTGATGGCAGGGGAAAAAACGAGATGGACCACAGCGACTGTGAAGATCCTAGAAGCAGCAATGAACTTGACAAAAGCCTCGCCGACCTATGACTTGCCTGAGCTAAACCAAATGATCGAACAATGAAATACCTCCAAATATTACAAACAACGAGACACCAACCAACCACGAGAATGTCAGAACCTTCTCAACAGTTTAACAAATCAAAAACAGACTCTTTTTCTTCTTTTTGAGTGACCTTGTAAAAATCTTAATGATCACACACAAATACAAATAAAAAATAAAAAAAAAAAGAAAATGAGGGGCTAGATAATATTTTCAACAATGTAGCATTGCCTGTGATCACCTGACATGGGACACGGCGGTGCGCGTGATATGGTTAGCTGACGAAGGTTAATGTGAGTGTGCCAAGCATGCGAATAAAGGAGTTTCTGTTTAACCCTCATGGTGCTTGGTTGACCCTTTGTGCTGTCCGCGCTGCGAGATGCACACACCCTCCACCTAAGGTTAAGACCTTACACTGGCGACGAGGCAAACCCACAGCACCAGCACGTTGCAGCGTGCCGCTGCTCATCCAAGCAGCCCCACCGGCTTGAGAGAGCAGTGGAGCAGAGGAGGAGCAGAGTTTCAGCCAGCCCGCCAGCCTTCCTGAGGGAGAGAGAAGCACGGCCAGGGTCTGCGATACCCGCTCACTTTAAATGACACGCAGTGAGTGTGAATTTGGATGGACAAGACTGCAGCCATACCATGGGCCTGTAGCACGAGAGGCATGTGATGCCTTCAAAGGCCCAGGGATACAAGGGAGAGGCTGGGAGATCACAGGGCATCATGTCAGCCCACACCAGTCCATCATGACCCTGACCACAACATCCCTGAAAGGAACCAGAATAAAGAGCCACATGTTGAATCAATCAACAAGGGTCGAGTGCCACAGCACATCTGACCTGGTGCAAGGCCAGGACTAGGTCGTGCCAGCGTCCGGCCATGCTCAAAAAGGGAGAGATGTGTTCCCAGTACTGTCGGTAATGCGCTTGACACCATAGACACCACCAGTCTACGTCTGAGGTGGACTAGATGGATGAAAGAATTTGACACCTAATTAGATGCAGTGGGCCAGCAAGAAGACAAACGCATTATTGGGTTGCTCACCGTCATGGCTGGCCCAGAGGTATGGGACATCATTTTCAAATTGCCCAAAGATGTGGAATATAAATATGAAGACCTCAAGAAAATATTGAAGGAACATTTCACAACCCACAGAAAAGTCAATTATGAAAGTCACGTGTTACACATCACAACACAACTCCCGGGCAAAGCATGGACATGTTCGTGACCCGCCTCAAATCCAGAGTCAAACACAGTGAATTCCACCTGTACAACAATGAGGAGGCCATCAAGTCTCGGGTGATCGCCAGGTGTGAGTCTATAATACTAAAAATGAAACTGCTACAGGTATCACCCAAGTTAGATGAAATCCTCGTCCTGGCAAGAACGTTTTCAGCTGTAGATCTTCAAATATCCACGTTGAGCAAGACTCACATTTTGACAACACCATCCATCAAAGAAGAATTAATAAACAAGCTCATAACTCAACAACATGCTGCACAAGACGCCCAACAAGAAAAACAACAGTGTTTTCAATGTGGGTATGGTCTCCCTGTCATGTGCCCTGGTAATTGGCACTTATGGAGCTGTTGGAGGACTCGCCTCCATTGATGTTCCATCCCGCTTCTAGTGCCACATTTCGGTGCGGTCGAGTTGTTTCCAACATGGGCGACCACTGGGAGGTGCTTATTCTCTCGTCTTCCAGCGGTCGGCGCGTTGCAACCCTGATGCGTCCTCTGTCCTTTGGGTGTAAATGCTTTTTTCCTCTTTTGGCTCCCCACATCTATCCTGTTTTCCGGCTCTGCTGGCATTCTCTCTCGGTTTGCTTCCCTTGCTCCGCGGCAGGCTCTCGTCCCTGCTCGCGGCTTACCTTCTCCTCCGCTCCGTTACCTTCAGTGTTCTGGCCTGCTCTCTCTCACTCTTTCTCCCTCGCTTGCCTTCCGGGCTTCCCGTTCTCGCTGCCTTGCTGTTTGGCTTCCCACTCAGTGTTTCTCCAATTTTCCCCTTTCTGGGGGATCTCAGTTTCTCTCACTCCGCGGTCCCAGCTGTCCAGGACAGCATGGCCAGTGGAACCACCCACAAATTATTTTCCGCTGTTACTGCATTGGATACATGCATTGCTCCTCGACCCTCCTAAGGGCTGTCTTTCTGCTCTATTCCTGGACTCCATTCTCGGCTCCTCCTCACTTCGTCTACCAGGGGGTTTTTGTGCCTTAGGGGTCTTTTTCCCCTGATCTCTTGGCTATTCTGGGAGTGAAGCCACTGGTCCGTTCTCACTTCATGGTCACAGTAGCTTCCTTCCGGGGTAGACCGTACCTGCACAAAAAAAAGGATTTCAGAGCAAGAGGAAGAAGGAAGGCACCATCTCCAAGCTCCTGCTCTCCAGGTGAGGAGGAAGGGGACTCTTTTGAGACTGATAGTGAGCTATCTGAAGCCGACATTGACACTCCCGGACGACGGGTCGTGCCCAGCCATTGGCCAAATATGTTCCGCCTGTGGGCAAGAAAACAATTTTCGTGCCGGAATCCAAAGGTGGCGAGAGCTAGCTCTTCAGAACAGCAACCACACCATCACAAGTCCCCACCTCGGCACCACCGGGAAGAGAGGACGAGGATCCCTGAGAAACGGCATTATAAGGAGAGATGCTGCATGAGAGGAAAGAATTCTCCGTCACTGGACAACCGCTGCAAAGGCAGGAGGCGGATCCACCGTCTCCACACGAACACTCCATCCACAAGCGAGACTGACTCACAATCTAGCAGAAACAGGAGGAGAAGAGGATACTTAAATGCCCTGGGTAATCCCACCACATCTGAACACAGTTCCACTCTGCTGCTATCCATCCAAGGACACGACTTTGAGTTCCTCATTGACTAAGGAGCCACCATCAATGCTATGCCAGAAATAGAGTATCAGAAACTCACAAACAAACCCAAACTGAAAAGAGCACGAGTGGCCATGTATGCATACAGGGCCAAGGAACCTCTCCCATGCCTGGGCATCCTTAAAAATCCCTACCCACACAAAGACAAGCAAAATCGCATACTAGTGCATGTTCTGGCGGCAGAAGCTGCGAGTGGATGTGTACTAAGTTTCAAGTCGGCCGTTCAAAGTGGACTGATATACATACTCTATCAGATCATGGCGAATAAATACATCTCGCCCGCCTTCAAGATAACAACAAGTTTTCCCCAACTCTTCAAATGAATCTGGAAGCTAAAAGGGTGGTTTATCTGGCTACATATTGACCCAACAGTGAAACTCATAGGCCAACACTTCATCCCTTTCAATATTCAACACCAGGTAGAGAAAGAACTGATCACTCTCGTAGAGGTGGACATAATTGAACCTGTATCAGAACCAATGCCATGGGTCTTTCCGGTGGTGCCAGTACCAAAAACGGGCCCGGAAGGCTAAATAAGACTGTGCATGGACATGCAGGCCCCCAATCAAGCCATCCTCAGAGAGCATCACCAGTCACCGTGAATCATCAACATGATACATTTACTCAACAAGGCCACAGTTTTCTCTCGCCTAGAATTAAACAAAGGCTACCACCAAATTGAAGTCTGTGAAGAGTCGCAGTACACCACGACCTTCACAACCCATCTAGGACTGTTGTGCTATAAATGCCTGAGCTTTGGGATTTCATCAGCTGTGGAAATATTGCAGGAAGAGATATGCAGGATCATCTGTCACATACCGCACTGCATAATTACAGTGACAATATCTTGATATCATGAGGCCACTCTAATAAAAGTCTGCGCAGCGCTCAACGACACCAACCTGACACTTAACAAAGACAAATGTGCCTTCAACAAGAGTACACTAAAGATTTTCGTCCTTGTTTTTTCTGAAAACGGAATTCAGCCTGAACCGGACAAGATCTGCGGATTGACAGAAGCCCCTCGCCTAGTGAATGTTGCACAAGTGAGATCATTTTTGGGTTTGGAGAGCTACTGTACCGTGTACCTGCCAGATTTTGCCACCACAAGGGCCCCTCTTTTCTTGCTCACGAAGCAGGACAGACTTTTTCAATGGGGTCCATCACAGCAGGAGGCCTTCGATAGAATCCAGAGAGACATTGCTGCGGTTGTGTGCATGCCATATTTTGACCCAACATGCACACAGAAGTAACGGTGGACGCAAGACCGGTGGGTCTTGCGGCATTCCTGGCTCAGCACTCAGGGAGTGAGCATGTACAGAGGAAAGTAGTGTCCTATGCCAGCAAGAGCCTCACTGAAGCTGAACACAGATACTCACAGGCGGAAAAAGAGGACCTAGCTGTTGTTTGGGCGTGTGAACATTTCCACCTGTTCCTCTATGGAAAACCCTTCACGTTAATTACTGACCATCAGGCCCTCGCCACCATCTATGGGAAACCAACTGCTCAGATACTGCCCAGGATAGCAATATGGGGACTGCACCTATAGGAGTACAAATACGTCAACATACACAAATCCGGAAAAGACAAGAATCCAGCTGATTTTCTCTCTCATCCCCCGCTTGCTGGCCCCAGACATCAAGCAACCGCGCAGATGGCTACATAAACTACATCATCCACCACACAGGGCCACCAGCCATCTCAATGGCGGAACTGACAAAATGCACAGCAGAAGATGGAGCGCTCTCTCTTGTAACATTGTGCATCAGAAACGGGCGGTGGCTTTTATACGAAATAACCAGGCCTTTGATGGGCACTTACTCAAAACACTCACCAAGTCCAAGGACGTGCTGTCCATATCTCCCTCGTCTCTGATACTCAAAGGGGACCGAATTGACATTGCGCTTGAATATTACGGTGGTATCGTGTCTACCAAATGTATCCAGAAGAAAGTATTGTTCCCAGGCATGGACAAAATGATCGAGACAACGCTGAAATCATGCCACATATGTCTCAGTTTGTAACCTCCAGGATTCCTAGAACCTCTGCACATGACCCCACTCCCGGAAGGGATGTGGAAGGAAGTAGCAATTGACTTTTTTGGCCCACTGAGATCGGGGGAATATGTACTGTTAGTACTAGGTGAACACTCGAGGTATCCTGAAGCAGAAATAGTGTCCTCCACAGCTAGCACGGCCATAATACTCATGCTAGATCAGATCTTCTTGGTGTTCGGAGTCTCGAAGGTGGTCATGTCAGACAATGGCCTTCCATTCACCAGTAGAGACTTTCATGATTTCGCCACATACATGGGCTTCCAACACCGCAAGATGACGTCACTGTGGCCCCAAGTGAACGGGGCTGTGAAGCAATTTATGGCAAACGTTAAGAAAACCATACACATAGCAAATTTCAGGCATATGCCTGTGAAACAATCATTGTACCAGCTCCTGCGGGATTACCGGAAAACACGCTGCATGACTCTACAGGCACGTGCCCGGCTAAACTTCTGTTTGGTTGCTCTGTGCGTTCGAGATTGCCTCAAGAACGTCAAGCATCAGAGGAGAACGCAGAACAATGCGAAGTAAAGAGAAGGGACGGCCAAGCAATAAATAGAGAATGAAAACATATGCAGACCAAAGGAACCGGACACGAGTTGCAGACCTGGGGGTAGGAGACCGCATCTTAGTATGGCAGACACAGTCCCACAAGGACATCCCACCTTTCGACCCACTACCCTTGACCATCACTCACGTGAAATGGTCTATGGTAATGGCGGAAAGAGAAGAATGGACAGTAACGAGGAACAGCTCACTTTTCATTAAGGCTGGCGACAGCAGACCACAAGTTGTTCAGACATGGAGTGAGGAGGAGGACTACGTGAGGGAGACATCAGGTTACTCAGGAGATGAAGATGAATCTGAAGAGGGGGAACAGAGCTCCCCCAAAGAAGTTCCTGAGGGAGGCAATGCATCACACCAAACCAACAATAGACCCTGCTGCACCATTCGAAAACCAAGATGATGGATTGAGGAAATGGGGTAGGACAATGTTATTTTGGGGGGAGATGTTGCATCGCCGTGATCACCTGACACGGGACACAGTGGTGCACGTGATATGGTCAGCTGACCAAGGTTAATGTGAGCGTGCCGAGCACGTAAATAAAGGAGTTTCTGTTTAACTCTCATGGTGCGTTGTTGTTCCTTTGTGCTGTCTGTGCTGCAATAAGCTCACACCCTCCACTTAAGGTTAAGACCTTACAATCAGCGATGTTGAAGCTCAGTGAAGATGTATTCGAAAAATAATAAGGCGTGGGGCCATAAATGTCACCAAAGCCCTTTACGTCAGTCCAGGGCAACAAACCACTACAAATACCTTGTAGGCTTGTTCTTGGGTCTCAGCAGCATCTCAGACTGGCCAATAGGGCAATGCCTGAAGTGCCAGCTCATGATTCGAGTATGGGACAGTTTTTCTGGGTCCAGGAAGGGCCACCATTTTGGACAGAGTGGGCCAGTTTCTTAAATTACTACACTCATTTTAACCGTTTGGACTAAAGAAGTATGTTTTCAAATACATTATTTGCAACTTATTTGACCAAAAGCACCACCTTGGGAAGTACTCAAATAGTCTGTTTTGGATAGTAATGAATTGCAAAAGTATGATTGTGGGCCACTTTTTCTTTGACGGCTGATTTTATTCCCCAGTCCGACCTTGCTGTACATATGTCACAGATTTCAAGGCACAGAAAAAGACATTACCGGAAGGAAAAACAGAATTCACCATTTCTGAAATGGGAGTTCTTGCTAACTTAGTTGAGCTCCAAAAAGGCTGAACAGTCAATGATGGTCAAGAGATGGAATCAATTGACTTTCAAGAGTTGGACGTTGGACATTAGAACAGATTGGACAGTCAAAAGCAAACTGAAACAGAAATCAAAGTTCAATCCAATGGTTAACACCACCAACAACATAGAAGCGTTCCAAACACTGGTAATTGAGTACTTAAAAAAGCTCAGACGAAACAAAAGATACAAAGGGAGAAGCAATTTGACCATGAAGGACAGAATGGCCCCCAATGAACTGTGCAACCTGACAAACTGTGTGATTAAGCCCTTAGATAAAGGACGAAACATTGTCCTAATGACTTGTGAAAATTATGTTAAAGAGGCATACAAACAGTTAAATGATAAAAAAAATGCTATGAAAAATGTGGAAAAAATCCAGCAAAAGCATTAGAAGAGAAGGTAAAGAAATTTGTAGCAGGTTGGGAACAGAAAGGCATACTAACTGAAGGAAATTGCAAATTTCTACGAACGACCAACTCCATCACACCAACCATACATTTTCTTCCGAAAATACATAAGAACAGCAAAAAACCACCGGAAAGAACGATCGTTTCTCTAGTGGGGTCAGTGTTGGAGAACATGTCGAAATTCATAGATGAAACTCTTCTGCCCTTCGTCTCCTCATTACCTTCCTATCTCAAAGACACGAAGGATTTTCTATCACGAGTTAACAATATACCCTGGGAATCCAACTTCATGATGGCAACCATGGACGTGATGTCCTTATACACGTCAATTGAACATAATTATGGCAAAAAAGCCTGTGAAAGATATCTAAACACCAGGTCCCTCAACTATCTGGAATAGACACAAATAATTGTAGCTATGATTGATCTCTGCCTCACTAACAACATCTTTGTTTTCAATGAAGAATATTTCAGGCAAATACAGGGCACGGCTATGGGGACAACATTTGCCCCATCCTATGCCAATTTGACTATGGGGGCCTGGGAAGCTACAGAAGTATGGACAGAACAGAATTATGAATTTACTGAAAATGTGGTTATCTGGCTTCGAAATATAGATGACTTATTTGTAATTTGGAAAGGGACAGAGGTTGGTTGGTATGATTTTGTAAAGCATCTGAACCAAAATGAGAACAACTTAAGATTCACGGAAACTCACAGTTATTCGTTCATAACTTTCTTGGATGTTAATTTAAGAATAGTGGAGTAAACTCTAATGTGTGAATTACACAGAAAACCCACAGGTTCAAATTTGCCACTAGACGCCAAAAGCGGGCATCCTAAGAGTTTGATCTGGAGAGTACCATATGGTGAATACATAAGGTTAAGAAGGAACAGCACAACTTTAGGAACATACGATGCAGAAAGCAAAATCACAGCAAGAGGATTTCGACAACAGTGTTACCCTAAAAAAGTCATTGAAAGAGCGTATTTAAAAGCCAGAAGTTATGATAGACAAATCCTCTTAGCAGACAAAGAAAAAGCTATGAATAATGAGAACGAGGAAGTACGACTCATACTCACGTATGATAGCCAAACCACAGAAGTGAAACGTGTGTTACAGAGACATTGGAAAGTTTTAACAATCGATAAGGACATTGGAGGCTTGCTGAAAAAACATCCAGACATCAGTTACAGAAGAAATACTTCAATCAAGGATAAATTGGTCCACAGTTTCATGGATAAAGAAGTAGCCAAGGACACGAGTGCCTGGTTGACCAATCGGAAGAAAGGTTTTAACAAATGCACAAGATGCAATATGTGTAAATTTGAAAAGAACTGCACCACCTTTGAGCATCCAATAACAAAATCAACTGAATATATCAATGAAAAAATCACGTGTGATACTGAATATGTAGTATATATTCTGATGTGCAAATGTAAAAAGTGGTACGTGGGCAGCACCAAATGCAAATTAAAAATAAGGGTACAACAACATGTGAGAGCTATACAAAACAAAGATGCCAACTATCCGATGACAAAACATTTCACTGAATGCCATAAAAGCAATATGGACAGTTTTGCTTTCTTTGGTATCCATTCAATTGAAAATGGCCCGAGAGGGGGAGATCGAGAAAAAAAGCTCCGACAACAAGAAATCCGTTGCATCTTGGACTTTGAAACAAAACAACCGAAAGGCCATAACATAGACGAAGAACTATATACTTTCTTAGGGCACTAGTATAAGCATTATCATACAAAAAACCTGGCACTTCTTACCAATAAGGACTGACTGATATAAAGTGTTTTCATAATTGGGTTTTAAAAGTGAAAATCCATTATTGTTGTGTATTTGTAAATGCACTTTTTGATAATATGTTGTGGTGTTTTGAGTTTTTATGCACCTTTTTTATATTAGTCACCATGTATGTTTTATTCTGGTTATTGTGAATGGATTTTACTGCAGACTAGAGACATTGAAGACAAACCGGGGATGTAACTCAGTTTAAGAGTAGAAATAGATCTCTACACTGAATTAAAGTTGAAAGCACTAAGCACTTTATGATAATCGGAGGCTGATATGCACTAAAGCACTAGGCACTTTAGTAAGCTGCTAGCACTAGGCACCTTTTTCATGCACTATGCACTTTAAGTACAAAGGCACAAGGCACTTTATTGAAAGAGATTGTGCAGATTGGACCGTGTTGAGGGACTTTTTTAAGGAACTAATGTAATGGATTTGTTGGTTGGACAATTTATACTGAGTGAAAAGTAAATCCTTAAATGATTACTTAATCATGGATTAACGTAGCTTAACTTTGTAGGGATTAAGCCCTGTTCAAAGATGTCCGCCGGCCGTACAAATACAATTAAGTCCTCTCGTTTACGTTCATGGTCGTTGGTCCCATTTCTATGTCTGCAGACATGTTTTATGTATTTAAACACTATGGTGGCAGCTCTTGGGTGTTGTGAGCAAGCGGCAAGTAACGCCGCGAAACGCGTCGACTTTTCTGGGAAGCTACAATGCTGTATTTTAACTAATAAACAAGCCATTATGGATTTGCTGGTCACAGACTGATTATTGAAGCCTGGTATGAAGGAGAGTGCTCCTCGCATAACTGACGTTCAGCCAGTTCTTTTGAAAACATACCTACACGTTGCAGAGTGACAACATTGAGGAAGCACCGGTGGGGAAAGCATCTATTGAGCGCACAGCAATCATCACGAGAAACAAGACGGACGTCCCGGAGCAGCTCGGGCTGTTGACAAAGTGAGGCAAAGGTTGCAGTATTGCGATCGATGGTCCACGAGGCAAAACTCAACACAGTGGATCTGACCTGTACGTTGGAGAACGCGCCGGAAAAATGAAGCCGGGTGAGTCAGTCTTGTCTTCCCCGTCCCGCAACTGCTTTTGCCGTGCAGCACTTTTTCAAACAAAAGTAACATTATTCAGCCTTGCACAAACCCACAACCGGCACGATCGATTGAGAAAAGTGCAATTGGTTCCTTCACAAAACGTAAAAGCCATTTTTTTCCGACAAAACATTGGAATCCAACATACGAATGATACCAGTTTGCTAACCAGACTGTGGAACACCGAGCAAAACATGGCCGCTTCCCAAGCCCACAAAGAAGCAACAAGAAGGGCACAAGCCCTAGATTTATTTAATGAAACACTGAATATCAGCCATAAACAACCCAAAAACATACCGGCACACGAGGACAACAATGAAATTACTTTACTCAAAGAATTGGAAAAGTTACAAAAGAAAGAAATCAGTAAATGGTGGGAGGAGCATTCCTTGAAAAACTATATTGATGTCGGAAGAATACCACGAGGTCTAAGAATTTTAACCATTCCCTCCTTTGAAGAACAGGACCCGGAAATGCTCCATGAATGGAGTGAAGCGACAAATGGATGCTCCAAAACCTTTCTAAAGATATTAGTAAAATATGCAGGCATAGACAGGGTTAAACTGTTAGACAAAATCCAGGAAGTGGAGGATAAACTGAAACTGATACCTGAAAGTGAGGAGGCAAAAAAACTAAAAAACAACATGATGAAAAATATGGCCAACTATGAAGAAGAAATAAAACAGAGGAAACAGAGGAAATTCCTGAGAGATAAGGAAGACTATGAGAAAGGCAAAGTGTACACATTTGCCAAAAGGTTTGAGCAACTAAGACAGACATCAATCACAGTTGAAAAAATGACATCAGCGACAAAGGATCGGAACAGCGGATCCATCTCCTCAGCATCAGAATCAGAAGTGACTGGTAGTGAAAATGAAGAGTCAAGTACACGTTTAAATTTTTTAGATGAAATGAGACTGCTCTGCCAAGATGGCAAAAAACAAAAACAAGGAAGAGGTGGCAATTCAGCAAAAGGCAGAGGCGGAGGAGGCCGAAAAAAATGAGGGGGCAGAGGGGAAACAAATGCCCCGAAGATTACCCTAGCCAGATCGCTGCGCTCTGGCAACTAGAAAAAGCATGTGATAATATCAAAACAAGCTTTAAGATCATAAACTTGTCGGATCACACTTTGACTGATAATCAAACAAAGTTGCTGAGTATGGGTTTGAATTTCTGTCCAACAGCCAGGTTCAAATATGTGCAAACTCGGATCGATTTCGACCAGTACATTAGAAAATTACGTCTGAAAAAATTCTTTGCCATCACAGATTTCCGAAAAAGACATTACCGGAAGGAAAAACAGATATCACCATTTCTGAAATGGGAGTTCTTGCTGACTTAGTTGAGCTCCAAAAAGGCCGAACAGTCAATGATGGTCAAGAGATGGAATCAATTGACTTTCAAGAGTTGGACATTAGAACAGATTGGACAGTCAAAAGCAAACTGAAACAGAAATCAAAGTTCAATCCAATGGTTAACACCACCAACAACATAGAAGCATTCCAAACACTGGTAATTGAGGACTTAAAAAAGCTCAGACGAAACAAAAGATACAAAGAGAGAAGCAATTTGACCATGAAGGACAGAATGGCCCTCAATGAACTGTGCAACCTGACAAACTGTGTGATTAAGCCCTCAGATAAAGGACGAAACATTGTCCTAATGACTCGTGAAAATTATGTTAAAGAGGCATACAAACAGTTAAATGATAAAAAATGCTATGAAAAATGTGGAAAAATCCAACAAAAGCATTAGAAGAGAAGGTAAAGAAATGTGTAGCAGGTTGGGAACAGAAAGCCATACTAACTGAAGAAAATTGCACATTTCTACGAACGACCAACTCCATCACACCAACCATATATTTTCTTCAGAAAATACATAAGAACAGCAAAAAACCACCGGAAAGACCGATCGTTTCCCTAGTGGGGTCAGTGTTGGAGAACATGTCGAAATTCATAGATGAAACTCTTCTGCCCTTTGTCTCCTCATTACCTTCCTATCTCAAAGACACAAAGGATTTTCTATTACGAGTTAACAATATACCCTGGGAATCCAACTTCATGATGGCAACCATGGACGTGGTGTCCTTATACACGTCAATTGAACATAATTATGGCAAAAAAGCCTGTGAAAGATATCTAAACACCAGGTCCCTCAAATATCTGGAACACACGCAAATGATTGTAGCTATGATTGATCTCTGCCTCACTAACAACATCTTTGTTTTCAATGAAGAATATTTCAGGCAAATACAGGGCATGGCTATGGGGACAACATTTGCCCATCCTATGCCAATTTGACTATGGGGGCATGGGAAGCTACAGAAGTATGGACAGAACACAATTATGAATTTACTGAAAATGTGGTTATCTGGCTTCGATATATAGATGACTTATTTGTAATTTGGAAAGGGACAGAGGTTGGTTGGTATGATTTTGTAAAGCATCTGAACCAAAATGAGAACAACTTAAGATTCACGGAAACTCACAGTTATTCGTTCATAACTTTCTTGGATGTTAATTTAAGAATAGTGGAGCAAACTACACAGAAAACCCACAGGATCAAATTCGCCACTACACGCCAAAAGCGGGCATCCTAAGAGTTTGATCTGGAATGTACCATATGGTGAATTCATAAGGTTAAGAAGGAATAGCACAACTTTAGGAACATACGATGCAGAAAGCAAAATCACAGCAAGAGGATTTCGACAACAGTGTTACCCTAAAAAAGTCATTGAAAGAGCGTATTTAAAAGCCAGAAGTTATGATAGACAAATCCTCTTAGCAGACAAAGAAAAAGCTATGAATAATGAGAACGAGGAAGTACGACTCATACTCACGTATGATAGCCAAACCACAGAAGTGAAACGTGTGTTACAGAGACATTGGAAAGTTTTAACAATCGATAAGGACATTGGAGGCTTGCTTAAAAACATTCAGGCATCAGTTACAGAAGAAATACTTCAATCAAGGATAAATTGGTCCACAGTTTCATGGATAAAGAAGTAGCCAAGGACACGAGTGCCTGGTTGACCAATCGGAAGAAAGGTTTTAACTAATGCACAAGATGCAATATGTGTACATTTGCAAAGAACTGCACCACCTTTGAGCATCCAATAACAAAATCAACTGAATATATCAATGAAAAAAATCACGTGTGATACTGAATATGTAGTATATATTCTGCTGTGCAAATTTAAAAAGTGGTATGTGGGCAGCACCAAATGCAAATTAAAAATAAGGGTACAACAACATGTGAGAGCCATACAAAACAAAGATGCCAACTATCCGATGGCAAAACATTTCACTGAATGCCATAAAAGCAATATGGACAGTTTTGCTTTCTTTGGTATCCATGCAATTGAAAATGGCCCGAGAGGGGGAGATCGAGAAAAAAAGCTCCGACAACAAGAAACCCGTTGCATCTTGGACTTTGAAACAAAACAACCGAAAGGCCATAACATAGACGAAGAACTATATACTTTCTTAGGGCACTAGTATAAGCATTATCATACAAAAACACCTGGCACTTCTTACCAATAAGGACTGACTGATATAAAGTGTTTTCATAATTGGGTTTTAAAAGTGAAAATCCATTATTGTTGTGTATTTGTAACTGCACATTTTGATAATATGTTGAGGTGTTTTGGGTTTTTATGCACCTTTTTTATATTAGTCACCATGTATGTTTTATTCTGGTTATTGTGAATGGATTTTACTGCAGACTAGAGACATTGAAGAAAAACCGGGATGTAACTCAGTTTAAGAGTAGAAATAGATCTCTACACTGAATTAAAGTTGAAAGCACTAAGCACTTTATGATAATCAGAGGCTGATTTGCACTAAAGCAGTAGGCACTTTAGTAAGCTGCTAGCACTAGGCACTTTTTTCATGCACTATGCACTTTAAGTGCAAAGGCACAAGGCACTTTATTGAAAGAGATTGTGCAGATTGGACCGCGTTGAGGGACTTTTTAAAGGAACTAATGTAATGGATTTGTTGGTTGGACAATTTATACTGAGTGAAAAGTAAATCCTTAAATGATTACTTAATCATGGATTAACGTAGCTTAACTTTGTAGGGATTAAACCCTGTTCAAAGATGTCCGCCGGTCGTACAAATACAATTAAGTCCCCTAGTTTATGTTCATGGTCGTTGGATCCCCAGGTCCCATTTCTATGTCTACAGCCATGTTTTATGTATTTAAACACTATGGTGGAAGCATTTGGGTGTTGTGAGCAAGCGGCAAGTAACGCCACAAAACCCGTCGACTTTTCTGGGAAGCTACAATGCTGTATTTTAACTAATAAAGAAGCCATTATGGATTTGCTGGTCACGGACTGATTATTGAAGCCTGGTATGAAGGAGAGTGCTCCTCGCATAACTGACGTTCAGCCAGTTCGTTTGAAATCATATATATATATATATATATATCACAGGGCCTGCAGTAGCGGCCCTGTAGTTAGGGTTACATTGCTCAACTCATCGGAAGAGGACTTTATGGGCAGCTTATAACTTTGCTCCCCCTGGATGAATCCTTACCAAACTTTGCAACAAAAGAAAATATGGCCCGTCTTGGGAAGTTTGGTGAAGTTTCATCAAGGGGGGAAAAGTTATGGGCGATTCCCCAAACTTTTTTTTCCATAGACACAATGGAAAAAAAAGTTTGTTCACACCCCCAGCCCAAACCGCTGGACGGATCATCAAATTTCGGAGCGCAACTTGAATCTGAAAGCATGCTTTTGTAAATTTGGTGTAAATCCGTCCAGTAGTTCTTTTTAAAATGGCACAAAAGTAGGCAAAAAAAAAAATGTGTGATATCTGGGTTCGGTCTGCGGACCGACTTCCCTGTTCGGTCTGTGGACGGCATCCGATTGGCCCAAAGGGTGACGTGATGTCCACGGACATCGGACGTGCCCACTGATTGGATGGTGAAAAGCGTGAAGTGCGTCACATTTTTGGAAACACCTGCCATGTTGGATTCGCTGACAGCGGCTGGTGTCCTCAAACATTGCAGTAAAAACATATTAAAAAAAAATACAACATTGCACTTGTCAGACTCATCAAACAATCTCTGGGGAGGTGAGGGGTGATGAGGATGGGATGGGATATGGTCGTAAGAAGGCAAAGAATTGGTGTTTTTCATCGGGAAACAGTACTGTTGTTCAGGTGCAGTGCTGTGATGTTCGTGAACGCTTCAGATGTTCGCATTACAAGGTTGGTGAAAAGCAATTTTGGATGGCCTGTAACTTTGGCGCCACTCAATGAATCTGCATGAAATTTTGGAATTTTAATCTAGACCTGATTCTGAATGGTATTGGAAAGTGTGGAGCTGTTTTGTCATGAGGGAACAAAATTAGAGGTGGGTCCCAAAATATTGTAAAAGATCATAAATGTGGTGCCGTTTGACGGATCTACACAAACATTTGCCAAACAATTTTAAATCTAGATATAAATGTTTTTGTTAAGTTTGGTGGGATTTTGTCAAGAGGGGGCTAAATTAGAGGGGGGGGCCTCAACAGTTTTAGATGGCTTATAACTTTGTTGCCGTTTGATGACTGTGGGCAAAAAAAATTCAGAAAAATTATAGACCCAACCTTGAATGTTTGTTTAAAGTCTGAATGGATTTTGTCAAGTAGGGGCTAAGTTATATGACTATTGTATGTACATACATTTCGACACTTTTGAAAAAATAAAACATGGGTGGATTTCAAGCAAACTAATTTAAGGAGCATTGGCAAGGACTTTAAAGCCTGGTTTTGCAAATGTGCCTGTGTTTTATTTTTTGACAAATGTTATAATGTAGGTACAAAAAAATAGTGATATACCTTTGGTGACTGAGGTATATAGCCTGTGGCCATGGGCCGTGGCCAGATTGTCCGGGTCATGGCATAAGGTCATGACCCGGACAATCTAGCTACCGGCCATGACCGTGAGGGACAACAAATGGGGTTAAAGTGGCCATGTCTACCTTGGACCGACTATGTGGTAAAGTTATTTGAGAGTGGCATAAGTTTGAAAGGGAAAAAAAATGTGCTCAGAAAAATCCTTTTTTAGCACCCCAGGTTCCTGCTTTGGGAACCAGGGGTGCTAATGGCCTTCATCCCCCATTGCAGGGGCTGGTATGGGGGATAATGGTCCGGAGCCCTCGTTATTTATTTATTTATAACACGTCAAAGCCAGCAGGCATCAGGGCGGCCACAGACACACTTCGATTGGGCCGATAACTTTGGCTGCCGGGCTGTTATCCCCTGTTCCAGTTCCTGAACGCCACATTATTTCCATTAGCATAACACAAAATGTTAATGGGAATGTTGGAAAATCTTATTCGCTCTATGTACTTTTCATGAAAATGTAAAGTAGATGGAGTCTATAAGATTTTTTTAGTTCTTTTTTATAACTGTGAAAGGTGGTTCTTAAAGGAACCTTTCTTTTGTTGTTTTTATGTATTGTTTTGCAGCAGAGGTTAGAATGTAAGGTGGGGAGGGAATGAGAGAAGAGACACCAAGCACTAATATGGAGGCGCAGGTGGACAGGGGAAGATGTTGCGCGTGTGTTACTTCTAAGGTAGGGGGCAGTGTTTCTCATGCTCCTTGATTACAGCTTCAAAAGCACTATGAAATTGCTTCCCCCTGCAGAGTGGTGTGTTGCAGTATATTATATGCAGAGGACTGTTGTCTTCGAAAGACATGGATCAACAGCCTCTTTTATTGCTTGCAAGGTATCTGGTGGTATTTTGTGTCCGACAGAAGTAGGCTGTGTGGTTACAGTATTGGTTGAGGAAGATGAGATGGAGGAAGACAGTCTACTATTTGATAAGAAAGGAACAACCTTTCTGAGAGCATTGCAGTGGTTGGATTTGGTATGGCGGCGCATGGAGGTGGCCCGTATCAGTACTGTCCAGGTAGTCCGCGACTGATTACAAAGTTGCACTCAGTGCTTTTCACTTTGGTAGCTTTAGCCTTTGGTAATTCCTAACAGTGGTAAAGAACTGCCCCACCCATGATTCTCTCTGGGTGCTAGAGATAGGCACTTCCTCTACCTTTTCTTCTTGGTCCACTTCATTGTCTTGAAAAGTACTGTGCTTTTCTGTTATGTAGGTCCCCCAGCTGGTGGTGGTAGTGGCTCTTGGGGAGGAGGGATGGCAATAGCTGATACCATTTTTGAGATAAATAGCAGTTTTGCTAATATTCCTCCAAGAATGTGCTTTGTACTAGATGGTTACTGGATAATGAGTTAGAATAGGTGTAGGAGCTTTGCAAGGGTACATATTGAGCTTGAAAGTTCCTAATTCAGTAGAAAATGCAGTTCTGAACTGTCCTTGAAGCACAGACCCAATCGCATCATCATGCCGCACGCATGGTCACGTGGCACTGTCCGGAAGGTCAGCGTTAACATCATTTGTGATGTCATCTTTGATGTTCTGTGTGTTAGTCTTAGCAGTGGACGGTGGTGGCACAAGTTATGATTGCTTAGGAGGTTTTTCGGTTTTACTTGTACATTACACGTCCTGCGGTAGCGGCCATGTAGTTATGGTTAAGTTGCTCAACTTATAGGAAGAGCAGTTTTTGGGCGGCTTATAACTTTGCTCCCCCTGGACGAATCCTCACCAAACTTTGCAAAAAAAAAGCATATCGCCCGCTCTGAACTTTTCTGCCAAGTGAGGTTTCATCAAGGGGGGCAAAGGTATAGGGGGGGATCCAAATTCATTTTTTTTCCACAGACTAAATTGAAATAAATTTTGCTCATGCCTACAGCCTAAACCGCTGGATGGATTTTCACCAGATTTGCAGTAGAAGCGGCGGCTTGGTCCCCATAGCATGGGTTTGTAAATTCAGTGAAAATCCTTTCAATAGTTTTTTTTAAAGCAGGCAAAATGTAGGTGCCAAGAAATTAGTGATATCTGGCTCGGGTCTGTTGCCCATTTCCCTGTTCACTCCGCGGACATGACTCTAATAGGTCCGGAGGTCCGTGTGATATCCGCGGACATATGACATGCCTGCTGATTGGCTGGGGGGAAGCGTGATGTGCATCATATTTTTCCGAAAACGCCTGCCATGTTGTATCCGCGGATATTCGCGGATATAGCGTGGCGGCAAAAAGGGCTGGAAAACATGTTTTGGGGCATTTGGTGTTGGGAAGAGGGGATGGAAAGGGTGGGGGAGTGAAAGATGGTTCATATGATGTATTTGTTTAGGTGGAAGAAGACTGGGTTGTGTCCGCAGCAGTTCACGTACACTGCAGCAGTTCGTGGGTAGGTCCTCAGGCGAGCAGCTTATCTGGTGACTGCAGGCAGGTTTCATTAGGGTAGGAGAATGGAATGTAGATGATATGAGGATGTTTGTATAGGCTGTATTATGCTGTGGTGGTTGTGGCTAGCTCCTATACTCTTGGGTGCATGGCCAGAGGCTATGCACCCAAGAGTCTGCCCACTGGTTGAAGTACTATAATAGTATGTGTAGAGAAGTGCACAGGGCCTCAGGTGGCTCGCTTATTGCACCCAAGAGTCTGCCCGCAGGTTGCAAGTACTGTAATAGTATGTGTACAGAAGTGGACAGGGCCTCAGGCGGCTGGCTTATGTATCGTACAAAAATGTCACCCTCATTTGTGCACCCCCACAGTCACTGCGAATTTGGAGGCGCACAAAATGAGGGTGACATTTATTGCGCCCAAGCTGAGCGGGGGTTGCAGGGGTGTCCCCGCTCTTCCTGGGCGCAGTAATGGGGGTGAAGGGTTGCGGGGATGCCCCCGCTTACCATTTTGGAAAGCGGGGGACACGTTAAAAAAATGTAAACAAATAAATAATGAAAAGCACCCTGCGGCATCAGCTCCAACCCACGTTAGTGGGAGGAGCTGACACTGCAGGGATCACAGAGTACGGGCGGCACACACAGAAGTGTGCCGCCCTAAAGGTAAGTGTGTTTGTGTTGGGGTTGGGGGGTGGGAGGGGCACAGTGATCCATATGATCACTGCACCGTGCCATAACTGCCGTAGGCATTTTCGGCGTCGCAGTTGGGGGCAGCGCAGTAATCACATAGATCCGTTGTAGCCACTGGGCAGATTGTTGGGTGCATGGCTGTATTATGCTGTGGTGATTGTCGCTAGTTACTAGACTATTGGGTACATGGCCGAGGGCACATCTATGTAGTCGTGCTGTTATAAGCACTGTTGCAGTAGGAGGAACTGAAATGGTGTATGTGTTTTGCTTTTAGGAAGTGTGGTGCTATGGTTGCAGTTAGATGCCAGTTAGCGTATTCTAACTGTTGGTAGTTTGAAAGTTGTTGAGGGTATGTTTTGTAGCACTTTGATTGCTGAAGGTCGATTTTAGCAGTTTGACTGCTGGAAGTAACATTGTAGTACTGTGGGTGTAGTAAGATACCAGTTGGTGTATTCTGGTTGTTGATACTTAATAAGTCTTGAAGGGTTTCCTCAGAAGAACTTTCATTTTTGGTGGTGGATTTTAAATTGTGTAGTTATGGGAAGTAATATTGCAGTATTATGGTTGCTGTTAGATACCAGTTGGCGTATTCTAACTTTTACAGTTTCACAGTTTTTGCAGGTTATGTTTTCAAGCACCTTTATTCTTGTTGGCGGATTTCCATTTTCCACTATTGCCAAATGCCATTGCAGCATTATGGGTGTAGTTACATGCAGTTGCGTATTTATTACAGTGGTGTGGGCATTGTTATACAGCTGTTGCCTTATTCTAACAGTTGGTCATTTTACAGGTCATTCAGGACAGTTTGTTTTTCTCATACTCGGTACGTTTCTTTGTAAGTACTTTGGGTGAAACCATATTATTGTGTGTTTTCCACAGTTGCTTCTGTGACTATAATCATTGGGTCATTGGGGAAACTGTATAGCAGCACAACTGATGTACTCAAGGGCCAGTTGGTGTATGCTAAGTTGATCCAGTTTCACAGGGCAGAAGGTTATTTTTCGTTTGCAGTTACATATCTGTTGGTGGGTATTAGGCAGTAGGCTATGCTACATTTGTAGATCAGTGAGTACATTTTGGTTCCAAGAATATTAAGCAGGCATTTGCAAGATTTGCTGGTAATCTCTGCTTCAGAGTAATGGAAGTATCATTGCATTCAAACCACCCACATTTCTTTTTAATGTATGCAGTATAGTGATCTGCAGTTGTTGTGGCACCCATGTGGTAGATTATGGCTACTGTTTGAAGGTTTTCTTGCCAAGAGATACTTGCCTGTGTGTGAAGCTAGTAAGCTTGCAGTTGTTTTTGGTACCATCTGCGTTGTATCATAAAAGCATTACTATTATGTATTGGCTATGTGACTCTATCTGTAAGGTGGAACGATTGTCTGAATTGCAAGTAGTACATAATATGCCATGATTTGAATTTTGTACCAGCTGCTGAAATGGAATGGATTCACAGTTGGGTATAGATACATACACAAAGCGCTCGTTAGGGACTTGTTCCTGCGCCACATGGCTGCACAGAGTGCATGTATGTTTACACATGTATAAAATCTGGAGGATTTCATTTATAGGTATGTGTTTGCTTTCCCGTACTTGCAGTAAATGCATTAGAAATTCTTGTGGATCGTCTTGTTGTTTATAGTGAATCTCACCATCCTCGCACAGTAGTCCAATTCCTGCCTTATTCCTGAGACACTGTAAGTGTTGTCGTGGTGTCAGGATTGTTTGTTGCATATTTCTGAAGGAGTAGCATTTGCAAACACAACTGGTCTGCGCCGTTTCAGTAAATGTTTTCAACAATTGGTGGCAACTGGAATAGGACATTGATTGCTACATTTGCATAGCAATTTACACCAGTTGTGTTGGAAAATTTGAATGGACCAGGAGTTCTGTGTCATTTGATGCAAGTCCACTTGCTTTTTTGAAGAAGTACCTCTCTTTGTTTGTGCAGTTGGGTATGCATTTGCCTTTTCAGTACACCCTTCTGAGGATGTGGTAATTGATGGAGTAGCATCTGCTTTCAATTTCTTTGGTGGTACTGTTGGGTGATCACTTATAAGTTGTGTTTGCACTAGTTTTCTTTTACCAAGTTTGCCTTTTTGAGGAACAGGGTACATTTTGAGATGGGTTGTGTAGAGTGCACCTAGTCTGTTGTACCCTACGATGCAAGGAATGTCAGCCTTGACATTGGTTGCATCAAAATTGACTTGAAATAGTCCTTCAAGTGCTACGTAACTCATGCCTTCTTTAAAGACTGTGCTGCCAATGCCAATCAATGCTTGATCTAGGGTTAGACCATGCGATTTAGGAATAGTGACTGCATATGCAAGAGACAGAGAAAACTGTTCTCTGCGTACATACATGTCTTTGAAAAGAAGGAATCGGGCTGTTGAGTGCCCTATCCTTTTAACTTCAAAAGTTTGTCAAAGTGGATGTTGACAAACTGAATGCTGCTACCACGTGTGTATGTCTGGAAGCCAACAACTGTACCAAGTGCTCCATTAACTAAACCTTGCTCCACGTCAAGGTTCCGCTTTAGCATTACTCTACAATTTAAACACAATGTTAACATTTTCTCCAAACCAGCTGTGCTGTAAATAGAGTTTTCTAAGCTATTTAGTCATGCTGTGGCTTGTTGACAACAAGGCACTGTCACACCGTGCATGTCCAGTTTGTCTGTGGAGTAAATTTGCACTAGTGGTTGCATTTCTTTTTTCAACATTGTTTCAATGAATGATGCAGAGCTTGCTTGGGTTGACACTAAGGATATACATTTCATATTTGTGTGTGCTACTTGTTCCATGACATCAGTAGCAGATGTGTTATGGCTGTATAGCTCATTAATGAGTCTGCTATTTAAGATAGACTGTGCTTCCTTGGAAAGCACACCAATCCAAATGCTTTTCAAAATGTTAGCATAGGTGAGGTCTGCAGACTGATGCATGTTTTCAGTTAGTTCTCTGTATTGGAAATGTTGCCAGAATTTTACATTTCCTATGCTGCCAAGTGCGTTACAGCACAGTTTGTGCCCTAAGGTTTTTAAAATAGGTTCACCTTTCACTGGTGTTAATTGAAGATCTCTGTAAACAATAACGTATTTTCTTCCAAAGAGTTCTTCGTAGTCCGTTTTAAGGATGTAGAGAAGGAGCTAAGTGCCCCCACCTCAATCACTTTGTCCGTATTACCTATCTGCTGGACACCAGAATGTGACACATGTACAAAGCCATTTGAATTACAGATAGCAAGGAGAATCCTGGAAGCAAGGTTCCCATTGAGACAACCATACCCGCACATGAGACAGTATGATGGCTGTATAAGTGACAGTCCGGAACAAAGCAGGACAAATTGAAGAGACAAAGAGAAATAATTACATCATACAAATGCAAAGCTGACGTATATAGAGAAGAGATGCAGAACTCAGAGGATGCAGACGATTTTATAAGGCATCAAGAAAGTATGGAGATGGGGGGCGTGGCCAGCAGGCGGCAGATGAAGACGTAAGCCTGCACTGCTCCCGTGCCGCCAGCCAAATCCTGTTAATATCCTGCCTTTCTTTCGCTAGCAAATGCAGACCTGAACGGCCTCCTCGATGTGGGAACCGGCGCGGCACCTCTCTGTCTGATCCTGGAGGAAATCGGTGCCCAGAAACGTAATTTGAGGAGCTTCCAAGCGGCGGCTCCAAGCGCCGTACGACCAACAAAATGGCCGCTGCACGGCGCGGATGCGCGGCGGGTATCATACACTACTGACGAGTCCTGCCTGTGGATCGGCGACGCTCCGGAGAAGGGGGAGCGACTGTGCCACCTCGGGGTACACGCACGGCGGAGCGCGAGCAGTCGCCGGCGACGATTCCTGTTAGGCTGAGGCCGAGTGGAGCCCGGCTCTTGACTTCCCGCTTCCCGCCTGCCGATTCCCCCGGAGACGGAGGATCTCACTGTCCAGCTGCGCATCTGTGTGTAGAGGCGTGGAGCCGGAGTGTCCCTGTGGGAGGCCGCGGGCTTCCCATTGCCCACCCACGACAGCGGATGCACGGAGTGGCTACCTCCCTTCACTCCCGTGCCGGTGCCTTGCTGACGGCTGCCTCAGGAGGGGAGAGCCAACGCCATCGGACCGCTGGGAGCCGAGACGGCGGCGCGGGTGCTCCGCGCGACTCTGGGCGCCTGGTGCTCTCTCGGAGCGGTCCTACCCACTTACCCGGTGGTTCGCAGCGGCCCTGGATTGGCGGTAAAGAGTGGGGGGGACAAGAGTTAGGAGCCTGATCCCCAGTGCGACATCTCCCGGCTCTATATAAGCATATATCACACTCTGGGTGGACTTACTGAACTACGCCAAGGAATCCGGCCTCAAGCATATGCGCAATATAATCCAAGCACAGCTCCAAGCCTCGCGGGGTAATACGGCTGTGCGAAAAGATAGCAAGCCATAGCGAATAACTTTGCGATACTCCAGCCGTATCAGAAGGACTTGTAACCAACACACTGCACCAGCCGGGCCCTGCGTGTTCACTATTTGTGACCCTCCTCTTGCCGACATTCCGCTAGGCCCAGGCCTCCATACCCTACCGATACCCTCCTCCTTGAGCGCGCTCTAACTGCAACTACACAATATTATGAGCTGCACTAGGTGAACCACCTATACAAATACAGTGCACAGAATCTAGTACCCACGGCAGACCAAGATCCATTAGTGGGCTTCTCCTTCATTTGAATTCAGACGAGGGTCTGTGGCCTATAGACATTCCTCCCCTAGAGCTACATTGACACACTAAAACGACATCTACCACGGCTCACAGCCCTGTAGATACGAGGAGGCCATACCCGGAAACCTCCCCCTCCTCCCAATAACACTTGCTCCTCTGCCCCCCACCGGGCATCTCCCTCCAGACGCAACCTGGACCTTCGCGGCCACCCTGCCAGAATACCAGAAATGGGGAAAGATAAACCCCGGAAGACCTCCACACAAAGCAGGTTTGAACAATACGTGTCCACGCCATTGTCTCGTTCTCCGGAGCGACTGTTGCAACACGATACAGACTGCATGGAGGAGAACATCTCCCTCAGGGACATCATGAGTGCCATTGCCAGTTCAAGGACTTCCATGGAAAAAAAGATGGATAGTATTGGTGCAGATGTATTCTTGCTAAGGCATGACCTGCAGAAGCTGACCTCACGCACCGGGGAGGCTGAGATGCGGATCTCGGAAACCGAGGACAGTCTTCGCGGGATGAATCGACAGATGTCTGGCATGTTGGCACGCATAAAGCTCCTGGAATCAAGAGCAGATGACAGCGAGGGTAGATCAAGACGCAACAACGTCCGTATACTCGGTCTTCCAGAAAAAGCAGAAGGAGATTGCATGGAACTATTCCTTGAGGGTTGGCTCGCGGACATATACGACTCACAATCCTTCTCTAAGTTTTTTTCCATAGAGCGAGCCCATCGCATCCCTACCGGAAAGATCGTACCAGGGGCACCGGCACGTACAGTCATCGCAAGGTTCCTAACCTATAGAGATAAAGACACAGTACTGCAACTAGCGCAATCTAAAGGAACCGTTATGTACGATGGATCAAGAATAGCTTTCTTGCCTGACTTCACCAGAGAAGTACAGAAGGCACGCCAATCTTTTGATTCCCTCAAGAAACGCTTGCAATCAATGGGTGTTAAATACGGCCTAATCTTCCCCGCCCAACTTAAAATATTTCACAAGAATGCAATGGTGCACTTCACTGATCCTAGAGAGGCGTGGAGCTGTGCTGAAAGGCACATAGACAGCGATTGGACCAACGTGGGAAGAGGGAGAGGAGAACGGAACAGACCTCATCCTGAGAGGCCTCCTGATCTGTATCCACAGCAGCAACAACAGATTGTGAACCCACAGCAGGCTGAGGCCTAAAAACAATGAAACTACATCAGCCATCCAGACCACTACTATTGTACTGCATATGTGCTATGCCGCACACTGCAAGCGAAGAAACCAAAGCAATTCTGGCTGGCGGTCACCCAAATAGCGGGTTCCCCCCCCTGGACGTAAAGAGAACCTGAAGCACCGCAAAGCGGAGTTCCGCTTCCCTGCCCTGAGACACTCTCCGTGCCATTCCACCTGGCATACGGGAACTCTAGAGTCGGATTGACTCGGGGCAACCAGATGTAGAATTCAGTTAAATTGTTAAGAAGTTAACACCGGGACGACAGATGCTTCAGTTGGGGATGGAGTATGGGGAGGGGGGAGTTAGATCTTTTGTATTTGTTCAGTGTTTAGCATACAGAGACATAATGAGCATGCTGAGTGGATTAAATGGGACAGATTCACAGCGTATGCAACCAGGGGCGCATATCTGCGAAAGTAAATTCCAAATTGTCAATGGCAGCTGAGACCGCCGCAACCCAAAGAAAGCTCAAACTACTGGCCTGGAATGTGAATGGACTGGGTGCCAGCATCAAGAGGCGACTGGTTCTGCAACATCTAAATAGACATTCCCCAGATATAGTCTTTCTGACCGAGACACATCTAGCTGGAAACGTATGCAAATCTTTCCAAAGATCGAATTACCGCACCGCGGTACACGCCGGCTTCTCCATGGGTGCAAGAGGGGTGCTCATCCTAATTCACAAAAGGCTTCCACTGGCGATCACGCACACAATACAAGATAAAGGAGGCCGATATGCACACATCCAAGCAACTCTATGGAACCAAACACCAGCACTCTTGGCAGTATACTCCCCGCCAACTCTCCTCAATAAACTGCTAAACGAAATTACCCCCATCCTGGCAGCTAGACCTGCAGATACCTGGGTGTTGGGGGGGACTTCAATGAGGTCATGGATAATACCCTCGACCGCACACATCTGAGAGCCAGGAATCCCTCCATCACGACCAAACTGGCTTCCTTTGCGTCAGCATTAGGCCTAAGTGACGCGTGGAGGGTCCTTCATGCTGAGGCTAGACAATATTCCTTCCACTCGGGGGCCCATGCCTCAATGTCAAGGATAGATTACCTCTTCTTACCACACCAAATCAGTCATAAAATAAGCAATGCATCCTTCCTTCCACGTGGAATCTCCGACCACTCCCCACTGCTGCTTGAGCTGGAGACAGAGTGACCACGACCGCCCCCTTCGTGGAGGCTGAACTCCTTCTATTTGGGTTTCCCGGAATTTCAAGAACTGTTGGAGACAGCCACCTCCAACTACTTCGAGCTTAATGCAGACTCGGTTGATAATCCCAGTACACTGTGGGAGGCGTACAAACCTGTCTTACGCGGAGAAATCATATCATGGACATCTCACAAGAAGAAGGAACACCGCGAGAAAACTATCGAAATCGAAAGTGAAGTCATCTCCAAAGAGTTGGAACACATTGCCAGCGACACCCCGGAGACGAATAGAGCCTTAATAATGGCACAGAAGAAGCTGCATAACCTAACCCTAGACTGCGCCCAAAAGGCACACGCTGCCATGAAGGCACGCGTATACGAAACAGGAGATAAAGCAGGCAAAATGCTTGCGTGGCTAGAAAGGCGCGACGAAGGACAACAGAAGGTGAAATGCATTAGAACTCTGAACACAAACCTAGTCCACAACGATGCTGAGATTGCTGACCAATTCGCTGAATTCTATGAGAACCTCTATAAACCCCCCACCAATGTCATAGATTGCACCATACTAACCGATATTGACCTTCCAACCTTCACCACAGAGCAAGCCTCTGCTCTAGACAGCAAAATAACTACTGACGAAATATCGACCGTCATTGCACAACTCCAAGCAGGCAAGACCCCAGGCCCGAACGGGTTCCCACTTGACATCTGGAAAAAGCTAAACCATCTAGATATTCCCGTTCACTTGTTCAACGTGTTTGAACACTCTTTAGATCAAGGCAAGCTTCCACCAGATCTCCGCAAAGCCACCATTATAGTGATCCCCAAAAAAGATAAACCCCCAGGGGAATGCTCCTCCTACCGCCCCATATCCCTCATCAATAGTGAAGCCAAAATACTAGCCAAAATATTAGTCAATAGATAACAAGTAGACATCACGTCACTGATACATCCGGATCAATGCGGCTTCATGCCCCAAAGGTCGACCAGAATGAACATTCGCAGACTGCACCTGGCGCTGGAGAGAGCACCAACCCTGCAGCAATCACTAGCTCTATTGGCCGTAGACTTCGAAAAAGCATTTGATTCAGTTCACTGGGAGGCATTATGGGCCATAATGCGCAGGATGCACTTCGGGGAACCGTTCATAAAGTGGGTACAACTCCTATACAACAATCCAGTAGCAGAGGTTAAAGTAAATGGGTGGTCATCGTGTACTTTCCGCTTAGGGAAGGGAACCAGACAAGGTTGCCCGCTCTCGGCGATGGTGTTTGCGCTAATTATAGAACCATTGGCAGTCCTATTGGGGAACGCTACCACGTGGTCTGGCTTCAGATGCACGACAAACTGGGAAGACAGGGTTTCCCTCTATGCAGATGATCTACTAGTGTACCTGAGCGACCCAGCGACATCCTGCTCTGTAGTCACACAAATTCTAATTGATTATGGTACCTTTAGCGGACTTAAAGTAAATTGGTCCAAATCTGTGCTGTTTCCGGTAAAAGGGGTAGACTGCATACCAGCGTCAGGTTCCCCATATATGGTTGAAAACACACAGTTTCGATACCTGGGCATTCTAATCACCAATGGCCTAGACAGTTACGTAAAACAAAATCTGCACCCACTTGTCAAAAGATATGAACAAGATGTAGCCCACTGGCATACATTACTACTGACTCTGCTAGCCCGGGCGGCACTCTTCAAGATGTTGGCCTTACCTCGATTCCTATACGTCCTCCAGAACGCCCCTCTTCATATCCTCACCGCAGAGTTTCATAGAATAGATGGCACAACACGTACACTCTTGTGGGGTGGGAAACGCCCGAGAATCACCCTCAAAACCCTCCAACGTTCATTTTGGGAAGGGGGAATAGGACTCCCGAACATACAGATCTACTTCTGGGCGACACAGATGGCAACAGTCAACGACATATTGCACGGAGACCCGACAATTCCTCATATAAGAGCTGAACTGGCTGCGAGACATGACATGCCCCCGATTGAAAGTCTCTATTGCAAACAGTCTCGCTCATCAGAATACACGATAGCAACACACACAGCCCTGGTATGGAAAGAAGTACACAAACACCTAGGCTGGGATAACACAATTACCCCAGTCCAACCCAATGCTCATCTCCCAAACTTAAGCAATCTTCCGAAGTGGCCAAATTGGGCTGCATCCGGGATACAGCTAATTCAGCAAAAAATCGTGGATGATCGATTGATGCAGTTTCCCGAGCTTGTTGCAGCACACAACCTCCCTGAGGTGTCCGGACATTTGGTCGAAAGACATTTGGTCGAAAGACAAATGGTCGACGTAATTTGGTCGAAAACCAAATGGTCGAATTTTTTATTTTATTTATATATATTTTTTTTAGGTTTTCGTTTAGGGAAAAAAAGGTTTTTTTTAGAAAAAAGGGGGTTGGGCCCCCCCCAACCCCCTTTTTTTTCTAAAACCCCCCCATAAAAAGTAAAAATAAAAAATAAAAAAAAATGACTGGTAACCCCTCCCTGAGTCTGAACACTATCACTATGGTCCGTTAAAGCATGCAATCACCCTGCACAGGGCCCAGCTGACAGATATGCCGGAATGCACGCCTATAGAAAGGAATATAGTTATTGACAGTGTAACCAATAAAGTCACGTCCACCATGTACAATGCTATTTCCTCATTTGCCACGAAGGAACTTTTGTCTCTGAAGGCGAAATGGGAAAGTGATTTTGGTCCTATAGAACCGGAAGACTGGATTGTGACTCTGATGTATCCTAGGGACTGCGCAATCTCGACTCGAATCAGACTTGTACAACTCAAGATACTACATAGGATATACGATCCCCGAATAGCCCTGTATAATTGGGGCAAGGCGACCGACCCCAGATGCCTACGCTGCAAACAAGAAGAAGGATCCTTGTACCACATTCTCTGGCAGTGTACACGTATACAACGCTTCTGGCATAAATGTAGCGCGAGACTCTCAAAAGTCATATGTCGTCCAATCTCGACAGAGCCCAAACTCCTCCTTTTGGGCATTGATGACACAGTGGAACTGTCGCGCTTTGAAAAACTACTTGTCTCGACCACCACAGGAATTGCCAAAAGGAACATTGCGCAGTTGTGGGGCTCAGAAAACACCCCGAAGTATGATCATTGGATATCGGACGTAGATACTGTCATCCTAATGGAACGCTGAGTCTATCAAGCTGGAGGATGCCCGGGCAAAGCAGATAAGATATGGGGAAAATGGGAACAGACATTATAACTCTGCTGTAATGTGGATATCGTGCACTGTCGTGTAATTCTGCTAAACTGTGTGTGCCTATATCAATCTTTGGGGTGACTTGAGTAACATCTGTATTCACAACGATCCGCTGTCCTCACTGTTAATATACCTTGCAGCGCGTGTGTCTCTATGGTTGCTTATATTCAAATTTATTCCAGCATGTCCCCTCGAACTGCTCTATCACCTGTATGCAAACCTTTATGGTTGTAGTTTGTAAGTTGTTGTACGTTTGCATAAAATGTAATAAAATGTATTATCAAAAAAAAAGAAAGTATTGAGATGAACGGCATCTTGGGATCAAGATGAAGACCTTTATGCTTGTAGTTTGTAAGTTGTTGTACGTTTGCATAAAATGTAATAAAATGTATTATCAAAAAAAAAGAAAGTATTGAGATGAACGGCATCTTGGGATCAAGATGAAGACATGTATGCTACAAAAATAATGAAGATACTAAGCAATTTCACATGTGTAAATATGCAAAGAAACGCAAGTAGATGAAGTATTCCTGAGGCTAGCTTTATAGTAAATAGAGTGTGGAATGCGCCAACATGTACATATATATATCATATATATATATATATATTTTTTTTTTTTTCCCAGTTACAGAGGCACAAAACCTTTGTTTTTTGTAGTGCTGCACACCCATCACGGAGATTTGGTTTCGCCAAAACGCGGCAAAAATTTCTGAAAAAACAGGTGAAAACCAGTCAAAAGAAAACTGCTGAACGAAGCTTTCAAAGGTAAAAAAAGCTTTATTTTTACAATGCAGTTTAAAAAACAGCTTCCCAAAATGTTTTCATGCCAGGGAGGCTGACTGACGCGTTTCGCCACACTCCTGTGGCTTGCTCACAGTAACTCCTCCCTGTGTTGGGAGTCTATTTACACACATGCATACAATTAGCAAAAAGTGAAAAGTGAAAAGGCGACTTGGGCTTGATGTTTTAAAATTCTGCCAGCAATTTTTAAGAGGACTAATGGGTCTTGTAACATATATGCACATTATATTAAATGCTTGCCCCAAACTTGTTTGATGTGTATCAGTATTATTACGTTGCTCTAAGATGTTTAAGAGCAACGTTTGATAAGGCTACATAATTTATTTAGAAAAACATCTTTGTATTATTCATTTACGCCCCTGGACAACATCCATATGCTAGTGCTAGCTTAGAGCTTTGCAAATGGACATTTTAACATCGACAGTAGGTCAAAATGGTACTAAATAATTCCAAAGTGGGAATGACATATAAAAATATATAAAATCCATTATATATACATAACCTGCTAAAGTGCTAATACATAGTGCAAATCTAGGCCACATTCTCATAAAGTGATGTCAATATGCTTTTCTTTTCGTTCAGACATGTAAAACACATTACATTAAAACTTTAGTCGTTTTATCTTATGTCAAGGTATTAGGTACATGCAATATAATTCTGGTACCAGTGTATCATGTAAGAGTAAGCAATTCTTTTCCCCTCTCTCTCATCTTTTTATGTATACACCTGTATATCCTCATCATGTAATAACGTGCAAGTGCATCATATAGCCACGATAAAAACACAAATTCTACAATATATACATATTCGATAGTAAAGTGCAAGTGCAGTCTAAAAACCATTTCATTACCATGATGGTACCCACTCTTCATGTGTGGTCCAGATTTTCACATAAATGAGAAAGTGACATAGTGCTCATTTCTTATGTAATTATGAAGTCCTATGAAGTACCTTAATACATGTATACACAACATTTGCAGTTATTCTACTATCTCTTAATTTATAAAGCACATTATATTAAATTACATATTTCGCCATAAATCGCTAAGAGTTCTCCATCTCAATGTGTGTAATCAAAATAAGAATAAAAAATAGCCAAGGCATGCCAGCAGTACTTATCAAACAAAGAATGAGTAGGAAAAAAGGGAAAGGCAAGAGAAAATAATAAATAAAATAGACTCAAGGAAGGGAACGTAGAACGCAAAGACAAGCAACGAAGAGGAAAGAAGAAAGAGAAGAGGGAAGGGGCATTGTCAAGACCATTTAGACCCCCAGAAATGTGTACAATTATTCGTCAATATTGTGACTCATTGGGTATTTACTTTCAAAATCAATTATATATTTTGTTTCTTCTTGTCGTAGAATTTTTTCACTGTCGCCTCCTCTTGGGCCAGTTAAAACTTCTTAGGGTTGCCATTATGGAACTCTGAAAAGTGTTTAGCAATGGGATATGAGTAGTCCTTATTAAAAATTGCCCTTATGTGTTGCAGAATACGCACTTTTAGTTTGCATTTTGTGCTACCCACATACCATTTGAGGCATGGGCACATCAGGACATAAACAACCAGCTCGGACTCACACGAGATTTTGCCCTTAATTTGTATAGATGTCTTGTGGATGGGATGGATATAACTGCTACAATTAAAAGCATATTTACAAATTTTGCATTTACTGCATTTAAAAAAAACATCCGATCCCCCAGAGAGCCAATTTCTGCCTTTGTGTGTATTATCTGAAGCCATATAGCTTTGCACTACTAAGTCTTTGATGGTCACGCTCTTACGAAAAGTTATATCTGGGCGTTCTGGCAATAAGTTGCCTAAATCTTTGTCCACTTTTAGAACTTTCCAATATTTGTGATAATCTTCTTTATATTGGGTGCATGGCTTTCAAAGGTTAAAATCAGTCTGGTGGTATTTTCTTCTGCTGTGTTGTTCGCATCTGATTTTGACATTGTCAGCGGGTCTTGACTGTTCATATCCCAAACTTTAAGATAAGATTTCTCGATGACTTTCTTTGGGTACCGTTGTTGTAAAAAGTTATGGGCTGTAGTTTGGCATGCTAGGTCGAAATCATTAATGTCACTACAATTTCGCCTAATGAGAATAAACTCGCCATATGGGATACTCCACAGGAGACTTTTTGGGTGGGCACTGTTTGCATGTAGAGGGATATTAGCACCCGTAATTTTCCTGTGAAGCTCATATCCAATCTTCTGTCCCACAATTTTGACATTTAAATCTAGAAATACAATCAAGTTCATGCTATGTTATTCTGTAAATCGTAGATTTAAAGGAATGGTTCGGTCAACATTTTTTATTGCCCCTACGGGTCGGCCATGTGTTTTTAAGCATAAGTCGCTCGATTTTAGAAAAATTTCCTATGGACCTTACCCGAGTTTTCGTCCATTAAACGCACGCGAAAACAGGCATCAGGGAGCTGCCATTTTGTGATAATCCTATCATTTCCCCCATCGCCCTGTCTGACCTGCTTTTGCGGCACTAAATCATATCCCCCGCCCCTGAGCCTGTCATCAGCAGATGCGTACCGCCCATTTCACAACGCCAAAGCACGTCTTGTGTCAACATTCGCTGCGCTTCAGCTAATGACGTGTCGCCATGAAAATGACAGGACGCCTCTTTCCTCAATAAGTATAAACAGACAGTTTCACAACACACAGCAGCAGATTTTCGATTCCATTCCTCTCTCTGTGTTACTTTGAGTATTCTGTGACTCGTTTCTGTGTTCTGGTCAGCTACCTTCGTTGCTTGTAGCCCGTGTGAACAGATACCAGTACCACCGCTATAAATTATTTTAGTTTGTTTAACACACAATGGCTACAATAATGCCCTACATGTACGAGCCCGAGTATACCGAGGAGGAACTACTGGAAAGGGAAACACGCGTAAACGATGGGTCTTCGGACGGCAGTTGGGAGGACGATTCAACAGCTGAAGAGCCTGGACCTAGTCGCATGGACGGTGTTTCCACCTGGTGCACATGCAATCGGTGGAAGCTAATGCCAACCGAGGACGAGAACTGCTGCTGCTGTGAAAACTCGGGTTGCGTGGCCTACATTTCGGAAGGCGAGCCACGACCGCAATGCATCACCGAGCTGCCAGACTTCAGGACAGCCTGCCTCACACGGTCCATGTTGAGGATAATGATGGTGCTTATGCATGAACTTCGCGCAACTCTTCATCCTCGTAATCCGAGTAACGAGTAAGTATACTCTGCTTGTCATGCCACTCCTATTTCATGGTCTTCTACTATATCCAAAATTACATATAGATATCATTGTAACGCATGAAAGTCGTTCAATAGTGTTCAGTGTCCAGATAGCATTTGTCCGAGCAGAATGCCATTAGTTACAAGAATTGTAATTGACAACAAATGTTTATTAAACTTATCTTGGTCATTTAAAAACAGTTTGTTTCATTCCTTTTCACAGGTGGTACAGGCTGGTGGCCTATCGTTCCTTTACATGGTGGCTTCACGGGAGGCTCGGACACCGTGTTCGACGAGTAATACCCGCCTGTGCCGTTCGTGCCATAAGAGAAACGCTCCCAAGTGACAGCAGTCAGTACAAGGGATTTTTTCTCACTGTGCTGCAGCCTCACCTGTACAATGTGTAAAGTCTTGTATTTTTGTGTCATCAAAATAAGATACAAAATAAAACACCACATATATTTTAACAACGGTTGTTTCGATTTTTTAAATGAATCAAGTGTGTCTCCATTCAAGGATGGACGTCAGACATCTGTGCTCCGAATGGGTGAAGGTTAGGTCACTGTGAAACAGGGTGGTCACTATCTAAGCTAACATAATATATTCTCAATAATGCATGCAGGTATTGGGGACACGTTTGTGGAGATGAACGAGCTATGTGCTTAGTTCAGGCTGGTTCACATGCAGGACAGTGATCGAAGAGGAAGAGTGATGTGTTACATTTATTAGCTGTTGCAAATACCTCTGGAGTTTTCCAGTCAGAGTGGGAACGAGGGTGGGGGCCATGTGCTGTGCGCAGTGAGGCCTGGTCACCAAGATGGATTGGAAAGGGGGTACAAAAATGGATGCCCCGTGTCCTGCTCAGTGGTCCCATCTACGCAAATGTCAACCAAAGTTAACATCACATAAGGGCAAGGGGCGAACCCACTACTGGAGGCACTTGGTCCGAGTTTCTACTGAGAAGTAAAGGATGAGAGGGGCCTGATGGTCCCTCGCTCCCACACACTTGCCTGCATGCCCACCGGCCCATCCATCCCACCCCCTCTATCAAAGGCGGTCGGTTCGCACCCGGGGATGAGCGCTGGCATGGGAGGCTGTCACGGGCGCAAACGGCCAAGGTGCCAAACAGCATGTACAATTCAAAAGGTATCCCACGCCCAGGGGCCATCGCTCGCATGGCCTCCTCAGACCCCGTGTCTCCAGGCAGGTCTCCCCTGAGGCAGGCCGCCCCCTGCAATCCACATAATACCACGACATACACACGTCATTCATTCACAAACACACCCCTGTTTCTAATACTTTATAAACCACTTGATATGTCTCATGAGAACATCTTTGTGCTTTGCAAATCAACTCCTGAACCTTCTACCTGAGAAGCACTGAGATCTATGCTAATCTGCTCGTCGTCGTGCTATCTGTGACCGCTTCGAGCAAACTCGTCAGTGTGCTACCTGTGGCCATCTACCTGTTCTCCTGCAACATACTGCTCGGCATGCTGAATCCAACAGTTTGTTGGTCAAGGTAAGGCCATGTATCCTAGTCATATTTCGGTCATTTTTACATTTCTATCTATTTGCGATTACAGTACCCAATAGAGCTATGGTCATTGGTCTCATTGCTATTCACTTGAGTTTCAATTGTTATGCTATCAATAGATCTGTTTATTTTCATCTGTGTCAATTGTCATCGAATTGCATCCTTCGGGGTCCAGTCTATAATGTAAGCATGTTTCCTTTTCGTGCAAGACAGAACATCCAAGGGACGTGTCACATGTTCAGAGTTTAGTCACATAATTTAAAAAAAGTCTGTAACTTATGCAAATACTAAGCCGCACATGATGAACTGGTATAGTTCCGGCGACCAAAAAAAACCTTGCATTGAGCATGGTATGGTTCATTTACTTTTTTATGACATTTTTATTCATCAAGGTTTTATAATAATCTTGATATTTACTTTTCAGAATTTTCAACACTTCCTGCCTGTTCGATTAGCGGTTGCCCTTCGAAGACCCATGCTAAATCTGAAGGCACTACAATGCATGTATTCCCGAAAACTGTTGATCGAATAAGAGAATGGGTCAGACATTGCGGATATCCACTGGATGAGCTGCAAAGTAGAGTCCAACAAGTCTTAGAGGACAAGAGGGGTGATCGATACCGCATCTGCAGCCGGCACTTTTCCTCGAACATGTATGCCACATCTTGGGTAACAAAGAAGAATAAACGGAGAACGACACGAAAATTGCTGGCAAACGCTATTCCAACTCTATTCGTCCACATTCCGCCACTGGTGAGTCAAGTGTCCGGATTTTGCTTTAGGCCTTGTGGTAGTGTGTAGGTAGCCGAATGGATTAATTGAAATTTTAGGTGTTGTGTCCCTTGTAATACTCCCTTGTAATACTTTCGATATTGATATGAGTGTGTAGCTTTTTGAATAATGACATTTATCAATAAATTATTTTTCGATTTTATAACCCCCAAAGGAAATCTATTTATGGGCACAGGGAACTGTACTATATTGCGCATTTTCAATAGCATTATTCTCAAGTATTCTATCGGTTTACATGGCAATTTTTTAATATTTGCATTTCATCATCAAACAATAATTTACCTTTACAACTGCTTGACTATCCACTGAATCTGAAGCAAGAACATTCTACATCCCTGACGTGCCCTCAGTTATCAACCATTATCAGGTAATCATACTTGGCTATTCCGCTACAGACTTGTTTTATGCATGTCAAGAAATAGTTTTTATGTATCGTGTGATTATTTTACAAATTGTTTGGTTAGTGCTTTCCAATTGATATACACCTTAGTTGTCGTCCCCTGGTGTTTGTTTTCAGTTATAATTAGTGTTATCCATACTAATGCAAGTACTGTCTTTCAGGGAGATGCTGAAGCGTCCACCACATTGACAACAGCCCTAGATGTTCTTCAGCAGCACGAGGTATGGATACTGACAGCTCCATCGACCATGATCATCAGGACTGGAACACTTGTCATTTGATTATTCTACACCATGTTTCATTTGTGGTTAGCCATTGATATGTACCTGTGCGGTCGACCCCAAGTGTGTGTTGAGTTTTCAATATTGTAATCCTTACTAATGCAAATACTATGTTTCAGGCAGTTGTTGAAGCGTCAACCCACGCACTTGATGCGGAGCCTGACATTCAAGTAATTCCAGGGGAAGTGGAAGCGGGACCAATGCGGATACGAATCGGCGCAACAGCTTTCGGAAGTGCGCACCACATTTACAACATCCATAGATATTCTTCAGCAGCACGAGGTATGGATGCTGACAGCTCCATGGAGCGTGATCATATAATGTGATTCCATTAGCTATACTTTCTTCCCTATTAACGCAAGTACTGTGTTTCAGGGAGACGATGGAGCTTCCACTACAATCACAAGATCCCATTTAGATGATGCAGATGTAAAGAAATCGGAGAAATAAGTAGATTAAATCTGATCATATTTAAATATTCCTTCATTCTTTTAGACAATGCAACATTTGTGGTTATCTCTTTATATGTACCTGTGCCATCGACCCCAAGTGTGTGTTATGTTTACAATATTGAAAACCATACTAACGCAAGTACTGTGTTTCAGGGAGTTGCTGATGCCTCCTCTTCAGTACAATCATTTGTGGCAGTCCATGCAGAGCCAGAGGTATGGATACTGACAGCTCCATCGAACTAGGTCATCAGAGCCCAAATACTTGTCGTTTGGTTGTTCCACACAATGTTTAAATCGTGTTTGGCTATTGAGATGTACCTGTGTGCTCGTCCTCACGTGTGTTTTATGCTACCAATATTTTGATACACAGTAATGAAAATACTATGTTTCAGGGAGTCGATGGAGCCTCATTCCGTGCTGTCTATGCGGATACAGAAAATATAGTCGTTGCAGCGCAAGAGGAAGGGGAGACATGTGGATACGAATCGGAGCAACAGCGTGCAGATGTTGAAGGTCGAGTCAAAAAAGTTACAAAGAAAAGAAACAAAAATAAGGTTAGTTACAAACAGTTTATAACTTTAGAAAATTTTTTGTGCTGGGGACTATTTTATGTTTTTTTCCAGTCAATTGTACTATACTTTAGCTTGTGTTTAAACTGAACATTCCTTTTCCAATCTGTCCTCTAGTTACCCGTGGGTGTCCGAACTATACATACACAGTGAAGCGAATGAGAGATGTTGCTTGCCAGACCATTTACACTATGGAGTAACTATTAATTCAGACGCCGCGTGTTGAGACTAGAGATGCTCATGTCCAATGGCCAGAACATGAAATGAATGTGTCTGGAGAATCCAGTAAAGTTGTAAAGGACCATTGCTACAGTGCGACCGCACCACCACAACAACATGATACTGGATGCATTGAAGATAGCTCTGAAATAGTCGCAGATCAATTTACACAATCTACACCCACCAAAAAATTGCCACCAAAAAAGCTGTCGACATTGTTGTGTTCTCCCATCAATTTTGAAGTAGCAGATGTTGAAATGACAGAGAATGAACCAGCAGCAGCATTCACCGTTGCATCAGAACTTGATAGCAGCGATATTTCTTTCAAATGTGATGATATGTCCTCAACGTCACAGGCCGAAACAACTTTGACGCAGGATGACAGTCTAATGAAAGAGGGCAAATACATAGTATTCGACAGTTGTTTGATGGATATTATAAGTATGCTGAAATGTGGGCATTCCGTCAGAGGGAAAGTATGTGGGAAGCCATTGATTCATGTGACTCGTCTAAAACAAGGCAATAATGTCACAATACATGCCGCCTGTAGATTAAATCATACGTTCTCATGGTCTGCACAACCGATGCTGGGGAAACTGCCAGCAGGCAATCTACTGTGTGCAGCTGCATCACTTTTTAGTGGCTCCAGTTTTAGAAAGTTAGAGTTTTTCTTTCAGTTTGTGGGACTCCATTTCATTTCAAAAACGCAGTACTACAAATAACAACATGATTATCTGTTTCCGGCCATTAGTGATGCTTGGAAAATTGAACAATTGTCTCTAGCAAGTACATTCGAAGGCAAAAGATTCAGGCTAGCCGGCGATGGACAGTGCGACAGCCCTGGATTTTCTGCCAAGTACTGCACCTACCACTTTCAGGACATGGATAGTAAGAAAATTGTGAGTTCGGTGGTCGTGCAGGTAACACAATGTACATCCTCAGTGGCCATGGAGAAACTAGGATTTAAAAAATCTGTGGAATATCTACAATCCAGGGGAATGTACATCGACCTCAGAGCCACGGACAGACATGTTTCAATTGCCAAGATAATGAGAGAGCAGTTCCCACATATTAAACATCAATTTGACGTATGGCATCTTGCTAAATCAATCAATAAGAAAATCTCGGCTGCAGGGAAAAAAAAGGTTTGGAAAGTATTTCAGAGTGGTCCCAGTCTATCAGCAACCATCTTTGGTGGAGCTCCAAAACTTGTGAAGGGTCAGTGGAAATACTACTTGAAAAATGGCGGTCACTGATGCACCACTGTAACAACGTGCACCGCTGGTCAGAAAACCTACATTTCCACCGATGTGAACATGGCCCTTTGTCCCCGGTGGAGGCACGGAAGAAGAAGTGGTTGAATCCATCTTCACCGACACACAAAGCCATTGAGAAGATTGTTTTCGATAAAGCTCTATCAAGAGATTTGAGGGGACTGACAGAATTCTGTCACACAGGAGGTTTGGGGGTGTTCCACAATATGTGCCTAAAGTACAGGCCAAAGCGCTTGCATTTCAGCATACAGGGCATGAGACATAGGACTCTACTTGCCGTCTTGGTCCATAACGAGAATCTCGGCCGTGAACAATCTAGGACTACTGGTAATGTAAGGATGCCTCGCTACACTAAGGCCTTTTCAAAAAGAAGTAAGCAATGGGTGATCAAACCAGTCTATGAGGAAATGGAGTTCGACTTTGTCAAAAGCCTTATTGTTGCTGTATTAGAGAAGCACAGATATGGAATTTTGAACGTTTCTGTGCAGAGCACTGATCCATTGCCACCCAACATTGCCACTGTGCCATGTCCACCCAAAGGACAGCTGGTTGTGAAGTACAAATCCCGGTTTAAATAATTGTAATACGATTGTCTTTTTGTAAATAAATGTTATTGTGCAGTGTACATACAAAGTACGCTAACCCTAACCCCTACCTTCACCATCCTGGGTGGCGAACAACCTGGGTGTCATCTTTGAATTCTCTCTCTATTCACCTCATATTGCTGGCCTTGTCTATATGTGTATGTATATATTTTTGTTGATGTAACTAATTTTCGCAATCTCATGTAAAAAAAAAAAAAAAATCTCACTTTCAACTCAACTCCTCGGGTACTTTATACTTTCCCTGACCTTCCCCAAAAAAATTAAAAGTCTCAATAGTTATGGTTCTTTGGGGCTTCAAAGCTCGCAGACAACGAGGACAAAATTGGGGGCCTTAGAACGCGCCAAGCGAGCCGTTGCAGATGGGAGAGAAGCCAGTTCGCATTTGCACATTGAGGCGCAGTACATAGATGGATTCGAAACTTCAAGTTCTCACAGATGGCTTTACTACGGGATGTTGCAAAGAAAGAATGTATGCTCATTTCTAGTGAAGGTCAGCGGCTTTGATTTTCAGCTCGCGCCCTGAAGAAGCCCACAACTCGCACTGGCAGTATAAGGATCTATTGTTTTTTGACCTTGAGAGATAGGGACCATGCCGAAAGAACTTCATTTGGGGGGGGTGCAATAACGTAAGAGACGATAAGGCAGAAATTTCTGAAACTAGACCGAGTTTCATGTTAGTTCAGTATACGAAAAATCGTTGTCAAGAGCACAGTGGGATTTACGGACTGCATTACGGACTGCATTACGCAGAGACACAATGGAAATTGCAAATATAATGTAAGTAACTCTATAGACGCTTTTATACCGGAATGAAGAATTAATGAATGTATGCATGAATAAATGAATGAATGAAGAGCTAGGAAAACGTTTGTGGGATCGTCCTTGTAGCGGGCACATGGGCATGCAGGTCCGCATTCCACACGCATGTAGACAAACAGTCGTTTCTCATTGTGTGTTAACCTTGATTTATTTCGTTACTTTTCGCATTGATTTTAGGGCCGAACATACTCCATTGCACTATCCTTGAAAGCAAAAAGTTTCAGCTCGGCCGTAATAAATAAAATGAATAATATTAATAAAGATCGGCTGGCGAGACTAATTATACATTTTATGTTTTCAAAACAGGTATATCCTTCCCTACTGCTACTGCCACCAGTTTCAGACCCTGGCAGATGATTTTTTCAACCGCCAGCTGCAGCTTCTTGTAAACAACTGCACCACTTTGATGATTTTATGGGACGATCACCAAGGGCCCATATGCCCTTACGCGGTACTAGCGGCTAGAAGCAACATATCAACCTTTACGCTGGCCTAGTGCCTACTTGATGGAACAGCCTTGCGGTTCAACGTGCGACCAAAGTGCTTCTTTTAACGAAAACCAACACCCTGTGTACCATAAAGAAACAGCGCGTGACTCACAATAAACTTTTACGGATTTGCGGATAGAGATAAAAGAAAATAAATGGCATTCCGAGTTCATATGGCAATTGCTGAATATTCTATAAACATTGAATGTCAAATATATGTACTTTACCAAATGTACCGTGTTGCTGTTTGATTTTAAAGTACAGTTTCATATTCCGAATTGTGGCACGCTGTGTTGTGAGTTGATCTGTGTTGGTTTCCGGGTTCTGTGTGAAGTCGCGTAGAAGACGACTGGGCGCGTTTGCCTACGCAGCACAGAAACGTCACAGAGAGAGGCGGGGAATATGAATGTTTTGATAATGTCAGGCTCAGGGGCGGGGGATATGATTTAGTGCCGCAAAAGCAGGTCAGCCAGGGCGATGGGGGAAATGATAGGATTATCACAAAATGGTAGCTCCCTGATGCCTGTTTTCGCGTGCGTTTAATGGACGAAAACGCGGGAAAGGTCCATAGGAAATCTTTCTAAAATCGAGCGACATAGGCTTAAAAACACATGGCCGACCCGTAGGGGCAATAAAAAATGTTGACCGAACCATTCCTTTAAGTTGCTAATGTTCAGAAGTTTCACGAATTCGCACCAGGATTGTGCTGTACCATTCCAGATGATAAATAGGTCGTCTATGTAGCGTAGCCATAATACTATTTTTTCTGTAAGAGTGTCTTTTTTCTCTGCCCATACCACTGTCTTTTCCCAGCTGCTCATCATAAGATTAGCATAAGATGGCGCAAATGTGGTACCCATTGCGGTGCCTTGGGTTTGACAAAAGACCTCATCATTAAACAGAAAAACATTATTTTCTAAACGGAGTCTCACCATCTCAAGAATCATGGTCGAATGTTCAAGGTAATTCAAGGATCGAGTTTTTAGGAAGGTTTCACAAGCCTTTATCCCATCCTCACGTTGAATTGACGTGTAAAGTGACACTACGTCCATGGTAGCCAATAAATATGTCGGTTCCCGTGGCAGGTCATCAATTTTACATAAAAAGTCTGTAGTGTCTCTTATATAGGATGGTAGCGTGGAGACGAAAGTGCAAAGTATTTAGTCCACAAATCTGGACATGATTTCAAGTAATGAACCGCATAGTGTAACAATGGGTCTCCCTGGTGGTTTAGTGGGATTCTTGTGGACTTTTGGGAGGAAATATATTGTGGGAATAACTGAGTTTTTGGTGAATAAGTATTTCACCATTTCTTCCTCCAAGATACCTGTGCTTTGCCACTTGATTAGGAAATCCCAAATTTTACTCTCCGTTTGTTTAATGGGATTTTTTGTGAGTTTTTCATAACACCTCACATCGTTCAGCTGACGGTATGCTTCTTTTACATAGTCAGATTTATTCATTAGGACTATGTTACAACCTTTGTCGTCAGGTTTTATTATGTATTTGTTCATTTTACATATGTTTGAAAGTGCCTGCCATTGTTTCCAAGATAGGTTATTTTTAGTATGTTTCTGCTTTTTCCTTCTTTCTTGTTTAAGATCATCGGTGACCACACTGGAGAATGCTTCAATATGGGTATTTTGGGCGCTTAGTGGGTTGAACTTGGAGTTGCATTTCAATTTGCTTTTTGATGGTCAATCAGTGCAAATGCCTAGTGTCTCCAAGTCAGATATTTCTGAATTTACAGACTCTGCTTCCAAGGTCGAAACACCTTCTAGTTGTAAAGCGGCCAATGTGGTCAAGGTATCCATATCTGCAATAATGATATCTGTTTGTCCCTCCAAGGCTGGTTTAGGTTTTTTCTGATATGTGTTATTTGCAAAAAACGTTTTTAAACGCAACTTGCGTACAAAACTATCCAAGTCTACTCTTGTCTGCACATAGTCATATCCTGCCAGAGGACAAATGTTTAAACCTAACTTCAAAACTTTAATTTCTTCAGGTGTTAAGACGTGGTCTGATAGGTTGATAATATGTTGCCCATTTAGACTCTGTGAGATGCTGTCATTCATTTTCCAGACCGCAGTGATCTTGGCAGAGGGTTGCTGCTTGAACTCAGGGGCGTTGCTAGGGGGGGGTAAGGGGGCTATAGCCCCTGATCTTTTGGTTGTAGCCCCGGATAGAATCTCAAGAGCTGCATCCAAAAGACTAGCTAGCCCCAAGCCCCAACAGTGCTGACATCAGCTTAGCCCCGGGTCTTTTGCAGACCTAGCAACTCCCCTGCTTGAACTTGTTGCCCCTCTGCCCCTCCTCGTGGTTTATTCCCGCCTTTTCCTCGTCCCCTGGTTACAGCGGTAGTTACTCGTGTTCTTTTGCTGTTTGCACGGCCGTCTTGACACAACAGCCTAATTTCTTCTAAAAAATTGAGGCCTAATGGTAGTTCTTCATCTTCATTCTCCGTGATGTCGCAATCAGAGGTAGAGGCTACCGACTCGTGATTTGCTTCATTTTCAGACTCTGATGGTGCCACTGATTCTTTTACCTTTTGTCTCATATGGTCAAACTGGTGTGCAAAGGTATGTACTCGTCCTTGTTCGTAATTACCTTTGTCCCGTAAAAACCTACGCTGTTTTCTCAATTTGATATCTTCTTCATAAGTTTTTAGCCCATTTTCAATATTTGTTTGTAGTTTTTTTCCCTCTTCAGTCTCCTTAATACTCTTTAACTTCTCTTCAAGCTCCCCGATTTGTGTGAGGATTTTGGTGCTGTCACTTCCAGCATATTTTACTAAGATGCATAAAAATATATTTGAGCATTGATCAGAGGCATCTCCCCATTCGATTAGCATAACGGGATCTTGTTCCTCAAAGGAAGGTATCATTAGAATCCTCAATCCTCGTGGAATTCGCCCCACAACTAAGTAGTTCTGCAGGGAATGTTCTTCCCACCACTTGCTTGTTTCCCTTTTCCATAATTTTTCTAATTCTTTTAATAGGGAAATTTCAGTATTCTCCTTTGTTTTTTCTGTTCTTGCTGTGTCCTTTTCCTTGGCTGACGGTAGAGTTTCATTGAACAGGCAAGCTGCCTGTTCTTTTCTTGCAGCCTCTATACTGGCTTGGGAAGCCATCAATTGTAAATAATGTAGTTTTCAGTGCAATTCCCAAAAGCACTAAAGGTGCAGAGTTCTAAGGTGAAACCAAACAAAGTACATACGAAAATTCCTGTTGTGGTCACTTGATTGCACGGAATAATGTCAGTGCGGTGAGGTGAAAAGAAGGAATTACACACATATGCTGCCAAAAGTGTTCTTATCACAGTAACAGTGAGCGGGTTGCAACACTTACCCCCATGGTGGTTTCCGGCCGCGTCCTCCGACGCTCTCAGGCTCCTTCCCGCACTCCGTACGTCATAGGTGGATCAAAGGAAAAATCCTCAAAGTGTGTTTCCTCAGCTGCTTCCAGGGAGCATAAAAACGCTGCAGGGCGTGTTGGACATCCGAAATGCTCCCGAGTGCTTTTGACCAAATATTCGCCGGTGCTGCTCCACGCTGCAAAGTTCTCAGCGTGTCAATATTTCCCAGTTACAGAGGCACAAAACCTTTGCTTTTTGTAGAGCTGCACTCCCATCATGGAGATTTTGTTTCACCAAAACGCGGCAAAAAATGCCGAAAAAACTGGTGAAAAGCACTCAAAACAAAACTGCTGAACGAAGCTTTCAAAGGTAGAAAAAGCTTTATTTTTAAAATGCAGTTTAAAAAACAGCTTCCCAAAATGTTTTCATGCCAGAGAGGCTGACTGACGCGTTTCGCCACACTCCTGTGGCTTGCTCACAGTAACTCCTCCCTGTGTTGGGAGTCTATTTACACACATGCATACAATTAGCAAAAAGTGAAAAGTGAAAAGGCGACTTAGGCTTGATGTTTTAAAATTTTGCCGGCCATTTTTAAGAGGACTAATGGGTCTTGTAAAGTATATGCACATTATATTAAATGCTTGCCCCAAACTTGTTTGATGTGTACCAGTATTATTACGTTGCTCTAAGATGTTTTGAGAGCAACGTTTGATAAGGCTACATAATTTATTTTCAAAACATCTTTGTATTATTCATTTAGGCCCCTGAACAACATCCATATGCTAGTGCTAGCTTAGTGCTTTGCAATTGGACATTTTAACATCGACAGCAGGTCAAAATGGTACAAAATAGTTCCAAAGTGGGAATGACATAAAAAATCCATTATATATACATAACCTGCTAAAGTGCTAATACATAGTGCAAATCTAGGCCACATTCTCATACAGGAGACCCTGCAAGACAACGCAGCTGTCGTTTTCTCGCCGGAAATGACCAGGCCAGCGATAGCAAAAAAGAGAGCCATCTGGGCCCTGGTGGCCGAGCGCGTCAGCGCGGTGGGGACCGTACCCCGCACCCCACAGCAGTGCAGGAAGCGCTGGGATGACCTTCGCATACGGGTCAGAGCCGTCATCTCTGCGAACCGCAACCTTGCCCTGGGTACCGGTGGAGGTTCGGAATCCCCACTAAAACTCCAACCGTGGGAGGAGATTTGTGCAACCACGATTGGCATGGAAGGCATTGAAGGCGTCGGAGGGATGGAAAGGGGAGTTCCGACATCAGGCGATGAAGGTAGGTGCTTCAAACAAGACATGCCATAGTCACTGCAGTCCATTCATGTGTAGCACAAGGTTGCCCTAGAGTGTAAATGCAACACATTAGCTCCACACTGCCCATAGCCACATGCGAGCACCACGCTGTATACACTGCTGGCACCCACATACCTGCATCCACATTCCACACAAAAAGGAGACAACCTGCATGGCCTGCCTGAAATCTGCCTCATCTACTGACCAGAATCATGTCAATCATTGTCATTCCAAAGTCCGCAGGCCCATCAATAACGCCCTCCCTCCTTTGCTCCACCACAGGCACAGATTCACACCCCGAGGACCAGGACACCCCTGCGGCAAAGAGAGCCAAGAAGGCCAATAATACCATCCCCACACCCTCAACCTCAGCTGCAGTGAGGCAGACCCCACAACAAGCAGAATCCACTGCAAGCAAACCGGACGGGCCACCGGCAAGCACCCCTGTAGGCAGCAGGCCAGCAGCAGCAGCTCCACCTGTACCAACATTGCCTGCCACAGAAGGCACCGGGTCTGCGGCCAGCAGCAACATGGGTGAAACAGCTGCAATTGCTGCATGTTCAGACTCTGACATTGAGGAGCACGAAGTCAGAAGCCCCACTGACCTTCTACATTCTCCTGTTTGTCAAACGCCAGCCCCCATGAGGATCACACACAGGGGCACACAGCGGAAGAGGAGTGGCCTTCTACCCCATGCCCAGTCCTCAGTCCACAGGAGGGGAGCAGCTCCTCCATCACACCACCAGCACTGGGCATGGCCCAGCAGGGGCAGCAGTCCCTCGAGGACATCATAGAACGGCAGCAACAACTGTCCACGATGCTGACTGAGCATGCCGCGGAATGTGTGGGGGCTAGGGCAACCATTGAACAGGCCACGGAGACCCTAAGGGCAGAAGTAGCGCAGAGCACTGCCACCCTGAGGGATGCCATGCAGGCCATGTCTAGGGACATTTGTGGTGAACTTGCCGGGTTGCGTCGTGTGCTCACGGAGCTCACCCACACCCTACAGGATGTGCATGCACGGGGGCAAGCAGGGACATCCTCCGCTGCCAGTTCTGCACACAGCAGCCCCGTCCGACGTTCCGGATGTAACCTGCGCTCCACAGCCAGGGGTGCCCCAGGGGCCGGGAGAGGGGGCTTGAACAGGGGGGAGGGGAGAGGGTGGAGGGGGTGTGTTGGGGTGCGCAGGGGGGAGGGGGTGTGTTGGGGTGTGCAGGGGGGAGCGGGGAGGGGGTGTGTTGGGGTGTGCAGGGGGGAGGGGGTGTGTCACGACGTTTTGAAATACACTTTTTGCTTTTCCGAAATGAAATGTGTGGACATCATCCTGGGTACACCCTCCACCCTCAAAAAACTCGGCCCCAACTACTCCTCCTTTAATATCGACAACAACCAAATCACAACCGCCCACGCGGTTAAAACCCTGGGTTTCTACCTGGATTCCACCCTTTCTTTCAACAAGCAGGTCAATGCGATGGCTTCAGCAACCGCCTACACCTAAAAATTGATAAGAGCAGGCAAACCCTTCCTATCAAACGATAGCTGCATCACACTTGCGAGAGCGCTCGTGCTATCAAAACTGGACTACTGCAACTCACTGTACATTGGGGCTAACAAGGAAGTCATCAAAAGAATCCAAATTCTGCAGAACAACGCGCTCAGAGCAGCACTTCGCATTCCTAGGAGAGCCCACATCACCGCACTCAGACGAGCTAACAACTGGCTCTCTACGCAGGAAAAAATCCAACTAAAAGTTGCCTCTTTGGTCCACAAATGCCTTAACAACGCCGCACCGCAGTACCTATCTGCCAGATTCACCAAACTAAAACCAACAAGACTTACTAGATATGCTAACTCCAATAACCTATCCATACCTAGAGTCAAACTGACTAAAGTCGGTGGCTGCAGCTTTCAGGTTAAGGCAGCTCAACTCTGGAACGCCCTACCATCCACCTTAAAGTCTGACCAACCCTACCCCACCTTCAGACACAACCTTATAACGTGGATCAAAAACGCAGACACACCTTAGATCTTCTACTGCCTGGACCTACCCAAGCCTAGGAACTCCTGTTTAGGACTGTAAATACATGCTTCTACATTCTTTACATTCTGTATATTTTTGCATATATTTCTGTATATTTTGCATATATTCCTGTATTTTTTGTTGTATATTATTCTTGCTGCTCTATTTGACCATGTAATCCTGTAACAAAGCTTTGAGCTGTCTTATAAAATGCGCCCGGTTACCCTTGGGTCTGGTGCGTAATATAAATAATAAAACAAACAAACAAACAAACAAACATATGTGTGCTTTATTGGTGTACAGTCCACAGTGTGCATGTCCCAGAGACACACAGTGCCCCAAGTGCAGTCTCCATGTGATACACACCAGCCGTGTGTGCTAGAAGCAGTGGTCGATGATAGTTTGGCGCTTTGCACGCCCCTCCTGTGCATCGCCTTCTCCATGGGGTGCCGCCCCATCTGCACCCTCCTCATCCTCATCGTCAGGTGGTTGCAGTTCTGCGTCAGGGGGCAGGGGCACATTCCGTCTGACGCACATATTGTGTAGCATGACACATGCCATGACGATCTATGCCACCTTCTCATGGCGGTACAGGAGTGCCCCACCAGACCTGCTGAGGCATCGAAACCGTGCCTTCAATAGGCCGAATGTCTGCTCAATGACCACACGGGTACGTGTATGTGCACGGTTGAAGTCTTCCTCGTGCTGGTTCTGTGGGTTCCAGACTAGTGTAAGGAGCCACCTCTTCAGGGGATAGCCTGCATCACCTGTATGTAGGCGAGAATGTATGTGTCAGTCATGACGTCTGATCAAGAACATGATGTGCCACCATGGCTTGCATCCAACTGTTACTTTGGCTCACTTCTACATGCACTAATTAATTCACACAATGCAACCAGTATATGCTCATGGCTCCCGTGGCCTGTTTTGCATGCCATCACCCAATGTATGCAGAGGGGTTGAGGGCATTGTGAGTGCCTATCCACTGTGTCCGTTCATGCCGTTTGGTTAGTTGGCCTGGCACATGTCCTGTGATGGCAATGCGCACATCATTGCAACATTGCTGTGGGCCTCATCATGACCCCAGTGAGCAATGCTGATGTAGACAGGGACATTTTGGGGGCCCTGCTGTCTGTGTAATGGTGTGTTGATGTTTCTGTCCGTCATGCGCCTCCTTCGTGGGCAGTTATGGGGGACAGGCCTATCGGTTGATGGTGTTTGGTGACGTGCATGTAGGTGCTTTTCATTGTTGACAATGTGGTCTGATTTGGTAGAATGCACTTGCAGATGGTTGTGTCATGGTTGGGACACAACCTCATTCACATGGTAGGGCTGCATACATTGGGTATTGGCTTTACTGGTGTTGTGTGGAGTATGGGTTGCTTTAGGGTATCCTCTGTCTCCGTTCTCTCTGCTACTCACAGCCAGGTGGAGTATGCATCATTCCCCCCCCTTTCAGCTAGGTGGAGTATGCATCATTCCCCCCCCCTTTCAGCCAGGTGGAGTATGCATCATCCCCCCCCCCTTTCAGCCAGGTGGAGTATGCATCATCCCCCCCCTTTCAGCCAGGTGGAGTATGCATCATTCCCCCCCTTTCAGCCAGGTGGAGTATGCATCGGTACGTCATTCACCTACCCACTTCACATTTCCATGGTCATGACATTGGACTCACCGAGTAGCCAGGATCTTGGGCCTGCATGTCGCTCCATGTAGCGTGGTATTGTGGAGTTCCTCAGGACCATAGAATCATGGGTTGATCCGGGGAATCGGGCACAACAATGTGTGATGATCTTGTTGGAGTCACAGACCATTTGCACGTTGATTGAGTGGAACTGTTTCCGGTTGCGGTACGGTACCTCCATGGCACGTGGAACCACCAATTCCACATGGGTGCAGTCGATGGCACCAATGCAACCAGGTATGCCGGCTAGTGCATGGAAACCCACTTTGGTGTTTGCAATCTCCTGGGCAGTCCGTGGTAATGAGATGTGGTCGTCTGTGTGCTTGAGGAGGGCATCGAGCACTTGGATGAGTGTTCGTGAGAATAATGGTTGTGAAATGCCATGCAAGTGCCCCATTGTGTGCTGGTAGGTGCCTGTGGCCAGGAAGTGGAGTACAGACACTACCTTCAGTCGGGGTGGGATGGCGGTTGGAGTTTCTATCATGCTGACGATGTCGTTTGTGTCATGTCTACGATGGCGGTGATGGTGTCCTGGTCCAAACGGTACAGGGTGTGGATCTGCTCAGCAGTGAGGTTGAATGGATTGGCTCTGATGCGTGGGATTGGGGGCTGCCTGCGTGGTGGCACTGGCTGTGCTGGTGGGGCTTGCTGGGCCTGCCTTGCCCTCCTTCTCCTCCTGCGTCTCCTCTGTGCTGGCTGTTGTTGTTGTTGCTGTTGTAGCACTTGCATTGCTATCAGGTCCTCCAGCCCCAACATTGCTAGTCGTATTGGTATCATTGTGGAGTGTGACTGGGTGTGGCAAGGGTTGGGGTGTGCTCTTTTTGTACTTCCTGAGTCTGTATTGCCTTCACCTGTGCTGTTTCTGTGCACCTGTGGCAGCTGCATTCACTTTACATGGCCCTTTATGGTTGGTTCGCGATGGCGTAATTAGCACCATGGCGGTAAGGTACTTAACGGGCTGGGTGATGGTGTTAGGTGCATGTCCGCTTGGGTCGGCATTCACGTACCTTTCCGCCATGGCGCTAAGTATGGTGTGGGAGGTCGCGTGCGTGCGCCCTTGGCGCAGTTAGCGGCAGCGTTAACTACGATGCCGCTAATGGCATCGTAGTTAACGGTCACGGGTCATGATCGGACCTATCGGAAAACGATGGCGGTAACCATTTACCGCCATCGTTTTTCACTTAGCGCCAGGGTCGTAATGAGGCCCACTACATTAAAACTTTAGTCGTTTTATCTTATGTCAAGGTATTAGGTACATGCAATAGAATTCTGGTACCAGTGTATCATGTAAGAGTAAGCAATTTTTTCCCCCTCTCTCTCATCTGTTTATGTATATACCTGTATATCCACATCATGTAATAAATATAAATATTGGAGTCAGTAGAAGATGGATGTTCCCACTACGTACGATAGCAGTGCCAAGCAAAAGAAGGAAGGCCGCTTTTCCCAGTTTACAAGGATGGTGCAGTTAGAAAACAAGTGAATTACAGGCGAAAACTCAGAAAAGCGAGGTTGGATGAGCCAAGAAACCAAGGCCTTATCAGACTGGGGTGAGCTGACATTGGATACAAATCACGTGAAAGAACTAAGCTCCTGTTTAGAAGGCGTGGACGGAAACAAGAAGACGTCAGAGATCTATTAAAGAATAGCATTTTAATATACTGAAAGCTCAATTTCATGGTCTTCAGTCACGTGGGGAGGAGAAGTCGGACGAGAATGATGGTCACACCTACGTACGAGGGCAGAGTGTGCCTTCACTCCCCTGAATTCTTCAGTATCAAGGAACATTTCCAAGGACGAGTTCAAAGCCCTAATTGACAGCAGACCACTGACGTGATGATGGATGGTCATGTTAATTGGTGGGAAGCTATGGTTAAGACTAGCTTACCTGCACCAGGGCGCTCAGCCTGTGTGCTGCTAAATAGGTTGGGAGGGTACTAACAGAGGTTAGAAAGTAACCAATGATAGGGGACCACATGATCAAGGGTCCTATAGTTGTGTAGCCAATTAGACGTCGTATATTTAGTGACGGTCATAGTGACATATTTCAGGTAAGGGCTTAGTTGTCCCACCTGATGTTAAGAAGCCTATCACTTTATTTCACTGCCCAAACAAGTATGGATCGTATACCTAGATGATCCGTTTAGACCCTCTCACATTCACCCATAGGTTTTTAGGTTTTGCCACGTAGGGTGACGTTAATGATATGCAGATTAACATCATCAATGACGAATATTTACTATAAAAGTGTGATTTTTTATTAAATGCTTTGAGATCGTAGTGACAGATGTCTGCTGATGTCCATTGTACTCCCTGTTTTAGAAAATTGATATTAAAACAGTTATCCTTTTGCCAACTACCGGAGTTGTTTCAATTATTGATGTTTGAATAAAAATCTGCATCCCCCATCTATCTCAAGGCTATTGCTATCTCATCTTAAAGGGCTGGAAGGTCCAGTACACATGGTAGTAGAGATTTGATGGTTAGATAATCCATTTAGATAAGTAAGCTTTTGAGGTCCCGGAAATATCACACAACCTCTGCCATTTGGCTGAAAGGACATGATGCTCCCTGTAGATATCGATTTTTATAATAACGCAAAGTTTTGCAAGCCAGCTTAGGCGGGTCCCCTTTCTTTCATGCATAAACCCCTCCCGGCATACACAGGAAGCTGAACGGATGGAAAGTTGAAGAGGCTACTGAGGAGGCGTGCCATCCCGACATTCAGAAGTTGAAAGATTCGAATGGTGAGTACAAAACTGAGCGAGGTGGCAAACGAGTGAATGGGCAGTGGGTGAAGAAAGTGATAAAAGGGAAAACGAGTAACGGAGGGAGGTAGTGTTAAATATTGTGTAAAAATTGACTTGAGGGGAGGCCAAGTCATTTAAGGGAAAATTGTGAAGAGGAGCTACAATAGAAAGTACACCTAGTGCCTACATTTTAAAGAACGTAACAAAAGGAACAGCACCTAAAATCCCATAGAGGAAGGTGTAGGAGATGGGTTCGGTTAAAGACGAACTTAATGAGGGCTGATCACACTCCATATGGGGTATTTTTAGAGGCAGAATTCGTCTTATGAGAGAAGACGAGAAGTATATGTGGCCAGCTGAGTGTGTTTGTCTGTCTTTTTTATGTGATTGTATAAAAAATGATGAAAAAATAAAATGAAGTTGAGTAAAAATGCAAGAGTTGTTAAGGACTAAGCGCATATTCAGAGAACTTGAGTTCATTATATTTTTAGCAGATTAAAGTAAAAAACGAAATTATGAAAGGTTTTGAGTTTGTGATGATTGGTGCTCACTCACATTGTTTGACTGTATAAAAAAGCATTAGCATAAATTTGCAAAGAGTAAACAGTGAGTATTGATAGTCAAAGAGTGACGTGTCAAAATGGAGGATATTACTCCGCTTATACATCTTTGCAAGCAATTGCCAAAACACGCACCCAAGCTTAGACAGTATAGTGCGGAATGGGTTAAAGGAACCGTGGACAAGATGTTCATGTCATGGCCAGAAGGGGGATCACTATTGAAGGCAGTCATGCAGCACATGACGACATATTTGCATGCTACATATACGGGGAAAAAGTTACCCAAACGATTAGTGATCTTAGAGCTCTGGAAGATGTACCAGAAGGAGAAAGAAGATCTGCCTCCTGTAGATTGGATACTTAATATATGCACAGAGGGGGTGAAGAGCCTTCCGCTCCACCCGCCGCACCTGAAGCAGATGGCGATAGTAAGAAAGATGAAGGGCTATACCCATTAATGGAGCTCATGGCAGCAAAAGGGTATAGTATCCCAGTATATGATTTGCCTGCACAAAGCAGCGACGAAGGCCTGGAGAAAACCACTGAGAGAGATGTAATCGCTAAGGTCCAGAGGGACAAGGAGAGATGCGATAAGGAAAAAAGTGATCCACCAAGTACATCTCTAGATATAGGATGAGAAATAAAGAGTCGGAAAGGAGAAAAAGATAAGGCTGATGAGTTAGCGCTTACACAGCACGAATGAATGGGTGGTCAGATTTTGCTCAAACTCAATGGTAAGAGCATTGATGACGTAAGGCAAAGGGAAGATCAAGATGATCAGGACAAAAAGGATAGGGAAAGAGAGGAAAGATTAAAAGATGATAGAACAAAAAGAAAGGATAGACAGAGATGAGAAGGGTTGTACCAAGAGAAGCAACTGAGAAAACAGGAAAGAGCAGAGGTACAGAGAAAATATGATAACAGGCAGATGGCGATCGAAGAGCGAGAAAGATTAGAAAGGAAAAGAAGGGAAGCAGAGGAACAAAAATGGAAGGATAAAAGAATACAAAGACGAAGAGATAAAGAAATACAAAGGGCAAATGAGAGAAGGGACATGGAAAGGGAAGAAGAAGATAGGGTAAGGGAAGAAGCAAGGAAGAAAAAGCAATTTGATGATGAAATGGAACGAAAGAGAAGACAGAGAGAACACAATCTTGACCACATGGAAAAGGAGGTAATGGATCCTAATCCAGTAGTGTCATGGGAGGATTTAGAAGAGTTCTTCCCAGAACATGAGCCAATAGCAGGTCCGTCCAGAGCAAATCTGGAGGATGAGTTTGACTCTCGAAGTATTGGAGAGGCAATCGATAAAGTTTATCATGACATGAAGTCCCAGAAAACATTGCAGGGGAAAGGTAAAAATTATCGACTTGAGAGTACGCAGTTGTACGACTCTGAACAAAGATGACAAAGAAAGGGGACAAGAGATGTGAGATGAAGATAGAAAATCCGCTTATAGGGATGAAGGCAATATATGTTCCCCAGGGGTCTAACCTCTCGCCCTGGCTTTTCAACCAATACCTGGCAACTCTCGCCCACTGCATTGCCACTTTCTGCTCAAATTTCCAGTGCTACGCTGACGACACTCAACTCATTTTCAGGCTGCCCTCTGCCCCCTCCTCTCCCTCTCTCATTTCTGATTGCCTAACTGCCATTCAAGATTGGTGTGCCGCCAATGATCTTTGTCTGAATGCCAGCAAGACGGAGTTCCTCCTCATCGGCATATCTTCACCATCCTTTCCCCTCACTCTCTGGCTGGCCTCCCTTGGCCCTCCTCCTACCCCCACCTGCGAGGCTAAAAACCTCGGGGTCATCTTTGACTACACCCTTTCCTTCTCTGCCACATCTCTGAGGTCTCTAAAAAGTCAAATTTCCTACTGCACCTCCTCAGAGGTACTCTGCCTTTCCTCTCCTTCCCCAGAAGCTCATAGTATCCCAAGCTGTGGTTCTCTCTAGGTTGGACTATTGTAACAGCCTCGTTCTAAATCTACCTGCCTCTACTCTCCGCCCTCTGCAACTAATCCAGAACAGGACTGCGAGACTTGTCCTTGGCCTCAAGCCCTGGGATCATATCTCTCCAGCCCTGAAATCTCTCCACTGGCTCCAAGTGGATGCAAGGATTAAATTCAAAACCCTCTGCATTGTCCACAAGGCTTTCTGGGGCCTGGGTCCAAAACACCTTCTGTTATCCCTCCGCAAATACCTCCCCTTTCGAGCTCTTCACTCCTCTACCTCCAACTCCCTCAGGGTCAGTCGTTTTTCAAAGAAACAAGCTGGGGGTAGATCTCTGTCTTCGGCTAGGGCCTCCCTCTGGAACAGCCTCCTTGCCTTTCTAAAACTTGAGGAGAACCATCTCGGTTCCGGAACTACCTCAAGAACTTCCTCTTTTCTTCTGCCTTCGCCCCCCCTCTCCGCTGCTGATCTGTTCTCTCTTGGCACTGTGCACCTGGCCACCCTCTGTCCTCCGGGCCCAGGTACCTGCTCACCCTGCCACCCTCCCGCACTGCCCCTGGGCCACTCCTTGCACTGGGGTCTGTATCTGTACCCATACAGCTCCCCCTTTTCTTACTGCACTTATCAGACCTACCCTGTCTGCTGCCTTAAACCTAGCACTTGCAAACTGCTGGCTGCTCTACCACTGTTTGTTGCCTTTATTATTTATTTATTGTTATTTATCTGTTTCTCCTCTGCTTCGCACTTTCCACTTCTCCCTCCTTCCATGCACTCCCCCCCCCTCCCATGCACTTGCGTGTTCTCAAAGTCACTGGGCCTAGTAAGATCGCTGTTCTGTTCTCACCTGTTCCCCTCCCTTGCCTTGTCACACTCTGAAACACTTGTGTACGAGCGCAATTGAAATAAAATATCAATATCAATATCAATGTGCACCTGAACGCTGTTTGTCAATGAACAAGGAAGTAAGATGGTCAGATTTAGACCTCCCTATATCTCGGCCGTCAGATTCCGTGACACGGCTAAATCAACCTAAAGAGAGATCCCATGGTCAGAGTGGGGACTCGCCACCATATGTGAGCAGGCTAAGATCACTACCAGGTAGAACATGGTGTGGAACTATTGTTCTGGCTACGGATAGGCAAACGATGAGTGATGAATGCAAGTTTGGGGTTTCACAGTTTCATTTGTTGGAGAAGGGAGGAACGAGACCACAGTATATACCGTGGCCGCAAATGGATAAGGATCATTTAAGGTGCAAACTCCCGAGTTTAACTTCTGGTGCTGGGAAGTGGATACATGAGCTAGAGAAAATGACAGGAGGAAATACATTAGCTATAGGGGGACATTAAGGGTCTCCTGATTGCTATTCTTTGGGAAAGAGCTGATGAAGCCTGGTCCAGAGCAGTATATTCTTGTGTTACCACGGTTAACACTGTTCATAATGCAGCACCAGTCAATAATTGCAGAGCGGCAGTTTGGAAAGCGATTAGAGTGCTGTACCCGGACACATCAGATATGGGAGTTATGACGAAAAAGATGCAAGAAGGGGATGATCAGCTTGTTTACATTCAGAATTTCCAAGAGCAATGGGCTTTGGAGTCTGGAGAGGCTTGGGGGAAATCTATACCTGTATTCTATCATATATTATTGCAAGGGCTGCCAGACCCGGTACAAAAGCAGCTCAAGAAGTTAGTGGGCATGGAAGCCAATTCATGGTCAGAGATTCAGCTGACCATCGCGTATTATTGCAGGTTTCTGCAACAAAAGAATCGACAGAAAGATGATAATAGGAAAGGCGAAGAGTCAAAACTAGTGCAGAAAAAACTTTCTTAGTACGCCATTGAAGGGGCAATGCTGACGAGTGCAGACGGATCTGGTTCACAGCAATCAGCAAGCATGCCACAAGGGAATAATCAAAGACAGTTAAACCAAGGTATTAATGGGTTTATACCATGAGGAAGGGGAGGTTTTCGAGGAAGAGGCTTCCAGAATAATCAGAGTGGGTTTCAGAACATGCAGAATGATAACGAAGGCATGCAGCGAGGACAGATTAGAAGACCTCCTGTATGTTGGACATGTGGAATGACAGGGCATATTGCACGTATGTGTGGAAGTCAAGGATTTGTACAGAACAATCAATTTTCAAGAGGAGGGATGTTAAACATGCCTGCATATTAGCAGCAGAATGGAGAAGGGTTTGATCAAAATCAGATAGTGCAGCAGACTCAAGTACCGAGAGTACAGCAACATTTCAAACACAGCAGCCGCCAATGAATCATCAGCAGTCACCTTTGCAAATACAACAAAGTACGAGCACAGGGGAGTTAATGACTCCCAGAATAGGAGGTGTCACTGTCGATGGAGGGAATCTTTTTACAGGTACGGGAATGAGACTGTACCCGCAATAGGACAGCTCACTCGGAGACTTGATTTGTTCTATACTATCAATAGTACCTAATCCTCAAGAGGAACCAAGGGTTGACGTTAATATAGGAGGCAAATCTTTTTGGTTTTTAGTAGACATGGGTGCAACGCACTCATGTACACGAGAGGGGAAATTTCGATTTCTGGAAATGCCATGAATATTCAAGGTTTCACAGGAGCTACAAGTAGAGTTCCTTTTACTGATGCACTACCAATCTCTATAGGAGAGTGTGCTATGTCTGTACCATTATTATATTCAAGACAGACGCCTGTCAATATATTGGGTCGAGACTTAATGACCAAGTTGAATATGACAATTTCATTTACTGAAGAAGGCATAGTGTGTTCGACACTGGGAATGCACCATTTAAATGTAAGCAAATTTGTTATGGCATTTGCAGGAAAGGTAGCCATACGAGGAGTGCCATTAGAACCAGAGGTTTTTCACTATGGGGTACACATTCTATTGACATGGCTACCAGGCTTAGTGGGTAGAACTATGATAATACCTGATGAATTTCTGTTCAGACCAAAGGTACCTATGGATGAAGAGAACGGGCAAACCTTTGCCTCACTTTGTAAATGGATTCTAGCCTTTGGTGAACTATCGCCCTACATTGGCACTTAGATTTGCATTTGTAAAGATTCCTGCCTATCCTTACGGTGTTAGCCATGCAGCTATCTCACCAAGTGCCAGCCTACATCTTAGTCATCCTCACTTAACTAGTCATGACCACACCGGCTCCGATATTAGGGAGACATCCCATGAGTCCCACGGACACGACCACTAACTACAGAGTACGAGTTATTCGCCTGAATATGTCACCCAATCGCCCATCATCAGCCCACATACCACCATCCAGTTTCCTACAACCATGTTTCTACACTGAACGCCAACACACTCAGAGACTACCACCACTAGATTTAACTATCAATCTTAAAGCCCAGTACTTGACCAATGCACTCAGCCAGGTCACTTCTACTCAATCCTCTGTCAAAATGTTTTCCCAGGAACTTCAACACACTTCTGGATCATCCACCCATGCCTACACCTTACATCACTTCCCCGTGTTCCTTACCAGCTAGAAATCATAGACTTAGCTCCAGACCTCCTGGTCAACATCTAATACGAACCACACAAGGTAGCATCCCAGCGACAACCCCACTCCAGCCCCAGCCTCCATGCCTGCAGGAAACAGTCAGAGGTCACCTAAAGCCAAACATAACAGTCCCACACCTATTATCAAAGCCGGCTTCATCAACGCCAAATCACTCCCAGTGCATGCACTAGACTTAGCTGACATCATAACATTCAATGACCTGGACTTCAGAGCCATCACGGAAACCTGGCTCCAATCAGCATCAGGTCCTTCACTCGCCCTCGCCATACCAGATAACTATTCCATTCTACGATCTGACAGAAATTCAAACACCTCAAAAGGAGGAGGCATCGCTTTCATCTACAAAACGGCACTAGGCCTTAGAAAAGTCTACAATCAACCTATACCGTCAGCAGAACTGCAATCTATCAAATTGCCGACTTTCTCCACTTCCACCATCACTATCTACTTGATTTACCGTCAACCTGGCCCAACCACAACATTTGAAAATGACATTTCACATTTGTTATCAGCCAATACCAAAAGTAACTTTCAAGTCATCATCCTAGGAGATTTTAATCTAGGTTTCCAAGACCCTAATGACCCTAAAGCCCAAGCCCAAGCCCTTAAGGACACAATTACAGAATTAGGATTCACACATCGAATTTCCAATCCTACACATAAGAAAGGAAGAGCATTAGATTAGCTAGCAGATCCTGTGCTTGGACTGACCACCACCTAATATCCTTCACTATAAAAGGCTCAGCACTACAAAGATGACAAGAAACAAACGTAATCTCACCTTAGAAAAACTCTTTCCATTACTTTAACCTATCACTCGCCCCGCCATGATGGACTCAGATCCGACAGCTCTAATAGACTTGTATAACAGAACTATCCTCAAGGCTATTGATACTTTAGCTCCTGCTAAATTACGTAAAGGTAAACCTCGTGTGCAGCTCAACCATTGGTATATCCCACATCTTAAGACTTTCAGGAAACTGAAAAGAATGTCTGAAAGTCTTTGGAAAGGGACGCCATCTTCATTAAACAATTAAACAAGGACAACTTCACCGCCGCCTCACTTAACTATAAGGTAGCCACTGTCCATGCTAAATAAGACAATTTCAATGACCGCATATCCAAAGCAAAGTTCAGCACAAAGGAATTATTTAACAAACTCAAAGAGTTGGAATCACCTGCCCCTCCACCCAATGCATATACCAAAGACTCCCTTTGGTGCACCAACATACAGAATGTGCTTCAAGACAAAATCACCTTGCTTCAAAACAAAATAGAAACCAAGAAAACCCTGATCACAAATACTGAGCTAACGTCAGATCCCGCTCTCACTAGGAATAACTCGACCAATTTAATTTCTCACCCCTCTCCATCAATGAAGTGAAGACCATCATCTTGAAACTCAAACCATCCAACTGTCAGGGAGACACATGTCACTTATCAAGGAGACTGCCAATGATTTAGCTCCTTTCATCACCTCCTTCATCAATGCCTCATTCAAATCAAGCACAGTACCCAAGAATCTTAAATATATATGTGGGTCCTCCCACTATTAAAAAAAACATCACTAGACCCCAGCAACCCCTCCAACTACAGACCTGTCACAACTGTTCCATTTCTTTTCAAAATCCTGGACCACACAGCCTAACTGCAGATACAACAATGCCTCGAATCCAACAACCTGTCAGGACTAAGAGAATCAGGATTTAGACCCAGACATGGAACAGAAACTGCACTAATTGACTTGAAACCCCAAATCCAGACGTTGAAAGATAAGGGAAAATTAGCTCTGCTTTTGTTACTGGACCTATCAGCGGCATTTGATTTGGTGAATCATAAAATCCTATGCAAACACCTTTTCGGATCAAGCTAATGCTTGGATTGAATCCTTCCTCAGCAACAGATCCATGAGGGTCTTTGCACCTTCAGCTCCTGCCTTACCTACTCCAGTCACCTGCAGGGTTCCACAAGGCTCATCTGTGTCACCTACTGTCTACAATGTGTTCACCAAGCCTCTGTCACAACCCTCGCCCAAAACCCCCTCTGGCAAACCCATTGGCCAGGTGGAATCAGGACTCTGGCCTTTAGAGCCAGGCATCCTTTTCCAAAACCCTCTTGGGGCCACTCCTGGCGCCTATGGCGCCAGGCTCATGCACCATGAGAAACATGTGCTTGGGAACTACTTATTGTGTTGCCAGCCAACATGGAGGCATCCACATAGCTTGGTTCCCAGGAACTAAGCTATGCGGTCTAGTCTTTTGGGTGTGGTAGCCTAGGGACTACTTTACCTGGACTATTTTGTTGGGGCTATTTAAAGCACAACTGAGCAAGAAAACACGCTTCGCGTTACTTTGCAGCTTGCAGCGTGATGCTCACTGTGTCCAGCTATTCCCTCAAACCTCGTAGAAGCAGAACCTGCAAGGAGACAAAAAGAACATCATAAGCAGCAGCATCTTACCTGCAATCTTCATCTTTAACCACTTGCAGCTTCTGAAAACAGCTTCCTTGAATCAGCACGCCTCCCGGACAGTACGACCTGAAAGAGGAAGACAGAGGCAACATTAAGGAAAGCAGTAGAGACATTGGTAAATTACAAACTGCTCAAAAGGCTTACCTGGCTGGTCGCCTCACGGCTGGCACCATTCCGGACATTCTACTTGCGCTGAAGAAGACCGTGACCTACATGGAAGGAAAAGACAGGTTAGCAAAGGCAAGACTTTGCAGCGCTGCGCATAGGGCTTACTTACCGCTTCATAGCGCTCTTAATGCGCCATCATTTACCAGCGGGCTCAACCAAGCCAGTTCGCCGTGCTGAAGCTCCGCATACCTAAGGGAGGAAAAAGAGACATTCTAAACAAAGAAAGGCATGCAGGATAGCAACAAAAGAACAGCAATAAGACCTACCTGAACAATATCAAACAGGCCGGCATCAGTGAAGTAACTGGACCGCACTCGCCCATGAAAGACAACGCGCCCCTGCAAAGAAGGCAGGACGGAGAGCACGTCTAATTCTACCACCAGGCAGAACCTTCCCCGCAGACCACATCTGGGCAAAGCTGAGAAGCATACCAGCGAGTAACCCGGCTGGGTGGCGTCCCTGTGGATACCAGGTGAGTGTAACAGAACGCAAAGCCTACCATAACAAATCCACCTGGGCGCCATGGAGACATCAGAAATGGACCAATTGGCCCATTTACTAGGAGAGCTTCGTGCTGAGGTTCATTCTGCCCGACAAGTGACTAATGCCCTCCGGAGAGACCTAGTAGTGACCAAAGAACGCACTGAAGAGATTAGCAGGCATTACTTGCAATCACAGGCAGGACAGACGCCTATACCTGGAAACAATCTAATGATGCAAAACCCTGCCATACCATCCACTCCGGTACAGATCACGTTACCTGGAATAGTTCCCTTGGCACCACCAGAAAGCTTCTCAGGCGACCCACGGAAGTATGCGGCATTCATCAATCAGTGTCACCTTCATTTTCTTTATAGGCCTGGAGCATTTCCAAACAACCAAGCTCGGGTAGCTTTTGTCTTATCATACCTGAGTGGTAGCGCAGCAGATTGGTCGGTGCCGTTGGTAACCCATGATGATCCTCTATTACATGATTTTGGGGGGTTCCAGAGAGAAATGGAAAAACTTTTTGCTCGCCATACCCTGGAACAAGCAGTAGACAATGAACTCTTGTCCCTCCGACAGGGGAATCAGGACTTGTTAACGTACATTGCTACCTTCAACAAACTGGTTGCCGAAGCTAGGTGGCCAGAAAACAAAAGAACCACGTTATTCCATCGAGGCTTACAAGGCGAATTAAATGACGTCTTAGCCCAGGTAGTTGATCCACCCAGAGACTGTGCCAAATTCATAAACCTGGTTGTGCAGTTAGACCACCGGTTGCAAGACCGAAAAGCAGACTGGTCTAAGACGGACCGTCAGACCTGTATGTTCAACCAAGGGAAAACACACTCCGTGTACCTGAAAATGTTGTAGAACCCATGCAGATTGGAGGGATACGGCCTCCATTAACAAAACAAGAGCGGGACAAAAGAAGACAACAACAACTTTGTTTGTATTGTGGGAAACCAGGACATTTCCTGAAGGACTGTCCAGTAAAACCCCCAAGAAGAATAGTCGGGGCCACAGAGAAGGATGAAGCTAAGGATTCGGAAAACTACCAAGCTCGACAAATGTAGAGGTCAGTTTGTCGAGTTAGAAGAAAGAGTTGCTGACCTCGCACTTTGCAATACCAGTGATCTTAATTAATCACCAACAGTTGTCAAGAATGCATGCCGTTGAAGCATACATCGATAGCGGAGCAGTTGAAAATTATATTGATCAAGAACTGGCAGCAGAGATGGGGCTTCCTTTGTGTTCTAAGCCAACTATGGACAAGGTAACCACTGTGGATGGGACAGAAATCGCTTCCGGACCAGTAACCCAGTGCACAGCCAGGGTAACCTTGCTGTGCCAGGATGGACATCGGGAGTCTATTTCATTTGATCTCATCAGGGCACCTCAGTTCAGGCTAATACTAGGGATGCCATGGTTGGTTGCTCACAACCCTTGGATAGACTGGCGGCCACGAAAAATGAACCTTCCCAAGTGACTGCTCCCCTGCCTGCTATTACCAAGAGGAGAAACCTGACGTCTGTATCCCCATGACTCCCGGAGCGACAGTATCAACCCTGGGAGCAACTAATACCTTGCCAAGTGAATACCATGATTTCCAGGATGTTTTCCGAAAGGATCAAGCCAATACATTGCCGCCGCACAGGCCCTATGACTGTCAGATCAACCCTGTTCCTGGTGCACAAATCCCTTGCGGCAGGATCTACGCTCTCACAGAACCGGAAAATGTTCATTTGAAATCCTATTTAGACCAGTACCTTGCAAACAGATTTATCCGTCCTTCGAAGTCCCCCACAGCCAGTCCTTTGTTCTTCGTACCGAAAAAGGAAGGAGACTTGAGAACCTGCATTGACTATCGCGCATTGAACCAGATCACTGTGAAGAACCGCTACCCCTTGCCACTTATCCCTGAGATGCTAGACCAAGTTGAAGATGCCCAGATTTATACCAAATTGGACCTTCGAGGAGCGTACCACCTGGTCCGAGTGTCACGCTCACCTGATTCCCACGGAGGCGCAGGTCTGGCTTCGAGTGCTGATGCTTCTTCAATGGTGAAGCGCAGGACTCTGAGGATGGACAGGTAGGGCCCCTCTACTCTGGCTTCTCTGGCTCGCAGGAATATTCCCCTGTGCGTGAAAAGGGAGTATTACCTACTGACGGAATAATGCTCAAGCCTCCCACTCCCTTCCAACCCTCCACGATACCCTTCCACGATTGCCCGTGAAGTCTCACCTTAGGGTCTGGAAGAATGAGTTCTCCATCCTGCTTCTGATGCAGGGGTGCGTTGAAACCCAGTTACTTCACTGGATTGAGGTTTGATGGGAGTTCAAATAAGCTTGACTATTCAGGTAAGGCGCTGTAAGAGTTCTGTAGCAAGTCCAAAAGTTCAAGCTTAATAATAATGTTCATTGTCTTATTGCAGCAAGCGCTAACGCTTATGTCTTTTTCCCCTTAGGGGCCGGGGTTCGGAATGCCGGAGATATGGCGCCGACCCTAAGTGAAACGTGCAGTTCCAGTAAATGACAGGTAAGTTCTGAATGAGCGTTCGGGTAATGTCTTTGCATTTGCTCATTCAATGTTTGTCTTTTTTCCCCATAGGGGCCGGGGTCCGGAATGCCAGGAAGCGGCAGGACCCGAAATGAAATGGGAATGACCCAACAGGTAAGTCTTAGAAGGAAACTGAGCTTTTCCTATTCCCTTCCTTCTCTCACCTTGTGTTCTTGTCTTTTTCTCTCTAGGCTCTGGGAAGTGGCTGCGGATCCGGATGATCGCTGCTGAAAATGGAGGTGCCCAGGAAAGGTGAGCGAAATGCAGCGCTGCAGCGATCGAAGCAAAATGCTTTTAAAAATGATGTCTTCCCTTTCAGGATCGTCGGTGTGATGTCTCTGTGATGCAGCTTTAGCAGGTAAGGTCTTCTTTCTCTCCAATTCTCTCTTAGCAGGTGACCCAGGATGCTGACAGGCGTGGCTGAAGTCCAGATGCAGGAGCTGACACGGTGAGCGTCCAGCTGCGAGGAGCAGAACAACGCGAAGCGTGAGTTGCTGATCGGGCGTGGTTTAAATAGCTTTGGAAGAAGTTCCAGGTATGTATCCTTCCACCGATCAGGTATGTATCCTTCCCCGACCACACCCAGGTGGAAAGTAGTCCCACAGGTAAAGTAGTTCCATTCAGGCCTCAAGAAGGCCTGGATGTAGCAGCATGGTCTGCATCAGGTAAGTGCACATTAAAACACTTGAACACATGTCTAGTTTTATGAGCCTGGCGCCTTAGGCGCCAGGACAGGGGTCCAACATGAGCCTGGCGCCTAAGGCGCCAGGACTGTGTCCAAAGGGCCCCAGCTTGGGCCCGCTGGCACTTCCATGGGGGGAATGATGCCTGCCTCTGGGGTTGCTGGGTCGGACCTGGCTCCTTGTAGGTAGGCATCATGACACCAGTCAGGAAAGGAGATGAATGGAAAAACGCCTTCCGTACTAAGTACGGCTTGTTTGAATATCAATTCATGCCCTTCAGGTTATGGAACGTTCCTGCGGCATTCCAATATTTCATGAATGACGTCTTAAGGGAGTTAATTGATGTGTGCGCCTTAGTGTACATAGATGACATCCTAGTATACTCAGCCTCAAAACAAGATCATGTCAGGCACGTTCGTTCAGTCCTCACCAAGCTCCATCAACATCGCTTGTTTGCAAAGCTTGAAAAATGTTTTTTCACGTCACCAAAGTAGAGTTTCTTGGTTTTATCCTTACTCTAGGAGGCATCAGAATGGACGTGCACAAGGTAGATGCCATTCTGAAATGGCCTTCACCGATGTCTCTGAAAGGGGTACAAAGCATGCTGGGCTTTGCGAACTTCTACCGCCGTTTCATCCCAGACTTCTCTCAGGTTGTGCACCCAATCACCGTACTATTATGAAAAAACAATAAAAAGTTTGCTTGGACCGAAGAAGAAGAAGCAGTCTTTCAGGAACTTAAACGAAGGTTTACCTCCGCTCCAATCCTGCAACATTCTCGTCCAGACCTCCCTTATGTCGTTGAAACTGATGCGTCCAGTCTCGCAATGGGTGCTGTCCTTTCAAAGAGAGACCCGGAAACCGGCCAGCTACATCCTGTGGCCTTTTGGTCGAAAAAGTTCTCACCTCCAGAGATTAATTATGTCATCACGGACAAGGAACTCCTGGCTATCAAATCTGCCTTTAAAGCCTGGAGGCACTACCTTCTGGGGGCCAGACACACCATGACAGTCATCACAGACCACCGAAACCTGCAATATCTCAAAACAGCCAAGGCCCAGTCCTCGCGCCAATTACGATGGGCCCTTTTCTTTGCCTAATATGATTATGTAATCACATTTCGACCAGGGGTCAGGAACGGAAAGGAGGATGCCTTATCTCGCATGGGCATAGATGAAATGGTATATGCAACTCCAGACCCAGTACCAATTATACCTGAAGATAAACTCTTGGGTATCACAACAGCCTTAACACAAGCAGAACTACGAAAAGAAATCCAACAGACAATGAATCCTGATGCCTTCCACGCATGGCAAACTCAAGGAGAACAATATACCATCAAGGACCATCTACCCTTTTTTAGGGATCGCCTGTATGTACCCAAGAAGGAATTACAACAGCATATTATTTCAAACTATCACGATTCACTGATCGAAGGGCATCCTGGGATCGCCAAAACCGTAGCTAAGGTGAAAGAGAACTTTTGATGGCCTACCTGGCGTAAGGACATCATTCAGTAAATTCAGTCCTGCGGTGTCTGCGCACAAAATAAATCACAGAAACAAAAACCATCTTGTTTCCTACAACCATTGGACATTCCTCCAGTTCCATGGCACACTCTTTCCCTTGACTTCATCACTGATCTACCTCCAAGCCAAGGGTTCAACACCATCCTTGTAGTTGTGGACTTATTCTCGAAGATGGCCCATTTTATTCCTCTCAAAGGCCTCCCAGACGCAGCCACTTTAGCGAAAGTGTTCCTAGAGGGTCTGGTTAAGCTACATGGCTTACCTTCAGTTCTGGTCTCTGATCGAGGCAGCCAGTTTGTTTCAAACTTCTGGAAAAAATGTTGTGCAATGGTGCAGATTGACGTTCGGCTACCAACCAGTCACCATCCTCAAACGGACGGCCAAACCGAGAGACCCAATTAGACACTCAAGCAATATTTACGGTGCATGCTGCACCATGAACAAAGGAATTTGAAAGACCTACTATGGATAGCCGAATATACATATAACAATTCTTTGCATTCAAGCACGGGACAAACGCCCTTCTATACCCTTTATGGCAGACATCCACGTACCTCTGAACTAGACCTTCCAGCCAGCTTGGAAATGCCAGCGGTAAAGACTCTACACACAACCATTACCCAAGCTTTCAAAAGGACAAAGGAACACCTTATTCATGCCAAAGAAAAACAAAAGAGATTCGCCGACCAACACCGGAAAAAGGCCCCTGATTATCAAGTAGGAGACAAAGGGCCTCATTCCGGGTTTGGAGCTAACCATGGAGTAATTAGCTCCATGGTTGCCTCCGAAACCGTCCCAAATCCGGCATGGTGAATGGAGTAATTACCGGTCCATTCCAGGGTTGGAGGGACCGGTAATTCCCCATTCACCTTTTGTCCTTCCCCATTCCCATTTCTGCCCCATAGGGCTCAATGGGAATGGGGAAGGAGGTAATTACGGCACCGTAAATTACGGTACCGTAATTACCTCCGAAGTACCTTTGCGGGTCCTGTACTTTACTCCTGCTAAAACCAGGAGGTAAGGAAGGACCCGCAAAGAGACCTCGGAATACGGAGGTAAGGGATTACCGGCATCGGCACCCTTACCGGTGCCGGTAATTCCTTACCTCCAACCTCAGAATGACCCCCAAAGTTTGGTTAGCCGCTAAATTCGTACCCATCAAGGGAACCCGGACCTTTCATCCCAAATTCTTAGGTCCCTATACCATTAAGGCAACTATCAATCTAGTAGCCTTGAACTGGATTTACCACCTAATCTACAAATCCACCCGGTATTTCATGTGTCCCTCCTGAAACCAATGCAACCGGCACACAAATTGGGACACCACCTAAGCCCATACTTGTTGACGGAGAACCAGAATACGAAGTCAAAGATATCTTGGACTCTAAATATTCTAGGACCAAACTATATTATTTCGTTGATTGGAAAGGATTTGGACCAGTAGATAGATCCTGGGAGCCCAGTGAGAATATCCACGCACCACGTCTAATCAGGAAATTCCATCGGAACTTCCCAACCAAACCTGGGCCAGACGGAAGGAACACCATGGGAGGGTCCTTAGGGGGAGTGCTGTCACGACCGTCGTCCAAAACCCCCTCTGGCAAACCCATTGGCCAGGTGGAGTCAGGCCTGGGGCCTCTAGAGCCAGGCATCCTTTTCCAAAGCCCTCTTGGGGCCACTCCTGGGCCTATGGAGCCAGGCTCATGCACCATGAGAAACATGTGCTTGGGAACTACTTATTGTGTTGCCAGCCAACATGGAGGCATCCACATAGCTTGGTTCCCAAGAACCAAGCTATGCGGTCTGGTGTTTTGGGTGTGGTAGCCTAGGGACTACTTTGCCTAGACAATTTTGTTGGGGCTATTTAAACCACACCCGAGCAAGAGAACACGCTTCACGTTACTTTGCAGCTTGCAGCGTGACGCTCACCGTTTCCAGCTATTCCCTCAAACCTTGGAGAAGCAGAACCTGCAAGGAGACAAAAGGAACATCATTAGCAGCCCATCTTACCTGCAGTCTTCATCTTTAACCACTCGCAGTTTCTGAGAACAGCTTCCTTGAATCAGCACGCCTCCTGGACAGTACGACCTGAAAGAGGAAGACAGAGGCAACATTAAGGAAAGCAGTAGAGACATTGGTAAATTACGAACTGCTCAAAAGGCTTACCTGGCTGGTCGTCTCACGGCTGGCACCATTCCGGACATTCTACTCGCGCTGAAGAACACTGGACCAACAAGGAAGGAAAACACAGGTTAGCAAAGGCAAGACTTCGCAGCGCTACGCATAGTACTTACTTACCGTATCATAGCGCTCTTAATGCGCCATCATTTACCAGGGGGCTCAACCAAGCCAGTTTGCTGCGCTGAAGCTCTGCATACCTAAGGGAGGAAAAAGAGACATTCTAAACAAAGAAAGGCATGCAGGATAGCATCAAAAGAACAGCAATAAGACCTACCTGAACAATATCAAACGGGCCGGCGTCAGTGAAGTAACTGGACCGCACTTGCCCATGAAAGACAACACGCCCCTGCAAAGAAGGCAGGACGGAGAGCACGCCTAATTCTACCACCAGGCAGAACCTTCCCCGCAGACCACATCTGGGCAAAGCTGAGAAGCATACCAGCGAGTAACCCGGCTGGGTGGCGTCCCTGTGGATACCAGGTGAGCGTAACAGCCTCTTCTTGATAGACTTGGTTATCTCGGGGCCAAGTATACCAATTATGCGGATGATACCCAGATACTCATCCCTATTACTGGTGACCACATCGTAATAGGGATGTGGTCACAGCAAGACCCTCAACGACATCTACAGCATCATACAAACCTGGATGGCGAAGCATGGGCTCTGTCTTAACGACGAGAAGACAGAGCTGCTCCTCTTGGGGTCCACCACCAAACTGAATAAACTAGGTGCGCTCTTCTCATCTTTCACTATTGACAGCAATGTAATCAAAGTAGCTAACGTTGTAAAAACTCTAGGAATTTACATTGACTCCGCACTTACCCTAACAAGACAAGTGAGTGCACTACCATAATCCACAGCCCACACTTGTAAGTTTATCACGGTTTACTGCCCTTACCTGACTACAACCAACTGCATTTCAATCGCCAGAGCACTAGTTTTATCGAAGCTTGATTACTGCAATGCCCTCTACTTGGGAACATCACAACAAAACCTCAACAAAATGCAAGTAATGCAAAATAAAATGATTAGATCAGCCTTGAACATTCCCAGGAAGCACCACATCTCTATGACTAGACTCTCAATTAAATGGTTGAACATTAAACAAAGAATTAACTTAAAATTACTCTCACTTACCCACAAGTGCCTCTCCCACCAAGCCCTTACCTCTTACCTACTTGTCCAAAACCATAATTCGTCACTCATCCACTCAACCCACCAGAACAGCACAGTCTCACTGTGTCGCAATCCCTCGCTTCAGGCAACAGCGTGCAGGTGGAGACAACATCCCAGTCCTTGCGGCTAAGAAATGAAACTCACTGCCAGTATCACTAAGAGAGGAACCCTCTCTTCTCATGTTTAGGAATAAGATTAAAGCCTGGCTCCACAAGTTAGACCTTAACGTGGTTGCATAATTAGCTAGGCTATACAGGTAATTTTCATTTGCCATTGTATATATGTAAATTTTGACCAGCTTGTAATAAAGACTTATGTATAGTTGTAATCTATTTGCATCCTATTATTGAATGAATCATATTGCATCACTGCTCTGTATTCCCCTGTATTGTAACTTGTTGTAAATTGTAAATTCGTATGTCTGTGTTCTTTCCCGATGTTGTAATCTGTTTTAACCTGTATGAATATCGCCCAGATGCCTTTGGGCTTGGCTGTGCTCTACAAATAAATAAGATAAACATTTCTGTCTTTGAAACCGCAGAATTTGTGCATGCAGCTCTCTGGAGGGATTTTCGAAGTCACATATTTGTGAATGAACTGCAAAACAGTGGCATCACTGTCCCGGCCAAATTTAGGAGCATCTTTAATCCACGAAACCATGTAGATGTGTGGTGCTCCTCTGGATTGATATTCCTTTTTCCAAAAGAAGTGTACTTCTCTGAGGGGAGGAATTGTTTTATTACAGATGAAGTGCAGCATGGCAATAAAGCAGTGATGGAAGTACCTTGACACTTTTACAGGGTCAAGAGAGCAGAGTTCTCAGGGTGTTTTCATGTCTATCCCTGCTTTGTTTTTTAGTTTGCTATGCATAGAAAATCGTGCAAGTCTTCCCATGCATACTCTGCACAACTTAAAGTGATAAACCATGTGGGTGGGCCAGGGTTGCGTAGCATACACCATACATCTGCGTGACATCGGAACCAGTATTCTTTTGTACCACGCATGTTTACCAAGAGTAGCACACATGTTAAAAAAATTGGAACCGGTTTTCAATGCGTGTGCAACTCCGTTACATAGAGTTGCTAGTTCACTTTCAAACAGGAGATGGAATATGTATTCAACGTTTTGTCTGAATCTGGGGTCTTCAGAATACATTCGTAAAGAGCGGTATTCTGATGCTGCTATTTGTATTTGTATTTTGTTTATTTGTATAGTGCACCTGGCCCAAAGGCATCTGGGCACATGTGTGCATCTTTCATCATACCTTCCACCTTTTCCAGTAGGAAAGAGTAGAGGAAAGACTTGTGCCTCTACACTTTTTCCCCATATGCTGAATGGAGATCCTTTGGCTTGCCACATTTGATATGTTTCTAGTGCATCGTCTATGCTGTCTTTGGAGTGCAGCGGGTGAATTGCAAACAGGTCTAAAATATTGAAGGCTATAGTAGAATCTAGAAGTTCAGATTGGCCAGTTGAGGAATCCTGAATTATTTCGGTGGTTTCTCTCAGGTTTTCTTTAATGTTTATTTCTTTGTAGTATTCATTGCTCTCTTTAAGATATTGCAGGGATTCTCTAACTTTGTTTAAGTCTACTAGTTGCTGCCAGTTTATTTTGTCTTTTGTAGGTACATCATTCACTAGGATAATCAAAGATTGATCTATTGGCCATTGCACTGCCACAGTGTCTACATTTTCTTTAAGATCTAATATCAAATAAACTTCTTTGCCACAAATGCCTTTCAGTAATTCAGAAGGAGGCAATTTGGCTGTTTTTGGTTTGAAGGCGTATTATCGCTTGAAATGGGTGTACTGTTTGGATTACAATGCTCTCATACAAATGAAGCAGTTGGAGTGGTTTTGGAAGTGGGAATATTTCCAAGTTATTAGTGATAGCCCATGAAGGCATTTGGTTATTATCAAGCTTTGCAGTGTAGTATGTGCAAAGTATTGAGGGGTTAGTAATTTCGTATTTGTTTTCTGATGTAAGGTAGAGAGCTAATTGGAACCATTGGGAGTCCTCATTATTTTCTATTTTGTATGCTATATCTACAGTTTTGGTGCTCTTTGTATAAAAAGATCTGCAACAACATAGACATACTTGGTTTGGTACTTTAGCAGATGTGCTTTTAAACTTTGCTATTTCTTATTTGTACATGTGTAATAGAAGGTTGCCATCTGCAAGGTTGTCGCTATTCTCTTCTAAAGTTATTGGATTTTGTAAGTGCTCTTCACTTCCAAAATATTTGCTATGGATGTGCTCTATTTCTTCCAGGAGTTATTTGGCTGTGCCATGTAGGAGAATGTGATTTAAATGCTCCAGTGCTAAAGCAGGACATTTTGCATTATATAGTCTCTGAACGAGATTTCGTATAGTAGAATGGTGTGTTGCTAACATTTTGATATGGTGGAAGGTGCTTTTGCAAGCAGGCCTGGAAATGTAGGCTAAGGAATGTCCTTGCAGTCCTGTGTATTTGCACACTGGACAGGAGTCCATGGTTTGTAATATTTCATTTTTAATTTGTCTTTGGCTTTCACATACTGATTGAGGAATTGCCGCAAGGATTTGAAGGATTGTTTTCGTACATTGCACATTGAGGTGCACGGCCATTTGTCGACGGGACAGATTGGTTCGGTGCAATGGAGATTTGATTGTAAGTTTGTTGGGGATATTCTTTCAATCAGCGTTTCTTCTGCCATAATGGTACTGTCTACCTTTTCATGCCCTCGGCCACAGCTATATATGGTAATTGGGTTTGTTTGCTCTTGCTTGTATGCCTCTTCGTTGAAATATGCCTCTGTGCTGGTTGTGTGAATCCACTCACCTGCACAGAAGTTTGCAAAGGTATCTATGTTGATGTTGCGTATGTTGTGAAGTACATTTTGTAGTTTAATAATTCATTTTGTTAGTGGTTTCATTCTGTTTAAAATTAATATAAACAATTTCCTTTTGATGAGCATTGCACTGTCTATGAGAGCTTCCAGAATCAGTTTTCTGCGGTAAGTTTGAAGGGGTGAGCGTGATTTCTCCCCTGTTTTTATAAGGTTCTGAAGGACTCTATGGTGGAATTATGTTTGTAAAATAAATGTTTTGGAATGCTTACCTGTGGCTACGTTAGCATTGCTAGATGCAGTGTTAGCATTACTGGTAGTTGCATTCTTCTTAATACATTTCTTTTTAGTTTTATATTTTGGAAGAGGAGTCAAACTTTTCTTCCTGCTACCTGGTTCCGTTTTGCTCAGTGACTGTATTAGCTGTTTTGTTTGTACTTTTTGGACAAAGTCTGCTAAAGGCAGATGGCTATTTTGCATGCTTTGACTTTTATCTGCTCTATTTCTGCCTTGTTTTCTACAGAGTTGCTTTTTGGTAGGCATTCTCTTATGTCTTTTGGAGGAAAAAGGAAAGCATGGATTTGGAAGTTGTGCAATGTATTTGTGTACACTCTATGAGAGTTTGAATATGAGGGTAGGCATACATAGGGGAGTGTGTGATTGTGTAAAGGGCTGGTACCTTTGGTTGGGACGGTTGTAGTGGTCTTGGTGTGTGTTTATGTGTGAAAGCTTTGCTTCAGTGTGTGTGACAGTGTACTGAGCGTGAAGAAGTAAGGACATTACAATGTTTTCACAAAACTAGTGGGTGTTACTATACTGGTGTACAGATGACAATACAAAGAGTGAACCTGCTAAGGTGCAATGAGTAAGAATGAAGCAACCGCTGTTGGGTTGGATAGAATCGTCTAGGCTACAATAGACCAACACTGCACTGTCTGAGTAACAGGCAGAACACTGCTACAGTACTGCACTTACTTTGTTGGATGTGAAGAGTAGGTTTCTTCTGGGTTTTATCTTTAACTGGAGTTGTCACTGGCTTCCAGGGGGCTGTTCTTCACTACAATTGCGAAAGAAGGAAGATAGTGTGCATGTGTGTTAATGGCACAGTAATTGCACTAGGAGAACACATTATTTAAGATTGTAGGAGGATTTGGTGGCAGGAAGAGATAGTGTGTGTGTTCCATTGTACAGCACTGGATAGGAATGGGGACTTGGGTGCATCAGCATTGTTGCTATGGGAGCAGTGGTGTATTGATAAGTGTGCGCTATGGGGCTGCACTTTTGCAAGTGTGCAAATTGCTGTTGTACTACTTGCTTTGGAATTGGATTAGTGCAAGTCCTAGTAGAGTGAGAAAAAGTCTCAGAAAGATATACAGATTAGAAAGAAGAATGTTACTGTGTGTGGATTTTTATTAACTTTCAAACACATAGTTGCTTGCTACATGAGTGCAGAAATCCTTTCCTGTTTGATTTATTTATCCAAATTTACAGATAGCACTGTTTCCAATGTACACATGCACTGCTTTGCTTTCCTTCCAATGGTTTATTTTGTCAATTGTGCAATGTATGTACTTACCATGCTTTCCTAACATACATATAGTTTCCCTTTTCTGTGTGCATTCCACATAGGATCTGGCACTTGCTGTGCAAATGCTCCCAATGTGTTTTTTTTTACAAAAGATTCACAGAGAGTGCTGCTAAAATTGAAATATGTGGTTTGCACTTTTAAACATTTTCACTTTAGACTACTTTGTCTATCCCCACTTTTGCTTAATTTTTTAAAAATGTGTTGGTAACCATGTCTTTCTTTACGTAGAGACCACTGATGGAATACAGACCTTCACCAATGAGGAAACTACAGACACATCGATTATTCGAATGGTGAGGCCAAGCCACATGCACATATTAATGTCTTTGAGTGTTGGATGTGGTCAAATTCATAATACTAATGTACCTTTTCAATTGGACTCCTCTTCTGATTATATACCTCATTAAAGGAGCAATAGTCATCATTGATCACTATTCAGAAGTCAACAGCAACATCACTCACCTATCCAGTAATTATTTTATAATAATCCTGTATATGCGACTGAACAATACATGCATGTGGCCTACTTCAAATTGAAACATATTGAAGATTATTATGTACAATATTAGTTATTGACAAGAAGTGTTGTGTAGGAGTGTCTCTCAATATGGACCATCATCTGCATCTGATGTTTTCTTTTTAATTTTGCTTTTACATCCGTATTAAAACAATGACTATGTTATAGGGGGATGCTGGAACTTCGATGACAATCCCTTCCTCAATTGAAACTGGTCCGGAGTATGAGGTATGCGTAGTTAGAATTTGCGTTACATTGGTAGTTGTGGATCTACTTTATGTGGTTTGAAATTAATATGTGTTTTATTTTTCAAAAAATGTTCAGTACTGTTAGAAAAGTGCAAACAATTCAATCAACAACCTAGTTGTGTTCACTCATGGACATGCAACAATGAAAGTAAAACCTCTCCAAAAACGTACTATAAAACTGAAATGCATGTAGCCTTTCACTGTATGAAAGTTTTCTGTTTTTGTTAATAAGATTTAACTTCCCACTTTAAGCAGAATACATTAAAATGAAAACATTACAGCGCAAACTAATTTGGCAGGCAACATTTTAATCACTGTGTTTTGCAGGATGATATTACATCAACTCAATTATTTAAAACAACTTTGTCGAGAAGTACTTTGTGAGATTAAAGATTGTACAATTAAATGTGCTTGACAATTAATTTATTTTTAATGAATGTTTTGTCCAAGGAATATACCACTGAAGCGGTCGAAATAGAAGAGCCACGTATACCAGAGGTATGTTATGTTATGTTATGTTATGTTATGTTAAAGGTACTTATATAGCGTACCGTAACCAATGGAATTGGTCCCCAGGCGTTGTGGTGGATCTGTAAACAGGAAGGACGGGTAGGGTTAGTCGGGAGGAGGGGAGAAGGAGAGTGAGAGAAGTGGTGTGCTGTTGTCAGCTTCAGCTCGGTATACACCGAGTGCTGGGCTTTGGTGCTAGTATTGGATCGGGCGAGACCTTGAGTGCTGTGGGTGATGTTTATGTGTTGTTGATGCGGTTTGGTAAAGTGCGTGCGGATTGCTGGGAGAGAGATGGTTGTGTGGCTTTGTGTGGGTTAAGTATGCAGAAGATTGAGGGTTGGGTTAGTGGGGTATGTATACTGATTCAGGTACTCTGGTTCCATTAGAGCTGTATACCTGTGGGTTGGGTTGTTGCTGGTTCCTCGTGGGCCAACTCGCTTTGGTGGTGCTGCGCTGATCAAGCTGTATCATAGTGAGTATTGTTTGGATTGATAGGTGCGTCTGAACCTTTTCTTCGGGTGTGGGGCTGTGTAGGTAATATCTATTGTCAGGTTATCTAGTGTGACACTGGTCGGTTGAGGCTTTGAATGGTTCAGGGTCAGAGTGCTGTTGATGTGGCATCCTAGTGCATCCGTCTTGGTGAGCCTGTGTATTCATCTTGGTGAGCCTGTGTATTCAGTCGTTCGTTATGCATAACATAATCTGAAATATCATTTATCCACACATCTGATTGGCATTGTAATTTCTAACATGTAGATATGTACATATGTTTCTTTGAGTGGAAAAGAAATTTGCTGGGTTTATACATTTTAAACAGGTTTTTTTTCAGCTTGGTCTTATGGTCGGCACATCAAAGTCCACTGTTTCAAAGTAAATAAAGAATACAAGGATAAAGAACAAACCAGTTTGTTTAGGAGAAGTTTTTAAGCAGATATTTTTGCTGATATTACATTTTTAGTTGGTAAATCGTATCTTCTGTATCTGTGCTATAAATTGAGCATATTTATATTTCAATCTGTTAGAGGCCAAGGAGGAAGAGGAGCAAAAAGACTTATATAACAACATAAACTAATGATGACACTTGCCAAACAGATGTAACGATGCAGCAACTACTTTTTGAGGCACAGCATGGTCCAGTCAAGAGTCGTGATGCAAATGTCCAGTGTCTGGAATATGAATGTAATGTCACCAGCGAGCCATGGAAAGTAACCATGGATCATTGCTACATTGCAAAACAACGCCTAGAGGAAACTGAAGACACAGAAGATATATCGGAAATGTTTGCAGACACGATGACACAATCTACACCCTCTAAAAAATGTCCACTGATGAAACATTCCATTATCCATGTTGCTCCAATTCATGAGGAAATATCACAGCCCGAAATAACTTCGCAATTCATTGATGAGTCTGCTCATGATCTCGACTTCAGTATTCCTACTTTGGGGGAATTGTCCACCACCATCGAAATCGCAAACCACAGTACTGCAGGACGATTGGCTTTTAAAGGAAAAAAAACACATTATATTCAACCGCTACCTGTTAGAGATTATACAAGTGATTAAATGTGATCATAAATTACATTGGAGGATATGTGAGGAGCCATTGGTTAATTTTACTTGTTTAATCAAAGGCACCAACCTGAAAATCCAGGCCTGCTGTGTCCACCAACATAACACATTTTCATGGTTAGCACAACCTATGCTTGGTAAAGTGACTGCTGGAAATGTACTTTGTTCATTTACTTTTCTGTTTAGTGGATCAACGCTCAGTAAAATCTCAAGTTTCTGTCAATTTGTGGGACTTGAGTACCTTGCTAAAACACAGTACTACAAATATCAGAAGGATTACTTGTTCCAGGCTATTAGCCAGGCCTGGAAACACAAACAGATATCAATTGACAATACACTCTCTGGCAAAAGGTCCTGCTTGCTGGCGACGAACAGTGTGACTGTCCAGGACATTCCACTAAAAACTGCACTTATCACTTTAAAGACATGGAAAGTAAACAAATAGTGAGTTTGGTCATTGTGCAGGTGTCTGAATGTACATCGTCTGTTGCCATGGAGAAATATAGTTTCATCTAATCAATCAAACTTCTACAATCCAGGGGAATGCAAATAGACCTGATAGCCACTGACGGGCATGTTGGAATAGCAAAGGCCATGCGAGAGCAGTCCCCACACATACAGCATACATTTGATATTTGATGTCTGGCATATTGCAAAATCCATTTCTAAATAAATGACCACTGCTGGTAAAAGAAAGTCTTCAGAAAACATTTTGAAATGGTCTCAGTCTATCAGCAACCATCTTTGGTGGAGTTCAAAAACTTGTAATGGAGCTGTAGAAATTCTACTTGAAAAGTGGCGTTCATTGATGCACCATTGTTCCAGCATACACTCTTAGAGAGGAAACAAACATTTCCATGAATATCAACATGGACCTTTGATTAAGGAGCAGGAGCGTAAGATGAAGTGGTTGGTATCAGGTCCCACTCCACAAGCAGCACTGGAGAAAATTGTGTACGCCAAAACGCTTTCAAGAGATCTGAAGGGACTCACTGAATTCTGCCACACTGGAGATTTAGAGGTGTTCCATAAAATGTGCCCAAAGTACAGGCCAAAAAGGTTGCATTTCGGCATAGACGGTATGGAGGACAGACCAAGATTGGCTGTATTTGCGCACAATGAGAACATTGAGAGGGAACACGCAAGAACTGCAGGCACTTTTGGGATGCTTTGTTACCAAATGGCAGTTACAAAACGAAGCAAACAGTGGGTGGCCAAGCCAATATTTCAAGAAATGGATTTTGAATTTGTGAAACATCTGACATTGACTGTGCTGCCCATGCATACGCATGGAATGGCTCCAGAGTTTGTTTCCAGGTCCCAGACTATGCCACAAAACATTGCAAAAGGGGCTTGTCCTCCAAAAGTTGAACTTGTTGAGAGGTTGACTTCCAGATTGAAATGCTTTGTAGCTGTCTTCACAAATCTTTCATAAGCAAGTTACAATATGTTACCCAATGTTTGGACACTGTATCGATTACAAAAATAATATAAATATTAATATTAATGTTCAATAATGTATTTTTCTTTATTTTTGGCGATGCAATCATGTTAAATATGCATACATGGTTTCATTTTCCCTTTCCTCTCTTTATATTGTTTTTCTTCTGTCATGGTATATATATATATATATATATATATATATATATATATATATATATATATATATATATATATATATGTAAAATGTCAATGTGATTAGTGATTATTTGAAGTATGTGCCTTTATTTCAAAATCATGGAAATGTTTTTGGGGATTGAAATTCTTGAGACATATGCTTTTTGATTCTCTAAATCTTTGTCACTCCCTCTCCAGACATATGGACTACCCACATGGTCTCTGTCCTCTCCTGGTTCTCTTTTTCACCCATTAGTAGTGACACCAGATGGGAAGTATTCTTGTCTATCAGAATGGGCCCCTCTGGTTGACCCTCACCCCTTGCAACCCATGCAATTCCAGGCACTTGCGCCCATGGCCTCTCCTTAGCAGTGCCCTAGCCCCTGTTGCCGTCTCCCCCCTCCGCTCCACCTTCCCACTCCTTTCACCAGCATGCTCTCCTCTTTACTCTGCACTTCCCTTCCCACACTAGCACTCCACATTTAGCCAACAAGCACTCACTCCCACACCGCTTCCTCGCACTTCTTACTAATGCACTTGCACTATCAAAATTTCAAATGAACTAGTATGTAGGACCGCTATTGTTATCTTTGTCCCTTGTCCCAAACCACCCCCCATACTCCCCACTTGTCGGTCTTGTGGCGCCTTGAAAGACCATTAGTTGTATAGGCATTACAAACATCCCAAAAAATGAATTAAAATAAATAAAATTCAAACAAGGATCGACAGAACAGTAACCACTAGTTGTGTGGTTGATATTAATCAAGCAATCTTACCAGGCAGAAGTGGTATGGGTGCTAATGTTTGTACATATTAACCCAACTGCATTAGCCCACGTAGTTCATTGACCATTTGCTTGCAACTCACCGCCCACCATTGCCATGGTTTGGTTCACATGTACATGGTAGATCACACTTATTTACCATTCATGCTACGCGATACTTGAGAAGAATTTGTGCTTGTGCACTTGAAGGTAATTGTATCTATGGGGACCGCAAACTGAGCTAAATACACTGTTCTAAACTTTGATGCATATTTCCAACCATGGAAGAATAGGTAATAGCATAGTGTGTAATGTCGTCTGTGGATATGGCAATGCAGAGGGAATAAGTATGACCAATAAAAGTTTTTTTTTTATCTGTATGCAGTGGAGATACAGTCCTCCCAGAGTAAACGTTTTCTGGAAGGGCCATAGAAAATGGTGAAAAGGATGGCATCCCAGATACGCACATTCAGATTGTAATTGGACAAAGGTCTATGTTCCTAATTTCCTCATTGGGATGCCTGTGCCCTCTTTTCCTCCTACCGTCTTCCCACCATCTTTGGGCCCTCTACCGCAACCATCTTGTGAGGCAAAAAAACTCGGTGTCATCTTCGACTTTGACTCCGCTCTCCCTCACCCACACATGACCCTACCAAGAAGTACTTCTTCCAGCTCCACCTAGTCATAGGCATTCTTCCTTTTCTCACCTTCCCCCAGAAGCGCAATTTCTCTGGAGCTCTGGTCTTCTCCAGGCTGGACTACTGCAACAGCCTCTTTCTCAATCTCCCTCTTTTCTCCCTTCACCTCCTGAAGTTGATCCAGAATAGGGCTGAAAGACTTATCCTTGCCCTGAAGCCCAGGCACCGCATCTGTCCAGCCCTAAATCTCTGCACTTCCTCCCGGTGGTTGCAAGGATCGAATTCAAGACCCTCTTCATCATCCACCAAGCCCTCTTTCGCTGTCGCATCATCCCTTATTCGCTTCACCGCTAATGAGACAATGCTGTCTTCATTTTCGGAAACGCAGGTACTCGTAGACGACCAGAGCAACGGATGGGAACCATACTCCTAATATTTGCATGTTATACCGTTGGAATACGTGGGGAATACGCAGATATTGGTGCTACACACATCTTAAATTACGAGTAGAGGTGGCGTGATAGTTTGGTCACCAGTGGAATCCCAATGCTTACACACTAACACAATTATGTGCAATGTTTATTATTGTTGTTTTTGTGAGTCCGTTGTGACCCAATTCCAAACAAACTGATCACTTTTATTATTCACATATAGGAACTCTGCAACGTGATATTTTTCTGGGACGCTACTTTGATAACCAGACATACTTTAAGTTTCTCATGCCAATAAACATTATGCAGGACCTTGTTCCAAACCTTTGAGGTATAGTCTTCTTGATCACCAATCACAATCATTTAACTCTCATTTCTCACAGTATCGCTCTAAGACTTTGGCAACTTGCATTTTCCAACGTGCATAACACGTTCATCCCTTCTTGATCACAGTCCTACGACCCAGCATTTCGATGTGGAAAGGTGACTTTTGCCACCATTCTAAATATATTTCTTGTATGTTTTGGTTTTCTTGTCTTCTTTGGCTTTCTCTCGATGCACACCTTAAGGGAGGTTATATTACGCACTCACTGCATGCCAGTCTGTGGCACATCCCATTTGGGAGCACCTCTAATAATGGATTCCGTTGGGATTTCACGGGACTCACCAGTTTGCAATCTACAATTGCACCTAACATAGGCACATTAAACAGAGGAGTTTCAAACGCATATGTTTGATAACTGAGAGTCATAACGCATAAGGTGTTCTCTGCATTGGAAACCATCACCCACCCCAGGTCTCAAATGAGCTTATGCTAACGACAATTGAAATATTTTACAATTCAGAATTGAACTATCTGTCAGATATCCTCATTTTATCTTTGACATTTCTCAATATGTTATCCAAGCTAATTATAACTATGGCATGACACCTACATGCCCGTTATATCAAGTATTTTTGGATTTGATCTCATTAACAATGCATTGTGGCTTGCTATACAGGTTGGCTTGGAAATGCAGTTAGCTACTTTGAACACGCTGTGTTAGTAGAACAAGAATGATACCAGAGATGCTAGCCAAGATTACTAATGCAGTTCTATTTTGTTTTTCTTCCCCATCTTCTATCTCTTCATCCCTGGTTGTTCTCTTAATGTGGGTAAGGATCCTACTCTATTTATTTTCATTTTTTGCTCATCTTATTGGTTGTGCTTTTCATGCAATGAACTTGCTTATTTGTCTTTTGGTTTCTGTATTGTTTTCCTGTATTGACATTCTGTTAGTGGTTTTTTGGAACTAGCCGCGCCTTGAGGAAGACCCAAAGGGTCCAAACACGCGTTGACAAAGACGGCATAGGCAAACATTGGGAAATACTGTACAGATCACAACAGACAATGTTTGATTAAACATGGGACTGCAAACTGTGTAATCTGTTTTTTTCCTTAACTTGAACTAATGAGACAGCGCATCTTCCATGGAACAACAGCTTGTTTTGCAGTTCTAGATTAGGTTGGGGCTCACCTACCAATTTCATTGGTTTGCAGCAGTTTCTTTTTTCGTGACTGTTTGAATGCTGAATTTTTGTGCCCAAGTGCGCACTTACCTGGTACGCTGTACTGCTGTTTCAACTCGTATTGAGGCCTAATGTGTCGAATAGCCACAAAGAAATGATAACATTGACTATATTGAAAGTGAACATACAAAACTTCAGTTTCTATTTCTGGGATCTGTTGTTCAGAGCAGTTGTTCTGAATTACATCAAGAGAATGGAACACTCTGAAATTAAGTAAGCGTAACTTTACATAATATTTGGGTGATTGAAAATTACGTGTGTTGTGTGCTTGATGACTAACTATGTGACGGACGAATATACTTTTTGACATTTTATACCGTGCGCTATAACCGCCTGAGTGTTGCACTTGCGGTTTGTTGTGCCTTCCGCAATCATATATTCTGTGCAGAGTTGTGGGTTGTTAGGTGGCCTATATTGTGGTGATGACTCCTCCAACACCTACACCCACAACCTGTGTTCAGGCTAATGATGTCTATACCACTCTGCCACATGGCATATCCTGGGCATCGTAAAGGTGGGGGGCAGAACCTTTTCCCTGTGCCCTTGGGCTCCCGGGGCCCTGGCGTTATCTGTTCGGTCACTACTCTTTCCACTTCAATTATAATGCCCTTTACTTGTGGTTCAACCTAAGACTTTCCTATCTCTGTCCTTAGTTTCAGGTAGGGTCTGCTATGGGAAATGGGTGCACCTGGGTCTCCCTCCCATACGGTGGTCTGATTACTTCCATGCACTTCCCTGCACATCGTGGTGTGACCTACTCCCCGTCTTGACATCTCTTTGTTCATTCCTTGTAGTGTGGGTATTGCTCATCGTTTTCGTTTGGTACTGAATTATAACGTGACTTGTTAGCTAACATATTTTAATGTTTATATTAGTTTATAAAATGGCTACTGAAATATATTCTTTTATTCTTTCATTTACGTAGCTATATTCTACCATTCTGCGCATGCCATAGTTTCCAGCTCCCGTCTGATGGATTCTTCAATCAACATGGGACGATAATCATCAACAAGGCTTCTTTGATTACCATTATGTGGGATGATCGCCAGGGACCAATCTGTCCTTTAGGGGTAGCAGCAACAAGGAGCAACCTGTCAGCGTTTTGTTACGCTCACCTGATATCCACGGGGATGCCACCCAGCTGTGGGGACTCTGGTGCCCTTCTCAGCCGCTTCCAGGTATAATCAGCGGAGAAATTCTGCCTGGAAAACAGGTGGGCAATGTTCAAGGCTGGGCAACTGGGTTAAGAGCCTCCCAACACCCCGTATGCCCGCAGCCCCTCCCCGGACCTTTCCTCACCTTGTTATGGGTTTTGGCATGCTCTCCGTCCTGCCTTGTTGGCAGGGGCGCGTTGTCCTTTGTGGGCGAGTGCGATCTAGTTACTTCACTGATGCAGGCCCTTTAGAGTCTTTCAGGTGGGTCTTATTACTGTTATATTGTATGCCTTTCTTGGATTTAAATAATGCCTTTTCTCTCTCCTTAGGTGCGCGGAAGTTCCATGTGGGGCGTTGGCTGAATTGGGACTCACCAGCCGGTGATGGTGCTTCGAGAGCGCCTTGATGCGGTAAGTAGGCGCTATGCGCAGCGCTATGATGCCTTGCCTTTGCTAATCTGTTGTCTTTTGTTCTTGTAGGTTGCGGTGCTCACCTGGAGCAAGAAGTCCCAAGGTGATGCTGGTCGATGGGTGACTCGTGAGGTAAGCTGCCGGCACAATTGTAAAATGTCTAATGTCCTGTTTCTCTCCTTTTGCAGATCCGACGGTCCGGGAGGCTCGCTGTTCCTTGGATGCTGTTTGCAGGAGCGGATGGCAGCTAGCGGTGGAATCACAGGTAAGCTGCTGCTATTAACGATGTCCTTTTGTTTTCAGATGCTGTTCTTCCGAGGTTCGCAGATGCAGCTGAACACAATGAGCGTCACGTTGCAGGATTGCAAAGTAATGCGAAGCGTGTTCTCCAAGTCGGGTGTGGTTTAAATAGCATCAAGAAAGTAGTCCAGGTAAAATAGTCCCTATGCTACCACACCCAAAACACTACACCGCATAGCTTGGTTCCAAGGAGCCAAGCTATGTGGATGCCTCCATGTTGACTGGCACTGAAATAAAGTAGTTCCCAAGCACAAGTCTTCATTAAGTATGAGACTGGCGCCAAAGGCGCTAGGACTGGCCCCAAGAGGGCCTAGGCAAAGGATGCCTAAGCTTGTTGGGGGCCCGAGCCGAGACCCCTCCTGCCCATGGGCCTGCCGGGGGGTTTCAGGAAGTGGATCGTGACAGCACTCCCCCCCCCAAGGCCCCTCTCAAGGTGTTCCTTCTGTCCGGCCCTGGTTTAGTTGGAAAGTTGCGATTATATGTTCTGATCAGACATGGTGCATGAATGTTTTCACAGGGTTCCCAGGATCTGTCTTGGGGTCCAAATCCCTTCCAATCAACTAGGTAGTATAGCCCTCCACTCGAATACTTGGAATCCAAGATGCTTCTGACTTCGAATTCTGGTTCTCTGTCTATAAGTATGGGTTTTGGTGGTGTCCCAATCCGTGTACCGGGCTGCATCGGTTTTAATAGGGACACATGAAATACTGGGTGAATCTGTAGGTTAGGTGGCAAGTCTAGTTTGACAGCCGCTGGATTGATAATTGCCTTGATGGTGTAAGGTCCTAAGTATCTGGGTTGAAAAGTCCGGGTTCCCTTGATGGGTACAAACTTGGCAGCCAGCCAAACCTTGTCTCCTACCTGATAGTCTGGGGCCTTTCCGGTGTTGGTCGGCAAATTGCTTTTGTTTTTCTTTGGCGAAAATGAGATGTCCTTTGGCCTTTTTGAAAGCCTGAGTGATGTTGGTGTGAAGGGTTTTCACTGCTGGCATTTCCAAATTTGTTGGGACATCTAGTTCTGAGGTACGTGGGTGTCTACCATAAAGGGTATAAAAGGGTGTTTGTCCGGTACTGGAGTGCAAGGAGTTGTTATATGCGTACTCGGCTATCCATAACAAATCTTTCCAGTCTCTTAGTTCATGGTGTAACATGCACCGTAGGTATTGTTCGAGGGTCTGGTTGGTCCTCTCGGTCTGACCGTCCGTTTGGGGGTGATGGCTAGTGGATAGCCGGACGTCAATTTGTGCCATTGCACAACATTTTTTCCAGGAGTTGGAGATGAACTGGCTACAGCGATCGGAGATCAGGACTGATGGGAAGCCATGTAGTTTTACAATACGATCCAGGAACACTTTGGCTAGAGTGGGTGCGTCAGGGAGGCCTTTGAGCGGAATAAAGTGCGCCATCTTTGAGAACAAGTCCACGATTACCAGGATGGTGTTAAACCCTTGACTGGGAGATAGGTCAGTGATGAAGTCGAGGGAAAGAGTGTGCCAGGGAGTGGGAGGAATATCTAAAGGTTGCAGAAGACTGGATGGTGACTTGTTTTGTGCACAGATGCCACAGGACTGAACATATTGGATGACATCCTTACCCCAGGCAGGCCACCAGAAGTTCTGTTTTACCTTGGCTAGAGTCTTGGTGATTCCAGGGTGCCCTTCCATCAGGGAAACATGATAACTAGCAACTATTTGTTGTTGTAAGTCTTTGGTGGGTACATACAACCAATCCTTAAAAAAGGGTAAGTGATCTTTAATGAAATATTGTTCTCCTTGCGCTTGCCATGCGAGGAAGGCATCTGGGTTCATGGTTCGTTGAATCTTATCTCTCAGTTCAACTTGGGTTAAGGCCGTAGTGAGGCCCAAGAGCTTGTCTTCCGGTATGATGGGGACTGGATCTGGGGGCGTATATACCAAGTCATCAGTGCCTGTACGAGAGAGTGCGTCAGCTTTTCCATTCTTGACCCCCGGTTGAAAAGTGATGACATAGTCATATTCGGCGCAGAAAAGGCCCACCGCAATTGGCGTGAAGACTGGGCTTTAGCTGTCTTAAGGTATTGCAGGTTTCGGTGGTCCATTATAACTGTAATGGTGTGGCTGGCCCCCAGAAGGTAGTGCCGCCAGGCCTTGAAGGTGGATTTGATGGCCAAGAGTTCTTTGTCCGTGATGCAATAATTCATCTCCGGGGGAGAAAATGTCTTCGACCAAAAGGCCACTGGATGTAGCTGGCCTGTTACTGGGTCTCTTTGTGAGAGGACAGCGCCCATCGCTATGCTGGAAGCGTCTGTTTCCACGATATAAGGAAGATCTGGGCGAGGATGTCGCAGGATTGGCATGGAGGTGAACCTTTTCTTGAGTTCCTGAAAAGCTTTCTCTGCTTCTTCGGTCCAGGCAAATATTTTGTTATTTTTTCTTAGCAATATGGTGATTGGGTGTACGACCTGTGAGAGGTCTGGTATGAACCGGCGATAGAAGTTTGCAAAGCCCAACATGCTCTGTACCCTTTTTAATGACCTTGGTGATGCCCATTTCAAAACGGCGTCCACTTTATGCATGTCCATTCTGATGCCTCCTGGAGTAAGGATAAAACCCAGAAACTCAACTTCGGTGAGGTGAAAAAAGCACTTCTCCAGCTTTGCATATAAACGATGTTCCCGGAGCTTGGAGAGGACTGAACGGACGTGCTTGATATGATCCTGTTTTTAAGTTGGGTACACTAAGATATTATCTATGTACACTAGGGCGCAGACATCAATTAACTCTCTCAAAACGTCATTCATGAAATACTGAAACGCTGCAGGAGCGTTGCATAACCCAAAGGGCATGACTTGATATTCGAACAAACCATATTTGGTGCGGAAAGCAGTTTTCCATTTGTCTCCGCTTCTGACCCGCACCAGGTGGTATGCTCCTCGAAGGTCCAGTTTGGTGTAAATTTGGGCATCTTTGACCTGGTCCAGCATTTCTGGATGAGCGGCAAGGGGTAACGGTTCTTTACAGTGATCTGGTTTAATGCGCGGTAGTCAATACAGGTTCTTAAATCCCCTTCTTTTCGGTACGAAGAACAAAGGACTAGCTGCAGGGGACTTGGATGGACGGATGAATCCAGTTGTGAGGTACTGGTCTAAATAAGTTTTCAGATGAAGGTTTTCAGGTTCCGTGAGAGCATAGATTCTGCCGCAAGGAACTTGAGCATTGGGAGCAAGGTCGATCTGGCAGTCATAGGGCCTGTGCGGCGGCAGCGTGTTTGCTTGGTCCTTCTGGAATACATCCTGGAAATCGTGGTATTCCTCAGGCAAGGTACTAGTCACTCCCAAAGTTGCCACTTCAGGAGTCGTAGAGATACTGAAGCAGGTTTCTGTTCTTGGTAATAACAGGCTGGAGAGCAGTCACTGGGAAAGGTTAATTTTCTTGCCCGCCAGTCAATCAAAGGGTTGTGAGCAACTAACCATGGCATCCCTAGTATGAGCCGGAATTGAGGTGCCTTGATGAGATCGAACGAAATAAGTTCCTGATGTCCGTCCTGGCACAGCAAGGTTATCTCGGCTGTGCGTTGGGTTACGGGTCCGGAAGTGATTTCTGTCCCATCCACCGTGGTTACCTTGTCTGTAGTAGGCTTGGAACACAGGGGAAGCCCCATCTCTGTAGCCAGGTCCTGATCGATATAATTCCCAACTGCTCCGCGGTCGATGTATGCTTCAATGGCATGCATTCTTGACGACCGTTGGTTATTAATTAAAATCACCGGAATTGCAAAGTGTGAGGTGAGTGGCTCTTTTCCCTTACTCGACAAACTGACCTCTACGTTTGTCGAGCTGGGTAGTTTCCCGACTGACACTCCTCTTCATCTTTTTCCGTGGCTCCAACGATCTTCCTCGGAGGTTTCACTGGGCAGTCCTTCAGGAAATGCCCTGACTTTCCGCAGTACAGACATAGTCGTTGTTGTCTCCTTTTATCTCGCTCTTGTTTTGTTAGCGGGGGTCGTACCCCTTCGATTTGCATGGGCTCCACAGTATTTTCTTGCACTCGAGTTACATTGTCTCTAGGTCGAACGTACACTGGCCGAGGGTCCATTTTAGAACGGTCTGCTTTTCGGTCTTGCAACCGGTGGTCCAGTTGCACAACCAAGTCTATGAATTCAGAACAATCTCTGGGAGGATTAACCACTTGAACTAGAACGTCTTTTAATTCACCTCGTAAGCCCTGATGAAACAACGTGGTTCTTTTGATTTCAGGCCACCTAGCTTCAGCAACCAATCGGTTGAAAGTAGCGATGTATGTTAACAAATCCTGATTCCCCTGTCGGAGGGAAAGGAGTTCATTATCCACAGCTTGTTCTCGGGTATCGCGAGCAAAGAGTTTTTCCATTTCCCTCTGAAAGTCCCCAAAGTTATGTAATAAAGGGTCATCATGGGACACCAAAGGTACCGATCAATCTGCGGTGCTGCCACTTAGGTAAGATAAAACAAAGGCTACCCGGGCTTGGTCATTTGGGAATGCTCCCGGCCTGCAAAGAAAATGAAGGCGACCCTGATTCATGAAAGCTGCATATTTTCGTGGATCACCAGCAAACCTCTCTGGTGGTGCCAAAGGAACTGTACCTGGTAACACAACTTGTACCGGAGTAGAGGCAGTGGATGACATGCTATGATTTGCATCGGTGGGTTGTTACCAGGTAAAGGCGTCTGACCCGCTTGTGATTGCAAGACTTGCCTGCTGATATCTTCGGTATGCTCTTTAGTCACCAATAAGTCTCTCCGGAGAGTGTTAGTCTCCTGTCTGGCATAGTGAACCTCGGCACGAAGTTCTCCCAACAATTGGGCCAATTGGTCTAATTCTGATGTTTCCATGGCGCCCAGGTGGATTGGTTTGGCAGGCTTCGCGTTCTGTTACGCTCACCTGGTATCCACGGGGATGCCACCCAGCTGTTGAGACTCTGGTGCCCTTCTCAGCCGCTCCCAGGTATAATCAGCAGATAAGTTCTGCCTGGAAAACAGGTTGGCAATGTTCAAGACTGGGCAACTGGGGTAAGAGCCTCCGAACACCCTGTATGCCCGCAGCCCCTCCCCAAACCTTTCCTCACCTTGTTATGGGTTTTGGCGTGCTCTCCGTCCTGCCTTCTTGGCAGGGGCGAGTGCGATTTAGTTACTTCAATGATGCAGGCCCTTTAGAGTATTTCAGGTGGGTCTTATTACTGTTATACTGTATGCCTTTCTTGGATTTAAATAATGTCTTTTCTCTCTCCTTACGTGCGCGGAAGTTCGCTGTGGAGCGTTGGCTGAATTGGGACTCACCGGCTGGTGATGGTGCTTCGAGAGCGCCTTGATGCAGTAAGTAGGCGCTATGCGCAGCACTATGATGCCTTGCCTTTGCTAACCTGTTGTCTTTTGTTTTCGTAGGTTGCGGTGCTCACTCGGAGCAAGAAGTCCCAAGGCGTTGCTGGTCGATGGGCGACTCGTGAGGCAAGCTGCCGGCACAATTGTAAAATGTCTAATGTCCTGTTTCTCTCCTTTTGCAGATCCGACGGTCCGGGAGGCTCGCTGTTCCTTGGATGCTGTTTGCAGGAGCGGATGGCAGCTAGCGTTGGAATCACAGGTAAGCTGCTGCTATTAACAATGTCCTTTTGTTTTTCAGATGCTGCTCTTCCGAGGTTCGCAGATGCAGCTGAACACGATGAGCATCACGTTGCAGGATTGCAAAGTAACGCGAAGCGTGTTCTCCAAATCGGGTGTGGTTTAAATAGCATCAAGAAAGTAGTCCAGGTAAAATAGTCCCTAGGCTACCACACCCAAAACACTATACCGCATAGCTTGGTTCCAAGGAACCAAGCTATATGGATGCCTCCATGTTGACTGGCACTGAAATAAAGTAGTTCCCAAGCACAAGTCTTCATTAAGTATGAGCCTGGCTCCAAAGGCGCCAGGACTGGCCCCAAGAGGGCCTAGGCAAAGGATGCCTAAGCTTGTTGGGGGCCCGAGCCGAGGCCCCTCCTGGCACATGGGCCTGCCGGGGGGGTTTCAGGAAGTGGATCGTGACAAGTTTATGATGTGAAAACGAGCTGATGTGAAGGCGTTGCGTTTGAAAGTGAAACCACTCCTTATCTTCTGACTAATGGAACAGCATGTGGGTTCAAGAAACATCAGCGATGTAACATAAGGACACAAGGAACATAGCAGAAATGAAACACAGGGATTAATTGATAGCTGAACGCAATCAGCGTTTCATGAGGAATTTATAAAGAACAGTTGAAGCATGCGATGTTTGCTAGCTATAACTTCTATTGGCTAACGTTATCATTTTTTCTTGGACATAATCTTCTATTTTGAGCATTATGTGAAAAATAAAAGTACTTATTTCACTGCAGATAATAGCTGTTTTCTTTAAAGGAAACGTTTCGAGCTGTGATAGGATGTGTGTTTTTCTTCCTGGTTCTGCATTAGGTAACGTTAAGGCATGGTTGATGACAGTGTATATTTGGCTACACTGGCCACTAACATCATGAAAATAGGAGGAGCATATCATTTGGACAAGTAATGTTAGTTTGAGGGGCGGGCAATCTATATTCTTGCCGCAACGGCACTTGAACTTAGGGCGATGTATCAACGGATAAGATTAGCACAAGATGGCGGTGCCCAACCCGTTGTTTTCGCAAGTGCAAATGTGAGGAAAACTAAGGTAAGATGCATAGGACATTTTTTTAAGATCGATTACATTATGCTTAAAGGCATGGTCTAGTAAAATGTTTTATTGTCCCTACGGGTCGGCCATGTTTTTTTAAGCATAAGTGGCTCGATTTTAGAAAACTTTCCTATGGACCTTACCCGAGTTTTCGTCCATTAAACGCACGCGAAAACAAGCACCAGGGAGCCGCCATTTTCTGATAATCCTATCTTTTCCCCCATCGCCCTGGCTGACCTGCTTTTGCGGCACTAAATCAAATCCCCCGCCCCAGAGCCTGTCATCAGCAGACTCGTACCGCCCATTTCCCAACGCCAAAGCACGTCTTGTGTCAACATTCGCTGCGCTTCAGCTAATGACGTGTCGCCATGGAAATGGCAGGACGCCTCTTTCCTCAATAAGTATAAACAGACCGTTTCACAACACACAGCAGCAGATTTTCGATTCCATTCCTCTCTCTGTGTTACTTTGAGTATTCTGTGACTCATTTCAGTGCTCTGGTCAGCTGCCTTCGCCGCTTGTAGCCCGTGTGTACAGATACCAGTACCACCGCTATAAATTATTTTAGTTTGTTTAACACACAATGGCTACAATAATGTCCTACATGTACGAGCCCGAGTATACCGAGGGGGAACTACTGGAAAGGGAAGCACGCGAAAACGATGGGGATTCGGACGGCAGTTGGCAGGACGAATCAACAAATGAAGAGCCTGGGCCTAGTCGAATGGACGGCGTCTCCACCTGGTGCACATGCAATCGGTGCGAGCTAATGCCAACTGAGGACGAGAACTGCTGCTGCCGAGAAAACTCGGGATGCCTGGCCTACATTTCGGAAGGCGAGCCACGACCGCAATCATTCACCGAGCTGCCAGACTTCAGGGCAGCCTGCCTCACACGGGCCGTGTTGAGAATAATGATGGTGCTTATGCACGAACTTCGCGCAACTGTTCGTCCTCATAATCCGAGTAACGAGTAAGTATACTCTGCTTGTCATGCCACTCCTATTTCATGTTCTTCTACTATATCCAAAATTACATGTACATTTCATTGTAACGCATGTAAGTCGTTCAATAGTGTGCATTGTCTAGATAGCATTTGTCTGTGCAGAATCCCATTAGTTACAAGAATTGTCATTGACAACAAATGTTTATTAAACTTATCTTGGTCATTTAAAAACAGTTTGTTTCATTCCTTTTCACAGGTGGTACAGGCTGGTGGCCTATCGTTCCTTTACATGGTGGTTCCACGGGAGGCTTGGACACCGCGTTCGAAGAGTGATATACTAATATCTAATACTTTATAAACCACTTGATATGTCTCATGAGAACATCTTTGTGCTTTGCAAGTCAACTCCTGAACGTGTTACCTGGCAACCACTGAGATCTACGCTAATCTGCTCGTCGTCGTGCTATCCGTGAACTTCTGTGACCGCTTAGAGCAAACCCATCAGTGTGCTACCTGTGGCCACCCCCCTATTCTCCTGCAACATACTACTCTGCTTGCTGAATCCAACTGTTTGTTGGTCAAGATAAGGCCATGTATCCTAGTCATATTTCGCAGATTTTTAAATTTCTATCTATTTGAGAGTAGAGTACACAATAGTGCTATGTTCATTGGTCTCATTGCTATTGACTTGAGTTTCCATTGCTATGTTATCAATAGATCTATTTATTTTCATCTGTGTCTATTGTCATCGAATTGCATCCTTCGGGGGTCCAGTCTATAATGTAAGCATGTTTCCTTCTCGTGCAAGACAGAACAACCAAGGGACGAGTCTCATGTTCAGATTTTAGACACATCATTTATACATTTCTGCAATTTATGCAAATACTAAGCCGCACATAATGAACTGGTATAGTTCCTGCGACCAAAATAAACCTTGCATTGATCATTGTATGATTCATTTACTTTTGTATCAAATCTTTATTCTTGAAGATTGTATAATAATGTCGATATTTACTTTTCAGATTTATCAACAATGCCTGCCTGTTCGATTAGCGGTTGCCCTTCGAAGACCCATGCGAAATCTGAAGGCACTACAATGCATGTATTCTCGAAAACTGTTGATCGAATAAGAGAATGGGTCAGACATTGCGGATATCCACTGGATGAGCTGGAAAGTACAGTCCAACAAGTCTTACAGGACAAGAAGGATGATCGATACCACATCTGCAGCCGGCACTTTTCCTTGGACATGTACACAACATCTTGGGTAACAAAGAAGAATAAACGGCGAACGACACGGAAATTGCTCGAAAACGCTATTCCCACTCTATTCGTCCACATTCCGCCACCGGTGAGTCAAGTGTCCGGATTTAGCTTTAGGCCTTGCGTTAGTGTGTAGGTAGCCGAACGGATTAATTGATATTGTAGGTGTTCTATCCCTTGTAATAATTTCGATATTGATATGAGTGTATAGTTTTTTGAATAATGACATTTATCAATATATTCTTTTTCGATTTCATAACCCACAAACACAATGTATATATATGGGAACAGGGAACTGTGCTGTATTGAGCATTTTTCAAGTATTCTGTCGCCTTACATGGATATTTTTAATATTGGCATTTCATTATCAATCATTAATTTACCTTTACAACTTCTTGACTATCCCTTGAATCTGAAGCAAGAACATTCTACATCCTTGACGTGGTCACAGTTATCAACCACTTCTAGCGCGTATCAGGTAATCTTACTAGGCTAATCCGCTACAGACTTGTTTTATGCATGTCAAGTAATAGTTTTATTTTATCGTGTAATTATTTTACCAAATGTTTGGTTAGTGCTTTCCAATTGATATACACCTTAGTTATCGTCCACTGGTGTTTGTTTTCAGTTATAATTAGTGTTATCCATACTAATGCAAGTACTGTCTTTCAGGGAGATGCTGAAGCGTCTGCCACATCTACAACATTTCTAGATGTTCTTCACCAGCAGGAGGTATGGACACTGACAGCTCCATCGAGCGTCATCATCAGAGCTGGAATTCTTGTCGTTTGATTGTTCTACACAATGGAGGTCATTACGACCCAGGCGGTAAGTATCTGATATTACCGCCATGGCGTAATGAACGTTTACGCTGTGGATCGATGGCGGAAAGTGCGCCACATTCCGACCCATCGCGCACGAGCATTACGCCATGGCGGTAATGTAAATTACGCCATGGCAGAAACGGCCCCTACCGGCATCGTACGCCGCGCAAGGTGCACTACCGCCACCCATCTTAGCGGCGACCGTAGTGAGCGGACACCATAGTTACCGGTGACCGTAATTAGCGGTCACCGGAAATAAGCGGAACCGGAAGTAGCGTCATCGCGGCGGAACAGGAAACAGCATGGCGGCCATCTTGAAAAACACAATCCATTGCCATCCTCCCCAACCATACCAGATCCAACCCTGAGACCTGTCCCAACCCATCACCCACCCAATTACCTACATAAAAATGCCCAAAGTTGTGAAGAAGGCATGCGATCGGCAGCGCCAGGACCGATTTTCTCGGGAGGAACTGACCAAGCTCGCTGAGACTCTTCAGGACAATGCTGCCGTAGTATTTTCTACGCAAATGACCAGGCCGGCAATAGCCAAAAAGAAGGCCATATGGTCCCTGTTGGCAGAGCGTGTCAGTGCGGTGGGGACCGTACCCCGCAACCCACAGCAGTGCAGGAAGCGGTGGGATGACCTGAGGCTCCGCGTCAGAAGCATCATCTCCGCTAATCGCAACCTGGGCCTGGCTACTGGGGGAGGATCTGACTCCCCAATCAAACTCCAACCATGGGAGGAAATATGTGCCAGCACAATAGGCATGGAAGGCATCGAAGGTGTAGGAGGGATGGAAAGAGGAGCGCCGACATCAGGCAATGAAGGTAGGTGCCTCAAATCAAGACATGCTATAGTCACTGAAGTCCATTCATGTGTAGCACAATGTTGCCCTAGAGTGTAAATGCAACACATCAGCTGGATACTGCCCACAGCCACCTGCGACCTCCACCCTGTATACATGTAGCATGCACACCCTAACTGCAGGCACCCACATACCTTCATCCTTATTCCACACAAAAAGGAGACAACCTGCATGCCCCTGCCTCAAATGTCCCTCATCTAGTGACCAAAATCATGTCAATTATTGCCAATGTCCGCAGACCCATCAATAACGCTCTCCCTCCTTTGCTCCACCACAGGCTCAGAATCCAAAACCTAGGATGAGGACACCGCTGCCACAAAAAAAGCCAAGAGGGCCAAGACCACCGTGCAGAGACCCTCCACCTCAGCTGCAGTGAGCCAGACCCTGCAGACAGGACGGGCCACCGACAGGCACCCCAGCAGGCAGCAGGCCAGCAGCAGCACCACCACACGTCCCCACATTGTCCACCACCGAAGGCACCGCTTCTGCAGGCAGCAGCACCATAGGGGAAACAGCTGCCATTGCAGCATGCTCTGACTCCGATACAGAGGAGCCCGATGTTGGACGCCCCACTGATCTGCCTCATTCCCCCTGTTTGTCCCTACCAGCCCCCATGAGGATCCCACACAGGGGCACCCAGAGGAAGAGGACTGGCCATCCACCCCATGCCCCGCTGAAAGTCCACAGGAGGGTAGCAGCCCCTCCGTGACACCACCTGGAATGGGCATGGCCCAGCAGAGGCAACAGTCCCTTGAGGATGTCATTGCACGTCAGCAACAGCTGTCCACGCTCCTCAATGAGCATGCTGCGGAATGTGGGGGGGCTAGGGCAGCCATAGAACAATCTACGGAGACCCTAAGGTCCAAAATTGAGCGGAGCATGGAGACCCTGAGGGCTGCAATGCAGTCCACCTCAAGGGACATTTGTGGGGAACTTGCCGCCGTGCCCTGTGTGCTCCCGGAGCTGTCCCACACACTTCAGGACATGTATGCATGTGAGCAGCCAGGGACATCCTCCGCTGCCAGTTCTGCCCAAAGCAGCCTCGTCCGACGATCAGGACGGAACCTGCGCTCTACAGGCAGGGGTGCCCCGGGGGCCGGGAGAGGGGGCTTGCAATAGCGTGTGCCCACTGTTACAGGCATTTTTAGCCACTCACAGGGTGTGTGTTGGGTTGTTCAGGGGGGAGGGGGTGTGTTGGGGTGTTCAGGGGGGAGGGGGGAGGGGGTGTGTTGGGGTGTTCAGGGGGGAGAGGGGAGGGGGAGGGGGTGTGTTGGGGTGTTCAGAGGGGGGGAGGGGGTGTGTCACAAGAATTTACAATTGAAATACACATTTTCCTTTTTACCAAATCAAATGTGTGGACATTTTCATTGCATATGTGTGCTTTATTGGTGTACAGTCAACAGTGTGCATGACCCAGAGACACACAGTGCCGCAAGTGCCGTCTCCATGTGATACACACCAGCCGTGTGTGCTAGAAGCATTGGTCGATGATATTTTGACGCATTTCACGCCCCTCCTGTGCATCGCCTCCTCCATGAGGTGCGGTCCCATCTGCACCCTCCTCATCCTCATTGTCAGGTGGTTGCAGTTCTGCGTCAGGGGCACATTTCGTCTGACGCACATATTGTGTAGCATGACACATGCCATGACCATCTTTGCCACCTTCTCATGGCGGTACAGGAGTGCCCCGCCAGAACTGCTGAGGCAGCGAAACCGTGCCTTCAAGAGGCCGAATGCCTGCTCAATGACCACACGGGTACGTGTATGTGCACGGTTGAAGTCCTCCTCATGCTGGTTCTGTCGGTTCCGGACTGGTTTAAGGAGCCACCTCTTCAGGGGATAGCCTGCATCACCTGTATGTGGGCGAGAATGTATGTGTCAGTCATGACGTCTAATTCAGAACATGATGTGCCACCCTGGCTTGCATCCAACTGTTACTTTGGACCACTTCTAAATGCACTAATTGATTCACACTATGCGACCGGTATATGCTCATGGCTCTCATGGCCTGTTTTGCATGCCATCAACCAATGTATGCAGAGGGGTCGAGTGCCTTGTGAGTGCCCATCCACTGTGTTCGTTCATGCCGTTTGTTTTGGTGGTCTGGCACCTGTCCTGTGATGTCAATGCTCACATCATTGCAACATTGCTGTATGCCTCATCATGACCCCAGTGAGCAATACTGATGTTGATAGGGACATTTTGGGGGCCCTGCTGTCTGTGTAATGGTGTGTTGATGTTTCTGTCCGTCATGTGTCTCCTTCGTGCGCAGTTATGGGGGACAGGACTTTCGGTTGATGGTGTTTGGTGACGTGCATGTAGGTGCTTTTTGTTGTAGTCAATGTGGTCTGAATTGGTACAATGCACTTGCAGATGGTTGTGTCATGGTTGGGACACAACCTCATTCACATGGTAGGGCTGCATACATCATATATTGGGTTTACTGGTGTTGGGTGAAGTTTGGGTTGCTTTAGGGTATGATCTGGCTCCGTTGTCTCTGCTACTCACAGCCAGGTGGAGTATGCATCATTCCCCCCCCTTTCAGCCCAGTGGAGTATGCATCATTCCCCCCCCCCTCTTTCAGCCCGGTGGAGTATGCATCATCCCCCCCCTTTCAGCCAGGTGGAGTATGCATCATTCCCCCCCCTTTCAGCCGGTTGGAGTATGCATCATTCCCCCCCTTTTAACCCGGTGGAGTATGCATCATTCCCCCCCCTTTCAGCCAGGTGGAGTATGCATCACCCCCCCCTTTCAGCCAGGTGGAGAATGCATTGGTACGTCGTTCACCTACCCACTTCACATTTCCATGGTCATGACATTAGACTCACCGAGTAGCCAGGATCTTGGGCCTGCATGTCGCTCCATGTAGCGTGGTATTGTGGAGTTCCTCAGCACCATTGAATCATGGGTTGCTCCGGGGAATCGGGCACAACAATGTGTAATGATCCTGTTGGAGTCACAGACCATTTGCACGTTGATTGAGTGGAATTGTTTCCGGTTGCGCTACGGTACCTCCATGGCATGTGGAACCACCAATTCCACATGGGTGCAGTCGATGGCACCAATGCAACCAGGTATGCCGGCTAGTGCATGGAAACCCACTTTGGTGTTTGCAATCTCCTGGGCAGTCCGTGTTAATGAGATGTGGTCGTCTGTGTGCTTGAGGAGGGCATCGAGCACTTGGATAAGTGTACGTGAGAATAATGGTTGTGAAATGCCATGCAAGTGCCCCACTGTGTGCTGGTAGGTGCCTGTGGCCAGAAAGTGGAGTACAGACACTACCTTCAGTAGAGGTGGGATGGCGGTTGGTGTTTCTATCATGCTGACGACGTCGTTGTGTGTCTTGTCTACGATGGCGGTGATGGTGTCCCGGTCCAACCGGTACAGGGTGTGGATCTGCTCAGCAGAGAGGTTGAATGGACTGGCTCTGATGCGTGGGATTGGGGGCTGCCTGCGTGGTGGCACTGGCTGTGCTTGTGGGGCTTGCTGGCCCTGCCTTGCCCTCCTGCTCCTCCTGCGTCTCCTTTGTGCTGCCTGTTGTTGTTGTTGTTGTTGTTGTTGTTGTTGTAGCACTTGCATTGCTATCAGGTACTCCAGCCTCAACATTGCTAGTCCTATTGGTATAGTTGTGGAGTGTGACTGGGTGTGGGAAGGGGTGGGGTGTGCTCTTTTTGTACTTCCTGAGTCTGTATTGCCTCCACCTGTGCTGTTTCTGTGCACCTGTGGCAGCTGGATTCACTTTACAAGGCCATTTACGGTTGGTTCGCGATGGCGTAATTAGCACCATGGCGGTAAGGTACTTAACGGGCTGGGTGATGGCGTTAGGTGCATGTCCGCTTGGTTCGGCATTCGCGTACCTTTCCGCTATGCCGGTAATTACGGTGTGGGAGGTCGCGTGCACACGTCCTTGGAGCAGTTAGCGGCAGCGCTAACTACGATGCCGCTAATGGCATCGTAGTTAACGGTCACGGGTCATAATCGGACCTAGCGGAAAACGAGGGCGGTAATCATTTACCACCATCGTTTTTCACTTAGCGCCAGGGTCGTAATGAGGGCCAATGTTTCATTCGTGGTTAGCCGTTGATATGTACCTGTGCTGTCGACCCCAGGTGTGTGTTATGTTTTCACTATTGTAATCCTCACTAATGCAAGTACTATGTTTCAGGCAGTTGATGGAGCGTCAACCCCTGCACTTGATGCAGAGCCTGACATTCAAGTAATTCCAGGGGAAGTGGAAGCGGGACCATGCGTATACAAATCGGTGCAACAGCTTTCGGAAGTGCGCACTACATTTGCAACATCCATAGATATTCATCAGCAGCACGAGGTATGGATAATGACAGCTCCATCATGCGTGATCATATAACGTGATTCCATTTGCTATACTTTCTTCCCTATTAACGCAAGTGCTGTGTTTCAGGGAGACGACGAAGCTTCCACTACAATCATAACATCCAATTTAGATGATGCAGATGTAAATAAATCGGAGAAATAAGTCGATGAAATGTGATCATATTTAGATTTTCCTTGATTCTTTTGGACAATGCATCATTTGCGGTTATCTCTTTATATGTACCTGTGCGTTCGACCCCAAGTGTGTGTTATGTTTCCAATATTGAAAACCATACTAATCCAAGTACTGTGTTTCAGGGAGACGACGGAGCTTCCACCACAATCACAACATCTCATTTAGATGATGCAGATGTAAAGGAATCGGAGAAATAAGTCGATGAAATGTGATCATATTTAGATTTTCCTTGATTCTTTTGGACAATGCATCATTTGTGGTTATCTCTTTATATGTACCTGTGCCGTCGACCCCAAGTGTGTGTTGTGTTTCCAATATTGAAAAGCATACTAATGCAAGCACTGTGTTTCAGGGAGATGCGGATGCCTCTTCTCCAATGCAACCATTCATGGCAGTCCATGCAGAGCCAGATTTATGGATACTGACAGTTCCATCGAAATAGATCATCACTGGTCGAATACTTGTCGTTTGATTGTTGCACACAATGTTTAAATCGTGTTTGGCTATTGAGATGTACCTGTGTGCTCGTCCTCACGTGTGTTTTATGCTAACAATATTTTGATACATAGTAATGAAAGTACTATGTTTCAGGGAGACGATGGAGCCTCATTCCGTGCTGTCTATGCGGATACAGAAAATATAGTTGTTGCAGCGCAAGAGGAAGGGAGGACATGCGGAAACGAATCGGAGCTACAGCGTGCAGATGTTGAAGGTTGAGTCAAAAAAATTGCAAAGAAAAAAAACCAAAAAAAGGTTAGTTGCAAACAGTTCATAACTTTAAAAAAATGTTTGTGCTGGGGACTATTTTATGTTTTTTTTCCAGTCAATTCTACTACACTCCATCTTGTGTTTAAACTGAACATCCCTTTTCCAATCTCTCCTCCAGTTACCCTTGGGTGTCAGAACTATACATACACAGACAGTGAAGCGAATGAGAGATGTGGCTTGCCAGACCGTGTACACTATGGAGGAACTATTAATTGAGGCGAGGCGTGTTCAGGCTCGAGATGCTCATGTCCAATGGCCAGAACATGAATTAACTGTGTTTGGAGACTACAGCAAAGTTGCATTGGACCATAGCTACAGTGTGACCGCACCACCACAAGAAGATGTTATTGAATGTATTGAAGATAGCTCTGAAGTAGTTGCAGATCAATTCACACAATCTACACCCGCCAAAAATTTGCCACCAAAAAAACTGTCGACATTGTTGTGTTCTCCCATCAATGTTGAAGTAATAGATGTCAAAATGACAGAGAATGAACCAGCCGCAGCATCCATAGACGCATCAGAACTTGATATCAGCAATATTACTTTCCAATGTGTTGAAATCTCCACAACGTCACAGGCCGAAACAACGTTGACGCAGGATGACAGTCTAATGAAAGAGAGCAAATACATTGTGTTCGACAGTTGTTTGATATAAATTATAAGTATGCTGAAATGTGTGCATTCCATTAGAGGGAAAGTATGTGGGAAGCCATTGATTAATGTGACTCATCAAATAAAAGGCAGTAACGTCAAAATAAATGCTGCCTGTAGATTAAACCATAGGTTCTCATGGTCTGCACAACCAATGCTGGGGAAACTGCCAGCAGGCAATCTACTGTGTGCAGCTGCATCACCTTTTAGTGGCTCCAGTTTTAGAAAGTTAGAGGCTTTCTTTCAGTTTGTGGGACTCCATTTCATTTCTAAAGCGCTGTACTACATATACCAACGTGATTATCTGTTTCCGGCCATTAGTGATGCTTGGAAAATTGAACAATTGTCTCTAGCAAGTACATTCGAAGGCAAACGATTCAGGCTAGCCGGCGATGGACAGTGCGACAGCCTTGGATTTTCTGCCAAGTACTGCACCTACCACTTTCAGGACATGGATAGAAAGAAAATTGTGAGTTCGGTGGTCGTGCAGGTAACACAATGTACATCGTCAGTGGCCATGGAGAAACTAGGATTTATAAAAACAGTGGAATATCTACAATCAAGGGGAATGCACATCAACCTCATAGCCACGGATAGACACGTTTCAATTGCCAAGACAATGAGAGAGCAGTTCCCACATATTAAACATCAATTTGACGTATGGCATCTTGCTAAATCAATCAATAAGAAAATCTCGGCTGCAGGGAAAAAAAAAGGTTTTGAAAGTATTTTGCAGTGGTCACATTCTATCACCAACCATCTTTGGTGGAGCTCAAAAACTTGTGAAGGGTCAGTGGAAATACTACTTGAAAAATGGCGGTCACTGATGCACCACTGTACCAACGTTCACCGCTGGACAGCAAATCAACATTTCCACCAATGTGAACATGGCTCTTTGTCCCCAGAAGAGGCACGGAAGAAGAAGTGGTTGATTCCATCTTCACCGACACACAAAGCCATTGAGAAGATTGTTTTCGACAAAACTCTATCAAGAGATTTGAGGGGACTGACATAATTCTGTCACACAGGAGATTTGGAGGTGTTCCACAATATGTGCCTAAAGTACAGGCCAAAGCGCCTGCATTTTAGCTTTTGGGGCATGAAACATCGCACTCTACTAGGTGTCTTGGCCCATAACAGCAATGTCGGACGTGAACAATCTAGGACTAGGGGTAAAGTAAGGATGCCTCGCTACACTAAGGTGTTTTCAAAATGAAGTAAGCAATGGGTGATCAAACCAGTCTATGATGAAATGCAGTTCGACTTTGTGAAAGGCCTTATTGTTGCTGTGTTAGAGAAACACAGATAAGGAATTTTGGACGTTTCTGTGCAGAGCAGTGATCCATTGCCACCGAACATTGCGACTGTGCCATGCCCACCCGAAGCACAGCTGATTGTGAAGTACAAATCCCGGTTTAAATAATTGCAATACGATTGTCTTTTTGTAAATAAATGTTATTGTACAGTGTACCTGTAAACCTAACTCCTACCTTCACCATCATGGGTGGCGAACAAGCTGGGTGTCATCTTTGAATTCTCTCTATTCACCTCATATATGTGTATGTATATATTTTTCTCATGTCTCATCTCATGTAAATGTAAATGCTGCGCACTGTTAACGGAGGGGAGGCTTGCGTATTGCAAATAATAAAACAAACAAACAAACAAACAATAAATCTCACTTTTAACTCAGCTCCTGTGGTACTTTATACTTTCCCTGACCTTCCGCCAAAACTTTAATGTCTCAATTTGGGCTGCAAAGCTCGCAGACAACGGGGACAAAATTGGGGCCCTTAGAACGCGCCAGCCAAGCGGGCCGTGGCATTTGGGAGAGAAGCCAGTTCGCATTTGCACATTGAGGCGCACTATATAGACGGATTCTAAACTTCAAGTTCTCACAGATGCGTATACTACGTGATGTTGCAAATAAAGAATGTGAAGGACAGCGCCCAGATGAGGCCCACAAGTCGCACTGGAAGTATAAGGGTCTATTGTTTTTTGACCTTGAGACAGGGACCATGCCGAAAGAACTACATTTGAAGGGGGTGCGCAATAACGTAGGAGACGATAAGGCTGAAAATTCAGAAACTAGACCGAGTTTCATTTTAGTTCAGTATACGAAAAATCGTTGTCAAGAGCACGGTCCATTTTACAGACTGTATTACGAAGAGACACAATGGAAATTTCATATATAATGTAAGTAATTCTTTACACGCTTTTATACCGGAATGAAGATTTAATGAATGGATGCATGAATAAATGAATGAATGAAGAGCTAGGAAAAGCAAGTAAAACGTGTTCGTAGTGGGCACATGGGCATGCAGGTCCACTGGTCTCACCGATCTCGGTCCTTGGCCCAGCCACTTTTCCCTGCACTGCCTACCTGCACTACGGGACTGTCTCTGTATCCTTCAGCCCCTTCTCCCGGCATTTACCTTGCACTTGCCACCAGCTGGCCCTATTATTTAATTTGTATTCAACTAACCATGTACAGCCCTTCCCCATGCGCAATCAGAAAGACACCTGGCCTAGTAGGATCGTTGTCTGTCTGCCCTTGTTCCCCACCTGCCTCGTCACGCCTAGAAACACTTGAGTATAGGCGCGTTACAAATGCCATATCATATATCATATCATTCCTGTCGCATGTAGACTAACTGTCGTTTATCATTGTGTGTTGGCCTCGATTTATTTCGTTACTTTTCGCATTGATTTTAGAGCCGAACATACTCCATTGAACTATCCTTGCAAGCAAATAGTTTCTGATCGGCTGTAATAAATAAAATAAGTAATATTAATGAAGATCGGCTGGCGAGACTAATTATAATTTTTTTGTTTTCATTACAGGTATTTGCTCCCCTTCTGCTACTGCCATCGGTTTGAGACACCAGCAGATAGCTTTTACAGTAGACACCTGCACCTTCGTGTGAACAACTGGAGCACACTAACAATTTTATGGGATGATCGCCAAGGACCCACATGCCCTTACGCTGTACTAGTGGCTAGAAGCAACATAACCTTTACGATGGACTAGTGCCTAGTTGATGGAACAGCCTTGTGGTTCACTGTGCTTCCAAAGTGCTTCTTTTAACGAAAAGCAACACCCTGTGTACCATGGCGGATACAGATAAAATAAAATAAATGGCTTTCGGAGTTCATATGGCAATTGCTGAATATTCTCTAAACATTTAATGTAAAATAAATGTACTTTACCAAATGTACCGTGTTGCTGTTTGATTTTAAAGTACAGTTTCATATTCCGAATTGTGGCACGCTGTGTTGTGAGATGGTCTGTGTTGGTTTCCGGGTTCTGTGTGGAGTCGCGTAGAAGACGACTGGGCGCGTTTGCCTACGCAGCACAGTAATGTCACGGAGAGAGGCAGGTCAGCCAGGGCGATGGGGGGAAAGATAGGATTATCAGAAAATGGCGGCTCCCTGGTGCTTGTTTTCGCGTGCTTTTAATGGGCGAAAACTCGGGTAAGGTCCATAGGAAAGTTTTCTAAAATCAAGCCACTTAGGCTTAATAAAACATGGCCAACCCGTAGGGACAATAAAACATTTTACTAGACCATGGGCCTCATTACAACCCAGGCGTTAAGGGTTAACGCCGTCGTTAACCCTTAACGCCTGATTCCAATTTGAACGGCTGCTTTTAGCAGCCGTTAAAATCCATGGCGGTAAACGGCCTTGGTGCTAATTACGGCACCGTAATTTACGGTGCCGTAATTAGCGCCTTCCCCACTCCCATTATGCCCTATGGGGCAAAAATGGGAATGGGGAAGGGTAAATGGGAAATGGGGATTTACCGCCCCACTCACCTTGGAATGGGGCGGTAAATCCGCCATCCACCATGGTGTAAACACCTATCAGCATCCTTCTTAATGTCACCTCAAGAAGTGGCATCACATGTTCCTTTGAATGTGGCTTTTATGCTTTTTAAACAATAATCGAGGCTCTATCTAATGTTAATAAACATTGATAACAGGATTAACCAAATACAGAAACTAGATCACTGGGGTTGGAAAGCAAACCACTGGGAGGCTTCTAAGCAGCAACATAGATCATGCGATTGCTCTCCTAGCATGATCATAAATGGTGCCACGGATTTTAATTGGCAGCAGTTTTTGTTAAAGGTCCTGGTAAGTTCTCTGAGTTTTTTCATAAAGTGCACTTTCCGTTGGAGAGTTCACATTAAGCTTGGGCATTCGAACATTTCTGGATAATGGGCACTCTCGATTCTGAGAATGACGTTACAGAATCCAATATTAAGTTCAAAACAGACAAACGAATTGCAGTACAGTGAACTAGTCCGTGTTCTAAATGGACAATGTTTTGGCCATGTCGGGTCTCCCTGCTCTGCATGGCCATTCAAGTGAATTGGGCAATGCTCAATACATCAAAGATAGTTTCACTGCTTGTTTACTGTTTACATGATTTCAGGGGTGGACTAGCATCCACAAGAGGCCCTTGAAAGAATATTCAAAGTGGCCCCATAGTACGTATTTTTAACAAGCCCAACCCCTTTCACATAGAAACATTTGGAAATAAAATAGGAAGCACACAAAAGAGTCCCAGGGTGCAGAGGCCTACAGGGAAATCTCCAGAGTTCCCTCTTTGCCCGTCCACCCCTGCATGATTTGCATATTCATTACGAGTTTGTGGGTAACCATTAAATGCAGCGGTAACGCTATTAACTCCATATTTAAGGGTCTGCCAAATCACAGGCTTGGCGGATTTACCCCCAGCTCTGAGCTGGGGGCAAATCAGCCGCGTTTTTGCCAATTTTTGGTGCTATTACCGCCACCGGTAATAGCGGTACCGGTGGTAATAGCACTGAACATTCCCCGCAAAGGGACACCGGGGTCAATAACGGTACCGCAATTTGCAGTACCGTTATTGCCGCCTTCCCCCTTCCCATATGGCCCTGGTGAATGGGGAATTACCGGTCCCTCCAACCTCGGAATGGACCGGTAATTGCTCCATTCACCAGGCCGGAGTTGGAACGAGTTTGGAGGCAGCCATGCCGCAAATAGCGGCATGGCTACCTCCAACCTCGTAATGAGGCCCATTGTATTTGTTTATTGAAAGCAGTATCTCTCTTGGATAGGTGGCACACAGGTATGCAAGTGTGCAGTCTCACTGTGGTGCCACAATGTGTGATACAAATGTTGGAATACATTTGATATAACCACTGAAGATGTGTTATGCTATTGGTTATTTCCATATCATTTAAGTCACCCAATACCTGCTTAAAAGTGCTGGAAGTCCGTTTTTTACCAGCGAGTGAAAGTTTTGTAACATGCATATATGGCACAGAGGTGCATTCAAAGTGCGGAAAGGGCCTGAAACGATGCAGCTGATGAATTTCTAAAGTGTTGGTGCAGAAATGTTTTACGTGAACTGGCCATGGTGAGCAAGAACGGGGGCAGAGCACAAATCAACTCAGGGAGATAGGAGATGTTCTCACACTTAGAACATGTTTAAATGGGTCAACATGGTGCATTTTATACCAAAAATTACAGAAAAGTTGGACAAAAAGCCTTGCAATTTACAATTGGTTCTGTAAGTGAACACATGAAATACTGCAATAAATGGCAGGTTGCCAATAGCACACAGGAGCATTTTTCATGTTGTCTGTGATCGAAGAAATTAGGAGGCCAATAGCAACGTACCAGCACCCATTCCGAACCAGCAGACTACAACTGTGCCTGCTGGGGCCTCAGTGCCTGGCAGGGTTGGACCTGCTGGGCACATCGGCCCCAGTAGGCACAGTTTTCACGGAAGCACCGGCACCGTTAGCAACGGTGCCGGTGCTTCCGTTTCCCTACTCCCATATGGGAATGGGGGCTTACGATTTCCACCGCCTGAGATGCCGGGCCGCCGGGGCTTGTAATGTCGATCTCAGACAGCAGAAACAGTGTTACGGGGTTGGCGGCAACCCGCCGGTGGTCCCGGCCGGTTACCTTTATGCTTTTTTTCCCTTGAGAAAGTCATGAGGCCTGTTTGAAGAATGTATGCCAGCATTTCTTATATTTCATGCTGGTGGGGCTCAAAGAGGCATAGAAGCCTGCCTCTACAAAATATGCTAGCACTGCGCTCTTTCAAGCTGGTAGTGCCCAAAGAAAATCATACGGCTTGTCTTAATACAGGCCAGGACTGCCAATGTAAAACACATGTTCACTTTAAAAAAACCTTTAATATTGAAAATCGTCACTGAATAAAAAAATAATACAGGGAAGTGAATTTGCAATACATCTAAACACCATGCAATTAATATTACGACCTAGGTGATCTTTCAATTAAAGTCAGCAATGTCTTCTCTTATCGGATCTGCTGGAGAATGAAGTAAGGTTGCTGTATCTATGAGATCGGTGATTCGTCGGTGTGTCCTCTCCCCTCAATGAAGGCTACACACCATCTTAAAGAATCCCTCGTAAAAGGGAAAAACCTCTGAACAAGTTGGGCTCCAACTCATTTATTTATTATGTTGCTTTAGTTTTAGTTGGGCCCCTTTTTTTTTTTCTTTTTTTTCACTTTGTATTTATTGAAACTTTTTCATTGACAACAGAAGTATCATAAGAACTACGGGATCAAAGCATCCAAGTCAATTAACAATAAGAAAAACCCACACCCCCCCAGCCAACCAAACCCAACCCACCCCCACGTCCCCCCCAACCATAGAGCTACAGATGAATCAACAAACCACTAGAAGAAAGGTTTCAAAATTAACCCGGTGCACAAAAGGAAGAGCCACAGCATCAGACCAAAAAAGGCGCAACAGAAATCTCTTTCAATTGGCGAGGTCCCCAAAAACTGCGGAAACCCGTAGTACAGCCACATATTCAACCCCATCTTTGCATTTATACACTTCGGACAAAGCCCAAAACCAGCTAGAGCGTTAATGTTGCACAGTCCTCGTTCAATAATACAATTGTCCAGTCCTGCAGGAAGGAAGTCATGTTATCGTTGACAATAGCGGTTAGTTTCTCATATGTAAAAATAGTTAAGAGCTTGTTATACCATTCTGCTTTCGTGGGGGCCTGAGGACACTTCCATTTCTGAGCCAAGGCCATTCTCCCAGCCCTCAACATCGCCCCCTCCACCCTGGAAAAAGGCAAGTCATCACTCTCTGGTAAGGGCGTACCCAAAAGGATCTCAATAGGGTGGAGGGAGGGACATGTTCCCAGGATGCCCTTAATCCAACTAAGTACCTCTGACCAGTAGACCTGTATGACCGGGCACTCCCACCACATATGGAACCATGTTCCTCTACTAGCACATGCTCTGGGACACATCGGAGACACGTTGGGATACATCCTGGGCAGTGTGACAGGAGAGTGATGCCATGAGTGGAGAATTTTAAAGTTATGTTCCATCGCCGCTGTGTAGAGCCCTCCCTTAAAGACAGAGCCACAAACAGAGCCCCACGTAGACTCCTCAATGGACATCCCCATTGTCTCCTCCCACACCTGTCTAAATGATTGCTTGCCCCCAGGATTGGCTTCAATCAGCACCCCGTAGATCTTAGCGAGAGACCTCCTCCTAGACTCTGCCTCCACAAACACCGATTCGAACAGAGTCAGAGGACGTGAGAGGGACATTTCCTGATCAGCCTTAGTGAGTATACCCTTAATCCGCAAATAATCAAAAATGGAAGGGGGATTTTCAGGGGGCATTTCCACCAGTTGATCAAACTCAATAAACTTCCCCTTTTTCGATTTCCAGTTTTGAGCCAACATGAGTCTGGCTCACTTTAGTAAAGGTGTAATAATTTGGAATTTCGTCAGTTCATCAATAGTAAGGCATTGCTTTCCACCTCGCCTGTCGGTCTTTCACTCACAGATAAGGCATAGGAATTAATGTGAGCAGGCACTAACCCCACCACATTCTAAACACTCTCCATGATATGATATGATAGGTTATTTATAACGTGCTTAATACCAAGAGGTTTCTAAGCGCGGACCCAGGGATCGAACTTGTGTTGCTATGTGTCCTCTTGCTTCCAAGGCGAGCACGTTACCCCTGAGCTATCGTCCCGAACCATGATATAACAAGGCTTATCGGAAGGTGAGTGGACAGAACCATCTTGGGCAGAAAAGGAGTAGACATCTTTCCTCAATAGTGCAGTGGTGAGGCAAGAGGTGCTGGGGCACTGTGAAGTGGAACACGAGTGGGGATGAGGAGAGAGCCAAGAAGTAACCAGTAACTGGGCTTGCCCAGAGCCTTCCACCCCCTGACTACTCAGGCTTTCCACTGACCTTACTCTTACCGAGATAGGATGTCAGGAAAACACTCTCGATCAGGGAAGCACTGAAGATGAAAGGTAGGAACTTGATTATGAAGAAACCAGCTTGAGTGGAGCACAGACAGGTCAAGTCTTCCACATAACTATGGCAGACCAACGTGATAACAATGGCGAACACTGTTGCCAGTCAAAGGGCACAATCAGTAAGCAGGCTTTTGCAGAAGGCCATTCACCTATGTGGACTGCATTTTGATAATGGCTTGGCATGTGAAAACATACTTAGAGAGCGTTAACTCTTGCAGTGCCTCCATGGAGCACCCCGACCTACCTGTGGAGCCATTAATCTGTGTGGGAACAACCTGAACTGATTCCTGAAAGCACTCCCCATCACCAAAGGACTGGGCCTTGCTGGGTAATGGCAATGGAACTGTAGGAAAGGCTGACAGAGTTAGAGAGAGAGAGAGAGAGAGAGAGAGAAAGAGGGAGAGAGAGAGAAAAAGAGAGAGAGAGAGAGAGAGAGAGAGAGAGAGAGAGAGAGAGAGAGAGAGAGAGAGAGAGAGAGAGAGCAGGAGGAGTATGTTACCAAAAGGTTCTTCAGGGCTATGACAAAGTCGCCTTCTTAACACCCAGGGCTTCTAGTGTAGTGGCCAAAGGGGTCGGTTATCTCCCTAGTTTATGCGATAATGGGCTCGGACATGGTAGGTATAGGATCGCATGGTCCCCTCAGTTAACTCATGACATAGGGCAGGGGATAGTCAAAATAGCCACATTGGGTTCACTGGCTATGTATGGGACAGGGGTTTCTCATAGGGGCCGAAATAGTACCCCCTTCCCTGACGCTCAGTTCAACATCTAATTGTTTTAATCAGCCTCCTCAAGCAGCCAGCAAGCTTTCTTAAAAATAATGTGGCTCGGGAATAGAAAGAAACACAGTATTAGATGAGTGACGGATTAGACTCCATAGGTCCTCTTTGAACCTACACGATTCACCCAATAATCAGCAACATTGTAGTGAGGGGTTCTGTTCGCCTTGCAGTGGCAAGCAAGCCCTCGAGAACGCACAACAGAGGCATTGCCAGTCCTTGGCTATATGTTCCCCTCTAAAGAGAAACATTGTTGCACTGCATGACCTTCTTTCCCTCGCACTGAAGGAGAACGCCCCAATTAAGCCCAATAGAAACCCAGCAGACAGTGACATTTAGAGTGACAAACACAGAGTGGAGCAAACAAAGTTGCTTTTCACTGCCTTGCAAGCACACCAGCTCCTCTGGAGAGTAGCTGTTCATTTCCTGGCAACAGTAACCATTCCAGAGTTTCTGCTGGCACCAAACCAAATATCCCAGTGTATTCCAAAATTGTAGACGTACTCTTTGAAAAAACTTGGTCTACCCTCCCAAACCCTAAATCAGAACAGGTGAATCAATTTAAACCTAAACAACCCTAATCAATCCTCCACCAATGTCCCAATACAGTTCCAGATCCTCACAGGTTGGCCAGCTCAATAGGAGAGCTTACAGGCCTAAAACCCAGGCTCCCACTCAGACAGGGTGAGTGTTTGTAGAAGGGGCTATTTTGGAGGAGCCTGGATGAAAAAGGAATAGAAGTGGAGGAGAGAGTAGTCCAGTGGCTAGAGTGGGTAGAAATGCAGTAGCTAGGGAGAGGAGTCCAGTAGCTGATCAGGAGTCCAGGAGTCTAATGCTCAACAGTGAAAAGGAGGAGCTGAGGCCATAGGCCAAGAGAGGTGCCAACCAGTAATATGAGGAGATAGAGAGGAGTGGATATAATATTAAAGAGCAGAGAGAGGGAAATTCCTAGTGATAGAAGGGGTTGAATACCACATGTACCACAAATAACACAAGTCAGGTAGAGGTTGCTAAAGGGCTGGAGAAGGTGCCCAAAGGTGTGTAGAAAAAACAAATATAGGAACTGATCAGGGAAGTTGACATCTGCAACCTTGAGAAACGAATAGAGGAGGCAGAGGTGGTAGATGACATAGACTCAAGAAGTGAGGGCAAAGCAAGGGAGGATGTTAGGTTAGAGGTGGCTAGGGACGGGCACCTGGTAGTTGGCCATGCTTTTAGCCGGCCCGAAGCTCAAAGCCGCCACCCAGAATTATGGGGGTTGCTATGGCCTAAGCCCAGAGACTCTATTCCACTGCCTGAAGAACCGGACCTGACTGCTAAGTGACTTTTAAAAGGGGAAGGCTTGGGCGTTGGGGATACAGAGGCAACATCACTGGGGCTTCAATAGGACAGGCCCATGAAAAAGAAGAGTAAGGGTTCTGGACATCCATAAACCCAGAGAGACCAGTAGACAGAGAGAGTGAAAGAAAAGTTTTGGGAACCCTTAACATCAGGCTGACACAAGAGAAGAACAAGTTACTTCTTACCTTGTAACGTTCTTTCGATGGGATGTTCCTCCGACGTATTCCTTATCTATGATATTTGTATCTCCAGCTTGCTGGCCTCGGAAATTTTTTTTCCCAGTAGAGGGCGCTGTGCGTCAACGTCCGTCGAGTAGGTGCTCCTCGACGGCCACCGTATCGACGCCGACGTCATCATGCCTATAAATGGCCATGCGCAGCGTCCGTTGCTCAGTTCCGTTTTGTAGAGTAAAGTAGTTATTGTATGAATGGTTACTACCCTTGAAGGAGCGTAAGCTGCAACCACAAGGGAAATGTTACTGCGGGGATGGATGGGAGGGACGATAAGGAATACGTCAGAGGAACATCCCATCGAAAGAACGTTACAAGGTAAGAAGTAACTTGTTCTTCGAAGGGATTGTGTCCTCCGACGTATTCCTTATCTATGATAGACTCCCATAGCAGTGGTATGTGATTGGAGGCGGGAGTAAGTGATGCCATATTACCCTTTAAGAATGAACAGAGTGTAACACAGCTTTGCCAAATCTAGTCTCTTGGCTAGAGGAGGAATCCAGGCTATAAAATTTGGTAAAGGTATGTGCGGACGACCACGTGGCAGCCGCATATATGTCTCTAATTGGTACCCCTCTTTGAAGAGCTGAGGATGCTGCGATACCCCTGGTCGAATGAGCCCTTAGATTTTGAGGGGGCTCTTTCCCTGCCAGTTTGTAGCATTCCAGAATGGCTAAAATAATCCATCTGGAGATGGTTTGTTTGGTTATTGGTAATCCTAACTTATGTCCTGCGTAACCTACAAAGAGTTGGTCTGCTTGTCTAATTTTAGCAAGTCTACTGATATAAAAACTCAAGGCTCGCTTAGGGTCCAGCCTGTGTAGTCTCTCTTCCTCTTTCCCCAGATGGGGAGGAGGATAGAATGAAGGTAGAGTAATCTTCTGAGTAATGTGAAATTCCGAAACTACCTTTGGGAGGAAGTTAGGCTTCACCTGTAGCACTACTTTGTCCTTGTGAAAAGTTGTATGAGGAGGTTTACAAGACAGGGCTTGTATCTCGCTAACCCTTCTAGCAGATATTAATGCTACCAATAAAACAGTTTTGAGGGTGAGAAACTTCAATGAACAAGAGTGGAGTGGTTCACAAGGAGCACCCTTTAGGAAGTTTAAAACTAGATTTAAGTCCCATAAGGGAACTTGGAATGGTCTTGGAGGGTAAACATTAGTTAGACCTTTCAGGTATTGTATTACCAATGGAATTTTGAAATACGATGGCTCCTCTGCAGTGCGCTTAAAGATCGATAGCGCTGCGAGATAGCCCTTAATAGTGCCAATTTGAAGGCCTGAATTTGCCAAATAAAGTAAGAAGGATAACACCGCAGGTGTACCACATGAAAAGGGTTCGATATTCTTTTCTCTGCATCAGCTGCAAAATTTATTCCAACGGCAGCGGTATAGAGTCTTAGTTGCTGGTCTTCTGGCCGAAAGCAACACCTCCATGACGTCATCTGGAAGGTCCCAATCCTTGTACCTCAACCTTTCAGATACCAAGCATGAAGGTTGAGGGTCTTGATGGCTGGATGGAGAACCTGACCTCCCTTCTGCGAGAGAAGATCCTCTCTGTACGGTAGACGAATTGGAGGACAGATGGACATGTCCAGAAGGTCCGGGTACCACGTTCTCCTGGCCCAATCTGGGGCAATTAGGATCATGGTCTTCCGAAACCTTCTCAACCTCCTGATCATTTGAGGAATGACAGGGACCGGAGGAAACGCATACAGAAGTGGGATTCCCAGTCCACTACGAACGCGTCTCCTAGAGCTCCTCTCGGGGGAAATTCCCTTGAGCAAAATCTGTCGCACTTCCTGTTGATACTGGTGGCGAACAGATCCACTTGAGGGGTTCCCCAAAGGGCGAAGATCTCTTGAAGGACTTCCTGAGCTATCTCCCATTCGTGGGAGACTGTGTTCTGCCTGCTCAGAGCGTCCACTGTCAAGTTCTTCTCTCCGGCTAGGTGAATTGCCGATAGAGAGATTCCTTCCTGAATTGCCCAAAACCAGAGCTGCATCGTGTCTCTGCACAGTGGCAGTGACCCTACGCCTCCTCTTTTGTTGCGGTAGTGCATGGCCACTGTATTGTCCGTCATTATCAGGACGTTTCTCCCCCGTACAGACGGCAGAAAAGCCTTCAGTGCCAGTCTGATGGCTCTCAGCTCCAACAGGTTGATGTGTAGTCTGGACTCCGATGGAGACCAACGACCGCTGATGGTCAAGTCGTTGGCATGGGCTCCCCACCCCGTGAGTGAGGCGTCTGTGACTACTGTTATCTCCGACCATGGTTGCCAAAACAGTTCTCCTTTCAAGATGTTCTCTGGAGAGGCCCACCATTGAAGGTCGTGGGCTACCTTGTCCGGAATCCGGAGGAGATCTGTCATCCTCCCTGAGAATTGTGACCACTGAGTCCTCAGTGCCCAATGAAGGGATCTCATTCTCAGGCGAGCCTCTGGCACAGGGAATATGCAGGATGCCATGAGGCCTAGCAACCTCAAAAAGTCGCAGGCTGGGAGACGTTGGGCATTTTGAAACCTGGTGACCATCTGCAGAATATCTTGAGCCCTCACCTCTGGTGTCAAGGCTTTTCCCAGGGACGTGTCCAGGACTGCTCCAATGAACTGGAGTCTCTGTGATGGGATCATCTGTGACTTCTTTAAATTGAGGGAGAAGCCCAGCCTGTGAACGGGAGTGGCAGACATAATCTAGTTGGATCTGAGCTTGTTCCGAAGAAACTGCTCTGATCAACCAATCGTCCAGGTAGGGGTAGACGTGAATCCCTTCCCTCCTTAGACTTGCAGCCACAACCGACATTAGCTTGGTGAAGACCCTCGGGCGGAGGTCAGCCCAAATGGCAGAACTCGAAATTGATAATGAGAGTTGCCAATTGCGAACCTCAGGTACTTCCTGTGCTTGGGATGGATAGGCACATGAAAATAAGCATCCTGAAGGTCCAGAGATACCAACCAGTCCTGAAGCTGGAGGGCCTGAAGGATCTGAGAGAGAGTTACCATCTTGAACTTGTCCTTCCTGAGGAACTTGTTCAATTCTCGTAAATCCAGGATGGGTCTCAGTCCTCCGTCTTTCTTTGGTATGAGAAAGTAGGGGGAGTACCAGCCCTTGTTCCTGTCCGCTACAGGTACCGGTTCTATGGCACCTTTCTCTAGCAGGTCTACAACTTTCTGCAAGAGCAGCAGATCCGGCACTTTCAGAGAGCTGTTCCCCGGTGGATGTCTCTGAGGGATGCGTAGAAAAGGCAGACAGTAACCTTGGGCAACTGTCTCCAATGCTGAAGCATCTGACGTAATAGCCTGCCATTCCGTCAGATGGTGAGTTAACCTGCCCCCTACAGGAGTCTTGTGATGGGAGACCTCAGAGTGGTTTGGGAGCGGCTGATGCAGTTGCCGAAGGTAAAGCGGCTCCTGCTCCTGCTGATGCGGCTTTCTTTCCTTTACCCCATCCACCACAGGTAAATTTTCCTTGGCCTCTTTGAGTCGGCCGTCCTCTGCCTCTTCCATATGAGGAATAATAGCGAAAGGACCCTCCTCTCCAAGAGGATCCTGAGGGACGAAAATTAGTTTGTCGGATTGCAGCTCCTAGTGACTTAGCTGCTGCTTTAGATGTTTGTAGTTTTTCCAAACTGTCATCCGCCTTTTTACCAAATAGGGAAGAACCGTCAAAGGGCGTATTTAAAAGTCTGGCCTGTACGTCAGAAGCAAAGCCGGACTTTCTCAACCACGCATGCCTGCGGATTGTGGTACTTGCCGCCATGGCCCTGCTGATACTGTCAGCAGAATCAATGCCAGTTTGAAGGGACTCACACATTGCATCTTTACCATCTCTGATGATATTTAAAAATGCGTCCCTTTCTTCTCCTTCCGGTATGCAGTCAGCCGCCGATGAAGCACACTCCCAAAGAGTGTGGCTGAACCTAGCGAGCGTACAAGTTGCATTAATAGATTTTAAAGCCATGCTACAGGCTGAGAAGACTTTCTTAGCCATGGCATCATATTTTTTATCATCCCTATCCTGAGGACCAGTGGGGTAAGCAGAAGTACTGCCTGATGAAGTTGCAGCCTGGACCACAAGACTCTCTGGAGTAGGGTGCTTAGATAGGTATTCAGGGTCAGCAGCAGATACCCTATATTTCGCTGACAACTTCTTGTTAACCACAGGGTCAACTTCAGGAGTTTCCCAGTTAGTTAAAATCTTTCTTTGTAAAGCAGAATGAAAGGGAACCACAGGATCCTCCTGTGGACCTTTATCCAGAATATCTGTGAGGTCATCCTGTTGAAAAACAGGTGAAGGCGCAGACCAACCCATGAACTCCATAATTCTTGACATTAGGGTTCTATAAGGGGTATCAGCATGTTCCCCTGGGTCCGGTTTGACAAATTCCACTTCTGGGGAAGTGTCTAGGCCACTTGCTTCCTGTAATGCATCCTGAAGGTCTTTCAACCTTCTTTCCTCAGAGGCAAAAGTCTCTGGTTCAGGTAATGTGGTCCTCTGCAGCCCAAAAGGCCTTTCTTGATCAGAATCTTCCCTTTCTTCAAAAATTGAAGTTAAGGGGGGATGCTCTGGTCTGTGAAATGGTATAAAACCCATCTCTAAGGCAGAGGGAGCCATCATCAGTGGCCTTGAAAAGGTCGATGTCGTTGACGCCGATGTAAAAATCCTCAAAGGCGCCGACAAAGGCGTTGAGAAAAGTGGAAGAGGCCTCGAAGAACTCGAGAGGATTGGAATCCTGCTCGAGGATGTCGACGACGTTCTCGACGTCGTGTCGGAGGCTCTCGGTGTAACCGTTGGCTGTGGAGTAGCCGTGGGTCTTTCTTTTATCGGTGTCGATGTCGGCGTCGACGCCGGCGTCGACTTGATCGACGGATGCGTCGAAGAACCCTTCGATAACGGCGTCGATGGTGCCGATCTATGCTTCGAAGGGGCTTTCGACGATGGCGTCGAAGATGCTTTACTTCCCGATGGCTCATTGCGCTTTCGGGTCGACTCTTTCGCCGGGTGCTTCAACTCGCGGCGTTTAGATTTTTTGGGCTTTTCACCCGGTGTATCACCCTCAGCTGACTTCGAGGGGGACGAGGCCGCTTTCTCGAAGACGCTTAGCATCTTTTTTCTGAATTCCTCCCACTCAGCTTCAGATCTGTGTTTTGTGGGGCATTTTGCCGATGCGGTGGCCGTCGAGGAGCACCTACCCGACGGACGTCAACGCACAGCGCCCTCTACTGGGAAAAATGTTTTCCGAAGTCAGCAAGCTGGAGATACAAATATCATAGATAAGGAATACGTCGCAGGACACAATCCCTTCGAAAGAAGTTTCTGGAAACCCTAAAGCAACAGCGTATGATACTCCCCTGATTGGGGCCAAATCCTTCAGGATGAGGGGCCATTTCCCTGCTTGCGAGGTGGAAGGGACAGAACGTTTAGGAAAGAGAGAGATTGTTATGTTCACTTTTGAATCCATCATTATTTGGCCCACATTCACTCGCACCTTTTCCCAAAATAAAGAGCGTGCTAAAAATGTAATTTGGTCTGGCTGCTCCGTTAGTCCCTGCTACCCATATGACAGGGCATACAACTTTCAGATGAACTAGATGTTCAAATTCGTGCCCTTGCATGGATCAGACGGCATATCAGAAGCAGCTGAATCAGAACTAGTAATGTCTCAGAAGCAAGTAAGCTGGTGGGCAGAATGAGCAGGAGAGCCAGGTTAAAGACTTGCTTGGAGGGTTTGAATTTTGCAGCTACTGGCGAAGCAAATTTCAAGATCAGAAAGAGATCAACACCAGAGTCGGTGCAGAGTCTTGTGAGAGTTTGGACCCTGAGCAGCGTTTTCTTTGTGAAACTGACATTGAGTGGTCTTTTCTCTGTATCTAGTAGTGGAGGCGGAGCAAACTGCCCAAAGACCCTGACTCCCTGTAGAGCGGCGCAGAGTCGGTGCAGAGTCTTGGGAGTCATTGGAAGGCTTTGCAAGGGTCTGCAGCATCATAACAGCAACAACACCCTAATTCCAATAGAGGAGGCGTAGTTCGGCGTTGTTCGATCTTCCATACAGTTCTGCCATTGCGGTTATGGATAAGGACAAGGATGGTAAGCAGTTGGCTTTCTCGAAGCTGAAGTCGCATAAACCTCTAACAAGGTCGCAACTGCAGAGAGGAGTGACAGAGTCGGGACCCCTGCAGTCCGAATCTCATATGCGGAAACCAGACTGTCAAGTACCACAAGTAAGCAAGTTTGTACCTATGCCATGTTTTGCTACAACAACGTTGTGCAAACACATTAGCAAGAGTCGTGAGGAGATACAAACTGCCATGAATACCGCTGAGGTGGGAGCATCGTGTGATTCATTGCAAAATACATGCAGAGGTGTGAGAGTTGAGGAACTAACAGGGGCTAAAAACAGCAGTATTGATTCACGTCTGTGTGCTGCACCCAGCGCAGCTCAGGAGTGCTGTGCCCTCAGCCGTGCTTATAGCCATGAGGAGGGTGGATGCGACATACAACCTATTATGTTTGGCCTTTGCGGAGGTGTGACTGTACCGCAGCTACACGTCTTGGTGTGGCGGGCGAGCCAGGGAATGCGCAAAAAGTTGAAACTAAGTGTGCTTACCGAGCAAGGCAGGGTAAATAAGGAGCATCTTCATTCGACCCTGTCGAACCTGAATCTACAGATCCCAGTAGCAAAAGGCTCCAGTTTAGGAGAGCTGTGATAATTGAAGCATGCACATATAGAGCAGGCAGCACAGGGTGGATGTGACTCCACAAAGATGACCAGAATTGCTGTGAATAGTGTGAATACTGAGACAGGTTTAACAAGGAAGGCTGACCCCATTGTCATAAAGGACTGCACTGTTGCCGATGTTGATAATGAGGTCGCAGATGGATATGTCCAATTTAATAGCGACATATACGAGAATAACATATGTGAAGTGAGACAAATTACATCACAAGCAGAACTGAGTCACTCGAATGACTTGATTGACCTGAATGAGTCATTCCGAGATTCAGAGAGTGGGTTAAAATCCTTCAAGGATGCAGTGTGTGTAAATCAGAGCATGAAAGAAAGAAGAAACTCTCTAGTGGTAGTGAACGCATTGTTGCAAGACATAACACAAATGAATACCGCTATAAATAATAAAAATCGAGATGATTCATCAGAAAACCTAAATGTAGAGCACCAAAGATGCACACCAGGATCAATGGTAACAACATGTACTATTACAGCGACAGAGAGCAACTGGCATGGAAGGGCACAAAAACGAAGAATGGACTCCAATCTGTCACCTAAGCTGAACTTCTCTCAACAGAGAAACAAACTGCCCCAAAGACAAGTTAGGGAGCATCGACCCGGTGCTCTGCAGGAACAAAATTTGGATGCATTTGAGGCTGAAACACGTCAAGACAAACAGAGCACCAATGAGTTCTACTAATGAGTCATCATCAGACTCTTCATTTATTGAACGAGAATTTCCCAAAATAATGCACACTCTAATTAAGGGAAATATGAGAAAGCATGAGTATGGTGCTGATGGCAAAAAGAGTATTGCAAGAACTACAGCCCAATATCATGTCGGCTTTGACCATAGCTGTTGCTCCATTTAAAAAAATGTATGAGCAAATTAATGAGAATGTCAAAGATTTGACTACTCTAACAGCTATGATGAACTCTAAACTAGTAAACATCGAAATTGAGAGTAATTAGTGTAAACTGAACACCTTAGAGGAAAATAAAAGAATTGATTCCTCGCTCAATGTTTTAGTGGACCAAAGACGCAATAATAGCGAGGACAAAAAACTCCTCACTGAAGTTGTTAGGGAAGCTCTCTGTCTGCTGAAACATAACCAAAGTGTGTTTCCCTGGGAATCTGTGAAAGCAACCATAGAAATATGTCATCACAGCCACCCCAATAGTACTCAGTACCAAAAAATATGGTGTGGGAAAGGCATGAACACAGACACTCCCAACCAAGAAGGGATCAGAGGAGAAAGAGTCAATGTGGGTCATTTCTCTGATACTGTAAATATCGACTCAAATGAAACTCAAGAAATTCAAGAATTAGATAATGAAGCGATGTTGAGGTTGATCAGGCTAAAAATGTCAACTGCAACTATCCAAATTGAGAGCATTAAGTTGTTAGATTCTCCAAAACCATCCACCTCGGCAAACAGTGAGGGGGTAATTGGTAACCCTGAAAGTTTTGTGAGTTGCAGTAATAAGGATACCAAGAAAAATGAGGGAAATTATTCCATATTCCATTCAACAACTACAAATGGAAGGAAGGAAATAACGAGTAAATCCTTACTGATAAAAAAGAAAAAAAATCAAACTAAAAGAAAGAGTCGTATTACTAACAACTCAGAAACATTCTTAAGAAATATCAAAGCTGTGAACGTCACCCTCAACTCTGAGCACCTTTTTGATCCTCCTGAAAGACCTAACGAAGCAGCGATGGTCGTAACAACAAGCCCAAAGGTGGGCGCAGCTGAGGAACTACATAGTGACGATGAAGACGTGACTGAGCTGATAAACTTATCTACGTACAACAATGAGGAAGAATATGAAGAGAACCAACATCAGACTAAAGAAACAGACTTAAGTGGTTCATCTGATTGCTTGGAAGTAGCTCAACCAGACAGCTCAGTGATCGAAGGAGAGACAGAACAAAGGCAGATAAGAGTGTGCAGATTGATCCTACCGAAGGAAGTGCTGCAGGAGAAAACATCAAAAACATAAAATTTAAGTTTTCTCACACTTGATGAGAAAAGGCAAAGACTCGTTGAGCCTCAACATGAAATAAAGGAGCACCCGGGTGGTGCGCGGCCAAATAGGACCGACAAAGGGGGGGATTCCATGGGTATGGAATTAAATGCACCTTCCAACATGTTGGGCTTGGAGCTTGCAAGGAGACTCGAGAGAAATCCACAAAGTCAAGATAAAGAGAAAGCAATGTGGAACAAGAAAAAACACCCCAAAGCAAATAACCCTGATGTTGCGCACAAAATGCACGCAAAATATTTGTTTATTTTGGAACAGATATTGTCCGTGAAGGATGGACTTACTTTAAACAGAATCAATGTGTTACGTCTGCTACACCATGTGCCATCATTGCGAACTATTGAGTCCAATAATATTAAGATAGTTGAATTCATGGACAAACCGATAGAGTGAGGCTACACATTAAATTAAGGCTAATTTGTGATCTTCTCTTAGGTGCTGTGTCTGTCCTGCTACCGCTCGGCTTTGACATCTTTGAAACTAACATTGACCACAATAATTGTAGTGCAGACAAAAACAATAGCCTGAAAGAACCTTGACAACATCCACAAAACATAAGGCAAAGGAAAGACATATAGACTTCACATTGCCATACGTGGATGACTGTTTGAGTGAGAATAACAAAGCGTCCGCTAAATTCTGCAAGGCTGATAATCCCTTACGAGAAGCACAAGTAGGAGAACGGATCAAAATTACTGTGGAGTGCAATAATAAAGTGCCCGATGTAGATGCTACAAATAAAACTCCAAAAGCTGACAATTGGAACTGGCTAGCAAATGCTTTAGGGGGTTGCAACTACAGTTAATGCCAAGAAAAAAGATTAAAAACCACACACCTTATTGACACATGTAACACCAGGGGGTTTATGCACCTGTTCAAGAGTACATCAAATTGGTTAGACTGTTTGGATGTTCTTTTTCTTACAAGAAACATGGCTCAGTGTATTCCCAAGTGACGATGAGTTTGAAATTACAATGAATCCAGCAATCATAAAACAGAAAGGTCGACCAATAGCCAGCCGGCTTAATAACATTCATAAAGTAAATCTCTGGTTATCGAGTCATTAGTACTAAGAACATCTCCCTGTATATCCAAACAACCATGATTGAACTAAGAGGGAAATCCAAGGCGGAAAACTGCCGGACCCACATTGTTAATTTATATTGGCAACATAAAGCTGTGGGCACAGCAATGTTTATTGATAAAGTGACGGAACAGATTGATGAGATCAACGCAGATGAAGCAAGGCCGAACATAATTGTGTGTGGCGATCTAAATATAAATTGCATAAACAGTAGGCAAGAATGTAAACATGCGGTCATTAGTTCTCAGAGCTTGACATCACGTTGGTGTGAAGCGATGGAGATAAGCAATATGTCCATGCTTAATGGGAACACAATGGGAGATATACCCTCCCAATACACCTGGAAGAGAAATACCCAAGAGTCTACTTTGAATTACTTTTTTGTTTCCGGAAAAGGAGCCCAACATGCCATATCCTTGCAAATGGTCTGTAAAACACAGAGCAACCACAATTTGGTGAAAAGGACACTTTGGTTCCTAAAAAGGGAAACATGCATAGATGGAATCACGAGGTGTCTGTCGATACAAGCAGGAACTGTCTTTGTCTAAAAGACAATGATGTAAAAAAAAAATCACAGAAGCCTATCGTGGGGGCTGGTGGAAAAAACCCATGATACAGTTGAATATGGTCATCTATTGAAACAATATGTAGAAAGTAACAGGGTCTTTGAAAATGTGCATTTCAACCCAAGCACTCTTATGACATCCAGATTGCGAAGAAGAAACGACAAGTACATAAATAACTCAGATATTGCACAAAGTTGAATAAAGACTCACAAGTAGCTGTAAAAAGATCAATCAGGCAAAAATATAAAAATTGGCTGATCGCACATAGAGGTGTGATAGACCAAAATGATGCAGAGGCCATGAGGCTCACCAAACAAAAACTCCTGAGAATTTTAGAAAATCATCAAAAGAAAGCTGCTCGCAACATGCGATACAAGACAATATGGTCACTGAAACCCAATGGGTTTTCCATTTTTGGGAGCTCTATAAAAAGAATGGACAAGTAAAAGAGCCTATACTCCCAACATTTGAGCAATTGGACACTACCTTCGATAAAGATAACATTCTGAACAACATCTAACGACTTAGTTCATCGAAGGAACCTGGACCCAACGGTCTTACTAATTGCATTTTTTTTAAAATCCAGAGGAATGGGCTGAATTCTGTGCCCTCCTGTTTTCGAAGATAGTCTTAGAGTGTGCCACCCCCACATCCTGGAAGAGTGGGATCGTGGTGCCAATCTTCAAAAGAGGTAATAGAGCAGACCCCAAAGATTATCGCCCGATCTCCTTCTTAGATGTTGTGGGGAAGATTTATGCCACTCAACTTCAACATCAACTGTCCGCGTGGATTACATCTAGCCGCCACTTCGATCCTAGACAAAAAAGGCTTCGTCAAGGGCGTGGGCTGTGGATTCAATCTCCTGGTTATCAATCTGATGAAAATGGAAGCCATAAGGACTGGAATGAAAGTCTACCTTGCATTCATAGACTTATCCCATGCTTTTGACAGTAAAGACAAAAAATTCTTTGGGCAAAGTTGGAAAAATGCAAGTGCCCACCCAGCCTGTTAATGGCACTAAAAGATCTACATACGAACACTGAAATGAAAATCAGGCTTGATCAGGCTGGAAATGTATCCGTCCCAATAAAAACGTTCTTTAGGGTGAAACAGGGATGTCCATTAGCTTCAATTCTCTTCAATCTGTTCTTGTCAGATATTGGCATCACCCTCGAAAGCATCCCCACTTTTCCACCAAACATTCACGGGAGTCACCCGAGTTGGATCCTCCACGCGGATGACTTAGTTCTTCTAGATGTGACACCATTTGGGTTACAACGAAAACTGCATGCCTTAGAAGAGTACGTCAAAGTGAATGGTTTGTGCATTAACCCCAATAAATCAGAAATCTTGACGCTTCAAGATCTGAGGAAGAATAAAGATTGTGCTAGTAAGAAGTTTCATTGGCATCTGGGGAAAGAAGCCCTTAGGAGTGTAATGCACACCAGATACCTTGGAATGTGAATTAGCTGAAGCCTAAATGATGCCCCTTGGGTTGAAAAAACGAAAGCCAGTAAGTGCACGGAAGTGTGCTGTTGGCTGCAATTGACTCCAACGTGGTTCCAGGATTTTGATCAGCAGCAGTTACCTACGAGGACTCGGCTGGCGAGATACGAGTGCCAGGAGGAAGTCTTTCGCGGCAACACCCGGACTCTGCCTGACTTCCCTATCCAAGGATTGGCCTGCTCTAACTGGTCCCTCCCCTCCACTTCCCCTGAGCAGAGACATAGACCCAGCATGCAGCGCACCACGCGCGCGCACCAGTAAGTGCATGGAAGTGTGCTGTTGGCTGCAATTGACTCCAACGTGTTTCCAGGATTTTGATCAGCAGCGGTTACCTACGAGGACTCGGCTGGCGAGATACGAGCGCCAGGAGGAAGTCTTTCGCGGCAACACCGGACTCTGCCTGACTTCCCTATCCAAGGATTGGCCCGCTCTAACTGGTCCCTCCCCTCCACTTCCCCTGAGCAGAGACATAGACCTAGCATGCAGCGCACCACGCGCGCGCACCAGTAAGTGCACGTAAGTGTGATGTTGGCTGCAATTGACTCCAACGTGGTTCCAGGATTTTGATCAGCAGCGGTTACCTACGAGGACTCGGCTGGCGAGATACGAGCGGCAGGAGGAAGTCTTTTGCGGCAACACCCGGACTCTGCCTGACTTCCCTATCCAAGGATTGGCACGCTCTAACTGGTCCCTCCCCTCCACTTCCCCTGAGCGGAGACATAGACCCAGCATGCAGCGCACCACACGCGCACACCAGTAAGTGCACGGAAGTTTGCTGTTGGCTGTTCGCGGTGCGAGGCGCGAGGTGCATTGCGCGGAGACTATGCTGCAGTACAACTAAGGGAATTAGAGATTAACACATGTGAGGTAATCTACTAAGTCTGTATTATTATTAATAACGCTGTGGAGAACACAATTGTAAGAGTGTCCACTAGTGAAACTCTAACAAAGGTGAGTGAAATTATAATTGTAATTTAGCATTTATTTAGCCATTATTTAACAACGTTCAACTGAGAATGAATTTAAGATCTAACAATAGTATTGACATTGAAGTGAAAAAAATAACTGACATGATCCAACGCCCTAACCGTGCCTGTAAAAGAAAGATCATTGGCAATCAGGGTCTCTTACCTGAAGCCAAGTTAGCTAAAATGCCGACTTTTTTTGACAGAATTGAGTCCATAAAGTCGGCTAACACTAACCTGGCAGAGAGTGTAAGATCTGAGATAAGCGCTGAACTAGTAGATGATCTCTCCAACAGACTACCATGTATTGGCGCTAAGCTACTCTCTGAGTTGTTAGAAACTCAAAACAACAAAGAGGAGCTGAGTCCCCATAAGAGAATAAACATTACGGACTCTTGTAATATCTGTACCGATATGGCCATATGGAGTAGCACAGCAGTACATCGACCTAACATACCCCATCCTATAGATTTGAAAAACTGGCAGGTTCTAGATCCAACGATGCATGAAACAGTAAACAAAGATATACATTGTGACACCGTTATTAAGGAGGATGGTAGCCGCAATACTGGTCAATTGAGTAAATTAGATGAAGAAGTAAAAGAATTAATTATTGTTGACCCCATCTCCGGCTTAATAACATATACTGTCACTTCACCTAAGGTGTCAAACACAAAATCGTTTGTCCCCAACTCTAGAATGAACTCTAGTATGATCTCCATAAATAGCAGGCAATCAGTTGAGAATGAGAGTTTCACTCTAATGAAAAATGAGGAATTGTGGGAAGCTCTAGAACGGATGTTAAATGAGATAGTTGAAAGATGTGATATGATTGAACGCAAGCTAAACAGTCACACTGCCATACTGCATGCAAACTCCTCTAAGGAATGTATGACATTTAGAGAAGTCGGTACCAATACTGATTTGCCTTTTAAGCCATTTGCCCAAGGTGGACTTGAGTCCGAAGCAAACACAGTTAAGGCAATACATGACCAACATCCCCAAGTTGCGGGGTACTCTATAAACTCTAATGCTACAGTCTGCTGGTATAAGAAAAAGTTGAGAAAGGCAAACAAAATTATGAAAGAAAGAAAATTGAAAAAAACTCAGCGGCCACTTCCATATGATGTGTGTGAAAGAGTGATCATTAATGGATGCATTGTAAGTGATGAAGCTATGCCTAATAATGTGGAAAAATGCACATCTATATGTGCCAGTGAGGTCACTTCAGAAGCCATGAGACCCAAACCGATTCATATTACCAAAGAACCTAACTTCTCTGGTAAACACATAGTCACAATCCATGCCCCAGTGGATATGAATGGAAAAGATAGTTACAAAAAGCACAAGGGTCCAAGTAAAGTGCATAAGACTTTAAAACCGACCAAGCTAGTGGTGCCGACATTAGATGAGTGGGTAGTCCCAGTAAAGCAAAAAGAAAAGAGGGGAAAAAAGATGAATAATAACAAAGAAATCTCTCCTAAGGTATTAAAAGCTATCAAAACTCTCTTCTTAGAAGAAAAAATGGAACCTGTTCAAACCCCAGTCTCTTGTCCGGAGTCAGTACCCTCCCAGGAAGGTAATGCCGCAGGGAAACAGGCTGGAAAAGTTGTCCATTTTGGTGAAAACAGTAATGATCAAGTGCATGATCCTACCTATAAGAGAGACCCATTAAACTTTGTTAAGGCACTACAGTTGCAGGCAATGGACAAATCTGGACCAATGGTGTTATTAAATAGACAGCGAATTGTTGAACTTTGCTCATTGGTAGTTCCGTTGCGGACAGTAAAATCTAGCGACTTTAAGATTGTCGATCAATTAGTAACCCCAAAACTAATCACGACCAATGTGTGGTGTCTAGAAGCTACTACTCATGAATTCATTCTGTCACCATGAGTATTTTACTATACTGGGATATACCTGCACAGAAACTTCTATGCGTAGAGTGAAATATCAGAGGATTCCTATTGAAGTAAAAAGAAGTGAGAACCTAACAACTGTAAACTTGAATGAGACATCTACTGATAGTAACCCACTTAAATCACTTAAATGTGCTAAAGAACTAGTGAAACAAACCCATGCTAGCAAGGTTAGCCAACCGGAAAAAGTCAGTAATACAAAAGACCATGGTGTGTCTAACAGTGATCTAGATACGGTTGGCTACTGGCAATGGCTTCCAATAGAGTTTAAATCTAGACTAGAACAATGTTCCTGATGACACCAACATGATGATCTCATGGAACACTAGAGGCAATCTGCATTATGAGAAAAAAGATGGCCTCCTCAATAATTTTGATATTTTCTGTCTGGTCACATTGTAAGAGACATGGCTATGTGATACATGTGACATAGACGGGCGGTGTTCTATTCAAAGTTTGGCATCTAAAGGTCCGAAAGGCCGCCCTAAAGGTGGACCTCTAATAGCTATTAAACACCCATGGACCGGTGTCAAATCTAGCTGGTCTAATCAGATGATCCTGGGAGTGATTGTTAAAACTAATAGCACTTGTTTCCCCAGTTTCCTGCTTATAAATATTTACAACCCACCAAATGGAATTAAGAACAAAGAAAATGTTGAGATGTTAACAAAAATCTTAACAGAATATAATGCTGTGCTACCAATTATTATTGCAGGAGATTTTAATGCCAAGATATTTTACCAGTAGACCCCATGTGTGATGATAAGATCTCTGGCCCTATTGCAACGGGATTCTCCAATAGGTGTGATGATGCTTGGTGTAACCTGATACTTAGCCAACAGCTTACCATGCTAAATGGACACACTAAAGGTGATGCTAAACGAGGGATAACAAGAGTAGGCTGGGGTAGTCTATCCATAATTGACTACATTTTTGTTAATGAAAAGGCCAATAGTTTCATTACCGATATGGCAATAGGTAGCCGTTAAGAAAGTGACCACTTTCCACTTATTGTAATGCTGGAATACCCTAAAGAGGAGGCAGAATATCATATGGCTGGGACTATAAAAGTTAATAATGCTGCTAACCGGATCTCTTGGAATCCCACTAAAATAGAAAAAGTTAATTGTGTAGCCGATAAAGAGCTACTAGCATGGTGGGATATGATAGATGATGGTCAAATTGCTACTGACAATGAATTTATTGGCACATATGAAGAAGTCATAAGTAAGATCAAAGAAGCTGCCTCCAAAAAACGGAAGTATTCCAGTAATGGTGAAAAACCCACGGCAAACACAATTCCTATGATCCGGCAATTAATAAAGCTAAAAATCCTTTGAGGAAAGCTATTAAGCAAATTGCTGAAACTAAGAGTATCGATGCTACCATACTGATAAAATCGCTAAAAAAACAACACAAGAAGTGGATGCGTCACCATAATAAAAAATAAGGCATGTGAAATTTGCTTAAATATTGCGGCCCAAGCAGGAAGTAATAACCACCAAGAGATGTGGAGAGTAATAAATTATGCTAAAAAACGTAACCTCCCAATTAACAGCGTGGGAGAAAATGAGTGGATTATGCATGTAAAACATACTTTGGGCTCTGATGAGATCATTAAAGACCGACTGATGCCAAGCCAGGCAATATGGGTAGGCAACTTCTCCGTATCTTCGCTGACCAAAATGATTGTGAAATTGCATACTTGTAGAGCCACTGGACCTGACGGGACATGTAATGCACTCCTACGTTTAGCACCGGAAGTATGTGCAAAAGTTTTATACCTGCTGTATAGATGGATTGGTATGAATGGGGTGATTCCAAAAACATGGCACGAAAGTGTAATTCTGCCGATATATAAAAAGGGAGAATGGAAAGACCCTCGAAATTATCGTATGTTGGCGATGCTAGACATCCCGGCAAAATTATTTGCAAAAGTACTACTTGACAACCTAGATACATGGATAGAGAAGAATAAGATCCTGCCGATCTACCAAGCAGGATTTCGAGCGAAATCTTCCACTACCCACAATATAATCAATTTAGTATCAGCAGTTGAGTACTCGTGGAATGTCCGTAAGCTGCCAGTATATGTGGTGTTCATAGATTTTTCTGCAGCATTTGATACAGTGATAAGAGATAAACTTTGGAACAAACTGAAACTGTGGGGGATCCCAGAAGGGCTTTTGTTTATGATACAGTTACTCTATTCTGATACTTCAGTTAGAGTACATTTAGATGGTGAAGGGCGGCTCTCCCAATCAATCCCCACAGTTTGTGGAGTAAAACAAGGATGCAGACTAGCAGCGACACTGTTTAATCTTTACCTGGCCGATTATATGAATGAGGTAGACAAAAATATGGTTAACCCAGTGAAGTTGGGCACAATAGAGCTACCATGGCTAGGCTATGCTGATGATCTAGTCCTACTAGACTACACGCCGGCAGGGCTTCAAACAAGGCTAAACTGTCTGTTGCTTTTTTCTGAAATGAATGGGCTAAAGATTAACATCGCAAAAACAAAGGTAATGGCCTTTCTGGGTAACACGAAACAAACTTGGTCCAATAATTTTAAGTGGATGGTGCACTCAGAAAGACTTGAAAAAGTTGAATGTTATCGTGATTTAGGAGTCATAATTGACTCGAAGCTGCTATGGAAACACCATTGGGAGACAACTAAACTTTTATGCTTAAATATCTCTGGTGTAATTAGTAAATTCATAGAGAAACAAGGAGGTATCTCAGTAAATACAATCTTATTATTATATGCTAGTAAGATAATATCCTGTTTACTATATGGTGCTGAGATCTGGGGAGGTAAAATTGCCAATGAAATGTGTAAATTAGAAGGAAACATTTTAAAATCATTGTTTAGGTTACCTAGTGCAACATCATGTGAATACATCTTATTAGAAGGTAATTTTAGATTTGCGAAAGATATCCTGGAATATAAATCAGCAATGTTATATGCAAAATTAAGTATGTTATCTACTAGTACTTTTGTGGTTGAACTGATGACTATATTTGTCAAGGAGGGTCACAAAAAACAGTTCTCATCTTTAAGTAGATTACATGCTGTATATGTGAAATGGGCGACTGTTAATGCAAAGAGCTGGCTACTCCTAAAGAAAGTTAAGATTAAAAAACGACTACAAGGTGTAATATATAGCTATGCAAAGGAGCGTGACATGATTACCCTGTCCACAAAATCCACAAGCGGTTTATTTTTAGAACATTGGTCGCTAACATCTGTGAAACCCAAATATCAATATGCCTTTCCCACTTCAAAAACTGTGAGACAGTATTTTATGTTCAAATTTAGCCATTGTGACACGATGGAAAGCCTAGGAGCTAAATTGGGACTCGAGAGAAATACAAGGTTTTGTAGATTATGTGGTATATTAGAAATTGAAACTGCCAAACACTTGCTATGTTACTGTGAGAGTCTTGCATTCATTCGCGAAAAGTACCTTTTACGCTATAAGAATTCCAGCTTAACTGAGGATGTTGAAATTATTTTGAAAAGACTAATGGAAGGAAATGATATTAACTTGGTATAACACATGATGAAATTTTATGAACTAGTTTTAAAAATTTTAAAGGATTTATCAGAGGATATTTTGTTATGAATTTTTTTAACAATTATAGATTGTGTGATTTTGTATTTTAATCTGTCATTTTTGGCTACGAACCAACTTCATGCATTCGATATGAATTGGGCTTATTATCAATAAATGCAAGAATAACATGGAACATGCTCACATTGTACCGTAAAATGACCATAGAGAATGGCCTTCCTCAATTCAAAATCTTACACGATCCAAGTAGCGGAAACAAAGAAAACATCCTCACTCTGTGGGCAGAACATTGTGAGAACACCATGAAAGATCTCAACATTGATAACAACATTTTGCAAACGAGCACTAATTTAGCCAAGAAGAAACTTTGGCTGCAGGACTGGATCGACACGGGAGATCAGAGAATCAAACACAAAGTAATACAATACGTACCCTGTGAAGCTAATGCCATGAATAAGATCCTGAAATATCTGGAGAAGTTCCCCGACAGACAGACATCGTGGAATGCTCTACATGGAATTCCGACTCAAACAATTTAAAACTAAAGAGGTTTTAAGTTGATGGGCAAACTATGTTGCAATAGAATTGAGCTGTAGATTATGCAAAAAGCAGGACGAATCTCTAAAACACCTGACCCTTTTTTGCCCAGCCTTAAGACTTGAAAGAACAAAACAAATGGTCGGTTTATCACAAAAAAATGGTAGATGAGTGATGAAGACTGGAGGCAAGTATGTTTTGATGAAACTGATACAAAATTTACATATGCACTGACATTTTTCATGGAAGAAATAGTAAAACGATTGACAGCAGAGACTGATAGCAACACGAAGGCAGAAGAGGAGGGATACAAATCTTCTTTCTTTTTTTTTGTTTTCAAATATGAAAATAAGAAAACTGGAATTGAAAATGTATTGAGTAAAAATGTGTGATATCAATGACTTTTTAAAGGTTTGTAATAAACCAAATAACATTTTTTTTAAAAAGAGATCAAGAAAGTTAAACTTTCGTTTCCTGTGGCTGCGTGGAATCCGGGTGTGTTTAATTGATAGCCCAAGCTGACTGTGTACTGCATAAGCAGAAGCCAGCTGTCTTTTTTTTCTCCCCAAAAACCTTTATTTAACAGATTGTGGGTATAGCATCAAACATACAAGAAGTGTAACAATGTCACCTTAGCATGGGTTACACACATCTAAACTGTGAGCTACCACCCCCTCCTGGCCCTCAGCCACAATCGCCCCACCCGTACTACCCCTTGAGTTGGACATTAGGGCTTTATGTCGCAGATGGATAACATACAAAATGAGCTCCTTATTCCAACCCTTCATAGTCACAGAAACGAAAACTGTCTGAGAATAGGTGGCTTTACAGCAATAGTTGGATACTGTACTGCATATTCAATAAATGGCAACCAAGTCGAGATATATTTGTCATTTCTTCCTTCACGTACAACGGTATGTGAAGGAACAATTTATGTACGTGCCCACCACATTTGGGGCACCGGGCCTACTCGATTCTTCCAGTTACGGGCAATTTTGTTTTAGCCACCATCAAAAAGTGCCCAATCAATGTGGCCATAGGACCCGACAACAGTAGTATACCCTCCCATGTGTCACCCAGGAGTACAACCATGGGGCCCCTGGGACCTGTAGACCGGTAATCGATTTTATTTGAGCTAGCAGCTCTTTCCAAAAGTGCTTTACCTTGTCACATGACCACAATATGCGTATCAGAGAACCCACTTCAGAGCAAACCCTCCAGCAATTGGCAGAATAGGCGCTCTTCATTTTGTGTAATCTTTGAGGTGTTAGGTACCATCTGTAAGACAGTTTGAAAACACTTTCCCTGTCCATGGCACACCTTGAAGAGTTATAAATACGAGCCCATATATACGGTACCATGCATCATCGCCTAGTTCCACCCCAGGCCTTGCTCCCACTTGAGCATGAAGGGCAGACGTACCTTGGGATCTCCCCTGGCTAGTATTTTATACAGATTCGCGATTTTGGAGCTGGGGGGTCAGGATTGAATTGTAAGTTTCAAGGCATTCAGGGCCCTAGTAGCTCCAAATCTACTAGGGGGTAAAATGTCCAGTGTCACAGTTGTGCATAGTGGAACCGCTCGGATTCATCCAACTGAAATATAGCCTTGCATTCATTGAAGGTTAATGGATTCCCCTCTTTATAGAGCTGTCATGAAGACTTGAGACCCCGGAGAGCCAGGCTCTAAAATGCACCTTTGCCACGCCCAGGCTGAAAGGCTGGATTATTCCAGATAGGTGTACGTTGGCCCATTCCCAATAGTGTACCCCAATGATGAAGACCTCTCCTCAAATAGTAGGGTGTGTTTTTGTCAAGGACAACAGTGAGTAATCCACAACACCCTCCACCCAAGCGATTCAATGTAAGGAATATGGGATAAGGACACCACATAGCAAGTCTGTTCTATCATCTTCCTTCTGGGCTTCAAACATTCCTTATATTGAAAAAATGTCAGGGACACCCAAACCCCGATACACAATTACCTCAACAGGACCTTCCGGGAGATCCGAGCTTTCTAGTTACCCAAATTAAATTGGAAAGATCTTTCCCTGCAGATTGCGCAAATCCAGATCTGGGATTCTGACAGGCAAAGCTGAACAGTAGTATAGTAGTCTGGGAACCAGATTTATTTTTAAAGCAGAAATTCTGTCGAACCAGGAGATTTCCTGCCCACCCCACCTGCCAAGATCTTCAGCTAGTACCTTAAACAGCAGGGCAAAGGTACATCGAAAGACCCCAGATACTGCCTGCGGGATCTGCACACCCAAAATTTCCCTGAGGTGCAAGTGGTCCCGAGGTGGAACTGAAATGTCGAGGCCACATGAACTGTTATAGTTAACCATGAAGCCAGAGACTGCTCCAAATCCGGCTATCTTTGCAAGCAGAGCTTCCAAGGAGACACATGGATTCCAGAGAGTCACAAAGACATCATCAGCATTTAGAGAAATCTTATACTCTTCCTCACCAACGATAAACCCCATTACTCTCTCACTGTTTCTGATTTGGCACACAATTGGTTCCATGGTTAACGCAAATATCAGTGGCGACAGGGGGCAACCCTGCCTAATACCCCACGAGATGGCTAAATTCTGAGTATTTTACCCATTAACTTTGATTGAGGTCGATTTGGCTGTGTAGTTGGCGATAACTAGTTTACTAAAATTAGAAAGAAAGCCAAAGGCTTTGCGAGTACGCCACATATACCCCGAGTTCACCCTATCAAATGCCTTATGGGCATCTAATGTTATGACACCAAACTCCACCTCTGTTTTATGGCTAAATTCAATCAAATTTAACCCTCTGAATATTGTCATGATTGCTTCACTCTACTATAAACCCGGTCTGTTCCTCGTCTACATTCCTCAGGAGAACCTCTATCAATCGGTGAGCCAGGATTTTAGAGAACAACTTGGCGTCATTATTCATTAAGGTGATTGGACGATTTGAGTCACAGCAGGTAGGGTCTTTGCCCGGTTTGGGTATTAGTATGGTAGCGGTAATCCCCATAGTGAGAGTAATGCTGCTGGACACAGATAACAAATTCAACAGGGTCGTCAAATGTGGGACGAGAACGGAGCTAATCTCTTTGTAAAAAGTGACTGTAAAGTCATCAGGCCCCGGTGCCTTACTTTCAAGGTTTTGATAGCCCATTCCACATCTGAGAGCAGGATGGGGCCTTTCGGGGCTTCAGTCATCTGCGTAGGTAGTCAAGGAACGTGGGCTTCTGCTAGATAGGTGGCTTGCCTCTCCTGCAACAGAGGCTCTCCAGAGAACATAGATGTAAAATAAGTTTGGATTATAGCTAATTTGTCTTTGTCAGTGCGATGTATTGTGCCGTGCACATCTTGCAGAGTAAACATTTTATTACATATAAAATGTGTACACCAGAAGGTGGTTGGCTTTATTACTATTGATGTAATAGTGTTGCTTGGTTTTTAGTATTGCCTGCGCTGATCGTTCTGCCAGGTCCGCCTCTAGTTTTTTGAATATCACTTTCAGATTACGATGTGTCACCCGAGAACACGTCTTTTCTGTGCGAGGCATGAGGAGAAGCCAACATCCTCAACCCCATCCCCTTCCTCATTCCCACCACCCCTCAACAGCATTTCCCCCTCCTTCATAGACTTGATGGCCCCCTGTCTCACTGGTATGAGAAGAGGGGTGCGAAAGAAAACCCCATCTATATGCCACTTCCTTATCCTTTTAGCATATGGTCATTGGACGTAGTGGCTAAAGTTGGGGCCCCCATATCTTGGAACAGCAACGCTTTCTAAAGGTGATGACGAGTTTAGCACGAGCGACAGCCATTATGCGTTCCTTAACAGTGAAAAAATGCTACTGCGCCAGAACATCTGGAGGTTTATCCTGATTTGTGAAGACTCTGGGTCTCGTGTGAAGGCTTCTGTCCAATTCAATCATGGAGTCAGCTGGCAGGTCAAGTATAGAGCGAAAGAGGCTTGTGATAAATTCCAGCGGCTTGTAGTCGTGCACAGTAAGAGGGATTCCCAAATGCGGACATTATTTCTGCATGACCAGTTTTCTGCGTCTTCCTGTTTGTTCTCTAGGGCCTCGCAGCGGGTCTCCAGAACCTCAATTCGTCCAGTTCATATGATTGTTCACAGAGCGTATCCTCAACATCATTAACTCTGCTCTCAGCTTCCGACACTCTCTTGTCTAGTGCAAGAATTTAGCGAGACTGTTCCACAGTGCAATTTTGGATTTTTTCTTAATCTCACAGTGCATATCCTGCAGGTCTTACTTGGGGGACACCTGAGTTTTTGATGTTTTGCCCATGGCTCTGGGAGACTTCCCCTGGGTTGGGATGCACTGCAGAGAACAAGGACCCGCGGATCTGGGGAGGACAAGTCCAAGAAGTTTATAATATGTAATTATCCTTTCAATCCAAGTGACAGACAGCTTTCCACAGTGTCCCTTGAGCCCACAGAAATAAAGGAAATGTATTAAATAAATGGCCAGCCAGAGTCCAAAGATCATTCCACTGCTAGCGTATTGGGCATAGTAGTGTGGAAGAAAGGTTACTAAGAGTAAGAGGCGCCGGTGGGCATTTACCTGCGCCCTAGATGTCAATGCGGTCACTGAATCATTCCACCGGACCCTCCAGGCACAGGCACCAACCAACAACAGGAGTTGGCAGGCATTATCAGGGAGGAAGCAGGGGAAGCAGGCTGCTTGCTTTATCATCTCATAGTCGCACCCACCAGAAGCTCAGAATGTAGGATGTCCCATCCAGGGGCATGTCTGCCTCTCCAGAAATATTCTAACATTGCATCATGGCGAGAAAAATGTATATATGAATTAAAGCGGTGGGTATGGGGCATGCGGACGAACCCCATTGAGAAAAATAAAAGTACATAATGTAATTTCAGCGAAGTAAATTAACCCAAAGTAATAACCACCTGGAGTTTTTGCCAGCAGTGACATATAGGGGTTCTCATAGGAGAGATTGGGGGTCTTTACGAGGTAGGAGGTAACCATGCCGCTATTTGCGGCATGGCTACCCCCTTACCGGGTACCGGGTCCGGGTTCCTTGAATGAGGAATTACCGGGCCATTCCGACCTTGGAGGGCCCGGTAATTCCTCATTCAATGAACCCATCCCCATTCCCATTTGAGCCCCCATAGGGCTCAAATGGGAATGGGGAGCATGCTAACAACAGGTCCCACGAGCAGAACTCGTAATGAGGCGGTAAGGGGTTGACAGCTCCGGCACCTTTACCGGCGCCGTTAACCCCTTACCACCAGGGTCGGAATGACCCCCATTGTCCTTGGGGCAACTGCAATTGTGCAAGCGTTTTCCAATGGAATCCTTCTAGCGCACAGAGCTCCATGGCATTTAGAACTCTGCCTTTGTAAAGTTTGCAACACAACTGTTTTTACCCACACTCTTGGTACTCACTGTATTACTTTTAGTGCCTCATTACAGGCCTAGCAGATTTATGTGTGGGATTTCAACAAGCGATTTACCATTTCCGCCTGTGGTGATCTGAGCCTGACTCCCATTACACATTTACTGTCATCAAGACACAGCAGTGGATTTACTGAAATACCAAGTGATGTGCCAGTAAAATGACATCAATTTTTTATTTATTTTATTGTGGCTAGTAATTGAGCGTGGGCCTAGCTTTGAGAAGCGCCGTAGAGCTGTACATCAGAGGTTAACAGGATTTCACGTTAGGGGGCTACTTTACATCAGCTACATTACAGTTACGCAAAAGGAGCAGTAATTAGGGCGAGGTGGGCATAGGCTGGGGGTGGGACTGGGAATGTTATGGTGTGTGAAGAAGGTGCTACTTGAAGAGGAGGATCTTGAACTCCTTTCTGAATTGCATGAGTGTGGGTGCACATTTAATGTTGATGGGTGAGAGGGTCCACAGTCTGGGGGCATAGCTTGAGAATGCCTGTTTCCTGTTTTTACATTTTTGCATTTTTGCCTCTCTAATCGGACCAGTTACTGGCTTCTTGCAGACATTGGCCACCAGAGATGGTGACCTTGTTGGCCAGGTAGAAGGGAGCGTGTGAGATGACAGCTTTGTAAATGATGCAGGTGGTCTTGAAGGAGCTGAGTGCGTGTATGGGGAACCAATGTAGTTCAATGAGTGTGCACCTTTGATGAGGCTGGCTGCGTTGTGAAAGAGGCTTCTCATTGGTGCTTGGGTGGATGTGGGTAGGCTGATGAGCAGGGTATTTTCACTGTCCAAGTGACAACGGACAAGGGCCTCTACCATAGATTTGAAGTTATTGCCTGGAAGGAAGGGCTTGAGTATCCACAAGAGAGCTGGCTGGTACCAGGCTCTCTGGGTTTTCTTTACTATGTGCTTTTTTAAGGAGAGATGACTGTCAAGGTGGAATCCCAGGGACTTGGCATATGCTTTTCTCCTCCCTTTGCATCTAAGAGCCCAAACTGATCCCTTATCATTTTGCCGAGCCCTTAAACCCTGACTCTTACACAGTTAATCAATTTCGTGCTCAAATCCGGTCAGCCCTCAGTGCCAAGAGATGTTTGGGTGAACCTGCACTCAAGAAATGCCTTAAACATAAACAAAAACATAAATATGGTGTCGGCTGTGGGGTGTAGCTCTCTAGGTTTGTGGTTGATCTAGGACTGGGTGTGTTCGGTGTAACTGGAGAGGAGGAGTAATTACATTTTGGTGGGGTTATGTTTTATGTATGCTCTGGACTTTAAGGTGTGTATCAGACTGAGGAACGCCTTGAGCTTGTGGATGGCTTTAATGGAAGATATTTGTAGGTAAAGTTGAGTATCATCTGCATTTTGGTGAATGTGGATGTTGTTACTGGCAAGGAGGGATCCCACGGATTCCATGTAGAGTTTGAAGGTAAAAGGTGATAGGAAGGATCTGTGTGGGACTCCAGAGGTGACATGTAAAGGGGGTGATTGGGACGTACCCATCTGGACAAACCAATGCAGTCTTCTAGGTGTGAGGTGACTCGCTAGTCTCGCCAATTCCCAAGCAGTTGTGTAGTATGTCAAAGAGGGCTTGATGATCCACTGTTTCAAAGGCTGGAGAGAGATGAGGAGTACCAGGGGTGTCCGTGGACGAGGATGAAGAGAGCATTATCTACCACATAGATGATGTTAGTCTCTTTGCTACATCTGGTTGTGAAGCCAGATTGGCAGGTCTGTAGGAGGTTGTTGGTGCTGATGCATGTTTGAAGATGAGTGGCTACAGACCTAGGAAAGGAAGATGAGTAATGAAGTGAAAACTGTTCAGTTCATTGTTATGGCCACCTTAGGCAGATCATCCCAGGAAGGGAGGGTCAAATGCATAACTATCTGCACAAACAATAGGGAAGAACTTAATTTCCCATAAGGCTAAGTAAGCTCTCAGAGGGAAACGAGATCTCTTGTGACCAGCAAGTTTTGCGAAGAGTACAAAGGAAACAGGGTGTAGGGCCTATACAAAGCCCCGCCCACTGAACTCACATGCCAGTTGTTCCGATTCAAATACTGGAAGGAACCCCTTACCTAAGAAACTGTGCTTCGTCCAGACATTTATTTTTCTGTAGGTGTTCACTTTGCCTCACTTACCTGGACTTCAAAGGCTTCACCAGCTCTTTTCTTCTGAAAGAAGGTATTTCTGTATAGTGTCAAGGAGTTAGAAGTTTGGTGTTGGGACGGCTGGTCCCCTGCGCACACGTTCAGTTTGAGGTAAGGGTCTTGCCTGCAGCCTGGCACATGGTTTGTCTGGGAACCAAACTCCAGGGCTCCTGAGAGGTTTGGTACTGGGTGGGGTGAAAAAACCTTGTTTGGTGTGGGTGCTGGCAGTTATTGCTGGTCCAATATTTGAAACACTTGATACTTGTTGGAAATCATCGACAATTCAGTCTTGGATTAGTGTTGTACATGGTGCTTTAATTATCTAATACAACATGACAATTGTGGCATATGGTGCCAAATGTGGTGAAACAAAAAAGCCGACATGCGGAGCCAGAATGCAGGCAGCAGAGGCAGCAGCATAAACTAGCTTTATATAGATTATTGAAGATAATGAACTCCCAAAAGAAAATTGAAACTGCTGATAACCCTGTACCAAAGAAAACCAAATAAGCTACTGACATGGCAGAAGTACGAAGTCCGCAGGATATTTACTCTTTACTTTTAAAGGTGGCTCAAGACTTGGGAAAGGTTGCTCAAGATGTGACTGATGTCAAAACATCTATGGAAGAATTATCTATGAAGGTGGCTCAAGTTGATAGCCGGTTTTCAGTTTTGGAAAGCAGTAATGCCTCTATGTCATCATAAATTTCGGGGAGCTTCAGGGCCTACAAAAATTTGAAAGATGACTTCCATAAAGGGAGAGCTAAAACATTGGAGCTGGATTTGAAGATTAGATGCAGAAACATTAGGATCGTTGGTTTGGAAGAGGAAGAAAACGAGGATTTGTACCAAAAAGTACTGGATGTTTTGAAGAATTCAGTCAAATATGGACAGATTACATTAATGGACATCGATAATACTTTCAGGATTGGCAAGAAATTGGGCCCTCAAAGTAAAGCTCGACATGTTCTGATCTCCTTTCTGTGCACCGGGATCAAGGAAGAAGTTTTGAAAGCAGCGAGACTTCTTGAAATTATTTATTACAAGCAGAAGCGGATTTGTATCTATCCTGATTACCCTAAGGAGGTTGTGGAGATCAGAAAGTCCTTTAAAGAACCAAAGGATCTGGCGAGGTCGTTGGGGGTGAAGGCCTTCCTCAACAGGGCCAACTGGTTAACTTTAGTGTTTCCTGAGGGAGAGAAGATCACCATGGATCCTAATGAAGCCCTTACATGGTTAAAAGCAGCACGGGATACTCCTTCTGCAAGGATGGATAATTAATTAGCACAGGATATTTCTGTGTGTGTGTTCCTAGGGCTGCACTGGAAGATACACTGTTATATTTTAATTTTTTGACTTTTAATTACATAAAAATGTTTGTTACTGTGAATTCAACACTAGAAAATGGCGCCGATTGCATTTATCAGTTGAACGCTTACTATTTAAATGATGCATTCCTATCTGTCGTGTTCCAGGGCTGTGCTGCACAAATATTGGAGTCCTTAGAGGAATGGACCCGCATCAGCTGTGGCATCATGTGCTCTGTCAGCTGATCTGGAACAGGAAATATGAGGGGATGGTGCCGTCGCGTATCATGATGCAGGCTGAGAGCTGCTCGTCCGTTGTGGAGCATCTTGGCGAGTTCGGATCATGGTTTAACAGTGGATTGACTGTTACGTGACCCGCTGTTGCCTCTATACGGCATGTTTGGAGCTGCACGTTGATCGTTGATCAACTCCCCCTTGGCATCCCTCCTCCACCCTTCTTGCTTGATGTTCCCCGGCTGGCCTGTCCATACAATGCCATAATTTCATAGGGGATTTCATCAATGCGCATCGTAAATACGTTTTAGCGAGATTGCCAGCATTATGCATGACGTGCACTCTGTAATATGCATTGCAATGCAAACAGATAAATGACACGATTAGAGCAGCACTTTTACCGGGTTTCCGATTCTTAACATGTGCTCCCACTCCGTTTATTTTGGCACCTGGTACAACGAGCTTATTTACATTGCTCACGTCAACTCATGTACTGGATCGCAATACACAATGACAGGAGTAATCAGTTATTGCCCTTGCTGTAAGACTTTGATGCAAGGACCAATTCATGTCGGCTGGATATTGGGCTTTGGGCTCTTGGGGTAGTGATGCAGTTCTGGAGCCTATTGGGGCTATATGGAAGCCAGTGTATACCACTGCAGGGAGTCCATAACAGTACTGTAGAGAAAATCGGTTATGTCGTTTTCTTTTTTTTACTACTATCACATGACAGTTGTGTACAATGGTCGAAGATTATTATTATCTAGATAGAATGCAATGTATTTCTCTGTTTGTATTTTGCGATTTTCCTTTTTTTTTGTTGCATGGATATTGGTGTAGCAATCTGGTTGGTGGTAAATGGTGAATTTTGTCTTTTGTTCATTTACATTGTGTTTCATACATTGGGCGGCACCACATGTATTGTACTGAGCCAGGGGATGAATTGGGATAATATGTGGGGGGCATGAAGCAACACAGTTCATGCACAGATGTTATGCTGCAGTCAATTCGAAATGTGTGGTGTTGAGGACTTGGATTGCCTGAGTTTTCAACTTGCAGTTGTGTTGTGCTGTTTGGACATTCAATATGTACCATTGAACACCGCTGGGGTTATGTCTAAAGATGATTGGGTGGTCTGGTGGGGGGACGGTCTCTGTATCTGAGTGGGTTGGAATATGGCGGTGGAACTGAGAACTTTATGTGGTTTTGAATTTGCTGTGTTGTAGTTACAGTGGATATTCAGTTTTTAATGTTATAATAACAAAGTTATTTTATGGTTTCCTGTTTTTTGGGCTACGGGGGATTAATTGGGGAGTTTGAGTTATTTAGGAGAGGAGTCCAGGATGTTGGACTTCTTGGAATGTGTTTTAGAATTTGTTTCTATACGCTGTTCTTACTGTTTTGCATCTGTTTCAGAAGGGGGGATTAGGGGTTTCGGTTGGGATCACAAACACTTTTGAAGGTCTGTTGAGGGGGTCCCTTTTGAATTGTGTTGGGGTGGATATTCTGTGTTTGAATATGGGGGATCAATTGCGAGTTATCTCGTGGAATGTGAATGGTCTGAACAATGCACAGAAAAAATGGAAAGTTTTGGCTTATCTGAATGAGTTGAAAGGGGATGTTTATTTTCTCCAGGAGACACACCTTTGGAAAGCAGATTTGGATGGTTTGAAGAAAGGTTGGGTTGGGAGGGTCTATGGCTCATCCTTTGAGTCTAGGTCTAGGGGTGTGGTTATTCTTATAAGGAAAAATGCACCAATCAAGTTTGTCAAAGAGATATGTGACAAGGAGGGAAGAATGGTTGCTATTTTAACTAATATTCAAGGAAAGGATGTGATTTTTTGTAATGTTTATGCGCCAACGTCGGATGATGGTACCTTTTTCAGAAAGGTGGCTCAGACAATTCAAGACCTAAGGTCCAGTAATATAATCTTGGGTGGCGACTTCAATACAGTTGTGGATTCTGCTTTGGATAGGAGCAATACTAGACATTGCAGAAGGATAGACATGCAGACTCGGGCGTTAAAGGATCTGCTTGAGGAACATAATCTGAAAGACTGTTGGCGGATAGAAAATCCTGTGAAGAGTGAATATACTTTATATTCCGGTGCACATGCTACATATTCCAGAATTGACATGGTATTGATGGCAGGAGATATGTTGCAGGACTACAAAACTAGTAGTATAGGTAATATTGTGCTGACTGACCATGCTCATGTTTCAGTGGATTTGAATTGGAGTTATACTATGTGTAGACAGAAAACTTGGAGACTGAATACCATATTGTTGGACAATCTAGATGAGATGGACAAATTTGCGACCGAAATAGATTATTTTGTAGAGGAGAACTGTACTGGGGAAGTTGGATCTGATATGATTTGGGAAGCGTTTAAGTGCACAGTTCGAGGTATGTTTATTGGTCTGGCGAGTGGTTTGAATAAGAAATGGGACAATACACAGAATTTACTGGAATTTAAGATTAGAGATTTGTCAGGGGTTCTGATGGTGGATCCTACGAGAGTGGAATTGCTTCCCGAGTTAAACAGGCTGAAAAGAGAGTTGAGGGAGTTACTTTCTAATAGGGTGGATAAGAAGTATTTCCACCAAAAATGTTCTTATTTTGAACATGGGGAGAAATGTAATCGCTGGTTGGCGTATAGATTGAGGTTGAGAGAGTCTGAGCGTTCGATCATGTCTATTACTGATTCTGATAGTCAGGTGACATTCACTCCGGATGGTATTCATGAAGTATTCAGAAAGTTTTATGTGGATTTATATCAAAATGAATACCATATTGATGTGAATAATGGAGACTTCCTGGAAGGAATTCAGGTCCCAGAAATTTCAGGGGAGGAAGCTACTTTACTGGAGGGAGATATCTCGGTGGATGAAGACAAGCTGGCGATATCAAAATTGAATGTTGGTAGGTCTCCGGGGCCTGATGGATTGCCAGTTGAATTCTATAGGTGGTTGCCTAATTCGGCGTTGACACTTTTGACGGATGTGTATAGGACCTCCAAAGCTAGGGGTATACTTCCAGACTCTACTAGACATGCAACTATCTCTGTCTTTCTGAAGAAAAACCGGGGTCCAACACAGGCGTCCAACTACAGACCGATTAGTTTGATCAATGTGGACAATAAGATTCTGGCCAAGATTCTAGCTCTGCGAATGGGAAATCTTTTGCCGGGGCTGATAGATTGGAATCAATCTGGTTTTGTTAAAGGTAGGATGACGTCCAGTAACATGCAGACATTGCTATGTACGATCACGAAGGCGTCAGAGTTGTCTGAAGACTCGGCTGTACTATCACTTGATGCCAAAAAGGCATTTGATAGAATTGACTGGCAATTTATGTTTAAAGTATTGCAAAAGATAGGTTTTGGGATTCAGTTCTGTTGTTGGATTAGACTACTCTATACCAGGCCTACGGCTGATGTCAAAACTAATGGTCAGAGGTCGGCACCTTTTGAATTAGAACGTGGCACGAGACAAGGTGCCCATTGTCTCCTTTGTTATTCGTACTGAGTATTGAACCCTTGGCTATAGCATTGAGAAATGAGGAGGGTTTACAAGTCAGCATTCGTTGTTGGGGGATGTTACAAAAAATTTGGTTATATGCTGATGACTTGTTATTGGTCCTCAAGAACCTTGGTGAGTCAGTGCTGGTTCTTATGAACATTCTCAAAGCCTTTCACCAGTGCTCTGCTTACAAGATTAATTAGGCAAAATCGGAGGTTTTACCATTAGTGCCGCTGTGTGACAAACAATTTATAACCCGGTTGGGATTCAAGTGGTGTGCTGAAAAACTATTGTACTTGGGGGTATGGATTTTGCCTAATATTGCTGATTTTGTGAGGGAAAATATGATGATGGTGTGCACTAATTTCAAATCGGATTTGAAGAGATGGAGTGTGTTGCACCTTTCCCTTTGGGGGAAGGTGAATGCTTTAAAAATGGTGTCGATTCCTCGCTTGAATTTTGTTCTGAGTATGATCCCCTTAGATATTGAGAAGCATTTTTGGCGGGAATTAGATATACTCATAAACCCCCTCGACTGAAGATTAGCAAATTGCAATTGCCTTTGTCTAAGGGTGGGTTGGGGGTCCCTACTTTCAAGGCATACCATCTGGCTTTTATGTCGCGGAATATGTTTGATTTTCTCAAATCGGAACATGAGGATTGGATATGTGCAGAGTCTAGCCACTTCAAACAAGGGTGGAAGGCCTGCTGACTAGGAGTTTACGGAACTCTTGGGTGGCCTTGTGTGAGTGTTTGGGTTTCAATGCGTTAAGGGATCCGAGTGCTTCAATTTGGCTGAATCCAAGTATTACGCATAAAGGGAAAACATTGTTCTGGCAGGATTGGTATCTAGCTGGGGTACATTGAATTGGTGATCTGTTCAATGGTTTGAATTGGATGATAGCTAGAGAGATACGGTTGAAGTTTGATATTCCTACTTTTTGTTTGACGGACTATCGGAAGATCAGGAGGGCGGTGGGGGATGTGGATTTGGAAAAGAGAATCAATATAGACATGCTTGGTTGGATGCCTGAAGTGAGTGGATGTGGCCTGGTGAGCTTTGTTTATAGACTGGTAGTGTCCAACTATCGGGCTAATGATGCTTTGAGATTGGATTGGAATCGACGAATTTGTGAAGATATTATGGAGGATGATTGGATGCGTATTTGTGAGAATGTGAAATTGTGTTCTTTGAGTCTTGCTGATAGGTCACGTCAAATAAAGATTTTGAATAGAACATACTGGACACCTGAGAGAATGATGAAAAGGGGGATGAGTGACAGCTCTGAATGTTGGGTATGTTTACATGAGGTGGGCATCTTGAAGCATATGTTGTGGGGATGCTCAAAGGTGAGAGGTTTGTGGTTTGAGTTTGACCTGATCTGTGAAAAGATTTTAGAGGAGAAGGTTCATATGGATTTTAAGACAATTGTGCTGGGCAGTGAGGATTTGTTGGACGACCTGACTACTTCTCAGACGAAATGGATCTTTCGTGGGGCAATGGTGGGGAAGAAACTAATTTTGAGACATTGGAAAACATCTAACCCTATTACTATTGAGGAATGGCTTTCAGAGATGCATTCTCTAGTGGATAAGGATAGAGTGCTGTATTGGAGAGAAACGAAACTGCATTATTTAACAAGATTTGGGGTAAATTTCTGTTACTGTATTAGACCAGTTTATTGATTGTTTTGTGACTCCTGGGGGCAAGGAGGGTTTTCTGATGTATATAGTTCTGTTGGCTTTGTTATGATTATCTCTTGATGTTATATTATGTACATAATGTTTCTATGTGGTGAATTTTTTGAAAATAAATTATTTAAAAAAAAAAAAAAAGCTGACGCACGCTTCGACCATAGTCTTTATCAAGGCAAAAGAGGTTTTTGAGCGGGCTCCTACTGGTGTAGAATGCAGATCACCATAATTATGGTTCTGAGTTGAGGCTTGTATAGCTCACCTGAGTCTGGTTGTATGAGTCTGATCCGTGTGGTTCCAGGGAGGTATTTCTGTGATTGTTCACCGCTCCTCACCTACCTGCGCACTGGATGTTTCCGCTGTTTCCGTTCTGCATCTCTGCCATCTGAGGGATAAAGAACACTGCTGCTTGCCACTCCTGCAAGGATGCCCTCAAAGAGAGGGAAACGTTGGTTAAAAGGACTCAGGAAGCTTACCAAACGCCCCGGAAAAGACATTTGGCACCACACATGGACTCACATCAAACGGCCATTTCTTCATACACCTTCCTAAACTACAACTTGGGGAAGAACTTCAGCGTGTGATGGTCACATTCACAGATAAGTAGAGGGGACCTTCTAAAACAAGGACACACTGGGGACAGGATTTTGGGAAAGGGAGGGTTTCACAGGGGACAAAACTCAACGCCTTTTATTGTCATCCATATGGACCATTTGGGAAAACCATCACTGATACATCAACACTTCTTTCCTGAGGAAATACTCAGATCCCCATTTCCATGCATTACCCTCACTCTTTGTGGGCTATCCCACTGGCTGTTTGTAACATCAACTGTAGGGGAACCTTGCAGAGGTGAACGGTTTAACACACTAGGGTCCAGAATCCGTGATGCCCCCAGACGCCTCTGGCCAGGGTAGGTTGTTACTATCATCGAGGTCCAGTGTTATTTTTTGGAGAAGTGGGAGTATTTGTCCAGTTTGAAAGATAGTAGGAAATGCTCCTTGGGTGAGAGATGCATTGACGATAGCCAGAGAAAGATGCAGTACTTCTGTGGGGGATGTCTTAAGGAAGGAGGCTGATAACATGTCATCAGAGATGGAGGTAGGTTTGAGGGACACTAAGGTATTAATCAGGTCCGCAATGATTAGAGTTTCGAAGGTGGTCCAAGGTGCTGTTTCATGCGGTGGGATGAGCGGGGCGGTGGGTGTAATGTGGTTGGCACTAAGCATTTCACCTATCTTGCTGATCTGGTCAATCAAGAAGTTGTTCATGGTGGTAGATTACTCAATGGCATGAGGGACTGTGGGGCAGGGCAGAGGGCCGATGCACTGTTTGACTGCATTGAAGAGGGCTTTGCTTTCATTGATGGCTTCGGCTAAGGGCTCAGACAACACATGAAACATGATAGATATTTTCAGCCATTTTCATCCTGCAAAAATCACCCTACTGGTACTGTATAATTTTTGGCAAATGCTCAAAAAGCTGAAATATGACAATTTTATGAATCAGGTGGTGAAGTAGTGAGACGGTGTGCATCAAAGATGCCAATTTTTTAACCCTGTTAAAAACCAAGGAAGTTTTTTTTCTCCTGTGCTTAAGAACAGTGCAAAAAACATTTAAATGCCAGTGAAATTTGTACATTTCTTATCTCTGCCATCCGACCTCTGTGTGGAGGTAAAACTAGGTATTCCAAGGCGAGATTCCCCCTTGTGTCACCTTGTGTATGAACCGGTAAGCCTCGCTGAGCTTGGAACCTGTGACCTGCACCTTATGCACAGATCTATGCAGCAGTGTGGAGTGAACACATCTATGGAATAAATCAGTATTTTTTGTGTTCGGCCTTCAAAAATGCGGAGGTATCACACTATGCAGCAGATGCATTAATTCAATGGGATGTCCTGCCTTTGGACATAATGGGCTGTTTCTGTAAACATATATGACGGAAAATCTCAATGAATCCATAATCCACAGAGACTAGAATATAACTGTTGCGTTTGTTGGCAGGTAAAGCCCTTCAGGCTCATCCATACCTCTGACTGCTTTTGACTCAGAGATGCTGCACCGTCTCCAGGTTTATCCTTGTTTACTCTAAACCAATGCTCCCATTTTGTAATTTGGCAGGGCTGTGCTCCAGTCTCCCCAGTACGATATGTATGCTTGAGCTAGGGGTTATGATCCGGGGAGGCACCACACATCCTCATGGATTATGAGAAGAGGAAAAGACGTCATTGGGATGTTCCAGTTATTAAGTGCTGGGATCACCCACAGAGTACCGCAGGCTCTGTCTCTATCCCCGAATGTATGAATCAATGCATATTGGGCTCTCAGCCATGTGCATTCACTCCTATGTTGATGACGCAGAACTATACAATGGGATTTTCAGAGAAGGGAAGGGGCAGCGTCTCCAAGAATGTTACCTCTGAGATCTGGAGTAGAAGATGGAACATTTCCTCCAGATCCAAGAAGCCAAGACAAAGGTCGTTCTGTTTGGGTTGTATTCAAGATTGAATTCAGGAATATAAATGCTTTCAGCTATAGCAGGAGGCAGGCTTAGAAAAGGTGGAGCAGATGTGGGAGGTTTTTGTATTTTTGTTAGCCTTCCGAGATTGGAATCCTTACTGGGGTTGAAACCACCCGGCTTTCCTGTTCTTACACTCAATGAGGGGTACTTCTGGACCCTAGATGGAGGGAACATTTTCTAGGGGGTATTACCCCATTGGAAAAATGTATTCTTACCCAGATACACAGAGACAGTGTAGTAGCATGCATTTATCGGGAGCTTCTGTTGTCTAGATCGGAAGGGCAGGTGAGGGCAAAGTATTTTATGGAGAAGATCTAGGAAGTGACTTCCCTGATGAATTATGGTAATGGTTGTGTAGAAATACGGTCCAGAAACCATCAGGGGGCGCAGGCTGAATGGAAGCCTGAGTGCCGAGCTCCCCTAAAAAGCCCGGCTGAAAGCGTATTTTACTAGTTTGCCCAGCCCACAAGCACCTGGAACTACATGCCGAAAAAGTAGAAGGTGCCCAGTACCCACGGGCCAAATTTCAAGAGAATTCAGCCTGGTTTACTGGATCAACACGACTGGAGAAGCTGATCCACCTCTGCGAAGGAGAGGGCCTCCAGCACTGAGTGCGGTGATCAAACTGGGTCGCCTGGGGGCGCCTAGTATAGTAGGATGGAGCCCGAGTAAAAGCTCTTCAGGGCGAAGAGCCTGTAACTAAATCGACCACACAGCAAGCTGGCCGCGGTGTGCTGGCGATGGCAGGGCCTGCAGTTTATACCCAGGAGAGCCTCTAAGCACTGAGCTCTCTCCCCGAATGCAGCGATAGTGCAGAGAAGAGTGCAGAAGACGACGGCAGCCCAGACCCAAAAAATCCAATCCGCAGCCGAAAGGAACTCTGGTATGCCTCTGTGGTGTGTATGCGGTGAGCGAGGGAGGAGGTAACACGGTTCCCAGTGCCCCAAGGAGAACCCCGGTGTCCGGCAGCTGGGAAAGAGAGCGAGTGAAATTTCAGCGGACCCCGACGCCGTGAGGACATCCAGAACTGCGACGGCGGAGGCAACGACCAGCGGGAGTGGGGGTCGCGCTCCCCTACAGCCCTTGGGGTGCCGCAGACTCCCCTCCACCCGCGAAGGAGCAGCAGCCTTCCCCTCGGGGCGTGCCCCCCGCCGTGGCCCTCCTATGAGGGGCAGCCCGTGGAGTGAGCGGCTGTGCGGTCCGGGAGCTGGTGCCCTCCCCCCACCAAGAAGTTGGCCCCAGCCTACAGTCACCGGTCTCTCTGGTGGTGGGTCCTGTGTGCCTCAGCGAACGGGAAGCAAGGTATTGAGAGCGGGGGAGCTGCGAACTGCCTGGAGTCCCACTAGCAACATCAGTGGCCCAGGGGAGACAGGTGGGACCACATCACATTCCAAGGCCTTCTACTGAGCTTGCAGGCGCAGAGCAGGCAAAAAAGGCTCCCACACACTGCGCCAATCAGGTGCCAGAGGACCCCACTAGAGCAGGGCAGATTCAACACTGCACCCACCAGCTGGGAAGCACCAAAATTGCCACCCCTGGCCCGTACTGTATGAAAAGACCCTATATAAAGAAATACTGTCCCATTAGAGGACCACTCTGGAGCAGTGAACACCCCTCCGAACAAGCAGCAAGGGGGCTGCCATAGAGCACACCGGCCTCCAAGCCAGACGACCGGCTGCCTCAGTAATAGCTAAGCCAATAGACTAAACTCGGCATTGTAAGCAGCCTGACAGGCCCGGCTCTGGTCCCCTTGACAAAGGTCCACCGGCACCGGGAAGTGACCCTCCCCTCCACCCCCCATCGACTGCAACAAGAGAAGAGTCCTGAGCCCAGCGGTAAAGTCACCCACAAGGCTGGGGGCCTATGGGACGCCCACTATCTCTGACAAAAAGCAGAAAGAGTCGCACCCAGCATAAGATCCGGTAGTCACCTGTGAGTTGGCATCAGCAGAGAATCCATAAATCTGCCCTGCATGCAGATCGGAGCCGCAGCCTCTCATCAGTCCAGAAATTGCAGAAGTTTCATCGGGACACTGCACAAATGGCTACCCCCTCCTCCCAAGAAGTATCCCAGTATCCAGGGGGAGACCAGGAGTTGTCTACTAAAGCAGACATCCGCCTCCTCCTGGGGGAAATTCGAGCGTTCAGAACTAGCATAACCACGACGGTCAGCGTCCTACAAGACAAGATTCACAAAATAGAGGACAAGGTTGAGGCGTTAGAGAACTACCAGCAATAAGCAGACATAGTGGAGATGAGGGCGGAAGGCCAATTCCAGGAACTAGAACAGAAAAACCGAAACCTAGAGGCCAAGGTGGATGACTTAGAAAATAGAGAGAGGAGGGCGAACATCAGAATACATGGCCTTAAAGAGTCCCCCAGTGAGACGCCTGTGTCACTAGAGAGAAAAGTGAAGGACCTCATCGCCCCTATGCTCCCCTCCCCGATCACTCCCCAATTGGAATTTGAGAGGGTACATCGTGTTGGCGGTCCTCCGGGTGGGCCTAGATCCGTGTTAGCTAGATGCCACCACTACAAACATAAATTGAAAATTCTTCAGAGAGCGAGGGAATTGGACTCGATTAACTTCGAACACTCTAAAGTCAACATTTTCCGGGACCTCTCACCTGCCACCCTGGCCCAAAGAAGAGCGTGCTGCCCTCTCACCCTATGGCTGCAAGAAAGGAGTACAAGATACCGATGGAACCACCCATTCGCCCTAGTCTTCACATACAGAAATGAGGAATACAGAGTCACATCGGGGGAGGAAGCCGAGGGTGTCCTCAAGGGCCTAAAGTCAGGTAGGAGGAGGAGGGAGAGGATGCGCCAACATCGTCAAAATCTGACGCAAACCCTCAGGACCTTAGAAGCAGAAAAGTAAATCTAGAGGGGGCAAAAAGTTTCAGAGATAGAACTCTTCATGATCTAAATGATGACAACAGAAATTTTGGATCGGACAAACCCTGAGAATGATGTCCGGGCTGGGCACTGCTGACAGTTGATATTCAGCTTTCGCAGACATTTGTTTGTCAAGAAAGAGTTACTCACCGAAAGGTTTTGGTGGTGACACCCGTTGTGTGGCCCTATGTACACACCTGGGGCGTCTCTGCAGTTACGAAGGGACTGTTTATACCCTTTCCTACCTCCTTTCCCACCTACTTTGCCTCTTTTCTATTCTTCTTTCCTCTTTGGGGTCGGGTGCGGGGAGGGAATGTTAGAGCCTGACCAGCTTACACAGATAGAAGTAAATGTAATAACGCCTTCTGAGACACCAAAGGAACAGTGGTTGAAGAGACCCGTCAGGAATTATGCAACAAGCTTTGACGTGAATGATGATGGGGGTTGATGTTATCAGGATAGGTACACTCAACGTGAAGGGACTAAATTCACCACAGAAAATATCTATGCTGAGGCGTACCTTCAAACAAGCCAATCTTGACATATTGTTCATCCAAGAAACGAAATTCAAACAAACGGGAGAGTTTGCAATGAAAGGGGGCAATATAGGGGGCTCACTTTGGGCTTCAGGGCCAGACAAAAAGGAGGCGTAGGCATGTTATATAGGTCCTCCCTGAGATTCCAGATAACTTGCATATGCAGGGACCAGGGGGGAGGCATTTCTAGTGGTAAATGGCACATTGGGGTCCTCCACTGTCACGCTGTGCTCTGTTTATGCTCCAAATTCTCTGCAATTGGCCTTTTGCAGGGACCTACTTGCGACCCTAGAGGGGGAGAGGGCAGGCCCCCTCATTTGCAGGGGAGACTTCAACCAAATCATGACTCCAACGCGAGACTGGCGCTCTTCTCGCCCGGGAGCCCACCCCCACAGAGAGCGGAGCGTTCCAACACCTAATAACGACGCATCACCTAATAGATGCCTGGCGCACAGCACACCCGGTCAGAAAAGCCTATACATTTTACTCACCACCACACCAGACATATACGCGAATAGGTTATGTGGTTTTAGAGGGGAGTCTAGAACACTTGATTGTAGGGGCAGCCATCGAAGTAGTGGGGTGGTCGGACCATGACATGGTCACAGTTAATTTAGATCTGGAACACAACACACCTGTAGATAAGCGTTGGATGTGCAACAACACACTGTTTAAAGATAAGCTTTTTCGTAAAAGCCCAGACGTTGAGATCCGTGACTTCTTCAAAAGGAATAATACTGGCGAAACTTCCACCCCAATAGTTTGGGAGGCTGCAAAAGCCACTATAAGGGGTCTCATAAGAGCCCAAGGCGCCTTGGTCAAGAGACTGAAACAGCTGAGGGAATCCCAGATTAGACGCTCGCTATGGGAAAAAGAACAGACCCTTGGGGAAGAGGAGGGGGACGCGTCTGAGATCAGTGCAGAAATCAAAACCCTCCGGCAAGAGCTGAAAGACATATGGATAGGCAAGGCACTGTCGAGTCTCAGATTTGTTAAACAGAAATACTTTGAAAAGGGAGATAAAGCCCATACTTTATTAGCAGCAAGACTCTGAAAAGAGAGGTCAGACAGAGCAGTCTTGAAAATTAGATTGTCATCCAACATTGTCTTGATGAAGCCTGCCTATATCACGGCCAGATTTGCCCAGTTTTACGAGCTGCTCTACTCATCGGACGCCCCCCCATCCCCTGAAACTACAGAAGAATACATGTAAAATTCCCACCCCTGCCCAGTGCAGACCGCAATCAACTGAACAGCCCAGTAACAACAGAAGAAGTTGATCATGCCATTTCCTGTCTGAAAGCAGGCTCGGCACTGGGGGCGGACGGGTTCACCCCTGCCTTCTACAAAAGGTTTAAGGGCGCCCTGACCCCATTCCTTACACTCCTTTTTAACAGCATACTTGAATCCAGTTCCGCCCCGCCCTTATTCACAGAAGCAAGAATCATAGTTATACCCAAAGAGGAGAAGGACAAATTAGACTGTGGCTCTTACAGACCATTTTCGCTACTGAATGCTAGCGTCCTAACAAAGCGACTGAGTAGAGTCCTCCCCTTCTAATACACAGTGATCAGATGGGGTACGTCATGGAAAGGCAGGGCGCAGATAAGGTCCGTAAAACCCTAGACCTCATGGCCTCCATCCCAGCGTCAGAAGTAGAGCCAACCTTGATTTCGGTTGACGCCGAAAAAGCCTTCGACCGAGTGGAGTGGAGATTCATAGCAGACCTCCTACACAGGGCAGGATTGGGCTCTGACTGGATCAGGGGAGCCAGGGCACTCTACCAGAACACCCGGGCCAGAGTCGTAGTAAATGTGGTGGCTTCTCAGCAATTTCAACTGACCAGGGGAACCAGGCAGGGGTGCCCCCTCACACCGCTGGTCTATGTATTGGTCATGGAACCCCTGGCTCAAAATATCAGACAGAATCCCAGAATCATAGGCCTCCAGAGATTTGGTGTTGAATATATATTAGCGCTGTTAACCGACGATGTGTTGGCCTGTGTTACTCATCCAGAGCAATCGATCCCAGCACTGCTGCACGAAATAACAGAATATGGGGCGCAGTCAGGGTTTCTCATAAATAGAAGTAAAACAATAATTCTCCCTCTCAGAGATCCAGACCCCCCGCCCCCGGCCCCGCCTCCGTCCCGCAGACATGGGGTTTCCAAATCTCACAATATAGCATAAAATACCTTGGGATAACAATAACGAGACACTTTCAGGACCTGTTTCACTACAATTACAAATCGCTATGGGCAGGGATCCAACAGGATCTAGGCCGATGGAATAAACTCAATCTTTCTTGGGCCGGCAGACTAACGGCGATCAAAGTGAATGCCCTGCCACGGCTCCTTTTCTTTTTTCAATCTCTGCCGATTGTGCTTCCTAACACATTCCTGAACACAGTTAAAGAAGCCCTGCTGTCTTTTTTATGGGACAAAGGTAGACCCCGCATTGCTTAGAAAACTCTTATTCTGGCAAAAGAAAAGGGGGGCTTGGCATACCCCGATGTACACAGTTATTCGCGGCTGCTGTCCTCCGTGTCCTCATAGATCACATCAGGGAGTCTAAGTGTAAACAGTGGGTCGCATTAGAGAATGGGTTGTTTGCTCCGGTCACCTTAGGGGAATGGCTATGGGCCCCGTGGAATTCAATCCCGCGTAGGGCGAGGGAACATCCGATCCTAAAGGGCATTATGGAACAAGAGAAATCCAGGCATGAAGGGAATTACAACTTGGCCATCACCCCTTAGTTTTATTTGGGCCCCACCGATCAGAGACCTCATTCAGGAACTCCTCTGATTCCAAACCCAATAATGAGCAAGGCCTGGCAAGAGCAGGGCAGATGTGGAGGGAGGGTTCCTTCTTTACCAAGGATGAACTGGAAGCAGCACAGCAGGGTTTATCAATCAACCTCCTGCCCTACTTGCAACTCAAAGGGGGACTTACTGACCGCAGATGGCAAAACCAGCTACAACACCCTCTTACTACTTTCGAAAAAGTACTGAACATGCATTCAAGCACCAAGAGCCTCATAACCTGCATGTACAGAGCACTCATTGACAGAGGTCACCGCCACCCCAAGCACTAAGGCATAAGGGATAAGGAATTGGGGTGTGAAGATAACCAGGCAGGTTGGGATGCTGTATACAGAGCAGTGTGGAAATACTCTATAGCAATGCAGTACAAGATGCACAACTGCAGGATACTCACACAATGGCACCTAACCCCCCCAACGTCTGGCCAAAATGTACCCAGGTTTTTCCCCTTACTGCTGGAGAGGATGCGAGCATGTCTGTACATACTTGCACCAATGGTGGGGTTGTCCTTACATACAAGTATACTGGAGTGGATATATGATCCTGGGGTGGATATACGAAATCGAAGGCATCCGCAGAGTATCATCCCCCCACCTGGCCCTCTTCAGCATTGAACAAATTGAAGACAGATACATTCTTCTCCCGCATATGCCCAGAAATCTGCTACTAGTGGCCCGGGTTTGTGTCACAATGGGATGGAAAGCCCCCTCTCTTCCCACGAAGCAAGACTGGCGCGGGAAATAAAAAGAAATTTACGAAATGGAAAGCCTAACCGCCCTGCTAATGGAATCTCACTCGCACATAGACCAGCAATGGCTTCCATTTTTGCAATACCAGAGAGGCTTCAGCAGACGCCCAGTGATATGTGCTCCCCTGCCCCGGGGGTGCGACTAGTCTGGCTGTCACACAAAAAATTGCCCGCAAAGAAGTTCCCAGATCCCCGCTCTAGCGTAACCTCACGGAAGCCGGTGAACAGAGTCCTACTTCCGCATCACTCGCCCTGACAGACAATCCAAGTCTTTCCACACGATCTTAGACTACTCGCTTTGGCTCTCACCAATGACCAACGAAACCTGCCACTTCACCGTTATTTGCAATGGTCAGGCCTGCAAAAGGGAAAGGGGAGAGGGGGGCTATCCTGTCTCTTATTTCTTTCTTCCATTGCTCTTCACTCTCCCTTTCAACTTTACTATCCCCCGGTCACCATCATACTTATACTCTTGGCGTGGTTGGGGGCCCTCTTCTTCATCTCTACTGCTTTAAAATTGAAACTTGAAAATTCAGTGATCACTTTGTTTTTTGTACTTGACACTGCATGTTTGAACCTTGTGGCCATTGTTCTTGTTGAGCACAATAGAAATTTATTTTTAAAAAAAGAAATATGGTCCATTTGTCACTGCCAATGCATTATAAAAAGCATGCACTGAAGCTGCCCCACAGATGGCAATATCTGCCACAGAAATTTTCCAAGGTGTTCCCGGAGGTTAGTCCTTTTTTTTGGAGGGGATGCAGGGAGGTGGCGACATAATGGCATCCAAGACAAGTGGGCTGCCCTTGATAAACGAACACATTTGCTTCAGAGCTCTTCCAGGAATTTTGAAGAGCAATATTTCCCCTTTATTTAGAAAAGTATTCTATGATATTGGGTAGAAAGGAGTTAGATGTGAATGCATGGTCCTGTAAACACAAACGTTAGGATAATGGGATTGGAATATTCCTGCTCAAGGCCAATGGTATAAAGAGGGTTTGGTCCAATGGGAAGGGGGTTGCCAAGTATCCACGTTCTGATAGGTGTTTTTTCTATTTTCTTTCTTTTTGCCTAAAGGCGCAGTAACCATATGCTGATAAACGGTTTATTTAGCTGTGACACTACATCTGAGCCTGGAATGTACGAGGTAAGCGCACAGGGACGTCATCTAGGAGTCAGCAGAGGTCGCAACTGCGACCTCTGAGGTCTCCCTTGCGATCTCTAAAAAACTAAAAATAAAAGTTTAAAACAATTTTTTTTTGTAATGCAAGCTCCTGGGCTGTGGCAAGCACCATGTGGCTCTTTACTTCTGGAGTGGCTGGCTTTCTTGTTCAGGCCGCTTAAAAAAAAAAAAAGAAAAATATGAACAGAAGTGCTACACGTCTAACACTTTCAGCACTGACCCTAAATAAGAAAGAATAGGAACACCAAATAATGTGTCTTTCTGGAATTCTATACAATAATTGCTAGATTCATTAAAGGTTTATTTCAGGCACACTTCAGGGGGTGAGTCACTGATTTAGTCTGTTCTTAAACACCTCAACTCAGCCTTTCATCCTTCTGAGGTCAATAAATGAGTACCAACACAGGCTGGGTGATATTGGGTGTATATTTTTTCTATATAAAGCGCTTAAGCTAAGTGCTAAATAATAACACATCATTATCATTTGGTCATGGACGTCTACTTGCATTCACAGTAATTTGGTAATATGGGCCTATACACACTAATCTTAATGATACATATGGTGATCCATTCGTGTATGAAATGCACATCACATTATAGTGATATCAATAACCATATTTTTCGTAGTGTACAATGCTATGTGATGGCACTTCCTGTTTTGTCAACGGGTGAAAGGTCGCGATATCACTTCGGGGTGGGGTCAAATGACATCACTACCTCTGATGTCATGGGGTCAAGGGTCGTGTGATGTCACTTCCGCTACCCCTGGCATTTAGGTGACATGACGTCCCTGTAAGCGCATATAGAGAAAGATGGGAGGGGGAAAGATGAGCAGATAAAGATGTGACTTCTTGAAACCTTTTTGTTCATTTCTGTTCTTATACTACGTGTGTGGTTTGGGGTGCATGTTTATGTAAAAATGCAATACAATAAAATGCAATGAAATCATAAAAAAATGAAATACATGTACATTTGGGGGAAAAAAATGGATTGCCTAGCTTTCAAGTGCGATACCGGAGTTGCTACACAGTAACAATAAAAAACGCCCTACAAAATACACGCCTTCACGCTCCCTGTGTAGCTGCAACAGTTCCCCCTGAAATGCCCGACATTTTACTTAGCATTTAAGGAAATGGCGGTTCGCCATCCAAGCAGCCAAAGTTTGGGCTCCATTGCTCTCCAGCGCTGAAGTCATTCTTAGTTGGCCATAATGAGCAAACCCAATTTAGAATGAACCTTTTTGTTTAACATATCATGTGTGCGTGGTCACCGGCACCAAGAGACCCCTGGGTAGTGCACGCTCTATAAACGCACTTACTCATAGTGGTAGGGACCGTTTGAGACAGGCTGGCACCGTTATTCTGCTACACACTGGGACACAATCACATTCTGCTAAATACATACAATGGACAGCCTGTCTGCAAATAATATATTACGACACGCTCTACTAAAGATTTAATGGGACAGGCGTCCAGCCACAGAAAGCTGGGGTAGTTTCTTGCACAGCAATACTGTTAGGCTGGGACTGGCCTATAGGGCAACATGGCAATGCCCGAACCAAAAACACAAAATGGTAGTGTGGGCCATTTTTTTGGTAAAAGTCGGCCACTTTTTTTGGACAATGTGGGCCAGTTTAGAAAGAGCTTCTCTCAGAGGTCCCTTCACGAAACTGAATAAAGATCTTTTTGAGAGCTTAAAATGGTTCCCCGATTTTAATCGGGAAATGCGCTTTGACAAAGTGAAGGGAGCCTTTACAAGAAGACTGGATTGATGGAATTGGGTACATAATTATGATAATTTAACCAAACTTCATGGCTTCGCCCTGGTGGCTGAAGTTACCCATTCCTATAAAAAGCCCCAGCTTATATCATGCTGTGCTCGACCCTGAACTGGTAGGGTATGCCTTTTGATGCGCACAAACAAGCTTCCCCTGCGTGCCTCACATGGAGCTGGATGAAATGCATAAACTCTCCAGAGTTATGAAACTGATCTTCAAAATGAAACAGAAATTGTCTCTCTATGAACGAATTTGGGGTAGGTTCAATGACCTCTTCTGAATACGTTTTTTTTTTCCCACAAATGCTTCGTTGTTGTTGACTTTCCATTGAAGGAATTATTGTATGTTTGATACGTTGTGCATTGCTGTATAAATTTGTAAATATTTAAATTTTAAAAAAAAATTATCTAGTGAGCTAAGGTTCTGCAGGATGTGTCAGTTACCAGAAAAGAAAGAGACTGTGAGGCATATGTTCACTGAGTGCCCTATACGGGCAGCATTGTATATGGTAATTTAAGGTCATCTGGTACATGACTACAATTCCATGAAATCGCAAGAATTCTGGAATTATTGCCTCATGGCACCCTGCGAGGCGCTCTCCACCAATACGAATGCTTCGAACTCACTTGGTGACTGGCACTTCCCTTCCCTGCTCCCCCGTCACCATTTAGCACCCATATAGTTGCCATACACGAAGGAAAAGAAAAATGAAACTTACCAATGTAGTGCGTCTCGGCTCCAGCAGTGCTGCTGTTCGGGACGTCTGTTGTCCATGTTGTTGACGCCACAGTCATCACCATGGAAAATGGATTTCTCTGACAGCACTGCCACAGCCCATCTGCAACACAAAGGTAAGTTTCTTCTTTTTTTCTTTTTTTTTTTTAAACACCCTTAGCAGCTGTGTAGGAAAACTACACGGGTGGTAATGATGTTAACCGAAGAGGTGGGCCGACCCTGTTAGTAACAGCACTGCCGGACTCGTTAAGGGACCCTTGCTTCGTTCGGTCCCTTACCTTGGGCAGTGGCCCGTTACCGACAGGGGCAGCCTGCTGCCTCGGTTAATATTGCCTCAACACAAACTCGGAATCAACCCATATAGCCCTCTATTACATTTGGTTATATGTAAAAAAGCACTATTTTTAGGGTCAGAGGGAGTCTGTAAGTTTTATTTATGTTTATATTGTGTTATAAGATTTGTGTTTTAGATGCAAGTGTTAGTGGTTTATGGATTACTACTTATGTATGTAGGCGTCGTGAAATTGGAAATAATGACCATGTATGTACGCAAGAATGATGATGGTATTGAGTGAATTATATAAATGCATGTATTGTATTTAATTATGTGAAAAGTTAAAATTTAAACTATATCACATTAAATAAATAAAGATGCCAAGGGGGCGAAGTACTGCTCAGTAGGGGTGCCACTGCCATGCCAATCGGGTCAGAGTGGGGTCTGGGCCGGGGGTCACTTAATATTCAAGGAAAAACTAGCAGGGTTTTTTACCCTATATATATTTCCTTTATAAAACCTTACACTTCTACAAGCCACATCTATTATCAATTACACACCACACATTTGTTATGGAGGGAATGTCCAATTAAAATTTAATTTCAATTTAAAAATGAAATCTAGAGATCAGAATCAGATCCATCGATCCATCAGCAAGGTAAAAAGAGAACAATTCAATAAACATTTGCAGGCAAGCAATATGATAGGACATTTATAACACAACTGCACACAAGTGTTTCTAGGCTTGACAAGACAAGGAGGGGGAATCTGAGGGAGGACAAAACAACGATCTTCCTAGACCTTGTGTCATTCAGATCACGCAAGTGCAGGATAGTGGAAGGGGAGAAGTCCCGAAGGGGTCGGGGGGGAGTAGTGCAGGTAACTCAATAAGTGCAGCCAGCAAGCGGCTCATAAGTGCAGAGAGGGGGGACTGTAGGGTTGCAGATACAGACCATAAGTACTGGGGGAGCCCGAGGGCAGTGCAAGAGCAACTGGACATGCAGGAGCCTGGGCCCGAGTTCAGAGGGTAGCCAGGTGACCAGAGCGTGGAACAATCGGGACATTAAAAGAGAAAGCGGAAGCGAAAAGGAAGTTCTTGACCTACTACCGGAACCAGAGATGGTTCTGCTCAAGTTTGAGAGAGGCAGGGAGGCTGTTCCAGAGGGAGGCCCCAGCCGAAGAGAGCGATCTTCTCCCAACTCTCTGCTTGGAAAAACGTCTGAACCTCAGAGAGTTGGAAGTGGATGAGCGGCGGGCTCGAGAAGGGAGAGGTTTAGGAAGAGAGAGTTGGGGGTGGTGCGGGCCCAGGCCCCAGCTAGCCTTGTGGACGATGCAAATAGTTTTTAACTTGATCATTGCCGCCACAGGGAGCCAGTGAAGAGATTTCAGAGCTGGAGAGATACGATCCCTGGTCTTAAGGCCAAGGACAAGTCTCGCAGTTTTATTCTGGATAAGTTGTAGAGGTCGGGGAGTAGAGGCAGGCAGATTTATAAAGAGGATCTTTCAATAGCCCAGCCTAGAGAGGACCAGAGCTCTGGAGACACTGAGCTTCTGGGGGGAAATGACGAAGGGAAGAATACCTCTGGTGGTAACCTGGCCAGACAATAAAAACCACAAACTTCAATGGACACTTTTTAAAATAATTTTCCTAGATTCTCTGACACAAGCCGTCATTTGTCCAGACATTTGAGTTTAAAATAAAATACCCAGATCATATAAATACCAGCATAACACCAGATTTGGATTGGGACCAAAAATAACCTTTTGTCCCAGCAACAGACACATGGGTCCTCCTGAAACAAAGCTAACCATTAACAAATAACATAAGTACAATTGTATACATTTTTCAATATAATTGTCATAATTTCTTAAGTGCATCAGTACAATATCTTTTGTAAACATTTCTTAGTACCAAAGAGCAAACATGTGGCCAAACATTTGAGCTGAAAACAAATGTCCCTAATATCAAATGCTTGTTGCATAACAATGAATCAATAAATACACACAAACATATACATTTAATGAGGATGAAACTTGTTCCTTCAAATGCAAGATGCGAATGAGATTGTGTCCCATACAGCGGTAGGCTTCGGAAGACTAATGTGCTTGAAAATGTTTTGCTGTGACATATTAGGATCAAGATGCCCTCTGCCGCAGCAAACAATCAATGGAGCATCTGTGCTACAAAGCCTTTCTGTGGGGCTTCATTGAAGCAAATGTCTGAATTACTTTATCAAAGTCCACAGAATCAGCCAGGTCTCTTTCAATACTTAGGGGGTCATTCTGACCCTGGCGGTAGGGGGTTAATGGCACCGGTAAGGATGTCGGTGCCGTTAACCCGCTACCGCCCTATTACGAGGTCCTCTAGCGGGTCCCACCAGGACCGGCTGGTTTTACCAGCCGGCCTTAGCGGGATCCGTTAAGGCACCATGGAGCTAATAACGGGCCGCAAATTGCGGGCCCGTTATTAGGTCCTTCCCCATTCCCATTGAGCCCTATGGGGGCTCAAATGGTAATGGTTTTCGAAATGGGGATTTACCGGGTCCGCATAGGTCGTAATGTCCCGGTAAGTCCCCATTCCGACACCATGGACCTGGACCCGAGTTTGGAGGCAGCCATGCCTCCAAACTCGGAATTACCCCCTTAGTAAGGCTACATTTGAAAGACTCTCTTCACCCATTGTTGACTGTAAGTAACTTTTGATTTTCCGGTCTTAGAAGGTGATGGCAGGTTCATACGAAAATCATGGTCTTGATCGCTTTGCTGAAGGTTAGGTGAGAGGTTATTCCTCTGAGGTGAGGTGGTAGCGAGTTCCAGTGGGAAGCAGCAATGAATGGGAAGCTGGTGGCTTATGGAAGCCCCAAACATTTTGCTTTTATTTTTGAAACTGACCTGTACTTTTTAAAGTGCAGTGAAGCCTTTCTTGCTCTTGATCTTTAGTAGTCCTGCAAAGCAGCTACGACCGTTGGAGTGGAGGGACCTTCCTTTCCCGATGTCTGCTCGGTTTCCTGCCAAAGGAAGCCTTCGAAAGTGCTCTGGAACCATCCTGTGGCTGACCAGCTTCGTTTTTGAGCTACCATGCTGCCGGCGTCACCGTACCGAGTTTCGGCCTTAGTATCCTCTGCTGGCCCTGCAAGACAACCTCCTGCAAAATTTCGGCATCCTAGCATCAAGGAGACCCGAGATAGAAGGTTGCTGAGTCCTTTTGCGTTGCCGTGCGTGGTGATCATCATCCGAATATTGCTTATCTGACCTGAGTCCAGTCCTGAGAGGGGTGCTGCATTGAGTTTTTCTGCATTCTTCGACCGAGAGTCCTTGCAACTGTAAAAGACACCAACCGGAGATCAGCCTGAACCTGTAACCCCTGGGAATCCAGGACTGCAGCATTCGGCGGGAAAAGCAACATCTGACACTCTTCCTTTGTTTTGCCAAGTCTGGGGAAGAATCGGAGTATGGGGGTAAGATACAGAGTTTCTAACCTACCGATATACTCCCCTTATAAGTCAATGGGCTTATAATAAACCTTATTTCTAACACTTTTGACTTTGCCATTGCTTGCTTGTGCAAGACATATGACTGTTGGGGCTACATTTGGCCAACTTGAACCCTAACCCTAAGAACCCTTCGCTGGACCCCAGAGACCCTCCCTTCATTTTTTCCTGCATCCTAAGTTCTGTGTTCTGTTCTGTTCTGTTGTATCCTGAACTATTGGGTGCAAGGCCCCAGGCAACATGGGGCTGGACAATTTTAGAAAGGGATAATCTCTGTGGACCTTTTTGTGCATAATACTTGTCTAACCTTTCCTTTGCAGGAGTTTCTGATTTGTATAATGCCCTATGACCAAGTGAATTTATATATATATTTAGTTTGATAGGGCTGTGTGTTACGTCTACCTGCTTGTAGTAATTTTTCTATAGTGTGTTTTGGCCATAATTAAATAACTGCATTTTTATACATCCTGTCTAAGTGTAATCTGTGATTCCCATTGTGTGACCTCATTGTGGACCCTTTACAAGCTCACCCCCTCTGGAGAACTTAGCCCAGACCACCTGTCACTGCTACCTAAACCGGTTTGGCTACAGCTTCCCAGAGTTGTTCCTGTCACAATATAGGTTGGCCTTCTATACATCTGTCCACCAGGCCAGAGCATGGAAAATCAGTCCTAACATTATCATTAGCTGCTTTATCATGAAAGCTTTTCTTAGCTCTCTACCTTTTTTCATGAAAGTGTGTTGATGTCCCACACTCTTCAGTCATGTTTATAGCATCTGTTTCAATCCGATCAAATATATCATCTGACCGAGGATTCTCTGGTTCCTTACAGCAATAGTTAGCAAATATTTAGACACTGTATGCACAGTTTGCAGTACTTTGTGCCAAAAACATATTAAGAATTTAAACTCTAAGGTTTCAATTGTGTTCCAGAGCCCCTGTGGCTCCCAAGGTACTTTACCATTTACATTTGGGATGCATCCAGTGGATATTCAGCGCAATGCTGTGCTAATTGGTACAATGTTTTGTTTCACAGAATCTACTGCCCTTTTACGACTAGCCCATCTAGTGTTCTTCAAGGATAACATGCATTATCTCTTCCAATAGTACACTGATGAAATCATTCTGAATGTCATGGCTCAAATAAGTTTCATTCCGCTTACCATGAGCAATATGCTGTAACAAAACATTGTCATATTTGGACATGCTCAGTAACTCCCAAAAATGTCCTTCATTGGATGTACTTCCCAATCCTGCAAGTTCTCTGTGTCTTACTTGGTGAAATACAAAATAACATCAAGCAGTCACCTTAGACTACCATGGTTTTTCTATATCTGTCCCCTTTAAGCTTTTATTAGCTCAGAAACAATAGTTCTATCTTGGGTAATTCTAAATGTGGCTATTTGTAGCTGTTTTGCAGCTTCACAGTGTATCTTGGATAGTTCATGCATCAGACATTTTTCTGTTCCCTTTTGTCTTTCAAATTGGTCTTTAATACATTTTTTAGATCATAACAATATGCATCAAGAAGGCAGACAGACTTGGTAAAAATACTGTTACAATGGTCATAACATCTACCAGCAAAACCAAGCTTGTCTGCTACCTTGAGCCATCAATACCAACTAACAAATCCCCCTGGGGTGGATCAGTCAGGGCATGTACTCCTCAAGCCTGCCGTGAGCACCCGGGGGTATATTTTAGCATCAATATTAAGGAGGGAAATGGGCCGGTACACCCCACATGTTCTGGGATCCTTCCTCTCCTTGGGTATTACCGTCATGAACGCCTGTGAGAAGGCCTCGGGGCCACCCCAGTCTCAAGTATGACATTGAAGAGCTTTGTCATGAATGGCAGGAGGACCTCAAGGAATGACTTGTAAAACCCTGCTGAGAACCCATCTTCACCCGGTGCCTTACCCAGTGGCTTTCGCACCACTGCCCGCCTGATCTCTTCAGCGGTTATTGGGGCCTCCAGGTCCACAGACTCTGCTCCGGACAGTTTAGGCAAAGGAATACCTGCCAGATATGTGTCAATTCTCCCCTCATCATGCGAGGACTCAGATTTATAGAGAGTCTCATAGAAGGAGGCGAAGGACTCCAATACCATTTCTAGCGATGACGCCAGTACATCATCTCTCCACATGACTTCTGAGACCCACCCTCTGCCCGTTGTCCCTGTAGCCTGGCTGCCAGGAGTGCATCCGCTTTGTCCCCCTTCAAATAACATTTTTGCTTGAAGAATTGCAGGTTCTGGATAATTTTCTGGATAATTTTCCCACAATAATCTCAGCTCTTCCCCCTGTCATTTGCCAGGTATTCTTCCATTCCCTTCCCTCCATGGGGTTGACTGTGCTAGCTTGTCCAGTCTGTGCACCTCCTCCCGCAACCTTTTTTTTTTTAATTGTAAAACTTCAGTTTAATACAAGATCAAACTTTTGTTACATTACAGTATCCTGAGATTCAACTGTTAGGTTCCCATTAAGAGTGCATGTTTGAGTCACACCTATAATATGGCATTAGAGTTCTTTGAGGTGTTCAAAAAGAAGAGGAAGAACAAAAGATTCCTTACACCTCAGATTAAGTACTTTGTTTACAGACAGATTTTCGGTCAGTGGGCAAGATCATGTCTAAGAAGTTGATTAAGCTACATGTGAGTATGGTATTTCACCCAATCGAAACAGTGTCCCACCAGTCATCGGCATCATAAAAGAACGGTTTATAAGCACCAAGGTGTAGTTCGCGAGCGGTCTTGAGCTGAGTACATTCAGTTATAAGATGTTTTAATGACTCAGTTTCTCCTGTCTTGCAGAACCTGCATTTATAGGAGTTGATTGTAGTATCTCGTCGTCGTCAGAGTGTTTCTCTTGTTGTAAGGGCGTTCAGTCTGAATTTCAGGAATTGAGTCCGATGGTGGCGAGAGGGGCAAGAAAATAAGTATTTGGGAGGGGAGTGTAATTTGATCATGCTCTTGGAACCTGGTAGAGTGGATTTAAGAGATGTGCGATGATCATAGGTGAGAATCCAGTCCCATAGTTCGAGTTTTTTTTTCGCATGTTGTGGGAGATCAATTAATTCTTCAATGCTGATATTGGCGGCTTCCATGATATTTGTCAGAGCGGAAAGCCATGATTGAAGTAGGCCCGAGTGCATACCAGCAGTGTCATTGACAAAGATTTCATATGCTGGAATTTGTTGACCAAGATTCATTTTCCTCAGAGTGGATAAGGATTTCCAAATAATTGTCATCTGAAGTGAGGTCAGAGCCAATTCGTAACTCAGAGCCACCATTGAGATGTCCTTTGAAAGCCCCAATGCCCGTTTCCAAAACCTTCCTTCGAGTTTTTGCCATAGCTGATGATCGAGGTTCCATCCTGACTCTCCACCAAATGATATAGTTGGAATGAACTTCTGCAGATAGAATGTTATTAGTGGTTCAATTGAAAATTTGCCATAGTCTTTATTAATTTTCGCACCTTGAATACCAAGTGTATTAGCTCTTGCCAAAAGGTCGTTCGTCCAGGCTGATTCGCAAATGGAGGTGTTAACCATTATGCCTAAGTATCGTATGGATGTCACAATAGTAAGCGGAGTGTTCTCAATTGCCCATCGAACATTTTTGTCCTTCCGTGAGACAATGTTCCCAATACACATGATCTTAGTTTTCCCTGTGTTTAGTTGCAGTTCATTTATTTTTAGATATTCGTTCAACTTCAACAACAGGTTTTGCAAGCCTATCTGAGTGCGGTCAATCAGCACAATATCGTCAGCATACACAAGACACTTAACAGGTTTGGCGTTGATCTTTGGGGGAAAACAGTGTGTGGCTTCCATCCATTTTGGTAGGTCAGAGATAAATATTTTAAACAAGTCAGCCACCAGTGGGCATCCTTGCTTGACCCCTTTATACGTTGGAATTGGATCGGTCAAGTCGCCGTGGGAATTTACTCTTACTTGAACAGAAGTGTTGGAATGAAGCGCTATTAGAGGATCAAGAATTTGGGATGGACAGTTCCACTCGCTTAGTTTGGCCCACAGTTTTTCGTGATGGACTGCGTCGAAGGCTTGTTTTAAGTCGACAAAAGCAAAAAAGATTTTTGTTTTAGCTTTCAGGGCTTCAAGTTTTAAGATGGTTAATATAGTTAAGTTGGCATCAACGCCTTCGTTTTTCGTGAAACCTGTTTGTCGACAATCTACTTGATTCGCCTTTGATGCCCAAGCAGTCAACTTCGTTCGGAGAAATGAGCCAAATATTTTGCCCATGGTATCAAGCAGGGCAATTGGACGATAGTTGGATGGATCATCTCTGTTACCCTTCTTGAAAAGTGGTACCACAATTGCCTTAGCCCAAGACTCAGGTGTTTTTCTCGAGGTTGAAATTTGGCGAAACAAAGATTGCATAAGTTTGGCCCAATGGTGCTTATGTTTTTTTAGCATGATGTTAGTTATTTGGTCGGGTCCTGCTGCTCTTGAGTTTTTTAATTTTTGAATTGCTGATTCAAGGTCAGCAGATGATGGAGTTATATCCCATACTTTAGTGGAAGGAAGACGGTGAACTTTCGTAAATTTTGGTAAAGTAATCCACCCATGAAGAGCTTGAGATTGCATTCGAGATGAATGGGTTGGTTCTTGTGTTTCCTTTATTTAGGATGGTCCAAATTTCTCGTGAGTTCTTTCTAATAATTATTTTTAACATAATTTCAGCTCTGTTTTGCTCTATTATGACAGAATGGGATTTAAGCCAATTTCTATATTCCTGGCGTCGTGCCTTTGCGCTTCTTCGTATGTCATTTGGATCAGCATGTGTTTTCCTTAACATTCGAAGGTCCTTCCTCAACAGTTTTTTGGCCGCTGCTATTTCTGAGCCATATAGATTTTTCGATGTAGGACCGTGTGTGTTTGAGTTGGCGTGTTGTTGTGAACATGCAAACAGCAAAGGAACATAGTCCACGTCATTTGAGGCTTCAAGATGGAGGGTTAATTTCTCTATTGATGAGCCAGTGGTTTTTAGCCGATTTCCGGATGCAGTTATTGTCAGTGGGAGTTTGTAGCTCTTAGGATGAGCAAAAGTATCGAAGTCCATACATAAACGAAGCAAATCGTGGTCACTTGCATCTTTTTGAACTACTTCTAGTGAAACAATTCTTTCAAATAGATTACAAGAGACCCAAATGTAGTCAAGAGTGTTTCTAAGTAGAAGTCGCTTCCAGGTTGTCTTGCAGGGTTGGTCACCTTTGGCGTTGCCATTAACCATCTTGCAGTTCCGTGACGAAAGTGCTTGTGTCCATAGTTTACCTCGTAATGTAACTTCGTCTTTAGGAATAGCATTGTTTTCCAACGTGTGATGGTTGAATCGATACCAGCTGCAGTTCAAGTCACCACATATTAACAGCGATAGATTGCAGTATTTAAGAAAAGCATCGTCAATGAGAGTTGTTATTGAGTCGATAAATTCTGTGGTGGTAATCATTGCTGGGTTCCAGTAACAATTGTTTATAAGTAGATAGTTTGAAGTTCCTGAGTTTTCCTTCCCAATTCGAATGATCGTACCCTGAACAAACGGGTTTGGGTTAACCGCGTCCTGGGGAGTCATCCAGTTTTGAATTTTCAGTAAGGTGATTAAGCCTGAATATGGACGACCCTTAGTATTTCTTTTGGCTGGATTCAGATGAGTGGTAAATCCGTCACAATTCGGAGCATCGCGCAGCCATGTTTCCTGAAGGCAAATTGCGAAGACCTCATCAAGCGGTTCTGTAAAATTATCAAACAGATGAGAGAATCCGCGAGTATTCCAGGAGAGTAACCTTAACTTCATCCGCGTCGTTCATGGTTATTGAGGATTGTTGTGAATAGACTGAGTCTTCTGTCTGAATTCTCTGATGGTGGGTTTGTAATCCATATCATTTTGTAATCTGTGCGAGAGGGATAGTGACTTCCGTAGGGATGTGCGACAGATTGCTCTTTCAAAGTTTCCTGAATTTGGTAGATTAGTTGAAACTTCTTTTTGAGTTTTCAAGTCGGGTTCTAAGGTTATATCGAATCCATATACTAGCAGTTCTTCGACTGCTTGCAGTAGGATGTTTTTTACTGCAGACGATTTTATGTGTAATAGTACTTGGTCAGTTGTTTTTTCCGTTGCATATTCTACGATCTTGATGTCGTCTGTAGTTATTGATCTGAGTTGGGGAACACAGGCGAAAAGTTTTAGGACGTTCGCTCTGTTCAGGTTTACTTCTTTTCCGTCAGAGTCGATATTCTGGAGACAAAGCTTCCATGAACTTGTTACAGGTTTGGCACTTAGTCTATCGGATATTCGCGAGTGTAAGTGTGAACCGTTTATTCTTTGGTTTATTGTTTGTTTCGGGTCTAGTTTTGAGCTAACAGGTGAAGACTGGATCTTTAAGGAAGTGGACCGAACCGTCATTGTAGAATCTCTAACGTGACGTCTAGACGCGTTTTCTTTCAAGAGGGATTTCTTCCTTGCCTGGTTTCCTTTGTCGATTGGTGCTGAAACTACAGGAGAAGAGTCAATATTAGTTTCACTTCTAATGGAGTACGTAGACAAATCGCATAAATCGACAGAGCCGTTTTCGCCGGACATATTTGAGATATCAGAGTCTGTATTCAGGCGACGGCGTTTGGTTGGTAATTTGGTCATGACTTTTTTTTGATCAGTTCCATGTACTAACTCATGAGATTGTGTAAGATCATCGTGCGGTTTTACATTGTCACTTACAAAAAGACTAGTTTTTTTTCGGGTTCGTCAAACTTCTTATACATTTTTTGACATTCGTTCGTTTGTTTTTTTGTAATACTTCTTTTGGACCCGATTTAGTTAGAGGTTTTCCATCGGGTTTTGAGCCTTTCTTATGAGTTTTGGTTAAGTCTAGAGTTTTGGCAGGGCCAGTAAAGACGTTAAATGAAGTGGGTTTAAAGATCACTGAACCAGAGGATACTTCTTGATTCTCAGTTGTGTCTTTTGTATGAGGAAGAGCATTTTTTAATTGTTCGTCACAACCGCTAATACGTTCAGCTGAGCTAAGATGCTCAGCTGTAGGTTGCAAGAAGTGGGTGTGAGGTGACGGGGGCTGGACCTCGTTCGAATTTAATGCAGCAACATTAGAGTCTGGAGTTGTTGCGTTTGGTAATCCTACGTCCACATTTTGAGTTGCCGGAGAACTTGAAGCCGGGACTAGAGGGACAAGCGTTTGGGGATATTGGGTTTCATTTTCTCTCATCCATTTCAGTGCTTCTAGAAGACCTTCTGATAGAGAGTCGTTTTGACAATGGTGTCTAGCTCCCAGGTCACCTAACCGCTCTTGCCATCTTGTGGAAATATCAGCATTTTTTTCCATTTCTGTTTGAAGAAAATTCGTAAAGTGATACATTTTTTCTATTTTTTGCGTCAAGTTTTGAATAATCGCACCTTGATCACTTAATTGTCCATGTAGGGCTTCATATAATTTGGTGAACGGGGCTAAGGCTACCGCTGATGCTGCTAAAACATTATTATGAATTTGTGATATAAAGCTTCCATTGATATATTCACAGATTTGACTTTGCCTGCTAAAGGTAGTTCTTCGATGGAAGACGCATAAGAGCAATTCAGGTTGAACTTTGCCTTAATTGGTGAAAGAGTTTTTGTTAGATTTGGCAGGTGAATATCGCCATAGACAGACTCAATCGGCCAGTGAGGTGTACTTGCGTGACTAGAATGCTGTTCGTCGGGTTTTTGCGGAAAGTGCATTTTGGATTTTAAGTCTGCAATTCTTTTTAGGCGACGCGCTCTTGCAAGGGAGCTTGGATCCAGGTCAGATGTTTTTGCTGTTGCTGTTTGGGGGGTCAAGTCAGAGGGGTGCCGGTGTAGACCGCCCGGAGACGCACTTAAAACCTCTGGCGCCTGACATGCATACCCACTTTTATTGCCTAGTACAGGGGCCTCAGGTTTGTGGTTCGTTCCCGGATAAATCATCTTGGACGTTACAGTCGATCGGGCCAGAGGATTGGAGGTCTTGTCGGTTAGATCAGAGCAGGATTCCTTTGGCACTATCGGCCGTTCATGGTGATTTGAGGACTTGGTGTCTGTTGAAAAAAAATTTGACTGAGGCGGGTTGGACTGGCTGCTAGGTACAGAAGTAGAAGTGCAAGAGCCTAAGTTTGCCGAAGTTACAGCCCTGGAAGACTTCGTCTGTAAAAGTGAAGATGTTGGGTTTGCAGAGTTAACATTTGCCGGAAAAAGGTGAGGAGGCATCGCGTTTGAGATGTTTAGTAGTTCGTCCTCACTCACCACAAAAGGCAACATTACATGATTGTTAGAGTCCATTAGTTCGCAGGGAAATAAAGTCGTTGCATTTTCGACCTGAACTATGTCATGGTCTACTAAATGTGCTCGTTGTTGCGAGACACGGGTCACATCTGTACTCAGTTGTGATGTAGTACGCAAGTTGGAATTTGAGTGAGTGGCAATTGAAGGTAATGGAAGCTTTCCAAGTTGCGGAGCCGCGTCTTCATCCGAAACGCTGGCCGGAGGTGCTGACATCAAGTTGGTGGGGTGACTATGAGAGAGTATTATGGGCACGGAATTTACAAGCTCTTTTTCAAGTCCATCACCTTTGTTTGCTTCTTGTTGAGCATGAGTTGGCGTTATGGAAGAATTCATATGTTTCCCTTGATGGATCTGGTGTACAAGATCCCAAACTGCCGTGTCAGTGACAGATAAATTGTCAGTTGTTAGTTGGGATGTACATCTTTCAATGCAGGGAAGTAGTTCTTCAGTTGAACTTAAGGTGTTTTGTACATATTGTATAGAATTTGTTGTTTGTAGTCCTAAAGAACAGACCGATGTGCCATGTGAGAAAACTGCAGGGAGAATGGGTGAAGCAAGTAAGATACGGCTTGCAGTTTTGCTTACCTTTTTAGAGGCTGAGGCTTTCATCGCCGCCCACGGATTAAGCGTGCGCCGATGTTGGAGAGTTTTTTTCCGTGTCTGGGGGCCTGTGGATTCAGCAGTCAGCGTCATCAACGAATCTTACTGCAGATGGACCACAGCGCAGATACAAAGACACTTGAGGGTGATTTGGGATCAACTAGAATCGAATGTTGTGCTCCGAACGCCGCAAGTATGCTCGAAAATGATTTATCGAGGAAGGGGGCGAGCAGTGTCTCGTCGTGCAGCTCCTCAGGTAAAATAAAAAATTCAAAAGACAGAAGACGGGCGAAACTCTGCTACTGGGCTCCTCAGGATGCCTGAACGTTTCACGGGTCCAGCAGCCTCAGCTTCTTGCGTCGGGTATGGTACCCGCCACACGCCAAAGCCGCCACAGCTAAACAGGTGTAGCACAGCCCTTCTGCCACAGGGCTTACGCCACAAGGGCGGATTAATTATGCAGATATAGCCCAACGATGGTCATGTGACTTGCACGTCAGTGCAGGGAATCCTCGAGTTGTTTAAAGCAACAGCGTCCTTTTCACCGTTCGCTTTATGCTGGACTCGTGCTGAACTTGATGAAATGAAAGTGGGAGAAAGTTCAGAGAAAGTTCAGCCTCTCATCCACGCCGATCAACAGGGAAGCAGAATAACTGTCAAGCCACCACAGCTAAACAGGTGTAGCACAGCCCTTCTGCCACAGGGCTTACCCCTTCATTTAATAAGGTTCCGCTCCCTCTTTTTACGTGCTCCCTCCCTCATTAGGAGTCCTCTCCAGGTCGCCTTCCCCGCCTCCCAGACTACTCTCTTTGGTACTTCTCCTGTGTGATTTATGGTGAAGTATGCCTTAATTTCAGCTTGCAATTCATCCCAGAAGACTGGGTCTTTTATCAGGGATTCATTGCACCGCCATCTTGAGCCCTTAGGATTCATCCCCAGCCAGTCCAGACCACTGTGACCAGCTCGTGGTCGGACCATGATATAGTGTGAATTTCCAAACCCCAGGCAACTCCCCACAACTCTCCAGAGATATACAACAAGTCTATCCTTGTGTAAGTTCCATCGAGGGGGTGAGAAGAATGTATAGCCCCTCTCCTGTTGATGGAAGTGGCGACTGATCTCCCGAAGACTGTGTAGTTCTAGTGCATGGGTGCACAACATACGGCCCGCGGGCCAGTTGCGGCCCGCCATGCTCTTTTGTCCGGCCCGCGAGGCACAAAGACTTTCCTAATGGAGGGCGGCCCGCGGCCGCCCTCCATTAGGAAAGTCTTTGTTGTCTTCCTGGGCCGGACAAAACACTGGCCCTCATTGGCTCAGCAAACACACGCATCACGTCGCTCCTACGAGCCACGTAATGCGTGTGTGCTGCACCAATGGAGGGCCAGCACTACGGCTGGCGTGGACCATAAGGCTTGATGCCGGAAGGCATTTCAGCCTTGGACCACGCCAGCCGTAGTACGAGTCCAGCGTTCCTGCTTACCTGCCGCTTACCTGCCTGCCTTCCAGCACGTCTCCGGTAAGTGGTCTGTTTGTGTTTGTGTGTCGGGTCTGTTTTGCTTTGTTTGTGTGTGTATGTTGCGAGGGGGTGTCGGATGTGTGTCGGATGTTTGGATCTGAATGTATTTTGTGTGTATGTTGAGATGCGGGGGTGGGGGGGTGTCGGATGTGTGTCGGATGTTTGGATCTGAATGTATTTTGTGTGTATGTTGAGATGCGGGGGTGGGGGGGTGTCGGATGTGTGTCGGATGTTTGGATTTAAATGTATTTTGTGTGTATGTTGAGATGCGGGGGTGGGGGGGTGTTGGATGTGTGTCGGATGTTTGGATTTTAATGTTTTTTGTGTGTATGTTGAGATGCGGGGGTGGGGGGGTGTTGGATGTGTGTCGGATGTTTGGATTTTAATGTTTTTTGTGTGTATGTTGGGGTGGGGGGGTGTTGGATGTGTGTCGGATGTTTGGATCTGAATGTATTTTATGTGTATGTTGAGATGCAGGGGTGGGGGGGTGTTGGATGTGTGTGGGGGGTGGGGGTTTGGGTCTGTATGTTTGCATGTTTGAGAGTGTGCTGAGTTGGGGGGTGGGGGTTCGGGTCTGGTTGGGTGCTTGTGTGTGTGTGCTGATTTGGGGGGTGGGGGTTTGGAGTTGGGGGAGTGGGGGGTTCGGGTCTGTATGGGTGCATGTTTGTGTGTGTGCTGAGTTGGGGGGTGGGGGTTCGGGTCTGTGTGCTGAGTTGGGGGTGGGGGTTTGGGTCTGTATGTTTGCATGTTTGTGCTGAGTTGGGGGGTGGGAGTTCGGGTCTGGTTGGGTGCGTGTGTGTGTGCTGATTTGGGGGGTGGGGGTTTGGAGTTGGGGGGGTGGGGGGTTCGGGTCTGTATGGGTGCATGTTTGAGAGTGTGCTGAGTTGGGGGGTGGGGGTTCGGGTCTGGTTGGGTGCTTGTGTGTGTGTGCTGATTTGAGGGTGGGGGTTTGGAGTTGGGGGGGGTGGGGGGTTCGGGTCTGTATGGGTGCCTGTTTGTGTGTGTGCTGATTTGGGGGGTGGGGGTTTGGAGTTGGGGGGTGGGGGGTTCGGGTCTGTATGGGTGCATGTTTCAGAGTGTGCTGAGTTGGGGGGTGGGGGTTCGGGTCTGGTTAGGTTCTTGTGTGTGTGTGTGCTGATTTGGGGGGTGGGGGTTTGGAGTTGGGGGGGTGGGGGGTTCGGGTCTGTATGGGTGCATGTTTGAGAGTGTGCTGAGTTGGGGGTGGGGGGTTCGGGTCTGTATGGGTGCATGTTTGAGAGTGTGCTGAGTTGGGGGGTGGGGGTTCGGGTCTGGTTGGGTGCTTGTGTGTGTGTGTGCTGATTTGGGGGTGGGGGTTTGGAGTTGGGGGGGGTGGGGGATTCGGGTCTGTATGGGTGCCTGTTTGTGTGTGTGCTGATTTGGGGGGTGGGGGTTTGGAGTTGGGGGAGTGGGGGGTTCGGGTCTGTATGGGTGCATGTTTGAGAGTGTGCTGAGTTGGGGGTGGGGGGTTCGGGTCTGTATGGGTGCATGTTTGAGAGTGTGCTGAGTTGGGGGGTGGGGGTTCGGGTCTGATTGGGTGCTTGTGTGTGTGTGTGTGCTGATTTGGGGGGTGGGGGTTTGGAGTTGGGGGGTGGGGGGTTCGGGTCTGTATGGGTGCATGTTTGAGAGTGTGCTGAGTTGGGGGTGGGGGTTTGGAGTTGGGGGGGTGGGGGGTTTGGGTCTGTATGGGTGCATGTTTGAGAGTGTGCTGAGTTGGGGGGTGGGGGTTCGGGTCTGGTTGGGTGCTTGTGTGTGTGTGTGTGTGCTGATTTGGGGGGTGGGGGTTTGGAGTTGGGGGGGTGGGGGTTCGGGTCTGTGTGGGTGCATGTTTGGGGGTGAGGGGGCATGGAGCATAGTGTTTGGTTGGGGGTGAGGGGGCCATGGAGCATAGTGTTTGGTTGGGGGTGAGGGACATGGGGCATAGTGTTTGGTTGGGGGTGAGGGTGCCATGGGGCATAGTGTTTGGTTGGGGGTGAGGGGGCCATGGGGCATAGTGTTTGGTTGGAGGTGAGGGTGCCATGGGGCATAGTGTTTGGTTGGGGGTGAGGGGGCCATGGAGCATAGTGTTTGGTTGGGGGTGAGGGAGCCATGGGGCATAATGTTTGGTTGGGGGTGAGGGACATGGGGCATAGTGTTTGGCTGGGGCTGAGGGTGCCATGGGGCATAGTGTTTGTTTGGGGGTGAGGGGGCCATGGAGCATAGTGTTTGGTTGGGGGTGAGGGGGCCATGGGGCATAATGTTTGGTTGGGGGTGAGGGGGCCATGGGGCATAATGTTTGGTTGGGGGTGAGGGACATGGGGCATCGTGTTTGGTTGGGGGTGAGGGGGCCATGGGGCATAGTGTTTGGTTGGGGGTGAGGGGGCCATGGGGCATAGTGTTTGGTTGGGGGTGAGGGGGCCATGGCGCATAGTGTTTGGTTGGGGGTGAGGGGGCCATGGAGCATAGTGTTTGGTTGGGGGTGAGGGACATGGGGCATAATGTTTGGTTGGGGGTGAGGGGGCCATGGGGCATAGTGTTTGTTGGGGGTGAGGGACATGGGGCATAGTGTTTGGTTGGGGGTGAGGGTGTCATGGGGCATAATGTTTGGTTGGGGGTGAGGGAGCCATGGGGCATAATGTTTGGTTGGGGGTGAGGGACATGGGGCATAGTGTTTGGTTGGGGGTGAGGGTGCCATGGGGCATAGTGTTTGGTTGGGGGTGAGGGGGCCATGGAGCATAGTGTTTGGTTGGGGGTGAGGGACATGGGGCATAATGTTTGGTTGGGGGTGAGGGGGCCATGGGGCATAGTGTTTGGTTGGGGGTGAGGGGGCCATGGGGCATAGTGTTTGGTTGGGGGTGAGGGGGCCATGGGGCATAATGTTTGGTTGGGGGTGAGGGGGCCATGGAGCATAGTGTTTGGTTGGGGGTGAGGGACATGGGGCATAATGTTTGGTTGGGGGTGAGGGGGCCATGGGGCATAGTGTTTGGTTGGGGGTGAGGGGGTCATGGGGCATAATGTTTGGTTGGGGGTGAGGGAGCCATGGGGCATAATGTTTGGTTGGGGGTGAGGGGGCCAAGGGGCATAGTGTTTGGTTGGGGGTGAGGGACATGGGGCATAGTGTTGCACTCCAAGAGTGAACCCAATAATAAAGCTAAAACAGGCACAGTTGGGAGATGTTCATCTTTGGCTTTTTGAGGAAACCTGACTCAATGAAGGCCATACTCCTCTTGGGCAACCCAAATAGCAAACTTTAGCAGTCCAAAATGACGACATGTCCAATCTGGGGTCAATAAAATATATATAAGTTAACTAAACATGCGAGATACAATAACTAAATAGAAATAAATTATAACAATGGAAAATGTGTAGTACAAAATGTAAGTTTGAAATGCAAATAAAAATCGTTACCCCTCAAAAACATTATTTTTCCATGTGTTTAGTAGAAATTGGGGGTTTAAAAAGCCTCCTGCCACGCCCCGCCTACAGCCCCGCCCACATTTACTTTTCGGCCCACTATAGCCCTCATGTAAGGTACTTTCGGCCCTCTGTCAAAATCAGTTGTGCACCCCTGTTCTAGTGTCTCTCTGACTTCCCCTTGACCCGGCCTCAGGGGCCCCTGTTCCCAGCTGTTATTTTCCTAACTGTCCATCGCCATATTCACCCAATTGTTGAAATCGCCCCCCAGAACCAGGTATCCCAAGCTTTCTCTCAGTATCTTGGGGAGGGTGCCCTTCATGAATCTTAATTTTCCCTGGTTGGGGGTGTGGATCGTGCCAAATGTAAAGTTTACCCCCTAATGCTTCCTGTGACCAGTAGCGCCCTCCCCTCCACGTCCCAACAGACCGTTGCCACTACCATTCTGAGTGTTTTACATGTTAGGATGCCCACTCCCGCTTTCCTGCAGGGGCCGGAGCCCCAGTATTCCTGTCCCACCATACCACTCAGGATTCCCCGTTCTTCTCCCTTCATGAATTTCGTTTCCTGGAGGAAGAGGATGTCCAACCCTGATCGATGAAATTCCCTGGCCACCAAAGCTCTCTTTGTCAGGGAATTAAAGCCCTTTACATTCAGGGTACCCACCCTTAGGGAGCCCATTTGCTGCCCATCCATCTAATGATGCAGCCATCACATTACTCCATAGTCAAAGCCCCCTCCATCCCATTTTCCATGCCTCTGTAAGGCGAAAACCTTATCACGGACCTGATAAACATGCAATAAGGTTAAGAGCCAATATTCCCACTCCCCCCGCTCCCCGATTTACCCTGGCGCTCATCCCACTCCCTAGAGACATCCTAGGATCTGGTCGAACCACCCACCTGAACCAGTACTCAGGTCATCTTTACTTGCACCCTTGAGTCTTTGAGCCCCTCTCCCTCACCCCCACCTTTGCCCCATGACTCCCACTTTGAACAGTTTCTTAACCCTCAGGTATCCCACCCACCCTTTCCACCGAAAGTTACCTCTTGCGTATGTCCGCCAAAGACAGTCCCCTCAGTGTGACTACCTCCATCTCCCCGGCCTGAGTGCTGATTACACAGTTATGAGTCTGCGTCTGGCACCTTTCAGGGTTCAGTCACCGGGGAAGCATTCCATTTTCTGTACTTCCTGACACCGGCAATATGCTTTCTTCTTAGGCCCTTAATTTGCCACTGTCTTCCTCAGTGTTGGCCTCTTGTGAGCCTGATGGGCCTCTGCGTCTCCCAGATGTTCTCTCTTAGCTACATTCATCTCGTCCTCCGTGACTAGCTTGTGTTTAAATCCGTGATTTCAAAAGAAATTGAGAATAGGAAACCCCATCTGTAACAAACATCCTTGTCATTCAGCCATTTGGTGAGGGGCTGGCACATTCTTCTCTTCGCAAGGGTCAAGGAGGATAAGTCCTGAAAGACAGTGATTCTGGATTCGCCGTAGGTGACCAGCCCAGCAGAAAATGGAAATGCAGTAGGCGAGAGTTGCCAGGTATTGGTTGAAAAGCCAGGGTGAGAGGTGAAGGCGAGCGTCCCCAGATAGCACGACCCTCCCCGCAATGAGAGGCAAGAATGGACTCTCCCACGAATGGGAATAAGGCTAGGACCAAGTGCGGGTGAGCTTAAGGGAGGCTTTATCTAAGTCAAAATAGGGCATGCAAAGAACTCTGCAAACTCCGAGAGTGCTCTGTCTGACAATAGCAAAGACAGGCGTTTTTATTTACAAAAAGTGTCATAGGCACCTACACACTATAGGGGGCACATGTACATGGGGATTGGGTGGCGTCGACTAACTATATGTGCAGCCGTGAGGCGTCTCTCCGTGGTTGGTGGACACCGCCGGGTGCCAACGTGGGGTGGGCAGGTCAGCTGGGCTGATCCGGGAGGGGTTGTCCGGTCAGGCATGGACAGTGTCATTGATGGACGTCTTTCTTGGCTTTCTGCCCTAAGGGCCAGGCACACCCCATTCATTCAAAGCTGCGATGTCAGTTGTCCTGTAAATCCTACAATAGGTTATTCTAAAGGTTAATATAACACAGGAGGAATGCGCATTAGGTGGGGTACTTTGGCGAGACAACAATACAGGGTTGCTGTTATCCTGTTGACTAGGTATCATAGGCCACGGGGTCGGGTCTCAGGGCATGGGGTAAGCTGTCCGGCTTTGAGTCTCGTTAGAAGTCATGACGGATGCTTTTACACAATGTTAAGTCTCTTCTTTTACAAGCTTCATTAATCTGGGGTGAACTGATGGGTCGTGGGACCTATGAAGGGGCACCTCTGGCCTCTGGTTATGGCCAGATTTTGCTGCTGGGCTGTAAATAATTCAGGTGGCTGTTCGTGGCCATGTGAGCTGTGGGGGGAATCATGAATGCCTGAAACGGCTCCAGCCGAATTGGGGGAGGTGAGGCGGTGTCGCTCGGGCCTTGCTTTCTCTAGCAGGCTTCAATAGGAAGGGAGGAGAGGTGGCCTTGAACATGCCCACAATGATAATCTTCTCGCAAGCTGCAAATTGTAAAACGAAGGGATTTGCATAATGTAAAATGGCTAAGGGGTTACACATCTGTAGTATTTACATCAGTACATATTAATTTCAGAATTCGTTAACTATATCTACAGCTCCATTAGTCACTATAGGGTAAGTATTTGCAATATTGGCAGTTTTAATATCACACGGTAGATACGATACGTGAGGTAGCATTAGGGTTGGTGGAGCACGCAGGAGCAACAGACAAATACAGTTGACAGCAGTAATACACATTAAACCTGTATATTTGTACTTGATGGCATTCTATGTATCTTATTTACATGAGCTCACAATACTGTCGTGCTTGTGTTCCTTTGCACTCTAGCAGCATCAGGGTAGTCATGGCATAAGAATTTGGTATCACTCACTTTACATTACCCCTAGAGAAGCACATAGTAGGAGGCTAGGGGCCCTGAGTGTGTGCGTATACTGAGGGGGTTTGAGTATTGTGACCATGTGGTCGCACAATGACACATTCTTCGGTTCGTACAGGGTTTGTAGATTTTTGACACGGAAGTCGTGCACGAGGGATATGGTAGGAATGCAATATATGCATATATGTATATATGTATTGAGCAGTTTCTTGGTGTGGGGTTAAGGCTTTTGTTTCATCGAGGACGATTTACAGTTATTTTCCAAGCCAGCCCCGCTGCCCGGGTCACGCTGAGGATAATGATGCACTGCGGAAGGTGAAAGATACAGTGTTTGCTCTAACACTAGCTCATGTCCGACTGGTCGTGGGAACGGGCTTTCAGCGGATCTGCCAGTGAGCGGAGGTAGACGAGGACTCTCTAAAGGTGGGGGCCCTGCTGCAGCGCACAAGGAGTCATGTCTAAAGATGGCGTTCTGGTTTTCAAAATGGTTTCCTGGGCCTAGCCTAGCACAGTATGTTTAGTCGATGTGTCGGCCAGTGGTCCACCCACCACCTGGGCCCTGGTGGCAGGGGGGCCCCTTATGAGTCATGGACATCACAAGGAGGGGACTGCAGGGGAGGGGGTGTCTCTTTGACCTGTCCTCCCATACAGAGGTTAGACCCCTGGGAACACCACAGGTAGAGAGGGAGATAGAAGATAGGAAGAACCCAAGATGTACCTTGAAGGGTCGATCAGAGAGAAAAGAAGTCAGCCAGGCCAGAGCCTGGTCAGTGATACCCAGGTTGTCACAAAGACGATTGAGCAGGGTGGTATGGTTGACCTTGTCGAAAGCAGAGGGGAGATCAAGTAGGATGAGGACAGAGGGAATGTTAGAGTTAAGGTTGGAGAGAAGGTCTTCACAGATGTTCAGCAGAGCATTTTCCGTACTTCTGGCAGCTCTGAAGCCAGACTGGTGGTCATGGAGAAAGCCAACAGAGTCAGAATGAAGGTTAAGCTGAGAGATGGCAAGCTTTTCCAGGAGCTTACCCAAAAAGGGAGCAATGGAAATTGGGCGATAGTTAGCTGGAAAAGAAGGATTAGCTCTGGGTTTCTTGAGGAGAGGAGGCACAAGGGAGGGCTTCATAGGAGAGGGGAAAAATCCAGAGGCAAAGGAGAGGTTGCAGAAATCCCAGGGTGTGGGATAGTTCTCAAGAAAAGAAAGAAGTGTTCTCAAATAATAAGTCAGGAGGCAGTGGTTTGGGTCTCCCATCCCCACGTTTTAGCATGGGGTAGGATGGGAGCTGGTGGAGCACAGTAAAGTCTCGGGCTTCTCTGGCACGAGACGACAATCCCAATGGAAGACAGCCTCGGGCTTCTTTAGCACAAGACGACAGTACCAATGGCAGACAGTCTTTGGTTTCTCAAGCACGAGACAATTCCGAGGCAGACAGTCTCAGGACCGTCGATGGTCAAGTCTCGTTTCCTCTGAAAGTCTCTTGCTTTCAGGGCCTGATGCATTCAAACAACAAAAACAAAGGTTCCTTCAACAAATGAAATGTTTGTTCCAAATATTTGCTGGGTGATGGTGTCATGGTGTATACTCCCAAACCTCTGGAACTGATGGGCCCACCCCAGCCACTGGCACCCATAAGGGCTTATCAAGCCCCAAAGGAGTGTCCTAGGACTTCCTGGACTCAGTCCTGGCAACGTTGGCACCAGGCTCATAATATGTGCTGAACTGCATGGGACTACATACTGAGCCGAGTGAGGCTGAGCCTTTCTGCCTACCATGGGTGTGGCTGAGAGACTACTTTACCTGAAATGACAGGGTGTGGCTAATGGACTATTTTACCTGGAACTACTTGCAAGGCTCTTTAAACCACACCCTGCATACAGAACACGCTTCGCGTTATTCTGCACTCCAGCAGCGTAACGCTCACTGTGTCTGTCCTGACTCGAACTTCAACAGCCACGCCCGTCCAAGAGATCACGATCCATCGGCACCTGAGAAGAAAGCAGAGAAAAGGACAGGAATTAACACAGCAATTGGGGCCTTACCTGAAGCATACCATCAAGAAGGCCACACTTTCCACTGCTCTCCGGACCTCCACACCCGCCGAGAGAAAGGTATTTGCATGGACAAATAATTCTTTTGGGACTTCCTCTGATGCGGTCCATTCGATCGCTGCTCCAGAGCCGCGCTGCACCTGCATTGCAGAAAAAAAGACAAGAACAGCAGGTTAGTCGCGCACGAAAAGAACGCCATATATAAAAGCCTTCAACGCCATCCGCGCTAATACTCACCCGCAGGAATCCAGCTCCGCGTTTTTAGGAAGAGGCAAATCTTCATCTGAAAATCGCCCAAGGCCGCACCTGAAAGAAAGGATCGACAAGTCAAAACTTGGACAATAAGAACATTTAACAACTATACCAAGCACCAATTGGCATAGAGACTTACCTGCTGAGTCCAGCTATTCAAGACTCCGCTTCAGCCCCGCAGGATCAGTGAAGTAACTTGATCCAGGGAAGACTGAGCATACCGTGTACCTGCTAGATCGCAGGACGGAGAGTCCACCATTAAAAAACCCAAGGTGAGGCAGGAGAAGGGAGGGGCATTAGAAGGTTATAGGAGGTGGAAACCAAACCCATACTTCACGGCTGGCTAATATCTTGTTTGACATTTTAGGCAAAAGCCCCTGGGAAGTGATAGTGAGGGAGAAGACACGCGCACAAGCACCCTATTCACCCGTGCAACGCCAGAGAAGACTTCATTTGTGCAGCTTTGAGCAACGCCCCCGTGGAGACCAGGTGAGCGTGACAGATGGGTTCACCCCTGGATCGCCCTCTTCTGGGCTGACCCCTGTTAATAATAATCAAAAGTTTTGATAGGGTGATGTCTTTACCCCTGGGCCCCCCTCTTCTGGGATGCCCTTTCTCACTTGTATTTATCTCCACCAATTATTCTTTTCTCCTTATACTTTAGGTGATAGCTTCACTCCTTGGATCTCCCTCACTCGGGCTCGGACCTCTCTCGACTGCCAACACTTGGGTGACAACTTTACCCCTGGATCTTTCTCTTTCAGACTCGAACCTCTCTCGACTGCCAGTGTTGTGAATATTAGCTTCACCCCGTATCTCCCTCATTCGGGCTCGGACCCTTCTTAGTTTCTTAATGTCTTTGTCAAACAATTCAGTGTACCTCCCTTTTCTGGGTTTAACACTCTCAGGATCTTTATACTTTGTCCCTCTCCTCCGGCATTCCCTCCTCCAGGTTCACTATTGCCTTTCAATGCTTTTTCTGGTTTCAAATGTTTGCAGGATTCACGTCCCCTTCCTTCATTCACAATTCGGTACTCACTTCCCTTGCTTTTAGCCAACTTACGGATCAAAGCCTTTCAATTATATGGGGCTTTTGCTCGACCCTCACGTATGACCACTTTGAGTTCCTTTGGCCTTCTGGTTTTTGTAATTTATTAATATGGTGCCCGACCAGAGTCTCTCGAGTTTAGCACCCACATGGTACCACTTTTCCTTTCCAACTGGTCTCCCCTCACACTTTCAACCATTTCTTTAAAGTTCATTAGCTTTATTTCAAAAACTTGCCACTTTGCGATTCTCACTCAACACAGCCTGGTGCTTTTCGATTCTCCCCTCGACTCACCAGCTGTGATGAACCACTTGGCTTTGGGCTTCTCTGCAGTCAAGGTCGGTACCACGGGTGTGGGAGTTTTCTCTGGTCATCCTTATTATCATAGGTTCGGCCCTTGTACCGTTGACATTTGTAACTGGACACTTGCTCTATTGTATGCGGTCTCAGATTCCTCTCCACGAAGGTTCCGCAGGCATCGAGTGAAAAGGGCAATGTCGCCTCTCTTCTTGCCACACTCTCACCTCCGCCTTTTTCCTTCTCATGAACTGGTGTCTTCTATTAGCCGCCTCCTCGTGCTGCCTGTCGTATCCGTCTTGCTTGTACTCTGCTCTCTGGTTACTCCTTTTATCCCTGTGGGGAAAGGGAAGGGCCGTCAGGTGTGCATGGTTCAAGTTAATTGCATGGATTTGGCTGACCTTTGTGTCAGGACATGTCAGATACACAGTTTTACTACAAGTTTGAAAATCATTAGTCAAAAGAAAAAGTGTTGGAGTGTCGGAATGTAGACAAGGGGGTAGATTGAGAAGGACAAAATGGACGAGAATGAAAGGGGTGGAGATCAGAACATAGGGGATGGTGGGAACTTTAGTGTTTTGTCTTGGTGGTTTGGTTATTCGGAAAATAACAATCAGAGGGACAGGATTGTTAGGGTTTGTGGGGCACACAGGAATAGCTGGAGCCGTGAAATAAGCAAGAGGGATTCTGTGGGAATTGTGGTATTTTACCTGAGTGGGTTCGGTGTGCAGAAAATTGCAGTCAGAGGGACAGGAGGAAGAATGACTGGGAGTATTCAAATGAAGACCGGTGAAACAATGATTCTAGGAGCTATGCTTTTTGGGTGTAACCGGGTTTGGGACCTTAGATGATTGATTCCATGCAGAGGGGTTGTTGGATCTGGGCCTGAGAGATTTAACAGGATGAAGGGAGGCAGATGCAATACAGCCCACGAAAGCCTCAGACATCTTGCCCTTCTCTACATCTCTGGCACAATACCGTGTCTCACTTGGTAGATTCCCCCCGAGTATAACCCCGGGTTCCCCTATCCATGTGATCCTCCCCCACTGGTCCACCCCCAGGAGCTGGATCCAACAGCGATGGCTGCGTCCTGGCCAACTGAATAAGAGATTCCAGAGGTTCTACTGGGAGAATACCCTAAGGTGTCTAACAGATCTTATCTACCTTCCCGCCAATGTCTGCACTCATGCTTCTAATCTCGTCCATTATAGAGGCAACATCCTTTTTCGTGGCCAAGGAATCTTTCTCCTTCCCTGCCATGTGTCCTCTTTGCTCAGCACTCCTTGTGGTAGCCGTCAGGATATATCTGTAGCCTGATAGCCTCGATGCCTAGTCTACGGGTCACCTTAACCCACCTATCGCACTCTTTTAGGGTTCTCCCGGCTCCTCTCTTTCATTAGGGGGCATCACTTGTGCAGTTAAGGTACAGCGCCCCACGAGAGGGGTCCCCTATAGGTCGTGGACAATAGTCTGTTTCCAGAACCCCTGTGGGTGAGGAGCTCCTCCGACCCGCCACGTGGCACCTATCTCCTGTGTGGGCTCTTCGGCCAGTTATTGCATCATGGCCGATCACATTTGGGAGTTCTGGCCTGGAGGCGGGCACATGCCCCGGTCTCAGGGGGCCACACCTCCTGGGCCCTTGTGGCTCTCCCGGTATCCTCAGCATGTCACTAGACCCCTGGGTGGTCTCTGGGTCCCAGTAGATAATCGAAATTTGAAAGAAATTAGAATCCAGAGGCCCCAGGCCCTTTCCACACCGCTTCCTCTTGTCACAGGTGTCAGCGTTGGGCCGTCCATGGGTCCTTCTACTTCCTCTCAGAGGTCCAGCTCCTTCCCTGCTGTCCTGATCCCTGGGGCACTGGGAGTGGGCAGGGGGGTGACCTTCCTCCTCTGCAGCCCTGTGGAGACTGAAGCTTTCAGGTCCCAAAAGCACCTTATGGGGCCATCTGCCAGTTCACTCCTTGCTAGTCAAGGCCCTCTGGAGGCAGGCACACGCCCCATTACCGGAGGCCACACCCTCCCTCAAACCATGTTCACCTTTGCTGCCCCGAGATTCCAGGACACCCTATTAGGCGTTCTCCTCCAGCTCAGGATTTCATGCCTGCTCCCCCTCTGCTCACTCCTGCCAGTGATTTCGTGGATAGCCTGTTCTGAGCATCCCCCAAATCCCTTTAAACTTCTGGGTCACTAAATGTGACCTGTGGGGCACTGGGTGCACTTCTCCTGTTCCAACCCGTAGGGCCCAGGCGCCAGATGCTGCGCCGCGTAGTGCTGTGGGGGAAGGGGCTCAGCTATCTCACTTCCCCATGTGTCGGTTGTGCTCCGGGGCTGGGGACACCCACTTGCGGGTTGCCGGACCGGTGGAGCGGGGCTCCTCTTCTGGATTGCTGTGTAGTGTCCCCGCCTAGCCACGGAGTGACTCCTGGTCTCCCACACTGCTCACTTTGGGGGCGGGGTTAGTTCTTCTCTCCCTCCCGCCGTCTGCGCATTGTTTTGGTTCTCTGCTCCCCGACCGACAAATTGGTCGCCTTTTTCACCCAGTGTGTCTGGGGAGTCTCCGCAGGACAGTCCCTGATCGGGGGGTCATGAAGTGGGGGCTCAAGCCAATTTCTGGACCTAATGGGTCGGGAGCACACGTTCAGGCTTCCGTCATCGGTGCACGCCCTGGTAGCCTCCTGTTCCTTTTTTAAGATTGGAAAAACCACAGCTAGGATCAGACCAAACCTTTGAAAAGTGCTAATTTCTTTTATCGGCAAATAGACAACACGTGAAGCAACAAGACAGTTACATCTAGGAGAATGCATTAACCACTGCCTACCTGCTACCTTCTTTTATATTATACCAATCTGGGCTAAATCTTCGAACATCGGAGTTGTATGGACATTTTTGATAGCCATCTTTTAATCCTAGATGACATGGATAAGATGCAAAAAGTGCTAGAACTAAAGGTGTAGACATTGCCCTGCTCTGAAAGAGGTATGGATCTGTTGGGTAATCTTGCTGCATGTCAAGTGTGACCTGAATTCCCCAATTTCTTCAGTGTCCATGGCTTGTTATACTACTTGTCTACCAACATTGGTATCTTCAACAGTTTTAGTGCAATCAGCAGTTGTGCAACCAAACGTAACTTCAGGCAGGTTAACGGTGTCTGTTGAGTGATCCGGACCCTGTGTAGATTCAGTAGAGCATTGTGGACGCTCAGGAATGTCATTGTATAATGGGTGATCTGTGGAATGTATAGTGATAGGAGGAGTAGCAATAGACAGATATTCATCAGCAGAAGCAGGAGGGACAGAATTAAGGGGTTTACAAATATTGGCTTTACTTGAATGGGCAATGGCTTAGCTTTGCTCCTGCATGTCAATGGAACTTTTGGGCTGGATTTCGAAAGCAGACAAAGAATCTTCAGTGGATTTTGCAGCTTTGGCAAGTTTCAATTTGCTGGCCTGTTTTCGTCTTGTGGCACCAGGCATGTTTCGTTTCGCTGATGACTCTGGATTCATAATGTTGCTCTGTTCCCTACCTCTAGAGAAAGAGAAGGAAGGCAACATAAATTATTGCATTTTTTAATTAAGTTTGCACAGTTAACTTACCAATGATTCAAGTTGAACTGCAACAAGATTGTCTCTCTCAAATAAAGTGATGAGCTAAGCATAATTGTAAATTCAATATTGAACCATTGCCTGTGGGGATATGGAACATCTGTCACAGAAAGATGGCATTTCATGTTTCATGGTAAAGTCAAAGTGGGGCGCTTATTTGTGGGCCAGTTTGATAAGTTACTTCACCAATCTGTGGCTATTAGTTTTGACCAGTATTACTGAATAAATATTCTTTAAAATTCACAATTTGCATCATATTTTATCAAAATCCTCAGCCTCCCCCTCCTTCAGTACAACTCAAACAGCCTTTCACAAAAGGAATTAATTGCCATTTCCCCTCCCTAGGGGCCAGGGACAGCCACAGATTCAGATTGCATCGGTTTAGTGCATTGAACTGGATGGATGTAATGGAACCCACACCTATTTGCTTCTTTGAACTTGTTGTTATGTTCTAATCTGCACAGTGTAATTGCAGTTTATGTGCATCAGAATACGAAATAAACCAAGGACTGGTCTGGTCGGGCTAGTACTCGCATCTGTTATAAGGCATCTGATCCCAGGAGCTCTCACTCAGCTCTGCCTGCATGACGGGCATAGTACATTTAACATTTGTTTTTATATAGCGCTTTTGCCAAAGCACTGTCTGTAATTGAACATATTTAAATGCAATTATGAACTGGTGGGCCGTCCTCTAACACAATATAAGCTAAAATAAGGCCACGTTTCGCAGAACATAATGCAGCAGTTGTCCATAGCACAGTTGAGCAGAACATGCTTGCCTCACCCTCAACTTTTCATCTATGAGCTTGAGATCAATGTATAAGGGGTCCACTGGCCAGGGGTGCATGCATGCACCATTCATTCCATCCTGATGAACTTTCCCAAAACAATGTCTAAATGGTTCAACCAACAAATATGACTAGCATTAGGAGTGATGCCATTCTCCTGCACCAAGATTCACATTTCAGCCCAAACAAGTCCCCGCTCTGCCACTACATTATCATTTCAACTTGTGGACACTTTTTCATCGATGCCAGAGCCAATGTTATGCCCCAGTCCGACCCTGGCTGCAGCACATATAAACAACACCATTCATTTACCATTCAGTACATCCTGCTTAAAGTTTTCCCAATAAACTTGGAAACAGAGATATTCAGACTGACATGCAGACCTTCTGAACCCAATCAGTGACATTAGTTCTTAGAGTGTAGGCTTAACAAGCCTGACATGGGGGGTGCTGTTTAGCGGCTAACAAGATGGCCGCCACCTGAGAAACTCTGGCGACGGCTTCCTTATCCTTTGAGAAATCCTCAGCCTCAAGGCCTTGTTTACCCTCTGGAACTGGCCATATGTGCATGGAGGGGCTGGGCTCCTCCTGAAACGAGTATCAACCCAGCGTGACAACCCTATGGTCAGAACTGGGCCCTTTCCTGCCACAGCCCTGACTCGGGTCCTGTGGACCCACTGGAGGAGGTGCAGCAACCAGGCTTGTCGACGCAGAGGCAGAGAATCATGCCTACGGAGCATGGCGGCGCCTGATAGCCCAAACCGCAGCCCTGATCCCTCACCCATGAGGAAAGGCGTGGAGAATGTCTAGGTTGTGCACGCCCAGCACTGTCATCAACCAGGGACCCTACGACAGTGCCTGGGAAAGTGCATGGCAGCAGGGCTGCGGCAGGGACTAGGCCGGAACAGAGCAGCCTATAATACTCTCTGCCTGGGCATTATGGAAACTTCAGAAACAGATCAGTTAGCCCTCTTACTAGGGTAATTACGGGCTGAAGTACATGCTTCAAGACAGGAAACCAATGCATTACGGAGGGATCTTATTGTAACTTGAGAAAGAACTGACAAATTGGCAAGACAAATGCTACAAGAACAAGCAGGAGAGGTTCCACTGCATGGAGTGACACATTCTTCTCTTTCTTCCACACCACAACAATGAACACCGGTTCAGGTGGTTATTCCAGGAGCAGTGCCTCTATCCCCTCCCGAACGCTTCATCGGCGACCCAAACAAGTTTGCTGTATTTATGTCGCCTTCATTTCTTGTGCAGACCAAGAGCCTTTCCTAATGACCAAGCCAAAGTGGCATTTGTACTCTCGTATTTAGGAGGTAGTGGGGTGGACTGGTCTATACCTTTGGTAAATCAAGATGACCCTTTACTCTTGAACTTTGGGAATTTCCAACATGAGATGGAGAAATTGTTTGCCCGTCATACTGAAGGACAATCTCTGGACAACGAGTTGTTGTCACTCAGACAAGGGAGTCAAGATCTATTAACCTATATTGCAGCCTTCAATCATCTCATAGCCTTGACCAACTGGCCAGAAGAGAAGAGGACTACACTCTTTTACCGAGGGTTACGTGGAGAATTTAAGGATGTGTTGGCGCAAGTGGTAAATCCCCCTGAGAGGGGTGCAGACTACATAGACCTGACGGTGCAACTCGATCATAGGTTGCAGAATCGGAAAATGGATCGAGCTAGATCAGAGGGACGGTCAGTTTACGTATGACCTCGTGAGAATCAGACTAAACCACATGAACAGTCTGAGCCAATGCAAATTGGTAGATTACGAAGTCCCCTTACCAAAGCAGAAAGGGAAAAAAGAAGATAACAGCAGCTTTGCTTATATTGTGGACAAGCAGGTCACTTCCTCTGTGACTGCCTGGTAAAACCACCCAAGAAAACGGTTGGGGCAACAGACAAAACTGATGAAGAAGAAGAACAGAACTCGGGAAACGCCAATGCCCAGCAAGTGTAGGGGTCCGCTTGTCGAGCATGAAAAAGGAATTTGTACAGACCTCACATGTAGTCCTTCCAGTGCTTTTGGTGAATCACAAGCAACCATCCTTGGAGGCATATATTGATTGTGGAGCTTTGGGTAACTACATTGACCAAGATTTGGCTTTCCGAATAGGCCTTCCTCTCCGACAGAAGCAGAAATTGGAAAACATCACTGCTGTGGATGGTTCTCAGCTATCATCCGGCCCGGTGACACATTTCACCAAGAAAGTCAAGCTTCTGTGTCAGGATGGGCATCAAGAGGACATTACTTTCGATCTCATCAGTGCTCCTCAGTTCCAGATGATATTGGGAATTCCCTGGCTGGAGATCCACAATCCTAGGATCAATTGGCGATCACAAGTTCTGACATTTCCTCATGATTGTGCCGACACATGTTACAAAAAAGATGACACCAATCTGAAACCGAAGAAAGGAATCGTGTTGGGCCTCATCAGCTCCTTACCGCTTGCATACCAAGATTACCAAGATGTCTTCAAAAAAGAGCAAGCCAACGTACTGCCCCCGCACAGACCCTACGATTGTCAGATAGATCTTGTACTCGGAGCCCAGATCCCTTGCAGCCGAATTTATGCTCTGACAGAACAGGACAATCAGCATCTTAGAACATACCTGGATGAGTACCTGGCAAACGGTTTAATTTGCCCGTCCAAGTCACCTGCCTCCTCGCCCTTATTCTGTGTGCCTAAAAAGTGGGGACTTAAGAACTTGCATCGACTATAGAGCCAACAATCTTATCCCAGTAAAAAATCGATATCCTTTACCACTTATACCAGAGCTCCTGGACCAAGTGAAACATGCTGAAATCTACTCAAAACTGGATTTAAGAAGAGCATACGATCTTGTAAGAGTAAAAGAGGGAGACGAGTGGAAAACGGCCTTCCGCACAAGGTACGGCCTCTTTGAATACCAGGTCATGCCCTTCGGGCTATGCAATGCCCCCGCGGCATTCCAATTCTTTATGAATGATGTACTCTGTGAACTACTGGACGTTTGCGCTCTTGTTTACATTGACAACATTCTTATCTACTCAAATTCCATGGAAGAACATGTAGGCCATGCCTGGGCAGTCTTAGAGAACCTTCGACAACACCAATTGTATGCCAAGTTGGAAAAATGTTTTTTCAATGTAACCGAGGTCGAGTTTCTCGGTTTCATGCTCCTACCACAAGACGTACATATGGATACACGAAAGGTGGATGCAATCCTCCAATGGCCATCACCAACATCCACGAAAGGAGTGCAAAGCGTGCTCGGATTCGCCAACTTTTACCATCGGTTTATACCTGGGTTTTCACAAAATTGTACATCCAATTACCTCCTTGTTAAAGATAAATCAAAAGTTCCATTGGTCGACAGAAGCTGAAGAATCCTTCCAGAAGTTGAAACTAGCATTCACTACAGCACCAGTCCTTCAACACCCACGACCAGACCTACCATACATAGTTGAGACAGATGCTTCAAAAATAGCCATGGGAGCAGTATTGTCACAATGAGACCCTGAAACAGGACAACTACACCCCATTGCATTGTGGTCCCGCAAATTTTCAGCCCCTGAGTTGAACTACGCGATCACAGATAAGACATTACCTTCTTGGGGCGAGACATACGGTCACTGTCATCACGGACCACCATAACTTGCAATACTTGAAAACCGCCAAAGCACAATCTTCGCGTCAACTTCATTGGGCTCTCTTTTTCATGGAATATGATTTTATTATCACTTACAGACCTGGAGTATGCAATGGGAAATCAGAGGCTCTATCGCACATGAGTAAAGAAAAAGAGGCTTTTACAGCATCCAACCCCGTGGCCATAATTCCTGAGGAAAGGATTCAAACCAGAATAGCTGCCACCACGTGTGTGGATGACCAAAGAACCAGTTTGCAATCCCCGATGGATCAATCAACACAACAGGAATGGCTGTTAAAAGGTGACCAGTACACCATCAAAGACAATCTACCATATTTCCAAGGACGATTATATGTCCAAGACCAAGAACTGCAAAAGCAAATCATCACAAATTACCACGATTCATTAGTGGAAGGACACCCAGGAATAGCCAAAACTCAGGCTAAGGCAAAAAAAACGACTGGTGGTCAACCTGGCGAAAAGACATAGCCCAATTTATTGAAATCCGTGGTGTCTGTGCTCAACACAAGTCACAGAAACAGAACCCTGCTGGCTTACTACATCCCCTAACAGTACCGCCGGCACCTTGGCATACCCTGTTGATGGACTTCATCACAGATCTTCCACCCTGCAATGGATACAACACCATAGTATTCGTTGTGGATTTATTCTCCAAAATGGCCCATTTCATCCCTCTGAAGGGACTCTCAAGTGCGTCAACTCTCGCTTCTGTGTTCCTAGAGCAAATTGTTCGATTGCATGGATTTCCATCAATATTAGTATCTGATCGCGGAACACAATTTGTTTCTGCCTTTTGTAGAAAGCGTTGTACGATTGCCAAAATCGATCTCTGGTTGTCCACAAGTCATCACCCTCAAACTGATGGACAAACTGAACAAACCAACCAAACTTTAGAGCAATATCTCAGGTGTATGTTGCAACAGTCGGAGGATTCTCGGAAAAATATACTCTGGATAGCTGAGTATGGATACAACAACTCAGTTCACACAAGCACAGGGCAAACTCCATTCTACACTGTGCACGGAAGACATCCAAGGACATCAGTATTTCATCCACCCGATACCCTGGAAATGCCAGCCATAAAAAACTTGCATAAAACCATCACTCAGGTTGTTAAGGAGGTGACAGAGCATCTGACCAAGGCTAAGGAAACACAAAAACTGTTTGCTGATCGACATCGGAAGGAAGCTCCTGCCTACCCGATTGGAGAAAAGGTGTGGTTAGCATCCAAATATATTACCCTGAAGGTGACAAGAGCTTTCCGCCCAAGATACCTGGGCCTCTATACTATAAAGTGTCATGAATCGCTGCTTTCGCCCCTTATGGACTTCATGGTCCACAAAGCACCGCAACATCAGGTCAATAATCCTTCCAGCATGGCCGCCTGCACAGGGACACCACTCTCTAACATTTAAGCTTGACGCGCTGCCTTCTAGAAAATAGGCATGCCCCTGTGGCTCTGCACGTCTCAACGCTACTGCACCATGTTGTTAGCAATTGTTATTGTTACTTCTCCTTTTCGTCAGTGCCCTTTCCAGTTTCTTCTGTCCTTTCCTTCCAGGCTGCCCCCTTAAACTGCCCTTGCATTCACTTGGTTCTTTCCTCCTTCCATCCAGGAGCTGCTCTGTAATTCCATGCTAGTGGGTTTCCCCCCGTATGCTCCGAACTCTGAATCTCTGCTCCTATTCTTTTCCTGGATTCCGCCGCAGTGTTCCCTTCCTGGATCCTGAACTTTACCCTGCTTTCTGAGGCAGACAGCGAACCTCCCACTGGACCCAGACCCTGAGGCTACACACCCTTACCTGTATAAGTCCCAAACAGCCAGGAAGAAGGAAAGATCTCCCACAAAGACACCGACCAGAGATAAACAGGTGAGGAAAAGGGCTGAGTGTGACAGTTTGAGATGCCCAGAACCTGATATTGAGCCTAACATGGAGGCTGCAGTCCAGGACCTCATGAGAGCAATGCAAGAATTAACTACTGAGGTTCAAAACCTCAAGGCGGAAAACGCAGCACTAAAACAACTTGTGTTGTCCTGGGATTCAGCATTCAAAGAAAGTGCCCTGGTAGGGGGTATAGTGGACAAGTATGATGGCTCTTCCAAATCCCTGCGTTCCTTCTTCGATTCCTGCCTGGTGCATTTCACGTTTAAACCCTACTATTTTTCCACGCCCAGGGCTAAGGTAAGGTTTATAATATCACACCTTTCTGGCAATGCCTTAGACTGGGAAACTCCCTTGGTGAACGCAGGAGACCCACTCCTGGACAATTATGATGGATTCATAGAAACTTTCACAACCATGTTTGATCAGCCGGAACTTGTTTATAGCGCCCAGGAGAGGCTACTGGAGTTCCAACAGGGAAATCAAGATATGCTTACTTATGTGACTCGTTTCAAGTTACTGGTTAAAGAGGCTGATTGGTCCCAGGAGGCTAGTTTCACCCTGTTTCGGAGAGGTTTGAATAATGAAGTCAAGGACGAGCTAGCCAGAGTGGCTCGTCCAAGTTCCTTTCAGGCCTTGATGGATTTGTCACTACAGATCGACTTCCGAATCCAGGAGAGAAAATCTGAGAAAAGAAAAACAAAAACCCCAACCCCAAAGCCAACCGTGGAGTACCCTAGCCTCAAGGAAACACCCACTCAACACTCTTCGGATCCAGAACCTATGCAGTTGGGCTCCTTGCGGGGTCCGATCTCTCCATAAGAAAGGACCCGTAGAATCAATGCTGGACTCTGTATGTATTGTGCTTCCGATAAACATCTTGTAAGGAATTGCCCAATAGCACCACCCCGGCATTCGGGAAAAGCCAGCTCCCGATCTTGAGCGGAGCACAGCTTTGGGAGAAAGATGTCTGCTCCACTTCTGTTCCTTCCTTGACTTGTCCTCGCCAGAATACTTTGGTGGTTCTGCAAACATTCTTGTCATCCACCAAAAAGGACACTTTTCCCATCATGGCTCTAGTAGATTGTGGTGCAATGGGATTATTTATAGACCATGAATGGGCCGTAAGGCTCAACATTCCCTGAGAAACCAAAAGAGTGATTCAAGCTGTCGAAGGGATCGACGGGAAACCATCATCCTCCGGACCCATTACTCACCAAACCAAGGAACTATTGCTCTCAATAAACAACCATCAAGAAACATTCTGTTTCGATATCATAAAAGCAGCACATTACCCCATGGTAGGCATGCCCTGGCTCCAGAAGCACAACCCGTATATCAATTGGGCAGCTGGATCCCTATTTTTAGGTTCAGAATTCTGTTTGACTCATTGTTTGTCTCAAGGCTTGGTGCCAGATCCTCCAGTGGACTCCCAGACTCCTGAGCAACCACCATTGTGTGTTCCAACATTACTCAAGTACCTGAGAGCTATCAATCCTATTTTGATGTATTGTCCAATCATTACCACCCCATCGACTGTGCTATCGACACTGAAGACTTGGCAGTGATTCCATTCAGCAGAATGTTTATACTATCTGAACCTGAGAAAAGAGCCCTAAGAGAATATCTGGACACTAATCCCGCTAATGGAACCATTCGTCCTTCAAAATCCCCCGCCGGTGCCTCATTGTTCTTCGTGCCTAGGAAAGACACTAAGGAACTCTGACCTTGCTTGGACTACAGAGGTCTTAACCAGTGCACCCTTAAGGATCGTTATCCTCTACCCCTTATTTCTGACATATTGGAGGCTGTTCGAGGTGCTGGAATCTTTACCAAGTTCGATCTACGAGGTGCCTATCATCTTATTTGGATTAAGGAAGGGGATAAGTGGAAGACCGCCTTCAGAACACCTTTTGGTCATTTTGAGTACCTGGTCATGCCCTTCGGCCTTTCCAACGCCCCTGCGGTTTTTCAGCGCTTCATGGACAGAGTCTTCTCGGATATGCTGTTTCTTTTCGTCATAGTGTATCTGGACGACATACTGATCTATTCCAATGACCCCCAAGTCCATCAAGAACATGTAAGTGCAGTTCTTCAGCGTCCAAGAGAACACAAGCTCCTGGCCAAACCTGAAAAATGCCTCTTTCATGTCCGAACCGTTCATTACCTTGGGTTCGTACTGAGTTCCAAAGGAATTGGAATGGATCCTGCCAAGGTTGCCTCAATTCTTTCCTGGCCAGCACCTACTACAGTAAAACAGATCCAATTCTTCCTGGGACTTGCAAACTTTTACAGGAAATTCATTCCCACATTTTCTGACATTGTGCATCCCATTGTCGCTCTGCTGAAGAAAGACACACCATTCATTTGGTCTGTTGCTCAAGAAACAGCCTTCCAGGAGTTAAAACAAAGATTTACTCAAGCCCCCATCCTGGCTTAGCCTGACATAAATAAACCCTTCCTGGTAGAAACGGACACCTCAGACTATGCTATCGGGGCAGTTCTAAAACAGGAATTCGAAGTCAAGATGGAGCACCCCATCGCCTATCTATCCCAAACTTTGACTCCCAGTGAGACCCATTACTCAGTCCTGGAGAAGGAATTACTAGCCATCCGACAGGCCTTTACTGACTGGCGTCATTTACTCCTAGGTGCCAAACATCCGGTCCAGGTGCGAACCGATCATAGAAACCTGCAAATTCTGCAGTCCTTGGATTGCAGAAACAGTTGTCAGTCTCGCTGGGCCTTTTTTTTTTTGCCCAGTACCAGTTCCACATACAGCACTTCCCTGGAACCAACAACATAATCACAGACGCCTTGTCCAGGCGTCCCGATTATGAGCCTGTTGAAATTTGTGTCTTTCCGAAGATGTTTCCCAATACCGTTGTCATAGCCCAGGCCAATTCCTTGTAAGAGGATATCCGTATCGAAACACCATCTTCTGATCTTTGGCAGGACTACATCAAGACCAACCAATGGAACCTGGTCACAAAGAATGGCTACCTCTTCCAGGATAAGAGATTGATTAGTGATACCCAGACAAAGACTGAGAACCAAGATCATAACACTTTGTCATGATACCTTTCATTCCGGGCATAGAGGCATTACTGCCACTCTCTGCTTCATTCAGAGGCATTTCTGGTGGCTGAAGATGGTCGATGGAGTAAAGGCATACATTCAAGCCTGTACTGTTTTCAGTCAAAACAAGTGTGATAATAGAAAACCTGCAGGGCTTCTCCTCCAACCCACCTTACCGGTGCGTCCTTGGGAAATAATTGCCACAGACTTCATCGTGGACCTACCTCCATCCAGAGGGTATACTACCATAATGGTTACCATTGATCTATTCACCCATATGGTACACTTCACCCCATTATACAAGTTACCGTCGGCACTTGAATTGGCTGGAATATTCTTAAAGCATATATTCAGGCTTCATGGACTTCCTTCTAAGATCATCTCCGACCGTGGGCCTCAGTACATCTCCAAATTTTGGAAACATCTGTGTCAAATGTTGGGCATCCAGCGTGCCTTGTCTTTAGGGAATCATCCTCAGACCAATGGTATAACTGAATGGGTAAATCAGACCCTAGAACAATACCTACGATGTTTTGCAGCCAAGGTCCAAGATGATTGGTCGATTTTGGTTCCGGTAGCCAAATTCGCTTACAATAACTCGGATAACTCAGCTATCAAGACCAGCCCTTTCTTTTGCAGCCAGGGGTTCCAGCCATCAGTTCGACCAACTATCCTACCGCACCCTACCCAGTTACCCTCGGTCGATTCCTGGATAGAACGTCTGGTGAATGTACATAAGGATGCCAAGGATCACTTGGAAAAAGCCAGGACGGACATCAAAAAATATGCTGATACCAAGAGAAGACCCAGCCCTTTACATGGAATTGGTGACAAGGTCTGGTTATCCTCGAGACTCTTACCTCGACACCTATGGCCAAATAAACTGGCTCCCAAGTATTACGGGCCTTTCTCTGTTAAGGAAGTCATCAACCCAGTGGCCTTTCGACTGCAGCTGCCAGAATCTTGGAAGACGATAAATCCTGTTTTCCACACTTCTCTACTAAAACCGTATGTACCATCCACCAGATCAACTCTTCGACCTAACCCTGTGCTCATCAATAATCAGATTGAATTCGAGGTCTCCAGGATATGCGATTCTAGATACAGATGGGGTTGACTCCAATACTTAGTGGAATGGAAAGGATACCCCCCCAGCGAACAAACCTGGGAACCTGTCTCCAACATGAACGCTCCCCGTTTGGTGCAGAAATTCCATGTAACCCATCCAGGTAAACCCGGTGGATCGAGGTTTAGGAGGGGGCATGCTGTCATGAATCACCGATTTTGCCCCTATGAACTTCATGGTCCATAATGCACCGCAACATCGGGTCAATAATCCTTCCAACATGGCTGCCTGCACAGGAATGCTGCTCTCTAGTGTTTACGCTTGACACGCTGCCTTCTAGAAAATAGGCACGCCCCTGCGGCTCTGTGCATCTCAACGCTACTGCTCTGTGTTGTTAGCGATTGTTTTCGTCAGTGCCCTTTACAGTTTCTTCTGTCCTTCCCTTCCAGGCTGCCCCCTTAAACTGCCCTTGCATTCACTTGGTTTTTTCCTCCTTCCATCCTGGACTCTGTGATTCCATGCTAGTGGGTTTCCCCTCGCACGCTCTGAACTCTGAATCTCTGCTCCTATTCTTTTCCTGGATTCCGCCGCAGTGCTCCCTTCCTGGATCCTGAACTTTACCCTGCTTCCTATGGCAGACAGCGAATCTCCCACTGGACCCAGACCCTGAGAATATGCACCCTTACCTGTATAAGTCCCGAACAGCCAGGAAGAAGGAAAGATCTCCCAAGAAGACACCGACCAGAGATAAACAGGTGAGAAAAAGGGCTGAGTGTGACATAAAGTCCATAATCAATCCTGTTGCCATGAAATTGGAATTACCATCTCACATGGAAATTCACCCTGTATTTCATGTCTCTCTCCTCAAACCAATGAAGTCGAATACACGGCTTAGTTCTCCGCTGGAGCCCGAAGTAATAGATGGAGAACCAAAATATGAAGTCAAATCCATCCTGGACTCCAAGGTGGTTCAATCAAAATTGTCTTACCAATTGACTGGAAAGGTTACGGACCACAAGACCGAACTTGGGAACCCAGTGAACATGTCCATGCTTCGCGTTTACAAAATGTTAAAGTGGGAAGTTTGGGGGATGGGGAGGGAATGGGAGCTGGTAGGTTTTTGTTTCTGGCGTGGGAGGACGAGGGAGGGTTTGGGAGTACGACATTGGTCGTCTATACCAATGCCAACAGTCACAAGGGCTTACAGGGGAGATCTGGGGGCTCAGACACAGTATACACTTATTGACCATAGTGGAGAATAAGGTCATGCAGCTAATGTCCCCAAACCATCTACGAGCAAGTAACCCTAGTACTGACGCAAATATAGATACACAGTACACAGTATGGGTACACCTATCATAGGAGGGAAATCCGATAGGGCACTATCAATACTGTCTTGGAATATACGGGGACTCACCAACCAGAAAAAATCCCGCCTAATCGCAAACTATAGTCGAAACCACAGAGTAAACCTACTATGCCTGCAAGAGACACATCTGGCCTGGGGGGCTCCCCTCCCCAAATAGCAGGATGGGGGATCCACAGATATGACTCCTCTTATACCACGCACTCCCACAGAGTGGCTATTTATATTCATGGGACTCTGCAATATAAACTACAGGAGCAGATTAAGGATGAGGAGGTGCGATACATCAAACTAGCGGGGGAGATCCATTGTACAAAATTCCTCCTTATAAACATTTATGCCTCTAACATGGACTCCCCGGAGTTCTTCCTTCAGTGCACTAAGCATATCCATAAATTCCCCGGCTGTGAAATCATATGGGTGGGTGACTTCAGCATGGCCCTTGCATTGGAACTGGATAGGTCCACAACTACTCAAGAGACTCTCCCCCAAGCAGTCAAAGCATGGGCTTCCATTGCTAGATACCACGAGCTGCATGACATATGGTGTGGGGCGGATCTGCAAAAAAAAAGAGAGTACACCTTTCTTTCTGGTGTTCATAACAGCACTTCCAGGATAGATTACATTATGGCCACCACCTCTATTAAAAGGAAGATCTCAGAAGCGGTTATACTTCCCCGGATCCTATCTGACCACTCACCTGTGCTGGTCCGTATCATCGACCTCACGAGTCCTCCGGGACAGCTCCAATGGCAGTTCAGAGCCGCGGCCCTTGCGTACGTGGCTTTTTGCGCAGAGTTCTGTCAGGACATACAGATCTACAGATCTATTTCCAGGCCAATACAGAATCGGTACCCGATCCTGGTATGATATGGGAAGCATCTAAAGTCTATGTAAGGGGGTGCTGCATCTCTAAGGAAGGTGGGATGCTGAAGGCGTTGCAAGGGTCCATGCAGTCATTGGAGGATTCCATCTGGGACCTTGAGAATGAACAGGGCACCCAGGATACCCCTCAGCTGCGCAGAGAACTTAGGACACATAGAGAAGAACTTCTCCAGCTGGCGACCAGGGAGGAGAGGCTCCTGGGTGACCCAATGGCAGCTAGATATGGGGAGGGAGATCGCCCAAGCAAAATGCTGCCCTGGGCCATCAAGCGGGAACACCAAACCATGTCCATAATGGAGATTGAGGATCAAAATTGGGATTCCATTAAAGACCTCGAAGGGATCAACGGCACATTTCGTGATTACTATGGTCTGTTGTACGCGTTGCGGCCCAGAGCTGGGCACGATCAGTTGATACATTGGGCCTTATTATGAGGAAGGCGGTAGGGGGTTAACGGGGCCGGTGGAGCTGCTGACCCCATTAACCCCCTACCACCTCATTAGGAGGTCTGCTCGCGGGACCGGCTAAGGACGCCTGGTAAAACCAGGCGTCCTTAGAGGGGCCCGAGAGCAGACCAGGATACAAACAACGGGTTCGTCATTAAGGGGCACCTTGTTTGCATCCTCCCCATTCCCATTGAGCCCTATGGGGGCTCAAATGGGAATGGGGATGTACCGGGTCTATCACGATCCATGCCCCTGACCTCTCAGGTATAACAGCCCCCTGGCAGCAGTGGGGCTAAAGCCCTTCACACCGGCCCCAAGGGCCTTAAAACTGCATCAGAAACATACATGGAGTCAGTCCTGGCGCCTTTGGCGCCAGGCTCATTATCAGGAATAAAGCAATACCAGTTTTGGACCTTAATCCAACATGGAGGCCTATTACACAGCTCAGTTCTTTAGAACCGGTCTAGTGTTTTGTGTGTGGCTGGGCCTGGAACTACTTGGCCTGGAACTACTTTACCTAGGCTATTTAAACCACACCCAAACAGCAGAACACGCTTTGTTATTCTGCACTCCTGCAGCGTAACGCTCATTGTGTCCAGCTCCTTCTCATCTGCTTCTCCGGTGGCCCGATCCTGAAGCCCTAGATCCGGATTACATTAATAACCTGGAAGAACAAGAACAGCATTAGCGAGCAAGAATACTTACCTGTGAAGTAACCGGCCTTGAATCCATCCTGCGCTACGCTTACCTCGCCCATCTCCGGAGTTCGCTGCAACCTGCAAAGGTAAAGAAACAAGGACAGCATTAATAACAATTCTTACCTGGACAAGCAGCGAGTCCTGGCAGCACCCTGCGCTTCTCTTACCTCGCCCATCTCCGGGTTTCACCGCAACCTGCAACGGAGAAGGAACAAGGTCAGCATTATCAAAGCACTTACCTGGGCAAGCAGCACTTCGATCGCTCATCACTCCGGAACATCACCGCAACATGTAAAAAGAAGAGAAGAGAACACAGGTTAGCAATTAACACCAATAAACAGCGCAGCGCTCCGCGCATCAATAACTCACTGTGGTCTTCGCCATCAGCGTGGCAACTCCAAGATCACAACCATCCCTGTGAAAACAAAAAGAGACATTGTTAGGGAACGCCATAGTGGAGCAAGACGCTGAGAAGAGAGGGAAAGAAAGAGACAGAATAAAGATGGAAAAAACATTATAACTCACCTGGAAGACAGCAAGCAGAGTCGGAGTCACAGCTGGTCTGGACCCGACATTAAGGACACATGGACCAGTGAAGCAACTAGGTCCACGGAACGCCTGCACCAACCACGCGCCCCTGCACAGAGACGCAGGATGGAGATTTAAACGCACAAAAACCTAAAGTGAGCACTAACCCCAAGGGAGGGGATTTGGACCAGAGGGAGGTGGGAGTCCACCCATCACAGAACCAGTATCTTAACCCTCCATTCTCCTGTTATAGGGACTACCCAACGTCTGTCACATAACCAAGCAGAGAGGGGTCCGAGATAGTGCTTAGACCTGCAAGCAGTATCATGTGGCGCTCCTGTGGATACCAGGTGAGCGTAACAGGGTCTGGGTCCCCTGAATGGGGAAATACAGGGCCCTCCAAGGTCAGAATGGCCAGGTATTTCCCCATTCAGGGAACCCGGTCCCGGTACCCGGAATGGGGGTAGCCATGCCGCAAAAAGCGGCATGGTTACCTCCAGGGTCGTAATGAGGCCCATTATCTTGATGAGGTCGCCTTAGGCTGGCTAGATCAAGAACAAGGGGCTGCATTTAATGTCCCGATATCCGAAGTGGAGGTCCGTAAGGCGATATTGTCCCTTCCCAATGGTAAGGCTCCCGGGCTTGATGGAATAGCAGCAGAATTCTACAAACCCTATAAAGACCTATTAATCCTCCATCTCCTGGGTAGGTACGAGAACGCACTGTCAGAAGGCACCCTGCCGGAATCCACTAGATCAGCACTGGTGACAGTGCTTTTAAACCCGAAAAGAACCCCAGACAACTGTCGTCATATAGGCTGTTGTCATTAATCAACACCGATAGTTGTCATTAATCAACACTGATAACAAAATACTTGCCAAGATACTGACAGACGGTATACTCCCGCACATGCCTGCACTAATCCTTCCAGACCAAGCTAGTTTCATTTCAGGCTGGTCAATCCAAAACAACCTGAGATGCCTATTCACCCTAATGCACAACGTAGAACTGGAGATACCAATGGAGGTCGCGGCCTTCGATGCGGAGAAGGCCTTTGACACCGTCGAGTGGCCCTTCCTCTTAGAGGTCTTCCGATGCTCTTGTTTCAGCCTCACATATATCCCCTGGGTCAAACTGCTGTACACGGCCCCCAGGGCGGCGGTGTGTACAAACAGGATGGTCTCGGAGTATATCTAGCCCTCCTGGGGTACGCACCAGGGATGCCCCTTTCTTCCCAATCCTCTTTGCCCTGGCGATGGAACTCCTGGCCTGTTATGCTCACCTGGTCTCTGCAGAGGTGCTGGGGCATGGTTGCAGCCCTCCCTGAACTTGAATCACCCCCTTCAGGCTTCTCCCTCAAGAGAAAAGCTGTGAGCGGTGGTACGTGGTGATACTGCTCCTGCGTGGAGATAACAGTGTGTGATTGCGCCAATCTGTGATTGTTGTACCTCTCGAACCCTTCACCCCAAAGTACTGTTTCTGTGAACATACGTAGGCCCATAAAGCTCATCTGTGAATTATGGAAGATAAGCTCTCCGTCCTGCCTCTGCTGGCAGGGGCGCGTCGAATGGGATCTAGTTCCTTCACTGATCCCTGATAAGGATTAGTCCAGTCCAGCTGCGACTTTGCTTCTCCTTATGATTGGTAAGTCTTTCTTGAGCTTTTGTGATGCTGTTCGTTCTGTTTAATGGCTTTATATGTTGCTCCTATTTATGCCCGCAATAATGTCTCTCTTCTGTTTTCTTCCCTTAGATGGAAATGCAGCCTCAATGCAGCTGTGAGACCCGTGAAGCGGCCGGATGGAAGATGGATGCTACTGCAATGTTCGACAGCAGGCAAGTGATGGTTTAAGGAAAAGCGCGAAGTATGGCGAAGCGCAACCTTAAACAGTTTTTTCAATGTCTAACCTTGTCTTCTGTTTTTCCTTGTAGGCGCTGCTGCCGACGATGGAGCGTGTCGTGCTGCGGTGACAAGATGAAGATTTCGGCGTTCCGGAAAGTGTAAAGATGAATACTTGGTTCGCCAAAGAGATGTACAGGTAAGAATAGCTTCCCCCAGTTCGTAAGTATGCTGGCAGAAAGCAGGATGTCCTAGAAGCAGAATCTTCAAAGGTAAGTCTGACCTCAGGCGACGGTGAGCGTTATGCTGCTTACAAGTGCAGAATAACGCGAAGCGTCTGTCTTGAGGATCAGGGCAGCTTATATAGCTGAGATCGTGGACAAGCCCATTAGGGTTGGCTTACCAGCCACACCCTGCCACTCCTAGAGAGTGAGTATGTGCGAAGGCAATCCATTAACAGCCACACCCAAGAATACACTTGGGGCTGCTTAATGGATGGAATGTTCAAGGTTAATGCATCCTGCTTAATGTATGGAATGTTCAAGGTTAATGCATCTGAAGTGCTATGTCCATAATAAAACCTTTTTGGTGTTAAATGGATGTTCTTGTTTACTTTTGCTCATGAGCCTGGCGCCAAAGGTGCCAGGAAAGTATCCACCCAAGTCTCTGTGCATGCGACCCCTGCATGCCTGTGCCCCTGACTTCATGACCATGACAGGCCTGCCACACCCGTGAACTACATGCACACCGTGGGATCCAAATACATTTACACCTCTCCATCATGTCATTATACGCTGATGATATTTTGCTCTACATTAAACACCCCTGTGACTCAAGAGATTGTCAGAGTTGGGGAACTCTCAGGCCTAAGAATTAATTGGTCCAAATTCGAGGTACTCCCCCTGACTCCTGGGGTACAACAGGTGGATGTGGGTGACGAGTTCCGCTGGTGCCGCCAAGGGATACACTATCTTGCCATCATGGTTTCCACTAGGGTGAGTGACCCATATAAGGACAATTATGTGAAAGTGCTAGAAGCATTAGAGCATAAAGTGGATGCATGGATCCTACTACCCATATCCCAGGCCGCCCGTATTGCCCTTGCCAGAATGGTTATCCTGCCTAATCTTTTATACATCTTCAATAACGTTCCAATATGGCCCCTCTCACACTACTGGACAAGCGTTCAGAGTCTGATGACTCGGTTGGTGTTGGCTGGTAGACAAGCCAGAATAGCTTATGATACTCTCACAAGGTTGTACGAACAGGACGGGCTGGAATACCCCGACATGTACCTATACTACCTGACAGAACAGGTCTAATACATAGCAGAGTGGAGGGCTCCCAAGGCTGTCCCCCTGCAATACCTCCTGGCTAAGGCAATCAATAGCCCAAACGACCTGATGGCTCTGATCTGGGTGAATAGAGAAACGGTACCCCGACGCAAGATCCAACCCATAGCGGTGACGTGCAGGGCCTGGGATCGGATAGGCCGACTCCTGTGGACAGAGACCTGCTACTTTCCTGATCTCCCAGTATATAAATTAGTTGGAGTCCCACTCACACATAAAAGATCTTTTCAGACGCACTTCCAGCCCCTGGGGATACAGGCCTGGGGGACATGGTACAAGATGGTCAATTCATTAAATGGGATGTATTACGGGCGAAGGGGAAATACAATGCTCTTACGTTGCTTCTCTATTATAGGTTCAGGGAGATATTAAAAGCCAAATGGCCTAACTTCCCGTAAGCCCTTACACCCCATCCTGCACAACAATATGCGATTAACCCATTATCCACCAAGAAACTAGTCTCGACCATCTACAGGTTTATTAGGGGGAGGGAAAGCTCAGGGAGGTATGGCCCTATAAAAGGGTTTGGGAAGCTACGCTGGGCACCTCACTGTGTGAAATACATTGGAAAACCATCAACATGCAAACTCGTAATTTATCCTTGAATTGCCGGTTTAGACTGATACACTACAAGTTCCTACACCAAATATACTATTTCCCCCTCAAGCATAGCAAGTTCTTCCCGGAGAGGTCACCCACATGTAAAAGATGTAGTCCAGAATCAGTTGACTTGTATCATGTAGCTTGAACCTGCCCACTTATCACAACATTCTGGGGCAGGATTGAGGGGGCAATGACTGAAGTGCTCCCAACAACCCGGATTTACTCACCAGAACTGTGGCTCCTCAGCGCTGATCATGGAAGAATCTCGCACCTAGAGGAAACTTATGGGGAATGGCCACGGCCACAGCAAGATACCTGATGGCAAGCTCCTGGGGAAATAATACTACTCTCACGTTGACGAGATGGCTGGAAACTATGTACATGTGTGCGCAAAGGGAAACCAGATTTGCTTCAACACTCCCGGTCAGTAGCCACCCGTATGATTACTGGCCCCCCTTTCGTCAATACTACTCGTACACATAACAGAGCACACAGACCTCTGAAGCAACACCATAAAACCTACGAAAGGAAATTGGCAAAAAATAAATAAATATATATATATATATATATATATATATATATATATATATATATATATATATATATATATATATATATATAAAAAAATAACATAGCACCATCTGTCGGGTAAGCACCCTGCCAGCACCAGTCTGGGGAGAGGTGATGTCAACACGTGGCTTGATCGGTGTATGGTTCCCTTCAGTATAGACTAGGGTCTCCTGGGGATATGGATTGGATGAGCCCCCGAATGAGAACAGTTGAGCCGACTGCTACCTATGGGCATAAATGAACACGTACTTCTAATATCCATATGGCTTGACAGGATGGGGACAATATGGACAAATGTAACACTATGGTTGGAACTGCTGTGACCGGGCTGGGGTGTCAAGGGAGGGAGGGGTCACCTGGGGAATAAGTATGTGAGTTGTTGTTTACTTGTTGTCAGAAAAACCAATAAAGAAAGTAAAAAATAAATAAATAAAGCCTGCCATGGTATCAGCACGGATGACTGGTACGTGGAGCACAACCTCCCAAACCCTCACGCCCTTCTGAAGTGGATGTGCTGCTCGGAATTTGCCAGATTGTACTTCGATTATCTCCATTGTTACAAAATACATTACAAAGGGCCTCATTACACGTAGTGCGGTAAGGGTTTACCGGTACCGGTAAGGGCACCGGTACCAGTAAACCCTTACCGCCTTACTACGAGGTCCCTTTGCGGGTTGGTACTTTAACACCTGCTGTTTAGCAGGCGTTAAAAACCAACCCGCAAAGGGACCAGGGTGCTAATTATGGTACCGCAATTTGCGGCACCGTAATTAGCGCCTTCCCCATAGAGCCCTATGGGGCAAAAATGGGAATGGGGAAGGGCAATGGGGGAAGGGGGAATTACCGCCCCGCCAACCTTGGAATAGGGCGGTAATTCCCCTTTCCTCCAAGGCGGTGCTGGTATTTTACCGGCATGGACCAAGGTGCTAATAGCACCTTGGTCCACCGCCTACCGTGTAATGAGGCCCAAGCCTTTATTATTCAGACCTTGGTCGCAAAGTTTGCATTTGATTTAGTCTTCTTGGTAAATGACATTCCATATACTAACGCACAAAAATAAATGAAAAGGCTTGTATAACAGTGAGATTCTCGGCAAGAGCGACAGCGACTCCTACATTCGTCTTTACCGTTTACACAATGACACAGCAAACAGTTATAGCCACCTGGGGACTGTACATATCATATGTGTGATGACGTGGACACGTTATGCCTGCGACTCAACTCTGTCGCAGGGAATGAACGGGAAGTCCTGTGCCTAGGCAGGAGTGCGCAGGCGGAGCCTGAATGGAAGGCCCACGTGCCTGTCCATCTGTGGGGTGCCCAGGGGCTACAGTAACACAATGCCAGGTGGCCATATAACAATGGCGACGAGGAGGTCGCTTTCCCAAGTCCATGTGCTGCATCAGCTGAGCTGACAGAGGTGTCGGGGAACGTTTGCTCTGCTCGACAGCTGTGTCGGCACACAAGGGGAAGGTGAGACAGGCCCTGTAATGCCGGCAAGAAGGAGGTTGCAGCTCCCCAGCCAGGGAAGTGCACGTGGGCCTCATGTACAATTTTTGGAGCACCTGAGGATGTGCATTTTTTAAAAACATGCATTTTGTTTCTCTTCTCTTTTCTCCTGGCTTGCAAGAGGAGTTTTGTGAGTTTTTTTCTTCATCCTGATTTTTTTTGTTGAGCTGCTCCTACGAAGATCCCATAGGCGGTCACGCTGGATTGCAGCCTCTTGTACTAGGGGATGCCTGTGCACACAGCGTGATGCTGCCCAGTGGGGTGCTGCGCCAGCATGCAGGAAGGCCAGATGGCAGCGGCAGCTGCTCCGGCAGTGGCCCATGTGCATCGTCAGCAAGGGGCACTGGCTCCCATGCCAGAATTTGATATATCTGGGGCACCTTCAGCCCTGTGCCCCAGATGGAATTTGTGGCTGAAGCGCCTGGAGATGTACTTTGCCACGGTTGGGTGGGTAGGTGACCAGGCAAAGAAGTCTACCCTACTGTATGCTGCAGGACCAGCTTTGTTGAAGCTTTTTGAGACATTGCGGCCGGTGGATGACTCCTTTGGGCGGCTAAGGACTCCCTGAGAGACCATTTCATCCAGTTGGTGAACATGGATTACGAGAGGTTTGTGATGTGTGCGGCCAAGCAGAAGGACGTCGAGTCGCTGGACTCATTCCACGGCAGGCTGAGGCACCAAGCAGCCATGTGTGTGTGGGTCAGTGAAGACAAAATGGTACACAACCAGCTGATTCAAGGGTGTACCTCAGGAAAGCTGCAGCGACAGATCCTGAGGGAGCCGGGCCTCACCCTGGTGCACATCTCTAGAATTGGGGCGATCCTATTAGCTGGCAGACACGAGGGCTTCTAGGATGGACGAGGCTATGAAGATGGTGAAGCTGGAAGATGTTTGTGCGATAGGATGCCAGCAAGGCGCCAGGGGCGGTTAGCAAGGAATGGGCCCCAGAAGAGATAGGGGGCCAGAAACACCAACTCAATGCACGCTGTGTGGATACGACCTCCCGCATGCGGTTGAATGCTCTGCCAAATGGCGAGTGTGTGGGAGATGTGGTGCAGTTGATCATTTTGCACGCATGTCGTCACACCAACAGGCCCTGCCAAGATGGGCATGTTTGCTCAGAGACGATTCCCAAGGCTTGCCCAGGTGGATCAGGATGAGGACCAGCCAAATCATGATCCGGACCCTGATGAGGAAGAGGAAGATGTGTTCTTTATCTCCAGCCGCAGTGACTCAAGGCAAGAAGAAGAGGCAGCCGAGATGTGCAGTGTCTGTGGATGGATGTGGGATCCCGGTGTTGATAGACACAGGCGTGTCTGTGAGCGTAATGGCTGTGGAACACTATGAGGGGCTGCCAAGCCCACCCCCCCAGCACGGGTGAAAGTGAGAATCTTCACCTTTGATGATAAACAGCTGCTGCCGCTAAAAGGGGCTTTTGGCTCAAGAGTGGGTCATGGGTCAAACACCATCAAGGTGAGATTTTTCATCACTGATGTCAGCAAGGACACTATTAAGTTGTGCCACAGCCGAGGCACTGAAGATTGTTAGCTTCACATATGGGGTTTACGTGGAGGACATTCACCAACTGCTGCAGAAGTTTGAAGAGGTGTTTGTGGGCGTGGATAAACTCATAGGCGATCCAGCTAAACTGCATATTGATGAGTCCATCCGCCTGGTGGCCCTCAAACACAGGAGGGTCCCGTTTCACCTCAGGGACCAGATGGAACGCTTAGTGGAGATGGACATCATCGAGACAGTAGAGGGGCCAACCCTGTGGGTGTCAGCCATAGTAGTGGCATGGAAGCCGAAACAGCCAGAGTCAGTTCAAATTTGTGTAGCCATGCGTCTACCCAACAAGGCCATCAAGAGGGAAAGGCACCTCACGCCCACTCTGGATGACATCATTGCAGAATTACAATGGGCAAGGTTCTTCTCCAAACTGGACCTGAGGGCGGGATATCATCAGCACCCCGGCTGGCAATACATCATGACCTTTACAACTCACAAGGGTTTATACAGATACAAGTAGTTAAATTTTGGTGTATTGTCGGCCTCAGAGGTTTTCCAAAATATCCTACTTGGGGTGGTGGCGGCCTGGCTGGAGTGATCAACATCAGTGATGACATTTTGGTGTTCGCCGGGTCCAAGAATGAGCACATGGAGAGGATAGAGAAGACACTGGAGAGGATCCGGTCGCTGGGGATAACTCCACAAGGAGAAATGTGAGTTTTTTCAAGAAGATTGAGTTCTTCGGCTTCGTATTTCAACAAGGAGGTGTATCGCCGGATCCCAGGAAACTAAAGGACATGAAGGAGGCAATACCAACAGAGTTGGTCCCAGAGCTGGGAAGTTTCTTTAGTATGGTGACATACTGTGGGCGATTTAACCGGAATCTAGTGACGCTGCGGAGCCACTGTGGAATCTGACAAAGAAGAGTTTGCACAGCAGTGGGGCCCACTGGAACAGAATGCATTTGAGGAGATCAAGTCGGCCCTGACGGCTGAGAACACCATGACATTTTTCAACCCTGGCGTGGCATCTGAGATCATGGTGGATGCAAGCCCGTTTGGACTTGGAGCAGTGCTGACCCAACGGAACTCGAAGAGCGATATCCAGCCGGTGGCACATTCGCAAGCAGAGCCTTGACGGACACGGAGCAGCTGTATTCCCAGATTGAGCAAGACGCCCTGGCGCTACTCTGGGGGTGCACGCACTTCAGGCTCTATGTGTTGGAGAGACCGGTGATGGTGGTGATCGACCATGAGCCATTGTTACCAAGCATGGCGGGGTCCTCATCGAAGCCACCAACTTGCATCGAGCGGTGGATGCTAGCTATGCTAGAATACAATAGGCCTCATTACAGGTCGGGCGATCTGGAAATAACAGTGGCGGTAAACCCACCACCACTGTTAATTCCGGACCGCCCGATCCCGACTCCTGCAGGAGGGAGGTGATGTTCCCGCCAGGTCTGACCTGGCGGGTTTAACACCGCCCGCCTGCAGGCGGACGTGGAAACACCAGCACCATCACGAGATGGTGCCGGTGCTTCCACTTCCCCATTCCCATTGAGTCCTATTGGACTCAATGGGAATGAGGATTAACCAAATTCCGCCTCCGGAATTCCCGGGACACCAGGCTCGTAATGCCCTGGTATTTCCGGGAGTCACGGAGGTAGAATGGTAATACGAGTCCAGCGGTAACCAGGCGGTTTTACTGCCTCGGTTACCGCTGAACTCGTAATGAGGCCCAATGTCTCTGGTGTACAGGCCTGGGGCGAATAAAACCATTGATTATCTGTCCATACATCCTGGGAAGTATGGAGCGGAGTCTAGAAACAGAGGGATGGAAGTTGAGGAATTTTTCAGGCTGGTGTTGGAGTCCAATTTTCCGAATTCCATGTCTGTGCAGGAGCAACCGAATAGCTCTGCCGCAGACAAGTGTTTCTGCCTACTCAACAAAGGAGATTGGAAGTGGGCGCTGATGGGGTTGGACAAGCACACACAAGAAGCGAAGAGGAGCAGCTGTCGAAAGTGAGAAATGAACTGTCTTTCACGGAATCTGGGCTGCTGTTGAGAGACCAGAGGATTGTTGTGCCATCAGTCATATCACTGGCACATCAAAGGCAACAGGGGTCAGCCAAAACTAAAGCCGGATTGAGGATGAAGGTGTGGTTCTCCAATCTGGAACTGCTGGTGGACGAGTTTGTGAGCAATTGTGTGTGGTGTCAGACTGCAGCCCCCATGCAGAGAGAACCCCAAATTGAGTCGATGCCAAGGGGAACTTTGGTCCTGGAGACCAGCGCCCATAAACAACATAGACAGCAGTACACCACAAGCGTCCAGTGCTCTGCATGCCGTGGGTGAGAACAGTAAAGAAATCCCGCACAAAACCGCATCAGTGTTTTTCTAGAATTCCAGATCCACTATGAGTATACTGTTGGCAGCCTGGAAGGATGCATCTACCCAACCCTGACTGTGTAGAACATTTCCAGCATGTATTTAGGGAAGCGGAAGTGCCGTACATATCAACACGTCGAAGAAGGAAGCATTCCTTGTTAAAGTTTAGGTCCTGGGACTTCAAGATGGCCGCTGTGGAGGGAGGACGTGTCTGAGCTGAGCTCCATCTCCCCTCCCGGCCCTTAGCAGTAGCCTAATGAGTAGCGTACCTCTTGGGGAAGCAAACGGAGGAAACTTCCCTGGAAACCGCAGGCAGAGCCCCCCGCAGACGAGGGCCCATCGGCGCCACATACACCGGTGATCAACGCAGGTGCCGCCGGAGCGCTGCCGAAGACCCACGGCTCCCTTCCGAGCCACACCAGGGCGCCGGAAGAAGTAGGACGCGGCCCGGTACCAAGGCCGCCTACCAGAGAAGCCAGGCGCGGAGACTCGCCCCCCCCCCCGTGTCAGCAGATCAGCGATACCTCACTGAGGGAGCGGACGGTGCGGGGGGATCTCGAACATGGAGGCGCCCCTCCCTCGGTGAGCCTCGGATGTGAGAGGTGCTCCGGACGGCCTCGCGGAGAGAAGGGAACATCCGCTGCGGCTGTTGCAGGCAAGCCCCAGTAAGGCACAGTTCGAGTTGCGGTCGCAGAAGGTGAGCCCTGCGTGGCCTGCTTGGGGATAGCAAGAGGGAAGAGCGGCCTCAGCGGTCCCTGCCCTCGACTGCGGCCCGGACCCCAGGCGCAAGGGAACGCAAACGCAAGAGGCCCACGAGCAGCTCCATGGGGCGCGCGATTGCGCGGACCGCGGGAAGGGGACTAGGGGTTTATAAAAAACTATAAGAGACACGGAGACCCGGAGCCCGCCACATTTGTGTCACTCCCCGCGCCCCACATACTCTGGAAAGTGCACTGCCCGAAGTCGGACACAGGCCACAAGCTTGGCACATTGGAAGGAGGAGAGTGATCTCCCCATGCAACAAGGCGCAACCATACTTTGAGAGGCTCCTCACCTCCACGGGAGGCAGACTCAGGTGGAGAGCGGACACATACAGCTGAGCCTCCCCCTTCCTTAACAGGCGAACCTCGGACGGAGTAGCGAACCAGATATCCGGGACTAAGAATCACGGAAAGGACCTGCAGAGGCCAGAGACGGGGAACCACGCAGGAAAGGTCGGACCCCATTGAGCAATTAGCACGAGTAGGGCCAAATGTCAAAATCCAGAGGGAAGCAAGGACAAACACACCCTTCTACCCATTCATCGAAGCAAGATCAAAACCTGGTCTATCTCTGGTGGGGGGACAAAGGAACCCCGGATAAGACAAAAACGTCCAAAGGATCTAAACGCGGCTTGGAAACAAACACCCCCCACAAAGACATGGCCACAAAAGAAGATTTGAAGACGTGGTTTGGGGAGTTTCAGGTACAATTCATGGACTCTATGAACGCGCATCTGGATGCTATGAAGAGCGAATTCAAATCGGTGTTGCAGGAACTAAAAACAGAAGTCACAGGCCTAGGAGAAAGAACAGACACTTTAGAGAAAATCATGCAGAACATGGAAGAAGAGACGCAACAAGTCGCAGAAACACAGGAGCATCTGGCCCACCTAACGCACAACCTGGACATCCAGTGTGAAGATTTGGAAAACAGATCACGAAGATTGAACATCAGGATAAAGAACATGTCGGAGAGGTGGAGGATAAAGATCTCAAAACAGCGGTCCAGCAAATTTTCAAAGATATCCTAGACCTGGAAGCGGGAGAAGAAGTCCTGATAGATCGCATACACAGGGTGGGACCAAAAAGATCGACTTCCCAAACCGATTGCCCGAGAGATGTGCTGGTGGCCCTCACCAGATACACACAAAAGGAGCAGATTTTAAGGAAGGCCAGAACAATGGATTTCATTCGAATAAATTGGGAGGAAATACAGCTGTATCAAGACCTATCATTGACAACGCTTCAGAAGAGAAGAGATATGGCTCAGATAACAAAGGAGCTGACAGCACGCCAAATTAGATATAAGTGGACATTCCCATTTGGCCTGCTGTTTACATGGGAGTGGACGCAGAAAAGAATAACTTCGGGAGAAGAAGGTCAGAGACTCTTGAACCTACAGGACCAGGACGACGACTCCCCACAGGCGAGCGGTTCAGGCCCCTCTCCTAGAAAGACCCACTCGGAATGGAAAACAATCAACAGGAGGGCAAGACAACCTAACAGAAAGAAATAAGGCTCAGGGGAACGTCCAGAATGCGGGAGCAGAAGCAGGACTGTTCCAGGTAATAATGTCGCCACAAAAATCTCGGCATGCAAAAATATCGCCGAAAAATTGCCGTTTTTTGTGGCGACATTATTGCATGGAACATGCGGGAGACACACCCGCAACCCCCAAACTTTTTTTTTTTTTTTTGCCCCTTGCCCCATATATATGGTCACCCATATAATATCGCTGCAACCTTTTCCCGGCGATATTATTTACGGCAATCATATATATGGGGATAATATTACCTGATACCAGCACGACATAGCAGGCAACAAAGGGCAATTAACAGCGGCAGTGGGAACCCAAAAGACCAAGATTCAGGTGCCGGGAGGGAGGGGGTGAGGTTCCGGGGGCCACTGAAGTCATGAGGAAGGGTTTAGGATTCCCTTCAAAGTTATCCCTGAGCACGGTTGAGGGCGTGAAGCACACGGCGACACGCCTCTGTGTCAGTAGTAAATCATGCCATCCTCAGGGCAGTTGGGGTGGGGGGGGGGACACGCTAGTTGGGGATTGTGTGGTTCAATGGGGGGGAAAGGGGAGTTGGGGACAGGGGAAGACCGGGGACAACTCTGAAATTGTAAAAGGGAGGAAGGTACCTATGTTAAGCTACCTCATACAAAAGAAGGGATGGGGATAAAGATCCTGACACAGAATGTAAGGGGCTTAAACTATCCAGTCAAGCGTAAAAAAGTAGCACACTCCATCAAGCAGGGGGCCTTCGACATCGTCATGCTCCAGGAGACACATATAAGAGCCCAAGACAAGCATAAATTTCGCCTTAGGGGGTTCAACCAAATCCTTCAGGCGAATGCTCAAGAGAAAAAGGCTGGGGTGCTCATAGCGGTCAGAGATTCCTTGCATGCGCAGGTTAAGTCCACATGGGGAGACAAACAGGGGAGATGTCTAATAGTGACCATAACAATCGAAGGTAGACCCCTGACACTGGCCACGGTATACGCCCCCAATACCGGTCAGGATGGCTTCCTAAGAGAAGTCCTAGACAAAATAGATCAACAAGCCACAGGGGAGGTTATTTTGGGGGGGGATTTTAATATGGCGTGGGATCCATCCCTAGATAGATCCGGGCCCAGGAAACAGGCTCAGGATGCCCCATCAAAAGATTTCAAGCAGAAAATCACGCACATTGGGCTAGCGGATGCATGGCGCAATGGCAACCCCGAACGGAAAAGCTATACATACTACTCGCATGTACATAATACAGCCTCGAGAATAGATTATCTCTGGGTATCGGTGAGCCTCCTAGGTCAGCTTAAACAGATAGAGATAGAACCCATCACACTCTCGGACCATGCCCCTTTGTGGGCGACCATTAACTGGTCCAAACAATTTCCCAGGCTTTGGAATTGGCGCCTCCCAGAGGATATAATTAGGGATCCAGTGATGGTTCAGATGCTTAGAGAACATATCACAGATTTCTTAACCAACAATGACCTACCGGACACTAACAAAGATACACTATGGGACGCCCTAAAGGCGGTAACAAGGGGACACCTAATAGCACTCAAAGCACAGAAAGAGAAAATGAACCGTCAATGGGAAAAGGAACTAGAGTCACAGATAGGGGCGATACAGGCAGAATTAATCCAGACACCCACTAGGAAAATCATGCGAACATTAAGACATGTTCAGGGGCAACTAGAAGCACTACGCACGAAAAAAGCAGAACGGGCACTTCTAAACACAAAAACATTGGTATTATGTAAAGGCGAACAAAGCCGACAAATTGTTAGCAAGACAACTGAAAGGCACACAGCAGACACGAACAATAAGAGCTTTAAGAGATGAGTCAGGCCAAATTAAGACCCAGACCTCCGAGATAGGACAGATATTTGAAAGATTCTATCAAAAGCTGTATACTATGGATCTCTCAGACAGAGATCTCCAAGAAGCCTTTCTCGCTGGGGTTCAGCTCCCCGTGGTGGAGGAGGAAGATAGGCAAAACTTAGAAAAAGAAATCACAATAGAAGAGGTTAATGCAGCAATACAGTCCCTCCCGAAGAACAAAGCTCTGGGCCCGGATGGGTATACCGCCCTCTTCTATAAAACATACAAAGATATCCTCGCTCCAGTACTCACGTCCCTATATAATACATTCGGGGGAAAGGGAACCGTGACCCAAACCATGAATGAGGCAAAAATGCTGGTGTTTCACAAAAAGGGGAAGGAAGAACAATGCCCCACCGCTTACCGCCCCATAGCTTTAATAAATCTGGACGCAAAATTGTATACTAAGGTTTTAGCAACAAGATTGGCACCACTCCTTCCTAGACTGATCAACCAGGATCAATCAGGATTCGTCCCAAATCGACAGACTCATGATAACCTTCGTAGGGTGCTGCATCTGGTTGAAAAAATAGGCATTAAACAGACCCCAGCAGCATTTGTCGCCCTGGACGCGGAGAAAGCGTTCGACCGTGTGGAATGGTCATTTCTATTCCAGGTCTTACAGAAAATGGGAATGGACAAGGGATACATCAACATGATCCGGGCCAATTACAATTCCCCGTCCATAAGGATAGCGGTGAATGGAGGATTGTCGGACAAGTTATACCCAGAGCGAGGGACAAAACAAGGATGCCCACTTTACCCCCTTCTATACGCTATATACCTGGAACCCTTATTGGTGAAAATTAGGGATCTACCAGAGGTAAAGGGCATAGAAATGGCAGGACTGGAGCACAAAGTGGTGGCATATGCAGATAATATGCTAGTGGCACCAGGGTTATCCGTCCCGCATTTAATCGAAGCTATAGACAGGTTTTGTGAGATTTCGGGGCTAAAAATAAACAGGCATAAATCGGAGATACTGATCCTGGCTGGCAACAAAGAAGAAATCCAAGCAATTGCCACGGATTGTCAACTCAAGGTAGCGAACACCGGTATCAAATACCTGGGTGTTACTCTCACTGGGAAAATTGACGAATTGTATGCTCACAATTACCCCATAATCTTGGAAAACATTAAAAAGGAATTACTAAAATGGAACCCATTAGCGATCTCCTGGTGGAGTAGAATCACGGCGGTTAAAATGTCGATACTTCCCAAGCTAATGTACATATTTCAGGCCCTCCCGATAAGACCCCCCGGGCTTTCTTTAGAACACTTAGGAAGGTGGTTTCAAAATACGTCTGGCAGAACAAAACCCCTCGAATCTCAAATGCGACTCTGACAGCACACAGACGGGAAGGGGGGTGCGCCATGCCACATTTCAAGAAATACTACGAAGCCGCCCAACTCTGGGTATTGAGGGAATGGATCCCAGAGCAGGTGGGGAAAATTTGGGAGATGCAGGATAGGGCAGTGGCAACGACATCCACCAGGCATATGCTATGGATTAATAGTCGATTTCGACACGACAATACGCATATAAGTGGGATACTGAAGACAACACTGGGGGTGTGGGATGCAGCCACCAAAAAAGAAACTCTGACTAAAGATCCCACCCCGTTTATGCCAATGTTTGGCAATCCAGAGTTCCCACCAGGAATGGAAAAGGGAGCCTTCAGAAAATGGGAAGAGGCGGGGTGCAAAATGGTGGGTGATATGCAAATGGGCCAACAGATAAGGTCATTTGCAGACTGTACAGCACTATTGAATCTAACACCAAAGGACCGATTTAAATATGAACAACTCTGCCACTGGCAGAGAACTCCCTGGATAAAAGAAGCGGCGTCCAAAGACCTGACCCACTTTGAAACGTACATTATGTTGCATACAGGCACCCTCAAATTTGTCTCCAACACATATAAATACATAAATGCACAACCGGAACCAACCACATGGCAATACATGAAAAGGTGGGAGAAAACCCTGGGCTACACACTTCCCAGAGATAGATGGGAGTATGTTTGGCGCCTGATGCCAAAACTGACGAGAGCCATCCAAACCAGAGAAATGTGGGTGAAAATAATGTTTCAATGACACTATGCCCCAGAGAGACTGCACACGATGTATCCCAACGTCCCGAACAAATGCTGGAGAGATTGCGGTGGACAAGGGGACTGGCGACATATTTGGTGGGACTGCCCAAAACTAAGTTCCCATTGGGGGGAGATCAAGGCCCAAATGTATAAAATGTTCCCGGGGACAGAGCACCTAGGTGTCGATGTATAGCTAGGGGGCCTATGGGATCCCAAGGATAAAACTCTCAACAACTCGCAGAAGAGGAACTTTATGGGCCTGCTGATAGGGGCCTGGCTGGAACTTGCACATAACTGGAAACAAATATCCCCACCGGTAGCAGTAGACTGGACGCAAAGGGTGTGGATGCATTTGGCCATGGAATTGTTAACATACAACATCCAAGGAGAACACGGGAGGTTTAGAAATGATTGGGGACAAGTGATAGAGTCTCTCCAATCGGACTATAAAGAACAATGGTGCCCGCACAAGATAAGGATATTGGACATATTTACGTAAAGGGGAATTGCACTTCAGAGAGAAGATTTACATGGACGGAGATTTACCCGGTCGGGGGGGGGGAGCTTATTATTGTTATATCTGTGGTTGAAACTTAATTATGTACAGATCTATGAAAATAATAAAAATACGTTTAAAAAAAAAAAGTTTAGGTCCTGAAGAAGATGATCTTATCTACACAGATCATTGAAACCGGTCGACTCTGAAAGGCATGAGCTAGTTCATGCAGAAGATAATGTTCATCATAAAAAGATTTGGACATCTCCACAAAACTATGTTGTTTTAAATTAGAGAGCCACATTAGCCTCTAGTTATTTGACTTTGCTCTCTGTGGAGAGTAGGTTTTTATGCCACTAACAATATATAGGTCTATAGTGGTGGGGATTGCCTCCATTTAATGGTGATTAAACACATATGGAAATCCAGATGAGAGGACAGCCCATTATCACTAAGATCGAGATGGAAGTGGTATACACTCTGTCATTGTAAAATCACGGTCAAGACCATATAGTTTGTTTTTTATTAAAACCCACACTTGTATGAAAGAAGGCTAGATATGGAGACTTTCTCTACTATCCCTGTTAGATAGGCGATACACCATCCGCAGCCCAGGGAGAGATCGTATGTAGACAGGGACAGGGGGTTCTTCTACATAGGGACAGCCCGTATCTGTTTGTGAGATCCATGAGATATAGATAGAATGAGATACTTTTTCTAAAGACGTATTCCGGACACCATTGTATAGTGTTACCCGGAATTATATGTTAGTCATAAGAATGTCTCTGGTGGTCCACAGCGTGGGAAACATCCGCTGTGGACCAACAACCAACATCCATCCACTGGCCCCACTCATTGTCTGGATATGGGAAATGGCGGTAAGATGGCTGACGCCATCCTCACTTCGCTGAATGGCACTCAACATGCTCCGTGACTGGAGCAACCCGATTGGTCTACATGCAGCACAAATCATCAGGTTTCACTTCGCCGGCAGGTGGAGCCGTACTCCTCCAAAGGACATTGCCTAAGGCCAAAGGAGCTTGTCTCCACCGGGCAAGCAGGTAACCTCTCTTCGTTTTTCTTAACCTAATCGTTCTTTACCTGCGCAGCTGATGTAGCCCCCAGTCCATGCTGGGTGTGGCTTTACAACTTGTGCTACCTTCCACGGTGCTTTTTTGACTTTTACCCTTGTAGAATTTGAAGCATTGAGTACTCTTGAGCACTGGCGCATTAGTCACCATTTGTTGCTGTTCGGCCTGCTGGTTTGATCTTGCACGCCGTTCGTACACTGAATTGTACCGCGTATGAGTGGCTTGCCTCTCAAATCTCCAATGCCCCACCCTCTCCTACCTCTTTTGAATTCACCATATCTTCTATTGCTCTGCCTCACTCAGTTCACATCATCACCATCTATCATCCTCCTGGTCCCACTGGACCATTCGTTGATGATCTTGGGCAAATACCTGGTCCTCTTTCCACTAAACATCACCTCATTCTCGTAGGTGACTTTAACCTTCCCTCTCCAACCACTTTTCAGAAATCTGAACTTCAGTCTTTTCTTAGTGCCCATGCTCTCCACTCTATCCATAACCTACCTATCGACACAGGGGCTAACTCTTTGAGTCTCTTATTCATCTCCACCTCTCACTCAGCCATTAATACTACTAACTGTTAAGTCAGATTTTTCATTTTATGCCAAAGCTCCTTCACCTTTGAGACCCCAGCACTTTTTAATTGGACTTGTGGATTTCTTCCCTGTGTTCTGAGGTCAGTTGGAATTATATCCCCCACTCACCCTTTCTTTTACTTTGGCTATGGGAGTCATTTTTGTGTCTCTCCATACTTTATTTTTGGAGTTATGTTTTCCTCCAGCTTTCATAGGTATCTTTTGCTAAACACAACACTCTCTGTGCAGTGTGAGTGGGATCCCCTTGGGGTTCCCTTTGTATTTTCTTTTATATTCTTTGTGTGAACTGCTGTTCTCAGTGAACATTTCTCTTACAGTAACAAGAATACCTGAATGGCTGGTGGCAGCGGACGTGTTCTACCAACATTCTTTACGCACAGCCCTGGTAATGCACAGAAGGGTCATCATTTACCCAACATGGTGGCCGTATTCTCATTTCTTGTGTGCTTGTTCTTTCTTAGTCCTTCTTATGCCATGCTGGGTGGGGGAGGTCCTGGTTTAACTTTTGTCTTTGGCAGGAATCTTTTGGGATTCCCGACAAGGCTCCAGAGTGTCTGTGAAAACAGGAAACAAGGGAGGAGTCTGAAACTCTGCAGTCCTTTGTCTTCTGGCATGCCTGCCTGGAACCAGGCCTAATACTAGAACGCATGAAGGGAGCTTTCTACGAAGTCCCTGAACCCTTTTACACACAATAACTGTTACTTAACTGATACAGAGGAATTCCACAGGAACCCTTGCCTTTTCTACAGCGTGTGCCTGCCTTTTTGACCACCAATCTGACCCTGAAAGAGACTCAGAACTAGATATGGAAGGACTCCTAAAGCCTAGGCTGTGTGAAAAGATTGTTAAGTAACTTACTTTGTTTTGGTGTTGTTTCTGTCATAAGGATCTGAACCAAGGCAACTTCCAAGTTCTTACTTACCTTTGAATTGCATATTGCCATTCTAGAAAGTATTACAAAGTTTACTACAAGGTGGGTTTTACTTACCCTTTTATACTGTGGTTTACTTGCTACAAGTATTGTATTGGTTTTACATTGTGTTTGCTATTCGTGATAGTACTTACCTTTCTGAAGATTTATCCATATGTGTGTATATATAATAAACTAGTATTCTTATATAACTTGAGTGTATAAGCGTTTCTTTGGACCATATGTATGCTATATGTTCTTTGTACCTTCCTACAGCCCTCTCTCCCTTCTAAGATAAGCCTGGCTGCTCTGCCATTGCTACTTACCTTGAGGGTTACAGACTTATACTAGAGGTTGGATCTCTGTTTTGCCAAGTAGAGGGCCTCATCATGAGGTCAGCGGTAACCCGCCTGTGCGACGGCAGGTTGCCGCCTACCTTGTAACACCATTTCTGGCACCTAGCTTCCAGGTGCGAGAAGTTAGGTGCCGGAAAATGTTAGTCCCCATGAGTTCACGGAAGCACCAGCACTGTGCAGGTGCTTCCGTGGTGCTAACCTGTTAGCAGGTGCTAACCGTGGTGCTAACCTGTTAGCAGGTGCTTCTGTGATGAGTCTGTCTACTGGGGCTGCTTCACCCACCAGGGTCAGACCGGCACCCTTGTTTCCGGACCGCCACACTCATAATGAGGCCCAGAGAGTCTTATAAAGTCCATTGGGTGGACTATAGAAACAATTCCATAACACTGTGACACCATCCATATCTGATCACTCAGTTGTTTTCAACACCATCACTTGTCAACCCTGAGACCTTTCCTCACCACTTGCTTCACCTCTTACTAAAAGGAAATGTAAACCTCTGCCATTCCCCCCTTTCTCCCCGACCTACAGCTGATGCCTCTTCCATCAACAATGCCTTCTCCAGCTACCAATCGCTACTATATGACTCATTCTCCTCTAATTTGTCACTTCTTACTTTCACCCCTAAGCCTCAGCATCCTCAACCATGGATCACCCCATTCATACGCTCTCTCCACACAGACATGCATCGGCTGCTGCGAAAATGGAAGCGTACCCACTCGCATGAGAACTTGTAAGTCTACTTTTCTGCCCTGAACTCTCTCAAGTCCACTCTTGATACAGCGAAAGGGCATTCTACCTAACCCTCATTGACTCTCACTGCAACCATCCTCGCCGGCTACAGGGCACCCTAAACTCACTCCTCACACCTACTAAGACTATGGCTATCAACTCCACTCTCACTGCTAATAGCTTAGCTGAATACTTCACTGCAAACATGTCCAAAATTAGAGACTCTCTCCTGACCTTCATCACACTCCCTCCTCCTACATTTTACACTCCGCCCACTCTACCATCATCCTCTGCCTCTATCTCCCACTTTAGTCACACTAATATTGATAAAGTGTTATCTCTACTGATTCATTCTAATCCCTCTTGTGCCCCATCAGATCCTCTTGCTCCTCAGCTATTCAAGCCTATTGCCCCTTTAGTGGCCTATCACCGCACTGAACTCTTCAACCTATCCTCCGAATCTGCTTGCTTTCCCTCTATTTTTAAAACAATCACGTTCCTCCCTCTCCTAAAAAAGAAATGGGCTGACCCGAACCTACAAGCTAGCTTTCGCCCTGTGTCTCTACTTCCACACTACTCTAAAGTTCTCGAAAGGGTTGTGTTCAACAGTCTTGCCAATTTCTTAGACATTCACAACCTTTGAGACCCCGTACAAGCAGGTTTCCACTCCTGTCACTCTACGGAAACTGCTCTCATGAATATACCCAACATCATCGCCTCTGCTAAAGCACTCCAACCTATGCTCTATCCTAATTCTCCTTAACCTGTCTGCTGCCTTTGACACTGTCGATCACTCTGATCTCCTTAATACTCTCCTTCTTCTTGGGATTTGCAGTCAAGCCCTTGCCTGGAGTGAATCCTACCTTGCACCTTGCCAATTCTGTCTCCTGGAGCCACAACAACTCTCAACTCACTCCTCTAACTGTTGGTGTTCTACAAGGCTCTGTCTTGGGTCCTCTCCTCTTTACACTCTGCACCTCTGCTCTTTGGACTAATCTCCTCCTTTGGGTTCTCGTACCAACTCTTTACAAATAACACCCAAATCTACTTCTCTTTTCCTGAACTCTCCTTTGATCTCTCTATCAAAATGTCCTACTGTCTCTCTGCCATTAAATATTGGATGGCTATGCACTCTCTGATGTTAAACTTTACGAAAACAGGGGTTCTCTTCTTCCCTGCCAAAGGGTCTCTCTCATCTCTTCCTATCCAGTTCCCACCGGACACTCTCCCTGACTCTTCTTCAGCTAGAAACCTCGGTGTCATCTATGACCCTTCTCACACCTTCCCTACTTTCATCTCCAAGACTGGAGCAGCAGCTTGCCTCAACCTCCTAAATATAAGGACAAATCATGCCCTCCTCCCTTTCAACACTGCAAAGCATCTCTTAGCCACGCTTGTCTTCTCTAAACTGGCTACTGTGCCAGCATCCTCATTGGTCTCCCAAACTATGCTTTCTGTTCTCTTGACAAGATCATTAACTTCGCAACCAGACTCTCTTTGAACTCCCTTACTTCACACCTAATTACTCGTACAGTCACCAGGCTGGATGGCTGACGGTGCAAAACAGGGCCAGATTTAAATGTCTTCACCTGATTCACAAATCTATTCATGGTAAGGCACCACTGTATCTATCCTCCTCTATCCAACTCTACAAGCCTTCTTGTAATCTTTGCTTTGCCATCCAGACTACCCTTGTGGCTCCTCGCGCTCCCTGTGTTTCCTCTCGCTTCTGCTCCTTCTCTCTTCTTGCTCCACTTGCGTGGAATTTTCTTCCCCGGACATCTGAGAAACAGCCCACACAGATTTGTTAAAAAACAAACTAAAACCCTACCTCCTCTCACCTGAGTTACCCTCTTAACCTACCTCTCATTAGCCTGCTAACTAACATTTTTCCCTCACCTCTAACCTGCCTCTGTCCCTCACTTCCTCTGCCTCCACTCTAGCACTTCACCCATCATGGTCACATACCGAGCAGAGCTGGCCATACTGCCTACCTGCACTTAAAAATGTCCAATGTTGGTTGTCCTTAATCTATGCATATCCACTTATGTATTGTCCCTTGTGACTGTTCCATTTACTCCTCTCCATAACCTGGTCAGAATGTCCCTCAAACTCACCCATTGTAAGAAGCTCACTGCTTTACAACAAATCTGATTTCTTATCTATTTTCTGTTCTTTTTTTGATCAAAAGAGTATTGTTCCTTCTGTATATAAATAAGAGATGAATGCAGTCAACAACATACAATCAGCCCTTATTCTACTGGACGTATCAACAGCCTTCGATACCACCAGCCACACAACCCTAATCAAAAAACTTCAGGAATCTGGTATTCACCACTCTGCACTCCATTGGTTAAAATCCTTCCTCACAAACAGAACTGAAACAACCTTCTAATCCCCCTTCACCTGAACACGCACCAAATGTGGTGTCCCGCAAGGATCAAGCCTCTCCCGACACTTCTTTAAGGCATGCATGACCCCGCTCATGAAACTAATAAAAATCATGAAATAACATGCTACAACTATGCAGATAACACACAACTAATTTGTATTCATATTTTGAATTTTGTTTATTTATAAAGCGCACCGGGCCCAAAGGCATCTTCAAGAGGACTTCCAACACTGATGCCTCAATGGGATAAACCTCTGGATGACCAACAATAACTTTAAACGGAGTACAAACAAAACTGAAATACTGATCACCCCACAGAACAACAATAAACCATTGATTTCACGCCCTTGACCGGCAAGAATGTAAATAAGACCGGAACTATCAACAGTAATGAAAAACCTAGTAATACGTATGGACAGGGGACTTAAACTAGAACCACAGATCAACTGAATTGTATGAAAATGCTTTTACCAGTTATGTGCAGACAGGTGCATCCTTACATGGCTAAGCTTCCTACACTGAACCCTCACCATAATCTCAGTGATGCTGTCAAGAATAGATTACGAAAAACAGCCGATAACTAGGAATGCCCCATTGCCTCACCAAGAAGCTACAGCGCACCCAAAACACTAAGGATAAACTGGAGAGAACACATCATCCCAGCCTTGAAAAGCCTACAATGGTTACTAGTAAAGAAAAAAATACACTTCAAAGCACTCAATATAGCTCACAGGGCACTGTGTGGGCAAGGAGCAGAATTTCTTAATTCACACATTACTGAGAAGAACTTTGAGATACAGCAGCAACGTACTAATATAATCAAGACACTATGAGAAAAACAACCACAATCAAGGCCACTACTAAACATATCAACAACCTCTTAATAAAACTCATCGAAACTAGCATGAGGACCAAAACACATCTCTTAAGAAACAGCACAAGAAACCTACAGAAATAAGTAACATTGATAAACAGAGCTAACCTTCCGAAGCTATCACACTATTCATCCTTAATAACACCCACCCACACACACACACACCAGAAAACACAAGTCTTTGTATGAAGAAGGAAGATACGAATAGAAACCCACTGGGAATACACCATAGAACACATACATGCCAGGAAGATCTGCCTAACAATCTCACTTTTCGAACACCTTACTCAACACACACTCACTAACTCGCCGTCGTGAAAATACAGCAAAAGAAATATTTCAGCCCATCATAAGTCAGTCAAAACTCTAAGCCTTTCAAACCAACTGCTAGAACCGACCGCCAACCCACAGATTCCCCCCACAATCCCAAGGTCTCCCATAGGGTAGCACAGACCTAAATGGAAAACACCACAAACCACCTATAGAACACACCTGCACTGATGCCAGTTGCTTCTAACTCCACTTGCTCCAACAGTTGAGCACAATGCCTTGTATTTTCATGCTAACCCCCAATTCATCCCCATACCACCTTCTTTCTATAGATCCATCAGAGTCCCTGGAGACTATGAAAATAGCAGCGGTGCACAGTAAAAATCCAAATAACATAACATATGTAATATACCCTTTGCTGTGAATGAGGCATGATGTATATGATGTGACATGATGTATGTGATGTGTGTGTAATGATGTATATGGGATGTCATAAGTCATATATGGGATGTCATATGTGTTACATTTGCCATATGTGCCATATGTGACATGAAATATTTAAAGTGAAGTGATGAATATGATGGTACATATGTGATGCAACAGTGCGATATGTGTGATGTGTGTTGTGGTGTATGTGATGAATGTGGTGTGACATACGTGATGATTTTGACATGAACTATGTGATTTATGTGATGTGACATATGACATATGTGATATGACAGATCTGAAATATCTGAAATGATGTATGTGATTTTACACATCTTACATGACGTTTTGTGACATGAATTGACATATGCAATGTAACCTATGTAATGTAATATAATGTAAAGAGTTCTTGTACATCCCCCTTGTGCCATGTCTGTTGGTCTCATTACACATGGCTCTGTAAGAAAAGGTGGATCCAGGGTTTTTAGTGGCATAGCTGGAGAGGCAAATGTGAAACCTGTGGTGTTGATGAATGCAGGTCAGAAATACTCATGCCCCTGAATGCAATTCTGCTTCTTGTGCATACAGCAGGGAGGATTTGGGAGTATGTCAACTGAAGAGGAGAGCACAAACTCTGATAGACTACATTGCTTTGTTTCTGGTTAGCTGATAATGTGGGTATGTGCTATAGGGATAGAGAGGAGCACTTGGACATAGCTCGTTAATGTGCGAGTAATAACTGCAGGGCTTGTGGTGTGTTTGGAAAATGTATTTGTGTGTGTAGTAGGGTGGTAGGAGATTTTAGTAGGAAGTCAGTGGGTGGTGAAAGTGTGGTAGACAGATCAGCGGTACACCTAGTGAGAGAAAGGTGGACAGTGAGCACCAGCTGGTAACGTTGTAGTAAGTGCCCTCCCAATTGAGATTATGACTGCTTGTTTGTTAGAGAGTTCTTTGCAGCAGACTGTGTGGGTTGGATCAGCCCCAGTGAGTCAGTTTACCCGTAGTTTTTGTTGGCACATAATGTCTGGATTCTTCCTATCCTTAAGGGCATTTTTTGTTGGATGAACTTTCTATAAGTAAGTGAATAATCAGTTTAGGTATTGATGTGAGTTTAGTGCTGGGTAAGTTGAATAACCTGTTTTTTAGCTGTTTTCTGAATCTTAAGTGGTTTTCGGTTCAGAGATGTTTGGGGAGAGAATTCCAAAGTTTGGTTGCTAGGGCAGAAAAGAACGATCCCCCGTGCAGTTTACATTTGAAACTTGGCGATGTCACTAGTGATTCATTGCTGGAACAGAGTGTTCTTGGTGGTGTGTAGTGTAAGAATTTATTTGTGTTGAATTCATGGAATCTGTGCTATGGGCGTCACGGTGTGCGATGCAGAGCATTTTTAAGCGAATCCTCATTTTTACTGGTAGGCACTGGAGATTGCGCAATGCTGGGTTGTTGTGCTCAAACCTTTTCAGCCTCAGGAGTAACCTGGCTGCTGCTTTTTGCACTGTGTAATCCGGTGAGCAAGAAAGAAGATTTTGATGACAACACATAACAGTGTTCATTTAACTTATGAAAAATAACTCCTCTCCTGATCCTAGTGCTAGAAGGAACTTCCCTATCTTTTAAACTTAAAGTTCATCAGGATGTCGCCTACAAATAATCAGCCCAAACATATATTATCTAGCATGGCCCTACCACTAGAGAAAACAAAGGAACAAAATCAAAAGGGAGCAGCAGTTAGATTCGGTTTGCTCTGACAACTGGCTTCTTTCCCCCAAACAAATGTCTATATCCAACTTGACTCTTCTTTGACTTCTGTACATGGACCACCGGGCCACAGCCTTGTTCAGCAAAAGTCTGATGAGATGGAGGAGATAGTTCTCCTGCCTTCAATGGCGTTGCCCCCCTACGCAATCCTTATAGAACAAAATAATGGTTTCTTAGTTTCAACAGTCACAAAGAGGGGTGTGGCTTGGCACCGAGGAAGATGGCCGCCTAGACGCACAGCTCGGCCCAGCAACCTTATACCCTACCTGTAATGCACTATTCTTTAATAGAAAATCTGCTTTTTTCGCACTCCATTGAGGACTTGTTGGGCCCTGCCTGTTTCTCCATTCCGAACAGTGTTCTTGCAGCCGGTGCTGGTACTTCCACGTCACCTGGAACCCACTGCGGCTGTCCTCTCTGTGTCAATTTGCTTCTCGTATGGAGACAGGCAGGATTGGGCCTGCTCAGGCATCTTCGCTCACAATTCAGCGCCACCTCATGGCCACTTAATACAACTGCTGAAAGCAAAGACAAGTAAAGAATTGCCTATAAAGGAAAAGACACAACATTCAGCTAACTTTTTATTTCCATTTTTATCAACCTCTGCATATTAAGTCTAACCTGATGCCTCCTTCGGGATATTGCTATTATTCGCTCTCTTCATAACAATTCCTCAGCATGGCCTTAGGGAAAAATAGCCACAAATCTTTAACAGTGTCTAAGGAATTACAGTCCCCTTCGGCCACACTTACAAAGACTTAAACGCGATTTGCCTCCGCCGCTACCCGCCATCAACCCTGCCATTGAAGCTATTCTACAAGAGATTAGATCACTCAAACCTTTTATTGAAACTACCAACCAAAAATTAAAGCAGCTTGCTGAGGGTGCAGCGTCTTTGAAAACAGAAGGAGTGAAATGGAAAGTAGAATAAGCTCTGCTGAAGATGTCTCACCAAGAGTTATGCAGTTGGAAAAAGCGGTTAAAGACCTCCAAAAACACAAATAGGAGCTAGAGAACAGAAGTCGGCGCAATAACCTATGCATCTCAGGCTTACCGGAGGGCTGTGAGGGAAATTATTCCATACTCTTCTTGCAAAACATGCTTTCAGCCTTGCTCCATATTCCTAAGGAAATCTCCCTTAAAATTCAATGCGCTCATCCCATTGGCCCCATGAGAACCTCCCAAATGTCGCAATCTCTTCTACTTACTCAACTGTTGCTCATCATCTCCAAAGCTAAAGAAGAATAACCTTGTTTGGCAGGGCTGCAGAATTCATATTTCCCAAGATGTAGCAAAGAAGACCGCCCAACGTAGAAAGGAATTTCTTTCTTATTGTGCTGCCATGAAACAACTTAACGTCAGATTTGGCTTGCATCATCCATGTGCTTTTGAGGTGACATATGAAGGACAAACATTGATCTTTGATCCTGCTGATCTTAAAACTTGTATTTGCTCCCTCAAGACTGATAATATGGATACGTCGCTCTCCTCCAGCTCTGTTGCTTCAGGCTCCTGACTCTTTTCCTCATATATGAGCATACCTCACTCACTCAGCACGCTACAGTCTTAAATATTAGGTAAAAATGATGGTCCGGGGGCCATTTTGGTACCCCTCTTTCTCCCGAGTTGGTTCTATCTTCCTTTTTCAGCCTGGCTGGTGTCATCTGCTCCTACTTCTTTCTCCCTTTTTTCTCCTAGCTTTAGCTTGACCCTCTTCGTTTTTCAATTATTCAATGTTCTTCCATACTATGTGCTATCACTTTCTATGTCTCCACTTTTTAGTCAGTAGAATCTGGTCATGCTTCCCCTTCCCTCCCTTCTCACCCACTGTTCCATCCCCTCATATTCCCCCTTGGTCTCATGGGCACGTTTTACGCATCAATATGTTCTTACGAATTGTGATTGACTTTCTGAATAAGCTTGCAGTATTATATGACACATACCTTCTCAGGTATCTTTATACTGTTTATATCTGTTTTACCTTACAGGTACAATGGTTTTTAAATGTGTAACCTGGAACATTAAGGGTTGTAACAGCCCTATCAAAAGGTATAAAGTGATTTCACATCTCAAAACGCTGTATCCGTCAGTGGCCTGTTTTCAAGAAACCCATCTCTCTCTCACAGAAGCCATGAAACTAAAATCCCTCTGGGTCAAGGATGTCATAGCCACTCCGGCTGCTGGTAAATAAAATGGGGTAGCCATATTAATCAGTAAAAAGATATCATACAAGATCCTTAGCCAAGATGTGGATACTAATGGGAGATGGGCCTTGGTCCAACTGATTATGGTTTCTGACATTGTAACTATAATATATGGCCCTACATTACCTGACCCTGAATTCTGGAATTCCATTAAACAAATTATTCCTAAATCACATTCTTTGAATTTAATCCTTTGTGGCGATTCCAACCATGTCTTAAATCCTTTTCTGGACAGGAAATCCAGGTGTCTTTTCAAAGGTTCCAAGTCCTACAAAGCTTTTACCCATTGCCTGAAAAAAGCGGGGCTCCTCGACACCTGGAGACTCACCCATCCAATGGACTTGGAATACACGTTCCATTGTCATCCCCATAACACTCTCTCTCTCCTGTCTTGATTATATCTTCACAACTAAATCCCTCACTAGCACTATTCTCGACTCTACCGTTTCAAATATCATAAATTCAGATCATGCCCCTGTCATTACCACCTTCGATCTTGTCACAACTGAACTTAAGGGAGGAGGATTTCAATCCCCTCTCCCGAACCACAGAAGCCGAATGGATCGACCCCTCCCACAGTGGTTGGCACGGGCGCCTGGATGTTCGAATTACAGGTAGCCACGTGGCAGCCAATGGGGGGAAGAAGGAGTTAGGGAAAGGGGATGGACAAATAAAAGGAAGGAAGAGAAGACAACAAGACATAAACAGCAAAAGACCCCTACAATTCCTGACTAGATAGCGTAATACTCCTGCAACCTGACCTGACTCTATCTTCAGTAATTAGTAGAACATAACATAACCTTCATACCATACATAACTCATTATACATGACCTCCTGTATGTTAGCAATCATGACGTAAAGCCACAATACACAGATCGTGAGCAAACATGGATTAACATAACATACTGCACATAGAAAGGCGCTTTTCTCCATGTGGAAAAGCCAAATAACTGGAAATGCGGATTAGTAGGGATGTTAGCACTCATGACTTAAAGCCACAATACACAGATCGTGAGCAGAGAACATTGAGACATACACATGCCTCACAAACATGGATTAACATAACACACTACACATAGAAAGGCGCTTTTGTAGAAAAGCCAAATAACTGGAAATGCAGATTAGTAGGGTTGTTTTTTCCCTGGTATTTAGAACGTGAAGAAAATGCGTTTATCTTGCCCAAAACCTCGTTATCACATTAGACCAATGATTTATGAGAGTTCCCTTAACTCATGGTCCAGACGTTTTCCTTGTTACGTCCGGACATAAATGCTTGCAGCATCTGTTTCACTCCATATCACCGCCGCAACCCGGCAAAACAAACAAACACTTAACTGATGGTCCGGGAGCCTCCTGCGGCTGACCCGGACCTGTAGCACTGGAGCAGGTTAAGGAGTGTGCACCGCCGCAACCCGGGGAATAAAGATGCCTGGAGGCATAGCCGGCATGACTCCTTCACGCCGCCCGCTTACACCTCTAGTGTTGCTGCTTCGCTCCTGCCGCCGCCGCCGCCCGTGCTCTCCAACATTAATGAACAGCAACTGAGCACGGGCGGGCGGCCGTTAAGAGCCCAATCCCTAATTGCAAAGTGCCGGCAGCTGGGTACCGGCAGGCCCAAGGAACTACACATTCCACATTCCTGCTGGGAATTGTAGTTTTTAGATATGCCGTACCTGCTTCCTCCTTCACCACATGCCCTTATTCCTGACATTACCTCCCCTTCCAGGGCTCTTCCCAGGACCTGCTTTTTCCGGATATTTTGCATGAAACATTCTTACCAGACGAGGTGCATGAACTGCACTAGCAGGTTCCCAGGAGCAGTCTTCCAGTCCATATCCAGCCCACCGGATCAGATACCACAACACTTGTCTCCTCCTTTTTGAGTCCAAAATCTGCTTTACTTCATATTCCACATGACCCTCTTTGTGGATGGCTGGAGGTCTCTGCACGCGTGTTCCAGGCGCTGCGGGTTTAAGCAGACATACATGGAATACCGGGTGGATTCTCAGAGACTTAGGCAAACACAATTTCACAGCAACTTCTGACACGGTTTTTACTATTTCATAGGGTCCAATAAATTTAGGAGCACATTTTCGAGATCCTATTAGAGGCAAATTGCGTGTGGATAGCCACACCTTATCCTGCACCTTGTACTGAGGAGCCTCCCATCTCTTTTTGTCTGCATACATCTTATATTGAGTTTTTGCATATTCAAGATTATCTCGCGCCTTCTGTCTGATGGTTTGAAGCAATTGTTTTTTGTTTTGGAGTATTGGAAAGTTTTCAACATTTGGTAGCTGCTCCGGCAACATTTCCTGTACCTGCCCAAACAAGCACTCATTGGGAGCCATTCCCAGGGAAGCATGTTCAGCATTATTATAGGTGAATTCAGCTAACCATAATGCTTGAACCCACAACTCCATTCCTTCATGTAAATAACAGTGCAAGTATTGCTCCAGCGTCTGGTTAACTCTTTCAGTTTGTCCATCGGTCTGGGGATGATAACTAGTGGACAGGGCACAATTGATTCCTAACATCTGACAGAAGGCGCGCCAAAAACCTTGATGTAAACTGCGGTCCCCTATCAGACACAATAGTAAGTGGTAGTCCATGAAGGCGAACCACATGCTGCAAAAACAATTCTGCCAATTCCCCTGCTCCTGGAATGCCTCTACAAGGCACAAAGAGAGCCTGTTTAGATAAGTAATCCACTATCACCCATATCGTATCATACTGATCATCCGGTGGTAAGTCTGTGATAAAGTCCATTGATATGTGTGTCCATATTTTGGTGGGAGTGGGCAATGGTTTAAGTAAACCTGACTTCTTGGTGTCATCAGCTTTACTTCGTACGCATGTTTCACATTCCTGCACGTACCTGGTTACTTCCTGTCTCAAATTGGGCCACCAAAAGTATCTTTCCACTAGAGTCTGTGTCTTTTTACTCCCTGAATGTCCAGCCAAAGGGGAATTATGGCACCAATGCATAGCCTTCGTTTGGAGTTCCAAAGTAGGAAAATATAATCTTCCATCATAATAAGGGAGATTCTCTTTAAATGTTTCCAAAGGGTTATTCACTCCCCAACTCTGATTCTTTTGATTCCTCATTGCCTGTTTCACCTGCTTCATCAACTTAGAGACTATGGCCCCTACAACCCTCTCTGCCGGAATTATAGATTTTGTTTCAGATACCATGTTGTCCATGTTTTGTTGGCGTGATAAGGCATCTGCCTTTCTATTTCTTTTTCCCGGGCGGAAGGTCACCACAAAATTAAACTCGTTGAAGAATTGAAACCACCGTAGTTGTCTAGGACTCAATGTGTGAGCCGTCTTAAAGTACTGTAGGTTTTTATGGTCTGTCACTACCAACACCTGATGTTTAGCCCCAAGTAAATAATGTCTCCATTCCAAGAAGGCTGCCCTGATAGCTAACAATTCTTTATCAGTGATGGAATAATTTTGTTCACTTGGAGTGAATAGTAGACTACTGGATGGCAACTTCCTTCTGGATCCTTCTGAGATAAGACCGCCCCTATGGCCAGATTGGACGCATCAGTTTCTACTTGAACCATCCTATCCAAATCTGGATGTCGTAATACTGGAGCTGAGGTAAATGCCATTTTTAATTCTTGACAAGCTTTTTCCGCCCCCACATCCCAACAAAAACTTGTTGCCTTTCTTAATAATCTTGTTATAGGTGCCACAATCTGAGAAAAATTAGTAATGAATCGTCTATAGAAATTGGCAAAACCCAAAAAAGATTGAATATCTTTAACACACTGGGGTTTGGGCCAATCCAGGACTGCTTGCACCTTGCTTTTGTCCATAATTATCCCTTCTGGGGTCAATATGAAGCCCAAAAACTCCACTCTTTTCACATGAAAGGCACATTTTTCCAATTTCACATATAACTGATGTTCTTGTAATTTCTTTAACACTGCCCTTACATGGCTCACATGCTGTTCTTGTGAATTGGAATAAATTAGAATGTCATCAATATATACAATAACAAAGATGTCCAAAAACTCACTCAAAACCTCCTGCATAAAAAATTGAAATGCCGCAGGAGCATTACATAAACCAAAAGGCATAACGAAATATTCAAATAATCCAAACATAGTTCTAAATGCAGTTTTCCACTCATCACCTTCCTTGACACGAATCAAATGATAAGCTCCCCGTAAATCAAGATTTGTGTACACCACTGCGGTTTTCATTTGATCCAGCAGTCCAGGAATTAAAGGGAGTGGATATCTGTTTTTTACTGTCACCTTGCTCAATGCACGATAATCAATACATGTCCTCAACGTACCTTCTTTTTTAGGCACAAAAAACAATGGGGATGAGACTGGTGATGTGGAATGTCGAATGAATCCTTTCTTTAACATATCATCCAAATACTCTCTCAGATGTTGGTATTCAGTTTCCGTTAATGCATAGATTCTGCTACATGGCAGTTTAGCCCCAGGTTCTAACTCTATAACACAGTCATATGGTCTATGGGGAGGCAATTGTTCCGCTCCTCCTTTGTCAAACACATTTACAAAGTCGTGATATTGAGCCGGAACCTGTAACCCCACAGCCCCCACCACTTGCACTGCCCGTGGCTGATCTGCCAAAAACAATGCAGGGCTCACCTCCTCCTCAATGTGACCAATGCATTCTGGATTCTCAAAAAAAATCTCTCTAGCTACCCAATCAATTCTTGGATTATGCTGAGTCAACCAAGGAATTCCTAAAATAAGACCGAATTGGGGAGCTGCGATTAGATCCAGTACAATGTCCTCCACATGTCCAGACTGACACCTCATTTCTATGGGTTAAGTTTGCTGACAAATGGGTCCTGAAATTAAAGGCGACCCATCCACCGACTTCACCCCTTCCACCTGAGTCTTTTCTCTCAATGGCAACCCCAGTCTTTTGGCCAAATCAATGTCAATAAAGTTTCCAGTTGCCCTGAATCTATCATGGCTGACACCATCTGTTTTGTACAAGCAAAAAATAAAGTTACCAGAATATACAAATGAGAATTACCTTTTCGTGAAGTATTTGCTACCCAAGTGGGGAACTTTTCAACCACTGAGCCTGGCACCTGTGTTCCCCCTAAGGCCGGCCCAATCCTTTTCCCGACTCGCCTTTGCTCTTATCTCCACCACCTATCTTCTTGGGAGTATTTGGACAAGTACGAATATAATGTCCAGGTTGACCACAGTACAAGCACAAATTGTTAACCTTCCTCTGCTCCTTTTCTGTAGCCGATAAAGGTCCCCTCACCCCTCCAATCTGCATAGGTTCACCTTCACCGTTTCTGTTCACCCTTCCTCTAGCCAATCGTACAAAAGGTACCACCTCTGGTTTTTTCCTATCTCCCTTTTGTTCATTCATCCGATGATCCAACCTTAATGCCAAATCAATCATAGCTGTACATGTGTTGGGCTGAGGCTCCACCTGTGCCATAGCGTCTTTTAATTCTTCTTTCAATCCCTGATAGAATAAAACTGTCTGTTTATTCTCTGGCCAATCTGTTTCAATTACTAGTCTATTGAAGTGTGTCACATAAGAAACCAAATCTCTGGTACCCTGTTTTAGTGCCAATAACTCCTTGTCTTGTGCCAATGACACTTCCCTTCGGTCAAACAATCGACCAAATTCTGCCAGAAAATTATCCCAATTATACAATAATGGATCATCTTTCTGTACCAATGGCATCACGCAAGCGGCCGCATCTCCTGTTAGGTATGAAATTACAAAGGCAGTTCTTGCTTGAATAGTCTCAAAGGCCGATGGTTTACACAGAAAATGTAACCTACACTGGGTCAAGAACGTCATGTATTTTTTTGGGTCCCCAGAAAACCTTTCGGGCGCTGCCAAGGGCACACTACTGGGAGCTTGAACCACAACAGTGGGCGTTCTTGTTCCTGTTCTACTGGTAGAAGACCCTGCTTCCTCCAACGGAGTCCCTTGTGCTACCAATCCTTGCACTTGATTCTTCAAAGTGCTAGATTCCTGTCTGACATGTATCAATTCCACCTGAATATCCTGTAGTGCCTTTAGCAGTTCCGCTAACGAGGGAGGGTTATCCATTTGGCCTGGGTGGTTCAGTAATCCCGAAATCGGGGGCTGTTGATTCTGTCACAACTGAACTTAAGGGAGGAGGATTTCAATCCCCTCTCCCGAACCACAGAAGCTGAATGGATCGACCCCTCCCACCGTGGTTGGCACGGGCGCCTGGATGTTCGAATTACAGGTAGCCACGTGGTAGCCAAGGGGGGGGAAGAAGGAGTTAGGGAAAGGGGATGGACAAATAAAGGGAAGGAAGGGAAGACAACAAGACATAAACAGCAAAAGACCCCTACAATACCTGACTAGATAGCGTAATACTCCTGCAACCTGACCTGACTCTATCTTCAGTAATTAGTAGAACATAACATAACCTTCATACCATACATAACTCATTATACATGACCTCCTGTATGTTAGCAATCATGACGTAAAGCCACAATACACAGATCGTGAGCAAACATGGATTAACATAACACACTGCACATAGAAAGGCACTTTTCTCCATGTGGAAAAGCCAAATAACTGGAAATGCAGATTATTAGGGATGTTAGCACTCATGACTTAAAGCCACAATACACAGATCATGAGCAGAGAACATTGAGACATACACATGCCTCACAAACATGGATTAACATAACACACTGCACATAGAAAGGCACTTTTGTAGAAAAGCCAAATAACTGGAAATGCAGATTAGTAGGGTTGTTTTTCCCTGGTATTTAGAACGTGAAGAAAACAATGTGCCTGCAACCAGACTGGCGTTTATCTTGCCCAAAACCTCGTTATCACATTAGACCAATGATTTATGAGAGTTCACTTAACTCATGGTCCGGACGTTTTCCTTGTTACGTCCGGACATAAATGCTTGCAGCATCTGTTTCACTCCATATCACCGCCGCAACCCGGCAAAACAAACAAACACAGAAATACTTAGCTGATGGCCCGGGAGCCTCCTGCGGCTGACCCGGACCTGTAGCACTGGAGCAGGTTAAGGAGTGTGCACCGCCGCAACCTGGGGAATAAAGATGCCTGGAGGCATAGCCGGCGTGACTCCTTCACGCCGCCCGCTTACACCTCTAGTGTTGCTGCTTCGCTCCTGCCGCCGCCCGTGCTCTCCAACATTAATCAACAGCAACTGAGCACGAGCGGGCGGCTGTTAAGAGCCCAATCCCTAATTGCAAAGTGCCGGCAGCTGAGTACCGGCAGGCCCAAGGAACTACACATTCCCCATGCCTGCTGGGAATTGTAGTTTTTAGATATGCCGTACCTGCTACAAAGACCTTGATGCGCTATACCATCAGCTCTGTTTCCATGAGAAGCAATACTATCAATCACCGTCAGACCTGAATCTTCATAATACCTTGTCCCTTCATTTCCAAATTAATAAAAAAACATGCCGATTAAGCCTCAGGTACCATTTTACAAATCCAAGATATATCAAACATCTAACAAAGCCGGTAAATCCCTGGTTTCCTATCTTAAAGCCGAAAAAGAAAGAACATGTATCTCTCATATTAAAGGTTTCTCTGGCTCCATTATAATGTACCCTTCCGGGATCTTGGATGTCTTCATGAACTTTTATAGCAATCTATATACTCCGGAGACTACTGATACGGAATCTAGTCTTAAATCCTTCTTTGATATCATCAGCAGACGCTCTTACCCCTCTTCAGATTTCAGTTGCTTGGATGGAGACATCAACACCCAGGAAATTAAACTTGCCATACAAGGGCTAGGTAAAGGAAAGGCTCCAGGCCCCAATGGATTATCAACTGAGTTTTTCAATCAGTTCTTTGGCCCCTTAACTTCAAGACTTAACACTTTATACTCTTTCTTTGCTTCCAGGTGATTCTTGTCTGGATCCTTCTCTGAGGCGCTACTTATTCCATTCCCTAAAGAACTCCCCAAATATTATAGACCTATTTCCCTCATCAATGTTGACAGCAAGATCTTTGCCTAACTACTAGCCAACAGAATCGAATCTTGCCTTCAGATGTAAATCAAGTCAGACCAAGTGGGCTATGTCAAAGGCAGGAATATCTCGTCCAATGCTAGGCTCCTATTAGACGCTCTCCATGTTACCTCAAAGGACAAAAATTATAAACTGGGATGCTCTGCTATTGCATTGGATGCCCAGACATCCTTTGATCAGGTTTACTGGGATTATATGTTTCAAGCCCTGCGCTGGCATGGGTGTGGCGAGGGCTTTATATTCCTGGCAAACTCCTATAATCTGATCCCAAATCTTCGATCTTTATTAATGGTCTATCTTCATCCTTTTTTTCGCTTGGGAGGGGTACTAGACAGGGATGCCCCTTGTCACCAATCCTATATGTCTTGTCCCTAGAACCTCTACTGGAATACATTAGATCTGATGTTAACATCTCAGGCATTTCATGTGGCTATTTTGAAACCAAGATAGCTGCAGACGATATCCTCTTTTTGTTAAAAAATCCCAAACGAAACATTGCGCATTTATTGGCTAAACTACAAACTTTCTCGTCTGTATCTGGGTATAAACTTAATAAAGATAAATCACAGCTATTACCACTCAATTCATTCTGTTTTCAACATGAATTAGATGTTTTTGGTTATAAGTTGTGCGATAACTCATGTAAATATTTGGGCTTACATTTTGCCTCTATGCGCTACCATCAAACTTAACACGGACACCCTACTTAACAAACTCAAAGAACTGACTACCATGTGGTCTCCTCTGGTCACCTTGATACAGTTAAAGTGATGTTTTCTCGCATTATCCTCTATTACCTTCCAATACTCCCTGTCCCTCTCCCTGCCACTTCTTACAAATCCATTTAAACAATCTTACTCAGCTTTCTGTGGGGGAATGGTAAAAGCAAGAGAATTTCACTCAATAAACTAAAGGTCCCTTTTGAAAAAGGAGGATTTCGATTTCCAGACTTCAAAATCTATCATAATGCTTTCCTGCTTAAACAAATAAAATGTTGGTTTGCTTCATCTGATTCTGCTTCCCGGTGTGTTCTTGAGAAACAACTCATATTCCCCTGTAATTTTGTTGACTTATTATATATTTTTGGCCACTCTTTATGCTTCAAATTCCGACCCAGTTAAAGCCTCTAGATCTGTCCTTGGAACCCTTCTCTTCCAATTAAACAAATCCCCCACCCGAGAGCTCTCCATCTATTTGTGGCATAACAGATCAATCACTATCAATGGCAGAGTTTTATGTCACAAGTCCTGGCTAAACAAAGGCATAAGATTCATCCAACAAATTCTCCAAAGGAACACCCTTACATCCTTTCAAGATCTCAGAAGCTCCTTCTCCATGCCCATATCAGACTTTACTTTCTACAATAATTTAGTTAACGCCTGTCTGGATGGACTTCAGACATATTCTAACAATATACTTACGCCTGATGCCTTTAAGCTACTGCTTCTAGCCAGGGCTACCAATATTAAAGCCGCCAAACTTTACAAACTATTGATCACTGATAATTCCTCTACCATCAGGTGGCTGGTTCAATTTCAATGGGAGACCAATTGTGGTCTTATGATATATGGACCCTACTCTGGGCTAAGATCAGGTGTGTCTCCACCTCCACCAACATCACACAAAATCTTTTTTTCTTCATGCACAGAGTCTTTATAACCCCCTTAAAATTGATGAAATCCAGGAGTGGATGAGATGGTAAATGTTGGTCATGTGGAGGCACCGCTGGATCTTATAAATATATGTTCTATGATTGTCCTTTTTTATATAAATTCTGGCAACATGTGTGGAAATATCTAAAAGCTATTTTTAAAACTGATATCCCTGTTTCCTTCACCAATGTCTTCTTGGGGAGCATTACCACAAGTGCGGCTAAACTACACTCCTCCTCAATCTTGTACGATCTGTTCATTGCCATCGCAATCAAACTATCACTGCTGCCTGGAAACCCTTCCAAGATATTACTTTTAAAGGCTGGTGGAACAACATTTGCTATACACACAGGATTTAACATTGCATGGCTACGTATACTGACTTGATATCCAAGTGCAACATCAAATGGACTTCTTTCATCAACTATCTGGACCATCATAACATATCTACACATGGTACATGATTTGCCTCTCCTTTACACCTATTTCTACACCTTCATTAATGGGGAAGGAAATATATAATATGCTTTTAATGATGTTGATCCATGACCAGCATTGTTAATGTGCCATCCTTCCCCACCTCTCCTTCCCTATTGTGTCTTGTTTGTCCGCCTGTGAGTCCAGTATTCATGTATTCTCTGCCCTTCTATTGATTATACTGCATTGAGCGTTCATCTTAAATATTTACAGTATTATTACACCTATTGAACTCTCCTGTTCTTATTATATCTGATATACATCAATGTCAGTTTGTTCCTTTGAAATTTCCTGTATACATAATCTGTATTTTGTTCTTGAATTCACATTGCTGTAATCTTTTTTAGGGTTTACTCTAATGCTCTACTGTTACATGTAAACCTAAACAAATAAAATATGAAAAATATGGAAAATCAATCACAGAGAAAACGTTTGTTATGCTTCACTGAAATAACCATGGTGGTTTCATGAGTCTCTCTGAGTTTAGTTGAACAAACTTCACACGTTCATATCCTATGTTTTGCACTCGTTTTTGGTGTATGCCAAGAGACTTATTTCCAGACTGATATCTGGTGATTCCTCCGTGATCTATCAAGGTACTTAGCTCACAGTGTTCAAATGTCTCTGTGACAGTATGCAGCTGACTGTGACTAATATCTCCTTCAGCCCATTAGCCCTTCCTTTGTTCCCCTTCTCAGGTACTTGGTATCTCTCTGAGGGTTTGACATTCAAGTTTCCAAAATAATTATTTAATTCGTCCCCTTTTTCTGACTTGTTTGAGTTTTGTTTTCTTTCTTTTATGAATTTGTTTTGTAACATGTTTTCCCCTTCTTTAGGTATATCGCTAATTGCCTCTGGCACATTACTGCATCTTGGAATCAAAGCATTTGACAATCTCCTTGTGGTGCTGTGGAACACCACTGCCCACTTCCCTCTCCAACTTTCGCACTGTCTACCTGGGATCCCGCTGTCTTCTCCCCATGGAGGGGCAGTCACTCCAGTGATTCCTTCTTTCTCTGTGGGATGCTGGTTTCTTGCGTCCGGCAACAACCGCCTTCCTTCGCCCTCTGCATGCTTGTTCTTTGTAGCTTCCACTGGTGCTCTCAGTCTGGGAGCTAAAAGTCTCACTCCCACCGATTCCCTGTATTTGGCGGTCTCTAGACCACACATAGTATTGGTGGTACTGCCTCTCATATGCATCAGTTTTGCGCTATAGCATCAGTGTCTGCTCTGAGCACCAAGTCTCTGCTTGTTGGCATTCGCACCAGCTCTCTTTTCCTGGTTGCTGCTTGAGCTAGTTACTTGTAGTTTTCCCCAATGAGAAGCACTGTCCTATTGGTCCAATGAACAAAAGTCTTTGGAGGGTTCAACAAACACATTAGTTCCGGGCACAGGGCCCATCCAGTCATAGCAATTATCAATTCCATTGCATGCTGAAAACACAGAATTTAAGGGTGATCTCATTGTCATCTAAGATTGGGAGTCCTTGTCCCCTAAGGGAGAGTCAATCCCAGGGCGGTATCGCTTGCACAAACCCCTAGGGAGGGTTTTATGAGCCACCCTAGTCTCAAAGGGGGTGGCTCCTCCTTAGGGACAAGGGATAAATTCCCTGCATTCGTCATATTAATTTATTGAGAAGACAGTCCCAGGTAATTGCTATTGACATGGTCAGTGTTTGACAGTACTAGTGCAACCCTGTGCATGGCGGTCAGTTGCGGGTTGATGCATCAAGTGGCCCAAAGTTGGAGGACACAGCTCCTTATTGATGACTTTGATTTCTTGCTGTAGTGTGAGTTAGCTGTTCATCATGATTCCAAGGTTTCTTACAGCTGAGGTGGGCAACAAGCAGGGCTCCATTATGGGTGCACAGTGTATTGAAGTGCTGTTAGGTGGTGTTGCGCCACAGATCATGAGCCCTGTTTCTGATTGGTTGAACTTAAGCCTGTTTCAGGTCATCCAAAAGCCCACATGAATGAGACAAGTGCTGAGGACTAGAGTGTCCATGGCCGGGTAATTCGTACGTTTGTGAACAATTGGAGCATTGCCTGCATAGTTGAAGCATGAGAGGTCTAAGTTGTTGATGAGATCCAGGAGCAGTGTTTTGCCTATGGTAAATAGAAGAGGCAGTATATTGGAACCCTGGGATAGTCCACAAGTATAGTTGCGCGGGAGACTGTTGTTTCTGTTCTCACTATAAGGAAGGAATTGATCGAGCAAACAGTGATTCCTTTGACTTGTCACGTGTTTTCAGTAAGATGTTCTCATTAATGGCGTCAAGGGCAGCTGAAATGTTCATTAAAATGAGTGCACTCAAGAGTTATTGTCCACACTGATGTTCACTACGTCCCATATCGAGTAAGGAGAGGATTCTGTTCCTCTCATTGGCCTAAAACTGTGCTGTATCTGATGGAGGAGTTTGCCACTTTTATCATACTCCCTTAGTTGTTGATAGATAGATTTCTCAAGGATTTTGGTAATGAAAGGTTTGTCAGAGATTGGGTGGCAATTAGCTGAGTACTTTGGCTGAGCTGCAGACTCAAGGAGAGGTTTGGTGTTGGGCAGCACTCTGCAGGCAGGTGCTTGTCCAGGCTCCATAGCCATTGATTTGTTGAGGTTGGGACCCTGCTGCATTGCTGGAGCGGACCATCAAGAGGAAGGCTTGCAAGGTAACTGGATAAAAGGCTACGAGTGTCTGACTCTGAAGCCCTTTTCTACTGAAGCAATCTTGGATGATTTTGATTCTGTTGATGAAGCGTGATGCAATGGAATCATAATGTTATTGTGTTGGTGCTGGGATCATGCCGCAGGCAAGTGGGTTTTTGAATTCTTCAGTAATTTTGAAGACTTCCTTCGGACTTTAACATGCTAAGTATCAGATGGACTGTATACTCATGATTAGGTAGAGATATGAATAAAAAAAGAATATCAAGGTTGACTGTTAGCTTGTTTATGTAGCTGATGTCAAAGAAAGGGGATATGGGTTCAGTTTCCCATAGTATTTAATAGTTTTTTCGAACAACACTTGCCTAAAAGTTGGCAAACATATTGAAAACAGAACAAAACTAAAAGCAAATTAGAGACGCAATTCAAGTTATTTGTACATGGTCATGAATTTGCTAGTACATATACATAAGAGCAGGGCAATTTATCAGCAATTATGATCAAAAGAACACTTAAACCGTGAAACTGTGAATAATGAACCAGAGTTAGGTATTCACAAAAACATCCTGGTAGTTGTTTCCAAGGTGTGCTGGATTTTTCTGAGGGAGGTAACCAAGTCTTGATCATAATTGCTGATAAACAGTCAACCTTGATATTCTTTTTGTATTCATATCTCTACTAATCATGAGTATACAGTCCTTCTGATACTTACCATGTTAAATGAGATAACCTTTGCAGCAAATAAAAATGCAGTGGTATATTGATGTAAATGTATGTGGCAGGATGCCACCCTTTTGTTTCAAAAACTTGCAGCTCTGAAGTCCTACCACTTTCTTTGAGCAGTCCCTCCTGTTACCTAGTAAGGTCCTGCAGGTCCAGTGTTCTCCATGGAAGGTGTTTGAGGGTTGTTGTAGTTCGTGTTGCTTCTGGTTAGTTCATAATGAACAGGATTGCTGGCATGGCGTAAAGGTTGTTCGTCTAATGCTGACGCAGGGAAACAGTTGATAACGTTTCTGGAGATGAAGGCCATCAGGGATCATATGGGGAATGATAGAGGCACATCTGATGTCTCTCATTGGTTGATTTGCAGGTGGTATGAGGATTCATTTGCTGTCATGTTCATTCTGCTATATTTCTGTTTTCTAGGCATGATACAATCTTGTTGTGAGATGTTCCGTAAGGCAACACAGTTGTGGGGATTTCAGAGCAAGGTTGTTGGGCTTACCTTGAAGCATATTATCAGGTAGTTTTTCTTGGGTTCATTCTGTGTCATTAGTTCGTATGCTTCTGTAGCAAAAAGATATGGCTGGGGGATAACATTATTTGGGTTACATGGGGAGTATGGGGGAACATGCCATCACTTTTGATGAGGGGAGCGAGCCACAGGGGGCCGGGTTAGTCCAACTGCTACTCGATGTCAATGGAGAAGGGTTTCCGGGGCTCTTCCTCCCATCAGAAACACAACAGCAAAAACACTCCTGTAGATTTCATAAGGCTTTGAGGAATAGATCAGAACCATATCCTCCAAAATGAAGACCATGTCGGCAGACTAGCATGCAGAGACTCCAGTAAGCCAGCAACCCTCTGGTGCGTGTGAACTTCGAAGGGAGACACCCTCAAACTCTACTTTTCTGGATGCCCTACTTGCTACCTAGGCTAGGATGCAAACGGGTGATGTCTTCCAATGGGCTAAGAAAGACCTGAGAAGCCAGACATCTGAGCGAGACCTGAATAGCCAGAAGTATAAGAGAGACCTGAGAAGCAGAGGTCTGAGAGATATGAGAAGCCTGAGGGAAGAGACAGAATTCCAGAATGAAGCAGGGGAGCATCCCCTAGATCCCTAGATACATGCGGAAAGCACTACCTTGGAGGAAGTAATATACATGAGTAAGCCCTGGCCTAGGTGGAGGTAGTATGCGTTGTGGCAGTAATACACCTGCTGCTTTGGAGAAAGGTAACCAAGAGAATCAGCCTGCACGAGGGGAGGCTGAATAAGGGGGTCACCCTAGAGGAGGGTCCTCTAGCCAGGCACTAAAACCAGAAGGGAGTCTATAGGCAAAGGACTTCCTAAAGTCTTACCAGAGGACGGACCCCTGACAGTAAGGTAACATATTATTGTCTGCCTGGAAAGGACCTTGAATGAGAGAAGGGAAATACCCATTGATGCTGAGAAACCCAGGGTCTAGGAGAATATTAAGATGAATACTGAGAACCCCATGTTCTGGGAGAGACCTAAAGGGAATGTTGCAAAACCCAAGATCTGGGAGATACCCAAATTGAATGCTGAGAAACCAAAGATCTAGGAGTGACCTAAAGTGAAGGAAGACACCAAAGGGCTAGGAAAGACCAAAGGTGAATTCTGAGAATCCCACTGAGAATCCCATGGTCTTAAAGAGAACTAAAGTGAACTGTGTGAAACCCAATGTCTGGTAGAGACTTACATGTGAATGCTACAAGGATGAGGTGAAAATCCGAGAAACCAGAACCCTGGAAAATGTCTGAAGAGGCATTGTGAAAGCAGGAAGACTGGGGAAGGGTTGAGACACTGAGTAATCACTGGAAGAGCCTTCCCATGAGAACCCTTATTGTTTGTTGTGTTAGATTATGGTTGGGAATATGTTTTTTTTTGTCTTTTGTTGGCCATGCCTTGGAACATCTGTGTTAGAGCTTAGAGCAAGTAGCCAGCAGGCTGAGGAGTTGCTAAAAATAGGATTTAGAATGTTTCTGTTGGCCATCTCATTGAACATTACTTTATAGATTAGGGTGTACATGGATGGACAAGGACTCTCAAGTAAGTTTAAGAACTTTATTACTGGACTTTCAGCACTGGAGATGTCGAGCACCAGTAGAAAGACCCCTTCATGTTGTTCCATCCGTGACACTGTTTAATTTAGGAACACATGTATTATTTGTAGACATGTCCGTAGTTCCTGTAGGTGTTTGGTACAACCACTTCCCTGAAACATTTTTGAATAAAAAACATTCTTTTGAACCGCATATATCCGTTGTCACATGTGTCAATGCTCGGCTTTACCACAGTTATGAAGTATAACAAGCTTCTGCAGAGGGCTTGGCATGGAACACATGAAGTCAGGGAGGGAGGAAACCCCTGGCAATGGATCAATCTATGTTAGGATGGCTATTCAGAGGTTGTTCTTCTGGTTTAATCAGCCGGTAAAATAGCACAGTGGGTTGAGTGCTCGCTGCTGCGATCTGTGTTTGATCTGCAGGTCAAAGGTTCGAATCCTGACAAAGCCAACTCAGTCTCTCATCCTTGCGAGGTCGATAAATGAGTACCAACTCCTGGTTGGTTGATATTCTATGTGCATATGTTCTATGTAAAGCGCTTAGTCGTAAACGCTATACAAGTAACACATCATTATCATTCCTGAGCTTCTTGGAGTGTTTCAGTTTAGGGAATTATTTATCTGCCGTGGTTGTTCTGGCTAAGTAGCAATCAATCAGGATATGCAACAATGACGGTGACTTTATAGCAACTAGTTGGTCAGGATTCATTTTAATTTGTATGGCACTAGATCTGGTAGGGCAACAGTGAGTCAGACAGTCCGACAATGATTCTGGTAGTGTAAGAAATCTGGTTGTGTGACAAACCGTCATGAAATACCAGAATTAATCGGGCTGTGCAAGAATTAATTTAGGTATGCCAAATTAATCTGGCTATGCAGCAATGAAACTGTTAATGTGGATATGCAACAATGAATCAGGCAATGTAGCAATGTGCCTGGTCATGCAAGCATTAAACTGGCTGTGCGGCAATGAATCAGGCAGGGTACCGATGAATCAGTCTATCAAGGATTAAATTGAAAATGCAGGATGTAATCAGGTTTTGCAATAATTAATCCAGCTATAAATTAATTAATCTGTTGAATTTCCTGATTAATTGCTGCATAGCCAATGTATCTGTTTTTCCAAGAATGTATTAAGCTATGTATCAGTGTGTCAGGCTATGTAAGAATTAATATGGCTAGGCATCAACTTATCTAGCTATGCAGCAATGAATCAGGCAATGCACATATTTATCAGGCTGAGTAGCAAATAACCAGGCAGAACACAGTTGGAACAGACTGTCCAAGAGAATGTGCAAAAATGAATTGGAAAATTAAATTATTTACCTGGCTATTCATTGATGAGTCTGGCCATGCAAGCGTTTGCAGCTACTAGTTAGCATAATTTTTAAACATAGTCCCTTAGCTGATGTCGGAACTGACCCTCTGGGACAGGGTTTCGGTCTGTGCAGAGCTAGGGCAACAAGGCAAACAGGCATTGCCCTTTTGCTATGACCTGCCCCGGCTGGCTACCCTGGTGGGTTCTGATTTGAGGTAATGTTTGGTCACATGACTCGCAAGTAACACCAACTGGAGGCTGAGGAGGGCGGGTAGAGGAGAAGCAGGCAAGGGAGGGGAAAAATATGTGGCTGCAGCTGTGCAGATCTTGCCAGGAAAAGTATTACAGTGGCTATCAAAGCAATGGGGTGAACACTGGAGGTCTTGTAAGGCTCAGGTGCAAACAGCAGAAACGACACCATTGCAGAGTGTTCCAAGTCATGTGACTCACAGGAAACACCAATTGGAGGATGGGGAGGACCGGCGCCAGGCAGGCGCCGGGCGGGCCGCAAAGAAGGAGGGAAGAGAGGGAGAAATGGAGGGTTGTGGGTAAATGTGATAAGTGGATACATATGTAATGCATGGACATGACATATGTGCCATAATGCAACTTAAGAGGCATATGTGATTTATGTATTTACATGACTGGAATTATTATTTATTGATTGTTAATTTATAAGAACATTTGTTTCATGGTGCCCCAAAGGGTAGGGTGTGGGAGGGGGTAAGGAGAGGGTTACAAGAAAGCGCTTGATCATTCACATCCCATGGCCCATTCCAGATCAGACAAGTGCAAGAGGAGGGTACATTGGTTAGTGCGATGGAGGAAACCCACAATACGGGCACATGTTCAGATAATTCAGTCATAAAGAGAAACATAGTGAGATAAATAAGTGGAAAAGGGAGTGATGGCTGCGGGGCGTGGCTTGGAGCAAATTGTCAGGGTTGGAATAAACCAAACAAATGCAGCATAAATGTTATACAATACCCGGCAAGTCCGAGTTCATACTACGTTCTGATGCTGACTCGTTGGGCCCAGTTGGCCATATTTGCTCGATGTTAGAGCGCTACCAGTTGCCCCGTTGGGTTAAATGATCTTTTCCCTAAGGGTTCAAGGGTTTGGGGGGAATGGAGGGGAGGGACAGAGAAGGGGGAGTTACATTAAGAGTGGAGAGTACACTGAAGATCGCACTCCCTCAGGGTGCGAAGAGTAGCACCACACTGACAACTAGAGACATCACAGAAACATATATCCAGAAAAACACCACACAATGAGTGCGCAAGGAGGGTTACAGGAGAACATGCAAACCCAAGTCCACTAAGGATCCCCATGGGGTCGGATGAGGAGAGGAAATTGAAACTCCTCACGTGGAATGTCCAGGGCCTCAATTTTCCAGCGAAGCGTAGGTCAGTGGAGCACAAGTTCAATTTATTGGCAGGAGATATAGTGGAGATATAGTACTCCTCTGGGAGACCCACCTGCTGCCGACCGACCAACCTATCACCATTGCAGCGGTCTATAGCCCTAACACTGCTCAAGAAAAGTTCCTAGTGACCCTTATCCCAAATCTCCTGGCGTTCACAGAGGGATACCTCCTTGTAGGTTGAGACTTCAATATGGTCCCTGATCCAGCTTTGGATAAAACCCTCCCCCCCAACTAGATCAGATTACACACAAGCGCTATCTCTAGCTAAGCTCCTCAGGGAAACAGAGACGGTATACGCATGGAGACTGGCCAACATGGGATCCAGGGACTACACTCACTATTCCCATGAGCACAAGGGGTTTTCAAGAATAGACCTCCTGTTGGCCACTAAAGCGCTGTACCCATGCCTGGATAAGGTAGAGATATACAATAGTGTAAACAAAGAGCTTCGGTATGCCCTTGGTGAGGCGTAGCAAACTCAGGCATAAGAAATACAAAGACCAAAGAGAGGTAGAGCTGCTACTAGCCAGGTTTGTCCCCAATATTTGTCAATAAATGAAACAACTATATCATGTTATTGGGGATCCTGGTGTTATAGGTACTAATAGGTAAAATCTCTAAGTCTGTAACCCCTGGGATTGTCCAGAAAGAAAAAGAGGGTTGAACAAGGAAACTCACATACAACAAAGGCTGTGAATAAACGTGATTTGTATTAAAACAAAAAATATTCAAAAAAGAGAAAAGAAAGCATTTATAAACAACTTACATTTGACAAAATTCTGACAAAATCCAATAGTCTTAGCATAAATAAATAATGAAATCAGAAATTAAAGTTTTACTTCAGTACATACGTAAATTTAGAATACTGACCATGCACCGTACGGGCTTTTTTAGTGCTTGCTAAATGAAAAGTGCAATACATAACCCGTAAGGGAGAGGTACACAAATGATTCTAAGTGTACACCATGACCCATGTGTGACACATGTGGAAATCTGAGATAACTTGTGTTTAATAAAATGGCTTATATTAAAAAAAGCATCTCATCTTGCGGGTGCCAACGTGACAGGCGGAACGTGGTCAGATTCTCGTTGTCGAGTACTGGCCTAACAATAGGTAGTTCATAGACCCCAAAGGGCCTTTTTGGTGTAAATGTCTCCCTTGCACATGGTACACGTTTCGGCGGAAGAATTATCCAACTTCAAAATGCATCAGTCGGACGACTGATGCATTTTGAAGTTGGATAATGCTTTTTGAATATAAGCCATTTTATTGAACACAATTTATCTCAGATTTCCACTTGTGTCACACATGGGTCATTTGTGTACCTCTCCATTACGGGTTATGTATTGCACTTTTCATTTAGCAAGCACTAAAAAAGCCCGTACAGTGCATGGTCAGTACTCTAAATTTACGTATGCACTGAAGTAAAACTTTAATTTCTGATTTCATTATTTATTTACGCTAAGACTATTGGATTTTGTCATAGGATTTTGTCATATGTAAATTATTTATAAATGCTTTCTTTTCTCTTTTTTGAATGTTTTTTGTTTTAATTCAAATCACGTTTATTCACAGCCTTTGTTGTATGTGAGTTTCCTTGTTCAACCCTCTTTTTCTTTCTGGACAATCCCATGGGTTACAGACTTAGAGATTTTACCTATTAGTACCTGTAACACCAGGATCCCCAATACCATGATATAGTTGTTTCATTTATTGACAAATATTGGGGACGAACCTGGCTAGTAGCAGCTCTACCTCTCTTTGGTCTTTAGAGATATACAATAGAGCAATTTCGGACCATGCCCCAGAATCTTCGGTCTTAAGCATGAAAGGCTCCCTTCGCACTCCTGGGAGATATTGGAACTTATATGACGCCATGTTGTTAGATAAGAGCATTAAAAGGGAAACCAGTGAAACATTGTCCAACTATTTCTTGGAAAACACTACACCCGACACGGCTATAGATGTAGTCTGGGACGCCATGAAAGCTGTAGTAAGAGGGACACTCATTAGCGCGGGAGCTGAACAACGCAGGGTCTCGAAAATCCTAGCGACCAAATTGGAGGGAATGGTAACATCTTTAGAAAAAGTATTGCAAGCCCACTGGTCAAGGAAAACAGAGAGGGCGTGGAAAAGCTAAAGTAGCATTATCGATGCACTGGGCTGACCGATCAGCGAAATCACTGGCCTACACGAAACAATTTTATTACAGTAAAAGTAACAAAGCAAACCGGGTACTTGCATATAAACTAAAAAGAATACACACCAGGAACAATATATCCCGCCTTATGGGGGAGGATGGCAAAGCCTGGTACACAGAGAAGGACAAAATGGAAGTGCTGGTTAATCACCACAAAGCAGTAATGCCAGGCCCACTCATATCCCCGGTTAGGTTTCCCAGCTACTTACGAACTGGTGGGGCGCAGCAAAAGAAAACAGAATTGAAATCCCTAGACACCCCCGTAACGCTGGAAGAAACGGTGGACGCTATAAAATCACTGAACAACACAGCTCCAGGCCCTGATGGCCTAACTGCGAAATTCTATAAGTCCTATTCATACATATTAGCCCTGCGGCTGACAGCCCTATTGACTCCTTGTTGACAACTGGTACCATCACTAAATCAATGGCAGAATCACTTACGATACTTGTCCACAAACCCGGGAGAGACCCTGACCAACCAGCCTCAACAGATCTATAACATTAATGAATAATGATGGGAACATCTTTTTGAAAGTATTGCCAACTAGGCAAAAAGCACATCTCCCAGACATAATAGCCCGAGACCAGACGGGCTTCATCCCGGGGAGGGTGACGCATGATAACATCAGCCGCACCATAAATCTCATAGAAAGCTCAAATATGTTGGGGGAAGAAATGCTGGTCATCTTATTGGATGCCCACAAGGCGTTTGATTTAGTGGACTGGGGCTACATTGAAAGCGTACTAACACACCTGAAATTTGGCCCAAATTTCATTAAATGGACTATGGCTAACTACTAGACCCCGACCACACAGCTACGGGTTAATGGAGCCGGGTCAGAGCAATACGCATCACTAGGGGAACGAGGCAGGGTTACCCCCTATCACCTCTGATCTTTGTCTTGTCCATGGAGACCTTTGCAAACAGGGTTCGGCAAAACCCAAAGATAAAGGGGCTCACAGTGGGGAGCCATGAATACAAAATCGTGTTGTACGCGGATGATGTGCTTGTAACCGCAACTAATCTGGACGCATCTATGGCCCCACTGTGGGAGGAGATTGAGGAATTTGGTAGAGCGTCCGGGTTTAGGGTGAATCTGGACAAATCTGCAGCAATGGCAATTAATCTTTTAAAGAAGGAAAAGGTGGTCCTTGACCCTGCATTGCCAATCCCCTGGGCGGAAACTGGGATCGAGTACCTGGGAGTTCTAATTCCCAAAGATTCCTTGCGGATCTATCAAAGCAACTTCCCGCAGTCGTTCAATGACTGTAGACATGATCTTGAGCATTGGAAGACTCAAGAAATTTCCTGGCTCGGCTGCATAGCCGTGGTAAAAATGAATCTAGTACCCAGATTACTCAATGGGCGGCACTCCCAGTACATATTCCGAAAAGAGATCTTCTCTCTATGCAGAGACACATACAAAAGTTTGTCTGGGGGGGGGGGCTAGAGTTGCAAAGAGAATTATGCTCTGGGGGAGGGCTCTGGGGGCACTGGGGGTCCCAGATGTATCAAGGTAGTCACAAGCAGCTCAACTATCATATGCATACACGTGGGCGCAGTCAACAGAACAGCCGCTCTGGATGGAAATAGAAGAGGCTTGGTGCCAGATCCCCCTTTCTAACCTCCCGCACACACCAACACCAAAAGCCTAAGCAGGTCTGGGTCCCCTCTCAACAACAATAAATACATTACAAAATTGGAAAGCAGTAGCCCAGAAATGGGGCTGTAAAGGCACACTAGGCCCTCTATCGCCATTCTGGAATAACCCGGAATTCACTCCAGGTGTCACCCCACATGGCTTTGTCACATGGAAAGAGGGAGGGCTACGGACACTATCTGACTTCTTAGAGGAGGGTTCCCTGATAACCTTTGAGAAATCCAAAGGGAAAATGTAAAGTAGCAGAAACAGAAAGGTTCTATTACGCCCAGCTACGTAACTGTGCCTCACACAGGGAATTCAGGGCAAAGGGGGCGCGAGACCACAGGGCATTAGAAAACACTCTCTTATCAGCAACTCCAAGGGAGAGAATATCCACGCTCTATCACCTCCTGTACAGATCAGACCCTTCCAAAAAGTATATGCTCGACTGGGAGAAGGACCTATGCCGAGCAATAGCTGTGGAAGACTGGGGAAAGATCTGGATTAGGCTACATTAAAGCACCCAATGCATCTCGAACAGGGAAGGGGGATATAAAATTTGTTATAGATACTATGTAACCCCGGACCAACTAAACAAATCTAACCCGGATATCCCCCCAAACTGCTGGTGAGGGTGTGCAACCAGGGGAACCCTGTTATACTAGTGTGGTTGTGTCCAAAAGCGGAGGAGTACTAGAGGGAGGTGTTGGACCACATTAAAGCGATTACGGGGCTGTAAATCCCATAGGACCCTGGGGTGGTGCTCCTGTGCGAGACTGGGGGGGGGGAGGGACTCCTGCTCTCGGGGCAGATAGCATGCCTATGCACACACGTCCTACTAGCAGTGAAAATTGCAATGGCCCAGCTATGGGAGCACGCAGAGGGTCCCTCAATCCCGCTTTGGTGGTCAAAATGTTGGGAGATAGTAGTGGCAGAAAAGATAACAGCGATCAGATCAGATCTGGGAATCTAAACACTTTTTTGAATACATGGGCACCCTTCATGGACTACGCTGAAAGGTACCCAGGACTCACTAGAAGGCCCTCACTAACGCGCTGGCTCCAGGGCGGGCCGGGCTAAATCTGGAGCAGGCTGTGGAGTGAGCAATCAAAACCAAGTCCCACCGAAGTGGAAACGCAGGGTTCTTGTCTGTCCCTCTCACCCCCTGCAAGAAGGGAGAATGTGTTGGCTCTGGTTTTCAATTGGTGGTATTGATGCTTTTTTATATTTATGTCACTATACCTGTATGTTGAAATATTTAATAAAATGTACTGTTGAAAAATAATAAGTGGCAAAGGGTTCATATTTTTGATATAGTTGTCTTACTGTCTATTTCGTAGCTCATTCTCTAAGGGTCCAGATGCGATACAACGTCTGAATACTGGCAAGGAGGACCCTCAACTTTCAGAGGAATGGAATTGACAGGTAGGTGGTGTAGTAGCCTTTGGTATTAGGTGACTTTTCTTCATCTGACCACTGTATCCCGAGACTGACAAAGTACATGAGGGAAAGGGGAGGATGTCAAGAGACAATCAGGCGTCAAATGCTTACTTAAAAAGGAAATTGTATGAAGTGCTTTGGCCAAAGCGTTTTACATTATTATATTAACAGCAAATAAGGAACACGTTGCAAAGGGACGCTTTGAATGTAACCTTTGCAGGTGGTTACAGACTCCATTCCAAGCTTGTTGATTGGCTAGAGAGCTAGAAATAGTAGTGGGAGAAGCCTGAGTTGCAGGTTGTTGGAGCCTGCTCTGTACACTTTCAGATCATCACAAGTGAAGAAAATATGCTTTAATCGAGTTTCTCCACTGAGAGCAAGAACAAGAACAGTGTTTTCTACACTGCACTCAACAGTGCACTGAACATAGCAAGGTTTCATTAGCACTGAAAGATAGACAGGTAAAAAAACTTTAAAGATTGTTACCCCTTAAGGTATCGCACTAGGAACCTTGCAGGGACCATCTTGATTGTTCATTTTGAGGTTTGGAGGCCCCTGTAGGCATACATGCCAATTTCCTTGATCAGCCAGGAAGGCTTTGAGAAGGAAACTGGGAGAACGTCATATGCACGTAGATTTGCATTGGAACTAGTGATATTTTAGGAGGAAGAAAGCAAAAATCTATATAAAATGGCAACATTTGTATCTAAAAACATCAGGAGTTTCCCCTCATTGTATGGAGGGTTGGCATGTAGGAGTGTGGCACTCGGGCGGACTATGGATTTAAACTTTATTCCCTTGGGTATCACTTCCTGAATGTTTTGATGTCCATGAGGAGTCAGTCAGCGTGGTGATCTCGGCTAGATGCTCAATCCATAATTCACCCGAACTGATAAAAAAGAAAATTGGTTCATTTGTGTATATTATTGGGCCACATTATTAGTGCCACTCTCACCCATGCCTCAGCACAACGTGCCCTTTGGATGATCAGTTTTAGGTGCAAATGGTGCAGTGGCGGCTGGTGACTTCTTTTTGGAGGGGTGTAAATGCTTCTCATGAATATGAGGAATCGACCGAGTGTAGTGAAGGAGCCCACACCAACCAACAGGGATTGGAGGGAGTGTGGGTCTCCCCTGAAAAACCACACAGTTTGCATTAGGCTGTGCAGGGTGAGACATGAAAAACATCCAAAAGCTTCAAGTCACCAACAGTGCATAGGAGAATTTTTCAAAAGATAATCTTCATTATCTTTTTTACATTTTTTTTATTTGATTTAGTTGAAAATCCAACTTTACAAATATATACAATTCATAATTTAATAATACCGTAAAAAAATGGTTTCGCATATTATACATACATACATATTAAAGAGAAAAGTAAGGATTTAAGAATATTTAGCAGATCATTACTCTAAAATGACTGATTCAATTTCATTTTACACTCACGATGGAATTTCGCTCATATGGAAAATCAGCGTCAAGAATGTGGACAGTTGCAATTCTAACTGACATTTTTCCACATCCAAATATTGCAGCCCAGAGTTTGTTATCAGTTCTTTGAATATACTTGGATGACATGCAGTTAGCCAGTTTCAAACGATGTAATGAGAAAGCTTTACATTTCGTGATGATATGACGAAGAGTTTCTATCTGCGATTCATCTTTACAAAAGCGACAATGGACTAGTTGTTTTGAAAGTTGACCTCTTCTGACTAGAATCTCATTAACAGGCCACAAGTTGAGTCGTAGTCTTAGGATTTTCAATCTCAATATCGGTGATGGACATTTAACAAGATAATCTGCCATTGTACGGAATCGTTTGTGACCAAAAAGATTCCTATCAAAGTTCTTTAATGGTAAACATTTCTCTTGTGTTAATAGCCAATCAGCCTGATAGATTTTGGTCTTTGCTCTGGTCGGATTACTGCGCAAGAGATCGACCGAAATATTAGCAATGGCAAGAGCCTTCAAAATATATGTTCTCCAGTTTGAAGGAAATTACTGCTTTGATGTCAAGAAATGATTAGCTAAAATGGCAAGACTATCTCGATTGGAAATTCCTAAAAGACATTTCCGAAACAAAGTACACATTTTCCAGGTGACCTGTATATGAATTGACAGAAGACCAAGTTCGTACCTAAGTAACATGGTTGGAGTGCTTTTTGGTAGATTGAATACAGCTTTCCAAAACTTGGCTTCAAGCTGGTTCCAAAATAAATGAGTTCTAGGTAACACGGTTTCCATGACATAGGTAATGACTGGTAAGACCTTTTGTTGATAAAAGGACATAATAGGTGTACATGTAAACTTGCCAAATTTAGCAAAGATAATTCTAGCCTGATAATTTTTATTATCTCTTTGCCCACACGTTTATGCCAGTATAAAATAAATCTTAATTCTGACTGCTCTACATGTTCATGCAGGCTGCACCAATATATGCCACGGTAAGAACACATGTCCAGACTCATTGCAGACCAGTATGGCCATGCAGGATAACTCATCAAGTTTGCTTTAACCTTGATGCCAGTAAATAATGCCATGGCACAGTAGGAAAACATGTCCAGACTTTCTGCAACAATGTAGGCCAGTACTGTAGTGTAAGAACACTCACCATGTTTGCTTTACCTTTGATTTAATTCCATGCAATAGTTAGAACGCATGTCCTGCCTGCCTTCACAATGTAGTTTAGTGTAGCCCTGTTAACAACACAAATCATGCCGGCTTTACCCTTATTACACCTTAAAAAATGTTATGCAACAGTTAGAAAATATGTTCAGACTGGTTGCATCCATGCAGGCCAGTACAGCCACATAAGAACACTCAGTATGCTGGCTTTACCCTTGATGCCAGTACCAACATGGTTGTTCACCCCACTTTGAGCTCCACATACCCATTCCTCACAGGCAGTTAAATAAACTGTTCTAAATCGATACAGGTTTTATCTGGACCTTTGCCCCACCAGTCATAAATTGTGCTCAGCTGAGCATAGGTATCTGAACTTCAGGCATCAATAGAGTGCCCTTCAATGCTACTCTTGCAATATGTGTAAGCCTGGATAGCATTAAAATTGTCGACAATATTAGATTATACTTTTAGCAATCTAATTTGAGATTGCCTGAAAGATATATGCCAATAATGGTTATATATTAATTTTAACTGCAGAGGCCTTTTCCAACAAAGAGATTTCTGCTTTCTTTTGTCTCACCAGATGTTTATAAAGCTCCACGAGCAGTTACAGGCAGTTATGCTGATAAGATCTATTGTACGACCTGGGAATACTGACTCACCAATAGTCTATTTTTCCATTTCCAGATTAATATTAAATACTCTTTGCACATATTGCATTGTCTCACTTCACTGTGTGTTATTCAGAGCCTTAGATTTTAGACAATTAACTTTGAAAGCCAAGACTCCATTAAACTCCTTCAAGTAAAAAACAATATTGGGCATCATATTTCTGGAGTATCCCATCTCACCATTGGACTTGTTTTATGAAGACGTATACACTCATTATAAGGTACACCTCCTCCCACCACACAGCCCTGCCCCCTAACGCCTGCCCCAGCACCCTTATTGTGCTAAACCGTACACTGTGATGGTCATGGCACCACATCTCCCACCCCCAACCCCCCAACAGCAGCATTCCCAAGTACGAAACCCCAGCTGTTGGTTCCTTGTCACCTGGCAGGCTCCAGGAACCATGATGGCCTGGGCATAGCTCCCAACCATTTTTGTCACCAAGGCAGGTGAAAACACCCGATTTACTTTTTGGCGTGTGGGAGCCCATAGAAGTGAATGGGTGTATGAGGGACATGGCCAGTAATTCAGCTGTTTTCAAGGCGGGTGACACCCGCCAAAAGCGGATGAGTTGAGAGCTATGCCTGGGAGTGAGATCATAGTGGGGCTAGAAATTGGCATGGCCACCCATGAAAAAGTGGCCCACATTGCCAATGTCAATTTGTTCTTTGTGTGACAGGGTGTTTGAGTAGTACCGAAAGTGGAGTTTTTGGTAACACGTGTTGCAATTAATGCATGTTAACGATTGTTTGTGAAGTTGATTTGCCATACCTACCAACTGCTCAGTGAAGTAACCCCTTAAACTGTCCGACTTTGGCCAAAAAAGGCACAATTTAGCTAGCATGTCCGACCTGTTGCGTAGTGAGTACGCCCATAACGAGGCCCGCGCATGCGCAATGTTAAATACAGACGGTCCCGGCCAGCAGTTGCCGCCGGGACCCGAGCAAGCAACACGCGCCCCGTGTGGGTCCTTGGTACATGTGTGTGTACGCACGTGTGAATGCCGGCGGGGGCCCAGGAGGTCCCTCGCCTCACAACACTGGCGACGAGAAGTGGTGGCAGCGGAGACACGGGGCATTGCTCCGATTGAGCCGGCAGCCATTTTGTCTGCATCGCGGATCGCAGCGGTTGCGGCCCAGGAGGGTGCTCGTGCGCTGGCTGTGATCCTTGATCAAAACAAACAATTTTTGGACATTCCCTGGCCCTTTTGACCCAAGGGGCCGTGGATTTAAAAAAAAAAAAAAGAAAAAAGGAAGCCAGTGGAGACGGCTGATAGTATCATCATCCATTGCTGCGGACCCATTTGTTCATCATCCGGTGCTGGGATACATGAATACCCATCCTGAGGCTGGAGTGCCTGTGCGAGTATCCAGGAGCTGCCTGACTGTGAGTACCCACTCCCATTGCCACCATGGGTGAGGAGGGAGAAGGAGAGGGAACCACGCACAGCACCCTTGCACCCATGCCTGAATTTGACACCACTGGCCCACCATCCAAGCTGGGGCCGAAGTGGCTTCTATGGGTTAAGAAGTTGGAAATGTTTTTCAGGGCATCAGGAGAGACGGATGATGATACCAAAGTTGCCACCATGGTGTACTCAGGGAGCACAGAGGTCCACAGGATCTATGACTCTCTCAATCTTCAAGTGGTCACGTACGATGCTGTAAAACAGGCCCTCCAAGATAATTTTCTCCCCATGGCGAATGTCGACTTCGACAGATTTGTTATGTGTGCGGAAAAGCAGCAAGGAGAAGAGTCACTGGACCAGTTCTGCGCACGGCTGAGACACCTTGCAAGTACCTGCAGGTGGGTGAATGAGGAGGAGATGGTGTGAAACCAGCTGCTGCAAGGGTGTAGCTCGGGGAAGCTGAGAAGGCAGGTGCTACGGGAGCCGGGCCTGACGCTGCAACAGATCCTCGACACAGGAAGAGCTTATGAGCTAGCAGAGTCCAGGGAGCGAAAATGGACGCTGCCATGCACCCTGGGAAGGGCGAGGATGCTTTTGCCATCGGCTTTGCTGCCCCAGGAAGGGCGCAATGGACACCAAGGAGGATGGACAGTCCCTCTGCGGCTGGTACTCTGCAGTCATGTCCATATTGTGGGTATGACCTGCCGCATGTGGGAGATTGCCCGGCGAAGACGAGAGTCTGTGGCCGGTGTGGCACGCCAGGACACTATGCAAGGGTGTGCAGGGCCTCCACCCCAGTGACGGCGTTGAGAGGGCCAGCGAGAGTTGGCAGGACATGGACATTGCTGAGGAAAAAGAAGAGGAGGAGGAAATCTTCTTCATTTCTAGCATTGTTGCTGGCTCCACAGGTTACAGGCAACCGACATGCACCGTGAACATTGGGGAGGTGCCTACCCCTGTTCTGATAGACACTGGTGCGTCAGTCTGTGTGCTAGTGGCAGAGCACTAAGAAGCTCTCCCAGGCCCTCCCAAGCTGACAGAGTCCAAGGCCCGGATATATTCTTTAGGTGTAGATACGCTGCTACCAATTCAAGGAGTGCTCATGGCGCCGGTGTCACACGGGCCAAACAAGATCAAGGCGAGATTTTTTTGTGACAAGCGTGAGCCCGCACTCCCTCTTGAGCTGTGCTGTTTCCGAAGCCCTTGACATTGTACATTTCACACTGGCTGTCTATAACACGGATATTGACCGCCTCCTGCAGCGTTTTGACAGCATATTTCAGGGGGTCAGAAAACTGAAGGGGGACCCCGTCAGGCTCAACATTGATGGTTCTGTGAGGCCAACAGCCCTCAAACACTGAAGAATACCCTTCCACCTGAGGGCACAGGTGGAGAAAGAACTTCAGTCGCTCATAGACTTGGACATTATTGGGAGGGTTGAGGGCCCGACCCCGTGGGTCTCCCCAATTATTGTTGCCCCAAACCCAAACAGCCAGGAGCCGTCCGCATCTGCGTGGACATGAGACTGCCCAATATTGCCATCAAAATGGAGCGTCACCTCACGCCCACGCTGGATGACATCGGTGGCGAGGTGCAGGGAGCTCAACTGGAACTTCACCCGGAGTCGAGATATATCACCACCTTTACGACTTACGAGGGGCTGTACCAGTTTAAGAGGCTCAGCTTTGGTGTCTCGTCGGCGGCGGAATTTTTCCAGAACGCCATCCGGGGGGCCCTGACGGGACTAAAAGGGGTGATCAATATGTCTGATGACATTCTGGTGTTCGCACAGTCGGAGGCGGAAAACCTGAAGCGTCTGGAGCGGGCACTGGAGAGACTTAAAAGCCTCGGCCTAACTCTGCATCGGAAAAAATGTGAGTTCCACTCAGGAGGCATCTCGCCTGACCTGGAGAAAGTAAGAGACATTCGTGAAGCGGCCCCGCCAGAGTCAACAGCCGAGATACGAAGCTTCCTCGGCATGGTCAACTATTGTGGAAGTTTTATTCGCGATCTGGCGTCTCTTTCGGAACCACTGCGGGCCCTGAGAAGGAATGATGTGGCATGGGCCTGGACAGCGAAAGAACAGAGGGCGTTCGCTGACATCAAGAATGCCTTGTTGGGTCAGGAGACCATGGCGTATTTCAATCCGGACAGGGAATCAGAAATAGTGGTGGATGCCAGCCCGGTGGGCCTGGGAGCGGTGCTCATGCAGGCAGATCCACAGGGGACCATGCATCCCATCACCTATGTGAGCAAGGCGCTGACGGAGACGGAGAAGCGCTACTCGCAAAATGAGTGCGAGGCCCTAGCCATCCTATGGGGCTACAAACACTTCCGGATCTACATCCTGGGGAAGCCCGTGGGTATGATAACTGACCACAAGCCTCTAATTCCGATCATTACCGGGGCTTCGTCCAAGCCCCCACCGCGTATCGAGAGATGGATGCTGTCACTCATGGAGTATGGGGTCAAGTTACAGTATCGCCAGGGCACTCACAACCCCGCAGACTATCTGTCCCGTCACCCGGGGGTAGGGCGCCCTCGAGACTCGGCCGAAGTGGTGGACTGCATTGAAATGGTTCAGCACGTGGTGGAAGCAGCCTTGCCGGTGGCCCTGGCGCGCCAAGAAATCGCAGAAGCGTTGAATGTGGACGAGGTGTTCCTGGTCATCAAGGAAGACATCCACAGTGGCGAGTGGTGGGAAGTGCTTGCGAACAATGCCAGAAGGGAGAGTGGAGCATGAAAAGATCTCCAAGCTCTGTGGAAGGTCCGCAACGAGCTGTCAGTAGCAGAGGACGGGCTTCTGCTGAGGGGGTGCCAAATCGTCATCCCGCGAGCATTGGTGGGGAAAGTACTGCAGCTCGCCCATAAAGGTCACCAGGGGACAGCAAAAATGAAAGCACGCCTAAGGCTGAAGGTGTGGTTCCCGGATCTGGAGAGCAGGGTGGACGACTTTGTGCGTGCATGCATAATGTGCCAGGCGGCTTGTCCCGCGGAAAGAGGGCTGCCCATCCAGGCCATGGAAAGGATTGAGCAACCCTGGGGGACGGTGCACGGTGACTTCGGGTCCACGGGCAGAGGAATGTACTTTCTTGCAGTTGGCGACCAGTGGTCCCTTTATCCCGGGGTGGAACTGGTGGAATGTACGGCCAGCGACCACACCATTCTGGCCCTGGAGAAAATGTTCGCCACCCACGGGTTCCGTACTGAGATTTGTTCAGACAACAGCTCGCCATTCAAGGGGCAGCAGTTCGCCCAGTACTGTGAGGAAAGGGGGATCAAGCAAAGGAAGGTTACCCCACTCTGGCCCAGGGCAAATGGGGAGGTGGAGCGTTTTATGAGGACACTCAATAAGGTCTTTCGAATCTCGATGCAACCTTTTCGAATTTCTGCGTGAGTATCGCACAACCCCCCATCAGTCCACTGGGGTCGCACCAGCCGAGGCTCTCTTGAAGCGGGCCCCCCAGAGGACTGATCCCCAAAGTGGAAGGACGCAGTCCTGGAGTAACTGACAACAACCCAGTACGCGTGGAGAGGGCCATGCAAAACGAGCGGGAGAGCACCCGCCGGAACTTGCCTGAGAAGGTAATTGCAGTAGGGGACACTGCGCTGGTCCAAAATCGGAGGCCAGAAGGGAAGCTATCTCTCCCGTATGAAGCCCAGCCACTGGGCGTTACCCATGTCAAGGGCTCCATGATCACCACAGCCAATGCCAAGGGCACCATCACGCGGAAGTGTCATACTTCAAGCGGATTGAGAGTGTGCCCCCTCCAGCGATGCCCGAGGCACCCAGACCCGGATCCGGGGAAGGATCACCACCAAGGGGCGAAGGGCCGCCAGAAGCTCTCGAGGCCCCAGAGACACCTCGAGAGGAGTCCAGAAAGTACCCGAGCCGTGTGGGGCGGAAGCCGCCGCCGAGGTTCCAGGACTTCATCATGGACTCTGCCCCGTAACAGGGTGAGAACTGGCTGTTAAGTCCCAAGTTGTCTTTGTTGTGTGCTAATGTTACAGTTGGTTATTGTTTGGGGAAAAAGGAGGGATGTTGCGTGGTGAGTACGCCTTATACGCATGCGCGGCCCATAACGAGGCCTGCGCATGTGCGATGTTAAATAAAGACTGTCCCGGCCAGCAGTTGCCGCCGGGACCCGAGCAAGCAACACGCGTCCCGTGTGGCTCATTGGTACTTGTGTGTGTACGTATGTGTGAATGCCGGCGGGGGCCCAGGAGGTCCCTTGCCTCACAACACGACCTGCACTTCTGACAATGCCTTATTGACCTAAGGGTCAGTCCGAACCTAGCTGGGAGGTCTCTGAGTTACCTAGTCGCACGTTGACACTGGTCTATGGGGATGGTCCTAGGCAGAGACCACCGCCCCCGAATGGAGCATCTAAACGTCGTCTCTGTTAGTCCCCAACAGAGAAGAGATATATGAGAGACAAGTCGTGCAGAAATCCCAAAAGAAGCTAAAAACTGCTAAAAGCACGAATTAAAATATGACGAATGCAAAAAAGTAAATTCAAAGATGTTGTGGGACCCCTGCTTTACTTGAGCATCTGCCGTTGCGTCTGTGGCTACGCAATGACGTGGCGTATAGATTTCACGTAGCAATGCGGTAGACGTTTGCAAATGGGAATTCAAAGAAAGGATGGCGTGGCTGCATTCTCTGAGTGGAATGTGCTCCAGGCAACACAGAAGAGTCGATTTAGTCTTTCGATAACATAGCTTTATCTTAGAAAAAAAATATATCTTGCAATGGCTTGTCAGGAATTTCTTTGAGCTTTGCTTCCTGGACTTTAAGACACCAATAGCAGTCTCGATTTACCGAACCCTTTGTACCGCCTAGACATCGCCTCAACATCCTTCCCAGTTCAACCGAGCAAAACACCTTTACAGCAGGTGTGACTCCGTTAGTAAAATATGCACTTACGTTGTATAGTCCCATACATGTTTGAAATTCAAACGGTGGTATAGAAGAAAAAGGGTACCTCCCAACAACAGCATGCCCCTTTGGGAAAAAGAGAGTAACGGATATCACCCCGTCCAGTCACGGCAGTCATCAGTCTGATCTAGTTAATAAAATGGGCACCAAAATATAGCAGCTTGTAAAAACATATTTTAAGTCTAAATTGTGCAGTGGCTCAGAAGGAACTCCCATTCACTTTCAAATGGCCACATTACATAGCCAGCTGTAATTATGTTTTGGTAACAGAGAGGCACTATTGTCCTCAACGTTTTGATGATGTCTTAAGGCAGTGTGTTACCCAGTTAACCTGTTCGATCACAACTGCACCTCACACAGGCCACGCTACTTCAATGCTCCTCACATAATTTAGGAAGAACAAAAACAAGCACTCTCAAACAGGATAGCACTCCATTCATCTCTGGGGTCTCCAAACTTTACCTCTCCAGATATTTTGGACTTCAACTCCCATCAACCCGAGCCAGCATAGTCGAGGGTGAGGAATCATGGGAATCATAGTCCAAAACATGTGGAGAGCCAGCTGTTGCAGTCACCCTGAAGGGTATCCCTAAACTGCATGACTGAACCGACTGGGGTTACTGCTTCCTCCAGATACGCCAAGAGATCTATCTGGTAGTTAGCTGTTCAAATATTCAAACAACAAAATGTCTGCACACAAGATATAACAGTTTCCTGAAAGGGGATGCCTGCCATTCCCCTCAGCCCCCCCCCCCCCAATGTTGCCAAAATATCTGGCAACATGATGTGCCCAATTGAATGATCTCAGGAAATTGGGTAATTCTGGCCTGATATAAAGAGGTCTGCCTTGAAAGAAAAACAACAACTCCCAGTGAAAATGATGTACATTCATGAAAGAGGCCTGAAATCCTGACCTGCACTGGGAGGAGATAGGGGGCTGCCATGAGCGAGGGAGGACAAAAGGTAGGGCAGAGCAAGAAGCTGATAGTATCCTGCCAGCACCAGTATCAGTGGGTGAGGGCATGGGGTTGGGGAGGCAGGTTGGCACATGGGCAGGTAGCAGGTGGCAGCAGAGTGGCGAGTGTCAGGAGTGGAATCGAGACGAACAGGCTGATCCGGGAGGGAAGGAGCAGTAAGGGGGAGGCCACCAGAGGAGCGCTCTTTTGCATGCCACCAGAAAGAGCAGGCCTGAGTTCCAATATGACATGAGTGGATGGAAGAGGGGAGCCAGCCGTTACCCATGGGATACGAGATTAAAGGGGACAAGTGGAAAAGATGGACTTGGATGGGGAGGTGAACAATGTATAGCAACGCAATCAAGTGGAGAGGCAACCAAAGCCTGTCTCTCACATTCCCCACAACACCTTAAATGACTCCACCATTTATCCGTCACCCAATATACAAGCACCTTCAACACTCCTCACACCATGCCACGCTATGCTCTAGCGCACCTTCCGCGTGAACCAAAAAGCCATCCTCTAAGCTACCTTCCAAATCTTCAGCCTCTTCACCATCCACATATACATCCATAGCTACTTACAAGTCCACATTCAGTTGTTGTAGAAGGTTGCAAAGCCTGATCAGCCTATGTGTCCGAGCCTCACTCCCCAACCACTAGCCTTCACATTCACGCGTCACAGAGTTTGCAAAGCCTGACCTCTCTGATAGATGATGCTGCGCAAAAAAAACAAGCATGGGCACCCAGACCCTCCTCTCCACCTAGCTAGTAATAGTGTCCATCTGTGGCACCCCCAAATCACTTATTCCCTTTTCATCAGCTAATAACACTGAACAAGAGGACCTACATTTTTATTTTCGTTCTGAAACGAGCGCTTACATCTCTTTCTTGGCAATGTAACTATTTGTCAATAAGGATACAAACTACATAATAGAGTGAATACACACAGCATGGACAACTCTTAAATAGAGGATCTCAACCTTTGTAAAACCAGTCTGCCCACAGCGCAAAGGCTTGTGCAGAGGTAAGAGCTGCAGGTACTCCAGCCCTCAGCCAGGATTCCATACTTCACCTTCACCATGGATGTAAACCCCTCCATGCCCTCTACTTGCCAGGGTAACAGCACCCACTAGAGGGCACTGCTCTGAAAACGCATACTTACACTCCACACCCACAGAGGGGCGTGCGCGCGAGGATGGCCTACAACTGCCCAAACCCATGGCCTGACAGCCCCAGTTTGAAATCACACAGAAGCTCGTACAGTACCTGAACAAACTCGAACAAGTAGGAAATGGAGAGGCCCTTCAGGTACCTGACCACCCCTGGCCAGGATCACTCAACTAACTTACCCTACTGACCTATCACGTGCACCTTGACAACCACTTGAAACAGTCATCAACACAAGGTCATGTAAATGGCAGAGGTGTGCTTCACAAATCTCCCACAGCATAGCTGCACATTACAAAAACACAACACAACCAAACACAAGCTTGTGACAGTCACAGAGACAGGGTATTGGTAGAAAAATGCAAACAGAAACACACCAGCTAATCCAAAGAAAACACGTTACCCAAGAATGTTGGCAGCACATTGGAAGGTTCATAATTTTTTATTGATCAACACTATTGTAGGCCCTTCAATCTCTCAATGTGATTGTTGTCCCATGCCTTCAACGTCTGCCTTTGTCATTACTTCTGGGCACAGCTTTTGCAAACTACATTCGTCAGATGACAGAACTCAGTTGTTAATAGCGTCTATCAGCGAACTTGGTTTTTTAACTTCTAGTCAAACTAAATTGCATATGGAAGCATTGTATGTGGGGAGCGAGTAACACGGCCATAATAGCAACGGTCCGTCTGGTAAATTACATTAGAACTGAAATGGAAAAAGATTGCTCTGTGATTTAGGACCAAAACAAAGTTGATCAATTGTGAAGTGAGTATTTGATATCAACGACTGCTTTTCTTATGTTCTCTCATGTTTTTAGCCTTTTTTCCGTTATGTATTATCAAAAATCTATTTTCATTGAGGTTATTTGTAAACCAAAAACAAATCTTTAAATTTAAAAAAAAAAGAAAACTTGATTTCTTCTGAGGTTGGTGGTGTTAATTTGCTTCAGCGATTGAAGGCAGATTTTCCCAGTAAAGGAAGGCATACTAAAATACTCTTAATTTATACAGAACTTCATATCACATTCACGTGTAAGTGCTCAACATAAGTCAATCCACCATTAGCCTAAAAAAACAAACTTAACTCCAAAAGAAATCAGGTTTCTGTAGAGGTCACATGTTTCTTGAGACACTTGTAGGACAGCTGAGCTACCCATTATATTGGACACTTTCCTAAAGGTCAAGGAATAAGCATTTAGATGGGAAGTTGCTGAAGAACTAGCCTTCAGCAGCCGGGGGCCCTTTACAGATGTTCAACAGGATTGATGTTTGGGAAACATTTCGTTCAAGCAGAATTAGAAATGTCATAGTTGTATAAAAACAGCCTAGGTCGTCTAGGGATGAAGGTCTCATAGTGAAACACAAAAATCATTTGGAATTCCGGCAAACCACCTACTGTTGACTGGAACACCAGACGTCCTAGAAAGCTGAGACAAGCGCCTTGAGCTAAGTGTTCCTGACCTTGCATAATTGAGCATTCCCAAAAGGCACACCATAGCTCTCTGCACCATGACTCTCACTGGCTCCATCGCTCTCAAAGCCCTGATTCCACAGGGCCCTGGCAACCCAAGTGCCCTTCAGCAGTGAGCTGCTAGTACCAATCTCAGTACAAAATTCTCTGTCGATACTGTGGGATGCCACAAAGTTGAACTGGAGCAAAGGGGAAAGTCAAAAACCTGACAATGGGCTGCACAGGAACGTTGTATGTCCACCACATAAGAAATTATGTTATGTTAGGTTAGGCTTTGGGGACTGTGTACAGTGTTCATCTGCCATTTTCAAAACTTTGTGGCTCTGATGATTCTTTTGTATGTTCGCTGAATTAATTTGCTGCAATTACAAGCCTTTACCCTAACTGCTCATTACACCACCTTGCAGTCTGGGTTTTGTAAGAATGTATGTGTATCTCAGTGTGGTTGGAGTGTATTCTGACTGAATGTCATGGGGTGTGTCTGGGTGGTGAGTGAATTGAGGAGTCCTAGCCTGGTTCCTATTCATTATGAAAATCTGGGAGGTAGGTGATTGGATGGTCCTGGCAGGAGGTTGGGCACCTACCAGCTATCTCCAGCACATACCAGTTTTATGGTGTCTATATGATCTTCATCGCTATATAGGAGTATGTGTGCAAATGGGGTCAGAGTGCAATCTTGGCATTCACGCCTGATTGTTGTGGTGTATGCCTGGATAGTGTAACAAGTACTCTAGAGAACGACTGTTGGACAGCCAGGAGCCTCTGGGGGCCAAGGCAAGGTGTCAACTAGCAAAGCTATCCTTGGAGGTGGTATATGGGGGATCACCCAAAGACTCTTCCCCCTGCCAAACCTTCTATGTAGAGAAAGCCCTGTGGCAAGGGTAGACTAGACTCTGTGAAACCCAGAGATTGAGAAAAGATGCCACCAGGGGGATATTAGAACATCAGGTTCCAATAATAGGCATGGAGATCCCGACCTGTGAATTGGTTACCCCAAATTTGCAGAGGTTGAGACCACCAGCTAGGGGACGGGACCATCAACACTCCAACCATAGACCAGTCAGAAATCCACAGGGGAATATGTCTGTCACTCTACTAGTCCTACTGACCTACACAGGAACTGAGATGAGTGCTCTACAGTCTGATGAAGAGACGAGAAGAGAAGAGGGGAGGGAAAGGGAGGAGATGCTAGGAGAGAAGAAAGGCCAGGGGAGGGGTTTGGTGGAGGGTGAAGGTTAAAGGGAGGGGAGGGTGTAAGGGAAGGGAGGGCCAGAATAAGGGAAGGCAAGGCAAGGCAACTTGTGTGGCCTCATCCTCCATCTCCCTTTGGGACAGGAGATGGAGACCCATGGTAACATCATAGGCCCTCTGATATTGGCATTAGGGAGCACTCAGGAAGTTTAGGGGTCAAAGGATACAGGAACCCTACCAATGCCCATGCAGAACTGAACCCTTTAGAGTACTAATCATAATCAAAACCCTGTGCACATTACCACAATGCTGTGCAGTGCTGAGACAAATGCCTATTATGTGATTCCCCAAAACCAAGGGGCAAAGACATCTCAGGGCAGATGCAAGGAGACCTGAGGAGCAGCACAGGGGGTCTGGGAAGACCTAAAAATGGTGTCTGACCATGTTGAAGTCTCTCAATAACATGGAGAGCCCATTGTCAGCCTATGAATCTGTTACCCTTGTTGTTCAATCCCCAAGGGAGCGCCAAGCAATCCCTGATAAATGCGCTAAGGGGACCCCAAAACAAATGGATCTGAATATTAGAAGAAGGGAAACTCATGTTGAGTAGGTGGAATCATTAAGGACCAACAAATCATGAACACATAGGCTAATGTGTTACAGACTCACCACATGTCGCAAAGGGAACAGTGATGGTGTGGTTCAAACCCCTTAGCAGACTCACACCTCACCAAACTGGATGTGTAGCCTACCTATGGGCTGGAACCACATGCAGGAACCTTCTGTTGGTGGACCTCAAGCACTTCTTATGTATGCGATGGTAAAGGACATAAGCAGGGCTGTTGTTGAGTAGTGGGTCTGTGGAAATATGAAAGGACCTTTTAGTCTCTGGTCTACCCCTTGCACTCACCCCAAGGAAACTCCATGGAGAGTAGACCTACTGGGATGGGTAATTCCTGCAGGTAATGCCACTACTGAAGATAGCAACAAAAATATCTTGCGGCTCAGAATGATGCAGATCAAGCATGGGTCAAAGCTGTGGAAACGGGAAATGGGAAAGCATTGGAACTCCCCAAAAGAACCTCTCCTTCTTAGTGAAATGACAAACTGTGTCTCAATGAATTAATGGGCACGTTTAGTGGGGACCATGGTGGCCTATGGCTTTCAGGCCATGGGCAGTGAATCCTGTTTTAAGACTCATAGACACTGCCTATAGTCAAGCCCTGCCTCGCAACCACATTTATTTGTGTTTTACATGTTAAACATTCTGAGAACAAGGGCAGACATTGTTTAACCAATGTGGCCATCAACAGAATGGCAGATGCATATACCAGAAGCAGCCACCCGAGCAAAGAGGAGCAAAGTGGAGAGGAAATGCATAGCAGGTTGTGCTCCGAGACCCCCGACCGGCCCATAGAGTCGGAGTTTGCTCAGAAGCACTTTAAGACAAGATAGCAGCACCCGTGAGATGGATGGAGGTGCAGATTTATACTTCAACACCAATCAATAAGTACAACTCAATGGTTTGGCAAAGGGAGTCCGTTTAATGACAAGTACAAAAAACAGGGAGTCATGAATATCAGCAATGGTGTGATCTTCCTTCTCGCTTCAACTCCAATGAATTTCATAAAAATCCTAACATTTATACTCAAAAACTCGTCATCCTTGATGTGTAACACTCAAAAGTTGACATGCAATTCTATTGGTTCGGAAAAGGTAACTTTACTATAGGTACTATATCTGTATATGGTAACGGAGTGAGAGGATTGGGTAAACACTGTCGGGTGGGCATCCAAGCCCTTCCTTCAAAAATGACTACTGCAGACGTCACTAAAAGTACGACATCCCATTGGTTCTACTAGCTATAGGACCCTAGATTACTTGGCCCACTGTGATTGGGTTGGCACCAACCCCATGCATGCTTTCACTTTGCTTAACAGCAAGCAGAATGGTTGGCCAGGTGCTGGTTGCCCCCCAACTCACCCGGCCCTCCTTCAATCAATCATCACTTTAGTGGCTATGTGTCAGTTATTTTGCTGTGGTTGGCCTCGAGACTGCATCTTCTGCCTAGATATCTTCTCCTGGCTCACAGCCATGCGTAGGTGTGGGGGTCTTGCTTCTGTTCGTTCGGCTGGTCATGTGATTCAGACACTGTGGATTTGCCTTTTCCTCAACAATTTGTGTATTTGATTTTATGTTCACACACCAGCTGCCTTCACCTTCTTATCTCGCCCCTTCAAGTCAGTGGGCCTCATTCCGAGTATGGCGGTAAGGAATAGCGGCCACCGGTAACGAGACCGGTGGCGGTGATCCCTTACCACCATACTCCGAGTTCCCTTTGCGCCCTCGCCCTTAACGCCTGCTTTGAGCAGGTGTTAAAGTCGAGGGCGCAAAGAGGCCTCCAAGCCAATAACGGTGACCGTAATGAACGGTCACCGTTATTTGCATCTTCCCCATTCCCATTGAGCCCTATGGGGGCTCATTTGGGAATGGGGAAGAGCCTTGGTGAATGGGGAATTACCGCCCCGCCAACCTTGGAATGGGGCGGTAATTCCGCCATCCACCAAGGCGCTGCCGGTCCGGGTACGGCGTCAACCAAGGCGTTGATAGCGCCATTGGTTAGCGCCGTACTCGGAATGAGGCCCAGTATATTCTGGTCCTTGCTTCAGTTAATTGTAGCTACTGCTAGTTCACTTGATGGATATGACCTTGGTTCCTTAGGTAAACGTTGCCTCTGCCGAGTTTCGTTTCTGCCGCTCAGCTCCTGATTCCGTTGAATGTGAAACCTTTCTCGAATGGTCTTTGTGATTTTTGTTGATTCTGCTTTTTGTGCAAAGTGGAAGTATACTTCATATAAAGTGCTTTATTTGAGGTACATAGGTATATGGCGCTTGCCGCACTATCCCTCTACTAAGCATAGCAAGCGCACAATTCTCTTAGCTTCTTTGCGGTTCCAAGCATATGTACACGTGTAAACTGGTCAAATATCTTTGCCTTGCTTACAGCTTAAGCTTTTTTAATTTGACATTGCCTTCACACTCTATGTTCACGATATCCTTGTTCATGGCGTTTTGTCTCTTTATGTCATTCTCTGGTCGTCATTTCTTCTATAGATGAGTCAGTCCGGGTTCTTGTGACGTCACCATTCGTCATCCATTAGGACCTTTTTGGTTTCTTTAGGGACTGTACTTAGGTACGTCTCATTTGGTGATATGGCTTTCTCAATGAATAATTTACTGTCCATGGTTTCCTCGGTAATGGTACTTCAATAGGCATCGTTCTTCTGATGGGTACTGGACAGAGCCCCACCGCGGCTCTGTGCTGTTTTTTTTGCTGATCATATGTCACATATCTTGGTGTGAACGTTCCTGGTACTTCAAAATGAACGGTTGGAGTACAGGCTGCATTTAGGACCTCCTCTACAGGGTGCATCGGGATGTCAGCTGCAGTGACTGCGTATGTCAGGAGCGGTCACTGTGACTGGCGTGCGGCAAAGACCCACAATAAGTAAAATGAGGTATGAAGGGTAAAAGGGTAATAGTCAGCCAAATCATTGAATCAACCACCCCCAGCATTAACATTTTGAAAAAAAAAACGAGCATAGACCCAGAAGACCCGGCCCACTATTGCCCTATTATGAACCTCCTGTTTATTGGCGAAATTGTGGAAAAAATAGTCATTACACAACCTCTGGCCAGAATCGAACTACACCTCATACACGACTATCAGTCTGGGTACTACCCCAAGTGTAGCATCAAGACAGCCACAATCCAGGTGGAGCATGATGCCCTCCAAATCCTGGATAAGGACGACTGACTGCATTTAACACCATCGACCACTGCATCCTCCTCTTTCTCCTCACAGACAGGATGTGATTCTATGCTACTGTCCTGGATGTATTAACCTCCTACCTCTCAGGCAGGAACCAGGCCATCCAGGTGAGCACATTGTTCTCTCCCAGTCTACTGCGGAGTATCCCAAGGGTTGATCCTCTTACCAATCTTTTTTAATCTTTATGTGAAGCCTCTGGGAATCCTCCTCAAAGATCCTGATATAGCCATCCACCAATATGTGAGAATAAAATCCCACAAGACATCAGTCGTTTCAACGAATTCCTAGCCATCAACCGGTCCTGGATGTCAATTGCCTACCCAAACTTAACCCATCCAAGACGGAATTCGTCCTCATCGGTCCCCGCAGAAACCAACAGCTTGTCCAACAATGGCTCTATGATATGCTTATATAATGATTTGATCCACAGCTCTCTGATTCAGCTAAATGCTTAGGCTTCACCAGTGACAGCACCCTTTCCTTCCAGAAACACATAGCCAAGAAGGCTCAAATGGACTGGCTCTAAATCTCCACCATTTGCAAAATCAAAACCTTCATCCTTCTGTAGGACTTCCGCACTGTAGTGCAGGAGCTTTTTGTCTCACACATTGATTGGGTAAATGCCCTCCTATCAGGGCTCCCAGCTGCACACTTGGCTCTCTTAAAAGCAGTCCACCACACTGCAGCAGGTCTTATTATGGATGTGTGGAAATTTGACCAAATCACCCCAATCCTACGCAAACTACATTGACTTACTCTCCAATCCAGGATACTGTTCAAGACTGGTGTATCACCTACAAAGCAGTTACGGGTAGCACACCAGTTTACCTGTTTGCACACGCTGTTCATGAAGCAAATCGAACAACCAGCTTGAAACACATCTTGTCTGCAAAGAGAGAACCCACAAACAATAATTTTCTTATCACGCACACACCCTCTGCAACTCGATCCAGACATCGGCTCAGAATGCCCCTACAATTTTCCAGTTTTGATAATCTCTCAAAATTCCCCATTTTCAACAACACCTGACCAAGGACTTATCCCAATCGGCGCACAGACCGCAACTCACAGTACTGCGCTACTGTTAAAAGATGCCAGTCCAAATGCTGTCTAGCCACAACCTGTACAACGTGCCACTGCTCTCGAGCTATGTCTGTGCTTTAAATTATGAAATACATTTTCTTTAAAAAGGGTCTATGGCGCATAAGCACCTGTGGCTACATTTGTAAACCCTAAGAGTCTGTCCAGGTGAAATCACATTAAAGGCAATCAAGCAATGGTGCTGCTCGCTGGCATGCATGTCAGAGCATGTGCATGACAGTACCGCCCCTGAGGGACAAGGCTTACTCGGGTGTCAAATATGGAATGATCAAATCAGTCTAGAAACTTCAATAGATGTGCTAGACTCCCAAGAGCTTTTCCAATGTACTAGATATTTCACGCCCCATTTCTTGCAGCTGTATTCTAGAAAATGCTACAAGAATCTGGTACCAGATCCACATACTGGAAGTAGATGGGTCATATGGCGATGATGTGTGGATTGAGCGGGTTTCAAAAGGGACACATGAAACACAGGGTTAATATGCCAATATTCTCTAATTGTGATTTTTGTTGTTTACATTTTAAATGTGATTTTGCTTTTATGTTGTGTAAGGTTTCTTGTAAACCATGAATGCAACAATAAAACAATTAAAAAATGCCAATATTTAAGAAGATATCCACATAAAAAGGGTACCTGGTAGGCCTTGATCTTCCAAACTATCACATATATCACATATAGTCATATCCAAGTGACAGGCAGGGAGATTACAGGCTGACCGTAAAAAACTGGCAGCTGTTAGCTGTTGCCTAGGGTCGGAACAAGTTTTAAAATACAGTGGGGAAATAAAAAGTAATTTAATACGTTGAAATGCAACAATCCCCTTTGTCTGGGCCAGTGCAGTGACATGCAGTGTGATATGAAAATATACATCTGTGGAACTGAAAAGTTATGCAATATGTTAAAATGCGCCAAGTGACATGCAATATATTAAAATACATTTAAATGTAACACCTAACCTATGTGAGAAACACGGGTCTACGTCTGTGGAGACTGCCATATCCACAGCCCCCCTCTGGTCCCGAAAGTGACACATCAACTGGGCTGGGGTCCAGCATCACACCTCAATCCGGGCCAGTATGTAAAGTTCTTTGTTTAAGGAGTCCAGGATGTATGGGGGATATGAGCCATGGTGAAGTAGGGTCCAGGGGGATGGCAACACTTTGATATGAGGTACCAGAGCAGTTTGCAGGTGATAACTAGTGGAAGCCAACCCCCAACAGCATACAGGACATATAAAACATTTTTCACCAGAAGGAACTGAACAATCTTATTCCATCCAGAAAGTCTTTGGATGCATCTTTGGGGCAGGCCCCAAGAGAGGTGATGTAAACGGCGTGGTAAAAGATCTAATCAGAGGAGCCTGGAACAAATACACTTTGCTCTGATCAAACAAGTGCACACACTCTGCCATGGGAAGCCAATAACGGGTTGTTGTGTTTGAGCCCGTTTTCTCAACTCCCTTTGCTCAGCAACCAATGTTCCCAGTGAGGCAGCAGTCTCATTCGACACCACCTGTGGGCTTGCCTGCAACTGATATACAGCCCAACCTACTCTCATGACACCCATATGGTGTATTAAAGCAGTGCCATACAGCTGTGTTTGATCTTGCCGGTAGGTCTTTTTTTGGTGACCCTGATGGCGGGCGGCACGTGGCCCAGGCCGCAGCTGCCGCTCCAGAGTTTGAGCAACTGCTTGTAGGTCTTGCTGCCGCAGATCCAGAAGAGGTCCTCAGGTGCCAACCAGGTGTCTCTTGGCTGGCACTCAGGCAAGAGTAGCTTCCATACCCGGCGGGCAATGTAAGGTAGGAGGCAGGGCTGTATTGTTGAAACGTTTGCTGGGGCATTCTCTCAGGGATAGGACATCCAGTTTGTTTGTTCTTCAGCGCAGTCTGCTTTATAATTTGCAATTTGTTTCATAACAAGGGGCGCTCGTGCGACTGGAGCCCATTGGACTGGCATCACATCTACCGAAAACCAACACAGGTAAATACACTTGCACACCAGAGTAAGTATAGTTCAGTGAATGATTTGCAAAAAGATAAACAGAATATTAACTAGTTCAAGGTGCAGGGGAGAAAAACACAGCCTTGGTATCTATGCTGGATACATACAGAGAACAAAGAAGGAATCCAAATGAGGATAGCTACGTCCCCTGCACACTTTCTGAAAGGCCAGGAATGGCCTAATGGAGATTATGTGAACAATTTTACAAGTAGTTCTGATTTCTTAACTTCTCATATGAAGGAAATTATAAAGAAGAATTCAATAAAAGGTTTGTGTTTATACAAAATAATTTTTGCTTTTTATTAGTATTTTGATAGGCCCAACGCGTTTCGAGTTATGAATACTCTTCATCAGGGGCAGCATATTCAACAATTATAGTCTACAGAAAGAAACATTTCATACAATAATGTATTAGTATTTGTATGCAGCAATTTTGTAAATCTATAAAGCATCAATAGCTAATTTCTGTACATCAATCTAACATCAATATAACGACAATTTTTGTGAAATCATAATAGTCATTTGCAAGGCACTAATGCCCTTTAAACAAAAACATCCTCTCTTCTGTTTTCATTAATAGCCCATTAGTAACTCATCATGAGAGGAGCAGATGCTAATGTTGGACTAATAAAAAGCAAAAATTATTTTGTATAAACACAAACCTTTTATTGAATTCTTCTTTATAATTTCCTTCATATTTGAAGTTAAGAAATCAGAACTACTTGTAAAATTGTTCACATAATCTCCATTAGGCCATTCCTGTCCTTTCAGAAAGTGTGCAGGGGACGTAGCTATCCTCATTTGGATTCCTTCTTTGTTCTTTGCCCACATCTTCTGCCCCTTCTTTGATTTTCCACTCGAACCACACATGGAAGATGGCCTTGGACCGCACAGTTAGAGGAAGGAGCAGTGGGAGCAGAACTCACTGATGTCAGACATTACGGATTGGCTCTGGGAACCCCAGAGAGTAAGAACACCCAGTTGGAGCGGAGCATGTGCAGATGAGTCAGAGTCTCTCTGACCTTCAGGTCCTTCTTGTCATGATTCGCCGTTTCCACCCCTTTTGGACTTCATGGTCCATCAGGCACCGCAACATCATACCTGCTATCCTACCAACATGGCTGACACCAGCAAAACTCTGCTGTCTAGTGTTTACGCAAGACTTGTTGCTTCCTAGAAAACAGGCACGCCCCCGCGGCTCTGCGCGCCTCAACGCTAACCTTCCGAGTACGCAGCAAGTGCGTTCCTAACTTCCCTTCATCTTCCGTGTTACTCCTCTGATAGTTTTCGGTCCCAAATTCCTTCCTGGTGTGCTTATCTTGCTCCTAGTGCTCCCGCCTGATGGTCCGCCCTGTCCTTTCTCTCCCTGGGCCTTTGGTCCTGTCCTTCCGTGCTCGCACACTGCTTGCTGCACTCCACGAGCATTACTACTCTTCCCTGGTTCCTAGATCCATCCTGGGCATTGACCGTTACTCACCTTACCTTCCTGGAATACTGAACATTTACCTTCTCTCCAAGGCTTGTGTCCGATCTGAACACTGGAGGCAGAGGATACCCGACTATACCTGTATGAGTCCCGAACGTCCAGGAACTAAGAAAGACCTCCAAGAAAGAATACAACACAGGACAAACAGGTGAGACAAGGGCCAGAGTGTGACAGTTTGAGATGCCAAAGACTTGATAAAGAATTCCATATGGAGGCTGCTGTCCAGGACCTCATGAGAGGAATGCAAGAATTGACAACAGAGGTTCAGAAACTCGAAGCCGAAAATGCAGCACTAACACAACTCCGGCTATCCAGAGACTCGGCATTCCAGGAAAGTGCCTTGGTAGGGGGCATAGTGGACACATACAATGTTTCCTCTAAGGCACTGCGTACCTTCCTCGATTCTTGCCTGGTGCATTTTACATTTAAACCCTATTATTTTTCCACACCCAGGGCCAAAGTGGGAATTATAATCTGACATCTCTCTGGAAATGCTTTAGCCTGGGCAACCCCCTGGGTGAATGCAGGTGATCTGCTCCTGGCCAACTATGACGGATTTGTGGCGGCCTTCAAAACCATGCTTGACCGCCCTGAACAAGTGTACGGTGCACAGGAAAAGCTGTTGGAGTTCCAACAAGGAAACCAAGACATGTTGCCTTATGTAACACGCTTCAAGCAATTGGCTAAGGAGGCAGATTGGTCCAAGGAGGCCTGCTTTACCTTGTTTCGTCAAGGATTAAACAAGGAAATCGAGGATGAATTGGCTAGAGTATCCCGTCCAGGTTCTTTCCAAGCTTTGATAGATTTGTCTCTACAAATTGATTTTCGAATTCAAGAGAGAAAGGCAGAGAAAAGAAAGACATGAACAGTTCCACCAAAGATTCCAGTGGATTAAACTAGCCCTACGGAAACAACCACTCCGCACCCCTCTGATCCTGAACCCATGCAACTAGGCTCCTTGAGGGGTCCAATCTCTCCTCAAGAAAGGATTCGTAGGATAAACACTGGACTCTGTATGTATTGTGCTTCTAATAAACATCTTGTACGAAATTATCCGATAGCTCCACCTAGGCGTTTGGAAACGCCAGCTTGCGATCTTGATCGGAGCCCAGCTTCGGGAGAAAGGTACTTGCTCCGCTTCTTCTCCTTCCTTGAACTGTCTTCATCAGAACACCTTGGTGGTTCTATAAGCATTCTTGTTTTCCGCCAATAAGGAGACACATTCCACCCTGGCCCTGGTTGATTGTGGTGCTATGGGAATATTCTTAGGCCACGAATGGGCCTTAAAGCACAACATTGCTCGAGAATCCAAAGAAACAATCCAGGCAGTCGAAGGGATATATGGGAACCCACTGTCTTCTGGACCCATAAGCCAGCAAACCACAGAACTATTACTGTCAATAAATAACCATCAGGAGATGCTTTGTTTTGATATCATAAAGGCAGCTCATTACCCAATGGTTCTGGGCATGCCCTGGCTTCAAAAACACAACCCATACATTAATTGGGCTGCCGGATCCTTATTTCTAGGTTCCGAATTCTGTCTGTCTCATTGTTTATCCCAGAATGTTTTACAGACCATATCCGCAGAATCCCGGATCCCTGAACAACCTCCTATATGTGTTTCCAACATTACCCAAGTTCTGGAGATTTACCAACAATACTCAGATGTTTTTCGACAGCCATTGTTCAATCACTACCGCCCCATCGACCAGAAGATTGTGCCATCGATACTGAAGCCTCTGCAGTCACACCATTTGGAAGGATGTTTATTCTTTCTGAGCCGGAGAAAAGAGCACTACATGAATAACTAGACACCAATCTCGCCAATGAAACCATCCATCCTTCTAAGTTTCCTGCTGGGGCCTCTTTGTTCTTTGTGCCCAAAAAGGACACCCAAGAACTCCGACCATGCCTGGACTATCGGGGCCTTAACCATTGCACTCTCAAGGACCGCTATCCTTTACCACTCATTTCAGACATATTGGAAGCAGTACGTGGCGCTGTAATTTTTACCAAACTTGACTTACGGGGCGCTTACTATCTCAACCGCATAAAGGAAGGCGATGGGTGCAAGACCGCCTTCAGGACGCCCTTTGGTCACTTTGAATACCTGGTTATGCCATTTGGCCTTGCTAACGCTCCCACGGTTTTTCAGCGCTTCATGGACAGAGTCTTTTCAGATATGCTGTTTCTCTTTGTCATTGTTTACCTGGATGACATATTAATATATTCCAATGACCCCAAAGTACATCAACAACACGTGCCCTTGGTTCTTCAATGCCTGCGAGAGAATAAACTGCTGGCCAAACCAAAAAAATGTATCTTTCATGCCCCAACAGTCCATTACCTGGGATTTGTTTTAAGTTCCAAAGGAATAGAAATGGATCCCGCCAAGGTCAACTCAATCCTTTCATGGCCGGACCCTACAACAGTAAAACAGATTCAATCTTTCCTGGGCCTTGCAAACATTTATAGGAAATTAATTCCGACATTTTCTGCCATTGTACAACCTATAGTTGCGTTGTTAAAGAAAGACATTCCTTTCAACTGGTCTGTTGCTCAAGAGATTGCCTTTCAGGAACTAAAGCAAAGGTTTACTCAAGGTCCTGTCCTGGCTCAACCTGACATTAATAAACCCTTCCTGGTGGAAACCGATGCTTCAGATTATGCTATTGGGGCAGTGTTAAAACAAGAAGCCGAGGACAAAGAGGAACATCCCATTGCTTACCTAACTCGAACTTTAAATCCCAGTGAGACACATTATTCAGTCCTGGAGAAGGAATTGCTTGCCATACGGTAGGCCTTTACTAAGTGGCATATCGACTTCAGTTACCTGAAACCTGATACAAGATACAACATGTTTTTCACACTTCCTTGCTTAAACCCTATTCCCAATCCACCAGATCAGCTCATCGACCTACCTGTGGTTGTCAATGATAAGATTGAATTCGAGGTCACCAGGATATGTGATTCCAGATATAAAGGAGGTCACTACAGTATGTGGTTGAATGGAAAGGTTATCCCCCCAGCGAACGAACATGGGAACCGGTGTCCAACATGAATGCCCCCTGTTTGGTACGGAGATTCCATCTAACGCATCCAAGTAAACCCGGTGGATCGAGGTTTAAGAGGGGGCATGCTGACATGATTCGCCGTTTCCGCCCCTTTTGGACTTCATGGTCCATCAAGCACCTGAAAGCCGTACCTGCTATCCTATCAACATGGCCGACACCAGAGAAACGCTGCTGTCTAGTGTTTACGCAAGACTTGTTGCTTCCTAGAAAATAGGCACGCCCCGGCGGCTCTGTGCATCTTAATGCTAACCTTCCGAGTACCCAGCAAGTGTGTTCCTAACTTCCCTTCATCTTCCATGCCACTCCTCCGATACTTATCAGTCCCAAATTCCTTCCTGCTGTGCTCATCTTGCTCCTGGCACTCCCGCCTGAGGGTCCGCCCGTTCCTCTCTCTCCCCAGGCCTTCGGTCCTGTCCTTCTGTGCTCGCACACTGCTTGCTGCACTCCGTGAGCATTACTTCTCCTCCCTGGTTCCTAGATCCATCCCGGGCATTGACCGTTACTCACCTTACCTTCCTTGAATACTGAACGTTTGCCCTCTCTCTGAGGCGGGTGTCTGATCTACACACTGGAGGCAGAAAATACCGGACCATACCTGTATAAGTTCCTAACGTCCAGGAACAAAGAAAGACCTCCAAGAAAGAAGACAACACAGGACAAACAGGTGAGACAAGGGCCTGAGTGTGACACCTCTGGGAGCAGATGAAAGGTTCAGTAGGTCCAGGGGAAAGTGGAGAACTTACAGAAAGCAAGCTGGAAAGAAATCAAAGCTGGTATATAAAGGCAGGACAATGGCATTTTGCAATAATGAAAGCTGAAAGACAAGGCTGGTACACTGGAACAGAAAATGTAAAATAAATGTACTTAAAGTAAAGTGAGCTGGGTATGCAAACATCGTGACTCACAAATGTTACAGTTCAAAATATTGAAAAAATATATAATCTTCCAAGGAGATATACAATGTCAGAAAAACCCACAACAAAATCCCCAAAATGTAAAATTAAAATATTAAAAAATAAAAAATATAAAAATACTAAAATTAATGGCCCAAAAAAGAGACCACAAATATTAAAATTAAAAAAAAGATCCTAAAAAACAAATACTATCATTAAAATTACAAGATATAACAAAAATCACAATTAAAATAAATCTCACAATACACAATACATCAACATACCATTAAAATGAAAAGCTATACAAATTAAAATATCAAAATTACAAAACAAAATTCAAAAATATCAACAATAACAAATCAAAAATGTCACAGTGCTATTTTCCAAACCCAGGTCACTTCCCCAGGGCGAGAGAAAATAAACTGTTCCCATTCCAGCAGAGTTTCTGAGCGGGGTTGGGGCAGATTTGGGGGGGGGATAGTTCATGCTCTGGAGTGCAGTGTCCTAGCTCTCCCTCCTGCACAAAATGTAATCTTTGGTGGCCTGGCAGGGTTGTGCCTCGCTGACCTGGCGGTAGATCGCTCACAACTGAAGTAAGGTGTTTGAAATATGCAAGAAATGAATCACCAGTCAGTGCCAAAAGCAACCTGTTTGCAGAGGGAGGGGCTGCAGCCGGCATGGGCATTGGTCTTGCCACCAGAATATAAATGGGAGAGAGTCCAGCAAGCGGCAGGGTATACCTGTCATGTACAGGAGGGCAAGGGGCATCGTGCCTGGCCAGCTTAGTCCTGTCTTGTCCGCACACTTTTGCCAGCTTGTTTCTCCCCATTCTTCTTTTCTATCTTACCCAAGCTTTGCATTCTATTTTGTCGCTAGGGTAGCGTGCAGTTTGTGTAGCAACGGTGCAAGTTTTGTTTGTTTGTTTTGTTTGTTTTATTACTTGTATAGCGCACCAGACCCACGGGTAGCAGTGCGCATTGCATGAGACATCTTACAGCTTAGTTACAATAACACAGGTACATATACAATAGTAAATACAATAATATATACAAATAGCAGGCACAAAATGTACAATAGTTACAATATCTGCTCAGTAGGACACTAAATACTGAGGGCAAGTATATACAAAAATACAGGGAGGTTGGGCGGTAGGAGGTCAGGCAAGGTTAGTCAAAGGTAAACTGCAGAGCGTTTATTTGTCCCCCTCTTTAATCCAATTTATAAAGTTTTGTCGGAAGGTAGGATATGGTTGGTCAGACCATAAGGTAGGTGGTAGCGAGTTCCATAATTGGGCTGCTTTGACCTGGAAACTGCAGCCTCCGACTCTAGATAGTTTAAATCTGGGTATAGAAATACCCTTGGAGTTGACAGGCCTAGTAGTTCTTGTTGCCTTATTCTGGAGATTCTGTTGGATAGGTAATGCAGTGCAGCGTTTTTTAGGCATTTGTAAACAGGTGAGGCCACTTTTAGCTGGATTTTCTCCTGAGTCGAGAGCCAATGAGTGTATTTTCTGAATTCTGTAATGTGTGCTCTCCTAGGTATGCCTAGTACTACTCTAAGCGCATTGTTCTGCAGGATTTGGATTCTTTTGATGGTGCCCTTATTGGCCCCTATGTAGAGAGAGTTGCAATGGTCCAGCTTCGATAGAACGAGCGCTCTAGCAAGTGTAATGCAGCTGCTGTTGGATAGGAATGGTTTGCCTGCTCTTATCAATTTACAGGTATACGCGGTGGCGGAGGCCATCGCTTTAACCTGCTTGTTGAAGGAAAGGGTAGAATCCAAGTAGAAACCCAGAGTTTTTACCTCCTGTGCAGTAGAGATTTGGTTATTGTCGATGTTGAAAGAGGAGTAGTTGGGAACCAATTTTTTAAGGGTAGGTGATGTGCCCAACATGATGATTTCAGTCTTATCATCATTCAGGCATAGTCCATGTGTGGCCATCCATGCCTGGATGATGAGATACACCCTGGTCACCAAGGCCAAATCCTTATCATAATCACCAGAAAGTGGTAGGAGAATCTGAGTATCATCTGCATAGTTAGTGTAGGTGATACCAAGAAGGTCCAGATTATCAGAAAGGGGCTTCGTGAAGATGTTGTAGAGGGTGGGAGAAACGCAAGAACCCTGAGGCACTCCACATGTTATGGGGATAGAGTCTGCCGCCGCTGTGGTGGAGAAGACTCTCATGGTCCTGTGTTGAGAAAGGATTGAATCCAAACTATGGCTTCTTCGGAGAAGTGCGCAGCCGTGTCCAAATGGCTACATAGGACCTTGTGGTCAACTAGGTCGAATGCAGCTGATAGGTCCAGGAGGAGGAGTAAGGCTGGTTTCCCTTGATCCCTAAGCTCGTCAATTTGCGCCTTAAGATCAATTAGGGCAGTTTCGGCCCCGTGCTGGGGCCGGAAACCAGACAGTCAAACTCCTAGCAAGTGGTTAGTTTCTAAGTGTTTTTGTATTTGAGAGTATGCCATTTTATCTAGGATTTTTAAGAGAAATGGCACTGTGGTGATCGGGCGGCAATTAGTCGGGATAGCTGGTCTAATGTCTGTTTTTTAAGCAGGGGGAGTACCCAAGATTCTTTTAAGTTCACTGGTATAGACCCCGTAGCGAATGAAGCGTTTATGAGCTTGGAAATGAAGAGGGCCAGGTTTCTAGCTGCGTCCTTTATTAATTGGGCTGGGCATTGGTCTCCCTGACAGTTAGACGGTTTGAGTGACAATATGATTTTTCTGTCTCTATAATGGACACTTTGGAAAACTTGAAGCGAGAGGTGTCAATGATGTTTTTAGGAACGGTGGAGTTAGGTAAGGTGTCTGTATTGAGTGTTGTTTTTTTCTTTGCAATTTTAGCTTGGAGAGTGGTACTTAATGGCCAAGGCTTGCTGAATGTTAGTGCACCATAGTTTATCTTTGACGCAGTTGTCTAACACTGGGATGGGGGATTCTATTTCTTTTACGATGGTGAAGGGTTCTTTGATACTGGAATTGGCTTGGGCTATTCTGGAGTTGTAGGTTTCCCGTTTTGCCAACAGTATTTCCTTTTTGTAAAGTATAGATGTATCCCTAAGGATCCTTTTATTTGTATCAGAAGATTGTAGTTTCCATGCTACCTCACATTGGGCCTCATTGCACGGTAGGCGGTAAAAATCGACAATTACCAGCATGGCGTAATTAGCGTGTCCGCCCTCGCAAGAGGCCGCAAATTGTGTGCCATTACGAGATTACGTAATGAGCCTACCGCCATGCCGCAAAAGTCCCCAAAAAGTCCCTTAACGGCATCGTCGAAAGCGCTGTTAGCACTTCCGACCTGCCGCCACATGCAAATAGCGGTCTTCGCAAATAGCGGTGACCGCCGTTAGCGGTCACCGCTAATAGCGGTTACCGTAATTTTGCGGAACCGGAAATAGTGTCATCGCACCGGAACGGGAAAGAGCACGGCGGCCATCTTTAAAAACACAATCCATTGCTATCCTCCTTATCCAGGACACCTTACCAGGAACCATGTCGGAAAATACACCAAGGACACCGTAACGATGCCCAAGGCCGTCAAAAAATCGTCTGAGCGGCAACGCAAGGAGAAATTTAGCAAGGAGGAGCTCCTTATGCTCACGCAGACACTAGCAGAAAATGCACAGGTGGTCTTCAATAATTACATGCGTCGGGAGACCATTGTGAAGAAGAAGGCCATCTGGGAAGAGGTAGCCCACAAGGTCAGCGCGGTAGGCACCACAACCCGCTCAGTTAAAGACTGGCGAAAGAGGTGGGATGACCTCCGGCTCCGTGTGCGGAACATTCTATCCGTTACCCACAACCTGGCTACGGGCACAGGAGGAGGCAGTGAATCGCCAGTCAAGCTCACTGAGTGGGAGGAGACGTGTGCATCAACTATCGGGGTGGAATCCATCGAGGGAGTTGGACAAATGGAGCATGGCGTGGCCATTTCGTCTGATGGAGGTGAGTGTATGCATCAAACAATGCACAGTGAAGTGTGATGTTCCCCCCAACAATGTGTCCATATGAATGGATCCAGCCACAAACAAACATGCATGCATCACCACATACCCGTATAACACAGAGCCATTCATGCATGACCCACCCAACATCCCCATTACCTGCATCCACACTAAAGAGCCCTAAATGCATAGAACGGCATGACGTATTCATTTAGCTCAAGGCAGGTCGACCCCATGACTGATGGTTTTCCACATTTCTCACCCGTGCAGGATCACACACTGACACTGAGGAGGCACGCACTTCCACACCTGCTCCCACATCCGGCAAAAAACCCAGGAGGGATGCCACAGGGGACACTGCCATATCTGCAAGGGCAGCCAGGACGAGTGACCATGACCACAGGGACAAAGGCAGCCGGAACACCAGATGCACGCATCCACAGGCCATGCCTGCTCCCATCGTGGCAGCCATGGAAGTGTTTCTCCCAGCAGGTGAAGGCAGCATCGAGGGAATGCACTCTGCTGCCACCAGCTCAATGGGTGAGGCAGCAGCTACTGCCCCACCTTCAGATGAGGAGGAACACCTGCCATTGATGATGAAAGCCAGAGCCCCAGACCAACAAGCCCCTTACTGGCAAGCCCGAGGTTCTCTTCAGGTCCAGGTAGCCATGGAGAATCACCCACCCCTGAAGGGCCATGGAGCCCCCAGGTATTCTCTCCTGATGCAAGTGCAATGGATCCAGGTGCATCAGCCATCCCACCAGCACCCACCATGCGACATGACCTCTCGCCCATCTTTCAGAGGCAGACCGAGATGAGTCGCCGAGTAGGGCAACATGTGGCAGAGACAGCCCGCCTGAGGGAGGACATTGCTACACTTGCACAGCAGACGAGGGAGGGCATGGAGGCATGCACCAACCGAATCTACAGTGAAATGGCCCAACTGCGGCAGGCCATGAACCGCATAGCAGACGCAATTGAGCGTCGGTGCCCACTCACGGCCCACTGGAAGAACCAGGCCCCTCCTCGTCTGGGAGTTCACGTCATACTAGTCCCCTACGCCGGTCTATGCGGAACCTGTGGCGCACCGCTTCACAACCACCAGATGACGATGCAGGCACTGGCAAATAGGGCCACCAAGATTCGGGTGCCACATGTGGCGATGGACACATTCACGCCATGAGACTCACATGGGTGTGTTGAGGGAGGAGGGGGGTAAGGGTGTGTTTGGGTGCGTTGAGGGGGGAGGGGGGTAAGGGTGTATTTGGGTGTGTTGAGGGGGGAGGGGGGTAAGGGTGTATTTGGGTGTGTTGAGGGGGGAGGGGGGTAAGGGTGTATTTGTGGAGTTGGGGTAATGCACTTTTTATCACATTATGTTTAATGTACACTGTTCTGTTTTGAAACCCAAGCGTGGTCTCCATTATTGTGTATGTGTCATTCATTGTGGACAGGGTCCTTTGTGGGCCTCGAAACATGCACCAGGGCAACAATACCCATCTACGTCCATGCTATTTCACCTTGGTGCCTGATGAGATTCCAGATTCAGATGCTGATGCACATTGTGTGCCTCCTTGGCACTGCCTCTTTCATGTCCTGCCGGGGCATTCCATCCGCACTCATCCCCAGCCACATCATACTCTTCTGGTGGTTGCATGTCATTTTCAAGTGGCATAGGCACATTCCATCATATGCACATTTTGTGATGCTCTACACATGCCATGGTTGTCTTTGACACTTTGACACGGCCGTACAGGAGTGCCACACCCAGGCCGCTTAGGCAGCGGAGCACTGTCATTGGAAGGATGTGCAATATTGTTGTCCTCTTCCTGATGGTTCTGTGGGTTCCGTACAGGGGTTAGGAGCCACCTCCTCAGTGTATAGCTGGCATCGCCTGTATGGTGTGAGGAATGGGTACCTGTTACGGCTCACCTCTGGTGCTGGCTGTTGTTGTTGGTGCTGCACTGCTATCATGTACTCCAGCCCATTATGTCATGCTGCTGCTATTGGGACCATCTTGGTGTGGGAAGGGGTGTGGTGTGCTCTTTTGTGCTGCCTGTCTCCATTGCATACACCTATGCTGATTGTGTCCACCTGTGGCAGATGGGTACACTGCTCAGGTCTCTTAACGGGTGCTTTTCGATGCCGTTATTTGTGCCATGCCGGTAAGGGGTTTTTAGGTGTTTTCCATGCCGCTAATGCCATGTCCGCATGGCTTGTGATGCCCTGGTATTAGCGCCATGGCGCTAATTCTGGCCTGGGAGTCGCGCGTAATTAACGGGTGTGCTAATAGCGGTGGGTCCAGGTCGTGATTGGCTTGGGAAATTACCGGTACTGGTAATTCATTACCGGTACCGGTATTCCCTTACCGCACAACGTGTAATGAGGCCCATTGTCTTTTGTTGTTATGAAGAGTTTTCAAGTGAGGAATTGAGGTGGGCTTTGGGTTTGCTTTGTCTCAATTTGAGAGGTGCTTTTGAGTCAAGTGCGGTAGACATTATTTTGTTATACTCATTCACTAGAACTTCAGGGTCCGAGTTGTCTGGCAATGAATTAAGTGTGGGAAGGATCAATGAGAGTAGATTGTTCGGGGTGATATTTTTCTTGTTCATTGTCGGAATAGGAGGTGCCATTTGTGTAATAGTAGGAGTAGGTCTGTTTGTTTCTAGAGTGAATGTTATGAGGTGATGGTCTGTCCAGATTTGAGGAGAGATAAATAAGATAGAGACATTGCACTTGTGGTTTGCCACCCAATCAATTGTTCTTCCTTTGATGTGGGTACGGTGGAGCACTCTTTGAGAGAAACCTAGTTCAGAAAAGAGGTTAGCTACATTGGATGCGTGGGTGTCAATGGGATCGTTAAATCCCAAGTTGAGGTCGCCTAAAATGATGACCTGTGACGAGTTTTTTAAGTTATGAGATAGAATAGTGGAGATATCTTCCTCTAAAGTTTCAATAGTGCCTGGGGGTCTGTAAATCAGGTGGATGGTAAGTGTCTGTGAATTGTTAATAAGTAGCTTGTCTGTGAGATTTTCACAGGATTTAGTATCGTTGGAAGGGGCTAGCCTAATTGACAGGATCGAATTAACAATAAGGGCTAGACCACTTCCTCGTGCTCCAATTCTGTCAGATCTTAATAAGGTAAATCCGTTGGGAATGGCTAACATAATGACAGGTCCTGCCGCGGCATGCAGCCAGGATTCGGTAATAGCCAGAAAATCGAGGTTTTCAGTCTGGACGAGGTCCGCTATTTCGATGGCATGAGCAACCATAGATCTAGCATTAATTAGAGCTCCCTTGAGGTGGGGGTTGGTAGAGGACGGTGTGCCTAAAGTTCCTTGGGTCACGAATTTATTATTCCTAAGTACATTATACGCCTTTAAATGTGGGCTGTAGGTCCTTTCTGCGTTCTTCTTGAGGTGGCCGCTAGGTGTGATCTTACTACGGTTTGAAGTAGTCAAAGTTCTAGCAGGCGGTTCATATAGTTTTGCAAAGTCTCGCTCGAAGTCTAGCATTTCTAGCGGTGATGTTACACGGTTGAGAGTCAAATATACTGGGCCACGGGTGTTCCACCTTGTCTTTATGAAGGGTCTGAGATAAGGTTTGTATCTGTGTCATAGTGGGGATGTGGGCCAAGAGTTGGTGTGTCATGCTAGCAGAGGTAAGGGCCGTTGCTGTCCTTAGCATGCAGGCTAAGACTATCGATAGGATGGTGAGTGCTAGAATATCTCTTGGGGCATGCATCTTGTGGAGTCACCAGGGTGTTAATTACACTTATGGTTCACAAACGTGAGTACAGCGTGTTTTTAGCACAGAGCTAATTATATTAATCATGCGAGATGTTCAATAAATTATGATGCCAGGCGGTACAGCCTGGCGCAAAAGGTTAGATGCAGTACAAAATGGCAGGGAGCTGATTAGGTCAGTCTATTAAAAAGTAGCCGAAATACTGTGGAAAATGATACAACTGCTGAATAGGTAGGCCTAGCAGGAACAAGCAGATACCATCCAAAGCCATATGGTGCAGATGCAAAAATTCAGTCAAACACGATAGAACATGAGCAATACCAATACCAGTGCAGGAAGATGCAGTGCTGTATAGATAGTTTGGCTGGTTCGTACAATTAGCTCTGCAAGCTTCAGTGGGCGATCCTAGGTTATACATAGAATCAGTAAGAATCAACCGGCTAGATAACCGAATGCATATGCAAGCTAAAAGTTCGAACAATAAGACTTACATGAGAGCTTAATTATGCTAGAATCTGGGCAGTTGCTTTCAATAGTACAACTGGAAGCTGGTGCGAAAGCTGAGGAATTGGACTAGTGCTGTAAGTGTTAACAGCTCACATATGCCTTGTGCGTCATGGGATGGGAGAACCTGGGCCATGGGTTAATTGGTCCTAATGTATGTACATATGTTCCAAGATGAGTACGTACTGGGTTCCGGTATATCGCAGCTGCAGTCGGGTGTGGGCCCCTCCAGTGTAGACAGTTCGGAGGATGGTAGAGCTGAGGTGGCAAGAAAGAGGTTTACCATCCGTACGTGATCAAGTGGGAGTGTACCTGATACAGATGATTGGATAAGACCGTAGGAACGTTGGAGGGAAATCAGACATAGATCATGGCCTCAGCCTCAGGCAGCTCTCAGGACAGGCTCGGGACAGGAGCCTTTGTGTTTCGCCTTCGTGCGAATGCCGGCTTGCGCCTGCCGGTCTTCCTAGCACGGGGATAGGCTGATGAGCAGCCAATCTGCGCCAACAGCAGTGGAAGTGGGCTGGAAGATGTGGATTCCTACCGGTCGGCCATCTTGGAATGGTCAGACATGTAGGTGTCGTGGTTGCAGAGGATTGAATTCGGGAATCATGGCAAAGTTAGACTCTCAGATTTTATAATTGCTTCGGATATGGTCTTGGGGCAATGCTCCTGCAGTGCACCATTAGGAGAGCGCGCCTACTCCTCCTGCTTCCTGGATTTCCAGGATCTTGTACTGGTAAATTGGGGAGAATATACCAGGGACACAGAACCCACAACATTGACCAGACAAGAGGGTACGGCAGCATCGATAGGGTCAAATGGAGTGCTGTAGTAGGCCAGAGAATGCAGTACACCGCAGTGATACAGGCCCCTTAGATGGGATGTTCTCTATCGCTATAGCTGTGACAGTCCAGCCGATATTGGGGCATCCAGGAACTTCCCCTATCCAAGGTGTGCTGAAGGTGGCTCCTGTGCTGTCATGTAGGGGATGGGGCCACTGGATGGGAAGGGGATGCTAGGGCGAGGAGGTGGAGTGCCGGGGGTACTTAATCTGGGTCCAACTCCCATCAAGCTCGAGGGAACTGGAAGGGACTTTGGTCTGGCTGCTGGGGCCAGGGTTGAAAGGTGGTGCAAAATGAGGCATTCCGGTTGTTTTTACTACTGGCTGAGGCATGAGCGGAATTGGTCTGTGATCGGGACTTGCGTTGTCCAGACTGGGGTATTTGGCCATAATCAGCATTTTGATCTGTGGGTGCAGGCTGAGCTGGAGCTGAAAGGGACCAGGTGGGTATGGTGCAGGTAGCTGCAATTAGCTCTGAGCAGGCAGGGCTGTGACCCTGCTCTGTTGATGCTGAATCAGCTGAGGACAGTTGTACTTCCAGCGGCCCCATTCCTTACAATAGGCACACTGGTCCGGATGCACCCTTGAGCTAACTGGAATGGGCGCCGGTCTGGGGGTGGATACTGGCTTGTGACATATCGAGGCATGTACTGAGTGTTCTGAGAGACCCTGTACTAGGGGCTCAGAAGGGGCATCTGGGAGTGGTCAATTATTCCTCCTCTTCCTCTCCCTCCCATGCTAAATACAGTGGAAGGCAGGCCAAAATGGGGAAGGCCATGTGGGAGACCCCAGGCAGAGCCACAGTTTTGGGCCAGCAAATTAACAAACCCCTGTGAGCTGTGCGTTTTGTATGCGGACTGGGTCCCCCCTCTGGCAATAACAGGCAAGCTACACAGAAAAGTGGGAACACAAATGAAGGCACCAAAGTCTTTGCAGAAATCAGGAAACAGTTTTATTACAGACAGGGAATTAGGCTCATTGCCAGCAGAATAAGTTACACACACTGGACATGAATGATTGTCTGCACTGGGCTGCGGGCACAGATGTGGCATTGATGGCAGGCATATTGGCTGGGCACATGCAGTGGAAGAGAGGGAGAGAGCGAGAGAATGAAAGAGAGAGCAAGAGAGAGCGAGAAAGTGAGATGCAGAGAGAGAGAGAGCAGCGGAGAAAGAGAGAGCGACAGATAGAGAGACAGCAGCACAGAGAAAGAGAGCAGCACAGAGAGAGAAAGCGGCAGAGAGGGGGAGCAGGTGGCACAGAGAGAGAGTGGATAGCACGCAGACAGAGCGAAGGTGACACAGAGAGAGAGAGGATGACACAGAGAGAGGGTGACAGAGAGAGAGTGGCAGAGAGATAGTGGCAGAGAGAGAGAGAGACAGTGACAGAGAGAGAGCGAGAGAAAGAGAGAGCGAGAGAGAGACAGAAAGACAGTGGCAGAGAAAGAGAGACAGAGAGAGGGAGAGAGAGACAGAGATACATAGAGTGGGGCAGAAGAGATAAGGTTGGGGAGAAAGGGGCACAAGCGGAAGAAAAGGGGAGTAGGCCAGACTGGGAGAAGTGTACCTGCTAAGGGCCTCTGTAAATCCTCTGCCCCTCATCCATTCGTCCAGCACAGAATTGCCACCAAAAAGAGACTGAGCCCTGGTCCTACGTCCACTTATAAGGCTTTTGCACTGCCCCTGCAGATCCTTGCCCCTCTCACCGCCCCCTGATGGACACAATAGTTCCCAGGGTCCAAGTGACAGGAAAAAGGGCGTGGATTCACTGGGTGTCACAACTCCCCTCACAGCTGTCCCAGGAAGGGGATGAAGGTGGGAAGACATCCCAGCATGGCACAATGGTTCCCACACAGCTCTTCCAGAGTCCAGAGGGGCTGATGACAGGAAGAGGGGGCAGCTGAACAAACATTCAGAGAAAACAGCTAAGGAAGGAGATGGGAGGGCTTGCCTCACCCACCCCTTGCTGACTACAGCTGTCCCCATGAGTCCAAGGAGGAAGGGGCGGGAAACACAGGGTGTAGATGACAACAGATGCTGTTACTGGGGAGAGAAGGAAGTTGTCAAAGGAAAGATGGAAGGAGCAGCACCCCAGGCTGCAGATTTTACACTGGACGTGGAGGCAGGTGAGCCCCCTCCAGAGGGGAGGGGAATCGTTTCACAGAAAGAGATGCCATGATGTACACAGTTGTTCAAGTGGCAGAAAGGGGGCGGGGGAGGTTACATGCTTGCCGTAAAAAGCTGGCAGCTGTTTGCTTCGCCTGGTGATGGGAACACATTTAAAAGTTTTAAAATACAGTGGCGAAATGAAAAGTTATGTAATACATTAAAATGCAACAAGCCACTGTGGGCCTCATCACGAGTTTGGCGATAACCCTTAAAATCTGCGGTAACGCTATCAGCGCCGAATTTAAGGGTCCGTCAGATCACGAGTACAAATACCGCCAGCGCCATTACAGCCGGCGCAAGTACATCTGGCTGTAAAAGCGTCGGCTGTAAAAACGCCAGTATCGCGCTAAAACATAGCAATTGCGAGTCTGGGATAGGCGCTATTAGCACCAGAAAAGCAGCGGATAATCTGCCGAAAATACCCCCAGCAAATTGCTGGAGGTAAAATAACACAGGACACAGCAATAAGGGCCCAGGTGAAACCAATACAAATCAGAGGCCTACAAAGGACCCACCCATGCACAACACACCCTCCCCAACACCATTACAACAGCAGGAGCAGGGAGGAGACAGCAATAAGGGCCCAGGTGAAACCATTGCAAATCAGAGGCCTACAAAGGACCCACCCATGCACAACACACCCTCCCCAACACCATTACATCAGCAGGAGCAGGGAGGAGACAGCAATAAGGGCCCAGGTGAAACCAATGCAAATCAGAGTACTACAAAGGACCCAGCCATGCACAGCACACCCTCGCCAACACCATTTCACCAGCAGGAGCAGGGACGAGACAGCAATAAGGGCCCAGGTGAAACCAATGCAAATAAGAGGCATACAAAGGACCCACCCATGCACAACACACACTTCCAAACACCATGCTACCATTTGGAGCCGGGAGCCTTGATGTACCTGCTGCGCCTGGAGCTACAGAGGCCAGCCAACCAGGACAGGGCCCTGGGAGCGCAGGGGGTGGTGGGGATGAGGAGAAGGAGGAGGAGAGCAGCACCAGCAAGGCGGCCAGCCATCCCCAGGCCCAGGCCAATACCCTGGGTCCTGACTGATGGCCAGTTGGTGACCGAATATAGGCTGGACAGGGCAACCATCACCCAGTTGCTGGACACAATCCAGGCTGACATCGGCAGCCGTATAGCCATCAGCACAGCAGTACCCCCGCTTGTGAAGCTTCTGTCCATGCTACAATTCCTTGGGACTGGTAGCTACCAACACACCGTTGCCATGATGCACGGCATGGCCCAGTCCACCTTCAGTGCCATGCTAGGACAGGTGCTGGATGCACTGTTGATCCATGATAATGAGCACATTGCATTGCCAGCCACACAGGCACAGGTGAACCAGCTGAAGGGCCATTTCCATGCCATTGCCCAACTTCCGAATGTAATAGCAGCCCTGGACTGCACACATGTAGCACTCGTACCACCCCAGGCACATGAGGCACCCTACAGAAACCGGAATAATTACCATTCCCTGAATGTGCAGATGACATGTAGCCCTGACCTCACCTTCAGCCACTGCTGTGCCCGCTAACCAGGATCCACCCATGACTCCATGGTCCTGCGCAACAGTACCCTGCCAGCGTACGTGGAAAGGCACTGAGGCCAAAACACATGGATGCTGGGTGAGTACAAATGTAGTCCGTAATGCATGTAGAATCACATCTGATGGGGCTGGTCACACACAGTGAAATCCCTGCATGGCAATAGGCAGCACCCTCACTGCAGCATGTCCATGCATGTACCTTGCACGAGAACCCTTGGACATGTCCAACACAGCAGAACACACCCAGTCAGGATGTAAAAGACATGTGGCAGCACAGTCACATATGGAAGGCCTACTACCACAAAGCCTCCTGTGTGTGTTGCACTATAGCTTCCCACCCTGACACAGTACAGACATCCCACCCTGTCAACCCGACAGTCATGCCAATGTTACACAAAAGTCGGCACATCCACAAAAGCACTAAGTAGTCTGATTAACTTAAGTAGTCTGATTAACAATGTACATCCCTGAAACACTGACCCCTGATTGGCCAATCACATGCCTGGAGAACAGTACATAATAGTGGCAACCAGCAAGTGCAACAGCAGCCAAAGGGAATGCCAATGACACATGGGCTAACCACTTGTCGCATTTACAAGCAGATGGAAGTGTCCCCTCCTCCAGTGACAAAGGACAGAGTACTGTTACATTTAGAAACAGAGGCGTAGCAAGTTGTGAGTACTCCACTGATTCAATGCTGCTCCTAGCACAGCACACTCTAACAATGTAAGTGACCAAATAATAAGTAGGCAACATGTAATACATGAGTGTGATGCACATAACAACTCACAAATACATAGATACACAGCTGTATGGCAACCTCACACCATGCATGTTCAGGAAGTCAAAGGTTGGATGCCAACATTGCAATGAGATAGTACGACCTTCTCGACACAAACTTGATCCTGCTGAAAATGTCACTGATGACTGTGCCTTGTGCACCCACCGAACCTACCTTGTCCCCATACCTGCTTTATCTCCCCTGCAAGTGATTCTGGATAACCCCAATACACTTGGCTCATGACCCCTGTGCGTCATCACAACTGTCCATGCTTTGTATGAATTTTTAACGTGATTTATTCAAAGATTGTCTATCCCCCCACCCCAATGAACACCCAGCACACAATCCCCCATCCCCAATGAACACCCAGCACACAATACCCCCATCCCCAATGAACACCCAGCACACAATACCCCCTCCCCCCAGTGAACACCCAGCACATAATCCCCCCTCCCCGCAGTGAACACCCAGCACACAATCCCCCTCCCCCCAGTGAACACCCAGCACACAATACCACCATCCCCCCAGTGAATACCCAGCACACAATCCCCTCTCCCCTAGTCAAATCCCCACAACAGTGCAGGTAGGTGCATGTTCTCAGGGCACCCACAATAATGCTATGTGCAACTATGATGGTCGCGGGCGGTTTCCATGTCCTGGCCCCTCTGGTGTGCGGGATCTCAGGTGGCGTAATGAACGGCGCCTAGGAGAAGGCTCAAGGGATCCCTCTGTGGCTGTAGTGGAGTTTGATGGGACTGACCTGGTTGCCTGCAGATGCTGACGGAGAAGGTTGTTCACTTCCCTTGTCTGCTCAGCGAGTGCAGATACTGCCTCGCACAACTCCCGTACCCTTTGGCCAAAACCTGTCAGGGCTGAGGTGCATTGCTCCACCACTCTGCATGTGCACGCGTTGTCTTGGGCAATGTACTTGCAGCCATGCAGTATGGATGTGCTGATGGCCTTGATGTGCCGGCTGTGCACTTTGGCCATGGATTCCACTTTTGCCTGTTTGGCCTCAATTATCTCCAGGCGTCCCATCACAGCTCCTCCCGTGATGAAAGGTACCCCTGATGTGGCAGGTACCGGCCTGCCACTTGTGCGCTGTTGGGTGGGGGCTGCATGGGGACATGTTGACGGCTTGGATGGGGCTGGCGGGCTCTGAGTGCCAGTCTTCAGGGGTGCCATAGGATGGTGTGTCTACATCTGGCTCTGCTGTGCGGACACGACACACATGCACACGTGGGGTTTGTGCTCTCTGTGTGACTGGCCCTGGGGTCCCCTGTGGTGCCCATCCCTTCGGCGTCACTGCTTCCGGGGGAATGCAAATGTCCTGCCTGATGCGCAGCTGGAGGTGTCACTCCCACATCGGGCTCTGACCCACAGGTGACTCCCTTTGCATCGGAAGTCTGCATGGTGGCTTGGGGTGAGCTAGGCGCTGACACCCTGCGGCCATTTGGGTGCTGCAGCGGTCTGGTTGGGCTGCGTTGTGGTGATGTGGGATGGGTCCGGCGTCGGTTCCCTTCCGCGCGGCCCCTTTGTGGAGTGGTGGTGCTGGTCGAGGTACGCTGCCTCGGGCGCTGTGATGGAGTGGCCTCCTCACCGTCATTGTCATCCCGTGAAGTTTGCTTGTGCCTGTGGGGTACATAGGGTGTGGATTGAGTTCAAGGCAACCTACATGAGTATCAGGCAGTTCATGCCATCAAGTGGGATTGTAGGCAGTTTCAATTATGCATGGCAGTTGCATTTTGTTCAATCTCCATGTAGTGATTGGTGGAATGTGTGAGTGTGGAGGAACACTGCATGGAAATGTTTGTGTGCCATCATCACATGCGGGATTGGGATGCACCATGCTGAAGGTCCTGGGGGTGTATTCATGCACACTCACACTCTACGTAGCTGTCCCATAGCTATGGATGTCTGTCCCCTGCCCCTTGTATTGATGCACTGCACGTGCAGGGGAGTCTAGGCAGCACTACGGTTCAATGGTTCAAGGGCTCAGTTATGGGTGTCTACAGTGCCTCACACACATTTCATCACATTTATTCACTCAGGGTCTGCATGTGTGGTCCTTTCAGATGCATGCATTCGGGGTGGGACTCACCTGCAGTCGGCTCAATACCAGTGCCTGCCTCCGATCCACCAATTCCCTCTATGGTTCCCATGTCTATTAGGGCAGTCATCTTCTCCTCCCAGGGTGTGAGTTCTGGTGGTGGTGGTGCTCCTCCAGTTCCCCTGCTTGCACTCCTGTGCTGTGAGAGTATGCCGCGGACTCTCACACGCAAGTCATTGAGGCGCTTGCGACAGTCCTCGCCATCCCGGGGCACGCGTCCCACTGCAGACACCCTTTGGCTGATATTCCGCCAGATCTGTGCTCTGCGCTGCTGCAATTCATCATGGTGGATCTCTGCCTCCTCCACCAGTACGGCCAGCTCCTGGTCACTACATTTTGGCTTCCTGACCCTCTCCAGGGCTGACTTGCCCCTAGTGCGCTCCTGTGACATAATTCACTCTTCCCAGGGGTGGATGGCTTGCAGGGGCTGTGATATCTGACGGATTGTGATTTTCAAGATGGGCGCCGCTTTATTTCCCATTCCGGCGGTGACGCGTTTCCCGTGCGCTAATAGCGCAGGCTTATGGCGCGCGCTATTAGCGCAGTATGGTGGTAGCGCACGGTGCGCTGGATTTACGGGTTCTTGGGCCTTTTTCCCGTCGAGCGCTATTTGTGCTACCACCATGTCCCTGTGCGCGTGCATGCAAAGTCATGATCTGGCGGACTATCCGCCGGGAGGCTTGGCGTTAGCGCTAATTACACTTGAGGGGAAAACCACCGCATTACCGCCCAACTCGTGATGAGGCCCACTGGGCCAGTGCATTGACATACAGTGTAATATGAAAATACATTTGTGAAACTGAAAAGTTATGCAATACATTAAAAGGCCGCAAGAGACATGCAGTATATTAAAATACATTTGAAAGCAATACATGACCTACATGAGACACACAAGTACTCACTCGTGGAGACATTTCCACATAGTGGTTAGAATAAACTTTGTGTTTGGGGTAAAGTAAGCATTAGGTTAAGGCTAAGATTAATATTAGTGCAAGGAATTGGGTTAAGGCAATGGATATGTCATTTGTGGCGAGCTGGTGATGGTGTTGGAGATGGGTGCACTGTTCATTTTCTATTTATTTTGTATTGAGTAACATGCACATAAAATGCTTTCGTGTGCTGAAGAGTTAGTGTTCTGTTAGATTTCAGGGAAGAATAAGGGTTATAATTGGAGTTAGGGAAGGTTTAGGAATGACGTTAGGGTGATTGTGAATGTTTTGTTAGAGATTTGGGTCATATTTATGGTTACAGCCTCGTACTTTTGTGTATTTAAAAAAAGCTTTTTAGGCGACCTTATTACTGGCAACATTTTCACACTTTGCATTGCTTGTATTGAATGACTACATTTTTTAAAAACAACTTTTTGCTGACTACATTTTCACATGACTACATTTTTCTGTGGACATTTACACATAGAACCATAATTTTCTTATGAAAATTATGGGGATTTTTCTCCGAGGTCAAGAGTCTTCTTCGAGGTGCTGTAGGGGCTTGTACAGGGTGTTTCTGCTGCGTACAGGCGCAGTAGAATGTCCTTATTCAAACATGGCAACCAAAACCCTGTTGCATCATCTCAAAAGTTTGTTTAAGTCAAGGTTAAAAAGGATACACACTTATGGCCCTAAGTTCCCAGGATCACTCTATATTTGAGAGACATTGGGGAGGGATTAGGAATGTTAGGTCCCGCTCACTACCTGGGAGACTTGCAGGCGTCAGAATTGGATGCTGTTCCTGGAACTTGTGCCAATGGTACCACGCCCCACTAACCCGCCTGAAACCCAGATTTGGGGTCTAACTGGAACATTGATGTGCTAACTGAGCAACTGCCCGCTAAATGCTCATCGTAGATTGAAACAATAAAGCCTTTTATTGGCTTTAAACCACCACAGAGACGTTTTTGAATAGTTGCGACCATGCCTCGTTAGCGCAGGAGAAGATAAAGGGTGTTGCAACCTGCCACGACTCAAAGCCAGCAACGTGAATGAATGAAATCCTCCAGAACCTGAAAGATACAAGCATGGACGGGAGAACCCACCACTCACTGGGTGAACTGAAAGCTAGGATCCACCCCTGATGGTAGGGTACTTTTGACTCAATGCCCCCAGCAGACACGACTTAGCACCGGGACCTAGGAGCCTGACAGGAGAGGGGAACAACTATCAGTACCGTTGCATGGCACCCCTCCTGTGAGCATAGTAGCTCCCAGGGCGTTGTAATGGGTCACGTGACAGTAGCCAAGTGACCAACTTAATAAAAGATACAAGCCGCTTCAGGCTCGTCAGTCGATCTCACTCTGACTCCTGCATCTGGTTTAGTGCACCATGCTGGTGCTGCGCAGCGTGCCGTGGGCCTAGCCATGCGGCCTGGCCCTAGAACGGTGCCCCTGCTGGGTAACCCCATCCTCCATACAGCTGTCTCAGCCATGTGACCATGGCCTGTTTGCCATCCTCGGCCTGGGTGCCCCCAGAGCCGAGGCTGGTGCGAGCTGGGTGCCCCCGGCCAGTTTGTGGCGCTCCAGTGATCCGGCATTGGCCGCAGAATGTGCAGTACGACTGGGGTGGTCCAGGGCCCTGTGTACGTTTACACGGGCCGTCTGGTGCCCCCGAGAAGGTGCGGTGTCGGCCGCACGACAATAGTGGCGGCGTGTGTGTAGGTCCCCTCCCACACTGAGAGGAGGAATCGCGGCCTCCGCCTGCGACAGAGGAGGGTGCGGGTCGTCGCCCGTGGTGGGGCAAGGGAGGTGCATGCCCCCAAGACGAAAGGAGCGGCATTCGCGGCAAAGGAAGGGTGAGCTGGTGCGCATCCCAAAGAAGAAATGGAGCGGCATCCCCCATGATATAAATCGGCTGGGTCTGCACGCCCCCGTGGGGAGGAAGGCTCCACAGCGGCCTCGGCCACAACAAAGGAGTGGAGAAGCTGGTGGCAGCGTTGGCTGCCGCCAGCGTTGGCTGCCGCCGTACATTAAGGTGTGCAGTGTCGGCCGCAGGAGGAAGGAATTCTGCCCCAACCACCGCGGCAGAAGAGGAGCTGCCTGCCCCTTTTCCCCGTGATGAGGGAGCTGTCTGCCACCGTGAGGAGGAGAAATGCTCCGTGGTGGTGAAAGAAAGAAAATGAGGGCTGCCACAGAGCGGAGGCGGCCTCTAGTGAAAAGCGTCATCGGCCGCAATGAAGGAGAGCATGCTGGCGACTTTAGCCGTACCCCGACACCTGGCGGGGCTCCGCCCCAGCCGCAACAAAGTGGAGCTGCCCCTCTCCCACTGGGGCAGCCATGCATGCGTAATCTGCCGCATGGAGAGGTGCGACCTTCCAGAAAATATGGAGCGGCTGCTCCCTCTCTCCTGCGGGGAGCGGGATGGCCCTGCGGCGTCGGCCGCAACGAAAAGGGGAGCTACCCCTCCTCCCACCTGCAAGCTGTGGAGGTGAAGGGTGGCGATGGTCCGCCGCTGCAAATAAAGGAATAAATCAATAAATAAATGGTGTGCGCTCGATGCCGGCACCACCCACCTGCCTGAAGTAATCTCCGGGCCCGGCAGCAAGGAGGCCTGCAGTGCTCCATGGGTGGAGCCAAAAGAAATGAGGAGAGGAAGACACGGCTCCCCAGCCCTCCAGACCTGGTCCGCCGACTGCCGCACAGCTGAGGCACCCCACCCCACCATCGGTGGGGGGCCCAACTCCACCTGGGCCGGCAAAGGAACAAAAAAAACACAAGGCAATCGAGGGATGCAGCCCCAAGCAACAAAGAAAACGAGGCATGACAGTCATCATACCACACAGGAACGCTGCAGGTACCCAGCCCGCACTTGTCAAAGGGGGGTGGGTTGGGAGAACATGAAGACCTCCAGCGTCTTCCCAATCCGCCTTCGTGACAGAGCAAGGACAACATCAAGTGGGAGGGGCGGCAGTTTTTAGGGGGTCCTTTCTGCACTCTCCCAACCCTGCAGCTCAGGCACCCTGCCACCGATGGCTTTTCTTGCCAGTTGCCACCCGCCCATGAGGGAAAGGAATTGGAATAAGGGGCCGGCCGCTAAGGTGCCAGTAGTCCATCACATGCACCCCAGATTATGGACTTGGCCGATGTGGCCCTTGGGCCTCCCCAGGTGCGGCTTTGCCGGTTTTCTCTTTGTGTGACTCTGGTGTGGCTGTCCAAAGTGAACATTGGTGAGGACTCAAGCTGGCCTCCTGCAACTTTGCGATGGCAGAAGAAAGACAGCGTCACCGACATCCCCATGAAGACTCGGGGCCTACAGACACGGACTTGCTTAAAATGGCCCTGTCGGTGGGAAATGTAATGTGGTGCCAGCAGCTCTCATCAGCGTTTTGGGATAGTAGGAGGAGTGTTGCATGACACCCCTCCTGGGAGCATGGTAGCTCCAACGATGTTGTAATGGGTCACGTGTTAGTAACCACGTGACCAACTTAAAAAAAGATACGAGCCGCTTCGGCTCATCAGTCGATCTCACTCTGACTCCTGCGTCTGGTTTGGTGCACCATGCTGGTCCTCCATACAACTGTCTCAGCCATGTGACCATGGCCTGTTTGCCATCCTCGGACTCGGTGCCCCCAGAGCAGAGGCTGGTGCAAGCTGGGTGCCGGCAGCCAGTTTGTGGCGCTCTGGTGATCCAGGGCAGGCCGGGTGATCCCTGCCTCCTGCTGGTCGCGTGATCGTGGCCCTAATGGCCATGTCGGGTGATCCCGACATCAGGGTGGCCCGCTCCGGGGGGCGGGCCTCCAACAATGGCGATGAGGGCTGGAGCCCTGGTGCGGCATCGGCCGCAGAATGTGCAGTACAGCTGGGGTGGTCCAGGGCACTGTGTACGTTTACACAGGCCGCCTTGTGCCCCCGAGAAGGTGCGGTGTCGGCCGCACGACAATGGTGGCGGCGTGTGTGCGGGTCCCCTCCCCCACTGAGAGGAGGAACCTGCGGCCTCCGCCTGCGATGGAGGAGGGTGCGGGTCGTCCCCCGTGGTGGGGGAGTGGGGTGCACGCCCCCAAGAGGAAAGGGGCGGCATTCGCTGCAAAGGAAGGGTGAGCTGGTGCGCACCCCAAAGAAGAAATGGAGCGGCATCCCCTGCGATATAAATCGGTTGGGTCTGCACGCCCTCATGGGGAGGAAGGCTCCACAGCGCCCTCGGCCACAACAAAGGAGTGGAGAAGCTGGTGGCAGCGTTGGCTGCTACCGTACATTAAGGTGTGCGGTGTCGCCCGCAGGTGTAAGGAATTCTGCCCGACCACCGCGGCAGGAGAGGAGCTGCCTGCCCTTTTTTCCCGTGATGAGGGAGCTGCCTGCCCCCATGAGGAGGAGAAATGCTCCGTGGTGGTGAAAGAAGGAAAATGAGGGCTGCCGCAGAGCGGAGGTGGCCCCTAGTGAAAAGCGGCATCGGCCGCAATGAAGGAGAGCATGCTGGCGGCCGGAGTCGTAACCTGACACCCGGCGGAGCCCCTCCCAGCCACAACAAAGTGGAGCTGCCCCTCTCCCACCGGGGTAGCCATGCATGCGTAATCTGCCGCATGAGGAGGTGCGACCTTCCAGAAAATATGGAGAGGCTGACCCCTCTCTCCCGCGGGGAGCGGGTTGGCCCTACGGCGTCGGCCACAACGAAGAGGGGAGCTACCCCTTCCCCCACCTGCAAGCTGTGGAGGTGAAGGGTGGCAATGGTCCGCCGCTGCAAATAAATAAATAAATCAATAAATAAATGGTGTGTGCTCTATGCCGGCACCACCCACCTGCCTGAAGTAATCCCCGGGCACGGCGGCAAGGAGGCCTGCAGCGCTCCATGGGGGGAGCCAAAAGAAATGAGGAGAGGAAGACACGGCTCCTCAGCCCTCCAGTCCTGGGCCGCCGACTGCGGCACAGCTGAGGCACCCCCCCTCCATCGGTGGCGGGCCCAACTCCACCTGGGCCCACAAAGGAAAAAAAAAACACAGGGCAATCGGGGGATGCAGCCCCAAGCAACAAAGAAAACGAGGCATGACGGTCATCATACCGCACGGGAACACTGCAGGTACCCAGCAGCTCTCATCAGTGTTTTGGGATAGTAGGACCACTCACCCAGGTTAATAAAGGGTGTGAAAAAACTAGTAGAGTGGTCACAGTAGTACTAGTGTGTGGTTGTGTTAGTAGAACCACTCACCCAGGTTAATAAAGGGTGTGAAAAACTAGTAGAGTGGTTACAGTAGTCCTAGTGTGTGGTGGTATTGGGGTTTTGTTTTGTTGTTATGAAAAAGGAGGAGTGTTGCATGGCACCCCTCCTGGGAGCATGGTAGCTCCCAGGACGTTGTAATGGGTCACGTGGCAGTAGCCACGTGACCAACTTAATAAAAGATACAAGCCGCTTTCGGCTCATCAGTCAATCTCACTCTGACTCCTGCGTCTGGTTTGGTGCACCATGCTGTTGCTGTGCAGCGTGCCGTGGGCCTAGCCATGGCCTGTTTGCCATCCTCGGCCTGGGTGCCCCAGAGCCGAGGCTGGTGCAAGCTGGGTGTCCCCAGCCCGTTTGTGGCGCTCTGTTGATCCGGGTCAGGCCGCGTGATCCCTACCTCCGGCTGGTCACGTGATCACGGCCCTAATGGCCATGTCCGGTGAACCCGACATCAGGGTGGCCTGTTCCGGTGACCCAGGGGCAGGCCTCCAACAAATACCAAACCATATAGTCAGGCCTTCTCCCCATTTCGACTAGCTACCCTGCATCCATAAAACACTACATGACAAATCTTTGCATTACACTCAAACCACTAGACAAGGTACTGAAAGGCACAACAGGGTTCCCGCTCTGGTGCATCAAGGTATCCTTTTGAAAACAAGGTCTAGTGGAATGTGGGCCCCCTTTTTACCCCACATGTGTCCATAGCAGAATGATTAAACCATTGGAACGCGGATATCCTAAAAAAACAATCACAATGGCCAGAAAAAGGGCCAGGAATATCCCAAGAGCTATCACGTTACAGCAGAAAGAACGTCTGATAGGTGAGAAAACTATCACGGCAGTGTTCAGCTATTCCAACAAGGTGAACCAAATAAAGAGAGAAATTGTGAAACTTTGGCCCCTTTTGAATATGGGTCCAGTGACTATACCCATACCACTGGTCGCCATTGAAAAAAGAAAAAACCTGAGAGATACTCTCATACACTCTTATTTGCCACTTCAGGAAGCCACCACACAAAGTACACTTTGGAAGTCAACACCGGCATCTGGGCACACTGCATGTAGTCAATGCAATGTATGTTCTCTAACAGAAAGCACTCAAACGCTGGATCTTGGATTAAGAACACTGTGGCGACAACAGTCTCTGACAAACTGCAATACCTTGAACGTAATTTACATGATCAACTGCCCATGTAACAAAAAGTACATAGGTATGACCACCAGACCTGTAAAAAAGCGTATACAAGAAAATCTGTCGTGTATAAGAACCCAATGGGAAAATGCCCCGCTGGTTGAGCATTTCAAACTTCACAAACATAAGGCCAATGAAATTACATGGACAATATTAGAAAAAGTGACTTGCCCGAGAAGAGGTGGAGATATGGCCAACTTGCTCTTGAAAAGAGAGCAGAAATGGGTCTTCTGGCTAAAAACATACCAAATTGGGCTCAATTGAACATCCCTTGGCAAACTTTAGCTATGATCAATTGAGCTACTGTGAATGTGTTGAGGTTAGCCTATAACCCAGGTGTTTTTGAGGTGTGCAATAGAAGCTGATTTGTACAACATCTACTTCACATTTATGAAATATGCAAAATTATGTCTCCCAAGCTGAATCAAAATTGCTGATGCCTTTTTGATAGAATACTCGAGCATTAAATAAAAACTTCACTACTATGAAACACTCGAAACACTTGAAGTATGAGGACAGTTGCCTTACTTCCGGGTTACGTGATCGTGTATCCGTGAACAAAATGGTAAATCACCAAAATCACCTTTAAATTACGAGTCTATGTTCATTTAACCACCAAATGCCTTTTTATGACAACACTTGAGCAGTAAATAGAAATTTTGCTATTCCGAAACCTTCGTACTAGGAGGATAGGTGCCTGACTTCCGGGTCACGTGTCCACACGTTTTCCAATAATATGTGATGCATGGAGTAGACATCACATGACTTGTGATTCATCACACAATGGCTTTCCACACCGGCATTGTGAAACTATCTTACTGACACTGGGGAACTAGGATGTAGCCGCCGCATTCGAAGAAGCAAGGTAAGCCCGTTAGATCTCTTGTCGCATTCGAATTTGCATCGTGATAAAGACACACAGCGTGTGGCATGCACAACACGATCTGGGAACTGGTTGGATTAACCGTACCACCCGTGTTGTGAGAACACTGACACGCCTTATGTGTAGACACTTTGGCATTAACAAAATGGGCCTCATTACACGGAATGCGGTAAACCATGGTGCTACTAGCACCATGGTTGCCGCCGGTACCATACCGGTACCACCATGGAGAAAAGGGGAATTAGCACCCAATTCCAAGGTTGGTGGGGCGGTAATTCCCCCTTTCTCCATGGCCCTTCCCCATTCCCATTTTTGCCCCATAAGGCTCAATGGAAATGGGGAAGGAGCTAATTACAGTACCGCAAATTGCGGTACCGTAATTAGCACCAAGGTCCCTTTGCGGGTCCCAACTTTAACGGCTGGTCTACACTAGCCGTTAAGGTCGGGTCCCGCAAAGGGACCTTGTAGTAAGGTGGTAAGGGTTTAGGTACTGGTGCCCTTACCGGTACCGGTAAACCCTTACCACCTACCGTGTAATGAGGCCCAAAGTGACGGAAGCCTGTTTTGGTCTGAGCCCTCCCCCTCCCTCTCCATCTCCCCATAGGACCAGGGATCACTACCCACCAACCTGGGATACTTATGGTACAATAAGGACAACCAACTCTCCATACTCAGGTTAGTTGGATTTCTCTGGTCAAAATGACATGACATGTATTGTAGGAATTCGGTCACCGTGTATTATGAGAATGATACACTGAAAAATGAAAAATCTATGTCAAAACTAGTAGAAAAAAGTTTTGTGATAGACATAAAACGAGTGGATCCTAGGTAGATATGTATGACATCATATCCATATTGTGATAGAGGTAATAATCAAACCACGTTTTGTGTTGTGTTTTTAGAATATGAATAGCATTAACAGAACTGTTTTTTCATAAACCATAGACTGGCAGTTAACAGCCAAATGGTGACTTGTGTGCATTTTGTTTTTCACACACAGGTTCACCCGTCTGTCCCAGCCCCAAGACACATAAAGGAGGTGGTAAGGTACAAACCCGCCTTCTTTTTAAATTTTGACACTTGGTAGGTACTGACTAGACCTACCTTGTTGTTGAACACCATAAGACTGTCCTGAAGAAAGTGGCCACAATACACAAGATACCACTGAAACCGGTAGAGAGTAATTGATACACTATATAGACACCAATCTAACTCTCTAATTGTGAGCAATTTTTTTACTTCACCCCACTTGATGCTGTAATATTAAGATCCTGAAAAACGCTAAGTGGAGTGCGTATTGTCTTTATGTTGGTCTGTGACACAAACTTGGAGTGTTTGTATTTTGTGTTTATGTGTCTTTCTTTTTAAAATGTCGGTGCACGTGGTTTACACACAATCCCTCGGTCATTAAAGTTATGTACAACCCAGTGGATGTTTGTACACCAAACCACTAAAGCACCAATCTAATGTCTGGCTATTTGTCTCTTCCAATACATACACATAGTGGAAGAGAGTGGTTGCTGGGCATGATTGGAACAAGGCTGAATGTTTTACAAAAAATAGAAGTAAGTAGTTTATCTTCTTATCCTGTCCCCTGTTTTGTAGGCGGTACACCAGCGCACCACTGGGATAGACCTGGATAGGAGGAAGGGGCATCTAGAACTTCACCATATCCTTTTCTGTCTTCCTCCGCAGCCTTGTCACTGCTGTTGTTTGTCACAGCAGTTCTTCGTTCTCTTGAAAAATACTTCTGCCCTCAACCACAGTAGTTTTATCCAAAAAACAGGTTGTTGTTTTCTCCTGTGTTTTTGGAAATCAGATATTTTTGGCTGTAACCGAATTACACTACAGTTGGTTTTTTGCCCTAAAGGAATGTGGGCCCCCTGATTACTCCACAAGTGTCCATAGCAGAATGATTAAAGCAGAAAAGGATACCTGTTGCAGCATAAACAACAGTTTCTATGCGCGAATTGAAGATACATGATTTCAGAAATAATGTCTAACCTCACATTTGCAGGGGAGATGTCCAGGCATTTATGCCATTCTCGAACCAGGGACTGGTTGGGTATGGGATCTAAAGATGGGGGTATGCAGACGTGAGTAGGACAGCTGCGGATGTGTCCACGCTCCATCATGGAAGTAGTGGTTTTCCAATGGACACCCAGGCACTTTGCCTGTATTCATGCAGGTTTTCGGGGTTGCTCCTCTTCCCATAGATACGTTCTGGTTGCATGTAATGGCCGTAGAGAGAGCGTGCCATATGTAGCCTCAAAGGAAGGCCTGTCCTGGCATGATTCATTCTCTCTCTCTCTCTCTCTCTCTCTCTCTCTCTCTCTCTCTCTCTCTCTCTCTCTCTCTCTCTCTCTCTCTCTCTCTCTCTCTCTCTCTCTCTCTCTCTCTCTCTCTCTCTCTCTCTCTCTCTCTCTCTCTCTCTCTCTCTCTCTCTCTCTCTCTCTCTCTCTCTCTCTCTCTCTCTCTCTCTCTCTCTCTCTCTCTCTCTCTCTCTCTCTCTCTCTCTCTCTCTCTCTCTCTCTCTCTCTCTCTCTCTCTCTCTCTCTCTCTCTCTCTCTCTCCTGGCCCTAACTTCCCTCAACAGTGACTGTACCTGCAGGTCCAGGAATGCAGCCACAGCCAGCCCCGCCAGAAGGCAGCGCCAAGTTAACAATTCTGTTCTCTACAATATGAGATTTATCCTGAAATAGAGCAATCGTTTCAAAGACTAGAATCTGAGGTCCAGGTAGGATTTTGAGGTGGGGATATTTTTACATTTGAATTTTTTATTTTTTTATTTTTGCTGTAACACATATATGGGGGTCATTACGAGCAGGGGCTTAACGGCACTGTTAAGGATGGCGGTGCCGTTAAGCCCCTACCACCATATTCCGAGGTCCCTTAGCGGGTCCCAGAAGGAACGGCTGGTCTGACCAGCCGTTCTTTGCTGGACCCATTAAGGGACCTTGGAGCTAATAACGGGCCCGCAATTTGCGGGCCCGTTATTAGTGCCTTCCCCATTCCAATTGAGCCCTATGGGGGCTCAAATGGGAATGGGGAATGGTTTACTGAATGGGGACTTACCGGGTCTGCATAGGTCGGAATGTCCCGGTAAATCCCCATTCAGAGACCCCGGACCCGGGTTTGGAGGTATGGCGCTAATAGCACCATGTCTACCTCCAAACTCGTAATGACCCCCATACTTTCTTTGTTCCCAGCACTTACCAAAATTGAAATAATATATTATTTTTAAACATCCTTTGTCCCGCTTTAGGTAACACCGTATCAGAGCTCCGCTGTTGGAATATGCTGCTGATGCCTCTGGTCTGAACTCTTCAAGACAGGAGTGCAGATGACATTACGTGGCAGACACAGGCACATGTGTGGTTTTGGATTAAAACAGGCTGGTATGCTGTTTATCTGGATGGTTGCATGGAGGGCGATCAGTGGGTGAGGCATGCTTCCTTGTTGATGGTGATAACTTCTCTATGACTTTACTGGTTATGCACCTACATTTCTTTAGAGATGATGGGCTGAAATGTGCCCTTTGGTAGATGTTACAGATCCTTCAAAAATACTTTGCCTAAATGTTGCCAATAAACCCTGGATTTTTGCCTGGGGAGTCATGTCCAATTGGCTTTCTTCCACATCATACTGGAAAAGTCAGTTTCTGTTGCTAAGAGACACTTTTCCCATGCATCCGCCAAACAAAATTATCATAATCTGTTATGTCTCCACATTAAGAATACACCATGGCAGACTCAAAGAGCTCTCCTGCCAGCAGACAGTCCACAGAAGCAAGACAGTTACTGCACTCCAAAAGCACCCTGCCCTATACTATACTCATCAAACAAATGCCACGATACTTGCATTTTATATTCAATGCATCAGTGAAGCTTCTCTCATTAAAGCATTGGCGGAAAACTGTAGAATACACACTGAAAATATACTGTAGATAAAGCACTGCAGTGGTTTGGGCAAATGTTACTCCATTAAACAGAATGATCTATGCAGACAGTGATGTGTGTACAAACTACCATGTATATTGCAGTAAATGTACTGGAAATTCCACGTTATGTACTAACATCTCTACTGTAATAAACATACTGAGAATACAACAGTAGATCAAACAGCAATGTAGTAACGGGTGTACACATGTTATGCTGAAGAATAATGCCTGTATTCATGCACATCTGCTTCTACAGTCAGTCCAGGTAAACACCTGGAGCAGCTTTAGAATCTTACAGTCTTGGCATTCTAAACATGACCAAGATTACGTCACTGAGCAAGCACAGAGGTGCTGTGCCTTCTTAGTGCCTAACAGTGTGACTTTGATACTTTGCTAAGAGAAATGTAAAACCCAAGAGTGTTTAATGCCATGCACCCTCATAGTCAGGCCGAGTAAAAAAGTATGACTAACCTATACACCAGGGGTCAAGTCCTAAAAATTTAAGTGGGGGGACTCATCAACAAACGCAATGGGATGTGACGTCACCAGAAATTAGCATATCAAGGTGAAATGTGCACATTTCATCAAATTGGCTTGGCATAACCACCCAAATCGCACAGGACTAATGGTAGTTGCCTTTCATACAATCAGCACACACACAAAATCAAGAGAGCATATTTTCTTATTACAGTGTTTTAAAAAACGTTAACAGGTGTGCATGTTTGAAACTCCGAGAACCAATACAAATGTTTTCTCTGGGACTTGCAGTACCGAAATTGGACATTTCACCTTTAGTTTAGTTTATTTTTCATCAGGTTATATAGTGCAATGGGGTAGTGTCCGACCTGCAAACCTGACGACTGGTCGGCTTTAATTCATAAATTCAAAGAGGATATTCAGTGTTTCTCATTTTAGCTGGGGGGACTGAGTCCACCCTCTGAAAAAAAGTGGGGGGACTCCGTCCCCCGCGTGTACCCTCGACTTGAGCCCTGCTATACACATACTGTTCATGGCAATCTACACACAGCCCGATCCTCTTGCACGCCTAGATTGACTGATTTCTCCCCAAAATAAAGGTGCAAGCAGAAGATGTACTTATGCAAATGCTTACTTGGAACTACCAATCAAAAGCTTGAATTCTATTAGAAAATACTGCAGCATTCTGTAGAAAATCTATTGTGGATTTCCCATTATATGTTTTCATCTTTATTATAGCTATAGCATATCAGCACAATAGTTAAGTTGATATGACACTTTACAAAGAAACATTTTGCTTTGTGAGTTTCTACCGCGACCAAAAAAGGACCAGTAATTTGGCAAGAAACTAATCTGGTCAAAACCGCACATCCATATCAAATTTGGTAAAGTTGCAGGACGTTTCAGTGTAGAGAAATAATGTTGACAAATAGGTGGTTTTTGCATTGGGTTTCCTATAGGCTCCAAAATCCATCATTTTGGCCTGTATATTTTATCGAAATTGTCCAATTTTATTTTTGGCACACACTGGGCCCTTACCATGTGCACACCAGAAGCGAGCCTTCTTCAAGCACTTTAAAATCCACTCATTAGCACTCTTTTGGCATAATCATAAGTTTGCCAGAGCAGTAAAAATGCGACGGTAACGCTATTGCCACCGGATTACAGCTCCATAGTTAGGCGGAAAGTCGCCCAGCCTTACCTCCAGCTGAAAGCTGAAGGTAATTTGGTGATTTTCCGCCCATTTGTGCCACTAATACTGCAGCACAAATTGCTCTGCGGTAATTGCGCGCAACATACCCCATAGTCCTGTGGAATCTTAAAATAATGAGGACTATCACAACTCGGGATCCGGTGCTAACAGCATTCACATATCCCAGTAGATTTACCACCGGGATACTGCCAAGCTTCTGATGAGGCCCCTTAAGTCTATCAGCCTTAGGAGATTTGGTGCCAAACTCTTTCAAGAATGGCGGATAAGAGGAATTATTACAAAAAAAATCAGACTTTTGGGTAATAACAATTATCTGATAGCATAATAAACTTTATGCAGAACATCTCCCAAGCCTTATAGTAAGAGGTGTCCTTACTATTACTCACTTCTTGTACTTAATTTATTGATCTTGGAAGGATGAAGGGCTGAGCTGGCCGACGCTTGTTACTGTCTCTTTCCAGAGGATCCAGCAGGGTTGCAATTTGACGTGAATATCGCAGAAACTAAAATATGCACTGTACATCCTGGCCGGATACTGGCAAACTCGTACTAAGGGGCAAATACTTCAGTATGCAATGCATTTACTACAGTGTTTTCAACAAACAATTTTACAGTGCTGTAATGTTCTACAGTGCACTACTATATACTGCATAATACATTGCAGCCGAGGGGCACTAGAATTTAGCTGATCACTGCACTTGTTTTTAGATAAGTACCTGCTGCTGGTGATTGGGCTCCCAGAGAAAGGGCCCTTCTTTCTGTGCGTCCTATGTTTGTAAAGGGGAGAGTTTGGGCCCTGTTCACCTGAGCTTAGGCTGACAACTAACACACAAATACAGCACTACTAAATTGGATTGAATCCATTTATTTTTATAAACATCTACCAACTGATGCAATCAGTAACCCACCGCTCAGGGGAACAGGGCCCAAACTCTCTCCTTTGCATGTATACATAGAGGCGCAATAAATGTAACAGAGACTCTACTAGAAATTACTGCACTTTAGCTGAGAGCACTGCAATCAACTAATAAATACCATTAATTCATACAAATACTGAAGTTAAAAATACACTGTCGACTATTTTCATAGGGGATTTGCAGCAAGAGTTTTTAATGCTGCCCCAAGTCCAATAATAAGAACATCATAACCTAAAAAACACCACAGCAGGGACTGAATCCATGGGACAAGGACGTCACTGTTCAATCAAACACACCAACATGGCCTGCGTGTCAGGCCTGGGTCGAGAAAGGTAGAGCTTTTCTTTTCGTTTTTTTGAGCCCTCTATCTCTACTTTTTGAGAGTAAACTAACATTCAAAATCACTTTCTTTTATCAGTAAAAAAACAACAGGCACTCCTCAGAGGAATGGGGACCGCCGGGCGGGGCCGGCGTTACATTTCTTTTGGCTGTCATGCATGCAGGTGGGACTGTGGGAGCTATGATCTGTCTAAATCATGAATGTTCCCCCATTGGCAGTACTTGGATATTGTGTACCATTGTGGCCTCACTTGAGAATTCTTCCTCCTTGGAGACATGCTCACCCTCTGGCTAGTTCGTTTTTAGTAACCTGGACTACCACCAGTGGGTACTTACCTTTTCATACACTGTGCCGGTCTATAGCACAAACAGAGGGAAAGAACAAAGCTGAGGTTGTTTTTTTCTTAGTGCACAGTATTCTTATTTGCATAGCTAGCTCTAACTGCTCCCCCTTGGCACATGCAGCAGCCATATTGAGTGTTTTTGGTTTTCTGTTTCCTGAAAGGAAACATTTCTGATCAGCATACCACAGGTGCAAATGCTGTTAACACCCTTTGCGGCAGATTCTACTGGCTGATAATGGCACTGCAGCCTATGATAAAAGCCCTAACCTCAATAGGGCTGATTAACTCGGGCCTTTACTAGGTGTCTACTAAAAAGCAATGGGTTGGTGGCTGTTGTGGACAGGAAGTCACCATTAGGAGGACACAGAGTCGGATTTCAGTGTAGTGAAGAAACAAGCCTCACACGTGCACTTTATTCATAAATCGTGATGTTTTTTGCTTCATGCAGGGAGCATATACACGTAACATCCCTCCCACAATCTTAGTTAAGCAAAAGCAACATTTTACACACTGCCACTCATATAGCCATAGTCCTGAAACTTGAATGGCATTCTGGTGGTGGACCTCTAAGGATACCTATTCTCGCCTGGAACAAGCAGGGCAGGTTCTTCTTCGCTAGGGACACTTGGTTGAGGCCATATAGGCCTCTGTTGCTCACCTCTAGTGATAGTTCTTGTCTTGCCCTTGCTGGTTCTGGCACTGCAACATCTGCGTTGCCCTCAGCCTCTTGTTCCTCGGCTCTGCTTGTATTTTAAGCAGTATGAGGACATTTCCCAAACCAGCTACAGTTCCTGGTGGCCTAAATCTACCCATCACTAATAGTGACCATCTGTCACTGTCCACGAGCGTGGCTCAAATGAAGTTGTAATTTGTATTTTCCTTGCTTACACTGGATAAGGACAGCATCGCCTTACATTCGATGCGTTGCAAGCTTTCTTCTCCTTGTGCGTTCTTGTGGTGTTCTCTTTTAACGAGTTCACTCATACTTTCTCTAGGTCTAATCGAATGGCCTTGAGGGGTGCAACTGGATTGTGGAGCCCACTTTCCTCCTCCAGAATACATCAGCTGTGGGCATTCCCACGCATAAGTGGGGTGTCATCAGGAATGTACGGACCGCTTCCTTCAATGGGGTCCCTAGTTTATACGCAATGCGGAACACTTTGTTGAGACTCCTCATAAAACTCTCCACATCACCATTTGCACTCAGCCAACAGGGTGTACTTACTTTATGTTGGACACCTAATGTATTCAAGAATTCACGAATTTCCCCACTAAAAAAAGGGGGCCCATTGTCTGAGCTCAGGTATTCAGCAAGGATGTGTGCTTTTCTTAAAGACAGGAACAAACAAGTGGGCAGCTGGCACTGTCGCTTGGGTGAGCAGGCAGATATACTCCACAGCCCAATGCTCATTAATGCTCTCCCTGTCCCCAGATACTGCTGTGTGTCGCAAGAGATTACAGGATTATCAACTCCCTCCTTGTAGCACAGGGTCACGTGATAATCTTGCAATTGAAGCAGCCATTGTTCATTCAGTTTCAACAGTTTGTGATCCACTGTCATTGTATCTTTTTCTACCTCTGAGTATGATTGCTCGACCCTACTCAGCGCTTGGTTGGCATAAGCACTGCATAACCAGTTGTTGCTCTCATCCACATGGGCTAACGCTGTTTCCAGTTCTGTTGGGCCTGCATTACCCAATACCTCATGCGTTCCGATGTCAGCATTTGTTTAATGATCATGAAAGCACTCTGTTCCACCTTGGACCCCCAGCCACTAACACTCTTTCCTCCTAAAGCAATGCAGATGTTCCTTGAGCACCACCAAACCCAGGATGCATCTCTATGAGAAGTTCACCATCCCCACACATCTCCTCACTTCCGCCAGTGAGGTAGGAAGGGAAACCCCCTAAATGTCTGCTACTTTTGTGGTCTGGCAGAAAGACCAGAGTTCTGAAATATATATCCCAATAGCTCAATCCTGGACTACAGGAAGGAGAACTTGACTTATTAAGGGTCAGACAATTTTCATGCAACTGATTAAAGACAGCAGCCAGCTGCCTTATGTGCTCCTCCACAAAGGATGTGAAGAGCAGAACGTTGCCAACTACATTAAGTACCTTGGGAGGCCAGCCAGCACCCCCAGATGATTTGTAGAAATACCGGAGTCGTAGGGAATGCACCAAAGCTCAGCCATTTGTATTGGAATACGCCCACATGCATTGAGGATATAGTAATGTAAAGTGAGTCATCAGGAAAGGTACCTGTTGATATCACACATTGAGAGCCACCTTTGAGGACACTGTGGCACCCTATAACTTCACCACACTGTCATCAATAGTTGGAGTTGGGTGCCACCGCTGTTCAGTGGCTTTATTGGGCAGGCTCGGCCTCGGGTTGTTTGGTCTTGACAGTGACCATGATCGGTCGGACACAGGGCGTCAGGCCCATACACCTTTGATGATTCCTTCATCCTCAAGCTTTTGGATTTCGAGTTCTAACTTGCATCGCAATTGAAAAAGAATTCTTCTATGACAAAGAGTCTCTGCCTTAAAGTCGGCTCAATGTTGTGGAAGAAAAAATACTTCACAACTCGAATGTAGTGGCAACAGGTAACAGAGTCAGAGTAACAGAGGAATTGGATAATTACTTATTATTACAAAATAAGCTACCCCACGTATGATGGAACATCCATTTATAGGTTATTATACATGCAAATAACTGTTAGATATATTTGGGAGTGTTAAATAAAACATCAAATTCTTGTACAGTTCTGATAGTATTTCTTCCTTGAAGAAGTTGCCATTTTAGGAGCGCCCTGTATCTAGTCTGGTCACACGGCTTGCTTCCCATCACCTTGAATCCATTCACCCCTGCTTCATATGGTCACATGGCTCATACTGAAAACATCTGCCTACTCACATATAGATCACGTTCTATACCATTCTTACACTGTAATAACGCAAGGCCTCATTCTGAAGGCCTGCCACTTTCTAATTTCTTGTGGGTTTAACTGCTTCTGAGTGTCACCCAACGATAGGGCTATGCAGCCCGGCTGACTATGATTTTGCATTCAAACATGGCTACCGGTGTTCATTCATAATGCCAGACCTGACATTTCAATAAACAACATGGGTGGTCAGAAAAACAGTTTCCATACCCCCACCTTTTGTGGTCTATGCACAACCAACATACATCAACATTGCATTTGTTTTCTTAATTTTGGTTCCATGATTCAAATCCATCTGTCCATAACGTATCCATATTGCTAAACTACTATCCCTGCCTAAACAGCGTTTGCTTACGTAGGAAAACATACACCTACAAACACTTTATAACCATAAGTGCTAAAATCTCAGGTCTATCACTAAGAAAATTCCCTTTACCTACAGGAAGTCCCACTGCTTGGATCAGGTCTGCTTGTATTATATCATTGTGAATATGCACCAGTGCTCTGGGTCTGTTTGAAAGGGCCAGGAATGACCCAGCAGGTTTTTTTTTTGCATTTCAAAACACATCCCATTTCTTCAAACAGGATATCTATAAAATGCACAGAAACACTTTCTGGATTGCACAAATATGCAAAGTGGGTAAAACGGGCATTTAGGTTCTTCCCTTTAAGCATACAAAGAATCTTTATTGGCATAGCCTCTCGTCATTTGCACCCACAAAGTTGCACATTTTTGAGTTTAGCTCAAAACGTTCAGTTCCTGTGAGAGAAAATCTGCCTGCAATACCTTCCCACCAGACCTTTTTCCAACAGTCAGTACTTGACCTGATCTGAGTTTCTCCACACATTCAAGCTGCGGTGGGTGGCTCAATTGGGTAGTGTCTCCATTCAGTTCCCACGCCTATCCAGACATAGGAAGTTACCCATGTGATGCTGATGGCAACATCTTGTCCGAGCGTGTTAGCCTCCCAGACATCCAGACGGGCGATCCCACTTATAACCTGCCTAAGTACCAGGCAGGTTCCGATATGTGGGAGCCTGCCCTCTATGGATGGGCCTATATGCTAAGAATGAACACTGAGGGGATTTACATTGCCAATCTGAAGGCTTCCATGCGTTTCTCCATGGCCACAGGTCATATGGCACTCCAGATGTATTTGTAAGTGTTTTTGGCCAGGACTATGTTGTCATGATGGATATCTCTTAGTTATACATTCAGGAAAACCTTCACTTTTGCAGTATTTAATAAAACAAATGTAAAACCTGTATTTACGTTAGGTAGACAAAAAAACATAACACTGGCAATAGTTTCTTTATAGACCACAGATTGAGCAACATAAATAAACTTGTGATGGCTAACGATCAACGTTACAATGTGATCACTACATATATAAATGGGCTCATGGTGATAGTTTTGGAGCCAGGTACATTCGAAATTCGCACCATATCTTTGGGCTAGCATTCATTCGGCAGCATTCCTATAAACATTTCTTTACAGTTCTCGGCCCATTTCAACTCTTTTAGCCAATCTTTCCCCAGCGGAAGTGTACAGTCTTTCCATTTTTTCAAAATGCTATGCTTAGCAATCTATCAACCCATGTTGAGAAAGGCTCTGAGCCACCTCTCCGGAATGTCCATCCACAAACCAAATATCACTCACAAAGGGGACGTGAGGGACAGGGTGATCGACCACTTCAGACTTGTGTCAACTACATAGCTCCAGAATTTGTGCAATTGACCACAACTCCAAAACATGTGAGGATGGTCTGCATTTTCACGTCTGCACCTTGGGCACCTGCTATCTGCATCTGGATATATTTGACCAATCTTGCTAGGGGTGTAGTACAACCTATTAATATCTTGAACGGAATCAATTTGAATCTAGGGTTTAATGACACTGTTCTGGTTAGTGTGCACATTTTGTTCCATTGCTCATCTGAAAGCTATATTCCCATGTCTCCTGCCCATTTTACTCTTGCATTGGGCACATGTGTTCCTACTTTACAATGTGGACAACATCCTGAGGCAACCATATGAGTTTGAAATGTACATGAGTTGTTTTTCAGGGGACTCAATTGGGCATCCCTCCCACCACATGGAGACAGCCGCACTTAATCTCTAAAACTGCAATGGCTCTGTTATTGTGCACCTATGTCTTTGCTTCCAGGTCTGTAATGTAAGAAACGTCACTTCCGGGAACAGGTCACACAGGTCACACAGTGCCCGGTATCCCAAGTTTGTGCTCGGAGGGAACAGTGCCAGGTAAGGGGAAGGCCCGGGAATTTCCATAGTGGCAGCCACTTGTAGTATGGATGTACCACTCCCACCTTCATAAATATGGCTGGCCATGCTGTGATTGTTACGAGTGCAGGGTCATAGGGACAGTGATCGCTGCACGAGGTGTCTAATATCAATGCTTTGGTATCCGTCTTATTAGCTGCCAGTCTTTCCTTTCTTACATGTGGCGGGGCACAGTCACTACTTTACCAATAAGACGCAAACTGCGCTTGAGCGGCCATCCACTATATTTGTAGATGTGGAGCCGAGATCCCTCCCTTTTCACTTGTCATAGGGCAGCGGCCTTTCCACCCATTTTCTCCAGACAGCGCCCGCATGCCACAGGAACTGTGACATGAAGCCATGTAGCCTAGCAAAGTAGGTCTTTCCCAGCCAGAGGGCCACATTGCTGAAGAGTTATAATAATTTGGGAAGAATTAGCATTTTAACCAGGGCCAGCTTGCCAGCCAATGAGAGGGGAATAAGCTTCCATCCATGGCTCCAAGAGCAACCCCAGACACGTGTTTCGGTCTGGTTGGACCTCATTAGTAGGGTGGCGCTGTGCCTCTCTAAGAATAGAGAGCAAGGGGTCCACGTCTGGGTAAGGCTCTTGTAACCAGGACTCATGTCTGGCAGAGTCTCCCAGAAGCCCCTTGTTATCTGCATATTTCAAGTAACTTTGGGTCTCACCCTAAGTTACTAGGGGAATCCAGACGTGGACCCCTTGCTCACTATTCTTAGAGAGGCACAGCTACACCCTACTGATGAGGTTCAACCAGAATGAAACACGTGTCTGGGGTTGCTGTTGGTACTCTTGTTCAGAGGAGAATTGCCTAGCATTTCGGTGCTGGACTGCCCCAGGGCAGGGCAAAGACTGATATGTTTGGGATATTTCTTCTCTGTGAAAGATAGTGAGCTAAAGACTCTGGGTAAGGCTCTTGTAACCAGGACTCATGTCTGACAGAGAGTCTCCCAGGACACCCTTGTTATCTGTCTACATTGATGAGCCACAGCAGTTCTATATGACCCGCAGTCATTGCTAGGTTTACCTGGCTTGAGGAGTACGGTTATTATGGCTTACCAGAGCGATTCTGGGAGGATAGCGTTTTCTCACGATTCTTTCCATACCCGTAACAGATGGGGGACCAGTATTGCGTCATATTCCATGTAGAACTCTGCTGTCAGCCCATCTAGGCCCTGTGCCTTCCCTTTGGGGAGCTCTTTAATGACTGCCATAATATCCTCTACACTAAATTATGTATCCAGTTGCGCCCTGGCACACGTGGACAATCTGGATATCGGGATCTCCTCTAACAGGGAGTGACTAGCTTGCTCCCCTTTCAATGGGCTGGTGTTATACAAGTCCTCAAAAAACCACTTGAAAACACCAAGAATATCTTGATCTGTCCATTTACCCACCCCTTGCTGGTCCAGTATAGAGTCTATTTGTGTGGGGCCCCTCCCTGTGCGTATCAATCTGGGTATAGTTCTGCCTGGGCGATTTCCTTCACCATATTTTCAGGTGGCTAATGGCTTAGTAAAATATCTTGTTTCCCTCTGAGTGTCATCACGGAATTGTTCTAATGGGGTGTGCATGTCTGATAGGAAGGCAGGGCTAGGCGTGGCAGCATATGCATTCTCTAAGTCCTTGATTGTGTTTTTGCAGCGGTCTAATTTCTGCCTTATCATTTTGAGGACCAAACATTCTCTGGAGATAGTCATCCCTCTAATGTATACCTTGAAAGCTTGCCATATTGTGCCATATGAGGTGGAGTCTAGGGTATTGTTGGCAAAATAGGTGTGCATGTCATTTTCTATGTCTATTTTTAATATAAGATTTTGTAATGCCCCTGACTTGAATCTCCATGATGTATGGTTCGGGGCCCTATTCCCCATCGTCATTCTCAGGACTATGGGAGAGTGGTCAGAGAGTGTGCGTGGGAGAATATCTATGAAAAGTACTTTCTCCATGATGTGTCATTAAATCAGGAATATATTAATGGGTGATGCCATGTCATGCACTGAAGAGTAAAAGGTATACTCTCAGCTTTGTGGATGTAAAGTTTGGCAAAACATCGCATGTCAAGCTTGGCCATCTGCCTCTGCAGGCTTCTGGCCGCTCTGCACGGGGGTCTAGAGGTAATGCCAGTGCTATCCCACTGTAGGTCTAGCATAGTACTCACATCACCTCCCCACAGCACAGGCACCACCGAATAACGCTCCACAATGGATGTCACCTCTGTGTAAAAATCTGGGTTATCTATATTGGATGATTAAGTATTCACCAAGAGCATTTCAAGTGCTTCCAGTATGCCATGTACTATCACGTAGCGACCCTCAGGGTAAATATGAGTGCCTTTCCCTATGCATTTAAGTGATTTATGGATCAGTATCAGGGCCCCATGCGACTGCGTTGAGTAGGATGTAAAAAACCTATTAGTTCCCCAAGCAACTGCCATACATTTATTAACGTCCATTGTAGCGTGTGTCTGTTGAAGAAAGAGGACATTAATGTTATGTCTTTTGACAAATGCCATGATCATTCTAGTTTTGGTGTAATTACCCGACCCACGACATTCCAACTTGTCACTTTGATCATGGCCATCTCCTGATGCAATCAAACCTTCCTTATACATAAGTCAATGGGTGATGCCTGTGTGCCTGCTGCAATGTGATCCCGCTTCCAATGATTCTGATCCATCTCGCAAGACAATTTTTATCATTTTAAACCTTAACATAAAACCACTCTCTTCCCCCTCCCGAATAGGGCGATGAAAACCCACCAGTTTCCCCCAAATACCCCAAAACATCAAAATTGTAACTCTGGATGGGGCGCTTTTGAGCGGCCGCAAAATGGCTGCTGCCTTCTGATCTCTCGGCTGACCTACTCGTCTGTGGTCATAAAGAGCCCACTTAAAGGGATCAATGCTGTGATTTGTGATTGCTTATCGGTGTCGGAAGGTCTACACTACGACTCTGTGAGCGGGCATAACGACCTGAGCCTGAAAACTGGAGATAGAGGCTGTCCCCCTTGGTGCGGCCTGTGTGTACTGGCATTCGGGCTGAGATGGCAGGCGGCTGACTACAAGATATGGCAGGGCCTTGGCTGACGTCTGTGGTTACCGGAGTGCGAGAGGTTCTAACTGGACCTTGCGGTTGTGTCCCGGAGCTGTGACCGGTGAATACAATTGCTGGCGGCCTGCAGGTGCTGTGGCAGAGGATTGTCTGCACTGGGCGTTGGGAACGGAGCTGCTAGAGACTGGTGATGTGAGTTTGCTTACCCCGCCTACAACAACCCTCTGATTTCTGCGTGCTGCCTAGCCGCGTCCCTGTGCCCTCTGCCACTGTTGGGACTGAATGCTCTGTGAACACTGTGCGAGATCCCTGCCCCCCAGGGAGTGGTCAGAGTGGGACGTACTGGGGAGCCGGTAGACTGGGTGTGCACTGAGGGCATAGAGAGGCTTCCTACGATTGGCCCACCCAGAAACCTGCTGCGCCATACAGCTGATGCCATATAATCCTGGTCCCATCCTTAGCTATCTGCTCCCTGTTTGATATTGACTGATGAGCGTGCCCTCAGCTCTGGATCGTGGCTTGCGAGGAATGGGGACTGAGTGACTAGAATGCGGTACATTGATGTGTTGTTACTTTTCGTGTTCCGCTGAAAACTGCGCTACGACTAGTGGGATACATCGTAACAGCTTGAGCACCTCCAGCCTTACCTTTGGATTTGCATAAGTGGGGGGGACGCAACACTGTATTTGGAGTACATGCTTGGCCCGCTGGACTGTAGATGCTCCTGTGACGGTGCTGTAGCCCACATGGTCCCCTGCCCAGAGGGCCCTGTGACTCCTACACCAGAAGACATGCGCCAAGTAGGGGGCAGCCAGAGGAGGCAGAATACTATGGATGCATTCACTTGGCAGGCCAACCTGCCACGTACATACACGCCTCCTGTGGCCCACGAGGTGGTGAATCCCGAGGCTCTGGCGGCCAATGCCCCTACCCTCGCACAACTGATGGAAAACATGCAGGCCGGTTTCGCTTCCATGACAGACAAACTGGATGGCATCATACTCTTAATGACAAAATGAAACGGATCACTGCACGGATGACAGAGGCTGAGACGCATATTGGCACAACCGAGGAGGACGTTCCCATCCTTAAATCTCAAATTAAGATAGTGGCCATGGACCTAAGGAAAGCTCTGTCCAAGTGTGAGGATCTGGAGTCCAGATCTCGGAGGAGCAACATAAGAATAGTGGGCCTTCCAGAAAACTTTGGTTGAGGCCCGATGGAGGTAAGCACAGAGAACTTATTGAAATAACTGTTTGATAACCAGGCCTTTTCCTCCATGTTTGTTACTGAACGGCTCATAGAACACCACCCACTAGGCCTAAGCCACGAGCTCCTCCCAGAGCAGTTATTGCAAAGCAACGTAACTATCGGGATCGGGGCACTATTATCCGTCTTGCCAGAGAGAGGGGTCCGCTACGATATGATAACACGACGATCCATATTTACCCTGAGTTTCCAGCAGGAATGAAGGTCATTTATGGGTGTCAAACATGTTCTTTGAGAGAGGGCCACTCCATACGCCATATCTTCCTGGTGAGACTATGTATCCAGCACCAGGGCAAAGCTTCACACTTCGAGAAGAAGCTGCGCATTACATTGACACCAATATATCGATCAATTGAGCTGGAGACAGGCAGCGAAGTGGACACCTTTAAACCGCCAATATGATTTGATCCAGGGTGACATTCATGAACGATTAGCTATCTTGGAATGATCCCCATTGGATGTTGCTGGATCTGCAGTGATCATTACATCCCAATACCTATACTTGCATACACTTCTTGCTTTCTTGCTATAGGAGTCCTGAGCGGGCTTGCTAATCCTGCTTTAGAATATTTGTACTGAGAGAAACTGGCCGGTCCCGGGTGGTTCGGAGGCTGATACGGTAATCCCCTGGACAAGGTTACAACCAATTGTTATTCTAAATATGCACGAGTTGGGCAGGTGCATTAAGGGAGGGGCAAGGAGGAGGGAATGGGCATGGGTAACATGGCCCTGATTGGGAGGACGATAAGGGTGCAGGAGGGTAGAATGTGAACAAGGGGGACGTTAAGTTAAAATTGTTCAGACTATCACGGAACTTACTGTATGAGCATGTGCAATTGTTGTTGAGAATGCACAGTGTTATGAACACTGGCTGCGGATGCATCTGTTACGTGATTGGTACTAAAATCTATTAATGTCTTAAGTTGGAATGTATGAGGTATTGGGAACTATTCTAAGGTGCGGAGGGTACTGGCCTATATAAATCGGCACAATGCTCAAATTGTGTTTCTGGAGGAAACACATGCATATTGAAGTATGAATTATTTGTTTGCCAAAACATGGGGTTCCAACAGATTCTTTACTAACTACTCAACACAATCTAGAGTGCTAACATTGGTACATAAACTGGTCACCTTTGACTTACTGCACTCCCACGTCGATCCTGAGGGTCAGTGTGTTGTGGTACATGGTAAAGTGGCTAATAGAGATGTCCTTCTGGTGAATTCTTAAGGTCCAAACTTGGATGACCCAGACTTTTATCTGAAGCTTGCAGATATTGTAATGATGTATTCGTCGGTGCTGGTAATTTGGGGGGGCATGGACACTATTCTAAATTTAAACTTAGATTGCACTGGGCGAGTACCCCGACACCTATGGAAAGCAGCAACTTGTATTCTTGATATACTACACAAGTTTAACCTGTATGACATCTGGCGCACGTTGCACCTGGCAGGAAAGGAGTTCACGTACTAATCCACTGTCCATGATATGTCATCAAGAATAGATTCCTTTTTCATATCTGACCGTCTGGTGGGGCAGGCAACCGAAGCCGCAATACTCACCCGCATGTACGCTGACCACTCCCCTCTTACACTGTCTGTGACTTGGGGAGATAATAACACTCGTAATCGTAATCTGTGGAAGCATTAGAGGCATGGCAATGTTGCAGGAATTTGGAGTACTCGGAACCATACGAAATGAAATAGCAAAGAGTGAGACTGAACTACGCAAGCTAGAGAATGAGTATGCGACTACTCCCGACCACACCATACTTGCCGCTATCAAAACACAACTGGAGCATTTCAAACAGTGGGCATATCGCGAGGTGAAATATTTTGCCAGACCTACTGCAGCTAGGCAGTATGGGGAGCGTGAGAGAGCAGGGAGAGCCCTAGCCATGATGGTAACACTTGAAGGAGGAAGGAAGCACATAGTAGGGGTAAAAGATGTGCATCAGGTGTTGAAGTATTCAGAGCAGGAAAGTAACAGGGTATTTACACAATTCTACAAAACCCTCTACCAAGTGCAAGAACTTAGGGATGTGCTATCGGCAGATGCAAGAGCCCGACTTAACGTACCGTTCACGATAGATGAGATATTGTTTGTAATAAAAGGTTTGCTGAGGAATAAAGCCCCAGGCCCTGGGGGGGCTCACAGATGAATTTTATTTGAAATACGTGGCCTTACTGGCGCCCTATCTATGGAAACTATGGGAGGAGGCTGTCCGGACTGGATAGCTTCCGCATTTGCTCTGTGAAGCTGTGGTGGTTGTATTATTAAAACCGAATAAACCTAGTGATGAATGCAGCTCCTGAAGGCCATTGTCATTGATGAACATTGACACTAAAATATAGGCAAAGGTATGAGGCAATAGGTTGTTGCCCCTTATGCCGGCACTAATACTTAAGGATCAAGCCGTCTCCATCCCTGGTAGGTCAACACCTCCGAATATTAGGCGGTTGTTGGCCTGCATATCCTGTGAAGCTGACGCGGCGGCAGTTGCACTAGATACCCAAAAGGCATTTGACATGGCAATTCCTATTTACTATCCTCTGGAAATGTGGGATGGGGGCTGAGTTTGTAAACTACGTTAAAATTCTGTACACCAAACCCATGGCTACCATCCAAACTAAAGCGACACAATCGTCCCCCTTTGAGCTCGGTAGGGGGACACGGCAGGGGTGTCCATTGTCACTGCTACTTTTTGCATTGGTGATGGAGCCCATGGCATACTTCATGCGTGCCCGACACAGGGACAGGGATGTCCACATATTGGGACCACTGGACATGATATCATTATATGCGGACGATCTCAGGGATCCATGACACAACCTAGATCCTATAATGGAAGATGTTACTCGGATAGGGCCATATTCCGGTTTCGTAGTGAATTATGAGAAATCTGAAATTTTTCCCCTAACTGACAACACGCCCCATCCCCAAGTGCAAACCCTGCTGACATGGGTGCCAGATAAACTGAAATTCTTGGGAGGGATGAAATCCAGAGCTAAGGTCACGTTACTAGCAGACAACTATGAAAACTTAATATGACCTATACTAGGACCAATATATCTCACTGGACGAGGGTCCCTTTGTCCCTAGCAGGCAAATTGGTATTACTCAAAATGGTACTAGTGCCGAATGCGCAGTACAGGTTTGAAAATGTACCTATATGGCCTGGTAAGCGCTACTTTGCAGACATGCAGAAAATGCTGTCCCAGTTTTTATGGCATGCAGGTGCAGTACGGAAAAAGTGGGCGGAGATGGCGCTATTATCTGATAGGGGGGGTTTTAATGCACCGAACCTAGAGGTGTACTGGTAGGCAGCCCAAGCACAATTTTCTACCTATTGGTATGGGACTGGAGAGATGCCACTGCATGTGAAATTGGAAAGGTCGGTGGCACATGGCCTGGAAATGAAAACACTGATACTAGACAATGCATATAGTGATGAGTGTCCGTATGACCCTGTTATGATTACATTGAAAGCTTGGAGGAACACCTTCAGTAGGCTGGATGTAAAAGCTCCCTACTATCACTGGTTAACACTATTGAGGTACCTGCACCTTTCTCTTATGCAGGACACTTCTATCCAGAGGCGGTGGGAGGGACTGGGGTTCTATGCCATAGGAGACATATTCCCTGATGGGAAATTTCCAACTTTGGGGGAATGGAAGGAAAGGCATGGGGTTGCAGCAGTGGGTTTGCTACAGTATTTTAGAGTACGGGTGGCAATACAAAGCAGATGGTAATCCTATCCAAATGAACCCCTGGAAAACAAACTACTAGCTTGCACATCCAATTATAATTCCGACACATGCTTGCTACTATATATAAAGAGATGCTGGTGGGGACCCCAATTCGGCAAGACCCGTCACCTAGAAAATGGGGGACTGAGCTGAATCAGGAAATCACAGATGTGCAATGGTTGGCGATGTGTAGATGCACCACCATGGTTTCCACGAATGCACGACACAAACTTATTCAATATAAGATCCTACACATGCTGCACTATACACTGCATAAGCTTAGGAAAATATATCCTGATTGTACAGGGCTGTGCCCCATGTGTGGAGCAACTGAAGCTGGATGCATACACATGTTTTGAGACTGACCAAGCTTGCGGCAATACTGGGAACAGATATGTATGGTGCTATCTGAAATTGCTGGGAACCATTTGAATGTAACTCCAATGTCTGCACTGTTTGGGATATGGCAGGTACCACCGGAGAAAAGAATAAGATCTTTTTTAAATGTGGGGTGTATGGTTGCCAAAAGGTGTATCTTAAGGAAGTGGAAGTCTCACAGTTCCCGTACTGCGACTGAGCGGCTGAAAGTCTTAAACTTGGGCCAATGAATGTGAGGATTCATATGTGTCAATGCAACCGCAAACATTGCATCCTAAAGACATATGGTCTGGATCCAGAGCATACTTGGCCAAAGTCTGAGCATTTGGATAATGTACTAATAGTATGGAGTAATACTATGTATAAATTAAGAGGTGATACGATACTGTGAAAATGGTACATTTGTTCATTGCATGTTTTGTCTGTAACCTTGTGATTGCTGAACTTAAAGGTTTCAAAAAGAAAAAAATATATTGCAACTCTGCAGGGGGGACACTGTTTTAACTCTACCAGCTCTTGTTATCATTTATCACTGCACGACCAAGGACTCATTAAGCCCAGTAGGGTGGCCAAGGGCAACCCACAATACAGAAAAGGATGTCCTCTGGCGGTTCACTTCACTTCCTCCCTCAACCAGACTTCAGAATTTCTTTTTTCAAACATCAAGTGCTTATATTAGTGTGTCCCAGGTGTCTATTGTATTATTGTCGTTGCCGCTCATATTACCAGAGGGGAGGGGAATGTTTGCTTCAATATAAGTCACAGCTTCTTCAGGAAGTGTAAAAAAAAGTGTATTCTACCCTTGTGCTGAAATCTTAGGCATGCCAGGAAGAGCATGGCGTACTGAATGGCCCTCTCTCTCAGCAATTTTTTAACTCCCATAAATCACCTGCGCACCGCCTTGACCACCATCGAAAAGACTGGGTAAATGTGAATATTAGCTGACTCGTAGCGGAAAGGACCCTTTTCCCTGGCAATTCTGGGAATGAGATCCCGGTCCCGATAGTTCGATAATCTGACAATCACTTCTCTTGGCACAGACCCTGGTTTAGGCCTCGTCGCTGGTGACCTATGAGCCCTCTCCACCACAAAGGCTGAAGAGAAGGTAGGTTTGTCGAGGATTTCCCATAGTAGGGCTCAATCACTTCTTCCATGGGTTCAGTGCCAGTCTTCTGAGGTAGTCCAACTGTGCGGACGTTATTGCATCTCGAGCACGACTCCAGGTCGTCACAGCATTGTAATGCACGTTTGATGTCTCTGGTCATTGTAGTGACTTCGGTCGTCAATCCTGCAATGTCATCCTCTGCGGTTTACGATCCGAGTCTCTGCCTCTGTAATTCTAGAGCTTTCCAGCTCCATTTTTGCATTTAATATAGTGATATTAGAGGTTATCTCATCTAGTTTACCGCTCACAGAAGCAAATCCAGATTGCATGCTGTCCATAATTTGTCAGAGGTCTGGCATGTCAGGAGGCGGTGATCATGCAGCACTGTTCGGCTCTTTATGCGGTTCCTGCCACTCTTTGCTCGCTTGTCTGGTGAAAGCCTCCATATTTCTCTGGTTTTTGTGTGCACCGCTCTCTTTTCTCCTGGTGATGGGGCTGGTCAGGGTCGAAGGGCAATGTGAAAGTGACCCAGCTCCCAGATCTATGACCAGGTTACAGCCTCTGTTTCCCTATGTCTTTTGTCAAGCACCCAGTGGGTGGGCTTTCAGTGCTCACAGAAGGCTCAGTGACTCCCCTCACCAAGCTAATCTACCGTCACCTGTAACTGGTGTATTCCCGCCACCTGCCCCCACCAGAGAGCAAGTGTACCTTTCTCTCTCCCGGTTGTACTCTATATTTTACAGTCCTGAGGAAAGCACGGAGTATAGCATAGACTTTAAAACTGTAATTTTCTTTAGATATCCCCCATGCTGGAAACACAAAATGTGTCATAAGTGTATTGGAAACATACAACACACTAAGTCACTCATACTAACCTCACCACATTGATGGTTTTTCAACCTCATTGGGCCTGATTCATGGAACGTTTTCCTATGGGATTGCGCCATTATAAAACACTTCCATGAATCGGGCCCATTGTGTTTAAAAAAGTTGAATACATCAGAACCATTGTTAAACATTTGATTAATGTGTTTTTAATTTGGTGTTTTTGTTATATTATGAATACATTCTTGTTTTACCAGATTCTATTACCTGTCGTATGAGGACAGAATAATCAATACTTCTGTCAAACTGCTGTTCACTACCAGTACCAAATATTGTCAAAGGGTGGGGTAGCCTATACTCACCTGCATTGTGTTTCAACACATCCTCAATAAGGCAGTGAAAAATGACTTGACTAAAGTGGTGACATTAGTAGGAATATGAAAAGCGTCTGCTAGTACATTGTCAGGTACAGACAAACAGACAACTGTATTCATCTCTGGGTCTCTTCCCTTGTTCTAAAAAAAAAAAAAAGACTTTTTATTAATTTTCTTTTTGGATTTATTGTGCAAATGTTCAAAATGTTACTTTTACACATCAACAATACTTACTTAAACCATTTAAAAAAAGAAAAATCAATGTAATTTTCAAAATACATTCATCACTAATTCACATTTCAATATTAATACCAAGTAACAATTCTACTAAAATAAACAGAACCCATTCTCTTAATGTAATAGACAAAGCACTAACATAAGCAGAACAACATTCTGTGAATATAAAATAATGCATAAGTCAATCTAAGTAATTTCTTCATAATATTTGCAACTGCATACTAAATACTTCATAGTGAGGCCAAGCTCATCCAACATTTTATTCACTGCAGTCAAAAAAAGTCACCCTATCCCAGACTACTTGTGCCAAATCTACATTAACCAATGAGAAGTATCTGCTCAAAAAGCACAGTCTCATTTCTTTAAGGGCCCCACATTTTACCTTTAGGTGATGTAAGTTCTCATTTGGCGCACTGCAATGGCGACATATAGCTTTTTTTTCTGAGGTCTGCTCCTCGATTGGCCAGAATTTCCCCCCGTAGGCAAAAGATTAAGTCGAAAACGCAAGAATTGACTCCTTATTCTTGGGCTGGGAAATTGTTTTAAATAGATTGGCAGAAGTCCCAGTGGCTTATCAATTACTGGCCAATGTAGTGTGAAGTTTATAACTCCTAACCACAGCGATTGTCCTGATCCAATCCATCTCCTTTCATCGTTTTTTGACCGCTTCTGGATTTTCATTCATCTCTCGTCTATCTTTACTACATTTATACAAGATGGCACATGCACTATTAACAAGAGCGGTAAGAAATAGTGAGTCATGTCCCTAATTCTTTAGCTACGTTTTCAAACAAAAAGTATATTTATGGTGGGATAAACCTTTTTTGTCATTAAGCTCAGAACTTTCCATTGAAACCAATATTCCAATGACAGCAAGCCAAGTTCATACCGGATTGATGGCATTGGTGTGTCCATTGATACTAAAAGACTATTATTATAACACTATGTGGTCATATTAACCATTATTTTTCTTCAACGTGGGATATGCCAAACTGTAGGATAATAGTTAAGGATGTAAATAAAAGCAGAGTAGTTGCTTTTGGCATTGTGAAAGAACTTGGATGTAAACAAATGGGTAAGTTTTAAGAGGTTTTAATTATACAGGCCCGCCCGGAGCTCAAACAACTTTCTGTCTTCATTCAACGGTTGCTGCCTCTGCCTCTGTCTCTCAACCCCTGCATTCCAATAACAACAGGGCTCGCGGGACAGAGAACAGTACCCACATTAATAGCATATCATTACATATCTCTCCCTTCAAGGAAAACAACATAAACAAGGCATATATGTAAACAACTATTATAACAATAACAAAAAAAACAGAACATAATACATTTCACAGCATTACAACTAACATATATAATCTCCCAACCATATGGGTTCTTTAGTAACTCTCCTTCTCTGAGTGACCACTGTGTCACCTGTACCAGACTCCACACCCACACCTCTCTGCACATCACCCTCATTCACACCTCCACCTCCAATTTGTTTGTCTTCCCCTCTCATCCCTTGTACCTCAGTGGCCCTGGCTAACCTACCCTTGGACCATAACTTACCAGCCTCAAGAAATACTACACCATTCCTCACTGCAGCAATTTTCTTAGGACCAAGAAATCTACTTTCAACACACTTGTTTATGGATCTAGGATTCTTGATATACATAGATTCCCCTATACTCCATTCTCAAATCTTCACACCTTCTCTTCTATCAAATTGTTCCTTATTCCTTTCCTGTCCTTGTCTGACAAATCTCATTATCTCCTTTCTGTCCACCACAACCGATTTCGCCATACTTAACCACCCTGGGCAAAGCTTTGTCCCGGGTTCTCTTCCTTGGAGAGACTGAAATGGAGAAACGCCCGTAATTGAGTGTGGCGTAGTCACATAACTCCAGGTCACATGGTTAAGTACCTCCCTCCATGGTTGTTCCATACGCATTGCCATTTGGATCCTCCCTTTCAAATATCTATTTACTCTTTCTACTAACCCGTTGGCACTAGGATGATATAATGCCGTCCTGGTATGTACAATGCCGTAACTAACCAAACATTTTCTCATCACCTCTGACACAAACTGCACGCCATTATCCGATACCAACTCAGTAGGAACTCCTTCCTTGAGAAAAATTATCTCCAAAAACAAAATCAAATCTTTGGCAGTCACTTCTCTAACTGCTTCCCATTCCACCCACTTGGAGTGAAAATCCACCAATACAAACAAATATTTGAACCCATCATCTAAACCTGCAATGGGGCCCATAATATCCACTGCCAACTTTACCCACAGTTGGTCTGGAACAGTTTTGGGAACCATGGGTGTCTCCCGTACCACTCTGCACTTGTCGCTTGACTGGCATGACGTACAATTCTTTACACACCTTTCAGCCATCGTATCCATTCCTGGCCACCAATAATTTTGTCTCAATTTTCTTTTCATTGCCCCCTCACCTGGATGCCCTTAATGCGCCAACTCCACCAAAACGACCCTAAGAGTCTCCGGCGGCACACAAAATTGCCCCCTCCTCAACTTTCCTTCAATCAAACTTAGATCCTCCTTGACTTCCCACCACATTTCAAACCTTTTCTCAAGCACCTTCTTCTCTGGCCAACCTTCTACTGTTCACTGCTTGATCAACTTCAAATCCTCGTCTAATTGTTCTTCTTGCATCCACCTCTCTCGTCCCACTGCACTCTCCACTTCAGCCACCACACATTCTTCCATCTCTCCCGTTCCTATTTCTTCCTCCTTCTCCAAAGGTAATCTAGATAGACAATCTGCTACCACATTCTTTTTTTCCTGGCAAGTAACTTACATCAAAAATTGTACATATGGAGTCCTAGACCCCATCTGCTGATCCTCAGGGATCCCAATGCCCACCTACCACTCTCAAATAGCTGTACCATTGGTTTATGGTCTGACCTTACAACAAATATCCTCCCCCCCAAGAGATACTTAAAATGATTAACTGCCCAAAACATTGCCAAGGTTTCACGCTCAATGACCGAGTAATCTCCTTCCGCACCCCTCAAAGTACGTGAAGCAAAAGCTATTACTCTCTCCGAGTTATTCTTGTCATATTGTATCAATGTTGCACCTACCCAATACACTGGCATCTACCGCCAAAGCACACCTATCACCTGGGTTAAACTTTCCAATCAAGGGCACTTTGATTATCCCCTCCTTAATTTTCTCAAAAGCCTCTCCACACTCCACTGGAACTTAACACCCTTTTTGAGAAAACTCCTCAGAGGCGTAGACATTGCTGCTAAATCTTTTACGAATGTATGATAGTACTCCGCCAAACCAAGGAACAATCTCGCCTGATCTTTATCTGTTGGCAAAGGAGCACTTTTGATAGCTCCTACCAGACTTTTTTTAGGTTTCACACCTTCACTGCCAATCACATGTCCCAAGTATTCCACACTCTCAACTCTAATTTTTCACTTACTCCTACGCACCGTCAAACCAGCTTCACTCAGTCTGTCCAACACCTGCCTAAGAATCTCATCATGCTCTTTCTCAGAATTAGCATAAACCAACATGTCATCCTGGAAAATCACGATGTTATGCACTCCCTCCATTACTGTTTCGATCACCCTTTGGAAAACTGCTGCCGCCAGCCCCAACGGCATCCTGCAATACTTGAAAGTTCCCAACATGGTTACAAATGCAGTTTGATGTTTGCATCCTTCAGTCAGCGGTACTTGGTGGTAGGCCTGAGATAGGTCTATTACTGAGAAAAGTTTTGCACCATTCAAAGTTGTCAATATTTCTCCAATGATGGGAAGTGGATGTCTGTCAACTAAAATGTTCCTATTCAAATCTCTCAGGTCCACACAGAGTCTTATCTCTCCATTTGACTTGGCTGCTACCACCACCTGAGACAACCATTCAGAACTTTCCATTCTTTCTATAATTCTTCTCTGTAACAGATTCTCAATCTCTTGTTTCACTTTGTCACTCAGGTTCTGTGGTATTGGTCTAACTTTATGCACCCTGGGAGTGGTTCCACTTTTGAGAATGATCTTGTGTTCGAATCCCTTCAACACCCCACTTCTTCTGTAAATACCTTTGGAAACCCCTGTTCCCATTTGTCCTTTATTTCAGCAACGGTGATGGGGTATTCAGCACTTGCTTGTATTCTTATCCCTAACTTCCGCTGCTCGCCCTAGCCTAAAAGTGACGATCCCTCCTGGGTGACATAGACATCCGCCTCACAACTCCAGCCTTTATACTTTATAGATGCTTGAAACTTTCCCAAAACTTTAATTTTCACATTACCGTAGGCATACGGTTCAATCATATGCTCACTCAGCTGTTCTACTTTCCCTTGTATGCACCCCTCTTGATATTAGTGTACAAGGTGAACAGCTATCAACCTTCATTGTGACCACTCTTCCTTCAATCAGAAAAACATCTGTTGGTCCGTTTCCTCTACAGGATATATTTGCCACTTCCAAAACATGCTTCCCCTGGTGGCTCTGTGGGACCACAGAACTTACCTCTTGCTCTTGGACTCTTCCTCCAGCCTCTACATTCTCTACTTGTCCAGACTCATGGAAAACTCTTGCGAAATGTCCTCTCCTTTTACATTTCAAACAATTAGCATTCCTGGCTGGGCAAAACATACTTGAAGAAATGTGGCGATTACTACCACACTTAAATCATTTGATTTCTCTGTTTGTGGCCGTTTTTTTGGTTCCCCTTATTGCCGCAACTTCGCTCCCTTGCTTGTCTCCTCTCATGGTTGACATATATTTGCACATCTGCTCCATACTTCTAGCCATCTCTACAGCCAAATCCAATGTAAGATCCTTAGATAGTAATCTCTCCTGCAACTTGGCACTATTAGTGCATCAAACCAATTGATCATGCATGAGTGAGTCTGTGAGTTGTCCAAAATCGCAGGTGTGACCCAGTGTTCTTAGTACAGCAATGACATTCTCTACTGGTTCTTGTGGTCCCTGGGATCTCTGGAAAAACGTGTGCCTTTCGAATGTGGTGTTCCTTTTGGGTTTGAAGTGAACTGACAGTTTTCTCTCAGCTGTGCTATATTGATCAGTATCTCCTTGACCTTCTTGCGGCGGATCTGGCAATCCATCGTATACACTGCAGCCCTCTGCCCCCAAATTATGCAGCAAAATTGCTTCTTTCCTAGCAGGTGCAACCTTTTCTCCCCCTATGGCAACCAGGTATGTGTCAAACCATTTTTTCCATCGGTCCCACCTGATGGCTGGTGTACCGGTCCCTGGTAGGAAAGGTGGAGGTGGGGCCATGCTTGCTGCTGCCATGTTTGCAGTGTAGTTGCACTACCTTTGGCCTTCTGTATTATAAATCGGTTTAATTACCAATTGTCACCAACTGGTTTGAATTGCTGTAGAACTCTGCTTAAATGACACTTTGCTTACTTTTGTTTTTTCCTTCCCTTGCATTTATGGATCAAGAATCATCCACAGTCACTCCTTTTAATCCACTTCTTGTGGATAAATAGGTTTATAGGCCCACTTGCAGGTTTATATACCCTTTTGTTGTGCCCCTAATCTTCCTGCATGGCACTCCAATGATCACTGCAGATTTATGGACCTTTTTGCTGTGCCCCTTCCTTCCTGCACGATCATCCAATGACTAGGCAGCTTGATGAAAGGTTCTCAGCTCCTCCCCCTTTGTATAGAGACGTGCAATGATGGGAAGGCTGTTCGAGACTACGGCCCCTTGAGGCAATTCGAGGTATCCTCCCCCATCGCCTCACCTCTTTAGCTTGTAGCCGTGGCAGCTGGGTGTCAGCTGTGTTTGCTGAACAAAGCGGGCGACCGTACTAGGTGCACCGGTCCCTGCGCGATGCCACGCTGTAGTCAGCTGTGAGTGACAGACCAACTCTGCGCGGCCTGTTCCCTGCGGCCAGCGTGATCGAGGTGCCGTGCACCGGTGAATCTTCTTGGCCGCAGTCAGCAAGGATTAGGCAGCTGGCTCCGTACGGCGCTCCCCTCTGCAGCGGGCCTGTGTGACCTCAAACCCATCCCATCCTCGTCACCAGTTGAAAGAACTTGGATGGAGACAAATGGGTACGTTTTAAGAGGTTTTAATTATACAGGCCCGCCTGGAGCTCAAACAACTTTCCGTCTTCATGCAACAGTGGCTGCCTCTGTCTCCTGACCCCTGTATTCCAATAACAACAGGGCTCGCGGAACAGAGAACAGTACCCACATTAATAGCATATCATTACACATTGCTTTAGAAAGAGCTCTCTGTGTTCGATTATGGGTTTGGATCCAACTTCATTTCATGGGTAGCGCTGCTATATCTGTAGCTGTTTGCGCAGGTTTACAATATTGGCATGCTATCCCCTTCCTTATGGCTGGGTCAGGGTACAAGGCAGGGATGCCCACTATCACACCTTTTGTTTGCATTAATAATCAAACCACTTGCTGATTTAATCTGTAGTAGATTTTGGCAGGCTGGGATTCATTTAGGGGGGAAAGCTGAGATAATTTCCTTATATGCCAATGATATCCTGCTGTGTGTGCACGACTCAGAGACACATCTGCAGCGATTATGAGAAACGGTAGTGGACTTTGACAGGTACTCCGGCCTTAAGCTCAACAATAACAAATCTGAAATATTCCCTTTAACTGAGGCCACACACAAACCTTCAGACACGCTTGGACTTCATTAGGAAGCTGAGGACTTCAGATACTTGGGGATAAGGGTAAGCGTGTTCACGCTCCTTGGCATTTGACTTGAACTTTGAGAAGCATACATTTGTTGGATAATAGGTATAAATAATGACAGTATTCACACTGTAGTTCCTTCAAGTTTTTTACTTTATTTTGATGCCTTTTAATTATGGTATGTATACTCTTGTGTCTTTAGCAGTTCTTTGAAAGCTGTCCTATATTGAGTTCATTAGGTTAATGGATCCGATGTAGGAGGAACAATTGAATTGGTAATCATTCAGTTGCTGTCTTCCTTATTCATAAAGTTTGTGGATCCTTGGTTCAGTTTTGAAGTTTATAGATGCGAGTTCATTAGGTTAATGGATCCGATGTAGGGAGGGCAATTGAATTGGTAATCATTCAGTTGCTGTCTTCCTTATTCATTAAGTTTGTGGATCCTTGGCTCAATGTTTAATAGGCTTTAATGTCATTCAATTGTTGCCTTTAGATGATTGGTTCAGTGCATGCTTTACTGCATGATTGAATTTAATGTCATTCTATTGTTGCCTTTAGATCCTTATTTCATTGCATGACTGAATTAATTGTCATTCAGTTTTTGCCTTCAATTTGTTTACTCTTGGGTTCTTGAAGTTTGTGGATCCTTAATTGAGTAAATAATTGGATATGATATCTATCAATTGCTGATTTCTTTATTGGTAGGTGATGATGACTTTGTGTTCTTAAACGTTGCTTTTGAGGTAGTTAGGATTATACTGTCATTCTGGTGATTTGTTGATGGGTACAAAGGTTGCACCTATTTATTTAGTGATTTGCTCCTCAAAACGTGTTTCCCCGCCTTATGATATGGCGGTTCATCAGGAGGTGCATAATTTTTGTTTCATGATATAATGATGCCTACTAAGTTTTCAGGTTGTGGGTCGATAAAGGATATTGTTGCAAAGATTGTATTACTGGTTTTCCATTTATTGCATTTCTTTGTCATAATCCTCAAATTATAAGTATAGCTGTAATCAATTTTTAACTTTGGGATTCCAGCCTGAGATACTCATGTGCTCTCATCCTTATGCTGTCCACTGGTTGGGGTAATTCTAAGTACTTATGGGAGTTGGGATTGTTGGAAGTTGGCACTCGGAGCGCGGCAACCAGAAAAAGGCGAATCTACAAAAACAAGGAAGCTAACTTTGATCTATTGGGCTTGAAGCAAGACACCCCAATATACACAATCCTCACTCCCAGAAGTACTTAGAATTACATCACAGAATTACCGGACATGGTTGCACAATTGAAAAGGGATCTCTCTTGGACCCCATACACCTTGAAATATTTAGAGGTGCACCTGCCTGCAAAATATACTGATCTTTACACAGCTAATATCGTCCCATTAGTCAACAGACTCAAGCAAGATATAGTAGGCTGGGGGGGGGCTCTATAATGTCTTGGTTTGGGAGGATGACTGCCATTAAAATGACGCTATTGCAGCTGTTACTGTATGTCTTCCAGGCATTACCTATCTGGATCCCGAAAACGCCTCTGAAGGATCTGCAATCGCAGGTATTTAGCTTTATATGGGCCTGGAAAAGGCAGAGGGTTGACAGGCACACACTAATGGCGCCTAAAATGGCAGGGGGGCTGGCCGTTCCGGATGTGGAAAGCTATTTATATGCGGCACAGCTGGCACCGGTATTGGAGAGTCAATTGGCGTCTCAAACACAGGGAACCAAACACTGGGTAAATATTGAGCAAGAAGTTTCAGGGACCCCTCTTCATGAAGCTTGTTGGGTTTCTCCTAAGCATATAAATTAGGGGAACAGGGTCTCCCTATCTCCAATGCCACACCAGAATATTGGGATAAGGCGGCACACAAATACAAAGTGATAACATTTCCATCGCCTAAGACGGGTATCTGGGGCAATAGATAATTCCTCCCTGGGCTGGATAGGAGAAGATTTATCCGCTGGAAAGAGGGAGGCCTCCACACACTGGGTCAGTTATATAGGGATAAACGCCCTCTCACGTTTGAAGAGTGTAAACAGGCCTATATGGTGGAGGAGAGGGACAGGTTTGAGTATATGCAGATATACCATTGTATCACCCGCCCATGCATAGCAATTATGGGAAACAAGAGACTACTACATTTTTAGGACTTGTTCTTCAGTGATCCCCCTAGGCAAAGTAGCTTGTGGGATTTTGTGTCCCACAGAAGTAGGCTGTGTGGTTACAGTATTGGTTGAGGAAGATGAGATAGAGGAAGACAGCCTACTACTGCCTAAGAAAGTAACAACCCTTCTGAGAGCATATCAGTGGTTGGATTTGGTCCTCTAGGAGTACTGCCCAGGTAGTTGGCGAATGAGTACACCGTTGCACTCAGTGCATTTCACTTTGGTAGCTTTGGCCTTGGGTACATTCCCAACAGTGGTAAAGTACTACCACACCCATGATTCTCTCTGGGTGCTAGAAGTAGACACTTCCTCTACCACATCTTCCTGGTCCTCTTCATAGCCTTTTGAAGTATTGCGCTTCTTGCGTTGTGTTGGTCCTCCAGCTGCTGGTGGTGGTGGCTCTTGGTGAGGAGGGATGGCAATAGCTGATGCCATTTTTAAGATAAATAGCTGTTTTGCTAATATTCTTCCAAGTATGTGCTGTGTGCTAGATTGTTAATGGATAATTAGTAAGAATAGGTGTAGGAGATGTGCAAGGGTACATTTTGAGCTTCAAAGTTCCTAGATGAGCTGGAAAATGCAGTTCCGAACTGTTTGCGAAGTACGGATCCATTTGCGGGTGCGTTCGCAAACACGTCATCATGCCACACGGTCACATGGTATGGTGGTGTATCCTGTAAAGCTTTCACCTCTTCGACCATAAAGGAATTTAAGGCCTCTTCAATGTGGTCTGCTTGTACGGTTTCTAACTTATACAACCAGCTCAGCTCCCAAATATTCTAATGCAAGATTGATTGTTCATGAAGAATCAGCCTTTGTAGTCATACTGAGAAAGATCCTTGAATTAGTTGCAATCTTATGATGTCCTCCTCAGAGCCAGGTGCCAGAGCCGTGCATGACACAAATCTATTGATTTCTGAGGGCTCTCTGTTGCTTGGCCCAGGTCACAAAAACACTGGACCTGGAGACCGCCTCAGGGTGTTCGGATCCCTGCTGAATAAGCTGAGTATTGTGTCTTCCAGTGCTCCTGGTAAACAAAAGGAGCAAGCAGGGAGGGTTTGGTTTGACTCTGAGTGCACCAAAGCCAAGATGAATCGTCTTGCCACTCTGAGTCGTATAGGGGCCTAAAAAAATGCAATTGTTGGTGCTAGGTCCCCTACAAGAAGGTCTTTGCCAATAGAAACAAGGCAATTGAAGAGGAAGCGTGGGAGTCTTGGGTGGTTGCCTCTAGAGATAATGATACCAAATTGTTTTGGTAGATTGCCCAAAGAGGTCCCTTCTACAAATTGAATCTGGATACTCCAATCAGCAATGTCTGGGATAAGGCTTGGTTGGAGCACCTTTCTGCCCTGTACAGTGCTGAGAGGGGTGTTGAGCACTGCAGGGCAGCTAGTGGGGGCAGCTTGGGCTGTCTGATGAGATCAAGAAGGTGCTAAGCTGTCAGCGTGATAATAGAGCGCCTGGCCCAGACAATGTCCCGGCAGATCTGTTTATCATGGCTCCAGAACTTTGGGCCCCAGTGCTGACTGTGGGGTTTAATGCTATTTGTGCAGGAGGGGCAATTCCATCCTCATGGTCCACTGCTATAATCCAGCCAATCTATAAAAAGGGTCCACAGGCATCACCTGTCTCAAATAGCCCCATCTCACTCTTGAATTCTCTTTTCAAAATACTGGGCTGAGCTATTCAGGCACGATTAGAGGTGTGGGTGGTGAGCAGTGGTGTTACTTTTCCCAGTCCAGCTAGGATTTCGTCCAGGGTTGGGTACCGCTTAGCAGGTGCTTAACCTCTACCAGGTGATTTCACACTCACTCCATTTGAAGGAGGAGCCAATCTATCTGGCGTTCATGGACCTGAGCACAGCCTTTGAGAAGGTGAATCGTGCTAAGTTGCGGGAGATGCTCAGGTCCATGAACTGCCCTTCGGCCCTGGTGAACCTTGTGGCCAGATTGCATCATTCTGCACAGGCCAGTGTCAGGAGTGGTGTCAATGGGCACTGCACTGGCTCCTTTCCAGTTGAACTGGGGGTGCGACAGGGGTGTGTCCTGGCACCCCTTCTTTTTTGTTTATACATTAATGGTCTGTATAAACATCTTCTCTTAAAATCCTCGCCTGATGTTCCGAAGTTAAGTGGCCGGTCTCTAGCAATGTTGGTGAATGCAGATGATTCTGTTTTACTGGCACGTACTCCGAGGGCCCTGCAGGCACTCGTCTCTGATTATGCAGTGTTTATGGAAGGTTTAGACCTTGTGGCCAATACAGCTAAGTCAGCAGGGATGGCCTGTTGGAAGGGGAGACGCTGAATCAGTCAGGGATATACAATGTGTGAGCAGTGTGATCCCCTGGGTCGATAATTTTGACTAACTGGGGTCAGATTCTCTCCTAACTTTTGTGCTAACGCCCATGTAACAAAGCAGGTGGCACGGTTCAAGCAAGCTTTGGGTGGGGTTAACAGGGCGATGTCCATGTTCAGAGCAAGACCGATCGACCCACTGATGCAATTATACAAGGGCAAGGCGGCCTCAGTTGCTAGGTTTGGCATGGAACTTTGGGGCTTTGCCAATGTTAGCAATGTCTAGATAGCAGAGAACCAATTTCTGAAGAAATTGTTGGGCTTGCCGGACTCGCCCCCAAATTTTGGGGCGCACGTGGAACTGAGCTGCAGGCTGATTTGGGTTGTGGTCTCTCTACAGCCAGTACTTCACTGGCTGAGGCTCTGGGGTGATGAGAAAGCTAGTCTCACGCATGAGTTGATACTCTCCATGATCAGTAAAGACCGGGGTGGTAAGGTCTCATGACTGTGCCATATTAAGAAACAACTGAATGCGATTAACCCCACGCAATTGTATCCACCTGGCAGCTTGCTCTCTCGGAGCGAGATCAAATTGTGGACCGCCCACTTGTATGAGTCTGTGGGTGTGAACAGTGAGAGTATAGCACTGTTGAAACCTAAAAATCGTGGACTAATGGCCACCATGTCACCAGGTGTGCACTGATATTTGCTGTGGACAGAATGCCCTGGAGATCGGTTATTGATTACTAGGGCACGATTCAACTGCATTCCTTTGCGGGCAGTTGTGGCAGACTGGTCCGGAGGCAGTACGGACAGGTCTTGCCCAATGTGTGAGGCGTCCCTGGAGGGCCGCGCGTATTTGCTATTTTTTTTACCCAGCTCATGCAAGAGCTAGAGATCTGTTTTTGCAGCCCCTATGCAGGAACTGGGTTTTGTGCAGTAACGGCCTGTGTTAATGTATTTACTGTGGGTGGAGTCACCGACTGTGGGCTGGTCTTTGCTTACATTCCGGAAATCTGCACTCTATCTTAGGAAAAAGAATTTGAGCACTTTGCTCTGATAGGAACCCAGGTATACCCATACATGTTTACACTATGTGATACACACTGACCACCTTTTTATGCATATTAGCTGTACTATTTTATTATGTCGTATATGGAAAATGAATTACATGTATTTTGTATGTCGTGCTGTTTTAGATTTTGTATTGTTTTATTGAATGTTTTGCGCTTATCCGATTAAACATGATGATGATGAAAGAAGACTGTGCCCCCTCTATGTCACATTCAGTCAGAGGGTAAGAGTAAAACTCCTCCTGGGACCATGTTGCCCTAGTCGGGCAGTCACATCGTGGGGTAATACCTGATGCTGATGAAGAGTCTGACCACCTTCCTGGTCTTATATGGCTGATGCCTGTATGGTCTCCTTTCAATGGTGAAACAGCTGCAAGTGCACCCCAGCCCTGGAAGGAAAGCAAGCTGCGATGGTGGATGGTAGTAACAGATTATAAAGGCAGCATAATAATCCTGGTTGGGTCACTTGGCATGTTAGGGAGGGACCTCGGGCCCGAGTTATAGGGCCCCTTGCCAATTATGCTTTTTATGTGGTTTTAACAGCATTGGCGATTGGAGCATCAATCACGAAGGACAGAAACCCTCTTTATACCTGGTTTGCCCTATTCTTAAAAGTAGTCCACTTCAGAATTTTATTTGGTGTTCCACACACTCTGGCTGTAGAAACAGCAGGTGGGAATGCTGTATGGTGTACAGGTTGACATACAGTGCACACCCTGTCTCGAGCATCAAATCTCACTCTCACTGAAGGTGAGCGAGGTGCGCATGGTAGTGGAACATTCATTGCCAGCTGTAGTAGAGCGAGGGGCACTGCACCACAGGGATACCATGTAAAGATGACACATGGAGTTGGCTTTGCGTGTGGTGAAGAGCCTCACCTCACACTTCTGCTTGCTATTTAATCGTAAACCATGATGATACTTTATGCATCGTCACGCTAGATGAGCGAATAGTGTTGTGAGCTGTCTGAACTCCCCATCATTGTATTTGAGGTAAGCAAGCCACCAGGGACTGAGCTGGTCAGGCTGCAGCCCGATGAACCTTACAGGGAAAGGATGAGGAGGGATCCTACCAGTTCCCTGTCCCCTCAGACACACTGAAATACCTCAACGGGTTACCAACTGCAGAGGTTAATCCACAGAATTACATCTCCAAGGGAATATTGTAGGACACCGTAAGAAACCAGGGCCTGGACAAACATACAATAAGGGGTGAAGAACAGCTGTTCCGCAAACCTGGGGAGTTTGGGATTTATTGAGAAACTGAAGAGAAATCTTACCATCTTATGAGCAAGTGAACACCGCAATGAAGGCCCGAAGTGTGGAAGCGCCAGTTGAACCCAAGAAGAGTGGATGAGCTGCAGAGCCACACTGAGTGGCCCACCACAGCAGAGAGAATTCCAAGATAGCATTGCAAGGCACAGCCACCTTTAAAACGTTACAAGCCCATGCTAATGGCCCTAGAAACTATCAAACAATTAGCCAATACAAAGGCCCTATGAATAAAGGTATAATGAGGGATGTTAGAACTGACCCCGGTAATAACCAGCTTTGAGAATTCAAAACCCAATGAGGAATAACCTATTATGGTGAAGATTGTAATCCGAGCCCCAGTGATATGATCGTTTATGATTGTTTATTTATATAGCGCCTATACACAATGTGTTTCAAAGCGCTTCAAGGCACGGGAGGGAACAAGGGAAAATACAACCACATTCTTACAGGCCATGAACAGTAAGAATGTGAAATTAACTATCGTACTCGGCCTGACGACATTTCAGATAGTGCAAGAGCTAAGACATAGATAAGGAAGGGAGGGGGAGAGTGGGAAGGAAATGGAAACAGACAGGCGACTACCGTACTAGGCCTGATGACATTTCTGGTAGAGCCGGAGAAAAACAAAAGGTGAGGGAGAGGGGTTCAGAAAGGGAGGGGAGGAACAAAATAAGCGACTATCATACTAGGCCTGACGACATTTCAGATAGTGCTGGAGGGTTGGTGGGGAGGAAAAAAACAATAATGGGAGGGTGGAGGAAACAGACGAGGTTGCTATCATACTAGGTCCAGGGACAATTCTGATAGAGTAAGTGCATAGAAGAAAGTAAGAGGAGGAGAGAGGAAAAGGGAGAAGGGAAAGGAGGAGAGAACAGAGAGTAAGCAGTCAAAAAGAGTGGAGAAGCAAGAGTGGAGAGCGAATACAATTGCAGAAGTCAGTAGTAACACATAATGTTGCAAGCCACAGAGCTCAAAGAATGCTGGGGAAACTTAAATGAGGAGAGATTCCACAGGAGGCAGATGTGCTACCAGTGCTCGTTTGATGCAAAGGGAGTTTCCTGAACAAAGCTATCAGGAAAAGAAAACAGCTTGGAAGTAGGAAGTATTCTGGAGCAGGCTGGAAGCAACCAGGGCCATAGCAGTCGAGACCTGTAGACCCTGAAGAGAAAAGATAAGCACAGTGTGTTATGAACTACTCCTGAACCTGAAGGGAATGAAAGGCTGAAGCCAGAGGCTCCCACCAGTGGTGGACCATGGGGCAAAAGAGGGGAGAATCTGAACTCAGGGCAGGCTGAAAAAATATGAGCGGCCTGAAACGGACCATAATGAGGGCGCTGGGGCATACCCATTGCTCGTTGTGGAGAATCCTGAGAGAAAGTCAAGATCCAGGAGGAAACTAAGAATCCTAGGTGGAAGCAAAGATCCAAGAGCGATCTGGTGAATGCTCAGAGATAATCATTGTCCAGGAGGGCACTGTTATGACACCACAGAGAAAGTGAAGGTCAAGGAGAGACCGGTGGTGCGAGTATAAAAGCAGATTGAGGTCCTGGGGTGACATGTCTGAAATCTTGACAATCCAAAGGGCTGGAAAAAGCTCAGATGTAAGGATGGTAAGTCTGACAGAAGTCTGAGAGGAGAAAGAATTGTGAAACCAGACGTCCTGGTAGAGGCTAGAGGAGGAACCTGACAGCAGAGAGTCCTTTAGGAGAGACCTGATTGTGAGTAACAACTTCCCAGCAGGATACTGATATATGTGTTGCTTAGAACTGTGATGGGATGTTGAAGTATAGGTTTTTGGACTTTGTTTTGGGCCAATCCTTGGAACGCTTTATGTTATTAGCTTATGGGAGCCAGGAGGCTAAGGAACATATTAAGAATAGGAGTTCAACGTTTCGTTGGCCACCTACCTCGGAACGCTGTGTTGTTAGACTAGGGTCTCTCAAGAGGAGACATGAAGTGGTGGTATGTGATTTAATCGCTGGAAATAATATCAAGGGGGACTCAATATTTTAATCAAGGCATTAAACACCCACCCCAACATATTTTAGGACTGGTAGGTGTTAAACTACCATGTTAAACTACCATGTTAAAACCCACACACGGCCATGGCATTCATTTACCGGTTTTACTGCTGCAGTTATGGACCAAACTCATTTCATGTTCCATTCTGGCTTTTTGGGTTAAACTAGCTGACACATGCTGGCAGATGCATGCTGTCCAAGAGGCAGACGGCTGCGGGAGGCATACTAAATACATTTACTTGCAACAAGCTGCCACAAGCTGGAGAGACTCTAATTACATTCACCTGTTGCAAGCTAAGGCAAGCCAGGCTACCAAGAGCGGGTGAGGCCTTAATTACAATCCACTGCTTCAAGCTACAGAAGCCTGGACTGGGCTTAGTTGGACACAGCTGCCTCAGACTGCAATCAGCTCCATCCTTTTGGGCTATGGGCTGGGAAGACTTTAATAAACTCACTTTGAGGTGGAGCAAGTGTTCCATCAACTGCCTTTACCTGGAGTTCCTGCTTGATGCAGTTTTGGAACCTTTCCATGCAATCTTGCTTTTGGCTACTGAATCCTACCTGGTGTAGCTGCTTTCAAGCTTTTGTCATGTTTGCTGTTAAAGCGAATCCTTTTTCTGAAGGTATTTGTGCTGCTTTTCTGACCTTCTTCAAGACCGTGTTTTGTTGTGAGTACCACCGCTCCCCGACCCCAACCCGGCTCACAGACTCACCTTGTATCTGGCAAAGCTGTTTCCTCCTATGCTGCTTTGCAGTGCAAGTTTCATGCTTTACTTACTAGTCTTCTGTCCATAGTTTAAATACCTGATCTTTAGTGTCCTTAGTTTTCTGAAATGTATTTGCTGAGTTTGCTGTGAGTTCTTGTCTTGTCTGTGACTAGTGCACTGAGTTTCATAAACCACATATTTGCTGTCTTGGCAGCAGCCCCTGGTCTTGTCTATGCCCAGTGCACTAAGTTTCCAGAACTACTTATTCACTGAGTTGGCAGTGAACAGCTGCCTTCCTTATGATATTTCCTATGATATTCCTAGAACGCTAGGTTTCCAAGTTTGTGTGTGGCAACTTTCCTTGTCTAAGTCTATGATGCCTGTTCTGATTCTTGGTCCATGATTTCCTCTATGCTAGCATTCAGATTGCCTTCTAAGTAGTGCTTGTAGGGCTTCTTTCTACATCTTCTGACTAGAGTTTCTTCTCTGTCCTTCCGGTCTCTGCCTTTGCTGCACTTGGTTACTTGTAGTCACTCTGCTTTTCCCTCTTGATTACAAATTGGTCTATTGTTGTGTCCCAGCTCTGTATCCGTATACAGCGTGACCCCTGGGTTGAACTCTGTTCAGATCAGATAAACGAAAGACTTCTGTCACCTTAGTCTAGTTCATTGGAGTCTTACTTGTCTCAGTATATGGTCTCCAGCTTAACCTTATACTGGGTATAACCATCTCATCAGGACGTCTTATCCATGACGTCTGTTAAGACGGATTTCTGAACTCTGTCCCGGAGGGGCAGAGGTTCAGAAGGCCAGCCTAGTTTCTCGGAACAGGGTAACCTCTGGACAAGCCAGACAAATCAGGGTAGCGATCGCGGCGGTCAAGACTAGGTCTCAAGAGGGGTGAGGGTGACTGAAATCCCGCAATGAGCACACACTGCAAGGACACTTACAAATTACTCCAAGCAGGTGTTATATTAAAAATATATACACATTTATTACAAGGCCTTTGTAACATTGACCGTAGCGAGAAATCACAATAAAACTCAAGTAAACCAACACATACCAAACCAATACAATATATATACAAATACAAACGAGTCTAACGAGTTAGACGCACGAAATGTGTAGACCACCTAGATGGGGAGGAAAACAGGCAGTGCGAATAATAATTAGACCCAGTCCGCCTTCAGAGGCACCTAACTAAAAGGAAGTCCAAGCCCTACGAAGAGTGGAGCCTTGTGCTCAAAAGTACCTGCACACGCTGGTGCCAACGGGCAAAAAGGGGTGTCTCTTCGAGGGAATCAGGCAGTTTAGTTTGGTGAACAAATGAAGATGAACAGAGCTCTGTGACTCAAGCGCAGCCTCCATTGTGGGCAGAAGCAGAGCGCGAGTACGGAAAGGCGTGCTGTTAGACACAGCGGCAAAAAGCTATGGGCTCCTGCAGGAGGGCGACCAGTTCCTAGCGTTGCTACTCACCGGTCCCCGATGCAAGCAGACCCAGGCTTCTCCGCGTCAGTTTCCGTGCTGGCAGGTTCAGATACGAGCAGGGGACGTCTCGGCGTCGTGTAGATTCCGCAGCAGCAGAAGTTGAGTTGAGGACGTCCCAAACGCAGTGAACCCGCACAGTTTGTTACCACAGCAGGGCAACGGAGCGGCCGTGTGTATTTCAGCCAAATGTACACTACTCACTTCAGACCTGGGAATGCCAAGTGTACGAATCGTGTGAGAGTGACAAGGACTCGCAATACAACACAAGCTGACGGCGGTTACAGAGCAAGACTCCTGGGTAGGCTGGTCAGTCTGCTGGATGGCCCAGAGACACTTCCGAAGGCTTACGTGCAGGAGATGGTGAAGATGCCGAGAATAGTTGTTCCCACTATTCCAAGGGTCGAAGTACCAGTACAGGCCTTCTCGTTCGATCAGAGGTAGAAAGGGTCTCACAAAGCGACAGCAGTGCAGAGGAGCAGTCCTTCAGCGGGTCACCAGCGATTCCTCGGTTCAGCCTCGTGGTTGCAGGATACTTGGCTCCTGTATTCCTTCGTTCGTGAGATCTCAGGAGATCGACATGGTAGTGGTGTTTCCAGCCCTCTCTTATCCACGGTTCCCTTTGCGCCAAAACGGAGGGGACCCAATGCAAGATCTGCTCACAAAACACTCACACCATACGTGGACCTATCACGGACCACGGAGGTCCCAGGCATTCACACCACCCTAGACTCTCTGGCACCCAGGATGTGTATTGGGACCAGACATCCCAGCCCACATCCTGGAGGCCCACACAAAGCCTGTAGAAGCCTGCGAAAGCATCTGTGTTTCGCGGGAAAGTACATGCCCAAATAAGGAAGGCCCCGGGTCGGCTCGACCTGGGGAAGGTGAAGGGGGCAAGACGGTCAGCGGACAGGACAATGAGCCTCGTGGTCTGGCCATTTTGGGAGCCAGGCCACCATTTTGGGCTAAGCGCGAGAAACGCGCTTAAACGCCAAAAGGAGCTCAAAAACACAAAGAAACGATCGCTGCCACCAGTCCCGTCCGTGATTCACTTGCACCGTTCATTAACAATCCCAAGAGCGTATCTAGGGCCTGTAGCAGACTAGAGACCCAAGAAAGCAGTAACTTAGCTTACAGTGCCCTCTTGTGCCATGTTGCGCGAAGCTGCAACATGATAAAGAAACTACGGAAAACAACGTTTCCCGGTACTGACTGTCTTAAGGGCATGTCAGTTTCCCCGTAAGAATGGAGCGAAAGCCCAGAGGAGTGCGGCAGAAGGCTGCACTTCTCTGGCAAAGTCTAGATCCTGGTGAAAACAACAGCAAAAAGTTTAGGGGTTGCCACATGGAAGGAAAATTACCCACAATTAAGAAATCTTTCCTAACACTCGCCCTTCCCAGACTATGGACAGGGGGAACTAATCCACCCCTGGATGAGTCTCTTGTTCAGGTCGGTTAAACATTCTGGACAACCCATCAGCATTGCTATGTTGGATACCTGGCCTATGCTCAATAGTGAAGTCGAAGTCTTGTAGACTTATGGACCACCTAAGCAACTTTGGATTCTCTCCCTTCATGTTCATTAGCCACTTTAAGGGCTTATGGTCAGTTTGCACAGTGAAGTGGGTCCCATAGAGGTAGGGCCTCAGCTTCCGTAGGGCCCACACAACAGAGAAACATTCTTTCTCCACTGTGGACCATCTGAGCTCTCTGTCCTTAAACTGGCGACTAATAAAACCAATAGGGTGTTCCTTACCCTTCTCATCTACTTGCGATAGTACAGCTCCTATTCCAGTGTCAGAGGTGTCTGTCTGCACAATAAAAGGTCTTTGATAATCAGAGGCCCTGAGGACAGGGGCCTGGCACAAGGATTCTTTTAAGCCGTTGAAGGACTTCTCACACTCGTCGGTCCAAGTTACCTTTTTGGGTTTCTTCGGAGTAGTGAGGGCAGTCAGAGGGGCAGCTATGGTGCCATAGTCTGCCATGAAATTGCGGTAATACCCCGTGAGTCCTAAGAAGGCTCTCACTTGGGTCTGTGTAGTGGGGGTAGGCCAGTCTTTTACTGCTTGTACTTTACTGGGAAGAGGCTGTATCCTCCCTCCACCTACTTCATGTCCAAGGTAAACCACTGAGCCTTGTCCAATCTGGCATTTACTAGCCTTTATGGTCAAGTGTGCTTTCTGAAGAGCCTGGAGCACAATCCCGAGGTGTTTCACATGGTCTTCCAGGTGGCACTGAAAACTGCTATATCGTCCAGAAATGCAAGACAGAATTCGTCCAACCCATTCAACACATGATTCACAAGCCTCTGGAAAGTGGCAGGTGCATTTTTCAACCCGAACGGCATTACCCTGAATTGGTAAAGACCGTCTGGAGTAGAAAACGCTGTCTTCTCCTTGGCATGTTCTGCTAAAGCTATTTGTCAATAGCCAGAAGTGAGGTCAAACGTGCTGAGGTACTTGGAGGCACCCAAGGTATCCACCAGCTCATCTGTTCGAGGCAAGGGGTGTGCATCTGTCTCGGTGACAGCATTCAGAACCCTGTAATCCACGCAGAACCTCAATTCAGAAGTGCCTGCCTTTGGAACCAAAACCACAGGGCTGGACCAAGGACTACTAGAGGGTTCAATCACCCCAAGGTCTAACATCTTGTTGACCTCGGTCTTAATGTAAGACCGTACTTTGTCTGACATCCTGTATCCCCTACTTTTGGTAGGTACACTGTCTCCTGTGTCTATGTTATGTTTGCACCAAAGTGTCAAACTAGGCGACTGTGAAAACAGGGGGGAAAACTGCCTAAGCAAACTTTTCACCTCAGCCTGCTGATTAGAAGTCAGGTGAGGGGCCACTCGGACACCCTCAAAGGAGCTATCTGAAGGACCGCTTTGGAACAGGTCGGGAAGAGGTTCAGACTCCTCTTCCTCAACATCTGAAGCCAGTAGCAGTGCTGCGATTTCGACTCTTGGGATGAAAGCCTTCAGCCTATTTACGTGGAACACTTTTGGAGCCTGTCCAGGCCTTCCAAGGTCCACTAAATAGTTAACCTCACCCAGGGGCTCCACCACTGTGTAAGGGCCTGACCATTTGTCCTGTAAAGCTCGAGGCCTTATGGGATTCATGATGAGGACTTGCTGACCAGGTGTAAAGTTGATGAGGGAAGCTTTCTGGCCGTTCCAATGTTTCACCAGCGCTTGTCCTGCCTTCAATTTATCACTAGCCAAGCCCATCAGAAGTACCATCCGTTTTCTGAGCCCCAGCACATAATCTACTACGTTGGTAGTAACAGGGGGAGTGGGCATCTCCCATCCCTCTTTGACTATGGCTAAGGGTCCCCGTACAGGATGACCGAACAGAAGTTCGAAGGGGCTGAAGCCAACACCCTCCTGTGGTACCTCTCGGTAGGCAAACAGTAATCATGGTAAAAGAAGATCCCATTTTCTTCTCTGAGGTTCTTCCAGAGCCCCAATCATGCTCTTTAACGTTCTTTTGAAACGTTCCACCAGACCATTGGTCTGGTGGTGGTATGCAGAAGAGAACTTGTAGGTGACCCCACATTCTTTCCACATAGCCTGCATATACTTTGACATAAAGTTGCTGCCTCTGTCAGACACGTTGTGCGGTAAAAACCTCAAAATACCGGCATGGCGCTATCAACGTGTCCGCCCTCGCAAGAGGGCGCTAATAACGTACCATTACGAGTACGCGGACACGAGCATAACGCCATGCCGGTAAACCCCCTACCGCCATGGCGGTAAAGACCCAAAAAAGTCACTTACCGCCCTCGATGAAAGTGCAGATTGCACCTCTGCCCTCCTGCTGCATGCAAATAGCGGTCACCGCAATTAGCGGTGACCGTTAAATTGCGGAACCGGAAATAGCGTCATCGCACAGGAACGGGAAAGAGCACGGCGGCCATCTTCAAAAACACAATCCATTGCCATCCTCTGCCCCCTGGACCTGTTTGGAGTCGTTAGCAGTTGAAAATCATCCGGGACACCTTCAACATGCCCAAAGCATTCAAAAAAAGCACTGACAGGCAGCGCAAAGAAAAATTTACAGCAGAGGAGTTGAACATGCTGACCCAGACTCTGGCTGAGAATGCTGAGGTTGTTTTTGCCAATGACATGCGCCGGCCGACACTACTTAAAAAAAAAGCCATCTGGGAAGAAGTTGCGGTGAAAGTCAGTGCAGTGGGCACCAGCACCCGCACTGTGCGTGAGTACAGGAAAAGGTGGGACGACCTCAGACTGCGGGTGAGGGGTATCCTTGCCGAAAACCACCGAATAGCCAGTGCAGGTGGAGCTGGTTCACCCATCAGACTAAAAGAATGGGAGGAGACCTGTGGAAACCTAATCGCTGTGGAATCCATTGAGGGAGTAGGCACCATGGAGCTAGGCCTGGGTAGCACTTCAGATGGAGGTGAGTGTACACATGACAGGATGCTATGTGAATGTACTGTTCCCCCCATATGTGAGCACAGAATCCTCTCATGCATGGACACACATCCACACATGCATCCATCCCTCACCATGTCAGTGTCAAACCCAAACACAAACACATGCACACATCACCAGAGACAAGTTCCAAACACAACCATGCATGGATGAGGCACTGAACTGGCACATGACCTGCATCCACAACTACTAAGTCCCAATGGCCACAACTGCATCATTGATGTATTCTGCATTAAGTATATTGAAACGCAACCAATGCCATCCCCCTTCTTGTCCCTGACAGGCTCACATACAGATGGTGAGGATGCCGCAAATGCATCCCAGGCACCAGCTATGAGTAAAAGGCCAAGGGCACAGGACTCGGAGGACACCCCCACAACATCAAGGGGCAAGGGGGGAAGGTCACACCTGATGAGTGTGAAACATCGTACGAGTGCCACTGCCAGGGCAGAAGTAGCTGCACCACAAACTGCAGCCCCACCACCGGAGGTGAACCCACAGCCACCAATACCAGCCACCGAGGGCCCACCATCAGCTGCGGCAAGCTCCGCTGGAGAGGCAGCCGCCACTGCCCCCCTATCTGATCCTGAGGACACTATAGTTGGCCCAATGGAGATGCACACCCCAAGCCCCCCTAGAAACTCAGAGCCAGCACCATTCCAGACACCTGGGTCTGATGTTACTCTTGAGGACAACATTCCAGCCATAATGTCCCCCATGGTGGCTTCACCTGCTGCAATGGATGCATCTGAGGGCACAGCATCCAGTACACCATCACCCAGCACTGCCCTCCATCTGCCCACCATCCTGCAGCGTCAACAGGAACTGACTGTGCTGGTTGGCCAGCATGTTGAGGAGGCTGCCCATCTCAGGGAGGATATTGTGGAGACGGCAAGGCACTCCACTGAGAGGATGGACAACTGTACTGACAGGCTGTGTGACGAGATATCCGGGCTCAGGGAGGTCCTTACTCGCAGAGCCGACACAATGGACCGCCACTTCTCACAACCAGGACAGTCTGCCCCATCGTCATCTGCCGGCTCAACACAGACAAGCCCCCTCCACTGTTCAACACGCACCACCAGGCGCAAGTCTGGCCATCCTCCAAATGCTGCTACAGACAATGGCCAATAGGGGGTTAGTGGCGATTCCTCTGCGTGCATGGGCCAACGCAAACATGGCAGACACATGAGGAACTGTTGTGGGGGGAGGGGGGAAGGGTGTCATGGGTCTGTTGTGGGGGGTGGGGGGAAGGGTGTTATGGGTCTGTTGTGGGGGGTGGGGGGAAGGGTGTTATGGGTCTGCTGTGGGGGGTGGGGGGAAGGGTGTTATCGGTCTGTTGTGGGGGGTGGGGGGAAGGGTGGTGGGATGTTTGGGGACATGCACTTTTTTATCTTTCCGTTACTTAATACACTGGTGTCTAATCAAAACACAGGCTTGGACATCTTCATTGTGTTTGTGTACTTTGTTGGAGACAGTGTTCATTGCGTACTTCTAAACATACACCAGTGCATCACTACCCATGTCCATGTGACAGTACCAAAACATGTCCCTCAGAATATTTGGTTGATCAGTTGCTGTCTCACAGCACGTCCCTCCTGGCCATCCCCTCTTGCATGTCCTGCATCCCCTTCGCCTCCGTCCTCATCAGCTTCATCATCCTCATCAGGTGCTTCTATTTCAACGTCAGGGGGCAGTGGCACATTCCGTCTGATACACATATTGTGCAACATGACACATGCCATGGTGATCTTGGCCACTTTCTCATGGCCATACAGGAGAGCGCCACCAGACCTGCTAATGCACCTAAACCGTGATTTCAAAAGGCCAAAAGTCTGTTCGATCACGATGCGGGTACGGGTATGTGCACGATTGTATTCCTCTTTGTGCCTGTTCTGTGGGTTCTGTACAGGTGTGAGGAGCCAGCTCTTCAGGGGATAGCCCGCATCACCTGTATGGGGGAACGAATGGGGTCCTGTTACTGTTCACCTGCAGAGCAGCCTGTTCATAACACACAAATTGACATTGCATAGTGATTCCAGTACACAGTCAATGGCATACATGCAGATGGTCCGTGTGACAGCAATGTGCAAGGGTGAGCTCGACCCTGCAAGTAGACATGCCCCATTACTGTCTACAACAGTAATTGACATGTCCTGGGTGAGGCGAGGTCTTAGGTGTCCCTGGGCCCAGGCAGATTTTGTACCTCACTGTTGTTGTACTGCCATTCCAACATAGATGTTGCCATGCAGTGAGGCATCACTTCAGTGGTGGTAAAGGTGCGTGGTGAAATGCAATGTGTATGGCTAGGGCTGATCATTTTGCATGCATCATACGGCACATTGCATTATTGATGTTGTGCTGGACTGATTCCGGATGACTATCTTCATGGCACGTATGGAATCTGGCCATTTTGTGGCGTACAATGTTGTGCAATGTGTATGTGAATGGATGTTTGATGCTACTAGACCTGGAATTTCTGGTGTGTAGTGTAGCTCATACTTGCATGTCGGTTCATCTCTAGTACGTTGCGGCCTTCCCAGATGGACATTGGCGTACATCTTTATGTGCATTTCCCAGACAGATGACAAGCTACACCCTGTTGGAGTATGTATCTCTCCCCCCCCCAATCACACCCAGTTGGAGTATGTATCTCTCCCCCGCCCAATCACACCCAGTTGGAGTATGTATCTCCCCCCCAATCACACCCAGTTGGAGTATGTTTCTCTCCCCCCCCAATCACACTGCCATGTGCTTGCCCTGCTACTCACCAAGTAGCCACGAACGTTGTGCGGTTTGTCGCTCCATGTAGCGTGGGATAGTTGAGTTCCGCAGGACCATGGAGTCATGGGTTGATCCGGGAAATCGGGCACAGCAATGTGTGATTATCTTGTTGGCGTCACATACCATTTGGACATTGATGGAGTGGAATTGCTTCCTGTTTCGGTAGACCACTTCATTGCGATGTGGGACCACCAATTCCACATATGTACAGTCGATGACCCCGATGCAACTTGGGATGCCTGCCAGTGAATAGAATCCAACTTTGGTGTTTGCAATCTCCTGGGCAGTCCGTGGCATGGATATGTGTTCAGGTGCATGCTTCAGGAGGGCATCAAGTACCTGATTCAGCGTGCGTGAGAATACTGGTTTGGAGATGCCATGCATCTGGGCCACTGTATGCTGGTAGGTGCCTCTGGCCAGGAAGTGGAGCACAGTCACCACCTTGAGTAGAGGGGGGATGGCAGTTCTGATGTCTATGAGGCTCACAATGTCGTTGTGTATCATGTACACGATGCTGGTGATGGTATCCCGGTCCAGACGGTACAGGGTGTGTATCTGCACAGGGGTTAGGTTAAATGGACTGGCTCTGATCCTGGGGATTGGTGGGTGCCTCTGTGGTATGATTAGGTGCCGTGGTGATGCTTGCTGTGCCTGTCTTGCCCTCCTCCTCCTCCCCCTGCGTCTTCTTTGTGCTGCCTATTGTTGTTGCAGCTGCGCTGCAATCATGTCCTCCAGCCCATGTAATGCTGCTAGTATTGGAACCATCTTGGTGTTGGAAGGGGTGTGTGAAGGGGTGTGGTGTGCTCCTTTTGAGCAGCCACAGTCTCCATTGCCTCCACTGACACAATCACCTGTGCTGATTGTGTCCACCTGTGGCAGGTGGGAACACTGCTCAGTTCTCTTAACGTGTGGTTCGCGATGCCGGTATTTGCGCCATGGCGGTAAGGGGTTTGGGGGGCTTTACCATGCTGCTATTGGTGTGTCCGCTCAACTTGTGATGCTGTGCTAATAGCAGCATGGCGTAATTTATGGGATGGTGGGTCGCGCGCATGCGGACTGCCCGCTATTAGTGGCACCGTACTTAGCGGTGCCGCTAATAGCGGTGTGTTGGGTCGTGATTCGCATGGGGATTTAACGTTACTGGTATTTCATTACCGGTAACGTTAAATCCCTACCGCCTACCGTGTAATGAGGCCCAACCTCTTTAGGGAAGCCAACCCTAGTAAAGATGCCAAGTAACGCTTTTGCAACTGACTTGGCAGTTACAGTTTTTAATGGGATGGCCTCAGGATATCTGGTTGCATAGTCGACTAGCACCAAGATAAACCTATTGCCTGAGGATGTCTGCGGGTCAAGGGGACCAACGATGTTGATCCCTACCCTTTCGAATGGTATTCCCACAACTGGGAGTGGTACCAATGGAGCTTGGATTGTTGAGCCACTCTTACCAGATAACTGGCAGGAGGCACAACTCCTGCAGTGACTTTCTACTTACACCCCCATCTTGGGCCAGTAGAAGTGCATGGATAACCTTTGCTTGGTCCTCTTAATACCAAGGTGACCAGCAAGGGGCACTTCATGCGCCAGCTGCAGGAGGAAGGGTCTTACAGCAAGGGGAACCACCAACCTCCTATGGTCTCCTTCTGTAGACTCTGTGGGCTCACTATACAGGAGTCCACCTTCCCAATAAATCCGATGCGTCCCAGGAGGTTCACCCTCAAGCTGGGAGCAGGCCTGTCTCCTTAGGCCTTCCAGAGATGGGCACTCACGTTGGCCTTTACTGAATTCTTCCCTGTCAGGACCACCTTCTACTAACAAGTCTTTTAGTTCAGGATGGTCGTTGGGGTCAAATACTTCAGGCATCGCCACCTCCTCGTCAGGCCCAGGCGATTGACCAACTTCCTCCACCGCAGTGGTAGGCGAGTTCGGGGGAAGGTTCTCTTTCCCTCGTCTTGACTTGCTTACTCCTTTCGCTTTGGGTTTCCCCTTCGGCTGGGGCGGCGTATTGGTCTTGGCCAATGCTGCCCGTGTTTGAGACCGTGTGCAGGGTCTGTCGGCCGTGTCTCCTACGAGCCCTAAAGCTCTGAGATCATTGCCTAACAAGACCTTTCCTGGGACGTTTCTCTGAATGCTCACTGGAATCCTGACTGCTGTACCATTTAAAGTAAGATTTACAGGTATTACTGGAAACATGAGAGGTGGGCCGTCAGCCAACTTAGTGGGCATCAGAGTAGCTCTGGCAACTTCCTCTGAGTCTACCAAGGTAGAATCCACTACAGTTTGACTACACCCACTATCCCTAAGAGCTGGAGTATCCACTCCATTGATCAGCACACTGTCTTTAAAGGGATGGTCTAGTAAAAATGTTTATTTAAAAAATAGATAGGCCACATAAAAAAAAATACTAGCATCCTCCGTTTTAAAACTTCCTATGTAAAATTTTGAGCTATTCAAGCTAAAAATTCGAAAAAGCAAGCACAGGGGCGCAGCCATTTTGTGAAATGGAGGCCCTCCTGTGCTGGCTTTTGCTTTTGCGGCACTAATGAAGGAAAAGCCAGCCAGCTGTATTAAACAAAGTCTACCGCTGGGTGGCTTTCCCTTCATTAGTGCCGGGACTCGCAGGACGCGGACCGGAGACCAGAGCAGGAAAGCTGCAGCTGAATCTCAGTAAGTGCTATTTATTTTTTTTACAAAAAATAAGCACTAGCTGCGGTTTTTTTTCTAAGTTTTCCGGGCTGGAGGAGCCCGGAAAACTTAGAAATAAAACCACAGCTTTAAAAACGTTGTATTTATGTTTGCGGTTGCTTTTGAAGCGACCGCAAACATAAATACAACGTTATTGTGTTGGAAAACGCTGCGGTTTTTCGTTCCAAGTTTCTCAGGCTCCTCCGGCTCGGAGAAGCCTGAGAAACCTGGAAAGAAAAACCGCAGCATTTTCCAACACAACCGCGTGTGTTTCTGCCTGCTGTGGCTATCACTTTGGGTCTCCGGTGCTCACCGGAGACCCAAAGTGAAAGCCACAGCAGGCAGAAACACACGCGGTTATGTTTACATGCCGCGTAGTGTTTCTACCTGCAGCTGATTTCCCATTTGGGGCTCTCGGGCTCCCCGTGGGGAGCCCGAGAGCCCCAAATGGGAAATGCTAAATGCTGCGTTGTCTGCCTGAATCTGCTTTTCCATTTGGGGCTCTCGGGCTCCCCGGGAGCCCGAGAGCCCCAAATGGAAAAGCAGATTCAGGCAGACACAACGCGGTTGTTTTCCGCAATGCCGCGTTGTGTCTGCCTGAATCTGCTTTTCCATTTGGGGCTCTCGGGCTCCCCGTAGGGAGCCCGAGAGCCCCAAATGGAAAAGCAGATTCAGGCAGACACAACGCGGTTGTTTTCCGCAATGCCGCGTTGTGTCTGCCTGAATCTGCTTTTCCATTTGGGGCTCTCGGGCTCCCGGGGAGCCCGAGAGCCCCAAATGGAAAAGCAGATTCAGGCAGACACAACGCGGTTGTGTTGGAAAACGCTGCAGTTTTTCTTTCCAAGTTTCTCAGGTTCCTCCGAGCCGGAGGAGCCTGAAAAACTTGGAACGAAAAACCGCAGCGTTTTCCAACACAATAACGTTATATTTATGTTTGCGGTCGCTTCAAAAGCGACCGCAAACATAAATACAACGTTTTTAAAGCTGCGGTTTTATTTCTAAGTTTTCCGGGCTCCTCCAGCCCGGAAAACTTAGAAAAAAAACCGCAGCTAGTGCTTATTTTTTGTAAAAAAAATAAATAGCACTTACCGAGATTCAGCTGCAGCTTTCCTGCTCTGGTCTCCGGTCCGCGTCCTCCGAGTCCCGGCACTAATGAAGGGAAAGCCACCCAGCGGTAGACTTTGTTTACTACAGCTGGCTGGCTTTTCCTTCATTAGTGCCGCAAAAGCAAAAGCCAGCACAGGAGGGCCTCCATTTCACAAAATGGCTGCGCCCCTGTGCTTGCTTTTTCGAATTTTAAGCTTGAATAGCTCCAAATTTTACATAGGAAGTTTTAAAACGGAGGATGCTAGTATTTTTTTTTTTATGTGGCCTATCTATTTTTTAAATAAAAATGTTTACTAGACCATCCCTTTAAAGTAGTGCTTGGTATTATCTGGAATCCTAGCATAAGCCTCTGCGACTTTAGGCTCCCAGGAACCCAGGGAAACTAAAACTACCTCAGCTTCTATCCCGCTGGGGAAGGAGTCTGAGGAGAAGGATGCTCCTGTAATCTCTTCTTCCTCGTAGGAGGAGAAGGCCAGATTAGCGGAGTGGACCCCCAAAGGTTTAACCTTAAACCGGGGTCCCCCTTCACGTGGTCAGTTGCTCCACAAGCAAAACAAGATCCATTGGGTCTGTTTACATAGGGAGGCTTATTGTAATCAGAGTTCTGTTTCGGAGGCTGACCTCCACTACCCTGTGAGTTCTCTTGTGTCTTACCCTTATTTTTCTTTTTGTGGCCCTTTTGAGAAGTAGATTTATCAGATTCTCCACCCTCCTTATCTTTGGACTTTTTCCCTTCCTCCTGCTTACCAGGATGAGTTTTGTCCTTATGGGACACTCGATGTGACACCCATAAATCTGCGGCAATGGCCAGCTTCTTAGGATCTATCTCCTTCGAATCGGCCAAATGCTGCTTAAGCTCCGGGGAAGAAGATGCAAAAATATGTTCCAGCATGACAAGACTTATCATGCCTTCAAAGGTAGAAACCTTATAACCTTCGACCCAGCCAGTCAAGTTTTTTAAGGATTCAGTTACATAAGATACCCAAGTACCACCTTCTTTCTTCTTATACTCTCGGAATCGTTTTAAATATTGGGCAGGAGTCTTTCCAAACTTTAAAATGAGAGTTTGCTTTAACATTGCGAAATCCGCTCGCTCAGCCTTCGACATTTCCATAATGGCACTACAGCCAGAATGGGGCAGTCTGCTGAGTAACCAGGCAATCTTATCAGCATTGTCAACTTGTTGAACTTCGCATGCATACTCAAACGTATTCAGCCAGTCCATAATGTCATTCTTTTCCTCATACACACTGAGCAGATCTTTTGGAAACCATGGATGAGAGGAGGCCCCAGACCCATGTCCAGGACCCTTGGATCCATTTGCAACCTGAAGCTTGGCCAGTTCCAACTGGTGATCCCTGTCTTTCTGTTTTTCGGCCTGTTCGATTCTTAGTTTGGTCATGTTGAAATCAAGCTCCTTCTGCCTAAACAGCAGTTCTTGCTTCTTGAATTCAAGCATGGCCTCCCATCGACACTGGCAGAGGAAACATTAGACATCACATCCTCCCTGTCCTCGTGGTCGCGGTGGACCAGTGCAGCGGCAGAACCGTCGGTTTTGCCAGTGAGAGCAGCCCCACCTCCTTCCGCACTGTCCTCAGAAGTTATAGCGTCAAGCTGCGCTTCTTGCCACGCCACGATTCTTTGGATCATATACATTTTGGTGCCTTGAGAGGAGACACCTCTCTCCGCACACATCTTTTTCAATGTTTCGGATTTAGAAGCATTTAAAGTTAACAAGGTATTTGTTTCCATACTTTTAGATAGGACTATGGCCTTTTAAAAGTTCTACTACGACAATTCACTACGTGTCCTGGTAGGAATAACTTGAAATGCCTTCGCTCGTGCGCAACACTGGATACCTTCAGTCGTATCCCACCGCTGCCACCAATTTGTTAAGACGGATTTCTGAACTCTGTCCCAGAGGGGCAGAGGTTCAGAAGGCCAGCCTCGTTTCTTGGAACAGGGTAACCTCTGGACAAGCCAGACCAATCAGGGTAGCGATCGTGGCGGTCAAGACTAGGTCTCAAGAGGGGTGAGGGTGACTGAAAGCCCGCAATGAGCACACACAGCAAGGACACTTACAAATTACTCCAAGCAGGTGTTATATTAAAAATATATACACATTTATTACAAGGCCTTTGTAACATTGACGTAGCGAGAAATCACAATAAAACTCAAGTAAACCAACACATACCAAACCAATACAATATATATACAAATACAAACGAGTCTAACGAGTTAGACGCACGAAATGTGTAGACCACCTAGATGGGGAGGAAAACAGGCAGTGCGAATAATAATTAGACCCAGTCCGCCTTCAGAGGCACCTAGCTAAAAGGAATCCAAGCCCTACGAAGAGTGGAGCCTTGTGCTCAAAAGTACCTGCACACGCTGGTGCCAACGGGCAAAAAGGGGAGTCTCTTCGAGGGAATCAGGCAGTTTAGTTCGGTGAACAAATGAAGATGAACAGAGCTCCGTGACTCAAGCGCAGCCTCCACTGTGGGCAGAAGCAGAGCGCGAGTACGGAAAGGCGTGCTGTTAGACACAGCGGGGAAAAGCTATGGGCTCCTGCAGGAGGGCGACCAGTTCCTAGCGATGCTACTCACCGGTCCCCGATGCAAGCAGACCCAGGCTTCTCTGCGTCAGTTTCAGTGCTGGCAGGTTCAGATACGAGCAGGGGACGTCTCGGTGTCGTGTAGATTCCGTAGCAGCAGAAGTTGAGTTGAGGACATCCCAAACTCAGTGAACCCGCACAGTTTGTTACCACAGCAGGGCAACGGAGCAGCCGTGTGTATTTCAGCCAAATGTACACTACTCACTTCAGACCTGGGAATGCCAAGTGTACGAATCGTGTGAGAGTGACAAGGACTCGTAATACAACACAACCTGACGGCGGCTACAGAGCAAGACTCCTGGGTAGGCTGGTCAGTCTGCTGGATGGCCCAGAGACACTTCCGAAGGCTTACGTGCAGGAGATGGTGAAGATGCCGAGAATAGTTGTTCCCACTATTCCAAGGGTCGAAGTACCAATACAGGCCTTCTCGTTCGATCAGAGGTAGAAAGGGTTTCACAAAGCGACAGCAGTGCAGAGGAGCAGTCCTTCAGCGGGTCACCAGCGATTCCTCGGTTCAGCCTCGTGGTTGCAGGATACTTGGCTCCTGTATTCCTTCGTTCGTGCCAAAACGGAGGAGACCTGCTCACAAAACACTCACACCATACGTGGACCTATCACGGACCACGGAGGTCCCAGGCATTCACACCAACCTAGACTCTCTGGCACCCAGGATGTGTATTGGGACCAGACATCCCAGCCCACATCCTGGAGGCACACACAAAGCCTCTAGAAGCCCGCGAAAGCATCTGTGTTTCGTGGGAGAGTACATGCCCAAATAAGGAAGGCCCCGGGTCGGCTCGACCTGGGGAAGGTGAAGGGGGCAAGACGGTCAGCAGACAGGACAACAAGCCTCGTGGTCTGGCCATTTTGGGAGCCAGACCACCAGTTTGGGCTAAGCACGAGAAACGCGCTTAAACGCCAAAAGGAGCTCAAAAATAAAAAGAAACGATCGCTGCCACCAGTCCCGTCCGTGATTCACTTGCACCGTTCGTTAACAATCCCAAGAGAGTAACTAGGGCCTGTAGCAGACTAGAGACCCAAGAGAGCAGTAACTTAGCTTACAGTGCCCTCTTGTGCCATGTTGCGTGAAAGCTGCAACATGATAAAGAAACTACGGAAAACAACGTTTCCCGGTACTGACTGTCTTAAGGGCATGTCAGTTTCCCCGTAAGAATGGAGCGAAAGCCCAGAGGAGTGCGGCAGAAGGCTGCACTTCTCTGGCAAAGTCTAGGTCCTGGTGAAAACAACAGCAAACAGTTTAGGGGTTGCCACATGGAAGGAAAATTACCCACAATTAAGAAATCTTTCCTAACAATGTCGCTACATGATTGTTGTTAAGAGTAATCTGCTGGTACAGATCACAAGGGCTTTCCCTAATCTCCCTTGAGACCCCTTATCATATTCCAGTACATCCTTTACTGTGATCAAACCATGATGCCCAGTATGTTTGCCTGCCTTCTCCTTCACTCGGTGTCACTTTGCTTTCAGCCAGCTCCTACCTGGTTAACTGTGATTTTATTGCGTAAATACAGTGACATACAATTACAAAGTTTAATACATATTGCATGAAATAATATTGAAATGCCTTTCACAGTGCACATTGTAAAATTACCTATTTCCGGGGGGAATCCCCTGAGCCCCCTTACCTCTCTTACTCCCAAACTCTCCCCGTCTCCCTCCGCTTTATCCCAATTTTGAATTCAAATAATTACATTTTCTTTTCTTTGTTTTGATATGTTTTCTGCTTTTAGGTATTTTTTAGCCACTCTGTTATTTCTTGCAATATTTTTTCATCTTTGTAAATTCACTGGATACCCTCCTACCCTTACAGTTCCTACCTGTCTCCACAAAGATCAGCCTGGTATGTACCCTGTTTCTGTTATATGTGTGTTACCCCCTGAGGCACTCCAAACTACAGTTTGAAGTCCGACATATATCTATTGCCCTGTGCACTCCTGACATCAGCAAGCCACCATGGATGAGGGCCTTGACCATTTTGGTTCCCCTCCATTGGCTGGCCTTTCAAGGTGTAACTACACCCTCATGAGGCCAAAGTGTAAAGGCAATACTCTAGAGCAGTGGTCTTCAAACGTTTTATGCTGGGCCCCCATGACCATTATTACTTAAAGTTGCCCCCTCCCCCAAACTTGCCCCTGTTATTGGAATGGCTTGCGGAAGGATTGGAGGGTCAAGTTTAGTTGGTAAGAAGTGTGGCCAGACCTGAGCAGGTAGAGCCAGATGGACTGATCCCAATGAAGTTAATATGTAGTCTTTGCTTTGTTTGGAGGGTTGGACTGAGTCGCAGGGAGTGTTGCATCATCCTAATGAGGGAAGGTTTATGCTCTTCTGGTAGCAGGCTGCTGTGGGAACTTCGTGCCCCAGATAATTTCATTCTGGCAGGAATGGAGCTAGCATAGGTCTCATCCTGACCACCTTAAAAGGCTGTTCAACAAGGGGGGAACTTAAACAAAGCAGCATAACCAAAGGCTTCTATACAAAGTTATATTTTCTTTTTGTGGTGTTAGATCTATTAACATCACTGCCTACTTGCCTATTGCTTCCCTCTTCACTCCCCTTCCCCTGACCCCTCTCTCCCTTTCCTATATCCCTCCATTCTTCACTCGCCATCCACTGCTCTGAATCTCTCTAGCTTCTCCCATTCACTCCCTCTCCTATTTCTTCTGTCCTTGCCTCAAAAACGTTGTTTCCCCTTGGTCTCTCCCTCTTGTTTTGACTCTCCTCTCTAATCCTTGCATTAATTCCCTGTTCTTCAGCTATTTCAGCCACTTCTCTTTCTCTTCAATTTTTTCTGTTTCCCTTACCAGTCTCTTCTATCCGTTCCTATCTATCTATACTTTTTTCAGACCCACTCTTTCTGTTCTCATTATGCCTCATCTCGCATGCTCCTTCTGCTTCTCTAGCTCCCGATTTTTGACATCACCTTTAATTTCAGTTTTCCCGCATTCCTTTCTCAGTCTCTTTGTTTGCCCTCTCTCACTCTCCTTCGTTTAGTGGAGGCTGTTTTACTCTGCTCCAGTTCTGTCATTGGCTCACCCTCAGTGTCTTATTTACAAATTACTCTTCTGTTTTTCTTTCTTCACTCTTCCACACAGTCTTTCTCCTTTTTCACTCCCTTCCTCTACTTCATGCTGCCTCTTGCCCCTCACTCCTCACACTCCTCATGCTCACTCCTCTTGTTCAGTTCCTTCTGGTTGTCTCTCTCCCTCATTTGGACTCTCCATCTCCCTGCTGTTATTAATTCCCTTTCTGTTATTTCTTCCTTTTTTCTGTGTCCCATTCTGTTTCTCTTCTCTTGCATGCTGTTCTGCTTGTTTTCTCTCTCCTTTTCCTGTTCTCGCCACTATTTCTGCCTCATCTTTCCCCTCCTCCCTTCCTGTTTTCACTGTTAACTCTTCCCATCCAGTCTGTCCAACATTTTCATGTATTTTGCCTCTGTTTTATGCACCCCTTCTTTCAGTTGTCTCCACTCGTTGCGCTCTCCCGTTTTCTATGTCATCTCTGCAGGAAGAAGGCATGGGCCACAGTGCCTCTCTGCCTGCCTCCTCCCTCCCAGAAGTGTGCTGACTGCACCAGTGAATGAAATAAACAAAGTCCGGAGTTGCGTCCTGGCTGTGTTTATTTTCTCCAAAAGCACCACTCTAACGGCTAAAGCACCATCCACACATGGACGATGATACTGCAATCAGGTTAGCAACTGTAAATGGGGTTTCAAGCTGTGGGCTTCGTGTCCAGCCCATGTGGCAGCACTGGGCCCCGCCCCACAGTTTGAAGACCACTGCTCTGGAGACGCAGTGTTAGAATTCATATGTAGCACAGCTTTGCTTATTCCCTCCTCCTTGCCCCAAAACTTACTTTTTGGGGTACCTGACAGGAACACATTTTTTTTTACATGGTGGCACATTTCCGTCAAGCGTATGTGACCCCATATGTCCCACAGTGCCTCATTACATCTTTTACCTGCCTTTCCGAGAGGGGCTTAGGTGAAGAGCAACACTACTTTCTGCAACAGGATCCTTTTAATACTGAGCTGTGAGATGCAAAGGTATTTTGCCTCTATTCCCCAACCATCCCCTGCAGAACCAGTGAGTGGTATGGGAAGGTTGGTGAACCCTCACTGGGTCACTGTCAAATGTGGGCCCTCGATAGCATGATAGACTTTTCTTATGTGACTAGGCTGGCATTTTGGTGTAGCTAGTCTAGCCATGTCTTACTTTGGCAAGCCATTTATTACTTGGTATCTATAATAAAGCAAGCAGGTTAAGCGTTATTATATGGCTAGACTGGCATTTTGGTGAAAGCTATAATATCTTACTGTGACATGGCATTTTTTTAACCAGGCCTCTATGATAAAGCAAGCATGCTAAGTGTTACTACGTGTCTAGACGGGTCTACATTGGGGCAGCCAGTTTGAACATGTTTTATTATTGTGGCATGGCAAAGAAGTCAACAGGAGTGTGTTCTCATGTGTGCGTACTGGCATATATTGACAAAGTCAGTTTGGACATGTTTTCTTATAGTATCATTACTGGCATTCTGCAAAAAGCAAACATGAGAATGTTCGGGAATACTGGCATATATAGGTGCAGCCAGCATGCAAGTAAATGGGCACAGCCAGCGTAAATAAATGTTTTATACTGGCATATATTGTGGACAAAGACATCATGAAAATGAAAATGTACTAGGACAAGCTCCTGTGCACTGTTGGTGACTTGCATCTATTGGATTTGTTATGAATTATCCTAGAAACCCTATTGCAAACTGTATGGCTTTTTAGCCAATTTTTCATAGAAAGTGTGCTATAGAATGCACCATTTTAACTCACTATTCAAAAACCTTGGCTGGTTCGGGCTCCTGCCCTATGCTCAGTCGTTCTCATATATTTGTTTCAAATATTTACGTCATTACAACTAAAGAATTCACCAGCCGCCACTGACTCTGGCAGATCTGCAAGATAGTGAGGAGGCGGGGGTGTTGGTTAGGTGTGAGGAAAGGGAAAAAGTGAAATTGAGGTACTTTGTCTTGATGGTGTAGATCGGGAGTACCCTGCACTCTGCATGCAAGACAGCTTTTTAGTTGGGATGTGTAAGGAGCATTGAGGGCTTTGTGTCCAGAGAGGAAACCTCATACTTGAAGTGTGGGTGTGCGATGACAAGGGCTGGTTGAATCACCTGGTGTTACAGGTGTGGAGTTGTATTGTTTAGGGTCTACGAAGAAGGTATTTTTTAACCATTGCAAGTGGCTAGTGTGAGTATAAGTGTGGTTGAGAACGGTGGAGAAACTGAGGATTAGTCAATAAGGTTAATGGTTGGTACTGCAGGTTTTCTGTATCGGGTGCAAGCGCATGATACCACTGTTGCTTGCCGTGTGGTGAGATGTGTTGCGCTTCTTCAGGGTTGTAGTGGCTTGAAGTCCTATGTTGCATTCTTAATATTAAAGAAAGAAGAGGTATTCTTTTTGAATTTTAGTGGTGCCTGAAGGTGTTGACTTATTCTAGTCATTGGTGCCTTTCTTGAGCGCCATGAGTTGGTTTGGAAATGTAGTTGGGAGCCTGTGTGAAGTTCCCTTAGGGTATATCTATGTGTGGGAGTTGGTCGATTGAGAGGTGCCTTTCTCAGCAGAATCTCCTGGTTATTATTAGCACATCATTTATGTATCACATCTCTCTAGTTGGTTGGTAATGTGAGATGTTTCTCCTTGAATTTGGAGGGGTCTGTGGGAGATGCAGAAGGCCTTCATGCGGATTTGTTTTTTTGATTGGCAAACAGTGTAATGCTTTTAAATCTGGTGTTATATGTTGCCCCAGCTGAGTCTGAGTAATAGCCTAGCTGCTGAATTTTGGATCTGTTGTCGTTTTTATGAGGTAGTATGGTATACTTAGATAAATGTTGCTGGAATAATCAACTCTTGAGAGAAGCAGAGAAGTGACAGCCAGTGTTCTGTGTGGGGAAGTGAGACAGGGCATAATCTGCATGACTGAGCATAGATGACAGTAGCACTTTTTGATAATTGCATTAATTTGGGTTCATAGTGCGAAAATGTTGTCCATTAGGATGCTGAGATTCTTGATCACATTAGATGTTCTAGGGCAGTTACCCATTCCCTTGAAGGGTTTCAGGTGTGGCGTAAAGCGAGAATGTCATTATTTCTGTATTGTCTGGGTTGAGATTTAGGTTGTAAGGCGTCATCTATTCACTTATTTGTGTGAGGCAGTTGCTGAGGGTGGTGCAGTTTTCCTCAATGGTCTTTTTGTATAAGACTTGTGTGTCACTGCATAGTTGTAACAAATGAGGCCATATGTTTTTATGATCATCATCAGTGGGGCAATATAGATGTTGAAGAGGAGAATTGAGAGGCTTGATCCTTGAGTAACTCCACAAGTGATGGTCTGTGTATTCGAACTGAAAGAGGGAAGCAAGGTCCTTTCTGTCTAGACTGTTAATGGATCTCCTCCATTCTCAAAAGGGTGTTATGGAGTCCAGTTTCTTTAAAGCGTCTGAGTAAAATGCTGTGGATGATGGTGTCAATGGCCGCTGAGATGTCGAGCGGTATGAGTGCAGAAGTGATGCTTTTGTCCACTGATATTTTGAAGTCGTCCCAGTTGGATACTCATGCTGATTCCATGCCTCTCATGGGTCGAAACTGACTCGTGAGTGATGCAATAGATGATTAGATTCCAGATGCCCCAATATTTGACTACAAACATATTTTTGTTTTGCACTTTGGCAGGGTACATTTTGTTTGAAATCGTTTGCTAATTGGAGGGGTCTTCTGTGTCTTCAACTGTGTTTTCAATCCTTTGATACAATTCGAGTTCCGAGTGAGCTGTTCATCAATTTGCGAAAATTGAGTGCCTGTGTTTCTTTGTTAAGGACCTCTTTGTATATACACAAGCAGCAGGGGTCCACCGGAGAGCCAACTTTGTGGCTCAGATTCACATTTTTTAAGTCTGGTTCAGATAGTAGTTTAAATCTGTTCATCCGAGGGGTTCTGGTGTGGTTTTTGTATGCAGGGATCCAATTATGTCTTCCGTTCCTCACTGCTGCCTGGATTGGATGCTGTAAATTTGAAATTTTATTTCTGAAGTGGTTAGTGATATCTTCGAGACTGCAAGTCGGGGAGCATCAGGGTTCCCACTGGGACCACGCTAAGGGCGAGGTAGAAGCAGGACCGAGGTCGGCAGTCTGCCTCGAAAATATAATCTCAATGGGATGCATGCCAGTGTCACCCAAGAATTTGGTCAAGGCCGGCTCCAGCCGAAGTCCTGCAGGTTTTGGCCTGGTACTAGCATGCATGGCATCCAAATAGAGGCATTGACGTGGAAACCAGCAGCAATCATTTTGAACTGGGAAATGAGCATGCATATGGGCATGCACAGGCGGCAGTATGAATACTAAGCTGAATCATATTGAGGAGGATGCAGAGTCCTCAGGCTTTTCTTATTCTCTCATGTGGCAAAAAGTGGAGGATTCTTTAAAAATGAATTCCTCTCATAGGTTGTCAGTAAAAGAGATTGTGTTTCTTTATAAAATCCCTGAAAGAAATAGAAAGTCGGAGGAGCAAAAAGAAGAAAAGGAAGCATTCCGCTACATCAGTCTCCTTTCCCATCATTACTAAAGCATCCTCTTCACCCAAATCTGAGGTCCCGCATAATAAGGAAGACGTCATGGAGAAGTATCTTGACAATGAGACCTTTGCAGTCATGTTAGTGCAAGCATGTGAATTCATGGGCTTCCGCCAGGTGATGACCAGTGAGGCGGGGAGCAAAGCAAGAGACAATGCTGAGGCAATACAAACCTAACGTCAAGGTGAGGCTACCCCTGTTGATCGAGATTAAGGGGGAAATCGTAATGTAATGGGTTTACTCAAAAATAATAAATACCCCATGATTTATGACAAAGGCATATGCCTTAAAGAGTGAGGAACTATAAACAGTCCCTAACTCAGACAGCACAGATCAATTATAGTCCGCGCAGCCCGGTTATCTGTGGTTCTGGAAGAGGCAATCAGAGATTAGGTTGACTTGAAGTCTGGCAGAGCATTGAATAAGGGATATGCCGGAAGCACATAAGCCTCATATGCATTGGAAACTGCACTGGGTGGCTTTGAAAAGTTAAACAAAGCAACTGAAGAAGCAGGAGTTTGCGCTCCAACCTTGAAAGATATGAGGACCCAGGTGGAACTGTTGCCAGACTTGGACTATGGAGGATTGTGGGCAACAGCCATGACCATGGGGTCAGGGATCTCAGGGTGCCACCACTTGCATGTCTGAAAATGGCTTCCTGAGTGCCACCAGAAATCTATAGAGTTGCAGATTCCAATTGGAGATTAATTGATTTTTGGAGAATTACTAAAGGGAAAAACCTTAAAGTATTCAAGGCAGTGTGGCGAACCAGAATGTGTACTTGGAAAACAGTGGGTCACAGTATATACATGTTTATTCAATATTAAAGGAAAATGCCTAACTTGCACTATAAATATGAGGGAAATTCCTGGTCTTCTAAAACAAAACTAAGGGTGCTCGTTGAAGTCCAAAATAAAGAGCCCTGAGTCCAAATTCCTAACTGGCCCTACCACTTTAAAAAAAAACTAGCTGAAAAAGAGGCTTGTAGAACAAGCTCTGCATGTGCTTCTGCCTGGCCAGGCTTTTGGAGCACTTATCTCAGTCTCAGAGTTCTGTTAGGATATCCCTATTCGATATCCTCCTTTCTTGGGAACAAACACATTTCCTCTTGCTTTATGCTTTGCACCTCTCTGGAGAATAAACAACAATTCCTCTGGCTTTAGTCCATTCGTTGTTTACCACTGGCTAGGTGCATTTCTCCTGGATCAATTTAGTCTTTAGCAGTAGTAAACATTCCTCCAGGATTACCTTTGCATGTATTCTTTTTCTACAACCTCTTGTGACACTGGCACTCCCCAAAGTCCTGTGGTCCTGTGGTAGATCTGTTACTTCTCAAATCAAGCACTTTGATACCTGTGTTGGCTTCCCCAGTCTGGATACAAATCATACATACTCCTTTGACTCCCTGATCATCAAGACATGCGTCCGTATAAACATCTTACTTTCTTTTACTGACCACGGCTTCCCCGTCCTTCATTTTATTTTTGTATTTGTAGAGCGCGCTGCAGCCCAGGGGCATTGAGGCGCTGTTACAGGTCATTGTAAGTAGACTTAGTTCAGGGTTACATTGAAAGCGGCCCAACAATAGTTTTCTTAGTTAAACATTACAGTACAAGTTATAACATTAGTAAGCAGAGCAATATCAGGTAAGTTCAATACAAGATGTCACCAACTGGCAGAAAGCAAGCTAAAGTATGTGGCTAGTATAGGCTTGTATCATACAAATAACCTGGTTTTGATTGTTTTACAGAAGGCTATGCCCGAGTCAATCTTCCTAATGTGGGGTGGAAGGGCATTCCAGTGATAGGCAGCCATGGATGGGAAACTGGTGCCTCCTGCACGAATTCTCCAGGTCTTGGCCATGGAGATCCTATTAGCGTAGGCCTTCCTAGTAGGCCTAGATAAGGTAGGCTTCGATATTCTTTGGACCAAGTAAGGGGGTGCCAGGTCATGGATGCATTTATGCATAAGGGCAAGGGTTTTAAAGACAATTCTCTCCTTAACTGGGAGCCAATGAGCCTGCCTCCGGACCTCAAAGATGTGGTCCTTTTTAGAGATCCCGGTGGCGGCCCGAAGGACATTGTTTTGTACCAGTTGCAGTTTGGCAATATTCTTGCCAAAGGTCCCCATAAAGAGGGTGTTGCAGTAATCCAATCTTGAACCAATTATAGCCCTCGCAATGATAAGGCAGTTTTTTTGAGATAGGACGGGTCTGGCTCCATTAAGCAGTTTGGAGTAATACGCTGAGGATGAGGTAATGGCATTCACCGGTCTGTTCATGGTAAGTTTAGAGTCAAGATAGATGCCAAGAGCCTTGACAGTTTGAGACACTGCGATAGGTATATTGTTGATGGTGAAGGTTTTGTAATGTTTGTCAAGTTTACCCAGGGTGACTGGTGATCCAATTAACAGAAGTTCAGTTTTCTCAGTGTTGAGGCATAGCCAGTTTTCTGCCATCCAGGATTGGATCATTGAGTACATGGAATTGAGGGTGTTCTGTTCAAATCGGCCATGTAGTCCCTTGAGAGGGGGATAAGCACCTGGGTATCATCTGCATAATTGATGTATTAGATGCCCAGTGCGTCTAGAAGGTTAAACAGAGGCCTCGTGAATAGGTTATATAAGGTGGGCGCAATGCACGAGCCCTGTGGGACTCCGTATTTGAGGTGACTTGGAGTGGCAGAGGCCGAGTCAGAGAAGACTTTCATAGCCCTTTCCTGTAAAAACTAGGTGATCCAAGCGCAAGCCTTGGGGGAGAAGTTAGCCACAGTGGAGAGGTGTCCATCAAGTCAAATGCAGTGGATAAATCAAGAAGCAGAAGGAATGCAGGTTTGCCTGCGTCTTTGACATCGTCCATTTGATTTTTCAAGTCTAATAGAGCCGTTTTGGTGCCATGTCGTGGACGGAAGCCAGACTGCCGAAGGCCAAGGATGCGGTTGTCTTCGGGGAATTTCTGGACTTGCAAGTAGGCTGCTTTGTCCAGGATATTTAGTAAAAAAGGGACGGTGGTGATGGGTCTGTAGTTCTCTGGGACCATTGGGTCGAGGGAGGGTTTCTTAAGGAGAGGGCATACCCAGGCTTCCTTAAGGCCAGTCGGGACATGGCCAGACAGGCAGGATGAATTCATAAAGGCAGTGAGGAAACAAACAAGGGTAGGGGCGCAGTCCTTGATGAGCTGAGCAGGGCAGACATCCCCCTTGTAATTGGATGGTTTAATAGTATCGAGGAGAGCGATAACTTCAGGTTCACTCATGTCCATAAAGTCAAAGGGCAGAGATTCATCAGCAGTAGTGCCTGGGGACAGGTTAATGTGAAAGTTGGCTATTAGGTGAGTAAGAGCCTGTTGATGAGCTAGGATTTTAGTTTGCAGGGTGTTTAGTTTATCCAGCATGGAAGATTGAATGTTATTACACCAATTATCATCATTACAGAGAGTGGAGGGTGGGGTGGCAGGGTTTTCCAACTCTCTAAAAATGGCAAAAATGGCTTTCATCCCAGATTCTGAATTAGATATCCTTGTATTGAAAGAGGCGGCTTTGGCCTGGATTATAGCAGATTTGTACTCTATAGAGATAGCCTTAAAGGCTAATTTAGAGGTGTAATTGGGGTTAGCTTTCCATGTCGAGAGTGCTACTCTCTTCTTGGAGCAAAGTTCAAGAAGCTCCTGAGAGAACCATGCATTGGAGTGCTTAGCGCTCTTGGCTTTCCTCATGGTGAATGGAGCAATGGCCTCGACAGCTTGGGTGATGTCCAGTTTAAACGCACTTCCGAGAGTTTCAGTGTCCTTGGAAAAGGGTGGCCGGAATGCAGGTATGTTAAGGTAGTGCGTGATCTTTTCCTTGGTGAGGTGATGGGCACTTCTCGTGAATGCGGCCGGCATTGGGATCACCGGCTTGGGAAGCTCTTTAGATATGTTAAGGTCGAATTGGATGTAATGGTGGTCAGACCTTGGTATGTGTGTAATGTCTGTGATGGCTGACCCAATCCAGCGTGCAACCTTTAATATGGGTTGGTTCAGAGATTGCTTGAGAAAACCCTAAGGTGGATAGGGCTTTATTCAAGGCAACTGCATGGGCATCATTAGGGTCATTGAGACCTAAATTGAGGTCTCCCAAGAGCATCTCTTTCGATGTTTTTTTCAAGTTGAGAGAGAGAGAGAGAGAGAGAGAGAGAGAGAGAGAGAGAGAGAGAGAGAGAGAGAGAGAGAGAGAGAGAGAGAGAGAGAGAGAGAATCAAGGCTTCATGGAAATCTGTGACTGGACCAGGAGGTCGATAAACAACGTGGAGAGAGATGGTACAATTAGGGTTAAGACTTATTTTGAGCAAAATGTAGTCAGAATTATGGCCTACTTCTCTGTCAATCCTCCTGATTGAGATAGACTCTTTGGAGATGAAAGCATGAAAGCTACCCCTCCGCCTCTATGGAGGGTACAGTCTTGCCTGAAGATGGTATAAGCAGCTGGAATGGTAAGGGTAAGGGCGGGCCAGATGTTTCATTTAACCAAGTGTCACTAAGTATGAGCAGGTCAAGGTTGTCCCTGATGATAAGGTCATGCACATCTAAGTCATGGGCTGGGAGAGAAAGGGGATTAACCAATGCACACTTAAGATGGCTATTCGGCGGTGGGGCCCGGGCATTATGTAACTCAGCAGGCAAGACAGGGGTGTGGATAGTGGATAGTGTTTGTAGTTCTGTCACACATTTTATATGGGGCTGCATGCCCTTTCCATGCTTTCAGACTTTCACCCTCACAGTGACTCCTCCAGCCTTGATAGTCTATATTAGCAACACTCACATTCCAGATTACCTGGGTTTTGTGCTCGTTTCAGTTTCCCAGGATTTCGTACCAGGAATGGTTTTAGCAGTCTCTGACCCCACAGCTTGTTGCCTTCATTGGCATCTTCACAGCGGGAGCTCGCCTCCCCATTCGTGCTCATCCTGCTTGGACCAGCACTCGCTGTGTAGAGCCAAGCTTCGGGCTCCGTCCTTATTTCTGGTTTCGGTGTTGGTTGCTGGGTGCCCAGCCCACCTCTGAGTGATAGTGGTCATGCCACCAGAGAAGACGGTATGCTTTCCCAGCCTGGATACAAATCACATGTACTCCTTTGACTCCCCGGTCCACAAGACCTGTGGTCCTTCCGGAAAGAGCTTAAATCATGGCTCTTTAATCAAGAGTAAGACCCACTCCTGTCCCCTCCCCTGGCGCAGGGCACCATTGTGATTTCCACCACTCCTGCTAACTGCACTGGCACTAGGTACCAGCTGTATGAAATCTGTTAACTGTAACTATGTACTATTGATGTGTTACTTAAATGTATTCTAAGATAACTATTAGAACCACTATTCTTATGTAAACCAGCGCCTAGATGCCTCTGGGCTAAGTGCGCTTAACAAATGGCAAAATATATAAATAAATAAATAGACACTCATGAAGAGTGAAGATGCAGGATGCAGAAAAGGACACAAAAAGAACATATCTTTTTACTCTAAAAATATTTCCTATATACACAGAAACAAATACCCTAAACATGGACACACCTATGTGAACAAACCACAAAGAAGTGCATACCAATGACAATTGAAGCAATAAACATTGTTCAAAACGACGCTTTTAACCATCAATTTAACAACTAAACTCAAACCATTCTGGGGCAGTACAAAAAGCACTACCATCTCAGTTTGGTAGTATCCACTTTCAGAATTCCTTAGCAAACACTCTGCATGCTTAGGTTTCTGCTAATGCACCCACAAATTGTGACAAGCCTTTTTTCGGGTCTAACCTTAATTTTGCATGTCCATCAGGTCATCAATTATTCTTCAGTCAGAGCAATGACAAATATAATGGGACCCAAAACTATGCATTTTTATAAATGTTCTTTAATGTGTATTAAAATATGACACATATATCTGTTTAGCATTGTATGAAAAGATTCCACCTTAATCAGAGATCATTGTGCGTTAGCAAAAACACCTCCTATGACATACACAGAGGAATGTTTCTAGAAAAAACAAAAATTGAAGAATGGGGGGAAAGAGCAGTAGGAGCTCCCTCTTTGGCAAGTAAGTGAAGTTCAAGCAGAGCTTTGAGGAGATTCCCAGTCAGGCTGGCTTTGATTGTGACGGGCAGCAGGTTCCAATGGAGTGGAGTGAGGGCAAGTAGGGAGAAATAGCCGAAGCAAGAGGAGCGATGGGGAGCATGGGATGGTGAGGTACCGTGCAGATAAAGAGTGAAGGAAACAAGATGGTCAGTAAACAGAGATACAGACAGAGCACGATACTAAGGAGCAAAACCATTGATTGTTTAATAGACTAGGAAAAACAATTCAAAAGGGGAATGGTTGTACATGTAGAGACAGCCAGCATGGTTGTTGATAGGTAGAAGTGGGCAGAACATGGGTAGGTTATAAAAAGTGCACTTACAAAAGTAAAGGACTTTGTCTAGTGGGAGAAAGAAGTAGAGAGGAAGGACATGAAGTAGACATGATCAGTAGTCAAATGTGCTGAGAATGAGGATGGAAATTAGAGTTTCCGTAGTGTGGTGAGTTTGAAATCGCTGAGTTTTCTGAATGTTGATAAGTTTAATATAAGCAAGAGGCAGTGGTAGTGAGGACTTATTGCAGTTGGAGGACACTATCAAAGAGGACACCAATGTGGCAAGCCTTAGGAGAGGGAGCAAGAAGTTCAGGCAGTTAGGAGCTCGCCGTAGGAATGGTAGGGATGGTGCTGAAAGCAAGAAAAAAGATGACTACCCTTTTTTGAAGAGTTCATCAGTAAGTAGCAGAGGGCCATCCAGTGACAGACTGCAATGAGACAGTTGCAGTGAGATATGGCACAGTTGTGGAACAGCTAACACCAATTTCCAAATAAACAAGCATTGACAATGCCAACAGTTTTTGGTTTTTGTGTAGGCATGGGAAAGGCATTTCCCAGGCACTGCTGTAGTGCTATTAACTAGCCAGCGATGGGAGCTGCTGCAAAATGGTATGGATACCTGGGCATATAATAGGAGTGCCTGGAAAATGCCTAATAATTATACGCAAGCCAAAACTGTCGGCCTTGCCATGCCTGTTGAATACTGAGGGCATTCTTCCATTAAACCCTCTTAGGGCCCCTTATCAGATGACCGGGAAAAGGGCGAAGCCACCAGATCTTGACCCTAAGGGTAAATCCACGAGAGAAGATCACCTGAGTAGAAGGTTCTCAGGAACTAGGGAATAAATACCTGAAGGTGAGACATAGCATTCCCCTTTCTCTACCATTGACCTACCCGAACTCCAACTAGCCTTCATGGGAACTACAAGTCCCAGAACATCTATTTTCTACCACTCAAGGACTGAGACAAAGAAGAGGGAGTCAGGAAGAATGCAGACTTCCTTTGAGAAACACCATTATAGTACTGAGAAGAAGAAGATGCAGACCAAGGCACATCAACCTTTTCACTTTCTATGTCCCACTAACAATGCCAGGCAGGGTCAGGCAATTGACATTAACCATGCACACCTGCAGTATGTCAGGTACTCAGGACAGTATAAAAAGCACCGAAGCACGCAGTGGTTAGAACGAGTAGCGGGACACATGGAAGTCACAACTGAGCCAGAGCAGCCTAGGACCAGAAGGCAGAGAGTGGGACGCCGAGACACTTGCCCCTACATAGAAAGGCAGAGAAGAGGAGGCGTGGCAATGGAATCGTGTTTCCAAGAAGCCAAAGTCTGAGAGTGGGAGGCGAGGCGATACCTAGAATATCCAGAAAGTTGCTTGTTCCCCTGGGAAGCAAAGAAGAGCCCAGGAGTTTCTGAGGGGCAGGAGGCGAGACCCTGACCTCCGCCATAGAAGCAGAAGCCAGCTAAAGCAACAGCGTGACCGGTGAGTTGCACTGAAAGAGAGAAACCCAGTACGCAAGTAAAAATTGCTAACATTACAGAGTATCCAAAAGAAAGTGTGCAGGCGGCATGCAAATGAAAAGTTCTTAGTTGAAGTGAAGCGAAAGAGTAAAGAAGCAGACAATTGAAGTAGGAAACTTTGTGTCATAGTGGTAGCGCTTGGGGAAAAGCGTTCTCGAAAGCCTCTGACCTTTAAGAATAATCGAAATGTATCCATATTCTAAAGCCACAATGAATGAAAGAGATAAAGAAAGACTGTCAGTATGAAACAGCAGATGGGGAGCTGTGCGAGGAAAGCGAAGTGTGAGCAAAATCCATGAAAGGTCTTTTTAAGTGGAAACTAAGAAAATAAGAAGTGTGGAAAAATGAGAATAAGCATTGGGGTGGGTGGGAGATTGATTCAGGAGGGCTGTAGAGACACCACCAGAAGAATAAGCATTGCGGTGGCTTCCAGGCAGGAGACTGATTCAGGAGGGCTGCAGAGACCTCACAAGAAGGATAGGAAAAGTAAAGGAAAAGAGACTCTCCACTAAACCAATAGCGCTCAGAAGAATGTGGGTGCCCCCCAGGCAGGAGGCTGATCCAGCAGGGCTGCAGAGACTCCACCACAAGGAAAAGAGGACACAAGAAAAAGTAAGACACCTGGTTGCGCGACCTGTAATGGGTGGACTGTGCGGTCTCACAACTGTGCCATGACCAGGGGGATCCCCAACTGAAAGGAAGGAGCTACATGAACTGTTAAAGTTACAAACTACAAGGAACTTGGTTAAGATTACAGAGGTGTGTCCTGACAAGGAAGAGTTATTGTGAACTTTTGTCGAGCCAAATCTGTGTTACCAAGTAAGTCCGTAGAATCTGTGGAACTTTCTAAACCTGGGTGCCTTGAACTTGGGGCAGGGAGCTGCAGAGAAGCTCCATTATCATGCTAACTTTATCATATGGAAGTGAGGACAAGCATAGGTTTTGACAAAGACAGTGGGCCTCATTCCGAGATTGGAGGTAGCCATGGCGCTATTTGCGCCATGGCTGACTCCAATACTGGGTCCGGCACTGGTCTTGTTCAATGGGGACTTACCGGTGCATTCTGACCCTGGAGGGAGCGGTAAGTCCCCATTGAACAAACCATTCCCCATTCCCATAGGGCTCAATGGGAATGGGGAGGGCGCTAATAACGGGCTCGCGAGAATCAAGCCCGTTATTAGCGCCCTGGTCCCTTAGCGGGACCCGTAAAGGACGTGTGGTCAGACCACACGTCCTTTACGGTTCCCGCTAAGGGACCTCGGAATTGGGCGGTATGGGATTACCGGCACCGGTCTCTTTACCGGTGCCAGTAATCCCTTACTGCCCAACTCATAATGACCCCCAGTATTTAATTTGAACTTGCCTTAGTTTACTTTCAGGTAGTGAACATTCCCTCCTTAGAAGTAGGGCAAGTTAGGCGTTAGACCATCCTGATAAACAAAATAAAGATGTTCGAACTTTATCACTTGTGTCATCACTTGATACCATGCCTGTCTCTCACTTTATTTAACACACTTTTTTTAACAGGACTTCAGTGAAGGACGTGCATAGTGCTTATAATTCGAGTGGCTGAAAGCAGGACTTGTTAAGACATTTTTATTACACCAGTAGCACATTTACAGCTCCAATTAAGTCATTAACTCTGAGAAGACTGCTTTGAAAAACAGTGCAAGCATTTCAAGCACAACGTTTGATGGTAAGGCTTGATATAGTGAGCTCAAAGAGATCTCAGGGGGATGTGTTTTGAGAGGGAAGATACAGGAAGTGGGTGGGAATGTCCATAGTGATTAGCACGGATATAGCAGTCAATGGGAGTTAAATACCCAAACAACACCTACAAACTTTGTGTCCCTCCTCCTATGACAATTTTCCCTAGCTGTATGCTAAGGCAATAGTTTCGGCTCATGGGGGAGGGGTTGCTTTAGCACCAACTAAAAGCCAAAACTAAGAAGAAATTATTGGGATGTCTGTAAAAATGGATGTTGAAAAACTGTTCCATTTATTTTGTTACTGGAAACAGCACTGACGCTATGAAAACAAGTGGGGGTACTTCATCTAAGGCAACATCTTTCAACAACTACATCCAATAGAAGAGAGATCAGTGAATGTTTTCATTCAAGCCACTGATGTGGCTTTTAAGTCTATGGGCATCATCACAAGTCCGGCGGTAACCATGCCGAAAAACCGGTAGGTGTGCTGCCAGACTTGTGAATTTTACTGGTGCCTGAGTTGCCGGAAACACCGGGTGATTACAACCCCAGTGTTCCGGGAAGTCAGGCGCCGGTAATTTTAAGTGCCCATTCCCATTTGGGAATGGGGACCATGGAAGCAATGGCACCGTTAACAACGGTTCCGGTGCTTCCGTGTAACTCTGAGGGCGGGTGCCGGTCTACCTGCCAGGTCTGACCCTGGTGTGCGGGACGGTACCCGCCCGCAGATCGTAGTGTGCCGGTCCGGTAACAACAGTGCCGGTAGGCTTACTGGCACTGTTGTTACCAGACCGGCACACTTGTAATGAGGCCCTATGAATCCATTTGTGTTCCAGTTCTAAAAGTATATTAACTGTGATATTAACTGTAGAATACCTGTGAACATCTGGTTTCGCTATGTGGGGGCAAGGCTGCAGGGCTCACTGCTGATGCCTAGGTGAACATGAGCATAGACAGGGGGTACAGCAGAGAATGTGGATCTCAAGCCAAGAAGTTGGGAGTGATACAGACCGTACTGCCCAGGGTGCTGGGGAAAGAACTATAGGAAGGTTATGAATCAAGAAAGCAGGACTTTTGCCACAAGCGGGCTGTAACTGCAGCACCCTGGGATCAGGCTCTTACTCTATTACATTCCTTGTACTGAAGCAGAACAGGACATTCAAATTGGTTCAGGACATGAAAAGATTAAATGTGCATATTTCAACAACTGACTTCAAGATGGTGAGTCAACAACATCCGGGTGGCAGATTTCCTGATATTGCTGAATCTCGGGCACATATGTCCAGCGCCTCAATGCCTCCAGGTTGTTTGTGCGCTTTATGAAATAAATAAATAAATAAAATGAATACGTCTGTGTGTCAATCCTACAGGCATTTCAGAAATATCCGAGGTTGACGATTGATGAAATATATTTTCAGAGCTCTGCCATCCGGTCTGAAAATGCCCCCCTGAGTGCTCACCAAATTATTAAGGCCTGTGATGGCATATCTTTACCAAAAGGGGATCCATACGTTTCCATATCTGACTGATCAGGGTATCCTTGCAGGCTCAGCTGATGGAGCATGTTCAGATTACTTTCAAAGCACTGCTGTCACTGGGGTGGCTCCAGAACCAAGACAAATCATCCCTGAAGCACTCTCAGGATCTCCAATTCATAGGAGCCAGGTTCTGGACTATCATGGGGCTGTACTCCTTCCAGGAAACCGAGCAAAAAGGCTCCAATTTCTGTTGAGAAAGCTACTATTTGCAAATGCGGCTTCAGCCAGGGAGGTGCTTCAGGCCCAGGGGCCCATGGCAGCCAGTGTGTTTCTTTCGCTGTGGGCAAGATTACACATGGCCCCCTAATATATCACCTCCACAGGCACTGGAGATTGGACTCACAGGCATTCAAGGCTTGGGTTCCCATCACCCCAGATTTGGCAGTCCAGTGTGATGAATCTGATGATGTCTTCACTCCTTTCCCGGCAGTACCCTCTCCCCATGTTGCTAGGGGACAGCACAGCTACCTGATGCTGACCCTGGGGGTGGTTACATGAGAGAAGGCTACGTGGGGGTGGCAACCTTCAGGGGGGTGACCTGGCATCATCAGATGAGACATGATATCCCTCTTTTCCTTTTAGGGAGACCCCCTCCATACTGCAGGCTTTGATGGCATATTGTGCTGATTCCCTTCATCCTTCCATAACACCTACTGGTAACACCATCCAATACTCTATTCACAAGACTCCAAGAACTGCCTATAAGTCCCACACATCTAAAAATACTAGGACGAGGAGGCTGAATGGAGTAATGCAGATCACCAGGGATGAGAAGCACCAGAGACACTCTAGTGTCTCTGAGCGTGTGATAGGTGCCAGGACATTTAAAAGTTTTACCCAGCATGGAGTGAAAGACTGCTGCCTGGGGAAGTTGAGACCTCTCAGTGTTGACCGAGGGACTGTGCGGATGTCAAGATGACCATGGAGCCAGCAGGCTTGGGAGGAAGGCAAGAGACAGAGGACTGCAGAGGCTGGTTTACCGTGCAGCGAACATGAGAGGGAATGAAGAAGAACTTCCCAGCAGCCATGGGAACCTGGATGCAGCCTAACTGCCATCCGTACATGGCGCGGGAGCCCATAGGAAAACGGGAGTCACAAAGGCTATCGAAGCTGTACGCTGAAGCCTGGGTGCTTGCGAGGTGGTAGCAGGGTGGCAGAGTGCGGTCTCCTAACTACCGCAAAGGAACTGAAGGACGCCACAAGACACTGGTGAGTCCTAGAGAGAGAGAATGGGACACTGGGGTGCTTCAAGAACGTTGTCAGAGAAAGACAAACATGTATGAAGTAAATGAGAAGGAATATGAAACTCAATATTACCTAAAAAGGGTTTACCGAATAAACATGAGAGAAAAGCAAGTTTGCAATTGCATAAAGTCAATCAGATGAAAGCAACAGAATAGCACATTTTCAATTGTGTAAAGCAAACCAGATGAAAAGCCCTGTCAGGGGAGTAAACCAGGCAAAAGCAAGTTTGCAGTTGTATAAAACAAATCTGATAAAAAGCCTTGGTAGGAGAGTCAATCAGGGAAAGGCAAGTTCTCAACTGTATGAAGTAAAAAGTATGAAAAGCCCTGGGAAGAAAGTACACCGGGCCAAAGTAAGTTTGCAAGTGTGCAAAACAAATAACATAAAGACGTTCTGGCAGGAGAATACATCAGGCAAAATCAAGACTGAAAGCAAAGTTAAACATAGTGGAAAAGAACCTGGCAGGGAGTACATAAGGTATCCTGCAAAGTTGAGTCTTACATGCAAGTTGCTTTTTGTATACAAGTATTTTGTCGATCTAAGAGCCCTAAGGAAGACTCATGCCCTTGGGGATTTGAAGTGTCTTGAAGAGAAAACCTGGGGAAAGGAGTTGTCTCCTGGAACTGAGACCTTTATCGATTGGGAACCTTTGAGCTGGAGTTACACATTTCCTTTGAACTTGAACGTTTGAGCACTTACCAAGCCAAAGACATTACCCTTCATATGTTAGAGTTGTTTTATAGAATGTGATGGTAAGGATAGGATTTCGGATAGACAGGACATTTTGTTTTGGACACTTTGACACTGTTGAGGTAGCGAAATGCCTCCTAGAGTAGGGATATTGAGGTCTTTTCCAACCCTCCTTTTTTGTTAGAGCCCTCTCTGACCATAACTATGACAGACACTAGTGGACTGGGTTGGAGAGTAAGGCTGCAGTGAAGCAACACCAGGTACACCAGAGAAAGGGGTACCTTTTTAAAAGCAACCAGGTTCGCCAATTGGAAGGATCTGGTGGACATTTTCATGGCCCTTTGATTTTTTTTCCCCACAAGAATCAAAACAGAGAATTGGTCCAGGCCCCAGGCGACTACCGCAACTGGCATAAAATATGGAAATATGGGAGACAAACAATCTGCTTTCCCTCACAGACATACATATCAAAGGGACAAACAATGTGAGAGCAGGTCACCTGAACAGAATCTTTTACTTGGCTTTATTGGAATTGCATCTAGTGATATTTCATCCAATTTGATCCAAGTTAGGTACCCCGATGACAGATTATTTTGCCTTACTCTAGGATGCCAAATTCTGTTCCAGGGTTCTGACTAAGAGGTTTCAGGGAAGATACTGTGGCAAGAGTGGCTCCTCTGCATTCCCTACTCTATCCATGGTCACCAGAGTGATAATCAAGATCAGAGATCATTCCTTTTGCTCCAGTGTGGCAGATTCTGTCTGCCAATAGTGTTGAACGTTGTTCCGATGTTTAAGCTTCCATTATCGCCATTTCAGCTCAAGGATGTTCATAGGGAACAGGGTTTCCATGTACCGAGGTGATGAGCATGCTCACTGAAAGGCAAAGCCAACAAAGGAGCGTCACCTCGACTAGCCTTAGCTGTTCAGAATTCCAAGAGGTCTACCTCTTTGAAAGTATATGACTGGCACTGGTGTGAGAAGAATTCACAGCAATCAGTTCAATTTTTCAATCCTGTGATTCTTCAATTTCTGCAGGACAGATCTGAAACGGGGTTGGCATTATCCACTGTTAGGGTTTAATGAGCAGCAATACAAGTATTCAGAGATCCAATGGGCCTCATTCCGAGTATGGCGGTAAGGGATAGCGGCCACCGGTAACGAGACCGGTGGCGGTAATCCCTTACCGCCTTACTCCGAGTTCCCTCTGCGCCCTCGCCCTTAACGCCTGCTTTGAGCAGGTGTTAAAGTCGAGGGCGCAAAGGGGCCTCCAAGCCAATAACGGTGACCGTAATGAACGGTCACCGTTATTTGCATCTTCCCCATTCCCATTGAGCCCTATGGGGGCTCATTTGGGAATGGGGAAGAGCCTTGGTGAATGGGGAATTACCGCCCCGCCAACCTTGGAATGGGGCGGTAATTCCGCCATCCACCAAGGCGCTGCCGGTCCGGGTACGGCGTCAACCAAGGCGTTAATAGCGCCATTGGTTAGCGCCGTACTCGGAATGAGGCCCAATGTCTTTTTTTTATTTTTTTTATTTGATTTGGCTGAATTTAATCAATCTTTCAAAATACAATCAAAACATATCATAAAACAAAGTTGATAAAATATTTCTTAAAAATTACATTAGTTCATCATTACATTTGTAACGAAAATGAAAAACACAAAACAAACAGCTCCCATAAGAAGAGAAAAAGGACAAACTCAAATACATATATTATACATCCGAAATGAAATGATCAATTAGATTAAATTATTACCAAACAATTAACCTTGGGTTCCGTGATATCTGCCATTGCCAGTTTATGTTTTTAGTGCCACATTCTCTTATAAATTTAAGGCTGTTTAAAAAATTAATAGCAGCAAGTTGTGTTGCCATGTTGTGCACCCCAATAGAGCCGCCCAGCATTCAGATTGGGATATATTCCCCAAATATTCACAATGTCTTGTGAATGCAAGTTCTCTTTTAGATCTTAACATTGGACACTCTGTGATCAGGTGAACGAGAGTCTCGGGAATTGTGTCAACTTTACAGAAAGAACATGAATTTTGATCTACACGCACAAGCCGGCGCCTTGCTTTTATGTCACTTGTCACCCACAGGTTAAAGCGAAGTCGTAATATGCCATTGCGATATTTAGGTGAAGGGCATCGTATCAAGTATGGTGGCAGAATGCCCACCTTTTTCGGTGGAAAGCGGTCCATGTCACCATCACAAAAGGTTAGACAAAGGTCACAAGTGTTTATCCAATCGGTTTGCTGAATCTTCAGTTTTGGTTTATCGGGATTGGACAACAGCAGGTCGATAGTAATATCAGCTTTATCTAGAGTATAATAAACTTTGTCCAACCAGGTATTTACAAATGCATATTTAGCTGTAAAGACATAGTGTGAAAGAATTTTCAACAATACATTTTCCTTTGTGGACAGCAGGCATTTCCTAAATAAAGAACACAGACGCCAGCTGTAATGCGCTTGGAGTGAAAGCAACCCCAGCTCATATCTCAACCATGGTATTGGTGTGCATTGGGGCAGGTGGAGCACTGAACGCCAGAATTTGGCTTCCCATTGAATTAATTTAAAGGGGGACTGAGTTGGCATGGATTCTAAGCCATATAGCAATATTGGAACGATTTTCTTGGTCCAGAAATGCCATGCCGGCAAGATTGAAAATTTACCATATTTATACATGATAATGCAGGCTTGAAATATAGCTGAGGTTAACTTGGTCTCCACCCTCTCCAACTGTCCCTGTGATTTCAACTTCCCTTCAAAGATCCTACCCAAATAGCAATAATTTGGTACTACCCCAATCGGTGTAGAGCCAATGGTCTAGACAAACGACAAAGGCCCTACGCATCTAGGGGAGTATTGTACAATCCGGGAATGTTGGATTAATCGATAGTTCATTCAGATGAACACATTCTTGCAACGCATCAAGTAAGCGCTGTAATCCAACTTGAGTCCTAGAGATTAAGACCAAGTCGTCGGCATACATGAGTGATTGTATTTGATGGTTATTCAGTTTGGGGGAATCTGAGATGACCTTTGACAGAGGCTCTTTAACATCATGTATATAATAGTTGAAGACTGCAGAGGCCAGCGAGCACCCTTGCTTTAGTCTCCGAAATGTGGGAATTTTTTTTGACAGAAGTCCCTCTAGTTTTTTTGACAAATTTTGCATAATGTAATGAATGAATAATGTCTTGCAGAGCAGTCGGACAATTGTCTCTTTTTAACTTATTCACTAGTAAAAGGCGGATGACTGAATCGAAAGCTGCGTTTAGATCAATAAACGCGAAGAAGACCTGTTGCTTAGTCTCCTGACATTGGGCTTTAATGGCATTGAGGGTCAATAGGTTGATGTTCGTTCCCATGCCCGCCATAAACCCTGTCTGGTTGACGTCGCGAAGGTAGCAGGTCCCTGGCCAGCTGTTAAATTCACGAAATACCAGCCTGGTAAAGATCTTACCTGGGGCATCTAATAGCGCTATTGGGCGGTAATTCGCTGGGACAGTTCGATCGCCTTTTTTGAATATAGGAATGATTATGGAGGACTTCCAAGACAACGGGATGATGCGTGTATGTAGTATGTCTTTAAATATAGTTGACAATATATGGGCCCATATCTGTGGAAATGCTTTAAACATTTGATTAGATAGCCCATCTGGACCTTCTGCCCTCGAGGAACTAATCTTTTGTATGATGTTATAAATTGTTTCGTAGGAAGCTTCCACCTGCCAGGTTGTTGTAGATACTGGTTCATAGGTGCATTATGCAAACTTTAGGTCAGCATATAGAGTTGAAAAATGTTTAACCCACGCTTGCTCCGACACGCCATTAAGTTGTGCATCTGCCTGCTGATGGCAAGTGTGATTATTTAACAGATACCACATTCCCGAGGAATTTTTATTACGCATTGTGTGAGCCATGGCTTCGCTGTCTTGCTGAAATAGAATTGACTTTCAGCCACGCACCCAGTTTTTGTATTTGCATTTAGCAGATTTTAATTCCACCCACTTGAATGCTGACGTTGACATTAGAATTTGCTTTTTAGTCATCCTAAATTCAGCTCTTTTTTTAAAGATAGTAGGATCAAAGGCATGTGGATGTCTGATGATGTTACACTGGGGAATTGTGACTGTTTGAGCAAAGGAATGTAACAAATCTGTATACTCATTTCTGTCGAGTGTCTTCGAATTATCAGTAACCAGATGCTCAAACTGGTTCAGTGTACTTAGGTTCCATCTGAGTCGTGTACGTGAACTATTGACTCCCAGATTACCATTATAAAAGGCATCACTGCGTTTTGGCATCAAAACCAAATTAAGCTGAAGGATGAACAAGCTGTGATCACTCTTTGGGTGTTCTTTGATGGTTAATAATTCAATCCTTTGAAATAGTTTAAAATCGACAAAGATGTAGTTGATTATACTGGTAGATGAACCGTGATGCCATGCATAATGGGCTGGGACGTCACCCTGGACTGAGCCATTCACTATGTAATAATTTCGCTCATACATGAGTGCCATCCACTTAGACACTGCTTGGTTTTGTGGCCTATGCTTCCACAATCTAGATTTAGATCTTCCAGTAAGATGGTATGTATAATCGAGTTGTCTAATGCAATTAGCTGGAACATGTCACGAAGGCCAGCAAAAAAGATTTCATCAGGCATGCTAACAACATATCTGTATATGTTAATCACGGCAAAGACTTTCTCACCATTGATAATCTTAACTAGCTGTATATGTAATCCCACGGAAGCCCATGGCACAATGGAAAGACCTGCTTTAATGTTTACAGCAACAAGAAGTCCCGATGATGGTCTGCCTCCCGTACGGATGGGTGGAATTAAAGGCAATTCATAATTGTCCCCGAGTGGAGGTTTAGTCAGCCATGTCTCTTGCAATGCTATGATGTGGTGGAATTCACACATCTCTCTAAATGAGGTAGATAGATGGCTATGACCCCTAGAATTCCAGCTGACAACACTTAATTTTGTTGCGGTGGTGCATTTTAATGGTTATTGACACCCAATTCTCTCTGGTTTCACGACGAGTTCCTTGATAGATCTTAGGCATTGTGGTGGATGATTTAGATTTCGGTAAGGCATTCTCCGAGTCCTCCTCTATCAGGAATCCCATGTCAAATAGGACCATTTTGCTGCGCCATATTGAGTGCCAAACCACACTTGAAGGAATCCAAAGTCTGACTAAAGAGAGCGTTGAACCAGTTAAAAATTCAATCTGTTCTATGTCTAATGTAGAGATGTTACACAGATCATCAATTTCACCAAATATGTTCAGCACACTTTGCCGATTTAGGTCATACACAGGGTGGTCTCCCTCTCTGCATTTTAGAATCAGTGTATGAAACTTTGCGCGTTGCGGATGTAAATGTCATGAGGGCAACCAGATTTCAGATTTACGGGAAGTCCATTTCAGAGTGGTCGGAGTACCAGGGAGTTCAGACGACCATGTATTCCTTTGCATCTGGGCATCCCTGGAATTGACCGAATGGGTAAATTGAGGAAAGCCAGACAAGTTATTAACACCTCGTGACACATCAGCCGGACTTGGAGTCTGGCCAACTATTTGAGAAAATGTCTTTGCAAGATTAGTGGCTAAATATTCATCCACTCTTTTTTTTAAGTTCATCAGTTATAGTCTGAGGCACGGAGCTGTCCGATAAATGAGGCTGTTGCGATAGAGGAGCAAAGGATACCGATTTTGGCTGAGTCGAAGGAACCATTGTCAGTTGTGATGGTACTGGAGTGACCAGGGACCCAGGTTTGGCTGACATTTGTCGATCAATGTTCAAAATTGACTTGCCACACACAGCGGAAATGGGAAATGTATTTGGTTCGTGAAAAGGAGTTTTCTGCGCCTCACGCAATGAGTGGATCAATTGCGATAGTGGAGAAAGTGTTGCAGTTGACTTTGGGTTTACACTGGTATTAGAGGTTGGTAGTGATGACTGGTTGCTTACTCCCATTGTCTTGGGTTGCTCTGATTCGCCTGGGGCAGTGGCAGTAGGTTGATGTGCTACAGGCAAAGTTGCAGACTTGCCAAGTGCTTTAAAAAAGGTGTTGAGAGTACTTTTTTGGTTTTTCGTTCCAATCATATTTTTTGTTTTTTTGATCGGAATGGCAGATTTTTTTTTTGTTATTGTTGAGTTTGGGATTTCTGGATTTCTGTAGATGACTTTGCCCGTTGGGCAAAACGGGTTGCAAATTTGGCGTCTCCACAAGTCGAGGTGGAGCTTCGTCACACAATATTGGAATCGGAATTGGTAACAGAGAAGTTGTTTTCTCCACATGAGATGCCACAGGGCCTATTATCCCGAGATTGGCGGAAGAGAGCAGGGAGCCAAAACAATGGGAGTCGCCACCAGTGGAATTTGAGTCGGTATTTGTGCATTAGACAGGTTATTATTACAGCCGTCCGAGTGTCTGGAGAACAAGATAACAGACTCATTGGGGGAATCATTGCTTTGAAGGGCTTTAGATAACTGTTGTGAAGACAGCCATTTCATCAGTTCTTCAAATTGGAGAGCTTGACGAGTGACTTTAGAATCTAGAATCAAAAATGTAGAATTTTTGATTTAGAATTTAGAATCAAAAAGTTTACACAGACTATACACAGTGGTGTTAATAGCTGTGAGAGCTGGTGGAATCATTAATATGGTTTGCGCCGAATTATCAGTTGGATAAGGGTTGTTAGGACGTGGAGTTGGCAGTGCAGAGGACTTGAGCATAGGCAAGACATTCACATGGGGAGAGTCACAAGTTGCAGAGGTAACACAAGATATGCGTTCAACCCCTCTAGGGGAGAGATCATACTCACGTGTACTGGCATGGATTGAGAGCGCAACTGAATCTGATAATAGTTGGGGAAATGCAATTGGGGAAATAGACAACTTCGAGGTATACACAATGGGACCATTTTTAGTGGATTCCATCATGGTCATGTCTGAAATCAGTTTAGTGTTAACTCGCCTCGAGGGCGTGCATTGGGATACATTAACTTTCCCGACTGTCAAAGGGGAAGGCGTGTGTACCTCGGATGATGTAATAGTAACAGGAGACAGAGACGACGTGCCAGATCTGCTACATTGAAGATTGAATGGAAATCTTGTTTGCTTATTAGCAGACCGTGGGGTGACAGAAGTCAATCCCAATGCGGCGGAGGCGGGCCAAAATAGCAATGTCAATCAGGCTATGAAAAAGAAACAAAGTGGAGTCAGCAAATGTTCGAGCAAATGTTCGAGCGTAGCTCGTGCAGGACAAGGCACAGTGTGCACAATCAGTCACCTGATAAGATTACTTCCACAACTCTTCTCCATCACGGGAAAACACGAAGCTTCAGCAAAAGCAAACAGCAGACTTGAACAGCAACAAACACCGCGGCCAAGCGGTACTTAACTCGGTACTTGCCAGAGATGCACGCGGGTAGGTATTTTTCACTCTCAAGGCCCAAAGGGCATTGATCAAGGGTTTATTTGCTGGCTAAACAATTTGCCTACACTGGGGTGCTTTGGCAGGATCTCCCAACTGTACTAAAATCATTACAAGGACCTCTGTTTCAGTTTATTGAAACAATTGATATTAAGGTCCTTACTATGAAGTCGATCTTTCTGGTTGCAAAGAACTAAACTCGTGCAGGTCTCTGTTTCTTCAGATATTGGCCCTCATTACGATACCGGCGCTAAACAATGGCGCTATGGAGCCTTTTACGGCGCTGTTAACCACTTAGCGCCTGGGTCGTAATGAGGCCCATTGTATTGTACCGTATTCTATTTGTTATTTATATAGCACCCTTTCCCCATTTGCATGGCCTCAATGCGCTTTGTGGTTGGAACGCCCTCAGTGACTACAGTCCATGTGTAGGAGGATCTAAGAGTTTATATTCAAATATGCTTGTGTTCTTTTTTGCCAGGTTATGAATTAGGTGGGCAGGCTAGGCTCCAATAAGCAGCCCAGAGGTTAGGCACGTGGGAGGTCGCTGTTGGTAGTTTAGGATAGAGTGCTAGTGCTGAAGATTCGATGTGTGCCCAGCTAGACCAAATTCGTTCTGTTGGTTGTCACTGTATACTAATGGCAGAGGCAGAGGTGTTGGGGTATGTCAGAGGTTTCAGTGTGGACGGCTATGTGTGCTGCTAGACCGGAATAGCATAGCCATAGCTGCATTCTAGGGTGAATGGATGGGTGGCCGTGCCTGTGGCCTGTGTCCACAGATGTGGTGTAAGGTATGCATACCATATGCTTGGATGGTGTCCGACTGCAGTGTTCTTTTTTTCTTGGTCCAATGCGATTGGCTGGTATCACCATTAGTGGTCTCCCTGGATAGAAAGTCTGAGCAGTGGGACAGGGGCCTGGAAGGAAGAGGAGGCGGGGGTGAGAGGAGGATGATAGTTGCTTACGGGGTCTGTCTGTGAACGCTGCCGGTATCCGTGGGGTAGTGGTGGATAGGAATGTTGTGTTTGGGTCTGCATTTCTGTGCACCTATCGAGAGTGTAAAGTGGGGGAGAGTTTCAAGAGGGAGGGAAAAGCCAGGATTTGAGTGCCTTCCTGAATTCCAGGTGAATATTAGGAATGTGCAGGGGTAGGGATTTCCAGATGATCGGCGCTTGGACAGAGAAAGAGGATCCGTCCAGTCTGGAGGAGTTTTAATGTGGGACAACTAGTAGAGATGCGGTGCCAGACTTGAGAGTCCTTGAGGGGTGGTAGCACGTGATTCTGTCTTGAGGGAATTCTGGGCCAGTGTTGTGGATGGTCCAGTGGGTGATGCACATGGTTTTAAAGGTAGCAGGTCGACCAACAGGGAGCCAATGGATGACACGTAGTGTAGGGCTGATGTGTTCTCTGGTGGGTAGGCTAATGACCAGGCGGGCTGCAGTGTTTTGAATTCTTTTCAGTTTTCTTAGCTAAAACGCTGGTGCACCTAGTTAAAGCCATTATGCATAGTCTAAGCGGGAGAGAATGATGGAGATGATTGCAGAGAAACTGTGAGTATAGGTGAGGTAAGGGAAGAGACGCCCAAAGATGAAACAGGTTCCGGATATGGAGTTGATGTGTTTGGGGGGAGATAAATCCGTATCCAGTGTGCATCTGAGGCTTTTCACCGAGGTGGAGGTTGCTGGTTGGGGCATAGGGATTGCGAGGCAGGGATACAGTAAGAGGTTTGGAATCTTCATTGTGACCCGTTGCTTTTTCCCAAATTTGTCTAAAACTTTCACAAGACCCAAGACATTGTTCTCCCAGCATTTGTTCCCAACCCAGCCTCCCTGCAGGAGAAGGGATGGTATGCCTTAGATGTAAAAAGGTCAGTGTTTGGTTATTGAGACAGAACAGCATCTATCAGGTATTCAGAAAGACTCTTTGTGATGACCTTTGATGGGTCAGTGCCAGTGAGAAAGTTTACCTTTGCCACCATTAGCAGGTGGATTAGACACATAATTTCTGTAGCCTACTCCTTATTGAATGTTCCAGTGCCTGGAACAATACAAAGACGATTCAGGAAGGGAATGTCGACATTTCTGGGAGGAGACTCAGGGAGTATCCATCCAGAATATTTGCAGGGCAGCAACCTGGCCACATCAGAACACCTTCACCAGACATTACAGCTAGAACTTGCACAACCAGAGGTCATCTTTTGATACATGTGAGTTTTGGGATTCCCAAGGAAGAAGGAACACTCATATCTGAAAAATAATGGTGATGCTCTACGTTATCTTTCAAGGCCCTATTCATCTGCTCTTGGGTATTCCTCAAATATAAGTACTGGGATGTTGAAGAGGGATGTGGGGGTAATGTCAAGATTACTTACCGATAATATTCATTACTCCCAGTTCCATTTGTCCTTGTCGCAATACTTAAGACCCCCCTCTCTCTCACCCTCAAATGAGAACAATGTATCCATGATGGTATAAAGTGATTAACTGGGGAATTGGGGGACACATGGAGGTATTAAACACCCAATGGAAAGGGGCAGGACATGTAAAGAAAAGTGCTTCCTGTTATGGAGGTTGGTACTTAAAGAATAAGTACTTTGACGAGGACCAGTGGTACTAGGAGTAATGAAGAATACGTTTAAGTAATCATGACATTTGCATGGCTTCTTAGCACCGTTGATGGTCTCTGGGGACGAGACCCAGTTCTTTTGAGTAGAGTTTACCTCAGGGAGATTAGCGAATATCCCATTCGTATAGTAGCCACAAGGTGGTCAGGTTTTGGGCCTTGTGTGACAGCTGGCTGTCAGAGTTGGTGTAATTGAGCATTACCTATTAATGGTTTCAAAGGCTCAGGGAGATCAGGTTTGAGTATTCTGTAACTCCTGTGTGTTGGTGTAAAACTGGCTGATTTGTAGCATTTGCAATGGGGCACTTGTGTGGCAGGACTACAGTCTTAGTTTGACGAGGTGTTGCTTCCTCGGTAGTCAAGTAAAGTATGGCGTTGCTTAGGCAGGTGTGTGAGGGTAATGTAATGTAATGAATATTTGTGAATAACTCTTCCATGATTAAGGATAAACAACTGATGAGATGGAAATCCAGATGCAAAGATTTCTTAGAGACACACATCATCAAGATAGGAACACTAAAAGGAAATCCAAACAAAGTAAAAAAGAGACTGCAGGAAAAAGACTGGGAAGAGACGCTAGAGTTGAAAAGCAAGAACAAAATCTGCAGTAACATCATATGGGAAAGGAAAACAATGAATGAACCACCAGAATACTTGAGAAGGTTTCCATCATCTCACTACAGGGACCTGTTGATACAGTGCAGATTGAATATTCTAGCCTCAAGAGAGGTTAAACTAATTAGGAAACAGAGCAAACCTCAAGATGCCTATTGCCGCTTTTGCAAAGATAAGGGCAGCATTGAGACGATCAGACATTTAATGCTGGAATGTAAAGCTTTAAACGAACAAAGACTGAAGGCCCTAGGGGCTTATACGCAGTGTTATGATGCAGCAGATGAAGAGGAGGATTGGGAGAGATTATTAACCGTTGATAAAATTGGAAGAACGATTGATGCATTGAAGTTTGTGGAGACGGTATTGAAGGAGGAAAATCTTGGAGTAAGGAAATGGAAAAAGACAGTCAAATAAATAAATAAGGAAAGCACTTGTAAGTGATAGATACGTATATGTTAAAGGTTGAAAAATCATGTTAATCAATAAAACATTTATTTAAAAAAATGAAAAAAAAATGTAGTCAATATTTGTCTTAAATTGCATCCTTCTGCCATGTTTGTTGGCCTCACTGCATGTGGTTCTGTAAGAAAAGTGTGAGAAGCAGATGTAGTGTTTATGGGTGGAGGTCGTAAATACCCAAGACTTGAGTGTTGTTTTGCTTCTATGGGTGTTTATCTGTAACAGTTGGGAGTAGGTTATTTGAAAGGGGGAGCCCAAGATTGTGTAGATTATTGTGCTTAGTGTCTGGTTAGCCCTTGATGAGTTGGTGTGCTAGGGCAAAAGCGGAGAGCTTAGTTATGTTACTATGCTTTTGTATTGTACTGAATCACCACATTAGTACTTTTATAGTGCTGAACTCTTGTCGGAAGACATATTCTACTCCCATCATGGGTCACCAGAGCAGTCTGCTGGGAAAAGTAGCATAAGCAGGGGTGATCAGAGGGAGGGAAAGCAGAAAAGGAGTTTGCAAACACAGGGTGAGAGTGGGGCATGCATAAATCACAGATTAATTAGTGTTGATGTGCTAATGGCAAGGCCTGTGGATGCCTTCTGTTGGGGACGTCCGTGTGTTGTGTAAGCAGGGAGTTATTTTGGGGGAAATACTGGTGAGTTGAGTGTCAGTGGGAGCAGAGGGGATGTGAGGTAGGAAGGGCAGGCAGTGGAGATAAGAGGGCATTGGTTGGTCTTTGAATGTAAATACCTCCGGAAGGCAGTTGACAGGCGAATGTTGCAATGCAGGCGAATGGTGGTTGTGGCAATGGTGGGGGAGTGTGAAGTGGAGGGTAGAAGATAATGGTGGAGTTGTATGCAATCATAGTGCTGCAATGATGATGCTGAAGTTATGCAAGAGAGGGGAGAGGCAAAAGGTCAAGGGTGAGATATAAAAGTGTAGTAGAAGAGAGCCCAAAAGAGATGGCCGCCTTCCCGTGCAGCTCCTGACTCGGCGAGGCCGTGCCGCAATTCGACCGCCAGTGTGTACTCAAGGGCCAGCCCGGCATACCATGGGCAAATGTTGATCCCCAGCCAGGGTGGTGTGAATGTGGGCCGAATTGAGTTGGTGGGGGCAGAGGAATTGGATCAGAGGAGGAGGCCAGTGGCGCCGCGTGGGTGCCCAGACTGTGCATGCTGAAAACAAATTGGACCCCAAGTGGGGCCGAGACTTTCAGCAGTGGTGGGGCAGTGAGTCTGACATTGGGACTCCAATGCGAAGTTAGAGACGGGGCACGCGGGCACACCCATTGCGGCGTTGCGGTCCCGTGGTTGTGGGTGGCCCAGCCTTGCAACACAGTGGGCGGCCCGGAGCTGTGAGAATGGAGAGGCTTGCTCGGAAGCAGGCAGGAGAGCAGAGAGGACTGCCAGCAGGAAAGTGGCTCTTATTGGAATGCAGGACCTGTCGGATTACAAATGCTGAGACCCCAGCATGCGCGGGTACACGGTTAGATAGTTGTTGGCAATGGTTTTCAAGAGTGAACAGACGCTATTTACTATGCAGATGCTGCCTCAAAATGTCATTACAGTGCAGCTCTGGATCCTGCCAAGTAGAAGAAGGGAAAATATGGTGACTTCGGAGGAGATGGCTACCCTGTAGACCTTTACGGGGCGTGGGGCACTCGCAAAGTATGTGTAGGGCTAACCTTGGCTCTTGGAGGAGCAAAGAGGTGGAGATTGTGCATGGCATGCATGGTCATAAGGTATGGTTTTCGTGAGTTAGCATCAGTCACACTAGATGAGGCCATTTCCCTGGTGATACTGCCTACAGGCCGGAGCTGGGCAACGAGGACTGGTTATTATCAGGACAGTGGCTTCGCCTTTGAAGGCTGTAGTATAGCCTCTCCCTCGTTTCGCGGTATTCTAGCTGCCACTCGAGAGGGGATGGTGAAATAGCATCGGGGAAGTCTGCTAAGAAAGCGAAGGCTGAGGAGGGAGAATTTCTCTCACTGTGTAGTAGGCAACACAGCCAGGAGAAGGTGGTGGCTCAGGATCCGGTGATGGCCACGTTGGATAGAATTGAGAAGTCAATGTCACAGGTTGGAAAAAGAAATGATAAAACGAGTGCGAAAGTCGCCCTGTTGGAAACGAGAAGTGCCACATTTCAGTAGCCCACTTATGAAATGGATCAGCAATGTTCCCAAATGTTACCCTTGGTTCAGCAGACGGGGTGAGATGGGGAGGCTGTGATCAAAGGGAACTTGGCAATGGAGTGCAGACTGGAATACTTAAAGAACGTGGTGAGATCTAAACAACTGCAGATTATTGTTCTCCCAACTGGAGCGGAAGGGGTCAAACCCATTAGTTCTATTCAAGGCTGGCTCTCAGTGGTACTGGATTTGGAGGTGGAGGAGGACCCCCATATATGTTGACGAATGCTATTGTATCAAGTCCCCCAGATCCAATCTAGCATCAAAGACATGTGCAGGCACAACACTCATTGTCAAGTTTATGGATGCTCAAGACCAGGGTCGGACTGGGCCATGAAATTGTCACGGGCACCAATTAAAAAGTGTTGCACAGTTGCAAATGGCTATTCATTCATTTTATGACAGACTGTTTGAATAATACCCAAGGGGGAGTTTTTTGATAAAATTGGATGCAAATTGTGCATTTTAAAGAATATTTGTCAGCAACACTGGTCAAAGCTACTAGCTGCATAGTGAAGTAACTCATCAAACTGGCCCACATTGGCCGAAATAGTGGCCCACTTTGACCAAAAATAGTTGCCCACTTTGGCCAAATATAGTGGCCCATGCCACCAATTCTTGTTTTTGGTTCGGCCATGGGCCTATTGCCCTATATCCCAGTCGGGCTTTCTCGGGCCAGGGAGAGAGTGCTGAGAGCGGCAGTAGCCAATAAGTCTTTGAAATTCCAGGAGCAAAAGGTCCTTGTGTTTCCTGATTTGGAACCAGCGACTGAAAAGAAAAGGAAGAGGCTTAATATCATTAAAAAATTCGTTCTAGCAGGCAGGGTTAAGGCAGGACTGCTTAGACCAGCTAAGCTGAGGGTTCTTGGAACGCAAACGAATATATATTTTGGGACACCGAGAGGGCTGAGAAACTGTTGACAACCATACCTGTGAAATCATCATCCAGTCAGGATAAGGGATGAGATGTCTAGGTGCCTGGGGTATTTTCCCTAAGTGCTGATATGTCCCGGATTCACAATGCATGAGATTCAATGGTTTCTATGGTAGCAGGTGCAGCTGACGAGGTTTTCCAGCTTCAATTTGGGGAATGATATTAGAGATGACATTAGCTAGTGGTTTTGTATATATAACAGGTTATACCTTTCAATGCTGTTCACCGATGTGCTGTCATGGTCTATTTCTGGTAAGGGTCCTAGTAGTGGGAGAGGGTGGCGGAAAAGCGATATGTGGGTACATAGAGTGATTAATGTGGGCATCCGTTGTACACTATGTAATATTCCCCCCCCCCCCCCCCCCACTGGAAAGAGGAATTGCATGGTGTCTCACTATACAGTGGCATTCCAACGGCACCCACAGTCTGAAAAAAAGGAAAACACAACTTTGTTTGGATTTTTGTTTAGACTAGAGACACACGCAGCTCAGTGAGGCACGGGGCCCTGTGCCTCCCTTTCAGCTCACATTAAGATTAACCTCTGCTTTCAGAAAGAAGAAAAGACTTCAAGGGAAAAGAAAGGTAATGGAAGATAGCAAGGTTAGTGTCAACTCCACCTGCCATCATGAGCGTTTGTTTTAACCGGCGCTCGTCCCAATGCGTGCTGTCACATTAAGAAAAGCAGCCGTGCATGCAAATCAGGAATTGTGACTACCTAGTGAGTGATTGGACTTTTTTAAAAAACATATTTAGTTCTGTTGAAAAATGTATAGACTAATTTTCCTTTAATATACATATGGCTACACATGTGCAATAGTGCACTTTAGCAACGAATGCTCAATTGGCCAGTAGTGTGCAGCGCTGTCACCTGCCCGATGAAGGCGCACTGCATGCACATGTTCCATTTTATTCTGAATGGCTCCTGCATGTAACATTCCATGTCCTCTGCTACCCCATTCCCACCTGCACTTCCCCTCCCCTCTTCATCCGCAGCGCTTTGAGACAGCCTGTCAGAGGTCTAAAGCGCCAGGTGTGTTAGCAATATGAGATCACGTTTCAAAACAAGTGATGATGTTCGATTTGAAGGGATGAACGTTTTTTCCCCCCCTTGGACACGTTTTTTATGTGGGGTGGCAATGGCATTTTCCAACGTAAATAAAGAAATTGGTACTAGTCGGTTGAAGGTTTGACAGAAACGCCACCGAGACATTTCAAAGTACTGGTATGATATGATATGGCATTTGTAACGTGCCTATACACAAGTGTTTCAAGGCGCGACGAGGCAAGGGAGGGAGAAAGAAGGGAGGACAGCCAACGATCCTACTAGGCCAAGTGTCGTTCAGACAGTGCAAGTGCATGGGATGGGGGAGGGGGGGCTGCGGGGGAGAGGGAAAGTGTGGGGGGGGGAGGGGGAAGGGAGAGTGCAGTACATGGGAATAGAATGATACCAATAAGTAAAGTAACGGCCAGCAAGTGGCAAGTGCAAAGGTAAGTGCAGAAATCAGGTGTCAAGTGTTGGTAGTTTACTAATGTAATGTGTTTTTCCCTTTGGTCAAGAATTACTTCTTTAAACAGACACTTCCACTTGAATCATCAGCAGGACCTCTGGGGCCTGTGTTATGTCTTTGGCAGTAACATTCTTATGGGCCTTAACCACAATTTCAATTAAGCCCTCTAAAGGTCATTATGAGCGGCCCGGTGAGCAGACTGCATTCACATGGAGGTGGGTGTCACAAGCAAAAGTGATTGCACTCCTTTCACCTTTAGCGCTTTAATCCATCTCAGTGTTGTAGTACCAGCAGTGGAATGCGCTGCACAGAATACAAGTTGCAAGCTGGTTTTATTGTGGGCAGTGGTTTTGGGAGAGAGCGACAAGAGTCCCTACCACGCACCATGGTATGGAAAAAGCATTATGATACACTATATATCCCCCGCAGAAGGTACCAAATAGAGCCGATGCATGGGGACAGGCAGTGGTGCAATGCTAGCACCCGGAAAAATTTGATTCGGGTAAGTCACATAATGGAGACTACACCGAAGAAAACTGGTGTCCAGCCACAATCTCAGTCACTCACAGAAGATAGAAGTGCTTCGATACCCAGTATGTAAGCGCTACACGAACTGCAAAGTACAAACAGAGATATAATTGCGAACCAATTCTCAATAAGATGCGGCTGAGACTCGGACAGACTTCTGCAGTATTACGGCTAGCATGCAACATGCACTGTTTGGATTCAGCAGCCCACATCGGATTCCTGATATTCCAAACCCTACTAAATAGCTGTGGCTGTTTAAAAAGTATATTTAACACTGTTCTCTTTGGGTAAAATTGTCATCATACCCTGCGCATTTGTGACATACTGAAAGATTCCATTCAGCCTCTTTAAGTTCTAGTAATATTGGAAATTGTTTCTTAGCATACTGCCTGTTAGTGGCATTCTCAGTTTTTAGAACATAAATGTATACAGCATGTATACAGAAATACAGCAGCTGTCACTGATGCCCAGTAAATAAAATACAATGCCTCCTCCCTGGGCCCCCCCAGTGCCAATTGCAAAATGTTTGGCTTTCGACCTAATTTGTTTGAAAAGTGTCCTCTAAAATGCAACATGGTAACCCCTTATTTTCTAAAACTTCCCAGGGAGAGAACCGCCCCTTGACTGGTCCAGGCTCCCTCAGTAAGCTTGGTCGCTAAGGCAAACCGTGGGGAAATATTTATGCCCCTCCACTTAAAAAATTCACCAGCCGCCACTGGCCCTGGGACTGTGCTGGGAGCAGAGAGGGGGGAGCCCAGGGACTGTGGTGGGAGCAGGAAGGGGGGGAGCCATGCAATAGTGGTGGGAGCAGGGTGGGGAGAGTCCAGGGTCTGTGGTGGGGTGGTGAGAGCCCAAAGACTGGGCTAGGAGTGGGATGACAGAGTCCAAGGAGTCCAGGGACAATACTGAGAGCAGGCTGCAGCGATGGCAAGCAATAGTTTGGAGGCAGAGATACGAACATAGGCTCCAGATCCAACAACTACACCAATATTTAATCTGGCTGTCATTGAACTCTCAGAGGCTGAATCCTCAGTATTAACTAAGGGTTTATCTTTTGTACCAACTAAACTCACTGATTGGTACAAGCTAGAAATGGAAGTCCGGAGGTTCCTATGAAAAGTAAGGCTATGTACCTTCTTCCAGATACTCCCTATGGACGAAGAGGATAATGAACAAGACACGGATCTACATACACCATCAACTTTCACACCCTCAGACAACAAGGTCCCAAGTGATTTCCTCACTTTCAAAAGGTGTATTCTGAAAGACGTTGACAAATTGAAAACCAGTAAAATCAGGCCACAGTATAATTTATTTTTATCAGAGAAAACACCCTAACTTCCCTACAAAACAACAGGAAAATTGTTATCAAACCAGCAGGTAAAGGAGGCGGGCTGGTAATCATGTCTAGTGCACAATACAACAAGATGGTACTAACATTGTTGAATGACAAAGAAAGCTATACCACCTTACGTTAAGACCCCACTAAAGACCTGTGCCAGGAGATCTCAGAGGTTGTCAATTTTGCCCTACAAAGAGATTGGCTCAACAAAAAGAAAGCTGAGTTCCTCTGCAACATCCATGGTAGATCTCCATGCTTTTATGCACTACCAAAAATTCACAAGGATCCCCATAATCCACCAGGGCGACCCATAGTGTCGGTCTGTGGCTCCAACCTGGAGTACCTCTACAAATGTATGGATATATTCTTACAATCCATAAGCATTCAAACCTCCACCTACCTACATGACACAATGCATACAATCAAGATTTTCGAGGGAATGGACTTTAATCCAGAAGAGCAAATACTGGTCACCATGATTATAAAGTCCTTATACACTAACATACCACAAGCAGCTGCTATTGAAAGTATTCAGGAATGGCTTACAAGCAGCCCTACACAAACCAGGGTCCCCACAAACTTTATAATAGAAGTTATGACCATCACACTATGCAAAAACCTCTTTGTATTTAATAATCAAACATACTTACAGACAAAAGGTACAGCTATGGGCACGGCCTTTGCCCCCAATCTTGCCATATGTTATATGGCCAAATATGAGGATCAATTTATTTTCTCATACCTCAACAGGTGGCAGGTACAAGTGAGTCATTGGTACAGATATATAGATTATGTCATCTTCATTTGGACAGGCACAGCGACAGAATTGAATGCATTCTGGACATAGTTAAACTCCTGTTGTGAACACATCCAATTCACTTTAGAGCAGAGCAACTCAGAAATTAAATTCCTGGAACTTGTCCTTCGACACAAACAAGGCAAACTAGAATGTGATCTATATCGGAAAATCACAGATCGGAAAACCTTTTTTCATTATGCCAGCAACCATCCCACCCACACTAAAAGCAATCTTCTGAATGGGCAATTTTTGCACATACAAAGAAACTGCACCTCGATGGCTAATTTCAGAAAACACGCAGATGCCCTGCCCACAAAATTGCAAGCACAGGGATACCCAAAAAAACAACTGGCGTAAGCCATCAAATGAGCAGAATATGCCAACCGCGACTTCCTACTCAACTCAGACCTTGAAGAAAGAGCGACCACGGAAAACCGCATGACATGCGTCATGACCCATGCCACTCATACTTCCCAAATTAAGAAAATCATACGGACGTATTGTAACTTAGTGCAATTAAATTTACCTGAGGAACCTTTCCCTAGGTTTGCATATAAACAGGCTAAAAACATAAAGGAACACCTAGTGCATTTCCTCTATCAGCTGGACACAACCAGCAAAGGCCATTGGAACTTACGTCCCCTACAAGACACTTCCCTTGTGGTAACTGTGTTGCATGCCAGTTTACCAAAAAATTGAAATCATTTTCCATTGGCAATAAACAATGGATTATGCAAGATTTAACCAATTGCAAAAGTAGTAATGTCATCTATTGCATACAATGCGCCTGCGGCTTGAGATACATTGGTCAGAAAACAGAGATGGTAACACAAGAATGTCGGAACATCGATCAAAAATTAGATGTAAGAACCCCACAGCACCACTGGTAACTCACTTTTTGGAAGCTAACAACACACCAAATGATATCTTGTGGGTGGTAGAGAAAATAAAAGGAGGACCAGATATCCATCAAAGCCTTTTGGAAAAAGAATCCAGGTGGATTCACAGGTTAGATATTTATAATGATGACTCAATGAATTGTTCCAACCTGTCACTTTTTGATCTAGATTTCACAATTCTAAATCATTCGATCCACCTCACCAAAAATGTGACCACTGGATTATCACTAGAACCCCCCTCCCCACATAGACACAACATTAGAACAACAAGTTCACCTACCAGAACATGAGTACAGTTACCCTAAATATGGGACACATATCTGTCTCACACACCAGTACGCAACACAAGTGACCATTGTGACCATGGCCACATTACCGTACTAGAGCATGCATCCCCTCTCGATGCTCACCACTCTTACCCTGAGCTGAACAACGGGCCGGCTATACAACACCTTCATTATCACAATTATCATAACAATAGGACCTGCAGGCAAAAATATTGGCTACCACGGCAACAACGCAAGAATACATTGCGGGCATGCGCGCAATCTACAATTTGTTGCCCACCTTTTCATTCTGGCAGCCTACGCATAGTCAGACACAGGATATACCAAGTGACAGTGTCATATTACAGTATTATTACAGCCTATACAGTGCTAATCCAACCTCTCTGCTGCCCCAAATACACATATGCCGTGTACGGCATTGGGATAGCAGCTTTCGTTTGTGTCTCTGTAGACTGGGTATAGCTGTACGCAACTAGAGTAGTTGCTATAGCTACAAGACACTAACAATAGCATACACATGCCCAACAAGCATGCGCGAGACACGTGACAGACGTAACTACCATGACAATCAAGGTATTTACACATCTCGTCAATACGCGCGCCACCATTTTTGCATCGGATTACCAGCCAAGATGCCGGTCACTAACATCGCTTGATACTCCAGACTGATGAGGTGAGTGACCCTGAGCATGGTAGGCTCGCCAAGGGCATCCTTCTCAATGTGGGCTGTACATAATTACAGACTACTAACTTATAGCCAATTACGGGCATTTCTCATGGGTACTTTCCGAATGCATGCCACATACAGATATACACTACCGATTACAGCCGGTTCTTTTTGCATGTCAGAGTAATTAGTGACGTAAGAACACAGATCTATCAGCAACATGAGAAATCCATACAGGCAACCATTGAGATTCACACAGACTGAAATCTGCCCACAACTTGTATAACTATGATACCCCGATATTACTCCCCGCTCTAGCACGGAGTGATCAACACACGGACTAGACAAAGGGGTGCAAGCCACAACAAAAACACAAAAAAGCAGCACAACTGCATGGAGTCTGCGACGAAACACAGGTAACACAATTAGGATTCTGACACTGTGTTAAGTCCTTTGCAGCCACTACCGACATTTACCACTTTAGGCATCGAATTTGCAAACCTCTTATGAGTGGTACTATTGGTTTTCCGATCTTTATGCACCCATAAAGTTCCTCCCCTTTCCTCCTTCCGCACAGGTCCCGCTAGGAATACCTACTGTACCCAACACAGGATCCTACGTGGCCTCAATTACAGGTTGAGCGACTGCACCGATAGACCTCCGGCATTATAACCTTCAAACAGTCCCTTATTATCAACTCTACAACGGGACCACCCTAACCAGATGTGTCGGGCCTTAAGGCATTGCAGACTCGGAAAATGGGATTGTGCCCTGGTAGGTAAGAGCACTACCGGAGCCCCGAGTTTCCTTCTACATATTTTCATTTTCATATGTTTGCTTGAGATTCCCAGGCATTCTGTGGAGCACACACCACTTACACACTATATGTGTTTTTCACGTAGGGTCCTTGACATGGAGCTCTGATGACGGTGGCGATTGAGCAACCAGAGACCGCCGAAACGTGAAGTCCTAAGGGAATTACTTTAATTTAACTAATTCCACGAATTTTTGATTAGGATAATATTCACCAAAACGAGACCCTGAAACAATATTCAACTTCTGATGGGTAGTAGTTAGACCCAGACCTTCCCAGTGTCAATAATAGGCACGGGATCTACAAAAATAATTCGGTCAACTATATCAGAATTTCATTAATTACCCTTTAATTTTGCTCCTTAATTGTTCTTTCTGTTGACTCTTCCATACCTTAGGTTATCTATATTTTATACTTTATGGTTCAAAATTATGATGAAACTATATCTCATCATTCAACAGTTCACTCTGAAAAATGTTTTCTTTTTTACTTATTTAATCTTTAAATTGTTCCTTTAACAAGTATTTGTCTCACTGTTATAACATTGTACGTTTAGAGGCTATCAGAGCTGCCATTGAGCATCACACACGTAACTACTGCTTTACTTGTACAGAATGTGACAACTGATTGCTCCTGATTATGAATTGTTGTTTTTATGTCAGTGCAACTATTACCACACAATTGTGATTCATAATTACTTTTCTCGCATTTAAATTACGTTTTTGTCAATTATTATACAACTGTGATTCACAACTTATGTTTTCTTGTATCCACAATACTATTTGTCAAATAATGCTCAAATATTGATTTATGTCACTTCTCTCTTAGTTCATTTTGTTCTTTTATTTAAATATAACCTGTGCTAAGTTGTTGGTACCCATAGACCCTAGTCGATGAACTCTAACTATAGAGACTCGACAGTTTGATTTATCAATAGCCCAATTGGGTGAGCTTTCCCTTTCTTTTCCCGCGTTTGGAGAACCTCACAGTGATACATCTCATAGTTGATACGAGCAATAGTTCATAGCCATTTGGACTTACTGTCCATTTGACATTTTTAGGGAGAGCCCGGCCTGTCCACATTTTGCTCAGGGGGGCCCAGGCCAGAAAAGATTGAAGACCACTGCACTATGACAACGGGTGGAGGTTTACTGTTTGGGTTTCCTTTTTGAGGTGTGGCCACCCATGAGGATGGTTCCCCTCTTGTTTGTAATTGAATATTAAACTTGCAAATACAAATACAACTTTAAAAAAAAGTGTAGTGGAGGGGAAGTAGAGTGTGAGTGATGGTGGGATTTGAGGTGACAGTTGCTTAGAAAATTACTTTGGCAATGGAGAGGTTTCTGGAGTGTAGGTGGAAGTCACCGTGGGGTTGGGAGTAATGAAAGATAGCTGTGGACAAGGGCTGGGAGGTGACAGTGGTATGGACTTGCAGTGTGGGCAGGGTGGCCACAGGAAGATGATGAAGGTGTGGGTGCTTTGAAGTCTAATGCTGGGTGGAGATTTGGGTCTTAAGGCAATGGTGGTGGTGATTATGATAGTTGTGGTTTACAGAGTGATAGCAGAGTGGAGAAGGTGTGGGTAGATTTGATATGAGGCAGGTTAGCAACGTTGTAGTGTGATATGTGTGATAATGATTGTCCCGACCTCTGGATGGCTGAAGTTGTAAAGCCGGACACACATGCACATATGGACCACAATGAAAAAATGCCCACAGGTTTGCTCATCTCATTGGCTCATTGCCGTTCTTTATTTCCTCCCTGTGCCCCATTACGTGAGGCCCGCTCCCCCTTGCTCACATGACCCAGGATGGATACAGACACCACATTCCTTCCAAACATGGATTTCTTGAATAAAGTCTATTGACTCACTTGAGGGTGCCCACGTGTGTTCTTCCGGCTGGAAGCATCCCCGCTGGGGTGTGCCTTTCAGTGGTACACCCCGTGTAGGACATACCCCTGCATTCAGGATGATGGTCAAGGCTTCTCCCGTAGACCATACCGGGTGTTGATCCTTCTTTTGGGGTCCTCTCTTTTTTGATTCTCGGCTGTGTCGTCACCTAGGTTGGGTGGTGGCAGTGCCTCGTGCTGCAGATGTGTAGCGTCATTTGTTTTGAGGTGTTCCTCTTGGGCAGTTGGTGCTTCTGCTCCTTCAGGCATGTTCAAGGATTGTTCTTTCCAGAGTGTTGAGGGCACTTTGTGGAAGTGGGATGTGTTTGGGTTACCACTTCATGTTCTCTGGTGGCAGTTACCATGCTGTGGTCAGAGTTAAGTACTGTCCAGGAGCAGCATTCTTAGGACAGGGTCATCTTCTTTGGTGGCATCCGGTTCTTCATGAGCACAGTGTTGCCAGCTTGGAGTTCCCAGTGCTTTGCTCGACTAGCGTTGCTCTCCTTTTCATTTAGTCTTTCTCATGCTTCTTCGATGAATGGCGTGTCAGGTTCAGGGGCTACCCAGTTCGAATGTAGCGGCAGATCAGCTTGAATGGGTACCCCAAACATTAGCGCTGCTGGGCTGACTCTCGTGGATGTGCAGGGGGTCTGACAGTGTGACCTAAGGAATCGATATACAGCTGGCAGCCACGGTTGTTGTTGGTCCTTTGCTATTCTTATGATCTTGTTTAGTGACCCCCATGAACCATAGGGCATCCCCATTTGCTTGTGGCCATCATGGGGTGATCTTCTGGTGAAGCATGTTGAGGCTTGCTAGGAACTGTCGTAGTTCGTGGCTGGTGAATGGGGCCCATTATTGCTCTTCATCTTCTGTGGCAAACCAATGTGGAAAATACTTTTTTCTAGGGCAGTTATGACCGATGAGGCATCCGTGGATCTGACCTCCGGATATCGGCTGAATTTGTCTATTATTAGATGTAGGTAGCCTTCTCCCGCAATGGTACAAAAGTCCACACTGACTGATTCCAACCTTGTGTTGCTTCTGGGCACATATGCGATTGGTTCTGGCGCCAGTTGTCTCCTTGAGGATTGGCACTCTGCACAAGCCTCAATTAGGTCGACTACCCTTTTCTGTATCTTCGGCATCCACACTCGGGATTTAAGGTAAGCCTGAGTTTCTACAATGCCTTGGTGTCCTTCGTGTGCCAACCGCAGAGCCCTTTCTTCCGGCACCTCAGGCAGTACAATGAGATTCCCCTCTAGTATGACCCCTTCCTCTGATACAGTAATTCATGTCTGATGCCGAACAAGGCCTGCAGTTTCTCTTGTGCTGTCATGGTGCGATGTGCAACAGCCGATAGGAAATGTTACCAGTCACCTGACTGTATGGTGTATTTCGTGCGCTGGAGGCAGGCATCTCTTTCCGCCTTGGGTTCGATCGTTGGGTCAATGTGTAATTTGACAGATTTCCCTCTAAGGCATCCTATTCCTTGGAATACCTTTTTGTGTTTTGCTAGACGGTTGTCGATATCAGGTGTTGATGCTGAACGCAAACTATATCAGCCGCAGCTATTCGGCTGTTTGACAGCCTAAGAGGGTTTCCAACCCTGCATCCACTACACATATCCGGGCTCGGCACGTTGTCCCGTTGTGTGTTAAATCTGACTGGAATTATCTGGCGACTGGTAATGGTTTTTTACATCGATACGCAAATTGCTGTACTTGTCTGTGTTGGAGTCGGGGCGTCAGTTTGATTTTCTTGAACCTAGACAAGGGCATGACATTTACTGTTGCCCCAGTGTCTATTACAAGCTTGGTGGGTGTCCCATCTGCCAGGATGATGCAGGTGGGTTGACCTTTGAGTTTGTTCTTCCTTGGCTTGATGGCCTATATCATGTGGACTGGTTCTCCTTTCTTTTTCGGGAGGTTCCGATGTCTTTCCGGAGATTCTTCTTCCTCCGAGGTATCATCTGTGTCACTGCTGCTGGCTGATCTTCGTGCAGTGGCTAAGGCTCTTGCTCTGCCTCGTTCCTTCCACCGGGGGTTTGTTGTCTCTGGTTGTTCGGCAGACTTCTGCAAAGCGGTTAAGCCTTGTGCACTTGCGACAGGTGACACCTAGGGCCTCATTACGGCCCTGGCGGAAGACCATGGTGCTATTAGCACCATGGTCCAGGCCGGTAAGTTACCGACTCCGCCATGGAGAAAGGGGGAATTACCACCCCATTACAAGGTTGGCGGGGCGGTAATTCCCCCTTCCTCCATGGCCCTTCCCCATTCCCATTTTTGCCCCATAGGGCTCAATGGGAATGGGGAACGCGCTAAGTACGGTGCCGCAAATTGCGGCACTGTACTTAGCACCAAGGTCCCTTTGCGGGTCCCTACTTTAACTGCTGGTAAAACCAGCCGTTAAGGTCGGGTCCTGCAAAGGGACCTCGTAATTAGGCGCTAATAGGTTAACGGTGCCGCAGCCTTTTACGGCGCCGTTAACCCATTAGCGCCTGGGTCGTAATGAGGCCCCTAGTGCTGGACAGGGTTCTCCTCTATGCCAGGTTTCTCTGCACCACTTACATGAGTCTTGCCGTTTGGATGTTTGTCTGGGTGTGATATTAGTGGGTCTTCTCCCTTCTGGTATTTCTTTGATTGCCGCTATCGCTTCATCTTTCTTGACGTTGTCAAGTGGAAGCCGATTCATGGTGGCCTCCATGACTGCTACTTGTTTATCGATCCGTTCTCTCAATCTACCCATGGTCAGGATACGGTCTAAGAGGACGTAATTCTCGGAGAGAACAGCTCTTTGTAGTTTGACCGAGGAGACCCCATGAATGATTTATTGGTGGGCCGCAAATTCTTAATCTGGGAATTCCCAACCAAGCACCATTTCCCTTATGCGTGCGTGTATTCTCCTGCCCTTTGTTGGGCCATGCTGAATTTAAACCGCTCGTAGTTAGGGTTTAACTCAGGCTTGAATTTGCCATTTAGGCTGTTTTCGCTGCACCATAGTCGTCTGTTGTGCTCTTGTTTGGCAATGTGCTAAACAGTCTTAACGCTAAAGCGCTGAGGTTAAGCAAAAGCAGGGTGTGCAATTTTTGTGTCTGTTATTTCTTCGGCCTGCACGTTTAGTTAGAATCGTTGGAGCCATATGTCCCAGCGTAAGGCCGCTCCGGTGGCATATGGGTCGTAAGGCCCCATGAATGCCCCATGCGTGGCATCTAGTCCTGATGTTGGCCCCTCCAGTCTCGCTGTGTTTCTCCCAGAGGTTCCGGTAGTGGTCCCAGATGGGCTGCTTTGTGGGCATGCCATGTTTTCAGGCATATGTGAGCCATGTACGGATCACTGCTGCCCTGGCCACGTGTTACTCATAAGTGCTGTACCCCTATTGCTTGAGCACGCTCTGCACGCTCTGACCTCTTGTAGAACGGGGTGGACAGCGATGTTTGTGGCATCTGGCATAATACGTTGATGCGCCGGGGTTATGCCGCTATAGGGTCTGTGCTGAACTATGGGGAGGGTCATGGGTGGTCTATTCGCAAGGAGATCATTACTCAAATTACTTTTGAGATGACTCTTGCAAAACGGTCCCTTCGTGTAATGCTCTCCACCCTCCCACTCGGAGGGACACCAGTGAACCGTTGCTTCACCACCCCTCTCCGACTCTCCTCTCTCCTAATCCGGGGATACCCCGGAACACTCAACCCCTGTCACTTCCATGGCTCATCTGTCATCCCCACTTCCCAGACCTCTCGCACACCTCCTCGACCCATTTCCCATCACTGACCTTACCTTATTGCTCAATTCCCCATGCAGCTTCGCATGCAGAAAGGCCGTTTTACGCTGGGCTATGTGGGAAGTCCTTTTTCTGCAACCAACAGCACGGGGTGTGGGAAGACATGGTGTGCCGATGTGGGCTGGGTGATGATGAGGTGTGTGCTTGTGTGTGTGTGATTTCGGAGAGCGTGGGCCTGATGCTGAGAGGAGCGTGGATCTCGAAACAGAGCATGTGTATTGGTGGAGCTTTGGAGGGTGATCTGAAGTGTAGCAGGAGTGTCGGATGTTGAGTTGCAGGGTTATAGGTTATGCAACTATATATATTACACGGCCCGCAGTAGTAGCCGTGTAGTTATGGTTAAGTTGCTAAACCCTTAGGAAGACCACTTTTTCAGCGGGTTATAACTTTGCTCCCCCTGGAGGAATCGTCACCAAACTTTGCAAATCAAGTATATGGCTGGCTATGAATTTTTGGGTGAGGTTTCGAGGTTTCGTGCAGCGGGGGGAGGCCTAGTTATAGAGGGGGATTTCACATTTTTTTTTCTTCCATAGACTGAATCAGGGAAAAACTTTGCGCACGGCTACAGGCCAAACGGCTGGACGGATTTACACCAAATTTGCGGCAGGAGCGGGCGCTTGTGTCAGAAAGCATGGTTTTGTGTGTTTTGAGATGTAGTTTTGTTGCAAAGGACTGAAATGTACGCCCCAAAAGATTTGTGATATCTGGGTCTTTTCCCTGTTTGCTCCGCGGATCCATTGGCCTGCGGTACGCCGTGATGTCGGTGAACATTGGACGCGGCCAGTGGTTGGCTGGAGGGAAGCGTGCTGTGCATCAAAGGTTTCGGGAACCGCCGCCATGGTGTATCGGAGGACAGTGCGGCACCGAAATGGACTGGAAAATATACCGTACGCCATGTGTTGGTGGTCAGAAGGGATGGAAAGGGTGGGGGAGTGAGAAGTTGTATATGTGAAATGTAATGAGGTGGACGAATACGGAGGAGTGCCTGCAGTATTCGTGCATATAGTGCCAATTGGCGGGTACCTCGACAGGCGACTGCCTTGTGTGGTGAATGGAGGCAGCTGTCGTAAAGGGCTGATAGCTTGTGTGGCGACCTGTTTGCGGCGACCTCTTTCCGTGGTGAGTTGCCAAACCGAATGATTTAGGCAGTAGGCTACTGCTTTTTAAGCAGTGCTACCGCCTACAGATTTGGGTGACAGATAGCACTGCTTTTTACAAGGCATAAAATAAGCAGTATCGCATCGCAATTTGCGATACAATACCGCTGGTTTGCATTTTAATTTTGGAATCATGTCGCAGTTTCTGCAATATTAATTATGGCACCGAGTGCAGAGCTTAAAAAGGCACAGATTACTGTGCCTTTTTATTTAAGCTCTGCGCTCGGTGCACTGACAGTATGCAGGCAGCAGGCAGAAGCTCCCGGGCTGGGCTAAATACATTGTATCAATGTATGATCCCAGGCCGGGGGCGGCGTCGAAGTCACGCGGAGAAGTCTTCAGCAGGAGCACCCCAGCTCGACTCACAGACTCGGCTTCCATCCGAGGTAAGGAGTCATGCTGGGGTGCTTAGGGGAGGGTGGAGGAGGGCGAGCCACTTGTCTGCTGGGCTGGGTGTTAGCAAGTGGCCACGGCTAGGAAGAAATATTTCATCTGCCCATTCGGGTGGGAGAAATATGAATTCCTGCCACTTGCTAGTACCCAGCCCCACAGTAAAATGGCATGCTGGAAGATCGCCTTTCAAATATCCTTTCCTTCTCGTGATTCGCGAGAAGGAAGGAATATTTGAAATGCCCTCTGCTAGCAGGCTATGTTATTACTGCAGGCCTGGGTGCTTAGAAAGTGGTGGTAAATAATATTTCTCTCGCCCGTATGGGCGGAAGATTTATTAGTTACTGCTACTTTCCAAGCACCCATGCCTGCAGTAATAACGTAGCCTGCTTGGGCGGGAGATTTATTATTTACTGCTACTTTCCAAGCCCCCATGCCTGCAGTAATAATGTAGCCTGCTTGCAGAGGGCATTTAACATTTGCTTTCAGTCTCGTGATAAAGGTGCGACAAGCAGTTTAATCACAAGACTGAAAGAAAATTCAAAATGCCCTCTGCAAGCAGGCTATGTTATTACTGCAGTCCTGGGTGCTTAGAAAGTGGCGGTAAATAATATTTCTCCCGCCCGTATGGGCGGGAAATGTATTATTTACTGCTACGTTCCAAGCATCCAGGCCTGCAGTAATAACGTAGCCTGCTTGCAGAGGGCATTAAACATTTTGTTTCAGTCTCAGTGATTAAAGGTGTGAAAAGCGCTTTACTCACGAGACTGAAAAAAAAATAAATGCCCTTGCACGCAGGCTATGTTATTACTGCAGGCCTGGCTGCTTAGAAAGTTGAAGTATACAATATCTCACCCGCCCAAATGGGGGGGAGAAATATTATTTACTGCCACTTTCTAGGCACCCAGGCCCGCACTAATAACATAGCCTGCTACAGAAGACACTTTGCATTTTCTTTCAGTCTAGTGCTTAAAGGTGCCACGAGCGCTTTAATCACGAGACTGAAAGAATATTTAAAATGCCCTCTGCAAGCAGGCTATGTTGTTGGCCTACGGTGACCAGACGTCCCGGTTTTGCCGGGACTGTCCCCCTTTCTCAAGATCATGTTCCCATTGGAAACTGCAGTGGTCTCTGTTTTTTGTAGTAGGTCATTATAGCTTGCAGGCAGGAATGCACAATCCCGCATAGAAGAAATGCTTTATTTTACAAATTAAGATAGTGCTAGTTTGTAATAAATTTATCATAATATGTGTTTCTTTGAACAGCAACACTTGAACCCCCTTCTCCTCCAAACGCTACTGAAGTGTAGTGCCTTGACAGCCACTTTCAAGAGTTAGTCCAACTTTTATGTTAGTTGCCATGTCCCCGTTTTTTACTTTTTAAATTTGGTCACCCTATGTTGGCCTGATGGGCATTACAAAGACGTTCCATTATGGATCAGGGTGCACTGGAACCCTGGCTTTCAGTCTCATGATTAAAGTGCTTGTGGCACCTTAATCACGAGACTGAAGGATTATCTAAAGGCCCTCTGCAGCACCATGCTGTTATTAGTGCGGGCCTGGGTGCTTAGAAAGTGGGTGGAAATAATTGCCACTTTCTAAGCACCTAGGCCCTGCACTAATAACAGCATGGTGCTGCAGAGGGCCTTTAGATATTCCTTCCGTCTCGTGATTAGGGTGCCACAAGCATTTAATCACGAGACTGAAAGCCAGGGTTCAAGTGACACCTGATCCATTTTGGAACGTCTTCATATGTCAGATAACTGCAGCTTTAAAGCACACTGCTATCCATCTAGATAATCTAAGACTGTGACATGCCAACATTCTGGGACCAGTTTCAAAAATAGTAAGTAGTATATGATGACATCACAGTAGATGTCACATCAACTTTACCCAATGAAATGACAAAGAAATAATCTGGGGGGTTAACAGCCGCCGATTATCACTAAACGGCCAGGCAGCAGGAAGTTGAGACAATAATACCCACTGAAAAGCTATAAATCCTATATAAAGCCTATGTCAGCAAGTGCCTGCTGGGGAGGAACCTGTGTAAAAAGGCAACGAGGTGATAACACTTCTGTATACCCCAAGGGAAGTGACGGCCGGATGGGCTCCTGCAAATGCAACTAAGGCATTAAACCCCAGAACAAAAGTACATATAAATTGCAGTGTTATTGTATAACACTGCAAACTGGCAACATGAAGTAGTTGCTGTGGACATCCCTGAGGCTCATGGCCCTTATCAAATGAAAAGGCTGAAAGGCCCAGACGCTGTCCCTGATTGCAGGGCTTGTTGTTAGCAAGTGGCTGGCAGTAATATTTCTCCTACCCGTTCCGGTGGGACGAATATTTCCAGCCACTTAAGCACATTGCTGTGGGTAATCAGTTGCTCTTTGTCTGTTTTGTAGACATTGCAATGTGTCTGTAGAGGACGATAGCAGGAAAGAGTGAACCTTCAAACTGACTTTGACAACAAACAAAGAGTCACCAGAGAGGTAAGAAAAGCGTAGCCCATCTTTTCATACTAAAACATCTTTTGTGTTGGTGCCATAGGCAGCGCCTTACAAGAATGGAACAATATTTGAAAAGGCCTTTTGCAAGCAGGTTGTGTTATGGGGCTGTCACTTGTAGTCTTATATTCAGGGTGGTGCAAATACTCCCCCAAAGGTGGTTGCTTTGAGTGATTTGTGTTCTTTGCAAATAAACAACCATTTTGTGGTTCTTGAAACACAAAACAAATGTGTACTAATTAGAGCTTGGAAGGTATGTGGTAAGTTGCTGGCAAATTCTGGCTTCACTGCTTAACTAAACTGTGTGATCCTGGGCAAATCATTTGATCCAACCCAGCCACACCAGTGTGCTGGCAAGAACAGAAATGTGCATTATTTATCCTTAGGCAGTGTTGGTGGCCTGATGGGCATTACATTGCACAATTTGCTGCTAACTTGCCACTCAGTACTTCAAACAATGCTGTGGAGTCACAAAATGCGGTGCCTGTGCGCCATAGTTTTAGAGAAGAGATTTCTGACCTCTTGAGCACCCTGATGATTTATCTGTTGGCTTTTCGGTGTCTGGGACAGCACTCCCTCTTTAGATCATTTATTTTGATCTTTGAAATCATCTCAGTTTTTGCTGTCTTGTAATAAGCCAGACTACAAATGGATCATTACATGTTAACTTGCTGGGCCTATTTGTCTCACAGATGAAACTTTATGGCCCTAGTAACTGGTAGGTGCTGCATCAGGGCCTCAATGACCTGGGCAGACCAAGAGACTGGAATCTAGCCACTTGGTTCTGCAGAGTAAGATAACTAATGTCCCCAATTTGTCATAAACTCATTGTAGCTGCTGTCTTCATCTTGGGCAGTTACCTGTGACTGTTTTATGCCAAACACTAGTTAAATTAAACTTGATAATACAATAAAAAGGACACACACACAATTGCATCTTTATTGATGTCTTGTTGAGATGGACACTTCACTATGTACCACTGACTGCTGCATGACCCAGCTGCACAGAGCCTTGAACTGAAAAATGTTTTCAGATCTATTTATGTAGTCCATTCATGCAGTGAACCATTACATTTTACACTCATTGCACACATCTATTACGTCAGAGGTACATAGAAATGTTGTATACTTGCTAATTGTATGTCTTGGGGTAAAACTAACTTCTGGTGACATGTAAAATAGGAATACAAAATTGCTAATCAAATAGGTTTATTTGCTAATCAAAAATATTTTAATTAGCAAATTCTGCTCATCAATTTTTGAAAACTAATTTATGCCTTGTTTTTACAGTGGCAGGTGATTTATGTGACTCTACGGCAGGTAGCAGGACAAAGCATTGAACATATTAAGTAGTCTGTACAGTGGCCTGGTAGGTGATTACATTGATTGGGCTCAGACCAATCCACTGACCTGACAGCTATGTGACCCCTTTAGGTGAACCACCAGTGAAGGCAAGTGGCAGAGCGTACCACCATCACACATCATCTGCCTACCAGACTGAGGGGGGTATCAGTCTCCATGTCATTCAGTGCTGAAATTGCACTGCAGCAATACATATGTATTGGCCAGGTTGCTGCTACAGAGCAGTGGCAAAGTTTGCCTACCAGCTCTGTGTAATTACCTTCTGCGAAGTTAGGTAATTTAATTTGGTGTTAACCTACCATGTAGAAATGTACATCTGTAACATTTAACCATCATTTCATGTTGTGCTGTTTTATGGGTTGTACATTTTAGAATACTGCAATGGTGCCAACAGTGTATGTTTTGTATTTTCCCGTGATGTCATTGTTATGCGAATTTCTTTTTAAAACGTGAAAACTCCTACATCTTTTTGGTCACGGAATGTGGGTAAGTATGGCAGTGGTGGCAGGTGATTTTGAGAAGGGGAGTGAATTACACATGACATAGGTTGGGTGGGAGAGTTGGTGGCTGTGCTATGTGGGTGGATTGCGGTAGTAGGGCACATGGTGGCATGCACGCTTGTATTACATTGCGGTGGGTGTGTTGAAGGACTACACTATTGGGTGCATGGCCGAAGGCCGTAGGCCATGCACTCAAGAGTTTGGGCTTCAGCACACCCACTGCAGCAATGCATGTTTGACTCTGCATCAGGTAGAGGGTGGTGCTTGCATATTCTGATGTGTGCATATTGGTTGGAGTTGGGACAATGTTGTGAACATTATGTGGTTAGGTTGGGAGTGACACAATAGTTTGTGAATGGAAGTGCGTAAGACCATAGTAGGTGAAGGAAAGTGCATAGGGTTGCGGAGGCAGTGCTTTGTTCGTAGATTATGGTAAGTGTTGCATTTTATGCTGCATGGCTCCATTGTGGTGCGCAGGTTGGGTAGGAGTGCTGGTGGCAGTAGTGTGTATGTGGATTGTGGTAGTTGGTGACATGCTGACATGCATGGTGGCATTACGTTGCTGTGGGTGTGTTCAAGGCCTAGACTATTGGGTGCATGGCCGAAGGCCGTGGGCCGTAGGCCATGCACTCAAGAGCCTAGGGTGTGAGCACACCCACAGCAGTAATGCCTTTTTGACTCTGCATCAGTTAGAGGGTGGGGATCTTTGGAGAATGGTTGTGGAGCCCATTCTGCTTGTGCAACAGCAGCGGAAGTGAGTAAAAAAGTGTTCATTGTTCGTTCCATGGTTGAGGTGATAGTTGGAATATGCTACAGTATTTGGTGTACGGCTGGAGATGGTGCAGTGAGAAGTTGTGCAGTCTGGCCACAGGGTGAAGTGTTTGTATAATGTGAGTATGGAAGAGGGTATGAGTGAAGTGCCACATCCTGCCATTATGAGCATGGTGGGCATGGAAATGAAACTGTGGGAATTAGGCAATCCAGTGTTCAGGGTGTGGTTGATAGGAAGGGGCGGTATCTTTGTGGGCCACTACTGTGTTGTGAGGTTGGTAGAGATGGAGAGACGCACAGTGCTTATCGTCGGTGATACCTTTGTGTGCCATTTGCACAGATGTTGTGTGCAAAGTGGCGTTGCTGGTCATTTCGGGTAGGAAGAAGCGGACCTTCTATGGTGGCTGTCATTATGAGTGCTGTTTTGGCGGATTGGATCGCCTTTGCAGATATGTGGCCTCCATCACAAACGTTGATTTTGTCATGGTGCTCTATGGAAGTCTCCATTTGGGTTACATGTCGTGTGGACAATTAATCCGTTACCTGAAGAGGTTGCTGAATGCCGTGATGCACATTTTTCTTACTGCCAATGTTGTCTACTCATGCATAACACTACGAGGAGTATGGAACCATGCTGGTGTAATTTGTCCACAGCCACAGGTCGGAAGGTGTGCAAATGTATGCAGACTGCTGGGATGTTCACCACCCACTATGAGATCATGAGAAAAATATCCAGTGGTTTCTTAGAAATGGCATTTATTTGAGCGCCATTGGCAATGGCGTTTTCTTTTACACTGTGCAAGCAGAATTTGTTAAAAATGTGAGGAGAGGCAAACAGAAACGGTTATAAAGAGAAAAAAATAAGTTGCTCCCAAGCACGTAACAAAAAAAAAATTCACAGCCACTCTGGAAGATCCAATCCCCTACCTGCCTGAAATGTCTTCCCCTGCACCCCCCCCCCACCCCTGTCCCTCAATATCAAGAAAAGGTAGCGGATTCCACGGTACTGTCAGGATTACACATGCCACATTGTGGGTGGGCATGTGGATGTATGTGGATACTATTACAGATCTTTGTAGGGGATGTGCTTTGGAAAGTCACAACACTTGCAGTGTGAATGTGTAACGATACAAGTGAAGTTTTGTACAGAAGTGACACGGTTGCATGATGGCGGCTTGAATGCGATTGGTGGATGCGTGTGTCACTATTGAAAAGTAGCCAATGAGGTAGTGGTGGAGCAACAGTAGTGGAAAGGGAAGAAGGACTACTCCTGCGTTGCTGGGTCGCAGCCGTAGCAGTTTTTGGGAAAGTGCACGTGCCAAATTGTGCTCTTCTCATCAAGCTGTCCAATGGGAATGGGACTGCGAGATTTGTCCAATCAGGTGCTCAGGGTGTGCATCACAGGAAAGGGTGGCAACATTTTGTTCCATTACTCTGTGCAGTGAGGGTGGCGAGCAGAGATGAACAGGCGCATTGTGTTGGTAGTCGGTGATGAGTTTGTGGAAGATCTGTTCCAGTATGCTGTCGAAAAAGGTTTTTATTGTGATTTTGACTTGGAAGCAGGAAGCAGTGGACGCTTTGTGGTGCTGTGGCGATGTGCGCAATTTCGACGGTCTCATTGGAGAACGTCGACGAACGGCCACTTTCGCAACTGTGTATGCTGTGGTAGTACATTATGGAGTGTTGCATTTGGGTTCCATGCCTTGTTCCCGTGTGTACCGTCAACTCAAGAAGTTGATGAAAGCAGTGAAGCACATTTTTCCCACTGCCAAGGTGCTTTTCTCATGTATCCCACCACGAATAGTATGGGACTATCCCAATGATTGTTGTCACCAGCCAGAGGTCGGAAGGGCTCTAATCAACCGAAGCATGTGCGACTTCTTGAGTGCTGCTGGAATGTTCTCCTGTGATAACGACAACATTGGTTCTCGATATGTACACCTTTTCAATGCTAATGGAATTTCTTTGTTGACCAGTGGGAATCATATTTTGTTTTCCAATATACATGCTGCACTGAAGACCTAACTGTAAGCATGTGAGCTCAAGTACAAAACAGAAAAAAGGCTCTTTTCAGAGCTGTCACTACTAACGAGGTCCCCTACACTGGTTGAAATGTATTCCCCGACACCCGCGCGTGCACAGCTCGAAAGGTCCACCAACATCGCAGCAGTTGCAGGGTTGTACGTGCGACATATGCCCCTTTTGCAGATGGCAGCTATAGCATTGGGCCTGTGGAGGACACGGAATTGGTCAGTAAGGTTTCTGGGTGTGGATGGCATGCACAGACTGTGGTATACAGTGTATTAGTCAAGCGAAATGCAGAGGGGGCGCTTATGGCTGTGTGTTGCACAAGCCACAGCGTATGCTTTGTTGGGGAGTTGTAAATATATTGATTGACAGTGAATGGAAGACAATGGGCCTCATTATAACTCAGGCAGTCCGGAAATAACGGTGGCGGTAAACCCGCCGCCACCGTTGTTTCCGGACCGCCTGATCCCGACTCCTGCAGGCGGGAGGTGATGTTCCCGCGAGGTCTGACCTGGCGGGTTTAACACCGCCCGCCTGCAGGCGGCCGAGGAAACACCAGCAGCATTACGAGATGCTGCCGGTGTTTCCATGATCCCCATTCCCATCGAGTCCAATAGGACTCGATGGGAATGGGGATTAACACCATTCCGCCTCCGTGATTCCCGGAAAACCGGGGTTGTAATGCCCCGGTAATTCCGGGAATCACGGAGGCGGAATGGTAATACGAGTCCGGCGGTAACCAGGCGGTTTTACCACCGGACTCGTAATGAGGCCGAGTGTGTAGTGGCAGGTCATTGTGGATTGTATCATGTGGATTTGTACTCGTATGGAGTATCTACAATGAAGTGATACAATGCCTACATTTGTATAGGAGTTTGTTCGTGTACAGGAATGAAGTCAGTAACACAATGGTGTTTATAGCAAAGCATCACCTAATGAACTATTTGGCTCATGATACTTCTTCCAATGATTTTTTGACATTTTTCTGCCAACATTATAATGACAATCCCTTGTAGAGGCTGTGCATAAAAACTAAATGCACATGTGATGTCATCAGTGTTGTAATGAATGACATGTGTGATGTCATCTTTGATGTCATGGGTATTAGTCTTAGCAGTGCACGGTGGTGGCGCGAGTTATGGTTGCTTAGCCTACCATAACTGGCGGATTTCAGGGGGTTTTCAGATTTACTTGTAATCATAACGTCCCTTTATCAAAGTTTTTTCACTGATATATATATTATATATAACGAGGGCGAAGAGGAAAAAGGAAATCCCAAAAAAAGAAGCCAGTCATCAGGCCGACAGATGCGCTCTGGGAAGAACAAGAAATAATACAAATGGATCAAAAATTGCAAGTGGTTAATTTGTCAAATAAAACATTAACCAATGTGGAAATTAAAGTTTTGGAAAAAGGACTGTCTTTCAGTTTGACGGGAAAATATGACTATACACAATCAAGAATTGACCTCCATTGCTTTACAAGAAAACTAAGATTGGCAAAGTATTTTGCAAATGTCGAAGAGTCAAAACATTATGAAGAAGAAAGAAATGAGATCCCGTCAAAATTAACAATACAAGATATTCCGACGTTACACACATTGGAAACATTGTATTTAGGAGAAGATGAAGGGTCAAATGATATCAATAATCAAGACCAATGGACTGCCTCAGTGCCAACCAATCTGGTGACAGATATGAAAGTATCAAGTACTCTCCGGAAAAAATCGAAATTCAATCCACAGGCACATAGTACCACGCATATTGATTTATTTGAAGATCTGGTCATAGAAGAATTTAAACAATTTGCCTCACACTCATGCAAAATAAATTATAAAGTTACCAGGGAAGAACAAAAAGCAATTTCCAATCTACAGAGTGATGACACCATAGTAATAAAAGCTGCTGATAAGGGAGGAAATGTAGTGGTTTTGAATTCGGATGATTACAACAATGAAGCATTAAGACAACTGAAAAATAAAGATCATTATCAGAAACTGGCAAAAAATCCATACTTGGATTACAAAACAGAATATGACAACGAACTAAAGAACTGGCATGAAGCAGACCTTATCTCCTGGAAAGACAGAAAGTACCTAACTAAAGATTTTCCAATAACACCCATTATCCATTTTATACCAAAACTACATAAATCCAGCACTAAACCACCAGGCAGGCCGATAGTGGCATCAATTGGCTCTCTCCTAGAGAACACTTTGAAGTTTTTGGACAATTTTTTGTTTCCTTTTGGTGAAACCTTACCACATATACAAGAGATACAGCACATTTTCTGATGCAAATAGACACAATACCATGGAAACAAAACTATCTCCTGGTTACACTAGATGTAGTCTCTTTGTATACCTGTATAGTCCATGAAGACGGGATGGAAGCGATCAAAAGATACTTATCAACAAGATCGCTAAGTTTTAGAGAACATTCACTTATGTTGTTGGAAATGTTGACATTTTGTCTAACGCACAATGCATTTATGTTCAACAGCCAGTACTACATACAGGTATGCGGTACAGCAATGGGGACAGCAGTGGCTCCTACTTTTGCCAACTTGTATATGGGGGCATGTGAGGAGAAACTATTTGCAGATGAGACCATACAAATATATACCAACAAAATAATTCTCTGGAGACGCTATATTGACGATCTTTTTATACTATTTGAAATCATTAACATGCGAAGTACAAGCCTGAAATTTACAGAGAACCATAGTGAAACAGAAGTGATCTTTCTTGACATCAAGATAAAAATTGTCAATAATGAAATCACCACAGAGGTATATAGAAAACCTACAAACATAAATACGGTTCTGCATGCAGAAAGAGCCCACCCAGAAAATCTTAAAAACAGCATACCGTATGGAGAATTTCTCCGAATGAAAAGGAACTGCAGCGAAACATCAACTTTTTAACAAAATGTGAAAATAACAGCATCTAAGTTTCAAGCTAGAGGATATAAAAAGTCGATTATCAACAAAGCTTATATTCAATGTAACAAACAAACGAGACAAGAAATCCTTACAACAATCAAAGAAACCAATGACAAAAAGGGAGAAAATTGGACACGAGAAAGAAAAGATAAGATTTATCACTACTTTTGACAGTGGAGCAAGAAATGTGAGAAAAATATTGGCAAAACACTGAGTTTTAAGGAGGCAAGTGTTAAGGAAAGATCATGACATTAACGGGTTACTGTGGCGCTGCCCGATGACGGGCGCGCACGCGGCGGCGTGACGTTGCACGCCGTCGCGTGCAGTATAAATAAACGGGGCGTTTCCCGGCCGCGCTAGAGCGACCGGGAAGCCCGAACCAAGACGGACGTGTTGGTCTGTGTTCTTGGGGCCGGGGCTTACGGCGAAGCGCGTGGGGGGCGCCAGTCACCCTCAACAGTGGCGACGAGTGGGGGAAACGATGCCCGGGCCCAGCGGTGATCATCGGAACAATTTTTCACCGGAACGAGGTCGAAGGACAGGCTTCGTTTCATGCCGCGGGTAGTGCGTTGCCCACGCGGCTGGCGGCCATTTTGTGCAACGGCTGTGGGACTTCAACGAGCTCCGGTTTGGGCCCTGAAACGACCCCAGGCCTAATTTTTGGACATTTCAGTAGCTGACAGCTACATCTACACGGAGGTATGCATATTTAGTGCATTGACTCAATTTTGGGTTTCCTACGTCGAGTGGAAGCTAGGAGAAAGCCTATCTTGACTGGGCCTGCTGAATCCAGTTACTATTTTGCTACCAATTTTTGGAACACTAAAAGGCATTCTGCTTTTTCATCCCCTTCATCATCATCCTGGTGACTCCATCTATCTTCATCCTCTTCATCATCACAGAGGTGGCAGGAGTCACTGCATCCAGGGGTGGTCCAGGCTGAGGGTCACTGTGGGCTGAATGTTTGAGTTGCGGCCCCAATCAGCATTATGGGGGTGCCTGTGCGCTCAAACTCATGAGTGACATAGAGGACCAGGACGGAGCACACGGTGTGGCGGCGCAGTTTCATCCTCGTGCACCAGTGGCCCCGCAGGGTCTTCTACCTCCAATGCAGCAACCAGATGCTCCAGTAGATGGTCAGGCAGCGGTTCCCGCCCTTCAACCCCCAGTTCAACCTGCTGCTGCTCCTGGCGCAGGTACATGCGCATGCTGCCCTGCAGCCCATCCCCGAATTCGATGTGTCGGGCCCGCCATCCAGCCTGGGGCCCCGATGGAGAAGGTGGGTGGACCGCCTGGACATGTATTTCAGGGCTGCGCAAGTGGTTGATGATGACACCAGGCTGGCCACAATGTTGTACTCGGCAGGGCCCTCTGTCCAGGAGATTTTTGAATCTTTGCCACAAGGGAATGGAACCTACGATCATGCAAAGGCCGCCCTTCAGGCATACTTTTTGCCCTTAGCCAACGCGGACTATGAGCGGTTCGTGATGCTCTCTGCCAGACAAAAAGACGACGAGACCTTGGACACGTTCTACGGGCGCCTAAGGCATCTGTCGCTCGCCTGCGCCTGGGGCGATGCAGAGGACATGATCAGGACCATGCTTATCCAGGTGTGCTCATCAGGCAAGCTCAGGCGCCAAGTGCTGAGGGAGCCGGGGATAACGCTCCAGCGCATCCTTGAGCTAGGAAGGAGCCAGGAGGTGTCAGAGGCGAGAGCGGCGAGAATGGAAGCCGGGTCACGCCCCATAAAGACTGAAGAGATCTGCGCGATGTGGCGAGGGGGAAGAGGTGCTAGGAGGTATGGCGGCGGCACACGGGACAGAGCTGGCAAGGCAGGAGAGATTTGCCAAAAATGCAGATACGACCTGCCTCACCCAGCGGAGTGCCCTGCAGCTGGAAAGACATGTGGACGGTGCGGGTTGCCAGACCACTTCTCAAGGGTGTGTAGGGCGGCCTTGCCCGTACTGGTGCCAAGGGGTCAGGGCCGAGCGGTCGCCATTCGCCAAGGTCGGCCGTCCAATGTCGCCCAGGTGGACCAGGGCGAGGAGGAGGCTCAGGCAGAAGAAGCAGAGGAAGAAGATGAAGAGAACATATTCTTTGTCTCAAGTGTGGAGCTCCTAAGAGGCAGGAATCGACGTCAACCTAGGTGCGTGGTTGAAGTGAACCAGTCTCCGATCCCTGTACTCGTGGACACAGGGGCATCGGTGAACGTCATGGCCCGAGAACATTACAACGCCATGGATCGGCCGCCCAGGCTGGTCACGCCAAAGGCCCGCATCTTCGCGTTCGGTGGTGTGGAGCCCATCCCTCTGGACGGGGTCTTTGTGGCAAAAGTGGAACACGATGGCTCCCACATCACAGCCCGCTTCTACGTGACGCCAGTGAGTAAGAACACTTTGCTAAGTTGTGCAGCGGCGGAGGCTCTCGGCATCGTAAGCTTCGCGTACTCCGTCTACCTGGAAGACATTAATGACTTGCTGGAGAAGCATCATGCCCTATTCAAGGGGATTGGGTAGATGGTCGGGGAGCCGGTGCGGCTGCACATTGACGAGTCGGTACAGCCGGTGGCCCTCAAACATCGGAGTGTACCCTTCCACCTCCGTGGGCAGGTAGACAGAGAACTGGACAGCCTCGTTGATCTAGACATTATCGAGAAGGTGGAGGGACCGACTCCCTGGGTGTCCCCCATAGTGGTGGCAAGGAAACCCAAACAACCGGGCACAGTCAGGATCTGCGTAGACATGAGAATCCCCAACAAGGCCATCAGGAGAGAGAGGCACCTCACACCGACGCTGGATGACATCATCGCGGAGGTGCAGGGTGCTCGGTTCTTCTCGAAGCTCGACCTCAGGGCCGGATATCATCAGGTCGTCCTCCACCCCGACTCAAGGTACATTATCACCTTCACCACGCACCGGGGACTGTATCGCTACAAGAGGTTGAGTTTTGGGGTGTCCTCGGCCGCGGAAGTATTCCAGAACATCATTCGGGGTGCCCTAGCCGACCTCGAGGGCGTCCTAAACATAAGCGACGACATTCTGGTCTTCGCGAGGACCGAGGTGGACCACCTGAGGCGTCTGGTGAAGACATTCGAGAGGCTGCAGTCGCTGGGACTCACACTACATAAGGAGAAGTGCGAATTTCTGCGCCCCTCCCTGGAGTTCTTCGGGTTTGTGTTCAGGGAAGGGGGGGTGTCTCCTGACCCCAGAAAGGTACTGGACATACAGAAGGCCCAACCACCGGAATATGTGTCGGAGGTGCGAAGCTTTTTGGGCATGGTCACGTACTGTGGCCGGTTCATCAAGAACCTGGCATCCAGGTCGGAGCCCCTCCGGGCCCTGACAAGAAAGGACACTGTCTGGAATTGGGGTCCGCTGGAACAGGCGGCTTTCGATGACATTAGGGGCGCCCTCACGGCCGAGGACACGATGTCATTCTTTGATCCCGCCTTACCATCGGAAATCATTGTTGATGCTAGCCCATTCGGCCTGGGTGCGGTGTTGACACAGATTGACTGTGATGGCGGTGTCCGGCCATTCGCATATGCCAGAAAGGCGCTGTCAGACGCCGAACGCCGCTATTCGCAGATTGAGCGCGAGGCTCTGACGGTGCTGTATGTACTCGGACGCCCGGTGACGGTGGTTACTGACCATAAACCTCTGCTGCCAATCCTAGCGGGGTCGTCATCCAAACCGCCGGCACGCATTGAGAGGTGGATGCTGGCTCTCTTAGAGTATGGGGTGACACTGGTTTACCGGCCAGGGGTAAACAACGCAGCTGACTATCTATCCAGACACCCCAAAGCGCCTAGAGAAGGAGATTGTGACATCTGTGAGCAAGAAGCTGAGGAGCATGTCCAGGTCGTGGTAGAAGCTGCCACGCCGAATGCCATGCCTCTCCAGGAGCTGGAGGCTGCGGCGGCACAGGATGAGTGCTTCAAAGTATTGAGGCAGTCCATGCAGCAAGGCTCCTGGAAGTCAGCGCTTGAGGCCCTGGCGGGACGCACTCAGGAGGCCCGGACTGGTCTAGAACAACTATGGAAGGTTCGTGAGGAACTGTCTTTCTCGGCGTCGGGCCTGCTACTTCGGGGTGATCGGATTGTGGTTCCCCAGTCAAAGGTGGGTGAGGTGATCGTGCTGGCACACCGGGGCCACCAAGGGGCCGCCAAGACCAAGGCCCGCCTCCGGATGAAGGTGTGGTTCCCCGAGCTGGAACGCAAGGTGGACGAGTTTGTGGCGGCTTGTGTCTGGTGTCAGGCAGCCTCGCCCTTACAGCGGGAGCCGGTCATCGAGGCGATGCCAAGGGGGACCCATCCGTGGGAGGTGGTTCATGCCGATTTTGGGTCCACCACCATGGGCACCCACTTCCTGGTCCTGGTGGACGAGTACTCCCGCTACCCCGAGGTGGATTTCGTGGAGTCCGTGGCGTTCGAACACGTGGTGGTGGCGGTGGAGAAGTTGTTCGCGGCTCACGGATTCCCTCACACGCTGTGTTCGGACAATGGTGCGCCTTTTCAGGGTGAATGATTTGCTGAACTGATGGTGAGCTGCGGGGTGGTGCACCGGAAGATCATGCCCCTGTGGCCTCGAGCGAATGGGGAGGCAGAACACCTGATGAGGACCCTCAATAAGACATTTAGAATTGCCCAAGGCCAGGGGCAGTCCCTACAGAGAGCCCTGTACCAATTCTTGAGAGTATACCGCACCATGCCACATGCGTCCATGGGAGTGGCCCCGGCAGAGGCAATGTTCAGGAGATGTCCGCGAGGGCTATTGCCGGAGGTCAGAGAGCGGGAACCTGCGGTGATTGACGACCAACGGGTCGAGATGGACCGGCAAGCAAGAACTGAGCAAGAAAAGGTGCGGAGCGGGCTTCGCCCACAACAGCTGGAGCCGGGCGATGAGGTTCTCATTCGCAATCGACACCCGCATGGGAAACTCTCTTTGCCGTACGAGCCTGAGCCACTGGATGTCGTGGCCGTCCGGGGCTCCATGGTGATGGCGTCGGATGGACGGTCGGAAGTGACGCGTAACGTGAGTTTCTTCAAAAAGATCAGAGACCCTAGAACTGACCCACCTCGTGACCCGGACCTGGGAGGAGTCCTGGAGAACGAGGGAGACCCACCCTGCATGCCGGAGTCCCCAGTGCAGGGTCCGTCGGCGGACAGATCACCCGTGCCGGAGGCGAGCAGGAGGTACCCCCAGAGGACTGGGCGAGGGAAACCAGCTCACCTCACCGATTACGTGCTGGGACAATTGGCTGAGAATCCAGAGGGTGAGAAAGTCTAGCTAAGGGGACCCGGGTGAATGCTAATAAAGGGGTGTTCATGGGACAGGGGTTGTGTGATTTGTTTTCGTTGTCCCATTGTTCTCATGACTTGTTTCAGTTGCTGTGTTTTGTAGTTTGCAGTGAAGAGTTCAATGATGGTTGTTGGTTCTCCCCGAAAAGGGAGGAGTGTGGCGCTGCCCGATGACGGGCACGCACGCGGCGGCGTGACGTTGCATGCCGTCGCGTGCAGTATAAATAAACGGGGCGTTTCCCGGCCGCGCTAGAGCGACCGGGAAGCCCGACCCAAGACGGACGTGTTGGTCTGTGTTCTTGGGGCCGGGGCTTACGGCGAAGCGCGCGGGGGGCGCCAGTCACCCTCAACGGTTACTAAGTACAAATCCAACGGTAAAATATAGAAAAGCCTAAACCATACAGTCAAAAGTATCTCCTAGTTTGTTTCAAACAGAAACCAGAATGAATTGGCTCTCAGAAAAATTCAAAGGCTTCCAAAAATGTACAAAATGTAAAGCATGTAAATTTGGTGAAAATGTAAAAGAATATAAGAGCCCACATACAGGAAGAAAAGTGGAAATTACAAAAACTATTCTGTGCAGCACAACATTTGTGATATATGTAATCAGTTGTAGCTGCAACCTCTGGTACATAGGAAGCACCGAAAAGGAAGTCAAAATCAGAATTTTGCAACATCTGAGAGCAATTAAAAACAACTATCCAACATATCCTCTAGCGAAATCTTTTTCAGAAGTACATAAAGGAAACATTGAGTCGTTAAAATATTTTGGCATTGATCATGTTCAACAACATCCAAGAGGCGGGGCTAGAGAGCGCCAGTTACACCAATTGGAAAGTAGATACATAATTGAATATAATACCAAATCCCCGGGAGGACACAACAAGGATGAGGAGCTCTATACATTTATAGGAGAATAAGTTTAAGGACTATACATATATTATCTACTTTAAGAATAAATGTGATTGTGAGATGCCAGAGTGAAAATATGGACATTTCACAACAATGGCTGGCATTATGAAAAGAAAATTTAACAACAAGTGGGGCCGCAAACTGAACAACTATTGGCATGACACTTAGGATTTAATAACTTTTTTAAATTATAATGTATGTTTTTTCTGATATGGTTTTTTCTGATACGTTTTTAGCAATTGAGGTGTAGGTACATGCAATAATCCTGAGCACAGTATTTATGATTTTATCACAATAATCTTTGGACACATGGATCCCATAAAAACACTAGACCTCCTCTGGTATTGGGAAGACAAGTATTACTTAGGCAAGATAACAAACGGTGGCATAAAATCTGTGCACTGATGGTTTTAAGCATACGGGGGGAAAAATGTGACATATTATGTGTGAAAATGTAAAAGAAAACGGGAAAACGGGAACTGCAATTGCGCGGTTCACAGCGGCACTCCTCCATTTAGAATCCAATGAATCACGTTTGGCCATCATCTTCGTGTTAAAAGTTCTTTATTATTTAGTAAGTGGACACATGAAGAAAACAAACACACAATTACGCGTTTCACCCTAACCAGGCTTCGTCAGATTGTGAATGGAACAATGAAATTCCTTTGCATTTAACCTATGACTCATCAATGCTCAACTTGGTTTAAAAACACTAGACTGATACTTTGTTGCACTCTCATTGGCCTCTAAAGGGCGGCCATGTTGAAAGTCCCTTAGGCTCTAATGTCAACATTTTATCATGTTCAGATCCCTTTGTTTACTGAGGGACTAACCTCAGCGACTTTACGCTTAGCGACTTTACGCTTTATTATACTTGATGCACTAAGCACTTTATAATATGTTCTTGAACATTTCTTAGAAAGTCATAGCAATTTTCTCTATGAAATCATGTAAGGCACAAAACACTTTACCAAATATAGTGTGCACAGTAATTAAAATGTATAATATTTCTTGAAAGTAAACAGATTAACATCAACTCCCATTACAAAGAATGGTAAGGTTAATCGATTGCACCCTTGGTGAGCCTCGATACAATAGTTACATAGATTGTAACAAACAACATCAAGCGGCATAGTAAATTTCTCGGCAAATACAAATATACATATTTGTATGCCAATTACTGCATCACTACAGATCATAGTTTGTGCGTAGATTATTAACATTTTAACCCAGTAAGCATATAGCACTTCATTAAATACCCGCACTTTATGAAGGTAATGGCACTGAGTAAGTACTTTAGTATGGCTACTATAGCAAAATGAATGCAGCAATGCCTCGAGTACTAACACCTTGCACTTTATTAAGATAAAGCACTGAGCAATCAAATCAGTACGGCTACCATAGTAAAATGTAAATTGAATAACTTTTGAAGAGCAACATTTGCAGAATGACAGTTCGCTTAAAATGAACGAGTACGACTATACACCATATGCACAAATGTATATCAGTAAACAAAGGGATCTGAACATGATAAAATGTTGACATTAGAGCCTAAGGGACTTTCAACATGGCCGCCCTTTAGAGGCCAATGAGAGTGCAACAAAGTATCAGTCTAGTGTTTTTAAACCAAGGAGAGCATTGATGAGTCATAGGTTAAATGCAAAGGAATTTCATTGTTCCATTCACAATCTGACGAAGCCTGGTTTGGGTGAAACGCGTAATTGTGTGTTTGTTTTCTTCATGTGTCCATTTACTGAATAATAAAGAACTTTTAACACGAAGATGATGGCCAAACGTGATTCATTGGATTCTAAATGGAGGAGTGCCGCTGTGAACCGCGCAATTGCAGTTCCCGTTTTCCCCCATATATATATATATATATATATATATATATGTATATATTACATGGCCACGGTAGTGGCCATGTAGTTATGGTTAAGTTGCTGTTTCCATAGGAAGAGCACTTTTTGGGCGGCTTATAACTTCGCTCTCCCTGGACGGATCCTCACCAAACTTTGCAAAAAAAGTAGTTGGGTCACTCTGAATTTTTTTGCAAAGTTTAGTGAGGATTCGTCCAGGGGGGGAAAAGTTATAGGGGGGTCCCAAAACTTTTTTTTTTCCCATAGACTGAATGGGAAAAAAACTTTGCACACGGCTACAGCCCGAACCGCTGGACGGATTTCCACCAAATTTGCGGCAGGAGTGGCGGCCTGGTCCCAAAAGCGTGCTGTTGTAAATTTGGTGTAAATCTGTCCAGTAGTTTTTTTAAAAATGACCAAAATGTAAGGCAAACAAATTAATGATATCTGCGTTCGCTTCGCGGACGGACTTCCCTGTTCGCTCCGCGGACAGCACCCCGATTGGCCCATGGGCTTGCGTCATGTCCGCGGACATGCAACGTGTTCGCTGATTGGACGGCGAGGGGCGTGGAGCGCGTCAGATTTTCTGTGGCGCCCGCCATCTTCTATTCGCAGTCGACCGCGTACAGCGTAGTGAAACGTGGATAAAAAATTGTATTTAGTGCCGTGTGTTGGTGTGTAAGAGTTTTGGGGAGGGTTGGGAAGTATGAGATAGGTTCAATGTTTTGTTTTTTTATGTGCTAGACCTTTTTGTTGCGTTCGATTTGTCCGCGGAGAACACGGCTGTTCTGACATTTTGTAAATAAACTAAATGGTGGGGTGTTTAGACATAGCTCTCAACCATTTTTGTTTTACAGGCGGGTGAAATGACCCGATTTTGTTTTTAGCGGGTGAGACGCCCATTGGAATGAATGGGCGTGCAGGAGGCTTGGCGGGTGAGTCTGCCCTTTACAAGGCGTGTGACACCCGCCAAAAGCATGTGAGTTGAGAGCTATGGTTTAGAGGACGGAGTATGTGTCATTTTTGTTCGCAAGGAAGGTAAATATGAGCTATGAACACTCGCGGTGTACTTAATTGTTCGTAAATACACAAACTGGGGGTGTCCTCAGGACGCTGTCCGTATTGTAATCTGTCTAGTTGAATGTGTTCTAAGAACACACGCAGTGTCCCGAAATGGTTGCAATTACACAAAATGGGGGTGTTCTGAGAACGTTGTTTGTATTGTTCGTTGTCAGGGTAAAAGTGTTTTAAGAGCACTCCTTTTGTTCGCTAATAGTACAATTTCCTAGGGGCGTCAACCGACTTTTTGTCCACTAAAGAAACGATAAATCCGGCTGGTGTGCGTCGACATTATATGATAATCATATGACTGGCGCTATTGACCTGGCTGACTTGCTTTTGCGACACTAAATCATATCTCCCGCCCCTAAGCCTGATATTATCAAAGCATTCATATTCCCCGCCTTTCTCCGTGACGTTACAGGGTGCGTAATGAAACGCGCCCAGTCATCTCCAGTACTACGCGACTTTACACAGAACCCGGAAGACAACACACATTATGTCACAACACAGCGCGCCACAATTCGGAATATGAAACTGTGATTTAAAAGCAAAGAGCAAGATTGTAAATGTTGTAAAGTACATTTATTTGACATCAAATGTTTAGAGAATATTCAGCAATTTGCATTTGTCTTTGTTGTCGATCCGCAAAAGTTCATGTTGAGACACGCGATGTTCCTTTGCGGTACAGAGAGTGTTAGATCAGCTTACAACTCAGTGAGCCACAATTCGGAATATGAAACTGTGGTTTAAAAGTAAACAGCAGGATTGTACATTTGGTAAAGAACATTTATTTCACATGAAATGTTTAGTGAATATTCAGCGATTTGCTATTGTCTCTGCTGTCGATCAGCAAAAGTTTATTTGGAGCCACGCGTTGTTCCTTTGCGGTAGATAGGCTGTTGGTTTATGATAAAAGCAGTAAATGGTCGCTCTGATAATCGTAAGGTTGCTCCAACAACGAGCCATTAGACCACCCTATTGGTTGGTATGTTGTTTGTAGCCGCTAGTACTGCGTAAGGGCATATTGGTCCTTGGCGATTGTCCCATAAAATGGTGAGGGTCATGAAGTTGCATATTTGGACTTGCACCTGGCAGTTGAAGACCCCATCCACTGGAGTCTGTAAATCGTGACATAGACAAAATGGGGCCACGTACCTGTTTTAAAAAACATAAATTAGTCTCACCAGCCGATCTTCATTAAAAAATCATCATTTTATTTATTAGGGCGTGAAACTATTTGCTATCGAAGATAGTGCAACAGAGTATGTTAATAATAAAATAATAATATTTTCCCATTCATATAGCGCTAAGAACTGTGAGGTATGTAAGCAGTGCTTATTATTAACCACGGTGTGTGGTGCTCATTTATCGACCATGGAAGGATGAAAGGCTGAGTTTCGCCTTGCCGGGATTCGAACTTGCTTTAGCAAGCTGTGCACGGATGTCAAAGCGAGCGCTGTACTCGCTGTGCCACTTGACAGGCTACAGTGAAGTGGCACAGCGAGTAGAGCGCTTGACCGCCTATAGACCGGTTAAATTATTTATATTAACCCACTCTGTGTCGTCTGCCTTTTTCAGAGCCCTCTAAACGACAGGGGATCAATTCGGCGGTGATAGTGCGCGGTAGAAAACATTATGCCACTTTCAACGAACAAGTTCAACTTCAGCGGTCTTTAATGCTACGCTATTGTAATTATATTTGGTATAAAGTAATCTAAAGGGTTACTTACAGTACAATTGCAATTTCCATTGTCTACGAGTGGTGCAGTCCCAAAATACGACTCCGCGTGTGCCAACGATCTTTCGCATAGTGATATAATATGTAAAAGTGGTTTCGTTTCAGAAATTTCATCTGTATCTTCTGTTATGTTTTAGCAACACTCCTTCAAGAGAAGTCTTTCATCACAATCTCTGTCTGTCAAGGTCAAAACACAATACAACCTTATAGTCTGCTTCGTGAGCCTCTCCGGGGCCCGAGAAAAAAATGGAAGCAGCTGACCTTCACTGTGAATGAGCATAAATTCTTACTTTGCAACATTCTGTGTAAAGCCATCTGTAGAAGTTGTGGAAGCAGCTGACCTTCACTGTGAACGAGCATAAATTCTTACTTTGCAACATTCTGTGTAAAGCCATCTGTAGAAGTTGGTTTTTGCACGCAATGTTTGTATATTGTTTGCATGATATTAAAAAAAGTTTGTTTAAAGGACGTTATGGTTCTAAGTACAGCCGAAAGACCCCTGAAAATAGCAAGTTATGGTAAGCTATGAAAAATAACTCGCGCCAACACCATGCACTGCTAACACCCAGGACATCAAAGATAACATCGCAAATGTCATTGATGAAATCACTGATGACATCACATGTGTATGTACTTTTCATGGAATTTGTGTACTAGGGATTTTTATTATAATGTTCCGAAAAAGTGTCAAGGATATTGCAATAAATATCATACCATTATTAGTGCTTTGAACGATGCATTTATATCAATAAATAGCATTGTATTATGGGATTCTATGTAGTATACTGAGCTACTAATGGAGAAAGATAGCATTGTGTGCAGAGTACAAGATAAAAGTATAATCTTTGTAATGTTAATATGTTGAATAATGAAATGATAATTGTCCTGAAATGTTCGAAAATTCACAAAATGGGGGTGTTCTGAGGACGTTATTCGTATTGTGTGATTGCTTAGCTGTATGCAATGAGGGAATGGTACAGAGAGTAAAGTGGACGCCGTCCGCGGACACCGCGGCTGTTCGTGGACAGGGTGTGGTACATCCGGGTTTTTCCAGGAAATCCAACATGGAAAGAAGACTGTACGGATCAGCCAATCCGATGTCGAGGTTGTGGATTTGTGTTGAAAGAGACTGTGTGTGGTGAAGATGGCAGAAGTGGAGAAAGTCAGGGTGTTGGTGCTCGGAGATATGTTTGTGCATGGTTTACAGCAGTACGCTGAATGCAGGCATGTTCCAAAGAACTTTGATGTGAAAGGAGTGGAGGTGGTGTGGAGCACTGTGCCTGATTGCAATGTACAGGGAATTGTACAAGTTTGTGCGGATATGGCCACGATGAACAGTCCGCATATGGTAGTTTTGCACTATGGTGCTTTCCATTTGGGCAACGTCAGTGCCCCTACTTTGTTGGCTGATTTGGAACGCTTGGTTCAAGCCGTAATGAAGATCCTTCCAAATGCGAAAGTAATTTTTTCTGGATTACTACCTAGGGCAATATGGGACAATAGTTCAGTTTTTTGTCCTCAGCAAAACATTGCTAGGTGTGTCATCAACCGAGGCATGTGTGCCTTCATGCTTAGAGCTGGTATGTTCTTCTGTAACAATGAGAATATTGATGCCAGTAATGCTGTTAATTTTAAAGAAGATGGCATTTCTTTATCTTTTATCGGAAATGCCTTTTTATTTTGGAATGTAAGGGTTGCTTTGGATAAGGTTATGTGAAGATTTTAGGAGTAAAGTAAGAAAAAAAACAAGAAAAAAAATATAAAATAACAGGTGTCTGTGAAGCATCTGTAAAAAAACAAAAAAAACGTCTCTTTTCAGAGCCAACTTCAAAGGGGAAATGGGGCACACTATTTAAATTTACATTCACCACGCTCAGATTTTCGATGTGTCTGCGGACATGGCGGTAGTCCGTGGACATGAAAATCACTACGAGGGGGTTAGTATGTTCTATGTTACATGTCAGGGATATTATGGTTAAGTTGTGCTACTAAAAACCTATGAAATTCAGTGAAAAAACTTTGTTAAAGGGACGTTATGGTTCCAAGTAAAACCGAAAAACCCTTGAAATTCGCCAATTATGGTAACATAAGCAACCATAACTCGCGCCACCTTGCACTGCTAACACTAACACCCAGGACATCAAAGATGACATCACAAATGTCATTGATGACATAACTGATGACATCACATGGCTGGCTCTCCCTTTTTATCCTTTACTGACATATCGAAGCCACATAGTTTTCTTCAGTAACAGTCAGGAAGTAAAAATTGAAAAGGTACTATATTTGTAGACTTGGGGTCCTGTCACATCATATGAAACATGTACATAGCGGAAGATACAGGCTTGAAAGAGAACAATCCTTTCTGTGCATGAAGATAATCATTATGGTTATCAGCACTTTGTCATAGTTTTATTTTTATTACTCTACCTTCCCTCTATATGCTCATATTTGTATACATTATACTCACTCTCCATAGAGTGAATGGGAAAAAAATTTTGCTCGCGCATACAGCCCAAACTGCTGGACGGATTTCCACCAAATTTGGACCAGGAGCAGCGACTTGGTCCCGAAAGCGTGCTTTTGCAAATTTGGTGAAAATTCGTCCAGTAGTTTTTTTAAAAATGACCAAAAAGTAGGTAAAAAAAAATTAGTGATATCTGTGTTCGGTTTGCGGATACACTTCCCTGTTCGCTCCGCGGAAAGTGTCCTGATTGGCCAATCGTCTTGCGTGATGTTCACGGACATGCAAAGTGTTCGCTGATTGGACGGCGTGGAGCGTGAAGCGCGACAGATTTTTCGGTAGCGGCCGCCATATTGGATTCACGGACGTCCCCGGAGAGCGCGGTGAAACTTTGTTCAAAATGTGTATTTTGTAGAGTGTGTTGGTGTGTAGGAGTGTTTGGGGAGGGTGGGAGTGTGTGAGATAGGATGAAGGTTGTGTTTTTTATGTGTTAGACGTTCTTTTTGTGTTCGATTTGTTTGCGGACATCACAGGTGTTCTGAAATGTTATAAATAAACTGACTAGGGGGTGTTCTAAGGAGTCAATATGTGTCCGTTTTGTTCGCAAGCAAAGTGAAACTGTTCTAAGAACACTCGCGGTGTCCGGGGAGTGTTCGTAGGTGGTGTCCTGAGGAAGTTGTCCGTATTGCTCTCTGTCAAGTTGAATGTGTTCTAAGAACACGCGCGGTGTCCTGAAATGTTCGCAAATAAACAAAATGGGGGTGTTCTGAAGACGCTTCTAAGAACACTCGCGGTGTCCGGGGAGTGTTCGTAGGGGGTGTCCTGAGGACGCTGTCCGTATTGTTCTCTGTCAAGTTGAGTCTGTCCTAAGAACACTCGCGGTGTCCTGAAATGTTCGCAAATAAACAAAATGGGGGTGTTCTGAAGACGCTTCTAAGAACACTCGCGGTGTCCGGGGAGTGTTCATAGGGGTGTCCTGAGGACGCTGTCCGTATTGCTCTCTGTCAAGTTGAATGTGTCCTAAGAACACTCGCAGTGTACTGAAATGTTCGCAAATAAACAAAATGGGGGTGTTCTGAAGACGCTTCTAAGAACACTCACGGTGTCCGGGGAGTGTTCGTAGGGGGTGCCTGAGGACGCTGTTCGTATTGTTCTCTGTCAAGTTGAATGTGTCGTAAGAACACTCGCGGTGTCCTGAAATGTTCGCAAATAAACAAAATGGGGGTGTTCTGAAGACGCTTCTAAGAACACTCACGGTGTCCGGGGAGTGTTCGTAGGGGGTGTCCTGAGGACGCTGTCCGTATTGTTCTTTGTCAAGTTGAATGTGTCCTAAGAACACTCGCGGTGTCCTGAAATGTTCGCAAATAAACAAGATGGTGGTGTTCTGAAGACGCTTCTAAGAACACTCCCGGTGTCCGGGGAGTGTTCGTAGGGGGTGTCCTGAGGACGCTGTCCGTATTGTTCTTTGTCAAGTTGAATGTGTCCTAAGAACACTCGCGGTGTCCTGAAATGTTCGCAAATAAACAAGATGGTGGTGTTCTGAAGACGCTTCTAAGAACACTCCCGGTGTCCTGGAATGTTCGTAGGGGGTGTCCTTAGGACGCTGTCCGTATTGTTAGTTGTTAAGTTGAAAGTGTTGTAAGAACTATCGCGTTGTTCTGAAATGTTCGTAGGGGGTGTCCTGAAAACGGTGTCCGTATTGTTCGCTGGCAAGTTCAAAGTGTTCTAAGAACACTCACATTGTTCGCGGACATTAAAAGTTTCCCATAGATCATAGTTGAAATGTTTGACTCTATGGATGTGATATGCTGCGGTGGTTGTTGCCAGGGCAACAACCACCGCAGCATATCACATTCATATTTGCTTATAACTTTGGGTGAAAAACAAATGTATAAGGAACAAAGGTATTAGATACTATGGATGTGATATGCTGCTATGGTTGTCCTTATTATTGTATACTTACTGTTTGGTCTAGTAATGGGAGTCCATGTTTTTCTTCTTCATTTCTGTGATAAAAGAAAATAGCATGTTAGTATTAGTATTTTGTAATGACTTATTACATTGTATAAGCAATATACTTTTATTTTTTTTCGACCCTCATATTTAGTAGAGTACAAATCAGAGTACTATGCAATTTGCTCAGTTTCTGTATTTGTTGCTAAAATCATTGGGTCTGTGGGAGAAAAAAAAATCCATGTTGGATTAAAAAAAAAACCTTTTTCTGTTATGCTACAGTTTATTTGTTTGTTTGTTTTCAGTGTTCACTTGTTGTTTCTGGCTAATGCTTTATACTTTGCTTTGTTGTATTTTTTTTGGAGCAGTAACAGATTCTTCATTTGTTTTGATATTATAAAATTTTGGAGCCGTTAGATACCAATTGGCATATTCTAACTGTCTATTTTTTTAATATATTTTAGTGGTTTTGATTTACCTATTTGGATATTGTTAAATTTTGGGACAGTTAGATACCAATTGGCGTATTCTAACTGTGTATTTTTGGGCCTAATTTAGTGGTATTCATTTATCTGATTAGTTGTTGTAGAATCTTTGAGCTGTTAGATAGTTTTTGGAGTATTCTAACAGTTTATATTATTTTAACACACATTTATAATTTTGGGACAGTTAGATACCAATTGGCGTATTCTAACTGTGTATTTTTTGGTCTAATTTAGTGGTATTCATTTATCTGATTAGTTGTTGTAGAATCTTTGAGCAGTTAGATAGCTTTTGGAGTATTCTAACAGTTTATATTTTTGTAACACAAATTTACTTAAAGGTTTAAATACAGTTTATTTATCAAATTTTGGTTTTAAGAACATCAAATAAGCGTTTGTAAGATTTGCTGGTAATCTCTGCTTTAGAGTAATGGTACTATCATTACATTCAAACCATCCACATTTCTTTTTTATGTCTGCAGTGTAGTGCCCTGAATTGGTTGTGGCTCCTGCGTGGTAGATAATACCTATTGTTGTGAAGGTTTTCTTACCAAGTGATATTTGACCATGTGTGAATCCAGTCAGCTTGCAGTTGTTTTTGGTACCATCTGCATTGTAACGTAGAAGCATTAGTATTACGTATTTACTATGTGTTTGTATTACTAACGTGGGCGATTATCTGAATTGCAGGTAGAGCATAATCTACCATGGTTTGCATTTTGTACAAGTTGCTGAAATGGAATGGATTCACAATTTGGTATTGATATATATATGAAGCGTTCATTGGGGATTTCTTCTTGTGTCACATTGTTGCAGAGAGTGCATGTATGTTTCCACATGTATGAAATCTGAAAGATTTCATTTATAGGTATGTTTTTGTTTTCCAGTACTTGTAGTAAGTACATTAGAAATTCTTGTGGATCTTCCTGTGAGTTTATAGTGAATTTCACCATTCCAGCACAGTAGTCCAATAGTCGTCTTATTCCAAAAACACTATATGTGTTGTCAGGATTGTTTGCTGCATTTCTGTGAAGTACTAACATTTGCAAACACAATGGGTCTGCACTGTGTGAGTAAATGTTGTCAACAATTGGTGGTAATTGAAATAGAATATTCATTGCTACATTTGCATAGCAACTTACACCAACTATATTTGAGAATTTAAATGGTCCAGGTAGTTCTGTATCTAACTGCTTTTTTTGGAGTTTGTCTTCCTTCTTTAAAGAAGTACCTGGTTTACTTTCTCTAATTGATTCTTTTTTGTTTGTGGTACTTGATGAAGTATTAGTTTCTTTTACTCTCTTTGGAGGATTTGCAGTGACGTCCTGTTGCATTTCTGTTTGATTTAGTTTTCTTTTACAACGTTTTAGTTTTTGAGGAACAGAATATGTGTTTAGATGGGGAGTATATAGTGAGCGAAGTCTATTATATTCTAAAATGCAAGGAATATCAGCGTTTACTTTACTTGCATCAAAGTTGATTAGAAATAGACCGTCAAGTGTACGTAAGCGTGATAGTGCTACGTAGCTCATGCCTTCTTTAAAGACTGTGTTACCAATATCTATCATTGCTTTGTCTAGGGTAAGACCTTGTGATTTATGAATCGTGACTGCGTATGCAAGAGTTAGAGAAAATTGTTCTCTGCGTACATACATATCTTTGAAGAGAAGGAATCTAGCTGTTGAGCGTCCTATCCGTTTTACTTCTGAAAGTTTGTCAAAGAGTATATTGACAAACTGAATTTTGTTGTCACGTGGGTATGTTTGAAAGCCAACAACTGTACCCAGTGCTCCATTAACTAGTCCTTGGTCCACGTCAAGGTTACGTTTAAGCATTACTCTGCAATTTAAGGATAATTTTAACATCTTTTCTAAGCCTGCTGTGTTTGAGATTGATTTTTCTAAATTATTTAGTCTTGTTGTGGCTTGGTCACACATGGGTAGTGTCATACCATGTACATCTAGTTTGTCTGTGGCGCTAATTTCCATTATTGGTTGCATTTCTTTACTTAGCATGATTTCATTGAATTTGAAACAGCTTGCAAGAGTTGGCATTAAGACCATACAATTGACATTTTTGTGGGCTAATTGTTCCATAACATCTGTAGCACATGCATTATCGCCATAAAGTGCATTAATGTGCCGGGTTTTCAATGTTGCTTCTGCTTCTTTAGAAAGTATACCAACTCTCAAACTTTTTAAAATGTTGGCATAAGTTAGATCTGCAGATTGGCGCATGTTTTCTGTTAATTCTCTGTATTGGAAATGTTGCCAAAGGTTGACATTTCCAATGCTGCCAACAGTTTTACGGCAGAGTTTGTGCCCTAATGTTTTAAAAATAGGTTCACCTTTTACTGGTGTTAATTGAAGCAGATCTCCAAAAACAATAATGTGTTTCCCTGCAAAGAGCTCTTCATAGTCTGTTTTGAGTACTTCTTGTAATCTGAGGGGAATCAAAGCTAACATCAGGTTGGAGACCATGCTCACTTCATCTATTAGTCGCATTTTCATTTGTTTCAATACTCTGCGTAATTCCATTGCAGCTTCTGCAGAAATGTTGTAATAGTCTAATTTGTTCTGGTGTTCTACTGGTAATAGTAGTAATCGGTGTAATGTAACACCACCTATATTGTAGGCAGCTAAACCTGTGGGGGCAGTGACAACAGCTGACAGTTTGTTGTTTGTCAATTGTTGAAGGAACTTACTAATGATTTTGATTAGGAATGTTTTGCCAGAACCAGCTTCACCACTGACGTACAGTAGTATAGGTTTATAATTATGGCAGGAACATTCTTTAGTTTCATGTTTTACACCATGTGCAATTTGTTTTGTTACTTCTTGAAAAATGCTACTTTGCTCATTGTTTAGTTTTGATTGTAATATAGTTAAGTCTTCCTTATCTTCATACTGACACATGGTGTTTTCTACTTCTATCATAGCTAATTCTGCCTCATTTGTTATTAGTGGTTCTCCCAGTGGTTCTTGGCTTCCTGTTACAGAAGGTTGACTACTGTCAGGAGTATCCTTATCTAGTTGAGCTTGGAGTTCTTCTTCATGTTGCTGTTCATTGTACAACATTGTTTTGTACTGTGTAAAGTTTACATCAGTTATAGTGCTTTCATTTGCTTTGAAAGCATCCTCATATGAGTCATAGTTATCTAGTAATTGTTCTTCTTTTCTCCATGGTTTGAAGAGTTGTAGCAGGGACATGTAATATACTGCTTTATGTTGAGGAGTCTTCAATGACAATTTGATATGATTAATTAAATTTGGTTTAGTGAGTTTAACTAAGCTGCCTTCACAGTCTGTCACTCTATATTTACCTTTTTTTTCATCGGGTTTCATATTATTTTTGTATGTGTAGTTTTGGGCTATTTGGTATAGACACATGTTTTCCAAAGTATTACTTCTGTTTGGGTAGTATGTGTCCAATAAATTGTTTTTTAAAATGTCTTGGCTGTTGGGATCATGTTTGGCTATTGTTTCTATATCTTCATATGATTTTAGAACTCTTTTTCTAGATTTAGCTGGACCAAGACTTAGCCATACTATATTTTCAGATTTACCATACAATGAAGTACCAGTTAAACGATCAGCTGCTTCATAAGATCCACATTCTCTATGGGTGAGCATTTTTATGCCCAAGCTGTATAATTTCTGAGATACTGTTTTATCTGATGACAGGTTATTCCAGAGGTCTTGGAGCTCTGTCTTTTCTGCTTTAGTTAAGTATGCTGTGACATATCGTGCAACTGCAGTAGAATTGTCTGCAACGTACTGCACATCTATGTTTGCATTCCATAAGTGGGCAATGATTGCATTATAATCATTGATATATTTTTCTTCTTCTTTTCTTTTTATGTAATATGTATTTTTAGGTGACTTTCCTTTAACAGTATGTCTAACTGAAGACATGAGGTTGTTTACTTGACCTGTATTTGTAACTGGTCTAGGGAAACCAAATCGGCATTTGGTGTAGTATTTGCCTTTGTTTTTGTATTTGCGACAACAATATTTTCCACATTTGTGTCTTTGAAATTGTAAAGTTTGTGCACAAAGATCACTATTTGTGGCTTCTGATGGAATTTCACAAGTGACATATTTTTCAATAAACTGTAAAACAGTGGCATCACTGTCTTGACCAAATTTAGGAGCATCTTTAATCCATAAAAGCATGTGGATATGTGGTGCTCCTCTGGCTTGGTATTCTTTTCTCCAAAAGAAGCGTTGCACTTCTCCAAGGGGAGGAACAGTTTTATTACAAATAAAATGTAGCATAGCAATGAAGCGATGGTGAAAATATCTTGAAACATTAACAGGATCCAAAGAACAAAGTTCTCCAGGTGTTAGAATATCTATGTTTGTTTTGTTTTTATTTGATATGCGTAGGAAATCATGTAAATCTTCCCATGCATATTCTGCACAACTTAATGTAACAAACCAAGTGGGTGGGCCAAGGTTTCTGATCATACAACGTGACGTCGAAACCAATACTCTTTAGTACCACGCATATTTGCTAATAGATTTGTAATATTTGATTGTAAAACCTCATCCTTTTGTTGCACTTTCTCTAATAATTGTGTAGCTGTCATATTTTGAAAGTGTGATCCTGATTTTAATATGTGTGCAACTCCGTAACATAAAGTTGCTAGTTCACTTTCAAAGAGTAGGTGGAATATGTATTCTGGGATCTTCAGAATACATCCGTAATGAGCGGTATTCTGAAGCTGATATTTGAATAGGTCTATCATCATACCTTCCTCCTTTGCCAGTTGGAAAGAGTGGAGGAAAAGCATGTGCTTCTATACTTTTTTCCCATTTACTGATTGGCGATCCTTTTGTTGGACGCATTTGGTAAGTTTCCAGTACATCTTGTACGGTGTCATTACAGTGCAAAGGGTGAATTGTATACTGGTCTATAGTAGCTCAAATTGACCAGCTTCTTGTGTTTCTTGAATTATTTCAGTTGTATCTTTCAAGTTTTCTTCAATATTAATTTCTTTGTAATATTCATTATTCTCTTTAAGATATTGGAAGGCTTGTCTAACTTTATATAAATCTACCAGCTGTTGCCATATTTTTTTGTCTTTTGTAGGTACTCCATTTACTAATATAATTAAAGATTGCTGCATTGGACGTTGTACTCCAGAGTACATTTGCAGTGCTGATCTATGATGATGCAGTTAGATGTAGAGGTCTTGAATGTGATTGGTGCATGGTCATGTGATTTTTGAGGTACATCCAATGAGGGAATGGCAGAGAGAGTGTAGTAGAAATGGTAGAAGGGCTGTTCATGTTACGATATGTCCGCGGACATGGCGGTAGTTCCCGGACATCGGGAGTTACATCCGGGGATTTTTGGGTTCAGAAGTCATGCAAATTAGAATAAGCACTGAAAGGGATTGGTCAGGAAAGTTTGGTGGGTGTGTTGTGCCAGGAGAGATTTTCTGAGGTACTCTTTTTGCTGAGAGAACAAAAGATAGCTATGGCTGTGTGTTTCAGAAAACAGATTGTTTGTATTTTAGGAGATTCGTGGATACATTGGTTGAAGGTGCATGCAGAAAGCTGTGGAGTAGCTGTAGATCTTGGATTCCCACATGTGGAAGTACACTGGCATGGAGTACGTGGAATGAAGTGGTTGGATTTGCTACCTCTCTGTGCTACTTTGGAGACAGAGCAACATCCAGAGATAATTGTAATTCATTGTGGAGGGAACAGTTTAGGGCATGTGACTGGAATTTTTTTGCAATTTGCTATGAAAGAAGGACTGAGGAAGGTTATGGACATGTTTCCTAATTCTCAAGTGATATTTTCACGGATTACGCAGAGACAAATGTGGCTTCGTTCTTCTTCATTTGGTCCACAAGTGGAAAAAGCAAGGCGCAATGTTAATAAGGCTGTTTGTGGCTTTCTAAGAGATTTTGGCATGTCTTCTTTTCACAATGAAAATATTATGTTTTGTAGTACATACATTTTTCGCAGAGATGGAGTCCATCTTACTTATGCTGGCAATCAGATTTTTCTGAGAAATGTACAAAATGCATTGCAACCTTTTTTGGAATTACAACAACGATTTTGAAGTAGATGTTAAGCATTTACAATTTTTGACTTACAAACACCACCCAAAGGCTCTTTTCAGAGCCACCACTTCTTTCCAGAGAAAATTACAATGTTTGTGATGGAGTAGTAACCCAATTTTTTTAATGTTCGCGAACTGTCCGCGGACTTCTAAAAAATACAAAGAGCCCTGCTTCATTTATTTTCACTTCTATTTTTTAACAGGGAAAGGCGGCTCTGAAAAGAGCCTTATTTTTCTTTGATTTTTGTAATTTTGTATTTTTTTTGGTTTTTCAGACCCGACACACTAGGAGAGGAGGGTAAAGGACGGTAAAGGGGGGTACACCAACCACAGGGATAAGAAAGGGCGAGCTGAGAGAGGAAGATGTAGAGTGGGTTTTATTTGGGTAGTGAGCAGGTCTTCTCGTGCTCTGAGACGATAGTCTCAAAAGCACTCCGAAGTCGCTCCTCCCTGCAGAGTACTGTGTCACAGTACATACATACAACTGTGACCCTCGAAAGGTAAGGGTCATCAGCATTCTGTATGGCCTGTGAGGCAGCTTGAGAAAGACGCTGTCCCACAGAGGTGGTCCTTGTGGTGACAGGATCAGAAACAAAGGATGAAGTAGAGGAAATCAACCTGCTACGTTCTTCACAAGGTACAACCCTGCGAATAGCCCCAGAGTGAAATGACCTCAGGTGTCGCTTCATAGTAGTGGTCCCAAAGCTGTAGTTACCGTGCTTCCCGCGACTGAGTATCATTTTGCACTCATTGCAGGTAACATGGTTCGCACGAGCCTTAGGACCATTCCCATGAATGGTAAATAACCGCCACACCCAAGACTCACGCCTAGTGCGGGTAGTAGGGATTTCCTCTATCTCATTCTCATCATCCTCTTCTTCCTCCTCCGCATCCTCAGTCCTGTTCCCCTCTTCAGGCCCGTGGGGAGGTGGTGGTGGTGGAGGGGGTGGTGGTGGTGCTGAAGCAGGTACAGCACCAAGTGGCAGTTCAGCAGCCAAGGATGCCATGTCGATGATGGTGTAGTCTGCAGGTGGCAGCAAAAATCACTTTGTTCTGAAGAATAGCCAGAAACACAATGGGAATAAGCTCTTGGGCGTGGTCTTTTATAGGGGTGCTTGTGCGCGGTCCGCGGACATGCGCACTGTGCGCGGACAGATGGAACACAAAAAAAGGATCGGAAAGTTTCAAAAGGTATATAGAAACTCAAGATTGCTATGTGGGACTTGTGGCATGGTGAGATTTTATTGAAAAATATTATGGATTAACTGAAAATGTACTTTTAAATTGTTCGGGGACACGAACAGTGTCTGCATTTCAGGACACACGATGAGCGTGGGCGCGGTCATATGATCTGTTTGCGAACTAGTCTGCGAAGGAAGCACCTGTCCGCAGGACACCAAGTGCACGGAGATTGGTTAGCGCATGCGCATTGATGTCCTACGGACACTGTTCGGGTTCTGAAGTAATTAAAAGTGCGTCACACGTGAAACGAATATTTCAGGACACCGCGTGTGTTCTTAGAACAGTTTAAACTTGGTAGCGAACAGTAAGGACAGATATAGTGTTCTTCAGGACACGTGTAATTTAGTTTATGTACGAACATTTCAGGACACCAATTGTGTTCTTAGAACACTTTCAATTGGGTAGCGAACACTACGAATAGTTGTTCTGTTGTTCAGGACACATCATTTTCGTTTATTTACGAACATTTCAGGACACCAATTGTGTTCTTAGGACAGTTTTAAGTTGATAGCGAACATTACGGACAGATTTACAGGCCGATTCATGGAATAATTAGCACGGCGCAAGTGGCCAAAAACGTGCGAATCGCAGTGGAATAGCGAAAATCGCAGTGCAAGTGCGAAAATCGCACGAAAAGCAGCGCACATCGATTCATGGAAGGCCGTGCGCGAGAAAACCATCGGATGTGCGATAAAAAAGTGCGCGGCGCACGTTGGCGCACAGGCCCTCTAACTGCGTGCGCCAGGTCACAGCGAAAATCGCACAGGCCACAGCGAAAATCGCACATAGCGCGGCGCACGCAACAAAAGTAGGTGGAACACGGGGCGTAACACTCGGAATGGGGAACAACTTGCCAAAATGTGGGCGTCACGGGGGAAGTACAGGGCACAAGTGCGCGGAACGCCCACACGCTCGCCTACAACACGTATTCATGGAATAGAATAGGGCAAAAAAGCGCACGCTCAAACCAGCGCACAGGCACAAACACGACCGCCACAAGAAAGCAGGCGGTAGCGTCTCCACACGCGATTTGGCCGTGTACGTGGATTTCAGGGGTGCGCGGGAAGTTCCACACGCGATTTGGCCGTGTACGTGGATTTCAGGGGTTGCGCGGGAAGTTCCACACGCGATTTGGCCGGGTACGTGGATTTCAGGGGTGCGCGGGAAGTTCCACACGCGATTTGTCAGGGTACGTGGATTTCAGGGGTGCGCGGGAAGTTCCACACGCGATTTGGCTGGGCACGTGTATGACAGGGGTACGCGGGAAATTCTACACGCAATTTGGCTGTGTGCTCCCAGGTATTCCCTGTACACCCTCCACGGCCCCTGCAGGCAGCACACACCACAGGGGACTACCCTGCACACCTGCTCATGTCACCCAGCACCCCCACCCCCCAGCATCCAGGGGCAGCCTCCACCAGGCCCCCACTCATGTCTCCCACCACCCCCACCCCCCAGCAGTGCAGGGGCACCCTCCACCAGGCCCCCACCCATGTCCCCTATCACCCCCACCCCCCAGCAGTGCAGGGGCACCCTCCACCAGGCCCCCACTCATGTCTCCCACCACCCCCACCCCCCAGCATCCAGGGGCACCCTCCACCAGGCCCCCACTCATGTCTCCCACCACCCCCACCCCCCAGCATCCAGGGGCACCCACCATCAGGCCCCCACTCATGTCCCCCTGCACCCCCACCCCCCAGCATCCAGGGGCAGCCTCCACCAGGCCCCCACCCATGTCTCCCACCACCCCCACCCCCCAGCAGTGCAGGGGCAGCCTCCACCAGGCCCCCACTCATGTCTACCACCACCCCCACCCCCCAGCATCCAGGGGCACCCTCCACCAGGCCCCCACCCATGTCTCCCACCACCCCCACCCCCCAGCAGTGCAGGGGCAGCCTCCACCAGGCCCCCACTCATGTCCCCTATCACATCCACCCCCCAGCATCCAGGGGCACCCTCCACCAGGCCCCCACTCATGTCCCCCTATCACCCCCACCCCCCGCCACCAGGGGCAGCCTCCAGCAGGCCCCCACCCATGTCTCCCACCTAGCCCACCTCCCCCGCCACCAGGGGCAGCCTCCACCAGGCCTCCACCCATGTCTCCCACCACCCCCACCCCCCAGCAGTGCAGGGGCAGCCTCCACCAGGCCCCCACCCATGTCTCCCACCACCCCCACCCCCCAGCAGTGCAGGGGCAGCCTCCAGCAGGCCCCCACTCATGTCTACCACCACCCCCACCCCCCAGCATCCAGGGGCACCCTCCACCAGGCCCCCACTCATGTCTCCCACCACCCCCACCCCCCAGCTGTGCAGGGGCAGCCTCCACCAGGCCCCCACTCATTTCCCCTATCACCCCCACCCCCCCGCCACCAGGGGCACCCTCCACCAGGCCCCCACCCATGTCTCCCACCACCCCCACCCCCAGCCACCAGGGGCACCCTCCACCAGGCCCCCACTCATGTCTCCCACCACCCCCACCCCCCAGCAGTGCAGGGGCACCCTCCACCAGGCCCCCACTCATGTCTCCCACCACCCCCACCCCCCAGCATCCAGGGGCAGCCTCCACCAGGCCCCCACTCATGTCTCCCACCACCCCCAGCCACCAGGGGCACCCTCCACCAGGCCCCCACTCATGTCTCCCACCACCCCCACCCCCCAGCCACCAGGGGCACCCTCCACCAGGCCCCCACTCATGTCTCCCACCACCCCCACCCCCCAGCCACCAGGGGCACCCTCCACCAGGCCCCCACCCATGTCTCCCACCCCCTCCACCCCCCAGCCACCAGGGGCACCCTCCACCAGGCCCCCACTCATGTCTCCCACCACCCCCTCCCCCCAGCAGTGCACGGGCACCCTCCACCAGGCCCCCACTCATGTCTCCCACCACCCCCACCCCCCAGCATCCAGGAGCACCCTCCACCAGGCCCCCCACTCATGTCCCCCTGCACCCCCACCCCCCAGCATCCAGGGGCACCCTCCACCAGGCCCCCACTCATGTCCCCCTGCACCCCCACCCCCCAGCAACCATGGCCAGCCTCCACCAGGCCCCCACCCATGTCTCCCACCACCCCCACCCCCCAGCCACCAGGGGCACCCTCCACCAGGCCCCCACTCATGTCTCCCACCACCCCCACCCCCAGCAGTGCAGGGGCACCCTCCACCAGGCCCCCACTCATGTCCCCTATCACCCCCACCGCCACCAGGGGCACCCTCCATCAGGCCCCCACCCATGTCTCCCACCACCCCCACCCCCCAGCCACCAGGGGCACCCTCCACCAGGCCCCCACTCATGTCTCCCACCACCCCCACCCCCCAGCAGTGCAGGGGCACCCTCCACCAGGCCCCCACTCATGTCTCCCACCACCCCCACCCCCCAGCATCCAGGGGCAGCCTCCACCAGGCCCCCACTCATGTCTCCCACCACCCCCACCCCCCAGCCACCAGGGGCACCCTCCACCAGGCCCCCACTCATGTCTCCCACCACCCCCACCCCCCAGCCACCAGGGGCACCCTCCACCAGGCCCCCACTCATGTCTCCCACCACCCCCACCCCCAGCCACCAGGGGCACCCTCCACCAGGCCGCCACCCATGTCTCCCATCACCCCCACCCCCCAGCCACCAGGGGCACCCTCCACCAGGCCCCCACTCATGTCTCCCACCACCCCCACCCCCCAGCAGTGCATGGGCACCCTCCACCAGGCCCCCACTCATGTCTCCCACCACCCCCACCCCCCAGCATCCAGGGGCACCCTCCACCAGGCCCCCACTCATGTCCCCCTGCACCCCCACCCCCCAGCATCCAGGGGCAGCCTCCACCAGGCCCCCAGTCATGTCCCCCTGCACCCCCACCCCCCGGCCACCATGGCCAGCCCCCACCAGGCCCCCACCCATGTCTCCCACCACCCCCACCCCCCAGCCACCAGGGGCACCCTCCACCAGGCCCCCACTCATGTCTCCCACCACCCCCACCCCCCAGCAGTGCAGGGGCACCCTCCACCAGGCCCCCACTCATGTCCCCTATCACCCCCACCCCCCGCCACCAGGGGCACCCTCCACCAGGCCCCCACCCATGTCTCCCACCACCCCCACCCCCCAGCCACCAGGGGCACCCTCCACCAGGCCCCCACTCATGTCTCCCACCACCCCCACCCCCCAGCAGTGCAGGGGCACCCTCCACCAGGCCCCCACTCATGTCTCCCACCACCCCCACCCCCCAGCATCCAGGGGCAGCCTCCACCAGGCCCCCACTCATGTCTCCCACCACCCCCACCCCCCAGCCACCAGGGGCACCCTCCACCAGGCCCCCACTCATGTCTCCCACCACCCCCACCCCCCAGCCACCAGGGGCACCCTCCACCAGGCCCCCACTCATGTCTCCCACCACCCCCACCCCCCAGCCACCAGGGGCACCCTCCACCAGGCCCCCACCCATGTCTCCCACCACCCCCACCCCCCAGCCACCAGGGCCACCCTCCACCAGGCCCCCACTCATGTCTCCCACCACCCCCACCCCCCAGCAGTGCAGGGGCACCCTCCACCAGGCCCCCACTCATGTCTCCCACCACCCCCACCCCCCAGCATCCAGGGGCACCCTCCATCAGGCCCCCACTCATGTCCCCCTGCACCCCCACCCCCCAGCATCCAGGGGAACCCTCCACCAAGCCCCCACTCATGTCCCCCTGCACCCCCACCCCCCAGCCACCATGGCCAGCCCCCACCAGGCCCCCACTCATGTCTCCCACCCACCCACAACCCCCAGCCACCATGGGCAGCCCCCACCAGGCCCCCACTCATGTCCCCCTGCACCCCCACCCCCCAGCATCCAGGGGCAGCCTCCACCAGGCCCCCACTCATGTCTCCCACCACCCCCACCCCCAGCCACCAGGGGCACCCTCCACCAGGCCCCCACTCATGTCTCCCACCACCCCCACTCCCCAGCCACCAGGGGCACCCTCCACCAGGCCCCCACTCATGTCTCCCACCCACCCCCACCCCCCAGCCACCATGGGCAGCCCCCACCAGGCCCCCACTCATGTCCCCCTGCACCCCCACCCCCCAGCATCCAGGGGCAGCCTCCACCAGGCCCCCACTCATGTCCCCTATCACCCCCACCCCCCAGCCACCATGGCCAGCCCCCACCAGGCCCCCACTCATGTCTCCCACCCACCCACACCCCCCAGCCACCATGGGCAGCCCCCACCAGGCCCCCACTCATGTCTCCCACCCACCCACACCCCCCAGCCACCATGGGCAGCCCCCACCAGGTCCTCACAATCCCCAATCATGTGCGTTATGGTCAGCCTCCACAGCCAAAAAGCCCTACCAAGTAACCCATTCACCCACATGGAAATGGAAATTACATGTTACACCCCCAATGTCCATAAAGCTAATGAACCCATGTCCGTCACACACAATGGTTGCAATTGAATGGGAAAACACCCAACATGACATGCATGAAACCAATGAGATGATACCACACAGTGAAGTATGAAAACAAAATTGTATTAAAAAAAAATAGAATGCAAAAGAAACGAAATAAACTACAATGGCAATGAAAAAAAGATAAGCTGCATGTCCGTTTAAAAAAATAAAAACACCAAATCCTAATCCAAAAAAATGTTGTCCAAGGTCAAATGAAAAATAAAATCAATCCAATGAAGAACTATGTACAAAACATCCAAGGGTCCATGAGCCTAACTGAACAAAGGAAACCTACAAAAAACCCTAACTAAAATGCAACTATATACAAAAAGTGGAGCAGTGTCCGTCGACTCCAAATCATAAGAAAAAACAAAGGAAACCTAAAACTAAAGAACTATATACAAAGGCGGCGGGCAAGTCCAGCGGCTCACTCCGTGGTGTTCCGGGCCAGGGCATCATCGAACTCCTGTTCGATGTCCCGGAGGCGGTCCTGTTCCATGGCCCTGAGAGTCCGCAGGGTCGACGCCGTGTCCTCCTCCAACCCCCTGCGGATTGCCTCGAGGCACTCGGCCCGCCTCAGGGCCCTCCGCATGGAGTTCTCCGCCCTGACCATTGTGAGCCGCGCCTCTTCCGCCCGCCGCCGCTCCGCACCTATCTGCGCTGGCCCAACCGCTGCCACACAGAAGACACACCCCGTCCTGGGTCAACCTGCCCTCCGGCCGATGCCTGCCCCTCCGATGTTGAAGGCCCCGAGCCTTCATGGCTCCCACCACGTTGCTGCTGCTGCTGCGCCTCTGCCCGTGCACTGCCTCCTGCTGCCTGCACATCCTCCGCCGGCTGGGGTGCAGTTGTTGATGTGGCCACCCCTGCTGGACGTCCGACTCCCGACTGTGGCAGGGATGCCTCCTCCACCAGCCTGGCCGCACCGTCTGAGCCAGCTCCACAGGGCACCCAGGTGACTGATGGGTGGGAAGATGGCACAGAGGATGACTGGCGCGTAGGGGGTCCAGTTGAGGAGGGGGTCGGAGCAAGCCCCATCAGACGGAGGAATCCGGCCTGGGTGACCTGTCCCAGCAGGCTGACGTGGTCAACGAGCCATTCGAGATGACGTGCAGTCTCTCCATGAAAAGACTGCAGGTCACCTCGCATGGCCCGTTGACGCAACGCCACACCAGCCAGGACAGGCTCAACCCGGACCTGGATAGCCACGTCCGCAGGCAGAGGAATGCCAGTTGACGTCAGCTCATCCCCTGCCTGAAAACGGGTCTGGACGTAGGCATCCCTGCTGGTGCAAGATGATGCAGGGACAGGATCGGGGACAGGATTGCACACAGGCACCTCCGCGGCGGCCTGTGCTGCCTCCTGTCCCTGGTCCTGCACTGCACCACTAGCACCAGTGGGATACTCACCTCCAGACCTCGTCTCTGGTGCTTGCACGGCCTCCTCCTCCACCAAACCCCCCACCAACCTGGATGACGCCGTGCCATCTTCCCCTGTTGGGCCCTGTGGGGTCCCAGCTGCCCCTTCTGCTGCCGAGGAGTCCAACTCCAACCTCCGCCTCTTGGACCTCCCCCCGGCAGCTGCGGCCTGGGACGCGGCACCGGACTCCTCACTCCCCGACGAGATGACAACACGGGAGGGGAGCCGGGCCTTGCGTCTCCGGCTGGCGGTGGGATCCCCGCCGCTGTGCTCCACAGCACCTTCTCCGCCCTCTTCATCAGTTGACGCTGCAGACAGGGAGAAACAAAACACAGGCATCAGGGCACTGTACAATGGACACATACACACATGACAGTTGCACATGAGTGGCATTGGCAAACCTCAGACATGTCATCACAATCCCCAACACACATGTCATTACAACTCGCACACATGAGCCATACCACAGCCATATCGCAACTGCCACCACCATCCCTACACATACAACTGCATGAGCAGCCAAAGGTGAGACAGACATCACATGCAACACAGGAAGTGCACCACACATGTACACACACCACCACACTTGCATGCATGTGTACACCTCTGCCAAGTGTCGCACTGTTCAGACGGGCATCCATGTCACATCTGCCAATCAGGCTTCCACATACCGCTGTCGCATGCATCCATGTTGCATCACTGTTGCACCCTTGTCAAATACACACACATGCACGTGTACACAGTGCTCATACATGCAGCCGAAAACAACATACATGCGTGACATCACGGACATGTCTACTTACATACACATTCATCCAAACATGTGTGCACACACAACTGCATTTGGCATGCAAGCCTACACACACAAGCACCATCCATGTCTCACACATTACAGCCCTCGCATGTGTCAGCCCCACGGCCCTGTACACCCCCACCCATACTCGACCCCATACAAACAGATGTGCAACCTGCACACTACCGAATAATCACCACACGCACTGCTCACAATCAGGATGCATGTACACTCACCGCTCGACTCCAGACGGGTCTGCTTCTCTAGGACCTGGACGTGGAGCGCTGGGGATATGCGTTCCAGGACCCTCATCTGTTCTTCCGACAAGTGGCCCCGGCGCCCCTTGGCATCCGCTGCCTTCAAGAGGCGCCGGGCCTTGTTCAGGGTCCTGGACCTGAAGTCCTCCCAGCGCTTCCTGACATGTTGTAAGTCCCGGACTGCCACCCCCTCCGCGTTGATGGCAGTCACGATGTCAGTCCAGATCCGAGTCCGTCCTTCCTTGTCGGCGCGGGAACTTCCGAAGAGGGCATCATACTGCCCCAGGACTTGCTCCACCAGGACACCAACTTCGGTGGCACTGAAGCTGGTGCCCCTCTGCCTCTCTGGCCCGGGGTTGTCAGTGGTCCCAGATGGCGTTTGCCCCGACATGACAACCCCAGAGGCAGGAGTGGGTGGGCAACTGGGTCCTGGGGCTGGGCTGTGGAGAGAAGGAATCCCAGTCGGGAGTCTTCAGTTCCAGCAGGGGTGGTCACAGCAACAGCACCCCTGGCTGATGTGCAGGCAGCAAATGGCAGTGCACGTGGGCAGCAGGCAGTCAGGCAGCAGCAGATGGCATGTGGGAGCGTGCTCGGGGCTCTGGGGGGCAGTAGTTCGGCCTTCTGGGCAGGAGCGTGGTCTTCCGTGTGCTTACGCGTGGCCAGCTTGATACGGAGTGATTTGGCACGTGAAAAATCCAACACGTCTGCGTGTAATTCGAGGAAAGGCCCTTAGCGCGTAAACGCGTCGCCAGCGTCTATGAAGTCACGTGCACGTTGAATTGGGCACACGTTTGAAAATGTTGCGTGTGAAAAAAATGAAAGACACGTCCGAGTGTCAAAGCGTGTAATTGGTGGGAATGGGCCTAGCGCGTACACGCGGCAGTGACAAAGCGTGTAATTGGTGGAAATGGCCCTACACGCAGAAGTGACAAAGCGTGTAATTGGTGGAAATGGCCCTACACGCAGAAGTGACAAAGCGTGTAATTGGTGGAAATGGCCCTAGCGCGTACACGCCGCGTAAGTGACGCTGGATGTGTGGGCCTGTATAAAAGGTACGTGTAGAACACCATTTCCTTGTACGTGCTTTTCATGGAGAGCGAGTGGGTGAATTCTGTACTTCTTGTCGTTTCACACGCGATTTACTTCACGGCGTTTCAAGTTCCTATTCCCTGTTACCTCTGACAGCTTTTTCTCTTTTTTCTCTTTTACTGGTTTACCTGGGCCTGTTCCCTCAAACAGTGTTCCCTTCTACTGTTGTCCTGTCTCCTCAGACAGCGTACAAATCTTCTTTTGGCGGGGGTGTTGCCAACCAAACGCGCTCCTTTTTCACGCTCTTTACCTGGCAGACGGTAAGTCATGCACGTATCTAACATCTGTGCTTGCCCCGTGTGTAGCCTACCCCTTCAGAGGTCATTCTAGGCTGCGTGTGACACGCATACGTTCATTCTTGTGTTACTGGGTGCCACAGCGTAGTGCAGGTTTTTCTTTCTGCACACGTGGTCTAGGAGGGGTTGCCGTCATCTCCCTTTTTTGGGGCTCCTGTGCGTAGCGTGACCCGTCATCTTTCCCCAGGGGTTACATTCAGCCTTGCTAGAGCACTAGGGTACAATTACCATCTGGTACCCAACCCCTTTGACCCCCAATTGCCCAGGACAATAGTTTACAGCCACTCCCATACGCACATTAACATCAGTGCCATGGCTGGGAGGCGAGGATTCCGTAAGGGTGGCAAAGGTGGAAGAGCCACAAGTGGTGGCCGTGGTGGATCCGGTAGGGGTCGTGGTCGTTACCTGCAGGGTGAGCCTGTCCCCCCATGTGTGGAGGACTGGTCAAGGGCACCCATAATCCCCCCCCCTCCCGTTCAGGCTGATGTGGCTGACACCATCCATGCTCAGCCCTTGTTGGACCAGCCCATTGTGGCACCAGACCTGGCTGACTCCATGGCTGACTTCCAGGTCAGCAGGCCTATGACACGTGCGCTGGTGCACGTTGATGTCATCATGCCACGTGGTGCATCTGGGGCAGCAAGGTAATCTGCTGCCCCAAGTAGGCAGGGCGGAGAGGCTGCAGGGGCAGCTGCGGCTCCATCCACCCCAGCTCTCACACACCCAGCCAGGACAGTGCCGGTCCTAGTCCATCCTGCTGACATTCCCCCTGACACCATTACACTTGAGCCAATGCCTGCACCAACTCACATGCTGAGTGTGCAATCCCACACTCCTGATACAGAGTCCACCAGGGCTCCTGCCCCTAGTGTCCAGAGCGGCACAGGACACTCAGGATCACCACCACCTTCCAAGCGGAAGAGGAAGAGTGCTCGTCTGGCACAGGCTGATGCCCCAGACACGGCTACACAGTCCGGCCCATCGAGGAAGCCCAGCTTCACGGATGACGAACTGAATGCACTTGTCGAGTATGTGTCCGCACATGATAACGAGATGGTCATTGTTGCAGGATCCAAGACCACACCTGCACAACGCCAGGCACACTGGCAGACCGTTGCGGACATCGTAAGTGCCCTTGGAATCGTGAGGCGCACAGCCAATGATTGCTATAAGCGCTGGAATGACCTAAAGCGCAGGGCAAAGAGTAAGCTGGCCTCAAGTCATGCCGCAACTCTAGTGACTGGAGGTGGGTCTCCAGTAGTAGACATGGAACTCACTCCACATGAGTCAGTCTCTGGGACCTACGTCACGGAGGAACAGATCCAAGGCGTGGGAGATCTGCCTGATTACGAGGCATTGTCCGGTGAGTGCACATGCATATGTGTGTCATCCATGTGCATGGTGTGTGTGTGAGGGCTTCTGTTTGTGTGCCAGGTGAGAGTGTGTGCGCCTGAGTCGTATGGGTCAGCCATGTGCTTCATGCAATACATCCTGCGCAGCTGCATTTGGCCATAGCAGTATCCCTTCTGCCAACAGTAGACATCTAGCCCAACTGCACGCCAGTTGCCCTTGAAGTGTCACCTTGCCACAACATTGTTGCTTATTTTTCACTGTTCATTCAGGCAGATTGTTTGCATTCCACCACTTTTACTAGGCATTTCGCAGTCCTCTAGTCACATGTCTGACATGGCTATGGTAAAGTGGAGTGACTTTGTTACCTGGATATCATTTGTTCACACATGTCCCTGTGCAATTGGACCATTTTGGACTGGCAGCTCCAGGTGAAAAATCTGACCTGTTTGAATTAGAAAAGCTATTACATGCGGGAACTGGACTGAATGAATAGGTGCTGCCCTCCTCTCCATCTTCACTCAATAGCAAGGGTACATGCCATCTGTGTGATGGCATGTGTGTTTCACCTGGCAATCACAGGCCAATGTGTGATGCCACTGCCAGGCAGCATGCAGACAATGTGTTCATCTTCCATCTTGGTGTCATAAGTGTGTGCCATTTGCCTGCCCTTCATATGCAGTGAGGGTGCATGCATGGGAGGGTTTTAGTCATGTGGGACATGTGTCAATCAAGTACTGGTTCTCTTGCTTCTCAGCCCTCATTGTGTGCCATGGTGCTAATGCCTGTTTCCATTTCTTTGTTTTTATGTCTTTGCAGGGGAAGACGCACCTGATACTGCTGGGGTTGTGGAGATGGTGCAGACCCAGGAGGGGTCCGAGGGCCGACCAACCACCAGTGAGGGACGTGGTGTGGTGGTGGGTGAGAACCCACAAGTGCTGCAGGTCGTGCTCTTAAGGGGTGTCTCTGACTGCACCTCCCCTGAGCTGTACTCAGGTGTTGATTCGGATGATGAGACCTACGTGCCGTCGCAGGTGAGTGTTCCAGGGAGGGATTCTGTTCTGTCCCACCCACCTGCACCAGGGTCAGAACCCTCAATGGGGATGTCAGTGTTGGCAGCTACGTCTTTGGTGGTTACGGATGCAGTGTCACACTCCGCGGCATCTGATCCTGTTCCTGGGCCAGCAGATCAGAGGGGGAATGCAGTCCTGCAGCCTCAGGCAGTGCCGGCACAGCAAGGCGCAGTTCGCCTTGCCCCAGACAGGTGTGGTGCCCGCCGACGTGGTGGCCGTACGCCACCTGGCAATACCGCATGGGAGCAATCCATTTACGGTATGGCAACCCAACAGGCAGCATCATCCGAGATGATGGCTCAGGCCATGGATAGGGTGGCCACTTCCATTGTCCCCCCTGAAAGGCTGATGGAGCGACTACAGCAGGCAACCGACTCCATCTGCCAGTCACACAGGAAGGACATGTTGGCGTCCAACAGGGACAGGCGGGCGGCACTGGCGACTCTGCAGGAGGCCATCTCCATAGAGTCCCAGGGCCACAGGGAAGCCCTGAGGCAGGAGCTCCTTCACCTCAGGACGACTCTTGTTGAGCTTGAGGCTTCAACACACCAAAGGACAGAACAGCAGCTGGAGCGTCTCACCCGTACGCTCTCAGCTGAGATGCAGGCAACGAGGGCGGAGGTCTGGGCATCCCGTGAGTTGTTGCATGGGGACCTACGCACACTCATCCTCCAGAACGAGACCTACCACACCCGCATGCTTGCAGCCATGGAGGAGAAGACTAGGGCCTTGCGTGGGCTGCCTCCCATAGTGCAACCACCTCCGGATGCAGCTGCACAGGGTGATAATAGCGACAGCAGTGATACTCCCACAATAGGGTAGCCGTGTGGGCCATGAGCCCATGGAGGTGTTTTTTTTCCCCAGGATCCACACAGGTGGGTTTTGGTGTGCACCCTGTCCTCGGACCTCCTGGGTGGCCTCCCCAACCCCCCCGGGCCCATCAATGGGCATTTTTTATTTTTTTTTTATTTTTATTTTTATTTTTATTTTTATTTTTAATTTTATTTTTCCCAATTTTTTTGGGACAATTTGTTGCCTTCCGTGGTTCCTGTGGGCATACGCTGCATTGTGGCTGGGCACATGCAGGCTTGTCATGTATTTGGTTCAGATGCTTGGGTTTGAGTCACACACACCCCTCCTGCTTCCCGTTTCCATGGGCTTGCAAAGGGTGTGCCCAAGTGACATTGACGTACATGGTGACATTGGACTCCCACTACATGTGTGGGTAGTCTAGTCAATACTGTGTATACATTCCTAGTGCATATTGCTGTTGTGTTGTACACTGCATGTTGCATTGATGTGTAACTCATCATCTGTGACTACCTCCCAATTTGCAGGTCCCTTCCTCATGTCTACACAAGGCCCTCTAGTTTGGAGATGGGGTCCATGGTGGCAGCAGTGCACCTACTACTCTACATGGCGCCAACACTGCACAGTTGGTAGTGGTGGGAGTGCAGGCATTTCCAGGTGGTGAGACTACTAATTTAATACATTTGTGATGTCATGTTAATGGTAGTACCTGCTCAAGTTTGTTGTTGGTCCTGCATTACTGTGAGCATTTCAGGTGTTGCAAGTTTCAATTAGGGACACTGTACATTGTGACACTAGTGTCATGTTGTGGGGATTACTGTGTTTACCTGCAAATAGCATGACATGGCACGGTGTGTCGTGTGGCGGTGCTGGGGATGGGTTGGCTGACATGGCACTGTCCTCTTGTTGCATTTTGCAAGTGGGTATTCATTTTAGCTGCTTCAATGTGTTTCTTCACAAAACTGCATTGGTGGTGTCTGTGTGGGTAGGGATGCACACATTGTTACACTTCCAGGTGAACAATCTCAGGCTGATATGGTTTTCACGGTTGATTCTCCAGACATTCAGGATCAGTGTCAGGTTGAGTCATCATTGATTGTCAGATGGAATGTGCCAGGGCAGTGTGCACTCCACAGGGGTGTGATTTCTATGTGAAGTAATTAGCCACTAGCTGTGTACGGGCTGCCTCCCCCCGTGCCCTTTCCCCTCCCATGCGCAGCGGCTGTGCATGTGGTTGGGGATGTGGGGCCACCACCATGTCCACGGCCAGGCCCCGGCGTGTTGCAACGTTGTGCAGGACACATGCTGCCACTATGATCCTGCACACTACTGGGGGAGCGTACAACAGCTGCCCGCCAGAACGGTCAAGGGAGCGAAAGCGTGACTTTAGCACTCCGAATGTGCGCTCCACTATGCCCCGGGTTGTAATGTGGGCTGTTTTATATCTTACCTGGGGTGGCGTGGTGGGGTTCCGAATTGGCGTCATCATGTGGGGGCTGAGAGGGTAGGCACTGTCCCCTGTGGAGGTGGTGATTGGTATCATTGGTGGGGTTGTGACCTTGCTCAGTATCTGACATGCATGAATGTGCAGTGGCATCCATACTCACCAAGCAGCCATGTATCGCCATGCCGCCCAGCTTCTAGGTCCCGGCTTAGGGTGGACATTCGGTAAATGAAGCTGTAGTGGGTGGACCCGGGATAGTTGGCATATACTGAGGTGATGATTCCCTTGGCATTACATACTACCTGCACGTTGATGGAATGCCAGTGCTTGCGGTTCCTATAGATGTGCTCTGATGCCCTGGGGGGACGTAGAGCCACATGGGTGCAGTCGATGGCACCTAGCACTTTGGGGAATCGTGCCACACCGTAAAAATCCAGGGCGGCAGCATGCCTTTCTGCAGGTGTTCTGGGCAGGTATATGTGCCTGCGGACTGATGGGCGTGCAGTGATGATGTTCAAGACCTGGTGTAGGCAGCGTGACTGGGTGGCCTGTGATACCCCACCCACTATGGCACTTGTCCGCTGAAATGATCCAGTGGCTAAGAAGTGCAGTACATTGAGGACCTTCTCCAGGGGGCTGAGTGCTTGGGAGCACAGGGTGGGTGATGTGAGGTCATCCTCCCACTCACTCACCAGGTCCAGTATTATGTGTGGTGGAAACCTGTACCTCCCATACACCTGGTCATCAGGCATCCCGAAAAGGCTGGTTCTGGGTGTGAATATTCTGGCCCTGACTATCCTCCTCCTCCTCCTTTGGTAGCCCACGCCCACTGCTGCTAGGAACGGTATGTTCATCCTGGGTCTGAGCTTGTTATTTTGTTAGCGCGCAAATTTATGCGTTGCGCGTGTTGTAGGCGAGCGTGTGACCCGCGCACCCCTGAAATCCAGTACCCAGTCCAATAGCGTGTGGAAATTCCCACGCACCCCAGGATACAGGTGCGCTGACGTACTTGCGTGTGTAAGTGCCCGCGCACCCCTGATATACACGTACATAGGCCAATCGCGTGTATGCGCACTTTTGTCCAATTACACGCGATGACACTCTGACGTGCTGTCCAATTACACGCGATGACACTCTGACGTGCAGTCTTTCCACGTGTGCTCTGTCATCACGTGCTGTGTGGGAAACACCCGTGCGGGTCACGTCACAGACGCGCTTACGCGCTGAGGGCCTTTGGTCCAATAGAATCGCGTATGCGTGCTGACGCGCTTACGCGCTAGGGGCCTTTCCTTGAATTTCACGCTGACGTGCAGGATTTTCACGTGCCAAATCACTCCGTATCAAGCTGGCCACGCGAAAACACACGGAAGACCACACTCCTGCCCAGAAGGCCGAACTACTGCCCCCCAGAGCCCCGAGCACGCTCCCACCTGCCATCTGCTGCTGCCTGACTGCCTGCTGCCCACGTGCACTGCCATTTGCTGCCTGCACATCAGCCAGGGGTGCTGTTGCTGTGACCACCCCTGCTGGAACTGAAGACTGGAGGATTCCATCGCTCCACAGCCCAGCCCCAGGACCCAGTTGCCCACCCACTCCTGCCTCTGGGGTTGTCATGTCGGGGCAAACACCATCTGGGACCACTGACAACCCCCGGCCAGAGAGGCAGAGGGGCACCAGCTTCAGTGCCACCGAAGTTGGTGTCCTGGTGGAGCAAGTCCTGGGGCAGTATGATGCCCTCTTCGGAAGTTCCCGCGCCGACAAGGAAGGACGGACTCGGATCTGGACTGACATTGTGACTGCCATCAACGCGGAGGGGGTGGCAGTCCGGGACTTACAACATGTCAGGAAGCGCTGGGAGGACTTCAGGTCCAGGACCCTGAACAAGGCCCGGCGCCTCTTGAAGGCAGCGGATGCCAAGGGGCACCGGGGCCACTTGTCGGAAGAACAGATGAGGGTCCTGGAACGCATATCCCCAGCGCTCCACGTCCAGGTCCTAGAGAAGCAGACCCGTCTGGAGTCGAGCGGTGAGTGTACATGCATCCTGATTGTGAGCAGTGCGTGTGGTGATTATTCGGTAGTGTGCAGGTTGCACATCTGTTTGTATGGGGTCGAGTATGGGTGGGGGTGTACAGGGCCGTGGGGCTGACACATGCGAGGGCTGTAATGTGTGAGACATGGATGGTGCTTGTGTGTGTAGGCTTGCATGCCAAATGCAGTTGTGTGTGCACACATGTTTGGATGAATGTGTATGTAAGTAGACATGTCCGTGATGTCACGCATGTATGTTGTTTTCGGCTGCATGTATGAGCACTGTGTACATGTGCATGTGTGTGTATTTGACAAGGGTGCAACAGTGATGCAACATGGATGCATGTGACAGCGGTATGTGGAAGCCTGATTGGCAGATGTGACATGGATGCCCGTCTGAACAGTGCGACACTTGGCAGAGGTGTACACATGCATGCAAGTGTGGTGGTGTGTGTACATGTGTGGTGCACTTCCTGTGTTGCATGTGATGTCTGGCTCACCTATGGCTGCTCATGCAGTTGTATGTGTAGGGATGGTGGTGGCAGTTGCGATATGGCTGTGGTATGGCTCATGTGTGCGAGTTGTAATGACATGTGTGTTGGGGATTGTGATGACATGTCTGAGGTTTGCCAATGCCACTCATGTGCAACTGCCATGTGTGTATGTGTCCATTGTACAGTGCCCTGATGCCTGTGTTTTGTTTCTCCCTGTCTGCAGCGTCAACTGATGAAGAGGGCGGAGAAGGTGCTGTGGAGCACAGCGGCGGGGATCCCACCGCCAGCCGGAGACGCAAGGCCCGGCTCCCCTCCCGTGTTGTCATCTCGTCGGGGAGTGAGGGGTCCGGTGCCGCGTCCCAGGCCGCAGCTGCCGGGGGGAGGTCCAAGAGGCGGAGGTTGGAGTTGGACTCCTTGGCAGCAGAAGGGGCAGCTGGGACCCCACAGGGCCCAACAGGGGAAGATGGCACGGAGTCATCCAGGTTGGTGGGGGGTTTGGTGGAGGAGGAGGCCGTGCAAGCACCAGAGACGGGGTCTGGAGGTGGGGATCCCACTGGTGCTAGTGGTGCAGTGCAGGACCAGGGACAGGAGGCAGCACAGGCCGCCGCGGAGGTGCCTGTGTGCAATCCTGTCCCCGATCCTGTCCCTGCATCATCTTGCACCAGCAGGGATGCCTACGTCCAGACCCGTTTTCAGGCAGGGGATGAGCTGACGTCAACTGGCCTTCCTCTGCCTGCGGACGTGGCTATCCAGTTCCGGGTTGAGCCTGTCCTGGCTGGTGTGGCGTTGCGTCAACGGGCCATGCGAGGTGACCTGCAGTCTTTTCATGGAGAGACTGCACGTCATCTCGAATGGCTCGTTGACCACGTCAGCCTGCTGGGACAGGTCACCCAGGCCGGATTCCTCCGTCTGATGGGGCTTCCTCCGACCCCCTCCTCAACTGGACCCCCTATGCGCCAGTCGTCCTCTGTGCCATCTTCCCACCCATCAGTCACCTGGGTGCCCTGTGGAGCTGCCTCTGACGGTGCGGCCAGGCTGGTGGAGGAGGCATCCCTGCCACAGTCGGGAGTCGGACGTCCACCAGGGGTGGCCACATCAACAACTGCACCCCAGCCGGCGGAGGATGTGCAGGCAGCAGGAGGCAGTGCACGGGCAGAGGCGCAGCAGCAGCAACGTGGTGGGAGCCATGAAGTCTCGGGGCCTTCAACATCGGAGGGGCAGGCATCGGCCGGAGGGCAGGTTGACCCAGGACGGGGTGTGTCTTCTGTGTGGCAGCAGTTGGGCCAGCAGATAGGTGCGGAGCGGCGGCGGGCGGAAGAGGCGCGGCTCACAATGGTCAGGGCGGAGAACTCCATGCGGAGGGCCCTGAGGCGGGCCGAGTGCCTTGAGGCAATCCGCAGGGGGTTGGAGGAGGACACGGCGTCGTCCCTGCGGACCCCCGGGGCCATGGAACAGGACCGCCTCCGGGACATCAAACAGGAGTTCGATGATGCCCTGGCCCGGAACACCACGGAGTGAGCCGCTGGACTTGCCCGCCGCCTTTGTATATAGTTCTTTAGTTTTAGGTTTCCTTTGTTTTTTCTTATGATTTGGAGTCGACGGACACTGCTCCACTTTTTGTATATAGTTGCATTTTAGTTAGGGTTTTTTGTAGGTTTCCTTTGTTCAGTTGGGCTCATGGACCCTTGGATGTTTTGTACATAGTTCTTCATTGGATTGATTTTATTTTTCATTTGACTTTGGACAACATTTTTTTGGATTAGGATTTGGTGTTTTTATTTTTTTAAACGGACATGCAGCTTATCTTTTTTTCATTGCCATTGTAGTTTGTTTAGTTTCTTTTGCATTCTATTTTTTTTTAATACAATTTTGTTTTCATACTTCACTGTGTGGTATCATCTCATTGGTTTCATGCATGTCATGTTGGGTGTTTTCCCATTCAATTGCAACCATTGTGTGTGACGGACATGGGTTCATTAGCTTTATGGACATTGGGGGTGTAACATGTAATTTCCATTTCCATGTGGGTGAATGGGTTACTTGGTAGGGCTTTTTGGCTGTGGAGGCTGACCATAACGCACATGATTGGGGATTGTGAGGACCTAGTGGGGGCTGCCCATGGTGGCTGGGGGGTGTGGGTGGGTGGGAGACATGAGTGGGGGCCTGGTGGGGGCTGCCCATGGTGGCTGGGGGGTGTGGGTGGGTGGGAGACATGAGTGGGGGCCTGGTGAGGGCTGGCCATGGTGGCTGGGGGGTGGGGGTGATAGGGGACATGAGTGGGGGCCTGGTGGAGGGTGCCCCTGGTGGCTCGGGGGTGGGGTGGTGGGAGACATGAGTGGGGGCCTGGTGGAGGCTGCCCCTGGATGCTGGGGGGTGGGGGTGCAGGGGGGCATGAGTGGGGGCCTGGTGGGGGCTGCCCATGGTGGCTGGGGGGTGGGGGTGGGTGGGAGACATGGGTGGGGGCCTGGTGGAGGCTGCCCCTGCACTGCGGGGGGGTGGGGGTGGTGGGAGACATGAGTGGGGGCCTGGTGGAGGCTGCCCCTGCACTGCTGGGGGGTGGGGGTGGTGGGAGACATGAGTGGGGGTCTGGTGGAGGCTGCCCCTGGATGCTGGGGGGTGGGGGTGCAGGGGGACATGAGTGAGGGCCTGGTGGGGGCTGCCCATGGTGGCTGGGGGTTGGGGGTGGTGGGAGACATGCGTGGGGGCCTGGTGGAGGGTGCCCCTGCACTGCTGGGGGGTGGGGGTGGTGGGAGACATGGGTGGGGGCCTGGTGGAGGCTGCCCCTGGATGCTGGGGGGTGGGGGTGGTGGGAGACATGAGTGGGGGCCTGGTGGAGGGTGCCCCTGGTGGCTGGGGGGTGGGGGTGGTGGGAGACATGGGTGGGGGCCTGGTGGAGGCTGCCCCTGCACTGCTGGGGGGTGGGGGTGGTGGGAGACATGAGTGGGGGCCTGGTGGAGGCTGCCCCTGCACTGCTGAGGGGTGGGGGTGGTGGGAGACATGAGTGGGGGCCTGGTGGAGGGTGCCCCTGGTGGCTGGGGGGTGGGGGTGGTGGGAGACATGGGTGGGGGCCTGGTGGAGGCTGCCCCTGCACTGCTGGGGGATGGGGGTGCAGGGGGACATGAGTGGGGGCCTGGTGGAGGCTGCCCCTGCACTGCTGGGGGGTGGGGGTGGTGGGAGACATGAGTGGGGGCCTGGTGGAGGCTGCCCCTGCACTGCTGGGGGGTGGGAGTGGTGGGGGACATGAGTGGGGCGTGGTGGAGGCTGCCCCTGGATGCTGGGGGGTGGGGGCGCAGGGGGACATGAGTGCGGGCCTGATTGGGGCTGCCCATGGTGGCTGGGGGGTGGGGGTGGTGGGAGACATGGGTGGGGGCCTGGTGGAGGGTGCCCCTGCACTGCTGGGGGGTGGGGTGGTGGGAGACATGAGTGAGGGCCTGGTGGAGGGTGCCCCTGGTGGCTGGGGGGTGGGGGTGTTGGGAGACATGCATTGTTGATCAGTAGTGCAAGGTGACATGTGGGTTGGCTGGGGGGCATGCCCATGGTGGATGGGCTGCCTGCGGGACATGAGCAGGGGTGCAGGGTAGTCCCCCGTGGTGTGGGCTGCCTGCAGGGGCCGTGGAGGTTGTGGAGCGTACACCTGGGAGGACCCACACGGCCAATTCACGTGTAGTACTCCCCAGAACCCCTGAAATACACATACCCTGCTGAAATCGCGTGTGGAACTTCCCGCGCACCCCTGAAATACACGTACCCTGCTGAAATCGCGTGTGGAACTTCCCGCGCACCCCTGGAATACACGTACCCTGCTTGCACGGGGCCAATCGCGTGTGGAACTTCCCGCGCACCCCTGAAATACACGTACCCTGCTCGCACTGGGCCAATCGCGTGTGGAACTTCCCGCGCACCCCTGAAATACACGTACCCTGCTCGCACTGAGCCAATCGCGTGTGGAACTTCCCGCGCACCCCTGAAATACACGTACCCTGATTAAATCGTGTGTGGAACTTCCCGCGCACCCCTGAAATACACGTACCCTGCTCGCACTGGGCCAATCGCGTGTGGAACTTCCCGCACACCCCTGAAATACACGTACCCTGATGAAATCGCGTGTGGAACTTCCTGCGCACCCCTGAAATACACGTACCCTGCTCGCACTGGGCCAATCGCGTGTGGAACTTCCCGCGCATCCCTGAAATACACGTACCCTGATGAAATCGCGTGTGGAACTTCCCGCGCACCCCTGAAATACACGTACCCTGCTTGCACGGGGCCAATCGCGTGTGGAACTTCCCGCGCACCCCTGAAATACACGTTCCCTGCTTGGCGTTTGCTATTTGCCAGCCCGGTGAACTGGTCCAGGGTTAGCGCAGCCCTTTGCGATGATTTAGCGATTTTGATGGCTTTTCCTTGCGCGAGGGCGTTCTTGGGGGCGTTACTGGCGCTGCTGCAGGGTCGCTGCGATTCTCTACGCCACGGCTGGTTTGGGAGCCTAAAATCCATGAATACGCTGTGCGCGGAAATCGGTTTTAGCGCACGTGCCTGGCGCAGACAATCGCACGCGGACACTCTGCGCCAGCCGCTTGCGACACTTTTCTGCGAAATTCTATGAATTACCCTCATAGTGTTCTTTAGAACACTTTAATTTTTGTTTCTTTACGAACATTTCAGGACACTACGAGTGTTCTTAGAACATTTTGAACTTGCATGAGAACATTACGGACAAATGTAGTGTCCTCAGGACAGTTACATTTTTGTTTCTTTACGAACATTTCCGAACAACCGCGGTGTCCGTGGACACCTAAATTGGTTTTATTACAAGGAACTGAAAGTAATTACAACACAATATAAGAAAAGTAACTTTATTTCATATATATACACAATTATGACTGGGAAGGTGGGGCAGAAACGGAAACAAAAACAGGAGAATTAGGGATTTCTAGATTACTGGGATCAGGTGAAGAAGGGAAGGAAATGTCATCGAAACGCTTTGGTCCATAGACAGGGTTTGGGGTTAACTGCCTGGGATAGGGTGAGGGGGGACAAGTGCAGGTTGGACAATGGTGTGCTGTTGGGGGTTTCACATAATTTTCCACAAAGTTTTTCAAATCCATAAAATTTTGCATAAGTTCGTCCATTTTTTGATGAATCTGCTGTAGAGTGATATCCTCTGATTGTTGTTGTGAGATGCTTGGAATTTTTGTATGGTCTGTAATAAAAAAAAATGTATATGTTAAATGTATACACAATAATATTCATTAATTGGTTTATATAGTAAAGTGTGTACCATTAGGTGGACTATTTTCTAACATTTCCTCTCGTGGGAAATGCTCCTCTAGCCAGTCGAGAGTACTACACATTTCTGTGAGAAAAGAAAAAAGTAATATGTTTTTTTTTCTAATATAGAATGTTTATAAATATATGAGTAAAAAGAAGTGCACTTACTATGTCTGGTGAGATATGTAATCAGTAGTGTATACGTCTGGTCTTGCTGTTGGTTGTGGAGCGTCTGTGAGGTAATTATGGTGGAAGCCACTTTATCTTCTTTTGGTATATTCCTTTTTAAAACATATTGTATTTACATGAATGGTTAGTGTGTTACATATATGGGTAACATTTTTTAAGTATTACTACATATACTTTGTATGTGTGCTGCTTTGTGAATTTGTTAAATGTTCCTATGTTATGATATAACTATTACACATACCTCCCAGAGTTTTTAGGTGGTGGTACTGTTCTCCGAACATGTCCGCGAACATTAAATAAGTTTGCGGACATCAAGTTCATAAGAAGAGATCTAGTCAGTTCCATATGACATGTATATAAAGTCAAAGTCATTATTGTTAAGTTGTGCTACTAAAAAACTATGAAATTCAGTGAAAAAACTTTGTTAAAGGGACATTATGGTTAAGTTGCGCTACTAAAAACCTATGAAATTCAGTGAAAAAAACTTTGTTAAAGGGACGTTATGGTTAAGTTGCGCTACTTAAAACCTATGAAATTCAGTGAAAAAACTTTGTTAAAGGGACGTTATGGTTCCAAGTAAAACCGAAAAACCCTTGAAATTCGGCAGTTATGGTAAGCTAAGCAACCATAACTCGCGCCGCCACCGTGCACTGCTAAGACTAACACCCAGGACATCAAAGATGACATCACAAATGTCATTGATGACATCACTGATGACATCACATGTGTATGTACTTCTCATGAAATATGTGTAGAAGGGATTCTTATTATATTGCGAAAAAAGTGTCAAGAATCATTGCAAGAAATATACCCTAATAAGTGCATTGAACGATGCATTGATATAAATAGCATCCTATTATGGGGTTCTATCTAGTATACTAAGCTACTCATACAGAAACATAACATTGTGTGCAGCGTACAAGATGAAGGTATGATATTCGTAATGTTAATATGTTGAATAATGATAATTGTTTTCTTAACAGATTTTTGTGTACTGTGAAATATGTAATAAGTAGCTAATAAAACCCATGTATTACATAATTGCATTATTATAGACAAAACACAAAGACACAAGAACACATACCAATATGGGTATATACAGGGAAAGTGAAGTTAGCAAAAAAGCACAAGTAGTAGCAGAAACAATTCATAACTTAACTGATTAGTTTCATGCAAATAAATGATTGCTCTGTTTCAAAGCTGCTATTTACCTTATGTATATGTATCACTTGATGTGATTGGACCCTAAGGAAAGTAGTGTGAGTACAATGTATACAAATATGACCATATACAGGGAAAGTACAGCCATAAAAAAACAACAGAACTATCAGAAAGTGCTCATAAGTCTAGTGATTATCTTTATGCACAAAAAGGATTGCTGTCTTTCAACCTTGTGTTTTCCCATATGTATATGTTTCATATGATGTGGCTGTACTCTAAGGGAATTACTGTAAGAACCTACTAGAAGGATATGTCTACAAATAAAATAAAATTCTTAGTTTCTGACTGTTACTGAAGAAAACCATGTGGCCTAGATATGTCAGCAAAAGATAAAATAGTGAGCCAGACATGTGATGTCATCAGTGATGTCATCAATGACATTTGTGATGTCATCTTTGATGTCCTGGGTGTTAGTCTTAGCACGGTGGCGGCGCGAGTTATGGTTGCTTAGTTTACCATAACTGCCGAATTTGAAGGGTTTTTCGGTTTTACTTGGAACCATAACGTCCCTTTAACAAAGTTTTTTCACTGAATTTCATAGGTTTTTAGTAGCGCAACTTAACCATAACGTCCCTTTAACAAAGTTTTTTCACTGAATTTCATAGGTTTTTAGTAGCGCAACTTAAGCATAACGTCCCTTTAACAAAGTTTTTTCACTGAATATATATATATATATATATTTATGCATACATATTGAAATGTTTAAATGCAGTTCCAATGCAGTGGTAAGCACTTCTCTTCAACAAGCAGTTCAAAGAATTTTAAAGAATTTGGGAAAACCTACTCGGGCATTCATAGAGCACGAAAAATTCAAATTAGTTAAATAGAGGGTGTGAACATTTTGTTCATTGACTGTCCATTTAACTAATTTTCATTTTTTGTGCCCTATGCATGCCCGAGTAGGGATTCCCAAATTCTTTAAAAAGGCATTTTGGGAGCTGTTTGCCTGCTTTGCCTGTCAGTGCTTAAAAAATGTCTTTCATTTTGACTAGGGCAGCTAGCAAACATAGAAACCACAAAAACGAAATACATAGTATCAGAAACGAAATACAAAGTATCACAAAGTATGTGATTACATACGTGGACGAGAGCCTATGTAACCCTGCACCTGTGTCTATAAAGAATGCAAAGGAGAGTAGAGGAGAAGGAGGGTGGGATTGTACCATAGTCTGAAAGATAGGAACCTAAATTAGGCGCTGTCCTATGCAATCACACAATGATTGAAGTTGAAAAAACGAACTAGGAGTACTCTGGCTGGACAGTGCGGGCAGTAGTGGTAGGGGTTTGGGGAGATGCAGTGTGGGGCTCTTCCTTTGGTTTGGTGCTTTAGGGACTGACTGGACAACGCCTAGAGTAATCAAATGGCAATATAAATGCAGCCCCAACAGAAATATGTTATGTTATATCTAGATAATATATTATTACATAGAAATCTTGATTCCTAATTTGCAATATAATTAAACAAGATACTATTTGGTGCACATATCATGAGGAACATCTCTATTAATGTTATATGTCAGTCATCGTTTACACTGAAACAAACAGTTAGCAACATAGCTTAAACACATTGCGATTGACATGAACCTGGAACTGCAAGGGGTCTTAACAGCCTCAGGAAGTAAAGAATGACATGTTCCTGTCTGCATAATTCAGAAAATGAATCCCGCTCTGACAGGTGAAGCTTTCATGTATATTTATATTACTATATCCTTTTCTCCTAATAAATAATTGTACTTATAAATAATTGTAAATGAGCAAAACAAGAAGTCAGTACTTAGGGAACATCCGTTCCATGAACTCAATAGACTGTAGTTGCCTCTGGCTGTAGGAACTCAAGATCATTGCTCGAGAAGTTGCCCACCACCCTGACCAGAGGTCTATGTAATCTACTTTGATGAGCTAAACTATTGCATACCTTTTCAAGGCATTCCAGAACATTCCAAATGGATTGCTAACTACAATCCTGTTTACCTTGTCTGCGAGACATTCAATTCTTTGGCCCGAATTCACAGAACGTTTAGCACGGAGCAAAGTGGTTTTGTACTGCAAAAATACATTTTGCATTGGGCCGTATTCACAGAGCAAAGTGACTTTGCACCACAAAAGCACTCTTTGCATGGTGCTGAATGGGCACAATCTTGTGTGCGAATTAGGCCCTTTTAGGGCAGTGCAGAAAGTACTGTTGCAGTGCAAAGTCACTTTGTTCTATGCTAAATGTTCTGTGAATTAGGCCCTTAGTATCATCACTCAGATCTAAGCAAGCATTCCACATGCCCAGGGCAACCGTGACCACACCTGTTACCCCATTCACAAAGCAGGTATGAGGTGGTCACCACATGGCAAAGGTCCTCGGTGAGGTCGGGGAGGGAAAAACAAATCATGCTGGCAGATCTTTAACACAGTCAGTGATAATGACCCAGACAAGGCTCCTGCCCACCAAAGGAATTGTCAAAGTAATATAATGTATTTAACTTTTTTGTTATTAGAGAACCATTCCTCTCAAGTGTCAGGGCAATGGGCAAGTTAAGGGGCAATTCAGCATGTGGTGTGCTCTATATACATTATCAATATTTATATTATCTGCGAAGCAAACACTGCAGTCACGTGGGCAAGCCTGGGTTTTCTGGCTGCACAGTTTGTAGTTTTGGACATTTCGGAATACACGTTCTCCCCTTGCCCCTTTCATTTTCACACCAACATACACTGTCTAATGAGCATAGACTAGTACTCTGTGCATGGGTGCCAACTTCTGGATTTTCCAGTTTACAGAGTAACCTTTGATGAGGCAGGAAGTGATCTTACAGGACTGTTCCCCAAGAAAGTATGGTATGGGCAAACGAATGTTGGGGGCTGGAGTTTCAGGCGTCTCTAGATTTATGGACTATCCTGTTTTAGAGTGGCCATGCACGTGCCCTCTAGTCCTCCATCCTGACTGTCCGAATAGTCCCTCCGGTCCTCCATCCTGACTGTCCCAATAGTGAGAAGTAAACAGCGATTAAACTAAGGAATAACCCACTGAAAGTGTTGCATCCCAATCACAAATCTGCAGAAACCAAGCTTTCATGCTGTGCTACTTAAGTTCTGGCGTCCAGCTCATGCCATTTTTAATTCTTGTACAGTAGTTGTAGTTTTGTTTTCCCACTGTAAACACAAAACTACGAATACAAGAATGCATTGAGACGAGACGGTATCACTACATAATACCCCCAACAAAAATATCGTCGTAGATATGGCCGTTTGGTTCGCCATAGGCGATATTTTTGTTGGGGATATTATGTGGAAGCGGGGGTTGTGGAGGTGTCCCCTGCACATTAAAAAATGATTCTGGGGTTGCGGGGGTGTCCCCGGCAGTGTCCATGTGTGAATTACGCCTCTGAACTGTGGCGATATTTTTGCATCGCGATATTTTTACGGGGGAATTAACACATGGAACCATTGAGACCGGAGCCTACATACCAGGACTGGCTAAGCATCTTACACTGAACAAGGGCCACCTCCAGATGTCTTTCATGTTTCTTTGCAGTTTCACTGGTGTGCGAACATCACATGTTCTTATTCATTATTCGATACAGGCTACAATTTGTGGTGTGCATGATGTCAATACAGGTTGCATCCCCAAACACAAATGAAAGCTACAGTAAGTACAGAAGTCCGTTGGTGCTTTTTAGTTTAAGGAAATGGTTTAATTTATAACTGAGGTTTGAATACCGGGTTAGCAAGAAGAGCACAGTGATTATAACTTGTACGCACTTGTAAACCTGTTATTGAGCAAACAACAGTGTACTCAGCAGAGTTGGAATTTCAAATTGAGTTGTAAATGACCCTCCACTCTACTGCTGACATTGCTTCGTCTGCAACGAAAAGGTGCAGCATTTGTAATAAGATTGACCCTTGCACTGGGCAGTTCTCCCATTTACATTCTGAATAACTATGGTACAGTAGCCTTTGCTGCCGAGCTTGCCAGCTTCTCGGAAAGGGGGAAGATAATGCATCCGGTCTAGCAATGATTATAAGTACACTTCGACCTCTGCCTTCACACTCTGTGGCATATTGCAGCCGGTCAAGGGTCACGTCAGTGGAGCTAAAAGAATCTTTCGGAAATTGTCCATAATGCTCGAGTTGACATGTGGGAGGGGAAGGCGGGTAAATCCGCCAAAAGGCTAACCAATACAGACCACATGTTAGTCCACCGGAACACAATTCTGATAGCAGTGAAATAACACGCTACCATGGATCATTCTCTTAAAGGCTAGTATACAAGAAGTAGAGTGTAGTCTTCAGAAGTATACCAACTGCACTACCCATGAAGGCCTTCATGACATTGGCTATGAAGGGAAGCCCCAGCCATCTAGCTGAACAGCACTCAGGGCAATCTTCTCAGAGTAAATCGATAACACTAAATTGACACCGCGCATGTTCATTTTCACTTGGTGTTAACCCCCCTTTCTAGCTGAAAACAAGATGTGATGCGCTAGACGTTTCTTCGGCTTGGAAATGTCCAAGTTTACAAACTGCCCGAAAAGGGCCAGATCCAGAATGATCACAACAGGACATTTCTGAATGGATCACAGTGTGCTTCTTTCAGACCTCCTCCAGAACCACTTGATTCCGGGGAATGACCAAAGCAAATGTGCACAAGAGTCGAGACCTCTCGGCATTGCAGCCCTCCCAGCCTAGCATTAGGCTAAGTCTAAAATGTCGCTGAAAGGGGTATTTTATATTCTCTGTTCAAACATGTATTGTTTTTTCCTATTCCTGACAGAAAATGAAACGTCATTTTAAAAAGGCACTCGGTACGGATTACTGTGCATCTTGTACACGCCTGAAGTACTATTTCTAAAGCAGAGGAAACAAAATATTTAGCACATGCAATGGCTGCTTCATTGATGGACATTAGAGAAATATAGTCTGTTAGGTTGTCTGAAAATTCAAAAAGGAATCAGTAAAGTTACTATTGTTCTGGCATTCTTAATAGTGTTTGAAATTTTAAAAAAAGAATAAGTTCATACTAGTAAGTATCCTGTTGCTATTATTTTAAGCCTCCCCTTTTCTACATGCTAGGGATTCTTATGATTAACTCTATCAAAACCCTAAAATGCACAACAGCCCTTTGCAGCATGGACTGATTGAGCATTCCTTTCTTTAGATTATATACAACCCTGAAAAAGCTTGCCTAGCCAAGCACGTGTTGGCACAAGTGTTCAAAGTGCAATACCGGATAAAGCACCTTATCAAAGAATTGTTGTTAATTCTACTTATCAAAGGAACTGAATATAATCAGTAAAACTCAATGCACCAGAAGTAGCACAGACCCAAGTACATTTGCACTGAATTCGTTTTTATTAGCTGTAGGCCCTTTGTTAGGTGCCAACAATTCACAATCCTTCGCAGCAGGTTCAACTTAGTCTTACGTATTTTAGTCTGAGAAGATAGCCCTGAGTGCTGTTCAGACAGATTGCTGGGGCTTCCCTTTTTTATTTATTTATATATTTATATTGCGCCAAAGCCTGCAGGCATCAGGGCGCACACATGTATACAAGGACCAGCTGAAACGGGACAGCAATTAGAGAGGCAGAAAGGTCAGGGGAAAAGAGTCAGGAGTTCATTGGGTTTTATTTAAACAGGGCGGTTTTAAGTTGTTTCCTGAATTTCAAAAAATTAGGTTCAAGTCTAAGGTGCTGGCTAGTTAATTCCAGTTTTTGATAGCTTTGGTGGGGAATGCTCTGCCTAGACCCATAGCTTTTTTAGAAGGCCAACCTTCAATAGGCCCTGTTATTTTGATCTGAGACTACGACTGGCTTCGTGCTGTATAAATTCTTTTTTGAGGTATACAGAGGCAACACCGTATAAACAGTGATGGACAAGCGTCAGGGATTTAAAAATGATGGAGTCTTCAATTTTTTGCCAATGAAGTTTTCATCTGTCACCAGTGATGTGCTCTCTTTAGGCTTTACCTGGGATGGTTCTGACTGCATTATTCTGGGTTGTTTGATGCAATTGCTGCTAGCTCTCTGCAGCAATGCATTCCCATAGTCCAGTCTCGAAAGTATAGTGGCTCGGGCTACCGTGGCACTATTTTGTTGGTTTAGTATAGGTCTAATATGGTTTAGGAGCCTTTGATGATATTGGCAATTTCGTTTAAGGTAGGCTATGTGGGCTTCTGCGCCCAGAGAAGATTGTAAGTAGACTCCAAGTGTCTTTACTTTATTTGCAACTTTGATTGTTGAGTCTTTGATAGAAAATGAGGAGTAAATATGGTCTAGCTTGTTTAGAACTTTGGTGGAGCCAAATGTCATGAGCTCTGTCTTTGAGCCATTAAGGCACATCCAAAAAATGGTTAGGTTGTCTGAAGCATGGCACACTTCATCCCATACTAGTACAAACAAAAGCATCAAAAGCACACAACACACACCTCTTAAATGTGCACTACTGAATGTACGCTCACGACCTGCACATGCCCTCGAGATAAATGATCTACTGTCCACACTTAATCTGGACTTACTATGCATCACCGAATCCTGGCTCAATGATGCCTCCTGCCCAGCCATCGCACTAGCCCTACCCACAGGCTACACAATCCTTAGGCAAAATAGATGTGATAAGATTGGAGGGGGAGGTGCCCTTATCCACAAAGACACACTATCTATTAGATTAGCAGACCATAGTACATGGGGTGGTAATGCTGATATCCTATCAGCCAAGCGTAGGCTCTCCCCCAATAATCTAATCAACATCCACATCCTATACAGACCTCCCAAACTCCCAGGTGACTTCCAAGAGCACCTCTCCCATTGACTCAGCAACAACATTAAAAAGTCCTCCAAAATCCTTCTATTAGGAGACTTAAATTTAGGATATAATGATCCTAAGAATAAATCCGCCGCAACCCTAGCTAAAGAACTCGCAGACTTAGGTTTCTCCCAAGGAGTCCTCACCCCCACTCACTCCAAAGGCCACACCCTTGACTGGGTCATGGATCACAACTGTGCATCCAACATTACCTCAAACACCGCCCTTCCATGGATGGACCACACATGCATCGAATTCCTCATCCCCACCAACCCTAAACCTAAGACTCTCACCCACGCACCACCTGCCACAATAAGTTCCTAAAAACTCAACGCAGACAACTTGCGTCCCCACCTTAAAAGCCCCTGCCTAGCACCACCTTTCTCTCAGGACCCAAATATACTATCAGCTATCTTCAATGATACGTTCACCAATGCCATAAACACTATAGCCCCACTTGAAAGCAAGAAGGAAAAAAAATCATTTCACTGCAACTCTTGGTTCTCGGAAGAACTCCAAACCCTCCGAGCTCAAAAGCGTCAGTCGCTTAAAAACTGGCAAACGGATCCGAGTGATCTAAATAAGAGCCTCTTCAAACAAATAGCCCTCCAATATAAAAAAAGCCATCTTGGCAGCAAAATCCAACTCCTTCAATGATAGAATCTCAAAGGCCAACTCCCAAGCTAAAGAACTATTTGCAATCTTTAATGAATTAGTCACTCCTCCGGCTACCGCTGACGAGATAACTAAAGACAAAGCCTGGTGTGCCAGCATTCAGTCCGCCATGCTCAACAAAATAAAACTCCTCCAGAACAAAATCCAAAACCACTGCAAAGCCCTCCCAAACCAAAAAACCAACCGCCCTACACAAGACAAGCATAGTAATCTCAATCACGCTCAATTCTCCTTAAGAGACGTCACTGAACCTGAGGTCCTTAATCTCATCAAAAACCTCAAACCATCCCTCTGCAAAGCAGACATTTGCCTTCCCAAAATCATCAAGGAATGCGCCAACGACCTAACACCCCTGATTACTGCCTTAATTAACGCATCTTTCCAAACAGGAACTGTCCCAAACAATCTCAAGGAAGCCTGGGTGCGGCTACTTCTAAAAAAGGCCACACTTGACCCAGCGCAACCCAACAACTACAGACCGATAAAGACAGTTACGTTCCTCCTAAAAATCCTGGACAAAGCAGCTCACATCCAGATCCAATCATACATTGAAGCTAACTCCATACTAGGCAAAAGACAATCTGGCTTCCGTGTCGGGCATGGAACAGAATCCGTCTTATTAGACCTAAAAAATCAAATCTCACAGATCATAGACAAAGGCAAACCTGCCTTGCTCCTCCTTATTGGTCTATCAGCTGCTTTTGACTTGGTAGATCACCACACACTCACCACCCACCTCACCCATGCAGCCCATTTCTCTAATCAAGCAGCATCCTGGATCACTTCCTTCCTTGAAGGAAGAGCCATAAAGGTCTACTCCGACACAACTAACACAGATCCTACCACTATAAACTGCGGTGTCCCCCAAGGATCTTGTACAACCCCCACCCTCTATAACCTCTTCACAAAACCCCTCTTCGACCTACTTGACTCCATGGGTGTTGCATATACAAACTATGCAGACGACACTCAAGTACTTTTACCCCTATCTGGACTCTATCACCATGACGCCACGGTCCTTCACAACATCTATGCCACTATCCAAGCTTGGATGGCTATCAATGACCTCTATCTTAATGGGGAGAAGACTGAAATTCTCATCCTGGGCCAGACAAACACATTATCGAAACTAAGCCCCCAATACAACTTCAACATAGGCAACTCAACCATCTCCGTATCATCCTCTGTCAAGATTCTAGGTGTTCACATTGATGCAAATCTATCGATGACCAAACAAGTCAGTGCCATAGCCTCTGCATCAGCGTTCAGCACCAAACTCATCAATGCTATTAAACCCTACTTATCCACCCCCAACCGCTTGGCAAAAGCTAGAGCAACTATAGGAGCCAAACTCGAATATTGCACCACCGTCCTAGCTGGCACCGCCGCCAAAAACATTCACAGACTGCAAACCCCACAAAACAATGCCCTCATAGCCACCATGAGCATCCCTAGAAGAGACCATATATCCCACGCCAGACGTGAATCCCGGTGGCTCCAGGTCAAAGACCGTATTACTCTGAAAATCCTCACCATCACTCACAGATGCATCAACAAAACTGCTCCAGCATACCTATCTGAAGCAATATCAAGGACCACATCCACTCGCCCCACCAGAGCTCAGTACACCAACCAGCTACACATACCACGCATAAAGAGAGCCACAGCGGGAGGTGTAGGCTTCTCCTATATTGCACCGAAACTCTGGAACTCACTCCCTGCCACCCTTAGAGCTGAAACTTCCATCTCTGTCTTCCACAACAACCTCAAGGCCTCTCTCCTCAACTAGCAAGTGGAGGACTGCCTCCTCCACTTCTGCCATGTATATTGTAATAACTACAAAAAACTTTGTTGAGGGGACGTTATGGTTAAGTTGCCCTACCAAAAACCTGTGTACTTCACAAAAAAAAAATTCGATCTCCCCATTATTGTTCAAATTAAAACCGAAAACCCCCTGAAAAAAGCCTCCATACCTACCATCACCACTGTGCACTGCTAACACTAACACCCAGAACATGAAAGATGACATCACAAATGTCATTGATGACATCACTGACGACATCACATGTTTAGCCCCTTTGTTTTCGTTCCCTGCCACATACATATATATATGTACATTGAGTAAAAAAACCTTGTTAAACGGATGTTATACTTCACAGTGTAACCAAAAAACACTGCACATTCCCCAATTATGGTAAGTTAACCAACCATAACTCGCACCATCTACGTGCATTGCTACGACTAACACCCAGGACATCAAAGATGACATCACAAATGTCATTGATGACATCACTGATGACATCACATGTGTACCTCCCTCATTTTTTATTCACTGACATATCTAAGGCAGGTGCCTTTCTTCACTATCACTCAGGAAGTAAAAAGGTAAAAAGTGCAATATTTATAGTTGTAACCCTTCTCATATATTCCTAAGATACTTTCCCTAGGGTACAATATCATCATAACATACATATACATAGGACAAGAAGAAATCCTGAAACACAGCAATTTCTTCTGTGCATGAAGGTAATGAGGATGGTTATGAATAGTTTCTGGTAATACAGCAGGTTTTTTTGCTTACGTTACAGTCCCTGTATATGCTTCTATTGGTATACATTGTGGTCTCTTTGTGTTTTGTGAGTAATAGTACAATTATGGAGTAAGGGAAGCAATCGTAGTTGTTTATGTAGCACAGTATGTATAAATATGTAATTGAAGCATATATCAATGTAGTAGCAGACATGGGAAGATGTAGAATATTGCACCTCTGTAGCACATGTTGCAGACAATGACTATGTTTGTTTGTGAGGGCGTTCATGTATTAAAAGAAAGGTATAATCAATGGAATTTGTTAGCAATGCATTGCTTAATGAACTAGGTGGCGTATGGTAGTTCTGCGATGATCTGTTAGACTTCTTGGCCAATATTCTAATGACAATCACTAGTCGAGGTGCAGCGTGAAAATTAAATGCACATGTGATGTCATCAGTGATGTCATCAATGACATTTGTGATGTCATCTTTGATGTCCTGGGTGTTAGTCGTAGCAGTGCACAGTGGTGATGGCATGAATGGGGGCTTACTTTACCATAACTGGCGAATTTCAGGGGTTTCTCGTTTTTAATTTGAACCATAATCGGGAGGTAGAATTTTTTTTTTAGTGAAGCACACCGGTTTTTGGTAGGGCAACTTAACCATAATGTCCCCTCAACAAAGTTTTTTTTGTAGTGAATTTTACAGGTTTTTGGAAGGGGAACTTAATCATAACATTGTGTCAATGAAGTTGTTGTGCTGAATATACACTGTCATCATGTGATTGTGGGAGATAAGTAGTATAATGTACGTACTTGATATACATTTAACATAGAACATACAGAACACCCTCCCTATTGATGTTAGAAAGGGACGGATTGAGCGCCTGTTTGCGGGCGGGGGGCGGACGGGATCAACATTACCCAAAGATGCAGGGGGTAAATGAAAATGTACTATTGTCTTACACAAAAAATCTGCAACGTAGAAGAAGGATATAAAGACATTACAAGTAGTAATAAGTAAATATGGAAACCTAAAGGTGTGAAATGAAAATGACACATTTAATAACCATGTAGAATGAAATGGATGGTACCATAAAAAAAAGGATCCCTCCATCGTAATCACTTCACAGAAACTCTGCAGCCTGGACCAACAGTGGACGGACGAAGTAGGACGAAGGGAAATGACATCAAAATAGTGAGTGAAAGTCATTTTTTTGTATGTGTGTGTAATCTCTTTGGTATGTGGTGCAGAAATAATAATTTCTTTCTGTTGTTTTGACACAGAAATGGCTAGTACTTTGCAGTGGCTGGAGGAGAATTTTCCGCATGGGGAAATGTCTGAAGACAGCGACAATAATGGTACACGCTTCTCTGCATATGCAAAATAATGATCAGTATTTTATAGGCATTTAACATATGTATATTTATTTTTGTACAGACCAGGAAAGAAAAGAAGAAAGGCCAACAAACGAGACAGAAGAAGACAGGATGAAAAGGATTGAGAAGAAAATTGATGTACTGAATGACAATTTTAAAAGTTTAAGGGAGTTTGTGGAGGACTGTGTGAGAGGAAAAGTATGTTACCATTGTCCCACCTGTACCTGCCCCGCTTCTCCATTCCCCAGTGAACCATCCCCAAACCTTCAAGAAGAAAATAGATGTTTTGACGAAACATCCATCCCTTCTTCTCCTCACAAATCTTCTCCTCATAACCAGCCCGTGTTGAATCCTAATTCCCCTATATTTGTGTTAGTATCTGCTTCCCCCACTATGTTTGAGGGAATTTGTTTTTTTTTAAAGACTTAAAATGTTTGCGAACAGCACACCTGTTCGACCTATCCGTAAGGAATGGAATGTGGATGTTGTAAAGGCAGTACACCTACCCTTGCTAATGTCAAGTAAGATGGAGTTGATGTTTGACCGCAACATCTCTTCAATTTTTATGTACATAAAGAGAAAGGGACGTCCTAAGGACATGATACCTCGCTGTGCCGCTTACAAACGAGATCAAACATGTTCGTAGAACAAACCAGGTGTCCGGGATGGCTGTAAATGAGCAAAATGGGAGTGTGTTAAGGACAGTATACCTGTCTGTATCGTCCACAGCCAAAATGGTGGCGTCCGTAGAACAGGCGCGGTGGCCAGCAAGTTCGTAGTCAAACAAAATGGGGTTGTCCTAAGGACACTGGACCTGTCCGTACAGTGAGCATATCATGTATGCACATGCGCAGTACAACCGTAAGTATAGTGAACATTGCGCCTGTCCCTAACTGTCCGTCTCACTTGAGTCACACTTTGAATTAGTTTGAGAACCCGAACACTGTCCGTAGGACACTTGCGCGCATGCGCAAGTTTGTTACTCTGCATTTGCTGTCCAGCGGACTCCCATTTCTGTCGCGGATGTGTTCAGGCTGTCATAATGTGACCGCACCCATGCTGAGCATGTGGACTAATTTGTGCAGTTTGTGTGCTTCTGCAGCAGTACAAAAGAACTTGTAGACACAAGGCAAAATATTGTAGAGTGTAAAAATATCTCTTCACATAACCCAGACAATAGCTTGCCTGAGGACTTGTTGTGTAAAATTTTTGCACCGCTTTGCGTGATGAAGACGGTCACGAGGGACACCCCTCCACCCCTATAAATGGCCACACCCCCGAGCACATCTTCATTGTCCTTCTAGCTATAGCACATTGAGGTGTACTGCCTTTACTGCTATAGTAACCAAAAGGAAAGTAATTGGTATGGCTTCCATGGCTGCTATTGGTTCATTAGCCTCTGCACCACCCCCAAACCCGCCACCACCACCACCTCCCCAAGGGCCTGCAGAGAGATATACGTGTGAGGATGTAGAGAGCGAGGAAATAGCGGAGGAAGAAAATGAGGTGGAGGAACTCTGCACTACGAACACTCGCCAGGAGTCGTGGGTGTGGCGGTAGTTTTCCATTTATGGGAACGTACCAAAAGCATGTGCAAACCTGGTGAGGTGTAACGAGAGCCAGGTGGTGCTGAGTCGCGGGAGATTTGGTGCTTACAGCTTTGGTACAACAACCATGAAGCGACACCTCACTTCGTTCCACACTGCGAAACATTCGCAAGGTGGTGCCATGTGAAGAGCCTAGTCGATTGAGTTCCTCCACAGCATCCTCCGTGTCCGATCCTCCCACCACAAGAGACACTCCGGTGGGGAAGCGCCTCCCTCCAGCTGCCTCACAAGCCATTTGCAATGCTGTTGACCCTTACCTTTCAAAGGTGACAATAGTGTGTATGTATTGTGACGTAGTACTCTGCAGGGGGGAGAGTTTTCGCAGTGCTTTTGAGGCTATGGTCACGGAGCACCAGAAGATCTGCTCCTTACCTAAGTGAAGCTCACCCAATATCTTTCTCTGTCCACTTGCCCTTTCTTATCCCAGTAGCTGGTGTCCCTTCCTTACCCTCCTTTGGCCTCCTCTCCTAGTGTGTCGTGTGCTGAGAAGCAATAAACGTGAAAACAACAAAAATTACAGAAAAGGCTCTTTTCAGAGTCGCCTTTCTCAGTTTAACATTAGAACTATGAAGTGACCGTTGTAGACCCCCGCGGAGTTGTGGAAAAGTTTGCGGACAGTCGTAGGAAAAAAGAAAAGGTGGGTGCAAGCGGAGCAAACACAATGAAGTGTACGCTGGGAGTAAGTGGTGGCTATGAAAAGAGCCTTTTGTTGGTGTGTTGTGTGGGTCAAAAACTGTGGATTGGAGAAAACAGATTGTCACATAGGTTATTGTGAATCCAAAAGAGGTCGCAATGCATTTTGTACATTACGAAGAAAAATCTGATTGCCAGCATATGTGAGATGGACTCCATCTCTGCGGAAAATGAAAGAGCTGCGAAACAAAATGTTTTCATTGTGGAATGAGGACATGCCAACATCTCTTAAAAAGGCACAAACAGCCTTATTCACATTGCGTCTCGCTTTCTCCATATGTGGACCAAAAGCAGAAGAACGCAGCCATATTTGTCTTTGTGCAATACGGGAAAAAAGTATTTGACAATTTGGAAACATGTCCATGAGCTTCGCAAGTCCTTCCTTCATTGCAAATTGCAAAGAAATTCCAGAGACATGGCCTAAACTGTTTCCTCTGCAATGAATGATAAGTATATCTGGAGGACGCTCTGTCAGTAAAGTAACACAGAGTGGTACCAAGTCCAGCCACCTCATGCCACGCACGCCATGCCAGTGCACTTCCACATGAGGAAATCCGAGATCTGCACATAAACTGCAGCTTTCTGCATGCACCTTCAACCAATGTATCCATGAGTCTCCCAAAATCCAGATAATCTGTTTGCGAGCACGCAAAGCCATGGCTGTGTGGTCTCCTGTCAGGGAGAAGATAGTCTTACCATTCAGAACACACCCACTGAACTTTATTGACCAATCCCTAGCTCTGCTCATTTTCATTTGCATGCGTCTCCACCCCAGAATCCCTGTTGGTGATATATGCTGGCTGCAAATTACCGCCTTGTCCGCGGACATGTATAGGATCAGAGTGTGACGACAGTACATTAAAGTATTATTCCCCTTTTTCCCCTTTAAGGTGGGCTCTGAAAAGAGCGTTTTTTTTGTTTTTGGGCAGATACCTTACAGACATCTATTATTTTGTTAATTTTTTTGTATTTTTTGTCCTTACTTTACTCCTACAACCATTACAGAACCTTCTCTAAAGCAAGCCTTACGTTCCAGAAGAACATCACATTTCCCAAAGAAGATAGCGCAACACCATCTGCTTCAAAATAATACGCATTACTTGGAACAATGTTTTCGTGGCTGCAGAAAAACATACCAGCACGTAACATAAAAGCAAGCATGCCGCGATTAATGATACATCTCCCAATACTTTGATCTGGACAGAAAAAATAATTGTTGTCCCATTTTACTCTAGGGAGTAAACCAGAAAAAATTACTTTCGCAGTTGGTAAAATGTTCATGAGCGCTTGAACCAATTGTCCCAAATCTGCCAGCAAAGTGCGTGCAGTCACGTAGCCCAAATGGCAAGCACCGTCGTGCAAAATTTCCACATGAGGAGAGGTCATCGTGCGTATGTCTCTGCAAACTTGCAGAATTGCCGCAACATTGGCATCAGTCTCAGCGTTCCGCACCACCTCCACTCCTCTCACATCGAAATGGTGTGCCACATGCCTACTCTCGGCATAATGTTGTAAGCCATGGACAAAAATGTCTCCAAGCACCAAAACCCTGACCCTCTCTACCTCTGCCATCTTCAGTGTACGCACCGTCTTTCGACACAAAAGAGTAATGTGAACATTTGATTGGCTGATGCCTTCAGTCCCCTTTCCATGCAGGATTTGCTGTAGAAACCCGTATGTGACACGCCCTACCCGCGGACAAGCGTTGCCTACGTGCGGCACGTAACTCTTAGCCAGTCCTTTCACCCTTTCCACAGTGGTAGCAAATCGAGCCCCTCATTGGACACAACTAAGCAGTCACACAACCATCCACCAATCACATTGAACAACGCTAAATCTAACTCCGTCATCAACATTGCGCACTTCAAAATTACTGTCGATAATTCTGAATGGAAGTCGGATATCATTGCAAAGCACCTACTTCAGAAGCTACTGTGCAAGTGTTGCGAATTTCTACATACAGCTCAATGCCTGCGCACATGCATGAGTATCGAGTACAGGTATGTATATTTTAATCAGAGAACATGTGTAACCCTTATGATTTAATTTAAACAAATTAATGCAGCTAAATGTGCATAGGCAATACATACCAAAGCTCCCCCTTTTAAGTGCAATATGTCCGATTTATCATTGAAGAACCGCACGACTTCTTACTGCCTTCCGCATAACCTATACATAGGTTGCAAGCATGCCTATTTAGGGCGAAACTCGATTTTGTATTAGAAAATGTCAGAGTTGTATACTGTGTATGGGCTATAGTAATGCTACTTGCAATATAATCGTATGACAAAAGTAAGCGCTCCCGATGGCTGTGGTGACATCTCACTCTGAAGGTCTCCCGATTTTTCGGCATCGTGCTTTTAAATTGCAAGTAGAACATTTTTTCCCATCTACTACTATGCCGTTTGAAGGACTTGCAAGTAACATATTGCAAATACCATGCAAAGGCTGGACAGACTGAAGTGAAATGCACATATGCACTGGGTTGAAATATGAAAGGAGAATGCTCTGACGAAAGATGTACAATTAATATGTGCAGTATCAGCACTGCTGTAAACACACAAAGTAATTAATTTTATTTTTTGAATCGCAGTGAAGACTACTCTCCTGTGAATCAACAGCATCTACACTGCAGACAACATAGCTGAAGAAACCTGGTCATTTTGCAAAAAAAAGTAAGTACAGTACTACCTTTATATTGTAACTACTCCTCAAAGAGGATGCGTGGGTTATTTGTTTTATTTGGGCACCAAAGCAAACATTGATTTCTGAACCATTCTACCTACAAATATCGATTTATTGAACAAAGAATAACAGGCAGAATGGCTCACAAATCCCTGTGTGTTTGGAACTCAAATAACATACGTAAGCCTTAGAAGGTTAGATTTAGAAAAGAAGTTGTTGTTGCAAGTTTATGGCATTTCATTTATTAATAATGCTTCTCGTCACCACTAGCCCACTTTGTACTCTCAACTGAAGAGCATTGTAGTACTATACAAAGAGTAAAATAGCCTTACCAAATCATTGCAAGAGTCCAATGCACATTCACACACCATGACAAAGAGCTTCCCCATCACTCATGCACACATGCACACAGCACACATACATTGTACAACAGACCAAAGTATGCCTTCTTTTTTTCAACAGACACCAAAGAATGCCTACCAAAAAGCAACTCTGTAGAAAGGAATAGAAGTAGAGCAAATAAAAATAAAAGTGCCCAATCTAAGCACCCATTTGTTGTAGAGTTTGTAGAGAATGTTGGAACAAACCAGCTAATGCAGTCGGTTAGCAAAACAAAGGAAGCTTCAACTAACGAAACTTTACCTCCTCCATCAAAATGTGTCACAAAACACAAAAATGTTGGCAAAAAATTGGCTACCAGTACAGCTTACAATACTCCTACTAATCCTGATAGTGTAACAAGAACCCATAGTAAAAAAAAGTATTTTATCAAAAATGTTGTGTCACAGAGTCCTTCAGAATCTACTAAGAAGAGGACCGAAATCATCCTCACCCCTTAAAACCTACCGTAGAAAGTTAATCCTACAAGCTCTTGTGGACAGTGCAATCCTTCTCAAAAGGAAGTTGTTTATATTAGTGTTAAAGGATAGTTCCGGGACTTTTTTTTAATTGTCCCTACGGTTCGGCCATGTGTTTTTAAGCATAACTCGGTAGATCGTAGAAAACTTTCCTATGGACCTTACCCGACTTTTCGTCCATTAACGCACTCGAAATCAGCCGCCATTTTCTGATAATCCTATCATTTCCCCCCATCGCCCTGGCTCACCTGCTTTTGCGGCACTAAATCAAATCCCCCGCCCCTGAGCCTGACATCAGCAGACGCGTACCGCCCATTTCCCAACGCCAAAGCACGTTTCGTGTCAACAATCGCTGCGCCGCAGCTAATGAAGTGTCGCCATGGAAATGGCAGGACGCCTCTTTCCTCAATAAGTATAAACACACCGTTTCACAACACACAGCAGCAGATTTTCGATTCCATTACTCTCTGTGTGTTACTTTGAGTATTCTGTGACTCGTTTCTGTGCTCTGGTCAGCTACCTTCGCCGCTTCTAGGCCTTGTGAACACCTGTACCATCTCTGTAAATTATTTTACTTTCTTTACCACACAATGGCTACAATAATGCCGTATATGTACAAGCCCGAGTAAACCGAGGAAGAACTACTGGAAAGGCAAGCACGCGAAAACGATGGGGATTCGGACGGCAGTTGGGAGGACCAGTCAACGGATGAAGAGCCTGGACCATGTCGCATGGACGGCGTCTCCACCTGGTGCACGTGCAATCGGTGCGAGCTAATGCCAACTGAGGAGGAGAACTGCTGCTGCCGTGAAAATTCCGGGTGCTTGGCCTACATTTCGGAAGGCGAGCCAAGTCCGCAATGCATCACCGAGCTGCCAGAGTTCAGGGAAGCCTGCCTCTCACGGACCGTGTTGAGGATGATGATGGTGCTTATGCACGAACTTCGCGGCACTGTTCGTCCACGTAATCCGAGTAACGAGTAAGTATACTCTGGTTTTGATGTCAGTGATGCCACTACTATGTCATGGTCGTCTCCCACATATAAAATTACATCTACATATCATTCGAATGCATGTAAATTGGTTCCATATTGTGCATTTTCTAGAATGAATTTTTTTCAAAGCAGAATGACATTTTTTACCTGAATCGACAGTGATAAGAAAGTTTTGTCATTTTAATACAGTTTGCATCTTTCATTTTCACAGGTGGTACAGGCTGGTGGCCTATCGTTGCTTCACTTGGTGGCTTCACGGGAGGCTCGGACACCGCGTTCGGAGAGTAATACCTGCCTGTGCGGTACTTGCCATTAGACAACATTTCCCCAGCGACAGTGGACAATACCGCGGATTTTCCCTGGATGTGCTGCAACCGGAACTTTACAATGTGTAATGTTTATTATTTATGTTCAATTGAAATTAAGATCTAAAATAAAACCCAACATATATTTTAACAATGGTTGTTTTGATTTTTTAAATGAATCTAGTGTGTCTCCATTGAATAGTCTTCCTGTGCCTTGTCTTGTCACACCACATGTCTCCGGCCAGCATCCTCCCTCACGCTGGCCGCCCACCTTCAATCCACATAACCGTTGAACCCATATGCAGCAGACATACATATGTTATTTTGCGGGTTGGCATCAAGCCTCCCGGCCTTGCCTCCTCCCCCAAAAATACTTACCACACCACTTTGTTCAAGCGTTGGCAATAAAAGGAAGGCCGTTGGATTTTATTGATACAAAACATGGTTATAGGTAAATAATCAATATGGTTGATCATAATAAATCATCCTTTTGGGCACCGGGTACAGAGATGACCCCCTCTGGCCCGTGCCGCCTTGCCACCACAGGCCAGCCTGCTGCTGACTAACTGCCTAGGCATCCAGGGTCTCCAGGGTGAACTGCACCCATATATTCTCCTGGGAGGCTGAGGTATTTATAAACTCACCCCCCTGCCTTCCATGTACTAGATCCTTCAGCCTGCCTCTTACATGCAGTTAGATGGCCTCTCCTTGGTGAGTCCCTGCGGCAAACGAGTCTTGTCTGCACGACCAGCGCCCTAATCCACACCCCCCCACCGCCCTATCAAAGGCAGTTTGCACCGGGGTACTTGCGCTGGCAAGTGGAGCTGTCAGGGAGCGATAAAGGCCAAGAGGTGCCAAAGACCATGTACACTTCAAAGTGGTCTATAGAGCATGGGTTGTTGTTCCCATGTCTACCTCCAGACCCCGTGTCTCCTGCCAAGCATCCCCCCTCACGCTGGACGGCCCCCTGCAATCCACATAAGTGTGTCTCCATTCACGAGTCTTCCTGTGTCTTGTCTGCACGACCACCGCCCCAATCCACCCCCGCCCTATCAAAGGCAGTTCGCACCGGGGTACTTGTGCTGCCAAGTGGAGCTGTCAGGGAGCGATAAAGGCCAAGAGGTGCCAAAGACCATGTACACTTCAAAGTGGTCTATAGAGCATGGGTTGTTGTTCCCAATTCTACCTCCAGACCCCGTGTCTCCTGCCAAGCATCCCCCCTCACGCTGGACGGCCCCCTGCAAACCGCATAATGCCATGACATATACACGTTATTCAATCACAAACACACCCCTGTTTCGAATTCTTTATAACCCACTTCATATTTCTAATGAGCACTTCTTTGCGCTTTGCTAGTCAACCCGTGAAGGTGCTGGTTATCTGCTCTTCGTCTCTGTGAACTTCCGTGACCACTTCGAGGAAACTCCTCAGTTTGCAACCTGTGAACTGCTCCCTGTTCTACGACAAGAAACTACTCTGATCCCTGCATCTAACTGTTTGTTCGTCAAGGTAAGGCCATGTACCATAATCATTTTGCGTCCAATTTCTTTTCGTTCAAGACAGTACATGCAAGGAACTAGTCACATGTTCTGAGTTTACATTGGTATTCATAGAGAATTGTTGATCTTTACTTTTCAGAACTTTCCACAATGCCTGCCTGTTCCATTGGCGGTTGCCCTTCGAAGACCCATAATAAATCTGAAGGTACTATAATGCATGTTTTCCCTAAGACAATAGTTCAGATAAGAGAATGGGTCCGATATTGCGGATATCCACCGTCTGAGCTTGAAAGTAGAGTCCTAGAAGTCTTTGCGGACAAGAGGGGTGATCGATACCGCATCTGCAGCAGGCACTTTACCTCTGACATGTACTCCACATCATTGCTAATAAAGAAGAACACACCGCGAGCGAGGCGAAAATTGCTCTCAACCGCTATTCCCACTCTATTCGTCCACATCCCTCCACTGGTGAGTCAAGTTTACGTATTTAACTCTCGGCCTTGCGGTAGTGTGTAGCATTAGCTAACAATAATTTCCCCATTTATGTATCCACTCAATATGAAGGCGGAAGATTCTCCATCCGTGTCGTTATTGCAGTCATCAGCCACTTCAAGCGCCTATCGGGTAATCTTACTTGGCTATTCTGCCACTGACTTGTTTTAGGCATTTAAATCAATAGTTTTAATTTATCGTGTAATTATTTTACCTAATGGTACACCCTTGTACTCGTCCTCTAGTCTTTGTTTTCAGGTATAATTATTGTTATCCAAAATAATGCAAGTACTGTCTTTCAGGGAGATGCTGAGGATTCCAACGTATTGACGACTACCAATGATGTCACTCAGATGCTCGAGGTACGTTTCCGGACAGTTCCATCAATGGAGATCATCAGATCTTGCATTCTTGTAGCGTGATTGTTACACACAATGTTTCTTTCGTTTTTAGCCATTGATATGTCCTTCTGTCGTCGCCCTCCTATGTGTCTTCTTTTTTCAATATTGTGTTCATTACTAATGAAAGTCCTATGTTTCAGGGAGTCGATGGAGCATTAGTCCAAGAAGAAGGGGGAGCATGCAGTTACGGGTCGGCGCAACAGCTTGCAGAAGTGTGCACCGCAGTTACATCGTCCCTTGATGTTCTTATGCATTTCGAGGTATGGATCCTGACAGTTCGATCAAGCGAAATCATATGACGTGATTACATCCGCTATACTTCCTTCTTTATTAACGCAAGTACTATGTTTTAGGGAGATGACGGAGCTTCTTCTACAAGAACATCACCCCTAGTAGTTGATGCAGATCTCTGGGTGGTGACACTTCCAACGATCGAGCAAATCGAATCATATTTAGATATCCATTATTTATTTTAGACAAATGATCATTTGTGCAGGTCTATTTAGATGAGCCGTTGACGCCTGCACAAAGTTTCTGTTCTTTTTATCAAAATAGAAAACCATACTAATGCAATTACTGTGTTTCAGGGAGTTACTGAAGCATCATCTTCAATAATATCATCAATGGAAGTCTATGAGGAGCCCGAGGTATGGATCTTGACAGTTCCATCTAACTAGATCAACTATGCGTGAATAATTGTCGTTTGAATGTTCTACACAAAGCGTTCATTCGTGTTTTGCTATTGAGATGTACGTGGGTATTGGTCCCCAAGTACATTTTGTGTTTTCGATATTATTATACATACTAATGAAAGTTCTATGTTTCAGGGAGTCGATGGAGCGTCAGTGTGTGATGGATGTGCTTATCATGAAAATATAGTCGTTGCAGCGCAAGAGGAAGTGGAGACATGCACACACGAGTCGGAGCAACAGCGTCCTGATGTTGAAGTTCGAGGCAAGAAAGTTTCAAAGAAAAGAAAGCAAAAGAAGGTTAGTGTCCTGGTCACTATATTATGTTGTTTTTCACTGTTAATAGTTCAATACTGTAAGTTGTGTTTAAACTGAACATCCCTTTTCCAATCTGTCCTCTAGTTGCGAGTGGGTGTACGAACTAGATCTACACAGACAGTGAAGCGAACGAGAGATGTTGCTTGTCAAACCTTTTGGCAGGGACTTGAGACTGGAGATGCATCGTGCCAATGGGAAGAATATGAAGTGATTGACAACGGAGCTATACCACCACCAGCCATTGATAGTGAATGTCCTCCTGGTAGTTCGGATGCAGTCGGAGATCAATTCACAGAATCCACACCCGCAAAAACTAAGACCGCAAGAAAGTTGAAGAAATTGTTTTATCCACCCATCGCCGGAGAAGGAACAGATGTTGCAATGGAAGAGAATGAAGTGGACGACAATGAAACACCATCAATATCACTGAAAATAGCGGAAGACGATATCAGAGATTCTACCTTTCATGTGAGTGACATGTCCTCAACGTTACAGGCCGAACCAGCTGGGATGCAGAGTGACAGTATAAGGAAAGAGGCCAAATTCATTGTATTCGATAGTTGTTTGATTTATATTATTATTCGGATGAAATGTGGGCATTCGGTTGGTGGGGAAGTATGTGGGGAGCCATTGATTAATGTGACTCGTGCAATTCGAGGCACTAACCTTAAAATACATGCCACCTGTACAAAATATCATCCTTTCTCATGGTCTGCACAACCCATGCTGGGGCAACTGCCAGCAGGCAATCTACTTTGTGCAGCGGCTGCACTTTTTAGTGGTTCAAGTTTTAAAAAGTTAGAGTCTTTCTTTCAGTTTGTGGGAATACATTTCATTGCGAAAACTCAGTTCTACAAATACCAAACCGATTATCTATTTCCAGCCATTAGCGAAGCTTGGAGAATGGAAAAAATGTCTATTGATAGTACATTCGCGGGCAAACGGTTCAGGCTAGCCGGTGATGGACAGTGCGACAGCCCAGGATTTTCAGCCAAGTACTGCACCTACCACTTTCAGGACATGGAAAGTAAGAAAATTGTGAGTTCGGTGGTCGTGCAAGTGTCACAAAGTACATCCTCAGTGGCCATGGAGAAAGTTGGCTTTGTAGCATCATTGCAAGAACTACAATCGCGGGGAATGGTGATCGACCTGATAGCCACGGACAGACACGTTTCAATTGCCAAGACAATGAGAGAAGAGTACAAAAATATAAATCACCAATTTGACGTTTGGCATCTTGCAAAAACAATCAATAAAAAAATGTCGGCTGCAGGTAAAAAAAAAGATATGCAAGGTATTTCACAGTGGTCCAAGTCAGTCAGCAACCATCTTTGGTGGAGCTCAAAAACTTGTGGAGGGTCGTTGGAAATTCTACTGGAAAAATGGCGGTCAGTAATGCTACACTGTACCAACGTTCACCGTTGGAACACAAACCAACATTTCCACAATTGTGAACATGGCCATTTGTCCACAGAGGAGGCACGGAAGAAGAAGTGGTTGATTCCTTCATCACCCACTCACAAAGCCATTGAAAAGATTGTATTTGATAAAACTATAACAAGAGATTTGAGGGGACTCACGGAATTCTGCCACACAGGAGATTTGGAGGTGTTCCACAATATGTGCCTAAAGTACAGGCCAAAACGATTGCATTTTGGCATGGAGGGCATGATAAATCGGACTCTTCTAGCGGTCTTGGCACATAACCATAATGTTGGCCTTCACTAAAAGAAGTAAACAATGGATTATCAAACCAGTGTTTGAGGATATGCAATATGACTTTATTGAGAGACTTATTGTTGATGTCCTAGATAGGCACATACATGGAGTTGTGAACGAACCTGTGCAGGGGACAACTGCATTGCCACCCAACATTGCCTCTGTTCCATGTCCACCTAAAGAAGAGCTCATCGAGAAATACACATCACGGTTTAAATGATTGTTATTTGATTGTCTGTTCTCTCGAGTCTCCTCATGTCGCAGGCCCATTGAATATGTGTAGCTATGTATTGTGTAAATAAAAGTGATTGCTCAGTGTACATGCAATGTGTCTATCCAACCTTGTTCATTTGCGCATTAAATTAAACCAAACAGTAATATAAATCATTTTTCAAAAAATATAGAATGTCTCCGTATTTATGGTTCTCTGGGGCTGCAAAGCACGCAGACAAAATGCAAAGATGGAGTGTAAATTTCAAGTCCTGTGACATGGCCTTACACTGAATGTAGCTAACTAGGAATGTGTGCTCGTTCAAAGTGAAGGTCAGCTGCTTTGATTTTTTGCTCGGGTGCCGGAATGGCCCACGACTCAGTATAAGGTTCTATTGTTATTTGACCTTGACAGGCCGGGACCATCCCGAAAGACTTCTTTTTGGGGGTGTGGTGCAATAACGTAAGAAACGATAATGAATATAATTTCAGAAACGAAAGCCATTTAATGTTCGTTCATTAGAAGGAATAACGTCGGCATAGAAGGAGTGGTATTTCGGGGCTGCCCTACGCACAGACACAATGGAAAATGCAAATATAATGTAAGTAACTCTTTAGATGAGTTTATACCGCAATTTAATTACTATACAGTAGCTTTAAAGACGGGTTAAGTTGTACTTGTTCGTTCTATGTGGCATATTGTTTTGTACCGCGCACTATCTTGAGGAGAACCATCTCCTTTTACGGAAGCACCTCAAAATCTTCCTCTTTGCTTGTGCTTTCTCTCTCCCTCTCCCCTGCTACAACTGGTCCACTGTCTGCGACCTCGGTCCTGGGCCCTTCCACTCTCCACCTGCACTGCTTCCCTGTCAACCCCTGCACTGGGGGACTGTCTCAGTATCCTACAGCCCCCCCTTGACGTATAATACCCATTTGCACTATCCTAGCTATGAAATAATTTCCCGACCTAATATATAAAATGAATAATTTTAATAAAGATCTGATGGTGAGACTAATTTAATTTTTTATGTTTTTCAAACAGGTACATCATTCATTATTGTATGTGTCACGAGTACCAGACACCGGCGGATGGCTTTTTTAACCGCCAGTTGCTTCTCCGCGTGAACAACGTTACCACCCTGACCATTTTATGGGACGATCGCCAAGTACAAGTATGCCCTTACGCGGTACTAACGGCTAGATGCAACATACAGACCGTTGTGGTGGCCTAGTGCCTCGTTGTTGGAACAGCCATGCGATTATCAGTGCGACCGAAGAGCTTATTTTATCGTAAACCAACACCCTGTGTACTGCACACGAACATCGCTTGCCTCAAGACGAACTATTTTGGATCGAGAGCAAATAAAAATGCAAATCGCTGAATATTCTCAAAACATTTGATGTCAAATAAATGTACTTTGCCAAATGTACAATCTTGCCGTTTGCTTTTAAACCACAGTTTCATATTCCGAATTGTGGCGCTGTATTGTGAGATGATCTAAGACCCTGTGTACAGCAAAGGAACATCGCGTGCCTCAAAACGAACTTTTTGGAACGTGAGCAAATAAAAATGCAAATCGCTGAATATTCTCAAAACATTTGATGTCAAATAAATGTACTTTACCAAATTTACAATCTTGCGGTTTAATTTAAAAGTACAGTTTCATATTCCCAATTGTGGCGCGCTGTGTTGTGTGAGCTCATCTGTGTTGATTTCCGGGTTCTGTGTGGAGTCGCGTAGAAGACGCCTGGGCGCGTTTGCCTACGCAGCTCAGTCACATCACGGATAGAGGCGGGGAATATGAATGTTTTGATAAAGTCTGTTTCAGGGGCGGGGGATTTGATTTAGTGCCGCTAAAGCAGGTGAGCCAGGGCGATGGGGGGAAATGATAGGATTATCAGAAAATGGCGGCTGATTTCGAGTGCGTTAATGGACGAAAAGTCGGGTAAGGTCCATGGGAAAGTTTTCTACGATCTACCGAGTTATGCTTAAAAACACATGGCCGAACCGTAGGGACAATAAAAAAAAAGTCCCGGAACTATCCTTTAAATAGAATGAAAGCAGTAACAAAACTAAGTACCAAACTACAAAAGAAAATCAGCAATAAACAGAATGTGAACAGAAATCATTTCTTAAATGTTTGTGGTGGTGAATGGAGTCACACAACAACCACAGAACCATATTTTAATAAAGAAGCATACAAACAAAATCAAACAAGCACAATTGCCATCCATAGCAGTGGACGAGGGTATGAGAAAATCAATACTACCATCATGGAACAAGAAACACTCAGAATTACCTCTCGATTCAACAGAACCACACCGTCCAGTATACAAATGGCTGTGCACATCAATGTGTGCCATTCCAAACAAAGCTTTCAAATCTTTACGTCAGTTCCTCAATCAGTATGTAAAAGGTAAAGACAAAACTAAAATGAAAGTGCTGCAAAATATGGATATTCGTCCAGTGCACAAATACACAGGACTACAAGGGCATTCATTAGCCTGCATTTCTGGGCCTATTTGCAAAAGCACCTTCCATGATATCAAAAGGATATCAATACATCATTCAAATGTAAGAAATCTAGTGTATAAAATGTACTATGCAAAAAGTCCAGCTTCAGAATTAGGCAATATAAATGACACTCTTCTGCATGGTACACCCAAATACTTACACGAAGAAATTGACCGTATTCAGAGAAAGTATTTTGGAAGTGAAAGCCACTTACAAAATGCAATAGTTTTAGAACATAATAGCAACAATTCTGCACATAGCAACCTTCTATTACACACATAAAGAAAAGAAATAGTACAATTTAAAAGGTCATCGGCTGAAGTACCAAACCATGTGTGTGTTTGTTACCGCAGAACGTTTTACAAAAGGAACATAAAAAATGTAGACGTAGCATACAAAATAGAAGACAATGAAGATTCTAAATGGTTGGAATTAGCTCTCTACCTTTTAGCAGAAAACAAATATGAACTAACTGAACGCCTAATATGTTGCAGTTACTGTAGTGCAAAATTAGACAACAACGACACTCCTTCATGTGCTATTACAAATAATTTGGAATTGTTCTCACTACCAAAAATCCTGCAACAACTCAATTTGTATGAGAGCATAATAATTCAAACAGTTCACCCATTTCAAGCAATTATACGCCTTCATCCAAAAACAGCAAAATTACCTTCCTCTGAATTGGTGAAAGGCATTCGTGGCAAAGTAGTTTATTTGCCATTAGATCTAACGGAAAATGCACACACTCTAGGAGTGCAACGTTCAATAGAGCATTCTTTAATAGTCTTCGTAAATGGTGTACCAACAAAGGACAAAAAAATGTGGCAACAACTGGTGGACTTATATAAAGTTAGACAAGCATTGCAATATCTAAAAGACAATAACGAGTACTACAAGGAAATAAATATTGATGAAAGCTTAAGGGAAACAACTGAAATAATTCAAGAGTCATGAGAAACTGGACAATTCGAACTTCTGGATCCTGCTACAGTATCCACTCTTTTGGACCATTACACAATTTATCCATTGCATTCCAATGAAAGCATAGATGATGCACTAGAAACTTACCAAATCCGACAAACCAAAGGGTCACCAATGAGTATATGGGAAAAAAGTATAGAAGCATGTGCTTTTCCACTGCTATTTCCTACTGGCAAAGGTGGAAGATACGATGATAGACCCATTCAGATTGGGGCACCAGAATACCGCTCTTTACGAAAGTATTCACAAGATCCCAGATTTAGACAAAATGTGGAATACATATCCCACCTACTCTATGAAAGTGAATTAGCAACACTATGTTACGGAGTTGCACACAGTTTGAAATCTGGAACCCACTTTCAAAATATGTCAGCTACGCAGTTAATACAAAAAGTACAGGAAAAATATGAGGTTTTACAATCAAGTACAACAAATTTGTTTGCAAACATGCCTGGTACAAAGGAATACTGGTTCTGACGGCATGGATACGTGCGTTGTATGATCAGAAACCTTGGGCCACCGACTTGGTTTGTTATGCTAAATTGTGCAAAATATGCATGGGAAGATTTACATGAGTTCCTACGCATAGCAAACAGCAACAAAAACAACATAGATATATTAACACCTGGAGAACTTTGCTCTCTAGATCCAGTTAATGTGTCAAGATATTTCCATCATCGTTTCATTGCCATGCTACACTTTATTTGCACTAAACCTGTTCCTCCCCTTGGAGAAGTGCAACACTTCTTTTGGAGAAAAGAATATCAAGCGAGAGGAGCACCACATTTTCACATGCTGTTATGGATCAAAGGTGCACCGAAATTTGGTCACGACAGTAATAGCACTGTTTTGCAGTTTATCCCAAAATATGTCACTTGTGAAATCCCTTCACAACAGACACATAGTGAGCTGCATGGGCAGACTTTACAATTTCAAAGACACAAATGTGGTAAATATTGTTGCCGCAAATACAAAAACAAAGGTAAATACTACACCAAACGCCGCTTTGGTTTCCCTAGACCAGTTACAGAAACAGGTGAAGTAAACAACTTCATGTCTTCAGTTCGATGGTAAATCACCTAAGAACACGTATTACATAAAAAGAAGGGAAGAATCAAAATATATCAATGATTACAATGCAATCATTGCCCTCTTATGGAATGCAAACATAGATGTGCAGTACATTGCAAGACAATTCAACTGCTGTTGCACGATATGTTACAGCCTACTTAACAAAAGCAGAAAAAACAGAGCTTCAAGACCTCTGGGATGACCTAGCATCAGACAAAACATTATCACAGAAATTGTACAGCCTAAGCATAAAAATGCACTCTCACAGAGAATGTGGTGCCTATTAAGCAGCAGATCGTTAACCGGTACTGCTTTGTATGGAAAATCAGACAACATAGTATGGCTAAGTCTTGGTCCTGCAAAATCTAGAAAAAGAGTGCTGAAATCATACGAGGACATAGAAAAAATTGCCAGAAATGATCCCAACAGCCAAGACATTCTAAAAAACAATTTACTGGACACATACTATCCGAACAGGAGTAGCACTTTGGAAAGCATGTGTCTATACCACATAGCTCAAAACTTTGCATACAAAAATAATGTAAAACCTGATGAAAGCAAACGTAGATACAGAGTGACTGATTATGAAGGGAGCTTTGCGAAACTTACCAAACAAAGCTTAATTAATCATGTAAAATTGTCATTATAAACTCCTCAACAGAAAGAACTATATCACATGTCTCTGTTACAACTTTTCAAACCATGGAGAAAACAGGAAGACATACTAGAAAACTATGACTGCTATGGAGATGCTTTCAAGGCAAATGAAAGCGCTATCACCGATGTGAACTTTACGAAGTACAAAACAATGTTACACAATGAGCAGCAACAGGAAGAAGAACTTCAGGCCCAACTAGATAAGGACTCTTCCGACAATAGTCAACCTTCTGTAACAGGATGTCAAGAACCACTAGGACAACCACTAATAGCAAATGAGGCTAAAGTAGCTATGGCAGAAGTAGAAAACACCATGTATCAGTATCAAGAAGAAACAGAAGGCTTAAATATACAACAAGCAAAACTTAACAAAGATCAGCGCACCATTTTTGAAGACGTTGCAAAACAAATTATACATGGTATACAACACGAAAATAAAGAATGTACCTGCCAAAATTACAAACGTATACTGCTGTACGTGAGTGGTGAAGCTGGATCAGGGAAAACATTCTTAATCAAAATCATCAGCAAGTTCCTTCAACAATTGACAAACAACAAATTGTCAGCTGTTGTAACGGCCCCCACAGGTTTAGCTGCCTACAACATAGGCAGTGTCACTTTACACCGATTACTACTGCTTCCAGTAGAGCATCAAAATAAATTAGACTACTACAAACTTTCCGCAGAAGCTGAAATGGAATTACGCAGAGTATTAAAACAAATGAAAATGCTACTAATAGATGAAGTGAGCAATGGTCTCCAACCTAATGTTGGCTTTGATTCACCTCAGATTGCAAGAAGTACTTAAAAGTAACAACGAAGAACTCTTTGCAGGGAAACACATTATCGTTTTCGGAGATCTTCTACAATTGACACCAGTGAAAGGTGAACCTATTTTTAAAACCTTAGGCCAGAAACTCTGCCGGAAAACTGTTGGTAGCATAGGTAATGTCAACCTTTGGCAACATTTCCAATACAGAGAATTAACTGAGAGCATGCGGCAATCTGCAGATATCATTTATGCCAACATCTTTAAAAGTATTAGAGTTGGTGTACTATCGCAAGAAGCACAAGTTGTATTGAAAACCGGCACATTCATGCACTTTTTGACGATAATGCATGTGCAAAGCCCTGACATTGACCCACAAGTGCATCCACCTCACTGCGCCTGCATACCTCTCACAAAGGATACACCCTGTCTCCACCACCAGGCCAACCAGATCACCCTACACCAACATGCTCTCAGTGCCTCTAGTAAAAAAAAGTAAAAGCGGGCGGATCCAGCTTCCCTTACCTTGCGCCCTTGCACTGGAATGCCCTACCATACACTATCCGTGGAGAGGCCTCCCTCACCACCTTCCGCAAAACGCTGAAGACTACCCTGTTCACATAAGGCTAGACATACTAGCACGATTACCCCATGTATATTGTATCATATGATAAAAAGCAATATCTGTAACAACAGTATGTCATCCTGCAACATTTACAATGTGTCAACAACCGCTATCTTACCTGTACCATGTAACTAAGTCATTGCAAGTAACAGCGCCTCAATGCCCCTGGGCTGCTTGTGCGCTATATAAATGTAAATAAATAAATAAATAAATAAACAACTGATGTTATGGAACAAATCGCGCACAAAAATGTCAATTGTATGGCCTTAATGCCAACTCTTGCAAGCTGTTTCAAATTCAATGAAACAATGTTAAATAAAGAAATGCAACCAATAATGGAAATTAGCGCCACAGACAAACTAGACGTACATGGTATGACAGTACCCATGTGTGAGCAAGCCACAACAAGACTAACAGGCCGATTCATGGAATTAATGTGCACTGAAAATCTCTGCACAAGCGTGCGAAAGCGTGCGAATCGCAGCGCAAGTGAGAAAATCGCATTGCAAGCGTGCGAAAGCCGCGCACATTGATTCATGGAAGTCTGTGCGCGTGTAAATTCTGGGATGTGCGCTAAAATCCTGCGTGGTGCACGTGGGCGTACACGTCATCAAACGGAGTGCGCTACGTGCACAGTGAAAGCACACATAGCGCGGCGCACACAACAAAAGTAGGCGTAACACGGGGCGTAACATGCGGAATGGGGAACAACGCGTGAAAATGTGGGCATTACAGGGAAAGTACAGGAGGCAAATGCGCGGAACGGCCACACGCGTGCCTACAACATGTATTCATGGAATCGAACAGGGCAAACGCGTGCGGCAAAAAAGACGCGCTCATCTGGAAACACGTACGCCAGCAGGAAGCAGGCGTACGCGGACCCGCACAGCATAAAAGTGCATGCAAACAACAAACAAGTTCAGACGCTACGATGAATATACCGTTCCTCGCAGCAGTGGTCGTGGGACACCGCAGGAGGAGGAGGATAGTCAGGGCCAGACTTTTTACACCCAGGGCCAGCCTTTTTGGGATGCCTGATGACCAGGTGTATGGGAGCTACAGGTTTCCACCTCACATAATACTCGACCTGGTGAGTGAGTGGGAGGATGACCTCACATCACCCATCCTGTGCTCCCAAGCACTGAGCCCCTTGGAATAGGTGCTCAATGTACTGCACTTCTTGGCCACTGGTTCATTTCAGCTGACAAGTGCCATAGTGGGGGGGGTGTCACAGGCCACGCAGTCACGCTGCCTACACCAGGTGTTGGCCATCATGACTGCACGCCCATCAGTCCGCAGGCACATATACCTGCCCAGAACACCTGCAGAAAGGCAGGCTGCCGTCCAGGATTTTTACGGGATGGCACACTTCCCCAAAGTGCTAGGTGCCATTGATTGCACCCATGTGGCTCTACGTCCTCCCAGGGCAACTCAGCACATCTATAGAAACCGCAAGCAGCATTCCATCAACGTGGAGGTAGTATGTGATGCCAAGGGAGTCATCACCTCAGTATATGCCAACTATCCAGGGTCCACCCATGACAGTTTCATTTTCAAAATGTCAACCCTAAACCGGGACCTAGAAGCTGGGCGGCATGGTGATACATGGCTGCTTGGTGAGTATAAATGTCTCTGCACATGCATGCATGTCAGATACTGAGTAATGTCACAACTCAACTAATGATACCCATCATCACCTCCCCAGGGGACAGTGCCTACCCTCTGAGCACCCACATGATGATGCCAATTCGGAACCCCACCACACCACCCGAGGTAAAATACAACACAGCCCATATTGCAACCCGGGGCATAGTGGAGCGCACATTCGTAGTGCTCAAGTCACGCTTTCGCTCCCTTGACCGCTCTGCTGGGCAGCTGCTATACGTGCCCCCAGTAGTGTGCAGGATCATTGTGGCAGCATGTGTCCTGCACAACGTTGCAACCCGCCGGGGCCTGCCGGTAGACATGGTGGTGCCCCCACATCCCCAACCACATGCACGGCCGCTGCGCATGGGAGGGGAAAGGGCACGTGGTGAGGCAGCCCGTACGCAGCTGGTGGCTAATTACTTCACCTAAAATCACACCCCTGTGGAGTGCACACAGCCCTGGCACATACCAGCTGACAATCAATGATGATGACATAAGGGAAAGTCAACTGTCACAACCATACCAGCCTGAGATTGGTCACCTGGAAGTGTTACATTGTGTGCATCCCTACCTACCGAAAGACAACCAATGCTGTGTCACAAAAAGACACACACTTATGCTGCATGAATGACTACCCCCTTGCAAAATAGAACATGAAAACAGCGCCATGTCACCCAACCCCTCCCCATCTCCGCTACCCAACACACCATGGCATGTCATCAAATGTGAACGCAAACAAAGGACATGACACAAGTGTCACAAAGTGCACTGTCCCAAATGGAAACAGGCCACAGACAATATGCTCCCAGTAATCAATAACAAACAGCACACATGACCAAATACTTACCAGCAACACAATACAGCAACATAGGATGAAACATTGCCAAAATATGACAGTACCAAATCAAAGTAGTGCAAGTTTTACAACCTGAATAAGCCAGCACATCCACTCTTCCAACTGCAGAGTGTTGACGTCAGGCAAATGTGTCAGTGCACTGCATACAACATGAACTGCATCCGAAAATGAGACGGCCTTGTGAAGACATGAAGAAGGTACCTGTGAATAAGGAGGAAGACATGGATGCACAAGCACATATCAATACACCATGCAGTGTTCAATACAACAACAATCCCCACTAGGGATGTACACACAGCTTTGACTACAGACTGCCCACAGCTCATGGGAGCCCAATGTCACTGTGTAAGTCACTGTCACTTGGTCACACCCTTTGCCAGCCCATGGAAAGGGAAGCAGGAGGGGTGTGTATGTCAGGAACCCAAGCATCTAACCCAAAGACAGGACAAGCCTGCATGTGCCCAGCTGGAATACACAGTGGATGCCCACGGGAGCCACACAAGACAACACACTGTAACAAAAAAATATATATATAAAAAATGGCCATGTGGGGGCCATGGGGGAGGCCCCCCAGGAGGTTCGAGGACAGGGTGCACACCAACACCCACCTGCATGGATGTTGCAAAAAAAAATACCTCCATGGGCTCATGGCCTCTACGGCTACGCTATTGTGGGAGAACTGTTGCTGTGGCTCTCTTCACCCTCTGCTTCTGCATCAGGAGGTGGTGGTGCTATGGGAGGCAGCCCACACAAAGCCCTGGTATGGTCCTCCATGGCAGCAAGCTTGCGGGTGTTGAAGGTCTGATTCTGGAGGATGATAGTGCGGAGATCCCCATGCAGCACCTCACGGGTTGCCTGCATTTCTGCACGCATGGCCTTGCGTGATGCCCAGATCTCCTCCCGAGTTGCCTGCAGCTTAGCTGAGAGCGAACGTGTGAGCTGCTCCAGCTGCTGTTCTGACCTTAAATTTCGGGAAGCCTCAAGTTCACTTAGAGTCTGCCTGAGGAACTGGAGTTCTAACCTCAGGGCTTCCCTGTGGCCCTGTGACTCTACAGAAATGGCTTCCCGCAGAGTCTCCAGTGCCGCCCGTCAGTCCCTGTTGGATGCCAACATGTCTTCCCTGTGTGATTGGCAAATGGAGTCTGTTGCCTGCTGTTGTTGCTCCATCTGCCTTTCAGGGGGGAGAATGGAAGTGGCCACCCTCTCCATTGCCTGAACCATCATTTCAACTGATGCTCCCTGTTGTGCTGCTATACCGTTCATGGAGTTTTCCCATACTGTATTGCCTGGCGGCGTACGGCCACCGCGTCGGTGGGCACCACACCTGTTTGGGGCAAGGCGATCTGCACCTTGCTGTGCCGGCACTGCCTGAGGCTGCAGGACTGCATTCCCCCTCTGAGCTGCTGGCCAAGGAACAGGATCAGATGTTGTGGAGTGTGACCCTGCATCTGTAACCACCAAAGGCAGACTTACCAACACTGACATCCCCATAGAGGGTTCTACCCCTGGTGCAGGTGCGTTGGACAGAACAGAATCACTGCCAGAAACACTCACCTGCGACAGCACATAAGTCTCATCATCCGATTCAGCAGCTGAATCATAGAGGTCTGGGGAGGTGCAACCAGAGACACCCCTGGACAGTATGGTCTGCAATAAGATTGGGTTTTCACCCACCACACCACGTCCTTCACTGGTGCCCGGTCGCGCCTGAGATTCCTCCTGGGTCTGCACCATCTCCTCAACAGCATCAAGTGCGTCATCACCTGCAAAAACATGAAAGACAACAAATGGAAACAGGCATGAGCACCATAGCACACACATAGGCCTGACAAGCCAGAGATCCAGTACATGAATTACACATGTCCCACATGACAATAACCCTGGCATGCATGCACTGTCAATGAGTTGGAAGAGGAGGCAAAAAGCAGACACTGAGGGCACCAAGATGGAAAAGCAACACATTTGCTGCATGCTGGGTAGCACTGGCATCGCACATTAGCCTTTGAGTGGAATGTCCAATACACATACATGACACATGCCAGCACACAGATGGCATGTAGCCTAGCCATGGTACATTTGACAAGTACACCCATATGTCAGTGAATGAGTACTGTCACCCATCCATGTGAGATGGACATGATGAGATGAAAAATGCGAAATGGTGTGACAAAATATGCATGTGCCACACACTGCAACACATCCAGTGTACAACAATACAGTGATCGCAGGCAGATGTACACATCAATGGTTGGTCACTTCAACATGACAGGAAACAACTATCATGTTCCACATTCAAACAGGCCCCAAAAATTAATGTGAGCAGGCCAATACTCAATCAGCCTGAATGGTCTAATCATTCATATAACAAGGTAACAAATGTGGGCCAATGTGGGGTGTAATCAATGACAGAAGCATGTCACATATGTGGCATTAGGGCTGAAAAATACGTTGCAAAAATGGGAGAATTGAAACAGTCAGCCTGAATGAACACTGAAAAATTCAGAACAATGTTGTTGCAAGATGACAGTTCAAGGGCAACTGCAGTAATTTGGCGCTAATTGGCCACTGTGGGCAGAAGGGATACTGTCATACCCAAATCCAAGGCCAGTGATTGTTTTGGAGGAAGCACAGGGGTGACCCAAACCACTCAGGAGTACACACCCTCACCTGGCACTCAATCAGAACCCGTCACCCAAACAACATACACATGGATTACACACACATGCATGGGTACGCACCGGACAATGCGTCGTAATCTGGTAGGTCTCCCAAGCCTTGGATCTGTTCCTCTGTGACGAAGGTTCCAGCAACAAACTCATGTTCAGTGAGTTGGTTGTCCTCTGGTGGAGACCCACCACCAGTCACCAGAGTAGAGGCATGATTTGAGGCCAGCTTGTTCTTTGCTCTGCGTTTCAGGCCATTCCACCACTTGTAGCAATCATCAGCTGTGCGCCTCACAAATCCAAGGGCACTAATGTGGTCCGTGATGGTCTGCCAGTGTGCCCTATGTTGACCAGGTGTGGTCTTGCACCCTGCAGTCACCACCATTTCGCTGCTATGTGCCGACACATAGGCCACAAGTGCATCAAGTTCTGTGTCATTAAAGCTAGGCTTCCTTGACGTGCCGGAGTGTTTAGCCGTGTCTGGGGTCTCAGCCTGTAGTGACAGAGCACCCTTCTTCTTCTTTTTCAAAGGTGGTGCAGATCCTGAGTGGCTTACACCGCTCTGGTCAGTAGGGGCAGAAGCGCAGGTGGACTGGGTACTAGAAGTGTGCAAATGCACAATGACCATATGTCTTGGTGCAGGCATTGGCTGCAGGGTGATGTTGGCAGGGCCAACGTCGGGTTGATGGACCTGGACTGACACTGTCCCGGCTGGGAGACTCAGAGCTGGGGTGGATAGAGCTGCCGCTGCCCCTGCAGCCTCCCCACCCTGCCTACTTGGGGCAGCAGATGACATTGCTGCCCCAGATCCACGTGGCCTGGTGACAGCAACTTGCACCGCCACACGTGGCTTAGACTTGCTGACCTGGAAGTCAGCCTGGGAGTCATCCTGTGCCAGTTCAGGTGCCAAAATGGGCCGGTCCAACAAGGGCTGAGCTGGGATGGTGTCAGCTACGTTTCCCACAACCATGGGGGGGGCATGGGTGTCCCTGATTGGTCCTCCACACGTGGGGGTTTAGGGGCACCCTGCAAATCCTGGCCACATCCCCTACCGCGCCCACCACGCCCACCTTTTGGAGGTTGGCCACCTTTGTCTCCCTTAATGCTTGGTCGCCTCCCAACCATGGCACTGATGTTGTTGTGCGTATGGGAGTTGCAGTAAACAATTGTCCTGGGTAATTGGGATGAAAGGGGTAGGGTACTAGATGGAATTCGTACCCTAGTGCTCTAGCAAGGCTGTATGTGACCCCTGGGGGAAGATGATGGGTCACGCAATGCACAGGCACCCCAAAAACAAAAGCACACGTGCACGCAACCCGTGGTAGACCACGTGCATGGAAAAATAAACCTGCACTACACTGTGGCACCAGAAACACAAAAATAAGCGTATGCGTGTTACACACAGCCTACAATGACCTCTGAAGGGCTACACGACACACGGGGGCAACCACAGTTGGAAAATCTGTGTGCGACTCACCATCTGCCTTGAAAAAGAACGTGAAAAAGACACGTGTGTGCGCGCAGGCAACACCCCCACCAAAAGAAGAAAAGAACGCAGTCTGAGGAAAGAGGATAATAGAACTGGAAACGTTGTGAAGTAATCGCGTGTGATCCGACAAGAAGTACAAGATTCACCCGCTCGCTCTCCACAAAAAGCACGTGCAAGGAAATAGAGTGATACTCGTACCTTTTAAGCCAGCCCACACATGAAACGTCACTTACACGCTTACGCACTAATGCCCTTTGCTCCAATAGCACGGTGACGTGCAGTTTTCTCACATGCTGATTCACTATGCCCCCGTGTTGTGGGCAACGCCTGCGCGCCTAACGTCACTGACGTGCTTACGCGCTAAGGGCCTTTCCTCGAATTACACGCTGACGTGCAATTTTTTCATGTGCCAAATCACTCCGTATCAAGCTGGCCACGCGAATACACACGGAAGACCACGCTCCTGCCCAAAAGGCCATTTTCCTGCCCCCCAGATCCCCGAGCACGCTCCCACCTGCCATCTGCTGCTGGCTGACTGCCTGCTGCCCACATGCCCTGCTATTTGCTGCCTGCACGTCAGCCAGGGGTGCAGTTGCTGTGACCACCCCTGCTGGAACTGAAGACTCCTGACTGGGATACCATCGCTCCACAGCCCAGCCCCAGGGCCCAGTTGCCCACCCACACCTGCCTCTGGGGTTGCCATGTCGGGCACAACACCATCTGACACCACTGGCAACCCCCAGCCAGAGAGGCAGAGGGCCACCAGCTTCAGTGCCAGGGAAGTTGGTGTTCTGGTGGAGCAAGTAGTGGGGCAGTATGATGCCCTCTTTGGAAGTTTGCACGCCAACAATGAAGGACGGTCCTGGATCTGGATGGACATCGTGACTGCCATCCACGAGGAGGGGGTGGTAGTCCGCGACATCAAACATGTCCGGAAGCGCTGGGAGGACTTCAGGTCCAGGATCTTCGACAAGGCCCAGCGCCTCTTGAAGGCAGTGGATGCCAAAGGTCGCCGGGGCCACCTGTCGGACCACCAAATGAGGGTCCTGGAACGCACACGCCCAGCACTCCACGTCCAGGTCCTTGAGAGGCAGACCCATCTGGAGTCGAGCGGTAAGTGTACATGCATACTGATTGGACGCTGTGCGTGTTGTGGTGTGGCAGTAGTGTGCAGGTTGCACATGTGTTTTTGTAGGGCCATGTATGGATGTGTATGTACAGGGGTGTGAGGCTGACACATGTGAGTCCTCTCATGTGTGAGACACATGGATGGTCTATGTGTTGGTAAGCATGCAGGCCAAATGCAGGTGTGGGAGCACACATGTTTGAATTACTGTGTATGTACGTTGGCATGGTTGTGGTGTCACACATGGATGGTGGTTCCAGCTGCATGTATCTGCACTGTGTACATGTGCATGTGTGTGTATTTGACAAGTGTGCAACTGTGATGCAACATGGATGCATGTGACACTGACATGTAGAAGGCTGAATGGCAGATGTGACATGGATGGCGATCTCATCACTGCGACAGTTGGTGGAGATGTACACATGCATGTAAGTGTGGTGGCCTGTGAGCATGTGTTGTGCACTCCCCGTGTTTCATGTGACATCAGGCTCACCTTCGGCTGCTCGTGCTGTTGTTTGTGTATGGATGGTGCTGCCTGGTGTAATAATGCTGTTGAATTGCTCATGTGTGTGAGTTGAAATGACATGTGTGTTGGGGAGTGTGATGCCATGTCTGAAGTTTGACACTGACACTCATGTACAACTGTCATGTGTGTATCAGTCCATTGTCCAGTGCCCTGATGCCTGTGTTCTATCTCTCCCTGTATGCAGCGTCAACCGATGAAGAGCACAGAGAGGGGGCTGTGGAGCAAAGCGGCAGGGATCGCACCACCAGCCGGAGACGCAAGGCACGGCTCCCCTCCCAGGTTGCCATCTTGTCGGGGAGTGAGGAGTCTGGTGCCGCGTCCCAGGCCACAGCTGCCGAGGGTAGGTCCAAGAGGCGGAGGTTGGAGGTGGACTCCTCGGCAGCAGAAGGGGCAGCTGAGACCCCACAGGGTCCGACGGAGGAAGATGGCACGGAGTCATCCAGGTTGGTGGAGGGTTTGGTGGAGGAGGAGGCCGTGGAAGGGACACACACGGGGTCTGAAGGTGGGGATTCCACTGGTGCTAGTGGTGCAGGGCAGGGATAGGAGGCAGCACAGGCCACCACGGAGGCGCCTGTGTGTAATCCTGTCCCCAATCCTGTGACTGCATCATCCCGCACCAGCAGGGATGCCTATGGCCAGACCTGTTTTCCGGGACGGGATCCGCTTACAACAACTGGCCTTCCTCTCCCTGTGGATGTGGCTATCCGGGACCTGGTTGAGCCTGTCCTGAGTGGGATGGCGTTGCATCAACGGGGCATGCGAGGTGAACTGCAGTGTTTTTGTGAAGACACTGCACGTCATCTCGAATGCCTCATTGACCGCGTTGACCTACTGGGACTGGTCAACAGGGCTGGATTCCTCTGTTTGATGGACCTTGTTCCGACCCCCTCCTCACCTGAAATCCCTACGCGCCAATCGTCCTCCATGCCATCTTCCCACCCATGTATCACCTGGGTACCCTGTGGAGCTGGTGGGGGACACATCCCTGCCACAGTCGGGAGTCGGACATCCAGCAGGGGTGGCCAGGCAGCAAGAGCAGGGGCACAGGCACAGGCACAGCAGCAGCAGCAACAAGGTGGGAGCCATGATGGCTCTGGGCCATCGACATCAGAGGGGCAGGCATCGGCCAGAGGGCAGGAGGACCCAGGATTACTAGTGTCTTCCGTGTGGCAGCGGTTGGGCCACACCATAGATGCAGAGCGGCAGCGGGCAGAAGAGGCACAGCTCACAATGGTCAGGGCGGAGAACTCCATGTGGAGGGCAGTGAGGCGGGTCGAGTGCCTCGAGGCAATTCGCAGGGAGTTGGAGGTCAACATGTCATCATCCCTGCGAACCCTCGGGCCATGGAAGAGGACCGCCTCCAGGACATCGAGCAGGAGTTCGAAGATGCCCTGGCCCGGGAATTCGGGAAGTGAGCCGTTGGACTAGCCCGCCGCCATTGTATATAGTTTGTAGTTTTAGATTTCCTTTATCTTTTTCATTCATTTGGGGCGCTTGGACTATGCCCCGCCTTTTTGTATATAGTTCTTTATTAGGTAATTTTTTGGCTAGGTTTCATTTCATCCGTTGGGCTCATGGACCCTGGATTACTTCTTTGTACATAGTTGAACAGTGGATTTATCTATTATTATTTCTCTCACCATGGATCAATGGATTTTACTGTTTCAGTTTCCTTTGGATTTGATTTGTTGGCCGGACACTTTGGGCACATTTTCATTTTGATTGATTTGGATTCAGACTTCATGATTTTCTGTTTGTGTTTTGGACATGCTGCATTTCATCTTTTTTAGGTACATTTTTTTCATGTTTTCATTGGATTTCCTTATTTTTCTGTACAATACATTTTGTTTTATTACTTTGATGTGTGGTATTCTCTCATTGGTTTCATGCATGTCGCAGTGTAGGTTTTCACAATCACCAGCACCCATTGTGGGTTTGTGACAGACATGTGTTGATGTACATTCTTGCTATTTGGGTTGTATCATGTAATGGGCATTTCAATGGATGGATGCGATACTTGGGTTGGGTCTTTGCACAGGGGTGGCGTGCGGTGGGATTTGGGAGGCCATAAGGCACATGATTGTGGATCATGATGACGTTTTGGGGGGACATGAGTCTGGACCTGAGCCTCACTGCTGGGTGGGTGGGCGTCCTGGGGGACATGAATCGGGGCCTGCTGGCAGGTGCCCGTCAATGCTGGGTGGGGGTGCTGGGGGACATGAGTCGGGGACCTGCTGGCAGGTGCCCGTCACTGCTGGGTGGGTTGGCGTCCTGGGGGACATGAGTCGGGGCCTGCTGGCAGGTGCCCGTCAATGCTGGGTGGGTGGGGGTCCTGGGGGACATGAGTCGGGGCCTGCTGGCAGGTGCCCGTCAATGCTGGGTGGGTGGGGGTCCTGGGGGACATGAGTCGGGGCCTGCTGGCAGGTGCCCGTCAATGCTGGGTGGGTGGGGGTCCTGGGGGACATGAGTTGGTGATCACTAATGCAAGGTGAGATGTGGGCTGGCTGGGGGGCCTGCCCATGGTGGATGGGCTGCGTGTAGGGGTGCAGGGTAGTCCCCTGTGGTGTGGGCTGCCTGCAGGGGCCGTGGAGGGGGTAGAGGGCACACCTGGGAGGACCCACACTGCCAATTCACATGTGGGACTCCCCGTGCACCCCACTGGATACACGTACCCCGCTCTGACAGCGAAATCGCATGTGAAATTCCCCCAAACCCCAGTGATACACGTACCCCACTCGCACAGGGCCAATTGCGTGTGAAACTCCCCACGAACCCCAGTAATACATGTACCCCGCTCGCACAGGCCCAATCGCGTGTGAAACTCCCCGCGAACCCCAGTAATACACGTACCCCGCTCGCACAGGGCCAATCGCGTGTGAAACTGCCCACAAACCCCAGTGATACACGTACCCCGCTCGCACAGGCCCAATCGCGTGTGAAACTCCCCGCGAACCCCAGTAATACATGTACACCGCTCGCACAGGGCCAATCGCGTGTGAAACTCCCGCGCAGGGGTGTACATGTATTCGGAGGAGTGCGCAGGGAGTTGTACAGGTATTTTCATGGTTGGGGGGCTGTATGCTGGTCCACTGGCCTGTGCACCATGTACGGGATTTTTGCGCTGTGCATGGCGCATGGGGAAGAGTTGGGGGCGTAACTGGTGCTGCTGCAGGGTCGCTGCGCCACTCTGCGCCACGGCTGGTAATGGATGTTGAAATCCATGAATCCGCTGTGCGCGGAAATGGATTTTGGCGCACGCGGCTGGCACAGACTGTTGCACGCGCACACTATGCGCCAGCCGCGTGCGCCATTTGTGCGCTGAATTCTATGAATTACCCCCTAAATAGTTTAAAAAATTCAATCTCCAACACAGCTGGGTTGGAAAAATATTAAAATTATCCTTAAATTGTAGAGTAATGCTTAAACGTAACCTTGACGTCGAGCAAGGGCTAGTTAATGGACCACTAGGTACAGTTGTTGGCTTTCTATCATACCCACGTGACAGCAACATTATCAGTTTGTCAATATTCGCTTTGATAAAGTTTCAGAAGTGAAAAGGATAGGGAGCTCAATTGCTCGATTCCTTCTCTTCAAAGACGTATGTACGTAGAGAGCAATTTTCTCTAACTCTTGCATATGCAGTTACCATTCATAAATGCCATGGTCTTACCCTAGACAAAGCATTGATAGATATAGGAAACAGTCTTTAAGGAAGGCATGAGCTACGTAGCATTATCACGTTTAAGTACACTTGACTGTCTATTGCTAATGAACTTTGATGCAAGTAAAGTCAACGCTAATATTCCTTGCATTCTAGAATACAATAGACTGCGTTCACTGTACACCCCTCATCTGAAACAATATCCTGTTCCAGATAAAGTAAAACGTGGTAAAAGAAAACTAAATGAAACAGAAATGCAACAGAATCCAACGGCAAATTCCTCAAAGAAAAAAAAAGAAGCTAAAGTTTCATCAATTACCGCAAACATAGAAGAACCTACTAGAGGGTTTATTTTGAAAAAAGTTTCATATTGTTGTTCTGTGGGGAATGGGCCAGAACCCTTGTGGGTGCTTATTGAAAGGCATAAATTGAATGGTTTTCCGTTGCATGCTGTTACCTCGATGGGATGTCTGCCAGGGAGGGGTAGTAGACTTCCGACTATTGCGGTGTCTAAAGAGGTTTTGGTGTGGTGGTTGAGTCTCTGTCAAGGGAACTTGTACTTACACTATGGAGCGTCTATTTGGCTTAACCCGAGTTTACAATTTGCCAATAAATCCTTTTGTTGGAGAAGTTGGGTCTCGAAAGGGATTTTATGTATCAGAGATGTGGTGCGTGATGGCCGTATATTGTCATTTGAGGAGTTGCAAAGGACGTTTCATTTGGCAGGGAGAGAACTAAATAGATTTGTGAAATTGAAAGCTCTGTTGAGTGAAAGGTTGGCAATGCTGTCAGGTTCTTTGGAAGTGGTATCGGCGGGTGGTCAGATTCTTATGTCATCGCCGCGAATGGTATGCACTTATACCGGCTTGATGCCGATATGTTCTAAGGATGTTGATGCTGATAGGAAAGCATTGGAGAGGTGGAAACAGGAGTTGGGATGTGATATTACAGAAAAGGAGTGGGAATTTATGTGGAATGTAGGTTATAGGAGTAGGTTGGATCTCAAGTTGAGATTGATTCATTTGAAAGTGTTAGGGCATCTGTATTGGACTCCATTGCGTATGTATAAGTTGGGATTGACTGCTGATGACATGTGTTGGGGGTGTGGGAAGGAGAAGGGAACGTTGATCCATATGTTATGGTATTGTCCTCGGGTGTTAGAATTTTGGGTGGAGATACTAGATAGGCTGGAGGCGATTTTGTCTATGCGTTTTCCCAGGATGCCTATGCAGGTGTTGCTGTTGTCGGGTAGGGGCCGTTGTGCGGTTGCTTGTCAATATGGACAATTGGTTGACAAGGCACCTGTGGTCGCAGTGAAACAAATACTAATGGTGTGGAAGACGAGAAAGAAGCCCAGAGTAGAGAATTGCATTAATGATTTGTTGGTATTGTCAAACTTTGAGCGGGTGATGTTTGTGAGACAAGGAAAGGAAAATAAGTATCAAGATCTTTGGAAACCATTTACATATCTATATGGTGAATGTGTATCTGAGGATTAGTTGTTTCTACTGGATCTGACTATCTGGTTTATTTATGTGTATCAGTTGAGGATTTCCCCCTGTTTTGTTTTTGTTCTGTTTTATGTAGTCTGTGTGTGGTCTTTATGTCTTTGTAATGTTCTATGTTGTGTTATTTATTCTTATTTATTTATTTAATTAATTAAATTAATCGTAATATTTTGTATTAGGTATCTTATATTGCGATTGATACGAAATGTGTCTTGTATTATCAGAAATGTTTCAATTTATATCCATGATTCGGACTTTGTTTTTGCTTCTGTACCTATGAAACACTGAGTGTTATGTTTGATACTCTGTTTGAACTTTTGGTAATGTATATTTTGTTTATTGAAAATCTTGAAAATAAATACATAAATAAATAAAGAAAAGAAAAGAAGCTAAAGTTTCAGCAATTACCACAAAGAAGAACCTACTAGGGAATGTAAACCAGGGACGTCGTCAAAGAAGGAACAGAAATTCCGAAAAAATGCACTCAGATACAGAACTAGCTTGTCCATTCAAATTTGCAAATGAAAGTGGGGTAAATTGCTATGCAAATGTAGCAATTAATATTCTATTTCAATTGCCACCAATTGTTCACAATATTTACTTGCATAGTACAGATCAATTGTGTTTGCAAATGTTAGTGCTTCATAGAAATGCAACAAGCAATCCTGACAACACATACAGGGGTCGATTCATGGAGTAAACGTGTGCCGAAAATCCCAGCGCAAGCAGGCGCAAGGTGGCGCAAGCGTGAGAAACCCAGCGCACGCGTGCGATTCAAGGAAGACGCTGCGCGTGTTTCCCGCTGTCCGTGTGCCAAATCCTGCCATGGCGCACGCGGGCACACACGGCGTGCGCTATGCGCACATCAAAAGTGCACATAGCGCGACGCACACAACCAAAGTGGGCGGAACAGTGGGCGTAACACGCGGAATGGGGAATAACTCGTGAAAAAGAAGGCGTAACTGGGGAAGTACTGCAGGGAACTACACGGAACGCCCACACGCACGCGAACAACCCGTATTCATGGATTCAAATACGGGAAACCCGCGCACGGCAAAAGACGCACACAGGCGTCAACGTGTCCGCCACACAAAGGCAGGCGGAAGCGTCCCCGCGGACAGTATAAAAGTGCACGCAAACAACAAACACGTATATACAGCTATGATGAATGCCCCATTTGTCGCAGCACTGATCGTGGGACACCGCAGGAGGAGGAGAATAGCCAGGGCACGCATTTTCGCACCACGGACAAGCCTTTTTGGGATGCCTGACGACCAGGTCTACGGCAGGTATAGGCTTCCACCCCATATCATCCTAGACCTGGTCAGGGAGTGGGAAGATGACCTTACATCCCCCACCCTTTGCTCCCAAGCATTGAGCCCCTTGGAGAAGGTGCTCAATGTCCTGCATTTCTTGGCCACTGGGTCATTTCAGTGGACTACTGCCATAGTGGGGGGGGGGTCTCACAGGCCACGAAGTCACTCTGTGTACACCAGGTACTGGCAATCATGACAGCGCTCCCCTCAGTCCGCAGGCACATATACATGCCTAGGACACCCGCAGAAAAGCAGGCCGTTGTCCTGGATTTTTTCAGGGTGGCACACTTCCACAAAGTGCTCGGTGCCATAGATTGCACCCATGTGGCCCTACGTCCAGGGCCACTGAGCACATCTACCGAAACCACAAGCACTGGCATTCCATCAATGTACAGGTGGTATGCGATGCAAAGGGAATCATCACCTCTGTCTATGCAAACTACCATGGCTCCACCCATGACAGTTTCATATACAGAATGTCCACCCTGAGCCGGGCCCTGGAAGCTGGGCAGCATGGCGACACCTGGCTCCTAGGTGAGTACAAATGCCCTTGCACATGCATGCATGTCACACACACACACACAAATACACAAACCCCAATAATCACAACCATTTACACCTCCCCAGGGGACAGTGCCTACCCTCTGAGCAACCACATGATGATGCCAATCCGGAACCCCACCACACCACCCCAGGTAAGATACAACGCCACCCATATTGCAACCAGGGCCATAGTGGAGCGCACATTCGGAGTGCTCAAGTCACGTTTCCGCTCCCTTGACCGCTCTGGCGGGTAGCTACTCTATGCACCCCCAGTAGTGTGCAGGATCATTGTGGCAGTATGTGTCCTGCACAATGTTGCAACACGGCAGGGCGCACCAGTGGACATGGTGGTGCCCCCACATCCCCAACCACAGGCACAGGCGCTGCCCATGGGAGGGGACAGGGCACGTGGCGAGGAAGCCCGGACCCAGCTTGTGGCCACATTTTTCACCTATACTCCCACCCCTGCGGAGTGCACATAGGCCTGGCACATACCAGGTGACAATCGATGATGACAAAGAGACAGTCAACTGTCACAACTCTACCACCCTGAGATAGTTGCCATGGAAGTGCCACATTGTCTGCATCCCTAGCTACTTAAACAAAAGCTATCCTGTGTGACCAAAAGGCACACATATGACATGACACGATATGGCATTTGCAACGTGCCTATACACAAGTGTTTCAAGGTGCGACGAGGCAGGGAGGGGGGAACAAGGGAAGACAGACAACGATACTACTAGGCCAGGTGTCATTTAGATTGCGCAAGTGCAGGGGTAGGGGGAAGGGAAAAGTGCAAGGGGAAGGGGAGGGGGTGGGGGGAGTGCAGTACAGGGTAAGTAGAATAAAAAACAAATAAATAGGCCAGCTGGTGGCAACTGCAAAGGTAAGTGCAGACAAGTGCTGGGAAGGGGGGGCTGTAGGGAAAGAGAGACAGTCCCGCAGTGCAGGGGTTGCCAGGGAGGCAGTGCAAGTGGAGAGTGGCTGGGCCAGGGACCGAGGTCGGTGAGAGTGGCCCAGTTGCAGATCCACTGCAGTTCCGTGAAGAATTTAGCAGGGGAGAGGGAGAGAGATAGCAGAAGCAAAGAGGAAGGTCTTGAGGTGCTTCCGGAACCGGAGATGGTTCTCCTCAAGTTCCAGTGAGGCAGGAAGGCTGTTCCGGAGGGAGGCCCCTGCCGCGGAGAGAGATCTACCCCCAGCTAGTTGCTTTGAGAAACGGATGACCCTGACATGCAAGGTGTGAATCACACACACCTGCAAAACAGGCCATGACCATCACTGCTATGTCACTCAAACCCTCCCAAACCACAACATGACATGGCAAGCAATAACCATACACCAACACAGTACCAATAAGGTACACATTGCCATGTCAAAAATGCACAGTGGCATCAGACAAGGATGCCTGATATGGAATCAGATGAAATGACTGACCAACAACCTCCCATCCAAAATAAGTCATTCCCAAATGCATTACAAAAGTTGTAGACGTAACATAACAATGAATGCCTGTCTACATGCACATTGCGCATTGCAAAATCAACACTGCAGCTTCTGTGTGCTGTGTCCAACTCCTGCAACACACTGCTCAGCGTACAGCACAGTGAACAGCTATTGTGTGTGATGCACACCCTGAGCATCACATCTAAGCGACAAACCACATCAAAAAGCAAATTAGGCATGTACAGGATCCATAATTGGTCACAGAACATGTGCTGCAGGGACACAGTGGGCACCAGAAGGCAAACAGAGTGTACATGTGGATATCCAAGGGTGGTTGTACATGTAGTGCATCATAGTGCAAGTGTGTGGGTCAGTAAGGACATGCACTCAACATATGCATGTGCAATCAAGTGACCATCAGTGTCCTCTACACATCACATGTGAACATTCACCATATGTACACCCCAGCATGTCAAACCACAACTATCCCCTCACACCTGAAAGGTAAACACAACACATGAACAGGCATTGATCAGCAGAACACAACATGTACATAGGATACCACAATTACAATGTCAGGGTTCCCATCACACTGCAGGGCAAGGCAACTATCAACAACAAAACACCCCCCCTCCCTCACAAATGACCCACTGAACAACTGCACCTGGGTCATGGAGCCTTCAACCCTCAATTTCACCTGGCCATAGGATCACCCTTCCCCTTCGTCACCATCTCCCACCTTGTGTGTAAAAAGGTGCCTGCACCCTCAGAGTCCACCCTCATTTGCAAAATCACAAAATCCAAGCCAGAAAAACGAACCAGAAAACCCTCGAGTAGATGACTTGACGTAGCAGTAACTCACAAAGGGCAAGTACTACCACAATGATGTAACAACCAAGGTAGCACAGTAAAACAATGTCACAACAGGATGTGAACCATGTGTGGTACATAACATAGAATGATGCACCATGAACGGATGTGTACTGTCACAGGTCCCGTGTACAGGCGCAGGAGTGGCACGAAACAACCACGCCCACCGTGGCCCGGGTGCCTGCAAGGTCAAACTCACACAGGCCTCTGAGACCCTGGTGGGGAAGGAGGGTCAGGGATATGCAGTCGGGACAGGTGTTGGCACACTGGATAACTGGAATGAGTGGCAGGAGAGGGGAGGAGGAATGACACATGAAAGTAGGGAATGCACGAAAATGTACTACCTACATGAACACATACACAATCCGAACAAACTTGGACATCATTGTCATGGCCTTCTGTAGTTCAGGCTTAGGAGTGGCACGAACCAACCACCCCCTCTAGGGTTTTGGCGCCTGCAAGTTTGGGGCTTAAACAGGCATCCGCAACCCCAGCGGGGAAAGAGGGTTAGGGAACGTCGCTTGGATAGGTACGGGAAGCAGGAACACCGGGTAGAGGGTACAGGGTTTAAAATTGGATAGGACTCCGGGTGATTAGGGGAAAACAAACATACCAAATTGAATTACACATTCATCCATGCATTAGTGCACCCCCCAGCAAGCCTATGCAGAGCAGTTTGAAGGAAAAACAACAAGACACTTAGCTCTGGTTTTGAGTGCTGGCCTCCTGCCTGCGCACTCTCAGGTCCGGTTACAGGAGCACTTAAATGCTGCAAAGAGAGCCACAGTTAATAATCTGTCCATGCCCATAACACAAAAACACACCACCAACAAACTACTCTACAAACAGACAATCGGGTGTAGATGCTTCGTACCCATATGTAACATTACCCCTGTAATGGGTCATACACAGTCAATGCAGTAAGTCAGCCGCCGGTGGGTGCGTGGCAAATGGAACACCAATGTGTCACAATTCACACAACATGCAATGTTCCCTGGGTAAGCAGACAGACCCATATAGCAAGGCATGACTTCAGGACAAGTCGTGTTCCACCATGACCGAAACAAAGTAGGCAGTGAATGTTTCAAAATGTACATGGAAATGAAATGCACTGCACCCATGTATGTCCCTTGCTGTATGCCCCTGTGAGCTGCCCCTTTCCATGTCTCCGAAGGCTACATGGTTGATACAAGTGCCTCGATGGACCTTGGTGTACCGGAGGGTATGTGCCACTGCCCCTGCAGGTGCCCCAGACAACCTTACAATCAACAGCCATCAGTCCACCAACACATCTGAGCTGTATTGTGTGCTTCAACACCAATATTCGTCCAAGCTCACCCTCAGTGCTGTTACTAAGCCTGCATGTGCAACTCGCCTGGTGCAAGCTTTGCTGTGTTGTGGCCCCCCTGTGCTGTTCACCTTGCCTGGAGTTCCTTGGAGCACGTCAGCAGTTCTAGGATGTAGGTCTGCAATCCCTGTGCCTCTGCTTGTGCACACATGTGCATGTGGGCACCAACAAACGTGTCCAGAATTCAGACGTCCAATGGGCCATGTCTGCTGGCAAAGGTGGTCTGGAGGCTCATCCCCCTGCAGAAAGGGCATGAAACACATGATTAATGCTTTAAAGTCATCTGTGTGTGTCTCTTCAGGCATCTCATTACTCGACCATGTCAGAGACTTACATCAGAAATCACACCATCAGTCCGTCATTCACATCCAAAGTGTGGAACACACTATCTACGGCAGGAATTGCAACAAGCACGTGTACAGTAAAGATAAGAAACATACTACACAATGCATAGCAATGAATGTACACATTAATCATGAAACACCCCATCTAGCAAAAGCTGAACAGTGGACATTAACACCGCAATCCTCCCCACTAGGGGTGTCAACACAAGTTACACAGCACCAGACATGCCACAGATATGACAGTCCAAAGCCCTTGTGTAATAGGCTGTCACACCGAACCATCCTTGCGAGCCCATGGATAAGGGAGGCAGGAGTGGCATATGTGAGTCAAGGACCCCAAGCAGCAAACACATACACAAGACAAGCCTGAAGGGCCCAGCTGGAACAGACAGTGGATGCCTTCAAAAGCCACAAAGCACTGCACCGTCACATGAAAGCACAATAGACAAGCAATTTTAAACTATATTAACTAATTACACTAACTATGAAAAACCTACATTACCTAATTAAACTAACTATCAAACAGAAACTTAACTAACTAAACTAAAAGAAAAATCAAAAATGGCCACATACGACCCAGGGGGGAGGGGAAGCACCCAGGAGGGGGGAGGTACAGGGTGCTGCTCAACACCCACATGCAATGATGCTGAGCCAAAAAAAAACCTCCATGGGCTCAACGCCTGCACAGCCCGACCTATGTGGGAGATAGATGGTCGTCCGAGTCTGGCTCATCCTGGCAAGGAGGACGTGGCACAGTAGCCTGACCACGCCTAGCCGCAGCTTGCCCCTCGTTGGCAGCAAGTCTGCCGGACGGGTGAGCCTGGTTCTGTGTGGCGATGTGACGTAGGTCTGCATGCAGAACCTCACGTGATACACGTGCTTCCTCTTGCAAGGTAGCACGTGTAACACGGATAACACAGAGTTCCTCCTGCAAGGCCTGGCTGGACAACCGCTGCACCTCGCGGCAAGCCTGTAGCTCAGCCGAGATGGTACGCTCAAGCTGTGCAAACCTCTCCTCTGCCCGCTGCCTCTGGGACATCATAAGGACACCCAGAGTGGATTTGAGGGAAGCATGCTCCTCCCTCAGGGCATCCATGTGCGCCTCTGCGTGAGCAGCAATTGCTTGATGCAGAGATGACATTCCAGCCTGGCGTGCCCTGTCTGAGGCCGCCATGCCCAGCCTGAGCGAGCGGGCCGTGGACCGTGCCGCCTGCTGCTGGAGAAGCACCTGCCTAGCAGGGGGGAGCACAGATCGGGCCACACGCTCCATGCTCTCAGAGATGTTCTCCATTGCTGCCCCCTGCCGTTCTGAATTGGCAGTCATGTCTTGCTCGCACTCAGTATACTGCGGTTGCGCGCAGCGACCGCGTTGCTGGGCTTGACCCCTGTGGGACCTAAGCACCGGGTGTCCTCGCTGTGTTGGCACCGCCCGCGGCTGCACGACTACACGACTACATGCCCCCGTCGACGTGATGTCCCAGGCACATCAGTGACTGGTGTGGAGGGTGACCCTGCGTCCCGATCCACCACGGGCGAAGGAACCAAGACTGTCTGATCCCTCAGTGCAGGTGTCGCAGACAGAGGAGTGTCCACATCAGAATCACTCACCCCTGACAACACATGGACTTGATGCTCATCCAACTTGACATGGACGTCAGAGTCGTCATCAAGGCTGGACTCATAGGCAGCCAGAGACAAGATGGACTGTAGCACTTGGGGGTTTTCGTGGCCTACCACCCCACAACCCCTACTTGTGCCGGGTTGATGTAGTGGTAACAACCCTGTGTCTGGCATGACAACACAATCCTCCGCCTCCATTGCGTCATCACCTGAAAAATAGAGAGAAAAAAGGTCACTACACATGTCAGAAGCACACAACACACACACACACCGACAACAAACGCATCAGGCAGACATGTGACACACAACATATAACCTGGCATGCATGCTGGGTCAACTTTGAATTGCTTCTGTGATCAGACCTGTTGAAAGGTGGCAGTTTCCATGGAAGTGGGTCTATGCAGTGCAGAAAATGTGTATGCCACTCACTACCTACATGTACAAGGACTCCATGGTGTGTGTCAGGAAATGTGAAGGCACTGCAAGGTCAAATTCAGGCATCACATGCATTGTGCATTCAATGTGTACCATATCTAGAAGCCAAGCAACCCTCCACCCAAGTGCAAAAGCAGGGATGCCTAGCATGGTATCAAAAGGCTGACCATAGACCTGTGTATTGACAGGCAGTGTTGACTGGCATCAACAGCTTAATGTGATTCAAGTGACAACACTGCAAATGATGATGGGACAGTAAGCAGGACACATGATGAAAACTCTGGAGGCCGCCCACGTGTGAAGAAGACACTACAACAGTTGGAAAGAGTCATTGGCCATTACACAGGCTGAGGCCTGTGAGCCACACAGATTGTCAGACCCTAAACATGTGTGCAACGCAGTACTGACCCACAGTTGACATGGAAAGGCTGATGAGATGCCATGCAATGTATGTCACCCAGGACTTGTATTACAGTGATCATCCAGTCAAGGACACATAGGGGCATGCGTGCAATGCACATGGAGCATGAATGGGCACTCATGTCCCTCCTGGACATCTGACCTATGCACAGTACAAGTGAGATACCCTGCATCAAGTACTAAGGCTGTACCACACGGCATATGTCTGGCAGATTGTACGCTGGAAGTTAGCATCTACACAGGACGCATGAACAGGAAAGTACACATTGGCAAGATTGAAGCAGACCAGTGCAAAGGTGGAACTGGGGTGCAGAGTGGCGGAGGAGGGGCAAGGTGGAGGGATGACCAAAGGCCTGACTTGTGTCAGTGGCATCTGGGTGCACTCTAATGGACCCTGCGCAGCAACATCAGCTGTGGCAGGGTCATTGACCGCAACGGTCCTGGTTGGCAGACTCACAACTGGGGTGTTGTTGGGTGCATCTGCCCCTGCACTTGCCAACACCCGGCTGTTCGGGCAGCAGATGACATAACTGCCCCAGGGACACGTGTCTTGGTCTGAGCAGCCCTGCCTGCCCCTATGGTTTCCCTCCTGGCCTGTTGGAAATCTACCAAGGGCTCCTCAAGTGCCAACACAGCCTGCGCTGGCAGACCCTGAGCCTGGGTGGTGGTGTCCACAGCTGCACCTGCAGCTACCACTACCCTTGGGCCCGTGGCAGTCGATGGAACGGACTGCCGGGTCACACGGGCGCCAGTGCCAGATGCAGAAGCTGCATCCCCCGGAACCACAGGGGGTGGTGGCATGACTGCACCGACACATGGCACAACATTGTGCTCAAGTGGCGCACCCCTGCCTCTTCCCCCTCTGTGGCCGCCCTGGACACCCTGGAGTCCCCCTACTCCCTGGTCACCATGGCCACGTCCCCGACCACGCCCGCCACGAGGAGTACGCCCTCGTTTCACGTGCGCTGAAACGCCCATGCATGCCTGCGCGCGACACGTCACAGAGGCGCTTGCGCTTAAAGGGCCTTCTGTCCAATGAAATCGCGTCTGCGTGCAGACGCGCTTACGCGCTAAGGGCCTTTCCTCGAATTACACGCTGACGTGCAGAATTTTCCGAGACCACTGGCGACCCCCAGCCAGAGGGGCAGAGGGCCACCAGCTTCAGTCAGAAGGAAGTTGGTGTCCTGGTGGAGCATGTCCTGGGGCATTATGATGCTCTTTTCGGATCATCACGCGCCGACAAGGATGGTCGGGACAGGATCTGGACGGACATCGTGACTGCCATCAACGCGGAGGGGGTGGAAGTCCGACTATTACATCATGTCAAGAAGCACTGGGAGGACTTCAGGTCCAGGACCCTCAACAAGGCCCGGCCCCTCTTGAAGGCAGCGGATGCTAAGAGGCGCAGGGGCCACTTGTCGGAAGATCAGATGAGGGTCCTGGAACGCATATCCCCAGCGCTCCACGTCCAGGTCCTTGAGAGGCAGACCCGCCTGGAGTCGAGCGGTAAGTGGCCAGGCATTGCTGTGTGAGACAGGGCATGTTGCAATGTGCTGGTTGTCTGATACTTGCCTGTATGTGTGACATAGGCCATGTACGCGTGTGTGTGTGTGCAGGGACATCATGGTCATGCATGTGAGACCAGTAATGTGTGAAGCACACGGTTGGTGTATGTGTTTAAATGCTACATGGGGAGCCCTAGGCGGAATGGACAAATGAGAGCATGCCAGTCTCTGTTCCTGGACATGGGTGGGGGTGAGGGATGGGTGATGATGCCATGTACATGTATGGTTTCCATGTCTGTGTGTCTGACCTGCGTGTCTGTGACTTGTTAATGCCATGGATGCATGACACATGTCTGTGTCAATGTTAAGATCCACTGATGCAGCCTAGCTATCCTTGCATCCACTGTGTCTGGGGTGTACGAGTCCAGATGGATGAAAGTACGGTGAAGTGTGTGAATGTGATAGGCATGACCCATGATGCATGTGAGTTCAAAAACAACATAGTATGTTTCAAGAGTCCCTTGGACATGTTTGCTTATGTCCATAGCATGCGCCATGCCTGTTACTGCATGTGTTTTGCCTGCACTGACCCATGTGTTGTGGAGGGACATGATGGAAGTGATCTTTGACAGTGCCACTCATCTGCTATTGCTTCCTGTTTAGGGGACCATTGTACAGTACCCTGATGCTTTTGTTCTATGTCTCCCTCTATGCAGCGCAAAGTGAAGAAGAGGGCGGAGACGGCGCTGTGGAGCAAAGCGGCGGGGATGCCCCCATGGCTGCAGCGGAAGGGGTGGGTGAGCCCCCACAGGGGCTTGCAATGGCGGAAGACGGTGTGGAGCCATCCAGGTTGGTGGTTTCCACAGAGTAGGAGGAGGCCTCTACTGAGCCACACATGGTGCCTGGTGGGGGCATCCCTGCTGGTGCAAGTGGTGCAGTCCAGGGGCAGTGGCAGGAGGCAGCACAGGTCGCCGTGGAGGTACCTGTGCTTGTCACTGTCCCTGACACTGTGACTGCACCACCATGCACCAGCAGGGATGCCCCATCCCAGGCCCGTCCGCAGGTAGGGGGGATGTCCATGTCATCTGACTCTCCTCCAACTCCGGACGAGGGGACCCCTGGCCGTATGGAGAAGGTCCTGATTGCTGTCGTGTTGCGCACAGGTGTCATTCTTGATGAGGTGCGTGCTTCCCGGGGGGAGCACGCACGTCATCACGAAGAGCACCATGCCAACGTGGCCCAGTTGGGGGCGGTCGTGGTCGGGGGTCTCGTACATGTGTCGGGCACTTTGGTGACCCTCTCCTCCTCTGTGGAGGCTATGCGCCAGTCGTTCTCCATGCCGTCTTCTGGCCCAGATGCCACCAGGGCCCCCTGTGGACCTGCCCCGACCAATGCAGCCAACTCAGTGGGGATCCCATCCCTGCCACAGTTGGGAGTCGGAGGTCCAGCAGGGGTGGACACACCAGCAACTGGACCCCAGCAGATGGAGGATGTGACGGCATCATCGGGCAGGGCATGTGCACAACGGCGTCAGTGGATTCCATCAGCCTGGATTCCGTTGTGCTGGCACAGGCAGTTGCGTCAAGGCAGCGGCAGGCTCGACGTGGGAGGCATCATGGCTCGAGGCCATCAACATCAGGGGTGCAGGCATCGGCCGGAGGGCAGGAGAACCCTGGAATGGGAGTGGCCTCCGTGTGGGAGCGGTTGGGCCAGCAGATAGGTGGGGAGCGGCAGCGGGCAGAGGAGGAACGGCTCACAATGGTCAGGGCAGAGAACTCCATGCGGAGGGCGCTGAGGCGGGCTGAGTGCTTCGCAGGGAGTTGGAGCTGGACACTGCTTTATCCCTGCGAGACCTTGGGGCCAGGGAACATGCCCGCCTCCAAGCCATTGAACAGGAGTTCGATGATGCCCTGGCCCATTACAACATCCAGTGATCTGTTGGACTAGCCCGCTGCCCTTGTAAATAGTTATGTAGTTAGTGTTAGGTTTCCTTTGCTTTTTTCTTGATTTTGGACCTTTTGGACAATGGCCAACATTTTTGTATATAGTTTTTTTATTACGTAGTATTTTTAGATAGGTTTCATTTCTTCAGTTGGGATCATGGACCCTGGATTGTTTATCTGTATATAGTTGACTATTGGATTATGTTTTTTTTTTTTATTTACCCATGGAGTAATGGTTTTTGGTTTTGTTTTTCCCTAGGATGTACTTTTTTGAACTATGACTTTGGACACCTTTCCTTTGGATTATGATTTGTGGTTTTTCATTATTTTATGGACATGCTGCTTTTTTGTTTTTAATTCCCATTGTCGTTTGTTTATTTTTAATCCCATTTATGTTGCTTTTAATACATTTGTTTCATCAAACTTCAATGTGTAGTATCATATCATTGGTTTCATGCATGTCATGATATGGGTTTTGACATTCACCTACACCCATAGTGTGCATGTGAGGGACATGTGTTCATTTACATACTTGCCATTGGGGTTGTATCATGTAATAGGCAATTCTGAGTGGGTGGATGCAATACTTGGGTGGGTGTTTGGCATGTGGAGGCTGCCCATAAGGGCCAGGGATCTAGATTGTGATGACGTGTTGGCTGAGGGACATGTGTCAGGGCCTGCTGGCAGGTGCCTCGCAATGCTGGGGGGTGGGGGTGCAGGGGGACATGAGTGGGACATGAGTGGGGGCCTGCTGGCAGGTGCCCCACAGTGCTGGGGGGTGGGGGTGCAGGGGGACATGTGTGGGGGCCTGGTGGAGGGTGCCCCTGACTGGTGGTGGGTGGGGGTGCAGGGAGACAGGAGAGGGGGCCTGGTGGAGGGTGCCCCACAGTGCTGGGGGGTGGGGGTGCTGGGAGACATGTGTGGGGGCCTGGTGGAGGGTGCCCTGCACTGCTGGGGGGTGGGGGTGCTGGGAGACATGCATTGTTGATCAGTAGTGCAAGGTGACAAGTGGCTTGGCTGGGGGGCATGCCCATGGTGGATGGGCTGCCTGCGGGACATGATGGTGTGGGCTGCCTGCAGGGGCCGTGGAGGTTGTAGAGCGAACACCTGGGAGGACCCACACGGCCAATTCACGTGTAGTACTCCCCGGAACCCCTGAAATACACGTACCCTGCTGAAATCGCGTGTGAAACTTCCCGCGCACCACGAAATACACGTACCCAGGACATTCGCATGAGAGACTTCCCGCGCACCCCGAAATGCACGTAGCCAGGACATTCGCGTGTGGAACTTCCTGCGCACCCCTGAAATACACGTACCCTGCTGAATTTGCTTGTGAAACTTCCCGCACACCCCAGGAATACACGTACCCAGGACATTCGCGTGTGGAACTTCCCGCACACCCCTGAAATACACGTACCCTGATGGAATCGCGTGTGGAACTTCCCGCGCACCCCTGAAATACACGTACCCTGCTGAATTCGCGTGTGAAACTTCCCGCGCACCCCGAAATACACGTACCCAGGACATTCGCTTGTGGAACTTCCCGCGCACCCCTGAAATACACATACCCTGCTGAATTCGCTTGTGAAACATCCCGCGCACCCCGAAATACACGTACACAGGACATTCGCGTGTGGAACTTCCTGCGCACCCCTGAAATACACGTACCCTGATGGAATCGCGTGTGGAACCTCCCGCGCACCCCTGAAATACACGTACCCTGCTGAATTTGCGTGTGAAACTTCCCGCGCACCCCGAAATACACGTACCCAGGACATTCGCTTGTGGAACTTCCCGCGCACCCCTGAAATACACATACCCTGCTGAATTCGCTTGTGAAACTTCCCGCGCACCCCGAAATACACGTACACAGGACATTCGCGTGTGGAACTTCCCACGCACCCTGAAATACACGTACCCTGATGGAATTGCGTGTGGAACTTCCTGCGCACCCCTGAAATACACGTACCCTGCGGAATTTGCGTGTGAAACTTCCCGCGCACCCCGAAATACACGTACACAGGACATTCGCGTGTGGAACTTCCCGCGCACCCCTGAAATACACGTACCCTGATGGAATTGCGTGTGGAACTTCCCGCGCACCTCTGAAATACACGTACCCTGCTGAATTTGCGTGTGAAACTTCCCGCGCACCCCGAAATACACGTACACAGGACATTCGCCTGTGGAACTTCCCACGCCCCCCTGAAATACATGTACCCTGCTGAATTTGCGTGCGAAACTTCCCACGCACCCCGAAATACACGTACACAGGACATTTGCGTGTGGAACTTCCCGCGCACCCCTGAAATACACGTACCCTGATGGAATCGCGTGTGAAACTTCGCGCGCACCCCTGATCTACACGTACCATGCTGAATTCGCGTGTGAAACTTCCCGCGCACCCCTGAAATACACGTACCCTGCTGAATTTGCGTGTAAAACTTCCCGCGCACCCCTGAAATACACATACTCTGCTGAATTTGCATGTGAAACTTCCCGCACACCCCTGAAATACACGTACCCTGCTTGCCATGCAGGTACAGGGTTAGCGCAGCCCTTTGCGCTGGATTGGGGATTTTGACGGCTTTTCCCTGCGCAAGGGGGATTCTTGGGGGTGTAACTGGCGCTGCTGCAGGGTCGCTGCGCCACTGTGCGCCACGGCTGGTTTTGGTGGCTGGAATCCATGAATACGCTGTGCGCGGAAATGTATTTTAGCGCATGCGGCTGGCGCAGGGATTTGCACGCGCACACTCTGCGCCAGCCAAGTGCGCCACTTGTGCGCTGAATTCTATGAATTACCCCCACAGTGTTCATGGAATACGGCAAGAATTGGACGACTGTTCTGGAATGGTGAGATTCACTGTGAACTCACAAGAAGATCCACAAGAATTTCTAATGTACTTGCTATTAGTATTGGAAAACAAAAGCATACCTGTAAATTAAATCTTCCAGATTTCGTACATGTGGAAACATACATGCACTCTCTGTAGCAATGTGATACAGGAAGAAACCCCAAATGAGCGATTTGTGTATGTTTCCATACCAAATTGTGAAAGCATTCCATTTCAGCAACTTGAACAGAATGCAAACCATGGCAGATTATGTACTATTTGCAATTCAGACAAGCGCTCCACCTTACTGATACAATCACATAGTGCCTACATAATACTTATGCTTCTACGTTATAATGCAGATGGTACCAAAAACAACTGCAAACTGACTGGATTCACACACGGTCAAGTGTCACTTGGAAAGAAAACCTTTACAACAATAGGTATAATCTACCATGCAGGAGCTACAACCAATGCAGGTCACTACACTGCATATATTAAAAAGAAATGTAGATGGTTCGAATGTAATGATAGCACCATTACTCTAAAGCAGAGATTGCCAGCTAATCTTACAAATGCATATTTAATCTTCTTAAAGCCAAAATGTAATAAATAATGTGTACTTCAAGATTGCCAAAAAATTATGTGAAAGACTACAAACAGTTAGAATACGCCAACAGGTATCTAACTGCCCAAGAGGATGTAACAACGACACACATAAATGCATATCACAGATTTGCAGGAACAAATGCACAGTTAGAATACGCCTACAGGTATCTAACTGTTGTTAAAAATCGGCAGTAGGGCAACAAACATAACATTAATCAGAAAGATGAAGGAAACACCCAAAGGAAACAAGGAAGTAGTTAGTACCATAGCAAACGAAGGTTTTTTTTTAATCCGACAAGGATTTTTTTTCCCTAGACCCAAGGATTAGAAAAGCAAACTCAGAAACTGAGCACAATGCACAGTACACTGGTTTATAAACTAAATATGAGGGTAAAAAAAAGGTAAACTGGCTATTATGCAATGTGGTAAGTTTTCATAAAATGCAAACACTAACATACCTTTTTCTTTTATCACAGAAATTAAAAAAGGGATACTTCCGCCAAGTACGAAAGACATTTAAAAAATATATGTGGATTCTGAACAAAGTAAGGAGTAAGTATATTGGCAGTCATTTTCTACACATGCGAATCTACACGTCTATGGTAGTAATATGCTGCAGTGGCTGTAGGCTGGCCCTTACATCTGGTGTGTAACCTACGCCTTACGACCAAGGTACAAAGAGTATAGTTCCGAGCCACAACCATTGCTGCATATCGAAACCATGGTCCTTGTAAATTAGCTACTTATAAATTTACTTTTGGGACCATCGTCTGCAGCCATGCAGCCAAGACATTAGGGCGTGCACACAACTAGCGCATTACACCACACCCATATTCATTTATAACTCCACTGCTTATGACTTCAGTCTTGGGTGCATGGCCTTTGGGCATGCTGTCAAGACTCTGGGTCCTGGCCAGAAACACCACAGCATATCGGAACCATTGTGACTTGTTGTTTCACTATGTACAAAGTTGGTTTTGGGAGCATGGCCTTTCGCCATGCTCCCAAAATGCTACGCCATCCCCACAACCATCTTAATGATGTTGCATAGTACAAGTGTACCAATAGCTGTGATATAGTGCAGTAGTTTGTAGCCACAGGCTACAGACATGAGTTTGAGGCCATGGAATTATCAATCTATGGGTGTACAGTATATAAAATGCACAGTTGCTTACACCTGCAGTGCTTATTACTTTGTTCAAATACTCTGCACCCTGGCCACTACTACCACACCATATGACATCCATTGTGGCATATAACTACACTACATACAAATGTGCTTTTGGGTGCATGGCTTTCGTCCATGCACCCACGATTGCAGCCCCTCCCCACAGCCACCTGAGTGATGCACTACCACACCATATCACACGCATTGTGCCTTGTAAGTACACTACATATAACTGTTCTGTTTGGTGCATGGCCTGTGGCCATGCACTCATGACTGCAGACCCTCCCCACAGCCACCTGACTGATGTTGAATACTAGGGGTGTCTCTTTAGCTCTGAAATGCTGCACTGTTTGTGGGCAGGGCCTAAAATCTTAGGTGTATGTCCATACATTTCAATATATGGTTGTGAAGTGGCTTATAACTCCAGTGCTTACAAGTTTCCTTTTGGGTGCATGCTTGGGTGTATGGCATACAGCCTGCAACCATGCACCCAAAAGTACACATCTTGGCCAAAACCACTGCATTAGATAAAACCCATGTGGGCTTGTAAGAGAAGAGGTTATAGCTTTGTTGTTGGGTGCATGGCCTTTGGCCATGCACCCAAGACTGCACACACTCCCCACAGCCAGGCAATCGATACGCATTACTATGGGTGTATCCATGGGTGTGACATGCTGCATTGTTTGTGGCCAGGGCCTAGAGTTTTGGAAGTAAGGCCTTCAGCCTTCGGCCGACTGCCATGCATCCAAGAGTCTAGGCCCTGCAACCACCGTAGCATGTGACACCCATGGCGGCGTACTAATGAATACAATACCCATAGGAAAAAGTAATGCAATTACGGCATGTTGGCAATTTCAATGTTCCCTAACACCACGCGTGTCCTTACATCAGTTTCCTGTGCACTGCACATACTGAAATACTGCCCTTATTGGACTCCTCACTTTCTGTGGGTACAAGGTGGCCATAGAAAATACATTGTGAAGACCGACCCCCAGAACAAATGCATTGATTATCCATGTCTTACTGTCTGAACCTGTCCCAGCTCTCTGTGACACAGCAAAAGAGTTTTATAAATATAGCATGTGTACGCTGGTTGTTGCTCCACTATCGGCGGATCCAAGATGTCGGGCGCAGCCAAATAATGTGACGCAGAACATGTCTCGCAGCAGCCAATCGGCAGAGATGTTGCGTGTCCGCGGTCATGGTGCGAGCCCATTAGCCACTCGTTATCTTGTCCGCGGAGCGAACAGGGAAGTGTGACCGCGGAGCGGACATAGATATCACTAATTTTTTGAGACATACTTTTTGGTCGTTTTAAAGAAAAATACTGGACGGATTGACACCAAATTTACAAAAGCACACTTTCTGGACCAAGCCCCTATACCTGCGGCAAATTTCGTGAAAATCTGCCCAACGGTTTGACCTGTAGCCGTGCGCAAAGTTTTTCCCCCATTCAGTCTATGGGAAAAAAAGACGTTTTGGGACCCCCCCTGTAACCTTTCCCCCCCTCTGACCAATCAATGCCTGGTATTTTTAACCAGGGGGGTGACCTTAACAGTCTTGATTTCTACTGGGACTTTGCGGTCTCTAAAAGAGGAGTTTGTCATACGACAGAGGTAAGGGGCAAAATTGTCAGCATTGTCTACGATTAATTTGGGGGAAGTATATTTTCAGAGCAGGAGGTACAATACATGGTGGCAAGTACATTCTTCATATCTTCCAGAGTAATTGGTGTAAACTGGAACTTAGGTTCTTCTACGTGGATGTGATCTTCAGTAGTTGAGATGGCGTGGGGTGGGTCGTTGACCTGGCAGTCTATTATTGTTTTTCTGGCTTTGTTAATCTTGTTTTGAAAGGCTGTTTGCACTTTTTCATAGTCCTCCGTAGCAGGCTGAAACGGTGGAGAGAGAGTAGCTGGCTTCTCAATAGATTGTAGGATTTGGAAATGTTTTCCGGTTGAGTTGGCTGCAGATGATATTTGTTCATTATAGGGATCTTTTTTTGTTCTGTCAGTTTAGACCTGCATTTGTGGTCAGTGTTTTTCCAGATGGTTTTATTATTTTCTGAAGGATCTTTGCGCCATTTTCTTTCTGATTTTTTTTTATCTTCTTTGGGTTTGGTGGTTTCTGCCGTAAACCAGCCTTGATGGTTAGGATTTGGGTGGACTTGTTTATTTTTTAATGGAGCGTGTTGATCAACCAATATTGATAGCCAATGTCATGAAGGCCTTCATTGGTAGTGCAGTTGACATACTTGAGGAGACTAAACTCCACTTCTTCTGTCCCGTATACCAGCCTTTAAGAGGATGATCCATGGTAGTGTGTTATTTCACTGCTGTCAGAATTTTGTTCCGGTGGACTAACATGTGGTGGTCATGTCAAAGTGGTTGCGCAGCAATGTCCTCCATTTCATTTCATGCTGGACATTCTCCCACATCGCCCATCTTTTAATGTATGTCAATAGCACAATCATATGTTAACTCTATACATCTGGCAACAATAACCCATTTTGGTTCAGTCTGTTTACGAACCGTGGAGTTCAGCATGGCTAGTTTTATGGTTCCAAACATACAAGTAAGAGGCTCTATTTACACCAACCAATCGTTCCCTGGGAATCTCGGTCAGGATCTTTTGGAATTGTTGGCGGAGACTGGTCCTCTTGGCTCCGAGATCCTGCCCTGGTAGTTGCCTCTCTTCATGCAGGTACAAAAGCACTTCTTGTAGGCAGTAACGTTTTCCAACTTGTCTGTTTCTTAAAACACATAGTCCAGAGGAACTCTGAAACTTTAATTATACTGATCTGGGCAGATAGTCTTGACAAAGTAATGCTTCCCGTGATCCAGTACCTGTCCAGAATTTGTGTGTGCGTGCTCCTAGTGAATTACTGTCAAAATTGTGTCTTTAGTCGCTGTAGAGAATGCTTTCTAGTATGAAACTGTACCTTTCCTTGACAAAATACATGTGCAATCAGATCCAGAAGGCATGGAGTCCAAAGGTAGACACCTTAAATGTAAACATGTCAAAAAGGTATTCATTTGTAACAGCTAGGTCCAGACACCCTCAACTCCCCACCCTACATGAGAAAGATCCCCACTGTTTCCTCCCCTGGCTGCTTGTAGATCCATTGCTGACAAATTGCCTGCCCTCCACCTCCTCTGTTGTTAGCTCCCCACTCCCTTATTTCTCTGCTTCCCTCACCATGTTCTCCCCCCTCTAACTGGTAAAGCTCTCTATTGCTCCTTAAAGCTAGGTCCAAGCTCATAAATACCCAAAAAATAATAATAATAATAAACTTGAGAACTTGACATACTTGATATCTGAATTAGGTCATCTTTTTAAGATTTCCCTCTCATGTATGTATGTTACATATTGCAAATATTGGAAGGCACAACAATGGAATGTCTATTCCTTCACTTTTTTCATATTATTAGTATACCTTATGCCAAACGAATTCCATGCTTTGTATAGCCACAAATGTATAGACATTTTAATGGCAATTTAGTAACATACGTATATTCCTTGTGTTCTGCTCATATTTATACCAAGCTACACATTTAAAATAATAACTTGTTTAAATTAAGATCATATATTACATTCATCAATATGATAAAATGTATCACATTAGCAATATTACAATACTCTTTAGCTTCCTTTTTTAGCGCACTTTGTGATTTTCTTTACTTACTTTCAGTTCTACTTTCTTGCTGTTTGGCTGCACGTTTTCGTGATTGGTAGGTTGAAAATGATGTACTGGATTGTTGCCGTCTCCTTTGGAAATGGTTTTTGGAGCATCCATTTTTTCAATTTTGTATTGTTTCTTTTTACAGAGAGTAGCATAGGTTTCCCCCATTTTGCGATTGGAACACTTTTGCTGTATTTTATATTTTGTCTTTTGAGTGGTCATTAGCAAAACAGTGAGAATGTTTTGGCCTTTGTTTTATTACAACAATAAGCTAAAAAGCAATTGTGTCGAAAAAATATAATCCCACTCATTCTTATGTGTATTTTATTTTAAGAAAAAAATGGAACCGATATTGTGTTAATATCCACTGTGAATTGTGCTTTGAAAGATAAGAAAATACAATAGTCTATAGTGTGTCCATCAAAACTCTGAATTGTGTACAATGACAAGACAGCTTTCTTTACAGAGCCTCAGGTGGCAATGCAATACGTTGATACTTTGGCAAGATCTCCAGTGACTTCTAAAAATACATTAAGCAGACAGAACAATGTAACCTGATACCCTATGTTTTCTAATATTAGGGGTAGTGTGGCCCTCTTTTTTGATAAGGGGGGCCTAAGTCATGAGGGAGTCTAATATAGTGGAAAAAGGGGACTTAGGCTACCCCACCTGTCTGGCTCTGGCCTGGAATTGTTTCAGCACACTTGCTACAGATCCCTATCGGTGATTTGTGAAGAGAACACCCAAATTACTTTTCATATAATGACAATTTCATTCATGTGACTAAAAAACATTCATGTGACTTTAAAAAAGTGTTACAAAGCTATTGTCCAAAACCTTTTATTTGCCACTTAATTACTGGGTAGTATACACTGTTGAAGGCTTTTCACATCAACCTCATACAATGAAAATTTGCATACAGTTTATGAGGTGTGGGTTAGTACATCTGGTGACTTTTAAATGTGGTATTATTTTCTTCACATCTCTCTAGTCGACACTGAGTGGTGTTTCTGGCATCCTGTAGGTAGCTGGAGTTCAGGTGCCGTCTTCAGGACAAATGTGGGGGACATTGAAGTGTCCGCGATGTGTCACAGTGGTGGGACATCTAAAGGTAAGGAGGTACAAATTAGGGACTAGGTGTGTCTCTTCAGGGACCGAGGCGCCTGGGTGTGTGCTGAGTTATGTCCTACCTGAGGCATTTCTTTACAAAGTCACAGGTGGTGAAGAAAAAGGGCGAGTTCTTTACTCCCAGCGCCGGTAGGTCCGCAGCTGGGTAACTGTGGGACAAGATAGTAAATATCTAGTGAAATAGTTCATTAAAAACAATTTGGTGCACTAGCATTTACAGTGCAGGTGCCGCCATTTCTGGTTGTGTAATGTACTGATTTATGGTACTTGGGGTAGACTATGGTGCAGTGTACGAGACCAGCTATAGACCCGGCACCCCGTGCTAAGTGGGTACATTATATGCAGGGGCATATTGGGCGGATGCAGAAAGTATTTGCCCTGCTTGCTGCTGAGCTTAGGTAAGCGGGATTATGCCACACAAGGTGGCTCACGATGGACACGGCAACCACGCCGTTACACTATAATAACAGACTTTGTCACCACTGCTAGCATCTCTATAGGCACTCACACGGGCCTAGTCACCCACACGATTCGTTTTAGAATCACGAAGGCACCCGTGAATAGACACCTCTGCATGCATGCCGACCACGCTATGTCACAGCAGATCACTGAGCATACGCAGCTCAGCAGCAAGCAGGGCAAATACTTTCTGCATCCGCCCAATATGCCCCTGCATTTAATGTAATTCTAGGACACTGCACAGTGCACGATTACTGGTAAAATGGGGATACTAGCTTCATATTAGAATACGTTGTGATATAGTTGAAACTGCATTTAAGTGATATAAACGGCTGGAATGTTAATCAGCTCACTGTCCGTTATAAGCGTTGGCAAGTTTTGGAATGTTATGATAATGTCTATGATTGGGTGGTTAGGACATTGACATTGTCAGGTTTGGTGGGTCTGTGTGGAAGAGGGGTTGTCAGATTGGCATGAGGGAGGAAACCCAAGACTTTAAAACATAGCTATTAAAGAAATATATTGTTATTGGAACTGACTGATTAACACAATTTACAAGTATGTCAGTAACAGTTAATAGTACGCTACATAAAGGTACACTTGAACATTATAAAGTTGAAGCAAAAACTAACAGTACTAACATGGAATAAATAAATAATAAAGGGCACAATAATAATAAAAACAAGGGGAGTAGTAGAATATGCGCAGAGGGGTGGGGTCATTGTACTGTGTCAGGAGAAGACACATCTGGCAAAGACCACAGCAGCCTCAACAGTCAAATCATGGCCCAATAATGCATTCTTTGCCACACACTCAAACCATGCTAGAGGTGCTGCTATACAGATAAACACATCTCTAAACCTTATTCAAATAGATGATCAGATAGATCCAGAGGGCAGATATCTATGCGTAACTGGTGAAATAAAATGTCAATTTAGGGTGGTTCTCCTCACTCTGCCCTAACCATTGAACTGTTTTGATAGAGTGGACTTTCGCTGCCCCAGGAACAAATATGGTATACCCAAACCTTAGTTTGCAAAGGTTGAATTGTGTACCTGTGTACGTCGCAGGTCCCTAAAGTATTGTACCACGAAACCTTAAAGAACAATATAGAAAAGTGCCTTTATTGTAAAGGGTGCCCCTAAATTGACACGTGTGTCGACCAACTGTGGTCTTTATCAAAACTGGGCATTAATTCATGTAATATCCTACCACTCTGAGGGAGTGTGAGCTCGGTATGTGCACAAATTAATAAGGTTAGTTCCCTGGATCCTGATGTTTTACAGAGCCCCGTTTAAACAACCTGGTACGCCATCAGGTTATGGATGCCCTTTAACATGGGGCTATGTAAAATATCAGGATCCAGGGAAATAACCCTATTAATTCATGCACATACTGAGCTCACACTCCCTCAGAGTGGTAGGATATTACAAGAATAAGTGCCCAGTTTTGATAAAGACCACAGCTGGCCGAAACATGTGTCAACATAGGGGCACCCTTTACAATAAAGGGAGTTTTCTATATTGTCTTTAACGTTTGGTGGTACACTACTTTAGGGACCTTCACCGTACACTGGTACACAATTCAATAACTGGTGAAATACCTTGCTGTAGATTAGTAATTACTAATGCATATGCCCCAAACATATACACATCTTCATAGTTTGACAACATCGAGAAGCTATTAACTAGATGGTGGGAACACCTGCAATCTGTGTTGGAGACTTTAATATAGTTTTAGATCCAAGCAATCATACCACACATGGTCATGACAGACCAATGTCAAAAGGTATATTAACAGTGACATACCTGATGCATTATCATAATCTGATGTTTGAAGACATGTTAACCCAAACGGTAGAGTTTTAACATAATATTGAGGGGTGCACGACCCAGATACCTACTTTGATAACATTCCATTATTTTACTCAATAGAAAAAGACAAGAACTTTGCCAGACCACTATCCGCTCACAGTTCTGTTAAACTAACCAATGAAACTGGCTAGAGCCCTCATGTGGAGATTCAAAGCTCCTGCATTAATAGATGTTGTGTTCAGGCAATCAACACAGGATGCAACTGAAGACTGCTATGAGCTTAATGTAGGTTCAGTCTTGTAATGAGCCACATTATGGGAAGAATTAAAAGTATATATTAGAGGGCCAAGATCAATGGATCTAGATCCATGGATGCAGGCTGGCTGTATAAATGTGGGTGATTTGTATGGACCAGAGGCTTGCCTCACAGTCTACAATTTGAGGGATATTCCCCTGGATGTTTTCTACAATTTGCTAGAATAACTAAGGTGATCAGGATAGCCTCCATCCTGTACTTTTCCCTCTCACAACCACTGAATTTGGGAAGAGGAAGTAATATTTTGCCTGGACTAGTTAAGTCTATATATACTGACAGGGTGAAGGTTGATTCTGCCGAGTAAGGCCCACTGGGAAGCAAAAATTGGGAGGGGGTTTATGATCCCATTGTGGAAGATCTCCCTACACCTAAAGAAAGACTCCAGGTATGCCATGTATTAACACATTCTATGCAATATGCTGCTCTGTACCTCCATTATACCTGTTATAAAACACAACATAGATGACTCCGCCCCATCTAGCTATCCAGCCTGCATGGCAAATGAGGCCTACTTCCTCCATTTTATAAGGCCATGTCAAAGGGTAGCTGAGTTTTGGGAATCTATTATATATTCTTTGGAGCAGATTACTAAGAGAACATCCCTTCATTCCCCAACAAGATGTCTGCTAGGGCCCAAAATCTATACTGGAAAAACATATAATGCCAGATAAGTTTATTAATTTAGGTTGCATTATAGCCAAGTGCTTAATTGCCATGAATTGGCTATCACCTAAGGCTCTACTTATAAACAGTGGAAGAAAGTGGTGAGTGGATGGGCAGTCACTGAGCAGGAGATTTTGGTAAATCAGAAAGGAAATGCTGATAGAGGCGATACATCTATTAAATGTGACAGAATGATTAATTAACTTCTGTCGGATTTCGAACCTTCATGAACATATCATATTATGACTGAATAATGGTATTTAAGCACTTTATAATGTATTAGATACTCATTTTGACTGACTGTTCATAAGTATACTTTGATATTATAGAACAGATATCACATGAGCTATGAATATTGGGAGTTTTCAAGAGTCATGTCGCCACAACGTGGGGATGGGGGGTTTGTGTCTGGGGATAGTTATAGATTTTAATATTGCTTATATTGTTAGATTTACTGAAATAATTAATCTTTTGTTAAACATTATTGTGAGATGTCTTATGATAAATATGTATTCTATTTGAAAAAAGCAATACATAATGTGTGTAATGAAACACTTGTGTATAGGCGCATTATAAATACCATATCATATCATAAATATATATGTCTGAGAGGGATATGCTATATCTAAATAAGCAGGCATACTCAAAGATATACCTAAAAGGTAACAGACAGTTGATACTGTTATACGTTTATTACAAGCACCGACTTAATAACATGCATGATCTTAATATTCTTTATCCTCTTTACAATAAGCTACCCCAACTTAAAAAGACTGAAGGGGCTGAAGTGAAATACGTGTAGAGTTCTATAGCTGCTAGCCAATGTGGAGAGAAGGGAAGGCTGGTAGACTGCTAGTCTATTTGGTGAATGGGGAGCGAAACAATGGGGAGATCACTGAAATACTAGGCTACGCTAGCAAAACATATACGGATTGCATTAGCATAGGAACGTTTTCAGGCACTACCACAAACGTCTGTATAACTCTAAGGTGATGTGTGCAGACACTTCCTAGACAAGATTACATTTCGTCAGTTAGCATTCTTGCAGCTGGGTTAGATGATCCATTGACATTAACTGAGATACACAGTTGAGCGGACTATCTCTGGGATAAATTCCCTCCATACCTCTCTACCTGAGCCCTTCACTCGGGAAGTAGCGGTTTGATCTCTGTCCCTAGTATCTGTCTTTCTTGAGTGGGCGGTTGTGCCTTTTCTGTGGCGGCCGCCAAACTCTGGAACATGCTCCCTCTGAGATCTACTCCTATCCATTTGCAATTTAGGCATCTTTTGAAAATGCATCTCTTCTGAAGCATCCCGGACCATCTAGCTGTGTTTGATGTTGTAGCGCCTGGTGGTGAAAGCTTAAAGGAAGAATTCTAGGAGTATATTGGCATTATTGACCCACACATCGTGCTAAATAAGTATAATGAGGCTTATGATTCCACCTGCTTTGCTAAGCTTGAGAAAATAGCAAAGGGATGTAGCTCTTACTGCCCCTTGTCCATGTTAAATATGGATAGTAAAATATTAGCAAACATTTGGGCGAACCACTTGATGGCTCACGTCAACAATGTTGCATACCCTGACAAACTTGTTTTTGTGCCAGGTCGGTCTACGCAGCTGAACCCATGGAAAATGTTTACAACAATCTGATCTTAAGTACCACATGATTGCTGCATTTCTAGATGCTGAAAAATTATTTGATTCTGTGAATGGGAATATATCTGGAGTATTTTGGCAACAATAGGGCTTTAGCCCACGCATCCTTCACTGGATCAAACTGCTTTACACCTAGCCTAGAGGTAAAATAATCAGCAACACATCTGTTCATGTGACATAAGAAAGGGGTACGCAACAAAGTTGCTCCTTATCGCTGATATTATTTGCATTGTCAATCAAGCCTCTTGCAATTAGACTCCGACAGGACTTTAATAGTGTCATATGCATCGAGGTATTAAGAAATCGAAATAGAAGTCACAATATCGTCATATGCAGATGATATGATGCTGTACAATAATGACCCACAAAATAGTCTAAATCCGACCATGGCCTACATCAAACAATTTGGTTAATTTTCTAGTCTCACCATTAACCAAAGTAAATCGAAAATATAAACTGGAATGGTCTCATTTTGTAATGAGCTGTAATGTCAATGGAAGACGTAAAACCCTTGTGCAAGGCATTTACGCCTTCAGTTGACGCCAAAGGTAATTTTCATTCATTTGCATGGAGGAGAGGAGGGGCATTACGCAACTTGCATTTCCACTGCCTCCCTTTCTCCCCGCCATACAAATGCCTCAGCATTTGCACCAGCATACATTTTCATGGCAGCGCAAATGCTGGGGATCCCCATGGATTCCTTTGGCTTCATGTGCCAACATAAAACAGGTGGACTCCATAGGGATCCTTTGTAAACACTGTCTGCCATGCTTGCATGGCTGGAAGCATTTACAATTAAAGACTGCCTGTCATATGTGCATGGCAGGCGGCGTATAATTTTAATTGTAGACAGTGCCTGCCATGCTCGCATGGTAGGCAGCGTTTACTCATTTGCATGGCGGAGTGCAAATGTGCAGGGCAAAAAAGTGCAATACTAACTAACTAAATAGATTCTTGTATAGCGCAACACTAACCCAAAGGTCTCAGGGCGCTCACAAGGACTAAAAAACATGAAACATAAATCAGATCATAGTTATAGGGGATTGAGAAGTCACTTAAAAACAAAAGTGACTAGCAGAGTCAGTGCCAGTGCCAGAGTTGATTCAGATATTTGTTATTAATCTTATGCTTCAAAAAGAAATGTCTTAAGACGTTTCCTAAACTGATGCAATGCTGCACATTGTTTCAGGTATAATGGAATCACATTTCAATTTTTGGGAGCCCAGGTGGCAAAACTTGCTCCGCCCAGTTTCTTCATGGTTATAGGCGGCTGGAACAATAGCATCTGACTATTTGATCACAGAGTCCACTTCGGTATGGCCTTTTTTTAATCTGGTTTTTAGGTATTCTGGTGCATCACCTGAAAGACATTTAAAGACAATTACAAGTTCTTTAAAGTTTAGTCGTTGCTCAATGGAGAGCCAATGTAGTCTCTTCCGATGTTCTCTAATATAAGATTGGTGCCCTAGCCCACAGACAGCCCAAACTGCGCCATTTTGTATGATCTGAAGGCTACTAATATTGCCTTTGGTAGTTCCCGTAAGGAGGCTATTGCAATAGTCCAGTTTAGTATTGACTATAGCTGCTGCAATTGATGCCCTGTTATGTTCTGGTAGGTAAGGGCGTAGCTGCCATAAAAGATGTATAAAGAAAGCACATGATGATTTAAGATATGATACGTGCTTCTGAAAGGAAAGGGGTGCATCAAAGAATACTCCAAGAGTTTTATGTAGTCGGACACAAGAATGTTATTGCCGCATATTTCAAAAGCCTTATAACAAGTATCTAGATTTTTTAGCCTATGAGGTGTACTAATGACAAGCAGCTCAGTTTTCCTGTCATTAAGAGCAAGAGAGTTCAGGGCCATCCACTTCTGTATCACACCAAAAATCTCATTGATAGTGACCAAATCATCATTATAGATCCCGGATAGTCTAATGACTATCTGGGTATCGTCAGCATAGTTAGCGAATTGTATACCCATAGATTTAAGCAGATCACGTAGGCATTTGATATAGATATTAAAAAGCAGCATGGACAGACAGAATCTCTGGGGGACACCCCAGGTGACAGGGACCTTCTGAGACTGTGACGTTCCCTGAGCTACACAAACACTTCTAGGGCCGAAGAAGGATTTTAACCATAATACCGCTTCTGGGGAGCATAGGTTTATTTTCTCAAGTCTCTCTTCTAGGAAGTCGTGATCGACCAAGTCGAACGCAGGTGATAGGTGTCATGACCACTGTGAGGGGGCACAAGTTGTGCCACAAGCAGGCTCCCACCAGAACCCTGACAGCCTTAAAACCACTGCAAAAGGGCTCCTGGAGCCAGTCCTGGCGCCTTTGGCACCAGGCTCATATGTAGCAAGGAAGGGCTGTTCGAACTAGGTAAACTGCAAGGGGTGGGCACCGCTTTGTTTGCTTTAATTACTTTTTCGGTCTGAATTCATATATTCATGTATTTGGGGCACACCTTGAGACCTTGGCACAAGGTTATAACATCAGCAATAGAAAAGGGATCATAACTTAATCTGGCCCTAGGTGTGCTCTCCCAGCTCTCCTGATGGAGTTGCTCAAATTGTGAATAAATATTGTAATGCTCGCTTTATATCATCACTCAGTACTCAATTTGTGTAAAATTGTGAAGAATCTTATCTTCCACTTTATTACTGAGGCTTAGGCGTCCCTTATTGATACAGCGCCAGCTAGTATATTACGCCAATGCATTTCGGACTAATGTCCGTCATCAGGGCTCTTAGACACTATCGTCATCACATTGCATTATGATGTCAAAAATAGCCAAACGTTTTTCCTCCGATCATTCAAATTATTAACAAAGAATAATATTCAACCATATTCAAGTATTTCAATTGTGTTAGAGTGAACGTCCAAAAACATTCATATTATTTTGTTGACAGTGATACCCATAAGGAATAACATACACCCATGTTTGAAAATTACAATTGCATTAGAGCAAAAATTGTTCAAGAATCAGCATTATATATATGTAAACACATACCGTTTCAGTCGGTATCCCGATAATTCAGATCCCAGGAAATAGACTACCACGAATAAACAAAGGTAGATCAAGTAATCTTAATGGTAGAACACATATCAGTGATGTTTGAGTACTATTAGTATATATGCTGTGTACCTGTTTTCCAAAGTGGCACCATTTATATTCTATACTGTGTCGCTCCGCTATACCTCAGTACTACAATCTCGGTGGCAACCTGTAAAAGATCAGACCACCACAATTATGTCTCTATGTACTGCGTGTTCCCCAGGCTACTGTCTTTACTGAATATTCATACTTGCTTACCTGTGTTACCCGCTCTCCTTTGCGCCGCTCCTCACTGCGAGAACCCGTGTCTGAAACAGACGCTGGTTTTCTTGTTTTCCTTTCGTTGCTTAGCGACCCACGCTTGTGCAGGTCTATCAAAGAAAGCTACTTTCACTTTCTTGCAGTTGCCATCAGCCATAGTGAATCTTAAAGTGACAGCGGTATGTTTTATCTATATTTGCGTGTTGCTAATAAGTGTACAAATCCATTTGACCTAGTCCATGTGTTATGAACAGAAATTTCAGAATCAAAATAACCGTAACGGTATAACACTTCAAAACGAAATTATACCCCACTTCTTGTCATGCAATAAATACTTATGGGCATATACCTACATATTAACCAGATCCAATGGATCAAATGTGGAGTATAGCTCCCACCGCATGTTCTGACCATGTGTTTAACCCAATGGGTGTATATAAATGTATTGGAGAACATTAGAAGACATTAAAATTGCAACTATAGGCAACTATGGCAGGGGACAATGCCCCTGCCTTGGGTCCCGCTTGGACCAAAGTCCCAAACGGGAATATCACCCCACCGTGGATTCAAAAAATTGTTGTTCATATGTATAATCTTCATATGTAAAACATTCACATGTGTAACAAATGTTCATCAGTCTCAGATAGAGAAATATTACTAAAGTTTTAAAAGTTCCCCTTCTCCACATGTGTTGTATACTATAGGAAGCATAAATAGTTTATCTCTTTGTTGATTCCTTCTGGTTTTAGTGAGTCCAACCTATCTATCCAGTAGGTCTCTCGTTGGTTAAGTCTCCTGGTGATGTCCTCATGTTTATCTCTCGGTCTGACCACTTCCAGGACTTGAATCCTAATTTGGTTGATCTTGTGTGTTTTCATTTCCCAATGTCTTGCTACTGCGGAGTTCTTGTTGTAAATCCAACATGGAAGCACCCACATAGTCTAGTTCTAAGAACCAAGCCAGACGGTCTAGTGTTTTGGGTGTGGCAGGCCTGGAACTTCTTTCCCTGGTACTACTTTACCTGGGCTATATAAACCACACCCTGACTGCAGAACACGCTTCGAGTTATTTTGAAACCCTCACCGTGTCCAGCTCCTGGTCTTCAGCATCTTCCTGTAATCCTGCAAGAACAAGAACAAGATTATTCTGTTTTACCTGAGAAAACAACATCCAGTACTCAGCATCTCAACTGGGCTGCAATCTGTGGAAACCGAGAGAAGACGAAACTTCACTCGCCTGTGAGTACTAGCTTAAGGACTTCCGGCGAACTGCTACCAAAGCTTCTGTTCGAACATTGCGACCTGCAATAACGAGAAAGAGAAAAACAATATTAGAACGCGTGCTTCCAAAACATCAAATTTCATCAGTCTTACCTGAATTCCATCGCGCTACGCCACGCTTCCATCCGGAGCACCACAGCAACATCTGCAAAGGAAAAGAGACATATTCAGGTTAGCTTTCCATATTAAACAACCGCACAGCGCTGTACTTACCTTAACGGATTCCGGGGGCATGTTTTTCATCGCGCTTTCATCCACTCGCAGCACCACAGCGGCCTGTGAGGAGAAGAAGAAAACACAGGATAGCTTTAAAAGACAGTAAAGGCGCTGCGCTTCGCTCTTTCTCTTACCTAGAACACGTGCCTCTCCATCCGGCACGCCAGCATCAAGACCTTCGCACCTGAAAAAAAGGAGATAAAGACATTAACGAATTCCCACCATAAACAGAAGAAAGACTTACAATTAACAAACCTACCTGCCTACCAGCTGATTCTGGGTCACAGCAGGCCTGGGCCCAAGGAAGGCAAACTGCACCAGTGAAGCAACTCGGGCAGCTCGGCAACAAACGTCAAGCGCCCCTGCACAAGAAACGCAGGACTGATAGCTCACCCTACAAATACCTAAGATTCATTATTCAGCACTGGGCAACTATGCATCCAGGGTTCCAGATCTCAGAGCCTTCCAGAAGCTCCCGGGATATCAGGTGAGCGTAACAATAGGTCCAACAAGAGCAATAATGCATAACTTCCTTCATCTATAATTTCCGTTATGCTGGTTTTCAAATCTAAAAGGGATGTCTCGGTTCCATGATTGATTCTGAAACCCGACTGTTCATTAGCCAGGATGTTATTTGTTTCGACAAATGCTTGAAGTTGTATGTAAGCTATTTTGCCGAGAATTTTAAGTATAAACAGAACATTAGTGATATGGCGGTAGTTTTCTGGCACCAGGGGATCTAGATTATCCTTCTTTAAATGTCAAGTAATCCAGGCTTCTTTGATGCTAATAGGAACAACTGCTTCATCAAACGATCGGTTAACCAATTCTGTGACCCATGGTGTAAGAATACTTGCGAATTCCTTAAAAAGTGTTGTGGGAAATATATCCCCCTTACACTTCGTTGGTTTAAGCCCTTCAATAATCACCAGTATTTCTTGTTCCGTCATTTTGGTGAAGGTGAACGGTTTTATGGTTTGAGCAGGCTCGTTCAGAGTAGGGGACACTAGGTCTTTAGCTAAACATTGTGACTCTGCTGTCTTCCTAATGCGTGCTTGATGAAGCTGAGTTTTCTGACAGAAGCCATCTAGTATGTCCTGACACCAGTTATCGTTAATATTTAATCTAGGTTCAATAGAGGGACCTTTGAGTTCTTTAAGAACTGAAAAAAGTTCTTTAGATTTAATAGAGGCTTTTTCAATTCTAATATCAAGGGATAGTCGTTTGGCTTCCAATATAAGGTCTTTATACTCCTTGACCAATGTTTTTAAATGTGATCAGAGTAAGGGGCGGAAGGATGATTGCACCATTGGTGCTCACATTTTCTTTTCTTTTTCCTGGCAGAGATTAATTTGGGGGAGAAACGAAGTTTGTATCCTTTTTGTTTCTTATTATTGAGATGCACAGAGGGGCTAGAATGTCAAAGGCTTTATTAGTCGCATCTCAATACACATGTGTACTCTGGCTTCTGCCTTGCACATTTGCATCCCACCATGCAAATTACCATAATTTGGCGGCGGGAGCCACCTACGTATCTGTCTATACTTAAAGGTTCTTTGCCTCCAAGTTAAAATGAGCTCGTAACTCCTATGGCACTCAGCTCCACATGAAAAATTATTTTAAGTGGTATCCAGTGACAGTAAAATATCTTGGGGCAAACACTAGCACAAACACAATCACGTTTTGTGACCTGTATTATATCCCAGTTATTGAGTATTTTATATCTTGAGTTGATATATGGATAGCTGCCATGCGTAATGGCTGGCTGAACTGCAATGATTATTATGTTGTTGTTGTCCAAAATATTATATTTGTTTTAAGCTGCACCAATACTGCTCTCCTCTGCCTTTTTTGGAACACCAAGAAGCACCATGATTAAACTTACCTGGGGTAATAAGGCTCCCTAACTACGCTGGGAAACACAAGACTATACTCGAGGGGGAGATGGGACTTTGTGATACCTGATATAAGGATGCACTATCTCGTGGGTCGCAGGCTCACTTCATCACATATTTGTTACAAGAAGGACTAGAATACCAACATACAATAAATGAGCAGGAAGCTGGCACAGATGCAGTACTAAATGCTTTAGTGACAGTAAGACACAGTAAGCCAACAACTGCAGTGAAGTCTATTAATAGCACCCATTGGGCATGGCAGCAAATGGAAGGAGTCCTATGGGAAATTCATTGTTAAGGTCTAGCACTGCATATATGGAGAACCAAGACAATATGGGATACATTTGAACCATTTGAACCTGATACTAGGGAAAACTGGCAAGCAAATGGAAAAAGCTCATATTGAATGAAACGCTGGCCACATTGTTAGACAGCAATACAATATCATAGGTTAAGAACTACCCTTAAACATATGGCCTAACTCTTCTAGTCCCCGATACGTATAACCTCGTTCATTCTGTCATGACTGCGAATGCTATAACTCGATTGGTCTTTTATATATGCCTCAAAATACAATACAAAAGGCTTAAAAAAGAATGTAAAGACCTACACAGATGGAGAACAGATTTGGAAATTGAACTGGGTGATGATTAGTGACTAAGGGATTTTCTCATTAACACAACACATTTCTGTCAGTCCTAGGCTTTGCATTATACACTACATGCACATGCATCACTTGTTTTAGACACCAAAACATTTACATCTGCCACATCAGTCTGAATCCAATATGTGTTTAAGATGTAGAATTAGTCCAGCTGACTTCCAACATATGGCGTGGTCCTGTTCTTCAATTTATTGGCATTAGCGCAATAAAATTGATAAACTAGGACAGATAATTGGACTAACATTGCCAATACTCTTTTGTAATTGTATTTGGTTAGGCATAAGGAGCCACAACCCAAAAGTGGTATCACAGTACTCACCAGCAAATGCATTGTGAAGACCAATACATTGGATGAATAAAACATTTCCACTGCCAGAGGATTGGCTGATAGATACGACCAACATACAGGAACCTGAAGAAGATTACAGTTGTTTGAAAAATCAGCAATCGTACCCAAAAGATATTTGGAAGGAATTCTGCAATTACCTAAATTGTGCTTGAGATGAAAATACAGATGTGACCGAAGGTTGTTCAAGGATCAATGACTTCACTGTTAATGAGGTGTCAACATCTGCATAACTTTGCTTTCCCTTTTACTTCGCTATTTGTACCAATTTACTGAATGCTTTTTATAGATGACATTTGTGCTACGGTGTGAGAATAGAACATTTCCTGATGCTAACCTAATCTTGCCAGTGTGGCTTGTTTTTTATTGGTCTGTTAGTTTGCTGACTAGCAACATTTGCTGTAATATCACAGTTGTATGTTCCGAAACTTCCTTGTCATCTAACCTTAATAAAAACATCAATTAAAAAAGATGCATTGTATCATTATCATTAAACACTGAGGGGCCGATTCATGGAACAAACGTGCGCCGAAAATCCTCGCGCAAGCCTGCGCAAGCAGGCGCAAGCGGAAAAAAACAGGCGCACGCGCACGTTTGCGATTCATGGAAGTCCCTGCGCGTGTTCACCGCGGGATGTGCGCCAAACCCGTGCATGGCGCACAAGTCACTGCAACATCCCGAAAGGCGTGCGCGATGCGCACAGTGAAAGCGCACAACCTCAGCGCATACACCAGAAAGTGGGCGGGACACGGGGCGTAACGCGCGGAATGGGGAACAACGCGCAAAAATAAGGGCGTAACTGGGGATGTACTGCAGGGAAGCAGACGGAACGCCCACACGCACCCGAACCACACGTATTCATGGAATCGAATAGGGCAAAGCCACGCACAGCCAAAGACATGCACAAGCTGAAACACGTCCACCACACGAAGGCAGGCGGTAGAGTCCCAGCGTATCAAAAAAGTGGCGCGCGGGAAGTTACACACGCGATTGAGCGGGGCACGTGTAATTCGGGGGTGCGCGGGAAGTTACACACGCGATTGAGCGGGGCACGTGTAATTCGGGGGTGCGCGGGAAGTTACACACGCGATTGAGCGGGGCACGTGTAATTCGGGGGTGCGCGGGAAGTTACACACGCGATTGAGCGGGGCACGTGTAATTCGGGGGTGCGCGGGAAGTTACACACGCGATTGAGCGGGGTACGTGTATTGCGGGGGTGCGCGGGAAGTTACACACGTGAGTGAGCGTGGTACGTGTATATCAGGGGTTCGCGTGAAGTCTGTCACGCGATCGGGCCTGGGGGAGCGGGCTATGTGTATTGCAGGGGTTCGCGTGAAGTTTTCCACGCGATCGGGCCTGGGGGAGCGGGCTACGTGTATTACAGGGGTTCGCGTGAAGTTATTCACGCGATCGGGCCTGGGGGAGCGGGCTATGTGTATTTCAGGGGTTCGCGTGAAGTTCGGGCCTGGGGGAGCGGGCTACGTGTATTACAGGGGTTTGCGTGAAGTTATTCACGCGATCGGGCCTTGGGGAGCGAGCTACGTGTATTACAGGGGTTCGCGTGAAGTTTTCCATGCGATCGGGCCTGGGGGAGCGGGCTACGTGTATTACAGGGGTTCGCGTGAAGTTATTCACGCGATCGGGCCTGGGGGAGCGGGCTACGTGTATTACAGGGGTTCGCGTGAAGTTTTTCACGCGATCGGGCCTGGGGGAGCGGGCTACGTGTATTACAGGGGTTCGCGTGAAGTTTTTCACGCGCGCTTACGCATGGGCCCTTTCCTCGTATTACACGCGGACGTGCATTTTTTCACGTGCGCTGTAATGCCCATGCACGTCTGTACGCGTCACGTCACAGGGGCACTTGCGCTCGAGGGGCCTTCTGTCCAATGACAATGCGTATGCGTGCAGACGCGCTTACACGCTAAGGGCCTTTCCTCGAATTACACGCTGACGTGCAGATTTTTCACGTGCCAAATCACTCCGTATCAAGCTGGCCACGCGAAAACACACGGAAGACCACGCTCCTGCCCAGAAGGCCTAATCACTGCCCCCCAGTGCCCCGAGCAGCCTCCCAAGTGCCATCTACAGCTGCCTGCCTGCCTGCCTGCCTGCTGCCACCGTGCCCTGCCATTTGGTGCCTGCACATCAGCCATCTGCAGGGGTTCAGTTGCTGTGTCCACCCCTGCTGGTACAGAAGACTCCCGACTCAAATAACATCGCTCCACAGCCCAGCCCCAGGACCCAGTTGCCCACCCACTCCTGCCCCTGGGGTTGCCATGTCGGGCACATCCACATCTGACCCCAGTGGCAACCCCCGGCCAGAGGGGCAGAGGGGCACCAGCTTCACTGCCACCGAAGTTGGTGTCCTGGTGGAGCAAGTCCTGGGGCAGTATGATGCCCTCTTCGGATCGTCCCGCGCCAACAGGGAAGGACGGGAGAGGATCTGGGCCGACTGTGTGGTTGCCATCAACGCGGAGGGGGTGGCAGCCCGCACCATCCAGAAGGTCAAGAAGCGCTGGGAGGACTTGAGGTCCAGGACCCTCATGAAGGCCCGGCGCCTCGTGGAGGGGGGCCGGGGCCGCATGAGTTCCATCCAGTTGAGGGTCCTGGAACGCGCACACCCAGCGCTCCACGCCCAGGTCCTTGAGAGGGAGACCCGTCTGGAGTTGAGCGGTAAGTGGCCAAGCATTGCTGTGTGAGACAGGGCATGTTGCAGTGTGCTGGTTGTCTGATACTTGCCTGCATGTGTGACATAGGCCATGTACGCATGTATGTGTGCAGGGACATCATGGGAATGCATGTGCGACCTGTAATGTGTGAACCGCACGGTTGTTGCATGTGTTTGAATGCGACATGGGGAGCCCTGTGCAGATTGTACACATGAGAGCATGGCAGTCTCTGTTCCTGGACATGGGTGGGGGCGAGGGATGGGTGCTGATGCCAGATACATATGTGGTATCCATGTCTGTGTGCCTGACCTGCGTGTCTGTGACTTGTGAGTGCCATGGATGCATGACACATGTCTGTGACAATGTACAGATTCACTGATGCAGCCTAGTCATCCTTGTATGCACTGTGATTGGGGTGTACGGGGCCAGATGGATGTGACTGAGGTGAAGTGTGTGCATGTGATAGGCATGACCCATGATGCATGTGAGTCCCATTACATTGAATGATTCGAGAGTCCATTGGACATGCATTGAAATGTCCATGGCACGCACCATGACTGTCACTGTGTGTGTTTTGCCTGGACTGACACATGTGTTGTGGTGTGACATGATGGAAGTGTACTTTGACAGTGACACTCATCTGCTATTGCTTCCTGTCTAGGGGACCATTGTACAGTACCCTGATGCTTGTGTTCTATGTCTCCCTCTACGCAGCGGCTAGTGAAGGAGAGGGCGGAGACGGCGCTGTGGAGCAAGGCGGCGTGGATGCCCCCACAGCTGCAGTGGAAGGCGGTGGGTGAGCCCCCACAGGGGCCTGCTACGGCGGTAGACGGCGAGAAGACATCCAGGTTGGTGGTTTCCACAGAGGAGGAGGAGGCCGCCACTGAGGCGCACATGGGGCCTGGTGGGGGCATCCCTGCTGGTGCAAGTGGTGCAGTCCAGGGGCAGGGGCAGGAGGCAGCACAGGTCACCGTGGAGGGGCCTGTGCATGTCGCTGTCCCTGAACCTGTGGGTGCACCACCTTGCACCAGCAGGGATGCCCCGTCCCAGGCCCGTCCGCAGGTAGAGGGGATGTCCATGTCATCTGACTCCCCTCCACCTGCGGACGAGGGGACCCCTGGCCGTGTGGAGAAGGTCCTGATTGGGGTCGCGATGCGCACGGCTGTGATTCGTGATGCCGTGCGTGCTTCCCAGGAGGAGCACGCACGTCATCACGAAGAGCACCGTGCCGACGTGGCCCAATTGGGATCGGCCATGTTCGGGGGTTTCCTGCATGTGTCGGCCAATCTGGCGGCCCTCTCCTCCTCTGTGGAGACTATACGCCAGTCGTTCTCCTTGCCGTCTTCCGGCCCAGATGCCACCATGGCCCCCTGTGGACCTGCCCTGACCAATGCAGCCAGCTCGGTGGGGATCCCATCCCTGCCACAGTCGGGAGTCAGAGGTCCAGCAGGGGTGGACAACACAGCAACTGGACCCCAGCAGATGGAGGATGTGACGGCATCATCGGGCAGGGCACGTGCACGACGGCGTCGGTGCTTTCCATCATCCTGGATGCCGTCGTGCTGGCAGAGGCAGTGGCGTCGGAGGCAGCAGCAGGCTCGACGTGGGAGGCATCATGGCTCGGGGCCATCAAGATCAGAGGGGCAGGCATCGGCCGGAGGGCAGGAGAACCCTGGGATGGTAGTGTCTTCCGTGTGGGAGCAGTTGGTCCAGCGGATAGGTGCGGAGCGGCAGCCGGCGGAAGAGGAGCAGCTCTCCATGGTCAGGGCGGAGTTCTCTGTGCGTCGGGCGTTGAGGCGGGCTGAGTGCCTCGAGGAAGCTCGCAGGGAGTTTGAGATGAACATGGGGTTATCCCTGCGAGACCTCGGGGCCAGGACAGAGTCCCGCCTCCAGGACATCGACATGGAGTTCGATGATGCCCTGGCCGGCAACATCACAGAGTGAGCCTCAGGACTTGCCCGCTGCCATTGTATATAGTTCTTTAGTAAGTTAGTGTTAGGTTTCCTTTATTTTTTGAGAATTTTTTGGACCGCTCGGACAATGGCCACTTTTCTGTATATAGTTTTTTTATTAGGTAGTAGTAGGTTTCATTTATAGTGTTGGGCTCATGGACCCTGGAATATTCTTGTGTATAGTTGGATTTTTTAAAATACATTTTTTTGATTTATATTTGTGTTCACCATGAGGCAATGGTTTTTCCTTATTTTTTTTCACCATGATTTTGCTTTGGACAACATTAGTTTTTGGATTCCTTTGTTTTTTGGATTTTTACATTACTTATCGGACATGGACAATTTATTTTGTTATCCCCATTGTTGTATGTTTGATTAGTTTACTTCATTTTCTTCGAGAATACATGTTTTTATAACTTTCTTTTGTGGTATTTTCTCATTGGTTTCATGCATGTCATGATATGGGTTTTGACATTCACTTGCACCCATTGTGTATGTGTGTGTGACGGACATGTGTTCATTTACATACTTGCCATTGGGGTTGTATCATGTAATTGCATTTGCTATGTGGGTGGATGCAATCCTTGGCTGGGTGTTTGTGCTGGGTATGCTGCCCATTACTGCAATGATTGTGTATCATCAGGACCTGGGGGCAGGGGGACATGGTTGGGGGCCTGCTGGCAGGTGCCCCACAGTGCTGGGGGGTGGGGGTGCAAGGGGACATGAGTGGGACATGAGTGGGGGCCTGCTGGCAGGTGCCCCACAGTGCTGGGGGGTGGGGGTGCAAGGGGACATGAGTGGGACATGAGTGGGGGCCTGCTGGCAGGTGCCCCACAGTGCTGGGGGGTGGGGGTGGTGGGGAACATGAGTTGGACATGGGTGGGGGCCTGCTGGCAGGTGCCCCACAGTGCTGGGGGGTGGGGGTGGTGGGAGACATGAGTTGGACATGGGTGGGGGCCTGCTGGCAGGTGCCCCACAGTGCTGGGGGGTGGGGGTGGTGGGAGACATGAGTTGCACATGGGTGGGGGCCTGCTGGCAGGTGCCCCACAGTGCTGGGGGGTGGGGGTGGTGGGAGACATGAGTTGGACATGGGTGGGGGCCTGCTGGCAGGTGCCCCACAGTGCTGGGGGGTGGGGGTGGTGGGAGACATGAGTTGGACATGGGCGAGGGCCTGCTGGCAGGTGCCCCACAGTGCTGGGGGGTGGGGGTGGTGGGAGACATGAGTTGGACATGGGTGGGGGCCTGCTGGCAGGTGCCCCTGCACTGCTGGGGGGTGGGGGTGGTGGGAGACATGGGTGGGGGCCTGGTGGAGGCTGCCCCTGGTGACTGGGGGGGTGGGGGTGCTGGGAGACATGGGTGGGGGCCTGGTGGAGGCTGCCCCTGGTGACTGGGGGGGTGTGGGGGTGCTGGGAGACATGGGTGGGGGCCTGGTGGAGGCTGCCCCTGGTGACTGGGAGGGTGGGGGTGCTGGGAGACATGGGTGGGGGCCTGGTGGAGGCTGCCCCTGGTGACTGGGGGGGTGGGGGTGCTGGGAGACATGGGTGGGGGCCTGGTGGAGGCTGCCCCTGGTGACTGGGGGGGGTGGGGGTGCTGGGAGACATGGGTGGGGGCCTGCTGGCAGGTGCCCCGCAATGCTGGGGGTGGGGGTGCAAGGGGACATGAGTTGGTGATCATTGGTGCAAGGAGACATGTGCCTTTGCTGGGGGGCATGCCCATGTTGGGTGGGCTGCCTGCGGGACATGACCAGGGATGCAGGGTAGTCCCCTGTGGTGTGGGCTGCCTGCAGGGGCTGTGGAGGGTGTACAGGGAACACCTGGGAAGACCCACACTGGCAAATCACATGTAGGACTCCCCGGCACCCCTGAAATACACGTACCCTGCTGAAATCGCGTGTAAAACTTCGTGCGCACCCCTGTAATACCCGCACGCAGCCCAATCGCGTGTGAAAATGTGCGTGCGCACCCCTAATACCCGCACGCAGCGCACCCCTAATACCCGCACGCAGCCCAATCGCGTGTGGAACTTCCCGCGCACCCCTGGAATACACACGCCCAGGCCAATCGCGTGTGGAACTTCCCGCGCACCCCTGAAATACACACGCCCAGGCCAATCGCGTGTGGAACTTCCCACGCACCCCTGAAATACACGCGCCCAGGGCTGCCTGCGGGACATGACCAGGGGGCCTAATTCAGGGGGTAATTCATAGAATTCAGCGCATAAGTGGCGCACGCGGCTGGCGCACAGTGTGCGCGTGCGAATCCCTGCGCCAGCCGCGTGCGCCAAAACCCATTTCCGCGCACAGCGTATTCATGGATTCCAGCCACCAAAACCAGCCGTGGCGCACAGTGGCGCAGCGACCTTGCAGCAGCGCCAGTTACGCCCCCAAGAACGCCTTCCGCGCAGGGAAAAGCCATCAAAATCCCCAATCCAGCGCAAAGGGCTGCGCTAACCCTGTACCAGCACGGCAAGCGGGCTACGTGTATCACTGGGGTGTGCGGGAAGTACCTCACGCGATTGGCCCCGTGCGAGCAGGGTACGCGTATTACAGGGGTGCGCAGGAAGTTCCACACGCGATTGGCCTGTGCGCGTGTATTTCAGGGGTGCGCGGGAAGTTCCACACGCGATTGGTCTGGGCGCGTGTATTTCAGGGGCTCGCGGGTGGTTTCACACGCGATCGGCCCTGGGGGAGCGTGTGCGTGTATTTCAGGGGTGCGTGAGAAGTTCCACACGCGATTGGCCTGTGCGCGTGTATTTCAGGGGTGCGCGGGAAGTTCCACACGCGATTGGCCTGGGCGCGTGTATTTCAGGGGCTTGCGGGTGGTTTCACACGCGATCGGCCCTGGGGGAGCGTGTGCGTGTATTTCAGGGGTGCGTGAGAAGTTCCACACGCGATTGGCATGGGCGCATGTATTTCAGGGGTGCGCGGGAAGTTCCACACGCGATTGGCCTGGGCGCGTGTATTTCAGGGGTGCGTGGGAAGTTCCACACGCGATTGGCCTGGGCGTGTGTATTTCAGGGGTGCGCGGGAAGTTCCACACGCGATTGGCCTGGGCGCGTGTATTCCAGGGGTGCGCGGGAAGTTCCACACGCGATTGGGCTGCGTGCGGGTATTAGGGGTGCGCTGCGTGCGGGTATTAGGGGTGCGCACGCACATTTTCACACGCGATTGGGCTGCGTGCGGGTATTAAAGGGGTGCGTGCGAAGTTTTACACGCGATTGGGCTGCGTGCGGGTATTACAGGGGTGCGCACGAAGTTTTACACGCGATTTCAGCAGGGTACGTGTATTTCAGGGGTGCCGGGGAGTCCTACATGTCATTTGCCAGTGTGGGTCCTCCCAGGTGTTCCCTGTACACCCTCCACGGCCCCTGCAGGCAGCCCACACCACAGGGGACTACCCTGCATCCCTGGTCATGTCCCGCAGGCAGCCCACCCAACATGGGCATGCCCCCCAGCAAAGGCACATGTCTCCTTGCACCAATGATCACCAACTCATGTCCCCTTGCACCCCCACCCCCAGCATTGCGGGGCACCTGCCAGCAGGCCCCCACCCATGTCTCCCAGCACCCCCACCCCCCCAGTCACCAGGGGCAGCCTCCACCAGGCCCCCACCCATGTCTCCCAGCACCCCCACCCTCCCAGTCACCAGGGGCAGCCTCCACCAGGCCCCCACCCATGTCTCCCAGCACCCCCACCCCCCCCAGTCACCAGGGGCAGCCTCCACCAGGCCCCCACCCATGTCTCCCAGCACCCCCACCCTCCCAGTCACCAGGGGCAGCCTCCACCAGGCCCCCACCCATGTCTCCCAGCACCCCCACCCCCCCAGTCACCAGGGGCAGCCTCCACCAGGCCCCCACCCATGTCTCCCAGCACCCCCACCCCCCCAGTCACCAGGGGCAGCCTCCACCAGGCCCCCACCCATGTCTCCCACCACCCCCACCCCCCAGCAGTGCAGGGGCACCTGCCAGCAGGCCCCCACCCATGTCCAACTCATGTCTCCCACCACCCCCACCCCCCAGCACTGTGGGGCACCTGCCAGCAGGCCCCCGCCCATGTCCAACTCATGTCTCCCACCACCCCCACCCCCCAGCACTGTGGGGCACCTGCCAGCAGGCCCCCACCCATGTCCAACTCATGTCTCCCACCACCCCCACCCCCCAGCACTGTGGGGCACCTGCCAGCAGGCCCCCACCCATGTCCAACTCATGTCGACCACCACCCCCACCCCCCAGCACTGTGGGGCACCTGCCAGCAGGCCCCCACCCATGTCCAACTCATGTCTCCCACCACCCCCACCCCCCAGCACTGTGGGGCACCTGCCAGCAGGCCCCCACCCATGTCCAACTCATGTTCCCCACCACCCCCACCCCCCAGCACTGTGGGGCACCTGCCAGCAGGCCCCCACTCATGTCCCACTCATGTCCCCTTGCACCCCCACCCCCCAGCACTGTGGGGCACCTGCCAGCAGGCCCCCAACCATGTCCCCCTGCCCCCAGGTCCTGACGATACACAATCATGGCAGTAATGGGCAGCATACCCAGCACAAACACCCAGCCAAGGATTGCATCCACCCACATAGCAAATGCAATTACATGATACAACCCCAATGGCAAGTATGTAAATGAACACATGTCCGTCACACACACATACACAATGGGTGCAAGTGAATGTCAAAACCCATATCATGACATGCATGAAACCAATGAGAAAATACCACAAAAGAAAGTTATAAAAACATGTATTCTCGAAGAAAATGAAGTAAACTAATCAAACATAGAACAATGGGGATAACAAAATAAATTGTCCATGTCCGATAAGTAATGTAAAAATCCAAAAAACAAAGGAATCCAAAAACGAATGTTGTCCAAAGCAAAATCATGGTGAAAAAAAATAAGGAAAAACCATTGCCTCATGGTGAACACAAATATAAATCAAAAAAATGTATTTTAAAAAATCCAACTATACACAAGAATATTCCAGGGTCCATGAGCCCAACACTATAAATGAAACCTACTACTACCTAATAAAAAAACTATATACAGAAAAGTGGCCATTGTCCGAGCGGTCCAAAAAATTCTCAAAAAATAAAGGAAACCTAACACTAACTAACTAAAGAACTATATACAATGGCAGCGGGCAAGTCCTGCGGCTCACTCTGTGATGTTGCCGGCCAGGGCATCATCGAACTCCATGTTGATGTCCTGGAGGCGGGACTCTGTCCTGGCCCCGAGGTCTCGCAGGGATAACTCCATGTTCACCTCAAACTCCCTGCGAGCTTCCTCGAGGCACTCAGCCCGCCTCAACGCCCGACGCACGGAGAACTCCGCCCTGACCATGGTGAGCCGCTCCTCTTCCGCCCGCTGCCGCTCCGCACCTATCCGCTGGACCAACTGCTCCCACACAGAAGACACTACCATCCCAGGGTTCTCCTGCCCTCCGGCCGATGCCTGCCCCTCTGATCTTGATGGCCCCGAGCCATGATGCCTCCCACGTCGAGCCTGCTGCTGCCTCCGACGCCACTGCCTCTGCCAGCACGACGGCATCCAGGATGATGGAAACCACCGACGCCGTCGTGCACGTGCCCTGCCCGATGATGCCGTCACATCCTCCATCTGCTGGGGTCCAGTTGCTGTGTTGTCCACCCCTGCTGGACCTCTGACTCCCGACTGTGGCAGGGATGGGATCCCCACCGAGCTGGCTGCATTGGTCAGGGCAGGTCCACAGGGGGCCCTGGTGGCATCTGGGCCGGAAGACGGCAAGGAGAACGACTGGCGTATAGTCTCCACAGAGGAGGAGAGGGCCGCCAGATTGGCCGACACATGCAGGAAACCCCCGAACATGGCCGATCCCAATTGGGCCACGTCGGCACGGTGCTCTTCGTGATGACGTGCGTGCTCCTCCTGGGAAGCACGCACGGCATCACGAATCACAGCCGTGCGCATCGCGACCCCAATCAGGACCTTCTCCACACGGCCAGGGGTCCCCTCGTCCGCAGGTGGAGGGGAGTCAGATGACATGGACATCCCCTCTACCTGCGGACGGGCCTGGGACGGGGCATCCCTGCTGGTGCAAGGTGGTGCACCCACAGGTTCAGGGACAGCGACATGCACAGGCCCCTCCACGGTGACCTGTGCTGCCTCCTGCCCCTGCCCCTGGACTGCACCACTTGCACCAGCAGGGATGCCCCCACCAGGCCCCATGTGCGCCTCAGTGGCGGCCTCCTCCTCCTCTGTGGAAACCACCAACCTGGATGGCTCCTCGCCGTCTACCGCCGTAGCAGGCCCCTGTGGGGGCTCACCCACCCCTTCCGCTGCAGCCATGGGGGCATCCCCGCCGCCTTGCTCCACAGCGCCGTCTCCGCCCTCTCCTTCACTAGCCGCTGCGTAGAGGGAGACATAGAACACAAGCATCAGGGTACTGTACAATGGTCCCCTAGACAGGAAGCAATAGCAGATGAGTGCCACTGTCAAAGTACACTTCCATCATGTCACACCACAACACATGTGTCAGTCCAGGCAAAACACACACAGTGACAGTCATGGTGCGTGCCATGGACATTTCAATGCATGTCCAATGGACTCTCGAATCATACAATGTAATGGGACTCACATGCATAATGGGTCATGCCTATCACATGCACACACTTCACCTCAGTCACATCCATCTGGCCCCGTACACCCCAATCACAGTGCATACAAGGATGACTAGGCTGCATCAGTGAATCTGTACATTTTCACAGACATGTGTCATGCATCCATGGCACTCACAAGTCACAGACACGCAGGTCAGGCACACAGACATGGATACCACATATGTGTCTGGCATCAGCACCCATCCCTCGCCCCCACCCATGTCCAGGAACAGATACTGCCATGCTCTCATGTGTGCAATCTGCACAGGGCTCCCCATGTCGCATTCAAACACATGCAACAACCGTGCGGTTCACACATTACAGGTCGCACATGCATTCCCATGATGTCCCTGCACACATACATGCGTACATGGCCTATGTCACACATGCAGGCAAGTATCAGACAACCAGCACACTGCAACATGCCCTGTCTCACACAGCAATGCTTGGCCACTTACCGCTCAACTCCAGACGGGTCTCGCTCTCAAGGACCTGGGCGTGGAGCGCTGGGTGTGTGCGTTCCAGGCCCTCAACTGGATGGAACTCATGCGGCCCCGGCCCCCCTCCACGAGGCGCCGGGCCTTCATGAGGGTCCTGGACCTCAAGTCCTCCCAGCGCTTCTTGACCTTCTGGATGGTGCGGGTTGCCACCCCCTCCGCGTTGATGGCAACCACACAGTCGGCCCAGATCCTCTCCCGTCCTTCCCTGTTGGCGCGGGACGATCCGAAGAGGGCATCATACTGCCCCAGGACTTGCTCCACCAGGACACCAACTTCGGTGGCAGTGAAGCTGGTGCCCCTCTGCCCCTCTGGCCGGAGGTTGCCACTGGGGTCAGATGTGGATGTGCCCGACATGGCAACCCCAGGGGCAGGAGTGGGTGGGCAACTGGGTCCTGGGGCTGGGCTGTGGAGTGATGTTATTCGAGTCGGGAGTCTTCTGTACCAGCAGGGGTGGACACAGCAACTGGACCCCTGCAGATGGCTGATGTGCAGGCACCAAATGGCAGGGCACGGTGGCAGCAGGCAGGCAGGCAGGCAGGCAGGCAGGCAGCAGCAGATGGCACTTGGGAGGCTGCTCGGGGCACTGGGGGGCAGTGATTCGGCCTTCTGGGCAGGAGCGTGGTCTTCCGTGTGTTTTCGCGCGGCCAGCTTGATACGGAGTGATTTGGCACGTGAAAAATCTGCACGTCAGCGTGTAATTCGAGGAAAGGCCCTTAGCGCGTAAGCGCGTCTGCACGCATACGCATTGTCATTGGACAGAAGGCCCCTCGAGCGCAAGCGCCCCTGTGACGTGACGCGTACAGACGTGCATGGGCATTACAGCGCGCGTGAAAAAATGCACGTCCGCGTGTAATACGAGGAAAGGGCCCATGCGTAAGCGCGCGTGAAAAACTTCACGCGAACCCCTGTAATACACATAGCCCGCTCCCCCAGGCCCGATCGCGTGAAAAACTTCACGCGAACCCCTGTAATACATGTAGCCCGCTCCCCCAGGCCCGATCGCGTGAATAACTTCACGCGAACCCCTGTAATACACGTAACCCGCTCCCCCAGGCCCGATCGCGTGAATAACTTCACGCGAACCCCTGTAATACACGTAGCCCGCTCCCCCAGGCCCGATCGCGTGGAAAACTTCACGCGAACCCCTGAAATACACATAGCCCGCTCCCCCAGGCCCGATCGCGTGAATAACTTCACGCGAACCCCTGTAATACACGTAGCCCGCTCCCCCAGGCCCAATCGCGTGGAAAACTTCACGCGAACCCCTGAAATACACGCAGCTGCTCCCCCAGGCCCGATCGCGTGACAGACTTCACGCGAACCCCTGATATACACTTACCACGCTCACTCACGTGTGTAACTTCCCGCGCACCCCCGCAATACACGTACCCCGCTCAATCGCGTGTGTAACTTCCCGCGCACCCCCGAATTACACGTGCCCCGCTCAATCGCGTGTGTAACTTCCCGCGCACCCCCGAATTACACGTGCCCCGCTCAATCGCGTGTGTAACTTCCCGTGCACCCCCTGAATTACACGTGCCCCGCTCAATCGCGTGTGTAACTTCCCACGCGCCACTTTTTTGATGCGCTGGGACTCTACCGCCTGCCTTCGTGTGGTGGACGTGTTTCAGCTTGTGCGTGTCTTTGGCTGTGCGTGGCTTTGCCCTATTCGATTCCATGAATACGTGTGGTTCGGGTGCGGGTGGGCGTTCCGTCTGCTTCCCTGCAGTACATCCCCAGTTACGCCCTTATTTTCGCGCGTTGTTCCCCATTCCGCGCGTTACGCCCCGTGCCCCGCCCACTTTCTGGTGTATGCGCTGAGGTTGTGCGCTTTCACTGTGCGCGTCGCGCACGCCTTTCGGGATGTTGCAGTGACTTGTGCGCCATGCACGGGTTTGGCGCACATCCCGCGGTGAACACGCGCAGGGACTTCCATGAATCGCACACGTGCGCGTGCGCCTGTTTTTTTCCGCTTGCGCCTGCTTGCGCATGCTTGCGCGAGGATTTTCGGCGCACGTTTGTTTCATGAATCGGCCCCTTAATGTCTCCTTTAAATGTACTTGATGCTGTGAAATGTTTACAAAAAATAGTGATCTTTCTGCTCTTAAATCAGTAAAAGAACCAGTCACTTTTAATTTTATTTTCTCCTTGGCGATTGAGCACAGAGTGAGCTTGTTCTTCTAGGTAGGAACACATAAATTCATGGTACTAGTTTTAGAGATGAGTCTCTTTGTTTTGAACACATCATCCAATTTAAGACCAAGAGCATTGAACTGCCCAAAATATATTGAAATACTGTCACAATAAACTGCCTTCATTGCAATGTTTAAGTCCATCATATAAAAAAGGTCTCCAATCTGTCAATAAGCTATTTTTTTATTGCAATACTCTAGAGTGTTGTGTTATGCCTACTAAAGCTCCAGTAACCTTCAAAACTCTGTTTTGATGTTCAAGCCCTTCATCGGCCTCATGTGACCAGAGCATAATATTAAACTTTGCTCACATTCAGGGTTCTTTTTTCACACTGTTCCCATATGGCAGGATCTGGCTCCTTTAAAACACCAAAGATTGAAAGATAATATCCCAGAGTAATCATGGAAGTTCAATGCAAAGAAATACACAATGACTGCTTCCATTGATGAAATGTGTGCAGTTCAATAAATCAGTAGCGCATGGTGAATTTATAATATTGGAGGGATGTAAATGTTTGCCACGGAAATTCCTAGGAAGAAGTTTTTAGAATTGTATTTTGATTCAAAAACTGTGAAACATTAAGAGTTATCTAAATAACAGATCCCGAGAATGTTCACCACTGTGAGGGTTGAAGAACAGAAAAATGTTGAGAATTAGAGAGGATCGATGATTAAACTATTACAAGTCGTCACCCGATCTGAGAACTGAACTCTTATCTATAATTGCTAATTGAGAGAGTTGGGACAGGGTGTGAAGAGAGTCACTTAAGCACTTTAGTACTTTTTTAGGTGTTTTTTGTATTTGTAATATGTTGTGTTTTAACTTGTTTGTTTGTGAAATGAATTATTATGTTGTGGGTGATTATTTAATAAAATTGGACTGATTCTTTATCGCAAAAGGGTGATGTTATTATGTTGTTCCTCCACCCCAGAATATATTGAGAGTAGGTTTTCCTCCCAGGATACTGCAAAAAAGCGGCTGACTGTAGTCCTACATTTTTTTGATATGTCATTTCTATAGCGCCTTTCACCATTGTATGATCACAACGCGCTGCAAAGTCCAGGTATGGGAAAGTCGAGAAGTACTATTATGCATATTTGCATAACGACCAGTACGAAGATATGAAGGGTTGTCCAAGTCCCTGCTAGCCATCCATGTTGAGCCGGAATGTGGATGGGTGGTGAGAGGCAGTCTGGGGAGGGTATGCAAAAGTGGGATAGTCATTATGTGTGAAGCTACCTATCGAATTTTTGTTGTGAACAATAGCTACATTCTTATGGCAGAGGTGTTGTGCAAAGTGTCTTTGAGTGATGTATGATGGCAGATGCATGCCGGTCGGTGGTCGTGCCTTCAGCTAATATCCACAAGCATGGAGTATGAAAGGTTCAATACATTGGCCCTCATTACAACACCGGTGCTAAACCATGGCGCTATTAGCACCATGGTTGGTGCCAGTGTTGTAACGGGTCCGCCATGGTTCAATGGGGAATTACCACCCCATTCTAAGGTTGGCAGGGCGGTAATTCCCATTGAACCATGGCCCTTCCCCATTCCCATTTTCGCCCCATGGGGCTCTATGGGAATGGAGAAGGCGCTAAGTACCATACCGCAAATTGCGGTACCGTACTTAGCACCAAGGTCCCTTTTGCGGGTCCCTACTTTAACGGCTGGTGTAGACCAGCCGTTAAGGTCGGGTCTCGCAAAGGGACCTCGTAATCAGGTGCTAATGGGTTAACGGCGCCGCAGCCTTTTACGGTGCCGTTAACCCATTAGCACCAGTGTCGTAATGAGGCCCATTGACTACATTTTATTTTATTTAATTATTGGACATTTGTATGGCACCTATACACAAGTGTTTCCAGGCACCACAAGAGAAGATGGGGGTACATGAGAACCATAAACGAAGAGCAACAAAAACAGTAATATTGGCCTTCCTACTGTGCAAGTGCATGACAAAAAGGTAAGTGCATGGGGGAAGGGGTAGAGAGAGAGGTGCAGGAGTGGGGTGCCCAAACATGGACAAGTGCTGGGCAGGCTAAGGCGGAAAGTGCCAGGGGAAAAGAGTGGAAGGGAGGATGAGTGCAGTGGACATGGAAGACCAAGTAGGGCTGGTCTGGGAAAGGGAGTGCGAGGGCAAGTGCCTGCAAGGGATGCTGGGAGACTGGTAGGGGGTGGTCTAGCCCCAGTATGACTCTGAAGGGACCAGGCCCCAGTCACACCAGCAGAAGGAGATTTAGCACAGGGAGAAAGAGAGTTAGCACAGGGAGGGAGAGCGAAGAGAGAGGACAAAAGGAAAGTCTTGAGAAGTTTCGGGAACTTAAGAAGATCAGGCTCAAATCTGAGGGGGGCAGGGAGGCCGTTCCAGAGGGAGGAACCAGTAGAGCAAAGGGATCTACCTCCCACTCTCTGCTGTAACCAGAGGACCGAATGACTCTGGCCGGGAGGTATCTAGGGAGAGAAAGCTGGATGTAGAGAAGTCCCTGGCCCCAGAACGCCCTGTGGACAATGCAAAGGGTCTTGAATTTGATCCTTGCCGACACCGGGAGCCAGTAGAGAGTATTTAGGGCTGGAGAGATGTAGTCCCTGGGCTTGAGGCCAAGGATAAGTCTTGCGGTCCTATTCTGGATTAGTTGAAGGGGGCGAAGGGATGAAAGAGACAGATTGAGGAAGAGGCTGTTGCAGTAGTCCAGCCTAGAGAGAACCAAGGCTCTGGAGACATTGAGATTTTGGGGTAAGGTGAGGAAAGGTAGAATGCCCCTGATGAGGTGCAGCTGAAAGTTGGACTCCTTGGCAAGGTCAGTGATGTGTGGAGTGAAAGAGCAGTCCCTGACGATTATACAATACTCAGACAGGACAGAGACAATGCTTGAGGTGGAGGAATTGCTATTATCGCCAAATCCTGCCTCTCCATAAGACTCTCGCCCACCCAAAATGACCAGTCCTGCGAATCTTTATCAGTCAAACTTCCACTAATCAACTTCCAGTCCCTCACTATCCACTTAATTTATAGACCTCCTGGCCCAATTGGGACATTCGAGGAGGACATCTATACCCTTCTCTCTAACAACCTTAAAACCACTTCTCAGCTACCACTCCTAGGCAACATCAACCTTGGCTTTAATGACCCTCCACAACCACTTCCAATATTCTAACCGAACTTTGATTATCCCAAAAAGTCTGCGAACCCACCCACAACAAAGGGAGAACCCTTGACAGGGTGGCGGACTATAACTACTGCCAACATCATTGCTGTTGACCCTCTACTCTGGACAGACCATTTCCTCCTGTCCTTTGCACTTTCTACGCTTAGACCTCTTCCTTCAGTTAGCCCTACAGCCCCTCCTTGCCTAACGAGAAATAAGAAGAGCATCACAGTGGACAAAGTGATCCCTGCCATCCTCCCCACCCTTAACTTGCTCGCTGACAACCTAGACCCTGGGACACTTGTCGATGAATTTAATAAAATTATGCAAACTTCACTTGACACCATTGCCCAACTCAAACTCAGAGCCAGCAAGCCCAAAAAAACCATTAAAAAAAATGGTACACCCCACAGCTAAACGATCTACGTCAATTAATGAGGAGCTGTGAAACTTCCTAGAAATTACTCCCATCAGAAGCTAACAGAACTAGATTAACAGAAATGTCCTCCAAATATAAAAAATAACTCTGTCTGGCCAAACGTAACTCGTACAATAAACGCATCTCCAATGCCAACTCTAGTATGAAGGAATTATTTACCATCCTTAAAGAACTAGAGTCTCCGATTCCCACTCCCGACATCTGCACTAAAGATAAAACTTGGTGTTCAGACATTCAACAAGCACTTGCGAATAAAGTCACCACCCTCCAAAACAAAATAGCCCTAAAAAAAGCCTCACTCAACTCCCAGCCTAATAAGATGCCCACGATCCCTCCTTCCAAGAACATTCCACCATTATTCGCGAGGTAGAAAAAGTTATTCTCTCACTCAAGCCATCCAACTGCCAGGGTGACCTCTGCCAATCCCCGCTCATGATGGATGCGGCAAGAGATCTGGCCCCCTTCATATCCAAACTTGTCAATGCTTCATTTGCTTCTGGCACCATCCCCACTAACCTTAAACAATCCTGGGTCCTCCCTTTGCTAAAAAAGCAAACCCTTGACACACTTATACCCACTAATTACCGCCCCATCACGACAGTCCCTTTCCTGTTAAAAATACTCGACAAGGTTGTTTACCTTCAAATTCTAAAATTTCTGGAAGCCCACAAACTGCTAGAGGCCTGACAATCAGGTTTCCTGCCCCATCATGAAACCGAGACTGCCCTTATCGATCTGAAGACACAGGGCAATGAACTAAGAGACAAATGGAAAACAGCCATCCTTTTACTACTCAACCTATCGGCTGCATTTGATCTTGTGGATCACAAGGTCTCATGCAGTCACCTGGACTCAGCAGCCCACTTTTCCAATGAAGCCATTCGATGGATTGAGTCCTTCCTGGTGACAGCACCATGAGGTTGTTCTCCCGATCTGCAGCGGTTGACCCCATCCCCATCCCCATCACATGTGGTGTCCCACAGAGCTCATGTGTTTCCCCCACTCTACACAATATATTCACCAAGCCCCTCTTCGACTATCTGGACCTTTTGGGTATCACCTACACTAACTATGCAGATGATACTCAGATTGTACTCCCACTTTCTCGGGATCATGTCGAGGACTCGGCCTTGGTGAACAGAGTGTATCTCATTATTCAGGTATGGATGGCACCCAATGGACTCTGCCTGAATGATGATAAAACCAAGCTTATCATCCTGGGTACACAAACCAACTTTAAAAAACTAGGCCAGGAGTACGCATCCTTCTTAATAGACGGTAACCTCATCAAGGTGGCCAAGGAGGTGAAGACTTTGGGGATTTACCTCTATTCCACACTCTCCTTCGCCAAACAAGTAAATGCAATGGCCTCCGCTACGGCTTACACATTTAAGCTCATCAGGAGAGGCAAACCATTCTTGTCTGATGACGATTGCATGATTCTAGCCAGAGCCCTCATGGTTGGATTATTGCAACGCCCTATATATTGGGGCCAATAAAGTAACCATCCAGAGGATACAAATCCTCCAAAACAACGCCCTAAGAGCGGCACTCGGCGTGGCAAGAAGATCTCACATATCTGCCATCAGGCGCCATAATAATTGGCTCTCTACTCACAAAAGAATCCTGTTAAAAACAGCTTCCCTCACCCATAAAGCACACAATAACGCCTCCCCCAGTTACCTTACCGATAGATTCCACAGGAGAACATCTATCAGACCCACGAGACTATCCCACACCAACTGCCTCACCGTCCCAAGATTTAAGCTCTCTAAAATCGGTGGTTGCAGCTTCCCCGTCAAAGCGGCCCAACTTTGGAACTCCATGCCACACCCCATTAGAGAAGACCAACCATACCAGAATTTCAGACTTAAGTACATTTACTAGCTTAAATCCACAGATCAGTAAGACTCACACATGCTTACAGACCGTCCAGCCACACCGGCACTCCTCCATCCATCCTCCCATCTAGCTCCACTAGATCTGGATATAGAATATATATAATCTCCCTGCTGTATGTCAATATATGATTGTGATGTATCCATGTTTTTTATCTATTTCACCTTGTAACCTCTGTACTCAAGCTTCGCATATTCCTGCAACTGCTGCGCCCTGATACCTCTGGGTCTGGAGCGCATTACAAATGATTAAACAAACAAACAAAGAGAGAGAGGAGTCAAAGATGATCCCAAGGTTTTTTGCCTCACATGTGGGTGAGGGGACGGGACCCAAGGAGTCGGTCCACAAAGTGGGGGGAAGCAAGGAGCAGGCGTCCCAATGAGAAGGATCTCTTTATTACTGGCATTAAGGCAGAGGTCATTGACAGAACGCATGACTGAATAGCAGGCAGGCAGTCAGGCATGAGAGAGGGGGCAGAGGAGGTACATTATAATGATTACCTAGATTAATGCAATAACTACAATAAGTGCCCACTTAGATTCAGTACAATGGCTACATTTTGCATCCACCTATATTAAAAAAAAACAGGCTGCATTCTGCCTTCACTTGGATTACAATATGACAACTACATTCTAGGATGACCTAGATTCAATCAATACTATGATATAAGTGTAATACCGTGGCTACCCTCGAAGAATCATCTGAGTGCAATACATGGCTACCCTTCACAATTCTTCTAAGAGCTCTACATAGCCTACCTTCTCAAATCTTCTATGTGCAAAACATTGGCTAACCTTCACAATTCTTCTAAGTGTTAGATGTGGGCTAACCTTCAGGTTCTTCCCTGAGCATTACATTGATTAACCTTCTCCATCTTCTAAGTGCAGTACATAGACTAACCTTCACAGTTCTTCTAAGTGCGATACATTGGCTAATCTTCAGAATTCTTATAAGAGCAATAAAGTGTCTAGCCTTCTCAAAACTTTAATGTGCAGTTCATAGGCTAACCATAACAGATTATTCTAAGTGCAATACATTGGCAGACCTTCACAATCCTTCTAAGAGCAATAGAGTGGTAATAAATTCCATGCCACAGTAAAATAATAGGTCCATACTGGCAGCCAGACTAGCCGCACAATAACACGCATCATGCAGTCTCCACCCTTGATGTCCAGTAAAAAATGCCATGCTACTGGAAAGAAATATGGCCAGACATGCCCAACAATATATGCCAGTATCACGTAGGGACACTTATCCTGCTGCTTTACCGTTGATACCATCATATAAAAGGCCAGACCAAAGTAAACATGTCCAAATTGGCCCCCAAATGTGAGCCAATATCATGCATGAACACTCATCATCATGCCTCCACTCTTGATACCCAGTAAAAAAATGCCATGCCACAGTAAAGAAACATATGTAGTCTGGCCCTACCAATGTGGGACGATACCACGTGGGAATACTCATCTTGCTGCCTTCACCCTTGATGCTTGATGTCCAATAAAAAAAGGTATCCCATAGTAAAGAAATATGACCAGTCGGACCAATAAGAGGCCTGTTGCCTGGCTTGGCCCACAAACATTCACTCGCCAGTCTCACATGTAGAAGCCACTTGTTTAACTAACATTAGGCACTGTGAGGGGTCAATAATGCGAGGTGCACAACTGTTTGATGATTTATCAACATATGTCATTTTATTCTTAAAGAAAATATGAAAAATGCCTCACTACTTCTACTCTGCTGAGGATTTCCCTGCTTAACAAAAGCTAAGGGAAAATACTCTAACACAGGATAACTGATCCTAACAGTAAGCAACAAATAAACAAAGAAAATATGTAGCAATATAACATAACATGAACAGCATTCACGGTATCTGAATAACCTAATGTCCTGGAGGATTTCCCTCCCCCAGAATTCAAGTTCTGTTCTGTTAGTGTTCAACCAAAGGAAGAAATGTCTCAAATCAGTTCTGGATATTTCAAAGTCACAGTAAATGTTTGTTAACCATAGTTCCAATGATAACAAATGTCTTCTCCTTGGTGAAATATCCACTTTCAACTTGCAGCAAATAGCACCAATGGTAATCCCAGCCATCGTGCTTTGCCACCTCTTCATGAACACTTGCCACAGTTAAAAAGAAATGCAATATCCACAACTGTCAGTGATACATAGTTCTTGGTTAACTGTTAGTATTCTCTTGGTTACAGTTTTAGAATTTAAATGGTATATTTGTCAGGATGACTTCTCAGTGCAGCGCTTCCACTTCAACAACTTCACTTCTACTTAATTCACTACGAGAACAGTCACCTTTGTCCCACAGTACACCACTTTGTTTAGGCTACTACAGCGTTGCATCTATTGACTACCAGATATACCACCACAGCTTCAGTATTTTGGACTAATACCACAGCTTCTGTGATTTGTACTTCTAAATAGGCTTCAACAAGATATACTTCAAAGTACTTCAACAACTTCAAGTAAGCAAGGCATGCTTCCTCTGAATAACTGTCTTTCAAAAGGGGCAGCCTCTTTGGCTCTCTTGTCTGTCTGCCACACTGCTCAACTTCAAAATAGTTTTTACAAGCTGCCAGTTTCACTTCTACAACTTTACCTGTACCTTTCTGTCAGTTATCATCCCAAGTAATTACGCTGAAGTCTTGGTGCCACTCTAGTAGATTCAGGTAATGCTTGCACAGTTGTATCTTAGGCCAATTAACTGCTATTAACTTCACAGTACAGTTAGATTGCTTTTCATCTCTGAGAAAGGTTGATTTCACTGTTAATATGGGGAGACTTTTGGCTTGGGCAATGCTTGTTCTCTTCTTCAATAGTTTATACACTTTACCTTCTTAGAAATGAAAAGTAAGCTGTGCAGAAGCACCTGGAGCATAACAAATGCTGGACAGGAGTACCACAATAACTGATTTCAGACCCAAATAACCAGACAGACTCAAAGAATACGGCAAAATACTACTTTATTATCAGCTCAATAAAGTAGGGAAATCTGGTGACGATAACAAATCGCAGCTCACTCACACTCAGAGCATTTCTGTTAGGCAATCAGCTTTATACCTCGATGTACGTCAGATATGACATCATCCTACGTGGCTAAACAGTCAAAACCTATTGGGTGGCGGGATTGGTTAAGGGAACATATATGCCTATAGATAATTTATGTGTTAGTGACATCATTGGCTGGCCCTTATCAAGTAGGCACGCCTTGAACTACCTCTAACTTTGTATAATACAGATAATAGTAGAACAATAGCAGCGGATTGGCTTCTGCAACAAAGTATAGTCCATCATCACATAGGCCATCCTGATTGGTTGGCACTCTCCTCCAACCTTGGACATTTGGCTTGAAAACGAAACCCAGGTGCAGGGAACAATGTCAGACAACTGCCCACTTGACTAATTAGCCAACCATCTCTCATCAGTTAGGCCCTAACACAAGGCTTCTTCTTTGTAGTTGACCTTGCTGACTGTTCTCTTCCTCTGAACGTTAAAGGGAGTGAAGGTACATTGCTATCTTCATCTGGAGCTTCATGAATAGGCCTTGTTTTCTGGTCTTTCGCCAAATGTGGGGAAACCATGATTTTGTCCTTCTAACTTTCTATTTAGCGCTATTTGATTCGATTATATTGGGTGCTATTACTCTCTGTGGCCTCTTGAGACTTGGTTGCTCCATTTTGCATATGCTTTCTGCATCTTTGATTGTCCAATACTTGGCACTCGCAAATGTTCACTCCTTTACTTATTCTAAGAGCGATATGTCCTACGTACATGGCTAATCCTCTTTGACTCCTTTCGTACCTTGCAGTTACTTCTTGCTGTGGCATCCTTTATCCTGAGCCAAACCAATATCCTTTTTTCTTGCAAAATTCTGTATTTCAGCACCTTTTAGCTCTGCAGCCTTGGCCTTTCTCCTTGAGGCTTCTGGCTTACTATTATACAGTACCGACATACATTTTGTCAACATGGTTACTTTACCCATGTTATATTTCCTATGTTTAGTAAGTTTCTATGTCTCTTCTACCTTGCGTTTCTGCATATATTCATCTACTGCATTTCTTCTCACTTTTCATCTCAGCATATATGATCTCTTCGTATTTGACTATTCATTTACTTTGTTACTTCAGTTACATCTTCATTGTCTAAGTACTTGTATATCATTTCAGTGCGCCTTCGTCTCTTCTTTCTGTGGCGTCACTTTACACCTGTCAGACATTACTTATAGTTCTTCTATGTCCAGTGGTGTCTGCAGACTTCCTTCCACCACTTCAGTTCGAGGATACATTCGGTACAGTTGTCTGAGTGCATAACGTCTTTCATATCTTCTGTGCGGTATTGGGATAGTACCATGTCATGCACAGTGCTTTCTTGCTGTTCTTCAAATATGGTGGAGGTGAGGGAATGGGGTCTAATGACTTAGACATCTGTCTCTCTATATTCCCCCCTCTTTTTGAGTACTCGACCACCTCCTCATCCTTCTTCATGTTCTCTTCACACTGTGGTTTCTTCGGAATCCATATCTTTTTCAGCCTCTTCAGGTCACCTGCATTTTATTATGTGTTCATCCACACTCCAGGTCATAGTGCAACACTCTCCAGTTGGTTGACAGAATACCCAATGTCCCACATAGTTTTTAAAAAAAATATATATTTTTATTATTTTTTTCAAACCAACCAACAATACAAACCAAACATGCAGTGTGAGTTATAATCATTACAACAAACATCTTTTAGTATCTAACCACTGCTCCCTCAGTCCCACAGCCCTTTACGAGCCTAACTATCCTTCATATCCAGTATCTGCTACATGTGGCAAGGTATCGCTCTCGTCGGAATCCACTGGATCCGATATTGTTCCGAACAGTTCTGCTATTAATAATTTCCATGCCATCAGGGTACCCATTTCTTCCTCCCCACTCATGCTACTCGCCTCTTGCCATACAACCATTTCAGCCTCCGCCCATTTCTGCATCTCCCTCCACCACACCTCCACTCGCGGCTTGTGACACTTTTTCCATCCCATGGCTATCCTCTGCTTTGCAAGCACATATGCCGGGTCTTTCAATTTCCCAACATGTTTAAGTTTCCGTGGTCTGGGGAACTCTCCCAGCAAGCAGGCCCAAGCAGTGTCCGTTACGAGTGTGACCCCCTTCTTTGCTAATTTTTGTGCTACTTCTCCCCAGAAACCTTCAATTACTGGGCATGACCAAAACATGTGTGTCATGTCAGCGTTTTCCTTGTCGCACTTGGGGCACGCCTGTCGCCCAACATTTCCGAACTTAGATATCTTCAGAGGGATTTTATATGCTCTATGTGTTCCCAATGTCCCACATAGTTCTTATGATCCTTGGGAAAATAGAACGTTGTTCCTTGGGGTGCCAGGTGCTCATGTGTGGTGCTTTCAGTCTGTGTGTGCTCATCAGTCACAGCATTCACATCAATCATTATCTTCATCCCAATACCTTTCTTCGCTGTCTTCTAGCACTGTCCTATGATTATTCTCATAAGACAGAATCCCAGCAACACTAGCACTAGTATTGCTCCCAGCAGTTTCAAGGCATTTGCCATCCAGGTTGGAACCCACGAGACACAAGAATAGAGATGAAAACCAATAATCATCTTCATTCCCATCTACATCCTCCCCCATTTTCGTCTGGAGAGTTGACAGCATAGGTATTGCTTCTGTCAGAGTTCATTTTCTCTATCATGGGCAGGTATTAAGGTACAGCAAGAAGGCCCGATTTTTGCACACACGCCTCCTTCCATTGCTGTAATTAAATCCAAGAGATACCTGTTCTGGAGGGTTATGAGTCTGATGGCCCTCAATTCTTCTCTTATCGCATTAAATCCTTCTATTGTTGTGTTAATTGTTTGTAATCTGCTGATTTGTAACCACTTGGCATTCACTGCAGCTTGAAGTACTGGCAAGAATGTAGCTGTAAATATCCCTGCCGCCCTACTGAACAATATTTGCTCAGCTGGAATATCATGGTAAGCTTCTATTGATTTTGCCGAAAAGTAATTCTCTCTCTTGTGTCGGGTGAGGTTGAGCAACTACTTCTTCCTTTGGTGTGCCTCTATTTTTGGAAAGCTGTCTATGTGGAGATCACTTTGAGGGATCACCAATGCAGGAACATGCATTGTCACTATAGAGCATATTCCTTCCCAACCTTTAGGTAGTTTCATGTAAGCTTTGGATCCACAGGCCCAATAGTGATACATTATCATGGCAGTTCCTCCCGTCCTTCCTGACACATCAATTATTTTCTGGCATCCTTTATTTTCTCCAACCTTGGTCAGACCCCTGTTTCTAAAACAGGGTGTCACATTTTTTCATGGGCAGCATGGATACATGTCCTGCTTCATCTTCAACCCATGTTAATAACTTTGCGTACTTGGCCCAGCCCTTAAGACAGTCATCATTCACTATTTGCACTACCTTCACTGGTTCTGTCATCAATAAGAATGCCCTGCATGCCAACATTCCTGCTTCCCATTCTGTACTGGTGGGCACTTGTCCATATACCAATAGCTGAGGTCTCTCCAAGCATCCTGACAATCCTGGTGTTTCTCATGTGTTTGCACAATTCATTCTCTTTTGTTCAACAATCCTTATCTCACCTCCAGTCAGACCACCAAATAAGTACAGGAGCATTCTGCTCTTCCAATTTGGATCCTTTTCCATCTTCTGTGTCTTTATGTAAGCATCTTCGTATGGGAACGCTCTCTTTGACGTCCATCGTAGGGTTGCCCATTTTCCTTCAAAGTGTCCTCTTGTCATGCATGCTGCTAGATGGCTGAGGCACTTTGCTCCATGTACAGGTATTTTTCTTGCAATTAATGTTCTGGCTGTGCTAATGGCATAAGGGATGAGAGAACACACATAGCAGCTCTCATCTGACGTTCTCCTCCCCACCTCACTTATGTGTTGATGCCACATTTTATTTTTAAAATGGGCCGGATTATCAAGGTATGTATTTATATCCTGATAATTGTTTTAACATCCCTCTTTACTTGGTTAATTTGTTTAGAAATCTGAGGGAAAATATCACTTGTGCCGTCTCACTAGAGCTAGTTAAGATCGAAGTATGCAGCATACATAAATGTGTGTAACATTACAGGCAGCATCAAGTGTTGTGTGCATTCTTCGTTTCTTGTTTCAAAGCATTGTCTCTTTACACTACCAGGAATTGTTTTGGTGAACGCTGCAAATGAAATTTGGGAATAATTTACAGTTCAAATTGATTTTACATCATCTGTTCTTTGTTGGCACTTGGTAGCCGATCTCGTCTGCATTTGTGGAACTTTTTCTCTTGCTTCGCTGTCGGTGGGTGCAGGAGTGGTAAGGGTCTCTCCTTTGTAAAGCTTTAAGTCATTCAGGTGCAGCCAAGCTCTTCTTCCTTCGAGCTTCACAGCAGTGGAAGTGACCCCCCCCCCCACTAGGTACGGTCCTTCAAAACAGGGCTTATTCCAAGAGCCAACAAAACTCCAAACATGTCACCAGGGTACAAACTTGGTGGCTTCAGTAAGTCTATAAGATCAATTGTTTGGCTGTCTTCTTTAATCTTCTTCAACCCATCCCTCCAATTTTTGATCTGTTGGGAAATAAAAGAAACACTAGCAGTCATATTTGCCAAATAATCATGCATCTCATCCCCTAATGTTTTTGCTACAATATAGACATCAGTTTTTATTCGAGTGGGAGGAGCAAGGGGCACTCTCATGCAACGTCCATTCACCAACTCACAAGGAGTTAGATGGTGATCTGAGCCAGGCTGGTTCATCAAAGCAAACAAAACAATGGGTAGGCAATGTAGCCACCCCTTCTTCAAATTCATTTTGATCTTGGTTATCCTTTCTTTAAGGTCTCTGTTCAAGCACTCACAGATACGATTTGCCTGTGGATGATAATCATACGAAAAAAGTGTGCTTTATGCCTAATAGAAGAGCTATCTGTTCGAATAATTCATTCACAAAAAGCGTCCTATTATCAGACCACAGGACTTCGCACACACCCCATCTAGGAAATAACTTGCGTATGAGAAACTTGGCAGCACATGTGGTATTGGGGTGTGTACATGGACCTCCCTCAATCCATCTAGAAAAGGGACATACTACCACTAAGATGTATGTCTAGCCATTGCATGTTTGCAACATGTCCACATAATCTACATGCAGATGCTGAAAAGGACCATTGGGTCTGGGTATTGCTTCTCTCACTGTTCACAAGGTATGCCCTGCTCTGAACTTCTGACAGACAATGAAGTTCACAATAAACTGTGCAATGTGTTCTAACAAATTTGGTGAAAGCTAGTCTTCTGTGATCATGGCAGCAAGATTCTCTCTGGTTTTATGCGCAGGATAGTGAAGCTGATCCAGCGCAACTCTCAATAATGCTAGAGGCATGACAGGCTTTCCAATGCTATCTTGTCTCCATATAGCCTCTGTGCGGGACAAAGAACACCCCTGTCTCTTCCATAAATCCTGCTTTTCCTGTGGAGCTCGACATTGCAGCTCAATCAACTGTACAATGGATAACATATTAAAGTCTTCTTTCATCAGCATGCAACGTTTTGACATTTGCTTAACATTTTCTTCAAAATCAGAAATATTTGGAAAATATGCTTCTCTTTTGGCTTCAACATCTGCAGCGTTGTTAGCGCAAGAAATCATGTCTTCCCTCTTAGTATGGGCTGCGCACTTAACCACGGAGATAGCCAATGGGAACTTTAGTAACTTAATAAGCTTGTCCAATAGTGGTACATGGTGCACTTGTGTGCCGTCAGAGCAGAGGAAACCCCTCCTTTTAAAGCGTGACAATTCTGCATGTACGGTTGTCGTCACATAGGCAGAGTCAGAGTACACTGTCACTTCTTCATCCTCATATCTCTGGAGTGAGCGATAAACACCACTAATTCTGCAGCCTGTGTTGAGCAATGTGAAGGCAATCTTGCACTTGTCACTACTTCAAATTCACCATCACATTTCACTTTGCTGCTGCCGATCCCGTATGTCTTTCTCGTGTTGTTTGATCAATTTTTGAAGAGCCATGAAGTAATTGAATTTCTCCCCCCAGCGAGAGCATTTTCACTAACATGGGGTATATTATCATAAAACTCATTATATATTGTGCAGTCATGTATATAGTCCTCTTTCGCTACTGGTTCTGCTATGAATGTTGGATTCACTACTCTACATCTAACAATTTTGATTGCTGGGTTTGAAATAATCACTTCGTATCACAACGCTCTTTGTGTGCTTAATGTACTTTTGGGTTTCTCCAAAATGGAGAATAAGGAATGCTCGGCGAATAACATCATTGAAGACCCAATTGTAATACTTGCAGCTTTTTCAATCATGAAAGCAACAGCAACTAACGCTTGTTCACAAGGGCAATGCCCTTTCATTACTGGGTCTAAAATCCCACTATAGTAGGCTAATGGTTTATGTCCATGTCGTAAAGTTGTCTTCTGTGTGAGGACTGCTGTCATCAGTTCTCCTTTTGAATGTGAGAATAAGTAGAACTCCTCATTGTAATCTGGAATCCCTAACACAAGGGCTGTACAAAATGCCATTTTTAATTCTTTGAATCCTTGAATCATCTCATCTGTCCATGTTATCCTACTTTTACCTATCTGTGCTTCCTTGAGTCCTTTTAAGAGGGGTCGATTAAATGTACTATAATCAAAAACCCAGAACCTGAAATAATTACATAGGCCTAAAATGTGTTGCATTTCCCTCACTGTCTCAGGTTTTGGAGTTTTCATGATCACTTCTGCTCACTCCGGTGTCACTTTTCTCCCCTCCTGAGAGATTAGCAGCTCTATATAGAGGACCTCTTCCTGACAATATTGTAGTTTCTCTTTGTCCACTTTCTTTCCTTTTTCTGATAATATTGTCATTAGTCGAACTGAATCTTCCCTGCATCTTTCTTCTGTCCCACTGCACACTAATATGTCATCTACGTACTGAATTATTGTGCTCTCAAGTTGTACATTACCTGCGTCTAGCTGAAGAACCCTATTAAAGATTGATAGGGACTCACAGTACCCCTGAGGTAATCTTGTATGTTTCCAGTGCTGATTTCTATACAAAAACAAAGTTAAATCTTGTGAAACTTCATGAAGGGGAATTGAAAAGAAAGCGTTTTTAAAATCTATAACTGTACAATATTTGGCTTTAGCTGGGATGTTCAATAATATCATAGCTGGATTTGGAACCAGCAGAAGCTAAGTTTCAACAATATTGTTTAGAGGGCATAGATCTTGAATAAATCTCCACGACCCTCCTGTTGATTTCATCACTTGGTACACAGCCGTGTTACATGGGGATTCTGATGGTACCAGTATTCTCTGCTGTATTAAAGTGGAAATGGTTTCAAATATGCCTTTGTATGCTTCTCTGGACATGGGGTATTGTTTTGCTCATGGCAAAATTGCTCCTGGTTTGATTTTTATTTTAACTGCTCCTCATAACACAAAATAGACCCACGTCATATGGACTGGTGGTCCATAAAATGCTTGCCACCTTTTATAAATCTTCCTGGAAAAATGCTGGTTTCTTTTTCACCAATGCCATTCTCTGTGGTATTTCCCTATTCTCAATTGTAATCCAATAAGTGAGATTTATGAAAAATTCTAATTAATCGTCTGAATAATCATCTATAAACAGCTCCTCATCTGTCAGGTCTGTTAGTCTGTATCCTTTGCCAAGAGCGATTGCTGCTCTCCAGTCTCTTCCCTCATCATATGTCCCATGAACAACCACCTCTCTTACCATTGCTGCCTTTAGTTCTATGGGGATAACATGTCCTTCCTCGTCATTCATAGGTATTTCTGACCTAAACAAAAATTTGGCAGGTATTCTTAATTATTTACCTACCAGTCCAAAAAGTAATATTAACAAGATATTTACTCCATACAAAAATACGTCTGGTTCTAACAAGGTACCTCGTAATGCTTTTTGGCCTGTAAATGCTAATATGAATTCTCTTCATTTATATAGTCTATCCCTGGGGTGGAACACACTATCCCTTTGTCAGTAAAAGATATCGTCATGTTGAGTTTTGTCATCAAATTACATCCTAATATATTAACTGGTGTCTGCTGTGAATACAATAATGGAATAGAGACGTCATGTTCTCCTATTGAAATTGATAAATCATCAGTAAAAGAAACCAAACTCATAGCCCCAGAGAATGCCTGCACATTCATGGAAATGCCAGACATTGGGTACTTCCCCTCTCGAACACAGGGGCGGGTTGCTCCTGTGTCAACAAGGAACGGACATGTCTTACCTTCTATCGTTACCCTGACCCTCGGTTCCTCTTGTGGGTCTGGTGTCACAGATAGTACTGAACACATCAGGTCGATCTGTGGGCTTTCCTATTGTGGATATACATTCATCCCTGTACCCGTGAAAAGATTCCCTCCCACTGCTGTCACATTCCCTAACTTGGGTGTGGGTACTTGTGGGACTCCTGCATTTGTATTCCATTGTGGTACTGTCTGTTGTGCAGGAGTGTACTCTTGTATTTGCATAGGCGCTTGCTGTGGTTGCAGCAGAATCTGCTGTGTCTGCTGTATTTGCGGCGTACAAGTCTGATACTGTGTGTGATCTTGGGCATAATACTCTGGTGGTTCTGTACTACACTGTGGAGAGTAGCCCATCCCCCCTCTTGGAGTTTTCCAGTTCTGCTGCATGCCCCCTCTACTTCTACACATGCAGGCAATATGTCCTATCCTCCCACAATTCCAGCATTGCTGCGGCTGTCCTCTTAAATCCTCCTCCCCCTGAGGGTTCTGAAATCTGCCTCCCCGTCCTCTAGATCCATTTCCTCTACCTGGTTGACAAATATGTTACCCAGCTTGATCTATAGGGTACCCTACATTGCTTGGCTCTGTAGACAGTACGTCTTGTGTGGCCACGCCTTCACCACTTGTCAGTACTGCTCCTTCTATGGCAAATTGTGACACATTTTTCTGAACTAACTTTGCTTTCTCCTGCTTTCTATTCTCAGCTTTTTTTTTTATTCTTCTCTCATAACAATCGACAATGATGCAAGAGAGTCAACTGAATTCCTGGCCATGGCTTCGCTTACATCTTTATCTGTTTTTTCATCTGCCATTGCACTGGCTCGGGCAGTCTTTGACATAAAATATGATAAAATCATGCTATGGTTTTATCTCATGGGTCCCCCATCTCAAGACACCAACATTCTTGAATCTCCTCAATAATAGCAACAGGTCGTTCAGAATATGGTATAGTTTCTGGTGTTTTTTCTTTCGGGTTAGGTTAGTTTAGATTAGTTTATTATTTGAAGAGCGCACCAAACCCTGAGGTATCTGAGCTCTTGAGCATACATAATTTGTTAAAGGTACATACTTGTATCTCGATCTGACTGCTGTACCCCTCTCTATGTTCGAATCTACCGAACAGCCACAGGCTCCCTCTCTTCGCACTCTCTCATTTTCTTCCCTTTCTTCACCTGACATCATTATACCCCAACTGGTATGGCTGTTATCACTTTCCTCATCATCAATGCCTAGTCTATTTAAAGACAGCGTTCTATGCTTATTCATCATTACGTCCATCCTTACAGTCACTGCAGCATCGGAAGGAGAAGGAGCTCAACTGCAGGAGCAGCGCCCTCTTCCTGGATGGGCCCCCACCACCATGGTAAACCCCTGGGCTTTATTCTGACTCAGTTAGCCTGATAAGCTAATATACAAAAACAACCTGATTCGACTTGCACTTTACCCTGCAATTTCATAGCAATCAATACTTTTGCCATTACGAGCATTTGTGCACCGCAAAATCGTTTCTGCACATAAATCAGAGGCACTCACATTTGCTAAACCACGAGGTTTGGCGCTCCAACATGTCTGCTCTGTACCAGTAAGCTGCCTTGCATTTGTATTGCCATCCAGCCTCTACAAGGCTGCCTAGGATTGGCTGGAGCCATCCTATTTACCCTGTTTCCATTCGCCGGCAGACTAGAAGCCGGCCCGCCCTCTAAGGCACAACCTCGAAGGCTCACTACCTGTCCTGAGCCTGTCACGAGCCAAACAGAGCCAAGGGCCACATACTATGCCTGACTTGAATCAACCAGGACCTGCACCTCATCTCCCCTTCGCCCAGCCAGCGACCTGGTAAGACCACAAGCCTCCTGCACCCTGCCCATTTACTGCTAACTCACCGTGGCACAGCACTGTACCTACCACAGTCAGCCTGCCCACTGACTTTCTGACCTCTTGCTTACTGCGTTTACCGACCTGACACAAGCATCACCCCATGCACCTGGCCTACGGTGCATTCACTGCCAAATTGTACCACATTATAAATGTAAAAACTCTTCTAAACAATATATGACAACAATCCGGCCTATTCCCATGCCCCTGCTGTTGCCACTGATGCATGCCCCTGCGCCAAATTGATTATTGTCTGTAGCCCACTACGCGCCAGGTCGCATTGTGCCTAATTCAAATTTAGCCAGTGCTTTACTGCGCCATAGCCTAGCCATGTTGAAATGTGCCTTTTTGAATTTAGTCATGTACCTATTGTGCCCGTTGATTTGTGCCTTATCCAAATTTAGACAGCGCCTCACTGCGCTGTAGCCTAGCCCTGTTGAACTGTGCCTTTTTGAATTTAGTCATGCACTCTTAAGGCCCGTTGATTTGTGCCTAATCCAAATTTAGACAGCGCCTCACTGTGCCATAGCCTAGTCCTTTTGAACTGTGCCTTTTTGAATTTAGTCATGCGCCCATTGTGCCCGTGTTGAATTGTGCCTAATCCAAATTTAGTCTGCACCCCACTGTGCCCATATTGAACTGTAAATAATGTGTGTTATTATGGGGACTAGTTATGAATTCCTCTTCCCCATTGGTTCTTAGCATGTTTTCTGTGTTTTTAGTACTTTGGATGTATGCCACGGTATGATGAGTTGTGTGTGTATGAATGTACTATGTATGTTGAGTATGAGTGATGAAGTTTTAGCCGATTTTCGGCATATTGTTGCTGCTGTTCTGTTATGTTAAAATGATCAGTGTATAATAATTTTGTGTGATTTATTCACTAGTTTTCAATTTTTGTATCACCTTTAATAAATTTGGATACATTTTTTCTAAACATATTTTGCTCTGGACATATCTTTTCTGTTTCTTGATGTTATTATAATACTCTGGTCCAGAGGCTAGAGTTATCCTGCTCTTTTCAGTGTTTGTCCCATATTGAACTGTGCCTAGCCTGAATTTAGTCCTGCACCCCACTGTAAATATGCCAAACTTATCGTTGCAGATTACTGTGCTGAACTGAGCCTACTCTAAACCTAATCTTTGTAACCTATTGTGCCTACTCTGAATTTAGCCAACCATACTGTACTCTTACGCCTTCACTTGAAGGGTACCCTACCTTAGAATTCACCACCCTTACATTACTCCACAGCATGACTAGCATAACCCGCAGACTGTTAACCAACCTATGTCTTCTGATCATTACCCACCAGATAGCTGGCACCAGCCCCCCTACAGTTATCATCAGATTTCTAAATAACTCCACCATTACTTCCTTAGTTACCCCTACTACTATTATGGATCACCCGGTTCCAAGTCCTTCAACCGCCTTTCAAAGTAATCCAGGGAGTCTACTCTTTGGAAACTCTAGACTACAAGGGGGGGCGCTGTTGCGCACAACTAAGATGGCCGCCTGATCGGAGCGCTCCGATCCCACGAACATCCTATATTTAAATAAATCCTTTTTGGAGCCGCGGAGAGAAGAAACTACTACACCGTCTGTTTCCCGTACTCCTGCCGCACATTGTGTGCAAATCCTGCTCGAAATCGCGGAGGCGCGGGGGAGTTCGCAGCTCCCTTCGGACTAACGGCTTCTCCATTGGACCGCGGTCCGCCCCCAGACCGAGGCGCCGTCATCAGCACAAGGCCGCGTGGGGAAGGAGCACCGATCACCGTGGTGCAGCCCCACAGCACGGGCCTGGGGGCGGACCGTGTGTGCAGACATCAAGACCCAGGGAGGACGCGAGGTGGTCTGTGGCTCCGGCCCACCTCCCGGATAATGACTGGGTCGGCACACCATCTTTCACCAGGGCCCCAGCCGACTCAGGCCTCGGGCCTGCTGCCGAGAGAGCCCTCGTCCGACGTTGCGAGAGCAGGCGAGAGATGTAAAAGCATGCAGACCCAGAGACAGTGGCTGTGTCACGAAGTAAAGTTTTATAAAATCCTTTCTACACTGGCTGCCACCCAGAGACAGTGCTAACGTGGGAGGCCGCAATACATCCGTGAAGGGTACTGGGCATTGGTCACCACCGAGCGGGCCCACACAAGACTCTATTGACCCCTCAACAGAGCCCATGCTGCCGGAGGATGTTTGAGATCCATAGCAGGGGGCCCCCCTACGCAACTGGCACGATTGTGCCGAGTTCTGGTCGCGCCAGGGAGCTGGGCGTCCAGCGCCACGAAGACCGGGGCGCGGTGCGCGGGCGGTGGCGTGACATACAGTCAGTGGACCTCTGTGTGCCTGTATGGGGACGGGCTGACGTTGACGGTGGTGAAGCTCTACTACGAAGACTTGTGACATCAAAAAGACAGGAACGCCGTTACCACTTGCTTCAAAGGACCTGAACAAGTGTGCTTTGGCCTGATCTCAGCCTCAATTCAGTTAAATGCTCAAGCTACCCGCTCCTGGCCTGTAGCTACCAACTATAGGAATCTGAAACACACTGACAAACGTGACCAGTACGAGGCCACTGCCACCACTAGCTGCACAATACCCAAACCAGCATATGCAGCGGCCTGAGCTCGGCCTCAATCCAATTTACTACTCCGGCTAACCGATCTTACAACGTACGCAGTCCTCGCCTGCAGCTACCACTGATAAGAATCCGATATACACTGCGGGGCAGCTCCGTAGGGAGCATTTCCTCCTCGCAGAACAACCGAGGACCCGTGTGACAACATCATATAGATGACATAAGATTCGGTACACTGGTACCCAACAGGTTGCACAATATAGGTGTTGACGTTGTTCTGTACAGGCTATACTAATCCTGTGTGGACGACTGGCCTGACCCGCGGTATCGACCCTTGCACGGGTGACTCATGGGCCGCAACGAGAAAAAAAGCACGGGCGTGAAAAAACTGACCCAATGGACTCCTATGCCAGCTCCCAACCTCAGGGGATGCCAGCCGCCATAACCATGGTGGATGACAATCCTGCTGTGATTGAACATGACGACAGAGAAGACCGCCTAATGACCATGGTACAGAACGGCTTCCTGGCAGTGAACGCCAAGCAGGACGATAGTGTTTCAACTATCAGCTCCCTTAAGGCAAGAGTGGACAAGGAGAGCACTCGCATTACAGAAGCTGAGAGCAGAATCAGCACAAATGAAGATATGCTAACACAACATGGTCGAGACATAGCACAGCTGAAAGGGGAACTGCGTAAAACGCAAGTAAAAATGCGATGACCTGGAATCTTGATCTAGAAGAAGCAATATCCGTATTGTCGGCATTCTAGAATCCTTCTATAAGGGTCCGATGGAGCGGCAAGCTGAGGTCCTTTTGAAAACTCTTCTGGGCAGGGAATCCTTCTCTAACCACTTTCTTGTTGAGAGGGCTCATCGCACCCTAGCGCCGACACCCAAGCCTGGGGTGCCACCAAGCACGATTATTGTGCGCCTCCTGAACTATAGGTGCAGAGATGCGATCCTAAAACTTTCAAGGGAAAAAGGCTCCCTGCAATATGAAGGAAACAGAGTCCACATTTATCCGGATTTTTCGACCAGCGTCCAAATGCAATGCAGATCCTATGAACAAGCCAAAAAGCTTCTGAGATTGCGTAATGTCCCATAAGCCCTCATCTTCCCGGCGAAACTACGGATCCAACATGGAGGCAGGTCACATTTCTTCGAGACCCCTGCGGAAGCCATAGCGTACATTGAGGCGTCCAGACCCATTCCTCCCAAAGAACATCCACGAGATCGGAACAGGCCACCACGACCGCGAGGCGAAGTCCCGGACTCAGCCGACTGAAATGGAGTTACGGAGACATACGTACTTAAGCTGTGAAGACGTCTCTCCCGAGAGCAAAGGCTCCAATTGATATTGTTTGAACAGGGTGGGATCGTGAGCCTCTACTGATGGAGGCCCTGTGACTGCAACTAGCGACCCTCAGGAAAGTTCCACAGGTTATGGGGAAAGGGTTACATCATCGGGTTGGGGTTGATGGTGCGGGCGGGGGTGGGGGTAGGGTACAAAGTTTTGCCACTGTTGGCAAGAGTTCTAAAATGCAGAGACGGGTTGCATCGGGTTCAACTGTTAAGGTTGGTGGCGTAAGCGAATCACTTCACACATTGATAGTAATAGAATACCATGGTACTGGGTGACAGGGGGGTAACTGTTAAACTTCTTTCCTGGAATATACGGGGCCTAAACTACCCGATTAAGGCCAGGAAAATCGCAGCATACATAACCAGACATAACCCCCAGATTGTGTTACTGCAAGAAACTCACGCACTGGGGCAGGTCTGTTCCAATTTTCTCCCTAGATGGGGCGTATTGCGATATTATACGGAATATTCCTCCCAATCCAGAGGGGTTCTAACCCTAATACATCCGAATCTGGGCTTCCATATCCAGGACGCTAAAACTGACACACAAGGGAGATATGTTGTAATCTGGGGCGAGTTGGCGGGACGGAAGATGGTTATAGTTAACACATATGGCCCCAACATAGAAGACCCTGAATTCTACAATGCTATATATAATATGATGGTTGAGGCTGAGGATGCGGCAGTAATTTGGGGAGGAGATTTTAATACGATACTTGACACGTCCCTCGACAGGTCTACAACTTCTCATAGAACCTTGACCAAAACCGCATTAGTTATACGACAAATAATGCAACAGATGACCATGGTAGACATCTGGCGAGAATTACATCCCCAAGAACAGCGCTTCACTTTCTATTCATCAGTTCATGACTCTGAATCTCGAATTGGTTACTGGCTTATCAGCTCAACACTCACGAATATGGTCCAGCACTGCGAAATGTACCCCCGTGCCCTCTCAGATCACTCCCCTGTGTCAATTACTTTGTGTATAGGCGAAGCTGCCCCGAGGGCAAGACGCTGGAAGATGCCCCCAGTTCTGCTTAGAGACCCCAACGTTTGTGAATCACTGCGCACTGAAATAGAGGAATTTTTTCAACTAAAGGAGGGGTCGGTAGACAGGTACGCTACACTGTGGGAAACATTTAAAGTATGGGTACGTGGCGCAATTATGCCCAAAACTACGGGTCTACTGAAGGCAGTTAGGCAAGAGTTGGACAAAATGGAGGCCAAACTTGATCTCCTGGAGTTCGAATACACCTGTACACATAGTAAAGAGGCCCTTCTGGATATTCACACTACATTGGCAGAATTTAATAAACTTGCTGCGAGGGAGGTACAAAACATTGTTGCCCCGGTCCGAGCTCGTAGATATGGGGAAAGCAATAAAGCAGGGAGATTCCTAGCCCGGATGCTTAAGGCCGAACACGGCCATCCCCCTATAGCGACAATCCAGACACCTAGTGGTGACATAGTCAATGGGGACCAAGAAATAAATGATAATTTTGCTGCATTCTATAAATCACTGTATTCCAATAGGGACACCAAAACTAAAGAAGAAATAGTGGAGTATCTGGATGTGATTGATCTCCCAACCCTGACTCCGGAAATACGCATGATATTAGACACCCCCATATCACTCGAGGAAATTACAGAGGCAATAAAAGCATTAACATCAGGTAAAGCCCCCGGCCCCGACGGACTAGGTGCCGAATTATACAAAGAATTCCATGACATACTAGCCCCTGTCGTACTGAAAGTATGGGAAGAGGCGATGGAGTGCGGCATACTGCCAGGCACTATGCGAGAGGCAGTGATAACGGTCCTTCTTAAACCGCGTACACCCCCTCAGGACATTGGGTCATATAGACCCCTCTCACTCATCAATACCGATGTGAAGATTTTCGCAAAGGTTCTAGCTACCAGGCCCTTTCCTATATGCCTATATTGGTGCATCCCGACCAGGCTGGCTTTATACCAACAAGGTCCACTGCTCTTATTCTGCGCAGACTCTTTGGAGTGATGACACAGATAGACCCAGCGGCGGATGCGGTGGCGGCGTCCCTTGATGCCGAGAAAGCTTTTGACTCTGTCTCCTGGGTCTATCTGTTTCAGGTCCTTGAGAGATTTGGGTTGGGAGGATACTTCGTTGGCTGTGTCAGGTTACTGTATACTTGCCCGGGAGCGAAGGTACTAACAAATCAAACCATGTCATCCCTGTTTCGCCTGGGTAGAGGTACCAGACAGCGCTGCCCCTTCTCCCCAATCCTTTTCGCACGTACAATAGAACCCATGGCTGAATACGTCCGACAAAACCATGCATGTAGAGGTCCTCGTATGACAGAGAGACCACAAATAATTTCCTTATATGCGGATGACGCCCTACTATATATTAGGAACCCGGAGGTAAATCTAGCGCCAATTATGGCTGAGGTTAAGAGGTCCTCTGAATACTCGGGGTGCAGGGTTAATATTTCTAATTCAGAACTGTTTCCGCTTACACCTAAAACTAGAGATATGTCAGACACACAAGGATTCAAATGGTCACCAACACACATCCGTTACTTGGGGATCAGGGTATCCAGAGACGGGAGTACATTGCTCTCAGAAAATCATGGTGAACTCCTACAATCCCTAACAGTTAAACTACAAGTCTGGAACAAGCTCGCTCTATCCCTATATGGACGAATATCGTTACTTAAGATGATAGTGCTACCCAAACTCCTATACCTTTTTTGCAACATACCGATTTGACCGGGCAGAACATTCTTCACCAAACTCAATACGCTCACCACTACATTTGTATGGGGAGGGAAAACGCCCTGGTTGAAGTAGTCCAAAATGACAGAACCCTTTGCAAAAGGCGGGATTGCAGCACCAGACTTTGAACTTTATTACCTAACATCACAGGCACACTTTGCGAGACACTAGTTCGACCCGGAGGACAGGGCACCACACATTACCCTGGAAAGATTTGTGGCATCCCCCTCAGACCTGCGAGCGGTTATGTTCGACCTCAATTCGAAGGTCACGTGCAAATACGATCCTGTAAGCGCCGCTGCACGTGCATGGGCCAGGATATATAAGAGACTTGCCATTACAACTCTGTATGACCCGGAGGTGCCATTGTGAAACTTCCCGGGCATAAGCCCCACATTTGATAAGGTACTCCAGGGTACCTGGGACCCACAGAAGCAATTTAGAATGCGAGACATGTTCCCCGAAGGGAGATACTGTGCATTAGACGATTTTGTCGGGACAGTGGGTGGAGATCACCTTAAGCGATTTCAGTTTCACAGGATGAAATCTGCCTTCGCCGCCAAATGGACCTCCTTCCCAGAAGAACCACCCACACACGAATGTATTGCAGCCATGTCGGAACCAGGGGGACACAGGAAAAGCCTGTCTGCACTATACAGCCTTGTTCAGATCCATTCCAAACCATGCAATAACATTAAAGAGACCTGGGAGCGAGATCTGGGTGTGGAGCTGTGTGAAACCACATGGTTGAGATATTGCCAGTTGACTAAATGTGTATCCATGAACTCAGGGGTATGTCTCATTCAGTTTAAAGTTCTAAATCAGTTGCACTACACCCCAGCCAAGTTAGCTAAGTTTGTGCAGGGCCACATGGGAAAATGCCCTAAATGTGACGCCCCTGACGCAGACTCCTATCACATGTATTGGGCCTGCCCGCTGATAACTAAATTCTGGGGGGAGGTGGCAGAGATTCTGGAAGACATTACGGCAATACCTGCACCACCTTCCCCACGGAAATACCTTTTTGGGGATATTGGTAAGGCTGCAACTACCACTAGACGATTGTTCAATTTAGCATGTGTGGTTGCGAAACGAAATATACTGAAATGTTGGAAGCCCAGAGATCCTCCCAGGCGACTGGACTTCTTGAAAGACCTGTCGATGGTTAATGAACTTGAAGAACAATTTATTATTACATTGCCATCGAGATGCCGCCCCAAAGACATATGGTCGCTGTTCAGACTCTATCTATGTAATATGTTATCTGATGAAGAGGACAATCCATCGTCACCGCTCTAGTACTGTCAAACAATGTGCAAATGTGTAGTATATACTGTAAATGTTCATCTATGTTGTTATATCATGTTTTGATTCGCTGGCCAGTTTGGTCTTGTTGTACCTCTCTCTGAACAAAAATAAAAACAATTTTGAAAAAAAGAAACTCTAGACTACAAGCAAGACTCTCAAGACTGCATGAGCCCCTGACCAGAACCCTTCCCTCCCACCAACAAAAGATCCAGCAACCAAAAGGTAAATACCACTCACCTGAATAGCCTGAGGCCTCTAACCGCCACCAAAACTAAACCAAAACTAAACCTACCCATCCTACTGCACCTCCCCTCAAAGGAGGATTAATAAATGCCAGATCCCTGACTTCACACGCCACGGATATCTGTGACCTGATTTCGATCGATAACCTCGACTTTTTTGCGGTTACAGAGTCCTGGCTACACAACGCAGCAGAACCTTTACTCCTTTAGCCATCCCGGAAAGGGTACACCATATTGAGACAGGACAGAACCAATATGCGCAGCGGCGGCATCGCTATCATAGTCAAGACTAGCCTAGACATGAGATCTATGCCCAACATAGTATCCGAATCATGTGAAATGCTCACCATCAAACTTCCTCTAACTAGCTCCCAGACACTGACTATCCACCTCATCTACAGACCACCCGGACCTTTAGGGTCCTTCGAGGAGGATATCAATAACCTACTCTCCAATAACCTCAAAACCTCCTCACAACTACTTGTCCTAGGGGACTTCAACCTGGGTTTCAAGGACCCTCTTGACAAAAATGCCACAACCATCGCCAACACTCTCTCTGATCTGGGCATAACGCAAAACTACTCATATCAAAGGGAGAATCCTCAACTGGCTAGGTGACTACAATTGCACCGCCAACCTCAAATCCATCACCCCTCAACTCTGGACAGATCATTTCTTCTTGTCCTGCGAACTATCCACCTGTAGACCACTCTCGCCAGTACCTACCATGGCCCCACCATGCCCAACAAGAAAAAAAAAGAGCATCACCAAGGATAAAGTGATTCTGACGATCCTCCCCACTCTTAATCGACTAGCGGGTCACCTTGACCCTGAAACACTGGTCAACGAGTATAACAAAATCATGTTATCCACCCTGGACAACATCGCCCCTTTAAAACCTAGACCGAGTAAACCAAATCCCACCTAAATAAATGGTTTACCCCTGAACTAAAGGATCTTCGACTACTTAAGAGAAGCTGTGAAACAGCATGGAGACTAACCCCCTCAGAAGACCACAAAAACAAACTATCGGAAATCTCCTCCCTATACAAAAAGGACATCCACCTAGCCAAGCAAAACTCCTTCAACAAACGTATATCTAATGCCTACTCAAGCATGAGGGAACTGTTTACCATACTCAAGAAACTAGAGTCACCCATCCCCATTCCGGACACATGTTCCAAAGACAAAACATGGTGCTCTGATATTCAACAAGCACTATCTAACAAAATAACCATGCTCCAACAGAAAATTGCCAAAAAAAAACCTCTATCGTCCAACCACCCCACACCAATAACCTAAATACAGACCCCGCTTTGAAGAAACGGGACCCAGCTGCACAATTTATCCACCTCGAGGTGGAGAAAGTTATCCTATCTCTTAAGCCATCAAACTGGCAGGGCGACCCATGCCTGGCCCAGTTCATAAAAGATGCTGCCAGGGATATCTCCCCTTTTATCTCGAAGCTTGTCAATGCCTCATTCACGCACGGCAATGTGCCCACTAATTTAAAACAATCCTGGGTACCACCCCTGCTCAAAAAGCTAACCTTAGACCCACCTATACCCACGAATTACCGTCCAATCACGAAGGTACCGTTTCTGCTTAAAATCTTGGATAAATTGGCTTATAACCAAATCCAAAAATGTTTGGAACAACACAAGCTCTTAGGAGTACGCCTATCAGGATTCCGACCCCAACATGGCACAGAGACCACCCTCATTGACCTGAAAGCACAAATAGACGAATTACGGGACAAAGGAAAAATGGCTCTCCTCCTGTTGCTGGATCCCTCAGTTGCATTTGACCTTGTGGACTACGGGGTCCTCTGCAGTCACTTAGACTGAGCGGCACACTTTTCCAAAGAGGCCATATCCTGGATCAGGTCTTTCCTCAGCAACAGGACTATGAGGGTATTCTCCCCAGCTGCAGCAGCTGACCCGATCCCCATCTTGTGCGGAGTTCCACAAGGCTCCTGCGTTTCCCCAACCCTATACAACATATTTACCAAGCCCCTTTTTGACGATCTGGACCTTCTTGGTATCACCTACACTAACTATGCAGATGATACCCAGATTCTCTTCCCACTTTCTGGGGATTACAACAAGGACTTGGCCTTGGTAAATAGGGTGTATATCATCATCCAGGCATGGATGGCAACCCAGGGTCTATGCCTGAATGAGGACAAAACAGAGCTCATCATCCTAGGAACTCACACTAACCTCAAAAAACGGAGCCAAGATTATAGCTCTTTCAGACTCGACAACAATATCATCAAAGTGTCCAAGGAGGTGGAGACACTTGGCCTCTACCTGGACTCAACTCTTTCTTTCGACAAACAGTTGAAATCTATGGCATCTGCCACAGCTTACACCAGTAAACTCATCAGAGCTGGCAAAAATTTCTCTCAGATAATAACTTCATTATCCTAGCTAGAGCCTTGATTATATCTAGGCTCAACTACCTTAATGCCCTCTATATTGGTGCTAATAAATCCATCATCCAAAGAATCCAAATTTTACAAAATAACGTCTTGCGACCAGTTCTTGGTGTGTTCAAAAGATAACATATATCCAGGATCAAGCGCCATAACAACTGGTTGTCCACCCAAAACAAAATCCACCTAAAAGTGGCAACCATTGTTCACAAAGCTTTGAATAATGCCGCACCTTGCTATCTCACAGACAAATTCCAAAAGAGAACTTCCACCTGACCTACAAGAACCTCCAATGCCAACAGCCTTTTCATACCAAGATTCAGGCTGACCAAGGCTGGGGGAGCTAGCTTCCAGGGACGAGCAGCCCAACTATGGAATTCCCTGCCCCACCCTCTACGTGAGGCGCAGCCCTTCCTGAAATTCAGATTTAATTACATCAACCTGCTGAAATCCACGAATGACTAGCCTACCAGCTCGTCTTTAACTTATGAGACCTCCCAGTGTAGATTTCTGATAGACCCATTCTGCTACCTATGTGTACATTATTATCCTCCCCACTGATCAGCGACGATGTGTCCTACCAGTGCCTGTATATGCCATTTTCCTTGTAATATGTATATATTCTGCCCACATGTAACGTATACTTGACTATGTATATCTCAATTGTATGTATTTTGCTATCCATGTATCCTGTAACTGTGCCTAAGCCTTGCATAATCTGTACTGCTGCGCCCAGCTACCTTCGGGTTCGGTGCGCATTACAAGTGAATAAAACAAACAAACAAACGTCATCTGATCCCTCCTGTTTCGTTTGGTGGAGATCCTTCAATACTCCCTCTGTTCTCGTAACCATCTTTCTCCTTCATTTGCCTATATAGATTCCAATCCGTTTCCCTATGCCTTCTGCCTCATGTTCATCAGCCCATGTCTGTATTCTCAGTGTACCCTGCAGCTCCCTTTGGGGCTGTTGTGGCTCTCTCTCTTCTTCCTATCATTCGAGTGCTTCAATTGGTATTATACATCTATTAACAATGTGATCTATTTCATCATCCCTTTGTCCCCTACTCCTTCTCGTTTCTTCTTCCCTTCTTCTCATCTACCTTTTTTCTTCTTCCTCTCGTCTTCTTTGCAACCTATGTTCTTTCAGTCTCTGCTTCTATTCATTCACGTTTATTCTCCTCTTTTCTCTCTCTCTTTTTTCTGTTCTTCACACCTTCGTTCTTCCTTTCGCTTCCTCTCTTTTTCCTTCTCCTCTTTAAATGCCCTTTCTTGTTCCGTTTTCTTCTTTTACATCATCAATACCCTTTCATCTAATTTGAGCAGTATCTGCCTCCCATACACTCATTCTGTACTATTGTCACTCCGCTAGCTCTGTCTTTCTCCCATTTTTGTCTCTTAGCTTCTTCTTCTATCTCTATATGTCTGTCCCTTCTTTCATCACGCTCTCTATGTTCATTGTGTGTAGACATATATTTGCGTTCTTTACTCTTGCTTTGGCCTGAAGCCACGCCCCCTCCAGCATAATTGCTCCTGCCTCCGACCCAGGGGAAAGGGCACAGGAGTTTGGCATCACAAAGGGAGTTCGGTGCACCGAGGTGGCTACTCTATTGGTCCAGACCAGCCTTTAACTATGGAAGCTTCAACAAAGAGAATTGACTCACAGGTGAGAAGCTTCAAACACTCTAGCACAATAACTGATTCAGATTGCCTGGACTCACCTTGCAGCAGCACCACAATGGGGGATGCTCAAGCAGGCCAACCAGCCAATAAACAGTGAAATGCAATTTGGTGGCGGGTTCAGGTGCTACCACTAGCAAGAAACATCTCCCGGCTACAAAAAGTATGGGGGAGGCTTATTCCTTGATTAAGGAAATAAACCAATTCTTGGGTATGGACTTTGTGAATTCTCAAATCCCAGAGGGCCAATTTTCCATGGACCTAATCAGCATAGCAGCCTTGGCTGAACCGGAGTATGTTGTTTTATCAGGAAACCCAAAATCAACAAAAGCTGTCCCCACAGAAAAGTAATCTACAGTGGATGCAGTTAAATAACTTACTGCACCCTATCTTACTCCAAAAAGAATAAAGAAAAAGGATCACAACTACCTAGGTGCTGCTAGTCACTATCTTGGGTAGTATCCTATTGTCGGCTATTTGCTCAACATAATGTCACATACATGTAGAATTCCCTCATACATTTTTAATTGACCATTCTTGCCATTTTGTCAACTGTATTAAACATGGAACCTAATAATTGGAAAGGTCACAATTTATTACAAAGAATGTCATTTTCTACAAACTCTAATTTTAACACATTACATAAAATCGTCATAATTACACAGAATCCAATGATGGTGTTATACATGGAAAAAGGAAAAAACAGAAACACAAATGAACATTAAGTCTCCCTAAGAGTCAAAATACTCACACATGGAATTAATGCCGAGTTGCTTTTGCAAATCTGTTTATATCCAAGACAAGCATGAAATTGCATCAAATGATGATCTATTCATTTGAGAACACTGTCTCACTATTCTTTCAACTCTACTTAAATTCAAGAGTCGAAATAATCACACGTAGAAATGAGTGTCCAATTGCTTTTGCAAGTCTAATCAATGCACGGATCAAACCATCAGATTACATCCAATAGTAATATATTGGTTTGTACACAATATCACACTAGTCTTACAACTCTACTCAGGGTCGAGAAGAAAGAAAGTTCAGAAAGATGCTGAACTCAGAAAACATATAAAACCAGGAAACCCGGCATTAACCTGTTTCACCACTTCAAATCTGAACATACCATCCAATTTAACATCGGGGAGGGGGAGTCACCCAGGATATCAAGGTCGGGTATTTCTAAAACCCAACTGATCCCAATTTACCCCAATGTGAACCTGTTGGACCTGGATTTGGTTCCGCAGTCTATCCAGGGCAAAATGGATAAGTGTCTTCTCCCGGTAACCCTTGGAACTATGGAAGCCAATCAGTCCATCGTTAATGAGATAGTGTCTGATTTTGGCCCTCGACCCATTGACTTTGCCCAGAGTGGGAACCATCCCGAGAGTATTTTGGCCCAGGGCTCCAGCCACTGATGTTCTTTATTGAAACCTGACAAGTTCACACAACCCATCAATGACCTGACTGACGAAGCCTATGCAAATCTCATGCTTGTGACTGTAGAACTGTGCTGGCAGAACTCTATGAAGTAAGGCAGCTGTTACAGGTCCTTATCCTGGCCCAGGAAAGAGGGGGAGGCTTGTGGGGTCCTTTAAGGGGAAATTAATGTGGTGTGGTGTGGTGTGGTTGGCACGGGGTCCATTTTTCCAACAAGGGTGCCTGCTTTCCTGGTTATTGTTAAAAGTGCTACGATCTTCAGTGGAACATGGCTGGGGGTAACTAACATAAGTGGAGAACCAATTGGGACTGTTGGAGGTTCCACCGAGCAAGCGCCTCATGACTGACATAAGAATGAATGTCCTGCGACTGTCTCATTACCGTCTCATTGCCAAAGAGAAGAGGGGCACACAAATCTGCACAGGCCATGGTCAGAGAAACAGCCTACGCCCTTAGATGTAAACCAACAATTAATGAGTAAAAGTTTGGGGTCAACCTCTACGCACATAGCGATCTTATCAATGTGACTCATCCTAAAGCACATAGAATTTATTCAGGGCAGGGACCAAGGATAGGCACAATATATCTGCACCAAGTGCGTAAAACCTCCAATAACCAATGAGAACCCAGGGAGGCCTTGATAAACAAATCCCTGCATTGGCTGCGAATTGTCTGTGGCTGTTTTTTTGTATCAGGGGAAAGTATCTCAAACTGTACCAGACTTTGCTATCAGGGAGAAAACGATTTTAATTCCATTCGATTTGATTTTTGGGATCATGGTGTAGCCTGTGGCATCTTGTTCGTCAATATGAAAAGTGCTGTACCGACTATCAGTTCAATTCAAATTAGCCCTCACCCGGACCCTAAAATAGATCAATGGCTCGTAGTTAGGCCCCACAATCTAGTGCTTACTGTGGCAAATGTGTTGCCATTGGGGATGTGGCCTTGAAGAAGTTGCAATAGATCAGGGGCATAAGAAATATCTAGGGCTGATGGACACTGGTTCTTGTTGGGCCCCGGTCTGGGACTGGATATTCTGGGCCAAATGTAATTATAACAGTATTGATATTAATTTATTGTGTTATCTGTTTATAACATCTTGAATGTATCTGTTGTCATTTTGTGTTTCATGTACTTTTATGGCCCTATGACCGAAATAAAGTTGTTGACTGACACTAATATTTTCAAAACCCCAAACAAAGGGTCACAACAATGCTTACGATCGTCTTCCTTATTCTCTCTAGCAAAAGTATGTCATCTCTATTTTACTCCATTTTGGAGTGTGCCGCGCATCCTTCTTTGGCTTAGCAACAGCAATCCCTTAAAAAATACTTGGTTCCAGAGTGTGATGTGGTCCCTTCTATCTCCTTGAGAATAGAAAACGAGATACCTCTCCTTAATCAAATCCTGTTATACTCACCATTATATACACATGCAACACTATCATTAAATAGAATAGAATAAATGTACGGGGACTTCAGCTTCAATGCATGGGGTCTGAAGGTTTGGAATGACCTCCCTTTTTCTCTCAGGCAACTGCCGTCAAACTCTCAATTTAGAAAGTCCATCAAAACCATTCTGTTTTATGGTGGAGGTGTTTAGATCACCCTCTCACTGGAATCATGGATATATTAGCATCTTGATCCAACTTAATATCATAAGACTGTCTTGTCTGTTCTGTGTTGTCTGTTAGCGCTCTGAGGCCTGTGGCGAGTTAGTGCTTTATAAAAAATTGTATAGAATAGAATAGAATAGATCACTCCTCTTTTGTTTTCCACTTTCGATGCTTCTACTTACGTCCATTGTTCAATTCGAGCCCTTCGGTATCGACTCTTTCCAATTGACCACTTCGCCTTTGGTCCGCAGGGCACCCATGGGGACCGGACAGGAATTTCTTCAAAGAGGCACCTGCCGACCATCCTGTCTTACACGTGTTTTTCTCTGCTCTCCACAGGATACTCTGGTGTCTTCTGGCTGATTTTGGAAGACTTCAAGAATCCGAAAGTCTGGATCTTGAACCATCCGCAACGCTACCAAAATATCCAGTAGCACCTGGAGCATACCAAGTGCTGGACGGGAGTACCACAATAAATTATTTCTGGTTAGAGTCTGGGCAGGGTGCAGGTTTCAGTAAGTTCAATCAAAAATGTTATGATTTAAAAATGTTGGCCATAATACAAAATATATATTAACCTGATGTCCCCAATCCGCAAACCAACCAAGGGTGATACTGCTTACCTTCATGCGGCAGGGTCAGCAAATGATTAGTAGCATTCAGGATGCTACGATGAAGCATTTATTCAATTTGGCTTGAAGCTAAAGCAGGCTCAGCCTTGGTTGGTTTGTGGATGGGAGACATGACATGTGCACTGGTGTTGTGAGAAGGGGTGTAAGCTTTAGGAGCGGATCTTCCAATGCAAGAGTTTCACATATGTAAATGTGAGAAAAGCAAAGGGTTAGATGCATAGGAATTTTTTTTCAGAATAATGGAAATATGTTAGAAAATACATGCCCTATCCATTGGGCCAATAAGGTTTCTGAGAGAACTTCCCCTTTAAGCACTTAGCTGGACCTCACACTTTGATGGCATTTTCTCCCTCACAGCTCTCAAACTTCATCCAGCAGCACATTTCCCCACACAGGAGGTCAGGGGTTAGGACCCTCCCTTCAGCCCTCTGTTGAGACTCCCGTTTCATATTGTGAATCAGGCTAGGGGTGGGGTCAGCATTCTGACACCACCCTTGGCCTGAGACATTCCGGAAAAAAGAGGCGTTAAGAGACTTCATTTCTTTCATGTGCTGGAGTTTCTAGTGCTCGTGGAAGGAGATGAAGCCTGTGACATATGGGCAGGACGTTCTAATGCTTTTCACAGGCTGTCCATGAATCAGTGCATGGGTGTGTATCTCGCCAGCCCTGTTCCATAGACACTGCTGTTTGGCATAGAGATCCCCATTAGTCTTTGCATTTGCAAAGAATTTAAATGTGTTTAGATGATTTGCAAATGTAAAGACTACATCTACATTATAAAACAAGTAAAAAGAAAATTGATCCATAACGAAAATTATTTATAGTTTGGTGAAATCACCTGAATACATTTTGCCACCAAGTCGTGCCAAATATAGACGGGCAGTGCCCTGGCACCCCGAATCGACGAGCCTCCACTGCAGTAACACCATAAAACATACCTTACTACATGCAACAAAGATTCCCCCATTGCCTTGTAATTCTGCGTCATTTTAAATGTTGTGTAACCCTGTCCTTAAACACTGTCAAACTCCTTCTTTTTTCAGACATATTGCATTTCTCCATGGTTGTTAGCAGGCCCTGAATTCCGTCGCTCTTGATACATTTGGTTTGTAATTCCCTTAGCTTTTAAAGAATGTCTGAACATAGTTGCTTCCAGCTAGCAGACACACAGTACAGCAAGTGTGCGATTGTGTGCATTTTAGGAACAACATATCTATAAATAAAAGAGCCATTATCACCAAGTAATGAATGGCATTGATGGGCAGCTCACCGGGTCCGAAGACACTAGTAGTTGCTGTACAGGGCAGTAGATACCCAAATCTAATGTCGCAACACATTTCTTATCTATTCCACAAATATGTTTTGTTACATCTTCCGTGTATGCCAAGAAAGTCAACTGAGTAGAATGATCTTTTAGGTTAGCAGGTATTATTGGCAGAAAATGTAAGCAAGTTATTTGCTTCAGCACCTCTTGCAATGTTGCACTGAAAAGTCAAGGTTGGAACACACTTAGGAATAACCTGTTTAACTAGGTTGTTGTGGGAATCTGTAATCATTACGTCACCAATATAAGCATTGCTTTAAAGACCCTAGCAGGACTCAGCAACCTCTAGGAAGGACAGACTGGGCTTCAATACCAAAGGAAGCCGTGCTCGAAACCCCATCAGGTAATTGTGCCCATATTTCCTTCCAGCATCTCCATATAAAGAACCTGACGGGTCCTGGCCGTTCAGGACTTAAGAGAGTAAGTAGAGGGGCCGTGCACACTGTTTTCTTGGGCATGGTTTCTGCATGCCTTTGCTTAGAGGTCTTGCCACAGACTGGCTCTGGGTTCTAAAGCAATTTGCACACACGCCTAGGGTTCTGGTAACCATGACATAACTGAGTAAATTCAAAGAATGTGCGGGTTTGGCTCACTTTTCAGCTAGCTTTTGCAAACTTGGCAAATTTGGATTTCTGGCATACAACCCTTCCCAAATGTTGATGGGGGCCTAGGGAAGTAAGCTTTGCCGTCTGTTTTTTCGTGTGAATGGCTTCAACATGCCCAGGCTCACCATGAAGTGAGACAATTCCAGACATACGCCCCTGGCATAGAGAACTCCTGCTCCAGCTATCTCTCCTCTTGGCACCCCACCCCATGGAACACAGTTAAGTCCCACAATACATTTGGTCCATTTGAACACGTAGCTCCTCCACCTTTCATTCGCCTTCTCCTGTGAATCTTATCTATCCCTCGACCTCATCCCAACCATCTACCCGACTTTGCTTTTCCCTACCATTACTGAATCTTCTATCATACTCCTCCTTTACCTCTCTGCCTCTCTGACAGGCAAAACACACTTTGACACCATAACCTATGGCAGTAGGCGCTATACAAATGAAAAATAACATATGTCCTGTCTGCAGATTCTGTGCTCTCAACCAAGTAGCAGAAATTGCAATACTTCCATTCCAAAGCTAGTTCTTAAAAGGATTTAAAATCCTTAGCTTTTCTATTAACATCAAAATACTTTAAAACTTTGCTTTTCGGAGTTAGGAGCTTTGGGCCACTGTAGAAGATGAAGTCTATCATGTAGCAGGGCAGTTTCTGCAGTGAATGACTCAGCATGCTTGAATCGTGCAATGTTATGGTCTATGTTTTATCTTTGTTGTGACATTCCTGATAATATGTCATCACAGTTGCAGGAAGGATTCCCTTTCCATCAGGTCTGACTTCAAGGAAGTCAAAATGATCTGCAGCCCAGTACATAAATCTTCCTTATACAAGGTTCATTGGTTCATATATTGTTACATTGTTTTCTATGCAATGCAAAACTTCATTAGCTAAAGCTGTCTGAAGTCGGAGAAAATTATTATAGTCGATCAAGGAACCCAAATCATACATAAGTTGCACCAAGAATGTGCTCGAGTTTGTGACTAAACAACAGCCTTCTTTACTTAAATGTAAAGATTCAATCTGCAAGCTATCATACACCTCCCACCTATGCACTACTTTAAAAGGGTGACAGTTTTCATGGTACTGCTCGCTAGTCTATGCACAGCATGTGATTCTAAGCAGATTAACAAACATCAGAAGACAATGCATTACTTACCGTAAAAGCATTTCTGATGGTTGTATCTGCTTAGATTCACATGCGCCCACCCTTCCTCCCCGCTCGGATGGAAGGAACATAGACATCTTTCTACATCTCTTTTCTGTACACACTCACATATAGAAGGCTCCCTCAGGGCAGAAGGGGTACGAACGGGGGACCTCGACGTGTGGGGGATTGTGGGTGCAACGCACGTCAGTGTGGGGATGGTGTTGGGGACGCGCCTTGTCGGCGTCCCCTTTTCGACTTTGAGGGGCAGGGTGCGGTGCTCCGCGGTGGCCGCTGGATGTCGGACCTATGCGCAGCATGTGAATCTGGGCAGATACAACCATCAGAAATGCTTTTACGGTAAGTAATGCATTGTCATATCATATCATTTTATCACAGATGCTCAAAAAAATATACAATGCTGCAGTAAGAAATGGCTAGACTGGCAGCACCCAAATGCCAATCTAGCCAGGTAATTACACTTAGCAGGACTGCTTTATCAGAAATGTGCAGTTAAAAAAGGTCATAATAAACTGAGGAATAACTAGACTGGGTGCACCAAAATGCCTCTCTAGCCACTAATACCACATCATGCCTGCTTAACCTGGACATGGACAACCATTATGATTAATCGCACAATCCCACCGCCCACACATCCCCTCTCCCTCCCATGCCCTACCCCAACCTCCAAAATCGGCTCCTTGGCCCAGAATTACCTTCACGTCCCTCTTCCTTCTCCCAGAGCTTACGTTTGAGGCTCCTTGCCTCATAGTTAAGTACTGGCATGAGAAAGAGTGGGATTAGGAGTAATGAATATACAGGTAGCTAAGTCAGGCATTACCTCCATGTACCTCTACCTCATCCCAGTGCTTGTGTATGAGGCATGGTGCCTCATACACAAGTACTGCCCCATACACAGGTACAGGGGCAAGGAAGAATAGGGCTAGGACTAATGACGATTACCAATAAGTAATTAAGGCATTAAACACCAAGTAGGGGCTTAACAATATTCATTTGACTGGGCTGCAGCACTCACCCCCAGAAAATGTGGGCTATGTTGACTCAACCTGGCTGAGCTTCAGAGCAGTTACCCGACAGAACAGCACACAGATGTTAAATGGCACCTGGGTTTCTCTGTTAACAAGGGCCCAGCCGTTACTAACGTAAAGCATTTCACTGTTAGTACCTGCATCCAAATGGCAAATTTTTAGGCAATTGAAATTTGATGTGGGTTTAGTACTTTCATGCCAGGGAAGTGATTGGAAGGGTAGAAAGGGAACAGGAGACTGTTCATTCTCATAACAGTTCATAAGTGGGTGCCTTTACACTTAAAGGCGAGAGTTAACTGCTTGTAACATTGAAGCTGCACTAGAATAGTCTCATTAAAATGCGTAAAGAAGTTAGATGCCCCCACACAAATAAGTTTGCTTCCCCCACCACCTGTGAAGTTAGTGCCTCTTCCAACATTTGAAGAATCAGCCCCCCGAAATGTAGGTTTTGTTGTGCTCCTGAACACAAGCACAAACACCATTCACCATATACATACATGCATGCACGCCCAGCCATCCTTACATTTAAGTGTGCACTCTTTCACCATACACGCACACACGCACACCCAGTCACCCATACATTTGTGTGCACCATTTCACCATACACTCACACAGGTATCCACCTCCACATTTAAGTGTACACCCTTTCACAATACACTCACACACGTCATTGGTTTGAGTGGAGCCCTATTACTAAAAAAGAAATTGGGCCTCAGTATAAGTTTGCTGTTCTGGTAACAACGGTACCGGTAAGCTTGCTGAGCTTGTTCTGCTCCCGGGTGCCTTCCCGCCCGCCAGGTCTGACCTGGCGGGCGTACCGGCACCCGCGAGCAGAGCATGTCGGATGCAGCGGCACCATTCTGAATGGTGATGGTGCATCCGAGCTCCCCATTCCCATTGAACCATATGAGGATCAAATGAGAATGGGAGCATTTTTTCCGGCCCCGCGAATGGCCAATTACCGGTAATTGCCCATTCGCAGGTGCCAGAAGAAGAAAGCGAAAGTTTGGCGGCAGCCTACCGGTTTTACCGGCAAAGCTACCGCCAAACATCTAATGAGGCTGAAATCACTCTGACTTCATAAAGAAATTATTTCTGTTAAGGACCAAACCATAACTGAAAACATTTCTTTATGAAGGCAGCAAAGACAGAAGAGAGCTGAGGAGCGTGGAGAAGGGACGAGTGTGGAGAGCAGACTAGTGCGAAGCGAATGATTGGAGAGAGCGGATGAATAAGGAGAGCAAAAAAGTAATGTGTAGCGTGGATGGGCGTAAGGAACGGGTGTGTATATGGAACGAACGAGTGTCGGATGCGGATGTATATATGGAGCGGACGATTGGGTGAAGCGGATAAATGTGTGGTGCAGACGAGTGTGCCTAACAGATGAATCCATGGAGCGGACAAAAACATAGAGCATATGAGTGTATGGAATGGATGAACACACAGAGCAGACGAGTAGTTGGCTTTTCAGATGAGTGGATGGACTGGACAACCATTGTAGACTGAACGAGTGCCCTATCTGGAGCCGGTATCCAGACTAGACGAGTATAAACTACAAGAGTGTGTGGACTGGACGAGTGTGTGGACTGGACGAGTGTGTGGACTGGACGATTGTGTGGACTGGACGAGTGTTGTGGACTGGACGAGTGTTGTGGACTGGACGAGTATTGTGGACTGGACGAGTGTGTGGTCTGGATGAGTGTACGGACTAGACGAGTGTGCGGACTGGATGAGGGTGTGAACTAGACGATGATAATGACCGACGAATCTGTGAAGCGGACGAGTATGAGGAACGGACGAATATGTGCAACGGACGATACCTAACTTGCTTTGGAATGATGGAAACACTTGAAAACATACATCATACCACACCCCACGCTTACTCTCCCCCTTACACCACCACTCATCTAGAACACAGAAATACTATGACACCATTCGGTATAACTGTTCTCATATCTACATCTCCCGCTCACTCCACATCACTCTAAGTAATCATTGCTGGTTCCACACCCCCCAGCCAGGCGTTCTCCTCAGGCCTAACGCAGCCACACTCGTTCTGGGTAAAACCGACCAGAGTTAACACATTCTCCTGCATTCTCAACCACCACACCTACAGCTAAGAAGCAGCTACCACTCGATTTCCGCACCAGCTGCACACACACCTGGTGCGCACACGCACCTTTGCACTCCTTCTACTCTCCTGAACTTCGGTTCCCAACGGCGTTCAACCTACCAGCGCCTTCAGACCATACAAATGGTATATAAGGTGCTATATAAATGCAAAATAACATAACATAACATAACATTCCTTTTGGAACTGTGCAGTGTATGCAATTTCTTCTTCTCATCTGCCCTGATGGTTTTCTCTAGTAAATTAGTAGTCTGGTACAAAGCCTTCATATTTTAATGTATGTTGAAACTAGCTTCTGCATGTGAAAGCTGTGACGAATCACTGGATGTCGTCACTTCTCCCAAGGGGAACCCCTTCCCATGAGGCCAGGTGTGACGCTGCTACCTGATAGTGCCCCTGGGAGTGACATAATGTGGGAGGATCTCATGGGGAGGGGCTCCCCCCATGGAGAAGGACGACCATCTAGGGTATAGCTCTTGTGAGAAGATCGCACCCGCAGACACTCTAGCCTCTCCTTCTCCTATCCACTTTCTAGACAGTAGACCTATGTTCTCTTGTAAAGTAGACTACCTCAAGGTCCTGGAAAGTACTGAGACAAAATAGAACACCAGGAGCATAGGTAATCCAAGTAGTGAGATGAGGAGGAACACAGGAACAATGAAGAGCAATACAAAGAATGAACTGCAGTGGTATACACTTCCGCTGAGGCGTGGTTCCGTTTACGCCATAAAACCCAAAGAAAGACTGTCTGTTGGAGAGACACAACACCCCAGGATGAGAGACTATGAAGCCCTGTAAACACGAAAGGGAAGACCAGGATGGAGCTGAGAGCAGTCCTCTCCCAGAGTCAAGAGGACACTGGGACTCGTTTACCTGACGGCGTCCAGACGGTACCGGGAGGTTCATGAACGCAAGAAGCAGCATCCATACCATTGTTCTGGGGAGGAGATCTGTGAAGTGAAGGCACCAAGACACGGAGACGCCCGTGCAGCACACGGAGTAGGAGAGAGAACCCAGGAAGAACTGGCTGCACATCCCAGAAACAGGCAAGGTAATGGGTTAGGCATGGGAACCAGTAGGGGCTGGAAGGTACGGGAAGCTGAACCCCTGTAATAAAATAATGATCAAGACTATCTTCCTCATGTCAGTATTTGGCAAGCGAGGCAGCAAAGGCATCCATCGTCTCGGGAGGATAGCTCAGTGGCAACGTGCTCGCCTTGGAAGCAAGACGACACGGAGCAACAGAGGTTGATCCCTGGGTCCGCGCTTAGAAACCTCTGGGTATTAAGCGCGTTATAAATAACCTATCATATCATATCATATCATAAAGGGGACATACATAGAAGGGGAGAGAAACAAGGGTCGAGGACCCAAACCAAAGAGTGTCACAAGTAATCTTCCTTGTGGCAGTACTTGGCAGGGAAGTGAACCAAGTGGGCCAAACCAAAGAAGAAGAGAAACAAGGGTCGATGATGCAAAACCAAGAGAGCGATATGAGTCACCTTCCTCATGGCAGTACTTGGCAGGGAAGTGAACCAAGTGGAAGAGAGAAGCCAGGGTCGCAGACCCGCATAACATTCAGAGTTGGGTGTTGTAAGTGTGAAACCTAATGAGGAGAAGACCAGGGGAAGGGAGTAATTCCCCTTGGTTGTAAGAGATTGTTTTGCAATTACCAGGAGAAGGGAGTTATTCTCCTTACTCGGACCACAGCCTGGGGAAGGGAGTCATTCTGTGGGTGTTTTTGAGAATTAGACCAAACGCCACGTGAAGGGAGGCATTCTCCTGGCACAGAGAGAAAGTGAACATTGTTTGGGACTTTGTGTTGAGACTGAGATTGAATGCCAGGAGAAGGGAGGCATTCGTTTGGCCCATGAAGCAAATATTGTTGAAAACTTAGTGACTTGGGGAAGGGCGTCATTCCTCCAGGCCTATTATTTGGAACTTTGTGACCCTGGGAAGGGAGTCATTCCCCCAGGCTATTTTGAAACTGAACGCCATGAGAAGGGAGGCATTCTCCTGGCCCACCAAGGAAACATTTTGTGGAACTTTAACGATACCCCAGGAGAAGTGAGGCATTCTCCTGGGTAAAGAACAGTACTGGTTTATTTCTTAATTTATAGTGTAAGGGCCAGACGTAGGGCTTTCTTGACACAGGACAGTGGATACTTTTACTTTAACCGACATCCTGCCAATTACCGTAGATCTTTAGTTGAGGTAGGGAAACCCCTGTTAGGAATAGGGAAAGATAGGCTTCTCTTGCTTTATTTGCTAATAAAACTCTATAACCCTAAACAGGGGCAGCTCATCCATAATGCGCGAGGGTGCATCGACCCACCGGGTCTTGGCGCCCTATCACCCATTATGATGAAGCCAGCCCAGTGAAATATGAGCACTCCCTCCTCTGTTTTTTTTCAGCTGAGGGACTGCTCTTAACGGTCAAAGGGAAACACTGTTTCCCTTTAACGGTTCACGTTCCCTAGCCGGGCAAGCCCAATGAGCCATGCAAGGCTGGGGGCGCATGCTACCCCAGCGTTGCATGGCTCATTGGAAATGCTGGCTGGGAAACTGCATATCTGTATGTGTAAGGGGGGCACTCCTCCACCTCCTCGCACATACAGACAGAGCACGCTCGAGTGGGGCGTCTCGTCACCCACACTCAGGCCCCTCTACGCATGAGCAGAAACCAGGAAGCTTCCCAATTCCTATTCATGCTAGCAGGGGCCTAAGCGCTGGTGAGGAAAGACCCACAGCAGAAGGTTAGTTTGTTTATGAAAGGCACCGTGAGCTAAAGACTTGGTAGAGTCTCTCCCAGGGGTTATTCACCCAAGAACAGGTCATTGGGCTGTGTTCATGCTGGTATAGAGATTCCCAGAACCCCCTTTGTTTTGCATAAATTAACTTTGGGTCTCACTCTAAGTTAACAGGGCGATCCAGACGTGGACCCCTTGCTCACTGTTCTTAGAGAGGCAACAGTTTCACCTCACTGATGATGCCCAACAAGGCTGAAACACGTGTATGGGATTACTGTTGGTACTCTTGTTCAGAGGAGAATTGCCTAGCATTTTGGCGCTGGACTGCCCCTGGGCAGGACAAAGGCTGATATGCGGGGAAATTTCTTCTCTGTGAAAGGCACAGTGAGCTAAAGATTTGGTAGAGTCTCTCCCAGGGGTTATTCACCCAAGAACAGGTCATTGGGCTGTGTTCGTGCTGGTAGAGAGATTCCCAGAACCCCCTTTGTTTTGTTTATGTTCTATTTTATTTTTTTAATTTAAATTATGTGTATGGATTCATGCATGCTTGTGTTGTCAGGTGAATGCATGATGATGGATGCTGGAGTGCATGTTTTGTAAATGTGTGTTTGCATGTTCATTTATTTATTATTTAAATATGTGTATGGATGCGTGTATGCTTGTGTTGTGAGGGTATGATGGGTGCTCGTGTGAATGAGAGAGTGCTTGCAGTGTGTATGTTGTCTAAATGTGTGCGTTTGTGTGTTCATTTATTTATTTAAATATGTGTATGGATGCATGTATTGTTGTGTTATGAATGAGTGCATGATGGGTGCTCGTGTGAAGGAGATAGGGTGCTTGCTGTGTGTATATTGTGTAAACGTGTGTGTATGTTCATTTATTTATTATTAAGATATGTGTGTGGATGCATGTATGCTTGTGTTATGAGTGAGTGCATGATGGGTGCTCGTGATTGTGAAAGAGACAGCGAGTGATTGCTGTGTGTATGTTGTGTAAGTGTGTGTGCGTGTGCGTGGGTTTGTGCTGGTCCAAGATGATTTTGGCAAGTGGGGGTGGGAGGTTTGTATTAAAAATGCCTCTCCCCACTAGCCAAAATCAGCTCTCCATATGAGGTGCTGTGGGGCCCAGGGGACAGGCATGGTATTTTTTTTACTGGATATCTATGATAGATGTCCAATAAAAAATGTCATCCCACTCATTGGACCCCCAGTGCCTGGCATACCACAGTGATTGTGTGGGAGGAGCATGGGACCCAGGGTATAGGCATGTCATTTGTTTTAAGGGGCATCAATGATAGATGTCCAGTAAAAACAATATGCCTTACCCCAGTGCTCCCCAGTGCCTCACATACACACAATCGCATTCATTGTGTGCATGTGAGACACTGGGGCCCAGGGGGTATGCCCAGTAAAGAATGCCAGCCCAGTTCGCTGGGATTCCTAGCACCTAACATGCAATGTCAAGCCTGACCCCTAAGCCCCCCAGCACCTCGCATGTACACACAATTTATTATCTGTGCATGTGAGGCACTGCAGGGCAATGAGGGAAGGAATGCCATTTATTAATGGGCATCTGATGGATGCCCAGTAAAAAACACCATGACTGTGCCCCTCAGCAACTCGCATGCACACAATTAATGTGTGCCTGTGAGGTGCTTGGGGCCTCAGGCGGTGGGTATGGCAGTTTTTCCTTGGCATCTATGCCCAATAACGAAATGCCATGACTGTACCCTGGGACTCCAGATCCTGACACGCGTCTGCCCTCTGTCCCCCCAGCACCTCGCATTCACACATAATCACATTCATCATGAATGTGATTATGTCTGACTGCTAGGCGCGGGCACACCATGGAGCAGGCATGGTATTTTTTACTGTGCATGATTGATAAAGCAAGCATGATAAGTGTTATTATGTAGCTAGACTGGCATTTCAATGCCGCCAGTCTAGCCATTTCTTATTGTGGTATGACATTTTTGTAATGGGCATTTTTGATAAAGCAAGCAGGATCAGTGGTATTATTCTTACTGTGGCATGACATTTTGTATAAGGTATCTTTGATTAAAAAAAACAAGCATACGTGTTTTCTTGGAGCTATACTGGCATTCCAATGCAGCCAGTCTAGTCATTTCTTATTGTGGTAAGACATTTTGTATTGGGCATCGTTGGTAAAGAAATCATGATAAGTGTTATTACAAAGCAAGACTACCATTTTGTATGCAACCAGTATAGCCATTTCTTACTGAGACATGGCATTTTTGATTGGGCATCTTTGATACAGCAAGCAGGATCAGTGGTAGTATGCTTACTGTAGCATTACATTTTGTATTGGACATCTTTGATAAAGCAAGCATGATCCATGTTATTATGTAGCTCGACTGGCATTTTAGTACAGCCAGTCTGGACATGTGTTTATACTTTGGCATGCATTTTTAATGGCAAAGCCAACTGGAGTATGTTCTTACGTGGGAATATTGCCATATATTGGCAGAACAAACATGGACATGTTTTCTTATAGTATCATTACTGTCATTATGCACACAGTAAACATGCAAATGTTCTTGTATGGGAATAATACGGTATAATGGTGCAGTCAGCATGGAAATGTATGGGCACAGCTACTGACATATTGTGGCAAAGGGCATCATGAAAAAGTGTTGGAGAAATGCTCCTGTGCACTGTTGGTGACTTGCACAGCATCAAACGAATTTCAAAGGAATCAGCTGTCATTGGTTTTTGAAGAGTGGATTGCAGAATACTAAGTCCATGTCAGAAAATGCATTTTCAATCAGTGCTTTGAAGTATTGCTCAATATCATATCTTCTTCTTTAGCACCTTTAAGTAACATATTTCCTTGTAGTGTTGCTCAGCATCTTCCATTGCATGAACCTTACTTTCCAAATGGAACACTAATAAACAATGAATCTTACCTGCTTGCACATGCTGACCCATTCGGTGATGTTTCTAAACTTTGCAAGACATTGTGTAAATGTTTCGTATAGCATTATTTGTAATACATAATGTCATGTCCATGAAAATCTTTTGGATTGCTTCACCCGCACAAAATCAGTTTCCATTTATTATTTTCACTAAGCTGGACATCATACATGTTCTGACCTGTATTTTCTGTGTAAACAGTGTGTAATGGATGCTTCCTAGCTTCAGGTATATTTCAAAAGACGTAGTCATTTTTTGGAATTGCATAACACTATTTGGGATCGTCTACAGGGAGGCTCTTTCCTGCTCACTGAGCTCTCAGCATCTTCATGTTCTGACATTTGTTTTGTATATCCAACCTGTTGTCTCTCAAGATTATATTTGTGCATGTACTGTTCTTGTAACTGGACAGATTCCTTCGGCTTATTTGTTCTGCAGTCGTAATTTCAAGGTGTTCTGCAAGGTCTTTATAATCACGTTATTCTCATTATCACTATCATCATTATTATTAATATTATTACTATTATTATGGTGTTTAATGAGCGCGGACCAAGCATCAGAGATCAACAGAGTGCTTTGTAAATCATAGGGGAAGGACACAGTGACAAATGCAGACATACAAGCGAGCAGAGAGGTAGCAACCGAGGAGGGGATGGGTGGAAAATTTGGGAGCGAGGGATCTACAAGCAATCAGGGGAGGAAACATTGGGGAACAGATCACTCTGTCTCAGGTTAGGTCAGGACGTCTATGTTCCCCCTAAACCATGTGCACATGTGCTTTCCCTGATTCCCTATGGGTGGTGCTGAGAAGATCATTAGCAACGCACACAAGAAATTACTACCTTCTCAAGCATTCACAATGAACAAACGACAGCAGATACCTGCCATGTTCCTTTTCTGATGATAACTAAATTATACAAACTAGCCTTGATATTCTGTCTAACCCGGTTTACAATACCTAGACTGCAGGGGTGGCCTTTGAACTTGTTGGTTATCAGAGGATTTTGGTTTGTTAAACTTCATGCTCAAACTTCTGCTGCATTAGCGCTATCATTACTCCTGGTGGGGGAGAACAACACTGCATTGTCATTTGTTTGGCCTGCAAAGGATTAGGAGTATGGAACTATTCTGGTGCTTTTTACATATCACATTAGGGCAGCAAACATTCAGAAATCTACAATGCTTTTTATGAAATCTGCATACTTTCCAAGGTTCCATTGGGCAGAGAATTTAATAAAAAAAAAAGCTATGGTAATTCACCTATAAATTAATGGTTTCACTCAACACTTGTATAATCATACACAACAATATTAGGGGAAGGGGTTGCTGCAAACAATCTTGTTTGCACTGAACAATATTTGTGTGTATGCAGTTTCATGGCATTTTCTTTAAATGCCCAAAACATGGTGATGCTTTAAATGTTTTTGTATGCCAAGTATTGTGGGTATGCAAATACCCAGGGTTTGAAATTGCTGAGAGCTGAGAACTATTCATCTCCTGCTTCTAACCTTTGGGAGCCTGATAAGCTTGACACCAACAGCTACCCAGAACTACCTTTAATTAATACCATGCTAACAAACCTATGTGACATTAAGTTCGTGTATTTGGAAATTTGTACAAAGAAGAATTAGGACACATCTATAAGACAAAAAGGAGTGTAGGGGGCCCTCTGCTGAGAACGAAAATTGGTCAAATACCCAGTTATATGGAATTTCTTCCACTCGGGAGGGTCTACAACCACGTTTTAGCTCACTGCACCCTTCACAGAGGAGAAATATCCATTTGCATATCAGTCTGTGTCCCACCCACAAGGGCAGTCCACCAAAATGCTAGGCAAATCTCCTCTGAACAAGAGTACCATCAGCAACCCCAGACACGTGTTTAGACCTTGTTGGGCCTCCTCATTGAGGTGAAGCTGAGCCTTTATAAGGCACAGTGAGCAAGGGGTCCACGTCTGGATTGCCCTTGGTTACTTAGGGTGAAACCCCAAGTTTTACAAAAACAAAAAGGAGTGTCTATAAGACATTTAAAGCATAATGGATTATAAATAATGAACACAAGGTCAGTTTGCATGTTATGCATCATGCAACCATTTCTGTTGTTCGATGTACTAGCTCCTGGCTTCCCAGATGCAGCTCCTGCCTACCGCTAGATGCCCAATATGCAGGAGGTGAGTTTAACTCCTACTCATCAAATCTTAATTTCTGACCCCTTTCTCCAGTTGAGTGTTTTACTGCTGCAATCTGTGGACGAGCCTACCTCACTTTTTATTGACCTCTGCCAACTAGTATTGGAGGCCGTAACAGGAGACCGGGCACAGAGGGGCATATTCTTTGGGGGTGTAGGACAAATGAGCCACTTTAAAAAACAAAGACATGTTTTAGCAGTAGATTAAAGTGAAAGAAACATGCTTGTTTGCTTCGAAGGGCAGAAACCTCTAGTAACATTCTAGTAAACTGTGCCTTCTGTTTCTTCTCTGTGCTCAGCTGCTGAGGTCTTTCCATCATAATCAATTAATTTGTGTTTAGAGCTTCAAGATTCACCTCTGTTATGTTTAACAGTTAACACTAAATTGCATAAGAGGGTGTCCTAGGTACAGGAGAAGGCACTCCATCTCGTACACTTGTGAGCAGTGCCTCTGTTAACTCATAAGGGAACCCTATGCAGTTTGTTTTAAATGGGGCTTCCTAAGGAACCTAATGAGGATATTATTTAATTTGTTTATCTTGTGGTGGCCAAATCAACTAGAGACTAGATTCTGTACCCATTCAATTCACGTCATTCAACAGGGCTTCAAGCAGGGCTCTGATAAGATGTTACCCCTTATATTTGGATGTTTCAAATCAACTGATTTTTTAGGGAGATAAAAGTGAATTTGCATTGCCAATGGGGATACTTTTAAAGTGAGTGGAAATATATTTTAACTCAAGAACAGATATCTTTGTGTAATCCAAACTTCTTTTCACCTGGAAATTCATTATTGCTTAAAGATGTTTTTCCCCTAAGGGTTCTGCTTCATTCATATCAGGCAGTAATATTCCTGCTCCTTCTGTGCTGCTGCTCTGCCAGTACCAGTGATCCGAAAATATCAGTGGAACTTTGTGGATGGAAGCAGTGGATGGACAGTGTGGCCATTGTTTCCTATTTTATGTTGAGTGCACTTTTCTCTTTTTATATATTGGTGTATTTGCCTGTATTTATTTAGTAAAGAGGCTGCATGCCTCTTATCTTCAGGGCTTGTTATGAGTAAGTGTTGTGAGTGCCCTGTTCATAGGGCAATATGATGGTGATGTTAAGCAGTGGAACAGGAATTCTGATTATTATACTGTGTGATGCAGCTATTCTGATGAAATAATTCTCCTGACACGAACTATGATAGGCATGTTCTCCCAACCCCTGAATTACTTCAGTCCAGAGGCGTATAAACCTTTTTTGGCATTTATATGGCACACTTCTTCTGGTTGCCATTATTCAGTCTGGAAAAAAAATAACATATTTGAATTTCTTGCTATCCACGAGTTACGATAAGCAATACTTGTTCTTTTTAGTACACATGAGCTTTTCTTTCTGCAATGGCAAAAACATGTTCTGCATTGCCTCTGAGCAGTGTCTGCCACTCGACAAATGAATAACTACAACTAAGCCTATAGTTTAAACTAAGCAATTATTTATTTTGGTATACATACATGTTTTGGCCTCTGCACAGGGGCGTTTTTGCTAGGTACTATTAAGATCTTAAAGTCTTGGATTGGTTTATGAGCTCTCTTAGAACCACAAATAAAACATGCATTTTTTTAGCCAACAAATTTGGAAATAGTGCTGTAAATGTATATTTTAGTGACTTGTAAAGAATTGCCGTGGTTGGGATATTCCCTTACACACTCCCTTCAGTGATGATAGATTATTCATTAGTCATGGTCACAGTGGCTTACCTCATTAGTCAGTTGCACTCATTAAAAAATGATATGCCCACAAAGACATATCCACACAGAGAAAAATATTTAGGGGGAACATTGATCAGGAGTGGAGGGTGTGTGGTCCTAGGTGTTAGGGAGGAGCCATTCCTTGAAGAGGGGGGACTTGAACTCCTTTCTGAAAGGTAGAAGTGATCTGGTGATGGGAAGAAGGTTCCAGAGTCTGGCTGTCTAGACAGAGAAGGTCTGTCTTTTGGTTATTTCCTTCCTGCACCAGTGGAGTTCAAGTCTGAACATGTCCTTACTTCTGGGGGATTGTAGGCCTTTAGAGATGCTGAGTTTCTCACTGAGTTGCTTGGGGACTTCAGGGTGACAGCCTTGTAGATAATGAAGCAGGATTTGAAGATCATTCGTGATTGCAGTCAGAGACAGTGCAGTTAGATGAGGGTCAGGGGGTCAGGATGATGTGATTGAATTTGCGGAGTCCTTTGATGAGTCGAACTGCAGTACTGTGTAGTACTCTTCTCCAGGATGCCAGGGTAGTTGCGGAAAGGCCTTCCAAAATGGCATGGCCACCATCCAGATAGAAGGGGACGAAGGCTTGGACAGCAGATCTGAAGTTGTTTTCAGGGGTGAAGGGCTTGATTTTCTACAGGAGAGATTGTCTGTACCATGCCGCTTGTGTCTACCTTCCTATGTTCTGTTTGAAGGAGAGGTGTCTGTGGATGTTGAACCCAAGAAGCATGGCGCAGATAACCAGCTTTGGTCTGACACCCTTGAACGTTCATAGCCGAGAGCAAGGTCTGGATGCCAGCATATTCAGTTTTGTTGGTAAGCAACAGCAAGTTGGTCTTGGAGAGTGTGAGCTTCAGGTAAGCACTGGACATCCAGAACTGGATCAATGTGAGGCAGGGGTGGACTGGGAACCAAACGAGGACCTGGAAATTATTTTCAAAGTAGCAGCATATTAAACCTTTTCAACAAGCCTATCCCTTGTCCTGTGAGAACATTAGGAAATAAAATAGGTTACCACACAAAAGTGACCAAGAGTGTCATGATTCCTGCCCCTCATGTCCCCAGCCCTCCAAGATGTCAGGCTGGAGCCAGGCCTCGATCACCTACATGGCCCTCAAGGGCCTCTCCATCCCTCCAAAGACCCACTTGAAGTCAGACATGGCGCTTGTGGCACCAGTCTCTCTCACTCCCATAGGATAACATTGGGGATTGGACTTGTAGTGCATTGATAGGGACAAGATGGATGCCCCCACATATTTCGGTTCCCAGAACTGCATGTGCAGTCTAGTCGTTTGGGTGAGGTTCAGCCCAGAGACACCTGGGATGCCCAGAGACTATTTAAGCCACGTCCAGGCTGAGAAACATGCTTTGTGTTTTCTGCACCTGCAGCGTGACACTCACCGTGTTCGGATCGGTCTCCAATAGTCCTGCATCTTTCTTCTGCCCTCAGCTCCTGCAAGAACAAGAACACTGTTAGGAACAGCCTTACCTTGCGGCGCTTCTGCCCATCATTCATCGCTTCTTCTGTTCTGTGGGCATCTTCGGCGGTGTCATTCCCATCCCGGCACGCCGCTTCCTAAGGAAAAGGGAAAAGAACAGAAAAAAGGCATTAGTAAGCATTCAGCAAATCTTCGCTTATTTTTAAAGACTGTACGAGCTTCAAAAGCTTACCTGAATCGCAGCCGCTCTGGGGGAACTCTGTCTCCGGAACTTCTCATCCATCTGCAAGAGGGAAAAGACACTCCAGGTTAGCGTGGAAACATCTAGAGGCGCTGCATACCGCGCTTACTCACCGCATTTCTTCTTCATAACCGGCATCCATGCTGAAAACTTTGTGGCACCTAAAAGACACAGAAAAAGAACTCAGTTCAATACAAATACGAAAGGGTCGCATCGCGCATCGCACTCTCACTCACCTTCAGCGCTACTCATCTCAGCAGCACGTCGCCATCCCCGGACGCTGGCCATCATCTAAGGAAGGAAAGGAACGAAGTTAGAGAACTCATTCAAAAGACTCATTATACATACCTGTCGGACACTTGCCAGTGAAGTAACTAGGCAGCGACGAGCCTGCATCAATCAACGCACCCCTGCGCTGAAAGCAGGACGGAGAGCACACTTTCCAAGAAAACAAGGTGAGCTGTGGATCAAAGGGAAGGGTTGGACCCCGGGGAAGAAGGGGTTCAAGCACACAGAGACAATAGGGAGTTAAACTCTACCAATCCTGTGTTTCAGGCCCAGTCTCCAGTCGAGTAGACTCCAGGGAAGGGTTCAAGGTCGTAAGAGGTCAGAACAGGCTGAGTGACGTCCCCTTGGATACCAGGAGAGCATTACAAAGAGTGCATAGCCCTAGAGAGAAATCCATGAGAGCTATGTCCACCCCTGATGTGAGGCAGTCCTTGAACCTGGGAATGTGTTCGATGTGCATTATCTTGTGGTAGAGCTGCATGTCATCTGCATATTGGTGGATGTAGATGATGGTGGGAGCCAGGATGTTTTGAGTGGTTCCATGAAAAGCTTGAAGATCACATGGGAGAGGATAGATCCTTGCAGGACTCTACAGATGATGGGTACTGTTGGTGATCTGGAGGAATCCTTTTGGACAAACTAGTGTGTCATGATTGGGGCCATAAGCCCCCCCCCTGGGCCTACCCGCACCCACAACACCTATAGCATCCATTTCAGGGCCACCCTGCAGCAACACAGACACCAACAGGTCTGCTCCCCGACCCCCAGGTGGACTTCCCTGGTGCAAGGGTTGTGGTGGCACAATCAGGGTCAAAGGGCTGTGCAGCATTGCGTGAATTGCTACTCCCAGAATCCCTCGAGATTGTGAAGTCTTGCATGAACCAAGCCTCACATGCCCCATCTTGAATAGCTGGAGCTATATAAGCTCCACCCAATCCCCAGCACGTGCTTAGAATTCACTCCATCCAATGCTGAAGTGCTGGGGGCTTTCGGGGAGCTTGCAGCTGGCCCTCCAGTTAACATGGAAATCATGTAACTTGCCCCACTTATCTACTTGACCTTCCTCTGCACCCCTCTGGGCCCAGGTTCTTGGCCCAGCACTGCTGCAACAGAGGAGGAGATAGACAGTTCTTACCACAAAGACTGACCTGTTCACTGTGATCCGCTCCGGACTGTTTCACTGTGGGGCTGGAACCTCCATCCAAGTACCAACCTGAAAATAAGACAGGAAACAAGAAGTGAACATTCAGCACGGTTAGCCAGAAGTCAGAGGACATAGACATGTGGCCTAAGACATTGCAAAGAGGGACATTGCATGGTAGTAGCCACTGAAAACCGAAGCAAGAAGTGAATATTGACATTGGCATTGAGAACACAGCACTGCAAGGAAATCAGAAAAAAGTTGACAACAAAGCCGACGCTAGCAGGACTGAGTAGTTGGCTCAATGAAGTAACTGAGCCAAGTTGCTTCCAAGCCACCTTGACCCCACACCACAGTAAGACCACCTTCTTCAGGGGAAACCACAAGGGGGGGGACACAGGCCAGGCCATTAATGCTCTTGCTTGTCATAACACGAACCCACATTGATAGTAAGACATGCATGGAGGAAATCACCTGAAGCAATCCCATGCTGACACCCCCACACCTCCCATGCTGATCCAGTCAATACTCGAAACGTCATTCAGGGTCGGTGAGGGAGTGGTGGCGACTTCCATGGGATTTCCACGGCACCCCAGCAAGATCCAGAACACAGGTGAGCGTTACAGAATGCTAGGCCCACAAATTCATCTTGCCTGAGCGCCATTGGAGACCTCTGATGTGAATGCCCTGACTAGGCTATTGAGGGAGCTCACGGCAGAAGTGCACACTGCTAGGTCTGAAACTAACGCATTACGAAGGGGGTTAGTGAAGAACAGGGAGAAAAATAAAGATTTAGCCACTCGTTTCAACCACCTCTAAGCGGGATGAGCCCCCTTGCCATGGGATTACTCCACACCTACAGGGGGTATTCCCGGCACCGCAAGTGGTCAGACCACTGCCCCCATCCATTTATTTACACCCACCCCAGTACCTTGAGCGCTGTGACCCCCCAGAAATACACCATATTCATGACCCAGTGTAAACTACATTTCCTGTGCAAGCCTGGGTCCTTCCCCAATGACCACACCAAAGTAGCCTGTGTTCAGTCATATTTGGGTGGTCATGCGGGCAATTGGTCAATACCCTTGGTGGAAAGGGATGACCCTATCCCACAAAACGTCCAGGTGGTTGCAAGGGGAATTGGAAAAACTGTTTGCAAGAAAGACCCAAGCCCAGACCCTGGATAACGAGTTGCTCTCCCTAAAGCAAGGGTCCAAGGATATGTTTGCCTACATTGCCACATTCAACCACTGATTGGTCGGAAGAAAAACATAACACGCTGTTTCACCATGGATTAAGAGGGGACTTAAAGGATGTGCTGGGCTAAGTATTAAATTCACTGGTGCATTGCCCACAATTCATTGACATGGTGGTACAATTCAACCATTGCTTATCTAAAAGAATATATGACTGCACCTGCTGCAATTCAAGTCCTGTCTATGTGAGCCCCAAAGAAACCCCAAAGCACCGCAGTGCCAAGGTCTCTCCTGAACCCATGCAGTTGGGGGGTGTTCGAGGATTTCTCACCAAGGACAAATGGGAGCAGCGTCGACAACAGCAGCTCTGTTTGTACTCCAGAAATGCCAGTCACTTCCTGCGGGATTGTGCAGCCAAATGATCCTCCAAAGCTGTGGGAGCTCTAGAGGGGGACCAACCAAAAATCCTACCAGGAAACGAGGGAGCCCGACAAACATAAGGGTCCGTTTGTCGAGTTAGAAGAAGACACAGGCCTCACATTTTGTTATTCCCATTACCATAGTATATTAAATAAATACATAAAAGTAAAATAAACAAAAAATCACACTATTGATGGTGCTGATGAATGCTTCATGTGAATATTGAGAATGGAAGGGCATGACATCAACTTTTTGTATTTTATGGTGACATTTTATTTAAAATGTATCAACATTTTAGATGAACTATTTTAAAGCGTATTAAGTGAATGATTTTAAGGTGATTATTCTTTTTAATATTTGTATTCTGTTTATGTACATCCACTTGATATATTTTTCTGAACTATGCATCTGATGATGTTTACCATGTAATAAGTCCCAGTGTGGAAACTGTTTAACTGATGTATTGTGTGAGAAGTGTTCATATATACAAAGCCAGTTTGGCTATGAGTATATTAAATAGGTAAATAAATAAATTACCATACTTCTCCAGAACCAGACCCAGACAATGTTTGGGGTGGAAGCCTATCTTGACTGTGGAGCCATTAATAACTACATGGATATAGAGCTTGCAACCCAACTACAGGTACCCACTCGTTCCGAGGACACCCTGCAGAACGTGAGAGCAGTGGATGGTATACGCCTGGCCTCGGGACCGGTGACTGCCAGAAATTAGTGGCCCCCAATATCTGGACCAGTATTTAGCCAACAGATTCATTATACCATACAAGTCCCCTGCTGCCTCAACACTGTTTTTCTTCCTGAAAAAGCAAGCATATCTACGGATGTGCATTGACTACTGGGCCCTAAACCAGGTGACCGTGAAGAACCAGTATTCTCTCTCTCTCATTTCAGTGCTCCTAGATCGGGTGAAGGATGCAGCCATTTACACAAAGCTCGACCTATATGGGTTGTACCATCTTGTGCACGTAAAGGAGGGGGATGAGTGGAAGATGGCATTCCACACCAAATACAGGCTTTACGAATACCAGGTCATGCCCTTGTGTTGTGCAAAGCCCTGGCTGCCTTCCAGTATTTCATGAATGATGTGTTATGTGAATTACTGGATGTCTGTACCATCATCTACATTGACGACATTCTGGTGTATTCAAGAACCTTCCACAAACCCATTGATCATGTACAATCAGTGCTCGAACGACTGTGCCAACATCCCCTCTTCATTAAGCTGGAAAAGTGTTCCTTCCGCATGCAAAAGGTAGAATTCCTGGGTTGTATCCTGACTCCTCGAGGCATTGACATGGACAACAAAAAGGTGGAAGCCATCCTTCAGTGGACCTCTCCAGCATCGGTCAAGGCCATCCAGAGTTTTTTGGGGTTCGTGGGTTTTCATAGTTGCTTCATCTTGGGATTCTCAGAAGTGCTGCACCCAATTGCCTCGCTTCTCTGAAAGAACCAGGCATTTGCCTGGAACCAGGAAGCTGTACATGCCTCCAATTCTTTAAAGGCATGTTTCACCGCTGCTCCAGTGTTGCTACACCTCAATCCCGAACAGTCCTATGTGATAGAAACCAATGCTTCCTATGTCATGGGTGCAGGATAGTCGCAGCGGAACCCGGAGACATGCATTCTCCACCCGGCGACCCCCTGGTCCAAGAATTTATCCCCATCAGGAGTTAACTACTTAATCACTGATAGGAACTACCGCCCATAAAGGCGGCCTTCAAGGAGTGGCAACATCACTTGCTCGGAGCCAAGCACACAATCACGGTTTTCAACGACCATCGCAAGTCAGCATGTGGCTTGTCTACACACCAGTTGTGCTGGGGAGTCTTTTTTGCGTAATTTGATTTCATCATAACCTACCGTCCCGGAGTTTGCATTGGAAAGGCTGACGACCTTACTCTGATGACCCTAAGTAAGGTAGGGCAGGTACAGCCAGTCCAGAGCCGCCTCCCATCACACCGACAGAGAAGATCATAGGGGGGTGAACAGGGAGGTGCGGGATGTTACTATGCTAAATGACGACATCCGGTGTCTACTATCAACCAAGGAACAACAGCCTGGGCAGATGCAAGACATGGATGCAGTATAAAGGATGGCCTACCCTACCACATGCCCCTGCTATGCCTTCCTAGCCCCTCGCTACAGGAACAGGTTATGAGTAGCTACCACGACAATCTCTTGGGGGGGGCCACCTGGGATCAAGAAAACAACCTTAAAAATACAGCAGTGCTATTGGTGGCCCACGCTGGGCAGGGATGTAACCCACTATGTCCAATCCTGTGCCACTTGTCCGCAAAGCAAACATCAGAAGCAAATATCCTAAGGACTGCTCCAATCTCTGCCAGCACTTCCGTCACCGTGGTATGCATTGTCTATGAACTTTTATCACAGACTTACCCTACATGAATGGGTTCAACACCGTTCTGGTAGTGGTGGATCACCTGTCCAAGATGGTACACTTCATCGCCATGAAAAGTATACCTAACTCCAACATGCTGGCACATACCTTTCTGCAACACATCGTCCGTCGCCACGGTTTCCCGCCTGTTATCATTTCCGACAGGGGAAGCCACTACCTATCCCATTTCTGGTCTTGTTGTTGTGCCCTGGCCCATATCGATGTACTCCTCTCCACCCCCAAACCGATGGGCAAACGGAGAGGGTAAACAAGTGCCGTGAGCAATTTCTATTATGCATGCTCTCACAAACAGAGTCTAAGTGGGAGAACCGCTTATGGGTTGCGGAATATGTCTACAACAACACCCCACATGCATCAACAGGTTATATCCCTTACTACCTACTACATGGCTAGCACTACCGCACATCAATTTTTGACCCTACGGAGTCCATTGAGATGGCCGCGGTCCAAACCCTACACGTAGAAATTCACTGCACACTAGCACAAGCTAGGTCAACCCACTAGAGACAAATTATGCCTGCAAATGGTTTGCAGATCGGTCCTGGAGAATGGCCCCTGCTTACCAGGTTGGGGACGGGGAGTGGTTGACCACAAAGAACATCTGACTGGCCCACAAAAAATCCTTCCGAGATATATAGGTACCTTTCCCGTTAGGGCCCTGATAGGTACAGCTGCAGTCCATCTCAACCTCCCTGCATTGCTTTGCATACACCCAGTTTTCCATGTTTACTCGAACTTGCGCATCCAGACATTCGCCACACCAGGCTACCCCCACCCAAGCTCGTTGACGGGGAACCTGACTATGAAGTGCATAGGGCACTGGACTCTAAGGTGGCAAGAGGAGTCTTACACTATCTAATCAACTGGAAAGGGTACGGGGTAACCAACCGCTCTTGGGAACCCTTATCAGTGGCATAACACAGAATGTGGGGGCCTCCCTGCGAGCCATGCTGAGGGGGCCCCCCAACTCGGCAACAAATCACGGGTCGTGCCGCATTCTGGGCCGGCCTAGATTATCACGCTTGCACAGTACGCACGAACGTGCTGCTGAAGGGGTATGCCACACACTGTACTAGGGGGAAAGATATTAAAATGTGTTTTAATGCAATATACAGCACACTTTCTGAGAAAAATTGGCTAAAAAGCCAGAGTGTTTGCAATTTCTTTGTAGGGTAACGCCAATCCAAACGTGCAAGTCACCTACAGTGTACGGGAACATTAACGCTTTGCTATTAAAAATGCCATGCCACATTAAACCATGCCCCAATGGCTGCACAATGTATACCAGTGTAGACATGTAATACAATTAGAGTGAAGCATGCCAGGCCGCATTTAGACAGACCTAGACTGGTTGAACCAAAATGCTAGTCGAAGCAATAACACTCTAACAACAGGCCGAACTCTTTAAAATTCGCAAGAAGCTGATCAATCCAGTTGCGGTCTGTACCTCTCCTGTTTCCTCCCAGGCCATCTGTACGGCTCTGGCCTCTCGCTTCTCCGCTAAAACTCAGGACATCCTGTCCTCTATCTTCTCTTCGTCTCCTTCTACCTTTCACGTCCTCCCCCCCTCCTTGGCCATCTCTACCTCCTCTCCTCCTTTCTCCTCTTTCTCTCTGACAAAACCTGACAAGTCCGATCTAGAGGGAGATCATGTGGATTGATTTATTGGACTCTTTGAGTCGAAGAGGCATGAATGTGGAATTTGACCTGATGTATTATATCTGAAGTTTTAAAGTGGATACTAGATTCCCTTATGTGTTACAACAAATGAAGGATTTGATATGTAATGAAGTCAAAAGTATGGGGATTGAAGTATATATTAGGGTTAATCACGTGATCATCCTGTAAATAAGGAACTGGTTGTAAATGTTCATTTGCTAGAAATGGTTAAATGTTATGAGTGACACTAGAATCTGATTAAATTTGTGTTTCACACTAGGTGCCTATGTGAGTACAGATGTCTTCAACCTTGGGTTTCTTTAGATCCGATTTTTAGTGTCCACCTTAGCATATTCCCCGTCCATGTTATATGGTTGGCATCCATTCATTCACTCATGGTACTACTTTAACGGTTCTGTGGCCAAACACGGGGGCCGGGGCAGACTTTGATTTTCCACATCCCCCCCTCTGTTTGGCCATATTCTTAACACATGTGGTTCGATTGGGACTGATGCCTGTACGTACTGGTTGTGGTGTGTTCAGGGCGGGTCCCAAGAGGGCACCGGGTTACATGCTAGATTTTCTGCAAAGTGAAATGTTGACACTTTTCCTTCTTTTATTCCAGATTGAAAAGCTGGCCATCTCTCAGCTAAACCTTCATTCTGATTCTGTTGGCTGTCTCCATGACCATCAGTCTGGCTTCAGATTTGGCAGAAGCACGGAAACTGCTCTCCTGAACATCCGTGAAGATCTGCTTTCCAACCTTGACTCTAGTATTCCCTCTGTTCTCATCCTACTTGATCTCTCCTCTCCCTTTGACACGGTCAATCATGCCATCCTGCTCAACCGTCTCCGGGATAACTTGGGCATCACCAATCAGGCTCTGGCCTGGCTGACCTCTTTCCTCTCTGATCGACCCTCCCAGGTCCAACTTGGGTCCTTCCTATCATCTGTCTTCCTCTCCACCTGTGGTGTTCCCCTGGGGTCTAACCTCTCGCCCTGGCTTTTCAACCAATACCTGGCAACTCTCGCCCGCTGTATTGCCATTTTCTGCTCAAACTTCCAGTGCTACGCAGACAACACTCAACTCATTTTCAGGCTGCCCTCAGCCACCTCCTCCACCTCTCTCATCACTGATTGCCTAACTGCCATCCAAGATTGGTGTGCCGCCAACGATCTTTGTCTTAATGCCAGCAAGACAGAGATCCTCCTCATTGGCACACCATCACCTTCCTTTCCCCTCACTCTCTGGCCAGCCTCTCTTGGCCCTCCTCCTATCCCCACCTGCGAGACCAAGAACCTTGGTGTCACCTTTGATTCCACACTCTCCTTCTCTGCCCACATTGCTGATGTATCAAAAAAGTCAAACCTCCTACTGCACCTCCTCAGAGGTATTCTTCCTTTCCTCTCATTCCCCCAGAAGCTCACTGTCTCCCAAGCTCTGGTTCTCTCTAAGCTGGACTATTGCAACAGCCTCTTTCTTAATCTACCTGCCTCTACTCTCCGCCCTTTACAACTTGTCCAGAACAGGACTGCGAGACTTGTCCTTGGCCTCAAGCCCTGGGATCGTATCTCTCCAGCTCTGAAATCTCTCCATTGGCTCCCTGTGGATGCAAGGATTAAATTCAATACCCCCTGCATTGTCCACAAGCCTTTCTGGGACCTGGGTCCAACATACCTTCAGCTATCCCGCCGCAAATACCTCCCATCTCGAGCACTCCGCTCCTCTACCTCTAATTCCCTCAGGGTCAGTCGTTTCTCAAAAAAACGAGCTGGGGGTAGATATCTGTCTTCGGTGGGGGCCTCCCTCTGGAACAGCCTCCCTGCCACTCTAAAACTTGAGGAGAACCATCTCTGGTTCCGGAAGAACCTCAAAACCTTGCTCTTAGCTTCTGCCTTCTCCTCCCCTCTCCCCTGTTGATTCTGCTCTCCCTCGGCACCATGCTCCTGACCACCCTCTGTCCTCTGGGCCCAGGTACCTGCTCATCTTGCCACCCTCACGCACTGCCTCCGGGCCACCCCCTGCACTGGGGTCTGTATCTGTACACATACAGCCCTCCCCTTTTCTTCCTGCACTTTCAGACCTGCACGGACTGCTGCCATAAACCCAGCACTTGCCACTTGCTGGCTGCACTCCCATTGTTTGTTGCCTTTGTATTTATTATATTATTATTATTATTTTTGTTTTTTTTCCTTCTCGCTCCGCACTCTCCTTTTGTTCCCCCTTCCATGCACTTCTCCCCCTTCTCCCTCTACCCTGCATTTGCACGTTCTCAATGTCACTGGGCCTAGTAAGATCGTTGTTTTTGTTCTCCCCTGTTTCTTTTCCCTGCCTGGTCGTGCTCTGAAACACTTGTGTATGAGCGCGATAGAAATAAAATATCAATCAATCAATCAATTGTCACAAGTAGGTTTGGGATAGTCTCCTATCTTAGATTGGTGGATTTATTATTGTAATTTTGGACAATCATACTTAGTATGGTGGAAAATGGGCTCATTCGTATTTTTACCTTTCAATGCTGGCGGTTTGCCTCCCGTTAAGGGAGTTTCAATTATGGTTATATAGGGCAGAATGTTTTGTCCTTTTCTGTTATGACAACATTGAGGTAATCTATTCAGTATGGGGAGTGTACTCCTCCACCTTTTCAAGATGGCGGATGACGCACGCATACGTTCTTACTTCTCAATGATGGCGGACGTAACAATATTTACTTGTGTGCGCATGCGCGAATTCACTAGCTGGGTGTTTCGGTCCAGAGGGTTGGTCGGTGCGGAATCCCAGTACAGGAGTGTTTGGCTTCCAGTACACGGAAACACGTTGTTATACAGGTAAAAGCTTTAACTAGAGATGATGCCTTAGAGCAGGGACTAGTTTACATTAATGTGTATGTAACAATTCCGACCAATTTATTTTTTTGGATTTGGCTTTTGACAGTTCGTATGCTTGTCACTCGTAGGCTATTGTTGACAACTGTGGGTGTACGGCATAACGGCAGTGGCCTCTCAAAACTACTCGAGGGAGTTTGATGTTCTGGAACTCCTTGACCCAGCTTCCATTGACTTTGGTGTCGTTTAGATTCTCCGACTGGGGGTGAGTACACAGTGTGAAATAACACTTAGGTGTGTTTGTTTAGTTTATTATTTATTTGTAGGGCGCGCCAAGCCCTGGAGCATCAGGGCGCACAAGACAAGAATATGCTCAACTTTGTTACAGGTACATCTACATAATCATAGTACATTCTGCAATAAATAAAATATATACAGGTACATGTGCATGGTCATAATGCAGTATACAATAAGCAAGAATGAGCAGGGCTGGAGCTAGGTCCAGACAAGAGGTGATAAGGGTACAGGAATATTTAACAATGTGGAGGTGATATACAGTGGAATAAGTACAGTAATATACAATTGTGTAAAATACAGAACATGGTATCAGAGCTGGGGCATGCAGGTGGATCGCTAGTAGGGACAGTCAGGTCAAGCAGGTCGGATTAGTTAGATGTCATTAGCTCTCAGCCACTTGGTCAAATTCTGCCTGAATTTCGCAAAGGGCTGGGGTTCTCTTATGTCATGTGGTAGGGAGTTCCAAAGCTGTGCTGCTTTGACTACGAAGCTATGTCCTCCAATAGTGGCACGTTTAAAGCGAGGGACATAGAGGCAATTCGCATTGACCATTCTTGTTGGTCTAGGTGAGGTTCTTAAGTGTAGCCTGTCCATGAGGTAGGGTGGTGCCATGTTATTGAGGCACTTGTGAGTAAGGGAGGCAATTTTGAGTTGGATTTTGTCCTGAGTGGATAGCCATTTATATTCTCTTCTTATAGAGGAGATATGCTCTTTCCTGTTGATCTTAAGCGCGGCTCTCAGGGCATTTTTCTGTAGGACCTGGATTTTTTGGATAGTCTGTTTGTTAGCCCCAATGTAGAGACTATTACAGTAGTCCAGTTTGGACAGTATAAGGGCTCTGGCAAGCGTGATGCAGCTGTCTGTAGAGAGGAATTGCTTGCTGGCTCTAATGAGTTTCCAAGTATATGCTGTAGAAGAGGCTAGGGAGTTGACTTGTTTGCCAAAGTTTAAGGTGGCGTCAAGGTAAAAGCCTAGGGTCTTGACTTCCTTTGCTACTTTGATATTGTTCCCATCGATAATGAAGCTGGCATAGTCAGTGTTAAGTTTAGTTATGTATGTCGGGGTGCCTAGGATTATGAGCTCAGTTTTGTCGTCGTTCAGGCATAAGCCGTGTGTGGCCATCCATGCCTGAACGATGCTGTACATTTTATTCACTAAGGCCAGATCCACGACGTAATCTCCTGAAAGCGGAAGGGGGATCTGGGTATCGTCTGCATAGTTGGTGTAGGCGATACCCAGATGATCCATTTCGTCAAAGAGCGGCTTTGTGAATATGTTATAGAGGGTTGGTGATACACAAGATCCCTGGGGTACACCGCACGTTATAGGGATGGGGTCAGCTGAGGCTGATGGAGAGAAGACTCTCATGGTGCGGTTATTCAGGAAGGATTTGATCCATAATATGGCCTCTTTAGAGAAGTGAGCAGCAGAGTCTAGGTGGCTGCATAAGACTGTATGGTCGACTAAATCGAACGCTGCTGAGAGGTCTAGCAAGAGGAGTAAGGCTGCTTGGCCATTGTCCCTACATTGATCTATTTGGGCCTTGAGATCGATAAGGGCAGTCTCTGTTCCATGCTGGGGACGGAATCCAGATTGGCGGGTCCCGAGCAGGTGGTTGGATTCAAGGAAATTTTGTATTTGCATGTATGCCACTTTGTCTAAAATTTTTAGAAGAAAGGGCACAGTCGTGATAGGCCTAAAATTGGTGGGAATGGCAGGGTCGAGGGTTTGCTTCTTTAGGAGTGGCAGGACCCACGACTCTTTAAGATTTTTCGGTACAATGCCGGTAGTGAAGGATGAGTTGATGAGTTTAGTTATGAATGGCGATAGTTCTCTCGCAGCATCCTTAATTAATTGGGCAGGGCATTGGTCACCTTTACAGTTGGATGGTTTAAGTCCCAGGATCACTTTTTCGACTTCAGTGGTAGATACCTTGGAGAAGCAGAAACGTGTTATTTGTTTAGATTTAAGTAGGGGTGCTGGGGTTAGAGCGTACTGAGGTGTGAGAGATGCTTTTTTGAAGGCGATTTTAGTTTGTAGGTTGACTACTTTGTTGGTAAGGGCAAACTGAATGTCTGAGCACCATTTTTTGTCCTTGGTGCAGTTTTCTTGGGGAATGATGGGTGTTTCCAGCTCTTTCAAGATACTGAACAGTTCTCTGACACTTGATTTAGATTGGGATATTCTGGTATTGTATGTTTCCTGTTTGGCTAGTAGGATATCTTTTTTGTATTGGGATGATATCTTTGCAAGGTTTAGTTTGTTTTCTACTGTAGGAGTAAGTCTCCATTTGGATTCTAGTTTTCTTTTGGTTAACCTGAGATTTTTTAGGTGGGGGGTGAACCATGAGTTGAGATGTTTTTTCGGTTTACTAGTCCGTAATTTGAGCGGTGCTATGTGATCAAGGGCTGAGTTCATAGTTTCATTGAATTGATCAACTAGCATATCAGGCTCCGTGTTAGCTGGGAGCGAGTTTAGTTGGGGTAGTATGATTGGCAACAATTTTTCCGTGGTTATTAGCTTTTTGTTCCTCGTGGGTATAGGAGGGGCAGGTGTGGTCTTGGCTGTGGCTAAGTTAGTATCTACTGTAAATAGAAGTAGAAAATGGTCCGTCCAGATCTGGGGAACAGTGTCTGTAATGGTTACTCCACAGTTGTGATCAGCTATCCAGTCAAGGATGCGACCTTTATTATGAGTGGGACAGGTGACTCTTTGGGCAAAGCCTAGCTCTTTTAGGATCAGAGCAGTAGCTGTGGACTGGGTGTCTTTAATATCATTGTAGCCTAGGTTGAAGTCTCCTAGCACTATAGTTTGGGAGGTGTTTTTCAAATTGTTGGACAGGGTGGTGGAGAGGTCCTCAACAAAGGTTCCAATAGGACCAGGAGGTCTGTAGAGCAGGACAATGTTTAATGTTTGGGAGCTGGCGGTGGCTATTTTGACCGATAGGCATTCACAAGATTTCGTGATGGGGGATGTGGAGACTCTTATGTCGAGACTGATCTTGGCAATAATGGCTAGACCCCCGCCTCGGGAGGTGTGTCTGTCAGCTCGTATGATGGTATAATTGTCGGGAACTGCTAAGGAGAGGGCGGGACCCGCTGCATCGTGAAGCCATGATTCTGATATGGCTAGGAAGTCTAGGTGGTGTCCGAGAATAATATCTGAGATTTCTGTAGCATGAGCGACTAGGGACCTAGCATTTATGAGTGCACCTTTGAGGTGATGTTTAGTGAGCATGGTGCTTGCTATAATGGTAGGTTTGGAGCATTTTTGTGTGGGTCTTTTAGGGATATGAGCTTTCCTAATGTGTTCTGCAGTGGTTTTCGGCTGTATGTTCATTTTTAGGAAGTTGATTTGTTCAATTTGCTTTGCTGGTAGTTCGTACAATTTTGGTAGGCGAGCACGAAGTTTGAGGTTTCTGTCTGTGGTACTACAGCCCCTGTATGTGGTAGTATCATCTTGATATTGGTTTACTGTAGGTCCAATGGTTTGTTGAGAAATAGGCATGGTCAGGAAGGAGAGTAATAATACCACTAATATGATGAGGGAGGCAGCGTAGAGAGGTAACTTAGCTGTCCTATCTAGTGCAGTGATACTTAGTATGTTTGGTTTTGGAGAGTACATGCTAGCTGACTAAGTCAGGTGCGCAGATAGCAGCACAGTTAGGTATAGCTTTCGCTATTAACCTGAAGATAGGGAGTTGCGGCATGCGAATCGAGGCACAGCTAGATTCAGCTTTAAACTAAAGGTATGCAGTTGTAGCATGCAACTAAAAACATAGCTAGGTTCTAAGTTCCATTTTAGCGACTAGAAACATATCACTAAATGCAATTTTAACCTACAATTGAATGGTCTGTAAGCGACCTTAAGGCACAACACAATTGAATGGTCTGTAAGCGACCTTAAGGCACAACACAATTAGGGTTGCTGCGGCAGGGTCAATTAAGAAATAACCCCAGAGAGGGCTGACCTAGTGCGGCTTGGAGAGTATGCTTAGCAGGCCAGAAGCATTGTAGCAGGATCCTATAAATGGCTGCAGATGGTTCAGGTCTATAGACTATAATCTGGGGCAGCACACAAGACATTGATCATGGGGGACCATAGCAAGATGAGGTAACAATAGGTGCAGCCACCTAGGTTCAAGAGTTAGCGAGTGTCATAGTGTAAGGCTAGTGGTAAAGGCAGTACAGAAGTTCAATGGAGAGCATGTAGATCAGGTTGGGTAGAGAGGTAGGTGCGGCCAAGCATGCAGAGCATAAAAATGATGGTATAGTGTTTACAGTAGAGAGTGATGCAACATTGCAAATCTAAACCTACAGGCAGCGTTGTCGACAGAATGGCTGCGAAGGGGGGGAGGACAGAGGTATGTGTGGAGTTGCGCTTGATGCTGTGCATGGATTGGGAGCAAGGGGAGCAACATATGCAGTGCGAAGTATCTTTGGGCACAGATACATCATGCAAAAAGGCATGAGTGCACGAGAATGGCATTAAGAAGCTTGTGGTAACAAAGCCTTTTTAAGAATCAAAGCAGTTCAATTTATCCACGGGCTGCGTAAGCGAAGTGGCGTTTACCGTTGTGGTTAGTCTGGTATCCGGCAAAGGGTCCGGGCGAACGGCGAGGAAGGCTGAGGACAGGTGAAGACAGGTATTGGCCTTATTATCCTGGGCCTTGCTGGGAGTGGGCCGGCTTCGCCTACCGGCTGGCGATAGGCTGCTTAAGGTGGCTCAATGGCCAATCGGATGCGAGGACAGTCGGCTGTGCTCAGTTAGGCACTGGGGTTCCTTGAGACATGGCGGGCGGCCATCTTGGAAGTGTAAAAACCTTGTGGTGGCTGATGGTGGCAGAGGCAAACACAGCAGCTGTTGGCATCAATTTTAAAACATGCAGGCTGTGTAGATATTCTTGCAGGTCGGCGGATCAGTGGTGCAATTAGCAGCGAGAAAAACGAATCTCGCACGGAATAATGATGCTTACCCGAATTCGAGGGCAATTTAGGATGGATCCAGGAAAGGGAGACCACTGCTCCTGCAGGGTCCGGGGGAGCTCCTGCTCCTCTGGTGAAGGAGGGGGTCTTGTTGGGTATTCCATTCACTCTTGAGTGAGGTCTTTACACCTGATTCACGGAGTGGTGTTAGGGATCTATCTTGGGAGTAGGTTTGGTAGTAATTTGCATGGTGTTTGAGTGAGGTAGTGGTGATATTGGTACTATCCAGCGAATGAAGTGACACGTGTTATATTGTTTGTTCTTTCTGGTTAGGATCCTCCCAGAGACCATGATTTTTCTATCCAAGTGTTAAGGTTGGTACATGGTGATGGTGGAATACTGCTTAGTGACTGGTTAACATGCGATGAGTATCCTGATGGTTGATTGTCTGTACTTTCATAGGTTTATCTACACTGGTGGAACTACATTCGGAACGATTAGGCTTTTCTGGCCCTGAAGATGGCTTGTTTACCAATCCGAAATGCGTTGGCTTTGTAACAACTTATATGGAAGCCTGTTCGAACATTTGTATAAAAGGAAGCAATTTGACCTTTACTCCACATATCTGATAACACTTGAGATCTAATGATGGAATTGTACTATGTGGGATTGAAGAAAAATGCTACAATGTTGATATGTTGAAATTCCAAACATGAACAATGTGATTGTACTTTAATGTTGAATTGATTTTGTGTCTGAATTGACTCAATATTCGCAGGAGAATTGTGTGAAAGCAATAGATTTATGTGTCAGCTGTAGACTGAATTTTGAAATTACGACTGAAGAGAAAGTACTTGTTTTGAGTTTTGCTGTTATGTTGAACTTGTGCTAACTTGTTGAAATACATAGTAGTGATATTTTTTATGTTCATTAAATGAGATTTCTGTGTAAACTTTGATTGAATGAATTTTGTTTATAAATATTTTATGCAATGGAATGAAATAGGGGCTTTGATACCACATTCAGTCCCTAACAAATATACTATTATATTAGCTGTCGGTTCGGAAGAACCCTTTTGGAGTGCATCTTGGGGGTTACTGTACGGTGACACACAGTTTTGTTTTGCTCTGTTTCTCTTGTCCCAAGTGGCCTCGTGACATTCACCCTCTTGCACCTGAAATTGTGTCTGAACATTTCAACTATTGTTAAACGATAAACTATTGTGTTTATTAATTTTATGGATGAGTAGTGCCTCCCCAAAACCTCCTCCCTTTCATCATATCTCTCCAGCCCTGAAATCTCTCCAATGGCTCCAAGTGGCTGCAAGGATCAAGTGGAAGACCCTTTGCATTGTCCACAAGGCTTTCTGGGGTCGGGGCCCACACCATATCCAATGCTCTCTTCCAAAATACCTTCCTTCTCAAGCCCTTCCCCCAGCTACCTCCAACTCTCTAAGGGTTAGACGCTCCTCCAAGCAGAGAGTGGGGGTAGATGTCTCTCCTCTGTAGGTGCCTCCCTCTGGAATGGCTCCCTGCCCCACTCAAACTTGAGCAGGCCGACTGAAGTTCCGGAAGAAGCTCAAAACGTTCCTCTTCTCCGCTGCTTTCTCTCTCTTCCACCCATGCTGACCTACCAGTCTGCTGTACCGACTGGTTACGTGGCTACCCTCAGAGTTTCACTGAGTCCAGGATCTTTCTTGATCAGTCACACTTGCACTGCCTCCGGGCCTACCACGCACTTAGGGACTTTAACTGTAACTGTACAGTCCCTTGTTCTCCTTGCACTACCCAGAGCCGCGCTGCCCTGGCTTCACTTACTCAGAGCCTACTGCTCTGTTTTCCCCACCACTCTTCCTTGCACTTCCCCTCCCTTTCCGCTTGCATTTCTTGTTCTCGCACTTGCACGATCTGAATGACACAAGGCCTAGTAAGATCGTTTGCTTGTCCTCCCTTTATCTTCCCTCCCTTGTCTTCTCGCGCCTAGAAACACTTGTGTACAGGTGTGTTTTAAATTATTTATATCATATAATTTTATCACTGATGCCCAGAAAAACATACATTGCCGCAGTAAGAAACGGCTAGACTGGCAGCACCCAAATGCCAGTCTAGCCAGGTAATTATACTTATCAGGACTGTTTTTATCAGAAATGTGCAGTTAAAAAAAAAGTCATACCAAACTATAGAATGACTAGACTGGCTGCACCATATGCCTCTCTAGCCACTAATGCCACATATCATGCCTGCTTAGCCTGGACATGGACAACCATTATGATGTATAACACAATTCCACCCCCCCCACACATCCCCTCTCCCTCCCACCCCCTACCCCAAGCTTTAAAATGAGCTCCTTGGCCCAGAATTACCTTCACCTCCCTCTTCCTTGTCCAATAGCCTACGTATGAGGCTCCTTGCCTTATAGGTAAGTACTGGCATGAGGAAGAGTGGGGCTAGGAGTAATGAAGATTAGAGGTAGCTAAATCAGGCATTACCTCCATGTACCTCTACCTCATCCCAGTACATGTGTATGAGGCTCTACCTCATACACAAGTATAGGGACGAGGAAGAATACGGCTAGGAGTAATGACGATTACCAATAAGTAATCAAGGCATTAAACACAAGTAGTGAAGTAACACCATTGCGTTGACTGGGCTTCAGCACTCCCCCCCCCTAAAATTTTGGGCTATGTTGACTCAACCTGGCTGACCTTCAGAGCTGTTGCCGGACAAAACAGGGCACAGATGATAAACTGCACCTAGGTTTCGCTGTTAACAAGGGCCCAGCAATTACTAACGTAAAGCATTTCACTGTTACTACCTGCATTCAAATGCCACATTTTTAGGCAATTTAATTAGTGATGTGGGTTTAGTACTTGCATGCCAGGGGAGTGATTGGAAGGGTAGAGAGGGAAAAGGAGACCCCTCATTCTCACATCAGTCCATAAGTGGGTGCTTTCAGACTCAAATGAGAGAGTTAACGGCTTGTAACATTGAAACTGCACTAGAATAGTCTTATTAAAATGGTAAAGAAGTTGGATGCCTCCACACAAATAATTGTGCCCCTCCCCACCGACCCTGTGAAGTTAGCGCCTCTCCCAACATTTGAAGGATTAGCCCCCAGTAATGTAGGTTTGGTTGCGCCCCTGAACACAAGCACACACACCATTCACCATATACACACATGCACACATCCATACATTTAAGTGTTCACCCTTTCACCATACAGGAACACCCAAGCAACCACCCATACATTTAAGTGTGCACCCTTTCACTGTACACGCACACACACACACCCAGCCACCCAATCATTTGTGTACACCCTTACAAAATACACTCACACATGCACACGTCAAGGGTTTGAGGGGAGCCCTACTACTTCAAATAGAAATTGTTTCTTTTTGAAGTCACTCTGACTTCATAAAGAAATTATTTCCGTTAAGGTCCGAACCATAACGGAAATAATTTCTTTGTGATGGTACAGTGACTTAAAAAATAAACTATTTCTTTATGAAGTCATGGGCTCCCCTACCTCATGACATGGAGGCCTCCAGCATGGGGACTTCCATGTCATGGGGTGGGGGAGCCCCCGAACCTCCAAAGAAAGTTTATTTTTGTAGTCACTCTGCCTTCATAAAGAAATTATTTCTATAACAGAAGAACAAGTTACTTGCCAAATGGTAACATTCTTTCGATTGGATGTTCCTCCAAAGTATTCCTCATCTTAGATGTATTCCTTCCAGCTTCAGCTGCTTTGGAAATTTTTTCTGGGCAGAGAGCGCAGTGCGTCGATGTCGTCGAGTCGATGGTCCGTCGAAGGCCTCCGTCGAGGGTGACGTCATCGGGTATACAAGTAGCATGCGTGGCGCCCGTTGGCCTCAGTTCTGTTTTCCCCTCTCTTGCTCTACTGTGTAGATTGTGTCAGTAGTCAGGTATTAGCCTTATGATAGTTGAAGTGGCAATAACCCAGAAAATCTACAGAGGGGTAGGGCGATGAGGAATACGTTGGAGGAACATCCAATCGAAAGAACGTTACCAGTTGGTAAGTAACTTGTTCTTCGAATGGATTGTGTCCTCCAACGTATTCCTCATCTTAGATAGACTCCCAAAGCAGTATAGAAAATTCTCTGGACGAGGGAATCGATTTTTTATACCATTATATGGCAGATTATAGTAGTGCTTTAGCGAAATTCAGCTCCTTAGACTGGGAAGCATCCAGACTATAGAATTTTGAAAACGTGTGCAGCGATGACCAAGTTGCTGCTTCACAAATGGATGTTATGGGAGCACCGCTTTGAAGGGCTGTCGAAGAGGCAATGCCTCTGGTGGAATGGGCCCTTAAGCTTTCTGGTGGGTCTTTTTACGCCAATCTGTAGCATTCTGAAATGCAAAGCACAATCCAACGTGATATGGTTTGTTTTGACACCGATTGACCCAATTTCCTTCCGGCGTAGCCAATGAAAAGTTGATTATCCACTCTAAGCTTGGAAAGCCTAGAAATATAAAAGCTTAGAGCTCTTCTTGGGTCCAACCTGTGCAATCTTTCCTCCTCCTTACTAGGATGAGGTGGAGGGTAGAATGAGGGTAGCACAATTTTCTGATTTAAATGAAAATCGGACACAACTTTATGTAAAAATGAGGGTTTAACCCTTAATAGCACTCTGTCCCTATGGAACACAGTATAGGGTGGCCCAGAAGACAGGGCCTGCAATTCGCTCACTCTTCTTGCAGATGTTAAAGCAACTAGAAAAGCAGTTTTCCATGTTAGTAATATTCATGGACAAGTGTGTAAGGGCTCAAAAGGGGCACGCATTAAGAATCTTAGAACCAGATTAAGATCCCAAATTGGTACTTGGAAAGGGTAAGGAGGAAACACAATGGTGATTCCTTTTAAGAATTGTACTATTAAGGGAATTTTGAAATAGGAACATTCTTCCGATGAGCGCTTGAAAATGGAAAGCGCTGCAAGATAACCTTTAATGGTCCCAACATTTAGACCTCTATGTGCTAGGGACAAGAGGAAGGACAACACTTCCGGAATGAACATAGAAAAGGATCAACATTCTTTTCTCTGCACCAGTTGCAAAACTTTTTCCAACGGCAACGGTATAGAGATTTTGTTGCTGGCCGTCTTGCCAAAAGCAACACCTCCATGATGTCATCTGGAAGGTCCAATTCTTGTATCTCAGCCTTTCAGATACCAAGCATGAAGGTTGAGAATCTTGACCTCTGAATGGAGAACCTGGCCCTCCATTTGTGAGAGAAGGTCCTCCCTCTGAGGAAGACGCAACGGAGGACAGATGGACATGTCTAGAAGTTCCGGGTACCACGTTCTCCTGGCCCAATCCGGGGCAATTAGGATCATGCGGTTTCCGAACCGTCTGAATCTCCTGATGACCTAAGGAATGACGGGAATTGGAGGAAACGCGTATAATAGTGCGAAGTTCCACTCCACCACAAACGCGTCTCCTAGGGCTCCTCTCGGGGGAAATTCCCTTGAGCAATACCTTTCGCACTTCTGGTTCATTCTGGTCGCAAACAGTTCTACTTGAGGGGATCCCCTAAGGGCGAAGATCTCTTGAGGGACTTCCTGAGCTAGTTCCCACTTGTGAGACACTGTGCTCTGCCTGCTCAGAGCATCCGCCGTCATATTCTCCTCCCCGGCTATATGAACTGCCGTTGAGGAGATTTCTTCTTGAATTGCCCAATACCAGAGCCGCATTGCTTCTCTGCACAGAGGTAGTCACCCTACACCACCTCTTTTGTTTAAATAATGCATGGCCACTGTGTTGTCCGTCATTATCAGGACGTTTTTTCCTCTGATCGACGAGAGAAAAGCCTTCAGCGCTAGTCTGATTGCTTTCAGCTCTATAAGGTTGATGTGTAATTTGGACTCCGATGGAGACCAATGACCGCTGATTGTCAGATCGTTGGCATGAGCTCCCCACCCCATGAGTAAGGCGTCCGTCACTACTGTAATCTCCGGCCATGGTTGCCAAAACTGTTCTCCTTTCAGGATATTCTCTGTGAATGTCCACCACAGAAGATCCTGCCAAACCTTGTTCGGAATCTGAAGAAAATCCGTCATTTGACCTGAGAACTGAGACCTTTAGAGCCCATTGAAGGGATCTCATCCTCAGGCGTGCTTCTGGCACTAGGAAGATGCAGGATGCCATGATGCCATGAGGCCATGAGGCCGAGCAACCTTAAAAAGTCATAGGCCTGGAGATTTTGGGCATTTTGGAATTTGGAATTTGGAAACCATCTGAAGAATGTCTTGAGCCCTCGACTTGGGAGGCAAGCTCTTTCCCAAGGATGTGTCTAATACAGCCCTTATGTACTGGAGCTGTAGGGAAGATGTCATTTTTGACTTCTTGAAATTGTGGGAGAAGCCCAGTCTATGGAGGAATTGGCAGGTGACTTTCAGATGATCCAGTGCTTGTTGGGCAGAATGTGCCCTGATCAACCAATAGTCCAGGTAGGGGTAGACGTGAATCCCCCCTCTCCTGAGGTACGCTGCCACCACTAGCATTCACTTGGTGAAGACCCTCGGGCGGAGGTAAATCCGAATGGCAGGACTCTAAACTGATAGTGTGAGTCGCCAACTACGAACCTCAGGTATTTTCTGTGCTTGAGATGAATTGGCACATGAAAATAAGCATCCTGGACGTTCAATAACACCAACCAATCCTGAAGTTGCAGGGCCTGAAGGATCTGAGAAAGAGTAACCATCTTGAACTTGTACTTCCTGAGAAGCTTGTTCAAGCCTCTTAAGTCCAAGGTGGGTCTCAGTCCTCTGTTCTTTTTGGGGATCTAAAAGTAAGGAGAGTACCATCCCTTCTTCCTCTCCGCTACAGGTACTGGCTCTCTAGCACCTTTCTCCAGCAAGGTTAGAACTTCCTGCTGTAGGAGCGGGTCTGAAAACTTCAAAGGGTGTCTGCCTGGTGGATTGATTTGAGGATGCGTTAGAAAAGGAAGTCAGTAACCTTGGGCTATTATTTCTAGAGCCCAAACATCTGAACTAATGGCTCGCCATTCTTGCAGATGCTTTGACAGCCTGCCTCCCACAGGTGTCTTCTGATGCAAGTTCTCAAAGTGGTTTTGTGGTGGTTGCTGCGGCCGCTGATGGCAAAGAGGCTGCAGCTGAAGCTGGCTTTGCACGTTTTCCTCATCCACTGCCAGTGGCCCTTCTCTGGCCCCTTTGACTGGCCATTCCTCTTGCCTTTCCATATGAGGAGTAGTAACAATAGGATCGTCCCCTCCAAGATTGTCCTGACACACGAAAAGGCTGAGGTTGTCTAATAGCAGTCCTAAAGACTTGGCAGCTGCTTTTGATGTCTACAACCTCTCAAGGATCTCGTCAGCCTTGTTGCCAAAAAGGTGAGACCCATCAAAGGGCATGTTCAGAAGACGGTTTTGCACGTCTGGTGCGATACCCGACTTCCGTAACCACGCAAATCTGCGCATTACTGTGCTAGTTCCCATGGACCTGCTCACACTATCTGCAGTGTCCAATCCAGGCTGAAGTGATTCCTGCATGGCCTCCTTTCCATCTTTAACAATGGCTGGGAATCCTTCCCTTTCATCCCCTTCTGGTATGTGCTCCGCCGCAATTGCAATGCACTCCCACACAGTGTATGAAAATGTTGCCAAGGCACATGTGGAGTTGGTTGATTTTAACGCCATACTCCCAGCTGAAAATACCTTGCATGACCAACCATCCACACGCTTGTCGTCCCAATCCGGAGGGATAGAAGGGTACGACACCTTATTTGAAGCTGTGGCTGCTTGGACCACCAGACTCTCGGGAGTGGGGTGTTTAGACAGATAGCCGGGGTCGCTACTGGAAGGGTGGTATTTTGAAGTAAGGGATTTATTCACCGGAGGAATAGAGTCCGGAGTCTCCCATTTTTTGGCCACCCTATTTTGCAAGGCTACATGGAAGGGTAAAATCGGATCTTCGGTGGGACCATGATCCAATATATCGGTCAGATCATCCTTTAAAAACCTTTTCTGGGAGAGGTGGCAGAGGTGTATCAGTGGAACCTAAAGGCATTACAGCTGTTATTGCTGTTATTTGTACAGCTTCTGGCTGAGTTGGCTGAACTGGAGCCTTTGGAATATTTGGCGCCGAGGGCTTTGTGTCGACGTTGACAAAGGCGTTGATGGCGTCGATGGTGCCGACGAAATAGTGGTCGCCGACAGAGCTGGCTTCGAGGGCGTCAAGGCGCTCTTCGAAGACTTGCCCTTTCAGGTGTGTCGGGTTTCAGACGGTGTCGGTGACCTCGAACGGTCTACTCGACTCGAGCAGTCTTTTTCGCTCTGCGTCCTGGAAGGTCCCCGATCCTTCCTCCTTCGATCACCCGGGCTGGAGGGAGCGCGAGTGTCGGAACGATAACGCTCCCGGCCGGCTTCCGAAGAAGGCGCGGACCGAGGCTTAGCTTTTTCAAACATCTCCGTCATTTTTACCCTGAATGCTTCCCACTCTTCGGAGGAAGAATGTTTTGCGGGGCATTTCATCCTTTTTGGGGATTCGTCCGAGGACAAGGTGGAAGGGGACCGGTGGCGTCTTTTCTTGGACTTGGTCGAAGATGAAGAGCAATGAGAATCGCTTCGGGACCTAGACCGATGCCTTTCGCATCAAGGAGATTTCTCCTCACGGGACCTCCACTCGACGCTAGAGGCTTTTCAGTCGGGTTTACGACCTACCTGCAGTCTTCCTATCCTCTCTCGCAAGGCCTTCCCCGTCATGGCCTGACACTTCGTACAGGCCTCCATGTCGTGGCCTTCCCCAAGACACCACTGACATTCCTGGTGCGGGTCCGTGATGGACATTTTCGAACCGCAGGATTTACACTTTTTGAATCCTGATCGCGGGGTCGTAGTCGAGGCACACCAAGGGCCTCATTACCGGCATGGACCAAGGTGCTATTAGCACCTTGGTCCATGCCGGTAAAATACCGGCACCGCCTTGGTGGAAAGTGGAATTACCGCCCTATTCCAAGGTTGGCGGGGCGGTAATTCCCCCTTCCCCCATTGCCTTTCCCCATTTCCATTTTTGCCCCATAGGGCTCTATGGGAATGGGGAAGGCGCTAATTACGGTGCCGCAAATTGCGGTACCGTAATTAGCACCCTGGTCCCTTTGCGGGGACCATCGAGGGACCATCGACTCAACGACATCGACACATTGCGCCCTCTACCGAGAAAATATTTCCGAAGCAGCTAAAGCTGGAAGGAATACATCTAAGATGAGGAATACGTTGGAGGACACAATCCATTCGAAATATTTTCTTAACTAAGGCAGAGTGAAATTGAAAAAGAAACATTTCTGAAAAGAAATATTTGATAAAATATTTTTTTTTCAGTTCTTTTTCTCCAAGTGGGGCCCCCTCCTAGAACACGTGCTAATGGGCCCCCCGGAGCACAGGGGTTGCGGAGGCCGCCGTTATGCCAGTGACCCTTGTTGGTAATACACGCAGCCGGTTTAGGGCCTCATCACGAGTCTGGCGGTAACCCTTAAATGCGGCGGTAACGCTATTACCGCCGCATTTAAGGGTCCGCCAGATCATGGCTTTGGCAGATTTCTCCCCAGCTCTGAGCTGGGGGGAAATCCGCGGCAAAGGGCCTCATCACGAGTTTGGCGGTAACCCTTAAATCCGGCGGTCGCGCTATTACCGCTGGATTTAACGGACCGCCAAATCGGGGCTTCGGCGTATTTCTCCCCAGCTCTGAGCTGGGGGGAAATCCGCCGAAGATTCGCGCTATTACCGCCAGCGAGAAATCCACCGGTGGTAAGAGCGCGAAAATTCCCCATTGAGCCCAATGGGGCATTCCCGGATGGGCTCAGGGGGGAATGGGGAATTCCATTACCGCCAAACCCGTGATCCGGCGCTAATAGCGCCGGGGGTTTGGCGGTAGGGCTAATACGGCTCAACTTGTGATGAGGCCCAAAAATTGCCGATTTTTGGCACGATTACGGCCGGCGGGAAATCCGCCGGCGGTAATAGCGCAAATTTTCCCCATTGGGCCCAATGGGGAATGATGAATTCCCGAATGGGCCCAATGGGGAATGGGCAATAACTTTCTGCCAAACCCGGGATCTGGCGCTAATAGCGCTGGGGGGTTTGGCGGTAGGGCTATTAGCGCCGGCGCCCAACTCGTGATGAGGCCCTTAGTCAGGCGTTTCACATGGACCATCCCGTGAAATGGGTCTGGGAGGAAGGCTTTTAGAGGGGGGAGTGCTGTCATGATTGTGGATGTAAACCCCCCTGGGCCTACCCGAATCCACAACACCCCCAGCACCCACATCAGGACTGCCCACAGGAACACGGACACCAGCAAGTCTGCTCACCGTCCCCCAGGTGGACTTCCCTGGTACAAGGGTGGAGGTGGACCGAGTGGGTGCAATCAGGGCCAAAAGGTTGTGCAGCATTGCAGGAGTTGCTACACCCGGAATCCTGCAAAATTGTTAAGTCTTGTGGGATCCAAGCATCACATGCCCCATTTTGATGGGTGAGGCTATGTAAGCCCTGCCCTCACCCCAGCACATGCTTACCATTCGCTCCATCCAAGGCTGCACTGCTGTGGACCTTCTGGGAGCTTTCATCTGGCCCTCCTGTTAACCTGGAAATCACAGAACTCACCCCACTTAGCTGCTTGACCATTCTCGGTCCCCTTAGGGCCAGGATCTTGGCCCAGCACTGCTGCAACAGAAGAAGGGAGAGACAGTTCTTAGCACAGAGGCTTACCTGTTTCACAGCGATCCACTCTGCACTGCTCCACTCCCATCCAAGTACCAACCTGAAAGGAAGACAAGAAATAAGAAGTGAACATTCAGCAGGGTTAGCCAGAAGTTAGAGGACATAGACATGTGGACTAAGACATTGCATAGAGGAACATTGCATGGTAGTAGCCACTGAAATCTGCAGGAAGAGCTTATTGACATTGGAATTGAGAACACAGCACCACAAGGAAAGCAGAAAACAGGTGACAACAAAGCCGACGCAAGCAGGACTGTGTTGTTGGTTCAATGAAGTCACTGAGCAAAGTTGCTTCTAGGCCGCCTTCAACCTGCACCATGGTAAGCCCACCTTCCTCATGGAAGATAAGGGTGTGGGGGGCACGGGCCAGGCCATTAATGCTCCTGCTTGTTGTAACAGGAACCCACACCTACATAGTAAGATAGACAGGAGGAAAACACCCAAAGCAATTCCAATCAGACACACCCCACACCTCCCAGGCTGATCCCGCCAGTGCACGTAACGCCATCCATGGTCAGTGAGGGAGTGCTGGGCACTTCCACAGGATCTCCACGGCACCCCTGCAAGATCCAGAACACAGGTGAGTGTTACATGTTGGTGGTTATCAAAGTAGGATTTGAACCAGCTGAGGAAAATCTTGCTGATCCCCATGCGACAATGTAGAATGTCAGTGAGTGTGTGGTGGTCTACTGTGTTGAATGCTGCTGAGAGTTCAAGAAGAACTAGGAGGCAAGGATGGCCATCATCATGAATTTTAAGGGATCATTGATCAACTTTCTGGGGTCCATTTCTGTGCTGTATGTGGGTCTGAAGCGAGATTGGTAGGTCTGAAGGAGGTTGTTGGCTTTGATGTGTTGGAGGAGTTGCATGGCTACTGCTTTCTCAAGGATCTTACCTCAGTAGGGAAGATGGATGATGAAGCAGTAGTTGCTGAGGACATCAGGGTCCAGTGTTGGTTTCTTGAGAAGCTGGAGGATTTGTCCAATCTTGATGGTCGAGAGGAAGATGATTTCAGCTAGGGAGTTGGTGATGATTGCGAGGTAAGGTTGGAGTGCTTCAGTTGGAAGAGGCTTGAGTACGGAGGTAGAGAGGATATCGTCTGTGTACATGTGGCTTTGACGGATGCTAGGGTGGCGGTGAGGTCTTCCATACTGAGTGTCTTGAACATTGTCCAGGTAGTTGAGGTTTAGTGAGATAGGATGTGTAGTGTGCTGTCAGTTGTGGCGTTGGTGTCGGTGTTGGCCTGTCATGCTGACCTTGGTTTTTATTTTTATTTATTTTTTATTATGTTTATGGTTAACAAATTAAAACCTTTTACAGATCTCTATACTGGGTTGACGGGATTTGTTTTTAGGTGTGCAAGGATTTGGTTTAAACCCCTAAATTCCCCAAACGATCTTAATGTCAGTCTATTTTTGCTTCTCGTCTCCACAGTAGAAATCCAGTCTAGGTATTGCAGTTTTGTTTTACCTGGGTTTGCAATGAGGAGGTCAGTTGGAATGTCACACAATCTCAAATAATTTTCACATTTGTCCTTTCATGCCATCAATCCCTTCTCTGTGCACTTTGCCTTGTTGTGTTGGTTAAGGATGTAAAATGAGATGGGCTATCCATGGCAATACATTTCCTATATAAGGATATAGTTTTCCACGCAGCTATTGATTCTAAGGATTGTAGCCCCAGCTCAAATCGAATGGCTGCTATTGGTAATGAATTTGGAAGTCTAGGAATATTCCTCCAAAAGAGCCCCCCTAGCGTTCCCTATACTTTCCATGATAGCTTCAGCATGGTTTCAGCTCTGTAGGTTATAATCTGTACCACCTTCTGTTTGTAGAACGTGAGTAGAAGAATAGCCGAGTACGCCGCATAACTCCTATGTAGCGCTGCTCCCTGGGATGCTTGTCATCCCGCTTTCACTCTCAACAAAGCAAAGTACGTGCTCCCATCCACATTTTTATTAACTATAGCCCCTAAGTAGGTCATAGATTCCACTATCTCCAGTCTTTCCCCATTCACCATCCATGAATATATTCCTTTATGCTTCCTGCGAGCCGATGGCATGACCAGGACTTTTGATTTTTTCCCCATTTACCCTCAGGCCTGTAACGCTTACCTGGACTCCTCGGGAGCATAATACCCCTTCAGCCTGTAGACCTGATAACTGGAAGCCTCTAGGATTCTTTTTCTGTTAGGACAGACCAATAACAACAATAGATATGCTCTAAAAACTATTAACAGTGATAACTACTGGATGAGGTGTGCATAAACACCTACAAATTACCCTCTCCCTTCTAGCTCTAGTGCTAAATTCCCTTATCATCTGTGTTTTGTAATTGTGGAGCTCCCCATCCTGCTTTCAACAGGGGCGCATTGAGATGGTGAAACAATTGCTAAACGTGGTATACTGAAGAACTCAATAATTCTTTGAAGGAATGAGTCTTAGGTAGGTAAGCAGATGAAGACACTACAGTCCTTAAGAGTTTTAAATGATTCCTACGTTGGATTTCCAAGATGGCGGCCGGCGGAGAAGGACGCAATTAAAGTCTCTCCTCGCCAGGCCGCATCAATTTAGCCCATTAACTAAGCATCCCGGGTGAAAGCACATGCAAAACGGAGCGTTTCAGACCCCAGCAGGGGAGCGATTCCAGACGCCGATGCAGATCTGCCTTTATCTCCTGTAGAGGGAGAAACTGGAGCACCGAGTACTGGCGCCAGAGATCTAACATCCCCGGAGCCCCCCACGAGCAACGTTGCGGATTGACCGTCTCGCGCGGCGCTGGTGTCGCTGGAGCAGCACAACGCCAACAAGGAAGGGACCAGCCAGGTGTGGCGGACTGGCCCAACAGTGCAGCCCTTGCCCTTGTCTCCTGTGGAGGGAGAAAGCCGGAATGCAGAGTATTGTGGTGCTGGGGCTCTAACGGCTCTGTAGCCTCCACGCACCGCATAGCGGAACACCCTTCTCGTGCTGCGCTGGTGTCCCTTGAGCAGCGCAGCGCCACCACGGAAGGAACCCACCAAGTGTGGTGAACTTAGCCCATCAACTTAGCCCATCAACTTAGCCCATCAACTTAGCCCCTGCCGCAGGGCTGCCCATCCAGCGACAGGAGTAGACTCAGAGCCAGAGAGCTCCTCCCGCTTCGTGGAGTCTGCAAACTGCCTGCGGGAAGCAGCGCGCACGGGCCATATCAAGGCGTCCAGTGGGCCCCGGGTCGGAGCACCCTGAGACATACCCGGACTCCCTAGTGGGGGTTACGCCCCCTTCAGAAGCGGCCCGGGACTTCTACAGCCACCACAGGGCGACAATCCAGGGAGCCAGACCCAGGTCAGATACAGCAGTTAACCAGGGGGGGAGAGGAAGTGCAGGCTCTGTGCCCCTCTACCCCCCCTCCGTGGAGAAGTGCCAGCCCAGCAAACCCAGACACTCAGCCCCCACCTCGGCAGCGCGGCACCAACTCACACAGCGCCTTCCGGGGAGCCAGTTGGAGCAAGGCCTCCGAGGGGGAAGTAGAGTTCACTCCACCCAAGCCGCAACCCCGCAATACCCCCAGACCCTCCCATGCTCTCTATTCTACCAGCGGACCCCGCGCTCTAGGGGCCCCCGCAGGCACACGGGTCATGCCCCCCCTGGCACGGGAGGACTGGGGGTTGGAGGAAGGGAACCAGCAACAAACAAGGGACACACCTCCTAAGACACCGGCGCATCCTCCGGACATAAAAGACAGCAGGCTTACTGAGGGCCAGGAGACCAGAGGCGGCAGCCCCAGAGCTGAACATCAAAGGCCTACATGACCGGAGGAACAGACCATAGAAAACTCCTCTCAGGTCCCCTATAAGCAGGCCAGAAGAGGCTACACCTACTAACAGGAAGCGCAAGGAGACCTAACTTCGTAGAACGCAAATAGAACGAAAAGGGGCTGGCCCTTGGGCTTGGCGGACACAAGCCTACGGGCCCCAACCCCCCCGGGGAGCAGAGAAGAAGGGGGACTCAACGAGGCCAGGAAAACGGCCGGAGTCTCGTTCAAACGCATCCAGCGTCTGATATAATCTTCAGGGCAGTATCAGAACCTGGCAGTTCCTCTTAGAAGGTCCTGACGCGGCAGCCAAGGAGAGTTTCACTCCAGCCACCAGCTTTGATGTCCAGATCCAGATCAAAAGCAGCGACCGAATCCCCCCCCAAAGAAGGCAAAATAAGAACCTTAAACAAATCTGGAGCACGCCCAACTACAAAACGGCAAACAGCGACAAGGCCACGGAATACACCCTTGCCCAAGGGGGGGGGAAGATGGGTGACGAATTAATGACCAAAATCGATATGTAGAATTGCTTCAAGGAGCTTCAAAACCAATTCCTGATATCCATCCAAGAACAGTTTCACTCTTTAAGGGAGCAAGCTCTCCAAGAAGTAAAAATGGACATTGCTAAATTAGAGTAGAAAAAGCAGTTCAACGTATCGAAGATGATACACAGAAAACTGACGAGACCCTGGAACTTATTGCCCGTGCCACCAACAATCTCGAGCTTCAATGTGAAGACTTAGAAAACAGATCGAGATGCTCGAACATAAGAATTAAAAACCTGCCGGAAAATATAGAAGAGAAGGACCTGCGAACAACGGTACTCCAGCTATTTGCAGAAGTTCTGACCGACCAACCCGAGCCCCAAATAGGCATTGATGGACTCCACAGAGTGGGACCTAAGCGAACACCTGGCCCAGGGTCAAGACCTAAGGATGTGCTGGTGGCCGTTACGAATTACGCTCAGAAGGAGCTAATTTTGATGAGGGCTAGACTCGCAACCCCTTTGAGGATAAGCATGAATCGAAGAAGGCACTTGGGAACTTAATCGTGTACTGAGAGTTAAGAAGATATGGGAAAGCTAAACATTCTCACATTCAACGTGAGAGGCCTAAATACCCCGGTCAAAAGAAAGAAAGTAGAGGATCAGTTGAAAAGGGAAAAGGGAGATATAATTTTAATGCAGAAGACGCACACCAGAGCCCAAAACAAATCGAAATTACACCTAAGGAGCTATAAACAAGTACTGCAATCCAACGCCCCAGTCAAAAAGGCAGGAGTATGGATGGCGTTTTGAGATGGCCGGGAGGCTCAGATAAGAGCCACTATGGCCGACAAACAGGGGCGATACGTATTTGCCAACGCCATAATCGATGGAACTAATTTCACAATAGTCTCTATCTACGCACCTAATTCTGGGCAGGACAGCTTTTTGAGGGAGACCCTGGGGAAACTGGAGGGGTTTGCGACCCGGAAGATAATACTGGGAGGGGATCTGAATTTAGCGTGGTACCCACCAACAGACAGGAGCTCAGGAGGTCACCAGGGAGAAGGGGCGCCTTCAAAAACTCTCCGCCAAATGATGGACAACTTGGCGCTCTGCGATGTGTGGCGTGAGTTAAAAGGGCAACAAAGGGGATATACCCATTTCTCCCATGTGTATAATACAATGTCTAGGATAGACTATTTCTGGGTGTCAAGGGGGATCTTGGGGAAGGTGCAAGGGATGGAAATAGGCCCAATATCACTGTCAGATTACGCCCCCTTATGGTTGGAGCTTACAACATCGGAGAGGAATAGAGGGTTGTGGAAATGGAAGCTCCCTCAGGAGGTAATCCTGGATCCAGTCATGGAGGACTCTATAAGGGAAAAGATAGAGGTGTACTTTGCCCATAAGGATACAGGGGATACCAGCCTGGGAACAGTGTGGGAGGCCTTCAAGGCGGTCGTGCGGGGCTACATAACTGCCCTGAAGGCAGCTAAAGACAAACAGAGGCACTTGTGGGAAAAGGAATTGGAGCAAAAGATAACGGACATACAACAGGAACTCATTCGGAAACCCACAACAGGTATGAAGAAGGCTCTGAGGCATGTGCAGGGACAGTTAGATGTGTTCCGCACGAAACAGGCAAAAAGGTCTCTTCTCCACCTCAGATATTGGTACTACACGAAAGCCAACAAGGCTGACAAGTATTTAGCCAGACAACTCCGGGCAAAACAGATAGCGCTTTTAAACAAGAAAGTGTTTAATTCCCATGGGGACACGAGAGCACGCACTAGTGACATCGGGGAGGTCTTCCGTGAATACGACCAATCGCTGTACGCTATCGACAGGCCAGATAGTGCGGACCAAGAAACATACTTAAAAGCCATTAAGCTACCTCGATTGTCGGAGGAAGATAGAGAGGGATTGGAGGGGGTAATAAGGGAAGAGGAAGTGAAGAAAGCAATAGCTGGGCTCCCGCTAAATAAAGCCCCGGGCCCAGATGGGTATACAGCAGCGTTTTACATAAAATATGTAGAGATCTTGATCCCATTTTTGACTAAGCTATTCAACTCTTTCAGGGAGGTGGGGAATGTGACCCCTTCTATGAACGAGGCCAAGGTATTCGTTTTTATTAAAGCGGTAAAGGATCTGTCTCACCCGGGATCCTACCGCCCAGTTGCCCTAATCAATCTTGATTCAAAGCTATATGCCAAAATCCTTGCAGTTAGACTCTCCCCGCTACTCCCTGACTTGATTATGGCAGATCAATCAGGTTTCATCCCTGGCTGGCAAACCCACGATAATTTGAGGCGATTAATACACCTGATGGAGAAGACCGGTTTCACGCACACCCCAGCGACACTTTTAGCATTAGATGCCGAAAGGGCATTCGAATGGGTGGAGTGGTCAATGCTGTTTAGAACACTACAGGGTATGGGGTTTGGGAAACGATTTGTGGAAATTATCAAGGCCAATTACAATACTCCATTGAAAAGGGTCAGCATAAACGGCGAGGTCTCGGGCAAGGTGGAGATAACAAGGGGTACAAAACAAGGGTGTCCACTATCCCCCCTTTTGTATGCCATTTTCTTGGAGCCACTCTTAATCAGAATTAGGGATAGTAATGGCTGGTTTACAGCATAGGGTGGTCACGTACGCAGATGATATGTTGATAGTCCTTACGGATCCAGTATGCACACTGCCCGCAGCAATTCAAGAGTTAGACACATTTGGTGCAGTATCCGTACTGAAAATTAACAGAAACAAATCGGAAATTTTAATATTGGCAGGGGATAGAGGGGAAATAACACATGAAGCGTGGGCCCTAAATTTAAAAGTAGCTGATAAGGGAATAAAATACCTAGGGATTACCCTTACTGCCAGGGTCAACCAACTATACGGGGAGAACTACCCGGAACTCTTGGTGAAAGTTAAGCGGGAAGTAGAGTGGTGGAACCCCCTCGCAATTTCTTGGTGGGGCCGCATTATAGCGACAAAGATGACCATTCTTCCAAAACTGGTGTACTACTTCCAAGCAATCCCGATAAGGATTACTAAATCCTTTTTCAAAGCCCTCACAAAAGTAATCTCCTCATTTATTTGGAAGAAGACACCCCCCAGGGTAAAAAGATCGGTACTAACGGCCCCGACCCAGGAGGGAGGAATGTCCCTCCCACACTTTTATAGATATTATCAGGCGGCCCAACTTTGAGTATTGAGCGAGTGGGTGGGAGGGGCCCAGCAAAAAATGTGGGCAGTGCATGACAGGGCGGTAGCAAGAATTCCCTGGTAGAGTTGCTCTGGAAAGGGAAACAATATAGACATTCTAACCTAAGGATCAGTGAAGTCATGAAGGCTCCTTTGGAATCTTGGGATGACCAGCAGCGAAAAAGGGGATTCTTACGGTAATCACAGCCCCGTTTACTCCCATGTTTGGGAACCATGAATTCCCGCCGGGAATGGAGAGAGGAGTGTATAGCAACTGGGAGACCACCGGGTGCACAAAAATAGGGGAAATGTTCCAGGATCAGGAAATTAGATTGTTTGAGGATTGCAAAACCCTCTTGAACCTCAAAGACTCGGACAGATTCAAATACAAGAAGCTTAGGCACTGGTTGGCGACGCCGACTATCAAACAGGTGGCACTAATGGAACTGACTCCCTTTGAGAGATACACACTGTCCAACTCAGGGTCCAAGAAATTGGTGTCGTCACTGTACAAGTTTATCAATATTCAGAAGGAGGACATGAGGTGGAACTACATGCGGAAATGGGAAATAACACTGGGGGAACCTATTAGTAAATCACAGGGGGAGGAGTTGTGGAGGGGAATATCGAAGCTGACTCGCTCAGTTCAAATGAGGGAAATGTGGGTAAAGATTATGACCCAATGGCATTACACCCCAGAGAGGTTAAACACAATGGGCCTCATTACGAGTCACCCGGTATGGAAATAACGGTGGCGGTAAACCCGCCTTGTTGTTTCCATACCGGGTGATCTCGAGTCCTGCAGGCGGAGGTGTCATTCCTGCCAGGTCTGACCTGGCGGGTTTAACACCACCCGCCTGCAGGCGGACGTGGAAACACCGGCACCATCACGAGATGGTGCCGGTGTTTCCACTTCCCCATTCCCATTGAGTCCTATAGGAATCAATGGGAATGGGGATTTACTGAATTCCGCCTCTGGAATTCCCGGGTCACCGGGGTCGTAATGCCCGGTAATTCCGGGAATCACAGAGGCAGAATGGTAATACGATTCCGGCGGTAACCTGCCGGAATTTCAGGCATGGTTACCGCCGGACTCGTAATGAGGCCCAATGTATCCAAATTCTTCCAAGCTTTGCTGGGGGGGCTGCAACGAGAACCGCAACTGGCAACATATATGGTGGGACTGCAAATGGATACAGGGATTTTGGGTGGAAATAAAGACACAAATGCAGGGGATGTTCCCAAACATAGGCATGGTGGAGGAGAAGGTATGGTTATGCGAAACCAAGGACCCGATTGCTAAGAAATTCACAAAACCACAATGGAGGAGCTTTATGGGGCTAGTGATAGTGGCTTGGTCAGCGACTGCCCAGCAATGGAAACAGCAGGAACCTCCGTTGGTTTTTGGTTGGCTTCAGAAGGTGTGGAATTTAGTGACTATGGAAAGACTAACACATAACATACAGGGCACAAAGGGATCCTTCACGAAAGAATGGAGTGATGTGCTGGAATATCTCCAATCGGAATATTATGGAGCAATGGTGCCCACACAAAATAAGAATTTTGGACATTTTCACAGCTTAAGAAAGACTCATAAAGGTCCAGGTGACAGATGCTTCCGGGGGGTGGGGAGGGGCATTGGGGATGTGTTTATGTTGCTTTGTTTGCTCAGAAAGCAAATAAAAACATTAAAAAAATTATTCCTACGTTGGAGAAATCTCTCATGCTAATTTCTTTTGTCTTTTCCCCTTTTTGCAGGTTCTAAGGATTTGGAGTGCTGACTACAAATGATGCACACTTTAAAAGATGAGTTTTTCTTTATGAAGAAGAAAATACGAATGCGGGATGGCTGCGGCGTTACTCAGGATGAGAAAATGTAAAAACATAAGTTTGCCAATTCAGAGTAACTGCAACCTTCAACAGTGGAGCGCGGTAACAACTGTGAGGTGATAACTTGAGGAAACATCAGGTACGTAAGCACATTTAAAACGTCTTCTCTTTAGTCTGTAAAGTTCGTTTTTATCATTAAATACCTTTTGAGTTTTCTGGAGGATTTCAGAAACGCTGAGGGAAGATCTTCAGAAGATGCTGAGGCTGGGAGTGAAAGCTTCTGACTAAAGATGCTGCAGCTGTGAGTAAAACTTCTGACTGAAGATCCTGACTGAGGAGATGCTGCAAACGGACAAATATTCTTCAACTATAATGACAGCAGCGGAGGAGAACTTCTGTCAGGTAAGTCTTATCTGTGGTCTGTGATGCTCTATACTTGTCGCAAGAACTGATATTTCTCTTATCTTTGGTTTCTTTAGGTTCTGTGAGGAAAAATGGCAGTAGCGTTACACCTCTGTCAGCGGAGCAGAGGCGAAGTGTACGTTCCAGCGGAGGTGGGATTTAAGTAGCCCCAAATGACAAATGAATAGTCCTGTGCTGCTGCTTGTCAATGGATCCTGGGGGTGGCCATCTTAGGCATATAGAATTACTATTGGAACCCATGGAAGTCTATGGGATTGGATGCTGTGAATGGTGTAAATGCCAAATGTGCCAGGCTAACACCGAACTTTGACCTGCTGATTGCTGTTATGTGTTCTGCCTAGCCTGAGTGTCTGAGTGAAGACTAGGTTTTCTGACTGGTATCATGACAAGGCCATTCTCCTTCAAGTATAGCATGAAGGTATTTAGCCCGCGCTAAAGTCCATGCTGATCTTGTTGAAGAAAGAGTTGATGGCAGAGGATTTTACGATGGACTGTGCTATGGGCGGGTTGACATAAGGTTTGTGCAATGATTTATGGCTTTGAAGAGGGCTACATTTTCATTGTTGGCCTTGGGTAGTGTGTTTTGGTAGTAGTTGAACTTGGCAGTGGTGATCAGTTGTCTGCGTATCGCAGAGTTCATTGAGCAGGGCAAGCGGTTGATGTGGGTTAGAGGGGAGCGTTGAGATCTTGGAGAAGTGAGTTGCAGTCCTGGTTCATCTGAGGTAGATTAGTCCATGGTTGGTGTGTTCTTCCAAGAGAAGCTCCACTAAGAAATTCTTGAATGATCTGAAGGCTTGTTTGCTGTGATTACGATGGATGCATACTGTTTTCAGACTCACCCAACACTCTTACAGGAGAAATTCGTTTTTCAGTAAATTTTAAGTCATGAACGATAGCTCCCTTTTGCTGGCATTGACAAAATATATAAATGAAAGTCTGTACCACTCAATCGCTTGCCTTTGGATGACAATGGTAAATCTATCTGCATTACACCTTCCATAACGTCAGTTAAACGGTTGTACCTAAAACAAATAATAAAAATGTTGGGAAAAAAGGAAGAACATATGAACACGGTTGCTGTAGTTGTATATGGATATTATAATTATGATTATTTTTGAGACACTGTTCAATGCAGAGAAAACGTTTTAGGGGATATTATTCCTGTACTGCTCATTTCTGAGTACACAAAACCAGTCCTATCTTCCCCTCACCTTTATACAAGCGCTTATATATTATCTTACAAGTGAAATTGCAATTGTACCAGTATACTCATCAGCCTCTTATAAGCTTCCTGCTTGTTCTCTAATGAAACTGACTACCCAATGCAAGTCCATGGCAGCTCACCCTCACATTACCATGGAGAGTTGACATTTGTTTGAAAACCTCAGAATGTCCCAACCCGTCTCACCATGATATATGTCACAAAGTCTGTGATCACTAAAGCAAACCAGAAGGACAATTCTCTCTGTCAACCCATCAAGCATTACATATTTGTAAAATGGTATACAAGGGGCCTCATTACGAGTTTGGAGGCAGCCATGGTGCTATTAGCACCATGGCTGCCTCCAAACTGGGCTCCATTACCGGGTTCCTTGGATGAGGAATAACCGGGTCATTCCAACATTGGAGGACCCGGTAATTCCTCCTTGAAGGAACCATTCTCCATTCCCATTTGAGCCCCCGTAGGGCTCAATGGGAATGGGGAGGGAGGTAATAACGGGCACATTACAAATGGCCTGTTATTACCTCCATCTTCCCCTCGCGGGACCCGGAAAGGACGTCTGGTTTTACCAGACGTCTGTTCCGAGTCCCACAAAGGGAACCTCGTAATAGGCGCGTCCGTAATGAAGGGTGCCAGTCCCGTACCGGTACCCTTCATTACGGGAGCGCCAGTGTCGTAATGAGGCCCTAGGTTTCTTTGCTTAAGTGAAGAATTAAGAGTACTCTGGTAGCTCTATAATACTTTTCGGTTTTCACTTTCATTATTTTGGTCAATACGGAGCTTACACTTGCAAAAGCAGATTTTTGTTAGCCCTCCTTTGCATACACAATACCAACAAACTGGCGTTGCTTCTGAGCACACAATTGGGAAGAGAAAGAAAGAGTAATGCCTGCACTGTGACAGAGAACATGCAGACAGCATAGCTCTAACTGACTGAGAAGAAAGACTCCACCAGCCAGGCCCTGCAGTGAAAAAAAGACAAAGGGCCTCATTACACGGTGGGCGGTAGGGGATTACCGGCACCGGTAAGGGCACCGGTGCCGGTAATCCCCTACTGCCCTACTACGAGTTCCCTTTGCGGGTCCTCCCTTAACGCCTGGTTTTTCCTGGCGTTAAGGACGGGACCCTCAAAGGGACTGTAGAGCTAATAGCGGTACCGCAATTTGCAGTACCGTTATTAGCACCTTCCCCGTTCCCATTGAGCCCTATGGGAATGGGGAAGGGCCCTGGTGAATGGGGAATTACCGGTCCTGCCAACCTTGGAATGGACCGGTAATTGCTCCATTCGCCAGGGCTAAGTCGGTAAGGTTTTGGAGGCAGCCGTGGCGCTATTAGCGCCATGGTTACCTCCTACCGTGTAATGAGGTCCAAAGTGTCTCATTATCAGTACGGCATTAATGGCAAAAAGTTTCAGTAATAGAATTACCACCTCCTTTACTGCTTCACCAAATTAAAATCAGTGGTAATTCTCCCAGTGCAGGGAATTAGCACTGGAAGATTGACCAATTGTGGAATGAATGGGAAAGCCTGTGTGGGTGACCCCAGACAGAGCCACAGTTTTGGGCCATGGATTACCAGACCGGGTGAAGGTGCGCTGTGTAAGCAGATGGACTGGGTTCCCCCTCTAACAGTAACAGGCAGGCTACACCAATAAGTGGGAACACTAACAAATGCAACAAGGTCTTTGCAGAACAGATTTATTACAGGTAGAGAAGCAGACTTATTGCCAGCAGAGTAATTTAGGAACACTGGACACAGATGATTGTCTGCACAGGGCTGCAGATACAAGGCGGGGCATTGATGACAGGCATACAAGCTAGGCACACACATTTTTGGAACACTGGACACAGATGATTGTCTCCACAGGGCTGCAGGTACAAGGCAGGGCATTGATGACAGGCATACAAGCTAGGCACACACGTTTCATGGGATATGGGGGGCCTTAGGAGTACCCTCGGATACTGGTGGGAGGGAAAAGGGACACCAAGGGAGGATGGGAAGAGTTGGAGAGGGAAAGGTTTGAGTGTGGAGACTGTTGCGAAGGAGGAGAGAGAACGTGAGTTGGGGAGAGGCAAGAGAGAGAAGAAAGAATGGGCATCTGGGGAGCAAGGGAGAGAGATAGAGAGAGAGAGAGTGGGGAGCAAGAAAATAGCCAGTGGGGAGATAGTGGGAGAGGGGAGAGAAGTGAGAAGGTATAGAGGGTGAGGTGGGAGAAGGGGAGAGAATTGCCAGCAACCGAATATAGACCCTGGTCCTCTCAGCACATGCTTATAAGGCTGTCGCCCACCTCCCACTTGCACCCACCACCATGATGGACGCAACAGGTGGACTGGGTTTCTGGCTGTTTCCCAGGGGTTGAGGAAGCTTGGTACAGGAAGGGGAAGGAGATCACAGGTGGGCAAACAAAGGATGGAACAGGTTCTCTATCCACAGCTGTCACTCCTTCCCACTTGCCTAGAAACACTTATGTACAGGCACGTTATAAATGCCATATCATATTATATCACTCCAGTGCTTTCTGGGCTGTTCTCAGGGCTCTCAATGACAGGAAGGAGGAAGGAGGTCTCAGGCTGTGGGACAGGTGGGCAAACACGGGCATAGTGAGGGGAGGAAGTTTCTCAGGAAAGGGCCAGCCCCAGGCTGCAGATTTTACACTGAATGGCCCTCATTACGACCCTGGCGGAAATCGAAAAACGATGGCGGAAATGCAATACCGCCATCGAATAGCGCTCGGTGCGATTATGACCCGTCACCGTAAAGTACGATGCCATTAGCGACACCGTAGTGAACGCCAACGCTAACTGCACCAAGTACGCGCACGCGCGCCATGCCAAACCGTAATTACCACCATGGCGCAACGGTACGCGAATTCTGACCCTAGCGGACATGTACCTAACGCCATCAAGCATGGCGGAAAGTACCATTCCGCCATGGTGAGAAGTACGGCATCGCGAATCAACCGTAAACGGCCCTACTGAGTGCCTGTACACCACTCCCTGGCCACATTGCACAACTCCTCGTAGGTGCAATGAAGTCACACAATGCAACCAGTGAAATGTACAAGTCACCCATGCATGCCAACGAACAAATGAATCCAGGGGCTCCAAGTGCCTTGTGAGTGGGCATCCATATTTGCCATGGCACCATAGCCGCACTGATGCAGCACAGGCATGTGAAGGTTCAAGTACAGCAACATGAGCAGAAAAATGAGACAAACAAAAACAGGCCCCCCCATCGACTGACACCAGTGTAAGGCAACATTCAAAGCAGTATCCTGAGTGAGACTGCACCAGCCCTGTACTCCTGCCAGTAAACAAACCAACCATCAGCATAAGCATGTACCACACAAGTTGGCAGAGTGACAGAGCAGCCAGGCTCATCTCAAGAGGGGCCAATGGGAGCTGCAGGGCACAGATGGCACGAATACAGAAGCTATTCCAATGGACATGACCTCAGTCTCCCTCCAAGAAACGCACGCAAACACAGGCACCTGTGACCAGCCATAGTCTGATAATCACATCATTCCACCAATCCACCTGGCTGACCGGCATCTGTAACACAAAAGCTAATCCCCCGCCCCTGAGCATGACATCATTAAAACAGTCATAATGGCAGGCCCCATCCCTGACCTTACTGGGCTTCGTAGGCAAACGCGGCCAGTACAGTACCACGCAACTATACTCAGAAGCCGGAACCCAATGCAGATCTCCTCACAATACACCGCTCCACAAATAGGAATATGCTACATTACTTTCAAAGAATAACGCTACACGGTTAATATCAGAATAGAAATTTAATGCACCACAAAATCACCAAGCCCATACAGCCATTAGGTCATGAACTCCAAAATACATTTCAGTATTGTGGGCTGCATCCGCAATAAATGACCAGCTTCTGCTTGTGTGACGCCCTGTTCCTTCATGGTATACAGGGCCTACATTCACGTTCAAGAAGGCAACATGGAAGCGCCTAGAACCGCAGGGCCGTCCCATTAGGTAGGCACTAGTCCAGCTGAAAGGTCGAAATGTTGCTCCTAGCCACTAGTACTGCGTAAGGGCATGTGGCCAATTGGCGATCGTCCCATAAGATCGTAATGGTGCTCCACTGATTAACTCGAAGCAGCAGGTGTCGGGAGTAAAAGCCATCTGCAGGAGTGGCATACAGATGGCAGCGGCAAAAGGGGAGGAGATACCTGTCACCTAAATGAAATGAAAAAGAATAGTATGGCCATCAGAACTTGATTTGTATTACTCACTTCAATGATCACACTAAATCTACAGCCATATGCATGCTAGCCCACTCAAAAGGATTATTCCCACCCAAAATATCACTTGCGAATCACAACTATAAAAATCGAGGTGAAAACACTATTACAAACGAGTGTTTGTGTGCATGCGTCTGTTAAGACAGAATCCATTAGATGGGATTAGTAACGTGCATAGACACAAGTGTTTGAAGACGCGTCAAGACAGGGAGGGTTCAACAAGGGCAGAAAGACGATGGTCCCACTATGGCAGCTCTGCATCACATAGCGCAGGGGAGGTGGATAGATTCCAAAAAGCCCTGTACATGGCAAACTCTCCATGAAATCATCTGTCCATGCATCCATACATCATTCCCTCATCCCGGTATGAAAACGCCTGATTATTTACTCACATAACATGTGAAATTTCCATTGAGTCTGTGCGTAATGCAGTCTGCAAAATCCACTGTGCTTCAGGCCGGAATTCCAGTGTTGTGAAGTAACATGTATTTGGGAACGTCCGGCCTTATCGTCCACTACGCTATTGCGCATCCCATACTATTCATATCAATCATAGCATTCTCGCCATGGCCCCTGTCCCAAGGACATTAAACAATAGAACCTTATATCTGCAGTCAGACCTGTGGGCGTCTCCTCGCCGCTAGCTGAAAACCGAAAGCGCTGTCCTTCGAATCCCTCATTTGCAACATCACGTCGAAAAGGCATCTGTGACCGCTTGAAATCACAAATTCATCCATGTAGTGCGGCAGTGTGTGAAAATGGCAACTGGCTTCACTCACAAATGGGACGCCCCGCCCGTCGGTGAACCTCGGTACAGTGCTGCATGAGGGTCCACCGTTAATCGAGTACTACATCCCACTGACCCTTCACAAGTTTGTTCGCGACTGTAAAGATAGTATGTGAAACAATGCGACCATAGCAGAATGAACATATGAACCAATATTTCACTGCCATCGGGATTAAATACATGATTGTAATAGCAAGATGCCATGCGTCGAATTGCAGCGTTGTGTGCGGGACGTGCTCGCCCAAAGGGGATTGCAGCTTGCACAGGTGGAATGAATCACCACAGGTGGAGGCAATACAGCTTGAAAACACATAAATTGCACACCCAACCCCCTCCCACAACCACACCCACTCCAAAATGCTACCGGCAGGACTAGCGATGTTGGCCCTGGGGGACCTGATAGCACTGCAAGTACTCCAACTTCAAGAAGAAGATGAACACCAACTACTACAACAACCGGCCGCACAGAGGAGACGCAGGAGGAGGAGGAGGGCAAGGCAGGGCCAGCAAGGCCCGCCAGCACAGCCACTACCACCACGCAGGCAGCCTGCAATCCCACGCCTCCGAGTACATCCTTTCAACCTCACGGATGAGCAGATCCACACCCTCTACCGTTTGGACCGGGACACCATAACCGCCATTGTGAACATGACACACGCTGACCTTGTCAGCATGATAGATAGCCCAACCGCCATCCCACCCCTACTGAAGGTGGTGTCTGTACTCCACTTCCTGGCCACAGGCACCTACCAGCACACAGTCGGACAGTTGCATGGCATTTCACAGCCAGTGTTCTCACGGACACTATTGCAAGTGCTCGATGCCCTCCTGAAGCACGCAGACGACTACATCTCTCTACCACGCTCGGAGCAGGAAATTACGAACACAAAAGTGGGATTCCATGCACTTGGCGGCATACCGGGTTGCATTGGTGCCATCGACTGCACCCATGTGGAACTGGTCGTCCCACATGCCATGGAGGCCCAGTACCGCAACCGAAAACAATTTCATTCTCTTAATGTACAAATGGTGTGTGACTCCAACAGGATCATTACACATTGTTGTGCCCGATTTCCTGGATCAACCCATGATTCCATGGTCTTGAGGAACTCTACAATACCACGCTACATGGAGCGACACGCAGGGAACAGATCCTGGCTACTCGGTGAGTCTCATTTCATGCATGATAATGTGGGGTATGTGATGCGGCAATGACCTGGCAGGAAGGGGGGTGGGGGGTGCGTACGTAGCAATGTCATTCCACAAACATCCTTTATTGTCCACATACAGGTGATGCCGGGTATCCACTGAAGAGATGGCTCCTTACACCACTCCGGAACCCACAGAACCAGCATGAGGAGGACTACAACCATGCCCACTCACGTACCCGTGTAGTCATAGAACAGGCATTCGGCCTACTGAAGACTCGTTTCCGCAGCCTCAGCAGGTCTGGCGGGGCACTCCTGTACCGCCATGAGAAGGTTGCAAAGATGGTCATGGCATGTGTCATTCTACACAACATGTGCGTACGTAGAAATGTGCCCATGCCCCCTGACGCAGAACTGCAAGCACCTGAAGATGGTCATGATGAGGGTGGGGATGTGGCAGCCCCTCAAGGAGTCTGCGAGGCACAGGAGGGCCGTGACATTCGTCAGATTCTCATTGATTCATGCTTCTAGCACTCACGCCTGGTGGCTGATACATGGACACGGGACTTGTGGCACTGTGTGTGTCTGGAACATGCACAATATGGACTGTTCGCCTATGAAGGCCTCGTACACAAAGATCAATGTCCAAACATCTCATTGGATGATCGTGCATTGTTTATAGCATATGTGAAATTATGTTACACACCCCATCGACCCGCCACCCAAGTGAGCCCAACACACCCCCTCCACCCTCCTACCTCCCCCCCGAACACCAGTGTCCGAAGATGCTCATTGTCAGTGGGCAGACGCTATTGCAAGCCCCCTCTCCGGGTATCAGGGGCACCCCTGCCTGTGGAGCACAGGTTCCTCCCAGATCTACGTTGGGGGCTGCCCTGGACGGAACTTGCAACGGATGATGTCTCTGCCTGCTCACGTCCATGCATGTCCCTAAGGGTTTGTGAGAGCTCAGTGAGCACACGGCGCACAGCGGCAAGTTCAGCACATACGTCTTTGGACGTCGCATGCAGTTCCCCCCTCAGGCTCTCGGTGCTTCTCTCCATTTGTACTCTCAGGCTCTCGGTGCTTCTCTCCATTTCTGCCCTAAGTGTCTCAGTTGATGTTTCTATGGCTGCCTTAGTACCCCCACATTCATCAGCATGGTCCTTGAGGAGCGTGGCCAGTTGCTGCTGTTGCACGATCACCTGGTCGAGGGACTGTTGCCTCTGCTGTGCCATGGCCATTTGCGGTGGTGTCACAGAGGGGCTGGTCACCTCATGTTGCCTTGCCACAGGGCTTGTGGGGGATGGCCAGTCGTCGTCTTGTGGGTGCCCCTGCGTGGTATCCTCATGGTGTACGGGATGAAACAAACAGGGGGATTGAGACAGGTCATGGATGGATCTTACTTCGACATCCCCGTTTTCTGTGTCGGAGCATGCTGCCATTAATGCAGTGTCACCTATGGTGCTGCTGCCACCAGAAGCAGTGCCTTCTGTGGCATCCATTGGGGGGACCTGTGGTGGTGCTGTTGTGGGCATGCTGGCTGCTGGGGTGCCTGTTGAAGTTCCCTCCTGTGTGCTGCCACTTGATTTGTGCTGCTGCCGTGTCTTGATGCGTGCAGCTGAGGTGGAGGGTCTTTGGCCGTTGGTCTTGGCCCTCTTTGCAGGTGTGCTGGTAGGGGTGTCCTGGAGCTCGTCGTTTGAATCGGACCCTGTGGTGGAGTAAAGGAGGGCGAGCGTTATTAATGGGTCTGTGGAAATTGGAATGGCAATGTATCACATGCATTGGGGTGGTACCTGAGGGTGATTTGGGTCGGGGCCTTGGAGGTGGTTTCATTTTTGTGTGGATTGAGGATGCAGTTGTTTTGCAGCCTGCAGTTAGGGTGTGCCTGCTGCACGTGTAGAGGGTGTTTTTAGGATTTTTAATTATTTATGTATTTAATGTGAGTTTTAAAGTGCGCTATCAGGCCAATGTATGTGGACGTTCTCCTGGACATGTGTTACTGTTGCACTATGTGGCCACATGGTACTTCACATGATTGGACATTGTGGATTTAGCATTGTTTTATTTGGCCCACCTACCGGATTCTTCGGATGTCTGCACTCCTTTCTCCATCCCTCCGACTCCCTCTATACTCTCCATTCCAATGGTGGAGGCACAGATTTCTTCCCAGGGGGTCAACTTGATGGGTGATTCCGATCCTCCCCTGGTAGCTGTGGCAATGTTTCGGCTGGCAGAAAGTATGCTCCGGACGCGTATCCGCAAGTCGTCCCATCGCTTTCTGCATTGCTGTGGGTTGCGGGGTGCGGTCCCCACCGCACTTGCCCGCTGTGCCACCAGGGCCCATATGGCCTTCTTGTTCCCAAGTGCCGTCCTGGTCATTTGCGTCGAGAAGACGACGGCAGCATTCTCCTGGAGGGTCTCTGTGAGCACGGTGAGTTCCTCACGGGAGAAGTGGACCTGCCGCTTGCGGTCGCACGCTTTTTTCGCTACTTTTCCCATTTCTATTGCTTTCACTAGGGTGGATGACGGGTTGGGATGTGTCTCAGGGTAGTATTTTTAATGGTTGTGTGGGAATTCTGATTTTATAGGTGTACGGCGTGCTGTTTCCCTTTCCCGTCTTGGCCCATGTTTTTACTTCCGTTTCCATATATTTACGGTCACCGTACTTTCCGATTGCCGCTCATTACGGTGACCGCTAAGATGGGTGGCGGAATTGCACCTAGGGCGCCGTACGACGGCGGTGAGGGGCGTTTTGGGGACATTTCCGCCATCGCGGACTTTGCACTTCCGCCATGGCGTAGTGCTCGTGCCCGATGGGTCGGAATTAGCCGCACTTTGCTCCGTCGTGCAATGGCGGAAACGCTATTTACGCTATGGCGGTCAGGTCAGTCACTTTCCGCCAGGGTCGTAATGAGGGCCAATGTAAAGTTGACAACTGTTGCCCGGGAACAGATGGCCATGGGAGGGAGATCACAGGGTGTGGGACAGGTTGACAAACACAGGCCTGGGGAGGATATTTCTCAGGAAAGGGCCAGCCCCCGGGCTACAGGTTTTACATTGGCTGCAAAGCTGGCAGCTGTTGCCTGGGAACATGTAGCCAGGTGCCTGAGTTCCACAATCCCCACAATAGACAGTCACTTACAGTGCAGTCAGATACAGGGCAAAATGAAAAATACACTTGGGAAAATGAAAAGTCATGCAATACATTGAAAATACAGAAAAACCACAGTAATAACATAAGTAAAGGCAAACACAAGTGAAGGCTGACAGGGTTCCACACGTGAGGACTGCCATTTCTACATCCCCCCTTTAGTCCCAAAACAGATCACATGAACTGGGCTTGGGACCAGCGTCACACCTCAATCTGGGCCAGTCTGTAAAGTTCTTGGACCTGGATGTGAGGGGATATGAGCCATGGTCAAGTAGGGTCCAGGGGTGTGGCAACACATTGATCTGAGGCCCCAGAGTAGTTCGAAGATGGCACTTAGTGCAAGCAACCCCCCAACAGCATACAGGACATATAAAAGCAATTTTCCACAGAAGGGGTTGAACCAGTCTTTTATTCCATCCAGAAAACCCTTGTTTGTATCCTTGGGGGTGACCCCAAGCAAGGTTAAATGAGAGGCATGGTCAAAGATTTCATCAGTGGAGTTTGGAACAAATACACAACACTCTGATCCAATAAGTGCACACTCTCCACCATGGGAAGCCAATATCATGTTGAGGGCCATACGGTTTTGGAGAGCCAGTTTTCTCAACTTCCTCTGCTCAGCAGCTAATGTTTCCAGTGGGATTACAGTTTCATTCACCACCACCTCCAGAATTGCCTGCAACTGATACACAGTCCAACCTACTCTCACGAGACCCATCTGGGGTATTAATGCAGTGCTGTACACCTCTGTCAGAGAAGTGTAGGTATTCACTATGTCATGGACTTGTTGTAGGTCATGGGCATTTCGGATCTTGATGGGAGGTCTTTCTTTGGTGACCCTGATGGAGGGCACCACACAGCCCAGGGCGCAGCTGTTGCTCCAGAGTTTAGGCAGCTGCTTGTAGGCCTTGCAGCCGCAGATCCAGAGCAGGTCTTCAGGTGCCCACCAGGTGTCTGTTGGCTGGCTCTCAAGCAAGGGTAGCTTCCATACCCGGCAGGCAATGTAAGGTAGGAGGCGGGGCTGTAGAGTTGAAAAGTTAATTGGGGTGTTCTCACAGGGAGAGGACGTCCAGTTTTCTGTGTCTTCAGGACAGTCCACATTAGATCTTGCCATTTTCTTCCTAACCAGGAGGCACTCGTGCAACCGGAGCACCATGGACTGGCATCGGGTGGTGCCCACGTCTTCTGCCCCTTCCTTGCTTTCCCACTCAAAGCACACAGGGAAGGTGGCCTTTTACCGCAGAGTTAGAGCTGCTTTTGCCAGGTGTGCACTGTTCTTTGCGGGATGACAGAGGAATAGATCAGAGACACTGGCCGGTATGGCTTGGAGGGGGAACTCTGTGCCCTGATGGGGAAGCATATGGACGCAAACCCAGCAGTTGGTCTGATTGAATTCACGGGCAGCCAAATGGCAGATCTGGGGGAAAGAGTTCTTTTGGTAGTCTGTTAACGCAGGAGGGAGAAGCACAGGTATCAGAGCAAGCATGATTAACTGGCGGATGGCAGACATTACGGATTGGCTTTGGGGACCCACGGGGAGCAAGAACATCTGATTGGAGCAGAGCGTGTGCAGATGAGTCAGTCTCTCTGTCCTCCAAGTCCTTCAGGGAGTAGTTGAAAAGTTTACTAGATCCAGGGAAGCAGAGATCTCAGAAGAAAGCATAAAGACGGGACAATGGCATAGTGCAATAATGAGAGATGAGAGGCAAGGCTGGTACGCTGGAAAAGAAGATGTAAAAATAAAATACATTTAAAGCAAAGTGAGCTTGTTACACTGTAGCTGTATGATGGCCACACTCACTTCATAGACTGGGAGACACTCAAAGCAGAACTGTCACACTCCAAACCAGATCAGAATCCAAACAGATCATGTTCGAAATATCGCAATTCTCAAATGTCAAAAATTCAAAAATATTTGAATTCAAAATATCAACGTTCGAAGAGATGTCCAATTTTCAAAAACCAACAAAATTCAACTATCACAATTTAAAAATTGAAATCCGTAAATCAAAAATCAATATTCATAATTCAAAACTAAAATGTATCCCTAACTTCAAAAATCATGATTCAAAAATATAAAACTTCCAAAATATAAAAATAAAAAAATGCCAAAATTATAATTACTAATTAAAATTAAAAACATACAATTCAAAATTATTCAAAATATCAAGATACAAAATGTTAAAAGTCAAAATATCAAAGTAAAAAAAAACAGTTCAAAAGAACAGAGTCCGAAAATGTTACTGTTTCAAAAATATTAAGCTTCAAAAACATCTACGTTTATAAATATCACAGTGGCAAAAATAGCAAAGTTTGAAAAATATCAAGGTTTAAAATCTCACAGTTCAGACAGTGTTGTCCTTCGAACATAGGTCAGTCCCCCACGGTGAGAGAATATAGACTATTCCCACGCTGGCAGGGTTTCAGAGCAGGAATGGGGGCAACATTTTTGGGGGAAAAGTCCATGCTCTGAGGTGCCGTGCCCTATGTCTCCCTCCTGCACTTAATGTAATTTTTATTTTGCTGGCCTGGCACAGGTTGTGCCTCACTGACCTGGACAGATGTAAGGTGTTTGCAAGTAAGAAGTAAGGTGTTTGCAATACGCCAGAATTGAATCATCAGTCCGTGCCAAAGGCAACCTGTTCACAGAGGGAGGAGATGCAGCCGGCAGGGCCATTGATCTTGCCATTAGGATCTCAAATTGAGAGAGTCCAGCAAAGCGGCTGGGCAAACCTCGCATGTGCATGAGTGCAAGGGGAAATGTGCCTGACCAACTTAGCCCTGTCTGTGCGTACACTTTTGCCAGCTTGTAGCCCCCCTTTTTTACCCTTTCTGTTTCCCCGAGCCTTGTGGTATCTGTGGTACATGCAGATTCTGGTCAATCCCCAGGACCTCACACATGTTGTCAAATCGGATATTAAATTATGCCTCTTATTACAAACGATTTGTATGTATATTGGCCTACGCCAAGTTGCTTGAAAATTGTACGTGAATAACTCTCTGCGGCAAGGTCTTGACCTTAGAAATTGATGTAAGCCGCCATCTTGAATCAAACCTACATTTTATGTTAGAAACCGCCATTTTGGGGTTTTGTACAAAGTCACCATGTAATCTAAAATGGCTGTCTCGTGTGTCCTTGTTCTTGTCTTAACCTCTCCAACCCCTGTAGGGAAGTTAATGTCCAACCTGCCTTCAGGCTACATGTTAGGGTCATGTAGACCTTGTCCTTTGTTGACCTCGGAGCAGGGGATTACTTGAAATGCCAATATTAAACTACAAGTATACAAGAACAGTAATGCTATCCAAATATAACATGCGAAACATTGTTTGGTCTGTATTAAAGCAATATATAAAGAGTATAAATGTTAAATTGAAGAATAATGGAGTGTGTTAGTAAATGTATTGAAAAGTAAACCGCATGCACGAGATATGTAAATTAGGAAAGTGAACCTGGCGCGACCCTAGCCCAGTGCATGATTAACCTGTAAGGTGGCTGGACATCATTTTACAAATTGTATAAAAGCACCGATGTCCAGCTAGGAAATTCCCTCACTGCTCATATTGTACCCTGCTGGTGGTCTCTGTGATGTATTGACGGCCAAATAGCTATTTGTGTACTTTGTTGAATACTGTTCAGTTTTGTAATAAAGATTCTGGGAATCTTTATAAGCCTGTGTCGGTGTATTTTCCTTTGCTCGGTGCAACAGCCGTAATATTGTATTTTTCTGATTCCACAGATGGCGCCCGAATAGGGACCCTCAAAATTGACTTTGTCTCGTTGAAGGTTGGCTCGGCTATCGGACCGGGATCGGACGGTGTCAACAGAACCGGCCACTCTAAGACGAGAAGTGAATTCCTCGACGAAACTGCACAATCCGATCCCTGGACGGTGAGCTATAGCCCGAGACGACATCTTGACGAGGGTCCATATATTTGAGGTGGGTAAATTTGCCGAAAATCACCAGACACGTGGGTCCTTTGCATTGTCCTTAGTAAACCGATCGGGCCTCCCAGTCCTTTGGTCAGGTGAATCGTGTCCCGATTCTTAATTTAACCCTGACAAATTTGAATTCGGAGCATTGTACTCGCAAGCACAATTATTTAACCAGGTAACACCAGAACTTTGATATGCCTGGGAAATTGTCTGCCTGCTTTAGGGCATTTTTCCGCAGTGACAGACAATCTTTGGAAGATAGCCGTCCCTAACCACAGGAGGGGTCGCCGGCATGTACTATGTACTGTAAGAAAGGCTTTGGTAGCATAGCATTTAATGACATTTGGCACAGACAAACCAGACATAATTCTAATCTTCGGTGGCCAACCAATGGTAGTTTTGAAATCCCTCGTATAGAATATTTAGAGTCTGTATTAGTAAAGAAGAAGGCTAGGTCTGCAGCATTTGACGCGTTGCACAGTTGGAAAATAGAAGCTTTGCAGCAACCAAAGAGTAGAGAGAAACATATGCGTCGACATATGACGAGTGTCGAAAAGGCACGGTTATATGATCAAAATAAGCAATTGGAGTCAGTTAGGAACACGGACAGGGCATTTCAATTACGCATTCAGAAAATCTACCCTTCAAAAGATTTTCATACGTCAGACGAATTGATTAGTAAACTTTTGCATGAACGAAGGCCTGATGCCTCCGCGCCACCTCCATATGTCCCTCCTCCTGGCACTTTGCCCCTTCCTGTTGTAGTTCCCCCTCCCATAGTTCGTCCGGTCCTCCCTGTTGTTCTTCCTGTTGGTCTTCCAGCCGCCCCCCCTTTGCCTGCCCCCTTGCCTTCACCTGTTGCTATTCAGAATGTGCCTACTCTTCCTCTTCCAAGTGATCCTGAATCGCTTGTAGTAGACCAGGGAGCAAGACCAAGGGTTGTGACTCGTAAATCTGTGTCGCCAGACAAAAGGAATGAATTGACTGCTTGGGCTAAACATTGTATGGAGAAGGGTGAACAAGCTGATGTTTTTTCCACACTCGAAAATTTAAAAGATATTCCTGAGAAAAATGTTTTTATCGAAGGATTAGGGACTCATTTAAGTATAATGTGGAATAGAATAGATGATGTAGATTTCCCACAAGGGCTATGGGATTTGAACGCCTTAGCATTGTCCAGAGATACTGCGGAGAAGGTATATGAGCATGTTGAGAGGATTTTTGAGTATAGGAAGGAGTTGGAAGAGTTACAGAACGATGAAGTAGATGGTGATAGTTGAGGTATTATGTACTTACAGAAACGGTTTTCTCCTCGGCGAGAATTAAAAGGTGAGGAAGTACGAATTTGTACAAAGGATGCGATAAGATGGATTTCGGATATGTCGATAACTCCAGATGAAGTATATGACACATACAGTCAATATACGTTAGAAATGCAAAAGAAAGTGATACAGGTGATGGTAGAGCACCTGCAGAATGAGTGTGTAAGAAGAAAGATTTGTTGTCCCGCAGAATTGTTGAGTGTTTATAAGAGAGCTTTTTCGATTGATACTTCCTCGATTGCCTTAGCGCTTGACTTGGCTCTGTTGCTTAGTAAGCGTTCGGAGCTGCCTACTTCTCAGTTGCCTATGAGAGAGGTCCCTCCCTCATTTGTCCCAAAAGTTGAGATTGCGGCTGATGCTGCACGAGGTATAGTAGCCGGAGAAATTCCTGCACATTACGTTTCACAGTTTGTTCACGTCCCATTTTCAAGACAGGAAGTGAACACCATAAAGCAATCTATTCCTGATATACGAAAAAATCCGACCGGATTCTATAAAGAAATAGAGTCGGTCTTACAGTCGTCGGTATTCACTTTAAGTGATATTGACCTATTATTTCCCGTACTCGTGCCAGTCGATTTGTGGAAGCAGATTAGGACTATAGATGACATACCTGGGTTGGGAGATACATGGGATAACATGACTAGGCTGGACAGAGAAAGACCAGCTGGCGAACGACCACCTCAAGTAATATTAACCTTGCCTGATAGAATTATTGTAAAATTGAAAACTATGGTCCCAGAAAAAAGAATCATATGGGACAAGCTTACGGCCTGTGTCCAAGGAAAGTCTGAGGGTGCTAACGATTTTTTCAATCGGTTCAAGCAGGTATTCTCGGATTTCAGTGGACAAGATTTGGGCACAGAGTCAGGGAAAAGGTTGTTTGTCGACAAATTTGTACGTGGATTGCTGCCTGACCTCCAGTTACAGATTATGTCCTCTGAAAGCGCTTGGCAGGCGAAGTCCCAATCAGAAGTATTGTATATGGCTCAGTATTATGAAAATCGTGTAAACACTGAAAAAGAGAAACTTGAAAAAAAAAGGGTGACTTGAAAACTAAAGTTTTATTGCAGCAGATCGTTAGAAACCCTAGAGGGGGTAATCAATTTAGAGGTCAGTACATTCCACAGGGAAGTGCGCCCTTGGCTCCGGTAACCATTAACCAGTGTGCCTATTGCCGGCAGGAAGGCCACTGGCGCGCACAATGTCCGACCTTACAGCAAAGGTAATTTGGGAACATGGGTAGACGATCCAGAGGTCGCCCAGGTGCAGGGGGCCCTGGAAGGGGTCAGTTTGCACCAGAATCAGAGCAATCTCCTTCACAAGATAAGCAAGTTTCGAATGTGGATAATGGAAACATTTTTGATCACACTTCTGCTGCGTATCTCTCTGAAGAACTTCCTTTTGATAATATTTTGTTCCGCTAGGATTGCCCGAAGCAGGATTTGAAACCTACACCTATTCGCGTTCATCAGAAAGGCCCCTACATTGAGATGGCGGTGGGAAATAGGAAGCATCTATTTTTAGTAGATACGGGAGCACAGAAATGTTCCATTGACCATTCACGGGTTCCAAATATTCCCCTGTCAGGGCAATCCAACGTTTCCGTAGGGTTTTCAGGCACACCTGTAGTTTGTCCGGTCTCTTTGCCGGTACCGATAACACTGGGTCCCTTCACGGAACAGTGTCCATTTTTACTTACCACAAACTGTGGGGAGAACTTGCTGGGGCTAAATTTGTTGAAAGCATTACACGCAGTAATTCATTGCTCTCCGGATGGGATTCGGCTAACAATTTCACCCCAGCAATCACTCGCCTCTCAGTTTTTGACTCGACCTTTACCGCCAGAATTTAGTAATGTTCCAGAATGCTTATGGGCAATCGATGATAATGATGTGGGCATTCTCCAAATTGAACCTGTTAAAATTATTTTGAAACATGGAGTAAAATTGCCTTGCATCCCGCAATATAAGATCTCAGTTGAAGGCGAACAGGCTTTGAAATGTATAGTTTCTAATTTTGTACATCGTGGAGTAATTGAGGAGATTACGGGTAGCATATGTAACAGCCCCATTTTGCCAGTATACAAATAAGGTGATAATGCGATTCCCTTTCGTTTTATAATTGATTTACCCACTATTAACACAATTGTGGCTCCTCAATTTCCTATTGTACCTGATGTTACAACGATATTAACCATGATTCCGGCTTCTGCCACTCACTTTAGCGTTGTTGATCTTAAAATCGCGTTTTTCAGTATTCCTATACACAAGGATAGTAGGTATTTGTTTGCGTTTACCTTAGGTGGATGCTTGTTTACATTCACTCGTGCACCACAAGGGTACACTGAGATTCCAAGTATTTATAGTAGGGCATTGAAAGAGCAGCTTGATACCCTTGAGTTGCCTACTACTTGCACGTTACTACAGTACGTAGATGACCTCCTCTTGGCCGCTGATTCTGAGAGTGCCTGTAAAGAAGGCACTGTGTTGTTGCTTTGTCATCTAGCAAAACATGGCCACAAAGCTTCACTTAAAAAATTCCAATATTGTTGCTAAGAGGTCTCCGATTTAGGCTATCTCCTGTCAAAGGAGGGAAGACGGTTGACACCTGAACGAATAAGGACCATTTCTGGTATGCCTGTCCCAAATACGCAAAAGGAAGTTAGAGCCTTGATAGGTATGGCTTCTTATTGTAGATTGTGGATCCCGAATTTTTCGTTAACGATTAAACCAATGTTGGCTTTGACAAAGAAGGGCATTTCTTTGCCATTGCCATGGACCTTGGAACACCAGACAGCATTCGATTTGCTCAAATCCACGCTGTGTTCGGCGCCGGTTTTAGGAACTCTGAATTATGATAAGGCCTTTGTATTGTTTGTGCATGAACGTGATGGATGTACTTTGGCTGTGTTAACGCAGGAACATGGAGGGAAGAATAGGCCATGCGGCTACTATTCCTCCGCCCCTGATCATGTAGCATACGCTTTGCCAAGATGTTTGCGCGCTGTTGCTGCTGCTGCGTCTGTAAAACAGAGTGAGGTAATGGTCCTGGGTCATGCGTTAACCATAATGGTACCTCACTCTGTAGATATTTTATTGAATAGAACTCAAACGCAACACCTCACTTCTGCACGATTGACAAGATATGAACTGATCTTGTTTGCTCCCCACATTCAAATTCAGAGGTGTTGCGTATTAAATCCGGCTGAACTTTTACCTGTCTCACAAAATATTGTTGATGATGACGATACGTCACACGATTGCCTTTATATGACAGAACAAGAGACTAAAGGCAGAATCGATTTGAAAGACACGCCTTTGAATAGCCCTCAAGGAGAGCTATTTTGTGATGGCTCTTGTTTTAAACTTCCAGACGGTACATCCACGGCTGCTTATGCTGTCACTACTTTAAGTACGGTTGTGGAAACCAAAAGAATTATGCATAACTCTGCGCAGGCCGCAGAAATTATAGCATTAACTCGGGCTTGCGAGCTTTCTGAAGGGCGTACAGTGAATATATATACTGACAGTCAGTATGCCTTTGGGGTGGCCCACAATTTCAGTAGACTTTGGAAAGAACGAGGTTTCTTGACCTCGCACGGAACGAAAATCCAACACGGCACTTTAATAGTGCGATTGCTTTCAGCACTTGCACTCCCTGTTCAGTTAGCTATCATAAAATGTTCAGCACATCAAAAAGTTACAGATGATGTAGGAAAAGGGAATGCCTTCGCCGATCAGATAGCTAAACAGACTGCCACTGATTTCAGTTCAGAAATGTACGCTGTAAAAGAAGTTGTAAATGTTTGCACTTTGGGAGAAAGTATCGATGTTGTAAAAGATATTCAAGCAGATACTACTATAGAGGAAACTAAGAGATGGATCGAGGGTACAGGAAGATTGCATGATGATGGGTGTTGGGTAGACAATGTTGAAGGGAAATGGTTACTCCCTGACGCCAACATTACAATGATGGTTATTATGGCTCATGGTCCGACACATGTGTGTGCGAGGAAACAAACAAAAATGCTACACAGTGTATGGGCCACTGATAAGATTTTCAAAATTGCGGAACATTTTGTCCAGAACTGCATGGTTTGCTTGCAGCACAATGTAGGGAAAGGTATCTCGACTCCTAGAGGAAGTTTCGCTCCACCTTCTGTCCCGTTTGAGGTTATTCACTTCGATTTTATTGAAATGGAACGGTGTAACAATCTTAAATATGTATTGGTTGTTATTTGCGCATTTAGTAAGTGGGTTGAGGCCTACCCGGTTAAAGATGCAACGGCCATAACCACGACAAAAACTATGTTGAAAGAGTTTTTTCCTAGGTTCGGACTGCCGAGAGTCATCTGGTCTGATAATGGGCCACACTTTATTGCCACTGAAGTCCTGCAAATTTGCAAAGGTCTACAGATTGACAAACGGTTCCATTCAGCTAGACATGCCCAGTGTGCCGGATTAGTGGAAAGGCACAATGGCATTATAAAGAACAAACTCGCTAAGACGTGTGCTGGCACTAAGCTAAAATGGCCAGACGCCTTACCGATCGTGTTGCTATCGATGAGAACGACCCCTCAAACTAAGACTGGGCTCTCTCCCTTTGAGGTGGTAATGGGGAGCCCTGCTAATATTTGGGGTATGCAAAAAGTCGCTCACTACGGGATATAGAAAATGTGCTTCTTTCAGACTACTGTAACCAGTTGACTAAAAATCTGTTTTCAATTTACCATCAGGTGCGAGAGGCATTACCTGTACACTATGAGGGCCCTGGTCACAGTCTACGATCGGGGGACTGGATCCTCACAAAGGTTTTTGAGAAGTCATCTTGCCTTGCACCTTGCTGGAGGGGTCCCTACCAAGTCCTGCTACTCACGCAGACTGCCGTGCGGGTAGCGGGCCGAAAACACTGGATCCATGCGACGCACACCAAACGGATCCCACAGCCCGTGCCATATGATACAGAAGACACAGAATCTCTTCCCACTGCTGTAACTCGTGTGCCTGAAACAGCAACAACCAACAAGGGAGAATCGGCGACAGCTTCAGAATCCGCAGGGCCGGACAAAACGGCCATCTTGTCTCCGCACTCCCCAACAGTGGAACTCCCGGATCAATCCTTTCTTGATCCCATTTCCGTTCGTTCACCACTTCCAGGAGGAAGTGACGACACCTTGTTCTCACCAGAAACAGCAAAATATAATTTGCGCCCAAGGAAATAAACGTACAGCATGGTCTGACTGTGCGACTGGGAAAAATCATTTGAGGGCTTGTCTTTTTGGCCCGATTGTGCGGAAAGATTCTGTCGGCTAAGGGTTGTGGGAAAGACATTAAGAAGACGCGCGACTGGAGTCGCCAGCAAACGAACAATTGGTGTTTTTTTGATTGAAGACTAAGATGCCTGCACCTGCTACCGCTGGTACTGAACTTTTAGATAAAAATATGACTAGCAGAGACAATGATCAAGTATGTAAGGGGACCCCCAAAGTGTATTGTTGCCTTCTCGTACTAATTACTGGATTTGTAATGACTTTTGGGTTTGGGTTATGGTATCTGGAAGAAGCATATCCGTTAGAGGACTTTTTACCAATTGAGAATGTATCTGTGATTCCCACTCCTTCTGTGCAATTGCATACTTTGTCACCTAGAGATTCTTTGCATAGACGGAATTATCAGAATAATACCCTTTTATTAATCATGAATGCCACAATTGCTGGATCTGCACACATTTACCGCAGCATGGGGATAAAGGGCTAGGTTGGTATATTTACCCTCTGCCTCTGACAACTGCCTGTTACGCTTCTCTTAGAGCACTATTTTTTGGTCGATGGAATGACAGCATTTCAGGGAACTTTGATGGTACAAATTTAAATAGTTTTGAAAAGAATGTTTTGATGCCCCTGGGATGCTCACTTTTTGCAAATAGAAGCAAGCCAAACGTTGCTTCTGTTAGGCCCTCTGATAGTTTGTCTCGTCCTTTTCAGTCTTTAATCTCTTTCAAAATGGCTCCTATAGGCAATAAGGACGCCACGCCTCCATCTTATTCTGTTAATCACAGCCCCGATTCAGTATCCTTCTGCATACAGATGAATGGAACACGGTCAATGGGTAATTTTAGAAAGTGCGCCAACGCTGCGAATTTGACTAGTGAAAACAGACCTCTGTATGTAGGCGAACCTGTCTATTTTGTTTGCGGTAATGTGGCATTTCCGTGGTTGCCCAGGGATTGGCAAGGAACCTGTTATTTAGGGATTCTATTACCTGGGGTATTTATTGCCAGTACTACAGAAATTTCAAAGACTCGTCCACGACGAGGTGTAAAAGGGGATACTCCAGCGCAAACTTTAGGAGATATTATGAAATCTTTTGTACCATTTTTTGGGCAAATTACAAATTCAGAAGATATTAGGGGACTAGCGAGAGTATTGGAGAGAACCATCAATCGGACCACTGACATACTCTATAATATGACGCTAGAGCAGAGAGCAATAATATTAGTGGCTCTTCAGAACCGGGTGGCATTAGATGTCATCCTGGCAGAGCGAGGAGGAGTATGTAAATTAGTGGGGTCCGCTTGCTGTGTTTACGTTCCAGACTCCTCTCCAACGATCTTTAGGGCGATCCAAAATCTACATGTCCTTAGTTCAGAAGTACATGTTCCTGAGGGAAATTGGGAACTTGGTACATGGTTTTGGGACCTCCTGCGGTCATGGGGATGGAAGTTGTTCTCGGCCCTACTGATTATCTTGGGAAGTTTTCTGTTTCTTTGTTGTTGTATACAGTGTCTCCCTTGTATATGCTCAGTATTAGGGGGATGTTGCGCGCAAGCAACAAGTGTATTAGGGAATACAGTATACGCTCCAAAGGAGCTCTCCAAAGAGTATGTGTTGAAGGAAACTCTGGTATCAGACCTAATGGCAATAGATATGTCCGACAATGATTCGGGGTGTCTGGACAATGACGCATGGAGTTACTTGCAATCAAATCAGAAATAGTATTAGCAACTTGGCATAAGCCAAAAGGAGGGTTTGTCAAACCGGATATTAAATTATGCCTCTTATTACAAACCATTTGTATGTATATTGGCCTACACCAAGTTGCTTGTAAGTTGTACGGAAATAACTCTCTGCGGCAAGGTCTTGACCTTAGAAATTGATGTAAGCCGCCATCTTGAATCAAACCTCCATTTTAGGTTAGAAACCGCCATTTTGGGGTTTTGTACAAAGTCACCCTGTAATCTAAAATGGCCGTCTCGTGTGTTCTTGTTCTTGTCTTAACCTCTCCAACCTCTGTAGGGAAGTTAATGTCCAACCTGCCTTCAGGCTACATGTTAGGGTCATGTAGACCCTGTCCTTTGTTGACCTCGGAGCAGGGGATTACTTGAAATGCCAATATTAAACTACAAGTATACAAGAACAGTAATGCTATCCAAATATAACATGCAAAACATTGTTTGGTTTGTATTAAAGCAATATATAAAGAGTATAAATGTAAAATTGAAAAATAATGGAGTGCGTTAGTAAATGTATTGAAAAGTAAACCGCATGCACGAGATATGTAAATTAGGAAAGTGAACCTGGCGCGACCCTAGCTCAGTGCATGATTAACCTGTAAGGGGGCTGGACATCATTTTACAAATTGTATAAAAGCACCGATGTCCAGCTAGGAAATTCCCTCACTGCTCATATTGTACCCTGCTGGTGGTCTCTGTGATGTATTGACGGCCAAATAGCTATTTGTGTACTTTGTTGAATACTGTTCAGTTTTGTAATAAAGATTCTGGGAATCTTTATAAGCCCGTGTCGGTGTATTTTCCTTTGCTCGGTGTAACAGCTGTAATATTGTATTTTTCTGATTCCACAATGTAAGTCATCACCTGGTTTCATGCCCATCAGGATCTCAAATTGAGAGAGTCCAGCAAAGCAGCTGGGCAAACCTCTCATGTGCAGGAGGGCAAGGGGAAATGCACCTGGCCAATTTAGCCCTGTCTGTGCGTACACTTTTGCCAGCTTCTAGCCCCCCATTTTCCCTTTCTGGTTTCCCAGAGCCTTGTGGTCTCTGTGGTACATGCAGATTCTGCTCAATCCACAGGACCTCACACATGTAAGTCATCACCTGGTTTTCAAAATGTGGGCCTCTGTCGCTAGAAAATACAGAAGCCACTCCACAACTAGGACACATTTCCCAAAGTAATCTTCGGACCACTGTGATGGCGGCATCGCAGATACATGGGAAGGCTTCCACATGTCCACTAAACATCTCAACGAGGACTAGAACATACCAGTACTTACCCACTGGTGGCAGTGTTATGAAATCCATTTGGATCTCATACCCGGGCCCACCATGGGGCTTGTGGGTGGAGCCAAGGGCAACCTTTACTGTTTTACCATTGTTATGATGCTGGCAGATATAACACTGCTGAACAAGCATTTTGCTCACTCTCCCAACCCAGGGGTGAACCAGGTACTCCTTATATAGCTCTCTTGTGCCCCTAGGGTAGCCTGCAGTGTGTGTAGCAATATTGTTAGTTCTGCTGTGAGATCTTGTACTGGCAAATTAGGGAGTATGAGAGCTGTGTCTTGTGTCCCCTAAGATGTGCTTTGTGCCGCCTGTTTAGCTGTCTCATCTGCCTTGTTGTTACCTGTTGCCTGCCAGGAAATTCTGGTCTGGTGCGCTTTACAGTGCATGATTGAGATCTTGTCTGGTAGGAGCAAAGCATTTAAAAGAGCAGCAACATGGGAAGCATTCCTGATTGGGGTCCCAGATGAAGTGAGATATCCCCTTTCCTGCCAGATCATGCCAAATTCTAGGTACACACCTGGTGCATAGCTACTGTCAGTCAAGATATTAACCTGCTTTTCTGACATCAGTGTACAGCCTCCGGTGAGGGCCACAAACTCTGCTACTTGAGCAGAACAAGGTGAACATATGTGCTCTGCTTCTAGGTCAATGAAGGTGTGGTTCACTTTATCCCTGAACACAATGGCACAACCAGATAGGGGAGACCCATCAGACATGCTCCATTGGACGGACCTGCCCACAAATAGTGTTTTGGCCCCAGTGATTGGAGTGTCAGACAGGTCAGGGTGGACGGTAACCTGCTGATTTACTAACTGGAGGCAGGCATGTTCCTCGAGGTACTCATCACACACCGGCACCAAGGGAGGCGATGTTGAAATCAGGAACCCTCTTTACAGTGATGTTAGTGAAAAGTGCCTCCTCATATCTCAGTTTGTGGGCTGGAGAATGATGTTGGTTCCTGCCATGTGTCAAGAGAGCATGCACTGAGTGGGGTACCCCAGCAAGCAGCTCACTGGCCAGGACAATATTCGTACTCTTCAGAACCAGGGAACGAAACTTGCAACAGCACGCAAACAAGAGGGTAGGGCATTAGCGACAAGGTCAAGCAGATGTGCTGTAGTAGGCCAGAGGATGCAACGCACCACAAGGATCCTGAAGCAGTACCCCTGAAGTTATTCCTTTCCTTTCATGACAGTAGTAGATGAAGCATTGTCGTAGTTAGGCAAGCCCAATGCAGGTGCACTGCACAGGGCTGCTTTGGCTCATTCAAAGGCTTCCCTCTGCAGAGGGGTTCAAGGCACAGGGTATAGGTGATCCGACAGGATGGCCTCCTGCAGTGGTCTTACTAAGATGGCATGATCACAGATTCATTGCCGCCAGTATCCTGCAAGTCCTAAGAAGGAGCGCATGTCACTCTGAGTCACTGGGGAAGTTAGGGCTGAGATAGCATTCACTCTCTCCAGATCCAGGGACCTGCAACCCTTGCTGATGATATGCCCCAGATACTTCACCTCAGTTTTGCATAACTGCAGGTTCACCATTGATGCCTTGTACCCCCTCCTATCCAGCTCAGTGAGCAGATGAACCATGCCAAGAGTGCACAGTTCCTCTGTCGTAGAGCAGATCAGCAGATCATCCACGCAGATCAAAAGCTCGCCGGAGCCACGCAGCACTATCACTGAGAGGTCCTGGTGGAGAATTTGGGAGAATACCATAGGGGCATGGATATACCCTGTTGGCATTCTATTCCAAATCATCTGGACTTCCTTAAAGGAAAATGTGAACAGATACCAGGAGTCCGGATGCAGAGAGACACTGAAGAAGGCACTGCAAAGATTGATGACAATGAAGTGGGAAGCAGTCACAGGAATGGCAGCTGAGAGTGTGGGAGGATTTGGGGAGACAGCCGTCAGGGGTTCCAATCTAAGGTTAATGGGTCTGAGGTCCTGAACCAGGTGATAGGTGTTAGAATTGAGCTTCTGCACTGCAATGAGGGTGTTATTCGCCGGGGCCATGCCACCAATAGGATGTCCTGTCTTAAAATCCTATGAGGTGGATGTAAATGCATTCAGGGGATGAGAATTGACCTACAGGTGCAGCCAATAGATCCTGAAATGGTACAAAAGGGCCATACCTGCCCCAAGCACATTGCCACACATCATGCAGCCACTAGCAGAAGCTAACTTCCTGCTGTTGATTGAACTACATAGGTGTGCGCAGCAGCATCATCTCATGATACAACCTGCCCAAAGGCAGAGGAGTCATAGTGTAAGGAGACTATCCATTGTTTGGGTCAGGCCATCACACTGAGAACTAACTGAAAGGCAGTTAATTACATTGGCTTTATCTCCATAAGGTGAGTGTGTTCCCTCTTTGCCGCTCAACCCCAGTCTTGATTAGGCCTGTCTTTTGGGCTGAATTTATTTGCCAAGTGCTACGCGTGCTTTCCTGGGCCCCTTCACCTTCCCCAACAACTGCTTCCTCTTCCAATCCTCCCGTCTGCCTTCCACCTCCCCACCCCCGATTGGCCAACCTTATGTGAACTGCAGCGAGGGCTTAGCCCTGCCGAACGTGGCCTGTCCACCACTTTTGTCTTTAGCTCCATAAGGTGATTGTGTGCCCCCTTTGCCGCCCGACCCCCTTTGTCTTGATTAGGCCTGTCTTTTGGGCTGAATTTGTTTGCCAAGTGCTCCGGGTGCTTTCCTGGGCCCCTTCCCCGACACCAGCTTCCTCTTCCATTCCTCCCTCCGACCCACCTTCCATCCCTCCCTCCCGCCTCCCCCCTATTGGCCAACCTTATGTGAAATGCAGCGAGGGCCTAACCCCGCCATACAAGGCCTGCACACCACTTTTTTCTTTAGCTCTAAAAGGTGAGTGTTTGCACCACCTTTGCCACCCAACCCCCTTTGTCTTGAATAGCCCTGTCTTTTGGGCTGAATTTGTTTGCCAAGTGCGCTACGTGTTTTCCTGGGCCCCTTCCTGGACACCAGCCTCCTCTTCCATCCCTCCTCCGTCCCCCCGATTGGCCAACCTCATGTGAACTGCAGCGATAGCCTAGCCCCACCGTACATGGCCTGCACACCACTTTTGTCTTTAGCTCCATAAGATGAGTGTGTGCCTTCTTTGCCGCCCAACCCCCTTTCTCTTGATTAGGCTTGTCTTTTGGGCTGGGCTGAATGTGTTTGCCAAGTGCTCTGCGCGCTTTCCTGGGACCCTTCCCCTTCCCTGACACCAGCTTCCTCTTCCAAATCCTTCCCTCTCCCTCCCCCCGATTGGCCAACTTTATGTGAACAGCAGCGAGGGCCTAGCCCCACCATACGTGGCCTACACACCACCTTTGTCTTTAGCTGAATAACGTGACTGCATGCCCCCTTTGCTGCCCGACCCCCTTTGTCTTGATTAGGCCTATCTTTGGGATGAATTTGTTTACCAAGCGCTCTGCGTGCTTTCCTTGCCCCCTTCCCTGACACCAGCTTCCTCTTCCATCCATCCCCCTCCCCCAAATGGCCAACCTTATGTGAACCGCAGCGAGGGCCTAGCACAACACTTTTGTCCTTAGATCCATAAGGTGAGTGTGTGCCTCCTTTGCCCTCCTGACGCCCTTTGTCTTGATTAGGCCTGTCTTTTGGGCTGAATTTGTTTGCCAGGCGCTCTGCATGCTTTCCTGGGCCCCTTCTCCAACACCAGCTTCCTCTTCCAACCCTGTTACTGTGGTCTGCTCCCTTCGATTTCCCTCCAACCCATTGTGCCATCCCGCACTACTCTTCTGGGTGGTCACGAAAGCATAATCCCACCCTAAGCCGGGACCGGGCCAGAGCCCCAGAAGACTCATCGCAGTACAGCAACCCTCTGCATTTGTCAGAGGGGAAGCGAGCAGCCAGCAGCGACTAACAAGGTATGTGGGGTGCGGCTGTGGGGTGACAGCAATCACTGCACCCCATTTAACTTACCCACCTCTCTACCTATCTATCTTTTCATGTTTTGTATCTTATAACATACTCCCATGTTATACCACAGTGGTATGGTAGCCTTTAAATCAGATTTACACCATTAGGTTAGCTAGCCAAGCTATAACCAACCCTCAAATTCTACTACATACTCTTACACCCAAAGCACTTAGCCTTCTTCCCCTATCAGCCACAGCCAGCTTTCTTCTCACATCTATAAAGTTAGCCATCTTGTAACCAGTCTGATCTAGATAGCATTGTGAAGTTTAGCATGCACCACATCTAGATAAAATTGTGAATGTTAGCATGCACCACATCTAGATAGATTTGTGAGATTTAGCATGCGTCACATCTAGATAGAACTGTGAGGTTTGGCGTGTGCCACAACTAGATAGAATTGTGAAGTTTAGCATGTATGACAACTAGATAGAATTGTGAAGTTTAGCATGTACCACATCTAGATAGAATTGTGAAGTTTAGCATGTACCACATCTAGATAGGATTGTGAGGTTTAGCATGTACCACATCTAGATATAATTGTGAGGTTTATCATGTACCACATCTAGATAGAATTGTGAAGTTTGGCATGTACCACATCTAGATAGAATTGTGAAGTTTGGCATGAGCCACATCTAGATAGAATTGTGAAGTTCTCATTGTCTATCATTTTGTGAAACCTAGGCCTTCCTCCCACTATCTACGAATTCTCAAATCTAGGTGTGTTTCTCATTGTCTACCATTTTGTGAAACCCAGACCTTTTCTAATTGTCTACCATTTTGAGAACCAGAAGGAAACGACTAGGAAGCATAGACCCGGTGGGAAACAAGAATCCCAGGGAGGAACCCATGATCCCTACCTAATCTTCCCTAACCAGAGGGAGGGGGGGACGCCCCCGACCACCCATGTTCACATACTGCTAGTACACAGTGGAAACTTAGGTAGGTAAGGATCCCACACGAGAGGGCCAGGGAGGGACCAGAATTCTCTAACCTAAATTTGACTAACCCCACAGCGGGGGAAACACGCCTGCATCAGCCAAGTACACATACCACTAGAGTAATACAGAGGAAACTGCCAATCCTCAACATCCCTACCAACTAGGCGGCCAAACAACAATTCCAATCACACAACATAATCATAGATGTTAACCGCAGAAACGCAAAGATAAAGAGGTAAGGAAAACCCAAAAAACCTGCTAACCCAACTCTAAAACTTCAACTTTCAGCATACATTTCTCATACAGAAACTCACACAACCACTTCTCTGCACAGCAATCCGCACATACTTCACCACATTACAACAACAGACTAACAACACATAACCCAGCACAACAGCACATGGGAATTCGCACTGACCCGAAAACCGCACTTAAGCTCAGCGAACGGTGGAAAACGAACTGTAGCTGCCAACAGGACATCACAACTCTCACTTTCCTATTCCCACTACACCCTACCCCCCACCCCTCTTTTCACACCCTCATTTTCGAGATCCGCCAGAGCGCCTGTGGACCATTCGGTACAAATACCTTTAACATTAACAATTATCATTAACATCGTACTGCCAGAACAGGGAGACTATAGCTGAGCTTCCCACCCTGTGATAGTCAGGTATAGCGCAGGATCAACATAAGAGCAGCCATCCCACCCCTGTTAAAGCTGCTGTAGGTGCTGCACTTTTTTGCTACAAGCACTTTCCCGCAGACTGTGGGCATGCTGAAAGTCATGTCGCAGCACACTTTTTCCATAGTGCATGGGCACCTGCTAGAGGCGCTCATGCGGTGTGCACCTCAACACATCTCACTGCCCACCACCCCAGCAGAAATAAATGTCTCACAAGGGCAAGGTTCAATGCATCTGCCCACTTCAAAACAGCAGCTAAAGACTGTATGCATGTCCCATTGTTTTCCCACAAGGTGCCAGTAGCGGTGTCCCAGAACAGGAAACAACAGCATTCCCTAAACGTACAGGTGACCTGTGGTGCTGGAAAGACTGTGGGCAACTGTGGTGTCCGTTTCCTGTGTTTCACCTTTGATGCCTTTGTTCTGCGGAACAATACACTACCTGCATACATGGCGGCCTACCGAGGACAACAGACTGAGATAAGTAGAAATACCATCAAACAAATCATCCATGGGTCACAAGTGAGAAGAGTAGGAATGACTGGGAGGAGTGATCACCTATGAAATGCATATGTAATGCAAGATCTGCCACTATTCATAATGACCTGCCCTCTGACACACTACATAAGAAGTCCTACACCAGACATGCCCCTGCATAACAACGTGAGGCCATGACACAAAGACATAATACCACAAGTATAAAGATGTGATTGCAGGTGCCATGATGCATGAAGACACATGACGTGGCACAGATCACCAGTGGAAGTTGTGAGTGCATATCATTCAGGTACATGGTAGTATCATGAAATGCGCACACCATTAATAACATTTCCCAAGAGCATGCTCACTATCACAAAGTGCTGTTGCTTATCAAAAAGCGTAATAGAGCAAATACCCGAGCACCGGGAATAGCAGATCCTCAAAGCACAAGACCACTAGCAAGTCACTAACCGTGTATGGTTGCTGTAGGTGCTGTATCTGGTGGGTCAGTGGAAATTGAAATGGAGGATTCCCATAATGGCATGCAGTATGATATCCTTCATTTCGTAAGACTCTACATAACAGAGGGACACTGACCCCAATTGGAATGTTCAAACTTCCCATGTGTACATTGGCTCAAAGTTTGCCCATCGAGCCATAATTACTGATGAATTTTCCCACGTTCAACAACCTTCAGATTGTTTTCACCGGTGACTCCAGCCATCCCCAGTGCCCGTTGGTAATGACATCTATCCGGTAACCCTTCAGACAGCACAGGAAGTGGATTGTCAGGGCCAGGCGGTGTACAGTGTATACCTGTGTCCTGTTTAAGTTGTGGTTCCTTCATCAGACAGGGGGCGCCATAATATACAGTACAGATAAAGTTGGAAAAATATTTGTTGCATGTTCCATGCTGCACAATGTGGACTTCGTAGACATGTTCATATGCCCTCAGATGCTGAAATGGCGCCCCTGGAGTAGTATGCCACCATACGTGTTGGGGACCACATGTCACCATGCAGTGGCCACGTGGAAGGAAGATGGAAGTATTATGCACCAGGAACTCATAGAGAACATTTACAAGGACATTTGATAACACCTACTTTATGTAATCATATATAGTCACAGAGTAAATACTTGACACCCACTCAATGATGACTATGCTCTCCTCAATTCGTGTTTAAATGTGACTTTATTGTCTGACTATACAACCCCTGTGCCCTCCCTCCACTGTCCTCCTGAACTGCCCTGCCATCCCACCAACCTCATTCCCAACTCCAGTGCCCTCTCCCAAACCTTAGCCCCAACTTCTCTGCCCTCTCTCCAATTTCAACCCCAACTCCATTCTTCTTCCTCCTCATCCCCAACTCCCTTGCCTTTCCTCCACCCTTATCCCCACCTCATGGGCTCCCTCTCTCCCCACATTCCCCGCTCCACCCACTTTCAACCGAAACTGTTTTCTCGAAGGGCCACCTTTCCTGACCGACGGCCTGTCGGGATTACAAGATATGCTAATTCTTGCATGACTGGGAGGCCCAGGAAGTAATGGCGGCCCGGGAGGTAAGTAGAGGGCCTGTGGTAGGGAGTGTCTGGGTGCGGGAAAGGTTTATTTGCCATAACAGGGGTGTAGCGGGCAGGACCGGCCCTAGGATTTGCAGGACCCTGGGTGGCAAAAGATGTGTGGGGCCCCCTTATTTGCATGAATAGTCACATCTGTGATATTAAAGAAATTGAGATCATAGAATGAGCCTTTAGTATGCAAAGGTAACATGGGAAGTTGCATTACAAACACGTTGCCATGAGTAAAGGAGACAAACAAACTGAAGTACAGTATATGAATTGTCACTGGGCCTCATTAGGACTCTGGTGCTAAACCATGGTGCTATTAGCACCATGGTCCATGCCGGAGTCCGCCATGGCGGAATGGGGAATTACCACCCCATTCCGAGGTTGGTGGGGCGGTAATTCCCCATGCCGCCATGGCCCTTCCCCATTCCCATTTTTGCCCCATAGGGCTCAATGGGAATGGGGAAGGTGCAATAATGGTACCGCAAATTGCGGTACCGTAATTAGCACCAAGGTCCCTTTGCAGGTCCCTACTTTAACAGCTGGTAAAACCAGCCGTTAAGGTCGGGTCCCGCAAAGGGACCTCGTAATTAGGCGCTAGGTGTTTAACGGTGCCGCAGCCTTTTACGGCGCCATTAAACACTTAGCGCCTGGGTCATAATGAGGTCCACTGTTAATATTTACCTATATGACATTATCAGGAGACAGTGCAGGTTGAGTACCTTGTATAGGCTTCTAATTTAAGCAGATCAAGCATAGTAAGATAAAAGGATTTGCCTGGGAGCACACACTTTAGTTATGTGGAGAAGCCGAGATTTGAGACCAATCTGCAATTCATGCACTTCAACACATTTCTTCTGAGGTGTAATTGGTAGACATATTGGGCCTCTTTATAAGGTTGTAGGTATCCTGGCAGTAAATCCACCAGGATACCGGTAAATGTTATTACCGTTTCCAGCACTCAGTCCGGTGGCATTACTGCCAGATTACAAGTGCCGGAGTGACAGTGTTAATCCCCATATAACTCCATGAGGGGATTTCCACCATTACCGGCACCAGCAATACTGGTGCCGCTTACAGCAGTGATTTATGCCAGTAGGGCACCTGCCTTACCGCCAGCTCTCAGGTAACTCAGGTGCCCCACTGGCAAACCAGTAGTCGGACGGTCCGGTAAAGTGCCGGTATACGTTAATGCTGACACTTTAATACCGGACCGGCCACCTCATAATGAGGCCCATTGTTGTCAAAAGTTTTCTTTTAAACTTTTCTTTGAAAACACCACCTGACCGTGGAAACATATGATGATTGTGTTTTGCGAGTGAAGTTAACTGCTGCTTTTGCAGCAGTTTTACAGTTGATTTCATTTTGATTTATTTCAGAAGCTACAGCTAAGTATTATTTTGGCTGAAAAAAAAAAAAAATTCCAAGCAGGTTCCAATGATGTCATGTCAGGGCAGGGATTGGCCCCGTGGCAGCCAGGGCAGGTTTTGTCTGCTGCAGGATTGTCATATAGTGCAATAGAGCCTGTTTACCTGGGAGGTCTTGAGGCAGTGAAGTAAGAAATTGTGCAGGTCTTCAAATGTTAACATAATTAACAGGGCTCTAGTCCTATACAATTATGAGGGGTTCAATAATATATGCATAGGGCTGAGTACATGGTGGCAGAGAGGGTGCAGTTGCACCTGGTCTTGCTGTGCTCATTTAAATGACTGGTTGTGGCAGGGTTTCTGTCTCCTCTCCTGCTGAGCTCAGGCATGCAGACGTGTTAGCATGCATCTTCCAAAATTAGAAAGTGCTGCTCACTTCAAAATGGGAAGGGAACATTGTCAATGTACCCTATGAGCCTTGATTGGTGGGGGTGGGCGGGCCAAATCTCTTTTCCGGGCACAGGAGTATCAGGGTGAAGCAGGGGATCCTATTGTAGAATACATCCAAGAGAACTCAGCAGGTTAGGCAACTGTTGGTGATATGTTGTATGTTTAGACCTTCCTGTAAATAATATGGCTTTTTTTCCTATTTCCTATTCCTGCTGCAAAATGTACTGTGAAATGTGTTTCGACCTGTGAATGAGTACAACTCCCTCGCTTCACGTAGTGTGTGAATTTCTGCTCCATAGCAAAAATCAAAAACTGCAACAATAAGTGAAATATACAAATTTAGTTCAATTGACCATTCCCTTTAGAAGAAAGTGCACAAGACAAATGAGCATTTGCCTTTTCAAAAAATAAATCAACACCGGATAAAACACCAGAGAGGAGACTTTATAATAACTACATTGGCAAAGTATAAAAGGGGCCTACCTTTTAAACCCAACAATTTATGATGAAATATGACATTTGTAATGTAAAATTCCCTAGAAAACAAAATCCAAATAAGAGACGTGTGCTTTGATGACACTTGTATGTAGTCTTGTAGGCAAGCGTCTGCACTGGGAACATGACAACCTGGGGTGAAATCCTAGTAGACGAACACTTGAGCAAGCAAACTTTTGTTTTGAATGCCAGGCTCAAAAACACCCAACGAAGGTTGCGTCCGCCCTCTGAAAAAGTGGACAGATGCTGTCCATCCATATGTATCCTCAACTCGCAGCCCGAAAATCAACACAGGGCCAGAGCCAGGAAAAATAACACGTCCAGTCTCCAGGACTGCAACCTCTCTTGCTACATCCAGGGGAAATATTCATGACTCACTTGCCCTCTCATCCTTTCCCTCTCACACCCACTTTTAGCTTTTAACAATACTTGAAGAGGAGTTGAAAAGTACACAAACCATAGCAAAGTACTCACGCAAATAAATGCATCCTTACAAAAATATGTTAGGCAAAAAGTGTACAATTGTGGGATTGTTCCCCCGCACCTTGAATGGAAGAATGCATTTCAGCAGACTGCAAAAGAATTGTCTGTGGTTTTTGAAAATGTACTTTCAAGCCGTAAAGACTCATAATACAAGGTTACCTGCTGTATTTCAATGTTTGTCAAAGACATGTTTCATATATAATGTGAGGGAAATGTTACATTCTACCAAAGAAATATGCTTTTTGGTGTGTTAAATATGAACTTGTGAAAATAAGGCAGATAGTTTTAAACTGTTTTATGTGATACATGTAATTTTCCTGGGGAAGGGGCACAGGTTAATGTAGTTAATGGGTATTTTTTTTGTCCGTTTTCAAAATAAAAAGGCCCCTCTACAGTTCTTAACACGGAAAAGATAAGAACGTCTTTTACAAAACAATGGTCTCTTAAATGAGCCACCAAATGTATATCGCTCCACCCTTTAAATTCTTTGCTAGAAGAAAGAAACTGATAAGAAGTACTTACAGGGCCCACAGATTCTTGTGGGCCGCTGGTAAGGGGGTGTTGGCAACAGGAGGTTGAGAGGTGACCTGTTGCCTCACTCGGACAAACGGAACAGCAGACCTTGTACATAAAAACAACACAGGCCCTCTTTACAACAATATTAGTATCTTGGAGGCAGGCACTGGTGCCGGCGGGACCCCCATGACAGCAGGGCCCTGGGCAAACACACAGACTGCCCATGCCTCTGTGGCCCTGGTAGTCAGTTGGGGCAGAGGGGGTTGGGTAAGCGGGTACTGGGCGTCTGGGATAGGGTCTTGAGAGGGTGAAGACCGGTTGTTGCAGGGATGTCCCCCACACTAGAGAAGGAAGAGCAGAGAGGGTTGTGGGGGTATAGGGGCCTATAAGAGATTGCAGGGTTGTTTCCTGCAAAAGGGTAGGGTCGAGGGGGAGTGGGCACTCAAAAGTTGATTTCCTGCTGAAGTGGCATCCGCGAAACCGGGCTTCAGCAAAAGTGCACTGCGGGAAAATAACATAGTCCCTATCTATCTATCTAGGTTTTTCTATTGCGCCACTAACACCTAGGCCTCAGGGCTCTCATTCCCAACATGAATGCCTCAAGAAGAGAAGCCCCATTAGATGAATGCTTTCCCAGGCCAGATTGCTGTACTAGTGAGGATGTGGCTGAGTGATGGGACTGACAACAAGGGCTCATAGGCAGAGAGCCTTCATGGGAGATGACAGATGTGGAACTTTCTGAACGAATGCCCCGGCTGTGCTGCATTGTCACGAGCAGTCACCTCTTCATTGTCTTTGTGCTTAACTATAGGGCTTCTGCCAGCTCACGGACCCTCTTGTCCACTACCGCATTAGAGGCTATTGAATCTGTGAGGTGGTGGTGCTATCCTGTCTATTGCCCTAGTCATTCGACAGGATAAGCTTGCAGGGCATGCCAAATGGCCTCCAGCTCAGCTATTGAGGCTGCTGCTCCATAATGTTTTTTGCCTGCAGGGTGCCTGTACAAGAGCACAACGATGAGAAAAGTGGTGACCCAGTTTATGTGGGTGCAAAAGAGTGGGACATATAACAGGGGCGAAACGAAACCAATAGAAATGTATATATAAGAAAGCAGGTGACTTACAAAAGTAACATAAACCCAAGGAGGCAAGTGCTTCAAAGTAAAGAGGAGTAATATTTAAATTACTATATTAAGCGTCATAGGAGGCGGTGGTGTGGTCAGGTAGAGAGGCTGGGGAGAGGGCACAGGGAGATTCTTCTTTAGCAAGAAAGCAAGCAGCACTTTGATGACATCCAGAGTTATGCTGGCTTTGTTTGTGTTGGAAAGTGGGATCCAATGGAGAGGGCGAGTAGGGAGAAAGAGCGGAAAGCGAGAAGAGGCCCAGAGAGGGTATGGGGCGGTGAGGTTGAGTGCAGAGGATGATCAGACGGAACGAGATTGTGTGACAAGGCATGGACTTTGTTGCCCCAGGATTGGCCGTGGGCATACTCGACCATTGCAGCCATCTGATTACATATCCTGGCACATGCCATTGGCTAGTGAGTCTGGCTATTCATTCACATCAAAGAGATGACATTCCTCTCATGTTGTACTCACTAGGATCAGGTTGACTGCCTGCTGCAGCCTCTACTCCTCCAATTTACTCCAAGCCAGCCATGTGGCGGATCCTACTGACACTATCCTCCAAGGGTGGTAGTGAGTGGCTTAACTGTGCCACCCTCTTTGTCAGCTGTCTCCCTCCAGTGGTTGGAGATTACACTCTGCACCCTGGCCTTCTGGTCATTCACTTCTTATGCCAGTCTTAGTTGTCCTAAGATGGAATGGCCAGAGCTACAACTTCTCCTATTTCTGTCCAGATGATGTTCTTCATCTGAACAGTTGTTTTCTGATGCTGCGCCCAAAGGCTCATCAGCATGGCTGACCACCTCTTCTCTTCCTCACTGGATTTTAGTTTTCGCATCTCCATTTCAGGTACCTTCCCCTTGCCGTTTTTCACCAGGCATGGCTAACACTGTTTGTGGGCTTGGGTGACATCAGGAAATGGGTGATAAAGGATTAATTCTGTTTTCTAAGATGACGTACGCTGAGCTCCCCTTGCCATTTACGGAATGAGACCATTTCCATGTGTTTCTCTTGTTTAATCATTTTTATTAGAATTATAACAATAATATAACTTGATGGATACGCAGAATTCCATAAGAACTAGATAAAAATAACAATGAAGCCAAACCATCCAGTTAAGTACATACCTATACTAATCAACACATTGGAACAAGGTAATATAAAAACAAGTAGGCAAGTGTAAATAATGTGAAAGAAAACAAGTGGTACAGCTTCAATGAAATCTGCAAGGAGAGTATAGATAATGAAATTATCAAGACAAACAAAGGGAGACAGACAGAATACAAACAAGAAAACAATAGGATTGAGGGGGGAGTATAGAAAGTCATACAGTAATTAGTGCAGTTTTGACATATTAATAATAGCATCATATGGATTAAACATAAGAGTAAAACAAACATAAGTTCAAGTACCATGTGATGAGGCATTGAAGCAATATAAGAAGCGAATAAAAAAGTCAATTTTGCATTATATTTGTGAATAGAGTCTTGATAGTTGGCCATAAACAGTTCCAGTATTTGCATGCGGCAAATGTTGTTCCACCAGCCTCTAACAGAAAGGGAGCGTGAATTCTTCCAATTAGCGGAAATGAGTTTTAACGCAATGATAATAAATAAGTGATAAAGTTTGTTTAAGGTATCCCAATCACTGGATTCAACCGCTAAACTGCCTAAAACAATATTCAAAAAAGACAGTGGAACATCAACCAAAAATATAAGTTTAAGATATTTCCATATATCTTGCCAAAAAGAAAAAACAAAAGGACAATTAAAGAACATATGCTCAAATGAGGCAGCGGTGTAACCACATGACCAACATTAATGGACATTTAGAGTACTAAATGCTCTATGAATGAAGAAGAGAAAGTGTTTCTTTATATTGGCAGATGGCGAGATGCGTTTGATTTTGGAAAATATTAAAGACCATGTGCGATCCTCTAACGTTCGATCAAAGTCAGTTTCCCATAGTAAACAAACAGGTTGAACAACAGGATTAGAAGTGGGAGCCTCATAAAATTTAGAGGCTTTGAGGTCGGAGACCATGGTTAGTTATAATAGCCTAAGTACATCAGTTGACAGGATATTGTATGAAAAGAGGTGGAGTGCATCAAGACCAGAGTTGACTAGATTATTTAAAAAGTTGAAATCCGTATTTGGAATGGCGAATTAGTGTTTAAACTGCTTGAAGGGCAAAATAGAACGGCCATTCATAATCTGCTGGATGAACCTAATGCCTTTTTTAATCCAGGATTTCCGATTGAGAACTCTATTGTTGATAACAATGTTTTTGTTGTGCCAAAGAAAAGGGGAGAGGTTTTTAATTGGGATTTTTGGTATGAGGAAAAATAAAGGTTTTCAAGGCAGAAGTAGATGCTTTCAAAGATAAATGAGATCAGCTAATTCAAATGGGTAGGCTAGATGTTTTTCTAAAGAAAACCAGGAATGAGAGTCTGATGTATGTGAAGAGGGGAACCAGCAGCGGGATTGCTTAGTAAGGAATGCAAAGTGATATCATTTGAAATCTGGACGTTTAACCCCTCCCATGTTGTACATGGCCTTTAGATTTGTGACAGAGAGTCTTTTGCATTTACCATTGCCCCAACGGAAATTAAGTAGGATAGTATAGATGGATTGGAAAAAAGAGAGAAGTAGTGAAGCCGGAAGAAGCTGCAGGTAATATAGGATGACAAGGGAGAGCATCTATTTGATTGTGTCCAACTGACTCCACCATGAAAGATAATGGGGGGACCACTTGGTAGTTAAGTTTTTGAGTTTGGCCAGCAGTATGTGTGTGTTAAGTTTGATAGGGTCTTGTATTGATGAGGCAAAGCGAATACCTAAATATTTGATAGAGTTGTTACACCATTTAAAACTAAGGGAGTTAAGGGGTAGAATTTCAGATTTGTCTTTATTAAGTTTGTAACCAGAAACTAGGCCAAATTGATGGAGTGTTAAGCAAATGAGGAAGATGCAGTTTAGGATTTTTGATGAAGATGAGCATATCATCAGCATAAGCAGCAGATTTAATGTGTGATGTACCACCTACGATGCCTGGTATCTAATGAGCTCTAACAAGGGTTCTTACAAGGGGATATACAGAATAGGGTAGAGAGGGCAGCCCTATCGCGTGCCTCTGAGTGAAGAGAAATAGGATGAGGATTGACCATTAATATTGATAGAAGATTTGGGGCAGGAGTAGAGAAGTTTGACAAGGGAAATTCATTTTTCACCACAACCGTGCCATTGGAGAGAATGAAACATAGTCCCAACTGACACGGTCAAAGGCTTTTTCTGCATCGAGTGCAATGGCTGCATAACCTTGTCTGTCTTTCTCATCTCTGGAAACAATGTAAAGGGCATCCAGTAACACTTGTCTTAGACAAGATGCAGCGTCCTTTCACATAGCCAACCTGATCGGATTTAATGAAAGCAGGGAGGGAATACTCAATTCTATCAGCAAGGATTTTAGCAAAGACCTTACATTCAACGCTTATGAGAGATATAGGGCGATAATTACAGGCTAATGTAGAGTCTTTGTCAGATTTGGGGAATAATATGAGGAGAGCTTCAGAGAAAGAGCCAGAAGAGGATTTTTGAGAGATGAAATAGGAAAATAAAGACTTGAGTTTGGGTGTAAACGATTGAGCAAGAGTATGAGAAAATTCAGCAGAGAGGCTGTCTGGGCCGGGGGCTTTTCCCCTGTTCAAACTCTTAATGGCGTGAGAAATCTCAGTAAGTGTAATATCATTATCCAGATGAGAGAGGTCAATTTGAGGATAGGATAATCTATTAATATTATTAAGAAAAGATTTCACATTTTCAGAGGGGACTGAGGTTTCAGGGGTATAAAGATTTTCATAGAACTTTTTAAAGCAATTCAGTATGTCTTTTGGATGATTGAGTACGGTGCCGGATGCATTTTTGATGTGTGATATGTATGATTTTTCTTTCCTAGACTTACTATATGAAGTGAGTGTTTTATCAGCCTTATTGGATGTTTGGTATATCTTGGTTTTATATTTAAGTATGGTTCCAGCAGCCAAGTCAGTAAATTCATTATTCATTTGAAAGTGTAAGGCCATGACAAAGCGAAGATTCGTTGAATTGGGAATTTGGTAATAGTGCTGCTCAGCAGATGTTAACTGAGAGTATAAATCGTCAAGATGTTTTTTTTATTTTTCATTTTTGTTTTCCGAATAAGCCATAATGTGGCCTCTAAGTGCAGCTTTAAACCGATCCCAATTATTGACTACAGAGGTATCGTAATCCTGGTTAACAGCATAGAATTGATGTAAAAATTATTGAACGGATAGAATAAACTTTTGGTCTTGTAATAAGTGGTTATTGAATTTCCAATGGGAAGAAGGTCTATTAATGTCTTCAAAATTGAAGGAGGTGCTAACAGGAGCATGATCAGAGATGATAATGTTGGAGATAGTGGAATCAATAATAGTGCCTCTAGTGATTTTGGAGGAGAAGATGTAGTCTAAGCGGGCTAGAGTGTTGTCTGGAGATGAGTGAAATGTATAATCATGATGCGTGGGATGTGAGAGCCTCCAGGAGTCAACTAAACCTGTTTTGGACAGAGAACCCAAAAAAGACTTATGAGATTTGGTAGATTTGAATACACATTTAGATTCCCTATCCAAAAACAAACGGGTCTATGACCTGATTTACATCTCACACATTATAAGATTAGTGAAGTTGTTTTTAAGAATCTGTTGCTTGATCGATATCCAGAAATTAGGGTCAGGTAGGGTGGGGCCATAAATATTAAGAATAGACTACTGAATAGAATCAATTAGGAGCTCGGCCCATACCCATCGTCCCTCAGAATCAACATTCTGATCTAAAATATTGTGGGGTCGTTTCTTGCTAATTAGTATAGCTACCCCATTTTTTTGGCAATAGCAGGGCTTGCAACAACCCCTTTAACCCAAAGGGACTTTAACTTCATTGCATCCTTGGTAGATAAGTGAGTTTCCTGTATGCAGGCTATAGATAGTTTAAGTTTATTAAGATGTGATCAGATTTTGCATCTTTTGATGGGGCTGTTACAGCCCTTTATGTTCCAAGAAACACACTTAAATATCACTTGCACAATTGGGAAAAATTAAGGCATATGATATAAAACCATAGTAATTGGATAGCGAAAACAATCATAACAGGGAGATGCTGCCAAAGGGCAATACATTCCAATGATGTGAAGAAACGGTTGTAATACCGTTCACCAGGAGAGAGACACAAAAGGAAAACACAAAAAGAATCAGGGAGAGGAGAAGGGGGTCTGATGCAAAACAGCTTATGCTGAGATAGAAAATTAAGAAAAAAATCTTAGAATGAGATGAGACAAGGATCTCAGCATATGTGATTGCAAAAAAAAAAAAAGAAAAGGGGGATCAGACCAGAATGGGGACCAAAAAAGAAGGAGGGAAAATGCAACAGTGGCAGGTGACACCTGCAGGGCCGTCAAAAGGAAAAAGACAGCTCACTGTGGGAGAAGGATGCAACAACAGCAGCCAAGTTAATATAACAAGATAAAAACAGCACTAAGTGAGGTTCGATAGAAAAGCAAAGAAAAGAGAAACTCATGTTCCAGAGGAGGTAGAAGGAATCACAGGAGAGGATGTGTCCATGCTTTTAGTCTTGATGGAGCGTTTAAAAGCTCTTACGTCTGCTGGATCATCAAACATAGCAGAACGACCATTGTGTGTAACCTTGAAAGAGCATGGGTGGTACAAACCGTACCGAATATTGAGTTATTTCAGAGCCGGACGGAAAGATAAGAACTCCTTTCTATGTAAGGCCGTACTCTTAGCAACATCCTGTGAGATGAATAATTTGCTACCATGCCAAGTCAAAGTTTTCCTTTCCTTGGATGTTGACACAATGGGTTGGAGCTGACTATATTCAAGCAAACAAAAGATGAGTGTTCTGGGTAGAGAATGAGAGGAAACAGATACACTTGGTTGACCAATGTTATGAGCTTGTTGTATGTTAAATTGTGTTTCTATGGGTAAATGAAGAATAGCTGGTGGTAATTTCTGAAGAAAAGCAATAGGGTCAGACACCTCACAGCCTTCCGGCAGGCCTGATATTCGAAGATTATTGCATCTGCTCCTGTTCTCCAAATCCTCATTGTGTTTCTGGAGGACTTTAATAGAATTTTCCAGCAGCACCAACCTGGGGGTATGTCCTCCAAAAGTCAGACCCATCTCTCCACCTCTTCCATTCGGTCTTCAAAGCCTTTCCATCGGTCATCCAGTTGTTGGAGCTTTTGATTCGTGGTTTCGATAAAGGGCTTTAATGCTCTCATTTCTAACAGGATTGCCTCAATGGCAGGATCAGAGATGCTAAGATGTGGTGGTGAGTCACTTTTTGGCCTTTTTCAGATTAGTAGAGGAGAGATTGGAGTCTTTTGTAAATGGAGTTGTTTTTTGATTATTTTTGTTGGCAGCCATAGTAGCTTGTGATGTCAGAGTAGATATAATATCACCAACGTCGAAATTCTGTAGACCTGGGGCCAGGTAGCAGATACTTAGAAGAGCACTGGCAGGTGTCCACAAGAAAGGATGAATGAAATAGCACCAATATTCTTAGTTGATTAAATGAAGTGTGGAACATCTCAAATATAGGTGAAGTATAGCCTTAGGGCAAGGTTGCCTTGTGTCTACCGCATTTAATCAATCTCTTCTTCACCACATCGACCATACCTTCCAGTGAAGCTGAAGGAAGGGCAGCCATTATAACAGTTTGTCACAGACAGCACATTAGCAGCATGAAACAATATCAGTTGCCTTACAGTAGGACGAGAGCCAGAGGAAGACTTTCTCACACGTGGTAGAAGGGAAAATAAAAAGGGTAGCAGCACCTCATGAGAATTTATTGAAAGAGTATTATCCAACAATTCCGAAATTTCATTTTCCAGAAAGGCGCGTGATGAACCACAGCACTCATTAAGTGAAAGTCATTTGTTTAACACGGCAATGAGAGCCGTAAAATGCTAAGGAAGTTGAAGTGTAAAAAGGAAATACTCACGTGTGAATAAATGATATTATCATGCAGTTCACCAAAAGGACATGAGGCAGCGTTGATCCAGAGGAGGAGCTGTGTGGGCCAAAGCCAGCACGTCACGGAGGGAGGGACACTGGAAATCACCTCACGTGAGGCGGCCACAGCGAGGAGTTGCAGGCGTTCAGGAGGCTCAGCTCCGCGTATCGGGTTGGCGAAAGGATGAAAGAAGCCGAAACCTGCGCGGAAGACTTCTGGACGTTGAGACGAAGTCCCAAAGGAGAAAATGTAAGAGAAAAAAGTTTGCACGAACACTAAGTGCCGTAATTAGTGAGACGGAGCAGCCGCATCAAGCGGCCATCTTCCCATGCAGCAGATCACGCACCCCCTCCATGTGGTTCTAATTCCACTGGTTTTCGGCAGAATTACTGATCTGTAATTCCTCCAATTTTTGGTGGAAATGCTATTTCTACTGGAAAAGTGGAGGAATGGTTTCTTTTTTTCATGGTATTTCAATGGAATGGAATTACCGATACCCCTGAAGGTTGGGCTATGCATCTGTGGCCTTGTAATATGGGGTATCGCTCGAAATGATCAAAAATAAAATGGCGAATGCGATTTACTGAGCATTTGGCAAATACAAAAATGCAGTATCCAATTATAGCGAACAAGGGGAGCGGGGGTTGCAGAGGTGTCCCCTGTTCCCCTTGAACTGTATAATGGGTTCGGCAATTTCAGTGTTGTCCACCGCTTCCATTACATGGACTGCGGGGATAATAAAGTTGAAAAAGAAAAAGTGCGCAGTGGTGGAAATTACTACCCACTTTCGGGAACTGACATCGGAAGGAGAAGGAGGAAAGTCGAGGAACAGGAAAGAAGGTAAGCGAACAGCAAGCAAGTAAGTATGGGTAAATCAGTAGCTTGCCTGGAGGATGCGGGAAAGAGTGATCTACGAGATCACTGCATGCCACGATTGTCAGATTCTGCATTTTGTATCTGAAATTTCAGTGTGCGCATTGATAACATAGATCCGTAACACGGCACTAATTCCACTGTATGGAATGACAGTAACAGTATTTCAGTCCCGTAGAATTAGCACTGTATATACCGCCGCACTCATAACGAAACCCAAAGTCATTTAAAAAAAAAAGCAAATCTTCTAGAGATTAATGCTGCACATCAGCGATATGAATAGAGGGGCAACTGATAAAGCCTAAAATTGATGGAATGGAATGCTTGAAGTGTTTCTTAAACCATTTTGAATTACTCTTGGAGGTCAGCCATCCTCTATTTCTTTTAATGTGTGTGTGCCATCACAGTAGGTGATCAACTATTTGGCAATAACTCATCCCTGCCCCCAAAGGTAGCAATTGAGTTCAAATTGGCCCACTGCATGTGAACACAAGTATCTCAGGCCTGTGTTTGCAGTTCCAGCAGGAGCCTCTTTGGGAGAAGACAGGATCTGAATTGTAAATAGTAGGCTTTTTTGCGATGGACCAGCCCATCGCAAGTCTCTCACTCTCAAGGAATACGCAAACAAAATGCTTCTTGCCAAGCCTGAATAAGTGAGGTTCAGATGGAAACAAAGTATGTGAAAAGATCCAGGGTGTAGATTTTGTTTAGATGTGGGAATATCTGAGACAGTGAAGCATGTCATAATTATCTACCCCGCATTGACTTCTTTGCGAACAATCTATCTGGGAAGATTTGTAGAGAAAGCTCAAATGTAATAATGATCTTTATGGACTCTTGTGAAGAATTGATGATATTGTTAAAGCCTTGTTCTTATGGACTGGATGTACTGTGTTTAGGATGTTTATATGTGAAAGTTTTGTAATAAACCAAACATTGAATAAAAAAATAATAATAATGGCAGCAGCATTTTCAGTCACCTCCTCGCTACCACCGTAGGCACCCTCGCAGCCACAGCTTTACAGCATCCCTCCCAGTCACTGAGACTGCCCAGATAGGGCGCATAAACTGAAAGAGCAGCGGGAGGGAAAAGGGTTGATCCTTCAGGCACTTATCACATGATCAGTGAGTGGATCTATGTGCTCTACTAGCTTTTACAATTATTTGGTTAGGGAGCTGTGTTGTTTGCTTCCCATCTCATGTCCTGTTCTTCCGTGCCCTTGAATGGCTATGCCTGCTCTCATACCACTGCATTATGTGCCCTCACAATTAAGTTCTTTGACCATTTTGTTTCGAATCACCGCTCTCTCTTGCTTACCCTACTTATATATTTAGATTTCTGCTATCAATTTCCTCCACATCTCATCTTCCGGCTGTCATCACTTCAGTCTTCTAAATCAGGATTGGTACAAGGCCAGATTAATGGCCTTGTCAAGTGGGGATAGGAACCCCTCTCAGCCTAGGGTAGAGGTCCTATCAGGGAGAAATCCAGAGCTAGTCCTTCCCCAGAGGAGGTCGGTGGCAGTTGAGAGGGCCCCGATTCCTTCCCCACCCCTGTGCCAGACTTGTTATTTGCAGTAAATATTCGCCTCACACCATGCCTTATAAACAAGATGCCTACCAGATTCTATCTCTCCTGGAAGCAATGCAACACACCCATGTAACAGCAAGAACCATCAGAGAGAGAACAGCCCTCTGGTGCCTCATGCTGTCCACACTATGACACTGGAGACCTGCACCTGAAGGAGTGAGAACAACCCTCCAGCATCCTATGCCGTTCATTCTAAAACACCTGAAGTGGAGAGCCAGCAACAGGACGGAGGGGCGACGAGAAAGGTGGTGTATCTGGGGGCCAGACAAGGTAACGCTCTCCAGCCTCGACAGCAAATGCCCTCAGCCAACGACAAGTTCCCTAGACCTCAAGGGACTAAATTAAGGGGCACATAATCCAACACAGACTGTACATCCCTTAGGGGGAACCAGACAAAGCCCCCCTAGCATGAACATGCACACTGTATCATCTGGACCGTCATCACTATTCTGGGATGGGTCCACACAGAGAAAAGGGATGGGGCTTAGCCCACTATTTTACACATTTGCTAGTTGTAACTCCTCCCAGGTGGGAAGACAGGGCCAGATCACTCAACATAACAAGGAAGGAGAAGCAGAGTCCATTTCTGGAGCAGGTGAGGTCAAGGGTACTGCATTGCAAGTGTTCCTGAGAGGGTAACAAGTGTGGCTAGGAGAGAATGTGTGACTAGGAGAAAATGTGTATGGAGTGGATGTGAAGTGTTTGTGTGAATGAAAAGAGGGTTTCTGAGTAGGGGTTGGGGCGCAGTGGTAGGAATAGTGTGGAGGAGGGAGTGGTAGTGTGTAAGAGCAAGTAGTAGTGTAGAGGGAGGACCAGTAAGCTAGAGAAGGGAGTAGTAGAGTAAGGAAGGGAGATGTAACATCAAAAGGTGGAGGCGAGGCCTAGAAGGAACAATAGATATCAGAGGGTAAGAGGAGGAGGAAGAGAATAGAAGTGGTGGAGTTAAAGGAGGAGAGTAGTGAGATGTGAACAACATGCAGTGATAGAGAAAGGAATACCTGGGTCTGATAGTGGCTGTAAGGAGCAATCCCATTCTCTTCAAAACAATAACAACTACATAGAGATGGGACAGTTTAGGAAGTCCCTGAGATAGTTTAGATAGAAAAGGCAGTAGTCTTCACTTCTAGTTCAAGTAACATATTAGCCAATAGGGGGTAACTAATCAGTATCTACTAACCTGGGGCTGAAGCTGGCAGCAACAAGATGTGCTCTATATGGGGACGAAGAAGTCACTATCCCTCCAGGGGGTCAAGCCATGATTTGGACTGGTTTACAAATTGAGATAGCGGAAGGAACCTATGGAAGTATGGCTCCAAAATCAGGGTTGGCCCATGAGTATTGCCTGGGGAAGGAGCTGGAGTTATTGACCAAGATTACCAGAGAGAGGGAAAGGTAATCTTGCTGAACCTTGTGATTACCCACTTCAACTTGAAATATGGCAAACCCATAGCACAGCTGATATATGAGAAAATCCTGTTCCCAGACAAAGGAAGCGGAGATGCTGGAACCCACTGAAAGAGCCAATGTGGGTTTAGTGAAATGACAGAGGCACACAAAGATAAAATCTAGACCAGGGGCCTCCAAATTTGCCGAGGCCCAGAGAACGGATCTACTTTTAGAACAGGCTTGGAGAACCCTGGTCCCAGATGCCGAGTCCAAAGCCTGGAGACCCCACATTTCATAAACAAGAAGGGACTCTTGTATAGAGTTAATGTTCATTCAAGAGGAGACACATCAATTATCATCAATTATTGGTGCCGATGAAATTCCAGAAGTCTGTATTGGAAATAGCCCACTCCAGTCTGGCGGTGGACATCTTGGGCTAGAAAAAATCCAGAAGACTTTGCTCAGCAAGTTGTACTTCCCAGGGATATATTCAGAGACTAAACAGTCATGTGCATGCAGCCCCATCTGCCAGAAGAGTTCTCCTGATGATGTACCCCAAGCACCACGTCAGCCGTTACTAATTATAGAGGTTCCCTTTTACCGATTCAGCATTAACATAGTTGACCCTTTTGTGCCATCAAAATAAGGAAATCAATATATTTTTGTGACTGTCATCTGCACAACCCGATATTCGGAAGTCTTTCCCTTTAGAAGTAACACCACCAAAGCTATCATGAAAGTGCTCATATTCTTCTTCATGAGTATGGGTTTTCCAGCAGAAATTCATATGGACCAGAGAAGCAGTTTCATGGCGAGACGGATGTGCGAGATGAAGGAATTCATGAACATCAAAACCCTCTGGACGTACAATTACCACACCCAGACTAACAGCATACTGGATCATTTTAATAAACAGTAAGGTGAATCCTTAGGAAGCTGGTTTCTGAAGATGAGCGGGATTGGGATGACCTAATCCCATTCGGTGTGATTGTAGTTCAAAAACACCACACCCATCCAGGGGATTCTTCCTCTTTTGAGATAGTGTATTACAGGAATCAATGAGATGTACTTGACATTCTGAGGGCAGAATGAGAAGGACCTGATAGCCGACAAACTAGTGACCATCCCATGATAAGGAACACATGAGAATACATGTAGAAGGTCTGTCAGCTAGTGAAAAACATCTCCAAGAAGCCCAGAGCCGACAGAAAAAAAGCCTACAACAAGAAAGCCAGGCTATGCAATTTTCAAGTGGGAGACCAGGTGATAGTCTTACCGCCCACCATGCAAAACAAACTACTAGCAAGGTGTCATGGACACTATATCATACCAGAAGTGGCTTCCCCCCAACCTACAAAGTACAGCAAGGCGACTGACGGAAGCAACCCCAGCTATATCATATAAACAAGCTCAAAAGCTGGGATAACAATAGCAAACCACAATATGCTAATCACCCAAAGGCCACACCTGTGCCCATTGAAGTACGGAGTCTACCCATGCCGGTGGAGCTATCCACAAAGGAATATCAAGAATGAGCCAAGTGGATTGAAAGTTACACCAACGTAGTCTCCTCAAAGCCTGTACGTGTGCAAAGGATGGTCCACAAGAGACACATACCTCCCAGAAGGGTAATATATCTTAAACTCAATAGATTATCCAAGGCCAAGAAACAAATAATCCACAAATAACTGAAATAAATGCTGGATATAGCAGCCATCAAGTTGTCATAAAGGGAGTGGTCCTCCCCTGTTGTCCTCGCCCCAAAGCTTGCTAAAACCTGGAGATTCGGTATTGATGTTCGATGCCTCACTGAGATATCCAGATTTGGCGCAAATCCAAAGCCAACAATAGATGAGCAGTTGGAGAGACTATGTCTGGCGAGGTCAATTTCCTCCCTGGACTCGACAAAGAGTTACTGGCAGGTACCTTTGGACGAAGAGGTCACACCTAAAATCACCATTTCTACACCCATAGGCCTGTTTCAGTTCACTGTCTGGCCTGAATTGAGCTCCACTGACCTTCCATTGACTGATGGACCAGCCCTTGGCTCACTGCCATGTCTTTGCACGGGCTAGGCTACCTGCAATATCTCACGTCCGTCTGTAACCAACTGAAGAAAGCCCACTTGACCGGCAGCCAGGTCAAATGTCATCTTGCTTAGGACAATGTCAAATACCTATGGTGAGGAACAGACAAGTACTACCCACAAAAGTAAAAATAGAATCTGTTCAATACATCCCCAGACCACTCACGAAGAACGACTTGCAATCTTTCCTGAGTTTATTTAGACAGTATCGCCAATTTATTTAAAAAAACTTCTCAGAGAAGGTGGGTTCCCTAACAGACAGACTGGGGAAGAGTCATCTCAAAATCATCCTGTGAGATAGCATTTCCCAAGCCGCCTTTGATCAGCATTATGCAAGAGCCCAATATTATCTATGCCATCCTTCAGGTTGGCGCTTCCACTATTGGCCACAGGGAACTGTTATCACAAGTAGAAGAAGGGGAGGAGAAGGGGAGGAGAAGCCAGTTGTGTATATCAGACTCAAGCTATTCCCTACAGAGAAGAATTACCCAATAATTGAACTGGAGTGCCTAGTCATCATGTGGGCCGTTTATTCCCCAAACTAGTGACAGACCACGCTCCGTTAGCCTGGCTGCCCAGGAATAAAGATAAGACTCCTTGCATCCTGAGATGGTTTTTATTCAAAGTAGAGCGTCAATCGAGGAACCAAGCAATTGAACGTAGATTTCTTATCTCAGTCAGCTAGAGGACAGGGAAAGGAGGAATAGTGAGAGGAAAGTGTAGATGTGTGTGACTAAGCCCCATGTTACAGCTGCTGCATGGGAAGGAGTGTGGGGAAGAGAGCAGGGGAATGCTGTGAGGGAAGGCTACAGGAGGTGAGGATACTGCATCACCTTATTTCCTGAGGTGTGTGGATTTAATATAGTTTGTAAGATCGGAATTTTGCAGCATAGTTTTCTCCTTGATGTCAGTGGGGACTGTCCTTCCTCTTTGGGTTGAGCTAGATTGCTTGAGGATAAAGCTTCTCTGTGAGGAATGTGCTGTACATTGTTGTTGTATGTTTCTGTAGTTTCCTTATTGGTGAAGGCTGCTCTTCCTACTGGGTAGTAGCTCTGGGACAGAGTGAAAGTGGGGATTATAAATAAGTTGAGTGCTGTTGTTCTAATGCTCCCTGGAGCACCAGTGAACGTCACCTGGTCTTTTGAGCTTGCAGCACTCAATGTCTGCACAGAGCTATTCAACATAAACTGCAGATCTCTCCCCCTTTGGTGACAACTGAATTATGCAGTTTCAATAACCTGCACCAGCGTGGTGTACCTATATGATGTGAATGTATCTTTCAGATGCAGTTTGACTTTGAGGCAGTTGCACATTTGGCATGGCATGTATGGTACAGGGTGTCTTTGACCTTGATGGATATGGCCATACCAGTTTTAGCTTTATGCATACTTCACAGCCTCTCATAATCCCGAAGGGTGCAATGCCTGTTAGGGAATTCACTGTTACCCTGTGAACAACTAAAACTTTATGAACAACCTGGTAGCAGTCTCTATAGCTCATTCTGGTGTGCTGCCTCTTTTCCTTCAGCAGCCTGTTGGCAGGTTTCCCCTGATCATTTCCACGTGGATGGTCCAATGCAGCTTTGTGGTGGTGGATACCCTTTCTTTGAAGAATTAACTTGTTTTCTGGAGTAAATTGAACGTTATTGTCTGACACGATAACACTTGGGCAGCCTTCCTGCCTGAACACATAAATTACTACTTTTATGGTGGCCACAGCGTCGATAGCAAGAAAGAAACAGACTTCAATACATTTGGATGAATAATCTATCAGAACAAATATAAATCATTGGTCAGCAGGAATGTAGTCGAAGGGGTAGATAAAATTAATGCCCACTTTTTCCCAAGCGTCCCCAGTCCATTCAACTGCAGTCATGTGTAGAATATATGTGATGCAAGTAGTGATATGAGGTACTTTGGAGTTAGTGCCTGGCCATCAATACTTTTCATTAAGGCACTACTTGGACAGTATAATACCTATGTGGCCTTCAGGTGCTACGTTGAGCAAGGTTTTACATAGTGATATTGTGGGAATTGTTGCATTTGTTCATCCATAGCAATCCATCCTCCTCAGTAATCTCAGAAGCTACTTTCCTGTATGGTTGTGGGACACATTTGAGATTCTCTTTAGTTGGCCATCCACTTATGACCTACACTTTGCGTATTTGTAATGTGTGATCGTCCTTCATGTTTTTGATCCACATATGCTCGGATATGCATGAGGAAATATCTGTAACTTCATCTTGGACTGTAGCTTCCACACATTAGTGTTTATTTCAGTCCATTTTGCACATGTGAGGGAAGGGGAAGTCTGGAGACAGTTTGCTTGCTTAATTTTCTAAGCTGAGACATGCTCCACCTCAATCATGAATTCCAGCAGCTTACCTGCCCACCTGGCCAGCTGTGAGGTGATCTTCCTCATACCTCGCTTGATAAAATGTAGAGGTTTGTGGTCGGTGAGGAGGAGAGGTTCCCAGATCTATGTTCAATAATACTTGAGAGCCCATACACAAGCTAGTACTTCCCATGAAGTAGTACATCTCAAAGTCAGATAAAGCCCTAGACATAAAAGCTACTATTGAATAAGAGTTTCTGCTGCACTGCAACATGGTGGCCGTCAGGCCGTATGCACTTGCATCTGCTGTTATGAATGTAAAATGTCCTCTTTGATGGCATCAAATGCTGTTTAATCTAATACGTAAGAGATAGATAGCATCTTATCAACATTCACAGTAATCAAAACATTACATTAATACTGTTTCATTATACAAAAATTGATTTTGTATTCAATAATATAACAAATTTAAAAAGCAAAACATTTGCTAGCTATAAGTGCACATAGTGTAAAGTGTTTAAAACACTGTCTAAAAAAAGACAATTTGCTCGTGACACATATACCTAAATCGGGTCAGGTAATGTATGTATTGTTAACATTGTTTATTTTCTAGACTATAATATAAGCATTTGCCAAGTTCTTATAGTCGAAACCCTTATGTTGGAATGAATACTTTGCACTAGTTGCTTCATACTAGGGTGAGGGGACTCAACATGTTTCAGTTCTCATACGTAACTCTTGGAACTTTCTTCAGGAGATATGCCACTGTATAGTTAGTGTTTATTGGTAAAAACAACTAGTGCTGTGATAACATCAGTTGATATTAAATACAACTCTTGTTGACAGTGAGTTGACGTTGTGACTGTTGATAAGAAAAAGACAGAAAGGAGAAAGTAAGCTTTAAATGCTCGATTTTTTCTCTTAATTTAAATTTAGTATCAACTCGGCCTGGAATATAGATTACCTGGTCCAGTTTGTGGAGAGAATCTTTGGAGGCGGAATCCTGAATTAAGCAGGAGTTGTCCTCTAGGTTGAGTAGCTGTATATTTGATTATGTTTAGCTCGACCTGAAATTTAAATTGATATATTTATATTCCTCGTTAGCCAGGATATGAGGGACAAGATACCTGCCAATCAGCAGATTCGGGGTCACAGCAGGCCTGGGCCCAAGGAAGGCACACTGCACCAGTGAAGCAACTCGGCCAGCCCGCCAACTAACATCAAGCGCCCCTGCACAAGAAATGCAGGACGGATAGCTCACCCTACAAATAACTAAGATTCATTATTCAGCACTAGACAACTACGCATCCGGGGTTCCAGATCTCAGAGCCTTCCAGACGCCCCCGAGGATATCAGGTGAGTGTAACAGGATTGAAGTGATTTGAATGGTACTGGGTGAGAGGAGGGTATTTGTGTAGGGGAGTAGGAGGAGAGTAGGGGAGTAGGATGAGAGTAGTAGTGTAGGAGGAGAGTAGAAGTATGGGAAGAGTAGTAATATTGGCATAGTAGTGTGGGACTAGTAGTGCGGGAGGAGGAGTAGTACTGAGGAAAGAGGAGTAGTAGTATAAGAGGAGAAAGAGAAGTAGTGTAAGAGGAGGAGCAGGAGCAGTAGTGTGGGAAGAGGATTAGTAGTAGTGTGGGAAGAGGATTAGTAGTAGTGTGGGAAGAGGAGTAGTAGTAGCTGGAGTAGGAGTGGTAGTACTAGACTGGGCAGACCGGGAGAAGAGTTAACATAAAAGGGTGGAGGCAGGAGAAAGGCAGTATGAAAACTCACAGGGACAGAAGGGTAGTGGGGAGGAGTCAATATGAGGAGGCAGGTGTAGAAGAAGGGCAAGATAACAGTGGTCATAAGTGGAGCCAGTTAAATCTCAGAGAGTAATTGCAAGGCATGACACGTTCCCCATTAGAAAACTAACCTGCGGTGAGAGTAGGAAAAGTTCTGAAGTCCCTGAGGGAGTTAGTGAGCCTGCTTTTCCCTTTTATCACTACAATGTCACTCAATTCTTCTAGATCTTACCTCTACTTAGAGGTTACACATCTCTCTCCACTCCCCATTACTCATCTCCGCCCTCGTCCACACTATTGCTCTTTCCTCCACACTACTATTCCCTTCCCTACAAAACTACACCTTGCTCCAAACTACTGCTCCCTCATCCAAACTTCAGCTCTTTACTCCATGCTACTACTTTCTCTTCCCTCACTACTACACCCTCATCCACACTATTCCGCCTTTCACCCAGTATCGTCCACTTCATAGACACCCCTTCACTAACTCACTTGATAACACTCACCTCACCATCACATCTTTCAGTCCTCTGTGTTGCTTGTTTCCTCTTCAAGTGCCAGTATACCCTCGGGTGACAGAACACTTTACAAGAAACTATTAACATAACATAGCACACTCATACCGCAGTACCAAGTGCACTCACTAATACTCACCATTTCCAGAACACGCCTCCACAATCCACTGTTGCGTCCTTCCTCCTGCTGGTCTCTTGGTTCACCAACACCACCTTCTCTGATCCCACCCGAACAACCCAGCTCTTCCTGTTTCCTGCCAGCTCTTTTATGCATCCCCTCATCCTGCAATGGGTTACCTTGCCTTTCCAATCTGGCCCGGTCTTTCCCCACTCATGAGGTGTCACTATCAGCAAACTTGACAAATAGCGGTTTACACCCAGCCTACCTTTCCCATGCGTGACATAGGTTCTCTTGCACTGTTTCACAGCTAGACCTAATAACATGCAGGGAGTGTTTAGAAGGTTTTAAGGAATTTATTTCAAATGAGTCACAAGGTATGTGGACTGTTCTGAGCAATGGCTAGATAGCTCAGTACTGAGATGGACAGATTGTTCAATTGAATGCATCGCTGGAAAAGCAGTTTGTGAATTGGTGCTAGGTTAGTTCCTCTCTCTCATTTGCCTTGGGATGTCCCTTCCGAATCCAGGCATCTCTAACCCCTGATTACTGCTTTTGAATAGCAGCCCTACTGTCTGTCCACTCTCTTTGGCTAAAGGCTGTAATATAGTGGCAGGGGAACTATTATCAGCCTCCCCGTTTACATGCAAGAGGAACTGGGCCCTGGAAATCCCCTGCCCCAAGAACAGAAGGCCCAGCCATATGACAAAGTTCACTGTATTTATTATCAATTAAAATGACAGGGATTGCAACATGAACAACGCAAAATTCTACAAGTGCTCTCGCTTTCCAGGCGCTTGTCGACCAGTGTTGCCACAAAAACAAAGTTACATCCCAGAAACCTTACAGGGTAAGGGATTGGTTAATTATGCGAACTATATATGTATTCCATAAGGGATTTGTATGATCATTGGGTAAGCCATATCTGGTGGCTCCTCCAGAGACCACCTTTATGTGTCACAAATACAAAGTTACAGGTTAGTATAAAGGTCATTGGCCAGATCAACATAGTTTACACTTAGCATGGAAAGTGTTTAGGCATTGGCCAGAAAGGGTCTTTTAGGTATTGGACAGAAAGGGTCGCCTCAGCCTTGGAGTTTTGAACAGTTACCAGGACAAGTGCAACTATTCAAGGTAGTGGGAATGACCCCAAAGGTGCTGCATGTTCCCATTAAGTTACCATCTCCGATCTCCTAGGCCCTGAGACAGAACATTTGGCTTTGAACCTGTATAACTATTGTATCCTTCTACCTTTAGTTCGATGGGAACAGCTGTCTCCATCTGCCTCGAATGAATAGGCTCTGTCTCATAGATTCAGGTCACGTGTGCAGGGACCACGAATTTGAGCTCTCTTGCTTGCAATTAAGAAGATTTTCAGCTTGCATTCTTCACATGTGTCCCATCTCCTCTATTGACTGGAACCCTTCCTTTCCTACTGGTCCTTGGTGAGGCTGTGCACGGTCTCTGCGCTGGAAGCCTTGTCTGTATGCTTCAGTAGGATCAGCCTTTCTCTGTGTTATGAAGTTCTTCTTGCTTTCCCCATTCACTCCAATTTACCTATGGCTTCCATCTTTATTTGCATGGCCGTCCATGTTAGTTGCAATTAAGCGTTAGCAAGCCGTTCATATGCATTCTTAGACGTTTTGCCGTTTCTGTATAGCAAAAGGTATACGTGTGTCAGTCCTCTAACTATGTGAGTCAGAAACATGTGCTTTGTGTCTATCAGCAGTAAACTAAAGTGTTTGTCTGGTTTAGTGCAGGAATGCCTGTGTGCTTCATGTCTAACGTATCTATGTCATGATGTCAGTCGTGATGTCATCAGCAATCTTCGAGGTTGCAGTCAGTCAACTTGTTCGATTGATAACAGATGTATCTCTTCAACACTGTCATCAGGGTATGTCTGAATGGTTGTCTGAGTGAGTAGCGCTTCTCGCAACTGTAATACATCAATGATGCGGAGGCAGGGCCTAGAATCGATGTACACCTCTCATTTCTCTGTTGCTATGCTGAGAGTGTGATGGGTGTAACTAGGGCCACATTTTGGTCTCCCTTTACAATCCCCCCTCTGGTCAACAGGTCAACCACACTCCGTAGAGGACCCTCTCGATTCACGTGTGGCCTTGGGACCCAGACCTTTGTCACGCCTCCACGCCTCCCAGATGTCCATAGTACTTCACATGCTTGTCTAAGCTCCAGGTCATATGGCTGCAATCTCCATCGGGTTGCACCATACCCATTTTCCCCAATAGTTGGGCGGATATGGGTGGGAAAATAGAACGCTGTACCTGGCATGAAGAGAGGGTACTGCATCAAGTGTGATTTCAACCCGCCAAGAGCCCGTGTCTCTCCATCAGTTTCCGTCTCCACATCCTATAATATTTTCATCCGTATCATCTTTTCAGTAGTCTTCTTGCACTGTGCTATAGCTACTCTAATAATGCAGAAGGCAAGTAATACTAGCACTAAGGCTGCTATCAGCACCTTCAGTCCACTAGCCATCCATGATGGTATCCAGGAAAAAATGTATGTTAGCCAGTCTTCGCCTTGTCCTATTAGGTCAGTCACTGCCTCCATTCTAGCATGCAGGTCTGAAAATTGGATGATTGCCTCAGTCAGTGTTCCATTCTCTCCATTGTGGGAAGGCAAGTACCTACAGCAAGAAGGCCTGATCTTGGTGCAAATGCCCCCTTTCATAGCTGTGAGAAGGTCCAGGACTTATCTGTTCTGTAAAGTCATCAATCTGACCGCTCTCAACTCTTCTTTGATGGCGTTAAACCCCTTGACGGTCAAGTTTATTGTCTGTAAAAGTTCCTCACTGGTGATCTGGAGCCACTTGGCGTCACATTGGTCTGAACTGCTGGAATGATTGATGCCAAGAACATCTCAGTCTTGCTGAATAATGTGTATTCTAGTGGTATTGCATCTAGTGCATCTTCCATTTTTGAGGACACCTACTGTGCCTTCATCACTCTTGTCAGCTCTACAGATCTCTTCTTCCTATGGCGTGCATACATTTTGGGGAACCCATCTACTTGTATGTCTTTTTGAGGCACTACTAGTGCTGGTGTGTTCAGTTGTACTAGAGAGCATTTCCCTCCCCGGTTTGGCGGTAGTTGCATGTATGTCTTGGATCCAAAGGCACAATAGTGATCCTTTAGCACTGCGGTACCAACCCTTATGCCTGGTATCTTTGATATTCATTAGCATCTTTTATTCTCTCCAAACTTCGCTGGACCATCATTCTGGAAACACAAGGAAGCATTTTCGAGTGGTATGATTGGCATGGGACCTGCTTCGTTTCCCACACAGGTGATCAGTTTTGCACCTGCTGCCCACTCCTTGAGGCAATCGTCATTTTCCTTCTGCACCACATTTTCTGGAACTGTCAAAAGTGCATGTGCTTTGCTTCCTAGCATTTCTTCCTTCCATCCTTCTCCTGTGAATATCTGTTCATATACTTGTAACTGGGGTCTTTTCTAGCATCGTGGCATTCATCCTATCTCCATTTGTCCTGTCTTTAGGCATTGTAACTCCTTGTGTGTCACTATTCTCGTTTCTCCCTTGTTTGGGCCATCAGGAATGTATTCTATCATCTTGTCAATGCTCCAATAGACATCTATCATTTCTTGCGTCTTGATATAGCGGTCTTCATACAAGAATGTCTTCTGCGACATCCATCTTAGGGGAATCGGCCTCTTCTTGTGCAGAGCGACAGGTGCATAAGGCATTGTGCTCTGGCTGTTAGGATTTCTGTTGCTATGAATGTTCTGGAAGTACTCACGGCATAGGGGATGAGAGAGCACACATAGCGGCTCTCCTTCATTGTCTGCCTCCCCACCTTGGTCATGTGCTGGTACCACACGTTGTTAGACATGTGTGCCAAATCAGCTAGGTATGAATTTACATGATCAAAATCTATATCTGTGCTTCAACTGAGTCTTTTTACTTGTCGGGCAGCGTTAGTTACCCGCCCAGATATGGCTTAAGTAAAAGCAGGAATATGGGTTGAGTTAACACGGACCAAAGCACGTGCATGCAAAAATTGAACCTTTTGTAGTGCAAAGAGGGTAAATAAGCAGAGACAACTGAGAAACCTGAAGGTGTCTTCCTAACTAATCCCCAGAGATCTGTCATCCAGGTGGCCAGGATACAGCCATCGCTATTGGATCTAGTTCCTGGGGGTTGACCAGTGTGAATGGATCACCTGGATGGGGGGTCCTCGGGGAATGGAGCGGGAACACTGATGGGTGAGACGCTGTATTCCCCTTCACAGAATGTCATGATTCCTGCCCCTCATGTCCCCAGCCCTCCAAGATGTCAGGCTGGAGCCAGGCCACGATCACCTACATGGCCCTCAAGGGCCTCTCCATCCCTCCAAAGACCCACTTGGAGTCAGACTTGGCGCTTGTGGCACCAGACTCACTCACTCCCATAGGATATCATTGGGGATTGGACTTGCAGTGCATTAATGGGGACAAGATGGATGCCCCCACATATTTCGGTTCTCAGAACTGCATGTGCGGTCTAGTCTTTTGGGTGTGGTTCAGCCCAGAGACACCTGGGATACCCAGAGACTATTTAAGCCACACGCAGGCTGAGAAACATGCTTTGCATTTTCTGCACCTGCAGCGTGACACTCACCATGTTCAGATCGGTCTCCATTAGGCCTGCCTCTTTCTTCTGCGCTCAGCTCCTGCAAGAACAAGAACACTGTTAGGAACAGCCTTAATTTGCGGCGCTTCTGCCCATCATTCATTGCTCCTTCTGTTCTGCGGGCATCTTCTGCGGTGTCATTCCCATCCCGGCATGCCACTTCCTAAGGAAAAGGGAAAAGAACAGAAAAAAAGGCATTGATAAGCATTCTGCAAATCTTCGCTTATTTTTTAAATACTGTACGAGCTTCAAACGCTTACCTGAATCCCAGCCACTCTGGGGGAACTCTGTCTCCGGAACTTCTCATCCATCTGCAAGAGGGAAAAGACAATCCAGGTTAGTGTGGAAACATCTAGATGCACCGCATACCGCGCTTACCCACCGCATTTGTTCTTCATAACCGGCATCCATGCTGAAAACGTTGCGGCACCTAAAAGACACAGAAAAAGAACTCAGTTCAATGCAAATACGAAAGGGCTACATCGTGCATCGCGCTCTCACTTCACCTTCAGCGCTACTCATCTCAGTAGCACGCCACCATCCCCGGACGCCGGCCAACATCTAAGGAAGGAAAGGAACGAAGTTAGAGAACTGTTCAAAAGACTCATTATACTTACCTGTCTGACTCTTACCAGTGAAGTAACTAGGCAGCAATAAGCCCACATCAATCAACGTGCCCCTGCGCTGAAAGCAGGACGGAGAGCACACTATCCAAGCAAATAAGGCGAGCTGTGGATCAAAGGGAAGGGTTGGACCCCGGGGAAGAAGGGGTTCAAGCACACAGAGACAATAGGGATTAAACTCTACCAATCATGTGTTTCAGGCCCAGTCTCCAGTCGAATAGCCTCCAGGGAAGGGTTTGAGGTCGTAAGAGGTCAGAACAGGCTGAGTGACATCCCCGTGGATACCAGGTGAGCGTTACAGAATGCAAAGCCTCACATCAAAATCCACCACGGCGTCATGGAAATGTCAGAAACCGACCAGTTGGCCCACATGTTGGGGCAGCTACGTTCCGAAGTACATGCAGCCAGGCAGGAGACCAACACCCTGAGGAGAGAGCTGATAGTAGCCAAAGAACGCACTGATGATTTAAGCCAGCAACTTCTCCAGTCACAAGCAGGGCATGCACCATTGCCGGGAAGCGTGTCCTCGATGCCAGCGCCATCAGCCATTCCCGTTCAGATAACCCTTCCTGGGGCAGTTCCCTTGGCCCCGCCCAAACGATTTACGGGGGATCCCAAGAGGATTGCAATGTTCATGAACCAGTGCCGCCTGCACTTCCTTTGTAGGCCAGGGGCCTTTCCGAATCACCAATCACGGACTAGCGCCACGGACTGGTCTGTACCCTTTGTGGCCCAAGACGATCCTTTGCTGCATGACTTCAGGGGCTTTCAGCAGGAGATGGAAAAGCTGTTCGCCCGTCGTACTCATGGGCAGGCATTAGACAACGAACTTCTGTCCCTACGCCAAGGGAATCAAGACCTATTAACATACATAGCCATGTTCAATATACTCGTAGGTGAAGCAGAATTGCCAGTGGAGAAGAGAACCACGTTATTTCATCGGGGATTGCGGGGGGAGCTCACGGATGTTCTCGCACAAGTAGTGAACCCCCCCGAAAGACTGCTCAGAATTCATTGACCTTGTTGTTCAACTGGATCATAGGTTGCAGGACCGAAGAGCAGATCGAACCAGACCGGACTCTCGCCCTATGTATGTGCATTCAAAGGACAATACTGCCCGAACAACAGAAGGTTCAGGAGAACCAATGCAAATCGGGGGGGGGGTCAGATCCCTCTTGACTAAAGCGGAAAGGGATAAAAGGAGACAGCAGCAGTTATGTCTGTACTGTGGAAGGTCAGGTAATTTCCTTAAAGAGTGCCCTGTGAAGCCACCGAGGAGGACAGTAGGGGCCACGGACAAGGAAGATACCATCAAGGAATCGGAAAACTCCCCAGCCCAGCAAGTGTAGGGGTCCACTTGTCGAGCTAAGAAAGTGAACTACAGACCTCCCATTTTGCACTATCTGTGGTCTTGATCAATCACCAACAACCATCTCGGATGCACGCGGTAAGAGCGTACATAGACAGTGGAGCCATTGGGAATTACATCGACCAGGATCTTGTGGCAAAGATGGGGCTTCCGTTATGCCCTAAATCAACCACCGACACTGTTACCACTGTCGATGGCACGGAAATAGCTTCTGGCCCAGTATCCCAATGCACTGCAGCTTTAATCCTTCTGTGCCAGGATGGACATCAAGAATCTATCGTTTTTGACCTCATTAAGGCACCACAGTTCCGGTTGATTTTGGGAATGCCATGGTTGGTAGCTCACAATCATCGAATCGATTGGTGAGGAAAAGAATTGGCCTTTCCCAAGACTTGCGCCCACACATGTTATCGCCAAGAGAAACAACCAATAGACACCAGAACCTCCACGCTTGCGACTGTGGCAATCGGCACCCTACCAAGTGAATACCAGGACTTTCAAGATGTCTTTCAGAAAGAACAGGCTAATACCCTGCCACTGCATAGACCATACGATTGCCAAATCGACCTGATACCCGGCGCACAAATCCCTTGTGGGTGAATTTACGCACTCACAGAACCAGAAAACCAGCACCTGAAGGCCTATCTTGACCAATACCTGTCCAACGGGTTCATCTGTCCCTTGAAGTCTCCAGCAGCCAGTCCTCTATTCTTCGTACCGAAAAAGGAGGGGGACTTGAGAACGTGCATCGACTATCGTGCACTGAACCAGATTACCGTAAAAAATCGCTACCCCCTGCCACTGATCCCTGAATTGCTTGATCAAGTCAAAGATGCCCAAATCTGCACAAAACTAGACCTGAGGGGGGCATATCACCTTGTTTGCGTAAAACAGGGGGACAAATGGAAACCCGCTTTTTGCACCAAATACGGCTTGTACGAATATCAAGTAATGCCCTTTGGCCTTTGCAACGCGCCTGCTGCATTTCAATACTTCATGAACGATGTCCTATGGGAATTGATTGATGTCTGTGCTCTAGTGTACATCGAAGATATCCTAGTATATTCCGCATCAAATCAGGACCACGTTAAACACGTCCGATCCATATTGGAGAAACTCTGTCAACACCAGCTGAACACAAGCTCAAAAAGTGCTCATTCCACGTCTCCGAGGTGGAATTCCTGGGCTTTATTCTCAGCCCGAATGGAATCCGAATGGATGTACACAAGGTAGATGCTATCCTGAGCTGACCATCCCCAAATTCATTCAAGGGGGCTCGAAGTATGCTGGGTTTTGCAAACTTCTACCACTGGTTCATCCCAGGATTTTCGCAAATCGTGCATCCCATCACGTCATTACTAAGGAAAAGCAACAAAAAGTTCCAGTGGACAACAGAAGCCGAGGAGGTTTTCCAGAAACTAAAAGCAAGATTCACATCTGCCCCATTCTTATGCCACCCTCGCCCTGATCTCCCATACCTGGTGGAAACGGACGCCTCAAGCATGGCTATGGAAGCCGTCCTCGCACAAAAGGACCCCAAAACGGGCCAATTACACCCTGTTGCTTCTGGTCGCGTAAATTCACACCCCCTGAACTCAATTACGCTATCACAGACAAAGAACTCCTGGCCATTAAGTCAGCCTTTAAGGCACAGCGGCACTACCTCTTGGGCGCCAGACACAAAATCACCTAAAAATGGCCCAATCCTCAAAACAACTACGTTGGGCTCTTTTTTTTGCTGAATATGACTACGTGATTACATTTCGACCAGGGGTGAAAAACAGGAAGGCCGATGCCCTTTCCCGTGTGGGGGTGGAAGAGCAAGGGTATCAGACCCCTGACCCAATAGCAATCATCCCGAGTGACAAGCTCCTAGGAATCACAGCAACCATAAGTCAGAAAGAATTACATGAAGAAATCCAAAACCTGATGAGTCCGGAGCAGTTACAAGCGTGGAGTGCATAAGGACAACATTACATGATAAAAGATCAGTTGCCCTACTTCAGGAATCGTTTATTCTTACCAAACCAAGAACTACGAGAACAAGTCATGTCCGGTTATCATGATTCCTTGATCGAGGGCCACCCCGGAATCGCTAAAACCCTAGCCAAGGTAAAACGAAATTATTGGTGGCCCACGTGGCGTAAAGGCATTATCCAATTCATCCTATCTTGTGGCGTGTGTGCTCAAAACAAGTCATCCAAGCAGAAACCGGCTGGGCTATTACAACCATTGGAAATCCCACCAGCACCCTGGCACACATTGTCCCTCGATTTTATTACTGACTTACCTCCCAGTCATGGGTTTAACACTATTCTTGTGGTCGTGGACCTATTTTCAAAAATGGCACATTTCATTCCTCTTAAGGGGCTCCCAAATGCTTCCACTCTGGCAAATGTATTTCTTGAAGGCATCGTACGGCTCCATGGGTTTCCTTCAGTTTTGGTCTCAGGCCGAGGTACTCAATTCGTATCTAAATTCTGGAGAAAATGCTGCTCTATGGCCCAGATCAAACTGAGAGGACAAATCAGACGCTCGAGCAGTATCTGCGTTGCATGTTACACCAAGCTGAAGGAAGCTGGTTCAACCTATTATGGATAGTTGAATATGCTTATAATAATTCTCTACACACCAGCACTGGGCAGACACCCTTTTATACCATGTATGGCAGGCACCCACGTACTTCTGAGTTGGACGTTCCTACAGCCCTGGAAATGCCAGCAGTCAAAACCTTGCACATGACCATTTCTCAAACCTTTAAAAGGGCAGCTGAACACCTACTTCAAGCTAAGAATCGCCAAAAGAAGTTTGCTGATCAACACCGAGCAAAGGCCCCAACTACCAAGTGGAAGACAAAGTCTGGCTGGGGTCTAAACACGTGTCCAGTAAAGGAGCCCAAACTTTCCGTCCAAGATACCTGGGTCCATTCACCGTCACCTCCATGATAAATCCTGTGGCGGTCAGACTAGCTTTGCCGTCAAACATGCAGATTCATCCTGTGTTCCATGTGTCTCTCCTTAAACCTGTTCAACCTGGGACCGGCTAGCAACGCCACCGTAGCTAGTAGTAGTCGCCGGGGAGCCCGAATTCGAAGTCAAGGACATCCTAGATTCAAAGTACGTTTAATCCAAATTATACTATTTAGTAGACTGGAAGGGGTATGGTCCCCAAGACAGAACATGGGAGCCTTGTGAGTACATCCATGCACCTCGCTTGCTTAGACTATTTCATCAAAACCATCCAACCAAACCAGGACCAGACAGAAGAGCCACCTTGAGAGTGGCCTTGGGGGGGAGTGCTGTCATGATTCCTGCCCCTCATGTCCCCAGCCCTCCAAGATGTCAGGCTGGAGCCAGGCCACGATCACCTACATGGTCCTCAAGGGCCTCTCCATTCCTCCAAAGACCCACTTGGAGTCAGACTTGGCGCTTGTGGCACCAGACTCACTCACTCCCATAGGATAACATTGGGGATTGGACTTGTAGCGCATTGATGGGGGCAAGATGGATGCCTCCACATATTTCGGTTCCCAGAACTGCATGTGCAGTCTAGTATTTTGGGTGTGGTTCAGCCCAGAGACACCTGGGATACCCAGGGACTATTTAAGGCTCACCCAGGCTGAGAAACATGCTTTGCGTTTTCTGCACCTGCAGCGTGACACTCACCGTGTTCGGATTGGTCTCCAGTAGGCCTGCATCTTTCTTCTGCGCTCAGCTCCTGCAAGAACAAGAACACCGTTAGGAACAGCCTTACCTTGTGGCGCTTCTGCCCATCATTCATCGCTCCTTCTGTTCTGCGGGCATCTTCAGCGGTGTCATTCCCATCCCGGCATGGCGCTTTCTAAGGAAAAGGGAAAAGAACAGAAAAAAGGCATTAGTAAGCATTCTGCAAATCTTCGCTTATTTTTTAAATACTGTACGGCCTTGAAACGCTTACCTGAATCCTAGCCGCTCTGGGGGAACTCTGTTTCCGGAACTTCTCCTCCATCTGCAAGAGGGAAAAGACAATCCAGGATAGTGTGGAAACATCTAGAGGCGCTGCATACCGCGCTTACCAACCGCATTTGTTCTTCATAACCAGCATCCACGCTGAAAACGTCGCGGCACCTAAAAGACACAGAAAAAGAACTCAGTTCAATGCAAATACGAAAGGGCTGCATCGCGCTCTCACTCACCTTCAGCGCTACTCATCTCAGCAGCACGCTGCCATCCCCGGATGCCGGCCATCACCTAAGGAAGGAAAGGAACGAAGTTAGAAAACTGTTCAAAAGACTCATTATACTTACCTGTCGGACTCTTGCCAGTGAAGTAACTAGGCAGCAACGAGCCTGCATCAATCAACGTGCCCCTGGGCTGAAAGCAGGACGGAGAGCACACTATCCAAGAAAACAAGGTGAGCTGTGGATCAAAGGGAAGGGTTGGACCCCGGGGAAGAAGGGGTTCAAGCACACAGAGACAATAGGGAGTTAAACTCTACCAATCCTGTGTTTCAGGCCCAGGCTCCAGTCGAATAGCCTCCAGGGAAGGGTTCGAGGTCGTAAGAGGTCAGAACAGGCTGAATGACGTTCCTGTGGATACCAGGTGAGCAGTACACAGAACCCCTCTTCCCTATCTTACTGCATAGGATACTCAACCTCTCTACCCTCCCTTTTCTAACACAAACACTTTTGCACACCACAAGAGACAACGGACTAATCTTAGGGCCCTTTACTTGACATATCCCAACACAACGGTCAGGTAAAGTCAGGCAATTGACACGTCACACATGACGGCCCTTTCCCTTCCCCACAGGGACAAAAGGTGGAGCACGAGAGCACAATAGAGCAAGGCAGACCGCACAATGAGAGAGTTGACTCAGCATGGCAGTTGAAGAGGAGGAGAAAGACAGCGCGAACCAAGAGGGTGACAAGGAGAGAAGCGACCATGCCCTTTCCGACCAAGGCACATGAAACCTCAGTGGAAGGAATCGGAAGACCGCAAATAATATCCAGTGTGTGTTACAGCAGATGTCAAGGGTACACGGGGCCCTCCTCTGCTGATAACCAAGCCGGGCAGAGACGCTTGTCTCCGTAGTACCAACCTTGACTCTAGAGAAATGAAAAGCCAAGTGGTTCATCACAGCTGGTGAGTCGAGGGAAGAGCCGATAAGAAACCGAACTGTGTTGAACGAAAGTAGCAAACGGCTAATTGAACTGTGAAAGTACAAACAACTGTTGATACCAAAAGGGGGAAAACCAGCAACAGAAACGTCAGGCACCACGTGGGTGCTCACTTAGGAAACACTGCGCAATTAACCGATTGTTGAAACTACCGTTACCAGAAGGCCTTGGGAAAGGCGAGAAAGGGGTCAAAGTGGTCATAAAGGGGTCTAGTAAAATCCTCTGTATAGTCAAAAGTCTTTGACCGACAGATTATTGTGAAGCTGAGGGAAGTTAATCCTGCGTCATAAGAACTGATTGAGAAAATGTGCGATTGACAAAGTTGGCAAGAGTGAACCCGAAGGAGGGATGCCGATAGATGGAATTTCACAAACAAAGTTCATTGAGGAAAGCCATAGTGAACCCAGTGCAGGGAGGCTCACATTTAAGAGCGGTCTGAGTCCGTAAGAGGGGGCCGCAAGGGTGAGGAATCATCAGCCAAAGTGCAATCAAGAAAGAACTTTTGTTGAACTTTTGTTTAGTACTTTGAACCTGTCAGGCCTTCGGAAGCAAGAAAACCTGACTACCAAAGGTCCTGATCTCATTAAGTACTTTTTGTGAATCTGACCCCGGAAGAGGGGGATCTCGGGGCTAAAAGTCATCAACCAACGTACATAGGTAAATTAACTTTTGTTATTATTTGTTTATTATTTGAATACATAAGGTTCTCAAAGGCAAGAGACTTTTTTTATAGAAATGAGATATCCTGATATCGGAGAGAGGAAATATAAGCCTGTTCTGGGAAAAGCTTGCGTGTGTGCTTTGCTCCAAAGTCTCACCTTGTCCCGTGCTGAAAACATGGGGAAGGGAGTCTCCCGACTACCATATCCTTACTTATGATTTATGAACATTTATTTTTCTCTTGTGAATTCTATCTCACACTCTTTTGTATTTAGCGTAAGGATTGGCAATAGGTTTCTTAGCATAGGCCCTTTTATTTAAGAAGACGCCACTAGGACTGCCTTATTTGTAGTTGATGGTCGAAGCTTGCTCCCATCTTAGATTTAGGTTTAGATTAGGTTTAGATTAGGTGTTTTTCCAACCTACTTATACAGTTTAATAAACACCCTTGAACTGTGATCACTTGCGTCTGTCTTTACTGTTGCCACCATAGGTTCTTTGCACAACAGAAGGCAAACAATATTAACACAATAGATCTTGTCACAGCTTCCATTTTATGTAGTGCCGGATGTATGATATATGATATGATATATGCAACACACAAAAAAATGAAGTTCCAGGATTCTGCGCCCAGTCATATCAAAAAATGTTTTAATGTGTTGCCCTTTGGATAACACGTGTTTCGGCCTGTTACTAACAGCAAGGAGCCAACGCGGAGCACAGAATTAAGAACATGGGCTTGCACCAGTAACTCGAGAGCATGAGCAAAAGGCTAACAATTACCAAATGAACCCAATTTAGGCCCTGATTTGAGAAAGGCCAAGGAAACAAAAACCTGGAACAACAAGAAAGAAATAAGAAACACCAAAGACCACCTACAATTCAGGAAACTACTAAATAGCCTGCGTGAGCAACTGGGTAGAATTGTGAAGGCCGACCATTGCCACATCTGGAAAGAGTAACGGTTGTTGAGCGAAGTCACATCCGGACTGCATCCGGAATGCTACGGAGGCCGGATTAGGATGGGATTGCGATTTCGAGCTATTCGCACAATAGGACAGGTTCCAATAGTGGGCATGGGCCGAATTTGGGCACAGTTGTGAATATTGGCGAGCCTCATTTATGGAAGGGATAGTGAATATCGGCTGGTGCCGGAGTTAGATTGACATGCAATGATGTTCGTGCGCCACACCTAGAAAAAAATGTGGAAATTCAGCACATCGCTTATAGACAGAGATGCCAATAACCAATCCACTAACAATTTCACCCCTCGACCTACACCTCTCAAACTCTAACCAGACACAACAACAGCCCTATACCACAACAAACCGCACAAACTTCACTACACCGCAACAACAAAACAAACCTCACATAGACTCGCACCACAGCACATGATGTCCACCGACCGGAAAACACCACAAGCCCTGCAAACAGTGCTAACCATGTTGAGGCTGCCAACAGCACATCACTGCTCTCTTGCACTTTTCCCCCTTACTCCCACTAACTCACCCCCAACCCTTTTTCAGAGCCGCCAGAGCACCAGGGGACCACTCCAGTGTTGATTGTGTGCGGTACAAATATCCTTTAACATTAGATGGGGTATCAAACTCATTTATTTCTGTAAAGTATGCTGCTCGCTTTGCATCTGTGTCTGCTGCTTCGTTGCTGCAGGAGATCAAGTCCTCCCCCCTTATGTGTGCCTGACACTTCACAACTGCTATGGCTGATGGCAATTGTAGTGCATCTATGAGTCTAGCCAATAGGGGTGCATGCTGCACCGGTGTGTCATCAGCACGTCAGAAGCCCCTCCTCTTCCACAGTGACAGTCAGGCATGTACCGTGTACGTCACATAGGTGGAAATCAGAATACACAGTACTCCTCATTCTCCTGCATTTCTAATACCATTATGAGTGCTACTAATTCTGCCGGTTGCACTGGAAGATTTGAAGGCAATCTTGCACTTGCTACTGCTTGAACTGACCCGTCTGGTTTTATTTCCACTACTGCCGATCCAGTATGTCTTTCTCCTGTCGTCTGGTCTATTCTAAAGATCGCCTCTGCTCTTTCTGGGTTTACTTTCCTACCTTCCCGCAATATCAACTGTCCAATGCAAAACACCTCACTTTGGCAATATTGCAACTTTGCCTTGTCCACCTTGTAACCTTTTTCTGCTGACATTGTCAGCAACTGCACTGAGTCTTTTCAACACTGTTCTTCTGATTTGCTGCAGACCAAGATATTGTCTACATACTGAATGACTGTGCTGCCCAAATGTATGTTTCCTAGGTCCATCTGGAGGAGCCTATTGAATATAGAGGGTGACTCACAGTAACCCTGAGGTAACCTCGTGTGTTTCCACATTTGGTTTCTATATTGAAAGGATGTAGATCCTGCGATCCCTCATGATGTGGAATAGAGAAGAAGGTGTTCTTCAAATCTATTACCGTAAAATGGTTAGCTTCCGGTGGAATGCTACATAGTATTGTCGCTGGATTGGGAATTAACAGGAACTCTGCCTCAACACTGTGGTTCAAAGGATGCAAAGCTTGAATAAAATGCAACAATCCCCCTGTCACCTTCTTCATCGGGTACACAGCCGTGTTACACTGCGATTCTGAAGGTACCTGAATCCCTTGCTGCACTGATTGTCTCATAAATGCCGTTGTCTGCCTCCCTGGAGAAAGGATATTGTGTTGCCCTTGGTAAGATAGCCCCTGGCTTGAGTTTTATCTCGACAGCCCCTAACCCCTTTAGAAGGCCAATGTCACATGGGCAGTTGTACTTGTGCTAGGTCTTCTTCAAGAAATGGAGGTGGTGCCTTTTCAGTAAGGCCATTCTCTGTGGTACTTCCCTAAAATGTATTCTCACCCAATACGTAATGCTCATAAAGAACACCGTCTCAAGGTCTGAAGGATTATTTCAGAATAGTTCTTCGTCTGTCAAGTCAATCAGTCTGTGCCCTTCTCCTACCACGATTACTGATCTCCATGCATGTCCTGTACCCTCAGACCCATGTAGTACTACCCTCTCGTCCCTCACTATAGCAGTCTCCAGTTTCAGTGGGAACTCTTGCCCTTCCTTCTTGTTTAAGGGGCCCTCTGGTCTGAACAGAAATTGATTGGGTATACGAAGCAGTTTGCCCTGTATCCCGGGAAGCCATTCTAATAGTACTTCCTCTCCATATTGGGACTCAGGGTTCACTGGCACCCCCCCCCCTGTACAGTCTGCCCACAATATGCCTTTATGAGTTGTCTCACTTTCATGTAGTGAATTCCTGGGGTTGAGCATACTATCCTCTGATCTATGAATGAAATGGTCATGTTAAGTTGCTCATCATATCCCTATCCATTACGTCAGCAGTGTCTGTCAGGAATATAACAATGGCATAGTCAGGTCATGTTCCCCTATGGAAATTGGAAGCTTGTCAGTAAAAGGAACCAGGTCTGTAGCCCCAGAGAATCCCTGCACATTCATGGCAATCCCTGAGATTGGGTATCTCCCTTCCCTAATACAGGATCTTGTCACCCTCATATGTACGAGAAAAAAGAATGCCTTGTCACCAATGGTCACACCTTCACATGGTTCCTCATTCGGGTTGGGTGTAACGGATAGAATTGAACACATCAGGTCTATCTGTGGGCTGTCCTTTTGTGGGTATAGAGTCATCCTCATCCCTGTGAAGGGATTACCTCCCACCACGGTCACTCCCCTAGTTTTCGTACAGGAGTCTGCATCGTAGAGTCTGTGTGTCTCGTGGGTACAACATTCTGCTGTGCTAGTGCTGGCTGTGGTGACTGTGTGTAATCGTGCATCCGTGGTGTGTATGCCATGGGTTGGTGTGACTGTACTAGTGTACCATGTGTTGGCACCAGTTGCGGCAATATGTCTGCGTCTGTGTGTGATCTTGGGCATAATAGTCTGGTTGTTCCACCGGATATGCTGGCTGGTATGTCATCCCCCCCATTCTGTTGTTCTCCACCCCTGTTTCTGCATAGTTGTGATATGCGACCCATTCTACTGCATGTCCAACATTGTGGTGGACCCCCCATTTATCTCTGTGGTCCTCAGTTAAACCTGTCTTCACCCTCCTGCATTGGGTGTCTGAATACTCTTCCCCAAGGCACTCCTCCCCGTCCCTGTGGCCAATAATTGCTGTCACCTCTTCTCGCAAAGCATCCCCCTGCCACCTGTTGTCGGTTTTGTGCGTTTTGAGTAACTATTCCCTCTCCGCTCATCAACATTGCCTCTTCCATTGTGTACTTCAATAGCTTCTTCTGCACTCATTTTGCTTCTTCCTGCTTCCTCTTCTCACGTTTATGTCTCGCGTTCTCCTGCATTAGTCGGCAATAATGTACTGTAGTCAGCTGAATTTCTGACCATGGTTTCGCTTCAACCCCCACTAATTTCTTTAATTAGGTTTGTACCTGCTCTGGTAACCCTTGGCTTAGTATGTGGTAAAATAAACCCACTGTTGTATCCCATGGCTCTCGTGTCTCGAGACACCATAGCTCTCGACTCGCCTGAATATATTGAAGTGGGTCTTCGTCCTCACGCATTTTGTATGCCATAATCACACTTATGTCAAATGTGTATGGGTACTGTACTGCCGTACGGCCTCTCTGCATTTAGTGAATGGTACGCCATTGTGCGTCGTGTTCTGTGCTGTGACTCTGGGATACCGTGCCCTTTTCCAAACATTGTCTGCTACTTGGCCAAGAATGGCTGAGAGTAAACTCTTCCTGTCGCCCACTGCCAATATCGTTCCTGCCATCAGTCTTTCTAACTCATGCATCCACTTTCACACGCCTGCAGTGAATGAGTGTAGCTTACACCTCAGATTGTCCTTGTCCATCTGTTGTCATGGTATATATTGTGGTCGTCCGCCACCCTTCTCTAGCAGTGGAAACTGTGTCAATTGCATTCCCCTGTCATGTCTCCTTATGTCTTTGGTAGTTGTAAATGCTCTCATAATGCTCGCTCTTTTTCATCCCGCTAAGGCCCTGAGCCTCTGTGCATATGGACTAAATGTGTCTGCACTATGCATCCTATCACTGGGACGCTCCAGGTATCCTTCGGGTCCTCCCTTATTCTTCTCAGCATCTTCCTCTTCTCCAGACAGTGTCTCTCTTAGGGTTTATTTCCCTGGAGGGGCGGAAAGGCCTCCTCCCTTTGTCATTGTCACTGTCCCCTAAATCCTCATCTGATCCCATGGTCCCAATGGCATCATTGCTGTCCTCTTCTCCCTCATCTGCAAAATGAAGTCTCCTTAAGATGCATTTCCCCTGTCGTTTTCCCATCAATTGGGCCATGAATCACTTTCCCCCTCAATGCAGACCCTGCTGTACTTCTACTTGTCCTCGGGGCAGTGGCACTATCCCTCCTGCTCCTATACAGTGTCCCTATTCTTCTTCGTATCCCTGCTTCCTCATCACCATTTAGATGTGTCAGTCCTGTCATGATGTCTTTCTCTACTTCTGTCTCTTTCCCGTTCCTGTCTCCTATCCTTCTCCTCTTCATCTCTACATTGACACTCCTTAACAAGACTTTCAATTTCCAACTTTCGCTTCTCTCTCTTCACTTGCAATTGCTTCTCCTTTTCTTCCTCCACTTTCCTCATCGCCTTTTCCTCTATCTCCTTCTGCCTTTACCTCTCTCTTTCCTTTTCTTCCGCCTTCTCCTTTTCCCTTTTCAGCCACTCTTGTTTCTCTTTCTCTTCCCTCTCTCTTCTCTCCACTTCCTCCATTATCTCTGCCCATTCTCTGTCCTCTTCTCCCATCCCCTTACATTTTGGAGCTTCCTCTCCCATACGTCTAGGCTCGTCTGTAGCCCTTCTGCCCTTCTGTCCAATTTGAGCAATATCTGTCCCCCTACCCACTCGTTTGTTGGGACAGTCACTTTGTTATCCTCACTTCTTGCTGATATCCCTTTACCATCTCCTCTCAGTCTTGTTTGCAGATCACTGCACTCCTTGCGTTTGTAATTTGAAGCCTCTATTTTCTTATTTGCCTGCTTTGTGCCGCTAAGCGAGTACTCGCTCTTGTACGCGGGTGGTACATAAACGGAGTTGGTATATCCTGACGTGGCTTTTAATTCCTCCACTGTGTAAAATCCCTGTCTCTCTGTTGTGGGATCTGTAGTTTGAGGAAGAGGAGGTGTCATGGGTGCCTCACCCCGAGCATTGCATTGGCTCAGCATCCACTCTTTCTTGATTGGGTCCTCTTCCCCATCCTGAAACATTTTCCATAGCACCAATATAGCTAATCTGTTGCTCAAGTTCTTCCCTTTATTGGCGGCATGTAAATATGTGGTCATGTGTTGCAGCACATATTTAGAAAGACTACCCTCCTGGGGCCATGGCTTCACCATTTTGCACTCTGTATCGCAAGTCCATTCTGTGCTATACTTGCGTATTTTGTCTTGATATCACAGAGGGGACTTATAGGGGTGTGTCCTCCATGGCGGCACGTCACTTTCTGACTGCTGATACTTATTTGACCTCAAGTCAGGATTTTTGACACTTTTGAATACCTCGTCAATTTGTACATTTCACAATTATCGTACATTTTCATTTAAATTCTCCAAAACAGTGACAATTCTCAAACCACTCCCCCAGCCTCTCTGGCTCACCACAATCAATAAGAGTATGCTCTGTGCACCGCCCACACTGCATTCTCCGCCCTTAAAGGCCAAACCATAATTTCTTCATGTGCTCCTCGAGCCGAACCCAAATGGCGTAACACTCATCAATAATCTAAATATCATTTCATCAAGTTAGAACCCATCATTATCTGTTTTCAACATTTCCCGTCTCTCTCCTTCTCCGCTTTCTTACCACCACATCTGTGTCATTACTGCGGGCCTTTGCTCCCACATAAACACACCAACTGAACTTCAACAACCTTATGGGCGAAATCACAAACTCAAAGAAAAGGCCTAATAATTCCAATACAATCTCAATTATTACGACATCCCAAGACACAACAACAAAAATGGCATAACACATGGCCGTCTTCCTGCCTCTCAAATCACAGGGAATACCAATACTAATAGCACCATGGCTACCTCCTACCTCGTAATGAGGCCCATTCCGCCTCATTACAAGCTCCCCTCGCGGGATCCGGTAAGTAACGCCTGATCAAACCAGGCGTGCTTACCGGATCCCGCGAGGGGAAGAGGGAGCAAACAATGGGCCGCTCGTAATCGGCCCGTTGTTTGCTCCCCCATTCCCATTCAGTCCTATGGGGGCTGAAATGGGAATGGGGAAGGTCCGGGCCCGGTTCCTGGAGGGAGGAATTACCGGGCCCTCCGAACTCAGAATGGCCCGGTAATTCCCCATTCTGGGAACCCGGACCCGATTTCGGTGGCAGCCATGCAGCCAATAGCAGCATGGCTACCGCCAAAATCGTAATGAGGCTCACTGTCTTTATTAGCAATTAAAATGACATTGATTGCAAGATGAGCAACTCAAAATTCTCCAAGTGCTCTCACTCTCCAGGCGCCTGTCCTCCCATTTTGTTGACCAGTGATGTCGCAAAAACAATGTTTTCAGTCTGCACAAGATCTCTATGGCTCTGAAAACAAGCATTAGCAATGCCAACCGTTTGGGCTTTTGCGTAGGGATGAGAAAGGCACAGCCGTAGTGGTATTAACTGGCCATTGATGGTATCATGGGCAAAATTGTGTGAGCAGCTGGGCATCCAATAGCAGTGCCTGACAAATGGCCAATATTTATACACAAACCAAAACCGTTGTCTTTGCCAATGCTTGTTTTTAACAGGACTTCAGTGAAGGACACACACAGTACTTATAAATAAAGTGGCTGAAGGCAGACCTGGTTAAGAAATATGTATGGGAATAAACAACAGGGCAAATTGTGGCCTCTTTAGGCCAAAGGAAAACGTATTGTCGTCCCTAACCGTAGGGTATAGTGGTACACAAGGGACGGTTGTGTGGGGAAACAAGTATCGAATGGGAGGGGTTGCCCTCAATAAATAATCAAGTTTCGGAAGTCCAAGGAGGATGCTAGATCGGGGAATCTTCTGCCAAGTGGCAACCACCCATCAGGTCATAAGTTGCTTAGAGAGGGAAAAAATCTCTCGTCGTGTTGACTCACCCGCCTTATAGCGGACGTGAATGCTGTAAGGGCATTGGGATTTACATATGCTTCCTTTATTAACCCAAATGTCTTGAAATCCTTTTCATGCGGGTGGTTGTCTCAGTTAAAACGTTTTCTAAAAAAAAGGGTGATATGAGTAATCACAATGATAGTTTGTTTTGAAAAAACAAAGTCACTTTTTCCGCACTGGAAGTGCTAGAAACCCATTTGATGCTGGGTTATGGTCTTTAGTGTCTTAATATCCCCTCCTTGTTTTGGAGATATCATGAGATGTTGTGGAGGGGCCACAACAGGTCAGGTCGACCGGTTTCGATGGTTATATACAATTGAGAACCATCTTCTTCAGGACGATGGATTTTTTCATGTAGTGGCGCAGTCACTTTCTATCCTCGTAGGTAGGACAGCATGCACAGCCTGAGCAGGCTACACAGAATCCTGTATTAGGAAACATAATGAAACATTGCAAAAGAGGGCATGAGTAACCTCTAATTGCAATGTTGCATTGCAAAATCTTACAGAACATACACAATCATGTCTCAATGGCTATTTTGCAAGGTGCAAGTGCTCTTTAAACTTAGGAGCATGGCCACCTAGTAGTGGCTAGGATAAAAACCTATAGATCCCTGAGCCCAGAACACCGGGGTGGGGGGCGGAGGGTGGGTGAAAGGGCGTGGTTGGCCGGTGGGGGAGCGGAGGGAAGCTCCTCAGAGTAGGGGGTGCCATGTATAGAAAAAACCGGAGGGAAAGGAAAAAATGAATAAAATATCCAAAGTGCAGATGCACATTATGGGATATGTGGATTACTGTTAAAAAGGGGAGGGGGGATAGGTTTAAAAGGGGCAGGTAGGAGGGCTCCTACCTGGTATCGACAAAACAGCATGGTGAAGAGGATGTTGAGGCCGCGAAGATGCTTCTAAATCAAGAAGAAGTACCGCGGTGCTGCTTCTAAATGGAGTAGAAGTACGCTCGTTATGGTGAGCCGCCGAGCAAAAAGTGTGAACTAGCACAGCTGGTGCTTGAACGAAAGGTGAATCTTACCGGGTGTGCGTGCCGGAGCGGCGAAGGCTGTGTGGTGATGCGTCGGCTTCCAAACGAGGAAGAAGCGAAAGCGACATGAGCTTCTTCCGCGTGTGACACGTAAGTAGGGGGCGTGACTAGGCGCCCGGCAAGGTCCAATGGGATCTCCGGGCTGGTGGTGTGGGTGCGCGCGTCATCTCTGGCCGCATCCAATGGCAGTGGATGTGGCCGCGGGTGTGTGCTGCCGGCGGGGCCTGGAAGGGCAGGCCTGAGCAGTGAAACATGTCCAGAGATACGGTGTCAGGAGACTGAGTAAAAAAACGGCCAGCATTCTGGATGGATGCTGTCAACCAGGGCGGGGGGAACCCAACTGATGTGAGTGGAAGGGTTCCCAAAAGCACAAAAGAAAGTGATTTCGAGGGGGCGGGGGGCTGGAGTGGAGGGAAGGGAAGGTGGGGTGGGAGAAACAAAGGGGAGAAGGGAAAGAAGTAAACTGGCACAAGTGTGTGGGAGGGTGTGTTCACTGCTGCTTATTAGTCCACAAACTAGGGGAATCCAAAATTTCAGACCTCTGTCTGTGTGAGCGAGGACACCTGGATGGAGACAAAGGCGACATATCTAACAAAAGCAAATGTCAATATAACAGGCAGTGCGCAAGGTGTTGTGTAGGTCCATGAATGTGAGCTAAGGCCTGGAAAGTCGAAACCTAGATGGAAAGGAATCCTAAAAAGGAAAAAGAACAGCAGCATGTTTGTTATTAACACATGTAGATCGAGAAACACATGGCATATGTTGCATTCTCCATTCAATGCACATCAAGTTAGCATCAAAAGTTCCAAAGTTGGTGTGGTATATGCAGCAAAAGGTGGTTTAGTGCTGCAAGCTCCTGCCACTGCATTGCTTCGTTGAGGCCTCGATTGCATGTGTTCAGGCGGAAAATCCACTTCTGTTCTTGTTTGAACAACATGGCATGATAGTCTCCTACCCTCTTAGGCCGTTTGATGTTCTCAGGGATAGTCCGTTTGAAAGACTCGGCTGTATGGCCTTCTGCCAGGAAATGAGGGACCATTGGTGCTGTTATTTTCTTGGTTCTAATGCATGATCTGTGTTCAATCATGCGTTTTTTAACTTCACGAGCCGTCATTCTGATGTATCCTAGATTGCAAGGACATGTGATCATATACACTACCCCTCTTGTGTTGCAATTTTTGAAGGTTTTTTGAACCCATGGAGTTGTCCAGCCAATATCGATGGTGGTACTGCGAGCGGTTTGAGTGCACATGGAACATTGTCCACATGGACTGTGTCCCATAGGATGGGCTTGGTTCCATAGAACATTCTGCGTGGCTCGTGCTGTATTGGCTTCTTGCCGTATTGTATTGACAAGAGTGTCTCTCAGATTGCGTCTTCTTTTGAGCGCAAACCACGGGGGTGCAATGTTTGATGTCCCTGTATTCAGAATTGACCATATGGATTTGATCCTTTCTTTAATTTATTGAATGCAGGTGAATAGCTGAATACTGCTTTGGTTATTTTTTCTTCTGTTGAGTTGTGATGTTGCTCAAGTGTGCATGAGCGGGATATATGTTTGGCCCTTTTGTAGGTATCATGTATGATTTTCTTCGGATATCCACGTTGTGTTAGTTGGTTTTTTAGAGTTTAAGCCTGATTGATGTACTCGTCCATTCTGCTGCAGAGGCGTCTATAGCTCAAAAATTGGCCAAACGGAAAATTATCTTTCAAGGATTGAGGATGGTAACTGGAATACGTCAATAGGGCATTTTTGGCAGTATCTTTTCGGTACACTTTTGAGATGAGGCCTCCTTCTGAGGCTGCAATGGATAGATCCAAAAAATGGGTGTGTACCCTGTCTTTTTCATCGTAAACCGGAGGTGGATGTTCTGTCTGTTGAGCCAGTCATGGAATGCCTTGACGTCTTCTTCTGTGCCTCTGAAAATGACGAAAATGTTGTCAATATAGCGACACCAGGTTAGCAGTTTGACTTGAAACGGATTGGTGGCTGGGTAAATGTGTTGAATTTCAAAAGAATTGACATATAGTTTTGCCAAACTGGGTGCAATGGACGCACCCATGGTAGTGCCTGAGATTTGTTGAAAAAATAGATCATTGAACAAGAAAAAGTTCCTTGTTAATGCTATCTCGGCCATGGATAGGATGAAATTTGGTGGTACTCCATGGAGATCGATTCCTTAGTCCAAAAGGTCTTTAAGCATTTCCAGGGTTTCTTGTTGTGGAATTCTGGTGTAGAGTGATTCTATGTCAATATTTATTAGCCAGTCTTGTTCAGGGTTGAAAGGTAGAGAGTCGAGGAGAATGAGTATGTCTGTCGAGTCCTTCACATACGATTTCATTTTAGGAATCTCATCTTTGATGAAAAAATCTACATATTGTATTACACCAGTAGCAGGTTTACAACCTCAATTAAGTCATTAACTCTCAGAAGACTGCTTTGAAAAAACACTTTTTACTGCAAAGTTTGATGGCAAGGCTTGATTAAAGAGAGCTCAAAGAGTTCTCATGAGGAGGTGTTTTGGCCAGGGAGGGGTAAGAACTGTGTGGGAGTGGCCATAGTGATTAGCAGGGCCATGGGCAGACAATGGGTGGGCAAATAACCAAACAACACCTACAAGCTGTGTGTCCCTCCTCCTGATATACCATTTCTCCCTATCTGTACGGTTCCATGTGTTAAAATCACGACAAAAATGGTAGTGGACACAAAATATCGCAGCAAAAAGGCTGTGGTTTTGCCTCCCCAATCCATGTAAAGGATGCGGGGGGGACCCCCGCAACCCTCTGACCAATTATACCATTTAAGGAGAGCGGGGGGCACCCCCGCAACCCCTTAAATGGTGTAATGGGGTACACCTTTAACGGGTCAAACCACAACATTTTTGCTGTAATTTTTTGTACTGGCGACATTTTGTCAGCGATTTTGTCACTGCATACAATCTGGGTTCCATGTGTTAAAATTGCGGCAAAAATTGCTGTAGACACAAAATATTGCGGCAAAAAGGCTGTGGTTTTGCCGCTCAATCCATGTAAAGGCTGTACTCTAATACAATGCATAATAGCCCAAACTAGAAAGCAGAGTTGCCTCAATGATTTCCCCCTGCATTCATGGGGGGGTGGGGGGGACAGATGAAAACAAAAGGATTGTTCCACAGGTTCCTTGTTCTCTGAATAGAACAGGGTTAAAAAAATATATAAAGAAATAAACCACGGAGAGAACCGCTGAGGCTCTATTCCTCACAGCATACACTGCTCCTCCTAGAACAAATCAGAATATCAATGGAGAAGCCAATACAAGCCAATCTCTCACTATTCATATAATATCCCCTAGTTACTCAAGCCCCCCCTATGCCTACTTTGGCTGGTCTCTTCCTCAAAACACGTTAAAAAAGAACAGTCACAGACTGTAATGTTCGCAAAACTTACCTCTATTTTGAACAAATATTAAGGGGAAACAAAATATTTCTTGTGACACCTTTCCATTTCAAATGTGGCAGTGTTGTTTCTTGGTGCATTCAGGAAATTCATGCGTTTTACCTCTGTTTTTCAAATTCAATAGTGTTACCTTTTACATGATATGCTACGGGAATTCCGATGTTGTTACCTATTTGTTTTGAATGCTCTAGTTTTACCTTGAGGTATTTTTCCATCGGATATCATACACTAGGACCCAACAGCACATGTACAAGCAGTAAGTTGTCTTCGCCATCTGTGCCAGCAGCATGCCCCAGTAGCTGTCACAATGTGGCTTGAATAACATGCAAGTCTCTTCTGTAACTGGTGCCTCCCTGTGTAAGGGAAACTGTGAGAGGGGATGAAGCAGAAAACTGAACACCTTGGGGCATCCATCTTACATGGTAACTCTGTTGGGGAATATGCTGGTGGTATTGCGCTGGACCTGCACATCTTATGGTTGAGGAAGTACGGGGAAGATTTTGGGGAGCAGTGGGTCGCTGGCCTGGTACAGATTGCTGGCTGATAAGTCCTTGCCACCCTTCTAACCCCACTGTTTGGGCTGCCCAAGGCGAGATAGTCGCAGTCGAGGGTGGGGCAACTGCACCATCCTCCCTCATCCTGCAGGGAAGTAGTCCAACCACCTGTAAAGAATGTTACTATATCATCTTTCGTCTAGTCATCCTGCTTATGTTTGACCAATTAAGGATAAAGCAGGGCGGGTGCCAGAGCCGTTTCTTCCCCTGGTCAACCCTTGTTCCTCAGACTTTCAATTTGATCCATCAGCAGTCTTTTAACCCCCTAATGTTGGAGGCGTTCTGCCTTTCTGATGCCTCTTCATACCAATCCTTACTTTACTTTGTAATCTGTAATATTTGTCATTGTAACTCAAGATATGCGCCCAGATGCCTTCGGGCCAGGCGCGCTATACAAATAAAGAAATACAAATACAAGTTTTCCCTTGATTCTTATGTGCACTTTCAAATGATAACTTGTTGATGGCAGGAACTAGTTGTACCAATTTTCCTGCGCGCTGTCCCCATGCAAGCCGCTCCGCTACTTTCCAAGCGTTGATGCGGCCAACATGACACCTTGAAGTGTCCTCGTCTTGCCCCGCCCATTTATTTAGAAGTTGTCTCCTCAATTACAGAATTAACTGTAATAGGGCAGCAGTTGGCCCAGACTATAGTGAATGCAACTAAGTGCCGTACATGCTGTAAAAGAATGGCAAGCAAATTTGGAAAGTAGCCTACAACACAGTGGCCGGAGCTATCTATTGTCTCTCTATATATTAAACAGATAACAGCAGTGAGTGTACCGCCTAGGGAAGAACAGTAAAGGTACAAAGTTGTAAATTGAGTAGGCACAAAGGATAGGCGGTAACGCCGGTGCTAATAGCGCTGGCGTTATTAGCCCTATCGCCAAACCCACAGGCGCTATTAGGGCTGGATCACAGGTTTGGCGGAATGGGAAATCCTCATTCCCCACTGAGCCCATTTGGGAATTCCCCGTTCCCCATTGGGCTCAATGGGGAAATTTCGTGCTTTTACTGCCGGTGGATTTCCCGCTGGCGGTAAAAGCGCTGAAAAACTGCAAAATCTCGGCAGATTCCCCCCCAGCTCAGACATGGGGGGAAATCAGCCGAAGCCATGATTTGGTAGACCCTTAAATCTGGTTGTAACAGTGTTACCGCCGGGTTTAAAGGCTACCGCCAAACTCGTGATGAAGCCCAAAGACTTAAAATAGCCCATAACACAGTGTCTGGAGCTGTTTAATTGTCTGCCCATATGTTAAACAGGTAACAGCAGTGAGTGTACCGCCTAGGGAAGGACAGTAAAGGTGCAACATTGGGGATTGACTGGGCACAAAGGATAAAGACTTTAGCTCCTATCTGAGTTCATGCTGTGAACATGGCAGCCGCCAGCATGCCTCCTCCCCACCTTTCTTGTCTGAACCATGTACTCCACCCATCAGATGGGACAGATGGAAGAAATTGTTCGATACCTACATAGTTGCCATTGGGGGAGATAAATTTGCTCCGGCCAGGAAGGAAGCTGTTTTGCTGCACAATTTGGGAACGGAAGGACGCAGTGTCTTCGAGGGCCTGGTAGAGCCCACGGAGATGGGTCAAGGGGAGGAGGATCTGCTTTCTGTGGCAATCAGGAAGTTAAAGTTGCATTTTGAACCAAGGAAAAATGTCACTTTCGAGAGACACAAGTTTTTTTCAAGGGGCCAAGAACTTCATGAACCTGTAGAAATCTTTATTGCGGCACTTCGAACGCTCAGTCATTCGTGTGAATTTGGACATTTGGCGGAGTCACTCATTTGCGACCAATTGGTGTGCTGCACTAACAATAGCAGAATAGAGAGAAAAGCTGCTGTCAAAGGACCTACCCCTTGAGCAAGCAGTGGAGGTGGCTAGAGTTATGGAGGAGACGTCCAAATACATGGGTAGCATGAGGACAGACAAACAGATCAATGAAGTGGCAGCGATTCGGAACAACAAGAAGCCTAACTACACAAGAAATGTAAAATGTTTTAAGTGTGGCACTAATAGACACGTTTCATCTAATCCATTTCGTCCGGCACGTAATGCGAGTTGCCTCAAGTGCAAAAAGAAAGGGCATTTTGCCAGAGTTTGCAAGGAGAATTCTTCGGTGGAAAATATAGGGGCCAAAGTCAATGCTAGGTGTCCGGAACAGGAAGAAAATGTTGGAGAGTATCAACAGGTTAAACATGTTTTGGAAATTGGAGAATTGTCCAATGAGGAAAAGGGGTCGATTGATGTTTTCATGGTCAATGGTAGGGTAGTCGCCATGAAAGTGGACAGCTGTTCTCCATGGACAATAATGTCTAGGCAAACTTTTGAGAAGTGCGTGAATGGTGACATTAAACAATTGAAGCTTCCGGGTATAGAACCCTACACATATGGCAATGTCAAAATAGAATTGCTAGGGAAGTTTCCAGCCACCATAAAATTAAAAGGAAGAAGCTGTGAAGCTGATGTGTTTGTCACCAAAGAAGGATCTTCATTGTTAGGCTGGTCTGAACAGAAAAAGCTTGGCATAAGAATTCAGGCTAATGCCGAGAGCCCAGTTACTGTTGCTGAAGTGAGAGACCAGTGGGAAAGAGAGTTTTCTAATGTGTTCACAGAGGATCTGTGAAGATTGCAAGGTTACAAACATCGAATTAGACTAAAGAAGGGAGCTGTTCCTAAAGTAGACAAGGTTAGACTAGTCCCACAAAATCTCAAACAAAAGGTGAAGGAGGAGATCGAAGTATTAATTCAAAAGGGCATTATAGAGAGAATAGAGGGATCAGAGTGGTTGTCGCCAGTCGTTGTAGCTACTAAAACCAACAGAGACATAATATTTTGTGTTGACTTAAGAGACCTTAAGAATATTTTGGTGGATCGTCACCCTCTACCCATCATCAGTGAGGAATCGGCCACTTTCAGCAAAGCAAAATGTTTCTCAGTAATTGACTTAACCCAAGCATATCATCAAATCCCACTTTCGGAGGATTGTCAACACCTAACTTCTTTTGTCACCACTGAAGGAACATTCAAGTACTGCAGGATGCCGTTCGGATTGGCTTCAGCAGCCGCTGTTTTCAGAGGGTGATGGATATGGTGATGGAGGGTGTAAAGAATGTGATAATTTTCGAGTGAAGAGCATGACAGGCTGTTGAGAGTTGTGTTGACAAAGTTGGGGGAAGCTGGTTTTACAGTGAAAAGGAGTAAATGCAGATTATCTCTGGATAGTGTTGAATATTTAGGCCACGTGGTGTCCAAACAAGGTATTAAACGCAAGTCAATTCTAGTGGATGCCATTCAGAAAGCGCCATGCCCAGCGATAAAGATCAAGTCAGGTCTTTTTTAGGGTTGGTGGAATATTATCACAGGTTTGTGAGAGACTTTGACTGTATTTTGACGCCATTAAGGACTCTATTGAAGAAGGGAGTAATGTTCCAGTGGTCCACACAGTGTGAAGAGGCTTTTGGATTAATGAAACAAGGGATTGTACAAGCTCCCTCTATAGGGAAATTTGAAGCCAATGACAATATGGTGCTGGTGGTTGATGCCAGTACTTTAGGCGTGGGAGCTACATTACTGCAGTATGATGTTAACAAAGTAGAGAGGGTTATAGTGTTTGCCTCTAGAGCTCTCAGAGGGGCTGACGGGAGGTATTCTGTAATAGAATGAGAGGTGTTGGCCATGTTCTGGGCAGTTAACCATTTCAAATATTTTCTGTGGGGAAGGGAGTTCACAGTACGGTCAGATCACAAACCTTTAGTGCAGCTATTTAACAGTGGCAGGTGGGCTACAGGATCACCGAGAATAAGCAGATGAGGTCTCGGCCTTCAACTGTACAATTTAGCAGTTTTCTATTTGCCTGGGAAAAAGAATTTGGTGGCAGATTGTCTATCGAGACTACTAGTGGTTCAAGGTCAGACAGTCCAGGCACAGGATGAGGAGAAAGAGTATGTTGTTGCTGAATTGGTGAGCGTGGACCGAGAGGAGTGGTAACAAGCAGAGCTGGTGGATAAAGAGCTCTGTCTTACAGAGCAGTGGACGATTGAAGGGTGGCCTGATAAAGAGATGCTTGAGAAAAAATTTGAGATATGGTGGGAAATACGAGACGAGCTGAGTCTAGTGGGCGACAGGTTAAGGAGGGGGAGTTGCATATTACCCCCTGAGGGAGTGAGGAGAAGCTTGTTAGAGCTAGCACACTAAGGTCATCTGGGTGAAGGGGCTACTAAAGGGAGAGTGAGACATTGATACTGGTGGCCCAAAATAGACAGAATGGCGGAGGATCTTGTGAAACAGTGCAATGCTTGTCAACTGAGTGACAAAAACAAGCTTGTGCGGGAAGTACCTTCAATACCCAATTGTGTACCAGGTCAACCGTAGCAGAAGCTAGCAGTAGATATTCTGGGACCAGTGACTTGTTTACGGGATGAGTTTAAGTACATTTTTGTTCTAGTGGATTTCCATTCTAAATGGGTGGAGTGGGAAGTGGTAAGAGAAGTGATGGCAATAGAATTAGTGTGCTTTTTGGAAAGTGTGTTTCTTAGGGAAGGTTGCCCTGCTGAATTAGTTTCAGACAATGGTGTGCAATTTGTCTCTCATTTTATGAGAACATTTCTGGAGGACTTTGGCATCAAACATGTCAAGACCGCTCTGTATCACCCGAGAGCGAATGGGTTGGTCGAAAGAGTAAATAGATATATCAAAGGAGGGATTCAGCTTGCGATGCGCAATGGACAACCTTGGAGGGAGTTATTGAATCATATGATGTGAAGTTATCTGACCACCCCTCACTCCACTACAAATGTATCTCCCTTTGTCTCTCTTAAGGGAAGAGAGCCTGGAACCAAATTATTTCCTGGTTGGTTAGGTTTGGCAGGGACAGTGGCAGTGGACAGGGATGCCATTATCAGGTTTATTGACAGAAGTCAAACCAGGAACAATGAGTCATTTGACAGGAGGGAGTGTGCCAAGAGTAGAGTGTGGAATGTTGGGGATTGGGTGTGGGTAAAAAAAAAACAGGGCTACACAAAAGTGGGTGGACAGTAAATGTTTGGGTCCTAAGAGAATTGCCTCAGTGCGTGGGAGTGTTGTCATCATGGAGGGAGGAGAGGTCTGGTCACAGGGCAGGTTGGCTAAAGCTGGGAATTTTGGAGATGGAGTAGGTGAGAAAATGCAGAATGAGAGTGAGGAGCGTTTGACAAGAGAACAAAGGGAAAGTGATGATCCTGCAGCTATGCGCGTCCAATCAGACAACGATTGTGATTACAACAAGAGACTCACATGTAAACCTAACTGGTTGAAGGACTTTGTTCAGTGAGATTCTCTGTACTTTCTACTATATAGTTTTTGTTATACCTTTGTTGTTTCTCTAAATCTTTTTGTATCGTTTTTATTTTAAATGCATTTATGTGTTGTTCTCTCCCTTGCAATTGTCTACCTTTTGGGGTTCGTAGTGCATTGTTGTGTTTTCAATTATTTGTTATAAGGGGGAAGATATGTAGGGAACTCCCTGCATTCCAGTTGCACGAGCTGCGTGACTTGCTATGCGTGGCTCGTGGAACTGGACTGCGGGGTTCCAATGTGTAACGGTTGGCGGAGCTGAGCGGAGGTGGGCCCGCTTCAATTAAAACTTATACTTACGGTTACCTGCTTCCTCGTATCTTTTCAGACTACATCTCCCACAATGTCCGCTCTCCCAACCAGAAACCCCAAAACGAATCAGGGACATTAAATTATCCCTTCAAGGAGCAGGAGGCCATAGCAAAACCTTTGAAGTACCGGGTCGACCCTGAGAGAAACCAAAACACCCATAGAGACCCCCTTACCCACTTGCCTTCCCAACAGAAGCACAGCATGATGTCCTCTACACACGCAGCCTGTTCAGTGTTGTTTTAAAGCGGCCACCAGGATTCCTACAGAGTCAGCCCAACCTTCTAAGCCTCTATGTGAGTATCAGGAAGTGAGAGAGCCCAGCCAATCCTAACCCTCACACCCGTTAGGCTCACAGCTGCAGACAATCAGCCATAATTCCAATCCGGAGCAGGGGGCATGTTGCTCTGTAAGCCAAGCAGCCCAGTTCAGTTTGGTGGCTGACAGGAGCAGGTGGCTCTTGTTTGGAGAGGGGAGATTGCTGCAGGTCAGCCATGCCACAGATACTTTGGAGACTGGAGACAGGAGTGTGCTAGAGAGGAGAGCTGGGGAGAAGTGGCAGCAGGAGAGAAGAAGAGGTGAGACCTAGAGAAGATAAGAAAGTTGTCCAATCTGAAGGCGAGAGAAAGGAAGGAAAGGGGGAGGAAGTAAAAACAAGTGGCTTGTAATTCAGTAGCAGTAACAGAGGAAAGGAGGGAGGAAGCAAAACCAGGAGTGGCTTGGAAGTCAGTAGTAGAAATAGAGGACAAGCGGTTGGAGGCAAAACCAGTAGTGGATTGGCAGGAAGGAACAAGAGCAGGCAGACAGAAGGAGGAAATAAAACCTGGAGTGGAGTTGAAGTATGGAGTAATGTTAATATGCTGGAGGGAGGAAGTAATACCTAGAGTGGAGTGCTAGGTGATGACAAAAGGCTAAGGTGGTAGTAAGGAGACGATGAATCAGCAGGAGAAGGTGGTAGGAGAAAGCGAGGAGACTGAGGATGGTACATCTTCAGATGAGCAGAGTGAAGAAGGTCGAGGGGTGGTGAGTATTGGAAGAGAAAGAAGAAAGCCATAGGGAAAAGAGATTGTGAGTTTATTCCGATATTGAAAATAGAGGCAAGGAGCCAGAAGCAGACTGGTCATCTAGAAGTAGGAGATTCCACAGGGCCAGGTCAGGCCCTAGGCAGGTCTAACAGGGAGGCAGAGGTTCCAGCGGGCATCAGGGAGCATAGTGGTAGTTCAGTGAAGGGGTTGAAAGAACAAAGTCAGGATAGAAGGCTAGTACGGATTGGTCCTTTTTCCCCTCTTCTTGTTGACCCATATGCAATCTCCAAGCAACCCCGAGAGGTCCTGCAGAACATCAAGGATTAGTTTATTCTTGGGTTTCTGGACCCCATAAAGCCCACAACTAGGCTCAAAGGAGCAGAAGGAGGGTTTGAAACGTATTGGATATGGGAGTGAGGTAGCTACACTGAGACCTTGTAACAGTAGCTGAGGCTTGAAAGCTTGAACTCTCATTCTGACACTGGTAAATCCACTGCAAGAGACACTAGAGGAAGGAGGCAAAGTTATATGTTTATTTAAGTAGGCCCACCCCCTGTACTCAGTCCCTAATACATTTTTTTTAACTTTGAGCATATGGTCTTGACGTACATCTTGGTTCCAAATGTACAGTTTATGACACCATGTTTTATTTAGATTTAATTATTTTTACGTAATACTGATTGAGTCAGCACCCGCCATTTTACATTTACCCATCCATATACCTTTGTACACAAGAAAAACTCCACTTTTCTGTATCCATAAGGACGATACATGGGGTTCAAAGACTCCTCTAAGTGGCCATGAGGAGGAAAAAATAACACTCATGCTCACTTACCCAGATACAATATTGATGCCTCTGCATCTGATCCCGCGACAACTCAGCTGGATTTTTCAAAAGGACTTTTTACCTCTCTGATACAATGTCCAGGAAAAGGCGCTCTGCAAGCCGTCTTCAGAGCGTGACAAATTCAAGTCTCAGCGCCAGAATGGTCAAAGAAAAGGTACTCAAAGAATCATTTTAGGAAAGCAGCAAAGAAAGCAACAGAGCAACAGCTTTATATTTACCCTACTGGAACAATCCCACAGCAAACTACCCCAATCACCAATCTACCTTTTAACCAAATAAACAGAAGAACCTTCCAGAAATTAGATGCAATCGCCACCCTCCCATGTCCAATACATGCAGGGGGACAGGTAAGTCTGTCGTCACGGCAGATATCGTCTTCTTTATTTATTATATGTGTTTTTTTATAGCGCAAACCTAGGTCCGGTGCAACAGGATGCTATACAGATCATAGAAAAAAAAACATTGAAAGTGAGAATTTAACAAGTCATCAAGTAAACATTAGCAATAATTATCACAGCACAATCTACAGATGGGGTGTGCATAAGATAGCTGGAATCCAGGTGTTATTGGTAGAGACAGTTCTTCAGTTCTTTCCTAAATGGAAGGAGAGTGGAGCAGTCTGGATTGCCCCCAGGATGGAATACCAGAGGACAGGAGCGTAGCATAAGAATGTCTGTTTCCTAGTTTTCTCCTTGCAGGGAGCCAACCTAGGTTCCATTCTGGTCAAGGTCTTGTTGAGAGATGACTGTGTACCACCCATGGCTTTTAGTTTGGCCATCAGGTAGGCCGGCATACCGGCTTTGGTTGCAGTGTAGGTGAGGAATGTGGTTTTGAACCAGATCCTAGTCCTGTTGGGGAGCCAGCATAATTTGTGCCGGGGGGCAGCGGGTGATGTAGTCAAATTTCCTACAGCTAGTAATGAAGCGAGTCACGGCATGGTGGACCCTTCAAGAGTGGGCAGGTGAGCAGCCAGGAGCTCTTTGAGGAGGATGTTACCCCTTTGAGAGATCACTAGGGCCTGCATCACTGTTTGGAAGAACTGAGATGAGAGGAGGGGCTTGATCCTGCGCATATAGAGGGATCTGATACCAACACATTGGAGCCTTTTTCATGATGTGTTGTTGGAGAGCTAGATTGATGTACTCAATGTAGCCTAGGGATTTTGCTGAGTAGCTAAGGTCCAGCCACCTTTGAGTGGGTTCTTACTTAAAGGGGTGGCCCAGGAATACGAATTTGGTTTTGGTAGGATTAACCTTTAAGCAGGCATTTGCCATCCAAGTATGAATGGTAGCAAGGCATGAGCGAAAGTGAGCGATATCTTGTGGGTCCTTGACCTTTAGGTACAAGTGCGTATCATCTGCGTACTGGGGAATCACAATGTTGGGGTTGTCTTCGAGTGAGCACAGCAGTGCCATATAGAAGTTGAAGATGGCTGGGAAATGAATGGAACCTTGTGAATCACATGTCCCAGTTCATTGTGCACGGCTCCTGCCCGAAAGATGCTGCCATTTCCCATCCCACAGGTGCTAGTATTTTTCCATTGGCTTATGTACTAGTTCCCCATCTATCCTAGTTTACATCACGTGACACCGATTTCATCTCCTGCACACAAGGGCTGGCTCAATGGTTTTCATATTCCTATCAAACAATGTAAATGGTTCCAGCGAGAATGTTAAAAAAAACAAGGAAACACTATACAGTAACGAATCGAATTCATTGCAATACGTCTGTATCTATTAGCTGAAAAGTAAAGATGTTCTATGCACAGCAGTGCATCACAGAAGTTACCCAATTCAAGATTAGGACTGAATGAAAGAAAATAAACTTTATCTCCCCAAGGTCGATAATATACTATGCAGATGTTTCACATGGGGTACTTGCTGAAACTGTTACTATAGGATTGGGAGGCACCAGGGATTGAGCACTTTATTAAAAAAAAAAAGAAGAAAATGTAAACTAGTAATATTTTTATACCCAAAATTACTTTTTTTTACTTTCTGAAATTGCGAGACAGGAGTATGTCTCAAACAATATAAAGAATGCCCCTCAACAGTAGAGAGTTTTAAAGAGTGACATATTGGAGTGCTGCAAAGGAACAATTTCCAATTAACAAGTATAATGCTTTGATCATAATGTTTTTTGAATGGGATAAAAAAGTAAAATGCACACCTTATTAGTCTGAAAATCAGGAATTCCCCTCACATAGAGAGCCAGCTGAGATTAATGTCTATATGTACTTTTCCTGGTCCTTCACCCTACCCTTTCCCTTTAAAATCAAAGTCACACGTTACGTTTGAAAGTGTCTTTGAAATGTCTCCTCCACTTTGGACCACGTGAAGAAAGCACTGCTGGGCATCTCAAAGGTGTGCATGCATCGGCACATCACTTAAGTGCTTATGCTTGTAATTACTGTTAATGTGCCTCACTAAAATGCTAATGCCTGTAATCACTGTTAATGCACCAGTGCTTCAGCAAAAGATCACGAAGAGAGAGTCCAGCAGGCATAAATCTTCCGCCAGCCTCATTTGTTTGTACTCCATAGGATTCAGGGCATTTTCTTTAATGAGTGGATACTTCTTCATGAAGCAGCGGGGGGGGGGGCTGCTTGCTTCACAACGCTGCCATGTTTGATCTGGCTTGGCCCAGTCAAGACCCCCTAGAAGACAGCAAGGCCTGAGGACAGAGTACCCTTCTGTCACCCACCCCGCATCCGACGACCATGGGTACTGTTAGGTACAAGAAGGGTGACGTCAAGAAACACACAGAGAGCACAGGACGAGTAACAGGTGTCAGCACAGCAACTCAAATGGACATTCCAGGCCACCATCCAGGCACGATTGTGCTGTTTAAAAGTTAGCTCTGGCACATCAGCATGGCAGACAGGAGCCTGGGATGAGGAGAAGGAGCTTGATATTATTTAGGCGGTGAGAAAGCTCCACACAACATACATACCAACATGACCATTCCATTTGGTAGATATTAGTCCAGTCCTGGTTTTAACTTTGCATTGTGAAGCTTGTAGTACTGGCCCCATTATAAATCCATAACTACAAATCTCAGAATTCAAAGTTAAAACCAGGACAGGCCTACTATCTTCCGGATGGAATGGAGCATTTTGTCATGTATGGTACAATACCATTTATGCCAACATGCCCGACTCCAGTCTGGAGATAATGGGACAGTAAGATACCAATATCCAGGTTTTATGCAACTCTCCAGTAGCATGGTTAATAACCTCCAAGTGACAACCACTTCAATATTTCTTTAAACTCTATTTATTTCCAATTCTTAATGTGATTCAATTAATTTTCCACAATAACACTATTATAGGTGATAGATATATATAGATACACTGGGCTTGCCCTAGTTTTACCTTTGCAGTCTGGGTTTATAATCCTGGGTTTGTAATGGGGAAATTCGACCGGGATGTCTACAATGTTGGCATGTCTACAATAATGGCACCTGCAGGCAGGGTGCAGGAGAGCTTGTACTCTCGTTCTGGTCTCTCTCTCTGTGCTCCTGCTTGTGCTCATCGCAGTTCTTATCCCATGCATAGTGGGTTAGCTTAACAGGGATCGCTTTCGGCCCGGGTGACTTTGGCGGTCGCTCGCGGCGCCACATTAGTCGCCACCCGCCCCCGCTATGCCAGCTCGGGGGAGTCTTTCAAGGGCTCCCTTGAGCTGTCGTGGTGGGTGAAAGCGCTCTATTGAAAGCAAATGCACCCCGCTTTCGCCAGTAGCAACACGAGAGCGGGGTGCATTTCCCTTCAATAGGGCGCTGATGCTAAACCAGCAGGGGGCAGCCTTTGAAAGGTTGCCCCATGCTGGATTAGCATCGGCGCCCTATTGAGGTGATTGACTCCCTGATTCCAGCATGGGAGCGGTGGCGCCAATTTGATTTCCTCACCCTGGGTGCTGCCAGAGATAGGACGCGCCCTGTTGCTTAGTTAGGGCAGAGCACCAAGAAAAGGTAGGAGACACTGCGAGGGAGCGGTGCAGGTGCGGGAGTATACTCTGCCCTTAAACATCAGTGTGTAAGTGATGAGTCCCATTTCAGTGACATATGATATGATGGATCCTGTAATCAGAAGGTGGTTAGATATTTTAAAGACTTGCAGGCCGATTCATGGAATAAATGTGCGCCGAAAATCCCGGCGCAGAGGGGCCAATACGTGCGCTGCGCCTAAAATTAGCGCAAAGCGCAGGGAAACCAGCGCACGTCGATTCATGGAAGTCCCTGCGCAAGAAAAGCAGAGGACGTGCGCGGAAAAAGCGCGCGGCGCAGGCCGGCGCACAGGTCAACCAACGTCGTGCGCCACGGCCACTGCGCCATCACTCCGAGCGCAGCGCACAGCTCTAAAGTAGGCGGGACACAGGGCGGGACACTCGGAATGGGGAATAAAATGGGGCACAACACTCGGAATGGGGAAGAATGTGGGCGGCACGGGGAAAGTTCAGGAGGCAAGTGCGCGGAACGCCCACACGCTCGCATACAACACGTATTCATGGAATAGAATAGGGCAAAAAAGCGCACGCTCAAAGCAGCGCACAGGCACAAACAGGCACAAACACGACCGCCACAAGAAAGCAGGCGGTAGCGTCTCTGCGCCTGCAAGAAATGTGCGCTAAAAGGTGCGCCAACAAATAGCACCTATATACAGACATGATCAATGTCCAATACTGTGGCCCTCCAGGACAAATGACGTACAAAGGGGTACCCACAAACACAGACACGCGCAGAGAGAAAAAATAAACGTGTGCGTGCATACCGGGGTGCGCGGTAAGTTGCACACGCGATATGGCCGGGTACGTGGATTTCAGGGGTGCGCGGGAAGTTCCACACGCGATATGGCCGGCTACGTGGATTTCAGGGGTGCGCGGTAAGTTGCACACGCGATATGTCCGGCTACGTGGATTTCAGGGGTGCGCGGGAAGTTCCACACGCGATATGGCAGGGTACGTGGATTGCAGGGGTGCGCGGGAAGTTCCACACGCGATATGGCCGGCTACGTGGATTGCAGGGGTGCGCGGGAAGTTCCACACGCGATATGGCCGGCTACGTGGATTCCAGGGGTGCGCGGCAAGTTGCACACGCGAAATGGCCGGCTACGTGGATTCCAGGGGTGCGCGGGAAGTTGCACACGCGAAATGGCCGGCTACGTGGATTCCAGGGGTGCGCGGGAAGTTGCACACGCGATATGGCCGGGTACGTGGATTCCAGGGGTGCGCGGGAAGTTCCACACGCGATATGGCAGGGTACGTGGATTGCAGGGGTGCGCGGGAAGTTCCACACGCGAAATGGCCGGCTACGTGGATTTCAGGGGTGCGCGGGAAGTTCCACACGCGATATGGCCGGGTACGTGGATTGCAGGGGTGCGCGGGAAGTTTCACACGCGAAATGGCCGGCTACGTGGATTCCAGGGGTGCGCGGGAAGTTCCACACGCGATATGGCCGGGTACGTGGATTTCAGGGGTGCGCGGGAAGTTCCACACGCGATATGGCCGGCTACGTGGATTTCAGGGGTGCGCGGGAAGTTCCACACGCGATATGTCCGGCTACGTGGATTTCAGGGGTGCGCGGGAAGTTCCACACGCGATATGGCAGGGTACGTGGATTGCAGGGGTGCGCGGGAAGTTCCACACGCGATATGGCCGGCTACGTGGATTGCAGGGGTGCGCGGGAAGTTCCACACGCGATATGGCCGGCTACGTTGATTCCAGGGGTGCGCGGCAAGTTCCACACGCGAAATGGCCGGCTACGTGGATTCCAGGGGTGCGCGGGAAGTTGCACACGCGATATGGCCAGGTACGTGGATTCCAGGGGTGCGCGGGAAGTTCCACACGCGATATGGCAGGGTACGTGGATTGCAGGGGTGCGCGGGAAGTTCCACACGCGAAATGGCCGGCTACGTGGATTTCAGGGGTGCGCGGGAAGTTCCACACGCGATATGGCCGGGTACGTGGATTGCAGGGGTGCGCGGGAAGTTCCACACGCGAAATGGCCGGCTACGTGGATTTCAGGGGTGCGCGGGAAGTTCCACACGCGATATGGCCGGGTACGTGGATTGCAGGGGTGCGCGGGAAGTTGCACACGCGATATGGCCGGGTACGTGGATTTCAGGAGTGCGCGGGAAGTTCCACACGCGAATTGGCTGTGTGCTCCCAGGCATTACCTGTACACCCTCCACGGCCCCTGCAGGCAGCACACACCACAGGGAACTACCCTGCACACCTGCTCATGTCTCCCCCCACCCCCCATCCACCAGGGACACCCTCCACCAGGCCCCCACCCATGTCCAACCCATGTCTCCCACCACCCCCACCCCCCATCCACCAGGGGCACCCTCCACCAGGCCCCCACCCATGTCTCCCACCACCCCCACCCCCAGCACTGTGGGGAACCTGCCAGCAGGCCCCCACCCATGTCCAACCCATGTCTCCCACCACCCCCAACCCCCCATCCACCAGGGACACCCTCCACCAGGCCCCCACCCATGTCTCCCACCACCCCCACCCCCAGCACTGTGGGGAACCTGCCAGCAGGCCCCCACCCATGTCCAACCCATGTCTCCCACCACCCCCACCCCCCATCCACCAGGGGCACCCTCCACCAGGCCCCCACCCATGTCTCCCACCACCCCCACCCCCAGCACTGTGGGGAACCTGCCAGCAGGCCCCCACCCATGTCCAACCCATGTCTCCCACCACCCCCACCCCCCATCCACCAGGGGCACCCTCCACCAGGCCCCCACCCATGTCTCCCACCACCCCCACCCCCAGCACTGTGGGGAACCTGCCAGCAGGCCCCCACCCATGTCCAACCCATGTCTCCCACCACCCCCACCCCCCATCCACCAGGGGCACCCTCCACCAGGCCCCCACCCATGTCTCCCACCACCCCCGCCCCCAGCACTGTGGGGAACCTGCCAGCAGGCCCCCACCCATGTCCAACCCATGTCTCCCACCACCCCCAACCCCCCATCCACCAGGGACACCCTCCACCAGGCCCCCACCCATGTCCAACCCATGTCTCCCACCACCCCCACCCCCCATCCACCAGGGGCACCCTCCACCAGGCCCCCACCCATGTCTCCCACCACCCCCACCCCCAGCACTGTGGGGAACCTGCCAGCAGGCCCCCACCCATGTCCAACCCATGTCTCCCACCACCCCCACCCCCCATCCACCAGGGGCACCCTCCACCAGGCCCCCACCCATGTCTCCCACCACCCCCACCCCCAGCACTGTGGGGAACCTGCCAGCAGGCCCCCACCCATGTCCAACCCATGTCTCCCACCACCCCCAACCCCCCATCCACCAGGGACACCCTCCACCAGGCCCCCACCCATGTCCAACCCATGTCTCCCACCACCCCCACCCCCCATCCACCAGGGGCACCCTCCACCAGGCCCCCACCCATGTCTCCCACCACCCCCACCCCCAGCACTGTGGGGAACCTGCCAGCAGGCCCCCACCCATGTCCAACCCATGTCTCCCACCACCCCCACCCCCCATCCACCAGGGGCACCCTCCACCAGGCCCCCACCCATGTCTCCCACCACCCCCACCCCCAGCACTGAGGGGAACCTGCCAGCAGGCCCCCACCCATGTCCAACCCATGTCTCCCACCACCCCCACCCCCCATCCACCAGGGGCACCCTCCACCAGGCCCCCACCCATGTCTCCCACCACCCCCAGCACTGTGGGGAACCTGCCAGCAGGCCCCCACCCATGTCCAACCCATGTCTCCCACCACCTCCAACCCCCCATCCACCAGGGACACCCTCCACCAGGCCCCCACCCATGTCTCCCACCACCCCCACCCCCAGCACTGTGGGGAACCTGCCAGCAGGCCCCCACCCATGTCCCCCTGGCCCCAGGTCCTGACAATACACAATAATGGCAGTAATGGCCAGCATACCCAGCACAAACACCCAGGCAAGGATTGCATGCACCCACATAGTGAATGCAATCACATGACACAACCCCAAAGGCAAGTATGCAAAAGAACACATGTCCGTCACACACACATACACAATGGGTGCAAGTGAATGTCAAAACCCATATCATGACATGTAAGAAACCAAAGAAAAAATGACACAAGTGTAAGATAATATAAAAATGTATTAAAAACAAAAAATAATTAAACTAATACAACTATCTGGCAAAGTAAATAAAAGGTCCATGTCCGAGAACAAAAATGATAAATCAAAAAACAAAGGATAGAAAAATCAATAGATTTTGTCCAAAGCAAACACATGTAGCATGAAATCAAAGAAAAACCATTACGACATGGTGTAAACAATATGAAATTCAAAAAATGTATCTCCCAAAAAATAACAATATATACACGAATGTTCAAGGGTCCATGAGCCCAACACCACTAATGAAACCTAATACTAACTAATTAAAAAAATATGTACAAAAAAGTGGCCATTGTCCAAGCGGTCCAAATTAATAAAAAGAAATAAAGGAAACCTAGCACTAACTAACTAAAAAACTATATACAAAGGCAGCGGGCTAGTCCTGCGGCTCACTTGGTGATGCTGGCCAGGGCATCCTCGAACTCCATGTCAATGTCCTGGAGGCGGGACTCAGTCCTGGCCCCGAGGTCTCGCAGGGACAACCCCATGTGCTCACCAAATTCCCTGCGAGCCTCCTCGAGGCACTCAGCCCGCCTCAATGCCTGACGCATGGAGATCTCCGCCCTGGCCATGGCGAGCCGCTCCTCTTCCGCCCGCTGCCGCTCCGCACCTATCCGCTGGCCAAACTCCTCCCACACGGAACACACCGCCATGCCAGGGTTGCCCTGCCCTCCGGCCGATGCCTGCCCCTCTGATCTTGATGGCCCTGAGCCATGATGCCTCCCACGTCAAGCCCGCTGCTGCCTCCGACGCCACTGCCTCTGCCAGCACGACGGCATCCAGGCTGATGGTAACCACCGACGCCGTCGTGCACGTGCCCTGCCCGATGATGCCGGCACATCTTCCATCTGCTGGGGTCCACTTGCTGTGTTGTCCACCCCTGCTGGACCTCCGACTCCCAACTGCGGCAGGGATGGGATCCCCACCGAGCTGGCTGCATTGGTCGGGGCAGGTCCACAGGGGGCCATGGTGGCATCTGGGCCGGAAGACGGCAAGGAGAACGACCGGTGGATAGCCTGCACAGAGGAGGAGAGGGCCGTCAGATTGGCCAACACATGCAGGAACCCCCCGAACATGGCCGATCCCAATTGGGCCACGTCGGCACGGTGCACTTCGTGATGACGTGCGTGCTCCTCCCGGGAAGCACGCACGGCATCACGAATCACAGCCGTGCGCATCGCGACCCCAATCAGGACCTGCTCCACGCGGCCAGGGGTTCCCACGGCCGCAGGTGGAGGGGAGTCAGTTGACATGGACATCCCCTCTACCTGCGGACGGGCCTGGGACGGGGCATCCCTGCTGGTGCATGGTGGTGCACTCACAGGGTCAGGGACAGCGACATGCACAGGCACCTCCACGGTGACCTGTGCTGCCTCCTGCCCCTGGCCCTGGACTGCACCACTTGCACCAGCAGGGATGCTCCCACCAGGCCCCATGTGTGCACCAGTGTCGGCCTCCTCCTCCTCTGTGCAAACCACCAACCTGGATGGCTCCTCACCGTCTCCCGCCGTAGCAGGCCCCTGTGGGGGCTCACCCACCCCTTCCGCTGCAGCCGTGGGGGCATCCCCGCCGCCTTGCTCCACAGCGCCGTCTCCGCCCTCTTCTTCACTAGCCGCTGCGTAGAGGGAGACAAAGGACACAAGCATCAGGCTACTGTACAATGGTCCCCTAGACAGGAAGCAATAGCAGATGAGCACCCCTGTCAAAGTACACTTCCATCATGTCCCTCCACAACACATGGGTCAGTCCAGGCAAAACACACACAGTAACAGGCATGGTGCATGCCATGCACATTTCCATGCATGACCAATTGACTCTTGAAACATTCAATGATATGTAACTCACATGCATCATGGCTCATGCATATCACATGCACACACTTCACCTCAGTCACATCCATCTGGCCCCAATCACACCGAACACAGGCGAAACAAGGGTAAGTTGGGTGCGTCACTGAATCTGTGCATTGTCACACACATGTGTCATGCATCCATGGCATGCAAAAGTCACAGACATGCAGGTCAGGCACACAGACATGGCTACCATATATGTACCTGGCATCAGCACTCATCCTTCACCCCCATCCATGTCCAGGTACAGAGACTGGCATGCTCTCATGTCCCAAATCTGCATAGTGCTCCCCATGCCGCATTTCAACACATGCAACAACCATGTGGGTCACACATCACTGGTCGCACATGCATTACCATGATGTCCCAGCACACATACATGCATACATGGCCCATGGCACACATACAGGTAAGTATCATAGAACCAGCACACCGCAACATGCCCTGTCTCACACAGTAATGCTTGGACACTTACCGCTCAACTCCAGACGGGTCTCCCTCTCAAGGATCTGGGCGTGGAGCGCTGGGCGTACGCGTTCCAGGACCCTCTTCTGGATGGAACTCATGTGGCCCCGGCCCCCCTCCACGAGGCGCCGGGCCTTCACAAGGGTCCTGGACCTCAAGTCCTCCCAGCGCTTCTTGATCTTCAAGACGTTGCGGGTTGCCACCCCCTCCGCGTTGATGGCAACCACACAGTCGGCCCAGATCCTCTCCCGTCCTTCCTTGCTGGCGCGGGACGATCCAAAGAGGGCATCATACTGCCCCAGGACATGCTCCACCAGGACACCAACTTCGGTGGCAGTGAAGCTGGTGCCCCTCTGCCCCTCTGGCCTGGGGTTGCCACTGGTGCCAGATGTGGAAGTGCCCGACATGGCAACCCCAGAGGCAGGTGTGGGTGGGCAACTGGGTCCTGGGGCTGGGCTGTGGAGCGATGTAATCCCAGTTGGGAGTCTTCAGTTCCAGCAGGGGTGGACACAGCAACTGGACCCCTGCAGATGGCTGATGTGCAGGCACCAAATGGCAGGGCACGGTGGCAGCAGGCAGGCAGGCAGGCAGCAGCAGATAGCACGTGGGAGGCTGCTCAGGGCACTGGGGGGGCAGTAACTCGGCCTTCGGGGCAGGAGCGTGGTGTTCCGTGTGTTTTCGGGTGGCCAGCTTGATACGGAGTGATTTGGCACGTGAAATTCCTGCACGTCAGCGTGAAATCCGAGGAAAGGCCCTTAGCGCGTAAGTGCGTCAGCACGCATACGCGATTCTATTGGACCAGAGTCCCTCATCGCGTAAGCGCGTCTGACGTGATCCGCACGGGCGTTCCCCACTCAGCACGTGAAGACGGAGCACACGTGGAAATACTGCACGTCAGAGTGTCATCGCGTGTAATTGGCCAAAAGTGCGCGTACACGCCATTGGCCTATGTACGTGTATTTCATCGCGTGTAATTGGCCAAAAGTGCGCATACACGCCATTGGCCTAAGTACGTGTATTTCAGGGGTGCGCGGCCACTTACACACGCAAGTACGTCAGCGCACCTGTATGCCTGCTGCGTGGGAATTTCCACACGCGATTGGAGTGGGAACTCGATTCCAGGGGTGCGAGGCTCACACGCTCGCCTACAACACGCGCAAGGCATTAATTTGCGCACTTTTCAATAAACAAGCCAGATGCCAGGATGAACATACCGTTCCTAGCAGCAGTGGCAGTGGGCTACCAAAGGAGGAGGAGGAGGAGAGTCAGGGCCAGAATATTCACACCCAGAACCAGCCTATTCGGGATGCCTGATGACCAGGTGTATGGGAGGTACAGGTTTCCAGCACACATCATACTGGACCTGGTCAGTGAGTGGGAGGATGACCTCACATCACCCACCCTGTGCTCCCAAGCACTCAGCCCCCTGCAGAAGGTCCTGAATGTACTGCACTTCTTGGCCACTGGATCCTTTCAGCGGAGAAGTGCCATAGTGGGTGGTGTGTCACAGGCCACGCAGTCACGCTGCCTACACCAGGTCTTGAACATCATCACTGCACGGCCATCAGTCCGCAGGCACATATATCTCCCCAGGACTCATGCAGAAAGGCGGACGTGCATCCAGGAATTCTATGGTGTGGCTCAATTCCCCAAAGTGCTTGGTGCAATTGACTGCACACATGTGGCTCTACGTCCACCCAGGGCAACAGAGCACATCTATAGAAACCGCAAGCACTGGCATTCCATCAACGTGCAAGTTGTATGCAATGCCAAGGGAATAATCACATCAGTATATGCCAACTATCCAGGGTCCACCCACGACAGCTTCATCTACAGAATGTCTACCCTATGCCGGGACCTAGAGGCTGGCCAGCATGGAGATACATGGCTGCTTGGTGAGCATGAATGCCACTGCACATGCATGCATGTCAGATACTGGGTCATGACACAACACCACTAATGATACCCATCACCACCTCCGCAGGGGACAGTGCCTACCCTATCAGCCCCCACATGATGACCCCAATCCGGAACCCCACCACGCCACCCCAGGTAAGGTACAACACAGCCCACATTGCAACACGGGGCATAGTGGAGCGCACATTCGGAGTGCTCAAGTCACGCTTTCGCTCCCTTGACCGTTCTGGCGGGCAGCTGTTATATGCTCCCCGAATAGTGTGCAGGATCATAGTGGCAGCATGTGTCCTGCACAACGTTGCAACACGCCGGGGCCTGCCCGTGGACATGGTGGTGCCCCCACATCCACAACCACATGCACGGCCGCTGCGCATGGGAGGGGAAAGGGCACGGGGGGAGGCAGCCCGTACGCAACTGGTGGCCAACTTCTTCACCTAGGAATCACAGTGCTGGCTAGTGCACACTGCTCTGGCACATACCATCTGACAATCAATGATGACACTACCTGACAATGTCTGAAAATTACTTGACAATAAACTGTCAGATACACATCAGCCTGAGATTGTTAACATGGAAGTGTCAATATGTGTGCACCCCTAGCTACACATACACCAGCAATGCATCACAACGCAAAGACACAACTCCATCAATCAAATATGCATTGCCACAAGCAATTCACTACATGACAACATTGCCATGTCACCCATTCCCTTCACAGTCCCGCCACTGAGGACACCATGTCATGGTATGTGACAGCAAACAAACTGGCCATCACAACATGACACCAGTGTCACAAATAGCAGTGCCCCAAATGGAACATAGCCGCACTTGAGCAGCTAACCGCCCTGGAGCCACTACTACACACCTGTGTAAGAGTAATTTCAATCAAATTACACACCAACCCACCCTGAAGCCCACCCAAACAAGACACAATGCATGTAATCAATGGTAGTCTCATTACCTGATTCTGCTGGTATGTCCTCACCGTCCAGATGTACAGTGATGGCGCCATGCAAAAGTGTCAGTGCACATCTACCGACATGTAGTCTGACTCCAGAGAGTATGCCCTTGTGAAGATCTGTGTGAAATACCTGCAAAACATGAGCAACATATGTAAGTAGAGGCACATATCAAACCATCATGCATAGTTAGGTGCAACAACAATGAACACTATGAATGTCTACACAGTATTGACTATGGACTGGCCAACAGCTCATGGGAGTCCAATGTCACCGTGTAATTTGCTTTCACTTGGGCACACCCTTTGCAAGCCCATGGAAACGGAAGCAGGAGGGGTGTGGATGTCTGCTACCCAAGCATCGAAACCAAACTCAGGACAAGCCTGCATGTGCCCAGCCACAATACAGTGTATGCCCAGGTACCCACACAAGGCAACACTCTTGCAAAATAAAAATAAAATTGAGAAAAAATGGCCATGAAAGGGCCGGCGGGGGGGGGGGCACCTATGAGGTCCGAGGACAGGATGCACGCCACAATCCACCTGTGTGGATCATGGGAAACTAAAACACCCCATAGGCTCGTGGCCCACACGGCTACTCTGTTGTGGGAGATGAGTCGCTATGGCTCTGGCCAGACCCTGCAGCTGACTCTGGAGGTGGGGGAGCTGCCTCAGAAGATGGTGTGACAATGGGAGGCAGCCCACGCAAAGCACGAGTTTGCTCCTCCATGGCTGCAAGCAGGCGGGTCTGGTAGTTCTGGTTCTGGGTTATAATCATGCGGAGGTCCCCATGCAGTAACTCCCGGGATGACCTGACCTCCGCACGAGTTGCCTGCATCTCGGCCGAGAGCGTCCGTGTCAGACGCTCCAGCTGCTCCTCTGTCCTTCTATGGGATGAAGCCTCAAGCTCTAACAGGGTCGACCTGAGGTGACGGAGTTCTTCCCTCAGGCCTTCCCTGTGGCGCTGGGACTCCATGGAAAGTGATTCCCGCAGAGTCGCCAGTGCCGCCCGCCTGTCCATGTTGGACGCCAACATATCCTCCCTGTGTGCCTGGCAGATGGACTCTGTAGCCTGCTCCAGTCGCTCCATCAGCCTTTCTGGGGGGACAATGGAAGTGGCCACCCTATCCATGGCCTGTGCAATCATCTCGGATGATGCTGCCTGTTGGGTGGCCATACCGTAGATGGATTGCTCCCAAACGGTATTGCCAGGTGGCATACGGCCACCACGTTGACGGGCACCACACCTGCCTGGGGCAAGGCGGACTGCGCCTTGCTGTGCCGGCAAGGCCTCAGGCTGCAGGACTGCATTCCCTCTCTGATCTGCAGCCCCAGGAACAGGATCAGAGATTGGGTGGTGTGGCCCTGCATCCGTAACCACCGGAGGCTGATCTGCCGACACTGACATCCCCATTGAGGGCAATGGCCCGGCTGCAGGTGGGTCGGACAGAGGAGATTCTCTCCCAAGAACACTCACCTGCGACTGCACATAGGTGTCATCCTCCGAGTCTACACCTGAATACTGCTCGGGGGAGGAACCCCCAGAGACACCCCTCGACAGCACGACCTGCAGCACTTGTGGGTTTTCACCCACAAACACACCACGTCCCTCACTTGTGGTAGGTCGGCCCGGGTTGCCCTCCTGGGACGGCTCAACCACCACATCCCCAGCATCAACAAGTGCTTCGTCCCCTGCAAAGACATGAAAGAGAAAAATGGAAACAGGCATTAGCACCATGGCATGCAACAAGGGCTGATGAACAACAGAGGCAGTAGTTCTACGACACATGTCCCACATGACTGGGAGACCTCCTATGCATTCACCATCACTGGGTCTGTAGGGGAGGCTCAGGGCATACAATGTACAGATTGGAGAGCAACGCCTGCTCACCATGCTGCCTAGCACTGCCATCACACATTGGCCGGTGATTGCCATGTCAAAGGCACATGCCATCACACACATGGCATGTGACATAGCCACCAAGTGAAGAGGGAGAGGAGGGCTACTTTTTTGGATTTCAACCACTCTGGTCCTGACATTGCATCGTCACATCAATAAGTAAACATGTTGTACATGGATCTGCTAGTCCAAATTGGCCACGATGCACAGTGCCTTGTCTACATCAACAAAATGCAGTAAACAATGTGATTCCACCTCCCCATCACCTGTAAAGGATTCATATTGCATTCGTGAAGCACCGGTCCAGAAATGTATGAAGGTACAGCGGAGCACTGAGGGGTGGTGGGGCAGAAGGGGATGCCAGTCAACAATCCTACTGGTGCTGGTCTCATTCATGTCACGCAAGTGCAGGGGTGGGTGGCACAATGAAGTGCAAGGGGAAGTGGCGGCTGGAAGTGCTGTACAAGGTAAGTAGGACTTGACGTCAAGGGCAGATGGTGTTAGGCGCAGACAAGTGCTGGGGGGGTGGCCTATAGGGGTACAGAGACAATCATGCAGTGCTGTGGGCTCGGAGGGGACAGGGGAGGTACACACTGCATCTGGCTCGGCAAGGTCCTTGCAGATTTCTATGTGTCCTGCAGAGTTGTCACATGCCGCAGATATGTGCCCTTGGATTGGGGATCTCATCTTGGTGAAAAGGGCAAGGCGCTATTGCCTTTGGAGCATGTGGCAGGCCAGTTTGCCAGAGGATGGCCATGATGCAGGACATTCCCTCTCTGCCACCCGGCACCTGTGGTTTGGGTTCACAAGATCCGAGTCATGCCAGGACTCTGCATTGGCATGGGGCTTCAGACAGGTGGTCATGACCGTGGCAAAGACATCCAGTGTACCTGACATGGAGTGGAGCATGGAGTGGGCCCTGTCAGGATGGGAGTGAGCCTAAGGGGGAGCTGGATGGGGGGGAGATTTTGGCAGCATGAGCCTCGACTGACACACACTTCATGGGTCGGAATACCAAGAAGGTGTGTGACAGTGGTGAGGGTGGCTTTGCCTGTGGGGTGGTGAGGGTGAGCTGGGAGGATAGGAGAATGTGATCACTCCAGGAGAGAGGAGTGCAGAGATGGACGGAGAGGGGAAAGTCAGATGAGATCAGAGCATCAAGAGTGTGCCCTGCAGAATGAGTAGGGACAGACGGGAGTCTAGAGGGTGAGAGGGAGTTGCTGAGGTCACAGAAAGGTCACGTGGGGGCATCAACAAGCATGCAGGTGGATGCGTACAGCACCAAGGAAGAGGATTTCTGTGTCTGGGGACATGAGTGAGGAGGAGAGGTGAGGACACTCAGAAAGGAAGTAGTACATTTGACCAGTTTTCCCAGACACAGTACGCACAGTTTGTGAATGTCAAGGTGTGGTGGAGAGAGACGTCACACAAGCCATTCCAGAGTGGAGTAGGTCTAAGTAGGAGTGACAGTGGCAGGAATACCCTCAGGGAAGCCAAGGGCACACCCCCCCTGCACAGTAGTGGCGGGCCAAGGAGAGGGTCTCCTGAACATCAGGTAGGAGTGTGTGAAGGATGCAGACAGAGCTGGCCGTCAGACATGTTTCCATGAGACCAAGGATGTCAAGGTGCATAACCTCATGTAAGTGACAGATATCGGAGGAATGCCTGATGCAGCCGCAGTGAAAGGAGTGTAATTGTGGAGGAGGTTGACAGCCTTGTAGGACTTACGGGGAGTGCTAGAGATCAGAGGTGCAGCATGTGTAGGAGTTGGAGTGGGAGGCGGAGAAGGTTCATGGGAGGGTGCAGGGAGGCAGTGCAGGATTGATGAGGAGAGAGGAGGGGGGACAGCAGGAGAGGTAAGGAAGTTGATGAGATGTGGGTAGCATTTCTCAAGGAGATTGAGGTTGGCCTAAGGGCCTTGGACTGAGACGCTCCCATTACCATGCACATCAATAGTGGCCTCTGAGGATTGGAAGGAGGCCAGGAGTACACCCCAACGGGTCCCACCATTGATGGTGGAAGAGGAGCAAGGAGAGAGGACAGGGACCATGTGAAGGGTCTATGGGACAGGCAAAGGCATGTATGAGCAGATGTCAGTGAGAGTTAGCTTTGAGTAGGCTCAGATGCACTGGTCAGCAATAGGGTGGGTCGCATTGGAGGGCAGGGTGCCGTCATTTGACTTTTGGCAAGCAGGTGTCGTGAGTAGGGCACGATGGTCTGAACTGTAGAAGTCATGGAAGATAGACCATGAAGAGCAGCATGGAGTGTGAGGGAATGGGGCTCGAAACCAGACGGTACCAAAGCCCACAGGTAGGAGGTGGATGTCAAGGCAACATCCACAGTATGACAGCATGTTGGTTGGCATTTATATACAGAGGACGCATTAGCATGTGGTATCATTGCATGTCAGGCATGTGAAGATGAAACTTGAATGGCTGGGGGAAAGTATAGGAATGGTATGTAAGACATCAGATGAATAGACAGGGGAGTATGAGCAACAATGTAGTGACAAAATGACAATTCAAGGGCAACTTCCATGGTGTCGGCCCATATGTGCACTGTTGCCAGTAGGGATAGTGCTGTGGGCAGATGGTGTTGCACTGAACATACTGGATGAGGCACATGGGTGCCACTATCAACTCTGCCACACACCCCCTTGACAGGCACCCAACATGAATGCTTCACACACACACCATGCACATGGATAATACACACATGCATGTGCACTCACCGGATGATGCCTCGTAATCAGGGAGATCTCCCACACCTTGGAGTTGTCCCTCGGTGACGTAGGATCCAGCTACGGACTCGTGTGGTGTGAGTTCTATTTCCTGTGCTGGGGACCCACCTCCAGTCACCAAGGTTGCGGCATGACTTGAGGCCAGCTTATCCTTTGCCCTGCGCTTAAGGTCATTCCAGCGCTTCTGGCAATCACTAGCTGTGCGCCTCACTACTCCAAGGGCACTTATTCTGTCAGCAATGGTCTGCCAGTGTGCCTGGCGTCTGGCATGTGTGGTCTTGGACCCTGCAACGATGACCATTTCCCTATCATGATCTGACACATACTGAACAAGTGCATTCAGTTCGGCGTCTGTGAAGCTTGGCTTCCTTGATGGGCCGGACTGTGCAGCCGTGCCTGGGGCATCAGCCTGTGCCGGACGTGCACTCTTCCTCTTGCGCTTGGAAGGGGGTGGGGATCCAGAGTGTCCTACGCCGCTGTGGACACTAGGGGCAGGAGCCGTGGTGGACTCAGTACTGGGTGTGTGGGATTGCCCACTCAGCATGGGAGTAGGTGCAGGCATTGGGGGTAGTGGGATGGGGTCAGGCCTGATCTGAGGTGCATGAACTAGGACCGACACAGTCTTGGCAGGGTGTATGAGAGGTGGGGTGGATGGAGCCACACCCTGGCTACGGGGGCCAGCAGATGACCTATCTGGCATAGATGCGCGTGCCCTGATGACACCAATGTGCACCGGTGCACGTGCAGTGGACCTGCTGACCTGGATGTCAGCGATGGGATCACCCTCGGACAGGTCTGGTGCCACAATGGCCTGGTCCGACAAGGGCTGATCAGGGTTGGTATCAGCCACATGACTCTCAACTGGGGGGGGGGCATGGGTGTCCCTGACTGGTCCTCCAGACTGGGGGGGACAGGGGCACCCTGCAAGTCACAACCACGTCCCCTAGTGGATCCTCCACGGCCACCACGTGTGGCTCGGCCACCTTTGCCACCCTTACGGCTTGCACGCCTCCCAACCATGGCACTGATGGTATTGTGCGTATGGGAGTCGGTGTGCACAATTGTCCTGGGCAATTGGGTGTCAAAGGGGTTGGGTACCAGATGGTATTCGTACCCTAGTGCAGTGGCAAGGCTATATGACACCCCTGGGGAAAGATGACGGGTCACGCAACGCACAGGCACCCCAAAAAAGTTAAGGAACGTGCACAATACCCCTCCTAGACCACGTGTGCTGATGGAAAACCCTGCACTACGCTGTGGCATCCAGTAACACAATGAACGTATGCGTGTCACACGCAGCCTAGAATGACCTCTGAAGGGGTAGGCTACACACGGGGCAAGCACAGAAGTTAGATACGTGCGTGACTCACCGTCTGCCAGGTAAAAGAGCGTGAAAAATGAGCGCGTTTGGTTGGCAACACCCCCGCCAAAAGAAGATGTGTACGCTGTCTGAGGAGACAGGACAACAGTAGAAGGGGACACTGTTTGAGGGAACAGGCCCAGGTAAACCAGTACAAGAGGAAAAAGAGAAAAAGCTGTCAGAGGTAACAGGGAGTACGAACTGGAAACGCCGTGAAGTAAATCGCGTGTGAAACGACAAGAAGTACAGAATTCACCCACTCGCTCTCCACGAAAAGCACGTACAAGGAAATGGTGTTCAACACTACCTTATATACAGGCCCACACGTACAGCGTCACTTACGGCGTGTACGTGCTTGGCCCATGTTCACCAATCACACGCTTTGTCACTTCTGCGTGTGGATCCTTTTTCACCAATCACACGCTTTGACACTCCTGCGTGTAGCTCACTTTTCACCAATCACACGCTTTGTCACTCCTGCGTGTGGATCCTTTTTTACCAATCACACGCTTTGACACTCCTGCGTGTAGCTCACTTTTCACCAATCACACGCTTTGTCACTCCTGCGTGTAGATCCATTTTCACCAATCACACGCTTTGACACTGCACGTGCAGGTAACTATAGACGCACATATGCTGGTGACGGGTTTTCGCGCGATTCGCTGAGTGTGGGGTTTTCACGTGCAAAATCACTCCCTATCAGGCTGTCCACGCGTTCAAACACGAAAGACCACGCTCCTGGCCAGGAGGCCGAATTAAAGTCCCCCAGAGCCCTGAGCACGCTCCCACCTGCCATCTGCTGCTGCCTGACTGCCTGCTGGCCACGTGCCCCACAGTGCTGGTGGGTGGGGGTGGTGGGAGACATGGGTGGGGGCCTGGTGGAGGGTGCCCCTGGTGGATGGGGGGTGGGGGTGGTGGGAGACATGGGTGGGGGCCTGATGGCAGGTGCCCCTGCACTGCTGGGGGGTGGGGGTGGTGGGAGACATGGGTGGGGGCCTGGTGGAGGGTGCCCCTGGTGGATGGGGGTGCAGGGGGACATGATCAGGTGTGCAGGGTAGTCCACTGTTTTGTGGGCTGCCTGCAGGGGCCGTGGAGGGTGTACAGGGTACACCTGTGAGGGCCCACCCAGCCTATTCGCATGTGATAATTCCCACGCACCCCTGTGATACACGTACCCTGGCCAATCGCGTGTTGAACTTCCCGCTACCCCTGTAATACACGCACCCTGGCTGTTCGCGTGTGATAATTCCCGCGTACCCCTGTGATACACGTTCCCTGGCCTATCGCGTGTTCTACTTCACGCGTACCCCTGTAATACATGTTCCCTGGCCAATCGCGTGTTGAACTTCCCGCTACCCCTGTAATACACGCACCCTGGCTGTTCGCGTGTGATAATTCCCGCGTACCCCTGTAATACACGTTCCCTGGCCTATCGCGTGTTCTACTTCAGGCGTACCCCTGTAATACACGCACCCTGGCTGTTCGCGTGTGATGATTCCTGCGTACCCCTGTAATTCACGTTCCCTGCCTAGTCGCGTGTAGTACTTCCCGCGTACTCCTGATTTGAAGATTGCCCGCTTTGCTTTCCTTGTTTGCCTGCCCTGTGAAGTGGTCCAGGGTTAGCGCAGCCCTTAGCGATGATTTAGCGATTTTGATGGCTTTTCCTTGCGCGAGGGCGTTCTTGGGGGCGTTACTGGCGCTGCTGCAGGCTCGCTGCGATTCTCTGCGCCACGGCTGGTTTGGGAGCTTGAAATCCATGAATACGCTGTGCGCGGAAATCTGTTTTAGCGCACGTGCCTGGCGCAGACTATCGCAGGCGCACGCTGTGCGCCAGCCGCGTGCGCTACTTGTGCGCTGGATTCTATGAATTACCCTGATAGTGTTGCAGATAATTACGTTTTTAATGTGCAACCTATACAAAATCGTTGCAATTACTGACATCAGAGCGGCGCCTTCGCCTTTCCTCTCCGTTTAGCACGAGGGCTTTTTCATTTACTAATGTTGAATCGTCGAGGATTTCTTCCTTTGCCTGGTGCGTGCGCCTGCAAAGGCCTCTCTTCGCTGCTCAGCTGATTTCTGTGTACCTCTGCGCCGCGAGCAAGTAGGAAGTTGGTGCTGTGACAGCTGTTCAGAAAACATACCGGTTAGTTCCCAGAAACCGTCTCTTCTGGTGAGGAAGTGGGGGCCACCAAGCGCCGGCGGTGGGAGCAAGGAAGTGGGGTGCGCCTCGGAAGGCCGTGGATGCTTCGCTATCGATTCTCACCTATCCGAGTGAGGTTGAGGTATTTGTGGCGGAAGATACTGTCTGTGTTTGTCAGTAATGGGCGGATGATGTCGCAGTTCAGACTTTTGATCACTTGTGGCTTTCTGGTTTGAAGGGCGTGCATCTACAAATAGTCCTTGAGTGCGAGACGTGCTCTGACCTCCGTATGTAGTAGCAAAGCTCCAGAAAGCAGGAACGGGCTGAGAAGACTACCAATGCAAGGCAGGAGTGTTATCCTAGCAAAGTAACAAGCGACTCCCTTGCTGGTATGTGATACCCCGCGCCCTAGATACAGGGTGCCTAGTTTTCGAAAAAAAACGTAAAGATTTATATAGGTTGTACTCCACATACATATCGGTGACAATTTACCTAAACCAGCTGTTCTAGCTGGAAAATGATACTCAACTGTAAAATAGAATTCAGCATTGCAGGTGGCTACTGTTCAAAGTCACTTAACAGCCCACAGTCCATATACATTGCTCAAAAGCCAATGTTGTTCTATCTCCAGCAGCATTGGCAATGTGTGTGGTCTCATTTCGAACGTACAGTCAGAAGCCGAAAAGTGCAGATATCTCTGGGGGCAAAGTGGGGTACCTACCCCCGTTGTCCAAGAAGTAAGGGGGCAGTTGCCCCGTTTGACCTCCTGTACTCAGTGCTTATCCCCTAGAGACCTGCAGCTGGAGCAGCCACAATTACAGCAGCATAAAGAAAGGCGACATTTTAAAACTAAGATTCTTTTTAAAAACACTTTTTTAAAAACACTACTTACATGATGTGCATATTGGAAAAGTTAGCTTACCAAGCAATCCACTATGATGCAGACTCCTTCTTCGTTCCATGCATATTCCGTCTCAGACATCCCTTGTGCTGGTTGGTCACAGAGAAAACTTTCCAAGTGAAACTGGGGAATGATGTCAGCTGTTGGAAGTAAGATTGGCCATGTGACCTAAAAGTAATGATGTTAGCACAGTTAGCCATGTCCTTAGCAGTTCAACCCCATTAGGCTGCTTCCTGCGAGAAGGTCCCCAAGCAGGGGCGTTGCTAAGGGGGGGGGGGGGCTAAGGGGGCTATAGCCCCTGATCTTTTGGTTGTAGCCCCGGATAGAATCTCAGGAGCTACAGCCAAAAGACCAGCTAGCCCCCAGTCCCAACAGTTCCGACATCAGCTTAGCCCCGGGTCTTTTCCAGACCTAGCAACTCCCCTGTCCCCAAGTAAACTTGGGTATTTGTTGAATATGTAACAGGGTTCACCCTAATGCCCCTTTTTTAACATCAATATGCAACTGCAGCACATGTGGAGAACTTGGTGAGGGGGTGGCATGTCTATACAGATGGCACTCAGAAGTGTGTGTGGGTCAGGAATGTGAGGCAGCCCGCTCCTACCAAGTCATCCTGGGCACCTTCTCCCTTCCTACTTCCTTCTCCACCTGTAGTGTCCCCCAGGGATCTATTCTGTCACCATGGCCCTTTCACATCTTCCTTACTCAGCTGGCACTCCTCATCTCTTCCTTCTCCCCCAACTTCCAGTGTTATGTTCACGACATACAACTCTTCAACCTTCGAGTTGACCCTCCGGAAGTGCTGTTTGCTGGGTGAGGGGTGAGGGAGCCTAAGCCTCATAAGATGTGCTAGCTTGCATGAGTACATGTGTACAAATTATTATTCTGAGAGCACTGCTGCTCTTGACTAACTACAATCAACAGCAGAAGTGCATTAAGAGTAGTGATAGAACCATATTGTTGTTAGTTGCTGTTGGTTGTTGTTGGTATTTGTTAGTCATTGGCTGGGTAGCATCTGGTGGAAATGGATATGACCGCTTCAGATGTAAACACAAAGGGTGCAGCTGATTCCGCGGACACCGCTACCAACATAACACATGAATTTGAGCCCCCGCAGTCGGCGAAGAATGACAATAGGCTACAACTTGAATCTGCTGCCAAGCTGAAATCACTGCCCACACGTGCATAAGCCTGTAAGGGAAAATCGCACCTGCATTCCTAAAGCCATTACAAAATGCAGCCTTGCGACTGGGACTGGGGCGGGGACTGGGAAGAAAATTGCCCTTAATGAAGAACTACTATCCTAAAAGAGATGCTATGGAGGCATCAAATGATATAGATGTCATTGATGGAGGTATCGCGGCACAAGAGATTGCGAGTGATTTAAATGCGCTTTTGCTATGTCTTGGAACAAAACGGATTGAAAGAATCATCTGCCCTAGTACCACTGGTATACTAAACCAACTAAAAGAAAACAGCCCTGATGGTGATGGGGGCGGCAATGAAATCCTGAAGACAGGGCCCCAGCACCAAGCCTTGGGGCATGATGCAGGTACTGATATAACTTATATTAACCTTGTGAGTGAAGCAGTGAACGTAAACGACTGCCATTTCAGTACTAGTACAAGAACGAATGATAAATGCCAGGATGATGAGTTGTTAAATCTGGTACCTGTTGTTTTGCCTGTGCTTCCTACTGTAAATGAGAGTGTGGTAGAGATTGAAGTGCCTTTTCGACCCAGAGTAAATTTAGAATAGTCACTACGACCACGCCTATTTCCGAATCTAATCTACGATTTTATATGAGTACACCATTAGCGGCTAAAATTGGGGAGAAGAATGGTGGTCGGATATATAATGGTTTAAGTGCAAGAGTAGGCGACCAGCTCCCGGCTTTATCTTGAAACACTAATAAGTAGTGAAATAGGAGGAATACATGAGGCAAATCTAAATAACCTATCTGAAACAAATGCCTGGACGACGAGCATCTCATCCACTGCCATGTTTGAGATATTTGAAAACCTGCTGACGAATCTGGTAACAAAATGCGAGCGAATAGAAAATAGGCTGGATATCCAATCACTACTATTGCATAAGAGCATAAATCAAACTAGAAAAGTGTATCAAAATTGTGGCATAAATACTGATAAGGTGATAGCTGATGTACAAAAAAATGCTAATATTGAAGATGCACCTGAGTCAAATGCACAATTAGAAGTCCCAAGTGTCCAGGAAAGTGCTGCACAAACACTAGGGACTGAAATAATGGAAATACTTAGCGCTGCTGTTGAAATAATCAGTGATGATAACTTCAGCACTGAAACTAATAAAGTCAAAAAGCAACAAATAACTCTGAAAAAGAAAGGGAAAACTAAGCAGATAAAAGAAGACAATGGGCCTCATTACACGGTAGGCGGTAGGGATTTAACGTTACCGGTAATGGAATACCGGTAATGTTAAATCCCCATGCCAATTACGACCCGGCTCACCGCTATTAGCGGCACCGCTAAGTACGGTGCCACTAATAGCGGCCAGTCCGCGTGCGCGCGACCCTCCATCCCGTAAATAACGCCATGCCGCTAATAGCACACCATCACAAACCAAGCGGACATGCCAATAGCGGCATGGTAAAGCCCCCAAAATCCCTTACCGCCATGCCGCTAATACTGGCATTGCGAACCACCCGTTAAGAGAACGGAGCAGTGTTCCCACCTGCCACAGGTGGACACAATCAGCACAGGTGGAGGCAATGGAGACTGTGGCAGCACAAAAGGAGCACACCACACCCCTTCACACACCCCTTGCCACACCAAGATGGTCCCAATACTAGCAGCATTACATGGGCTGGAGGATATGATTGGAGTGCAGCAGCAGCAACAGGCAGCACAGAGGAGACGCAGGAGGAGGAGGGCAAGACAGGCACAGCAAGCACCACCAAGGCACCTAGTCATACCACAGAGGCAGCCACCAATCCCCAGGATCAGAGCCAGTCCATTTAACCTAACCCCTGAGCAGATACACACCCTGTACCGTCTGGACCAGGATACCATCACCAGCATCGTGGACATGATACATGATGACATTGTGAGCCTCATAGACATCAGAACTGCCATCCCCCCTCTACTAAAGGTGGTGACCGTGCTCCACTTCCTGGCCACAGGCACCTACCAGCATACAGTGGGGCACATGCATGGCATCTCACAACCAGTATTCTCACGCACGCTGAACCAGGTACTCGATGCCCTCTAGAGGCATGCACCTGAACACATATTCATGCCACGGACTGGAGATTGCAAACACCAAAGTTGGCTTCTATTCACTGACAGGCATCCCAAGTTGCATTGGGGCCATCGACTGTACACATGTGGAATTGGTGGTCCCACATCACAATGAAGTTGTCTACCGAAACAGGAAGCAATTCCACTCCATCAATGTCCAAATGGTATGTGACGCCAACAAGATAATCACACATTGTTGTGCCCGTTTCCCCGGATCAACCCATGATTCCATGGTCCTGCGGAACTCAACCATCCCACGCTACATGGAGTGACTAGCCGGACAACGTTCGTGGCTACTTAGTGAGTAGCAGGGCAAGCACATGGCAGTGTGAATGGGGGGGGGGATACATACTCCAACTGGGTGTAGCTTGTCGTCCGTAGGACAAATGCACATACACATGTACGCCAATGTCCATCTGGGAAGTTCGCAATCTACCTGAGATGAACCGACATGCAAGTATAAGCTACACAACATAGCGAAAAATCTAGGTCTAGAAACATTAAACATCCATCCACATCCACATTGCACAACATTCAACACCACAAAATACACAAATCTCCTACATGCCGTTAAGACAGTCATACAGAATCAGCGCTGCACAACCGCAATAATGCAATGTGCCCTTGAGTGCATGCAAAGGGATCACCCCTACCCATAACATTGTACCACGCACCTAGAGCACCACTGAAGAGATGCCTCTCAGCATGGCAACATAAATGTTTGAATGGCAGTACACTAGCAGTGTGGTACCAATTCTGCCTGGGCCCAGGGACACGTAGAACCTGGCCTCACCCAGGACATGTCAATTACTTTAGGAGGCATTAATGGGGCATGTTCACTTGCAGGGTCGAGCTCAACTTTGCACATTGCAGTCACACAGATCGTCTGCATGCATGCTGTTAATTGTGGACTTCAATCACAATGCAAAGTCAATTTGTATGATATGAACAGGCCGCTCTTGAGGTGAACAGTAACCAGACCCCATTCATCCCCCCATACAGGTGATGCCGGCTATCCCCTGAAGAGGTGACTGCTTACCCCTGTACGGAACCCACAGAACAGGCACGAAGAGGACTACAATCGTGCACATACCCGTCCCCGCGTCGTGATCGAGCAGACTTTTGGCCTTTCGAAAACACGGTTTAGGTGCATTAGCAGGTCTGGTGGCGCTCTCCTGTATGGCCATGAGAAGGTGGCCAAGATCACTATGGCATGTGTCATGCTGCACAATATGTGTATCAGACGGAATGTGCCACTGCCCCCTGACGTAGAAATAGAAGCACCTGATTAGGATGATGATGGTGATGAGGACGGAGTTGACGGGGATGCAGGTCATGCAAGATGGGAAGGCCAGGAGGGACGTGCTGTGAGACAGCATCTGATCAACCAAATATTCTGAGTTACATTTTTTCTTTTTTTAGGAATGGATATGGGTAGTAATGCACTGGTGTCTGTTTGGAAGCGCACAATGGACCCTGTCGCCAATAAAGTACACATACACAATGAAGAAGTCCAAGCCTGTGTATGGATCAAACACCAGTGTATTAAGAAATGTAAAGATGTAAAAGTGCATGTCCCCAAACATCCCACCACCCTTCCCCCCACCCTCCACAACAGCCCAAAAACACCCTTCCCCCCACCCCCCACAACAGCCCAAAAACACCCTTCCCCCCACCCCCCACAACAGTTCCTTATGTGTCTGGCACAATGTTGTCGTCCAGCTATACAGATGGAAGCTTGACCATGCAGTCCCTATTCGCCATTGCCACCACCAGCATTAGGAGGCTGGCTAGACGTGTGCCTGGTGGTGCGTGAGGAGCGGCGGAGGGTGCTTGTCTGCCTCGAACTGGCTCTCCACCGATTTCTGCCATTCTGCATGTGGACTCTTCTACCTTTGCCCCTTGATGTCGTGGGGGTGTCCTCTGTGTCCTGTGCCCTTGATTTTTTACTCGCAGGGGATGCCTGAGATGCAGTGCCAGTATCCTCACTGTCTGTATGTGAGCCTGTCAGGGACAAAGAGGGGGATGGCATTGGTTACGGTTCTATGCACTTAATGCAGTATACGTCATTAATGCAGTTGTGGGCATTTGGACTTCATTGGTAAGGATGCAGGTGATGTGTCAGTTCAGTGGCTCATCCATGCATGGTTGTGTGTGGCACTTGTCTCTGGTGATGTGTGCATGTGTGTGTGTTTGGGTCTGACACTGACATGGCCAGGGTTGTATGCATCTGTGGATGTTTGGGCATCCATGAGGTGATTCTGGGCTCACATTTGTGGGGACCTGAAGATTCACAGTGCATACTTTAATGTGTACACTCACCTCCATCTGAAGTGGTTGCCACGCCATGCTCCATTGTCCCGACTCCATCTATTGATTACACTCGATTGAGGTTGGTGCAGGTCTCTTCCCACTCCTTTAATTTAATCGGCGAATCATATCCACCTGCTGTGGCAATGTTGTGGTTCGCAGACAGGATGCTTTTGACCCGGAGGCGGAGATCTTCCCACCGCTTTCTGCACTCACGCACATTGCGGGTGGTGGTGCCCACAGCACTCACTTTCAAGGCAACCTCTGCCCAGATTGCCTTCTTTCGGATAAGGGTCTCCCGACGCATGTCGCTCGCAAAGACCACGGCGGCATAAGCAGCAAGGGTCTGTGAGCATTATTAGCTCCTCCTTGGTAAACATTTCCTTGCGCTGCCGGTCGGTGGTTTTTTTAACAGCCTTAGGCATGTCGAGGGTGTCCCTGTGGATTTCCAATTGTAAACTACTCAATACAGGTCCAGGGGGCAGAGGATGGCAATGGATTGTGTTTTTAAAGATGGCTGCTGTGCTCCTTCCCGTTCCTGTGCGATGACCCTATTTCCGGTTCCGCAATTTAACGGTCACCACTAATAGCGGTGACCGCTATTTGCATGTAGCGTGAGGGCGGAGGTGCTATCTGCACTTTCGTCGAAGCCGGTAAGGGACTTTTTGAGGACTTTAGCGGCATGGCGGTATCGTCATTACCGACATGGCGCTATGCTCGTGTCCGCGTACTCGTAATGGTACGCTATTAGCGCCCTCTTGCAAGGGCGGACACGTTAATAGCACCATGCCTGTAATTTGCGATTTTTACCGCACAACGGGTAATGAGGCCCAATATCTCAAGCCTCAATGTATAGCCAGAAAACAAAAACAAAAATGAATAATGAGTGTATTACACACAATGTTCATATCTTAATTAACATCGAATCAGAATCAGGGTGTGACAGGATTGGAAAATCACTGGAAGTTTCTGACCATGGTTCCACTAGTATCAAGCAATCTCAGGTTGGAGCAATAGCTTACACACCGATTGAGATACATCATGATGGAGGTACATCTTGCACTATCTATACTCAAGAATCATCTCATGCCAGTGACATTCGTAAATATGTGATTTCACATGTGACACAACAACTGAAGAGTAAGAGGTCTATTAGGAGTCCAGTTGACCAGACAATATCTAGTAAAAACAAAAAACATACCCCAACAATAGTGGTATTAATGCACTCGATAGAGACTCACATACTACTAATGCACTGATTGAAAATGCCACGCAAACTAAGCAGAAACACGGCACTAAGACAATGGCACAGATAACCTCAAGTGCCATGAGTAGAAACATGGTGCCAGGGAACTTAGCTAATGAAAAGAAAGTTTCACATGATAAACCCGTGTTAGCTAAAAATGATACAACAAGGGCCCTGCAGATGAGATCTGTGTCCGGAATTGACCGTCATCCACCATTGAATCGGGCTATAGTGCTATATATTCTGCATGAAATTGTCCTGCTTCGAGTGATAACAACAGAAGACATTATTATAGTAGACCAGCTAGAAAATAAAGTAAATGTAACATCTAATATATGGCCCAAATCCAATTCCATTATGGAATACATCCTATGACATGAAGATGAGCTAGAGATTAACACGCGAAAAGTAAAATATGCAATCAGTGCCAAGGATACATATATAAAAGCTTCCAATATTGAAGCAACCACAAGAACTGGAATAGCTAATCGACTAGGAGCGCCACAATGAATGAGAGAGTCTCTTCTGAGCCTCCCAGAAGAGCTAAAAATGTAACACAACAGGAAGAGGAGAGAGGTAATATTACCATTGTAATGTGCTCCTGGAGTACCAGGGGCTTTGCCAATGTGTCTGCTGCAGATGGACTATTGGCATACATCGATTTATTTAGTATTGTAGCGCTCAAGGAGACCTGGATCATAGATCCCTGTGATGGTCGAAGTACAATCTACGCTTTATCAATCAAGGGCCCCGTTGGTAGACTGCGAGGGGAACTCCTAGTCACTGTTTATCATCTATGGTGACTAGCAGACACCCAATGGTCTACCTCCAGGATATTAGCGGTAATGATTAACTGCAACCTATAAGGTGATGATAAACTCCTGATTAATGTGTATAACCCTCCCAACACAGTGGCTACTAAATCCAACATGGCAACAGTGAGAAACATCCTACAAATGTCCAAAAGAGATTCCAATTTTAGTTTTAGGTGATTTTAATGCAAGAAATAACATATATACGGATTGCCTGCTAGCACAGAGAAAGTCTGGTCCACATAATGCTGCTGAGACAAACAAGCAGGGCAGAGGGTGGATTGAACTGTTTAATACATTTAACATCACTTTGTTAAATGGGCACTGTGAGGGAGATGCTGTCAAAGCACACACTCGCATTAGTGGGAAGAGCGCCTCTACTCTTGACTATGGGCCTCATCAGTAGGTAGGCGCTAACCCCGGCAGTATTACAGCCAGGGCTATTAGTCCTACCACCAAACCCCCGGCACTATTAGCGCCATATCAAGGGTTTGGCTAAACGGTAAGTCCCCATTCCCCATTAGGCCCATTCAGGAATTTCCCATTCCCCATTGGGTTCAATGGGGAATGTTTGGCAAAATCGTAGCGGATTTGCCCCCAGCTCAGAACTGGGGCAAAATCCGCCAAGCCCTAGATTTGGCGTACCCTTAAATGCAGCAGTAATAGCATTACCGCCGCATTCAAGGGTTACCGCCAAACTCATGATGAGGCCTGCAGTATGGTGCAAAACATGGCCATACTTCCACAGGAAGAAAGCGGCCACTTACCTGTTTGTGTGTTGTTCAATGCATGTGCGAACGGCAATTGCTTCAAATCGAACGGTGACATTTTCGTTAATGCAGGTATGAATCGTATATGGTAGAACCCAGTCAATTTAGAGAAGGCTAGAGTTGTACCCGAAAAAGTCCTCCCATGCTTCACAAAAAGGTGGCACAAAAAGAGCAAAACCAGTGGTATGGCAATGATGGCAGACTTCACTAAAGTGATTGCGTCCATCAAAGCGGTCACACAAAGAAAAGGCAACTATAAGCACCCGAGTGAGCATTGGAATAGGACCCCATATGGCAGTCGACAGTACGACCACACAATACAAGTTGCGAAAAAACTATTGTGGCTTGATATCGCCTAGGTACTCTATCGATGATTCGTAGTGATACCGACTGATGACATTCCTAAATATATAAAAGCTCTTAAAACAAAGTATCATGGATGGTTGTGCAGACAAAGGGTAAGGGATAAGTCTAAGTTGTGGATGCGCGTAGTACATCACACTAGGACTAATAATAACACGGGTATCCGGTCCACCATGAGGGGGGCAGCTATGAAAAATCTACTGATTAACGGTGTGCCTGAAGAGAGCTGGTACACCCATATTAAGAATACATTTGGCGCTATGATACCCAGTGATGCACCACACAATCAAATCAATCAGATCTGGGACTGTGAATCAACCCTCTCCGACATCACCCTGAAAATTGCTAAATCGGTACTGATGGCACATGCAATGGTCTCTTGAAGTTATCCCTAACTATCTGGGCCAATGCATTACATCCCTTATTTGTTTCGATTGTGAGGCATGGTGAGTTACCTGCTTCCTGGAAAGAGAGAACCATACTCCCAGTCTACAAAAAAGGTTGCTGGAAAATCCCTTCTAATTGTCGCATGTTGGCCATGCTAGATATACCAGAAAAACTCTTTGCAACAGTATTATTAAATGAACTGAATATATGGATTATAGAAAACAAGATTCTTCCCCCTAACCCAACTGGTTTTCGAGCCAAATCCAGCACTACACCCAATCTTCTGTCTTTGATAACTGCCAGCGAATACGCCTGGAATATGATTGCAAGTGTATGGTGCATTTATTGATTTCAGTGCAGCGTTTGACACAGTCATAAGGAATAAACTTGTGTCATGAAATATTCCTCATGGCTTGTTAAACATAATTTGGCTGCTACATACTGGTACATGAGTAAGAGTGAGGTTCAATGGCGAGAGCCCTGTGTCTGACTTCTTTCCTACGATGTGTGGAGTTAAGCAGGCTTGCATTCTCGCTGTCACCCTGTTTAATGTATATCTTGCCAATCTAGTGGAATCTTTAAACCTGGAGGAAGCATGTCCAGTGAAAATTGGGGCACTTAAATAAAATTGGATGTTTATGTTATGGGGATGGTATTTTGCTCCTTGATTACACCCCTAAAGGGCTACAACTTAAGCTAGATGCCCTAGGCAGGAAGCTAGCGACAATGGACTCTGCATCAACATTGAAAAAACAAAGATTGTGGCATTCAGGGGAAAAACAAAGAGTAAAACAATAACTAAATCAATATGGAAGCTTGATGAAAAGGCTGTTGAATGCGTGGAGTGCTATAAGTACTTGGCCGTCTTAATTTATAACAAGTTGAGTTGGTCATCCCAATGGACAGAGAATAAGGCGAACTGCATGAAAATTGCACATGTCCTGAACCATTTCATTGGCCAACAGGGGGGTTGCTCAATGAAAACCATACTTCGGCTATACAAATCTACAATAGTCCCTTTTTATGATATATATGGGGAAGTGTGGTGAACCAAATTTAGATCAGAGCTAAATAAATGTGAGGCTAAAATCTTATGACTGTTAATCACAATGGCTAAATCTCTGTCAATTGAATATATCCTATTAGAATTTGATATTATGAAAATAACTGGAGTAATTGACTATAAATAACCATGTTATGGGCTATGAGAAATTCCGAACCCTTGATAATGGAACAATCATAGGAGACTTAGGGGGTAATTCATAGAATCCGGCGCACAAGTGGCGCACGCGGCTGGCGCACAGTGTGCGCGTGCGGTAGTCTGCGCCAGCCGCGTGCGCCAAAACACATTCAGGCGCACAGCGTATTCATGGATTCCAACAACCACAACCAGCCGTGGCGCAGAGTGGCGCAGCGACCCTGCAGCAGCGCCAGTAACGCCCCCAAGAACGCCCCTCGCGCAGGGAAAAGCCATCAAAATCCCCAATCCAGCGCAAAGGGCAGCAGCAAACGCAGAGCGGGGAGCGTGTATTCATGGGGTGTGCGGGTGTCATCACATGCGATTGGCCTGGGTACGTGAATTTCAGGGGTGCGCGAGAAATTCTACACGCGATTGGGCTGGGTACGTGGATTCCAGGGGTGCGCGAGAAATTCTACACGCGATGGGCCTGGGTACGTGGATTTCAGGGGTTCGCGAGAAATTCTACACGCGATTGGCCTGGGTACGTGGATTCCAGGGGTGCGCGAGAAATTCAACACGCGATGGGCCTGGGTACGTGGATTTCAGGGGTTCGCGAGAAATTCTACATGCGATTGGCCTGGGTACGTGTATTTCAGGGGTGCGCGAGAAAATCTACATGCGATTGGCCTGGGTACGTGTATTTCAGGGGTTCGCGAGAAATTCTACACGCGATTGGCCTGGGTACGTGTATTTCAGGGGTTCGCGAGAAATTCTACACGCGACTGGCCTGGGTACGTGTATTTCAGGGGTGCGCGAGAAAATCTACACGCGATTGGCCTGGGTACGTGAATTACAGGGGTGCGCGAGAAATTCTACACGCGATTGGGCTGGGCACGTGGATTTCAGGGGTGCGCGAGAAATACTACACGCGATGGGCCTGGGTACGTGGATTTCAGGGGTTCGCGAGAAATTCTACATGCGATTGGCCTGGGTACGTGTATTTCAGGGGTGCGCGAGAAAATCTACACGCGATTGGCCTGGGTACGTGTATTTCAGGGGTTCGCGAGAAATTCTACACGCGATTGGCCTGGGTACGTGTATTTCAGGGGTTCGCGAGAAATTCTACACGCGACTGGCCTGGGTACGTGGATTTCAGGGGTGCGCGAGAAATTCTACACGCGATGGGCCTGGGTACGTGGATTTCAGGGGTGCGCGAGAAATTCTACACGCGATGGGCCTGGGTACGTGGATTTCAGGGGTGCGCGAGAAATGCCACACGCGAATGGGCCTGTGCGAGTGGGGCAGTGTATTACGTGGGTGTGCGGTAAGTTGAAGAGGTGAATTGCCAGTGTGGGTCCCCCCAGGTCTCCCCCCTACCCCCTCCACGACTCCTGCAGGCAGCCCACACCACAGGGGACTACCCTGCACCCCTGGTCATGTCCCGCAGGCAGGCCATCCACCATGGGCATGCCCCCCAGCCAAGCCACATGTACCCTTGCACCCCCACCCCCCAGCACTGTGGGGCACCTGCCAGCAGGCCCCCACCCATGCCCAACCCATGTCTCCCACCACCCCCACCCCCCAGCACTGTGGGGCACCTGCCAGCAGGCCCCCACCCATGTCCAACCCATGTCTCCCACCACCCCCACCCCCCAGCACTGTGGGGCACCTGCCAGCAGGCCCCCACCCATGTCCAACCCATGTCTCCCACCACCCCCACCCCCCAGCACTGTGGGGCACCTGCCAGCAGGCCCCCACCCATGTCCAACCCATGTCTCCCACCACCCCCACCCCCCAACACTGTGGGGCACCTGCCAGCAGACCCCCACCCATGTCCAACCCATGTCTCCCACCACCCCCACCCCCCAGCACTGTGGGGCACCTACCAGCAGGCCCCCACCCATGTCCAACCCATGTCTCCCACCACCCCCACCCCCCAGCACTGTGGGGCACCTGCCAGCAGGCCCCCACCCATGTCTCCCACCACCCCCACCCCCCAGCACTGTGGGGCACCTGCCAGCAGGCCCCCACCCATGTCCAACCCATGTCTCCCACCACCCCCACCCCCCACCCCCCAGGGGCAGCCTCCACCAGGCCCCACCCATGTCTCCCAGCACCCCCACCCCCCAGCACTGTGGGGCACCTGCCAGCAGGCCCCCACCCATGTCCAACCCATGTCTCCCACCACCCCCACCCCCCAGCACTGTGGGGCACCTGCCAGCAGGCCCCCACCCATGTCCAACCCATGTCTCCCACCACCCCCACCCCCCAGCACTGTGGGGCACCTGCCAGCAGGCCCCCACCCATGTCCAACCCATGTCTCCCACCACCCCCACCCCCCAGCACTGTGGGGCACCTGCCAGCAGGCCCCCACCCATGTCCAACCCATGTCTCCCACCACCCCCACCCCCCAGCACTGTGGGGCACCTGCCAGCAGGCCCCCACCCATGTCCAACCCATGTCTCCCACCACCCCCACCCCCCAACACTGTGGGGCACCTGCCAGCAGACCCCCACCCATGTCCAACCCATGTCTCCCACCACCCCCACCCCCCAGCACTGTGGGGCACCTACCAGCAGGCCCCCACCCATGTCCAACCCATGTCTCCCACCACCCCCACCCCCCAGCACTGTGGGGCACCTGCCAGCAGGCCCCCACCCATGTCTCCCACCACCCCCACCCCCCAGCACTGTGGGGCACCTGCCAGCAGGCCCCCACCCATGTCCAACCCATGTCTCCCACCACCCCCACCCCCCACCCCCCAGGGGCAGCCTCCACCAGGCCCCACCCATGTCTCCCACCACCCCCACCCCCCAGCACTGTGGGGCACCTGCCAGCAGGCCCCCACCCATGTCCAACTCATGTCTCCCAGCACCCCCACCCCCCAGCACTGTGGGGCACCTGCCAGCAGGCCCCCACCCATGTCCAACCCATGTCTCCCACCACCCCCACCCCCCAGCACTGTGGGGCACCTGCCAGCAGGCCCCCACCCATGTCCAACCCATGTCTCCCACCACCCCCACCCCCCAGGGGCAGCCTCCACCAGGCCCCCACCCATGTCTCCCATCACCCCCACCCCCCACCCCCCAGGGGCAGCCTCCACCAGGCCCCCACTCATGTCCCCCTGCCCCCAGGTCCTGACGAAACTCAATCATGGCAGTAATGGGCAGCACACCCAGCACAAACAGCCAGCCAAGGATTGCATCCACCCACATAGTAGATGCAATTACATGATACAACCCCAATGGCAAGTATGTAAATGAACACATGTCCGTCACACACACATACACAATGGGTGCAAGTGAATGTCAAAACCCATATCATGAAATGCATGAAACCAAAGAGAAAATACCACAAATGAAAGTAATATAAATATGTATTAAAGATGAAAAAGAACTAAAGAAATGAAACACACAACAATGGGGATGACAAAACAAATGGTCCATGTCCGAGAACTAATAGAAAAAATCAAAAAACAAAGGAATTCAAAAACTAATGTAGTCCAAAGAAAAAAAATGGGTGAAAAAAATAAGGAAAAACCATTGACTCATGGAGAACACACATATAAATCCAAAAAAAGTTGTCCCAAAAAAAACGATGCAAAAAGAATATCCCAGGGTCCATGAGCCCAACACCATAAATGAAACCTACTACTACCTAACACAAAAAATATATACAGAAAAGTGGCCATTGTCCGAGCGGTCCAAAGAAAAATTAATAAATAAAGGAAACCTATCACTAACTAACTAAAGAACTATATACAATGGCAGCGGGCAAGTCCTGCGGCTCACTCCGTGATGTTGCCGGCCAGGGCATCATCGAACTCCATGTCGATGTCCCGGAGGCGGGACTCTGTCCTGGCCCCGAGGTCTCGCAGGGACAACCCCGTGTTCAACTCAAACTCCCTGCGAGCTTCCTCGAGGCACTCAGCCCGCCTCAACGCCCGACGCATGGAGAACTCCGCCCTGACCATGGAGAGCCGCTCCTCTTCCGCCCGCTGCCGCTCCGCACCTATCCGCTGGACCAACTGCTCCCACACGGAAGACACTGCCATCCCAGGGTTCTCCTGCCCTCCAGCCCATGCCTGCCCCTCTGATCTTGATGGCCCAGAGCCATGATGCCTCCCACGTCGAGCCTGCTGCTGCCTCCGACGCCACTGCCTCTGCCAGCACGACGGCATCCAGGCTGATGGTATCCACCGATGCCGTCGTGCACGTGCCCTGCCAGATGATGCCGGCACATCCTCCATCTGCAGGGGGACAGTTGCTGGTGTGTCCACCCCTGCTGGACCTTCGACTCCCGACTGTGGCAGGGATGGGGTCCCCACCGAGCTGGCTGCGTTGGTCGGGGCAGGTCCACAGGGGGCCCTGGTGGCATCTGGGCCGGAAGACGGCATGGAGCACGACTGGCGCATAGCCTCCACAGAGGAGGAGAGGGTCGCCAGAAGGCCACACACATGTAGGAAACCCCCGACCATGGCGGCTCCCAAATGGTTCACGTACGCACGGTGCTCTTCGTGATGATGTGCATGCTCCTCCCGGGAAGCATGCACCTCATCACGAATGCCAGCCGTGCGCAACGCGACACCAATCAGGACCCTCTCCACACGGCCAGGGGTCCCCACGTCCGCAGGTAGAGGAGTGTCAGATGACATGGACAACTCCCCTACCTGCGGACGGGCCTGGGATGGGGCATCCCTGCTGGTGCATGGTGGTGCAGTCACAGTGTCAGGGACAGTGACATGCACAGGCCCCTCCACGGCGACCTGTGCTGCCTCCTGCCCCTGGCCCTGGACTGCACCACTTGCACCAGCGGGGATGCCCCCACCAGGCCCCATGTGTGGCTCAGTAGCGGCCTCCTCCCCCTCTGTGGAAACCACCAACCTGGATGTCTCCACGCCGTCTCCGCCGTTGCAAGCCCCTGTGGGGGCTCACCCACCCCTTCCGCTGCAGCCATGGCGGCATCCCCGCCGCTCTGCTCCACAGCGCCTTCTCCGCCCTCTTCTTCACTTGCCACTGTGTAGAGGGAGACATAGAACACAAGCATCAGGGTACTGTACAATGGTCCCCTAGACAGGAAGCAATAGCAGATGAGTGGCACTGTCATGCATCACTTCCATCATGTCCCTCCACAACACATGGGTCAGTGCAGGCAAAACACATGCAGTAACAGGCATGGCGCATGCCATGGACATTGGCATACATGACCAAGGGACTCATGATTCATACAATGTTGGTTTTGAACTCACATGCATCATGGGCCTTGCCATCACATGCACACACCTCACCGTAGTTCCATCCATCCGGCCTCGCACACCACAGACGCAGTGGATACAAGGATGACTAGGCTGCATCAGTGAATCTGAACATTGTCACAGACATGTGACAAGCATCCATGGCATTCACAAGTCACAGACACGCAGGTCAGACACACACACATGGACACCATACGTGTACATGGGACCAGCACCCATCCCTCACCCCCACCCATGTCCAGGAACAGAGACTGCCATGCTTCCATGTGTCCATTCCGCGCAGAGCCCCCCATGTTGCAATTGTACACATGCACCAACCATGTGATTCACACATCACTGTACTCACATGCCTGACATGATGTCCCTGCACACACACATACGTACATGGCCTATGTCACACATACAGGCATGTATCAGACAACCAGCACACTGCAACATGCCCTGTCTCACACAGCAATGCCTGGCCACTTACCGCTCAACTCCAGACGGGTCTGCCTCTGAAGGATCTGGGCGTGGAGCGCTGGGTCTACGCGTTCCAGGACCCTCATCTGGATGACAGTCAGGCGTGCCCGGCCCCCCTCCGCGAGGCGCCGGGCCTTATTGAGGGTCCTGGACCTCAAGTCCTCCCAGCGCTTCCTGGTGTGCTTGATGTCGCGGGTTGCCACCCCCTCCGCGTTGATGGCAACCACTACATCGTCCCAGATCCTCTCCCGTCCTTCTTTGTCGGCGCGTGGTCTTCCGAAGAGGGCATCATAATGCCCCAGGACATGCTCCACCAGGACACCAACTTCCTCCTCACTGAAGCTGGTGGCCCTATGCCTCTGTGGCTGGGGGTCGCCACTGGTCTCAGATGGTGCTTGCCCCGACATGGCGACCCCCGAGGCAGGCGTGGGTGGGCTACTGGGTCCTGGGGCTGGGCTGTGGAGCGATGGTATCCCAGTCGGGAGTCTACTGTTCCAGCAGGGGTTGACACAGCAACTGGACCCCTGCAGATGGCTGATGTGCAGGCACCAAATGGCAGGGCAATGTGGCGGCAGGCAGGCAGGCAGGCAGGCAGCAGCAGCAGATGGCTCGTGGGAGGCTGCTCGGGGCTATGGGGGGCAGTAATTCGGCCTTCTGGGCAGGAGCGTGGTCTTCCGTGTGCTTACGCGTGGCCAGCTTGATACGGAGTGAATTTCCACGTGAAAAATCTGCACGTCAGCGTGTAATTCGAGGAAAGGGCCTTAGCGCGTAAGCACGTCAGCACGCGTACGCGATTTCATTGGACCAAAGGCCCTTAGCGCGTAAGCGCGTCTGTGACGTGACGCGCGCGGGCGTTTCCCTGTGGGTGCGCATCGTGATCCAGCACGTGTGAATATCGCACGTAGCCGTGTGAATGCATGTCATGTAAGTGACGTGACGCGCGCGGGCGTTTCCCTGTGGGTGCGCATTGTGATCCAGCACGTGTGAATATCGCACGTAGCCGTGTGAATGCATGTCATGTAAGTGACGTGACGCGCACGGGCGTTTCCCCCTGCACGGGTTAAAGGTGAGCATGTCCGCCATTTCGGTGTACGTGCCTTTCGTGGAGACCGACGTGTGTGTTGCTGCTCCGTGTTGTTTCACCACCATCTCAACTTCACATCTAGGACGTATCCCTAGGACGTATCTCTTCTTTTGGCGGGGGTATTGGCTACGCGTGTTTTTCTGCATCGCGCTAGTCAGACGGTGAGTTGCGCATGCTATTTTCCCACTGTGGGTGCCCCTGTGTATCGCACCCGTTTTCGAGGTCATAGTAGCCTGCGTGTCCCACGCGTACGCGTTTTTCGTGTTCCTGGGTGCCACCGCGTACTGCGGGAGGTTAATTCCACGCACGTAGGCTGCAGGGGTTGCGTGCACGGTTTGACTGCAGTTTTGGGGTGCCTGAGCGTTGCGTGACCCGTCACTACATCACCGGTGTCACACACAGCCTTGCAGGTGCAGGGGTGCTGTTAACAACTTGCATCCCACCCCCTTCACCCCAATTGCCCAGGACAATTGTGGTCTACACCTCCAATTGGCACTACTCCATCTGTGCCAGCACAACTCCATCTGTGCCATGGCTGGGAGGCCAAGAAAGGTGAGGGGCGCCTCAGCTGGGCGTACTCCTCGTGGCGGACGTGGCCAGGGACGTGGCCGGGGTGACGAGGGAGTAGGGGGACTCCAGGGTGTCCAGGGCGAACGCAGAGGGGCCAGAGGCAGGGGTGCGCCACTTGAGCACAATGATGTGCCACGTGTTGGTGCAGCCATGCCACCACCCCCTGCGCCTGCAGGTGATGCAGTTCTTGCACCTGGCACTGGCGCCCATGTGACCCGGCAGTCCATTCCATCGACTGCCAGGGCCCAAAGGGTAGTGGTGGCTGCAGGTGCAGCTGTGAACACCACCACCCAGGCTCAGGGTCTGCCAGCGCAGTCTGCGTTGGCACTCGAAGGATCCCTTGACGATTTCCAGCAGGTCAGGAGTAAGACCGGAGGTGCACGCAGGGCTGGCCTGACCAAGACATGTGTCCCTGGGGCAGCAATGTCATCTGCTGCTCCGTCCAGCCGGGTGTTGACAACTGCAGGGGCAGGTGCAGCCAACAGCACCCCGGTTGTGACTCTACCACTCGGGACAGTTGCGGTCAATGACCCTGGCACGGCAGATGTAGCTGCGCAGGGCCCATTCCAGGGCACCCCGCAGCCACAGACGCATGTCAGCCCCTTCGGTCGTCCTACAACCTGCCACTCCCTTGGTCCAATCCACCGGTCCCACTGGCCATGGTGATCAGGGCGGCTATCGCCAGCCAGGGTCTGCGCCATCATCCAAGAGGAGGAAGGTTGCATCTGCAGCACATGCTGAGACCCCAGACACAGCCACGGCCTCCTTCAGGTCAAGGAAGAAGCCTTTCTCAAAGGAGGAACTGGACTTCATTGTGGGCTACGTGAAGGGACATCCGGACATGATAGTGGGGCCCGATTCACAAAGTACACCTGCCCAGCGGAATACCCACTGGAACCATGTTGCGGATGATTTGAGTGCAATCGGCCATGAGGTGCGCACAGGTGCCGAGTGCAAGAAGCGTTGGGATGACCTCAAACGCAGCGCTAAGGCCAAGCGTGCCTCTAATTACAGCATGACCCAGGTGACTGGCGGTGGGCCAGCACCTGAGGAGGTGGTCCTCACTCCGCAGGAGACACTCGTTGCGGAGTTCATTCCAGCTGGATTGGTCGAAGGTGTGGGAGAGATGCAGGACTTTGATGCACAGTCCAGTGAGTGTTGTTGCGTGTATATGCAGCCCGTGTATGGTTTGCCTGTGTAATGTGTTGTGCTTGACTGGCACTACATGGTATGTGTACATGGTTCTCATGTGTTTGTCCTGCAACGCATCAAAGATGCATGCTTGATGTGCAGGGTGGTTTACATGTAGAGCAGAAGGGGACTGTCCTCATCACCACACTTGCCCCAGAGCCACTTGCTAGTCACCCAGACGGCCCTCCAGTCCATGTTCCTGCTTGCTGGCCCTCCTGCATGTAGCCCAGGGTGTTTTCCACTCAGCACTGGAACTATGTCATTGCATGACTCACGTGCAAGTGTCCTCTGCCCTTCATGCAGGGTGTCACACTTGGACTGGGCAGTTGGCAGATGCTCCACAGGGACATGGGTTCCCATTCATGCTCAATGTGCTCTACATGCATGCCACTTTCCGTGCTATGCGGATGTTACTCCTGCTCATATTCCCTCTAACCTCGGACTCCTCCTCTCCTTCCCTCATCTCTGACTGTTTGTCTGCAATCCAGGAATGGTGTGCTGACAGTGACCTCTGCCTCAATGCCAGTGAGACAGAGATTCTACCCATCGGCACACCCCCTCCCTCCTCCACTGCATCTCTCTGGTCGCCCAATCTTGGCCCTCTTCCTGCCCCTGCCTGCAAGGCAACAAACCTTGTGGTCAGCTTCGACTCTACGCCCTCCTTGTCTCCTCACATATCTGACTACTATGAGTACTCACACTACAAGCTGCACCTCCTCAGAGGTGTTCTTCCTTTCAACTCCTTCACACAGAAGCTCACTGTCTCCCAAGCCCTGGTTATTGCAAAGATGGAGTACTGTAACTGCCTGTTTCTCATAATGCCTGCCTCTACACTCCGCCCTCTGCAACTTGTCCAGGACAGGTCTGCAAGACTTGTCCTTGGCCTCAAGTCCAGGCACCGGCATCTCTCCAACACTGAATGCTCAACACTGGCTCCCAGTGGCTGCGAGGATTGAGTTCCGAACCCTCTGCATTGTTCACAAGGCCTTCTGGGGCCTGGGGCCTGAATACCTTCAACTGTCTCTTCCGATATATCTTCCTTCTCATGCTGTTTGCTCATCTGCCTCCAACTACCTCAGGCTCATCCACTTCTTCTGGCACCGAGTTGGGGGAGGTTCGCTCTCCGCGGCAGGGGCATCCCCCTGGAGTCGCCTCCATGCCTCCCTGAAACTTGAGTAGATCCATCTCGCGTTCCAGATGCACCTCAAAACCTTCCTCTTTGCTTCTGCTTTCCCTCCCCCTCTCCTCTTCTGATTGTTGCCTGGCACTGCACTGAATCTACAAGTGTGCCAATTCGACTATTTAGGACCTTGGCCCGGGCAACCTCAACTTGCATAGACTCCCAGTCGACCCCTGCACTACGGGACTGTCTCTGTATCCCTACAGCCCCCTTGCCAGCACTTGTCTGCACTGACCTTGCACTTGCCAGCATCTGGCACATTCATCATATTTCCCTCTACCCTGTACTGCACTTCTAGCCCTCACTTTCCCCTTGCACATATCCCTTCACCCTACCCATGCACTTGCGCAATGTGAATGTCAACAGGCCTGGTAGGATCGTTGGCCGTCTTCCCTTTGCTCACCCCTACCTGCCTCATCGCCCCTTGGAACACTTCTGAATGGGCGCGTTAGTTATGCATTATCAGATCATATCTATGTGACCTTGCCTGGATGATGATTGTGGTACGTGTCTTGTATGTGCTACATTTAACGGAATTTGTTTGGCCATCCCATGCACACTCTGGCCCTGTCCTGCATCCCACACATCTTTAGGGTGTCACAGTCTCTGTGGGGCACAGTCCTCCCCCACTTTCAGGGCCACTGAATCAGTCCATCTGCTGCAGTGGCTTTTGCACACTCGGGTGCACTACTGAGGGTTCCTCATGGGTCCTGCTTACTGTCCCATCATCATCTGCTGTGTTGACAGTTGACTCAGATGATGCCATAGATGCCAGTCAACACTGTCTGCAAAGGCATATGTCTCAGTTCTGACTTTTGCTACCACGCAAGCCATCCCAGCAAATTGAATGGGGGGTGGTGGCCCTTTGCTTCTAGCCATGCAACCCATTGCATGCACATGTCACGTGATGCCTTAACGTGCCCTTCCACTGACTTCCATATATATGATACACATCATGGAGTACTTGTTCATGTAGATAGTGAATGACATATGCATGTTCGCCACTGCAGGAACACACTTCTGAGCCATGTTACAGTGTTCTACATGCCTACACACTGATGCAATGTCACATTGACCATGCATGCATGCCCGGTAATCTTTTGTGTGTGACATGTCTGCATCATGTTTTGGCTGTCTGTGTGATGTGTGTAATGTACTCCTGACATGTGTCCTGATGTATTCATTTCTCTCCACCTTTCAGATGATGACGCAATGGAGCCAGAGGATGGTGTTGTCATGCCTGACACAGGGTTGGTATCACATGCACGACCCGGCACAAGTGGGGGACGTGGGGTGGTAGTCCACGAGAACCCACATGTGCTTCAGTCCATCTTGGGTATGTCTGGCTATGATTCCAGCTCAGATGACCACTCTGACAGCCATGTTGAGTTGGATGTGCATCAGGTCCATACATCTGCGGTGAGTGATTCTGATGTGGACACTCCTCTGTCCACGACACCTGCATTGAGGGGCCAGTCAGGGGTGGGACCTCCGCCTGTGGTGGGTCGGGACGCAGGGTCACCCTCCACAACAGTCTCTGATGTGCCTGGGGCATCACGTAGACGGGGGCATGTAGTCGTGCAGCCCCGGGCGGTGCCAACCCCACAAGGACGCCCGGTCCTTGGGTCCCGCAGGTGTCAGGCCCGGCAACGCGGTGGCCGCGTGCCACCGAGGTTAACTGAGTGGGAGCAAGACATGTCTGCCAATTCCGAACGTCAGGGGGCAGCACTTGATACCATCGCTGCGAGCATGGAACGTGTGGCCCATTCCGTGCTCCCCCCTGCTAGGCAGGTGCTACTCCAGCAGCAGGCGGCACGGTCCACGGCCCGCTCGCTCAGGCAGGGCATGGCGGCCTCGGACAGGGCACGCCAGGCTGGAATGTTGTCTCTGCGTCAAGCTATTGATGCTCACGCAGAGGCACACATGAAGGCCCTGAAGGAGGAGTATGCCTCCCTCAGATCCACTCTGGGTGTCCTCTTGATGTCCCAGAGGGTGCGGGCAGAGGAGAGGTTTGAGCAGCTTGAGCGTACCATCTCGGCTGAGCTACGTGCTTGCCGGGAGGTGCATCAGTTGTCCAGCCAGACCACGCAGGAAGAACTCCGTGCTACACGTGTTGCCTTGCAAGAGGAAGCACGTGTATCACGGGAGGTACTGCATGCAGACCTGCGTGTAATTGCTGCACAGAACCAGGCTCACCCGTCCGGCAGACTTGCTGCCGACGGGGGGCAAGCTGCGCCTAGGCGTGGTCAGGCTCCTGGCCCACGTCCTCCTTTAGAGGAAGAGGCAGACTCGGACGATGACTTATCTTCCACACAGGTCGTGGTGTGCCGGCGTTGAGCCCATGGAGGTATCTTTTTTTTTCCTCAACATCATTGCATGTGGGTGTTGAGATGCACCCTGTACCTCCCCCCTCCTGGGTGCCTTCCCACCCCCCCGGGTCGTATGTGGCCATTTTTGATTTTTCCTTTTAGGTTAGTTAGTTTAATTTGTTAAAATAGTTTAGTATTGTTTTTAGTTTAATTAGTTAATTTAGTTTAATATTGTTTTTAGTTTAATCATTTTATCTAGTTTAATTTTGTTTTTGTTTAACTAGTTAATATAGTTTAATATTGTTTGTCTATTGTGCATTCATGTGACGGTGTGGTGCTTTGTGGTTTTTGAAAGCATCCACTGTCTGTTCCAGCAGGGCCCTTCGAGCTTGTCTTGTGTATGTGTTTGCAGCTTGGGTCCTGACTCACATAGGCCACTCCTGCTTCCCTTATCCATGGGCTTGCTAGGATGGTTCGGTGTAACAACATTTTACACAAGGGCATTGGACTTGCCTCATAACTGTGGCCTGTCTACTGCTGTGATACTTGTGTTCACACCCCTAGTGGGGATTGTTTGCGTTTCATCCACCCGATGTCTGTAGTTATTTTGGGTGATTGTGTGATTGATTTATGCATTAACTGTTGTGGATTGTCATGTATGTCTTGTTCTTGCATGTAAGTGTGCTTCATGCACTTCATGCTGTGCACAGTAGCCTGCACCCTTGGCCTGTGGATGATGGTGGGAGGTGTTTGGATGTAGCTCTGTGACCTGGCCCAGTGACAGACAGCATGTAGACACACACAGGGGACTTTCATGTCTTGATTTTTTCTTCCATGCACTTCCTGCAGGTGATTGAGGCTCCAGACTGCCTTTGCCAGCAGACACGGGGACGACTGATGCAGAGGACTGGTCAAATTCGGTGGTGCAGATGTGTGGATGTGTGCGCAAGCATGGGCACAGGGCTTGTGCGGAAACGTCCAACAGTAGCAGACGTGTTTCCAGGTTCTCCAGCCAAGGTGAGCAGCACAAGGGCCCACACCGCAGCCAACCTTCCACCAGGACACTTGCACATGCATGCTGAGTGGCACCAGTGCTGTGGTGCTTTGCCAGGCATTGTTGGATATGCACACAGTACAGCTGGCATACGTTGAGGGCCAAATGGCAAGTGGCTTTACATGTTGTCAGTGGCACATGCTGGGGCCATGAGACATTTCCAGGAGTGATCCCCGGTCCATTGAGGCATACTTATTGGTGTAGTGGCATTCCTAGCCATGTCCTGATACGACGCACAGGGACACCCAGTGAGGCACAGATTCGTGGCCAGGGCATGTTGTTAGCATGTGCTAGTTGGCAGGTGCACTGGCTATTGTGATCTGCGGCTGCCAGTGCACAACTTGTACTGCAGTTGCACCTTGATATGTACGTCGAGCAGCTCAGCCAGGGACCATTGTATCATGTGCGAATCTTGTCCCATTGGTCTTCCGTTTCCCGCACGGCCACATGCGCCTGCCTTACTGCATTGACAGTGTGTGCACCATCGGTGGGACAGGCTAACGTATGGGTGCACAGCAGCAGACAGGGATGGTTGCTTGTGGAGGAGTCACTTGCTTTGGCCCATGGATGGGGGGGGGGTGTTGTGATGACACATTCAGATTAGTAACTCACGCTCTCTTTTCAGCATTGGAGTGCTCCTGTTACCGGACCAGAGAGTGCGCAGGCAGGAGGCCAGCACTCACCCCAGGGATAAGTGTCTCTTTGGCTTGCATGTGACATTTCTGGTGAAGTGTGCATGATGTACATGTTTAGTATAATTGGGTATGTGTTTTTGTGGATACTTGTAATTTGCATACTTTCTTTTGCTAATCCACATCCGCTCTCCTGCCCCTCTTTCTGGTTCTCCTGGTTGACAATGCCTGTCCATGCTACGTATCCCAGTGCCTGCTTCCACGCAAGGTTCTCTGTGGCCTGTGTAGGTTTGACCTTGCAAGCACACAGACCACGGAGGGGATGCTTGTTTTGTGCCACTCCTGCGCGTGGACAGCAGAGCTGTGACACTGGCCATCAGTTGTTGCATCATCATTGTATGTTGAGGATGGTATATGGTGCCCTTCCTGTTTGAACATTGCTGAACAGTGCTACCTTGGTAGTTCGATCATTGTGCTTGTGCATGTGCTTGGACATTTCCTGCTACTTCGAGTCGTCTATTGGAGAGTCATCATGTTTTTTTTTACGCCTACAAGATATTTGCATTTTTGGGGGGTTTGCCTCCTTGTCGTTCTCTGCAATTTTGTATTTGTAACAGTAAATGTGGCCTCTGAGGGGGCTGGGCCCTATTTACACGCAAGCTGTGACATGGTGAGCAAGGGGTAGGGGCATCCTGTTGGAAAGTGGCCTTGCGGGGAGAAGGCTGCATGCCCCAGAGGTGGGTGTTCTGATGGTCAAGGTGATGTGGGTTGGGAGGGTGTGTGGGACATTCCAGGGATTGTCATTGCCTGTTGGGGGCGGGGGGGTGATACGCACCTTGCATTGGTTCCTTTTTTGGTCACACAGGATTGGTTCTGTTTGAGTAGCTAGGGATGCACACAATGTGGCACTTCCGTGGCAACATTCTCAGGGTGTTTAGGTTGTGACAGTTGACTGTCTCTTTGTCATCATCGATTGTCACCTGGTATGTGCCAGCCCTGTGTGTACTCCGCAGGGGTGGGAGTTTAGGTGAAGTATGTGGCCACAAGCTGGGTCCGGGCTGCCTCGCCACGCGCCCTGTCCCCACCCACGGGCAGCGCCTGTGCATGTGGTTGGGGATGTGGGGGCACCACCATGTCCACTGGTACACCCTGCCGTGTTGCAACATTGTGCAGGACACATGCTGCCACAATGATCCTGCACACTACTGGGGGTGCATATAGTAGCTGGCCACCAGAGCGGTCAAGGGAGCGGAAGCGTGACTTTAGCACTCCGAATGTGCGCTCCACTATGCCCCTGGTTGCAATGTGGGCTTCGTTGTACCTTACCTGGGGTGGGGTGGTGGGGTTCCGGATTGGCGTCATCATGTGGTTGCTCAGAGGGTAGGCACTGTCCCCTGGGGAGGTGATGATAGTTGTGATTATTAGGGTTTTGGTATTTGGCAGTGTGTGACATGCATGCACGTGCACAGGCTTTTGTACTCACCTAGGAGCCATGTGTCGCCATGCTGACCAGCTTCCAGGGCCCGGCTCAGGGCGGACATTCGGTATATGAAGCTGTCATGACTGGAGCCAGGGTAGTTTGCATAGACGGAGGTGATGATTCCTTTAGCATCGCATACAACCTGCACGTTGATGGAATGCCAGTGCTTGCGGTTCCGATAGATGTGCTCCGTTGCCCTAGGTGGACGTAGGGCCACATGGGTGCAATCTATGGCACCAAGCACTTTAGGGAAGTGTGCCACCATGTAAAAGTCCTGGAGCACGGCCTGCCTTTCTGCAGGTGTTCTGGGCATGTATATGTGCCTGCGGACGGAGGGGCGCGCAGTGATGATGTTCAAGACCTGGTGTAGGCAGCATGACTGCGTGGCCTGTGAGACCCCCCCCCCCCACTATGGCAGTTGTCCGCTGAAATGACCCAGTGGCCAAGAAATGCAGGACATTGAGCACCTTCTCCAAGGGGCTCAATGCTTGGGAACAGAGTGTGGGGGATGTGAGGTCATCTTCCCACTCCCTGACGAGGTCTAGGATGACATGAGGTGGAAACCTATACCTGCCATAGACGTGGTCGTCGGGCATCCCAAAAAGGCTGGTCCGTGGTGTAAAAATGCGTGCCCTGGCTATTCTCCTCCTCCTGCGGTGTCCCACAATCAGTGCAGCAACAAATGGGGCATTCATCGTCGCTGTATATACGCGTTTGTTGTTTGTGCGCACTTTTATGCTGTGCGCGGGCGCGGGACGCCTCCGTGTGGGCGGACTCGTTGGTTTCCCGTATTCGGGTGTCATCGCGTGTGATCGGAGGGGAGCGAGCGTACACGTGATTGGCCTGGGTACGTGTGTGTCCGGGTGCGCGGGTAGTTCCACACGCGATTGGTTGGAATCCACGTGTGTTCTGTCATCACGTGCAATGAGGGATACACCCTCGCACGTCACGTCACAGACGCGCTCACGCGCTGAGGGCCTTTGGTCCAATGAAAATGCGTATGCGTGCAGACGCGCTTACGCGCTAAGGGCCTTTCCTCGAATTACACGCTGACGTGCAGAATTTTCACGTGCCAAATCACTCCGTATCAGGCTGGCCACGCGTAAGCACACGGGAGACCACGCTCCTGCCCAGAAGGCCGAACTACTGCCCCCCAGAGCCCCGAGCACGCTCCCACCTGCCATCTGCTGCTGCCTGACTGCCTGCTGGCAGGTGCCCCACAGTGCTGGGGGGTGGGGGTGGTGGGACACATGAGTGGGGGCCTGGTGGAGGGTGGACATGGTGGCAGGGGGGTGGGGGTGGTGGGAGACATGAGTGGGGGCCTGGTGGAGGGTGGCCCTGGATGCTGGGGGGTGGGGGTGGTGGGAGACATGAGTGGGGGCCTGGTGGAGGGTGACCCTGGATGCTGGGGGGTGGGGGTGCAGGGGGACATGAGTGGGGGCCTGCTGGAGGCTGCCCCTGGTGGCTGGGGGGTGGGGGTGGTGGGAGACATGAGTGGGGGCCTGCTGGAGGCTGCCCCTGGGGGGTGGGGGTGGTGGGAGACATGAGTGGGGGCCTGCTGGAGGGTGGACATGGTGGCAGGGGGGTGGGGGTGGTGGGAGACATGAGTGGGGGCCTGCTGGAGGCTGCCCCTGGTGGCTGGGGGGTGGGAGACATGAGTGGGGGCCTGGTGGAGGGTGACCCTGCACTGCTGGGGGACGGGGGTGGTGGGACACATGAGTGGGGGCCTGCTGGAGGCTGCCCCTGGTGGCTGGGGGGTGGGGGTGGTGGGAGACATGAGTGGGGGCCTGCTGGAGGGTGGACATGGTGGCTGGGGGGTGGGGGTGCAAGGGGACATGAGTGGGGGCCTGCTGGGGGGTGGGGGTGCAGGGGGACATGAGTGGGGGCCTGCTGGAGGCTGCCCCTGGTGGCTGGGGGGTGGGGGTGGTGGGAGACATGAGTGGGGGCCTGGTGGAGGGTGACCCTGCACTGCTGGGGGACGGGGGTGGTGGGACACATGAGTGGGGGCCTGCTGGAGGCTGCCCCTGGTGGCTGGGGGGTGGGGGTGGTGGGAGACATGAGTGGGGGCCTGCTGGAGGCTGCCCCTGGGGGGTGGGGGTGGTGGGAGACATGAGTGGGGGCCTGGTGGAGGGTGACCCTGGTGGCTGGGGGGTGGGGGTGCAAGGGGACATGGGTGGGGGCCTGGTGGAGGGTGACCCTGCACTGCTGGGGGACGGGGGTGGTAGGACACATGAGTGGGGGCCTGCTGGAGGCTGCCCCTGGTGGCTGGGTGGTGGGGGTGGTGGGAGACATGGGTGGGGGCCTGGTGGAGGCTGCCCCTGGTGACTGGAGGGGTGGGGGTGGTGGGAGACATGAGTGGGGGCCTGGTGGAGGGTGACCCTGGTGGCTGGGGGGTGGGGGTGCAAGGGGACATGAGTGGGGGCCTGCTGGGGGGTGGGGGTGCAGGGGGACATGAGTGGGGGCCTGCTGGAGGCTGCCCCTGGTGGCTGGGGGGTGGGGGTGGTGGGAGACATGAGTGGGGGCCTTGTGGAGGGTGACCCTGCACTGCTGGGGGACGGGGGTGGTGGGACACATGAGTGGGGGCCTGCTGGAGGCTGCCCCTGGTGGCTGGGGGGTGGGGGTGGTGGGAGACATGAGTGGGGGCCTGCTGGAGGCTGCCCCTGGGGGGTGGGGGTGGTGGGAGACATGAGTGGGGGCCTGGTGGAGGGTGACCCTGGTGGCTGGGGGGTGGGGGTGCAAGGGGACATGAGTGGGGGCCTGCTGGGGGGTGGGGGTGCAGGGGGACATGAGTGGGGGCCTGCTGGAGGCTGCCCCTGGTGGTTGGGGGGGTGGGGGTGGTGGGAGACATGAGTGGGGGCCTGGTGGAGGGTGACCCTGCACTGCTGGGGGACAGGGGTGGTGGGACACATGAGTGGGGGCCTGCTGGAGGCTGCCCCTGGTGGCTGGGGGGTGGGGGTGGTGGGAGACATGAGTGGGGGCCTGCTGGAGGCTGCCCCTGGTGACTGGAGGGGTGGGGGTGGTGGGACACATGAGTGGGGGCCTGCTGGAGGCTGCCCCTGGTGGCTGGGGGGTGGGGGTGGTGGGAGACATGAGTGGGGGCCTGCTGGAGGCTGCCCCTGGTGGCTGGGGGGTGGGGGTGGTGGGAGACATGGGTGGGGGCCTGGTGGAGGCTGTCCCTGGTGACTGGAGGGGTGGGGGTGGTGGGAGACATGAGTTGGACATGGGTGGGGGCCTACTGGCAGGTGCCCCACAGTGCTGGGGAGTGGGGGTGCAAGGGGACATGAGTGGGGGCCTGCTGGGGGGTGGGGGTGCAAGGGGACATGAGTGGGACATGAGTGGGGGCCTGCTGGCAGGTGCCCCACAGTGCTGGGGGGTGGGGGTGCAAGGGGACATGAGTGGGGGCCTGCTGGGGGGTGGGGGTGCAAGGGGACGTGAGTGGGACATGAGTGGGGGCCTGCTGGCAGGTGCCCCACGGTGCTGGGGGGTGGGGGTGCAAGGGGACATGTGGCTTGGCTGGGGGGCATGCCCATGGTGGAAGGGCTGCCTGCGGGACATGACCAGGGGTGCAGGGTAGTCCCCTGTGGTGTGGGCTGCCTGCAGAGGTCGTGGTGGGGGTAGAGGGGAGACCTGGGAGGACCCACACTAGCAATTCACCTCTTCGACTTCCCGCACACCCACGTAATACACTGCCCCACTCGCACAGGCCCAATCGCGTGTAGAATTTCTCGCGCACCCCTGAAATCCACGTACCCAGGCCAATCGCGTGTAGAATTTCTTGCGCACCCCTGAAATCCACGTACCCAGGCCAATCGCGTGTAGGATTTCTCGCGCACCCCTGAAATCCACGTACCCAGGCCAATCGCGCGTGGAATTTCTCGCGCACCCCTGAAATCCACGTACCCAGGACAATCGCGTGTGGAATTTCTCGCGCACCCCTGGAATCCACGTACCCAGGCCAATCGCGTGTAGAATTTCTCGCGCACCCCTGGAATCCACGTACCCAGGCCAATCGCGTGTAGAATTTCTCGCGCACCCCTGAAATACACGTACCCAGGCCAATCGCGTGTGGGATTTCTCGCGCACCCCTGAAATCCACGTACCCAGGCCAATCGCGTGTAGAATTTCACGCGCACCCCTGGAATCCACGTACCCAGGCCAATCGCGTGTGTAACTTCCCGCGCACCCCCGAAATACACGTACCCCGCTCAATCGCGTATTTAACTTCCCGCACGCCACTTTTTTGATGCGCTTGGACTCTACCGCCTGCCTTCGTGTGGCGGCCGTGTTTCAGCTTGTGCGTGGCTTTGGCTGTGCGTGGCTTTGCCCTATTCGATTCCATGAATACGTGTGGTTCGAGTGCGTGTGGGCGTTCCGTCTGCTTCCCTGCAGTACATCCCCAGTTACGCCCTTATTTTCGAGAGTTGTTCCCCATTCCGCGCGTTATGCCCCATGTCCCGCCCACTTTCTGGTGTGTGCGCTGGGGTTGTGCGCTTTCACTGTGCGCGTCGCGCACGCCTTTCGCGATGTTGCAGTGACTTGTGCGCCATGCACGGGTTTGGCGCACATCCCGCGGTGAACACGCGCAGGGACTTCCATGAATCGCACGCGTGCGCGTGCGCCTGTTTTTTTCCGCCTGGGCATGCTTGTGCATGCTTGCGCCAGGATTTTCGGCGCACGTTGGTTCCATGAATCGGCCCCCAAATGGTGGCATTTTGGGCTATATAGAAGTACGAGATCTTTGGCACTCTTGGTAGCCTATGGTCAAACATAACACCTGGGCAAAAGCATTTGCGTTCGATAATATAGGTCATCCATATGCCAACCTGAAAAGAAGGGTCAAAGAAAAATTACACAATCTGAACCAAGAAAACTATCTTGTTTGTTTAGCATCTAATGTTAACAGCGGTCCCTTTATCAAATACTGGATGGAGCGAAAATGTAGCCCGAAATATATTGAGACCTATCCTAATAGTGCCATTATAAGAAGTTATCACTTTTTGAAATGTAATCGCACACAAGTATTTGAAATAGAGGGAGCAAAAATGGGGATACCGCGACCAGAGCAATTGGCGGTGAAAGCACTATTGAAACAGCAGAATTTATCATGTGATATTGCAGTAGCCTAGGTGCTATTAGAGCAAAATATATGAAATCATATAGTAACATGTTAAATTGTGATAATGTGTCCTCCCTATGGATTCTGTTACTGGACGGCAATGATGCCAATCTTATCTTTCACATGATGACATTTTACGGAACATGCGTGATAGTTTTGGATGAATTAACAGAAGGGACTTGCTGATTTGTGCTAAGTAGATTTGGCCTGAATAATTCGAATATATTATATAAAGATGACATCATTTTATAGGCTGGATAGATATTGGAAGTCTTTTGTTTTTATGAATTGACTTTGTCTTAAATGTGTTATATACAAAGTCAATGATGACTGTATGTATATTAATAAAACAAAAACATATATATATAGTCCGATGCAAGTTCAACTTTTCAGCAGAAAGTTCCAACACATAAATTATAAGATTTTTCTTCTTCTTCAAACAGGTTTTCAGTTTCTCAAACGCAGCAATGTTCATATTGGTCAGGATGATTTGCCACTTCAACAACTCAAGAAAATATCAAATAATTTCTTCACAACAGCCTTCCCTGGCTTTTCCTCCAGTACCACCAAAACAAATAAGGTCTAGGTTAGGACCACCTTGTAGCCCTTCGCCAACTTTCACTTGGCCTGCTTCCTTGCCAGGCCTATTATCACAAAAGGGTTTCCACTCAGGTATACTCCCATGCTCGAACAGTTTTTCATAACAGCAAGTACTTTGGATATTCAAATGCTAACTGACAAGAGATGATAACAGCTTCACAGCATTCAACAACTGACAGCTTTAAGACTCTCAACACCTTTTTAGAAAATACAAGGTTCACATGGATACTCCTTGACACTTTTCTGTAAATGAAGTTCCTTTCCTTCTGGATACTTGCCCCCAGAAGGGTAACCTTTCTGCCACTCTTGTTTCCCCACTTCACAAACAACCAAAGACGGACAGGGATATGATCTCCTTTTAGCTGTCCATTGGTTTTGACAAACTGTGGGCCTCCCTACGTGCCAGATGTTGTATACAATATGGGCACTTAGTTTCAGAGTTTAGATCCCTTGCATTAGCCCCCTTCTGTGGTTTGTAATATTGGGCAGATTGAGTTTGTCTTATTTCCAGCCTCTCTTGGCTTGGGCAATGCTTATTGACACCAACTCGTAATAACGTTGCTCCCACAGTTGGTTGGGTTTTCCAAAAACTCCCACTTTCAAGATTAGTCATTTGGCTTTCATTCATTAAGTCGTAGCTGCTTTACCCCAGCTAAACATGCACCAATAGCTTGGGAGCCACTTTTACCTTTCTGCGAGTACTGCTTCTGTTTAAATAATGTTTGGTATTCAAAATCAGCGTGTGAGTTATTTTTATTCACACGCCAAGTGCAGCTCTGCACTCGTTCTGCTACTATGCAAGTGCCTCTCACTCGCACACCTGCTTTCTGCCTGCGAGCAGGGACAGAGTGCTCCAGGGTCACTCACCGGTCTCGATCTGCGCCTCTGCTCCCCTGGCGGTTCACAGGACTTCTGCGGCGCCAGCTCTTCACAATGCAGCAAACCTCTCTGGTACGCCTGCCTTTGTTTACGCCACTTCCAATTGGAGCGCCAGTTGCTCCAGAGGCCTTCTGGCGCTTGCCAGCCACCAGAGACGGCCATGAGGCTTACAGGTGCACGCCAGCCACCTGTAACAACCTCCTGCATGCTTCTCACTGCACAGCCTCTAAAGAACGAGTCACAAGTGGGAAAGCCTTCCTTCTGCACGCTTTCCTCTGTGTGACCTCCGCCCTTCAGTTTTGGGGGGAAACTGACCCTCCCAGGACCGGCAGCTGGAATCTTCCCTGCAATGGTCCCGGCATCCTCTCCTTTCTCCAACTTCTGTTTGGGCTGCCAACTTGAACCACGTGCTTTCTGCTTCTGCCTTTCTCTGCTCTTCACTAGCAGAGTCCGCTCCTTCTCCATGGCCTACACTTGAGGGGGCCTTTTAAGCCTCTCAGTCTCCCTCAAGTGTGGGTTATCTACACTAATGATCTGACCAATCCCGCCACATTCACATTATGCCTCTTCAGCCCTCTTCCTCATTTCAGTACTTAGGAAATGAATTCTGGAACTTGAAGTCCTTAATGGAAAAATGGTTTTCTTACTTCTAGTGTTTTACAAAAAGCCATAAGAAGAGTGGGGCTTCAGGGAAAGTTAAACAAGGGGGTTCCATTCCTCCTGACCTCCTTCCCCCACTGAGGCGATCCTCCCGCAGAACACCACCCTCAGGGTCGGGAAGCGTTTGCCTTTCCCTGGCCACATAAGAAGGGTCCCCGGCCAGGTTTCTGGGGCAATCATTGCTGATTCACAGGTGGTAACGGTTTAATTGGGGGCCAGTGTTCGCAAAGCTGCTGGCGTGACTTAAAGACCACAGGGAGACCAGAGCACACTACTAAGCAGGGAACTTATCAACTCAAGTTCACTCCCACCTGGGTAACCTAGCTATCCCTGCTACATAATAGGTTGCTGGTATTCAGAAGCCTTGGGGCATAACACCTAGGGTGACATAAATTAAACCATGCATTATTTTGTCCATTCCGCATGAATTCAGTATTTCAGTGTGACAGAATTTCATCTTTGAGGGCAGAATAACATGACATTTTTATTTTTTTTAAATAAAGTATAGTGCAAACCTGTCACTCTTCTGAGCATGTCTACTGACACCTCTCAGCAGCTTCCTTGTAGTTTGGCAACATGGCAGTTACAGAGTGGCACATGCCTTCCTGCCAACAGGCTGATGGAACCCAAAGTTCCAACAGCCAGGGACTGCACTTAACCATGGCCAGCCCTGATCTAAAATTATAGAATTGTGAATCCCCAGGGCCTGGTGGCAGATGGAATAATCAACATAAGCCATGTCTAGTTTTGCATGGGACCTCTGGAAATCCACACTCATACCGGCTAAACCTTTTGGTGTCATTTTGTTGTCACCTTGGTTGCTAGTGGCTCATTTCACTGACAGGGCCTTATGTGTATATGTGCTTGGGACTGACGGTCACCCAAAACCACCATTTCGGCCCAAACCATGAAACACTTCTTTTAAGCTATGTGGGAGGGCTTGTCACCTTCCCCAGAGGACAGGAATTTCCCCTCCTAATGGGGGTGATTGACTTGCTAAGAGGTTTGCTGGGAACCACTACTTCAAAGGCGAGTCCTGCCAGGGCAATGGAGAGCTCACATCAGGATAATTACGAGAGACTGTTTGATTCAGAGCAGAGAAGAGAGAGAGAGCGAGTTAGAGTAGGCAGGCGAGGAGCAGCAGTCCACAGAAGGGTCCCATCATCTTGGACTCTCCCAGTGCTCCATTACTTCCTGTGCCCCCTCCCCACTTCCTGCAGACAAACCACTCCGGGTCTCACATAACTAGACAATTGACTCTGAACACAATAGTCAGGATTAGACTCCTTCCAGAAGGCTATAAAGGGGCTTATCTGCTGTGACAGAGGGCCTGTTTAAGGGGTTGAGATCATCCCCACTGCTAAATCACCTTTGGACTACAGAAGAAAGCTTTAATCTAGAACTGTATTGGAGATACAGTCTGACCCAAAGTCCTCTTCCATAGCGGTGAAGATAAAGGCTCCAAGAAGAGAGAAGACCTTTCCATCAACGATGGCAGTTGAACATTTGGGATGATCTACTCTCTGGATAAGGCTTTCTGCAAACTGAGACCACTGGTACCAAGGAACTGTCTCCCTCGAGATGACAGCCCCTGCAAGTATTTTCTGGCAAACTTTCCTGCCAGGAAGGTTGCCCCACAAGGAACCAATGTGGTTTTGGAGACCCTGGACGTGGCCCTACAGCAACAGAAGTCAAGAACCACCTCATGGCACTGTTTGCCTGCTTTAATCTGCTATCAAGATGACTCAACTGCTTCGAAACGCATTTTGAGCTGCTGTCAGCACCCAGATCAGACTTTGACACTCACTGCTTTTCGATCTGCTGTAGATCCTTTGACCCAACCTTTGCCTCCCTGAATCCCAGCCATTTTTGAGATGATCACCACTGATGAGGCTCTCTTCTTTTCTGAAGCTCTCCTCTCTGGTTGACTTTTCTGAATGAATAAATGAATGAATGAATGAATGGGTTACTGTTCTGCAGGTGGTCTCCTTGTTATGCTGCTGATTCTATGTTAGTTTGAAAAGAATCAGATAGAAGTAGGCCAGCATTTTGGTCTAGAGGTATGGAGTGATACAAGTTGGTGCTGCTCAAGTGCATGCAGACACTTGGGAAGGAGACAGGAATTAGGGGCCCCTCAACTTCCATTGCTCCCCTTTGGTGTAGGACTGGCTCTGGCTTGCACATTATAGGCCTTCCAACTCCAGACACAAAGGGGCTCCTTGCCACTCTCGACAGGGTCAGGCCATTTTCTAGTCAGGGAGATCGAAGATCATGGAGGTGCAGGTTTGCACTGGCTCTCTTAGTTCCCCTCCTGTGTGTCAGCTTCCAGTGTGAAAACTGATATTCCTCAATGTCTCCCTGTATTCTGCACGCTCTCTCTCTTTGAAGCAAAGTATCTGCGAGTGGTCCTGCATTCTAACTCATGGGCCACTCTCTCCGAGTTTGGGTAAACATTATGTGCTGCCTAAGGTCAATTCTTCAGGTGTGCGAGCTGGAACTTAATCTCATCGGTATTTGGCCTGTGGCCCCACCCAAGGTAATCGCGAGTGACTGGGATTACTTCAGTGCCTTGTGGGGTTACTGTATTATTTTTCTTGGGTCGGTCTTGTTACAGCTACCTGGCTGTCTTCCCCCAAATATCTCCCGCAAATGGTTGGGAGACATATGGAGGATCCACCATGTAACACCTTCAGGATTTGTATCATGAAGTGGGTGGCACCCCCTATCTTCCCAGAGCTCCTCAACCTTCTGTGAAGATGGTTAAACACATAATCTCATTGCAAGCTATTTTTTGAACCAGCACAATAGGGAACAATTTTAACCATTTTAGAAGTTTTAGTTATCTTCCACCTTCAGCCAAGAACTTCACCAAATTCCTAAGCTTGCAGAGAAAGCGTTGGCCCTGAATTTTTGGATCATCTAAGACAACCCAAATACAATCTCTGTATAATGCAATTATGACCTGACCCTTGTCACAGCAAAGAAAAAACATTGTACTCACACAGATATGTGGAAAGCACAATTACATTTATTTTCAATGAATCTGCTTGTGATTGTGCAGCCTAGTTAATACATTCATCTTATTTGGGGGTTGTGATGAGAGGTGGCCTGAAGGGTACAAATGGAACTCAGTGTTCCCTTTTTCATAGTGTTACTCTTATCACCCTGTTTTCTGGAATCCTATCCCGTTGGCTGGTTACTTTTATCGGCCCCTAGTACTGCGGGTCAAAAGGTTGGGTTGGAAAAATGTCAACAGGTTCTAGAAAACTCTATAAATACTGTGTTAGGACAGAGAAGTGCATTATAACTCTTTAGTACTATGTCCTACGTCACAATTCTAGCACCCAGGCACTCAAGGAGTCATCCCCAAAACTGTCTCAGTTAACTCACAGTCTCAGAAGGTTTAAAGCATCCCAGCACACTGCCTGCTTGGTTCTTGCACATGGTTATGTACAGGTGTTGCTCCCAGAAGTCTGCCTTTGTGAATACCCGTCTCTCCTACCTGGTAAAGATCTTGTCCCCCTCCTAATGCCCCCCCTTGCCCTGGAGTTATCTGAAACACAATGGGGGTCATTACGACCCTGGCGTTAAGGGTTTAACGGCGCCGTAAAAGGTGTCGGCGCCGTTAAACCCTTAACGCCTGATTACGAGGTCCCTTTGTGGGACCTGACCTTAACGGCTGGTTTTACCAGCCATTAAAGTAGGGTGCCGCAAAGGGACCTCGGTGGTAATTACGGTACCACAATTTGTGGTACCGTACTTAGCGCCTTCCCCAGTCCCATTGAGCCCTATGGGGCGAAAATGGGAATTGGGAAGGGCCATGATGAAATACCGCCCCGCCAACCTTGGAATGGGGCGGTATTTCCCCATTCCACCATGGCGGACTCGTTACAACACCGGCACCAACCATGGTGCTAATAGCGCCATGGTTTAGCGCCGGGGTTGTAATGAGGGCCAATGTCTTTACTACAGGAACACCTTGGGCTTTCAGCCACGTGCCCTGGGCATATCTACAGTGAATTTGGGCTGGATTTGTGCCTCCTCTCCTGGGTACTTTTCAGTTTGCAGTAATTGTTGCCCCCACAAGCAGCCAAAGGTCTCCCTCTGTTCTGGAACCAGGTTCTTCGCCAGCTTGCTAGAATGTCCGTTCCCTGCTGAGCTCAAGCCACAGCAAGCTATCAAAACGCTTTCTTCGCCAGCTCTTGGGTTACTACTCCAGTAAGCTGTGTGCATCTCTAAGGTCCTTCAAGACCTGTGTAATTTGGTTTGACCACCTCTTAGTGTCTTCTAGCTGCTCTTGCTACCAACACATAGACTCTTTGGAACACCAGCCTAATTCCCACACGCCTGGACTCCTTTTATGCTGTTGCATACAATTTAACTTCCTCAATGAAGCTTAAACCCTTGCAGGAGGTTCTTTGCGATGAAATGAGAAATAACAAGTAGAGTATGGATTCTTCGAAGTGCTCAATAAAGCTGAGTGCCCCAAACCTTGGCCTAAATGGGGTGCCGCAGATCCATGAAAGTGATGGAAAGTATCATAACAGTAAAGGAAAGGGTGTTGGTGTGACAGACAGTCAAATGACACCGCAATTTCACATTTGTAGTATCTCTGCCCCTTTACCAGGTTGTGATCTCTGGCCAAGCTCCTTTGAAATCTTTGGGCAAGAGTTAAATTATGCAACCAGGGGAAAAGATGGGGTGCAGTATTTATCTCCATTTTGGGAATGTCCTTCAAGAGATAGGTAGGGACTGTTAGGGTATACCATCTGTACACATGTTTAACTATTCCCACACAGAAGGTGGGGCATCTCCTGAATCCAGGAAGGGCCCACCTTCCCCATTTACAGCTATTTGCACTACAAAGGAGGAGTCTGCCTTTTAGGAGCACAGCAAGGTTAATTGATTTGTACCGCAATATTTACACTGTTACACAATTTGGTGGGATTTTTGGAAGGGGTGTCACAAATTGTGTTTGCGAAATTCTAAAGCTACTTCAAAAAGCAATGAAAAGACATGGCTTTGGCAATGCGGGATCCTTTGGGCTATCCTAGTGGGGTTTATACCACTCACCATTGCCTGGTCATTTTCTGCCTTCTTGCGATATGTAGGCCCTACATGGTCTCCACCTGTCACCTTTCCTGCCCTCTGAATGGGACCCGTCCCATCCTCATATTTCCTGCCTTTTCTTGGCACACCAGCTTGATGTGGTCTCCAGCTTTACCCTCGCCTCTTCAGTAACATTTCTCTCTTTGTCTGTGCATGATCTGCCTTTTTCTGACATATGAGACTTTCATGGTCTCTGGTCTGTGCAATATAGAAGGATAATTCTGCTTTCTAAAGCCTGACTAGGTAGAATGCAGTATGTGTGATTTAGGGGATAGTATAGAGAAGGTGATAAGAGTTCCAGAAATTCTGTAGTCTTAAAAAAAACACAAAATATGCTTTCTCTTATCACCCTTTAAAAGTGTAGATTCACTTCGCTACCATGAGACCATAAAATGTATTATGTATATAAGTACAATATTTGGTATATTTATTAAAGGGGAAGAGAAAAAGTAACTCAGTGACTTGTATGTGCAAGTGGGCCACATATTTCAAGTCATCAGTGATGTCATCAATGACATTTGTGATGCCATCTTTGATGTCCTGGGTGTTAGTCGTAGAAGTGCACAGTGGTGGCACAAGTTATGGTTGCTTAGCTTACCATAACCTACAAATTTCTGGGGGTCTTCGATTTTACTTGTAACCATAACGAGGTTAACAAGGTTTTTTCACACAATTTCACAGAATTTCATAGTTTTTTTTACCAGTGCACCCTCATTTGCTACTTCCTAATATCATACTCCCCCCCAATATAGCAGCATGTTCAGCCAATCTAGGAAGTTTCAAGTGAAAACTGTGCCCTTCCCCACCTTCTAGCAAAAATTTTAATACTTCTATCAACTTTTTACCCAATATTTTTGTTCGCCGACATCCGCGAACCTCTGACATCACCGCTGACTTTCCGGACAGTGTCACGGGACCATGCGTGCAACTTGATGACGTGTTCACAAACGGGTCCATGCTTCATGGACATTTCGAAACTGCATTTTTACCCGATCTCAGAAGTTTCAAGCTGAAAGTTAACCCTTGCACCTAGATGTATTATTACGCATTTTTCATCTGCAATCCCGGAGAGAGCACCTCCTGGGAGGAGTATTAGCACACCTGTTATTTAACTTCAAAAATGGCATCAGTCGTGGCCATCCCTCCTCCCAGGAACCACCAGCAACACCAGCTAGAGGACCTGGACAAGGGAAAAGGTGTAATGATGCAAAGAAGGATCAAGAGGACAAGGAAGATGAGATTGAGGAAATGCAAATGACTACCTCAAGCACCCAGAGAGAATCATGAGTGTGGCAGTTCCTAAAGACTATTCGAGGTACCAAAGCCTCGGGTTACCCATACTAAGTCATGGGCAACACAGGCAGTACTCTTTTGGTACCACATCCATGGGCCTCTACACCTGCTCATACCAACCAGGTGCTCTGAGAAAGGCTATTCCTTTCTCAGGAAGTAGTAGGCTGTCTTCCTCTACCTCATCTTCCTCAACCGCTGCTGCCACCACACAGGCTACTCCTGCGGGGCAGAAGATCCCACCAGATACCTTGCAATCCATAAAAGAGGATGTTGATCCAAATCTTTCCAAGACAGCAGCACTCTGTATGTACTGCAAAACACCACTCTGCAGGGGGAGCAGTTTTGAAGGGCTTTCAAGGCTGTAATCAAAGGGCATGAGAAACACTGCCCCCTACCTTAGATTAAGCAGACCCAACATCTTCCCTGTCCACCTTCCCCTCTGTATCTGTGGTTGGTGCCCCTTCCCTCATTTCCCTGCCCCACCTTACTTCCTGGCCTCTACTGAAATAAAAACAAACAAGATAAAATACAAAATCAAAAAACACAAAAAAAGGTTCCTTTTGGAGCCACCTTTCGCATCTGCTTTACAGGTTTCAATTAAGTAGTTAGAATCAATAAGGTTCACCAACATTTCCATTAGCAGGGGGCCTTAGCATTTTGTACTATGTTAATGGAAGTAATGGACAATTGTATACTAGAGAAAAAGAAAAAAGGACAGAATTCTCTAGCATACAATAAAGACCATAATCCATGGTCTTTCATGACTATCCACCGTCTCTGCAGTCCCCTTTCCAGGTCAGGCATCATTAAAAGACCCAGATGGCACATGCAGACCATCACACAGAACAGCCCTTCTACCGTTTTTACTTTTATGTTTGTAACACTCCCTCATTGCCCTCTTTCAAACAGTCACACACCTGTCCACCAATCACTTCCAAAAACTCTACATGGAACCCTAACAACATATTAAACTTCCACACACCAAAAAAGTGCTCAAGATGTTTCGAAAAGTACTTTAACAATGTTCTAGAAATCTTTTCTATCTGTATTTCCCTTACTTATACAAAAGAACAAGCCTAAGTACCCGGCTTCGCCCAGGATGTCCATTCTCAGATTTATTTTTCATATTCCACTGAAAAAAGATGAACAAATATTGTTGTTTGCCACAAAGGTAAAACGTGATACATGTTAATTTCACTAATTCATTGAACACCAAATTTTCATTTATCTCCGATTTAAATTCTTACATGAATATCATATTTGTATGCTTACTCTGATTATTTCCAGTGTTGTGAGCAGTGGTGGCCATTGTTGCTGCTAAACACACACTGGAAATAATCAGAGTAAGCATACAAATATGATAGTCATGTGAGAATTTAATTCGGAGGCAAATCAAAATGTGGTGTTCAATGAATTAGTGAAATTAACTTGTATCAAGTTTATGACAAAAGAAATCAATGAAAAGAAAGACACACACTCTCTTCAAGACGAGTTAAGCACAGACAGAGTGATAATTAGCACTTTCTACAAATGACCTGTAGATGGCACGCGGACCACCACAAAACGTAATGCTGAAAAACCAAAAAAAGGTTAATTATCTCGGTAACGGGATGACCTATCGAGCTAGAAATAGTTGCATTAATTCGGCAATAAAATAAAGAATATTCCAGATGCCAGACCTCACCATTCATGAGGAGTTGCATCCCCAATATCAATGCCTCATGCAAAACCACAAGCAAGCACGACTTTGTTTTATATATATATATATATATATATATATATAGATTGTACACAGTGCTGCTATAACTGCACATATGCATTGTCCAGTGAGAGAAGTGCATGAATGGAAGGGGGAGTAGGGATGGGCATGTGTGTATGGAAGCCCAGAAGGGAATGGGCAAGGTGTGAGGCCACTGGCTAAGTGCTCTGGTGGAGAGAGTCCCAAGGGTGGGTGCACTGCCACCAGGCATTTGGCCCGCAAGGGCAGTGCTGCAGGGGGTGGTGTCCACTAGGTATAGGTCATGGTTCTTGAGGGACCAGGCCACCAGTCTCAGTGGCAGTGGTATGAGTTAGCATGGATAGGACAGAGAGAAAGAGGAAGAGAAAAGCAGAGTTTTGAGAAATTTCTAGAATTTAAGGACGTCTAGCTCAAGTCTGAGAGGAGCAGGCAGGCTGTTCCAAAGAGAGGCATCAGCCAAAGAGAGAGACCTGCCACCCGCTCTCTGTTTGGAGAAGTGTTTGACAAGCAGAGAATTGGAGTTAGAGCAGCAGAGGGTTCAAGCAGGGAAGTATTTAGGGATAGAAAGTTGGAGATAGCATAGTCCCAGGCACCAGAAAGGGTCTCCAATTTCATCTTTGCTGCCACCAGGAGCCAGTGTAGAGATTTTAGGGCTCCAGAGATATGATCCCTGGGCTTGAGGCCAAGGATAAGTCTTGCCGCCCTATTCTAGATTAGCTGAAAGGGGCGTGGGAACAAAGGGGGTGGTTGAAGTAGAGACTGTTTCAGTAGTGCAGTAGTCCAGCCTAAACAGGACCAGGGATCTACAGACATTGAGCATCTGGAGACGGTAAGGAAAGGTAGAATGTCTTTAAGAAGGTGAAGTTGAAAGTGGCCCTTCTTGACAAGGCCCAGGATGTAAGGAGTGAAAGAGAGAGAGGAGTCAAAGATGACCCAAATATTTTTGGCTTCACAGGATGGTGAGGGTAGAGGGCCCAAGGAGGGTGGCCAGAGGGTAGGAGGGAAACAGGGCACATGTATCCCAATAAGAAGGAACTCCATCTTACTGCCATTGAGACAGAGATCATTAGCCGCACACAATGCCTGGAAGGCGGTCAGTCAATCAGGGATGAAAGACTGCGAGTAGAAAATAGTACAGGGAAGTTTCAATGAAAGCTGTGTGTCATCGGCATAGCACTGGAAATGAGGCGAGAAGGGGATCAGATGAGCCAGAGGGATGAGATAGATATTGAAAAGCCACAGCAACAGGATAGATCCCTGGGGGACGTGAGGTATAGAGTGGGGTGGTGGAGGAGAAACAGCACAGTTGCAGCTGGGAAGGGCAGTTAGTGAGGAAACAGGACAGCCAGTCCAGTGCCCAGTCTGTGATGCCGAAGTTATAATGTAGCCATTTAATGAGGATAGAATCGTTGACCGTGTCAAAGGCAGAGGAGAGATTGAGGACCACTATCTTCAATTGTACTGCAATCATAAATACCATATACACTACAATTATATATATATATATTCGTTTTATTGTTATAGCTAAATAAATCAACATTACAAACTTTTTGTTTGCATAATTGAGAGCACAAATAAAAATGTATGAATACAATTCAATTCATACAATTCAGTTCTAAAATTACAATCTAATTTAAAAACACATTTTCCTGAAACAATAATTGAATTTAATAGACAAGAGAATATATTCAGACACACAAATTAAAATGGATTAAAACAAACTATTAACTTAAAAACTAAGAACATTAAATAGTCAATGTCAAAGTCGATGTTACCAGTGTCAGTGAATTGCAGCAATTTCACATATTCGTCACTTTAGAATTGATTAAAAAAGATTTGTGAAGTAATAAGGTTCAGATAAAACATCAATTTGCGTCAATTAAGTTATATAAATTGAGTTATTATAGATTGAAGACAGGTTTTGTGGTATAAATGGTGATGAATCTACATCGGTATTGTACCACCTCCTTGCCTACCAACCACCTGCAATTGTATTTCTGTGATGGTATTAAGTCTCAGCAAACAAAGCAGTTACAAAATTCATGGTGGCTATTCTAAGGGTGATGCTTGATGTACATAGGATTGTATGCCACACAATCACAAACGTGTAAGACACGTTCAGGATCACAATTTCTAAAGTGCTCAAGATGTTTCGAAAAGTACTTCATTCTGAATGAGATAACCGCTGGACATTGTGTAATTAAATGTGGCAGAGTCTCATACTGTTCCTTGATAAGGCGGAAGCAACAGTAGTTATTTTCTTTTCCAATTATAGAACGTCTAGCCATAATGGCTTTGGTACGCCATAAATTGAATCTTAGACGCAATATTGAAGACCTAAGTAGAGGGGAAGGGCATTTCATTCAATATGGCTCAGCTGTGCACATTCTCTTTTCTCCAAATGGAGTCTCTCTAAAGTCCTTGTATTGAGTGCATAGTCCCCTTGTGTCTATCCAATCCGCTAACTAGAGTTTAGTTTAATTACCACACACAAAAAAGATCCAATTATAGTATGATTCTACAAATATTTAGAAGACCCAGAAAGATTTCCCCCTTATCTGAATGAAATCAGCAGAAAAAGAAAGATCTTTGAGTGGTAATGAAATTCCAGATGTACAAAATTCAAGAAAGGGATGTCTAGTGTGTACTCAGTTACAGACAAATTCTCCCACTCATAGGGCTCCTCTACAAAAGAGTGGAATTACCCTACCATGGTCAGATCTTCAGTTTGACTTTATTGGTCCAGTGACTTGTTCTGCACACAGAAATAAATATATGTTGACAGTTGTGTCTCTTCACCAAGTGGGTTGGATGTCATGCTGCTCCAAATTGCAAGGTGGAGACAGCAGCTACGCTATAGATGAGCCACATATTTTCTTGTTTTGGCCTGTCCTTCCAAAGATTGAGTCAGACCAAGGTAGTCATTTTGCCAGTGAGCTAATCACTAAAATGGGGGAAATTATAGGAGTAAAGAGAAAATTGCATATCACCAACTAGAACCTGTCACCCTCAAAATGCTCTTCATCAGATTGAGGAATCGGTTCCTCCTCCTGATCAAATGAATTCTGACTAAGGAAAGGAATTTGCATTAAAAGGTGTGTAGGAATGATTTGCTTGAAAGGATGGATGTTTGTGGAATGTATAAGATAAGATGTAATGTTTTCATTATATGTGAATCCCTGGTGTGATGTATAGCTTTATGCAACTATTAGTGTAGGAGATGGGGAACTAAGGGTCAGGATATAATATGAAAAACTATCATGTTCTACTAAACCATCCTTTCTACTCTTCTCTTGTAGTAAATAATTGAAGATTCCTTCCAGCATTCCGGACTAAAAATTGGAAGAATGGGATCCCCCCTTCCCCCCAGGAAAGAGAGTCAATTGCATGCCACAACAAAGAAAAAGGGATGGGGATCAAAGTATCCTGCCCAAAGAAAGAAAGATACAATCCAGGCTTCAATGTGGACGAGCTGAGGCCTGTCAAATGTAAGCCAGACATGGACCCTAGGTCAGGAACAGGGAGATTTCAAATCAAGTAGCCCCAATTCCTGAACTTTTGTCCTTCTCCTGGAGATGTCACTTCCAGGAGGGCGGACCCGTGCCTAATTGTGGAGCTGTGTGCTATTTCCATGGAGTAAACTGAAAACATGGAGGTTGTTTTGGTAATGAGTGAGTGAGATGCTGCTCAAAGAAGTGTTTTATGCCAGATATCTGCCTATTACTCACTAGCATGATAAAACAGTGGCACCTCCGTGAAAAGAATAATCGCAAAGGCACCTGAGAGACTCCACACACTGTAACCATTTCATTGTGTTCAGAGACATACAGGGAACTACCCTGCTGAAATTGGAACATTGCCTCATGTAAATGTGCTAATCCCCAAGTATGTGGGGTGCGTTTAAGAGCAAAAGAACGTGGCCTGGGCCCCATAACACATATTTTGCAGCTCTGAAGATAAAAAATAGAACTATTTCTCAGCATGTTGCAAGATTTCTGATGTCATGTGTATAGAAAATACAGCTGCAGTTTGAAAAGGTGATTCTTTCTTGCCAGTGGTAAAGTCAAATAAATAATGTCATATGAAAAATTTTGCATTCATGAATGAGGAAAGGAAACACTGCTTGAAGTTCCATTACTTTGAATAACGATGAATTTTGTTCATCTTGAGATTGTGTTGATTAAATGTACCAACCTCAGGAATTTATGTCATACAAATGATCAGGAGGCTGTTGTCTCCACTGTAAGATTCACCTGCATGAAGGCTGTTTAAACCAATTTTCCAGCCTCTGATCACAAGACGTTAACCCTAAGCAAAACTCATATTTTGAGGTTCCTATAACAGTAGTATGTAAAAGAGCGTGTTTGCAATGTAACACTGAGGACCTTTTGTGGCCGGAAACTGCATTGTATTCAGATACTGTGAAGGCATCATGACGTAGACACAGACAACTGAATAAAGTTTGGGGTATAAACTTTTATTAACTCAAAAAGAGGATTAGAAACAATCTAACTTGCACTATGCTAAGGTGACATTTCCTGACCTAAATTAAAACTAATGATTGTCTGTGTCAGGAAGTCCAAAGCAGATGTCTGTCTGTGTCCAAAACCTATACTTGCCCTCACATCTATTTGTATACAATGTGGAAGGATGTCAGCCTCAAAATGAGAAGTGTTGAAATAAAAGTTCAGAGCGTCCTCCAGCTCTCAGTTGGAAAAGGGGGTTTCCACCCCCAAGGTTCAAAATAGTTCACGTTACAAAAAGGGGGTTCCCTTCCCCAAGCGTTCAAGTCTCTCAACTTTCCAAAACAACACAATTCATTAGGATATTTCCCAGCTCTTCTGGTTTACCTTTCATCAATTTCGTAAAGTTCCTTAATTTCAGTTCACATAAGTTTCCTTTATCCAATCACAAGTTTGTGGTTGACCTAAGTGGCTTTTCCTTAGGTGGGTGTACTCGGTCTAGGCACAGTTGTCGGACCACATGGTCCACCCATTACAGGCCATGCCACCGACACACCTTACTTCCGTCTGCTTCATAGACACCATGCCACATTTTCAGCTTCACAGTTATACTTGACTTATTCTCAGTTCATATCTTGCTGATGCTTTATCACTGCTTGTTTTGTCACCATTCACTTGTTTGGTAGCTTTTGACTGCAAAGACAAACATAAGGTTCCCAGTACACTCTCCTTCTAGGAACCTCAGTCACTGTTACAGTTCCTTTGCACAAGCCATCATAAGCTTCCCAGTACACTCTCCTGCCAAGAAATGTAGTCAATGTTTCAATCTTCTTGACCAAAAACATCTGGCGCCCTTTGCCAGGTTTCATTGTACAGATTTTCTTTTCACAACCATTAATTTCTTTCAGTAATACTTAATAATATCTGCTTGACTTTTGACAATGCTTGCTTGACTCTTGGCAAGTCTTGTTTGCCTCTTGGCAATGTTCATTTAGCTCTAGGCAATGCTTATTCAACTCTTTCTTCATTCAATTTTATCGCTTCTTTATATTTGCCTCTTTAACAGTTCTTAGACCCCTTTTCTCAGACCTTTAATGCATTCAAGTTTTCTTATTCTACTTTATGCAATCGACATTAAATTGAATGAAGAAAGAGTTGAATAAGCATTGTCTAGTGCGCGATGAACAGGCAAACCCGAGACCAATTGTGATTTGCAGATAAAACACGTTTTGCAGATACACAATTCACAATTCACTTAGTTTATAATGATACAAATTATGAAAACTATGAAGAATTGCTATTTTGAAAAATATGCATCTCAAAGAGTTATGTAGTGTCTCAAATCATCCGTTCTGATGTGTAGATGTAATGGTCTTTATTTTAACGATCTTGCACTTTTACATCAAAACGTTCACATGAGGGTTGATGTAACCAAGTCACAAGGCTAGGGTGACTAGCCCCACCTAACAAGGGCTGAATGGCCCCACCACGCAGTCACAGGATTAGGGAAGGAGTTTTGATTATCAAATTCCTCGCACACATATAGACAAGGAATTATCAACATTATTGTGGATATTACTGGAAGGAGATAAGGAGATAGCTGTCTGGGAGAGAACAGACACCAACTGTAGTGGTGGATTTTCAAAGAGGCTGCAGACGGATGTCCCTATCCAGAAAGAGATGAGCAGGCCACCTCAACTACAAGGCACCTTGCTGGATGAGGAACTCCAAACTGAGAGGGCCCAGGGGATTTCCAAAAATAAGAAGTCTTGGGAGGATAGCTCAGGGGGCAATACGCTCGCATTGGAAGCAAGACAACGCAGATCAACACAGGGTCGATCCCCGGGTCCACGCTTAGAAACCTCCGGGTATTAACCGCATTATAAATGACCTATCATAAAATAAGAAGCCACATTTAAAGTGTAAGTACTGAGCCCCATTTATATACAGACTGCCTTCATACTGCTGTCCATGTTGGGTTTAGGAGAAAAGGGGGTGCTAGTTTTAACAGGGATACAGGGGCAGTCTAACATTTAAAAAAAGGCACTGTGCCCGACATTCAAAAGTATAACTGAGATTTTATGTTCAACAAAACAAGTACATTTTGTAATGCCTTAGTGCAAAAGTGACATTTTAGGTCTGATTCATGGAACGTTTTCCTATGGGATTGCACCATTGTAAAACACTTCCATGAATCAGGCCCTTTGTGTCTCCAGAATTAAGCACCATTTAAAATAGAATCTGTGTGTTCAGCTAGAATAGTCAGTAATTCAGGTCATAAAGTTGTCATGAAACCTTATCGCCTGACAAAGATTTATTGATAATTGCCACCAGTGGGAACCTACTTATTAAATAGATAATTGAGCAACAGAAAGTAGCTCAGAGTTTTCATTCTATTTACAGAAAATCATGCAAAGTGTAACACCCATGTTATCCCTTATACTAAAATGCACAGCTGGACCCACGTGTGATGTGAAATGGGGAAGGGTGTTTTTACCATTGTACCTTTTAAATGGAGAATATTACATCTCCAGCCTCAAACTTCTAGATAGGAAGGCAAATGAATAGAAGTAGATTGAAAGTTGCACACATGTTCAGAGAAAATTGCACATATAGGTTCAGACGCCCCTGCACCACAATTAGGGTATAAAGCGTTGATCTGACACTGTAAATGGTGGGTGTCACTGGGGAGGGTAAACAGTATTTTGAGGCATTTGCTAATGCAACCATTCATATTATGTGGAGTTGCTTTTGTACACTTAAAGATTTTGTGAGGAATTTATTGACAAACTATAGCAGTGTTTTAGGACTGCTAGTATTCTATAGAGTTTAATATATAAATAGAACTAGTTATGGAAATTGTCTGTGAAACAGTGATAATCATGCAGGCAGGTATAATGTTGCTTTGCTGACCAATTGTTTGAGTGTATAACATTGTGGAGACCTGCCGGCATAAAGCTGGCGACCATCTTTGTTTAGATTTGACTCATAAAACTGCCTTTTCCTTGCCCATAATTGTGGAGTGGGACTGTATGAGTGGGGTTGTGAGACTAGTGTCATCATACTAATGTTGAATCTATGATTTAAAAGTAAAATATATCTTTACAGTACAGTGGGCAACCTCAAATGTTCTCTTCTCATTGATGAACACAACTTCTAAGACATGCTAATTCCATGAATGTGTTAACTTCTCTACTTCCTTAAATAACCAGAACACATTCTCAAACCTCTGTGGGACTAATTCTGTCAATTTCTGTTCAAACTCTCATGAAGGGTTACCACCCTTCTCTACTTGGCCCGCCCTTAAACATTATAATGCTTTATCTTAGTCTGCAAGAAAAAATGGATATCCACAGAAGGAATAGACACTAGTTCAACACAGCTATTGCTTACTTGAATATGCCATCTCCCCTCTAAAGTAACACCTGCTCCAAGCCCTTCCCAGCAGATTTTATTTACTACAAGTATGACCAGTTGGTTTGCTAACCTACTAAGACATTGTAGCTGTGAGGTTGTAAAGGCCAGAATTTCCAGTTTAATCCAATCCCTATCCATAAATCAGGAGTTGTCCCTGGGGCAGAAGTCAAATATCAAAAAGGACTTTGTGGAGGTCGCACCTCCCACACATTACGATGAGTGACCCATTTCAGCTGCGTTTCGCCCACAGAACTTTAACAACTTTGCTTGTCTGTGCCTAGGTCCCACCCAGACCATTTGCCTGGAAAGTACATGCTCCCTTTTCGCATCTGCAACTGCTGTATGTTTATAGTTCTTTCCATTGTCACAGATCTACAGGAATACCAGAGTAATTTTCAGAGATTCCTGGCCAACTGTTGTGAAGCATGTCTTCTCTGACACCAATTACGTGATTGTTAAGGAAATCTTGCACTTCAGCACAGGCAATGTCCCATTGCAGAGCAGCACCAGTCGACTCCATTCCCCCCCGATCAGCTGGGTCAAACACTTTAGTGATTTTACTTAAAAACCTGATTATGTGTAATTCACCAATATAAGCATCTGTGTTGGGAAGATGTGCCACAATGATAAGCCCTGACATTCTCTGCAATCGCCCTAATCTATCATTCAAGGATTGCCCTGGTAAACAATTCACGCTGCAAAGGCTGTATTTGCACCAATAAACAAATTGTCAGCCAGCCACCGCTTACCACTCTTGCGAAGTAATCTTCTGCTGCAGTTTTAATGCCGCTCCCTGCAAGCAATTCAGGAAATAAGTGGTAACCAGAAAGTCAGATAAAGGGAGTGAAAAACTATAGTTCCTAAGGATGCATAGACCATAACATATTGAAACTCCGAACTACCCCTGCACTGACTGTATCATAACATAATGACTAAGATCATTCTGGTTGTGTTGTGAAATTCAGAAACTTGATAGGTCTATGAAACCACATGCTGAATGCGGGAGCACAGCCTATTTTCTCTAGCAACCTCATATTACAAAATAATCTGATATATTTTAGCAAACCCTATGAGTGACTGTACTATTCCTGAAACCCAAAGATGTTATCAGAAAACAAAAAACAAAACCAGTCTGTAGTGTAGTTAAAATCAGGTTCCATTTCCAAATCCTCCTTACCTATTCTGCACCTACCTGACAGCCAATTTGTGACATCCCAGCAGTATATCTATTGCTCTACAAGTCACCTCTTATTGAAATACTGACCTATAAAATTTGCCACTTCAATGAGAACATAACCATTCTGTATCCAGACAATCTTTTGCTCCATCTCCCAATGCCAATTTCTAAAATACAAAATAAAAGACAGTAATAAGGCACATCAGACAAGAGTGTGACAATTGAGGTAAAACAACATTTTCAGCATGAATCCGAACAGATTAACTCTTAGGTTGAATGGCTGGGGCTGGTGTTAGATCAGAGCAGTCTGCAGCTAGTGCTTGGGCATAACTCAGAGAGCCAGTTTGGAAGGGATTCTCATGGGTAAGGAGCCTGACCTAATTGACACTGGGCTGGCTTTGACAAACGAACAGGTGTCCACAAAGTTGTAGAACACTCCCATCCCCTGCACACCAAATTGTACTGTAGTCCAGACAATATTTAAGAATGTCTAAATAGTAAGTTTAGGTTATACGTTTACTATTCCTTATTTATTTAACTGTTAATATATCAACAATCCTCATTAATAAGAATAATTCTTCAACATAGTATTTTTTTGTACAAAATTCTATTTTTCAATTATATTATCAACAAAATTAAATTCATAAATCAATAATCCATAGATCACATGCTCTACGCATTTCAGGATATTCCTTTCCTTGCCCACGAGTGATTATTTACAATTTTCTTGTGCAGAACTTCACATTGCTTCCCGGAACTTTGAAAAAATAGAGAGTATACTTATTTAGTAAGATAATACAGTCTTTCTCCAAAATTAACATCAACAAACAAATATCTGTCATGATTATTTTCTTTAATATTCACCTAGTGGCAGTCTGAAAAACAGAGTCTAAACTGTGTGTACTGTTTTCAAAAATGCTCAGGCTTTCAAAAGTATCCGGAAAGTCCAGCGATCCCCATTAATTAAAAGCACAGTATATCAAGAAATGTCTTAACTGATGCTGCCTATTGTCCTGAATAAAGTCTGAATTCTCTATAAACCTCACCTCAAATGGAGGATGTCAGGCTTAAATACTTCTTCCCTTCCTAGTCACAATTTCTCACTTGTAGGTGGCAGATTCTATTTGGGGAAAACAGAACAAACCATTGCCATTAGAAAATCATGCTACTCCTAGGTAGCATTCACAAATGGAGATTGTAGTGGTGTATATAATAATACATTGTTACTTCCTTACCCCAATCCAGGGTGCTATCTTCAATAATATGGAATTAGTGTTGGCTCCCACAAGAGAATATTAATTCAATACCGGGTTGCTCTTCGGTGCCTGTTGATTTAAAGGATTACACTCCCTAAGATTCTTGTACATCCTCCCATCCTTTCTGGCAATCTATCAGTTCTCAAACTATCCGATTTCATGATGTCTTACCTATTTCCTCCACCCAGTTGTGTCGGATTCCTGTGTCATCGAACTCCCGGCTGTTTCTAAGATGGCCGCTATTTGACGTGAGACATCATTACGTCCTAGTCTGATGACGTCACGTGTGTTTATCCACTCTGGACACGTATAACGTTGTTCTCTTATCCCAATGCATGGTCTAGTGCTCGACTTCCTGTGTAAGGATGAATCGAGTTAATATGCGTCAAGCTGACAGTCATGTCCAATATCCCTCCATTGTTGAAACTGCCCCACTAAAAGGAAGGATATTGAAGTGAAATGTTGCATTATTCTGTCTTGTGGCATATTTAGCCTACATAGTTCGATCAGTTTTTTTGCTCCCCAAAATTTAAACTTAAAATATTTGGTTTTTAAAGAGCCAAATTTTAGTTAAATTTAAATGGGGACAAAGTCCCTAGATGTTGTCCATCTGTCCAGATTTTAGTGTGAATGAAAATGTGGACTTCTCCAGGTGTAATATTATTGAAAATGTCATGCTTCCGTTCTTGTACATTTCTGTTATCCTCATTATCCCAATAGAATATCAGTGAAGTGTTTTCCAACATCCATTACTCTTTCGATTATCATCCCAGCATGTATATTAAATGATCACTTGATCTATCTAAACAAAGATTACCAAGTGATGTTCTTTTTGTTGGATGCTAACTTTTGCAGACCTTACTGGACACTTTGCCTATTGTCCATCGTGATACACTACTTTTAATATTTCCTTTTTTCTAGCTCTCATTTGTAGGTTTACAGGTACCACTGGCTGCCCTCATGTTCAGATACCGATATTAAACTGACATTTGTCCAATGTAACCCAACACATTTCCCCTTCCTCATTCAATCTTTAGTGTTCAACATACATGATACAGTACTCCAATATCACTCCATCGTCCCAGTTCATCTTTCCATAGACATTTCCATTATGTAATCAATAACCTTTGTGTATACACATGTCCTTTTCTTTTGAAGGAGCACTTTCTTGTATTTGTGCTAGCTGCTCTAGAGTATTAAAAGGGGGTGGTGCAATGACCTTTCTTGCTTGAGAGTCAAAAATAACTTCCACTTTTGCAGTTGAACTCTCAAAATGATTCCCACAACTAGCCTCATTATCCATTGGCTGATGGCACTGCACATATTAATTCCTATTTGTTTAGGATGCATAATGGCACCCAATTGGGCACCTACATAATAATTATTTTTTTTATAGGGGAACCAGAAGTCAAGAACCCTCTTTGTCTGAAATCGTGGGTGATTCCAAAGGTGGACAGAGTGTGTATATATTTATGGACTAAGAAAAGCAAATAGTGAATAATAAGCACTGTGCCAACCCCTTTATTTTTCTGCATTTTTATGACCACAATCTCTTAACTGGTCAGTTTACAGCCACAAATACCTAACCGACTGTTATTCATAGAAAGTCTCATCTAAGCAATCAATAATAACATATACATTAGTTACAATTTTCTTTTAGTTTTTACATAACCACAATGTATACCTCAGATTCAGCAGGCTAATTGCATTGATGCTTTTCATAAAGCAGTGGCAAATTGCTAAACTACATTTTGGAAATTTTACATTTTTTCACGATTGTACATGCAATACCTTTTGTAATAAACAGGAAAAATATTTTCTGTCAGATCTGATCGAATTCTGAATTTTGATTAGAAACTTGCAGTTGTTCTAGAAACCAAGACTCGGTGCATATTACCCAGGTGCGTATGTTATTATATTTATGGACTATTGCTATGGCCATTTGGTTCTAGCCTGGTTCTCTTCTTTTCTTGCGGATCGTGGTTAATCTGTTTCTCTACCTCCTTTTTTCTCATCTTCACAGATTCTTGCTTCTGGGGTTCCTCAAGGCTCGACCTTGTCCCCCATGCTGTTTAATATCTATATTTAACCGCTGATTCGCCTCATCCGTTCCTACAGTTTTCATTGTTATTCTTATACCAACGACACTCAGATCCTGGTCCGTTTGGATCAGGATTCTGAGAGTGTGTCCACGAAATCTCGGGACTGTCGGCAGTAGGAAATTGGAAGAGTGCAAATTGGCAGAAGCTGAATGGGGACAAGACCGAGGTTCTGGTGGTGGGTTCCTCTTTGATCACAGCTGAATGGTCGAGTTCTTCCTGGCCTTCCACTCTGGGTGATTGTCCTACTCCAGTGAAGGTGGTTAAGAATCTTGAGGTCTTTCTGTCTTCTGATCTATCTATGTCACCGCAGGTCAATGCTGTCTGCAAAACGGGCCATTTCTTTCTTCATGTTCTTCGCCGGGTCCTGCCTTTTTTGCCGAAAGATCTGTGACCCTCTGGTGATATCCTCTCTGATTGCCAGTCGGCTGGACTACTTCAATGCACTCTGACGCAACCTCTTGGGGTGGTGCATTATCCAACTATGGGAAAGTTAGCAGCCAGGCTAGTGACTGCTTCACCTTATGGCACACAAAACAGTCCAGTACTTTGGGTGCTTCACTGGCTCATGGTGGCCCAAAGGATTCAGTGCAAGTCCCTCTGTCTGGTACATCGGGCCTTCTTCAAATAGGGACCTGAATATCTGCAGGATACGTTTTTCCTGTATGTCCCTGGCAGATTACTGCGGTCAGGAGATGCTAAGCTAGTGGCTGTTCCAAGGATACATAGGGCTCACCTCGGTGGACGCGCATTTTCATATGCAGCTAGTAGACTATGGAATGAACTACCTGCTGGCCCGAGAGCCGTTTCAAATAATTTTCAATTCAGGAAAGCTTTGAAAACATGATTGTTCTAGGGTTGGTGATATGGCCTGCTACCTCTTTGTGTCCTTCGGGTGATAGTACGTAGAAAAATTTCCCTAACATAACATTTACAAGCCCTTATTAGTGCCACAAGTTCAGCCACATGTGCGGATGTGACATTCGGTAATTGTATAATTTACCACTTCCTACAATCTCTCCTGGGGCACATACAGCATTCACCCCCACCAATTGACCATTCTGATCCCGATAAGAGCATCCACAAGATATATAAAATCTGCATTATATAAAGCAGTAGCTGCTAAATCACTTCTAGTAGTTAAAGGGGAAGCAGAGTTGGCAACACAATCATGGTGCTCTGTTTCACGTGGTTCACTATCATAACCACAGATACATGATCCAACACTGGGCATTGATTCAAAGTAATATTGGAGGAATTCAACAGAATCTCATATTTGTTAGCATGGGAAATAGACATGCTTTGGTTTGAGCAATAAGGCTACTACAGAATAAGGAACTGCAGCCTCTTAATGGGCTCTCAAATCCATGTTCACATTTCTGCACCTCTAGTGCAGCTGTGGCTACCAAATGTAAATAGGGTGGCATGCCCCTGCTACTGGATCTAGCTATTTGCTCTAGTATGCAATTGGTCTATGGTAATGGCTATGTGCGTATGTCAATACTACTAGGGCAAAGCCATTTATTTCTTGACACTATAGTGTGTTTCTTCTTATGGGGAACCATATAAGAAGATATTACTGGCGCAGAGCTGATGGCTGCCTGTTGGAAGGGCTCCATCTCCCAATGCCTAATATTGATTATTACCCCCTCTCTTGTGGCCTCTAAGGCTTAGAGACAGAGGGTAGTAGCCCCCACCCCCATCTAGAATGAGGTGATTAATGGAAAACTCTCAGAGGAGTCACCTCGGCTTTTGAGGAGGTAGTGCAACCTGCATTGCAAGTGCACTGCAGAGATCCAGCTTTGCACAGAGAAGTGAGGCAAGAGACCTGTATTACTGAAGGAGGAGCGCTATAGCTGAGGTCACCAGAACAACATGGCATTTGGCGAAAAAAGGAGGCACCCTGTTGACTAGGTAGGCGGATGACTGCAGATAGGGGATCTTGGCACCTGGCGGTAAAGGAATCGAGGAGAGGGGTAGCGAAAACACTGAGGGGGTGTACGGTGGCAGGCATCCACCATGGCCAGTGAAGAAATGGTGTGGGTTTAATGGAGTAACTGGATAGGCCTCCCACACCTCAGATGCATTATTAGAAGTACCCTTCTGGACAAACATACATTAGAGAGCAGACTGGTGCTTCTGTCTGTACGTCGGGCATTTGGCAGAAGGCCCTGCAGGCATAGTCTGCCTGAGACACTGGTTACACAGCAAACAATGAAGTAGGGCTTGAAACCCTCGCCTGGTGCATGATCTGGAGCCAAGGGTCATGAGATCAAATGTAGCATATGTATGCAGCTTGCAGAGTGGTGTGCCTATTGGGAAGGCTTTATAATGAGGGGGAACGTACGTGGGAAGCACCAAACCCCTCAGGCTAGAGGAACATAACCTTCAGGGCTGAACATTAGATTGGCTGTGTATGTAAGGCAACCTGAACAGGAGGAACTTTGGAGAAGCGATATTCAGTATTTGTTAAGGCTCTACCGCTGCACAATGGAGTGAAAAGTAATGGAGTAAAAGATCACAAGTGTGATAATTAAATGCACCCTAAGAAGGTACCTACTGTCCCTCGGGGAAAGAGTTTAGAGAGTGCAACAGAGACTTTGGATGCAGCAACCATTCTGTAACTTCACATCTTTGTGGTGCTGATGGAGAAGGAGAAAACAGAACGATTGGTTAGAGAAGTTGTTCAAGAACGTTTTAAGGAGGACCACAACTTTGGCTTTGGAATGGAAAGAGCGCAAAGGGAGAGGGAGTTTGTGAGATGGCACAACATTTATAGTAGTGAGATGCCATTGTTTCAAAGAATGTCAGGAACTCAATAACTAGTTATGACAAAACGGTTTTAGAAATATATGGGCCTACACTTTTGCTGGATATTTGAGCTGGAATAATCATACTTGCTCTCCCTCTTTCAAATTGGGGATATTCACCAAGTAATTCAGTCTCTAATAAGAGGCAGAATAGAAGGAAGGGAAAGAGGACAGTTTTTCCGCATGTTCACATGTTTTCAAGGACAACTTAAGCAAGAACATTAATGGGAATCCCAGGGTCAAGGGAGTTTAAAAGGTTAAGCATAGCTTCAATGTCGAAGGGGGTCGGGGGGCACAGGTAGAAGAACCATAATTTCTACAAATATTGGACAGGGGTTGAGGGAAAGGAATGCATGATTGGGGTGAAAAAGCTTATTAAAAAGTGATGAACAGGAGAGTGAGGAAGATGTGGAATATGATTGTGTTTGAGAGGGAGGGAAGGGAAAGTCAATAGATGACTGGTGACCCTTGGATTGTTTATTTTTTGTTGAGGCTCCAGGGGATCGCTGGAGGGAGAGGCTGTTGGGCATTCACTGTTGACTACCCAGAGAGTTCAGCAAGGCAGAGGTAGGAGGTTCTCTAAGAAGACTAGGTCTGCATGGCCCCTCTATGCGGACCAAATTGGGAGCAATGGTGGACGGATCCAAAGAGGAGGGGGATTGTGAGACAGGACACTGTTTTAGGGGGAGGGTGTTGCTATTAGACCGGGGGACCAGTGGATACAAATCTATAGGCAAAGATTGGTGTCGTAGTTTTTATTTCTTTGTGTGATAATAGTAGAGAGAAGTACTGATGTTTTCGTGTTATGGTGGCACAGTGAAAAGATGTTAGGGTTGAAGGTAGCTACCCTAAATGTCACAGGGTTGAATTCTACTTCTAAACGGTCCTTGCTATGCAGAAAACGTAAGAGAAACTAGTCGGATATTCTAATGGTATAGGAAACACACAATAGAGTGGGGGAATAGAAGGATATAAGATTTACGGGCATATGGAAGACCTACTGGGCTTTGCAAAAAATGAAAAAAAGGCAGGAGTAGGGATTTTAGTAACTCAAAAAAGTAAGATCGATCAGGAAAACATAAGAAAATGATTAAAGGGTAGGCTGCTTCCGGTTAAGGGAATGGTCAGACGGACCATAATCATAGGATGTTGTTGAATAGGCAGAATTTTGGTAAAGGCATTGTGTGATATCCAGGGTTGGCCTGAGTGCATTTTTAATTGTGAGAGAGGATTTGAACTTGGCATAACACCCAACACTAGATAGGTTATGTTTGAAGAAGGGGGACTGCGACAATGAAAAAGGAATAGACACTCCCATGAGATCTTTACTAAAATACAATTTAGTAGACTCTTGGAGGCACATTAATACAGAAACAAGAGACTACACCTTCATTTCCCCAGGCACATTGAAGTTATTCCAAACTTTACTGCTTGCTTTTGGAAGACACACACAGTCACCTTGTCTCTGCAAAGATTTCACCGGTAGTCTGGGCTGTTCACAATATGGTTGTTCTAAAGTTGAATCTTCCAAAATTAGATAGGAGGAGAGGTAGATGACAATATAATTAAGTTTTGCTAACGGACCCAGTGTTTGGAACTGAGCTAGAGAAGGACATTAAGCCCTGTTTTATCTGAATTTTCTGCAAAAGTGTTACTTGGTTTGGTCCGATATGCAGCCAAGGGGAATATTTGTTAAAGAAGGGGCAAGAAGAAAAAGATCATCTGAAAATAGAATTGGAATTAAGAAATAAAATGAAGTTCAAAATATGTACAGGCAAGAATGACAGGTTGTAAACCGGCAGACCAAGTCAAAACTCAGAGGGAAAAACCCTGACCTCAAAATGGCAGACAGTTATGAAACTCAAATTCCTCCAACAGAGATTGTACAAAAAAGGTGATAAGGCAGACACTGTGTTAGCAAGAAGGCTCCATAGGCAAAGCGTAAAAAGAGGAATTATTTGTATAAGAAACTGCTGTAGTTCTACTGTGACAGTTGAAGGTATAGCAGTTTTATAGACTACTATTGAGAACTATAGACAGAGACAGTTGAAACTTCAGCGGCTCAGATTTCTTCAGTTTCCAAAAATCACGATAGACCAAATGACATAGTTAGAAATCCTGATCTCTGAAAAGGAAGTAAGAGCTATATTAGATGTAAAACCTGGTAAAACACATGGGACTTATGGGTTCACTGCTATTTATTTACAGAAACATTCTGGACTTGTCACCCCCCCCCCTCGGAAAATGCTAATGGAGATTTGTAACGGTATCAAAGAAGATCAGACAGTGCCCCCATTGTTTCTGGAAGCTGTGATTTCAGTTCTACATAAGGAAGGGAGGGATAATCAGTCCTTCTCATTCTATACACCAGTATTTTGCTAAAGGTAGGTCTGAAGGTGCTAACCAGAATCCTACCAGGCCTGAGAGTATACTCTCCATGCTGTTGCACTCAGATCAAGTCAGCTTTGTTTCAGGTTGACAGGGAGCTGACAAAATCAGAAAGACTATACATCTCATCTAACCAGGAACCTACTGGCTATGCCAGTGAACATTTTGCTGAAATGCTAAAAATGCATTTGCCCTGGTGGGCTGAAGCTTTCTTATAGGGGTTTTGAGAAAATTCAGATTTCGCCCAAATTTGACTCATTCGGTGGGGGAGTTGTATTCAAAACAGACTGTGACATTGTGGATCAATGGAGCCCCGTCAAATGATATTCGCCTAAATAGAGGCATGCAGCAAGGCTGCCCCATATCCCCCCTATTATTAGCGATGGGCGTTGTGCCGCTACCGAAACCATCATACAGTCTAGTACAATAAAGGCCTTCTGTGCAGGTGACAGGGAATATAAATTGGGGCTGTTCGAGGAAACTGTCATGATCTCTGCTTCCAAAAGGTCAGGGTTTTCCCAACTCCCTTGGAAGCAGATCCATAACCCAGGTTCCGAGTGCCAACCAGTCCCAATTGGGACCTTTTGGACCCAGTCCTGGCGCCAGTGGCACCAGGCTCATAAATATGCCCAGTCCCAGCGCTGGAAGCGCCGGGCTCATAATGCTTGGGTGGACTTACCTGCAGCAGACCATGCTGCTTACTTGCCTGCCAGTTGAGCCTCTGATCCTCTTCTGTTTGGAACTACTTTTCCTGTTGGGTGGGGCAGGAGCCACTCCCTAGATTCAGAACAATGGAACTCTTCTGGAAAGCAGGAACTCTTTTCTTACCTAGTCGTGGCTGTGGAAGGAGACACCTAAGCACTACAGGAGGCTATTTAAACCACACCCGATGGATGAATCTTGCTTTGCGTTATTCTGCATCCTCTGCAGCAGAACGCTCATCGTGTCTTCTGCATCTGATCCTGGGCCTAAGGAAAAAGGCTTACCATCCTGAATCCAGTCTTCAGCAACACCTATAAAGACAAGAAAGAACAGGTTAGCATTACGGTCTTCAGTGACAGCTCTTCACTTACCTGGTCCATCGGCTGTCACCAATGCCTCGCGCTGCATTCCAGCATCTGAAAGACAAAGGCTTACCTACTCTTCGTGCGCTCCGGAGGTCTTCACACTGCATTCCGGCATCTGAAAGACAAAAGCTTACCAACTCTTTGCACGCTCCGGAGGCCTTCGGCGCTGCATCCCGCATCTGAAAGACAAAACAAGGTGTGTTTAAAGACATTGGGGAACTTTAATACTCACGTGCCATTACTCCTTTCCACATCTAACCCAGTGGGTATTCCGGCACCCTGCAGCCGCTCCGAACTTGTACTTGCAAAATAAAAAGACAGTGAGAGCGCTTCGTGAAGCAGGCAACAAGCGCTTACTTACGTGCTTCCAGGCGCTTCTATTCATCACACGGGCTCCATCTTCAACTCACTTCAGCCCGTCATCCGCCATCGCCGGAACCCTGCAAAACAAGAAACATCATTACTAAAGACTTTAAAGACATTAAAATTACTCGAAACTTACCGTTCGTGCAGTAAACGACGGACAGCAGTCCTCTGAAGTCAAGAGGCCTGCTCCCCTTATCCAGTGAAGAAACTGGTTACAGCACCCTGCCCCGAGGCAGATGGAGAGCACAGCGTTCACTTACCTAAGGTGAGAGCGTTAACCTTTGGGGTTCTACAGGAGAAGAGAAAGGGAAGAAGAGAGAGACATTCAATAACCCAGTTCCTTAATCCCATATTTTCTATCTGCAGACATCTTACCCTTCGAGTCAGACATACAGTGCACAGAGGTCCAGCCCAAAGAGCCAGCCGTGTGTTACACATCACCTTTGAAGATACGGTATACGCCCAGTCAAGACCGGCGCCTCTATGGGAATCAGGTGAGCGTTACAGAAACCTTTTTGCCATATCTTACCCTGATGAGCCCCTCAAATCACTTTTAGAAGTATTAGACTCTTGTGATATATGTACAGGATACAATGAGACGGGATGAGCATTCCAACTTTCTAATTTGTGTAGCTAAACTTAAATATTTAGGCTGATTTAAACTCCCATTTTAGATTCATGTTCTCCCCTCCTGGCACTCCTTAAAGCTAGATCAGAAGATGGGAAACCGTACATTTAGGATGGTTAGGTGGGCTAAATTCCATAAATATGAATGTACTAATGACCCTCCTTTGCTTTCTTTGGGTGCATACAAGACCCCCAGATCCCTTATGAACGATTGGTTCAGGCACTTCAGGGAGGGTATGATTTCTAAACATTTAATGTTATCATCTAGCAGCACAGTTAAAGGGTCTATGAGATCATTTTAGACCATATAGAGAAACAACAGTGCATGAGCCTGGAAAGTTTTTGGTTGAGACTGGAAACAGTGATTGGCTATGGGTCCCTCGATCAGCTGTTCCTAGAAAGGTTTTGGAACATCTGGTATTAGGAGTGTTAAGAGGAATCAGGGGTACACTCACAATGTGGCCCTCTCCCCTCAGTTGTATATACCCCCTCCATTTTGTAATAGACTTAGAAAATCCCCATGAGTGCCAGTGTTCGTTTGAGGCAGGTCTTGAAAGGGTTGGGCAGTTATGGAAGGGATGGAGGTTCATTGATTCGAGTACCGTGGAAGCAGGATTAAGTACAAGCAAACTATCCATCTTTCAATACTTACAGCTCAAGGGAATTCTTTCTCAAGTGAAATGGAAGTCCCCCCCCCCTCCAAATTTCGAGGCAGCATAACACCACTTGGGTAACATTTTAGATCTCACCCTTTTAATCAAGGCCTTATTGCTGTAATTTATAAATGCATTTTGGGGTTGTATTATCAAGAGTCAGCCACTGTGACGTTTCAATGGGAAAGAGACCTGCGATTGAACATCTCAGAGAAACGATGTACAATGTATTCAGAGGTCTAGTAAGAATGTTGGATGCGATGCAGCTAAAAGGGTACTTTTTTTGTATGTGTGATCGTGTAGATATTCACACGTATACAGGACCGAGATACTCTCTGGGTTAAAAGAAGATGATGGGAAGTAGGTAATAAGGACCCCTTTTTACTCCTTTTGGGTTACCCACAATAGAGTAATGCTCTAGAAAGATTCTGCATATGTTTCATCACTTGCTTTTGCTTTCACAACTGCTTGGCTTAAAGTTGTAAGAGACCCACCCTACCTATGAAAGATGAGTGGCTACAAAAAGCCACAATCATTCTGGATGGAGAAATTTAATATCTGGCTGGATGAGGAATCATTGGACATTGACATGGAACGGTTAAAGTTCTGGACTCTACATGGAGAGGAGCCAGGTGAAAGAAGTAGGAGATAAACGGGAAAATGCAGGAGCTACCTTTCACTACTAATCTATTTGTTCACCAAGCTGACATGGACAATTTCCCCATCAGCCTTTTCAAGACTGACTGGTGAATGTCAGAAGTTAACATTGGGTGGAGGAGGAGGGACAGGGAGGGCATAAAATACATAGCTATTCTGCGTTTCCATAAGGTTGATATTAGCAGAGGGGGATTAGGTTTCAATATGGGACTTATGAAGGTCCAAAGTGGAGGTATTGACTGGAAATTAATTTCATAAAGTTCTGAACAAACTGTGATCAAATCAGAGCATATGGTTCAGCTTCCTTTTGGAATTGTTTAAATGAGTATGCTTTACAGACTTGAAAAAGTTAGTAAAGAATGAAATTACAACAAAACTTATAATTTGACAAGACTAAAGCAGGGGCTTCAGCTATCTTTCTTGCTTCTGGTGTCCATTGAAGAGTTTCTACAGTGTTGGCCTATGTATGGTGTTGTAACGGCTTCATCATCTCTGCATATCCTAGAATCCGTTGCCTTCAATAACCCATCATGTCCAAAAATGCTCTCATCTGTTTAACAGTCTGGGGTTTGGGGATTTTGTATACTGCTGCTTTCTTAAGGGGGGCTATAGCTCAGTGTCCCATTATGAAATTGTGCTCTTGGTAATGTATTCTTTCCCTACATAACTGTAGTTTATGCTTGTATGCTTTGTCCTTTATTAGCTACTGCAGTCAGTATAACCTGTGTGTCTTACATACTTCATATGATCGAGAAGCTAACACATCATTGCATACTGCAACAACACAGACTTTCCTGGCAAATTAATATAATCTAGATCTTTCTTTAATTGCTGAGAAAACAAGGTTTTGGGCTTAGTTTACCCCTGGGGCGGCCTGGTCCACGTGTACTGAATTTCTTGATATAAAAATGCAAAAAAAAGGAATGGACTATCTACATGTTTGTATAAGGTGTTTCTCCCTTGTTTCTGAAAGAAGGAGTGAGCAGAAAACTGTAGGAGTACTGAGCATGGGATACTTACACCTTACCGCACACATGTGCAAAATAAATACCCAGGGGGCTGACCGATGGACCCTCCTATGAGGGCCTTTGTCAGACCCAAGTATCGGCAGGCAGCACTGTGGGAAGGATGGCCCTCTACTAATGGCAGATCAGCCTTGGGGCTAACCGTAATATTTGTGCACCGATTTAAATAAGCAGTCACAGCCTTAATTCATTTGACCAGCTTTAGCAGCCTTATTTATAAAACAGAATATGTAAAACAGCTCCTCGGTATACCCGAGTAACATCACACCCCTGTGCCCTTATTTGAGGCGTTCCTGGTAAATGCATGAACAAACTACATACTTAAATGTCTTCTTTCCATTACCTCCGGTATTAAATAATTAAATAACATCAGTCGGTCACCTGGAAGCAAGATCATTCACATTTGATAAATATATAACTAAATAGCATCAGTGGGATCACCTGGGAGCAAGATCATTCACATTTGATAAATATATAATTAAATAACATCAGTGGGGTCACCTGGGAGCAAGATCATTCCCATTTCATAAATATATAATTAAAAAGTATCAGGTTAGGAGCACTGGCCTCCCTTCACCTGGTACTCACAACAGGCCACACCAACCCCTTAGGGTTACACGTAGCTGCAGACTACCACAATACGCACAAACCACAGGACAGAGACCAACCAAACAGTGCTCCGATATACTAAGGGAAATTATCCCTAAGGAGGACCAAATGGCTCACAGTGCGGGTATGGAAGGTTTCGCTACTCGCCCTGTAACCACAAGCATTACGTAGCCCAGGCCTCTGTGGTCTAACAGGGTTTGGTTCTATTTATAATATTCTTGAGGCGTGCCTCTCTGCGTGTTTTTCCTGACAGAACTACATAACACTTCCCTTCCCTACCTATCTAGAAATATAAGGGGGCATAATAAGGCACCAAGGAACATAACAAACCCCACCTACACCTCTGTGGCTCACACGAGTCCCTCACCCTTCACTTTCATGAAATGCGCAATGGGCCCTTCCGTGCTGAGGAGGCCACCGCAGTGCCACAGGGCAGTATTCCTGAACCAAAAACGAAAACCCTGTCTCTAGGCAGCTAGATACCACAAAAGTGGACAGTGCAGTGGGGTTAAGAGTGCAACGGTTCTCACAGAATCCACCTCAATGGCTCTCTTCACATTGCACACCGCTTCAAGGTTAAGAAAAAATAAACCATGCAAAAACGCATTCCGATCACCGTCCCCTGTCCCTTCTCCCAACAGCAGCAAGGAGAAATTGACAGGCATGGCACCCCGCCGGGCTGCCAACTGTATACATTTCTCCTCACAAAGTAATGCCGCACAACGGCCCGATTCTCACACTTTTCCCCACTCCTACCCCAATGTCACTGGGGAAGGAAACTACCATGGCATCCGTCTGTCCCTCACGATGGAAACACAACCCATGGGCACTCTCTTCCGCCCACATTGAGCTGCCCCACACTTGGCCCTGCTGGCTACCTCAACCCTGTAAAGGGGACAGCGAAAGCCAGCCAGATCAATGGCACAGAGAGGACTTTCCTCACTCCGAAGGACCTGGCCGCCCTTCGTGTTTCTTCAGAGGAGAATGCCCTTTTCGCCACTCGACAAGACTATATATTTTTATTGGCCCTGCCCACCTGTGGCTAAAGGGCGGGGGACTTATGACAGGATTTTAGGTGGAACCACCTAATTCACACTCCTTTTCACCCTGCTGCTGGAGCGTAACATGTCCCCGGGCTCTCACATGAAGGGAATAAACAACAGTCATGGAAACAGGACGGCTAAAATGATCGTGAACACACAATCCATACACAAAACTGAAACCTCCACAATGGATTGGGGTTTACACTTGTTTGCAGCGAAGAAAGCAGCACACATGTCTACTACTGTGAAATGTGTGGCAGAAGGCCAGATACAAGATAATATTGTAGCAGGGTTGTGCAACGTTAAGATGTATTTCCAATTTCCAAAACCAACCATGGGGGTGTATTTTGGGAGTCCAACCTATTATGGTGAACTCTGGGAATAGCCAAACCCAAACAAGGTATGGTAGCAGAGCTTAGTCTCCGGAGGGCTGCTAGAGTACTCTAGGGTTACAGTGAGTCCACAAAGTACGCCAATAGTTCCAGTTAAACAGTAAAGTACACACATAGTCAATTAATTATTAGGCTTTTAAAATACACACCAAGAAAGTGAAACATCTAGGCAATTATTGTCACACACTTGCTATAAAACAGATATATTCATTCACCCTTAGGAAAAGAAAGGAAGCATATGATTCAATAACCAGACACACCCGGTTAAGTACTTGGATGCATGAAATTCACTAAAGACACTTTCCAATAACCACAGTTAAAAGACTTCTGCAGAGCAGACAACCTCAGATCACCTCTAGGATGCAAAGATGGGGATTCCAATGGGAATCGGGCAGAGACAGGCCATCTTCCAAGGACGAACAAAAGAGCAGGTTCTGCATGGCTTCTGTTGATACAAGAAGGCTGAAATGACATCAGGAGCAGGTGTCTTGAAGTACAAGTTGAAGAGCCTCCAAATTGATGGCTGCAGAGAGGTACCCCAGGAGAGTTGGTACATGGACACTTCAGAATTCTGAGAAGGCACAGATCCTCGAGCAGGGGTTGAGACTGGTTGTTCCCATTGATCAAGGGGTTGAAGCACTGACAAGGGCCTTCTTGATGTCAGGCAGAAAAGCAGGGCTTCACCAGGGGTTCACTGGAGTTGGTGCCAGTCAGCTGCAGGGGTCATGAACTGGCCGCTCTTCTTCGTAAAGGATTTGTCTCCACCAGTGATTTGAAGAATGACTGCAGGAGTCTTCCTTTTAACAAAGATCTGGACAGGAAGCTCACCCAGGTCACCAATGGAAAGGATTTGCACCATTCAAACTGGTAGCCACTTGCCACAACATCTGCCCAGCAACAGACATACAGGATGTTTACTGGTACCCGACAGTCCCAGCCCCCTCATCGGGGCTCACACACAAACCGTCTCTGTGCCCAAGGAAGCAGCAGCTTTCTCCAGGAAAGGGCTTCACATATATGGTGATTCCAGATGTGAGAGGGCAGGAAGAAAGCCAAAGAGCAATAGGGCTAAAGGACAAGCAAAACCCTTGTGGCGCGGCCATCTTCGGGTAGTAGTCACCTTTAGTAGGCCTTTGCGAAAGTGCACAAGTAAAAACGTTCAAACACGGTAGAAAATATCTGCTGCCTAGGTACATTGAAAATGTAACCAACAATACATTTTAGAAAGCTATATTGGTACAAAATGTACTAACCACACTTCACGTTAGGGTGATGTGTGCAATTGTAACAATTACAAGACATTCACTAAGACAAGAGTATTGCCAGTCTTATGGACTGATTAGTTTCCCCATAAGAATGAGCAGAAAGACAAGGGAAGTAAAGCAGAAGGCTTTATTTGTTTGTTTGTTTGTTTACTGATTTCTAATGCACACCAAACCCAAAGGTAACAGGGTTCAGCAGTAAGAAAATGCAAAGCTTACAGGGTTACAAGTAGGTTACAGTAAGACAAATATAATTACAGATATAATTACAGTAGGAATATATATACAAATGTACAGGTAATAAACAGATTACATAATCCGCGTTGCAATATAATAGGCAGGGGCAGCCTGGATAGGATAATACAGTAGTACAAACTAATGGTCAGTCAAGTTGAGCAGGTTAATATAGTTCTTTCTGAAGTGTAGATGGTTGATCGACTCTAGGCTCATGTGGCAAGGAGTTCCAAAGTTTGGAGGCCATCACAGGAAAGCTATTACTGCCAATCTTGGTGAGTCCGAGTCTCGGTACCATGAGGCAGTTGGCATTACCAGCTCTCGTCGGTCTGATAGACGTCCTTCTGTTTAGTCTATTTACAAGGTAGCTAGGGGCAGCATTATTTAATGCTTTGTGGGTCAGGGAGACAATTTTTAGGAGAATTTTATTGTAGGTGGAGAGCCATTTATGTTGGTGTCTGGTAGAGGAGATATGTTCTTTTCTATTCAAGCCTAGTGCAGCTCTTAAGGCGTTATTTTGAAGAGTTTGTAGCCTCTGGAGAATGGCTTTATTGGTGCCACTGTATAGAGCATTGCAGTAATCTAACCTGGAGAGTATTAATGCTCTAGCTAGGATCATACAGCTGTCATTTGAAAGGAAAGGCTTGCCTGCCCTGCTGAGCTTACAGGTGTAAGCGGTGGTGGAGGCCATGGATTTCACTTGCTTGTCAAAGGACATGGTTGAATCAAGGTAAAAGCCAAGGGTTTTTACCTCCTTGAATACCCTGATGATGTTTCCATCGATGGTGAAGGAAGAATATTCATGGCCTAGTTTATTAAGGTTAGAGTGGGTACCCAGGATTATCAGCTCTGTCTTTTCATTATTCAGGCATAAACCGTGAGTAGCCATCCATGCCTGGATGTCATGATGCCTACTCCCGAGAAGCCATTTCAGGGCCAGTGTCCCCGAAAGCAGACATCATGTCCCCAGGGAGGGACCCAGCAACCCCTTATAGGGGCTCTTTGGACATTGTCCTGGCGCCTTTGGCGCCAGGCTCATAGAAGGCATCAGTCCTGGCACCATAGGCGTCAGGCTCATTATGGGAGTGCTTGGATGGACTTACCTGATGCAGACCATGCCGCCGGATCCAGACCTCCTTGAGGTCTGAAAGGGACTATTTTACCTATGGGACTATTTTACCACTCGGGCGTGGCTGAGGAAGAATATTTACCTGGAACTACTTTGGGGCTATTTAAACCACGCCCAGACAGCAGCTCACGCTTCACGTTGTTCTGCATCTAGCAGCTGGACGCTCACCGTGTCTGCTCCTGCATCCTGGCTCCAGCCACGCCCGCCTGCAACCTGGAACACCTGAAAAGGAAGGAAAGGAGAGAAAGGTGAATTGAACTTTACCTACCTCCATCCGGAGTCCGGAACCATCACTCCAACGATCCTGAGAAAAGACATTATTTTTAGAAGCGCATCGCATCGCTCGCCTCAGCGCCGCGTTCCACTCACCTTCACGAGGCGCCCTCAGGCTCTTCAGCCACCATTGGCACCATCCGTCGCCTTTCAGCGCCTAAGGAGAAAAAGAGACAAAACAAAGGTGAGCGAAGGAACAGATTGAGGAAGGCCTGATTCTTCCACCTTAAGACTTACCTGATTTTTGTTGGGACAATCTTTCCACACCTCGGGTCGGCGCTGCTTCTTTGGCACTGCCGTACCCCGGCCCCTAAGGGGAAAAAGACACACGCATTAGTGGGTGAAAGCAAGATCACTAAGGGAACCATCCATCAAAAAGACTCACCAGAGTTACCTTCGGCGAATCCATTCCTCTACGCGGATTCTTCATCCTACATCTGAAATAGAGAAATGGACAACGGACAATTAAGGCTTGAACTTTTGCAACTGAATACTTACGGCCTCATATCGGAAAAGTCAAGCGGAGTTGAATACTCACCAAACCCGAGATCCAGTGAAGTAACTGGAAATCAACGCGCCCCTGCATCAGAAGCAGGATGGAGAGCTCGTCCTTTCAGACTCTAAGGTGAGACTCTACGGGGAATCGCGGAGGGGGTTTGAGGAGTGTGAGAGGGGGAAGGGGGGGAATCCGACACATTATCCAGCAGACAGTTAATCCCCTTTTCCATCTACAGAAGGATTCTTCTACGGGCCAGACAGGCGAAGTTTGGGGGTCCGGTCCAGTCCGTCTTCCGAGTCCTGCGCATCACCTTAGAAGAGGTCATAGCAGTCCAGAACAGATCGGCGCCTCCGTGGGAATCAGGTGAGCGTTACACTGGATGATGAGATACACTCTATTCACCAACTCTGAATCCTTGCCATGATACCCAGAAAGAGGGAGGAGAATCTGAGTATCATCTGCATAGTGTAGGTGATACCCAGAAGGTCCAGATCATCGAACAAGGGTTTGGTGAATATATTTTATAAGGTACGGGAGACACAAGAGCCCTGGGGTACACCCCACGTGGTAGGGGCAGGGTCCGCCACTGCCAATGCGGAGAAGACCCTCATGGTTCTCTCACTCAGGAATGATTTTATCCATCTGATGGCTGCTGAGTCCAGGTGGCTACATAGGACCTTGTGATCCACTAAATCAAATGGAGCTGAGAGATCCAGCAGTAGGAGGAGGGCTGTCTTACGTTTATCTCTCAACTCATCAACCTGTGCTTTGAGGTCGATAAGGGTGATTTCGTCCCATGTAATGGTCGGAAGCCAGATTGTCTTGCTCCCAAGAGCTTATGCAGTTCAAGATATTTTTTAATCTGGGTGTATGCGACCTTGTCAAGAATTTTGAGTAAGAATGGTACCGTAGTGATGGGGCGGTAACTAGTAGGAATGAGCGGAGGAGAATGGTTTAGGTTGGAGGGAATGGTACCAGAGGAGAAAGAGGCATTGATCAGTTTAGCTATGAAAGGTGACAGGTCTCTGGTAGCATCTTTTACAATCTGAGCTGGGCAAAGGTCACCTTTACAATTTGATGGCTTGAGAGATAAGATGACTTTCTCTACCTCTAAAATAGAGGTTTTAGTGAAGCGGAATCTTGTAGTCTGGTCAATGCGGTTTTCACTCATTGGAGGGGTGTTGGATTGAGTTCAAGGTAACTTTTTTTTTGATTATTTTATTTAGGAGGGTATTTATTTTATTAGACAGTGCAGGTTGAAAATCTGAGCACCAGGTCTTACTTTTAATGCAGATGTCAGGTGTGGGAATCGGGGACTCTAATTCTTTTAGTATGGTGAATAATTTTTTCATGCTGGAGTTAGATTTGGCAACACGTTCGTTATAGGAATTTCGTTTTGCCAGGCAGATTTCGTTTTTGTATTGCATGGAAGTTGTAGTTAGCCTAGCTTTGTTCTCATTGGAAGGGCATAGCCTCCAGGTAGATTCACACTTCCTTTTAAGGAGGCGTAGGTCCTTTAGTTGTGGGGTGAACCACTTGTTTAGATGGGCTTTAGGTTTACTTGGTCTAAGAGTCAAGAGGCAAAAGGGAAACAGTGCATAGAGTACAAGTTCACATAGGCAGTATGGGCACAAACAAGTTGCAAATGAGAACAGTGCGCAGGGAGCAGATGCACATGGGCAAAGAGAGCACAATCACGAGGCAAATGAGAGACAGTGCACAGAGAGCAAGTTCGCCAGGGCTAAATGAGCGCAACAAGAGGCAGGTAAGCTCAGTGAGCCAGTTCGGATGGCAAGTGAGAGCAGTTAGCAGCCGCGAGAGGCAAATGGGCAGAGAATGCAGGATAAGTTTTCCAGTGGTGCTGTGAGCAGGTCATGAAGCATGGGGATAATGATCATTATGCTGGCTGACGTGAGTTATACTAGCGGGCAGATGAGGCGACATATATAGTAGTGCAGAGAGGTTATATGATACACATAGGAGGTAGTCCCTTAATTACTTAATGTAGCACTATCAACAAAGTAAGCAGTGCTATAGATTAGGCATATACAAATGGCACATTCAGAATTCAGAATTATACAGTACACGTTTAACTTGTAGTTGGAAAAGCGGCAAGAGGCAGTCAATGCATTGCAATGTGGCATGAAGGTGAATCACTGTGATTGTTAGTCAATGGGCGACGTGGTAGAAGGCTTTAGCGGCCATGCTGGTTACTACGTCTTAGGCTTAATGTTGGTCACATATTAATTGAATGTGGGTTTCCGAGGCCCAATGGCAGTAAGGCATGGGAAATGAAGCGAACGCCTTTAATAGTGAGATGTGGGACAACAATGCAGGGTGTAAGATTTACCTTAATTACGCGAGTTGCGGTGGCCAGGCAGGGGGTCTGGCTAACCGCGTGTACGGCTGGGGACAGACTCGGGACACGTAAGAGCCTCGTTTCCCTGGGCCTTGATGACGTGGGCCGGCTTACGGGATAGGAGGATAATATTACTTTGGAGGCCAATCGGAGCCCAGCAATGCAGACTGGGCCTGGTTAGGCAGATAGAGCCAGGGCCACACAGCGGGCGGCCATCTTGGAAGGTGGTGCCTTCCACATGGAAGACAATGGAGGCACAGAGCAAAATATCACGTGCACTCCAACACAGACCAGTAGACCCTGGTCAATGGTGGCCAAGTGCTGTTTGGCACGGCGAAGCACAATGATAGCTATTCGTAGGGTAGACGGACCAAGTAGAGGCAATTTCTGTAATTTCGGATATTTTCACACGCATTCATCACTGCGCTTACCGCATCCAAGGCTGGTGCATGATGATTCTCCTGAGTTGTCCACTGCTCCTGCAGTGGTCGGGGGGAGCTCCTGCTCCAAGAGGGGCTGCCCCCAGAAAGTCAGGACAGGATTCAACACAAAGCAAAAAGAAAGGGTGTCCCAGAGAAGTCTGTGGGAGGACTTAGCAAAAAGAAAATATGTCTTAACAGACACTTCCGGGAATGCAGGGAAAACAGAATGTACTGCTCTCTGCCCTTGCATAAATCTATCAATTTATACCAGGCTTCTTAACAGGCAGAATTGGAGTTTTGCAGTGACTGGATAATACCTTGTTTCAGGATGCATTCTGTAACAGGTGATATTCCTTCTCCAGCTACAGAGTTCAGAAGGTACTGTGGGATTCGGGCAACTTTTTGGAAGGATCAATCTTAACTCTCACTGACATTCTGATATACCCCACTTCATTATTATATATGAACCACAACGCTTCTGGCAAATAGTTAATAAACTCTTGTAAATTAGGTGGCTAACCTCCTGGAATGGAGCTAAAACAGCCACGTTATTCTTACTAGCAACACTCAAAAATACTCCATCAGGTGTAATATAGATAGTGTAATTCAGTTTGTATAACAATTCTCTTCCAAGTAAAATGACTGGAGCAGAGGGGCTGAGGAGGAATGCATGTGTGTCCTTGATGGGACTAGTACGGGACTCATGGTCGCTGTAAGGGGCTCAGTAACTTGATGATATTAGACATTCCCATTTTTGTCATAGCTTCTGAAGATAATGGTACATCAGGTAAAATTTCTGATTGGCTAGCGGATTTACTGGCACTAGTGTCCACCAATCATGGAACAGATTGTCCATCGAATTCGCTCTAAAGTCAGAAGTGTCAGGGAAAAGGTAGTGGGGTCATCTCTCAGGCTGAATGGATCTTGCTCGGAATGGGGTTGCAATGGTTTTGGAATTAACCTGGGGGCATTGGGATGGGACCTAACGTTCTCTCAATGTCATTTGTGCCTGGCACACCACACAATGATTCACTACTGCTACCAGCTGAGATAACAGTAATTTTACCGGGGGTGGAGGGGCGCTCGAGAGCCCGACCAATATGGCCATGGGTCTGTAAAGCTCTCCAGCACCCGAGAAAATCCGGACGGCATCCTGCTGACTCCTGCCTTAATCTGGCAACCTGTTGATGTGAGCCTGTTCCCGGTAACTTTGTGCCCCCAGGGGGAGCAAGCGACGGCTGGCTGAGGGGACATCAATGTAATCGGAGGTGGTGGCCAGAGGCCGCAGGCTGCTGCGTGGAGCAGAGGAGGGGTGGCCCTGTGGCGTGTGGAGTCGCGGCGCAAGGTGCCTGCCTGAGGAGGAGACTGGCATCTGCAGGCGGTGGGGCGCGCTGGCTCTGCCCGACGAGTGAAGGAGCGAGGCACGCGACTCCTGGCTGCGGGATGCCAGGTTGTTCGCTGTGAAGGAGGTCCCGCTAGGGTGCCGGCCCCAGGAGGCGGAGGCACAGCGCAGTGTGGTTGCTGCGACTGGCCTGCGGGGGGCCAAACCTGGCACTGACTCGGTGGAGATGTGGCCCTGGAGGACGTGGGAAGACTGTCAGGGAGGAGTGGCACAGAAGCGGTGAGTCCCCGGGGGCGTCCCCGGTCAGCATTTGGTGGCCTGCGGCTGCGGGGCCCCCCTGGAGGTGGTCAGCCAGAGTGACGTGGCGGCAGGCTGGGAGGTGCGGGTGCCCGGGTCAGCAGGCGATGCCAGTGGGGGCACAGCCTGCGCCTCCCTGCTGGGCCTGTGGAGTGTCCAGGTGGAGCTGACCCGGGGGTCATTGTAGACTTGGAGTTCCCTGAACTTCGGAGGACAATGCTGCGCATATGGTGATTGTGGCCTGGTACAAGAGGACTGGTTAAGTAGGGCTTAATGTGAGTGGCAGACCGGGGCTGGTGGGATTGGGCCAGTGGATCACCCTACAATCAAGGTGCTTTGGATATCTGGGACAATCTATTCACTCTCACATTACGGCTGTTGACTGCGGGCATCAGAATTGCAGTGTCATTGTCGCCCCTGGGCTGTCTTTGTCTCTAGGCGCGGATAGGGTTGGACTAGTGGGGGGTGGGGAGAATCAACCTGGATGCGGGCAGCGCCGAAGGAAGGCTGGCACAGCGGGAAGGATCTCTAGGTCGGGAGTGCTGTGCGGTGCGTATGCCCTCTCCCCCCCTCTTCTGTCTATGCACCATGTCGAAATCGGGCAAAAGAGGCAAGCAGCAATACAAACTGCACTTCAAAATACCTGCCCAGGCCAAGAGCAATGGCAGACGTATCTGAGCAGCGTGCCTCAGAATCAGAAACGGACCCTTCCACTGTGTTCCAGGACATCAAGGTCATGTTTACGCAGCTACAATCCAGGATACAGTCTCTCGATGGGAAACTTGACACGTTGACCTGCAAGGTTGACCATATGCAGGTCCGCTTGGATAAACACGGGGAAAGGCTGGACGAGGCAGAGGGACAGATATCTGGGGTGGAAAACGTGACAACCTCGGTATCAGGGGCGATGGCGGGAGTACAGAAGGCCCTGAAGGAGCTCAAGGAGAAGTAGGAGGATCTTGAATCGTGGTTGAGAAGGAATAATATTAGAATTGTGGGCCTGGCAGAATCGGTGGACCAGAGAGACATGGAGGTCCTGGTTGAAGGTATACTAAAGGAGACGTTGGGCTCCGAGGGGTTCTCCCCGGTATGCGTGGTGGAAAGACCACACAGAATCCCCAGCGGGAGGAAGCCAGTTCCTGGAGCTTCGCCGAGACCGCTGATAGTGCGCTTACTCAACTATCGGAATAGGGATACCGTACTCCGGAAGGTGAGGGAAAAAGGTACTGTTACTTACAAGGTGGATATCATCAAGTTCTTCCCTGGCTTTTCAGATAAGGTGCAAGAAGCCAGGAGGACATTTCTGGACGTGAAAAAGCGGATGAGAGACAGGAATATGAAGTATGCAATGCTGTACCCGGCCAAACGCCGGGTGGAGCATAATGGCAGGTCACTCTTTTTCCAGACCCCTGAGGAAGCCACATCTTTTCTGGACATGTTGCCGGGGGAACCCGGACAACGGGGCAAAAACGGGGTCTGACGGAGGGGGCAGGAACACACTTGCTCTTCGGATATGGGAGTTGTCATGATGTCTGGGCTTGATTATCGGAAAGGGAGTCGGAAAACTTGGAGCGCGTGTTCTGGAGGGTCGGGCTGGTAGTCACCCACGGCGTGAAAGCTGGCTGAGAACACAGTGAGGGCAATTGAGGTGCCGGAGTGTTGGGGTGTCTGGCATAGGAGGGGGAGGTTGGGAGTGGGAGGGGCTGGGGAATGCACCAACAAATTGGGGAGTTGTTGGTAGGGGAGGGGGGCGGGTGGCCATGGGTACGTGAGGGGTGGATATTTGGGACTTTGAAAAGCACACGGACGGCATGTGTTGGGGCGTGGGTGGGGAGTTCACCGACAAGTTTAGGGGTTGTTGGTGGAGCGGGGTAGAAGGGAGGGGAGGGTATCAGTGATACAAAAGGTATGGCTGTGTGGGCTGACGAGGAGTGACTGGACAGTATGTATCAAGATACTTCCTGATGGTGATGCTGAATTTTATGACGTGGAACGTCAGGGTCCTTAATAGTCAGCCTAGAGCCCGGAAGGTGTTGCAATACCTGAGACGGCATCGGGTGGGGATAGCTTTCCTTCATAAGACCCACTTGACGGTGGCTACTGAGTCACAATTTGGTAGGGGCTGGCGGTGTCATAGGTACTACTCTTCCTATTCCTCCTACTCCAGGTGTGTATGTATTTTGGTGCATAGTTCGGTGGGGTTTAAACTGGTAAAAGTTTTGAGGGATCAGGAGGGCAGGGGCCTGGTGGTGCAGGGGGCTATCCAGGGGAGGCTCTACACGCTGGTTTGTTATTATGGTCCCAACCAAGACACAACAGAATCTTTGGATTGGGGGGAGAGGCAATTGGGGGGACTTCCTGAAGGGGAAATTGTGTGGGCTAGGGATTTCAACTCAGTTCTGGACCCGGTCTGGGATCGGGTGGGTAACACGTTGCGTTTGTGCAGTAAGAGCTCTGCGAGAATTCAGGGAATGCTCACAGTGTGGGGTATGGAGGACATCTGGAGAGTGAGAAATCCGGGGGTGAACCAATACCCACATCACTCTGCACCGCATGGCTCAGCTGCTCGGTTAGACTGCTTCCTGGTGTCCAGTGCGGTTTTGGGCCGGTCTGGGGGGGGTGGACATTTTAGCCCGCACTCTTTCAGATCATGCACCCGTTCTGTTGTCTATTCGGTTGGGGGACCGGGAGGGGGCTAGGCCACCATGGAGATTTAAGAGTGAAGAGATCATGGACGTGGTTTTCAGGGAAGAACTGGCAAGGGCTATAGATGGGTATTTTGAGGTTAATGATGGGTCGGTGGCATCGGCTGGTATCTTGGGGGAAGGGTTTAAATGCGTGATAAGGGGGGAGTGCATAGCTAAAGAGTTGGGGATCCTGAAGAAGATACGGAGGGATCTGGCTGTTGTGGAGGAGGAGGAGTTGCGCGTCTTGCAAGAAGAGGCCCCCACCCCGTCAAAAATCCAACAAGGGCATAGCATGCAGAAACTGCAGGAGTTTCATGCTCTCGCCCAGCGGGAGGTGAAGTATATCTGGGATAAGGTGGCTCCCAGGAAGTATGGAGAGGGCCAGGCCCCAGGACGGCTACTCGCTAGAGCTACTAGAATGAGTGGCCAGGAGACCAGGGTGACAGTGATCACAGATGAGCGGAGGGTAGATAATTTTGAAGACGAGGGAATAGCTTATGAGTTTCAGGAATTTTATAGTCATTTGTACTCATCCCATCTGCAGGCTGAGCAGGCTGACAGAGGCCTTTCTTGACCAGGTGGGGCTGTATTGGTGCTCAGAGGAGCAAAGGGAGTGGTTGAACAAGCCGGTGTCACTGGAGGAGGTGGTTGGAGCCATTAAATCGTTACCGGAGGGAAAAACACGGGCCCAGACAGCTTCACAGTCGAATTTTACAAATGCTATGCCGACAAAGTAGCGCCATATTTACTACGAGTGTAGCAGGAGGCGGTGTCCATGGGTCGGCTGCCTGACGGTTTTAGGGAGGCAGTGGTGGTTGCATTATTAAAGCCAGGGAAAGCGGGGGGTGATTGCTCCTCGTATCGGCCGATATCTCTTATTAATCTTGATAATAAGATTTTGGCCAAAATTCTAGCGGCAAGGCTGGCACCATTGATGTCAATTATGGTGAGGGCAGACCAAGTGGGATTCATACCTGGTCGGTCGACCTCGTTTGGGCTGAGAAGGATGTTTGGTTTAATGGCGGCGCTTCCGAGAGACGACCCTGTGGTGGCAGTCCTATTAGATGCCGCCAAGGCATTCGATTCTATTGAATGGCCGTTTTTATTTACAGTTCTGCGCAGGATAGGTTTGGGCGGGTTCTTTATCTCCGTGGTGAAATTATTATAAGCCCTCTAGGCTTTCCACCACCTTTGTGGCGCCCCAGCACTTTCCTGGCAACCTGCATACCTCTTCATGTGTTCTGCAATGTTCCAGGTCTTCCTTGGTGCCTGCGGTCAGCTGCAGGGCTTCCCCAACGCTTGTTGTCCTTATTTGGTCTGCGTGGGGTCCGCAGCGATAATTCTCCGGGTAGCGTGGCTCTACCTTCCTATGCTCCCCGGTTCTCAGGAATGCTGGGAGCTTTTTTTCTTGGCTTGGCAAGTGGTCCTTCTGCTCTGACCTTCTTACTCCAGCCTCAGCATCCCGGTCGGTCTTCTTCCTCTTTCCTAGACCGTGCTGTCTCTCACGCTTCCTACAGGGAGGGCACAACCCTGTTATGAGTCCCTCCTCAGTTTTTATACTTGCTCATTGTCCATATAGACTGGAATGATTAAGGTGGTTCTGTGGGGCACTCTTCATAGCTCTGCACATCATCTTCGTCCCAGCAAAAGTATCACTCCTTATTGGGTTTGCTGAGCGACTCCTCGTATCGGTTTTCCAGCATACTTTAGACAAGTCGTGTCTACTCTTCCTCATCTCAGTAGTTCTTTCAAGTGTTAGACTATCTAGTCTACACAAGTACATGGACGTATGGGGGATTAATTTACTGTGCCCAGGGAATGAGGATGCGAGAGGTTGGGATGTATTTTGGACATACCGCATTCCACCCAAAGAGTCATCCCTAGTTCCACAGGGGGATCTCTCCCCATAAGATCCTTCCACTGCGTGCTACCCCCAGGGCGGCCTATCGGGCAGCAGCCTCACCTCCCTGGCATAATAGGAAGGGGCTCCCCTTATGAGAGAACGGATGCCATTCGGGGATTTGTCACTAGGGTATTGTCGGTTCCTGGATCAAGTACAGGCTAACTGGTGTGCTGTCCTAGTCTCTGACCTCCTAAGGCATAATTACTCTCATAAACACATTAATATCAGCCCAGAAAGGATAGCACTGAATTATTGAGGATTGCTTTGATAAATCCCTGCAGTTCCTCCTGTATATTAGGAAATTCTTCTGCCAAATTTCACAAATTCCTAGGGGCCGAAGGAACATGGACTGTGCAAATGAGGTCATTTTCCTTCCGCTGCTGCAACCCCTGGAAGCTGCCTAAGAGGTGCTTGGAACACTGCAGTATCCCACCCACATTGTGTACCTTCCCTAGTCACAGACCAGCAATAGGGGAGAGAGAAAATCGGTATTGGCACACACATGTAACCGATCGGCCCTACTGTTACCAGGGAAAAAGGACCTTGGGTTTTTGCACCCAGCTGACTTACCCAAGTTTGTACCGGTGCCTGCTTAGGTGGGACATTACGTGCCTGTCCAATCACAGGGGCTGGGGCAGACAAAGCTGCCTCCTGATCTCCTGGGGTCACAGTGTGTACATTAGTAAAGACAGGCGTGATATCTTCTACTGTCTCATCATCTTGTCTGTCATCTCGTTTCCCATCTATTTTTTGGGGACATATCAGTATGCACGATCTAGCCATACCAATTGCCCCTTTGCTCCTCAAAAACTGGATCTGCCGTTTTTTAGCATTTCTTGGAATCCTTGAATCCCCTAATCCTCAGTGCATTTTGTCAACCTTTCTCCCCCTCTAACCATGTGGCATTCTCTGCTCATTGCTTCAACCACACACCATTCCCTTTTGTGGATCTTTGACGTGTCTCAAAGCCACCACGTTTTCTAAGTCATAAGTACCCACCAAAGCAGTGATCTCCAACGTGCAGTACAGGTGCAACACGTTGCTCGCCAGTTGCTCTGTGCTGCTGTGTGGTGGCCAAGCAGAAGGAGGTGCTACTGTGATGTGAGAAGAATGGCAGTCTAGGATTAACCGGAAAAGTGAGGGGAAGCTTGCCAATCAGCCTGCCCTTGCAGATAGATGACATATTCTTTGTGGTGGAGGCTCCATCACGGTAGGCTGTAGAGCAGGGATTTGGCTGTCAGGTGGGCTACGCGGCACAGGGAGGCGGGAGAAAGCTCAGGATGTGAATATTGCGCTGTAGATAAGGGAGAGGCCTCATGAAGATATAACTATTAAAATCAGAAGTGTGATGAATCTTATGGCGTCATCACTCCTTACCCGGCAGTGACCTCCTCCCATGTGGGCAGGGGATGGTAGCCGCTACCTGATCCTGGGGCGGCTATATGAGGGAGGATCACATGGGGGAGATAACCTCCTTGGAGGTGTTATGGCATCATCGGATGAGACTTGGTATCCACCCTTTTCTTCCGAGGATAAACTTTCCCTCACAAATGGCATATTGTCATGCCATCCCTCTTCCACTTATCACACATTTTGAAAACCTTTTATCAAGACCCATAGGCCAATCATCAAAATCTGACCTGCCTTGTAAAATTGCTGGAAATCCATTCCCAGACTTCACATACCAACCAATCCTCCAAGACTGACTTGCCATCTAAAACCATTGAGAACATTCATCCTGGGTTTTGATGCAAGTTATCAAAAGTTCCTATAACCACCAAAATACTGGGACAAGGAGAGGAGGAATGCAGAGCAAGGAAAGCAACGAGCGTAACCAGGCCTCTAGTTTCTTGGAGCAAACACCTGTACCTGGGATTTGTAACACTGGACGTTGTATCACTGTACAGAAGCATTCAACATGAGAAGGGAATCAATAGTATTGAATGATTTTTGAAAACAAGATCTATCCCGTGCAAAAGAACAAAATGAAATGATCATTGATATGCTAAAATGTGCACTTATGAATAACATGTTTTGTTTTGATAATCGGATTTGCCGGCAGTTGCAAGGCACTCCTATGGGCTCAAAATTTTCCCCACCATATGCAGATCTCATTATGGGGCACTTTGAAATCAACCATGCATGGAGACATGAAGCGCTTGAAAATAATAAAATCCTTTTTTGGGAAAGATTCCTGATGATCTGGGAAGGGGAGAGCTCACAATTATTGAAGTCTGTGAATTACCTAAACGACAATTAATACAATTTGAAATTCACAATGAAAGAAAGTAAGGAGAAAATACAATTTCTAGACTTAGAACTGTACATAGAAGAAGGAAAAATACGAACAAATTGATTTACAAAACCAACAGCAGGGAATAGCATACTACATGCTCACAGTAATCACCCCCGACACGTGATCAACAACATACCTTATTGTGACATTTTGAGACTCAAAAGAAAGTGTAGCAAAGAAGAAGTCTTTCAAACAAATGCTAAAAATGTAATGAACAATTCAGCCATCGAGGCTATAATCCTAGAAAACTGCAAGAGGAAGCTGACAAAACAGCCACAATCACTAGAGGATACTTGCTATCAGATAAACCAAAAAAGATCAACAAGATGACCAAAGTGAACTTCATTACCACCTACAGCAATGATACTAGGATCACCAGAGGAATACGTATAAAACATTGGAACATTCTGAAAATTGATGAAAATGTTAAAAAAAATACTTGGATGATGCACCAAAAATGTGCTATCGAAAAGCTCCAACTCTTAAGAATAAAATCAGTCCAAGGTTTTTGAAACAGCAGTAACCTAAAGACCTTTGCAGCATACTCAACAGGAAAAATGTAGTGGGAAACCATAAATGTGGGAACTGTAAGATGTATCCCCACATCTTGAATGGAAAACAGGATTTAAAACTACCAAGTGGCAAAACTAAACCTATTACACAGTTTATAACTGTAACTCTAAATATTTCATCTATGGAATCATTTGTACATGTGTAAAATACTACATAGGGAGCACAACGAGCACTGAAAGTGAGAATGCTGGAACTTATGCGTGCAATAAGGAACAAAGACTTGAAATGTCCATTGGCAATGCACCTTTGCGAAGAGCATCCAGAAACTGATGTAGATAAAATTAAGTTTTTGGGCCTGGAGAAGATCAAGGCGTTACCCAGGGGAGGTAACAGAGAGCTCATTTTAAAACAGAAGGCAGCGTAATGGATCTGTTTATGGATACATGTCTAACAGGTCTTAATTGTGGTGATGAGATGTATAATTGGTTATAAATCAATATATTGAACAGTAAAAAAGAGTTGTCTCCAGAGGACAAATGTGTCAAGTTATAACTACTTACTATGAAATGTCATAACACCCTTATAGGATAATGCATGAATAATAACCATACCAAAATGTATAAATTGATAAACCTTTAAAATAACCTAAAAATGTAAGGATATTATAGAAAATAGATATTTGAAACAAGGTTATAGAATACACAATTGAGAAACTTGGATGACATTCTCCACAAATAAAGATAAACAAACACTAAACGAAACCTAGGAGTGAGATAGGATGCGGGCGGTCAGAAATAAGTAATGATATAGGGCCTCATTACACGGTAGGCGGTAAGGGTTAACGGTCACTGGTACTGATACCGGTGACCGTTAACCCTTACCGCATTACTACGAGGTCCCTTTGCAGGTTGGTACTTTAACGCCTGCTTTTTAGCAGGCATTGAAAACCAACCCGCAAAGGGACCAGGGTGCTAATTATGGTACCGCAATTTGTGGTACCGTAATTAGTACCTTCCCCATTCCCGTTATGCCCTATGGGGCAAACATGGGAATGGGGAAGGGCAATGGGGGAAGGGGAATTACCACCCTGCCAACCTTGGAATAGGGCGGTAATTCCCCTTTCCTCCAAGGCGGTGCCGGTATTTTACCGGCATGGACCAAGGTGCATGCACCTTGGTCCACTGCCTAATGTGTAATGAGGCCCATAGTGTTTATAACACTTATTCCGCAAACAAAAGCGAAATCTAAAAATGACCACCACACGTTCCAACGTATTGATGTCTTTGTGTTGAAATACGAGATTACGCTAATCCTCTATATTTCAAATCAAGGATTAACTTAATAAAACACTATATAATCCTTAAGAGAACCATTAGCCTTATCAAGCATCTGTGCTGACACTTATCAACACAATATTGACTGGCAGCGTTAAACTTAGAGCTGGCAATGCCAACGTCATCGAGCAAATCACATGATGATGTCATCACGCGAGGTGCATCGCAGAACGGCGGCATCGATGACAAGCGTATCCCGTAATAAGCAATGGTAAGAGAAGCAGACGTTGAACCTTGTGCGCATTTATATAGCAGCATCTCTAAAAACCTTAATTACTTATCTTTGTTTTTACATAAACTTGCTGGCCACTCTGCCACTGCCTAAATATGAAGATGAAGTTAGGAGTCTGTTGGTAATGAGTGATTGAAAGAACAGAAGAACACCAAGAGCCTCTTATTCTCGGGACTCAAGATCCCAAAGCATTGTCCGACCGTTAATGCTACTACTTTTTATCACAGATGAACGGTCAGGGAAAAGTATTTAAACAAGCAGTTCCCATCCATGTGGTATCTGAGTACCACTCATACACACAAGACTGCTCTCCCTATGGGAAGAACACCCTGTCCCTGCCTATGTGATGCCTTCTCTCCCTAGGCTCTGAGTGGTGTATCACCTATCTAAAAGGGGATGGAGAAGAGGCTGACCCCATCTACATCTTCTTTCATACCATGTAATCAAAACAAACCAAATGAGATGCTAAAAAGAAACACACATGTAAGGGCTAGTAGAGGCTGATAAAAAGAGACGTAATGTACATTATATCTGTCTCTGTTCAAATGGTGATGCGCAGGCCTCACATCAGGATTTCCTTCTGTCTTTTAATTACCTTAGTTGGGAGGCTGGCACAACCATTATAAACCCATACAGTATGATTGGCAATATAAAAATGCTCTCGCTAGAGGGCACAGCATTATTCTGCCTTAGGCTAACGTAATTTTCTACACATAAAAATATCACTCATTGTTAGACATGTCCCAGTTCAATTGTATTGGTCATTGTCTTGGGCATGAGGAGACTCATGCCCTGTGTGGTCGAACGGTTTCAATGATTTTATAATTGGGATCATCTTCTTCAGGACCTGTTATTCAATTAATGGATGAACTCCTTAGAGAGATGGTGGTCTCTGCAACACTTCTGCTACCTAGGAGTAAAGTAACAAAAGCAGGGGTCCCGGGCTAAAACAAACCTCTGAACACTATCCAAACACCCATTTGGTGAGGGATATAAGGGTGTATACGTAAGTTATAGTGCTTCTTGTACACAAGATAGCTGTGTGCTATAGATCAACTCAACCCAACTATGGGTTTCAAATTCATGCACCTGTGACAGGAGGGACCCAGGAAAGGGGTAGTAGGGGAAAAGAAACCCCAATTCAGAAAGTGGGCTGGCGCACCGCCAGAGAAGTGAGCTGGACTATCATGTGTAGTCTAAAATGTATCTGTGGTATCTACCATGCACTTAGTGACCTAGAGTGGCATAAGTATGAGAATAACTAAAACCGTCCTTACCCAGCAGCCGTATGTAACTGACTTCAAAGACGGCCGTTGTTTATGTGAGTGGAACACCGACTACCAAAAGTCCCATCTTGTTGTCAATGATGAGTATCCTTTCTTCCTGAGGCAAGGGGCTGCAGAAAAGTATAGGCATATGTTCAATGCTAGGTAGTGTGTGTGGCCGCTAAAGCAGCGAAAAAATGCTGTTCAGATTAGCTTAAAAAAGTGTAGCCGGAAGCATTAGAGTAGCAAACTGCTTTTTCTTTCTCATAGTACGGTCCGCCAGGAGTCTGTACTTAGTTGCGTGTGTGTTGGCACCGCTCTAGAGAGAAAAATGAAAAGTATAAATGGGATGTTCGGTCTCTCGGGTGAGCCTTACTGATAATAAAAAGCTCTGTTTATTGAAGACACTGCAGCAGTCTTACCTTCAATTCTGTAGTTGATGTGGAGGGTCTCGGGGGCAGCATCTAACCCGGCTTCGGAGAGAGCCGTACTACGTGGGGCCGGCAGCGCGCATAGAGATGAAGTTGGAAACATCTGGCAACTAGAGCGCATTGTGCCTATTTAGGCAGCCATCTTGGGTTGGTGTTATGCCTGTGGAACGGTAATGTGGATGCCTGCTAATGGTATAGCGGCACCTACAATTAGAATGTATGCCCAGAAACCTTTACTATGTGCACGTGACTCTAGGGAGAGAAAGGGGGGGCAACAATCTGTGCTCACTGCCCGGTGGGACTAAATCAAGGAAGGGTTGGGACAGCTGTGGGCTAGATCCCAGCGCTTCCAAATGCAACAAGGGCGTTAATGAACTGATGTGAATGGAAATGTATATCAGTCCCATTCAGGGATATACCTAATGTAATGTGTATCTATATTGAAATGTGTACACATCTAAATCGCCCGATGGAGGACCTAAAAAGGTCCATACAAACTCACCCTAGGTCGGGTTTGAGTATGCCTCACATGAGTAAATCACTAATATGGAACAGGCAGACAAGTGTTCATGTAGTATGTGTGAAAATCATGCCACCCTCTATTCATGTGCTTCAATACATTAGAGGTGTGGAAACTGGTGGGAGGCACTCGAAAATGAGGGGCACTGCTGGTACTGTAAAATGGGACGTGGTTGTGAATGTTACTTATTCCCTCAGGGGCAAGAGGGCATGCCCTTGGACCTGGAGCTGATACTGTCAGCTAGTAAACACTACATCACTGCCAATTTGTTCCAGTGTATTTGTTCATTCAAGCCATGTCTGTTGGTCTTGAGTCTAAATATCCAGCTCTGTTCCCTCTTTAGTAGCAAGTCATGGACATTTACTCCACGTCAAAGTAGATGTATTTTTTCAATGACTGTCCATCTAAAGTAATCAGAACTATGTCCAGCTTGTAGAAAATGAGTGACAAAAGGGGCAGTGCTCTTTTTGGTTCTTATGCATGATTTATTTATTTCTCATTGTCATGCCTACATACTGTAGTTTGCATGGACATGTGATCAGATAGATAACTACAGAGGTGTTACAGTTCGTGAGCGTTCTTTGTATCCAAGGAGTTTTTAAGCCTTCTATGGTAAAGAGTGATCTACATTGGGTAAAGTTAATATTAGGAAAAACAAGAAACATATCTTTTATTTTTCAAAAGGTCTTTTTTTCTACCGAAAAAACTGTAGATACTACAAATGAACAAAATGATATTGTTTGAATGCATAAAGAAGAAAAACCATATGGATAGAATAAAACAACTGGGTGAGTGAAACCGAAAATAATAATGTGCTTTTGTCTAAAAAAAATATGATTGGTTAAGAATGCCAGTGACGGTTTATTTTACCTATGTTATATTTACTTTGTTGTTTGTTGTTTATTTTGGGTTATAGATTCTCTCTTGATGATCCACAATAAAACTGTGGAGAAACACTTGTAGAGAGATGAGATATGAGAATGAAATCAAAAAAGGATGGAACAAAACAAATGTGTGATACTGATGAAAAAGGACAAAAGATGATAAAATGGATAAAATTAAAAAATGAAATTCACTCAATTGCTTTACTGAAGACAAATTTACAGTTTGGCGCATTAAGGTGTATACCTCAATAAGAAAAAATAAACACAGAAGTAGAAATCTGAAGAATACTGCTGGCAGGAGAGAATTGGCTCGCTCCATGCGATCCGGGAAGGTGACAGGCTGAAAGAAGCTAGGCGGAGACAACTGGCTCGAGAACAGAGGGACGGAAAGCTTCTCCAAGTAGAAGACATGCTGCAGGAATGTGCCTATAGTCATCAGGGGCCTCCTGGGCATGTGCAGGTGTCGAGAGGCAATGTTTCACTTACCCGAGTTCCATAGGAAGCAAACTAGCCCCGCTGAAGACATGAGGAGCAGGAACGACAAGGGAAAGCAGCAAAAGACTGTCACCGGTTGGCCGCGGTAGAAACAAGAAACGCCTTCAAGAGCCATTGAGTCCATCCAGAACCAGAGGGAACACTGGGGCATATTGGCGGCCACGCCGAATTCAAATAATTGGGAATAAAGGAACCAAGAGAGAAAGAGTATTTTGTGAAACCCGAAAGAGAAAGAATAAAATGACATTTTGAAAAAGGGGAAAGTCAACCAGGAGAGACACACTTTCTTCAAAATTGCCAATGCAGGCAGCATATGAATATGATAAACCCCAACAAGGCAATATATATTAAGCAGAATATATTGGCCAATAGGGCAAGCGTACAGGACTGTGAAGTCTGGAAGTGTGAACAGGAACTCATCAGTAAAAAACCCTGGCAAGAGAGTGTACCAGGCAGCAGCAAGTGTCTGAAGGAAGTGCTGATGGAGAAATATATCCGGCAAGGACAAGCAGAGCAGCATACAGAAGTCCTGGAACCAACAGGTAGGGTGACAGAGGGTTGCTAGCAGAAGCTTGGCAGGTGTATAATGGACAAATGAGTGCCATGACGGCCCAACTGTCCTCAATTACAATTGTCACTTTTCTATATTCAGTATTTCTGTTTGTACCCACATTTCACATAATTTGTTAGAACTGTTCGATACTCCTAGGGTATGATGTTTGTAGATAATTTGTTTTAATACAGCGCAGTGAACACTTTGAAAAAGCACCTTGTCGCTGTAAATAAAGCCAAACCAGATACATGCACCAACCTAATATACGTAGAAATAGGTTTGTCTCTGCAATAACTGCAGCTTGCAATAATGAGAGGGTGGTGGTGTGTCTGAAGTCTGGTCTCATTCTGACTGACAGGAGAGGAGTAATCTCCTGTCACTGAGCATGTTCATACTACAGAGATGAGGGGTGGGCCATCAGGTACTCCATGGTGAAGCGTGCCGAGGTTGCAAGCAGGTAACTGAAGTGACTTATGTGTATGAAATGTGTGTACCTATGTATGTGAGCATGTATGTTGGGGGGTTTGTTTTAAGGTTTGTGTGCAAGCAGAGATGTTTAAATGATGTATGACTGCACAGGCAAATGAGAAAGAGTGTATGCTGCATGAATGCGTTTGTTCAAGACTGGGTGGTTGTGTGTATGAAGCGGAGCAGGCTGCTAAATATAGATGTGGGGGCTGTTGGAAGCATGGCTGGGGGCATGGCACTCTTTTTTGCTTTACTCTTAGTGTGGCATAGCATTTTTGTACTGGGCATCAAGGGTAAAAGTGAAAATAAGTGTGATTATGTGGCTAGACTGACCTACCGTAGTACAGCCGGTCTTGATATACTTTCTTTCACTGGCATAGCATTTTATATTGGCTAGTACAGCCTATATGGTAATACTGACTTACATTTCTATGCAGGGTTCACCAATATATGAGTATAAGCAGCACAACAATGGTTTTCATACTGTGTGACGATCCTTCAAATGGTGTCACTTCTCCCCAGAGGAGAAGCCCTTTCCATGAGGCTAGGGAGGTGAGGCAGCTAACCAATAGTACCCCTAAGGGTGGTAATAGATGGGAGGATCTCATGGAGAGGGACTCCTCTCCTGGGGATAAGGAAGCGATTGAGAGGCATGGCCCCTTTAGACCCCAACCCTGTAGGCTAAAGATAATACCTGGATATTATGGACCTAAATTCATGTCCGAAACCAGGTGTTATTGTGAAATATCGAACCATCCTGATGTTATATGTACTGAGACAAAGGCGAGAAAGAAACCTGAAGAGAGAACAAAAGTGAGCCAGCGAAAGAACCTGAAGGCAGATTCGAGAATCTCGAGCTAGAGACGTGGAGGGTGTGGTTCAAGAGAACGCACAAGGACATCTTGCAGGCTGATGGGGTGTTGGCCGTAAAGAAAGCAGAAACAAAGAACGGAATAGCCATCCTGCATGGAGGCAGAACGCCAAATGTTATGCAAGTGAAACCTGGTGGCCGGTGGGTGAGAGTCAAGGCAAAAAAGGGAAGGAGTGGCAGAATGCCCCAGTTAATCAGAATAATATTGCTCGTACAATGCCTGGAAAGCATTGTACCAGTCGGTCGAGAACTGGAAGGATGGAGATTGGGTCGTGGTGGCGTGACCTCTAGTAGGGTGGACTGGCCGGTCAGTCAACTGTGCCGAAACCGCTAACCCTACTCATTCGCAAAGCCACCTACACAGGCCTGAACAGTATCCAGAGAGGTGGTAGCTGGACAATCCCTACCAAGAAGGAAGGTCGAGTCCCTGGTCCACTTCCCAACAGCCAGCTGTACAGGGCCCAGGATGCGAACCCCAAAGGTAGTGGAAAAGGGTGGTTGACGTCACGACAACCAAGGCCGAACCAGTGAAGCTTCCCTGCACCAAGTAACGGGAGTATTTAAAAGTCTGGGAGAGGGCTGAGGGAAAACTAAGAGAGCCTCTGAAGATATCAGTAACAAAAGGAGGATGTAAAGAACTGCTATCTGAAGACACGAAGACCAAGAGCAGTAAAGTAACCAAACTAACCCTCTACTTGGCAGTTATGATTAAAGTCTGCCAATAAGGCTCTGAAACTAGATGCCCCTTGAAATGTATTAAAGGGGTAATCTTCTCGAGTACAATCCGAAGAAACTGAAACCAGTCAAAGGATCTTCTGGAGCATCATCAATGAGAACAGAGTTTTAGGGAGGGCAATCGTTGATCGAGACGTAGAGGTCCTCCTGGGCACACCCCAGAATCATGTAGGGCTGGTCTACCAAGCCAAACCCCAATCATTTTCTCTCATCAGTCTGTTACACATTGCGGATTGGTCAACACCAGATCCTGTCATGGGTCCCGTCTTTTCAATTCATGACCTTAACCTTGCCATCCTCAAGATAAGAAGAAAACCATTGTCTTTGTAATTGTCTTCTCGCTTTAAAAGGCAGGAGAACTGAGAATCCTTTGGAGCAGTAAACCATAAATAAATAGAGAAAGCGGTAAACCATTTTGTGATACAGTTCGCAGGCCAGTTCCACAAAATCGTGGTGCTGCAGAGTCAAGAGGGACTCCAGGAACAGCTTTGGCGTCCCAGTGGGGGCAGAACAAAAGATGTGCAGAAACTTGAGACTGCGAAAACCTCCATAAGGGAGTACAAGCCTTACTAAGAACTCAAGAGACTTTGGGAACCCGCTAAGAGAAGGGAGTCATTCTCCTAGCCCCACAAGAACGTTGTGTGATTATTTGATTTTCTTTTGGGTTACAGAGAACCCCAAACTTTTATGAAACATTTGCTTTGAATAACCTGAGAGGTATTTGGGCGCTTTGCGCACAGAAGGGAGTTATTCTCCTGGATTACAAACGGCAGCTGGACTTCATAGGGTTTTGTTGTAGTGACAGGGATAGAGAAGGATCCTTTGTGACGGGAAAAAACCTCCTGATGAGCACCTGAGTTTCGTTAGTTTAGGTAGGAAAATACCCTTAGAGTTAGGGATTGGTAGGTTTGATTTTTTTCATATAATAAAAGTCTATAGCAGCCACTGTGGCACCACTTGGTCAGTCTTTTCATACCTTGTCACCAAAACTGGCATATGTTGTGTGCAAAGACATCATGAAAATGCATTGGAAAATGCTTGTGTGCGCTGTTGGTGACTTGCATTTATTTGTTTTTTTCATGGGCTCCCATACCAAACCGGTTGCAAACTGTGTGGCTTTTTATCAAATTTTTCACATAAGGTGTACTGTAAAATGCACAATTTTAACTCATTATTTTGTTTAAAAATTCCTCAGGGGAGACCCTCCCTCAGCCTCGTTCCTACCCCCACTCCCCAACTTGGGTTGGTTTGGGCTCCCCCACTACACTCAGTCGTTCTTGCTTATTCGGGTCAAATATCTGCACTCCCCTCCCCCCCAATTCAAAAATTCTACAGAAGCCACTACTCATTGCAGTGTCCCAGTGAAAAAGTTGTCGCCTTCTGAGACTTTGCCCATCTGGCATTTGGATAAGGTCCAAATTAGTAAGATGCTTACTGAATTGTCCACGAGTGAATGAACTGCATATGCTAATGGACTTTGTTAATAATTGATCATTAAAATGCCAATGCATTCCTTCCAATGTCAAAGGTAGAACTACCAAACTATTTTGAACGTGACCAATATTACTTGACTAAAATGCTTACAAATGCATCATTTGCCATTGTGTTTCCCAGATATTCCTCGGGCAAGAACACTAAAGCCCCAGTAAAGTACACTTTAAATGCTATAGGTTTTGACCAGTCTTAAAGGTCTTGTGTGATTACAAATGCCTCATTTACCACTTACATTTCACCAGCTTGATCTCAAATTCAGTGAAAACGATTGCAAATTCTCTTTACCGAGATTTGCATATCAGTTTACAGCTACATTGCTGCACATTAACACGTTCCATTTGTAAAATTCAGCCTACTACCATTATAATTTGGGTTGCAATTATTTTGCCACCACATGACTGACGATATCTTCCATTGAAGTAGAGAGAAATGCTGTTCAGATTAGCTTAAAAAAGTGTAGCCGGAAGCATTAGAGTAGCAAACTGATTTTTCTCTCTCATAGTACGGTCTGCCAGGCGTCTGTACTTAGTTGCGCGTGTGTTGGCACCACTCTAGAGAAAAAAACGAAAAGTATCAATGGGCTGTTCGGTCTCTCAGGTGAGCCTTACTGATAATAAAAAGCTCTGTTTACTCGCGACAGTGTAGCAGTCTTACCTTCAACTCTGTAGTTGATGGGCAGGGTGTCGGGGCAGCATCTAACCCGGCTTTGGAGAGAGCCGTACTACGTGGGGCCGGCAGCGCGCATAGAGATGAAGTCGGCAATATCCGGCAACTAGAGCGCATTGTGCTTATTTAGGCGGCCATCTTGTGTTGGTGTTATGCCTGTGGAACGATAATGTGGACGCCTGCTAATGGTATAGCGGCACCTAGAGCTGTTGCTCACCATTTCATTTGATAAGCAAATGTTGCTTATTGCCCACAAACGTTTGGGGATCCCTGCGGAACTGAGCATGTTAATTATTCTGCCTCAACAAATGCCAATCATCGAGAAACTCACAGTACGGGTGTAGTTAGCAAACATGAAATGTGGGTGTGCATCCACCTGCTTTGACTTTCTTTTGGCCATGTTTGTCCCTTGTTTTAGAATCACTCATACAAAGTAATTTGTCCCTGTATCACTTATACTGTGACTCCACTTTTATACAGTCCCGAGAAGGACAGGGGTTCTACTGAGACTCTGTCAAGTGGCCCTGGAAAGGCTATGGGGTCACCCACTCTGAACTAGCCCCATCTGTTATTTATCTGGGCCAGGCTGTTTCCCACATACCTGGTACATTTTGCCCCATTTGGACCTTCTCCCCGTTTTTAAGCATTGAATCAGAATGCGTTTGGGATCCTGAATCTTTGTCAGGATGTGCTGAGTCAGCCCTACGGGCAAACATGCAGTCACTGGAGTCTGCCATGGCAACTTGGGATCGGGCTACCCATCCCAGAAGTTCTGATACGAGCAAACAAGCTCCATGGATCTGCTGAATGCTGCTCAACAAGAGTGAGCACATTTGTGTCCTGCAAACTCGTTGCTGTATTTAATGCTTCCATATCTCTGCTTCCCTTTATTTTCCCTTTTCTCGAGTCTTGTACCTCCTACCTAGTTTGCTTTCCCCATAACTGATCTTGGACCGTTTAATTGGCTGTTACCGTATGGATCCCTGTATTCCCAGTCTGTGTACCCCACATTTATTGACTTTGTGTTGCCGAATACTGGATGTGTTTTGTGGACTACTTACCGTTTTTGGCTTTTGTTATTTGGAACGTGAACTGCTTTGTATTTGTTTATTTGTAACACGCACCATCAGGCCCATTGGCATCAGGGAGCCAAGTTTGAAATTATTTACATACATAGTTACATACAAGTATTTACAGCAGTAGTTGAAGTGAAAAGATATAAGGGCAGACATGTAAAACGAGCAGCTTTTTGAAGTTTGAACCTTGGGATTGAGAGGCAGTGGGTCTGAGGTCAGGTGGAGGTGTGGAGGGAGAGTCGATTGCAGAGGTAGGGGGGGGCTTGTTCGCCAAGCATTTATGTGTGAGGGCAAGAGTTTTCAGTGAGATTCTCTGCTTGACGGGTAGCCAGTGTAGATTAGTTCTGTCTTCAGAAATGTGGTGGTTTCTGGGAATGTTTAGCGCTGCCCTGATGGCGTTGTTCTGGGTGATTTGTAATTTATTCAAGTTCCCTTGACTAGTCCCCAGTTAGAGGGCACTACAATCGTCAATTTTTGACATGATGAGCGTTCTGGCTAGGGTGATGCTGTTAGGAGTAGTTAGAAAAGGTCTACACGCTGCAATAAGTTTACAGGTGTAAGCAGTGGCTGATCTAACTGCATTTCTTTGTCGTGACAGTGACAGAGTGGCGTCCAGATAGAAACCTAATGTTTTTGTGTCTTTAGAGACCTTAATGATATTTCCATCTATGATGACTGACTGGTAAAATGGATCTAGTTTGTTGAGACGTTGCGAGGAGCCCAAAATGAGGATCTCCGTCTTGTCGTCGTTAAGACATAATTCGTGTTGGGCCATCCAAGCCTGGATGACCAGATAGACGTTGTTCAAGACCTTGGTATCAGCCATATAATCTCCAGTGATGGGAATGAGTATCTGGGTGTCGTTAGCATAGTTAGTGTAGGAGACACCCAGATGTCAAGTACATCAAAGAGAGGTTTTGTGAAGATGTTATAGAGTGTGGGTGACACACAGGAACCTTGAGGGACGCCGCAGTGAATCGGAGTGGGGTTGGCGGCTGCAGAGGGTGAGAAGACCCTCATGGATCTGTTACTCAGAAAGGATTTGATTAATGTTGTGGCTGAGTCAGAGAAGAGGGCAGCAGAATGAAGGTGTGGGCATAGAATTTGTGATTGACCAGATCAAAGGCCGCAGAAAAGTCTAGGAGTAGTAGCAAAGCTAATTTCCCATTGTCTTTCAAGACCTCAATTTCAGTTTTGAAGTCTATCAAGGCTGTTTCGGTCCCATGTCTGGGACGGAATCCTGATTGCTGCTGACCCAGGAGGTTATTGGATTCCAAGTAGTCTTGGATCTGCAGGTATGCCGCACGGTCTAAAATCTTAAGCAAGAACGGGACAGTGGTTATGGGTCTGAAATTGGTGGGTATGTTTGGGTCCAAGGATGTTTTTTTTTAAGCAGAGGGATCACCCATGCGTCCTTGAGGTTGTCAGGGACAGTACCTGTTTTAAAGGAGGAGTTAATGAAGGCTGTGATGAATGGGGCCAGGTCATGGGCAGAATCCTTAATGATAGGAGCAGGGCAGGGATCGCCTTGGCAGTTAGATGGTTTGATTCTCTTAATAATGTCTTCCACCACAACAGTGGTGAGTGGAGAGAAGGAAAAAGGTTTGATATTAAGACAAGCTAGAGGAGCGACCCTTCATGGGGTTGGTGGACGATTGTCGTGTTTCAGGCTGTCTTGTTTGTCTTTGATTTTGGATTGTAGAGTGGAGATTTTATTAAATAGAGCCGAGTGAATGTTGGCACACCATTTACTATCTTTGGTACAAGTGTCAGGGGGGGTGGCTGGAGATTCAAGTTCTTTTAAGATCTTGAAAAGTTCTTTCGTGTTCGAGTCTGCTTGCATAATGCAGTTATTGAGAGACTCCTTTTTTGCAATGATAATAGCATCTTTATAAGTGAGGGAGGCAAGGATGAAGCCGTCTTTATGCTCATCAGAAGGGTGGCTTTTCCAGCGAGTTTCAGCGCAGCGTTTAGATTTGCGGAGCACTCTTAACTGAGGTGTAAACCAAGAGTTGAGATGTGCACGTGGTTTAGACTTCCTAAGTTTGATAGGGGCGATTGAGTTTATGGCTGTGAGCATAGTGGGATTGTAAGTGTCAGCTAAGTTTGTAGGGTCGGTGCAGGAGTTAGTGACTGCATTGAGAGATTGGAGCAGCAGTGGGAGAAGTTTCTCTTTAGTTATGTCCCTTTTATTTCTAGTGGGGAGGGCTGGAGCTATCAAAGGAGGAGAGCGCGGTGCTGCTTCAATATTAAAGGTAATGATGTGGTGGTCAGACCATAAGCAGGGGGTATTGGAGAGAACATTAATATTGCAGTTGGAGCTGGCTAACCAGTCAAGGGTCCTTCCTTTGGTATGGGTAAGCTCTTGAATGTGCATGGAGAAGCCGCAGTCAGTTAGTACATTCTCCAAGTCAAAGGCAGTAGAGTCTTTAGGGTCACAGAGTCCCAGATTAAGGTCACCTAGGATGATAATTTGCGAGTTAGTTTTAGTTTTGTCGAGAAGTAGGGTGGACATTTCGCCAACAAAGGAAGGAGCAGGACCAGGAGGTCTGTAGATAAGATGGAGGGTGGCTGTTTGGTTGGCCGATAGTGGTAATTTGACTGAAAGTAATTCAGCCGACTCAAGTTTGGAATTGGTAGCCACTCTTAGACCAAGAGAGTTTTTATGAATGAAGGCAACTCCGCCACCTCTAGTTTGGGCAGTATTGCGATCACATCAAGTGATGCTGTAGTCTGGCGGTAAGGCCAGGGACAGTGACGATCCCGATGCGGCATGTAGCCATGTTTCGGATATTGCAATGAAGTCAAGTTCTTGGGACGTGATAAGGTCTGCAATGTCTAGTGCGTGGGCTGGAAGAGATCTGGCGTTGATAATGGTGCCCTTGATCTGCTGAGATTTAGCTGCTGGGGTAGTGGATTTCGGATTAATGCTAGGATAAGGTGGGCAAGGTAGTCTGCGTATAGTGTATTTAGGGTTGTTGCTATGTGTGTGTAATGGACGGAATCTTGAGCCTAGTCTCTTCTTTCTGAGCGAGAGGGAGTAAGGTTGATTCGGTGTAGGTTTCCTAGCAAAGTGTTCCAGCCATAGAGCAGGGTCATTAAGGTACTGGTTAGTATAGTTGTTGCTGTGGTAGTGTTCAATGGGGGTAGTCCCGGGGCAACACATTGCAAGGTCGAATCTGGACAGTAGTTGGTGGTGAGGGCAAAGTGCAAAAGCACTATCAGAGTGTAGGGTGTGGAAGTTAAGAGGGAGCGCTCGATGGAGATTTGTAGGTGTTACCACAATGAGTAGCTGGGCGATGATGGCTAAGGGTAAGGCCATGTAATAATAAATGACGTAGATGGTCCTAAAGAGCATGATGGTGTTGTTAAAGCAGCTGGAATTTCAAAGCAAGAGCGCGCTGAAGTGCCTGACCCATAGCAGGTGAGGAGGTTCCTATGCATCAATTCAGAGGTAGGTAAGGAGCGCACGGACACACTAGCGCTGCAAGCTAATTGTAGCAATAGGGTTGCAATAGGAAAACAATAGGCTAGAGATGTCATGCGCAGCAGGTAGGTGCAATTGTAACAGTAGGGGTTCACCTGAATTCAAGATTCATAGTAGAGCTAAAGATGCAGTGTGCAGGCAGGTAGGTACAATTGTGGCAGTAGGGGTTCACCTAGATACAGGGGTCACAGTAAAGGCTAGAGATGTTGTAGGCAGCAGGTTCATACAGTTATAACAGTAGGGGATCACCTAAATCCAAGATGCATAGTGAGGCTCAAAATGCAATTTGCGGCAGGTGGGTACAATTGTGGCATTAGGGTTCACCTAGATTCAAAATACACAGTAGAGGCTGAGATGCAATGTGCAAGCAGGTAGGCACAGCTAAAAATGCAGTGTGCAGCTAGATGCAACAGACCATAACAAGCCACAAGGGCTAAATGCAGCATTTCAGTAACAGGCACAAAAGGGCTAAATGCAGTATTTTAGTAACAGGCACAAAATGGCTAAATGCAGTATTTCAGTAACAGGCACAAAAGGGCTAAATGCAGTTATTCAAAGGCATAACGGGCAAGGTGCAACAGACCCTGACAAGCCACACAAGGGCTCAATGCACCATGCATTGGCAGTGTGATGATATGCCCCCGGGTCCCTAGTTCTGCGTCGGGCCTCTGGATGGCAGGCCTCTGGTTCGCAGCGCGGGAAGAGGAGCGCAGCAAAGAAACACACGGACCACTTCGATCATTGCATAAACCCGGACTGGCGTTATGACGCCAGTTCCAGTGATTCCTTTTTTCCTGTGTGTCACGTGACCCTCGATTGGCGGGGCACGTGACACCACATTCCTCCCCAACTTGGAGGTGTTTGCGCGGTTGTCGACAAACATACATTTAACTGGTCTCTTACATAACTTGACATACTTCTTGGATAAACAAAACTTAATGACTGGGCTTAGAGTTCACCTTAGCGAGGCTTCGGCCAGTTTACTCTGTCCACGACATATCCATGCAGGCGGGACGACGGTTTGGGCCTCTCCCTCAGAAGATACCGGGTGTTTCTTTTCTTCGGTGCATCTGCCCTTGGCATCTCGGCTTGCTAGCGTGGGCTGTCTGATATTCCGGGAATATCTGGACTTCCCGGTGCCACTTGGCCGGGGGGTGAGGGTGGCGCCTCTGCTTCTTCCCTAGAAGGCATTGGTTGTTCTTCCCACAGTTCAGGGGGTACCTTCCTGAAGTGAGACACGTTCCTCGTCACCGTCTCTCCCCCTCGGGTGGCTGTGACCATACTGTGGTTGGTGGTACTAACTGTCCATGGCTGGAGCTCGAAGTTGAGGGACATTTTCTTAGGCGGGGCTCGATTCTTGACAATGACGGTGTCCCCTGGTGTCAGCTCTCTGTGGCTAGCTCATCTGGCGATGCTTTCTTGCTCATTCCGCCTCAGACGCGTAGCGTCAATGGCAGGGATGTCTGGTTCGGGAGCTATCCACTGGGGGTGTATGGGTAGTTCCGCCTGAATGGGAACGCCTAGCATGAGGGCTGCCGGGCTGATCCCCGTAGAGGAGTGCAGGGTTTGCCTGTGCGTTATCAGGAACCGGTATACTGTTTTCAGCCACGGGCGTGTCTGTTCTTTGGCGATCCTGATGACTTTGTTGAGCGACCCCATGAATCTTTCAGCGTCACCGTTCGCTTGGGGCCATCTTGGGGTGATACGCTGGTGCTTGACATTTACTTCTTGGAAGTACTTGCGCAGCTCTTGACTAGTGAATGATGGTCCGTTGTCGCTTTTCACTTTCCTCGGTATTCCATGTGTGGCAAATATCTTCTCTAGTGTGAGGATTGTGGTCTCTGCGTTAGTAGATGCTACGTGTTCCACCTCTGGGTATCGGCTAAACTCGTCGATCACTACGAGAAGATACCCTTCGCCCGCAATTGTGCAGTGGTCCATGCTGACAGCGTCCCAGCGTTTGCAGCTTCTTGGGGCGCTGCTGATCGGTTCGGGGTGTTCTGGCCTTCTGGATGCTTGGCATGCTGCACAGGATTCGACTAACTCCACTACCTTTTGTTGTATGTTGGGCATCCACATCCTGGACTTGAGGTATGCAGTGGTTGTGACGATGCCTTGATGCCCACTGTATGCTAGGCGAAGAGCTCTATCTTCCAAGGACTCGGGCAGCACGATTCTATGTCCTTTGAGTAAGATGCCTTCTGGGGCTACTGAGAGTTCATGTTGGATCCCAAACAGAGCTCTGAGTTTCACTTGGGCTGACACAGTGCGCTGGGCCATCAACGTGAGATAGTTCTTCCAGTTGCCAGCTCGGACAGCGGCAGTGGTGTGTTGCAGGACGGTGTCTGTTTCCGTTTCGTTGGCCACTTCCTGTAGGGTCAGGGCCCGTGGCCTCGCACAGGCGACTATGTGACAGACGTGTTTGTCGGTTTCCTTCGCTTGGCGCCGCTCTCTGTCGGTGGCAAGCCGCGGGTGGCGGTATAGGTAGTCAGCTGGGTTGTCTGTTCCGGGGCGATAATCAACCTCGATGTTGTAGGGTTGTAGCTGCAGCATCCACTTCTCGATACGTGCTGGTGGGTGAGGAGCGGATCCACGGAAAATCGGGATCAGAGGTTTGTGATCTGTGAGGACCTTTGCTTGTTTGCCTAACAGGTACACTTTGAAGTGACGGCACCCCCATAAGATGGCTAGTGCTTCCTTCTCTATGTGTGCGTAGTTCTGTTCAGGTTTTGTAAGCGCCCTGCTGGCGAACGCGATGGGGACTACGTTTCCCTCGTTGTCAGTTTGGGTCAGGACTGCTCCAAGGCCGACGGGGCTGGCGTCGACCAGGAGTTCAGTCTGCCTGTCTGTGTTGAAGAATGCCATTGTGGTGGACGCAGATAGGGTGTCTTTAATTTGTTGAAACGCTTGCTGGTGGGAGGTGGTCCATTCCCACTTCTGGTCCTTCTTCGTTAGTTCCCTGAGTGGGCTTGCCGTGCTGGCGAGATCGGGGATGAAGCGTGCACAATATGTCGCCATACCCATGAAGCTTCTCACTTCGGAGTCTTTTATGTCTCGTACCTTGGACGGGTCGGGGGATACGCCCTTGGCGCTGAAGATATACCCGAAGAAGCATGTTTCATCTTTGTTGAACTCGCACCTTTCGGCGTTGAGTGTTAGGCCTGCTTCTTCTAGCCTTGCTAGGACTGCTGCCAGTCGTTTGTGGTGGTCCTTCTTGTTTGATGCGTATACGAGAATATCGTCGCTGATATTGGTGGTGCCTTCTAACCCCGTGATGACTTTTCGGATTTCGTGCTGGAACACTTCCGCGGCAGATGATATTCCAAAGTTGAGTCGTTTATACCTCATCAGGCCGAGGTGAGAGGAGAATGTAGTGATGTATCTCGACTCTCTGGACAGCCTCAGTTGGTGATAGCCTGATCTAAGGTCTAGTTTGCTGAAGACTGTTGCTCCTGTGAGGTCTACAATAAGGTTGTCTATCGTAGGTGTTACATGCCGTTCTCTCCCGATGGCTGCGTTTGGAAGCCTCATGTCAATACAAATTCTTACTGTGTCTGGTTGTTTGGGTTTTTGAGCAACCACCATGGGCGAGACCCACGGGGTAGGTCCTGACGTTCTTTCTATGATTCCCGCTTTTTCTAGCTTGGCCAGCTCTTGTTCCACTGCTCCTCTTAAGTGGAATGGAATCCGTCGATGTCTTACTGCTTTAGGTTCAATGGGGGGGTCTATGTGGAGCTTGATGATTCTTCCTTTTAGGCATCTGATGCCTTGGAACAGACCCTTGTGTCGTTTCAGCAGGCTGTTGAGTTCGTCATGTTGAAGGTTGAAAGCGAAGTGGATCAACTCCAGTTTTTCTGCTGTTCTGCAACTCAGTAATGTCTCGCAGACGGCATCTACTACATAGATGCGTGCTCTATGGTTGGCGTTTTTGTAGGTGAAATCCGACTTGAAGGATCCTTGTACGGGCAAAGGCTTCTTGCTTCTTGCTTCCGTAGGCATAGAGCCGGACTTTCCTCTTCTGGAGGGTAGACTTCGGGCGGAGCTTGCTGTACGCCGTCACCGGCATGACGTTCACGGTTGCGCCGGTGTCGATGACCACTTTCAGCGGTGCCCCGTTGGAAAGAACGGTGCACGACGGTCTCTTTTTCTGTCGTGATCGGTGCGGCTCGACGGCCGAGATCAGGTGTACTCGGTGTGTCCGCCTACTCCCCCTTTTCCGTCTGTTTTTGTCTCTCCCTTCTGGGGACGAGCTGTCGTCGCTGCTGCTCGTGTCTGGGGACTTTTGGGAGTTGTCTACGGCTCTCAATTTTCCTCTTCGCTCTTGTTGGCGGGAGGATTCTCTGGGTGCAAACTTTTTCCTGCGATCCTGTGCAGGCTGCTGTGCTGCGTCATTTCTGTTCGGTGGGTTCAAACAGACTGCGGCATAGTGGTTGAGGCGGTTGCATTTCCTGCACGTGGATCCCCATGCTGGGCAGGACTCACCCTTGTGCCATGGGCCTCCGCACCATTTGCAGTTCCTGTCTCGTCCCTGTGCCGTGTTGGGCCTTTGGCCTTGTTTCGTGCGATTGCTCTGATGTTTAGAGATGGCAGCAACGTCCTCGGTAGGTTTAGGGCTGTCTAGCGGCAATCTTTGGATCGCGGCCTCCATGATCGCCACCTGGTCTTCTGTTTGTTCACGGAGGCGTGCCATTTCTAGGATGCGAGAGAGTCTTATGTTTCTCTCAGATAGGATGGCTCTTCTTAGCTTTTCTGAGGATATCCCGTTGATGATCTGGAGGCGGAGGGCAAACTCTTCGTCCGGGAACTCGCAGCCTACCGCCATTTCTCGAAGGCGAGCGTGGAATTTGTCTACTGTTTCTTTCTCTCGTTGTCTCGCCATGCAGAAATGGAAACGTTCGTAATCTGGGTTGAGATCAGGCTTGAACATATTAGTCAGCGTTGCTTTGGCCGCGTCGTAGTTGTTGTCGTTACCACGATTTGGGGTCGCGTTGAATAAGCGCAGGGCGGCTGCTCCAATGTTGAGTAGGAGGAACGTACACTTCTTCTTTGCTATGGTAATGTCTCTCGCATCTAGATGCATTTCAAATTGCTGTAGCCAGATTTCCCACCTAATAGCGGCTCCGGTGGTAAAAGGATCAAACGGCGGCATGAAGGTTGTCTGCACTGGGTCTGGAGGGTCTAAGGTGAGGCTCCTCCTCAATGATGAAATTGTGCTGGCCCTCGTGGGGCTAGTGTTTGGGCTAGACATGTTCTGGAAAGTTCACGGTGCTGCCCTCCAGGGTAGGTTGGAGCTCACCAGATTTGGTTTGAGGCGTAGTTTGTGGGGGTTTGTGATGGCTCCTGGGGTGAGGTGAGGGCTGTGTCTTCACCTCTCGAGGCGCAGGGTGCCTGCGTTGCTGCTTGCCAGTCTTTGCAGAAAACATTTTGTGGTGTCTCTGATTTATAAAGTTGTATAGTTAGAGTAGAGGGGTCAGAGGCAGTCCTTACTGAATGGTGGCAGGTATATGGTGACCCAGAGCCCATCCAGCTCCAGACAGGCTCCCGACAGGCAGTAGCCTTGGTGGGTGTGTCGGCTCGTGATTGGTCAAAGATAAGGGGCTGCAGACCAATGTGGATCGTCGCTGCTGCAGAATGTGGAAATCCAAACAAAGGTGGCTAGGCAGAAATGGCGGCGGCCATTTTGGAGAGGGTTTGCCTTGTGGCAATTACTGCTGTTAATGCAGTATAATCAAGAACGTGGCTGCATGGGCAAAATCATGGGGATGGAGGGGCCATCCAGAGAAATAGATTCATGGAGCAGGTAAAGCAAGGTAATTTAAGATGACGATTTACCCATTTTTATTCTGGCTGGATCCTGGTCTCGAATTCCTTGTGCGGGGTCTAGGCATCAGCACAGTGCCCTCCGATGGCGCTTCTGTCACGGACACTGCTCCTGCAGTGGAAAAGGAGCTCCTGTTCTTCTTGGGGGATCGACAGCATGTGGATTTGCTTTTGTAGGATGTGGTTTGGTACCTTGAACTTATGATCCTGACTTCTATGGAAGCTTTGTTTGACCACATGCTACCCTCATCTCCTTATATCAGACCCTTAGTTGCATCCTTGTGCCACCCAGGTAGGTTCCTGTGGTGTATTTTATGTTGTACGAAGTCGTGCTGTTTGCCCAGTGTCCCTTCTCAGGCCCTTTTTAGCTTCATCTCGTTTAAGGAAAGGATCAGCAAGATGATACTTTATGGTGTATATATATAAATCAGTAAATGCAATGTGCATTGTAATCTGCTTGTGGCCCTCATTACGACCCAGGCGGTAATGGTTTAACGGCGCCGTAAAAGGCGGCGGCGCCGTTAAACCATTACCGCCTGATTACAAGGTCCCTTTGCGGGACCCGTACTTAATGGCTGGTGTAGACCAGCCGTTAAAGTGGGTGCCGCAAAGGGACCTTGGCGATAATTACGGCAACCGCTATTAGCGGTGTCGTAATTATCGCCTTCCCCATTCCCATTATGCCCTATGGGGCAAAATGGGAATGGGGAAGGGCAACTGGTGAATGGGGAATTACCGCCCCCGCCAACCTTGTGATGAGGGCGGTAATTCCACCATCCACCATGGCGGAGACCGGCATGGAGCATGGTGCTAATAGCACCATGGTCTAACGCTAGGGTCGTAATGAGGGCCTATGTCTTGGTAAGGTGGGTGTGTTATCTGCAGACATCTTATCATCCTATTGGGTCATCACATTTTCACCACACCAGAGAATAGTTTTCCAGAGGGTCTACTGGCTCTTGCTACATCAGACTTACAGAAAGCTTATATTGCCAATACTTTGCCAGATCTGTACCATGGAACAGCAAGTCTATTATTGTCAGAATCATGAAAATAAGCCAAGCAAAGACGAACAGCAAAACCAAATACCCAACCCAAACCCTCCAACCCATATTACATAACCCCGAAACAAGTCTGCATCTTGTTTAACAATCTCACAAATCCCTTGGCTCCCCTGCATGACCCACACAAGTGCAACACTTAAGGTCAACCTTTCACTCGGTTAAACTGATGGAAATAATGTGTATCATGGCTAAAAGAACTATTGCTATATCATGGAAAAAGCCCGCAGGACCGAACTACAAAGTGTGGCATAAAGAGCTGGAAAAGTGGGCAAACGCCGAAACGAGGATAATATCTACCGAGGACTCGAGTATGGCATTAGCAGTATGGAAAGATACCATGGCAAAAATATTTAATTCCTATACGATAAGCCCCCTTTTAACTGGGTGATCCCCTGAATCGCGACGCTTACTACGTCACCGGACGCGTGACCAACACATTTCCAGAAACAAATCCAGATATGGTTTTACCCTCCTCCCCTCTTATGCAGCATAATTTAAGAAAAAAACTGTTGTTTTTGACAATTGAAGAAGGACCCACCTACGGTGTCGCTCTGTAATCATAACTAAAAGCCAATAAACAAATTTTAAAATAAATTAAGGTCAACTTTTCTTCCAACTAGCTCTTTAGTTTTTTCAACCATGACTCTTTACCGCTTATTTTGGCCGTGTGCTGGGGTGTTACGAAAGGAAGCCGCCTGCAAGCTCTTCGGTGCACCCACATTGCACGACAGGTCAGAGTCCACGGCACCAGAATTATAGGAGAAACCAGGCTCACACATCAATTTCGGATGATGACAAAGGCATCCTTTATTCATTGGCTTGGAAGTCAACGAAAACCGCATCCTGCACCTAACAGGGCCCCATTTTACTGACCTGTGCAGCCCTCCATACCCCTTACCTTTATAGAGCACTGATCACCTGACCTGAGAAAGATCAAGAAACCTACTGCTGTTCTTGTGGCACACTTATCCCACCTCCTGCCAAAACAATGGCGTTATTAGTCTCTAGATAGTTGGACTTCCATTTAAACTTCTGGCAATTACTTAATCTGACGATATTCGGCATGCAGATCCAGGCCGAGGTGCATGAGATTTTCACGCCCATGAAGACTTCGGGCCACTTATGAGCGCTTGATATTTTCCTTCTAGCTCAAACCGGTTGGGACTGTCCTTGGCACAGTAACCCTGGACAGACAACCTGTAGTCTGGATTCTATGCATCAGGGATATCGAATCGCACACGTGATTAGGACGCATTTTTTGTGTTTTTGTTTATGGGGTTGTAGGGGGTTAGCAGGGGGTGGGCCCTCGCTCCCTCCCATTCCCCCTACCGCTCACCCACCATCCTAGTACCTCAGTAATCATCAATGATTAAAAGCACCCTATCCTGGCCCTACACCTAAACAAACAATGCAAATAATGTGGCAAAATTGCTGTTTCCCCCATTGCAGTGAAACGGCCACAATCAAATCTGCCGGTACCAGATCCGACTGCATAGGCATGAATGCATCCACAGTTCCAGAGTCAACACAGGGCTGCAGGCCTAAATAGTCCACTTTACAAAGGAAAAAGCTAAGGAAAGGTGAATGGGCAGATGACATCATAGGGGTCAAGGACAAAGAATCTTGCCCCCCACGCACCTCAGCATTCAAATATATATTAGGGCTATTTTCCACAGTAGGAAGGGCCGGAACAAGTATTTGGGGATTTGATGATGGGTTCAATAAACAAATAGGTGGGGCACTTCTATGAGTCATAAGAAGGCTGCATGTCAAGAGGGGCTGAGACTTGAGGCTGGAAGTACATGCAATCCAGCCTTTAGAAGTGCAGTAAGCATGTAAGTGGAAGAGTACAGTGGACTGGCATTGTATCGGCTAAAGAGAATCAGAGGACTGTGGGGTACAACTCTTTGTCAAAAGTAACCTGCTATAGGAAAGCTGCACAAATGTACCTATGTGCGTGGTGTACCTGGGGGTTATGGGTGGGTGGTTCTAAAGATGGGAGCAGTGTGGCTGAGTACATGGAGGAAGACTAGGTGAAATGTAAGAACTATAGTAAAGAAAACAACGCAGGACTGGAATAAAAATAAAGGACGTGCCCTGGCCAGTCTTTAGTTACAGTTAAGTGATATCAAAACCTCAAAGCCCCATTTCAACCCACTTGACCTCTTGTTTAGGGGAGCTTTGGGTGAAGGGAGCATAGCCAATAGCATATGAAGTGCAGAGGTGTAGCCGGGATTGTCTAATAAGCGGGGCCTGAAGCTAATATAGTTGGGCCCCCCACAGTGCTGCTAAGTGCGCATTTATTGATTTTGGTTGGAGCCGATCTGATGGGTGGGCGAGGTAGGTGGGGGTGTGGGGGTGTGGGTGGGTGTGGGTGTGTGTGTGTGTCCATTTTGTCAGCTGTAAGCAATCCTCTTATTGCTCAATCGTATATAATCTTCAATTATAAATTGCAGCAGTGAGTGTTTAAACGCAAAGTTCTGCAGAGGAAACATTAGGTGATATAGCCGCATGGGCATCCCCCAATCCACTGTACACTAAATAAACGTAGACAACGCCTCTGAATACAATGATGGACTTCAAAGAATGTTTCAATCGCCCACAAGAGTGTTAGGCTAGAGGATGAGTGGAGATACTCGCTCAGGGCAGAGACACCCAACAAAGTCACTGTAATGAACTCAAAACACCCCTTCAGCACAAATTGTAGGGGCCTGCTTTGCTCAAAGGCCAAAAAGGGCTTGATCCAGCTTTGGTTGCACACCCTTCCTGATGGGGTCCTCATGTTCCCGACTCCTAGGGACCAACCTCTTACCCAGGCAATGCAGTCATATGTGCCATGCAGTGGCATTAGGAAACATGATAGTGGCATAACGCCTATGGAGTACAAGCAGGACACTGAGCTAATGCCCTAAACTGTATTAGATCAACACCGTGGTCTTTAATTGAACAAACCCTAGCTTCCCAAACTTAGTACCTTTAGATGGATGGGTTCCTTTGTGCCTTCATGATCACCAGCCACCTCTTTTCATGAAGTCCCAACTCCAGCTGCTGTCTCGCATCACAGCTATCCCATGTCAACTGCAGCTCCACAGCCTGCAAACCCTTCCACATGTGGACACCCACTGCCCAGAAGCTCCTACAGCACTTGGAGTGTCCCACATGCAGCTCAAAACAAAGCCTGCAATTGGGTGTTCCTAATAGATACTGGTGGTCCCCTTGCTAACGCCTGCCAATGATATCCCAGTCTATGTTTCTCTAGTCCCTGGTGCATCTTTGTGAAGACATCCACTCTTAGTTTCTGGGTCGGGGGGCCTCAAGAGCACGGATAGGAAAGGCGTGATCTCAAGCCTATACGTGGACTTAAAATGTGAAAAAGCATGACTACGAAGACCATGGTCAGCAAAACCACATCTCAAGGGGGTATCTCTGTAGGTGATGTGGCCGGAGTGTGCCTCTGCGCTTGGTGGATATCCAGTTAACGGACCTCCTGATGGTGCAGAACTTCGGCAGAAGCTCCAGAACGTAATCCGACTTACAGAAAGGAAATATATCCCATGTCAAATCGAGCAGAGCAGATTCTTGGATAAATGGAGAAAAAGATAGTTGTGCTAGACAAAGAAATTAATACTGCAAAGTAAAGAGAAAGGCAGAATGACAAATGGACCGAGTGACAGCTCTCCATCTCTCCCCACCTTAAAAACTATATCAAATAGAAGGTAGTAAAGCCTCAATAGAAACATTAATAATCATCTCTATATCGTGGATAATAAATGACAGAGATAGAAATTGATTTTTTACCTAGGGGTGGGAGCATTTGCATGGTATGACTTACTTGGTCGCCATCTTGAATGTCGCTTTGCTCCAGAGGACAGTCAAGTTAGCAACATAAATTAAATGGAGATGCTGTAGAATGGAGAGCATCTTAATAGATTTGACTGTGAACAACACATGTCTATAGATGGTTATGGTAAGAAGGCAAGAAATAACTATATAAGTGCTTTTTTATTTCGAGAATGAGCTATCTGGCTAGAACCCCTTCAGTAAAGAAACATATTGCATACAAAACAGGAACATCTCCAAAGTTGAACTGCATGAGTGATTCATCACAGATTTCTTCTACACCAATAACAGGTGGGAGAATAATCCCGGTGAAATACAAGGAAACTAAGTCTAAAGCACTAACTAACACATTTGGAAGAAAAACAAAATCACTGGTTTATTCAGAAATCCTGAAAGGACTAGAGGAGTAGTATTTTGAATAAGAGATTAGGGTGCCTGGGCACTAAAAAAAGGACATGCCAAATAGATCTAATGCACCAGCAAATGGGAGGTTTTTGAGGAGGAACACATAAAACATCTGGTTGAGTGGTTTGAACAAAGCATCCTTTTGCCCTTGAGAAATGACAATTCGTAGGAAATTCTAGCCACAATAAACCAGCTTGGGCACCCCACCGACAACCAAATAATACCTGATCGTGTCTCGTGGGGGGCACTGACTGAACTGCTGAAATGTTTTGTTTTGGAAGGCCTTGGTTTACATTGTACTAGGTCCATAGACGAAACGCCATTTGATCTGAATAAAAGTAGCAAGTTGAACTATGTTATGTTACATACATTTGTAAAGCGCACCTTTATTATCAAGAGCATAATGGCACTGAGGGGGTAAGAACTAAGGCACACCCAAGCAGAGAACATCAAGCTCAGATTAAAAATGGATAGGCCTTCAGCGCCCGCCTCAAAGAAAGATGGTCAATCGCCTCACAAAGACACAGAGGGGTAGAGTTCCAGAGTAGGGCTGTCGGAACCGAAAACACGCGACCACCCACATGGGCATATTTAAAGCGGGGCATAACAATCCTTAAGGAGCAGAGAGGACGGGAAGGGACATACAGGCCACATTTGGCCTGTAACCATTCAGGCACCGTCCCGTAGAAAGCCCGGTTAACCATGCACAGGCCCTAAAACTTAACACGCTTAATTACTGGCAGCCAGTGAAGTATTCAGGATCGGAGAAGCGAGTGGTCCAAACGGCAAGCCTCGCAGACGAGTTTTGGAGGACTTGAAACTACTGGTGGAGGAGGGCAGGCTGGGCAACAAACAGCGCGTTGCAATAGTCCAATGAACCAGAGGTTAAGAAAGATACAACCATGGAACGAAGGGGGAAGGGAAGAAAAGGTAGCACCTTCCAAAGGATGCACAGTTTAAAGTGAACTGCTTGGCAGACTGCACTAACTTGTTGCCCGCATGGACAGCGAGGCAGAAAACTTCAAACACAGCTTCTTAACCACATGTCGCGCGTAGAAACACTTGTCTACAGGCGCGTTATAAATGATTTATATCTTATAGCAGATCATGGGGAAGGCAAAAGTCCCAATTCTAAGGGCCAGAAAACCAACGACCAGGAGCCAACTCCATTTTTTCTCCATTTAGACAGAGCCAAGAGTGGCACAGCTCAGCAGTAGATGGCACAGAATGATTGAGCCGCACCAGAATCTGTGTATCATCAGCATAAGAAAGATACCGAAAAGCAAGAGTGAATCAGTTTAACCATAGGTAGAATATGCAGATTGATTAGAAGGGGAGAAAGAGCAGAGCATTGGGGAAAACCACAGGTGAGGGGCTTAGCCACCAAAGTAAAAGGAGAAAGAGAGAGAGACTGAGAACGTCCACAAAGTAAAGACCCAAACCAGTCCAGTACTCGGCCAGTGATGGCCGCTGAGGACAGCCTCTCCTTGAGCATACCATGGTACACAGTGTCAAATGCGGCAGAAAGGTCCAGCAGGATCAGCGCCCCAGTAACAACCTGATCCACAATCTGGGTGAAATCATCAGCTGCCAACAACAGGACCGATTCAGTTCCCCAGGCTGGGCCAGAACCCGTCCAGGAAAGGGTCAATGGCACTAGAATCCTCAAAAAAGAGTGAAGAAGGGGAGTGACCAAAGCTTCAAGAAGTTTCACAGGGAACGAAAGAAGAGAAATAGGCTGAAAATTAGATGGGCTAGTGGCATCCAAATTATTTTCTTCTAAAAGAGAAAGGATGAATGCATGCTTGAGTATAGCCAGCATGTGTGCATTAGAAAATTTAAGAATGACAGCAGAAGTAAGCACAGAAAAAATGCCAGAAATGATAGCCTTAAGAATGCTAAGCGGAATGGGAGTAGAGTCTAGTCAAATAAAAAGGGCCTATAATAAAAGACCTATTGCCAATCCTTACAGCTATGCTACAAAATGGTGTGGGATATTGTTCACAAAAAGAAAGAACTGTTCACAAAGTCAGGATGTTTAGGCTGTTGGCCTCCTTTCCCCACGTTTTTAGCACGGGACAAGGCGGGTCACTCAAGCACAGCACGCTGCTGTGCTTCTTTGGCACAGGTCACAGTTTCTTCCACCAACATAAGGGCCTTCTGTGCCCACGTCTCTTTTGTGCCAAGTCTCTGGCCTCAGAGGACCTGATGTACCACAAACAACAAAGACAAGTTCCATTCTTAATATTCACATCAGATGATTTACTCTTCACCCTGGATCCCCCTCAGCCGGGCTCCAATCCTTCTTTCACCATTAGCCTCCCTCAGTCGGGCTCAGACCAACTTCAATTTATAGGCATCACTCAGTCGGGTTCACGTTTGCAGCAACAATCTTCTCGGGTATGTTACTGTTCACCTAGGACCCCGCTCTTCCGGGCTCAGACCCCTTTTCTACAATGAGTCCCCCTCAGCAGGTTTCAAACCAATTTCAGTTTCTAGACACTCGAAGACTTTTGAATGTGCACAGGATTTAATGTAACAGTTCAATACTTCTTTCCCGTTTGGAGGTGGTAAGGGGGGCACCAAACAGAGACCTTTGAGTGAGAACCCACGTGGCGCCGGACCACCATGTATCTGGTACCTATCTTGTTTTCACAAAGTTCAATTGCATACAAGTTCTCTTTCTTCATACAATGTTGCTGCTTGCAACCTTGAACATTACATAGTCCGGTCTGCTATCAGTTTCGCTAACTCACTGGCTGTGATGAACTTGTTAGCTTTACTTTGCTCTCAGAGTCAAGCACAGTAACACAGTGGTAATTGCTTCTCCCTGCCTTGGCAATCTATGCGGGAGGGCCCTGTGTGCCTTTGACACACGCTACACTGTTCATCAGCTGAAATCCCTGGTCTTCTGTTTAGTTTCCTTGAGGCTTCTTGAAAGTCGCGATTCTGTGTTGAAAAGGGCAAGGGTAATTCCCTCTTTGTCGTCCTATCTGATCTCGCCGCCTTTCTCCTCGGTTTAAACTGCCATCTCGGACTTGCTGCTTCCATGTGCATTTTGCCTTGCTCAGAGTGTGCTTTTGTGCTCTGCCTTTTATACGTGTGGTGTGTGTAACTATCAGTAATTGCCTGACTCTGCTTGACCCCTGTGTTGGGACAAGTCAGGTATACGGCTCGGATATTAGTCTGTTGTCGCTCACGACGAACTGTCCGTGAGCCAATCAACTTGCAGGGCCAAGAGGCAGTGAGGAAACACTCAGCACAGTGCGTGTGTCTGTAAAATAAAAGACAGCCTTGAATCAGGAAAGAGCCCTATGGGTTGTAGGTCATATGGTCGAAAACAAAAGGATCGAATGCCTTTTGATCGACAGTAAAATGATCGAAAAAAATTGACGATTTTTTAAAAAAAATTTTTATGGGGGGTTCCCTTACTAACCCCCCATTTTCTTTATTAAAAACATTTTTCTACCAACCAAAACTAAAAAATATATATAAATAAATAAATGAAAAAAATCGACCTTTTTTTTCGACCATTTGACTGTCGATCAAATGGTCATTCGATCCTTTGTTTTCGACCATTTGACTGGACACCAGCCCAATGCTAGCTAAGAGGCCAGGCAACCTCATACTGACCACCGCGTCAGTTATAAAGTACTAAAATATAATTAAATAAGCTGAACGAGAAAGGCAAAATAAAGAATATTAGAAAGGTAAAATGAGTGTGGAAAGGAACATGTCAATTCACAGTGTCCAATCAAACGCCAGCAGCCCATTTTTAAAATCGGAGCCATTAAAATGAACAAAATAAAATGGAAAATAATTAAAAGAAAGGTAAAACCCACATAGTATTTCAGAACCCAAATTCAGAACTATGACATGGTGCTCAGGGGTATCATGGACACACAGACACATTTAGGCCCAAAATACTATTATCTCCATCAAAGGCCCCACTGACACTCAGGTGTTATTGGATTCTGTAAATCGGGTCACCTGATCCAGGGAATGCTCCACCAACATCTCAGAAAGTCAGCTGAACATCAAGCCCCAAAGAAACTATCAAGAGGAAATGGAAAAAACCTCAAAATAAACAACTGGTGGATGGAGGGCCATGTAACTGCCAACCCGATTGGATAACTTCACTCTCATGAGGACACAAGAGGAAAATTATGATTGCAATAATAACCATCATCAAATAACTTTATTCAGCCATCAAAGTACATCCTAACATAACAAAAATTACTTAATTTTTGCGATTATGGCAATATACTACCCACCGGCACTATTAGCCGCACTACTGACAGAAATTACACCCATTCTCGCCGCGAACACAGCCGATACCCGGGTCTTAGGTGAACACAGCCGATACCCGGGTCTTAGGTGAAGACTTCAACGAGGTTATGGACACCACACTAGATCGCACACACATAAGAGGGAGGAACCCTACAACCAGCACCAAACTAGCTACCTTTGCCTCTGCATTAGGCCTTAGAGATGTATGGCGAAACCTGCACAGAGATACCCGCGGATACTCCTTCCACTCAGGCGTGCATGCCTTGCTATCTAGAATAGACTACTTCTTCCTACCAGTTTAGAATATCCACAAGGCACAAAGCGCGACCCTACTCCCACGCGGCATATCCGATCACTCCTCACTAATGTTAAAACTGGAAACAGAAAGACCACGTCCTCCGCCCACCTGGCGGCTAAACTATTATCTGGGGTTCCCGGAACTACAGGAAAGGATAGATATTGCTACCTCCACTTATTATGAGTTGAATACAGGTCCCGTAGACAACCCCAGAACTTTATGGGAAGCTTATAAACCGGTACTGAGGGGAGAAATCCTCTCATGGACGGCAGCACAGAAAAAGGCACACCGGAAAGAGGTTATAGACACTGAAAAAGAGGTAGCACACAAAGAAATACAACACACAGAGAACAACTCACCGGAGACAAATAGAGCCTTGATACTAGCGCAGAAAAAACGACACAATTTGACACTAAACTGCACCAAGAAGGCACACAGAGCCATTAAAGCATGTCTGTATGAAACAGGGGAGAAAGCGGGCAAATTATTAGCCTGGCTGGAAAAATGTGACAAAGGGCATCAACAGATCAGAAACATTAAAGATATAGATGCAAAGCTAGTCTCAACTGACAAGGAGATAGCAGAGTGCATCGCAAAATACTATGAAGAGCTCTATAGCCCCCCAGATAGCCCAATAGTGAACACAGCATTAGATGCGATAGACCTCCCCTCACTCACCTCAGAGCAAATAGACACATTAGATAGCAAAATAACAGAAGAAGAGATAACGACAGCCATCTCCCAACTTCAATCAGGCAAAACCCCAGGCCCGAACGTCCTCCCGAGTGACATTTGGAAAAAACTGAGCCATCTAGACATCGCAACCCACCTACTCAATATGATTGAATACTCAAAGAGAGAAGGAATACTCCATATGGACTTGCGCAAAGCCACCATAATAGTAATACCAAAAGAGGGTAAACCCCCAGACGAATGCAGCTCCAATAGACCCATATCCCTAATCAATACCGAAGCCAAGATACTGGCGAAGGTACTAGCCAATAGACTTCAAACGGTAATCACATCCCTGATCCACCCAGATCAATGTGGCTTTATGCCCCAGAGATCTACGAGAAGGAATATCCGCAGACTACATTTAGCGCTTGAAAAAGCACCAACCCTACAACAGTCATTAGCGCTATTAGCCATTGATTTTGAGAAAGCCTTTGATTCAGTCCACTGGGAGGCACTATGGTTAATCATGAGAAAAATTGGCTTTGGGGAGCAATTCATAAATTGGGTTCAACTTCTGTACAATGCCCCCATAGCAGAAGTGAGGGTGAACAGCTGGCCCTCCCGCAGTATCCAACTGGGGAAGGAACCAGACAAGGCTGCCCATTATCGGCCATGCTATTCGCACTGATCATTGAGCCTCTGGCAGTAACCCTTCGAAACACACTGACATGGTCTGGTTTCAGATGGCACCCAACCTGGGAGGACAAGATCTCTCTATGCAGATGACCTGCTGATTTACCTAGGCGACCGGCAATCTCTTGTCCCATAGTTACACAAATACTGAGAAAATATGGTGCCTTCAGCGGCCTGAGAGTGAATTGGACGAAATCATTACTTTTCCCGGTTAAAGGGATAGACTACACACCTCCTGAGGGCTCCTCATATAAAATCAAATTAAACAATTTCGGTACTTAGGCATCCTGATTTCGAACAGACTAGAAGACTATGTGTCCCAAAACCTACATCCAATTATGAAGCGCTTTGCACAAGACGCAAGCCACTGGGGATCATTGCCACTGACCCTACTAGGAAGAGCAGCGCTCTTCAAAATGCTTGCACTGCCCCGCTTCTTATATATGCTACAGAATGCCCCCCTACACATTCTAACCGGAGAATTTCGCAAGATAGATAAGACATTACGAAAACTACTATGGGGAGGGAAACACCTGAGGATAGCGTTAAACACCCTCCAATGCTCTGTGTGGGAGGGAGGGATTGGGCTCCCACACATCCAAACATACTACTGGGCGAGCCAAATGGCGACTGTGAATGATATACTGCACGGTAATCCGACACTGCCACACATATGAGCCGAAAAAGCAGCAAGGCAAGACATACCCCCAATCGAAAGCTTGTATAATAAGGGAGGCCACCCCCCTGTCTGCACAATAGCTGCCCACACGACTCGAATCTGGAGGGAAACCCACAGACATGTAGGCTGGGAAAACAAAATAACTCTCGTACAACCTCTCTGGAACAAGGCCCACCTCCCGGAACTACATAAACTGCCCAAATGGCCGAACTGGGTAACAGCGGGTATACTAACCATCCAGCAGGTGATCAAAGAAGGCAAAATCATACCCTTTGCTGAATTGTCAGCCACTCATGGTCTCACACCTACTAAAAACTACCACTACATGCAGTTATCCGATGCACTCACCAAACAAATGACGAACCTGGTAGACCTGCCAGAATGCACACCGATAGAGAGGAATATAGTCCTAGACAGCGTGAATGCCAAAATTACATCTACTATGTACAATGCAATCTCCTCCTTTGCTACAAAAGAAATGTGTAGTCTAAAAGCAAAATGGGAGAGAGATGTGGGCCCGCTGTTACCCGAGGAATGGACATCAACTTTAATGTACCCCAGAGAAACAGCAATATCGGCCAGAATCCGACTTATCCAATTAAAGATTCTGCACAGAATTTACTACCCTCGGGTAGCACTATACAATTGGGGCAAACCACAGATGCCAAATGCCTACGATGCAAACAAGAAGAAGGAACCTTTTACCACATCCTATGGCAATGCACACGCATACAGTACTTCTGGCAAAATTGTTGCGACAAGCTGACAAGGGTCATAGGCCGTCCAGTCCCAAATGAACCAAAACTCCTTCTATTGGGGATTGAAGAGGAGGGAGAAATGACCCGCTTTCAACAGCCACAGGACTGGCCAAAAGAAATATTGCGCAACTGTGGGGCACAGAGACTACTCCTCAATATGAACAATGGGTGAATGACATGGACACCTGTATAATAATGGAACGCCGAGTCTACCAAGCAAGGGCATGCTCTGGGAAGCCCAACAAAATTTGGCAGATTGGGAACAGGCTATGTAATAAGTGACTTAAACTATGAGACTCTGAAATGCAATAATCTCAAATATGGAAATGATCCAGCCTGGGAATTGTCACACTATATGCCAATGTACTTTAATCAAGAATGTTGTCCAATCGCAATGCCTTTAATGAATGTATGTAAGTTACGTTTGTATATTGAATGTTGCTGTTTTGTAAGTAACAAAACAATTAAATGTGTTATCAAAAAAAAAATACTTAATTTGCAATAACAGTGCAGCCTTCCGTAACGCAAAATGGCATTGGCCCCCAAGTCCCACTAATAACAATTCAACCAACCCAAATGCTCAATCACCTTTTTCACAAATCTATTAGAGGCCCGCTGTGATTACCTGTGGACCTTTTCCCCAATGGCATGGTGTTGGCACCAGATAAAACAGAATATTGTGGGTTTGTTCTCGGGAGGAGAACAGTGCTGTAGTAAGGATTGGGGCTGGTTACAATCGAGCTGTTTGGTGTTCTGCTATGATACATGTTGGTACGCAGAACACCACTGGCCACTCTATGGTCCCTAAATTCTATCTACACAAAGTTGCATGTACTTTCACCCTCATAGTGCCGTCTAGAGCAGTTCAATATTGCCTCCCGGGTTACAAAAGGACAACCCCTTACAGTGCGAATCCAGTGCATACATTTGTTGAAGAGCGGGTCCCTTGGTTCTTGTTGGTTAGGTGATAGTTTGGGGGCCTTTCGAAGAAATACTGTTCCTCTCCTAAAAGCCTTCTGTTGCCTTACTTACTGGTTGTACCTTCCCTAGTATGTGGACTAAATTCTCTGGGGTGGGCGTCATTGGGGCCATGGTTAACTGCTAGATTAGCGACTCTGTCATCCCAAATTACATTTGTTATACTTGCTGGCTGTTTTAGCAGCTTGCTTGACTATGGGCGGCTGGATGGACTGCTCAACTCGATTCTGCGTCTTTACGGTTGGTGCACGTGAATCACAGTGAGTGGTGACCTGAAGCACTAGGTTTGACCTGGCACTATAGAGACCAGGATTTCCCCCTCTTTCCTCTTTGATCGACCCTCCCAGGTCCAACTTGGGTCTTTCCTATCATCTATCTTCCTCTCCACCTGTGGTGTTCCCCAGGGGTCTAACCTCTCGCCCTGGCTTTTCAACAAATACCTGGCAACTCTCGCCCGCTGTATTGCCATTTTCTGCTCAAACTTCCAGTGCTACGCAGACGACACTCAACTCATTTTCAGGCTGCCCTCGGCCACCTCCTCCACCTCTCTCATCACTGATTGCCTAACTGCCATTCAAGATTGGTGTTCCGCTATGATCTTTGTCTTAATGCCAGCAAGATAGAGATCCTCCTCATTGGCACACCATCACCATCCTTTCCCCTCACTCTCTGGCCGGCCTCCCTTGGCCCTCCTCCTATCCCCACCTGCGAGGCCAAGAATCTTGGTGTCACCTTTGATTCCACACTCTCCTTCTCCGCCCACATCGCTGATGTATCAAAAAAGTCAAACATCCTACTGCACCTCCTCAGGTATTCTTCCTTTCCTCTCATTCCCCCAGAAGCACACTGTGTCCCGAGCTCTGGTTCTCTCTAAGTTGGACTATTGCAACAGCCTCTTTCTTAATCTACCTGCCTCTACTCTCTGCCCTTTACAACTTATCCAGAACAGGACTGCGAGACTTGTCCTTGGCCTCAAGCCCTGGGATCGTATCTCTCCAGCTCTGAAATCTCTACATTGGCTTGCAGTGGATGCAAGGATTAAATTCAAAACCCTCTGCATTGTCCACAAGACTTTCTGGGGCCTGGGTCCAACATACCTCCAGCTATCCCTCTGCAAATACCTCCCATCTCGAGCACTCTGCTCCTCTACCTCTAACTCCCTCAGGGTCAGTCGTTTCTCAAAGAAACGAGCTGGGGGTAGATCTCTGTCTTCGGCTGGGGCCTCCCTCTGGAACAGCCTCCCTGTCTCTCTAAAAATTGAGGATAACCATCTCCGGTTCCAGAAGCTCCTCAAAACCCTCCTCTTTGCTTCTGCCGTCTCCTCTCCTCTCCCCTGTTGATTCTACTCTCCCTCGGCACCATGCACCTGGCCACCCTCTGTCCTCTGGGCCCAGGTACCTGCTCATCTTGCCAACCTCACGCACTGCCTCCGGGCCACCCCCTGCACTGGGGTCTGTATCTGTACCCATACAGCACTCCCCTTTTCTTCCTGCACTTTCAGACCTACATGGCCTGCTGCCATAAACCCAGCACTTGCCACTTGCTGGCTGCACTCCCATTGTTTGTTGCCTTTTTATTTATTATTATTTTTGTTTTTTACCTTCTCGCTCCGCACTCTCCTTTTGTTCCCCCTTCCATGCACTTCTCCCCCTTACCTTCTACCCTGCAGTTGCACGTTCTCAATGTCACTGGGCCTAGTAAGATCGTTGTTTTTGTTCTCCCCTGTTCCCATTCCCTTGCCTTGTCACGCTCTGAAACACTTGTGTATAAGCGCGATAGAAATAAAATATCAATATCAATATACTCGCGTATAGGCACCCACCCCCATCAAGTTGGTACTTATTGTGGCGGGGGGACCTCTGGCGGTGTTGTTTTCAGGCACCTCAGGTGGTTTGTGGAACCATGACATCTACAGGGCCAGAGTGTAATTCCCCACCACCTCCCCCATGCACCGCCCAGTGCCTCCCCCTAGGGCTTCTCACAAGACCAAAATCAAACTCTTTATGTCTGCAAGTTCACAGAGTGCTCGCTTGCATTTACATCCACGAGTGCCTCCTTGGTAGCTTACTCTCAGTCAGCAGAGTACATAGGCCATGTGGACTGGGGGCACTTTGGAGGGTGGGATAGGCAAGGGGCTTCTCCCAAAGTGCACATCCAACATATTCTTGCTCCAGCAGGGGCTGTTTTCAGAGACCACATCCACAGCCTCTAGTCCCATCCATTCCATAGGTTCCGGGAGTCTATTGGTCTCTAAGGGCAGTGCCAGGATCTTGGGTAGTGGGGTGAGACCAAGTGGGTTCTGGGTCTTAGAACCCTTGTAATTACTCATTGGACTTGATTTTCTTTCCCCACCCTAGTGATCGAATTGAAGATTAGTTGTGAGGGCTGGACCTTTGCTTCCCAGCACTAGCACAGGTCCTGGCTTGCATGGTCTGTTCAGGTGCGGAAAGATGGGAGGGTCACTGGTGGAAGCAAGGCAGGTGGGTTGCGAGTTTATTTGGGGACGAGGCCTGGGGCGGATTAGTAAGAGAAGTTCCATGAATGCACACCCTCCAAATTCCACCTTGCAACAACTGTGTCTGCCTGAAGTGATGGGCAAGCCCACTTGGGTGATTTGTTGACAATGGGATATTCTGGTGGACTGACTCAGCCTATATGCCCAGAATGACAAATTGCCACTCTCATCACAGTTGTGGTATTCCTTTTCTCTTGGCTTACTGGAGAGGCCACCCAGGTCATCTTGAATAGCCTTGAGGAACTAGTGGATTTCTTTTATAAGAAAATAGGAAATAGGCCACCCCCATAAACTTGATGGGACTGTGGGCTTATTTCTTTGGAGCAATGTCAATAACAATATCAATGTCCGCTCCATGCGGGGGGGCAGGGGTCCCATTGCCAGTTTCCACCTCACAGTCAAAGTTTTGCGTTTGTCTCTGTACAATCTTGCATGTTAATGTTAAAGTACATTTGTACCGCACACTATCACCACCAGAGTGGTCCCCTGGCGGCTCTGAAAGAGGGAGGGAGGGGGGGTTAGAGGGAAGAAGCTGGAAAAGTGCTGGAAAATGTGCTGTTGGCGGCCTCAGCCCGGTGGGTCCGTTGGCTGGACCTAGGGTGTTTATGGCCAGTAGTCGTTGTGTACTGTTGTGGGGTCTATGTGTGTTTATGTATTGTTGTTGCAATTTAGTGAAGTTTTTGCGGTTTGTTGTGCTGTAGGTTTGTGATTGTGTTTGGTTTGGAGTTTGAGAGGTGTATACAGAGGGGGAAATTGTTAGTGCAATTGGTTAGTTGGCATCTTTAACCGGAATTGAGGCGTTGGGCTTCTGTAATCTCTGCAGGTGGGGTTCGGGAGCACTCCTGCGCCTCTGTCCTGATCTGGGTCCGTCCGGCCTTCAAGGCCCTTTCACATCTGGCCCCCTCCTTCCTCTCCCAGCCTCCCTCACAACGCTGTCTTCCCTTCCCATTCATAAGGTTCGTGCACCTGTCATTGCATGATGAAAAGTGAGGAGTGATGCATATATAAAATAAATAGGATGTTAAGAGGTATCAGGCAGTGTTAGAAGTTGCCCGGTTTGGCTTGATTAATAATTGGGCCGAGTTGGGTGCACGTGAACTATCGCACTGTCACGCTCGCAGCTCACAGTTCTGTTAGTCACAGGGCTATTGCAGTCCACCCCCAGCCAGCCTTGCTCAGCCTCTGATCTCTCACCTTGCACCTCTCACCTTTTTATGGGCTTCCTGTGATGATGTTCTTGGCTTCACCAGCGCTCCAGGTTATATGTGCGCTGATAATTTGGCGGCGCCGATAATTTGGCGGCGCCTCCCTCCCAACAGGAGCGTAATACCTTAAACTGAGGGCTTCACACTGGCAGGCACGAGCTGAAGCAGGAGTAGCTGTTGGAGGTGTGGCTCCAGGTGATCTCAGAATAGCAGCCTTCGATGGCCAAAACGCAGTAAAGTGCGGTGGCGGGAGCGCAACACCCGCACCCTTAACTCACAGGCTTCCAATCAATAATAAAACTGGGGTGACATATAAAGAAGTTTGCGAGTAAAAAGAATTAAACCTAAAGTAGCTACTCCAAACAAGGTTGTAAAACAAAAGGTCAGAATGAATGCTTCTGTGATATCTAAAAACGTGTGTTTCATGTGAGCAGTTACTTTAGAAAATTGAATTGAGAATATTAGCTCACTAAAAGTCAACCAATTACACATTTCGGGAGAGATGAGACCTCAGAAGAATTGCTGACTGCTGAACCAAAAGACGAACTGAGTACTTCTTTTCCTCTGTGGATGAAAAATGAGGGCGCTATGAACCGTGAATGTGGGCCTCTCTGAACAGTACAAAGAAGTGAGAGACAATGGAGGAAAACGTTAAACACTGCTCCTCCTCTACCCCAAGGACCATGGAACTCTCCAAACTAAGAACAAAGGACACCCTTACTAACCTTTACTTCAGAAACAGATGGACAGCTTCGGATTCACTCATTCCATATATCCATTCTGCATATTATCCCATAACTCCGAGCAACAAACTAAAGACATTCAATTTGGGTTCTTTGATGATGTGGCCTTGTCTAGCATTAAGGTGAATGTTTACTCTGTGCCAACTATGGACTGCCTTCTTGCATACCATGAATGTATTTATATACCTGGTTCTGATGCACAACCAGTAGTTGATATGCAATCACACATTGTACTCTCTTGCCCTGAGTTTACAAAGGGCCGATGATCTAATGCAGCCTTCTCACTGAATTCAGATAAAAGGTTTACTTTCGACTCTCTTGCGCTTCTCAGTATTTCCCCTCTTGGGTGGCAAAAGGGAAGCAGCTCACCCTCATCAGAACAAAAAGAAATTGAAGTACAAAATGACTGATGACTTGTGATTCGTGGTCTTCAGCTTTTCTGCACCCTAATGAATACTCACAAAATAGCAGCATTTTCTCATGGAACATGGAGGTGTAATAGTCATTTTGGAACATCAGGAATCTGAAGATAGTTCCTATTGGAACAGGATATTTTATTTCTGCAGGCCTCATGCTCAGTCAAACATCCACCTAGATGGTATGCACCCGCTTCATCAGTTGGCAATAGTCCCCCAAAGGTAGACCTAATAGGGGTTACCTATATGAATCTAGAAAACACACAAGGTTCACAAGATATTGACTTTTGCAACATTATATATATTGGAAAGGATAACTGAAATTAAGACCAAAGCAGCCTTTGAGCGACTTCGTCTGACAAACATTTACAACCATCCAGTTAGAGGAATTTTTTGGAAGATTAGAATAACCTTGGAGGAGATCCTTCTAGATAGATCTATCTATCCCAAGGACCGTATACTCGTCTTGGGAGTTTTAAACGCCCCACTGAGAATGAACACCATTTACCTACATCATACATTAAACCAAAAAAAAATCTATTTGCAAAAGCACATATTGATGACAAGGGCATGGGGTGGGTTAGGTTAATGGAATATGGCCATTTGAGGACATTTACCAGACTGGGCGATGTACCTTCCCAACAGACTTGGGCTACAGACACTACTGATTCTGGTATGGACTATATTCTTACACTCAGCAGAGAAATGGAATGGATGAAAACTCTTACAGTAACATCGGGTGGAAAATGACCACTTCCCCGCCTGCGGTGGATCATGCGCAACCTTACAAGTTACACCACATTCGGACCCTTAAAATAAAATGAAGAGCTGGCAGATTCACATTCCTTGGCCGTCTTTGGTCCGGAGGGAGTTTAGGGAAAGGACGCAAATACTCTGCTAGGCCAAACTGGATCCACACCGTTTGTATTTAGTGTAATGCACAATGTTATGTTCTGCTATGTTGATTTATACTGTGCACCACTACCACCCAGGGGCAGTCTAATAAATAGGTTTATTATTCCAAGAGCCGTTATATCGAAAAACCTCAAAGATAAATATCCAACGGCAAACAAAATACATATGTATTTCATAAAATGTGAACATTTTAAAAGTTGAAAATAATCTTGAAGCCTGAAATAAATCTATCATTCTGTTCGTGGCTTAATTACCTAAGAGAAACATTTAGCAACTTTGGTCCTTAGTACACTGTAATGTCTGACACAATGAGGTTTGCTGCCTTATCAACTGCTTAACAGCGACATTCTTGCTGGCGTTCAAGCAGCCTTGTCCAAGCCTTCCCACTACTCATTATGTGATCATGTACACGTTACCAGAATGAACACTATTTATAATATGCAAATGAAAGCAGCAATTTAAAATGGTGAAGGGTTGCTTACCAAACGGCAACATCACAGCGGGAATAGCATTACCTGGACCAATAGGAAAATGCACTGTATATCACAAATCGTTTTTGGAGATCACTTTCAGAATCCTATGACAGGGCTAGGATTTTCTTTGCCAACACCAGTAAAAGTGTCAAGACATATAAAGCCATAATGTATTACTCGAACACCCATATTTGAGCAACAGCAAATCCCTCATCTTTCGAGGGAGGACATTTTTTCCAGAAATTAATAAACACAAAATGGAGGGTCAACATTGACAAATGCACCGATCAGATTACTTTCCTTTAGCAGAAAGGCTTGAATAAGGCTGGAAACTAAAGCAAGCATACCCAAACAGGAAGATCAGAAGATTGCCATCTCGGAATTGTGTCCTGGTCGGATATGTGCAATTAATCTGAAAAAGAAAGTGCATACCCTAGAAAGCGGACCATACAATTGAAAAAATGAACACTGACTGATAAACGGAAGTGATCCCAGCCTCCTTGGCTTGGTAGTTTGTGCAGTTGTGCAACACACTACAACACAGGATCTGTGGGCTTGCATGTTGCGCCAGAACGTTTAGGGAGGGTTGGTCGTAGCAGATGCCTACTTGCTCCATGGAGGAAACAAGATACCCATCTCCAAAAGGGGATCTGGAAATGCTGAATATGTCCGTGAAAATCTTCTCAAATTCTACTGGAAGAATTGACCACATGGGTGAAAGGCAGTGGCATTCTTTCAAATTCACAAACTGTGTTCAGTGCAGACAGGTCACCCGAGGTAACCCCCATGGTGCTAACCTCCATTGCTAATCACACTATAAAGAGAAACAGCACACAGGATTCAGAATGTCAGCTGTGCTTCACTATGTGAATAGTACAAACTGTGGATTAACTGCAGCAATTGGGTATTGATCTTGCAACAATCACTATAATCCCAGCATTGCACTATCAATCACTGGACAGTAGGTGCGCCTCTTTTATTTATTGTGCATTTGTAAGACGCTTATACATCAAGTAAATTGTGTTTCAAAGCTAGACAGGAAAGGGGGTGCAAGGGTGACATCCATACAGGCAGGAGCCTGAAGCAGGGGTGTGTTCCCGCCCCAATGCTTCTCAATCTGTATTAAGCAGATGTTCCACACTAGTTAAAGTAGGCCCAAGTGTTCCCCCGCCCAAAAAACACGGCAAAGAACTCCTGCAGTGGTTAACCTACGCCGATGTCCGTAGTCTCCTTGGTCCCATCCGATAGGCCTGCAAAGGGTTCCATGTCTTAATAAAGAATGAATCTATAACGAAACAAAAATAACGACAAAAAATAATGTTTTTTTTTCTTGGTTGTGGTGTGTTCCAAACCCCTGTTTACCCGAGCTAAACCCCCACCCCAACCGCTTCCCCACAAGATTTAACCCTTTACCCTACCCGACATATATGTTTGTTACTTTTTTCGTTATTTGTTTTTCGTTATATGTTCCATTCGTTATTTATTTTTCGTTATAAAGACTGTATACCCCTGCAAAGGATAGTAAACTGCTTGCAACAATTTGCGGATAGCAATCACTTGATAGATCAACATATGCAAAACCAGGGTTATGCGCTTTACCCACAAACACTGAAAGAAACTTTAGAACTGGTACCTTGAACAGGAAGCGGTAGAGACACGGATTAAGCTTAAATACCTGGGTAAACCTTTAATGAACAATTTACTTGGGATGAGGACCATACAGAAATTTATTTTAAAAAAAAAACAATCAATGCATGCACTGGGGGCGTTAGTTAAACAAAAAACGTTCTCTGGTCCCTCCAACCTCTTGTTGACATTCAGAAAGTTAAGACACCAGCAATTGCACTATTTGGTGCAGAAATCGCACGCAACTAGACAGTCTACCAGGGTTGACAGAGGTGGAGGATAAACTGGCTGAAGAGCCCTGGGCATGTGGAGTGGAATACCTGCACTCCGAGCCGGGCCTCATCTCCGGAGGCACCCAAGCAGGAACAATAATCCTACTGTTTGGATCAAGATGTTAAGTGAACAGTCTAATAACTTCCTGGCCAGGCTCAAAGAAGAGATGAGGGGCACAACGTATTTTCTTCATTAAATAGAACAGTGCTCTAGCACTCTTCCCAGAAATAGCTAAAACGCAACTGCCACAAGATGGTAGCGATTTAACTTGAAGATGAAGCCATGGAGTGCAGACTGGGTTTAAATCAGAAATCCTGTGCGTTCAGTAAAAATACAGAGACAGAAAAAATGTTTAAAAACGTGTCCGGCAGAAAACAGACTGTTGACCTTTTTGCATGTAAATTCCGACGCGGCATCTTTCTAGAAGTATTCTTAAAGCAATTGAAAATGGTGGAGGGGAGTGGTCGGAGGAACGAAGACGGCGAGATCTCAGTAACAGACGCCACCTTTCTTGTGCATCTCACAGTCTGCAAGTTCTTTCTAAGGCATGTGTATTTTGAACATGGGGCTTCGCATAAAGATATCAATTCAATGTTTTGCTGAAATAGGAGGATTCAAAAAACAAACATTCAGGGGAGGGAGAAAGGTTGCAATTTTGGCTGGGTTATGATTTTGGTTTAATATTTGAAGTAATGTACATTAGAGAAGCTGCTTCTAGATGTAACTGACAACTGTTCATATTGCTGTTTGTCAATAATCTAAATAACCTACACGAAGATTAAATTATTTTGTGATTGTATTAATAACCTTATTTTTAAATGTTAAATGTTAAAGGTATTTGTACCGCGCACCGTCACCAATGGAATTGGTCCCCAGGCGCTCTGGTGGATCTGGTGTAAACGATAAGGTGGGATGGGTTAGTAAGGTTAAGAGGGAGTAGGCTAGTGAGAGGAGTGCTGTTCTGTTGGCAGCTTCAACTCGGTATACACCGGGTGCTGAGCTTTGGTGCGGCTATTGGATCGGTGTCAGTCCGCGTGTGCTGTTGCTCCGGCGTATGTGTTGTAGCAGTGTTGTGAAGTGCGTGCGGCTTGTTGTGCGAGAGGTGATTGTGTGAGTTTTTTGAGTGAGATAAGTATGCAGAGTTTGAGCTTATATTGGTTAGTGGGTTACCTGACATTTAGCATGCTAACATTCACAGTTTTGTCTAAGTGTGGCACTTGTTGGCCTTCATAATCCCATCTAGATGCGGCGCAGGCCAATGTTTACAATTTTATCTAGGTGTGGGCATGCCAACATTCACAGTCTTATCTAGATGCGGCGCAGGCTAGTGTTTAGAAGTCCGTCTAGGTTAGGGCATGCTAACATTCACAACTTTATCAGGATGCTACGCAGGCTGGTGTTCACAATTCTAAGTGTGGCACATGCTAACATTCAAGTTTCATCTAGGCGCGGGCATGCTATCCTTCAATCAATCCTATCTAGATGCGACGCAGGCCAATGTCCACAATTCTAAGTGTGGCCTATGCTAGTTTTCAGGTTTCGCATAGGTGCGGTCATGCTAACATTCAAAGTCCCATCTAGATGTGACGCAGGCCAATATCCACAATTTCATCTAAGTGTGGCCATGCTAATAGTCACAATTCTATCTAAATGCGTCTGCCAGTCTGGATATGGTCCGTCCGGTACGTACGAGTGGGTGAGTCACTTGAGGGCTTTCGTCTGGGTGTAAGTATGTGATCAGTCTCTGGAGCCTTCTTTTTGTGGCTATTTTCCATGATATCTTATGCTCTGTCGAGTGGTTGGTTCTTTGGTTTGAGTGTTTGTCCAATTTGAGAGTGGCCGAGGTTGGAGTTATTTTCATCGTTGTTTTAATGTCTGAGCATTCAAGTGCGTCTCTGTTGTGGTTACACTGTGAAGAGCCATGATTTGAGGAGTTTCCTGAATGCTTGGTGTTTTGTTGTGTTCCGTATATTCTTAGGTAGGTCATGCCAGGTTTTGGGTGCCTGGTGAGAGAAAGAGGATCCTCCGAGTTTTTTTCTGTTGTAGGGTTTTGGTTCCAGGCGTATGTCGGTGCTTGATCTTAGTTTTGTTGTCGGTTGATGTAGGCGTAGTTTGTCACTTAGGAATTCTGCGCCTTGTTTGTGTATTGCTCTGTGCGTGATGCACATGAACTTTATTCGCTGTTTTAGTGGTAGCCAGTGTAGTATTTTTAGCCGGGTGTGATGTGTTCTCTTCTGGGTAGCTTGAGGAGGAGTCTGACTGCTGCATTTTGTATGCGTTGCAGTTTTTTTAGAAGTCGTTCGGGCATGCCCAGGTATAGGCTATTGGCATAGTCTACTCTGGACATGATCAGAGCGATGATGGTAATTTGTTTGTTGGCGAACGACAGGAACGGTAGGATCCTTTTTGCTGCTCGCAGGAGGAAAAAACATTTCTTGATTACAGAGTTTTCTATGGCTGTAGAGTGAGGTTGTTATCCATCAGGACACCTAGGTTTTTTACAGTTGATGATGGTTCTGGTGTGGTGCCGAGCTCTCTTGGCCAGGGGATGCAGCTGATGTCTCCTCCCTTTTTTTGAAACAATCATTATCTCTGTTTTGCCTGGGTTGATTTTGAGATGGTTGAGGTTCATCCAGTTGAATATGTCACAAAGGCAATTCTCTAGTGTGGTGTTTTCTTCTCGGGTGTCTTGTATGTTGAAGATTATTTGAGAATCGTCGGCGTAGTTGTAGCATGTGAGGCCGTGTTTTTTGATGAGTTTGATTAATAGGTACATGTAGATGTTGAATAGAAGCGGGGAGAAGGATGATCCTTGTGGTACTCCGCACATGGAGTCTCTGGGTTTGGATTTAAAAGGTTTCATCCATACTGTTTCTGTTCTGTTAGGAAGGATTTGATCCATAGTAGGGCAGTGTCTGTTATCCTGTAGTGCTTCTAATCTCTTTATGAGGATGGCGTGGTTGACAGTGTCAAAAGCTGCAGACAGATCAAGGAGAACCAGGGCGGTACTGTTGTCCGAGTCTGCGTTTGTTTTTAGGTCGTCCCATATTGAGAGGAGAGCTGATTCTGTTCCTCTCGTAGGACTGAAACCAACTTGTGCCTGGTCTAGTAGGCAATGCTCTTCTATGGATTCTTGGGTTATTTGGTAGACGTACGTTTCTAGCAGTTTGGGTATGTTGGAGATGGGTCTGTAGTTGGATAAGTCCTCTACGTTTCCTGTTGTGTCTTTGAGCAGCGGCTTGATGTAAGCTGATTTGAAGGCCTGTGGTACTTTACCTGTTGAGATTGAGAGGTTGAGGAGGTTCCTATGGTATTCCATGGGTGTTCCTTGTTTGAGAATTGTTTTGTATATGTCCAGGAGGCAGGGGTCTTCAGGAGAGCCTGATTTGTTGCTTTGGTTTACCAGTTTGACGAAAGCCTCAACTGATATTTCTAGGAAGTTTCATAGCTTGTTTGCGTGTTCCTCGTCGGTGTCGGTGGGGTTTGAGCTGTGACCGCTTGGTCTGTTTTGTATGGTGTGTTGGATGGAGGTTATTTTGTTTTTGAAGTGGTCTCCGAGGTCCTCGCAAAGTTTCATCGATGGAATTGGCGTGTTGTTGCAGCCCGGTGGGGTTTTTATTTCGTTTATGATTTTGAATAGTTCTTTTTGAGGGTTTGGTGCTCTGAAGATTCGGTTGTTGTAATGTTTCCTCTTTGCTTTTTGTATTTCCTTTTTATATGAGCGGATCGGTTGTAGGAATTTCAATTTGTTTGCGGTTGTGTTGTTGGTCCTCCATTCAGATTCTAGTTTTCATTTTTTTCTTTTCATGGTGTTGAGTAGTGGGGTGAACCATTTTGCTGTAGTTTTCTTACGTGATGGGGTGAAGGGCTTTTCTTTGGCGATGTCGTGTAGGGTTGTTGCGATCCAGGTATGAAGTAGGGCAACTTTTTTGTCTAGATCTGCTTCTTCCATGGTTGATGCTTGTGGTTTGCTGAGTTCTAGGAGCTCGGTTAGGTTGGAGTTTTTTATGGTTCTCCAATTTCTTTTCATCATGATGGGTCGTTTTTCTTGTTGCTTTTTTGTTGGAGTGGCCGTTGTGATTATGAATGGAATGATGAGGTGGTCGCTCCAAAGCATTTGAATTGGGGGTGCCGTGGTGATGAGATCCTTGTTGGCGAAGATTGCGTCAAGTGTGTGCCCTGCTGAGTGGGTTGCTCCTTTGACTAGTTGTTGTAGGTTCATGGCTGCTAGTTGGGCGGTTAAGGATTTTTGTGTGGTTGTGGTTTCTTCGTCGAACCAGATGTTGAAATCTCCGAGGATGATCAGATGATTGTACTTGATGGCTAGGATGGTGATTGCTTCCGTGAAAGCGTCTGTGAAAGTCGCATCGTAGGTTGGTGGTCTGTATATCAGTATGAATTTCAGGTTAGTTTTGGGGTTTACTGAAAGTCGTAGTATTAAGGATTTGCATTTATCAATGTTTAGTGGATCTTCCATTTTGATGGCCAGTTGTTCCTTGTGGATGATCGCTAGTCCCCCCTCTTTTGGATTTTCTGTTTGTTTGGATGCATTTGAAGTCTTCAGGCAGGCAGTTGTTGAGGGTGATCTTGTAGTTGTCATCTAGCCATGTTTCTATGCCTCCTTCTGACAGGAGGTCATATATTTCAGTTGAGTGTTTGGACATTGACCTTGCGTTTATTAGGTTACAGTGGATTCTCTGGGTGAGATTTTGTTTTGAGGTTATTTGTTCAAGTTTGTAATTGTATGTTCGCAGTGTTTCCGCATTGATGTCGGTAGGATGAAGAACGGCGACAGTTGCTTCTTCATTGAAGCGGTCCAATAAATTGATAACAGGGCTGATTAGTCTTGGTGTTTCTGCTTGATGCTGCTCGGATGAAGATCAGCGGTGGTTTCTTCATTGAGCCGATTGTTGGGTGGGAGGTAGCATTGCTAGTTGTCGGTGCTTCACCGCATTGTGCGGGATGTAGTGGAAATCGGTGTTGCCCCTCTGTTCTTGCGATGTAAGGGGTAATGGGGTCGGAGCCCTACCACTCTCTTAATACCATAACTCTTCAATACCGTGCAACAAAATATAATCTTAATCCAAATTATTAACACTAATAACATAAAACAGATAGAATGTATGGTGGAGGACAAAGCCCTATGCTGACACCAATTACGTCTGAGAACCAGACCCTCCTTCGCCAGTGGAGTGTCTCCATATTGTTAAGATTCAGAACTCATAAGGCCTTGCCCTTCAGAGGAAAAAGAGGAGAAAAAGCACACTTCAACATGAATTCGTATATAATGCACACAGATATGAAACACCGAAGCTCAAACAGCAAACCACCTTTACTACACTGGGCTGGTATGACCAGAACAAGGCACTGAACATAATTTAACTCAATCAGACCGAGAACAACGTGTGTTTGCTTATGGAACCCAAGCTCACTCACGAGGCCACACTCATCATTCAGACACAGGAAAAATGGACCCAGTAGAGACCTATTCCAAATCAGGAGGAGTGGTGTCGCAGAGCAGATTGTTAGACCACACCATCTAGTCGGAGGCACAGTTGAATCAATTTAATTCAGTGCACAGCCCCTAACCATTATGGTGGGGGCGTGGGAGGGGGGCTACTGGGTGTAGGGGCCATGCTATTGACCCCACTACTAAAGGATATAGTTGTGTTAAAGGTTCTCGTGTCCAGGAAGGGGAGTTGGGGTAGTTCATTTATGACAGAACTAAGAGGGTCACATTCCTACTGATTTACATGGTTTATTTTTAATTTGTTTTGTTGCTTAGCGGAGAGTGTGGGACAATCCACCAGTCGCAGAGATTGCATCCTCCATCTGAGGTGGGAATACACCCACTGAGCAGATAGCTCGTGCACAAGTTGCAATGCCACTGCAGATCAAAGTGATATCCTAAATCATAAGGAACAAGTTACTTACCTGTAACTGTTGTTCTCCAGCATGGGTCTGGCATGGATTCACATGCTCATGAATATTCCCCGTCGTCAGGCTGGGAATCTTCGGTAAAGAAAAAATCAGTATCCGTTTCGTTTCTGATCTGTCTTTCTTAGTAGTAACCAATCACTGGTCTCTGGGTCATACTGCCCCCAGCCAATGACTGCCCTCTCCCTAAGCCCCGCCCCTGGAAGCATCCTCAGATTTGGTAGCACGTAAAGTGGCAGTATGACCAAGTGAAGAGCCGCAGATGGGTAGGAGGGAGGGTTTGCATGTGAATCCATGTCAAACCCATGCTGGAGAACAACAGTTACAGGTAAGTAACTTGTTCCTTCTCCAGCATGGGGTCTGGCATGGATTCACATGCTCATGAATATAAGAATACATAGCAATACACACATGCACAACCACAGGAGGTGGCAAGGCTCAACATTAAGCATTACATATAACTCAACATTAAGCAACTCTTACCTCCTCACCAGGCCCACCTTCAGGAAAACAGGTTGCGCAGCACTGCTTGGCCAACTCTGGACTCCTCCCTGGAATCCTGGTCGACGCAGTAGAACTTTGTGAAGATGTGCGTCGACCTCCACGTAGCCGCCCTGCAGATGTCCAGCAGGGGCACACCAGACAAGAACGCCGTAGTAGCAGCGATCGCTCTGGTCGAATGGGCTCTCGGACGACCGGGCAACGGTCAGTTTGCCAACCGATGACAGTGCATGATGCAGCCGGACAGCCATCTGGAAATGGAAGCCTTCGAGAGGGCCTTCCCTTGATTCACAGGTCCAAAGCTCACAAAAAGCTGTGATGTCTTCCGAAAACTGTTCGTGCGGTACACGTAGAATTTCAGCGCTCTAGCTACATCCATCGAGTGCAAGGCCCTCTCGGCCAGCGACGGCAACACCAACGGCTCGGTGAGGTGGAAGTCCGACGGCACCTTGGGCATGAAGGAGGGGTGCGTCCTCAACACCACCCTCGTCTCATGAAAAGTCAAGTATGGAGGCTTGCAGGATAGGGTCTGGATCTCTCCCACTCGTCATGCGGAGGTGATGGCCACAAGGAACGCTGTTTTCCACGACAGAAATTTCAACGGTGCCGAATGCAGAGGCTCGAATGGCAGCCCCATGAGCCTGGTCAACACCACGTTGAGCTCCCACGCTGGGGCCGGAGCCTTCACCGGCGGGAACGATCGGAAAAGTCCCTTCATAAATTCCTTCACCAGGCGATGAGACCACAGGGACGACCGTCGCGAAGTTCTGGTGTAACGGGAAATCACTGCCAGATGGATCTTGATGGAAGCTTGAGCTAGTCCCGCATTGGCCAGCGATAGCAGGTACGGCAGCACTTGCGGGGCCGTAATTCGTAGAGGGTTAATCTTCTGTGCATGGCACCAGACAGAGAACCTCTTCCACTTGTGTCCGTAGCACTTTAGAGTTGAGGACGCCCTGGCCTTTGCAAGAACCTCCTTGCAGTCCACCGGGATATTGTATCCTCCAAAATCTAGTAATGCAGGAGCCAGGCCTGCAAGTTCAGCGACTCCGGGTCGTGATGGAGGATGGCGCCTCCTCTGGAGAGAAGATCTGCGTCCGTCGACAGTCTGACTGGGGGGGTGATGCTGACATTTCCAGAAGGTCCAGGAACCAGATCTGTCTCGGCCACGCCAGTGTGACGAGGATCATCCTGCACCGGGACCTTTTGAGTTGGTTGATGAGTCGGAGCAGCAACGGCAACGGCGGGAACGCATACAGGAACAGGCCGTCCCAGGGGAACGAGAAAGCATCGCCCATGCTCCTCGGCTGGTGAAACCTGCTGGCGAACCTCTGGCACTTGGAGTTCGTTGTCATCCAAACAGGTTGATCTGGGGTTTTCCCCATCATTCGAAAAGTCGATCCACTTGATCCTGACACAGCTCCCACTCGTGGCACGAGAGCAGCTCCCTGCTGAGTGAGTCAGCGATGATGTTCTTTGTTCCTGCTAGATACAAGAGCACCGGAAACATTCCCTAGCCGACAGCCCAGTGCCACAGATCCTGGGCCTCCTTGGACGGTGCTGGGGATCTGGTGCCTCCCTGCTTCCGGATGTAGAACATTGTGGTGGTGTTGTCGGTGAAGATCCTCACCACCTTGCCCCTGAGGGACGGTAGAAACGACCTGAGGGCCCAGAACACTGCTCAGAGTTCCAGGATGTTGATGTGGAGTGACCTCTCCTCCGGGAGCCAAAGGCCTCTCGCGTGCAGATCTCCGGTGTGCGCTTCCCACCCCTCCAAGGAGGCGTTCGTCATCACTGTCTCCTGATGTACCGGGTTCTGAAAGTCCTTGCCCGCCGCGAGATGCGCGCGGGTGCCCCACCATCGAATGGCTTGGCGGAAAACTTTGTTGTCCCAGCACGTGCTGGAGGGTGACCATCCTGAACTTTTGTGCCTTGATGTATTTGTTTAGCCGCCGCAGGTCCAGGATGGGCCGCCAACCGCCTGTCTTATTTCTGACGAGGAAGCACCTCGAGTATACTCCGGAGCCCCGGAGCCTCTTCAGGACGAGCTCGATGGCACCCTTCTTGAGCATCGCCCTTACTTCTAACAGCAGTTGAGGGGCGTGATTTTCCTTCCAGGCCACGGGAAGAATGCGGGGGCACTTTCTTTGAAATTCAAGAGTGTGCCCGTGGGCCAGGGCATCCAGCACCCAACGGTCTGTGGAGATGGACTCCCACACGCTGACGAACTTCGAAGCTGCCCGTCGCTTGTATCCAACGGGCATCGAGGAACTCTTGTAGAGGACGCATCCGTAGCCTGCACAGGCGCACCAGGTAGATGCATGAGGACATCATTCCGAGCAGGGACTTGATGGATATCACCCTGGCCACGCCCGTGGCCAACAGGCGCTGCACCTTGCCCAAGATGGCCTTCGTCCTCTCCTCCGATGGCAAGGCCAATCGCACCACTGTATCAAGCTTGGCTCCCAGAAACAGTGCAACCTGCGACAGGACCAGGTGGGATTTCGAGTAGTTGATGGAGAAGCCCAGATCCGTGAGAAGTGGGACGGTCTCCGCTGTGTGTCCTACGGCGAGTTCTCTTGTCCTTGCACGGATGAGCCAATCGTCCAGGTAGGAATAGATGTGGATCCCCCGCAGGTGCAGCCATGCCGCCACTGGTACGAGGCACTTGGTAAACACCCTGGGTGCCGACTTCAGCCCGAATGGCAGGGCCTTGAATTGGTAGTGCCGCCCTTGAACTACGAACCTGAGAAACTTTCGGTGTCCTTTTAAAATGGGGATGTGGAAGTAAGCATCCTTCAAGTCCAGCGACGATAGGAAGTCACCCTCCTCCAGCTGTCCCAGCACGTGCTGGAGGGTGACCATCCTGAACTTCTGTGCCTTGGTGTATTTGTTTAGCCGCCGCAGGTCCAGGATGGACCGCCAACCGCCTGTCTTATTTCTGACGAGGAAGCACCTCGAGTATACTCCGGAGCCCCGGAGCCTCTTCAGGACGAGCTCGATGGCACCCTTCTTCAGCATCGTCCTTACTTCTAACAGCAGTTGAGGGGCGTGATTTTCCTTCCTGGCCACGGGAGGAATGCGGGGGCACTTTCTTTGAAATTCAAGAGTGTGCCCGTGGGCCAGGGCATCCAGCACCCAACGGTCGGTCGTGATGGACTCCCACACGCTGATGAACTTCGCCAACCGGCCTCCCACTGGGGTGTTCTGGTGGGGGCCCGACGCTACGGCCGGTTCAGTCCTGTTTGGAGGCGGCCTTGCCGGCTTGGCAATGACGACGACGTCCTCCTGACTTGCTGGGTCCTCTGTAGGTCTCCTGCGACGAGGAGCGGGCGCCTGGCGGTACATCGAGGAGCCTCCGCCGGATCCCTTGGAGGCACCCTGTCTGCCTCCGGCGTTCCGAAAGGGCGGCCGTCGTTGCTGCAACACTCCCAAGGCCCGAGCTGTCTCCATATCGGTCTTGATGGCCTGAAGTGACTCATCCACTGTTTTTCCAAACAGGTTGTTCCCGTCGAAGGGCATGTCCAAAACTCTGGTTTGCACGTCCTGGCAGAAATCAGTTGCCTTGAGCCATCCCCGCCGTCGAAGGCAAACACTTTTGCCCAACTGGCAGAATCCAGTGTCAGCGATATCCGTGGCCACCGTTATGGCGTGGTCTGACACCACCTCACCTTCCTCTAGGATCTCCAGGACCTCCGACCTCTTGTGGTCCGGTAGGAAGGCCAGCAGGGGAGCGATCTTGTAACACAGCTCCCTGTTGTAGCGGGCCACAATCGCTAGGGCGTTGGCCGCCTTTATTGTCGTCTGACTCTGACCTCCCCAGACGCCATGGGATGACAAGTTGAGGATGATGCCCCCACCGCCGCCTTCTTGGCCGCCGCCGAGACGACCAAATCCAGGGTCGGCTGTGCCCCAAGGCACAAAGGGGCGGAATCGGGGACCCGGTACTTCTTCTCGTACTGATCCCTCTTGGCGGACGTCGTGGACGGGTTCTTCAGGAGAGCAAGTCCCTCCTCCCAGATATCGTCAATCAATGGTACCGCGAGGACCGTCTTCCTCTTGGCCTCGCGCCGCTGATAGAGGAAACCTTCCTTCTTCTGTTCCTCAGGGCAGCGCTGAAAAAGCTCGGATGCTCTGGCAATCATGGCGTGGAAGGAGCCAATTTCATTGGGCAGGGAGGTCCCGAGGGGGTGGTGATGGAAGGCCCATCCCGTCGTCACCACCGTCGTCATCCGTCCCCATTGTGGCCGTATCCATTCCCGTGTCATGCCTAGGATCAGGGGAAGGAGATGAAGGCTGAGCGTGCCGTGAGGGCTGGAAAGGCGGGGGGATGAACTCTTCTCCGCTTGTTTGGAGGGCTTCCCAATGGGCCCGGTTCTGCTGGGTCATCCGTTGGGATGAGGGGCAATCTTGTCCTTATCTCTGTGCATAAGGTTTGGATTGCCATCAAAATGGCCACCGAGATGTCCTGAGGCTCGGGCACTGGTTGCGATGGGCGCGATGGTTGCACCTCCTCTACGGGAGCCTCGTCGCTCTCTTTGTCCACCTCCTCTGGGTTCCTCCCGTGGGATCGGACCTCCTCGAACCTCTTGTTCAGGCCTTTCACGACTTCAACCCGCTCCTCCTTAGAAGCTGTATCTGTGTCCGTAATAGCCACCGCCCCCCCTCTTTTTCCACCGGGGTCTTCACAGGGGTCTTATCGATGGGCTGAAAAGAGGATTCCCTCCGTGGTGGCAGGGAAACTCTGGGCCCTGAGGTCGCCTCCACTGGCGTCGCCTCCACTGGCGTCGCCTCCACTGCTTCGCCAGGGCCGCCACGACTCCCTCGATAGAGGCCTTTGCCGGGTGAATCAAGGCCTTCACCACCTTGGGTGCGCTTGAGGCCTTCACCTTGGGGGGAGGGTCACCACCTCAGCTGTCTTTGAGATCGACCGGGGCTTCTCCAGAAGCTTACCCGAGTTCTCGGATTTTCTCTTCCCCGGCCAGAGCTTTGGCTCGTGGATGATGGCGTCGGTGAAAGCGCGCCCTTCCTGGCAGCCAAGGAGCCTGACCCTTCGGCTCTCCCGGTGCCCGCGGACTCACAGTGCTTTGCCTTCTGTTGGGCCTCTGTCCCCGGAACGCCCTCAAAGGACTTAGAAGACCGCTCGGACCTCTTCTTCGTCTCACCTGCTGGGCTCTTTCCTTCCAGCTAGTTGGCGAGGCGGATACGTCGATCCTTCATGGTTCGTTCTGACATGTTCCTGCAAAACGCACAGTCCTTCTCCACGTGCGTTTTGTCTTCATGAAGGCAGTAGAGAAATCTCGAATGCTCGTCCTCCTTGAAAACATTTGGTAATCCGCATCCAGGGCAGTTCCTGAACAGCTTGGATCCGGTGTCGAGCTTCCCTTGTCCTGGGCCATGTCCACGAGGTGGGCCTCAGATCTTCTGGAATCCTCCAAGAAGCATAACTCGACGAAACTTCACCCTTGAGGGGCGTAGAAAATTACAAAACGGGTCCCCGTTGATCGGAAGTAGAAACGGTGGAGCTTGAGGCTCGATTGACCGGAAAAATGAGATTAAACTCTTTGAAAAATCGCAAAATGCAGTAAAGCTCGAGAGCTAAAGCACGAGGACTCCCAACACTTGAACGTGCAGTAAAAATCTGGGGATGGCTGCCAGGGGTGGGGTTTAGGGAGAGGGCAGTCATTGGCTGGGGGCAGTATGACCCAGAGACCAGTGATTGGTTACTACCAAGAAAGACCGATCAGAAACGAAACTGATACTGATTTTTTCTTTACCGAGGATTCCCAGCCTGACGATGGGAAATATTCATGAGCATGTGAATCCATGCCAGACCCCATGCTGGAGAAATAGTTTAAAATGAAAAAAGGTCTGGGGTGTCCTGAAGGGCAGAGAGAATATGGACTGTCTACAAGAGACACCTAAGTTACCAAGCGCCCACAGAGGCAACAAAAATATGAGAGTGGATTGCAGTAGGACACAACAGATGTGGTAAGTCGCTGCCAGGTGAGGCGAGCGTCTTATTTATCAAAATCATAAAAACGAACATCTTGAAAGAGGTGCAATATAGTACAGTGATGTGGATATTTTAGAAGTAGGGATTACCCTGCCCAACATATACCTGCCCTGCACAAATCCTGCCCCCTTCTTTAGTAGAGATAAAATCTCGGTTTGATTTTCTGGGGGACAGTGTGGTGTTTGGGGGCGGTCGTAGGACCGTAGACGCTCATGTTGGCAAGAGCACCTGCAACAAATCAATTGGACGAAACACAGATGGACTCTTGGTCTATATGAGAAATGTGGGCCTTCCAGATGTATGGAGGACCCGAAATGCTGCAGACCATGCCTACACTCGCAACTTAAGGACTGATTCTTTCCTTACAGACGATCAGCAACCTTGCAATCTCAGACTATTCCCAAATCAATTGCTCCCTAGACCTGGCTGGAGCATACATGAACTCCACACCTTTGTGGATATACCCCCTGCTGCTGAAAGATGCATCAGTGTTGACTCTGCAAAGGAAGGAATAGACACCCTTATGGAAGTCAAGCTTCACAATAGCACAGTGGTCCAGGCTGTGTGGAACACCTTAAAAGTGTACATAATGGGGACTGTTTATCAAAGAAAATTCGAAAAGGAATACAGTTTCTAGGCAGGAAATGTCCTCTTTGAAAGCAAATCATGCAACACTCCAGAAAGAAGTTATGAACTCAGTCATGACCCAATAGCTGTAACAGAAAACAGCGAAGAAACTAAACTTGCAGTCACTACACAAGAATGGTGGAAACTGCACAAAGGATGAGCACAATATACTGAGCGCAAGGAGAAAAAGTGGTTGACAGCTAGGAGTTTGACCTAGCTCACAAGCTGGAACAAATGGAAAGTAGCAAAACCATTCATACCATGAGAAATTGGAGCAGAGACCTATTTAAACCCAAGACAGAAATTAAAGAGGCATTTCTTTAGATTCGACACACAAAACCACTATGCTCATCTTCTTTATGATGCCAGCACAGCTAAAAGCTATTTGGGAAGTGGTAACCTTCAAACAAGCAAGGCTACCAAATGTCTCATGGACAAGTGCAAATCATTAAGAGAAGGTAAGAGTTACTTACCTGTGACTATTGCTCTCCAGCATGTATCTTGCATGGATTAACATGCTCATGAATATTCCCTGTCGTCAGACTGGGAATCCTCAGTAAAAAAAAGAAAGCAGCGTAGCTTTAAACTAAAACTGCTCCTCTCCTCTATAGCCTATCAGTGTCCTTTGGGTCATACTGCCCCCAGCCAATGACACTCGTCCTCCTAAACTCCACCCCCGGTGGCCATCTCCAGATTTGGTAGCGCACATAAAGTGGCAGTATGAACCAAGAAGAGAGTGGATAAGGGAGGGTTTGCATGCAAATCCATGCAAGACCCACGCTGGTGAACAAGAGTTACAGGTAAATACCTTTTACCTTCTCCAGCATGGAGTCTTGCATGGATTCACATGCTCATGAATAAGATTGCACAGCAGTACATATACCCAACCATGGGAGGTGGCAAGGCTCTGCGAAGCAATACACTTGCCCCTGGAACAGACTCACCTGAAACAAGTTGCGTAGCACCGCTTAGCTGACCAAGGACTTTTCCCTGCAATACCAGTCGACACATTAGAATCTTGCAAAGGTATGGGTAGCGGCCCGGCAGATGTCGAGCAGGGGGAACGCCAGAGAGAAACGCAGTCGCCCAGGAGTGGGCTCTCGGCCAGCCTGGAAGCCGTCTGTTGGCCAGACGATGGCAATGCATGATACAGCCAAGAGATCCACCTGGAGATGGAAGCCTTATATACTTCCGGCATGCGCCACATCCAGCGAATGCAACACCCTTCCAGCAGGCAAAGAAGGATTCATGAAGAAAACTAGCAGAACAAAAGGCTTGTTGAGATGAAGATGAAAATGCGATGGAACCTTCGGCATGAAGGAAGGATGGGATTGCAGAACCACCTTAGTGGTGTGGAAGGATAAATACAGAGGCTTACAGGAGAGGGCCTATATCTGCCCTACCCACCTGGCCAAGGTAATCACCACCTGGAAACCGGTTTTCCATGACAGAAACTTCAAAATGGGCATGATGCCTTGGTTCAAACTGAGGTCCCATCAGTTCAGACAGCACTACGTTCAGTTCCCAAACTGGGGCACAAGCTTTCACCAGCAGGAAGGTTCTGAACAGACCACGAGGAACTCCTTAGCGAGCCTGTGAGACCGCAGGGAGAGCTTGTCTGGAGCCAGTGTGTACCGGGATGTGGTGGCCAGGTGGACCTTGTTAGATGCATGGGCAAGGCCAGCCTTGATCAGTGAGAGCAGGTACAGGAGGAGCTGCGGGGCAGTTACATGCAACAGCGAAATCTTCTGCACCCAGTACCACATTGTGAAGTGCTTCCATTTGTGCCTGTAGCAAGTCAATGTAGAGGGAGCCTTGGACTTAGCCAGGATCTTCTTGCATTCCAAAGGCAGCAAATAGTGTCAAAATTCTAAGGTTACAGGAGCCAGGCCGGGAAGTTCAGTAACGCTGGGTCATAGTGCAGGATTGAACCTCCTTCTCCAGAGAGGAGGCTGGGAAGTGGAAGCAGTTGGGTGGCTGGAACCACCGACAGATTGAGAAGGTCTGAGTACTGGATTTGCCTTCACCACGCCAGTGCAATGAGGATCATCCTGCAGTGGCAATGTCGGAGTGTGTTGATGAAACGTAGCAGTAGTGGAATTGGAGGGAAAGCGTACAGGAAAACACACTCTCAGGGCAACAAGAAGGCATCCCCCAGGCTCTTTGGCTGAAGATATGTGCTGGCAGTTTTCTGACATTTGGAGTTGGCAATTGTCGCAAAGAGGTCGATTTGAGGAAGACTCCATTCGCTGAAGAGGCACGACACTCAAACTTGCTGAAGCTCCCATTCGTGGCAGGACCGCAGCTCCCTGCTGAGAGAGTCTGCGATGGTGTTCGACACCTGCCAGGTGGAAAGGGACGAGAAACATGTGTAGGAGAATGGCCCAGTGCCATAGAGACTGGGCTTCCAGGGAGAGCGCGGGGCAGCGTGTTCCGCCCGGTTTCCTGGTGCAAAACATGGTGGTGGTGTCTGAAGACCCGCGTTACCTTTCCTTGGAACTGAGGCTGGAAATACTTTAGGGGCCAGAAGACCGCCCACAGTTCGAGTACGTTTATATGCAGAGGATTCTAGTGTAAAAATGTTGTGTGTGGGCACCCCAACCTTTCAGGCAGGGGTTGGTTGTGACTGCAGCCTGGTACAGAGGTATTTGAAAGGGAGCTCCCCGAGTGAGGTGTGGACGGACCACCATTGAAGGGATTGACAGAATGCCCGATTGAGGGCGATCTTGTCTGTCCATGTGCCCGTGACTTGCTGCCACCTGGCATCCAGATATTTATGAAGGGGTCTCATCTGAAGCCTGCAAAAGGGGACCAGATGCATGCAGGAAGACATCATACTCAGCAGGGACTTGATTGACCGGAATGTTGCAACGACCACTGCTGACAGTCGTTGGACCTTTCCCAGGATGGCCCTCATCCTCTCTTCTGAGGGAGTCGCCAGACACAAGACTGTTAAGTTGGGAGCCCAGGAACAGTGCATTCTGAGATGGCACTATGCAGGACTTCAGATAGTTGATAGAGAATCCTAGTAACATCAGAAGTTGGATGGTCTCCGCTGTGTGCTTGGTTGCAAGAACGTGGGAGCAGGACTGAATGAGCCAATTGTCCAGGTAAAGGTAGAAGTGGATTATCTTACGGCATAGATGCACTGCCACTGGGGCAAAGCTTTTGGTGAACACCTTTGCAGTCAATTTCAGGCCGAAGGGAAGAGCTGTGAACTGGTAATGTCATGCCTGGACGGCAAAACGCAGGAACTTACGGTGCTTGTGGTGAATGGGGATGCGAAAGTACCCATCCTCCAAGTCGAGAGTAGCCAGGAAATCCCACTTCCTTCAGTTGGGCTAGCAGGTGCTGCAATGCAACCATACTGAACTTTTGGGATTTGCGGAACTTGAGGCGCAGAAGTCTAGGATTGGTCACCACCCTCCGGACTTCGTCTTTACCAGAACGTATTTCGAGTACACTCCATAGCATGCCCTGGATGTGCCGAGAGACTGGTTCTAGTGCCCATTTACCAAGCATGGCTTGGACCTCCTGTAGCAGCTGTGCCATGTGCAGCTCTTGAAACATGATGCGAGGAATGCAGGGCCACCTGCCTTGAAATTCTAAAGCATGTCCCTGCTGCAGAACATCCATCACCCATTTGTATGTGATTGACAAAGTTTGCCAGTTGGCCTCCCACTGGGGTACAGAAGTGGGGGCACAGGTTCTGTGCAGGTCTGCTTTGGCATCTGCATCCTGGATGGGGGGTGACGATGATGATGGGTGCCACTGCCGTAGCCTGGGAGACACCCCTATAAGCCTTCTGGGTGGTGGAGTTGGAGGGCTGATGATAGGGGGTGGTGTAACCCTTCGAAGTTCTGGAGACTCTCCCCTTCGGGGAACAAAAGGACAGCCTTGTCTGCTGCAGGGACCCAAGACAGCATGCCATCTCTGTGCTGGTCTTGATGGCCTGGAGATGTCATCGGCATCTTTTCCAAACAGGTTTTTCCCCATCGAACGGCAGGTCGATGCTTTGTCTGTACATGTGTGTGGAAATTTGTAGCTTCCAGCCAACCTTGACTTCAGAGAGCCACACCATTCTCCATCTGGTGGAAGCCAGAGTATGCAATGTTGAGAGTGACGGCGTGGTCGGAAGCCACTTCCCCTTCCTGGAACAGGGCCAAAGCTTTGTCCTTTTTATCATCAGGAAGGGAGTCATGGATGGACCCCAGCTTGTACCACAGCTCCCTCATGTACCTAGACAGGATGGCAAGGGCGTTAGCGGATTTGATGGTGGAAGCTGCCATGGTGTCGATGCGCTTCCCCACAGCATCGAGCTTCTTGCCTTTCTGGTCTGGAGGCACCATGAACGACAAAGAGGGGTTGGACAACCTCTTTCTGGCAGCAGCTGATAACACAAAGTCAAGTCCGGAGAAGTCTGAGACCTGAGGCACCTACGGGTAGAGTCTGGAACCAGTTATTTCTTTTCCAACCGGTCACACTTTGCAGGCATGGTATTAGGAGCCTTCATAATTGCCAAGCCATTCTCCCAGGTCATCCAACAAAGGGACGGATACAATGGTCCTCTTCGAGGACTCCCACCGCTCAAAGAGGTAACACTCCTCCTTCTCATCTGGCACTGGGTTGAAGATTTGGCAGCTTTCAAAATGGAGTGGAGAGAACCAATTTCGTCCAGGGGAAGAGGCACTGGCGGGCTCATTGACATCTGGAGGTTCCCCATCCGTGTGAACCTAGCTGTCAAACTCATCTGTATGAGTACCAGTGGCGTCTGTGCCCGTGCCAGTGTCAGTTTGAACTGGCTCCTCCACCATGGTAGGCACAGCTGCTGATACAGGCCGAGGGGTAACAGGGGCCTTGTGAGGCGGTGTCGGCTGATGCTGAAGGGGCCTTGAAGGACTCATGGGCAGAGCAGGGACAGGAGCAGTGGGAGGTCTGTTGAATTTCTGCCACCAGTGTGTGCAGGCTGGTTAGGATGTCCAAAGACATGTCTCTTGGCGCAGAAACAGGTACAGCCGGTAAAGCAGAAGCAGGAACTGGGGCTGAGCCTCTTGGAGGGCTAAACCGTTGGGAAGGTTCATTGGTCGGTGATCCCTGATGAGGCATGGGCAAAATGGGGGTCGGGGACCTCATGGCCTCCTTCCTGATCTGAATAAAAATCTTCTAGCATGTCCTCTTCAGAACTGGTGTAGATGGCTCGAGACTCTCTGGGGGATCACAGCGGAGCCAGAGTAAAGGACGGGACAGCCTTGGTGGGCTTGGGGCAGGAATTCCATAGCCGGAGGCATGTCTCTAAACCAGAGGTCTTTAAACTGTGGAGCGCCGCCGCATCCCAGGAGTGGACCATAAAATGGTCTGAGGCCCCAATGAAAAAGCAGCCGCAGTTGCAAATGGATATTCATTCCTTCAGTCACAGACTGTTAGAATAGTACGCAAGGGGGTGTTTTTTTGTTAAGATGTAAGCAACTTGTGATATTTAAAGAATATTTATTCAGCAAAAATGGTCAAAACTACAAGCTGCATAGTGAAGTAACTCATCAAACCGGCCCACATTGGCCAAAAAAGTGTCAATTTTGACTGGCCTACAATAGCATTTTGCAATTTTGGTACAGGCATTGCCCTATTGCACTATAGGCCAGTCTGAGCCTGGCGGCTCATCCATAATAGGCGAGGGGGCGTCCACCCAGTGGCCCCCTCACACATTATGGAGGAGCCAAGGAGGCAGCCCTGTGAAACACTGAGCACTCCCTCAGCTACTTTTTGCAGCTGGGGGAGTGCGCTCCTGGGCTGGCTGAACTGTCAAAGGGAAACATTGTTTCCCTTTTGATAGTTCAATTCCCCAGTCACACATGCTCACTGAGCCATGCAAGGATGGGGGCGTTTTTACCTCTCCAGCCTTGCATAGTGTAAAGACTGGAGAGAGGTTATCTGTACTCCTGCCCTCCTAATGGCAGAGTAGAAGCACAGAGCACCCCAGCCAAGAATCTCTAAGCAGTAGCAATGGACGAACAATAAAGGCTTAAGCTCTCAGGAGGTGATACAGGCTGGTTCTTAAGTACAGTGTAGGCCCCAACCCCCCACAAAGGAATGTCCACACACTATGTTAGTGATAATACAGTTCTTTTTATAAATATGGTTCAGAATATATACACAATCAATAACACACTTTGTACGCTGGCAAATCTAATATGGTATATATGTACAATGTCTATGTGGTACCACAGTTAACTCTTGACTCGTTTAAAATGCCCCAACTGCTAACAGTCTCAATGGTATACAAATCAAACAGTACTGTGAATCAACAATAGACATAGAACGGAAGACAAGTTGGTTTAAGCAAATGGCAGAATACTTTGTCCCTACCAAACACACAGTTTTTGCCCCACCTGGGCAACTTGTAAATAAAGTGTATCAACAAGCCCAGTCCATACATTGTTTAAGATAGTCTTGGTTCCTTCTAAAAAAAAGGTTCTACTACCCCAATGTACACGGTTTGGCAGAGTTATTCGACGGGTCCCTTTAAGGCAGGAGCCACGGGTCGTCGAGATTCCTCGAAGAAAAGGTGGACAATGTTGTTGAGACGTCAGCTTTGGCCTTGGCAGTGCTCGTCAACAATCGATTGTGAACGTCCTGTGAAGACAAGGCGTGCAGTGCACCTCGATGACGAGAGTTCTTGCGGCAAAGAGTCAATGAAGAACGTAGGCCCAGCAAGAGCGTTGAGTCGTCAGCGATGAAAATCAGGACTCGACCACGGCTGGCTTTCGGATCTTCATCGGCGTCTTTGTGGACTTGGGGTGGCAGGAAACCCACTGTTGGATTCTTCTTGGTTTGTCAACAACCTTGACTTTCTCTGGTGGGACAAAGCGGTCGACCGTGATGAGCGAGGGTGTCCTTGATTTCAAAGTGTCTTAGGCAATGGAGCGTTGTGGCCCCGGTCAACGAGGTTACAGAGGTCCTCCAAACCTCGGTCGATGATGTCCTCGACGTCCTGGCGCTTCGCTTCAGATACCTCTGCGGTCCCCATCTCCGGTCGGTAGTCGTTTCGGGACTGACATTCAGGGAGCCTTGGTGAAGGTTAGCTGGTGCCCAATGTTCCCTTGTAGCTCGGGAAGAGGTCTCTTAGCCAGGTCCTCTCTTGGATCAGTCCTCGAAGGCACGACAGCTTTCAGATTGCGTTGAAGGAAAGCAGCCTCAATTCTTCTTCCGGCTAGGCTTCGAGAGTAAGCATCAAGTTTCGACTTCAGCTTCTGAACAATTCCAGTAAGTGAGAGGTCCCCAGATATACTATTCTGTCTCCAGCTAATCATTCAGAACGGCATTCAGCTGGCAGGCAGCCAATCAGGCTCACAATGCATTCAGGCCATTCGTCTCCATCCAGACACTCACAACAAGGAATATGGATTGGCACAAGCACCCAGCCATTCAGCACTCCACACTGCATTCATACCAGTTTCAGGCAGGGCGGTCTCATTCATTGTGTCACACACTATAAACCAGACACCCATGACATGAAATGTATATTGGTCACACACTCCATTCACCCAGGTCCCACCCCAAGGGCGTTGCCACAACATACAGTCATTGGGAAGGCTCCAGCAAGTCTGGCCTGGACTTCCCCACAATACCATATATGGAACTTCCACCCAATAGCCAGTCAGGGGAAGGGATTGAGTCAGGACTTCCCAGGACTTTGGCAAAATAAGGTAACAGGCAATAGAAAGCAAGAGGCCACAGGGGCCAGCTTGTCTCCTATCAGGAATGCACTGATTCCTATGGCCGGGCCTGGGTATCCCTAAATGGAGGTTACTCATAGCACCTGTCAAATTCAGCATGGAGCTGCCACCAGCCCATACCCTGCTCTGTGGGCCACACAAAGGTGCCCCAAATCATACACTAGGGGTACAGGGTTGTACCCCCACCCATGTGTGCCATAAGGTTATCCCAAGAGTCTGTTCACCACAACCAAAAAAAGGAAGAGCTGCACTGCCAGGAGTCCCCACCTGGACTCATGTGCAGAACATTACACAGAACACACATGATAAAAGGAGTACAGGAATCCAATGCATTTCCAGCATCACACTGAGCTCACTGGATATGCTGGCTGGGGCACTGCACGTCTGTATGTGTGAGGAGGAGCTTGTGCACCTCCTCGCACATACAGACAGAGCAACCTGGAGCGGGGCATTTCAGCACCCATGCGCAGGCCCCTGCAGAAGGAACGTTTATCTTCATTTATTTTATATTTAAATATGTGTATGGATGCATGTATGTTTTTGTTACAAGTGAGCAATTGGTGGGGGGAGGATGTGTGTGTGTGTTTGTGTGTGTTTTTTTGTTTTGGTCCGTTGAGCTGATTTTGGTGAGTGGGGATGAAGGGGGGGAAGGAGGGCAACATTTTAACCCATTATTTAAAAAGAAATTCACGGGGGGAAATCGCTTCACTCGGTCGCTATGGCATTTTGTGGGAAATATTTATGCCCCGGCACTTAAAAAATTCACCAGCTCCCACTGGCTCTCGGACTGTGTAGGGAACGGGGTGGGTGGAGCCCAGGCACTGTGGTGGGAGCAGGATGGGCGGGAGCACTGGGATAGTAGTGGGAGCAGGGTGGGGGAGAGCCCAGGATCTGTGATGGGGTGGGGAGATCCCAGGGACTGGGTAGGAGTTGGATGGGGGAGCCTAGCGACTGTGATAGGAGCACGTGGGGGAGGGCCCAGGGACTATACTGGGAGTACGGCGCGGTGACGGCGCGCACTAGTTCATAGCCATTTGTACATACTGTCCATTTGGCATTTTTGAGGGGGCCTGGCCTGGCCTGCCCAAATTTTGCTCAGGGTGTCCCAGGCCAAAAAAGTTTGAAGACCACTGCTCTAAACAGATGAGAGCCCTTTGGAAAAAAGGCAACAACTGGAGTCTGTGAAGCAGGAATAGGTGAAGTCGTCGACAGGAACATCAGAACCGCTGACGGAGGTCTAGGAGGCAGATACACCCTGGGCGTGGTGACCGTCGAAAAGGTAAAGGTGACGGTCATTGACAAGCCCTTCCGGGTAGCAGCCGAAGGAAGACTCGTCGACGGGGTGGCGGCCTGGATAGATGAAGTAGCTGTCGACAAGGCTCATGTCGACGAGGGCATCGACAACGGTGGAACCGGGGACAGGTCCTTAAATTACTTGGCTGGTCTTAGACGACCTGTGCTTGGATGACTAGGCCAGCGATTTCCTCGCAGACAAAGGTAACCCACCAGCCGATCATTAACAGAGTTGATGGAGCGTGGGATTACACCTTTTGCATCAGAGGACCAGTTTGGTCAGTCATGCCTATAATTTTAGCAATCATAGACCGGAGCCCTAACCAGAAACTGGGCAGTTGTGGGCACCCCGAGAAGATGTGTATGTAGCTCGTTTATCCGTACATTCCCAACAACATGCCTCAGGTCTAATTTTATTTTCAGTATGCTGGTGTATAGTGCCATCGATATAACCTTTCAAATTGAACCTATGCAAGCTGCACACTCGTTATGCATTTGTTGACCTCCCTCCAAGCTTCTGGACCTATTTATGTCCCTTTGCACACTTCCCATTTCTGCATATAAAATTGTCTGTCTCTGGCAATTTGTCATCCAACAATATTTTATATAACTTCGATATTAGGCCTCTGAGTGTTGTTAGTGGTAACTAACTTTTCTAAGTCAGTAAGGGCTATTGTGGCTTCTCGCACTACAGAATGGTGAAACACCCAGTGCCTTATTTTTTTCATAACATTTTATTAGGTTGCACAAATCAACAAGACATCAACAACAGCATTGTGATCATTAATCGTAACACTCAGCAATACAAGTTCATAGGGAAGACGAGGGATTAGTTGGTGTTAGCTAGCGTTCCATTGTCCGGTACTTTGATTGGACTTGGTGGCTATGTCGGCAGCTATAGGTAAGGTGACAGTAATTGAAGATTATGGGCTGGTCAGTAGAGGGGCCTGCTTTGTATCCATCTGGTGAGTGGTGGTCTTTTGGACAGAGCCGGGAATCTAATTGCGTAGTCCAAGAAAGGATCCCAGATGTTCATGGTTTTGGTGAGGGAATTGTTTCGGATTGCGGTCACCTTTTCCGTCACCGCAATGTCCCAACATTTGGACCACCATAATGCTATTGAGGGTCCTTCCCCATTTTTCCACAGGCGGGCCATGGCAATTTTTGCTGCGAAGAGTAAATGCGTGCACAGATGAGGTATGTGACCTGAGATTGGTAGTGCTCCGCCCCGTTTCCCCTAGGAGAATGATCCCCGGATCCCAAGGAATTGTGAGTCCAGTGATGTCTTTGATGTGTTTAATCACCTCCCTCCAGTATGCCTCTGCCTTTGGGCAGGCCCATACCATGTGAAATAGTGAGCCGGGGGTGGTGCAGCCTCGCCAGCAATGGTCCGAGAAATTTGGATTAACTCTGTTGATTTGGGCAGGGGTCACATAATATCTATAGCAGAATTTGTAGCCACCCTCCCTGTTTGTAATACATTGTGAGCTTTTATGCAGCCTGGCCCAGATTTTTGCCCATTCCTCTACCTCTATTTCTCGTCCCAGGTCCCTCTCCCAGTCGATCATGTATCTTTCTTTTTTCGTGGGGTCAACCCTGTCCAGGAGATGGTACAGTGTAGAGATTTTGCTTCTTTTTGTGGTGGTTGTAAGGGTGCTCTCTAGAGCCGTTAGCACATTAGCGCACTTCGCTCGAACCGCTCTGTGAGATAACCAGTGCCTTATTTGGGTATAATGAAATCTTTCTCTCTCCTCTACCCTGAATTTATCTTTGCGTCTTTCGAATGAGATGGGCGAGCCCCCCCCCCAGAAAGTCCCTCGTGTTAAGCAGTCCGCCCTCCCTCCAAGATTGGAAACTATTGGGGCTGCAGCCTGGTGTAAACTCTGGGTTATTCCAGATAGGGGATAGGGGGCTCAGCGTGCCCCTAATGCCCCATTTCCGAGCCGCTGCTTTTCAACATCGGGCTGTTGTGCTTGTAGCAGCCAGAGGGCATTTATTCACTTTCACTTTCCTTTCTGGCAGGTGTGGAAGGTCCGCAGGGTTGCCCGGGCACCAGGTCTCCTCTATCTGCGTCCATTTCGGGGCATCCTCTTCTTGCACCCAGGAGAAGGCATGTGTGTCATGACCCAGCGAAATTGCCCCTTCTGGACCTCATGGTCATTGTCACAAAGGGCTTGTACTCCTTGTTCCTCCCAACATGGCCGTACCAAGCTCCGTGCTACGCACTAGCTTTCACGTCGTGGCACGTACTATAAATTGGTCACGCCCCTGCGGGTCCGCGCATCTCAACGCTATCTTCGGTAGTGACCCGACGTGTGCTTACTCTCTACATTGGTTTCCTTTGATCCTCTTACTTCCTTGCCTTTTATCCTGTTCCTGGAATTCCCCCCTACTTACTCGTTCATCGCTAATCCTGGATACCCTGGAACCACGAACTTCCCCGAACACGTCCTGCAACCTGACGAGGCTCGGGCGAGCCTATTCAAGACCCGAACCATCCACAGGAAGAGTCCTGCGGCTGAATAAGGGAGATCCCGATCACAGGTGAGACAGGGGGAGATTTACGACAGTTTGAGACGCCAAACGATCAATACGGATTCTACCATGGAGAATGCTATTCAGGACCTGATGCGCGTAATGCAAGAACTTTCCACAGAGATGCAGAATTTAAAAGCCGAGAATGCGGCGCTAAAACAGCTTGTCTTGTCACGTGACTCCGCGAACAAGGACAGCGTATTATTGGGAGGAGCGGTTGATAAATACGACGGTTCAACAAAGACCTTACGTGGATTCCTGGATTCTTGTTTGGTACATTTTACCTTCAAGCCCTACTATTTCTCAACTCCTAGGGCTAAGGTGGGCTTCATAATATCGCATCTTTCCGGTAATGCCCTTACATGGGCCACTCCTTTACTCAATTCAGGGGATGCTCTCCTGGATGATTATGAAGGGTTCATCGCGGAACTCAAGACCATGTTCGAACGTCCAGAGCTGGTCCACGGTGCTCAAGAGAAGTTACTTGACTTCCAACAAGGATCCCAAGACATGTTGACCTATGTTACCAGATTCAAACAGCTAGCCAAAGAGGCGGACTGGCCCCTGGAAGCCAGTTTTACCTTGTTTCGCAGAGGTCTAAATGAAGAGATTAAGGACGAATTAGCCAGAGTGGCACGTCCTAGTTCATTCCAGGCCCTCCTGCACTTGTCTATGCAAATAGACTTCAGAATCCAAGAAAGAAAGGCCGAAAAGAAAAAGAATAAAGTCTCAATTCAAAGAAACTCCCCAGAGAATACTACAAGGACCGAATCTGCCAAGAATCCGAGCACTGATTCTGAACCCATGCAACTTGGAGCCTTTTGTGGACCAATTTCCCCGCAGGAAAGGTTAAGAAGGATACACACAGACTTATGCATGTATTGTGCCTCAGATAAACATCTAGTTAAAGAGTGTCCTCTGGCTCCTCCCCGACGCTCGGGAAACGCCACTTCCCAATCCCAAATGGAGCAAGGTTTCGGAAGAGCAATGTTTGCTCCACATCAATTCCATCCTTGAACTCTCCTGGACAAAACAAATTGGTGATATCACAGGCCTTTTTATCGCCATCCAAGGACAAGGTCTACCCCATACTGGCCTTGGTGGATTGCGGAGCAATGGGAGTCTTCATTGATCAAGATTGGGTCAGAAGTCATAACATTCCATATGAAGCAAGAAGTTTTTCACAGCCAGTGGAAGCAATTGACGGAAGACCTCTTTCCTCAGGACCCATAAGTCTGCAAACAAGGGAGATCCATGTTTCCATAAATCATCATCAAGAAAGGATTGTGTTTGACATTATAAAATCAGCCCATTAACCCTTGGTTCTGGGCATGCCCTGGTTACAAAGGCACAATCCATATATTAACTGGACGGCCGGATCCTTATTCCTGGGCTCGGAGTTCTGTATGAACCATTGTTTAAACCTGGATACCTCAGTCACAGCTCCTATAAGTCTACCAAGGTGTCCAGATACACCACTCATGGTTTCCAATATTGTACAAGTTCCAGAGATCTATCAAGGGTATGCTGATGTATTCTCTACTGCCATTGTTCAAGCCTTACCTCCACATAGACCCGAAGACTGTGCCATAGATACTGAACCCTCAGCAGTGATTCCCTTTGGCAGGATGTTTATCCTTTCAGAACCCGAAAAGAGAGCCCTCTGGGAATACCTAGACACTAATCTTGAGAACGGCACCATAAGACCTTCAAAATCACCAGCTGGTGCTTCATTGTTCTTCGTTCCAAAAAAGGATACCAAAGAGCTCAGACCTTGCCTGGACTATCAGGGCCTAAATCAATACACCCTGAAAGACAGATACCCACTACGCCTGATCTCGGATATCCTTGAAGCTGTGAGAGGTGCAGTGATATTCACGAAACTGGATCTCCGAGGTGCTTACCATTTGATCCGTATCCGGGAAGGAGACGAATGGAAAACAGCCTTTAGAACACCCTTTGGTCACTTTGAATACCTAGTCATGCCCTTTGGTCTGACTAATGCTCCCGCAGTCTTCCAGCGTTTTATGGATAGGGTGTTCTCTGACATGTTATTTCTCAATGTTATCGTCTACATGGATGACATATTGATCTTCTCCAAGGACTCCTTGAAACATGAAGAACATGTAAAAGCAGTACTTCAATGTCTCCGTGAAAATCAACTCTTAGCCAAACCAGAAAATGTTTGTTTCATGTTACATCAGTTCACTATCTGGGATTTGTCCTCAGTTCATAAGGAATTAGTATGGACCCTTCAAAGGTGAGGGCCATACTGGCTTGGCCCGCCCCAACATCTGTTAAGCAAATACAATCCTTCCTGGGGCTTGCCAACTTCTACCGGAAATTTATTCCCACCTTTTCCGAGATTGTTCAACCCATTGTTAATCTCCTGAAGAAAGACGTTCCATTTAACTGGTCTATACCACAAGACAAGGCATTCCAACGCTTGAAAGAAGAATTCACTCAGGCCCCCATCCTGGCCCAACGTGACATAAATCGTCCTTTTCTAGTGGAAACTGATGCCTCCAATTACGCCATAGGAGCAGTTTTAAAACAAGAATCCGATGATAAGTTGGAACATCCCATTGCTTATCTCTCATGGACCCTGACCACCAGCGAAACTCACTACTCAGTTCTGGAGAAGGAGTTATTGGCTATTCGTCATGCCTTCACTGAATGGAGACATTTACTCCTGGGTGCTAAATATCCAGTTCAAGTCCGTACTGATCACCGAAATCTTCAGGTCCTACAATCCATGGAGTGCAGGAACAGTAGACAAGCTCGAAGGGCCTACTTCTTTGCTCAATATCAATTTCAAATTTCACATGTTCCTGGATCGCAAAACTTGATTGGCGATGCCCTTTCTCGGCGTCCCGACTACGTTCCCTTGGAGGATAAGATCTATCCTCAAATGTTTCCACCCACAATCTTTGTAGCTCAAGCGATCAATCTCCTGGAAGAAATCAGAGCACAGACTCAATTATCTGAACTCTGGAAGGACATATCAAAGAAAAATCCCTGGCGTCTGACAATCAAGGAAGGATATTTATTCAAGGACAATTCAGTGGTCATTCCGACAAAAGAACTTCAACAGAAGGTAATGAATCTATGCCATGATACTCTTCACTCCGGCCATCGAGGAGTAACCAACACCTTCCGTTTTATACAAAGACAGTTCTGGTGGCCGGGGATGAAGTCCAGCATAGTTCAATACATCAAGACCTGTGCTATTTGTAGTCAGATCAAATACGATAATCAGAGGACGGCGGGTCTGCTTCTACAACCTACTTTGCCAACCAGACCCTGGGAAGTTATTGCCACTGACTTCATTGTTGAATTACCACCTTCCCGAGGATATACAACCATCATGGTAACCATTGACTTGTTCACTCATCTAGCTCATTTTACACCATTGTATAAACTACCATCTTCCTCAGAACTTGCTGGAATTTTCCTGGAACATATTTTTCGTCTTCATGGCCTTCCTTCCAAGATTATTTCGGATCGGGGACCTCAGTATATTTCACAATTCTGGAAACATCTCTGTCGTGTTCTTGGAATCCAACGTGCCCTTTCTTCAGGCTATCATCCACAAACCAATGGGGCAACGGAATGAGTAAATCAAACCCTGGAACAATATTTTCGTTGTTTTGCCACCAAGGTTCAAGACGATTGGTCTCTCCTTATACCTTTAGCCGAATTCTCCTACAATAACTCAGATCATTCAGCTCTCAAGATCAGCCCTTTCTATTGCAGTCAAGGTTATGACCCGTCTGTTTTACCATCAGTTCTTCCAGAATCTACTCCGGTACCTACCCTTGACTCTTGGATTCAGACGCTGATCAACTTACAAAGAGAGGCAAAGGATCAGTTAGAACAGGCCCAGACTTGAACCAAAAGATATGCAAACTCTAAGAGAATGTCATGATGCCTACCTCCAAGGAGCCAGGTCCGACCCAGCGACCCCAGAGGCAGGCATCATTTCCCCCAGGGGAGTGCCAGCGGGCCCAAGCTGGGCCCTTTGGACGCAATCCTGGCGCCTTAGGCACCCGGCTCATGTTGGACCTCTGTCCTGGCGCCTTAGGAACCAGGCTCATAAAGCTAGACATGTGTTCAAATGTTTTAATGTGCACTTACCTGATGCAGACCATGCTGCCACATCCAGGCCCTCTTGAGGCCTGAATGGAACTACTTTACCTGTGGGACTACTTTCCACCCGGGTGTGGTCTGGGAAGGATACATACCTTATTGGAGGAAGGATACATACTTCGGACTTCTTCCAAAGCTATTTAAACCACACCCGATCAGCAACTCATGCTTCGCGTTGTTCTGCTCCTCGCAGCTGGACGCTCACCGTGTCAGCTCCTGCATCTGGACTTCAGCCACGCCTGTCAGCATCCTGGGTCACCTGCAAAGGGAGACAAGAGACCTACCAGCTAATCTGCACCACGGAGACATCACCGACGATCCTGAAAGGGAAGACATCATTTTTAAAAGCATTTCGTTATGATCGCTGCAGCGCTGCATTTCACTCACCTTTCCTGGGTTCCTCCATCTTCAGCAGCGATCATCCGGATACACAGCCACTTCCCAGAGCCTAGAGAAAAAGACAAGAATAAGAGGTGAGAGAAGGAAGGGAATAGGAAAAGCTCAGTTTCCTTCTAAGACTTACCTGTTGGGTCATTCCCATTTCATTTCGGGTCTTGCTGCTTCCAAGCAGGACCCCGGCCCCTATGGGGAAAAAAGACAAAGACATTAGATGAGCGAATGCAAAAACATTACCTGAGCGCTCATCTATGACTTACCAGATCTTTACTGGAACTGCACGTTTCACTTCGGGTCGGCGCCATATCTCTGGCATTCCGAACCCCGGCCCCTATGGGGAAAAGATATCAACATCAGCGCTTTATTGCAAGGAGTTTCCAAAGGAATCTTCATTCATCACCTGAAAAAAGACAATGAACATTATTATTTAAAGCTTGAACTTTTGAACTTGCAACAGAACTTTTACAGCGCCTTACCAGTATAATCAAGCTTACCTGAACTCCCATCCAACCTCAATCCAGTGAAGTAACTGGGTTCAACGCGCCCCTGCGTCAGAAGAAGGGTGGAGAGCTCGTCCTTTCAGACCCTAAGGGGAATATTCCTGCGAGCCGGAGAAGCCAGAGTAGAGGGCCCTTCCTGTCCATCTTCAGAGTCCCGAAGCCAGACCTGCGCCTCCGTGGGAATCAGGTGAGCGTTACAGAACGCGAAGCCTACCCACAATTTCCCACCCGGGCGCTATGGAGACTTCCGAGACTGACCAGCTGGCCCAGCTTTTGGGGGAATTACGGGCAGAGGTGCACTCAGCCCGCCAGGAGACTAACGCTCTCAAAAGAGAACTGATCTTATCTAAGGAAAGAACTGATGACCTAGCCAAAAGGTTATTACAGGCCCAGGCAGGGCACACTTCTTTACCTAATTCCGGAGACATTTCCACATCAATGGGTTTGAGTAACCCGGTACAAATTAATCTACCTGGACACATGCCTTTGGCCCCGCCTGAACGTTTTGCGGGGGATCCCAAGAAATATGCCGTCTTTATGAACCAATGTCGTTTACACTTTCTATGCAGACCCGGAGCCTTCCCTAACGACCAGACCAAGGTAGCCTTTATACTATCTTACCTCAGTGGCAGTGCTGCCGATTGGTCTATTCCATTGGTAAATCAGGATGATCCCATTCTCCAGAATTTTCAGGGCTTCCAGGCCAGCATGGAAAGATTGTTCCCTCGACACTCTCAAGAACAGGCCCTTGATTACGAACTGCTATCCTTACGACAAGGTAATCAGGATCTTCTGTCCTACAAAGCCACCTTTAACAGACTGGTTGTGGAAACTGGATGGCCAGAAAGCAAAAGGATCACATTGTGTCTGCGCGGAGAGCTTAAGGATGTTCTAGCTCAGATAGTAAACCCAGCCCAGGTCTGCGCAGACTACATTGACTTGGTGGTTCAACTTGATCACAGACTTCAAAATAGAAAAGCAGATTGGTTCAAGTATGAAAACCGAGCACCAATCCAAACCCACGCTACCTCCAAGAGTACCGACGTATCTGAACCTATGCAAATCGGTGGTGTTAAAGGACCATTAATGCAGAAAGAACGAGAGAGAAGGCGGCAAATGCAACTTTGTCTGTATTGCGGGACTTCCGGTCACTTTCTTCGAAAATGTCCAGTTAAACCACTTAAGAAGGTGGTTGGAGCTACTGATAACGAATTAGTGACACCTGATTCGGGAAACGACCTAGCCCGGCAAGCGTAGGGGTCAGCTTGCCGAGCTTGAAAACTAACTCTTTGACCTCGCATTTCGTCATGTCAATGGTGCTCGTGGACCCAAAACAGCCTCAGCAGTTGCATGCTATAAAAGCATACATCGACAGTGGAGCTATTGGAAATTACATAGACCGTGAATTGGCTTCCAGGATTAAGCTTCCTCTCCGCCCGAAAGTAACCCAAGATGTCATTACTACAGTAGATGGAACCGAAATAGCCTCAGGGCCTGTAACACATTCCACTGTTGAAGTGACACTGGTGGGTCAGGATGGACATCGGGAAGCAATCGTGTTTGATGTTATCAAGGCCCCACAATTTCAAGTAATTCTTGGAATTCCTTGGTTAGAAACACATAATCGCAGAATTGACTGGCGAGCAAAGAAGATAAGTTTTCCTGATTGTGAACCAACTTGTTATCCAAGAAATCCAGCTATGGGTCTAGCCACAGCAACTTCCACCCCTGTACAGCTACCGTCAGAATACCAAGAATTCCAAGACGTTTTTCAGAAAGAACAGGCTAACACGTTACCTCCCCATCGGTCTTATGATTGCCAGATCGATCTGGTACCCAATGCTCAACTACCTTGTAGTAGGATTTATGCTCTTACGGAACCAGAGAACCTGCATTTGCGTCAGTATTTAGATCAGTACCTAGCCAATGGTTTTATTCGCCCGTCCAAGTCTCCTGTCTCTTCAGCTCTGTTCTTCGTGCCAAAAAAAGAAGGCGACCTTAGAACGTGTATAGACTATCGCGCCCGAAATCAAATAACGATTAAGAATCGTTATCCTCTGCCCTTGATCCCTGAGCTTATCGACCAGGTGAAAGACGCTTGTGTGTACACCAAGTTAGATCTCTGAGGAGCTTATCACCTGGTGCGTATAAAAGAAGGCGACGAATGGAAGACTGCATTCCGCACCAAATTTGGGCTCTTCGAATATCAGATGATGCCCTTCGGTTTGTGCAATGCACCTGCCGCCTTTCAGTACTTTATGAATGATGTTCTTCGGGAACTTATCGATGTCTGTGTCATTGTTTGCATTGACGACATCCTGGTGTACTCTTCTTCAGAATCTGATCACAGAAAACATGTTAGGGCAGTTCTTGAGAAACTGCGCCAGCACAGACTATTTGCAAAACTCGAAAAATGCGTTTTTCATACCACAGAAGTTGAGTTTTTCGGATTCATCCTGACACCTCAAGGAGTCCAAATGGACTCGCGAAAGGTGGACGCCATCCTCAAATGGCCATCTCCAAGCTCGGTGAAGGGAGTTCAGAGCATGCTCGGCTTTGCCAATTTCTATCGAAGATTCATCCCGGAATTTTCCCGAACAGTCCAACCCATCACCGCTCTCCTAAAGAAAAACAAACGCTTCGAATGGACTCTTGAGGCCGAACAAGCCTTCCAGGACCTGAAAACCAAATTCACCTCTGCACCTGTATTGAAGCACCCGCACCCAGATCTCCCGTACATAGTGGAAACCGATGCTTCCAGTTCGACCATGGGAGCTGTCCTGTCGCAAAGAGACCCAAAAACTAACCAACTACACCCAGTGGCCTTTTGGTCCAGAAAATGTTCTCCTCCTGAAATCAACTACGCAATTACCGATAAAGAGTTACTGGCCATCAAATCTGCTTTCAAGGCTTGGCGTCACTACCTTCTCGGGGCAAGACACACCATCACCGTAATTACGGACCACAGAAACTTACAGTATTTAAAGACGGCCAAAGCTCAATCTTCACGACAACTCCGATGGGCTCTATTCTTTGCGGAATTTGATTTTGTAATTACCTATCGCCCTGGCTGCAAGAATGGAAAAGCAGACGCCTTATCCCGGATTGGCATGGAAGAACCTAATTCGAGCTTAGAACCTGTGCCCATCATACCTGAGCAAAGAATCTTAGGCTTAACTTCATTGCAATCTATTGAGGATATTCAAACGCAAGTAAAACAACTTCTAGACTCTTCAACCTTACTGGAATGGAGTCAAAAGGGTCCTCATTACACCGTTAAGGATGACTTACCCTACTTCCAGGAGCGGTTGTTTCTGCCAAGTAAAGAATTGCAAGAACTTGTTATTGCCCATCATCATGAATCTTTAATGGAAGGACACCCTGGTATCGCTAAAACGGAGGAAAAAATCAAACGCCACTTCTGGTGGCCTTCTTGGAGAAAAGACATAAAGTCTTTTGTACTGTCTTGTGGAATTTGCACCCAAAACAAGGCTCAAAAGAAAAGGCCAGCCGGCCTACTTCAACCCTTGGATATTCCTCCGGCGCCATGGCACACCCTGTCAATGGACTTTATAACAGATCTGCCTCCTTGTGCTGGTTACAACACAATCCTTGTAATTGTGGACCTATTCTCCAAAATGGCCCACTTTATCCCTTTAAAGGGTTTGCCTTCAGCTTCCACCTTGGCCAAGGAATTCCTGGAGAATATAGTTTGCATACATGGTTTCCCTTCCATATTAGTCTCGGATCGTGGAAGTCAATTTATCTCACATTTTTGGAAAAAGTGTTGCCAACTAGCACAAATAGATGTGCGGTTATCCACCAGCCACCACCCCCAGACCGACGGACAAACCGAGAGAACCAATCAGACTCTCGAGCAATATCTTCGGTGCATGTTACACCAATCTAAGTTAAATTGGAAAGACATCCTTTGGATCGCAGAATATGCATACAACAATTCAGTGCATTCAGGAACCGGACAAACCCCCTTTTATACTTTGTATGGTCACCATCCTCGGACCTCTGATCTAGATCCACCTCTGACCCTGGAAATGCCCGCAGTAAATCATCTGCATTCCACAATAACCCGAGCCTTCAAAGAAGCTGCAACTCATTTACAGCAAGCCAAGAAAAAGTATAAAGAAAACGCTGATTTGCACCGAAGTAAAACTCCTCTTTACCAAGTAGGAGACCAAGTATGGCTAGCAACTAAACATTTACCCCTCAAGGGCCCGCGAACCTTCAATCCCAGATTCATAGGACCTTATCCCATCAAAGCTATAATCAACCCAGTGGCCTTTAAACTGGATCTACCGTCCAACATGCGTATTCATCCAGTTTTTCATGCATCACTTTTGAAGCCAGTATAACCAGGAACCCAATTGTCCAAGCCTCCAGATCCAGTTCAAATTGAAGGGGAATTAGAATTCGAAGTTAAAGACATTTTAGACTCCAAGGTGGTTAAGTCGAAACTCTTCTAGCTTGTTGACTGGAAGGGATATGGACCTCGAGAGAGAGATGGTGGGAGCCTAGTGACCATGTCCACGCACCTCGATTAGTACAAAGGTTTCACCGGAGATTTCCGAACAAGCCCAAACCCCTGGAGGGAAGAACCTTGGGAGGGGCCTTGAGGGGGGGGGTACTGTCATGATGCCTACCTCCAAGGAGCCAGGTCCGACCCAGCGACCCCAGAGGCAGGCATCATTTCCCCCAGGGGAGTGCCAGCGGGCCCAAGCTGGGGCCCTTTGGACGCAATCCTGGCGCCTTAGGCGCCAGGCTCATGTCGGACCTCTGTCCTGGCGCCTTAGGCGCCAGGCTCATAAAGCTAGACATGAGTTCAAATGCTTTAATGTGCACTTACCTGATGCAGACCATGCTGCCACATCCAGGCCCTCTTGAGGCCTGAATGGAACTACTTTACCTGTGGAACTACTTTCCACCCGGGTGTGGTCGGGGAAGGATACATACCTGATCGGAGGAAGGATACATACTTGGGACTTCTTCCAAAGCTATTTAAACCACACCCGATCAGCAACTCACCCTTCGCGTTGTTCTGCTCCTCGCAGCTGGACGCTCACTGTGTCAGCTCCTGCATCTGGACTTCAGCCACGCCTGTCAGCATCCTGGGTCACCTGCAAAGGGAGACAAGGGACCTACCAGCTAATCTGCACCACGGAGACATCACCGACGATCCTGAAAGGGAAGACATCATTTTTAAAAGCATTTCGTTACGATCGCTGCAGCGCTGCATTTCACTCACCTTTCCTGGGTTCCTCCATCTTCAGCAGCGATCATCCGGATACACAGCCACTTCCAGAGCCTAGAGAAAAAGACAAGAATAAGAGGAGAGAGAAGGAAGGGAATAGGAAAAGCTCAGTTTCCTTCTAAGACTTACCTGTTGGGTCATTCCCATTTCATTTCGGGTCTTGCTGCTTCCAAGCAGGACCCCGGCCCCTATGGGGAAAAAAGACAAAGACATTAGATGAGCGAATGCAAAAACATTACCTGAGCGCTCATCTATGACTTACCAGATCTTTACTGGAACTGCACGTTTCACTTCGGGTCGGCGCCATATCTCTGGCATTCCGAACCCCGGCCCCTATGGGGAAAAGATATCAACATCAGCGCTTTATTGCAAGGAGTTTCCAAAGGAATCTTCATTCATCACCTGAAAAAAGACAATGAACATTATTATTTAAAGCTTGAACTTTTGAACTTGCAACAGAACTTTTACAGCGCCTTACCAGTATAATCAAGCTTACCTGAACTCCCATCCAACCTCAATCCAGTGAAGTAACTGGGTTCAACGCGCCCCTGCGTCAGAAAAAGGATGGAGAGCTCGTCCTTTCAGATCCTAAGGGGAATATTCCTGCGAGCCTCAGAAGCCAGAGTAGAGGGCCCTTCCTGTCCATCTTCAGAGTCCCGAAGCCAGACCTGCGCCTCCGTGGGAATCAGGTGAGCGTTACAGAGAAGACCATCACCTTCCTATTCAGTTGGCGATCAAGTCTGGTTAGCCTCGAAAATGTTACCTCGACATCTACGACCAAACAAATTAGCTCCTCGCTATTATGGTCCATTTTAGAGGAGATCAACAATCCCGTCTCATTCCGACTTAAGCTCCCGGATTCCTGGAAGAAGATACATCCAGTCTTCCATACTTCCCTGTTGAAACCCTACATTAGTTCTACTAGAAAACCCTTCAAACCCACACCTGTTGTTGTGGACGACCAGTTGGAATATGAGGTGTCCAGGATATGTGATTCCAGGTATAGGAGGGGTCGACTACAATATCTGGTCGAGTGGAAAGGCTACTCCCCTAGCGAGAGAACATGGGAACCAGTTTCTAATGTAAAGACCCCTCGTTTGCTCAGAAGATTCCATCTTATTCACCCAGGCAAGCCTGGAGGAACCAGTCTTCGGAGGGGGCATGCTGTCATGACCCGGCGAAATTGCCCCTTCTGGATCTCATGGTCATTGTCACGAAGGGCTTGTACTCCTTGTTCCTCCCAACATGGCTGTACCAAGCTCCGTGCTACGCACTAGCTTTCACGTCGTGGCACGTACTATAAATTGGTAACGTCCCTGCGGGTCCACGCGTCTCAACGCTATCTTCGGTAGTGACCCGACGGGTGCTTACTCTCTACATTGGTTTCCTTTGATCCTCTTACTTCCTTGCCTTTTATCCTGTTCCTGGATTTCCCCCCCTACTTACTCGTTCATCGCTAATCCTGGATACCCTGGAACCACGAACTGTAACGCTCACCTGACTCCCACAGAAGCGCTGGCCTGGTTCGCGCTGCTGTGACCTCTTCTAAGGTGATGCGCAGGGTTCGGAAGACGGACTGGACCGGGCCCCCAAATCTGGCTTGTCTGGCTCGCAGAAGTATCCTTCTGTAGGCGAAAATAGGGGATTAACTGTCTGCGGGGTAATGCAATCGGCCTCCCACTTTCCCCTCTCACCCTCATCGAAACCCTTCTGTGATTCCTCGTAGCGTCTCACCTTAGGGTCTGGAAGGACGAGCTCTCCATCCTGCTTCTGATGCAGGGGTACGTTGGTATCCAGTTACTTCACTGGATTTTCGGATTGGTGAGAACCAAACTTGCTTGGCTTCCAGGTTTGTTTTTTTGATAAGAGGTTCCCTTTGTGTCCATGCATTAATGTACTAATGCTAGTGTCTTTTTCCACATAGGGGCCGGGGTACGGAATGCCAGGGAACAGGCACCGACCCGAGATGAGAGGTGAAATCCTTGTAGAAATCAGGTAAGTCTTTAATGAGCGTTTTTTGGTAATGTCTTTTCATTCGCTCATTAACGCTGATGACTCTTTTTCCCCTTAGGGGCCAGGGTCCGGAAATGCCAGGATGCGGCGCGGACCCGAAATGGAGAGGGAATGAATCAGCAGGTAAGTCTTAACATGGAGATTTAGCTTTCCTTATTCCCTTCTCTCTCTCACCTTTTGTTCTGGTCTTTTTCTCCCTAGGCGCTGGGGCGTAACTGCGAATCCGGATGATTGCTGCTGAACATGGAGGCGCCCTGTAAAGGTGAGTGGAATGCGGCGCTGCAGCGATCGACGCAATGAGATTTTAAATAAAAGTCTTCCTTTTCAGGATTGTCGGCGAGATGTCTCTGGGATGCGGTTTTAGCAGGTAAGGACTTTTCCTTCTTCTGTTCTCTTCTTCTCTTCCTTTGCAGGTGATTCAGGATGCTGGCAGGCGTGGCAGAAGTCAGGATGCAGGAGCAGACACAGTGAGCGTCCAGCTGCTAGATGCAGAACAACGCGAAGCACGTGTGGCTGTTCGGGTGGGGTTTAAATAGCCTTGGAAGAAGTTCCAGGTATGTAACCTTCCTCCAATCAGGTATGTATCCTTCCCCGACCACGCCCGGATGGCAAATTAGTCCCACAGGTAAAGTAGTTCCTTTCAGGCCTCAAGGAGGCCGGGATCCTGCAGCATGGTCTGCATCAGGTAAGTGCACCCAAGCACTCCCATAATGAGCCTGGCGCCTATGGCGCCAGGACTGATGTCTTTTATGAGCCTGGCGCCATAGGCGCCAGGACACTGTCCAAAGGGCCCCTATATGGGGTTGCTGGGTCCTTCCTTGGGGACTGGATGTCCGCTTTCGGGGACGCAGGGCTTGAACCGGCTCCCCGGAAGTGGGCATCATAACAGCACCCCCCCCCCCAACGCCCCTCCCTCCGGGGGTATTGGTTTGTCTGGGAAGAGTCGGTGGAATTCCCTGACTAATCGAGGTGCATGCACATGGTCGCGGGGTTCCCACAACCTCTCCTGAGGTCCGTACCCCTTCCAATCAATTAGGTAGAACAGTTTTGACCTAAACATTTTTGAGTCTAAAATGTTCTTTACTTCGAATTCGGGCTCCCCATCTATTAGAATAGGTTCTGGAGGTTTGAGTAGTCGGGTTCCGGGTACCACTGGTTTCAGAAGTGACACATGAAAAACAGGGTGAATTCGCATACTAGCTGGTAAATCAAGTTTAACATCCACTGGGTTAATTATTGCCGTAATAGAATAAGGTCCCAGATATTTTTGGTTAAAAGTTCGAGGCCCTTGGAGTGGTAAATGTCTGGTAGCTAACCACACTTGATCCCCAATCTGATACGGAGGTGCTTCACTCCGATGTAAATCAGCATTCTCCTTGTATTTTCTCAAGGTTTGAGGTTCGAGGATGATGCCCAAACAAAGTATAAAAAGGACTATGGCCAGTTCCAGAGTGTACCGAATTATTATATGCATATTCGGCTATCCAAAGAATGTCTTTCCAGTTGCTTTCAGATTGCTGTAACATACACTGTAAGTACTGCTCAAGGGTCTGATTTGTCCTCTCGGTCTGACCATCGGTCTGAGGGTGGTGACTGGTCGATAATCTTACGTCGATCTGCGCCATTTGACAACATTTGCGCCAGAAGTGGGAAATGAATTGGCTTCCCCGGTCAGAGATTAGTATAGATGGGAATCCATGTAGGCGAACAATATTTTCAAGGAATTCTTTGGCTAAGACAGAAGCTGAAGGTAAACCTTTCAAAGGAATAAAGTGGGCCATTTTGGAAAACAAATCCACAATTACCAGAATAGTATTGTACCCCGAACAAGGAGGCAGGTCCGTAATAAAATCCATTGATAGGGTGTGCCAGGGTGCTGGCGGTATGTCTAGAGGTTGAAGGAGACCGGCTGGTCTTTTCTTTTGACTTTTATTTTGGGCGCAAACACCACAAGACATCACAAAAGATTCAACATCTTTTCGCCAAGAGGGCCACCAAAATTGTCGTTTCACCTTTTCCTCTGTCTTGGCAATACCGGGGTGTCCTTCTATTAATGTATCATGATAACCGGAAATGACTAGTTTGTGTAATTCCTTATGTGGCAGGAATAAGCGTCTCCTTATGTGGCAGGAATAAGCGTCCTTGGAAATAAGGTAAACCATTATCTATGGTAAAGTCTGGTCCCTTTTGTATCCAATCCTGTAAGGTTGTAGGATCCAGGAGTTGTTTCACTCTGGCTTGAATGTCTTCAAGCGTCTGTAACGAAGTCATGCCTAGAATCCTCTGTTCGGGAATTATTGGTACTGGTTCTGAGTTTGTATCAGATTCTCCCATTCCAATTCGGGATAAGGCGTCTGCTTTGCCATTCTTGCAGCCAGGTCGATAGGTAATCACGAAATCAAATTCAGCGAAAAACAAAGCCCATCGGAGCTGCCGTGATGACTGAGCCTTCGCGGTTTTCAAATACTGTAAATTCCGGTGATCAGTGATCACTGTGATGGTCTGTCGAGCGCCAAGCAGATAATGCCTCCAGGCTTTAAAAGCGGACTTAATGGCTAACAGTTCTTTGTCCGCGATTGCATAATTAACCTCGGGTGCCGAGAATTTCCTGGACCAAAATGCTACGGGATGCAGTTGGTTGGTTTCGGGATCTCTTTGGGACAGGACAGCTCCCATGGCTAGGCTGGATGCGTCAGTCTCGACGACATAAGGGAGATCTGGACAGGGGTGTTTCAATATAGGTGCGGAGGTAAACTTAGCTTTTAAATCCTGAAAGGCCTGCTCGGCTTCTTCAGACCATTCAAAACGTTTATTTTTCCTCAAGAGTGCAGTAATGGGTTGTACCACGCGTGAAAATTCCGGGATAAACCTGCGATAGAAATTGGCAAAGCCGAGCATGCTTTGAACCCCTTTTACAGAGCTAGGTGATGGCCATTTGAGGATGGCATCCACTTTTCTTGAGTCCATTCGGACTCCTTTGGGTGTCAGGATGAAATCTAGAAACTCGACTTCTGTGGTATGGAAAACACATTTCTCCAATTTAGCAAATAGTTTGTGTTGGCGCAATTTTTCAAGTACTGCCCTGACGTGTTTTCTGTGATCAGATTCCGAAGAGGAGTACACCAGAATGTCATCGATATATACGACAACACAAACATCGATGAGTTCCCGAAGGACATCATTCATGAAGTATTGGAAGGCAGCCGGCGCGTTACACAATCCAAAAGGCATCACCTGGTACTCGAATAATCCGTATTTAGTACGGAAGGCAGTTTTCCATTCGTCGCCTTCTTTAACTCGTACCAGATGATAAGCCCCCCGGAGATCTAACTTGGTGTATATGCAAGCGTCCTTCACCTGGTCAAGGAGTTCAGGGATCAGAGGCAGAGGATAACGTTTTTTAACCGTTATCTGGTTCAATGCGCGGTAATCAATACAAGTTCTAAGGTCGCCTTCTTTTTTGGGCACGAAGAACAAAGCCGAGGATGCCGCGGACTTTGACGGGCAAATAAAACCATTAGCTAGGAATTGATCCAAATATTGTCTCAAATGCAGATTCTCAGGTTCGGTAAGGGCATAAATCCTGCTACAAGGGGGTTGTGCACCGGGCACCAGATCGATTTGGCAATCGTACGATCTGTGAGGAGGTAACGTGTTGGCCTGTTCCTTTTGGAAGACGTCCTGAAAGTCTTGGTATTCCGGAGGTAGTTGCATGGAGGCTGAGGTTACAGATGCTAGATTAATCTTCAGGTTTTCTGGGTAGCAGGTTTGTGTACAATCCGGGAAGGTTATTCTCTTAGCTCGCCAATCAATTCGAGGATTATGTGTCTCTAACCAAGAGATTCCAAGAATAACCTGAAACTGTGGAGCCTTGATTACATCAAACACAACACCCTCCCGATGGCCGTCGGGACCAATAAGAGTCACCTCAGTAGTGGAATGTGTTACCGGTCCAGAGGCAATTTCAGTTCCATCAACTGTGGTGATGACATCTTTGCTGGTTTTAGGACGGAGAGGGAGGTTAATCCTAGAGACCAATTCACGATCCACATAGTTTCCAATAGCCCCACTATCGATGTATGCCTTTATTGCTTGCATGCAACCGCTTAGGCTGTTCTGGATCTACGAGAACCATTGGCACAATGAAATGCGAGGTCTGAGAGTTAGTTTTCAAGCTCGGCAAGCGTACCACTACACTTGTCGGGCGGAGTCGTTTCCCGAAACAGAGTCTTCATGGTTTTTATCAGCGGCTCCTACCGCCTTTCGGGGCAGTTTTGCTGGGCAATCTCGTAGAAAGTGTCCAGAATTCCCACAATAAAGACATAATTTTAACTGCCGCCTCCTTTCACGTTCCTTTTGAGTTAAGGGTCCTTTAACCCCTCCAATTTGCATAGGCTCAGAGACATCAACTCCCTTGGGATTAGCATGGGTCTTGACCAACACCCGGGTCTGAAACCTGGACCGATCTGCTTTTCTGTTTTGAAGTCTGTGATCCAATTGGACCACTTAGTCTATATACTCTGTGCATTCTTGGGGCAGATTTACAACTTGGGCCAAGACATCTTTAAGTTCTCCGCGTAGACCTCGATAAAATAACGTGACTCTTTTATCCTCTGGCCATCCCGTTTCCACAATTAGTCTATTAAAGGTTGCAATATAGGATAGGAGGTCCTGATTGTCCTGTCGCAGGGATAGAAGTTCGTCATCCAGAGCCTGCCCCTGAGAGTGTCGAGCAAATAACCTTTCCATGCTTGCTTGAAACCTTTGAAAATCACGGAGAATCGGGTCATCTTGAGTAACCAGTGGAACTGACCATTCGGCAGCGCAGCCGCTGAGATATGACAATACAAAGGCTACCTTGGTCTGATCATTAGGGAAGGCCCCAGGTCTGCATAGGAAGTGCAAACGACAATGATTCATGAATACGGCGAATCGTTTGGGGTCCCCAGCAAAGCGTTCGGGTGGGGCCAGCGGCATGTTTCCAGGTAGATTAATCTGCACAGGGTTACTGGAAACCACAGGAGCGGGGTTCCCTCCGGAACCAGGTAGAGGAGTTTGCCCAGCTTGACCTTGCAAAAGCTGTCTGGCCAGGTCATCAGTTCTTTCCTTTGATATTATTAATTCCCTCCTGAGGGCATTAGTCTCTTGACGAGCGGCATGTACTTCGCCCCGTAATTCCCCCAGTAATTGGGCCAACTGATCAGTCTCAGAATTTTCCATAGCGCCTGGGTGGGAATTTGTAGGAAGGCTTTGCGTTCTGTAACGCTCACCTGACACCCACGGAGGCGCTGGCCTGGTTTGCGCTGCTGTGACCTCTTCTAAGGTGATGCGCAGGGTTCTGAAGACGGACTGGACCGGGCCCCCAAATCTGGCTTGTCTGGCTCGCAGAAGTATCCTTCTGTAGGCAAAAATAGGGGATTAACTGTCTGCGGGGTAATGCAATCGGCCTCCCACTTTCCCCTCTCACCCTCCTCGAAACCCTTCTGTGATTCCTCGTAGCGTCTCACCTTAGGGTCTGGAACGACGAGCTCTCCATCCTGCTTCTGATGCAGGGGCGCGTTGGTATCCAGTTACTTCACTGGATTTTCGGATTGGTGAGAACCAAACTTGCTTGGCTTCCAGGTAAGGTTTTTTGATAAGAGGTTCCCCTTGTGTCCATGCATTAATGTACTAATGCTAATGTCTTTTTCCCCATAGGGGCCGGGGTACGGAATGCCGGGGAACAGGCAACGACCCGAGATGTGAGGTGAAATCCTTGTAGAAATCAGCTAAGTCTTTAATGAGCGTTTTCTGGTAATGTCTTTTCATTCGCTCATTAACGCTGATGACTCTTTTTCCCCTTAGGGGCCGGGGTCCGGATATGCCAGGATGCGGCGCGGACCCAAAATGGAGAGGGAATGAATCAGCAGGTAAGTCTTAACATGGAGATTTAGCTTTCCTTATTCCCTTCTCTCTCTCACCTTTTGTTCTGGTCTTTTTCTCCCTAGGCGCTGGGGCGTGACTTCGAATCCGGATGATCGCTGCTGAACATGGAGGCGCCGTGTAAAGGTGAGTGGAATGCGGCGCTGCAGCGATCGACGCGATGAGCTTTTAAATAAAAGTCTTCCTTTTCAGGATTGTCGGCGAGATGTCTCTGGGATGCGGTTTTAGCAGGTAAGGACTTTTCCTTCTTCTGTTCTCTTCTTCTCTTCCTTTGCAGGTGATTCAGGATGCTGGCAGGCGTGGCAGAAGTCAGGATGCAGGAGCAGACACGGTGAGCGTCCAGCTGCTAGATGCAGAACAACGCAAAGCACGTGTGGCTGTTCGGGTGGGGTTTAAATAGCCTTGGAGAAGTTCCAGGTATGTATCCTTCCTCCAATCAGGTATGTATCCTTCCCCGACCACGCCCGGATGGTAAATTAGTCCCACAGGTAAAGTAGTTCCTTTCAGGCCTCAAGGAGGCCGGGATCCTGCAGCATGGTCTGCATCAGGTAAGTGCACCCAAGCACTCCCATAATGAGCCTGGCGCCTATGGCGCCAGGACTGATGTCTTTTATGAGCCTGGCACCATAGGCGCCAGGACACTGTCCAAAGGGCCCCTATATGGGGTTGCTGGGTCCTTCCTTGGGGACTGGATGTCCACTTTCGGGACGCAGGGCTTGAACCGGCTCCCTGGAAGCAGACATCATGACACAAACTTTCCGGAACTCTGAACGCGTCCTGCAACCTGACGAGGCTCGGGCGAGCCTATTCAAGACCCGAACCATCCACAGGAAGAGTCCTGCGGCCGAACAAGGGAGATCCCAATCACAGGTGAGATGGGGGGAGATTGACGACAATGTGATAGCTGAGCTGCTAGGGTGCATCTGGCTATGTCTGGCACCCACAGCCCACCCTGATTCTTGTCCCGCATCATTATTTGTTTACTAATGCGCGGCTTTTTCCCTCCCCAGACAAATCCCTACAGTTTCTTTTGCATGTCCACAAGCACTGGGCCCGGAATGCGGGTCGGTATTGCTGTGCAGGAGTATAGCCATCTGGGGACAATATTCATTTTTATGGCCGCAATTTGCCCGAACCAGGAAATTTCCCTAGAGGACCAAGTCTTTAGGTCATTCTTGAGATTTGTAATGAGTTGCGGAACCTTTGCAGCATATAGTTGGGCCGGGTCCTTAGTTATTCGTACCCCAAGGTATTCTATCGTATCTTTTGCCCATGGGATAGGCATTAACGTGCAGAGGGCGGCTCTTCCAAGACCAGGGACGTTGATCGCTAGGGCTGATGATTTGTCTAGGTTAATTTTGAACCCTGATAATGCTCCGAATTCGTCAATTTATTTCCACAAGGAATCAAGGGATGATGCCAAGTTTGATGCCGTTATTAAAACATCATCCGCATAAAGCGCTATTTTATATTCCCGGCCTCCTATCTTAACCCCCACTATACTGGCATTTCAATGCCTTATTTTAAGGTATTCCAATCTGCTCTACTCCCACAGATCAAATGCATTTTTGCTTTCTTTAGAAAGGTTTAATCCTCATCTCTCTGAACATGTTCCCATCATGTGTGCAACTTCCTTTTCTCCAAACTACCTTGAATTTCAATCTGACGTGAAGTCAGGGTTGGGAATGAGTGGAGCAATCGGCAAAAGCAAAAGACGTTAGGCCCTCCCGTGCTGCTGCTCCATCCCATACCATAAGCGTACATTTAGGGACAGGGTTGACATAATGAGGAGACTCTTATGTTGTCCAAGCCAGGGCTTTGCCCATATCTTTGTTCCTGCCACCAAATGCTCCATAAGGAACCAAGGATATATTTGATAGTTTGGAGTGTCTCTCCTGTATGCTCTTCAGTATCGCTGCAGTCAGCTATAAGTTCCAACTTCTCTTCATTAACGTGTAAGCCTGAGACTTTGTAGTATTCATTTATTTCTTTGGCAATCTCCATTAGTGGCTGGTAAATTTGTCAACGTTAGGATACCATGGTCGTCAAAGGCTTATTTTGTGAGGGCTTTTGCATACGGGACACCATTATATCAATTCAACTACTCCATGACCATAGCAAAGAGCAGTGAGCACAGCAGACATCCCAGTTTAGTGCCCCTAGCTCTTGGGAAGTGTCTGTAATTGTGCCATTAACTATTACCCTGGCTTTTGGTCTGATAATTCACCCGTACCATTTGTCAAAGGTTTTTCTACAGCACAAACGTCTTCAGAACCAAATGTAGGTAGTGCCAATCTACCCGGTCCAATGCTTTCTTTGTATCTAATGCTTTTAACACCGTTTGGTATTTCGACCAGGCCATGATATGGATGATTCTTCTGTTATTGTCAAAACAGTTTGTTAAGTATGAATCCAGATTGATCAATAAAGTCTGGGAGTATATTCTCCTATCTGTTAGCTAATATGCATGTGTAGATTTTAGAGTTCAGGGTAGTGGGGGCAATTGGGCAGTAGGATGAGCATTTTGTGTGGTCTTTCCCTGGTTTGGGGTTTGTGCTATTTGACAAATGTGTGGACTCAGGGAGCCCTCCTTGTCCAGCAAAGGAATTAGAGTTTTGTTAATATTGGGACAAGTATGGTTATATAGGCCTTACAAAATATTCAGTGTATCCTCCTTTTCCAGGGCTTTTACTGAGTTTAAGTTGGATTATGGCTTTCATTGTTCCTTCAATGGTAATTGTGCTCTCCAAGCTATATTTCGGGCCACATTAAGTCAGGGTAATTCTCCCTTTTCAAAATAATGTTCCCGTTCCCTTATATCCGAAGGGATTGCTTCTCAAAGCTTCTACTAGAAAGATTGAAATGTGCTTTTCTTTTCATAATTACACATGCAAAGGGGCCACAGGCTTATTGCCATGCTCATAGAAGGATCTTTTTTTGATCAAAGTTTAATCCCCTCATCCTGATTAGTAATTAAAGAATTAAGATGGCCTCTTGTTGCAGCAGATTTACGACAAAGGGGCCCTAGAGCAGTCAGTCATGTTTTTGCTCTAGTGTTTCAAGCTCCTTATATACCTACCCATAGCTAGTCCCCTCAGTCATTTAGACTATGCAGTCAACTTAATCAGCACTCCCCTTAGACCCACCTTCCTCGCATCCCACCTATTCTGCATGAGACTTCGGACGTGTTTTTTTTCTACCCAATAACCATGTTCCCTGTGAAGTGGGTTCCTTATAAGATATTCCTGTAATCTCCACGATTCCCTTTCTTTGGCAACATTTTGCTAGTTCCACTGTCACTCCCACCAAATCTTGGGTTGGTAGATCCATCTTTTTGCTAGTCTTAGACAAGATTCAAATGCAAAGCACATGCAATTTATCCTTTAGCTTTTTGTTGTAACATTTTAAGAAAGCTCAGCAAGAATATCTCCTGTCCTTGATTGGGTACATAAACTGAGGTTCAAGAAATGGATTAGCCCCTCTGGCACCAGTCAGTACAATATCTGCCTTCCTCCCATATAGCTTATTTATGTTAATTTTAAATATATAAAGCACACATGCAGACCGGGGGCATTGAAGCGCTGTTACAGGATGTAGAGACTTAGTTACATGTGTCTTAAAGAGCATGCTCGCAGATCACTTTTTTGGGGGTGATCATAAGTCTCTGATGCAATACGATTCTAATAGGTTCCTCAATGAAATTGGCTTTATAGTCCATGTCTAGGTTGATCTGCCACTCTCGGATGCATCTCTAGTAAGCATACAATGCCTGATATTTCGGTTGAGAGGTCTAAAAAGAGCTTGTATCTTTTGGAGAGTTTAGCCCTCTGATATTATATTACCATATCTGCAGAATAAGGATAGTGTAACTTACATAAAATTCCTGTCCAATGGCAATGCATTTGTAAGTATAAAATGGTTGTTCTGCTGGTGTGTGTTCATAGGGTTTTTACATAGTCCTATCAAAGGGTGTTTTAAATGCAGCCCTTCCCCCTTCCCCTCTGGCATCATGCCCAACATGGTAAAGCATACAAGTCATACCAACAGGAATGGCCCATATCTGCCCTAGCTCCCCCTACCTCACCCCCTCAAAAATATATACATTGAGATTTAGCCAAAGTATACATAACAAACAAAAGAAAAGGAGTCTTATTCCTAAGGAGAATTTGAAGTTATTTGAATCTTCCCCATCTTGTCCCCAGTTGTCTGTTATCATAGCTGAATCAGCAGTTCTAAGGGGAAAGGTTTTCAGTCTTTGTGGTGGTGGTGGTCCCCTGACGGTTAAGATTACGGTGACTTAGACAAAATGGAAGAAGCAATCAAAAAATTGGTTCCACTGGACACTTATAAAAATCGGTTAGAAGAAATTACACAGGAAATTGCCGAATTTAAAGTGTTCTGTACGAAGGGCCGCATCACCAGAACAAAAAAGGATTTTATACAATTTTCATATAAAAACCCATTCCGATACACTAAGGACGGTTATGTCCCGCCTAGATTCCAACAAAGAGGACCGAACCAACAAAGGCAGGCAAGATGGGGTAATACATCTTATAGCTCCAGCAGTTCTAGCGACAGGAGTAATTACAGTAATAGGGGGTCAAAACCCTATAGGAGCCGTGGGAGACAACAAATGGGCGGTAACCGGAATAGACGTGCCCAGAAGGGTGGAGGTACAAATAACCAATTTTATTCAAGTCAACCTCCACCACAACAGCAAGCATCCTCTGCAGTCTCTTTTTTAGACCAACGATCAATGCCCAACAATTGGTAACAGGAAGTAAGGAGGAAACGGAGCAACCACCCTTATTAGTCAATCTGTCCAACTGTGTGTCTATTCCTATTGAAGAAGTGGTACTAAATAAAGGGCTGGGGTTTCTGCCCAGCGCTCGGTACGCTAAATTTCAGACCCGAGTGGAGCTCGAGCATCTACTACGCAAGAGACACCTGCGACAATACTTTCACAATAAGGCTTATGACACACCAACTAATGAAAGTGGGTTATGTAACTGTTCCCAGTTCGATCCTCCGGTGTCAAGTTATACTCCAGAGGCAGTGGTCTTCGCCAAAAGCGTTTGGCGTGACATTCACCAGCTAGAACAAAAAAAAGACACCAGAAGCCTTCCATAACTTCAGCAATGAAGGAAAAACTGCAGTTAAAAGTCTCACCACCAACAGAGATATCGTGATACGGAAAGCGTACAAGGTAGGCGCGGTCGTATTACAGAATAGGCTAGCGTACATCACCGAATGCAACAGACAACTAGAGGATCATTCATTCTATTCACGCATTGCAGATGAGCCTACTGATAGACTTTCTATCTCTATCCTTATCTGTGACAAACTAGATGAAGCTTTCCAAAGAGACTGGATTTATAAACAGGAATATGAATTTCTTTCGGTTCTGAAGCCATCTATACCGAATAATTCTACAAGCTCCCCAAAATCCATAAGTCCTGGGACAATCCACCTGGCCGTCCCATATTGTCAGGGACAGGTTCCTTGTTAGAGCCTCTGTTCAAATTTGCTGACGAGTATTTGAAATCCTACGTTACTACCATGTTTTCGTACATACAGGATACAACGAAAGTTATCAATCTAATAGAAAACGTGAGTTTTGATTCTGACAAACAACTGCTAGCAAGTTTGGACATAGTATCTTTATACACTTGCATCCCGCAGAAAGATACACTTGATGTACTTGAAGAAGTATTCCTTTCCAAAAGATCAACGGGCATTACCCCGAATAGTTTCATACTGTGGTGCGCGGAAATGGCACTGACAGAGAACTACTTTAATCAAGTACTATACCATCAAATTCATGGCACCACAAAGGGGTCTCCAGTAGCCCCAACCGCTGCCAACTTATATGTTGAGTTTTTGGAAATGCAATGTATCTACCGTCCCTCCAATCCATTTTTTTGTCCAAATTTCTTTATGGCGAAGGTTCATAGATGATATTTTGATCATCTGGGACGGCTCGGAAAGCTCTTTTGGAATGTGTCAAATGGACCAACTTACAAAACCCTTTTCTGAAATTCCCCTCCACGCACAGTAAGAGTGATGTCAACTTTTTAGACAACACGATTTGGATCTATGATCCGGATCGAGTATTGAAAGTCAGACCTTGTCATAAGCCAACCGATAGGAATGTGCTACTGAGTTTCGATAGCTGCCATCCACGACACACATGCAAAAAACGTCCTTTTGGACAGTTCTGAAGGTTAAAACGCAACAGCACACAGAACACTTTCTTGTTAGAGGCCGTGATTCTAAGTTCCAAACTTCAAGCAAGGCGGTGCCCAAAGAAAATAGTTGAGGGCCTTCAAGCGGTCCACAAATAACAACCAAGAGGCATTATTGGAATACAAAACCAAGACGGCTACAAACACGGAGATCATGTTCGTGAGTACCTTTATATCCAACTCAAACAAGATCACAAAGATAATTAAAAGGAACTGGCACATACTCGAAGGAGGCAAGTGCCCGCTGCCAACTCCATTTTGTGCGTACAAAAGGGCTCTTAACCTCAAAGAATTGCTTACTAAGAATGACATTTTACAGAGGTCTGATCTACAAAAAAAGTGTTGTTGAGCTCTGGGGGTTACCTGCACTTATTGGTCACTGTCACGATCCATGCCCCTGACCCCCTCAGGTATAACAGCCCCCTGGCAGCAGCGGGGCTAAAGCCCTTCACACTGGCCCCAAGGGCCTTAAAACTCCATCAGAAACATACATGGAGTCGGTCCTGGCGCCTTTGACGCCAGGCTCATTATCAGGAATAAAGCAATACCAGTTTTGGACCTTAATCCTACATGGAGGCGGATTACACATCTCAATTCTTTAGAACTAAGCCATGCGGTCTAGTGTTTTAGCTGTGGCTGGTCCTGGAACTACTTGGCCTGAAACTACTTTACTTGGGCTATTTAAACCACACCCAAACAGCAGAACATGCTTCGCGTTATTCTGCACTCCTGCAGCGTAACGCTCACAGTGTCCAGCTCATGCTCATCTGCTTCTCTGGTGGCCAGATCCTGAAGCCCTAGATCCAGATTCCATTAATAACCTGGAACAACAAGAACAGCATTAGCAAGCAAGAACACTTACCTGTGAAGTAACCCGTCTTGAATCCATCCTGCGCTTTGCTTACCTCGCCCATCTCCGGAGTTCGTCGCAACCTGCAAAGGTAAAGAAACATGGACAGCATTAATAAAAATTCTTACCTCGGCAAGCAGCGAGTCCTGGCAGCACCCTGCGCTTCTTTTACCTCGCCCATCTCCGGATTTCGCCGCAACCTGCAAGGGAGAAAGAACAAGGTCAGCATTAACAAAGCACTTACCTGGGCAAGCAGTGCATCGATCGCTCATCACTCCAGAACATCATTGCAACCTGTACAAAGAAGAGAACACAGGTTAGCAATTAACAGCACAGCGCTCTGCGCATCAATAACTCACTGTGGTCTTCGCCATCGGCGTGGCAACTCCGAGATCGCAACCATCCTTGTGAAAACAAAAATAGACATTGTTAGGCAACAGCGTAGCAGAGCAAGACGCCGAGAAGACAGAAAACAGAGGGAAAGAAAGAGAGAGAATAAAGACGGAAAAGACATTATAACTCACCTGGAAGACAGCAAGCAGAGTCGGAGCCACAGCCGGTCTGGACCCGACATAAGGGCACACGGATCAGTGAAGCAACTAGGTCCACTGAACGCCCGCACCAACCGCACGCCCCCTGCACAGAGACGCAGGACAGAGAGTTCACTGCACAAAACCTAAGGTGAGCAATAAACCTAAGGGAGGGGATTTGGACCAGAGGGAGCTGAGAGTCCACCCATCACAGAACCAGTATCTTAACCCTCCATTCTCCTGTTATAGGCACTACCCAACGTCTGGCACATAACCAAGCAGAGAGGGGTCCGAGATAGCGCTTAGACCTCCATCCAGTATCGTGTGGCGCCCCTGTGCATACCAGGTGAGCGCAACAGTCACTCACCATGTGGCCAGTGTGTTAATTGTAAATTTACGAGTAGGATAAAGGAGGTAGATCTAGGTCTTTCGAAGCCTTGGTCCCAGACTCGATTTACCAATTGTAACTCAGCCCATGTCATCTATGCAATTTGGTGCCTGTGCTCCAAACTCTATATAGGAATGACTGAACGGAAGGTTAAACAAAGAATCAGCGACCACAGGAGCTGCATTAAGAAGAAGGTTTTCACAGCTCCTTTGGGGAATCACTTCGTGATGATGGCGCATGAAAGTGATACATTGAAGTGGACAGTATTATGGCAATTGACGAGATCACGTAATAGCGAGGCAGTCGCTAAGAAACTCTTCTATAAAGAACAATGGTTAATTTTTCTTATCAATGCATCAGAACTTGGCCTGAATGAACATGTAGAATGGAGCAACATTTGAGACAGATGGCACCGATGAGGACCTTGTCTTGTTGCAGCTATACGGTTATTCCATTCACGGAAAAAATACTATGCAAGTTAGTTTTTTTCATTATGCATGTAAATGGTCATTCACTGTAGCGTCGGCTCGGTGTTCCCCATATTTCCAGCTTGAACTAGAAATTGCTGACCTGACTGGAAGATGAGAAGCACCAAATTAACAATTAAAAGTTTAAAAATGAAAACCACAATACAACATTAAAACACAGAACCATTTGAGCTGGTAACACACAAGGGTAGTGATTATATTTACATACCTTGGAAATATTGTGTTTAGCAGTAATATAGACTTGCTTTAGAATGTTCCATTATGCAGTTGCACGAGTAAACCCACTGTAGCGCTTCCCAAGGCTCTAATTATTCATGGTTCACCAGCTGGGGTGAACTAATATGGACCTTAGCACGTACTGAGTATGCGCACTGATTTCCAGCGACTGACATACTTTTTGGTTGCGTCCCGAATGACATGTGACCATTGTTACATGAGTTGTTTGGCCAGTATTTCCTTAGCTTTACGATGCACTGTGATCGCAGCCAGCGAAAGACTGGAGACGCAGGAGAACGGCTGTTACGTGTGAGATCGGTGTACCTCGGCAGGGCCACAGTGAGTTACTAGAGTGCAGATATGTGTACGGAGCGGCGTAACGGGATGCACTAGGTGGGAGGTGGTTATTTTACCACTGTAATGAGATCCTCTGTCCTTGCAGGTTTGCGAACAGGTCTTCCAGCCACTTAAAAACATTGCAGCGGTCTTGGTTGTACCAGATGAAAAGCCACCGGCAGTTGAAGAGTTCTTTAAGTATGAGCGCAAGATGGGCTTATCGCACCCCTGTTCTCATGTATTACAGATCAAAGGTAATTACATACCTGAACTATCAGGAATCAAGTTGGATGAGCTTTTTGTTCTAACAGACAAAACGAACAGATTAAAAATGGTCAGTACACATCAGAAACTCCAGCTTGTTTTGACAGCGGGGTCCCGACCAGTTTAGTTTTACATTTGCTCAGATGGCCGTTTTTGGTCACAACAATGCCATACTCCGCAAGACAGAGACTTAACAATAGATGCAAATAAAGACGATGTATGTTGTTAGAATGAATTGCCAGTACTGGTGATTGTATTTTAAGGAATGTAACCACAACTGGTAGGCGCATGTTTGAGTTCCATCTCGACTCACACTTTCGTTTTACATCATCCCTCAGATGTTTTGTCTACAATGAAGACGCCTGAACCCAATCGTGTAAAAGGACATTTAACATACCTTCATGACACAGTAAGCCTTATGTAGGTGTACTGCAGTACCCAGTAGGTATAGCAGCTGGCAGTTTGATTATTTGTTCTTACCGGTGCTTTCTCTCTGTTCTCTCCTATAAGTTTGGACTCCCTATCGCCAGACTGCTCAGTTGTATTCATTGTTGCCTATTCCCTATTTAGTATAGGTACAACACCTTGTTGTGTAGTGTGTGTTGTTATAAAGTGCAGTTGGTTCCCCTGAAGAAGTTCACGGTTTTACTCGTTCTTAACTGGCAAATGAACAAAACATGTTTGCACTGGAAAACAGAACAGTGCCATCAACAACATATTAAGTTGTTTCTTGTCCCTTGTTGCAGAGAAGGGACATTTCTAATCATAAAAGATCAGTCTTATAGGTCCAGTGAGGTAATCCTGATTAGAAGAACTCCCAGGCTCTGCTCACCACTGCTTTGTTTGCACTCAACTGCTGTAATGAATTGTTTGTTTTTTGTACACTTGATTTTAGATTTATATAGGAAGGGTGTTTTTTTGTATTGTAGTATGTGCACTAGGACTTGTGAGGTTTTAGAGATGTGTAATATACTGTATGTGTTTTAGAATGGCAATGTTTTCGTGTGGTTTTAAAATGTATTGATTTCATCTGTTTTTTCCTAATAAATTTGCATGGTGATTATGAAATAATTCTGACTCGGTACCTATTTGGTTCATGGACCGAGTCTTCCAAATATAGGGAGGGAAAGTTGAGAGACACTTGGATTCTTCAGTAGTAGATTGTCTGTGACTTCTTGTGTGGCTGAATCCCGGTGTCTTTAAATTGCCCCCGGTCTCTTTTTGTTTTAGTATGGTCCCCTGAAAAAGTCAGTCATGCCTGTAAATGAGAAAAGGAGAGTATAAGTTTGACATTGAACAAAGCTTATTCAATTAAACTTTCAAGGGCACATTTGTTTTCTTTTGGTAGCTCACTACCAATTCTTCAGTATGGGTATTTATGCGACATCTCCGTACATCTGTAACGCTCACCTGATTCCCGCAGAGGCGCCGGTCTTGACTGGGTGAATGCCGTATCTTCAAAGGTGAGGTGTAACACACGGTTGGCTCTTTGGGCTGGACCTCTGTGCACTGTATGTCTGACTCGAAGAGTAAGATGTCTGCAGATAGAAAATATGGGATTAATGAACTGGGGTTATTGGGTGCCTCTCTCCTCTTCCCTTTCTCTTCTCCTGTAGAACCCCAAAGGTTAACGCCCTCACCTTAGGTAAGTGAACGCCGAGCTCTCCATCTGCCTCGGGGCAGGGTGCCGTAACCAGTTTCTTCACTGGATAAGGGTGCAGGCCTCTTGACCTCAGAGGACTGCTGTCCGTCGTTAACTGCACGAACGGTAAGTTCTGGGCACTTCAAATGTCTTAAAAGTCTTTGGTAATGATATCTCTTGTTTTGCAGGGTTCCGGCGATGGCGGATGGCGGGCTGATGAGAGTTGAGGATCGAACCCGCGTGAGGAATAGAAGCGACTGGAAGCACGTAAGTAAGCGCTTGTAGCCTGCTTCACGATGCGCACTAACTGTCCCTTTTATCTTGCAGGTACAAGTTCGGAGCTTTAGAGAAGCTGAAGGGTGCTGGAATACCCACTGGATTCGGCGTGGGAAGGAGTAATGGCACGTGAGTAATAAAGTTGCCCAATGTCTTTAAACGCACCTTCTTTTGTCTTTCAGATACGGGATGCAGCGCCGAAGGCCTCCGGAGCGTGCAAAGAGCTGGTAAGCTTTTGTCTTTCAGATGCCGGAATGCAGTGCAAAGACCTCCGGAGCATGCGAAGAGTAGGTAAGCCTTTGTCTTTCAGATGCCAGAATGCAGCGCGAGGCGTTGGTGAAAGCCGATGGACCAGGTAAGAGATGCGCTGCCACTGAAGACCGTAGTGCTAACCTGTTCTTTCTTTGTCTTTACAAGTGCTGCTGAAGACTGGATTCCAGGATGGTAAGCCTTTGTTCCCTTAGGCCCAGGATCAGAAGCAGAAGACACGATGAGCGTTCTGCTGCAGAGAATGCAGAATAACACAAAGCAAGATTCATCCATCGGGTGTGGTTTAAATAGCCTCCTGTAGTGCTTAGGTGTCTCCTTCCACAGCCATGCCTAGGTAAGAAAAGAGTTCCTGCTTTCCAGAAGAGTTCCAGTGTTCTGAACCTAAGGAATGGCTCCTGTCCCATCCAACAGGAAAAGTAGTCCCAAACAGAAGAGGATCAGGGGTTCAACTGGCAGGTAAGTAAGCAGCATGGTCTGCTGCAGGTAAGTCCACCCAAGCATTATGAGCCCGGCGCTTCCAGCGCTGGGACTGGGCATCTTTATGAGCCTGGTGCCACTGGCGCCAGGACAGGGTCCAAAAGGTCCCAATTGGGACTGGCTGGCACTCGGAACCGGGGTTATGGGTCTGCTTCCAAGGGAGTCGGGCAAGTCCTGATCTTTTGGAAGCAGAGATCATGACAGCACCCCCCCTCAAGGCCCCTCCCAAACCGGGCTTCTCCGGGGGTTTGGGCTTGTTAGGAAATGTTCGATGAAATCTTTTGATTAGACGAGGCGCGTGGACATATTCTGCAGGTTCCCAGGATCTTTCTTGGGGACCGTAGCCTTTCCAGTCAATCAGGTAAAATAGTTTAGATTTGGAGATCTTGGAATCCAGGATGCTTTTGACTTCAAACTCGAGTTCTCCATCAACTAGAATAGGTTTTGGAGATGTAGTTAGTCGGGTTTGAGGTTGCACGGGTTTTAATAGAGAGACGTGGAAGACCGGATGTATCTTCATGTGAGGGGGCAAGTCCAACTTGACCACTACTGGATTTACTATGGTAGTGATGGAATAGGGACCAAGGTATCTTGGGTTGAATGTGCGTGGTCCTTTTAGAGGTAGATATTTGGTGGATAACCAGACTTGATCTCCTACTTGATATTTGGGGGCTTCCTTCCGATGTTGGTCTGCGCCTTTCTTGTATTGTTCTTTAGCCCTTTGAAGGTGAGAAACGGCTTCCTTAAAGGCTTGGGTGATTGTAGAATGCAGGTGGTCTACTGCTGGTGTTCCAAGATCTTGCACTGGATCCAACTCCGAGGTTCGAGGGTGACTACCGTATAAAAGAAAAAACGGGGTCTTCCCAGTTCCCGAGTGGACAGAGTTATTGTAAGCATATTCGGCTATCCAAAGGATATCTTTCCAAGTTTTTTCAGTTTGTTGTAGCATGCAGCGCAAATACTGTTCCAGAGTTTGATTGGTCCTCTCGGTTTGTCCGTCGGTTTGAGGGTGGTGGCTGGTCCAAAGTCTCACATCAATTTGAGCGACCGACAGCAACTTCGCCAAAAATGAGAAATAAATTGACTACCTCGATCCGAAATTAGAACTGAAGGAAAACCGTGCAGTCGGACGATGTTTTCGAGAAATTCTCGGGCCAGAGTTGCTGCTGTTGGTAAGCCTTTGAGTGGAATGAAGTGTGCCATCTTGGAGAATAGGTCCACAATTACTAGGATCGTATTGTATCCGGAGCATGGAGGTAGATCGGTGATGAAGTCCATAGAAAGCGTATGCCAAGGGCGAGGCGGGATGTCAATAGGGCGTAAGAGGCCGGCTGGTTTTTCCTTTTGACTCTTGTTTTGGGCGCATACTCCACAGGACATTATAAAGTCTCTGATATCTTTTTTCCAAGACGGCCACCAGAAGTAGCGCTTGATCTTTTCCGAGGTCTTGGTCATACCGGGATGTCCTTCCATTAAAGAATCGTGATAACAAGAGATTACCTTTTTCTGTAAATCTGTGCTGGGCAGGTATAACCGTTCTTGGAAATATAATAGGTTGTCCTTCACAGTAAAGTCCTTTCCCTGCAGATGCCAATTCTGTATGTCTGCTGGAGTTACCAGTAGCCTGGCTTTATCCTTAACTTCCTCTATGGATTGTGTGGCGATTACACCTAGAATTCTTTGTTCGGGAATGATAGGTACAGGTTTAGGATTGATCAAATGTTCTTCCACTCCCATCCGAGAAAGGGCATCAGCTTTACCGTTTTTTGTACCAGGTCGATAGGTAATTATGAAGTCAAACTCGGCAAAGAATAGTGCCCAACGGAGTTGCCTAGAGGATTGAGCTTTTGCGGTTTTCAAATATTGCAGGTTTCGGTGATCTGTAATCACAGTAACGGTATGTCGGGCCCCCAGAAGATAATGCCGCCAAGCCTTAAAGGCGGACTTGATAGCTAGAAGTTCCTTATCAGTAATAGTGTAATTGATTTCAGGAGGCGAGAATTTGCGGGACCAAAATTCCACGGGATGCAACTGATTGGTTACTGGGTCCTTTTGTGATAGAACTGCCCCCATGGCAAGGCTCGAAGCATCAGTTTCAACGATGTAGGGGAGTTCTGGGCGAGGATGTTTTAAGATCGGTGCAGAGATAAATCTAGTCTTCAAATTCTGGAAAGCTTGTTCCGCCTCGGTAGACCATTCAAAACGTTTGTTTTTCTTTAACAAGGCGGTGATGGGCTGGACTATTCGAGAGAATTTGGGAATAAACCTGCGGTAAAAGTTAGCGAAGCCTAACATGCTTTGAACACCTTTTACGGAGGATGGCGATGGCCATTTGAGAATTGCATCGACCTTCTTTGAATCCATACGCACTCCGCTAGGTGATAATATGAATCCCAAGAATTTAACTTCAGTCACGTTGAAAACACATTTTTCCAACTTAGCGAAAAGTTTGTGTTGACGCAATCTCTGGAGGACCATTTTCACGTGTTTCCGATGTTCAGTTTCCGATGAAGAATAAACGAGGATGTCGTCAATGTAAACAACAACACACACATCTATGAGCTCTCTGAGGACATCGTTCATAAAATATTGAAAGGCGGCCGGGGCATTGCAAAGTCCGAAGGGCATGACCTGATATTCAAATAGCCCATACTTGGTGCGGAAGGCCGTCTTCCATTCATCGCCCTCTTTTACTCGTACCAAGTGGTAGGCTCCTCTAAGATCCAGCTTTGTATATATGCATGCTTTTCTGACTTGGTCCAGGAGTTCAGGGATCAAAGGTAACGGATATCTATTCTTAACGGTGATCTGGTTCAGGGCGCGATAATCTATACAAGTTCTAAGGTCCCCTTCTTTTTTTGGAACGAAGAACAAAGCTGAGGAAGCAGGGGACTTGGAAGGACGAATAAACCCATTCGCTAGGTATTGATCCAGGTATTGTCGGAGGTGAAGATTCTCAGGCTCGGTGAGGGCATAAATTCTACTACAAGGAGGAGTAGATCCAGGTATCGGGTCTATCTGGCTGTCATAAGACCTATGAGGAGGTAGAGAGTTAGCCTGATCCTTCCGGAAAACATCTTGGAATTCTAGGTATTCAGGAGGTAACTGGGGAGCCTCCGAGGAAATTGCTGCCAGTGCAACACCAGGTCGAGGGTGACAAGTAGAGACACATTCTGGAAACTGAACCGTTCTTGCTCGTCAATCGATCTGAGGATTGTGCTTCTCTAACCAAGGAATTCCTAGGATAATCTGGAACTGAGGGGCCTTGATCACATCGAACACGATCTTCTCATGGTGTCCATCTTGACTTACTAGCGTCACTTCTTGGGTGGTATCCGTTACTGGTCCGGAGGCTATCTCCGTACCATCCACCGTAGTAATGACGTCCTTTACAGCCTTTGGACAAAGAGTCAGATTCATCCTCAAAACCATTTCATGATCCACATAATTGCCGATGGCACCGCTGTCGACGTAAGCTTCAATCGCATGTAATCGATCCGGATGTTCAGGGCTAATGAGGACCATAGGTATCACGAAATGCGAGGTCACAGAACTGGTTTTAACGCTCGGCAAGAGGACCTCTATTCTTGTCAGGCGAGGTTGTTTCCCTGCTCAGAGTTTATGACCCTGGTAACTGCAGCTCCTACTGCCTTCTTGGCTGGTTTCACCGGACAGTCTCGAAGAAAGTGCCCCGAGTTTCCGCAATAGAGGCATAATTGCAGCTGTTTTCTCCTTTCCTGCTCCTTTTGTGTTAGTGGTCCTTTCAGGCCCCCTATTTGCATGGGTTCCCCGGAGTCTACTCCTTTGGTAGGAGTTGGTGGTTTGGAAAATACTCGAGCATCAAACTTGGAACGATCGGCCTTCCTGTTCTGCAGTCTGTTGTCAATTTGAACGACTAAGTCAATATAGTCCGAACAGTCTTGCGGGGGATTCACTACTTGGGCTAACACATCTTTGAGCTCTCCACGTAGACCTCTATAAAACAGCGCAATCCTTTTGTCCTCAGGCCATCGAGTTTCCACTACCAGTCTGTTGAAAGACGCAATATAAGTCAAAAGGTCTTGATTACCCTGTCGCAATGAAAGGAGCTCATTGTCCAAGGCCTGCCCCTGTGAATGTCTTGCAAACAGTTTTTCCATACTGAGCTGAAAAGCTTGAAAATCATGGAGAACCGGATCATCTTGATTAACTAGAGGGATCGACCAGTCTGCCGCATTGCCACTAAGGTACGAAAGCACGAAAGCTACCTTAGCTTGATCAGTTGGAAAGGCTGCTGGCCGACATAAGAAGTGCAACCGGCACTGATTAATAAATACTGCAAACCTCTTTGGGTCACCAGAAAATCGTTCGGGCGGAGCCAGAGGTACATTCCCAGGTAGCTTGATCTGCGCTGGGTTCGTAGAGGATGTTGAAGGAAGATTTGCCCCTGATGAGGGTAACGGAGTTTGTCCGGCTTGTGACTGTAGCAATTGTCTAGCGAGATTGTCTGTTCGCTCCTTGGAAATAATCAGTTCCCTTCTTAGAGCATTCGTTTCCTGACGGGCTGCATGCACTTCTGCTCTTAGTTCCCCAAGTAACTGGGCTAGCTGGTCGGTATCCGAGGTTTCCATAGCGCCTGGGTGGGAGTTTTGCGGTAGGCTTTGTGTTCTGTAACGCTCACCTGATTCCCGCAGAGGCGCCGGTCTTGACTGGGTGAATGCCGTATCTTCGAAGGTGAGGTGTAACACACGGTTGGCTCTTTGGGCTGGACCTCTGTGCACTGTATGTCTGACTGGAAGAGTAAGATGTCTGCAGATAGAAAATATGGGATTAATGAACTGGGGTTATTGGGTGCCTCTCTCCTCTTCCCTTTCTCTTCTCCTGTAGAACCCCAAAGGTTAACGCCCTCACCTTAGGTAAATGAACGCCGAGCTCTCCACCTGCCTCGGGGCAGGGTGCCGTAACCAGTTTCTTCACTGGATAAGGGTGCAGGCCTCTTGACCTCAGAGGACTGCTGTCCGTCGTTAACTGCACGAACGGTAAGTTCTGGGCACTTCAAATGTCTTAAAAGTCTTTGGTAATGATATCTCTTGTTTTGCAGGGTTCCGGCGATGGCGGATGGCGGGCTGATGAGAGTTGAGGATCAAACCCCCGTGAGGAATAGAAGCGCCTGGAAGCACGTAAGTAAGCGCTTGTAGCCTGCTTCACGATGCGCACTAACTGTCCCTTTTATCTTGCAGGTACAAGTTCGGAGCTTTAGAGAAGCTGAAGGGTGCTGGAATACCCACTGGATTCGGCGTGGGAAGGAGTAATGGCACGTGAGTAATAAAGTTGCCCAATGTCTTTAAACGCACCTTCTTTTGTCTTTCAGATGCGGGATGCAGCGCCGAAGGCCTCCGGAGCGTGCAAAGAGCTGGTAAGCTTTTGTCTTTCAGATGCCGGAATGCAGTGCGAAGACCTCCGGAGCATGCGAAGAGTAGGTAAGCCTTTGTCTTTCAGATGCCAGAATGCAGCGCGAGGCGTTGGTGACAGCCGATGGACCAGGTAAGAGATGCGCTGCCACTGAAGACCGTAGTGCTAACCTGTTCTTTCTTTGTCTTTACAGGTGCTGCTGAAGACAGGATTCCAGGATGGTAAGCCTTTGTTCCCTTAGGCCCAGGATCAGAAGCAGAAGACACGATGAGCGTTCTGCTGCAGAGAATGCGGAATAACACAAAGCAAGATTCATCCATCGGGTGTGGTTTAAATAGCCTCCTGTAGTACTTAGGTGTCTCCTTCCACAGCCACGCCTAGGTAAGAAAAGAGTTCCCTCTTTCCAGAAGAGTTCCAGTGTTCTGAACCTAGGGAATGGCTCCTGTCCCACCCAACAGGAAAAGTAGTCCCAAACAGAAGAGGATCAGGGGTTCAACTGGCAGGTAAGTAAGCAGCATGGTCTGCTGCAGGTAAGTCCACCCAAGCATTATGAGCCCGGCGCTTCCAGTGCTGGGACTGGGCATCTTTATGAGCCTGGTGCCACTGGCGCCAGGACAGGGTCCAAAAGGTCCCAATTGGGACTGGCTGGCACTCGGAACCAGGGTTATGGGTCTGCTTCCAAGGGAGTCGGGCAAGTCCTGATCTTTTGGAAGCAGAGATCATGACAACATCTGAATGCAGCTGATCCAGTTACCATGGAGTATCTTCGATAAGTAAGAGCCTTTGTTAAAGTGGTTCCTCTAAACATTCTGGGGTTGTTGTCTTGAATCAGTACATTTGGAGTCTACTGGTTATGCCTCTCTTGGGTTTCATCAAACTTCTTGTCTTCACATTGAATGGTGCACATGGTCTTTCCACCGTTTGGACTAGAAGTTCTTTGTTGTCTAGCCTGAACTGTATCTCACACCCCTTTAAATGTGTTCGTCTGTGAGAAGCCTCAGTGTGCCGTTTGACAAGCATTGTTGGAGCAATGTCATTGAATACCTGGATGGGATTTTCTAGGAAGGTTATGGATCTCTTTACAGACCAACACAAGTATTTCTTCCATGAGTGTGTAGTTTTACCACAACATATATTGGGGCTGCTCGAGGTTAATTTTGTGGTGTACCCACTATGCACTCTATCTGCTCCTCCCAATCATTCATGTGGACACCTTGGTATGAGAACAATGCAGTCACACATTTTCATATTGTGGAGCTCCAACCCCTCATTTAGGTGCTTCATTCTGATATTATTCTATCTGGATTGATTCTTCAAATGTTTATCCCAAAATCTTGTGTGTTGGAGTTGGACGTTGCCTTGTCGTTCAAGCAAAGTGTTGCACTTCTAGATAGATTAGTCTGCTTCCCAAGGTATTCAATTTCCTTTTGGTCCTACACAATACCAGCTGATAATTCTTGCCTGATCGATCTCATTCACTCCTTCAAAATAGACTTAAGGTCATCTTTGAATGCCCCTAATGAGGTATGCAGTAACGCTCTTGGGAGGCGGTCTGAAATCTTGTCTTCTCATGCAAAATTTCAAGTTCTGTGTAGGTTTTCAGTCTTGCAACCTGCAAGGGGTGCTAGTGGCCAGTTTATTGCACAGTGATGGGGTATCTCCTGGATCATTCCTTTTCACTGTCCTTGGGGATATGTGGTCATCAATATTGCCTGATCACCCTGTCCACCAAACACCTGCACATACATCTCACCCTATTTCTCTGCTCTACTCCCACCTGCCGGTATCAAGGCAGCATGGCACAATATTCTCACATTAGTCTATAATCTCTGATAATAATCGATTATAAATCCATTGCCTGTCTCAGTAACTTTAAAAAAAAGTTTTTATTGCTATTTTCATTTATAAACATTAACAACTCTAACCCCACCACCCCTGCCCCCCTTCCCGCTTTCCGCAGACAGCTGCCACACATTGTTCAGCAACCAACCATCACTCCTCAGCACACCATATTCAATACAAATCCAATAATCAAATTCTTTGCCGATACCAATTCACTCGAAAGTCATTGTGGAGGAAGTCCAAGATCAAATCCCAATCCCCCTTAAACTTCCTCTGATTCCCCCTGAGCCACATAACGTCACCTATTCTAAGTAGTCATAGTGCAGAATCTTCATTACCCATTCCTGTTCTGTGGGTGGCAAAGACCATTTTCATTTTTGAGCAATAAGGGACAAAGCTGTTACGCTTAGAATCATGTATGCCTTTCGTTGGGATCTCATTGATAAGATGTCCAGAACATCACCTAAACCCAACATTGCTTCCTCAATGTCTCTACGGATCTGGGACTCAAATATAAAACTTTCATCACTGTATTTATTCCCTTGCAATATGGTTTCAGAATTGGGCACTCCCACCCTGTGTCCCCATGTTCCAGTAACTTTGCATCCCCGCCAACATTCCCCCGAGGTCTTTGGATAAAACCTATGCAGTTTCTCAGTTGTCAGATTCCATTGTACCCATAGCAGAGTGTTCTGCTATGGACACTATCCTCTGGATTGCGGTTGATCGGTTTCCCTCCTGGAAGTCTGTTTTCACCCTCTACTGTGGTGGCGCTCCTGCCAGAACTCTACTGTACATTAACACAGCTGCACATGCGGAGTGTGTGGCGGGTGTGTTGCAGTGTTCGACGAGGTGAGGCAGTGTCATTCTATACTTATATATATCCTGTAGCCAGTAATACCTTGCTTGAAACCGAACTTTATTGTATGGTTGTTCTAATCCTACTATATTTGTGTCCACGCATTGGAGGTCACTGCTGGCTCGATTGGTAAACTCCCCTTTTCACAATGCCTGCAAAGGAACAAAGTAAAAATAAACATTATAATCTCTGAAGTCTAAGCCTTATGGAAAAGCCGCTGGTTATAATAGGGAAGAATGATCGATTGCTAGGACTGATGAAAGCAACAAATCCTCAGTGCACACTAATAAACGCCCTAACAAAGTAAACCCACAGCCTGAAAAAACTCTGTGGCAAAACACTGACTTTTTAAAGCCCGGTAAAGATGTCATTAATGTGAAGGCAACAAAGCCTAATGTAAAAACTACTGCAGAAGTCTATAATAGAGACTGTAATGTAAATTTAAGTCTGACATCTGCTCCCTCGTTTGCAGCTATCAATGACAACTCATTGTTAGAATTGTGTTATCATCTCTGTGGTTCCAATAGGGCAGCTGCTGAAGTGGTTGATAATATTGGTGAAATCCAGGAAGAGGATTTGGGAGTGCTGAGGCCCAAAGAGGTGAACAAACAACCGCGTTCATCGCCTAGATTGTCAAGTACGCCTTTGCTTTTCCCACTGTCATTTCAACGTAATTCCCCACTGTCGCAAGTGATTGAAGAGGAAATCAGTGAAAGTGGGCATGTTAAAAAAACTATGCCCAGTGAAACTGGCAAGAACTCAAGACGAAGAATCACTTTGCGGATTGGTGTAGATCAAATTTCACCTTCTATGGATAATGAGCATAATCAATCTGTTCATGCCCATAATTCGATGGCATCCTTTATAAACTATCCTAAAAATAAAAACAGATGCCTACGAAAACGAGCTAATCGAAGAAGGAAACGCCAAGAATCAAAAACAGGTACGTTAACAAGTTGGCTTCTTCAAGAACACAATCCACAAAACAAAAAAATCTTGTGAAAACTATGAAGAAACTGAAATACAATCGATTTGTGAGTCAGATGATACATCTCTTGTATCTGATAATTCTCGAAGCATAACACATGTTCGTACTACTGCCAAACCTAAAGATTTGTCAGATGTACTTCAAGAATTCCATCAAACCACTTGACATCTGTGTTGTAACAGTGAGTGAAAAGGCTGATAATAAATCTAAGAAATTAATCAATAGATCGACGATGTCACGGTTCAATAAAATTCCTGCATTACGGATACTTATTTCATGTGACATGGAATTCATTGAGGCGTGCCTTTGGAGCAATTATAAAGGTCCATTGCCTTCTCCCAGTGACAGCTTCATTGATTCAATCACAGGCCAAATCTCTTGAATACCTAGGATACAAGTTGGACTGCGCTATTCCCTCTGCTACTGCACTTACTAAAGTGTGAACACTGTAATTCATGTAAGACAAATGTCAAATCTAAATCTGACACTGAAATAACCAAAGAGAACCAGGTGGGGTGGATGTGGCTGCAAAAATTAGTGAGTAAAATGCAGCTGACGCAACCATGAGTATATTCCATTACAGCTTGGAATACTTGTGGTCATAACCATTTGATCTGCTCTGGTCATTCTCTTGATGCCATTATTTCCAATTCAATATTTATGCTGCAAGAGATCTGGCTACAAAATGATTCCCATATTGATTCTCACCTATTATTCCAACGTAATGCTTAAAAAAAAAAGGCCCAAAGGGTAGACCCTATAGTGGCTTTATAACTGGGGTCACCCATGATTTCCATGCTAGAGAGGTGACGCCATCACTACGTAACTATAATCTACTGGCCGTTCAGGATTCTGCAAAAAAGAAAAATACCACTACTATATTTCAAATGTTAATAAACATATATAATCCTCCAGTGGCGAATATACAGACTTCATATTCAATACAATTGATGAGTTTATAACAAATTGGCTTGCGATAGCGAATAATGAGATGGTAATTCTGGGAGGACACTTTAATGCCCAATGTGGTCTGATGCAGAAATCTAAGCAGTTTCAGAACATAGCTAAATCGAATGTCATGCCTAGAACATACTCTAATGCGCGAGGTAAAAAAATGGAGAGCTTACATTGCGGAATTGGAATGTTGGTCCTTCAATGGGAGAATCAGCAGTGATTTACTGGCCCAGCGGGGGGTGAGGGGGAATAATAAAAGAAATTGGCAACCCTTGACTATTTTTGGGTTAATACTTGTATGCTTAATAATATTCTTGATTTTGAAGTTTTGGACCAAGTTGTTAGTGACCATTCACTTATTTGGGCTAAATTTAATATGACTACTTTAGATAATCTGCGAGGTCCCATAAATATCAGTGTCAATAATAGAGTTAATCAGTAGAGGTGCAATGTAAGTAAATGTGTAAAAATGGCATTTAGTATGTGAATACTGTTGAATGATTTACATACTGCTATGTTGAATATGAACGGCAATGCCATTGAGAATGCCATCAGACTGATTGCCATTGATGTAGCCAAGTTTTCTGGTACACTTAACAGACACTGGTAAACGAGTAAACTGCTCCTTTAAAAGAGAATTGCAGGTTAAACGACAACAGTACAGGAGGGAGCACCGCAAATTGAAAAATAGGAGGCTCACCCCCTCACTTCATTGCAGCCGCAAGAAGAGCATAGCTAATAATTATTATAATTGGTGTAAATGCAGACTATGTGCCAAAATGAATTCTAAATTGCAAACAATGATTCGAGTACTTTTGAAGAATGACGTATCGAAGGTAAGGAAATAACTTAACAGAGTTAGAACTAACTCAAAGCAAATGGTACTGAACACTGAGTGAAGAAAAGTGGGCAACATACATAACTGAGATCTTGTACGATATTAAACACCATTCTCCTACTAAATCCAATGAATCTATGAGGCCCTTTAATTATTTCCAGAATACTTCCTTTTGAGTATTCAGACACCTGAACAATTCACAAGCCCCCGGCCCTAATGATTTAGCATCTATGGTGATGAAACATGATGCCAATTTATGGGCTGAAATACTCCATGTGCTGTTCAGTAAGAAACAAGTTACTTACCTGTAACTGTTGTTCTCCAGCATGGGTCTGGCATGGATTCACATGCTCATGAAGATTCCCTGTCGTCAGGCTGGGAATTCTCAGTAAAGAAAAAATCAGTTTCAGTTTCATTTCTGAACTGTTTTTCTCCTAACAACCAATCACTGGTCTCTGGGTCATACTGCCCCCAGCCAATGACCTCCCTCTACTTAAGCCCCTCCTCTGGCAGCCATCTTCAGATTTGGTAGCACGTAAAGTGGCAGCAGGACCAAGAGAACCGCAGAGGGATAGGCGGGACGTTTTGCATGTGAATCCATGCCAGACCCATGCTGGAGAACAACAGTTACAGGTAAGTAACTTGTTCCTTCTCCAGCATGGGGTCTGTCATGGATTCACATGCTCATGAATAAAGAATACATAGCAGTACACACATGCACAACCACGGGCAAGGCTCAACATTAAGCGAATAAGCATCTCAACATTAAGTATCTCTTGCCGCCTCACCAGGCTCTCCTTCAAGCGAACAGGTTGCGCAGCACTGCTTGGCCGACTCTGGACTCCACCCTGGAATCCCGGTCGACGCAGTAGAATTTCGTGAAGGTGTGTGTCGACCTCCGTGTAGCAGCCTTGCAGATGTCCAGCAGGGGCACACCAGACAGGAAAGCCGTAGTTGCAGCGATCGGTCTGGTCGAATGGGCTCTCCGACGGCCAGGCAACGGGCGGTTTGCCAACCAGTGACAATGGGTGAGGCAGCCAGAGAGCCACCTGGACATGGAAGCATTGGAGAGGGCCTTCCCTTGGTTCACAGGGCCAAAGTTCACAAATAGCTGTGATGTCTTCTGAAAACACTTTGTGCAGTCCATGTAGAACTTCAGCGCTCTAACCACATCCAGCAAGTGCAAAGTCCTCTCAGCCGGCGATAGGAAGAAAACAGGTGACACCAAGGGCTTGTTAAGATGGAAGTCCGACGGCACCTTGGGCATGAAAAGGGTGCATCCGCAGCACCACCCTTGTGTCGTGGAATGTCAAGTAAGGTGGTTTACAAGAGAGGGTCTGGATCTCTCCCACTCGTCGTGTGGAGGTGATGGCCGTCTTCCACGATAAAAACTTCAGCAGCGCTGAATGCATAGGCTCGAACGGTGAACCCATGAGCCTAGTCAACACCACGTTGAGCTCCCACGCCGCGGCCGGAGCCTTCACCAGCGGGAACGAACGGAAAAATTCCTTTATCGAATTCCTTGACCAAGCGGTATGACCACACCGACAACCTCGCTGGAGTTCTGGTGTAGCGTGAGATAGCCGCCAGATGAACCTTGATGGAAGAATGGGTCAACCCTGTCTTTGTGAGTGACAGCAAATATGGCAGCACCTGCGGGGCCATAATCCGTAGCGGGTAGAGTTTCTGTGCACGGCACCAGACAGCAAACCTCTTCCACTTATGGCCGTAGCATTTCAGCATAGACAAAGCCCTGGCCTTGGCAAGCACCTCCTTGCAGTCCACCGGGAGATCGTATCCACCAAACTAACACTGCAGGAGCAATGCCTGCAAGTTCAGCGACCCTGGGTCGTGGTGCAGAATCGCGTCTCCTTCCCTGGCGAGAAGGTCGGCGTCTGCCGGAAGCTTGATTGGAGGGGGCGCTGACATGTCCAGAAGGTCCGGGTACCATATCTGCCTCGGCCACGCCGGTGCAACAAGGATCATCCTGCACCGGGACCGTCTGAGTTGACTGATCAGTCGCAGAAGCAACAGAAATGGAGGTAGAACGCATAGAGGAACAGGCCATCCCATGGGAAGGAGAATGCATCCCCCAGGCTCCCCGGCTGGGGAAACCTGCTGGCGAACCTCCACCACTTGGTGTTCATCGCCGTCACAAACCAATTGATCTGGGGCTTGCCCCATCGTCGAAACAGTACATCCACCTGATCCTGCCAAAGCTCCCACTCGTGGCAAGAGCGCAGCTACCTGCTGAGTGAGTCGGCGCAGTGTACTTCACTCCTGCCAGATGAAAGGGTACCAGGAACATCCTCTGGGTGACAGCCCAGTGCTATAGATCCTGCGCTTCTTGGACAGAGGCCGAGATCTGGTGTCCCCCCTGCATCCGAATGTAGAACATTGTGGTGGTGTTGTCGGTGAAGACCTGCACCACCTTGCCCTTGAGGGACGGAAGGAATGATTTGAGGGCCCAAAACACAGCCTGGAGCTCCAGGACATTGATGTGCAACAACTTCTCCTCCGGGAGCCAAATGCCTCTTGTGTGGAGATTTCCGGTGTGCGCGCCCCATCCTTCCAGGGAGGCGTCCGTCGTCATCGTTTCCTGATGTGCTGGGGTCTGAAAGTCCATGCCGGCCGCTAGATGCGCGCAGACACCCCCCCACCGAATCACTCAGCAGAATGTCTCGTTGAGGGCGATCTTGTCCTCGAAGCTTCCCGATACCTGGATCCAACGGGCGTCGAGGAACCTTTGCAGCTGCTGCATCTGCAGAGGCAGATGCACAAAAACAATCATGCCGAGCAGGGACTTGATGGACCTCACCCTGGCAACTTCCATGGTCAACAGCTGTTGTACTTTGCCCAGGATGGCCTTTATCCTGCCCTCCAACGGCGAAGCCAGGCACGACCCTGTTTAGAGCCTGGACCCAAGAAACCGAACATCCTGCGAAGCACCAAGCAGGACTTTGCATAGTTTATCGAGAACCCCAGATCCATGAGCAGGCGGACGGTCCTTGCTGTGTGCTCGATGGCGAGTTCCCTTGACTTTGCTCGGATGAGCCAATCGTCCAGGTAAGGGTAGACGTATACCCCATGCAGGAGCAGCCGCGCCGTCACCAGCGCTAGGCACTTGGCGAAGACCCTTGGCGCCAACTTCAACCCGAAGGGAAGGGTCTTGAATTGATAGTGTTGCCCCTGGACCACGAAGCGTAGAAACTTTCAATGCCCCTTGTGGATGGGGATGTGAAAATAAGCATCCTCCAGGTCCAGCGACAACAGGAAGTCCCCTTCCTCCAGTTGTCCCAGCACATGCTGGAGGGTGACCATCCGACGCTTCTGGGACTTGATTTATTTGTTGAGGAGGCGGGTATCCAGGATGGGCCACCAACCACCAGTCTTTTTCCTGACGAGGAAGTACCGTGAGTATACTCCAGAGCCCCAGATTCTCTTCGGGACGAGTTATATTGCCCCCTTTCTCAGCATCGCCCGTACCTCTAGAAGCAGTTGTGGGACATGATGTTCTTGCCTGGCCACTTGTGGAATGTGGGGCCACTTCCTTTGGAACTCCAGGGTGTGTCCGTGGGCCAGGGCGTCCAGCACCCAACGTCAGTGGAGATGGACTTCCACACGCCAATAAAGTTGGCCAGCCGCCGTCCCACCGGGGTCCTCACGTAGGGGCCTGACGTCATGGCCAGTTCAGTCCTGCTTCACCATGGACAACCCACTTTGGGGCCCTTGGCGACGACGATTTCCTCCAGCTTTGTTGCGGCCCTTGTAGACTTCCTGGGCCAAGGAACGGGATGGTTGACGGTACAAAGAGAAGTTACCACCGAATCCTTTGGAGGCACCATGGGACTTGCCTCCGGAGGCCCAAAAGGACAGCTGTCGCTGCTGGAGTGTGCCCAAGGCACGAGCCGTCTCGGTGTCTGCCTTGATGGCTTGCAGGGATTCGTCCACTGTCTTGCCGAACAAGTTGCCCCAGTCGAAGGGCATGTCCAATACCCTTGTGTCCAGACGTCCTGATGGAAATTGGTGGCCTTCAGCCAACCACACCGACGAAGGCAGATGCTGTTGCCCATCTGGCAGAAGCCGGTGATGTCCGTGGCCATCGTGATGGCATGGTCCGATGCCACCTCGCCTTCTTGCAGGATTTCAAGGGCCTCTGCCCTCTTGTTGTCTGGAAGGAAGTCCAGGAGAGGGACGATTTTAAACCAAAGCTCCCTGTTTTAGCAGGCCACGATGGCGAGAGCATTGGCCACCGACGAGATGACCCGTCGCCCCATGGCATCTAGCTTCTTTCCCTCACCATCCGGTGGGGAATTGGAAATCGATGCCGCAGACCCTGCAAATTTCTTCCGGCCTGCCACCGAGACCACCGAGTCCGGGGACGGCTGAGATCTGAGGCACTTCGGTGCAGAGTCTGACAGCCGAGGACGGGTTCTTCAGGAGAGACAGTCCTTCATCCCAAATGTCATCCAACAGCAGGATCGAGAGCACGGTCTTCCTCTTGGCCTCTCTGTACTGATAAAGGAATCCCTCCTTCTGTTCCTCTAGGTTCAGTTGAAATTGCTCCAAGGTCCTAACGATCATGGCATGGAGCGAGCCAATCTCGTTGGGTGGAGAAGCCCTGGGTAACGGCGACAGGAGGCAATAAAGGCACAGGAAGTACCAAATCGTCCAGGAAAATGTTCCACATCCTGGGCAGATCCTGAACAGAGGTGTCGAGTCTCCTTTATCGTTGGGCATGTCCACGCAGTGTAGGCCTCCAAGAATCTTCTGGAATCCTCCAAGAAGTGAACTCGACAAAATAAATGAATAAATAAATAAATACATTTACAAATCACCCTTGAGGGGCGTAGAAAGTTCAGAAAAACAGGTCCCCATTAGTCAGCTGATGGATCGATGGAGCTTGATGCTTGATTGACCGAAAAATAGAGCAAAACTCTTCGAAGAATCGCAAAACACAGTAAAAGCTCGAGAGCTATAGCACAAGGACTCCAGACACTTGAACGTACGGTAAAAATCTGATGATGGCTGCCAGAGGAGGGGCTTAGGTAGAGGGCAGTCATTGGCTGGGGGCAGTATGACCCAGAGACCAGTGATTGGTCGTTAGGAGAAAGACAGTTCAGAAACTAAACTGAAACTGATTTTTTCTTTACCGAGGATTCCCAGCCTGACGACGGGGAATATTCATGAGCATGTGAATCCATGCCAGACCCCGTGCTGGAGAAGGTTTGTTATGACAAACTGATTCCTCTGTCTTGGAAGACAGCCATTATAATCCCAGTATATAAAGCTGGAGTCAGAGAGACTCCTGAAAATTACCGGATGCGTTCAATCCCTGACAGCACCAGTAAAGTATTTACAGCAATTGTACTTAACCATCTACAAAGATGGGCTAATTCCAATTCTATTCTGTATCCGTTCCAATCTGGGTTTAGATCAAGCACCAGCACTACCCACATTATCCGTCTTCTTGACGCCATAACATCCAGAGCTCAAATTAGAGGTAATCAATCAGTCTACATATCTTTTACAGACCTTAAATCTGCATTTGACAGTGTCAACTGTTCGAAATTGTGAACATTGGTGAATGAGATGCAGTGTCCAAATTGGCTAATTACGATCCTGAAACATCTCCACACTAATAACACTGTTCGAGTGTGGCTCGATAACCAGGGATGCCCAGCTAAGCCCATAAATGTCAACAAAGGGGTTAAACAGAGGTGTCTATTGGCTGCTTTCTTGTTTGACCTGCACCTTTCTAAATTGACCGTTTGGAAGCAAACGCAAATTGTCCAGCCAAATTTGGGACTGAAAGGGCCTATGCCCTTTTATATGCAGACGTCCTTTTAAAAGTGGACCACGATTAGTGGGATGAAATCAATCCTAGAAGAACTGGGCAATTTTGCCAACAAATACTCACTATTTTTTTTTGTAACATCTATTTATTAGTTTCAACAAAGAAAACAAAAAACAAATAGAAAAAAAAAGACAGCCATTTCAATAGAAAAACAAACAACTCCCAAGGCAACGCCCCAACCTCTCCCCCTCCCACCCCCCTCCAACAATGGTCGCAGTGTCGACACAGTAAACCGTATTAACACGTCCTCGCAACAGCTCAATCAAGAAGATCCAACAGTTTTAGTCTTTGGGGGCACCATTGCTCTCTAAAGTCCCCCCTCAAGTAGTCCAACGTCTCCCCCCAGTCTGCAGCAAATCCCCCCAGGTTCCCCTCCGCCGCGTATGTGGACCATTCCAACGCAACAATATCCCACATTTTCCTCTGCCAATCCTGCTCCGTGGGGATCGTTGGGCTCTTCCATGCTTGTGCAAGCAGACCCATGGCTGCCAGGATAGAAACCACTTTCGCCTTAGGGCCTCCTCTTCTCTCCCCCCTCCCCTCCCTTCCCCAGCAGGATCTCCCGCGGGGGCTGCATTCCTCCTTGGCTTAAAGCCTGAGATTGAGCGCGAGCAATGTCTCTCCAGAAAGGACCGACAAGCGGACAATCCCACCATATATGCGAGGCCGTGCCCACCTCCCCACAGCCCCTCCAGCAATTCCCTGATGTTGTCGGGTACATTGTATGCAACCGGGCCGGGGTATAATGCCAGCCCAGGATATACTTATACCAAGCTTCTCGTAGTTGGGCCGGCTTAGCTACTTTCGGAATGATCCTCCACAGCCTCTCCCAGTCCTCCCTATCCATCGCCATCCCCCCTTCCTGCTCCCACAACCTCATATATGGCCAGGTGACACTCGGGCCCGAGTTCTCCAAACGTTTATATAAATCTGAAATGAGGCTTCTAGAGCCGTCATGGGTCAGGAGGAATCGTTCGAAGAGCGTAAGCCCACATGTAGCAGCCTTTTTAACCGCCGACAACACCCAATGCCTAATTTGAAAGTACCTATGCCTTTCATTCTCCCCGACCCCGAATTCCCGTTTGCATTCCTCAAAGGTTTTCACCTCTCGGTCGTGGAACATATCTCTCACCACCCTGCACCCCCCTTCCTCCCATGCTCTGAACGCCCCCCTTTCCAGCCCTGGCAAAAAAATCCCCATTTCCAAAAATAGGAGTGCACGGGGAGGGAAAAGATGAGATCCCCCGTTTCTCGATAGCCCTGTCCCAGGTGACCACCATGCCCTTGGTGATGTCACTCAAATAAATATGTGGTGGCCTTAATCTCCAGGGAAGCCATAAGACCTCCCCCAAGTGATGCCGGGTGACCGCCCGATCCATTTTTACCCAATGCGTCTCGTACTCCTTCGCAAACCACTTCCTAATAACTCGTAGGAGTGCAGCCTCATGACAACGCTCAAAATCAGGAAGGCCCAAGCCCCCTCGCCCCCTGGAAGCCACCAACAGGCGCCAACGACAGACGCGGTTTCCTGCTCCCCCACACAAACTCTTTGACCACCGGGTTCAGTTCCTTAAAGAAGCCACCAGGGAGAGACAACGGGATCGCTTGAAATAGATAAAGCATGAGGGGCAGAATTACCATCTTAATAACCTCCCCCCACCCCAACCAGGAGATTTTAAGGGCCTTCCACCTCCTTAAATCCCTCTTAATTACCTCTAACATGGGAGGGTAATTCGCACCATACCAACCCCCCAGGGCGGGGGTTATCCGGATCCCCAAATAACGTATCCCACCCGGGCGCCATTTAAACGGGGAAAAAGCTTCCAACTCCCTCGCCTCGCTCTTCTCCAAGAAGATGCTCAACAGTTCAGATTTCTGCCAATTAACCCGCAGGCCCGACACTTCCCCAAATTTAGTCAACAGTTCCATACTCGCCCTAATGGACTCCTGCGGTTGCGTCAACATGAGCAGCATGTCATCCGCGAACGCGGCCACGTTGTGCTGAATTCCCCCGAACGGAACACCCCGGATTTCGTCCCATCTCCTTATAGCCAGTAAAAGGGGTTCCAAGTATATAGCATAAAGCAGAGGGGACAGGGGGACATCCTTGTTTCGTCCCCCGCCTGAGACTAATTGGGTTTGATAGTTCTCCATTGACCAAGACCCGTGCACTGGGGTGCTTATAGTTTACCTCCACCATGTGAATGTACTCTGACCCTAGACCCATCCTTTCCATGACTCGGAACAAGAAAGACCACTCAACCCAGTCAAACGCTTTCTCAGCGTCGATCGCTAGTAAGATCGCCAGAGTGGAAGTGTTCCTCGCTTTCTCGACCACACGTGCCACCCGTCTAATATTATCAGCCGTCTGCCTCCCTGCCACAAAACCTGTCTGGTCCTGATGAATCAGCGAAGGTAAGAACTTTTCTAGCCGCCTAGCCAATATTTTAGTATAAATCTTCGCTTCCGTGTTTATGAGGGCAATGGGTCAATAGGAGGTGCACTCCTCCGGGTCCTTGCCCGCCTTGTGCACACGCGTTATTTTTGTCTCCTCCATCGAGGGGGTGATGCTGTCTCTGAGCCTGAATGAATTGAATAATTGCGTCAGGTAGGGGAATAACAGATGCGAGTAGAGTTTATAGAAGGAGGCGGGATAGCCATCCGGACCCGGGGCTTTACCATGGGGAGAGCTGCTATAGTAGCCCGGACCTCATCCTCCGTAATAACTCGACCTAACTCTCTTTCCTCATCCCGAGCCAAGCGTGGGAGGGGAAGGGCCTCAAGAAACTCCCTCTGAGCCGGGATTCTGAGAGGTGTACAGTTCTTCATAGAACTCAGCTAGTCTCCCCTTGATCTCATCTATCCGGGTGAACCTTCCGCCCTCCCTTCCCTCATGACCAGAATAGAATTGCGTTCCCTATCCCCTCTGAGTAGACGCGCCAGGAGCGAGTCAGCCTTCTTGGCCTTCACGTAAAACCTTTGCCGTACCCTAAGCAAGGCCCCCTCTGCCTTCTTTGTCCTGAGGACCCTCAGTTGACCCTCTGCCACCCAATACGCCCTATATACCCTTCGAGTGGGATTCTCCCCCAAACGTACCCTGGCGGCCTCCACCTCCCCTTCCAGCTGCGCCTCCAGTTCTCGCAGCAGCTTATTTCTTTTTGCCTGTAAAGCAATCAATTCTCCCCTCAGGGTGGCTTTAAACGCATCCCATCTAACCTTGAGGCTCGTATCTACACAGTTATTCCGTTCAAAGAAGTCTTGAATCTTACTGCCTATCTCCTCCCGCGCTACCTGATCTCTCAAGAGAGCCTCAGGGAATTTCCAACCCCGGGCCTCCGGCCTACGCCTCCCCAATTGGAGCACCATCCTGACTCCCCTGTGGTCCGCTATCCCCATAGGGCCCACCTCGACCGATTCCAACCCTCCAATAAGACTTGCCGATGTCCAAATGCAGTCTATTCTCGATTGGGTTCTATGAACATCCGACAGAAAAGTGAATCCTTCCTCGCCCCCCGCAGTGCCCTCCACACATCCCGCAGACCCGCCTCCTCCCACCGTTCTTTCAGTTGAATAGAGGCTACCGCGCCCCCTCGACCCCCTGCGTGCGATCTCTCCCCCTGTCCCAGGCTATATTCAGGTCCCCAATCACGATCACTTGTCCCCTCGCGAAATCCTGCAGAATGCCTACTACCTCCCGCAAAAAGTGATCCTGGCCAACATTCGGGCCATATACCGAGGCCATAGTGTAGGGCGTACCCATGTGCTCACCCCAAACCATAATATATCTCCCGCTCACTCCTGTCTCGGACGACATCAGACACTCGGAAATCCAACCCCCTTCCAAACGCTAAGGCCACTCCCCCTCCTTGGTAGGGCCTGATGCGAACAGTATCTGTGAGAAGCCCCTTAGTCTTACGCGGTGCTGGTCCCTCCGCAGCAAATGGGTCTCCTGAAGGGCGAGGACATCTTGCTTATGAGACCTAGTAAATTGTTCTAACTTCGTCTTCTTTAGAGGGGAGTTCAGCCCCCTAACATTGTGTGTTAGCCACTTGAAGATTGGGCTGATAAACTAGAAGCTCTTTTTCGCTGACCCCTGCCCCGCAAACCTGATCCAGTCCGCCTCCTTTCCACACCCCTCATGGTGGTACGGTGGGGCCCCACTACTCCATTCCCCTCTGTCCTCTTCTCGCACCCCAGCTTGCTTGAGTTCACCAACCAGATCCTACGACCATCCCCCAGAGGATCCCTCTCCCCCTGCTCTGCAACCCCAACCTAGGGTGGAGCAACTCCCCTTCTCCCTCCCCCCTCCCAACTGAGCACCCTCTCGATGCCCGACTGCTCTCCTCGGGTAACCTCACCCTTTCCGATGCACAGATGGGTACTCCCTCCCGCCTGGTATCTCCCGTTGATGGCCCACCATCCTCAATCCAAGTCTATACTTGGGACCCTCCCAGTGCACCATGTCTCCCCTCCCCGGAGCCGCCCGGACTATACCCAGCCCGCGACTTGCCCCCTTGCCTAACCCTCCTTCTCTTCTCTCCCACCGTAGACCACACCCATGGCCTCACTCCTGGGGTAGTCCCCTTAGCTTGCCTCCCCGGACTCACAGGGATTTCGTCAACATCCAAGCCCAACAAGCCAGCGCCTTCCTGGACAGAGGTGATTCGCTTCTGAGCCCCTCCCCACTCAAACACCAATCCAAAGGGAAATGTCCATCTATATTTAGTCCCTTTCTCGTTCAACGCCTTGATGACCGGAGACATCAGCTTCCTTTTCACCAAAGTGCTTGCTGCTAGGTCCTGGAAAAGTGCAATGCGATGCTCCTGATATTTTATAGGTTCCTGCTTCCTCGCCTCTCGAAGTATTGCTTCCTTTTGGGCGTATCTGACAAACGCCGCCAGAACTTCCTGGGGTCTGGCCCCAGCACCCCTCTACCCACTCTATGTATACGGTCCAACTCAATCTCCTCCGGGGACGAGGAACCCAGGATATCGGCAAATATCAATTGAGCAGTTCTCTTAAGGTCCTTATCCTGAACAGACTCTGGAAGCATTTTAATTCGAATATTCATCCTTCAAGATCTATTCTCTATATCTTCAACATGCGTTTCCAGGTTGCGAGTGGCGACATCTAAACGCTCTATTGCTTCACTACTCGCTGCCACCTCCTTGTCCAGCTCCTGTAACCCTCTCTCCAGCAGGTCCGTTCTCTCGCCCTGCTGCCGCAGCTCCGGTTTAATTTCTCCCATCGCCGCATTCAGGTCCGCTCGAAGAAGCTGAAATTGGTCCTGGAACGTCTTAGACATGCTAGTGTACAGTGCCTGCATTTCACCCTTCAGATCATCCGCGAAATCCCAGCTGAGCTCCCCTCCGTCGGCGATGCAAGCTCCCCTGTCTCACTTGCCCCTGCCGACCTAGCCAGGCCACTCGCGTCTTGCCCCGGCCATAGGGAGGGGAGAGTGCCCGAGGGTTCTCCCTGGGTTGGCTGACCCTTCCCAGTTTTCACCTTGAGCTTCAAAGCCATCTCCAAATGGGAGCCCGTCCGCTCTGCCCCTCCTCGGCCTGGCTCCGCTGCGTGATTCTCCGCCGGATACCAGCACCAGTCCTTTCTGAAGGCCTCTGCCTGGGTCGGTTACCACCAGACTCTACTGCCCCTGGGCAGCGAGTTAGGCCAGTTCACCTTTATGCAGCTGCTTGTTCCCAGACTAAGCGGGACTCCCCTCGCCAGGGGCCACCTAATGCAGGACAGGGCAATGGGATCCGGGGCCAGAGGCCCCCCCCCCGGGATCTTCTTCTCCAAGAGTTCTCCCAAAGTCTCTCCGGGGGCTGTCCCCCAGCTAAAGAAACCACCCAACAGAGGTAGTTCTCTCCTACTGGAGCCACGGGACGGCCCAGCACTACACCACCACCTCCTCCTCCTCCGCCCCGGGGTGAGGTCCCCCCCGGGCCAGCCCTCGGCACGGTGCTTTCGCCCTCCTCCTCCTGCTTCACCGGGCTCCGACTCAGCTCCTCCTGGTTGCTGCCTACCTCAAAGTCCACCTCTGCGTTCTGTGCCTCCCTCAGTGCAGCAGGGTGGGCCCCAAAGTCGGCCCGAGCCGGTCCCACCGACGCACTCCCACTCCAGAGGACCGCTGAGATCAGCCTCCTTTCCCCCGCACGGGGGCCACGCACCTCTTCCTGCCGCTGTTCTTCCCGGCTAACCCAGCACCAGCAGGGGCTCGCCGCTTCCTCCTTCTCCAGCTGGTCGGGGAACACCACCGCAGATGCCCACGCCACTCCGCTGGCACCAGGCCCCCGGGGCCGAGCCCACTCCGCTCACCCGGCAGTCCGCTCCGCTCAGGGGCGGCGGGAGACCAATTCCGCCCGCCCCCTCAACTCAGACCCGCTCCGCCGGTCTCCTCACCTCGGCAGCGCTCCAGGCCGGGCGCCCTCCTCTCTCCTCGGCTCTAAAGGGTTGAGCCGGCCTAGTTTGCCCGGCACTCCAGTCCGCTCAGGGGCGGCGGTTCACCCACTCCACCCGCCCTCATGCTACAGCCCCAATCAGCGCTCCCGGGGCCGGCGCAGCTCCTCACCAGTCGCCTCCAGCGTCACCACCAACTCGCAGCCAAAGCTCTGCTAGCTGCGGAATGGCCACGTCTTCCACTGATTTAATCCCCACTGGAAAATGGGCGTCGACCTAGGGTGTGCCAGTAATACTATCCCTAGTGTGACGTCCACTGTACCCATGATCCCTCACGCGTGTAGGACCCTCAGATTGTATTTTTCTGACATGAGGTAGCATGAGGAGTAGCGTGAGTACAGAGTATCCAAGCAGATATAAGATAAGACTACAAGCATCCTTCCACCTTCTCTCAGAGGGGAGGAAGGGCAGGTGCATGTGAAACTAAGCAGATACAAGCATCAGAAATACGATTACGGTGAGTAATGTATCCCTTCTGAGGCTTATGGAATCTGCTTAGATCACATGCTGTGCATAGATTAGCGAGCAGTGTTAGAAGGAGGAGGTGGGATGTGAGAAGGGTCATGAGCAAATAAATGTCTTAGAACCACTCGCCCTACTTGAGTATCTGTCTTGGAATGAGTGTCAATGCAGTAGTGCTGAGTAAAAGTGTGAATAGAGCTCCATGTAGCTGCTTTGCAAATGGTGTCAAGGGGTACATTTGCAATGAAAGCCAGAGTGGCCCGAGTGCTTCTTGTAGAGTGGGCCCTTGGCGTAAAAGGCAGCGTTTTTTTCTGAAAGGGAGTAACACAGCTGGATACATTTAACTATCCATTTAGAGATGGCACCTTTAGAGACGTGATCTGCTTCTCTGCCTGTAACAGTTGATCTGTCTTTCTTAGCGGTCTGGTCTTGTCTACGTGGTAGAGGACCGCTCTTTGCACATCTAGTGTGTGTAGTTTCACCACAGCAGAGCTTTTGGGTTCTTGGAAGAAGGCCGGCAGCTCAATGGACTGGTTAACATGGAATTTTGAAATTAACTTAGGTGAGAACCTAGGGCGAGTTCGTAGAACCAGTTTATCCTTATACACAGTAAAGAAAGGATCCTGCACTGACAGAGGCTGAATTTCACTGACCCTTCTTATGGATGTAATGACTACTAAGAAGGCAGTCTTATAGGTCAGGCGTTTGAGACTAGCTTTATGCATGGGTTCAAAGGGGGAGGCATGAGTTTAGCAAGCACCAGATTAAGGTCCCACCCTGGTGGTGGGTTGGAAATGGAGGGTGGAGTCTCTTCACCCCTTCCATAAAGGCTTTGAGAACTGGCACCTTCCAACATGACACCTTGTTATGGGAGGTGGTGTATGCTGACAGCGCCGCCAGGTGTACTTTGAGTGAATTAAATACCAATCCTGCATTCAGCAGGTGGAGCATGTAGGTAACAATATTGGAAGGAGTGCAATCTACTGGGTTGATTTGTTTATTCTGGCACCAAATAACGAATCATTTCCACTTATCAAAGTAACAGTGTCTTGTGTTTGGTTTCCTTGATTCTTTCAGGATATACTCTGTGGTAGATTGAGATGGCCAAATTCTATGACTTCAGGAGCCATGCTGCCAAGTTCAACGAGCTGGGTTGAGGATGCACGGTTTGTCCTTTGTACTGGGATAGTAGGTTGTGCCAGCACGGGAGTCTGATGGGTTCGCACACTGCCAGTTTGCGCATGTACAGGAACCACGGTTGTCTCGCCAACATGGGGGCAACTAGGATGAGTGTCATCGATTCCCTGTGCATCTTGTGACCACCTTCCTCATCAGAAGGGTTGGTGGAAAAGCTTAGGCAAACATCCCCGACCAGTTCATACATAGAGCGTTCCCCATGGAGCCTGGCTCGGGGAACCTGGATGCGAATCCTGGGCATTGTCTGTTTTCGCTTGTGGCGAACAGGTCTATAGTGGGGAAACCCCACTGTGAGAAGAGGTCTCCTACGACTTCTTCATGTAGACACCATTCATGTTCTTCTGGGAGGGGGTCTCTACTCAAAGCGTCCGCTAGTGAATTGAGATCCCCTGGAACATGTTGAGATGACAGGCAAATGTTCCGTCTGAGTGCCCATATCCAAATTTTCTGGGCAAGCCTGGACAGATTCGGCGAACGAGTGCCCCCGTTTGTTTATGTAAAACATTGCGGTAGTGCTGTCCGTTAGGATCTGTACTGACAGGTTCGATAGGCGGGGTTCAAACACTCGAAGCGCTCTGAAGATTGACAGAAGCTCTAGCAGGTTGATGTGATTCTTGGCCAGTGTGTGAGACCAGTGGCCCTGAGCTGTGTGATGAAGGAGGTGTGCTCCCCATCCGGATAGGGAAGCGTCTGTAGTAGCTACAGCCTGTAGTTCTGGATCGTAAAAGGGTTTCCCCTTGGAAAGATTCTCTCTTGTTCACAAGCAAAGACTCTGTACTAGTGTTGGTGAAATGACCACTAGATCACCCCACTGACAACTTGCCTGAGACCACTGTTTCGCCAACCATTCATGCATGGGACGCAGGTGCACGTGGGGAACCAAGTAAAAACATGACGCCATCATGCCTAGCAAACACATCGCTTTGCGAACCCTTATCTGACGACCGGACTGATATTGAGGAATTTGCAGTAGTAGGTTACGAATTCTTTTCTCTGATGCAAAGGCCAACCCCTCTTGAGTGTTTAGGACAGCTCCTAGGAACTGTTTGGAGATGCTTGGCACCAGCCTTCATTTCTTCTTGTTGATTGAGAAGCCCAATTCGAAGAGGAGGTTGATCTTTCTTTGGATGTTGAATCTGCAAATTACTGGGGTCTCCCCTGTGATGAGCCAGTCGTCCAGGTAAGGGTACACTGGGATTGCCTCCCGGCGTAGGTGCACCGCCACCACCACCGCCAGTACCTTGGTGAATACCCTTGGAGCCAAGGCTATACTGAAGGGCAGCACCTAGAACTGGTAGTGCCAACTGTCCACCTTGAAGCGCAAGAATCTCCTGTGCGCTGGGAACGTGGAAATATGAAAATAGGCATCTTTCATGTCCAATGTTGCCATGTAATCTCCTTTTCTTAGTGAATAAATACAATCGTTTACCTGGTTGCCCGGGACGAGTTCTATTGCGTCCTTTGCTAGAAGGATGACAATCTCCTCGAGGAGGAGTCTTTGGTGCTCCAATTAGTGTATCTTCTGTCTTGGAGGATGGTCACGGGGGCCCTTCAACAGTTCGATGCAGTATCCCACGGACTCTGTGGACAGCACCTATCTGTTCGATGTGATCCCTTCCCATGCGTGGGTGAAGCTGGAAATGCGCCCCCCTACTGGGGATACACTCTACCACTGCCCCTTTTCTGACCTCTGGCGAAATTCTGGGGTAGCCTGTTGGTTGCCTCCCCACGATGTTCCTTGCCCTTGAGAGTAATTTGACCCTCTCTGGGAATTTTGGCCATGGGAGCGATGAAAATTATTATTCCCTCATTGGTTCGTGGGTTTATTGGTTAGCTGTCCCAGGGACTCAAGGGTCTCATATTCATCTTTGGCTGTTTTGAGTGACTCTTCCACCGCTTTCCCAATCAAGACATTTGGTTCCACCGGCATGTCGATTGGCTTGTGTCTCGGGTTTGAACCCCGACTGCCTTAGCCAAGCGTCTCTCTTGATGACTGTGCTCTCTGTGATGAGCCGGCCTGCATTGTCCACCGCGTCAAAAGTCGCTGTGAGAATGCAGACGGACACCAATCTCCCTTCTGACGCAATCTGGGCCAGCTGGCTCTTTAGAGGATCAGGTGCGGAGGCAATGAGGGCAGCTTCCTGCTCCCATTGGTGACAATTGTAACTTGCCAGCAGAGTGGTGGTATTAGCAGTTCTTACCTGGTAAGCAGAGGTGGAAGCCACTTTCCTTCCTAGCCCATATATCCTTTTACACTCCTGGTCTGGGGGAGCTTCCGAGGATGCTAGCAATGTACCCGCCCTTTTTCTGGTGGTTGTGACCACCAATGAGTCGGGTTTAAGCTGACCACTTATATAAAGTGGGCCAGCCCTGAATAATTTCTCTATTCTTGGGTTGACTGCCCGGGTAAGGTTAGGGGTGAGGAGGAAGGGGTCAATTCTGCATTGAATGGATTGGGCAACGGATTTCCTATCCCCCATAATTTCCTCTGCAAAGTCCCTCTCTTCTTGAGCCCCTTGAGTGTCTATCTGAAAGTGCTCTGCAGCTTTAACTAAGACCTCATTCAATAATGGCTGATTATCCACAGGTGAGTCATTCACCGGTGGGTCCTTGGGAATAGGGGAGTCGAGACTATAGGCCTCTGCCTCGTCTTCCTCACCCTGGTCCCCATAATATTCGACCCCTGCCTGGTCGTCCAGTATCTGTATGTCTGGATCTTCATTATACTGAAGATAAGGTTGAACAGTGAATGGGTCTGAAATCAGGCCTTGAGCTGGAGTCTCAGTGCAAGGTCTCTTACTAGGAGGCGGAGGGTCTTTGGATCCAGAAGGAGTAGAGGTAGTACATATAGCTCAAAAAGTGATCAGTATTCTTCTCATAAAAGTAAGCCAAAAAAGACATTCTCCTCATCACTGTCGATTTCTTCAGAGCTCCATTCCTTGGAACTGGGAATGACCACCTCTTGTTGAGGTTCATCTTCCATTTCCATATCCTCTGAATGTGAGGGACAACCCTAGGCCTAGTGACAGGGTCAGGCGTCTTGGTTTTTTCAGAGGATCTATGTTTGTCCTTCTGAACCTGGTGTCCAGATGTTTTTTTTCCGTTTGTCCCCCTTACCATGCATTTGGAGGTGGGTTCCGTAGGGTCTAGAGATTTAGAGGGGGGGGCGTCGAGACTCCTAGGCAGACGTGGAACGAATTGCCAGAGTCTACATTGAACGTGTTGCTTGGGGGTGGAGTTCGGATTAGTCTTCTGACAACCATACCTCCGTGACTTTAAGAAGCGTGGCACCCTTAGCAATCGTAGACTGTTGCTGTGTGTCATGAGGCGATCGACACCTGGAACACCCAGAGGACACAGATTCTGCGGACCGCTCTTTGTGCCTTTTTCTGCCGAACGCTCAAGACATGTGTCGAGTCTCGGGAGGAGTTAGTGTGTTTAGATGTAGGTGTATGGGTAGCGCTCATGCCGCCGGGTATGGTCCCCATAACTGCCACGCCGGACAATCCTCCCAGGTCGGGGGCTCGCACTTGGGTGTCTAACAACACTCCAGTGCCCTCGACGTCTGAAACGGCAGCATTGCTGCCATCACTGAAGGAACCCACAGCGTCCATGGCCTCGAGTTGCCTGGCGTAATGGGCCCAAGTTTGGTGGAGCGGTCCTTCAGTGTTTTAGCTTTAAAGCACTTGCACGCTCTGCAATTGGCTTTGGGGTGGGCCCTAGGCAGAGATTACAGGTGTTATGCTCATCTACCCAAGGGAACTTACGGTTGCACTTGGGGCAGAATTTAAATGGAGTACTCTCCATATGTTAATATATGGCAGCGGGCAAATGTATGTAGGAAACTAGTGTGAGTATGTCCTCCCCCCACTCTCCCTACTTGCCGGGCCGAGGCCCAAAGTCTGTTGTGCAGTCTCGATGGCTGTTCGTTCTTCAGTACCGGCGTCGATCTTCGGAGTCTTGACGTGGGATAAGAGAAACAGGGACATTTTTAATAATTATTGACAAATGGCTGAAAGCCAGGGAACTCCGCAACTATGCTTCCGACAAGTATGGAGGAAATAAACAATCTGAGGATCCTACACGCGTGAGGGATCATGGGTACAGTGGACGTCACACTAGGGATAGTATTATTGGCACGCCCTAGGTCGACACCCATTTTCAAGTTTCAAAAAACAAACTAATACTCTGCAGCTTTCACTAGATGTCAGCCTATGCACAGCATGTGATCTAAGCAGATTCCACAAGCCTCGGAAATATATGGGATACATTACTCACCGTAATCGTATTTCTGATGCTTGTATCTGCTTAGATTCACATGCTGTGCATAGGCGGACATCTAGTGGAAGCTGCAGAGTATTACAGTTTGTTTTTCGAAACTCGAAATTGGGCGTCGACACAGGCGTGCCAGTAATACTATCCCTAGTGTGACGTCCACTGTACCCAAGATCCCTCACGCGTCTAGGATCCTCAGATTGTATTTTTTCTGACATGAGGAAGCATGAGGAGTAGCGTGAGTACAGATAATCCAAGCAGATAGACAGAAAGGTAAGACTACAAGCAATCATGCGCCTTCTCTCGGAGGGGAGGAAGGGTGGGTCGCATGTGAATCTAAGCAGATACAAGCATCAGAAATACGATTACGGTGAGTAATGTATCCCTTCTGAGGCTTGTGGAATCTGCTTAGATCACATGCTGTGCATAGATTAGCGAGCAGTACCAGAAGAAGGAGGTGGGATGTGAGAAGGGTCATGAGCAAACAGGTGTCTTAGAACCGCTTGTCCCACTTGTGTATCTGTCTTGGAATGAGTGTCAATGCAGTAATGCTGAGTAAAAGTGTGAATAGAGCTCCAAGTAGCTGCTTTGCAAATGGTGTCGAGGGGAACATTTGCAATGAAAGCCAGAGTGGCCCCAATGCCTCTAGTAGAATGGGCCCTTGGCGTAAAAGGCAGAGTTTTTTCAGAAAGAGAGTAACACAGCTGTATACAGTTGATAATCCACTTCGAGATCGCGCCTTTAGAGACGCGATCCCCCTCTCTGTCTGTAGCTACGGAGACAAACAGTTGATCTGTTTTCCTTAGCGGTCTGGTTTTATTTACATAGTAGAGGACCGCCCTACGCACATCAAGGGTGTGTAGTTTCACCTCAGATGAGCTTTGCGGGTTCTAGAAGAAAGCCGGAAGCTCGATGGACTGGTTTACATGGAACTTAGATATAAATTTAGGTGAGAACCTAGGGTGTGTGCGGAAAACCAGTTTGTCTTTGTGGATAGTAAAGAAAGGATCCTGCACTGACAGAGCCTGAATTTCACTGACCCTTCTTATAGAGGTAATGGCTACTAAGAAGGCCGTTTTATAAGTCAGGTGTTTGAGACTACTTTTATGCATGGGTTCGAAAGGGGGGCCCATGAGCTTAGCTAGCACCACATTGAGGTCCCATCCTGGCGGTGGGTTCGAAATAGGAGGGTGAAGTCTCTTTACTCCTTCCATGAAGGCTTTAACTACTGGTACTTTCCACCACGATACTTTGTTATGGGATGTGGTGTAAGCCGAGAGGGCTGCCAGGTGTACTTTCAGAGAGTTAAAAACCAAACCTGCGTCCAGCAGGTGGAGCATGTATGTTACAACGTTGGAAGGAGTGCAATCAACTGGGTTGATTTGTTTATTCTGGCACCAAATAACGAATCTCTTCCACTTGTCAAAGTAACAGTGCCTTGTGTTTGGTTTCCTGGATTCTTTTAGGATGTCCATACACCTCTGTGGTAAATTGAGATGGCCAAACTCTATGACCTCAGGAGCCATGCTGCCAGGTTCATCGAGTTGGGTTCCTGGTGCACTGTTTGACCTTGTTGCTGGGACAGTAGGTTGTACCAGGCTGGGAGTTTGATGGGCTCGCACACCGCCATCCTGCGTAGGTGTGGAAACCATGGTTGTCTCGCCCACATGGGAGCAACTAGGATGAGCGTCATCGATTCCTTGTTCATCTTGTACACCACCTTCCTGATGAGGAGTTGGTGGAAAAGCGTACGCAAACATCCCTGACCAGTTCATCCACAGGGCGTTCCCTTGGGAGTCTGGCTGGGGGAACCTGGATGCAAATCCTGGGCATTGTTTGTTTTCGCTTGTGGCGAATAGGTCTATAGTGGGGAAACCCCACCGAGAGAAGAGATCTTCTACGATATCTCTGTGAAGGACCCATTCGTGTTCTTCTGGGAGGGAGTCTCTGCTTAGGGATCCGCTAGGGAATTGAGCTCCCCTGGAACATGTTGTGATGACAGGAAGATGTTCCGTCTGAGTGCCCATATCCAGATTTTCTGGGCAAGCTTGGACAGATTTGGCGAACGAGTCCCTCCTTGTTTGTTCAGATAGAACATGGCTGTCGTGCTGTCCGTCCGGATCTGCACCGACAAGTTTAGCAGATGGGGCTCGAACACCCGAAGCGCTCGGAATACTGCCAGAAGCTCTAGCAGATTGATGTGGTTCTTGGCTACTGAGTGAGACCAGAGACCCTGAGCTGTGTGGTGGAGATGGTGAGCTCCCCACCCAGTCAGGCATGCATCTGTAGTCACCACTGCCTGTACCTCTGGATTGTAAAAGGGTTTTCCCCTTGCGAGATTCTCTCTTGTCCACCAGTGTAAGCTCTGTACGAGTGTTGGCGAAACAACCACTAGATCGTCCCACTGACCACTTGCCTGAGACCACTGTTTCGCCAACCATTCCTGCATGGGACGCATGCCCAGACGCGCGTGGGGGACCAGGTAAATGCATGACGCCATCATGCCCAGCAACTGCATTGCTTTGAGTACCGTTATTTGTTGACCTGACTGATAAAGCGGAATTTGCAGTAGTATATTCCGAATTCTTTCTTCCGAAGGGAAGGTCAACCCTTTCTCAGTATCTAGGATTGCTCCTAGGAACTGTTTGGAGGTGCTTGGCACCAGACTTGACTTCTTCTCGTTGATAGAGAAGCCTAATTCTTGGAGGAGGTCGATAGTCCTCTGAATGTTTGACCTGCAAATTCCTGGGGTTTCCCCCGTTATGAGCCAGTCGTCCAGATAAGGGTACACTGGGATTGCCTCCCTGCGTAGGTGTGCAGCTGCCACCGCCAGTACCTTGGTGAATACCCTTGGTGCTGAAGCTATCCCGAAGGGCAGTACCTTGAATTGGTAGTGGCGACTGTCCACCTTGAAGCGCAAGTATTTTCTGTGCGCTGGGAGCATGGAAATATGAAAATAAGCATCTTTCATATCCAAGGTTGCCATGTAATCCCCTTTTTTAGGAGGGGGATTACCTCTTGTAACGTGGTCATACAGAATTTTTGGGGCTTGACATACTTGTTGGCAGGCCGTAAGTCCAATACTGGGCGCATTGTCAAATCTTTCTTTGGCACAAGGAAGTAGGTTGAATAGATACCCTTGTTTACCTGGTGTCCTGGGACGAATTCTATCGCGTCCTTTTCTAGCAGAATGGCGATCTCCTCGAGAAGGATCTTCTGATGTTCTAAGGAGTGTATTCTTTGTCGTGGAGGGTGGTTCCGGGGACGCTGTAGTAATTCTATACAATATCCTGTGGACACTGTTGACAGCACCCATCTGTCTGAGGTGATCCCTTCCCAAGCCTGGGTGAAGTTGGAAATGCGTCCCCCTACTGGGGTTGCGTGAGAAGGGACCCTGAACTGAGCGTCACTGCTTTGGTGGAGGCGTGCCACCTCCCTTGTTGGGACTGCCTCTGCCTCTTCCACGACCTCTCTTGTTACCCCTGCCGTAATTTTGGGTAAACTGCTGGTTGTTGTTCCATTGTGTACCCTGTCCTTGGGCATAGTTGTCTCTTTGTGAATTTTGGCCGCGTGGGCGACGAAAATTACTGTTCCCCCTCTGGTTAGGGGGTTTGTTGGTAAGCTGGCCAAGGGATTTGAGAGTCTCGTATTCGTCCTTGGCATTCTTAAGTGCGTCTTCGACCGCTTTCCCAAACAATAGATCGGGTTCCACCGGCTTGTCTATTTATGAAGCCTGGGTTTCTGTTTTGAACCCCGACTGCCGTAACCACGCATGTCTCTTGATAACAGTACCTTCTGCTATCAATCTTCCTGCGTTGTCCGCGGCGTCGAAAGTTGCTTTTAATATGCAACCAGACACGGCTCTTCCTTCTGCCGAGATCCGAGCCAACTGGCCCTTTAACGGTTCAGGAGCAGAGGCTATGAGCGCCGCGACCTCTTCCCATTGATGGCAGTTGTAACTTGCCAACAGGGTGGTGGAGTTTGCAATCCTTGCCTGGTAGGCGGACGTTGAGGCTACCTTCCTGCCAAACCTGTACAGTTTTTTGCTCTCCTTGTCGGGAGGAGCTTCTGACGACGATAAGGGTGTCCCAGCCCTCTTCCGAGTGTTGGTAACCACTAGGGAGTCTGGTTTAAGATGTCCTCTTATATAGAGGGTCAGACTGGGCTGCCCGAAAAAGTTTTTCGACTCTGGGGTTGACGGCTCTGGTGAGGTTAGGATTCGATTTAAGGATAGGGATGGTCTGAGCGACCGGCCTCCTCTCTCCCACCAACTCTTCTGCGAAGTCCCTTTCCTCCTGTACACCGTGGGTGTCGATGTGAAAATGTTCTGCTGCGCGAGCGAGAACTTCATTAAGGAGGGGCTGGTTATCAACTGGCGAGTCGGTAACTGGGGCTTCGCTCTCTACCGGGGAATCTACTCTGTAAATTTCCTGCTCATCTTCTACCTCCTCCAGGTCCTCATCATCCGCATAGTATTCAGTCCCGGCCTGTTCTTCCATAATTTCAAACTCCTGGAGTGGAGTAGAGTATGGAGTAGAGTAAGGCTGCACCTCGAAGGGTTTAGGTCTTTCGAACCGGGCCTTTTTACTTAGGGGGATAGGATCAGAGGAGCCCGAGGGTGTGGCCCCTTGAGGGTCATACGAAAGGAAATGTTCTGGGTTTTTGTCAAAAATCAGCTAAGGAAGACATCCTTGACATGACCCTGTCTATGTCTTCACTGGACCATTCTTTGGAACAGGGTATGACTTTAGTAGGCAACTTATCAAGGGTACCCTTGGTGGATGTTGATGTCCCAGTAGATTTGTGTTTGTCTGTCTGCTTAGGGTGGAAGGATGGTCTTATAGGAGTGGAAGGCTGTGCTTTCCGCTGTTTCCCCCCCCTCCCCATGCGTGGAAGAATGTTTTCCCTGTCCCTTGGAGGCCCCAGAGACTTTCGACAGCTGGCGTCGATGGTCTGGGGAGGTATCTGTGTGTTTCGAGCGTGGGGCCTCGCTGGTGTTAACTGCGGCCTCGGTCTCCTGGAGCGCAGCCTGGGGTTGGAAGTCGTCTTCGTCTTCCGACGATCGAACTTCTGTTAATCTAGGGAGCGAGGCACTCTTGGCAAGAGTGGATGATTGCCTTGCGTCATGAGGCGATCTCGATCGAGAGCGCCCAGAGGACACCGAGTCGGACCGTTCTATCTGTGCCTCTTTCCGAGAAGTCGATGTCGTCGAGGTTCGGTTGGACTTAGTGTGCTTAGTGTGTGTAGGGTGTGTAGCGATTGCGTCGCCGGGGGTCTTTCCCATAGCCGCCCTGCCGGACAACCTTCCGAGGTCAGGGACCAGCGCTCGGCAGTCTTTCGACGCCGTAATGCCCTCACCGTCCGAAAGTACGGCGTCGCTGCCATCGCTGAAGGCGCCCTCCGCTGCCATGGCCGCCTGCCTGGCGTGGTGGGCCCAACGCTTTGTCGAACGGTCCTTAAGTGTCTTAGGCTTAAACCTACTACACGCTCTGCAGTTCACTTCGGGGTGGTCCCTCGGCAAGCAGAGATTGCACGTGGCGTGCCTGTCGACCCAAGGGTATTTGCGGTTGCACTTGGGGCAGAATTGGAAAGGGGTACCCTCCATACGCACCTTGAGGCAGCGGGCTGGTAAGTGTAGTAAATATATAAGGTGTACCTATAGGGTGTACCTATATACCAAGAGTGAAGAGTATGTACCACCCCCCACTCTCCCTACTTGCAGGGCCGAGGCCAGCGGCCTACTAGGCCCGGGCCGAGGCCAGCGGCCTTCCGAGGCCCAGATCCGTCGTGCAGCAGCCGACGGTCGATGTCTTCTCCAGCCGTCGTCGAGGGTCGACGTTGGGGTGGGGAAGGATGTTAATAAATAATTTTAAACTTCAATAATAAGCAAAAGTATGGCTAAGGCCATGGGACTCCGCAAGATGCTTCCGACCAGTATGGCGGAAAAAAACAATCTGAGGATCCTAGACGCGTGAGGGATCTTGGGTACAGTGGACGTCACACTAGGGATAGTATTACTGGCACGCCTGTGTCGACGCCCATTTTCGAGTTTCGAAAAACAAACTGTAATACTCCGCAGCTTCCACTAGATGTCGGCCTATGCACAGCATGTGATCTAAGCAGATTCCACAAGCCTCAGAAATATATATATATATATATATATATATTTTTGTGTACTAACCTGTGTGAGGATTTTGCTTTAACTGTACTTCACACCAAACCCACCTATTCAGTTTTAGTCCAACAGTTTAGCCTTTAGTTTGGCATCACAAAACCCCCTCACAGCAGGTTATACCTGTAATTTCTAGAATTTAAAATATCTTCTTACTGAGGATAGCCAGGCATGTGAGTGTTTATTCCACATTAGTCAATATTGGCCAATCGCTTCCTACCCTTTATGTGAAAGATGAATGTTGGTGGAGGTCACACTTTGCTCCAGGCTTGGCAGCACAACATTTTATATTCCAGAGCTAGCCTTCCAGCAAAATTAAAAAATGTACACTCAGGCAGATAAGCCACTATACTCCAAGGGTCCTCCCAAGCACATACATAGAGCTCTTCATTCATCAAAACAATACATGTGTTCCAATTTCTTATTCCCCAGATGTCACACTCACCTGATTCCCACGCAGGCGCAGGTCTGGCTTCGAGTGCTGATGCTTCTTCAATGGTGAAGCGCAGGACTCTGAAGATGGACTCTCTGGCTCACAGGAATATTCCCCTATGCGTGAAAAGGGAGTATTACCTACTGACGGAATAATGCTCAAGCCTCCCACTTCCTTCCAACCCTCCACGATACCCTTCCTCGATTCCCCGTGAAGTCTCACCTTAGGGTCTGGAAGGATGAGTTCTCCATCCTGCTTCTGATGCAGGGGCGCGTTGAAACCCAGTTACTTCACTGGATTGAGGTTTGATGGGAGTTCAAATAAGCTTGACTATTCAGGTAAGGCGCTGTAAGAGTTCTGTCGCAAGTTCAAAAGTTCAAGCTTAATAATGTTCATTGTCTTATTGCAGCAAGCGCTAATGCTTATGTCTTTTTCCCCTTAGGGGCCGGGGTTCGGAATGCCGGAGATATGGCGCCGACCCGAAGTGAAACATGCAGTTCCAGTAAATGACAGGTAAGTTCTGGATGAGCGTTCGGGTAATGTCTTTGCATTCGCTCATTCAATGTCTTTGTCTTTTTTCCCCATAGGGGCCGGGGTCCGGAATGCCAGGAAGCGGCAGGACCCGAAATGAAATGGGAATGACCCAGCAGGTAAGTCTTAGAAGGAAACTGAGCTTTTCCTATTCCCTTCCTTCTCTCACCTTGTGTTCTGGTCTTTTTCTCTCTAGGATCTGGGAAGTGGCTGCGGATCTGGATGATCGCTGCTTAAGATGGAGGTGCCCAGGAAAGGTGAGTGAAATGCAGCGCTGCAGCAATTGAAGCGAAATGCTTTTAAAATGATGTCTTCCCTTTCAGGATTGTCGGTGTGATGTCTCCGTGATGCAGCTTTAGCAGGTAAGGTCTTCTTTCTCGCCAATTCTCTCTTAGCAGGTGACCCACGATGCTGACAAGCGTGGCAGAAGTCCAGATGCAGGAGCTGACACGGTGAGCGTCCAGCTGCGAGGAGCAGAACAACTCGAAGCGTGAGTTGCTGATCGGGCGTGGTTTAAATAGCTTTGGAAGAAGTTCCAGGTATGTATCCTTCCCCGACCACACCCAGGGGAAAGTAGTCCCACAGGTAAAGTAGTTCCATTCAGGCCTCAAGAAGGCCTGGATGTAGCAGCACGGTCTGCATCAGGTAAGTGCACATTAAAACACTTGAACACTTGTCTAGCTTTATGAGCGTGGCGCCTAAAGCGCCAGGACAGGGATCCAACATGAGCCTGGCACCTAAGGCGCCAGGACTGTGTCCAAAGGGCCCCAGCTTGGGCCCGCTGGCACTTCCCTGGGGGGAATGATGCCTGCCTCTGAGGTTGCTGGGACGGACCTGGCTCCTTGGAGGTAGGCATCATGACACCAGAACTGCCCATCAGACCAATTAATCCCAAGCCTTTTAGGACCCGTCCTTTTCAACATTTACAAATGTATTATCCATCCAACACTGACAACATGCATCCATACCATCGCACACAAGTCTACTTCAAAGCTCACACTGCATTCCTCACTCTATTTTGTCTCAGCTCCATTTTGTCTCTGAACATATTCCCTCTTTCACCTGCTCCTTTTTCCTTCCAAAAGCAAGTGTCAGGATAACAATATATCAAATTTTCAGCCAAGTCTGGGTGCTCCAGGACTTTGATATTGGAGACTTAAACCAGTATGACAAATATTACTTACCAGTAATAGTATTTCTGAGGTCTGCATCTGCTTAGACTCACATGCTTTGCATAATCTGCCATCTAGTGGTTGGCTGGGATCATTATAACACTTGCAAGAGTCGCTCCCATAGTGTGTGTGGAGCATCCTTTGTGTTTGAAGGGGAATGTCTTTTTTGAAAGCAAGTAGCAGAGTTGTATACACTGGACAATCCACCTAGAAACGATGGCCTTGGTAGCGCCTCTACCAATGAGCTGAAGAATTCACTTGTTTTGCATAAATCTTAGTTTTCTGAAAGTAAAACAACTCTTTTCCTATCCAGTGTCTGAAGTTCTTTACCCCCCCCCCTTGAAAATTAGGGGATACAAGAAGATGGGCCTATGGGCTGGTGAACATTGAATTTTGAGAAATATTTAGCAGAGAAGCGTGGATGTGGGCAAAGCACTACTTTGTCTTTATGTATAGATATGAACGGCTCAGATAATGCTTGCAGTTGACTAACTCCGATATATAGGACAGCTATTAGAAATATAAATGGGCCCTGTGAGCCCATGGCATAGCAGTACATAGCAATGGGATAAATGTCTGCTCCCAAAGCAGGACAATGCAAACAAAAAACAACTTGTGGCGTCAGTACAAATGCATTGCCTGGACCCTCAAGTACAATCAGGCTTTCCCAGCCACAAAATAAAAGATATACAGAGCATGTTGGTTAAGATTAAAAGGGAAACGAAGGATAGTGCATAGACACTGGCCAAGTCCCTGGCAGATCTAGATAAACACACGCAAGCAGCTGAAAGTAGGCTAGAAGAGGTGGAAACAACCCACTGCGAACAAGCACATGAGCTTACTGAGAGAGTGAAAGGGATTGGGGCAGTGTTAACTAGACAGGAAGATGTAGAGAACAGACTGAGGCAGAATAATATACAAACACAAGGTGCCCTGAAGGGGATTCCAGACAAAGAACTGGAGGAACAGATTACAGGATTGTTTCGCCATATGCTAGAAGGGGCAGGAGATGTGGCCATTGTCTTGGACCAGGCACACTGCATCTATTCTAGATGGCAACAAAGGAATGGCCTGCTCCCCGAAGCTCTCACCTGTGTTCACTTTTTTCAGCTTAAACAGATGAGGCACGTCAAGGAGAAGATCAGACTTCGAGATGCATCCATTTTGCTTTACCAGGATCTAGCTCAGGCGACACTGCAAAAAAGGAAAAGGTCTTCACCTAGTCACAAGTTGGCTATGTGATACAGGTGTGCGATAAAGATGGGCTTACCCATTGCGGCTGCTGTTCGAACACAAAGGGAAATCGTAGAATGTTGGGACGGAAGAGGTTGCAGATCTAATCGACTTTTCGACTCCCAGCCTCGAGACTGATGAACCCTGGAGGAGGAAACAGGTGCCAGGACACAGCCATGGGAAAAGAGTGATTGAGTGGGAAATACAGAGAGACTACTGGTTGAGGTATGACTTCTGTGAGGGCCCTTTCTGCTGATGTTCTGGTCTGAGTGTTTTGGATAATGGAAGAGGTCAGCTGGACAAATTGAGTCTGGTTTGTTTAAGAGTGATTGTAGGGGTGGTGGGTTTGTTTGTGTAGGGAGCTGTGGTTTTCAAATGGGTCGTGATTGGGGGGGGGGGGGAAGAGTCCTGAGGCACGGAATCTGCCCACATATTGGTACATGGTTACACATGCAGTGTGTATAAGATTTTGTGTTTGGGTTTTTGATTGAGTTTAGAGCGACATCGAGTGGAGGGTTTTGAGGAGATTGTGGTTCCTCACCATATGACACAAGGCAAAAGCAAATTCAGAAATGGGCTAGTGGGTGACCTTGGTTTTGTGACCCTGGATGTTCAGGGTCTTGATTCCCCAAAAAGAGACGGTCCAATGTACATAGATTAAACGTTTCAGACATCAGTGGCATTCCTTCAGAAGACACCTTCAGCTCTGAGATGAAGTGAGATTGAAGAAGAGATTTCCAGATGCAATACTTCGCAGGTGGAGAGGAGCAGAAACTGGGTGTAGGTATTCTGATAGGGCGAGGGCTCCATTTTGTGTACATTTTATATCTAGGGACCCGGAGGGCAGGGTGCCAATCATTAAGGGTCGGCTGCAGAGGCAACTGTATACTTTGGTGCCGGTGTATGCCCCAAATGCACAACAGCATCAGTTTATACTTCCATTGTTGGTGAAATGGGGGAGAGGGCTTTGTGAGGGTCAAGTGGTGATTGGAGATTTTAAATTGTGTGATGGACCCATTAACTGAAAAGACACTGACCCCTAGAGTGGCAGACTTATGGAACAGGAATGCCTTGGGGAGACTGTTTAAGGAGTTGGACCTAGAGGTCTTACTACTAGGAAGTTTGCAGATACACATTTTTCTCTGCAGTGTATTCTAGGATAGATATGGTCTTAATATCAGCCACTCTCGTCTCCAGGGTGGTCTCAGTGGAGATTGGTATTGGGTGCATCTCGGACCATGCTGTGGATGTAGTGAAGTTGATGCCATGCAACACCCCCCACGCCCACCCCTATTAGGAAACCTTGGTGGTTGAATGAGCTGGTGTTAAACGACATTGCTATTCGGGAGCATATACAGGAAGTCATTTTGAAATTTTTCAGGGAGAATGAGAAAGAGGGGATGGATTGGTGGACAATATGGAGACACAAGTAAAAGCTTAGAGAAATCTGTGGCTTATGTTAGAGATAGGGAGAATAGAGATGAAGAGAATATCGGTATGGCTGAAAGACCACGTAAGCAGAAAGGGAATCTATACCTTACTAGCACTTAGGTAGACTTGTGCACAGATGGGAATGGTCAACACTAGAATTACTTAAGATTTGAGCAAATTAACAATCTATGTGCTACATTAATGAATTCAATTCATGTAATCAGTGAAGATGCTAAAATCAGTAATTGGACTTTGTTCTGACTTTATTCCAAATTTTAATGCCCATATGCAAGCACGCGTTTCGACCTCGTACTGGTCTTTGTCATGGCTAGACTAGCAAAATAAGATCCTACTTAATAAATGGTGTCCAAATCTGGATTAGAGCATGTAGTTGTGCTCCACTTTTTTATTACGTTGTGAATTTCTGTCCCTTTTCGTCTTGTAGCGCTAAACAGGGCTCCTGGAGACCCAGCTGTTTTGGCATCCGGAGTGCCAATCATATTATATAAAGGGAGGCAAGGCAAATCGTTTTCTGGTGTCAAAACAGAGTAAACTGAAAACAAAAAATGATATCAAGAGGGGAGGAGGTGGGGGAGAAAGATCATGAGACTCTTCCACGAGAGGATACTGAAGGGGAAAGACTTGGATGCTGGGATCCAAAAGGGAGATACTTTTAGAGGCAAAAATCCCCAAAACAGCAGTGACTATCGGGAAATGCTGTAACAGCTCATAACCCAGGAGCAAGTCATAAAAGCAATTGATGCTTTACCACATAATAAAACCCCTGGGCCTGATGGTTTTCCCTAATGCTTATTACAAAGTGTTTTAAGGAGTCCTCGTGAGCCCCCTAGTGAAATTGTTTAATACAATTGCAGAACGAGGGATAGTATCCACGGATATGGCACAATCAAAAACAATATTGGTGAGTAAACCAGGCAAGGAATCGCCTGACTGCTCAAGTACCTTTACTCAATGGGAACACTAAATTTTATGCTAAGACTATGCGTTCAGGTCAGATTCTTCCAGAGGTAATCCACCCGGACCAGACTGGATTTATTAACGAGAGGTCTACCCATAATATTCGTAGGGCAATACATTTCATTGACCGGGGGAGATCATCTAGACAAGGTGGACAGTGGTAGGGCTGGACGTGCAGCAGGCATTCAATAGTATTGGTTGGGGTTTCCTCACCATCCACACTGAAAGTCCTAGATTCAGGGTAAGGGTGTTACCCAATTTTCAGATACCAGTGTCTAGGTTAAACAAACAGAGTGCCGACTTCCTTACTACCTATTTAACAGGGCACGTGACTGGGATGTCTGCCAGCTATGTTAATTTTTGCTATGGAACCCTAGGTGTGTCTAATCAGAGAAGATGAGCAAATCTGTGGGGTGATGGGTGGAGGAACGCAGCATAAATTAGCATTATATGCAGACAATGTTTTATTTTTCCAAACACCCATGCAGCATACGCTCCTGTTGTTGCTGGATAAATGCAGCTGCTTTGGGAGGCGTTAATGGTAAATTACATAAAATCAAAAACGCTTAACATGAATGAGATCCTACTATAGTTGAGAAATTAATAGTTACTCACCGTAGTGACTAACATACTCTTAGTCCATAGTCCCCTTTCCTCCATACTGCATGGGCATCCTTCACTAGGGACGGGAGACAGAACTTTTTTTTTTGAACCAGAAAAAGCCCCTTTCCTCCTTAAATTCAGAGGCGTGCTGTGGTGCAGCCCTGGAGCATGCGCTCCGCTGACTCCGCCCACCAGCGCCACTCCTCAGTCCCCATTGACGTGTCGACAATATTCAACATTGCATAATGATATCTGCATTATTAAGTGGGAGGATGGTGGGATGTATGGAGGAAAGGAACAAGTTACTTACCTGTAACGGTTGTTCTCCAGCATGGGTCTGTCATGGATTCATATGCTCATGAATATTAACCATCGTCAGGCTGGGAATCCTCAGTAAAGAAAAAAAATCAGTTTCGTTTCTGAACTGTCTTTCTACTAGTAACCAATCACTGGTCTCTGGGTCATACTGCCCCCAGCCAATGACTGCCCTCTACCTAAGCCCCTCGTCTGGCAGCCATCTTCAGATTTGGTAGCACGGAAAGTGTCAGTAGGACCAAGTGAAGAGCCGCAGAGGGGTAGGAGGGAGGGTTCACATGTGAATCCATGCCAGACCAATGCTGGAGAACAACAGTTACAGGTAAGTAACTTGTTCCTTATCCAGCATGGGGTCTGGCATGGATTCACATGCTCATGAATATAAGAATACATAGCAGTACACACATGCACAACAACGGGAGGTGGCAAGGCTCAACATTAAGTATTTAATCAGCTCAACATTAAGCAACTCTTACCGCCTCACCAGGCCCACCTTCAGGCGAACAGGTTGCGCAGCACTGACTGGCTGATCCTGGACTCCTCCCTGGAATCCCGGTCGACGCAGTAGACTCTCGTAAAGGTGTGCGTCGACCTCCACGTAGCAGCCCTGCAGATGCCCAGCAGGGGTACGCCAGACAACAACGCTGTGGTAGCAGCAATCTCTGGTCGAGTGGGCTCTTGGACGGCTGGGCAACGGTCAGTTTGCCAACCAGTGATAGTGCATGATGCAGCCGGAGAGCCATCTGGAAATGGAAGCCTTCGAGATGGCCTTCCCTTGGTTCACAGGTCCAAAGTTCACAAACAGTTGCAATGTCTTCCTAAGGCTTTGTGCAGTCAACGTAGAACTGCAGCGCTCTAGGCGACGGGAAGAAAACAGGTAACAATAAGGGCTCGTTGAGATGGAAGTCCGACGGCACCTTGGGCATGAAGGAGGGGTGTGTCCTCTGCACCACCCTCGTCTCGTGGAAAGTCAGGTATGGAGGTTTACAGGAGAGGGCCTGGATCTCTCCCACTCGTCGCGCGGAGGCGCTGGCCACAAGAAACGCAGTCTTCCACGAGAGGAACTTCAACAGAGGCTCGAATGGCAGGCCCATGAGCCTGCTCAGCACCACATTGAGCTCCCACGCCGGGGCTGGAGCCTTCACCAGCGGGAATGATCGGAACAATCCTTTCATAAACGCCTTCACCAGACGATGGGACCACCGAGATGATCGTCCTGGAGTTCTGGTGTAGCGGGAGATCGCCGATAGATGCATCTTGATGAAGGCGTGGGCTAGCCCCGCCTTGGTCAGCGACAGTAGGTACAGCGGCACCTGGGGGGCTGTAATCCGCAGAGGGTTAATCTTCTGTGCACGGCACCAGACAGAGAACCTCCTCCACTTATGGATCATCCTGCACCGGGACCGTCTGAGTTGGTTGATGAGTCGCAGCAGCAACGGCAACGGTGGGAACGCATACAGGAACAGGCCATCCCAAGGGAATGAGAAGACATTGCCCATGCTCCCCGGTTGGGGAAACCTGCTGGCGAACCTCCGACACTTGGCGTTCATCGCAAATAGATCGATCTGGGGATTGCCCCATCGTTGGAACAGCAGATCCACTTGATCCTGTCATAGTTGACACTCGTGGCACGAGCGCAGCTCCCTGCTGAGTGAGTCGGCGATGGTGTTTTTTATTCCTTGCAGGTGGAAGGGTACCAGAAACATCCCTTGGGCGACGGCCCAGTGCCACAGATCCTGCGCCTCCTTGGATAGGGCTGGGGATCTGGTACCTCCCTGCTTCTGGATGTAGAACATCGTGGCTGTGTTTTCGGTGAAGAGCCTCACCACCTTGCCCTTGAGGGACGGAAGGAACGACCTGAGGGCCCAGAACACGACCCGGAGCTCCAGTACGTTGATATGGAGCGACCTCTCCTCCGGGAGCCAAAGGCCTCTTGCGTGGAGATCTCCGGTGTGCGCTCCCCATCCCTCCAGGGAGGCGTCCGTCGTCACCGTCTCCTTATGTGCCGGGGTCTGGAAGTCCATACCCACCACCAGATGCGTGCGGGTGCCCCACCACCGGATCGCTTGGCGGAAGGTCTCGTTGAGCGAGATACTGTCTTCGAAGCTGCCCGCCGCTTGCATCCAACGGGCGTTGAGGAACTTTTGCAGTGGCCGCATCCAGTCTGCACAGGCGCACTAGGAAGATGCATGAGGACATCATGCCGAGAAGGGACTTGATGGACCTCACCCTAGCCACGTCCATGGTCAATAGTCGTTGCACCTTTCCCATGATGGCCTTCGTCCTTTCCTCCGACGCGGAGGCCAGTCGCGCTGTGTCGAGCTTGGCTCCCAGAAACAGTGCGACCTGCGACAAAGCCAGGTGGGATTTGGCGAAGTTGATGGAGAATCCCTGATCTGTGAGCAGCTGGACGGTCTTCACTGTGTGCCCGACGGCAAGATCTCTGGTCTTTGCTCGGATGAGCCAATCGTCCAGGTAGGGGTAGACGTGGATCCCCTGCAGGCGCAGCTGCGCCGCCACTGGTGCGAGGCACTTGGTGAATACCCTGGGTGCCGACTTCAGCCCGAAGTGAAGGGCCTTGAATTGGTAGCGCCGTCCTTGGACTACGAATCTGAGAAACTTTCGGTGTCCTTTTAGAATGGGGATGTGAAAGTAGGCATTCTCCAAGTCCAATGACGATAGGAAGTCGCCTTCCTCCAGCTGTCCCAGCACATGCTGGAGGATGACCATCTGGAACTTCTGGGGCTTGATGTACTTGTGTAAACGACAAAGGTCCAGGAAGGGTCGCCAACCACCGGTCTACTTTCTTACGAGAAAGTATCGAGAGTATACTCCAGAGCCCCGGAGCCTCTTTGGGACGAATTCGATGGCTCCTTTCTTCAGCATCACCCTTACTCTAAGCAGCAGTTGTGGGACATGGTTTTCCTTCCTGGCCAAGGGTGGAATGCAGGGGCACTTCTTTAAAAACTCAAGTGTGCCCGTGTGCCAGGGCATCTAGCACCCATCGGTCGGTGGAGATGGACTCCCATACGCTGACAAACTTCACCAGCCGTCCTCGCACTAGGGTTCTCAGGTGGGGGCCCGACGCTACGGCCGGTTCAGTCCTGCTTTGCAGCAGCCTTGCCGACGAGTTCGTCCCGACTTGCTGCGTCCTCTGTAGGCCTCCTGCAACGAGGAGCGGGCCGCCTGGCGGTACATCAATGAGCCACCGCTGAATCCTTTGGAAGCACCTTGCTTCCCTCCGGAGTTCCAAAAGGGCGGCCGTCGTTGCTGCAAAACCCCCAAGGCCCTAGCCGTCTCGGACTTGATGGCCTGCAGTGATTCGTCCACTGCCTTGCCAAACAGGTTATTCCCGTCGAAGGGCATGTCCAAAACTCTGGTTTGCACGTCCTGGTGGAAATCGGTTGCCTTGAGCCAACCACGCCGTCTAAGGCAAACACTGTTGCCCAACTGATGGAAACCGGTGTCAGCAATGTCCGTGGCCACTGTTATGGCGTGGTCCGACGCCACCTCGCCTTCCTGCAGGATCTCCAGTGCCTCCACCCTCTTGTCATCTGGGAGGAAGTCCAACAGAGGAGCCATCTTAAACTCCCTGTCGTAGCAGGCCACAATCGCTAGGGCGTTGGCTGCTTTAATCAGTCGCCGACGAGATGACCCATCGCCCCATGGCAGCCAGTTTCTTCCCCTCGCCGTCCGGGAGGGGTGGGGGGGTTTGAAGTCAAAGCCATAGCCCCCACCACCTTCTTCTTGGCTGCCTCAGAGATGACCAAATCCAGGGTCGGCTGCGCCCTAAGGCACAGAGGGGTGGAATCCGTGTCCCGGTCTTCTCGTACCAGTCTCTCTTGGCAGGGGTTGTGGATGGGTTCTTCGAGATCAACAGCCCCTCGTCCCAGATTTTGTCAAGTAATGGGACCGAGAGGACAGTCTTCCTTTTGGCCTCACGCCGTTGATAGAGGAAACCTTCCTTCTTCTGTTCTTTGGGGGAGCTCAAATGCCCTGGCAATCAAGGCGTGAAAGGAGCCATCAGGGGAAGGAGATGAAGGCTGTGAGAGCCATGAAGGCTGGAAGGGGGGGGGGGTGAACTCTCATCCGCTTGCTTGGAGGGCTCCCCGACGGGCCAGGCTCCGCCGGATCGTCCGTTGGGGGTAAGGGCAACCTCGTCCTCATCTCCGTACATAAGGCCTAGATCACCATTAAGATGGCTCCCGAGTTGTCCCGTGGCTCGGGTACCGGTTGCGGAGTGGAATCCTCCACGGGAACCTTGTTAGCACCGCCGTTGCTCTCTCTTCGTCTGCCTCATTGGGATCCCTCCCGTGGGATCAGACCTCCTCAAACTTCTTGTTGAGGATCTTCACGACTCCAGCCAGCTCCTCTTCAGAGGCTGTATCCGTGTCAGCCACCTGCCACCCCCCCTTTTTCCACCGGGGTTCTCACGGGGGTCTTCTCAATGGGCTGAAAAGAGGATTCCCTCCGTGGTGGCAGGGAAACTCGGGGCCCCGAGGTCGCCTCCACTGAAGGAAGCCTCCACAGGCTTCGCCAGGGCCGCCACGACTCCCTCGATAGAGGCCTTAGCCGGGTGAATCAAGGCCTTCGCCTTGGGGGGGTGGGGTGCAGGGGGGGGGGGGAGAATGGTCACTGCCTCGCTCCCCCTCGGCTGCTTCCGTCGGGATCTACCAGGGCTTCTCCAGAAGCTTACCCGGGTTCTCTGATTTTCTCTTCCCCGAGCCAGAACGTTGGCTCATGGTTGATGGCGTCGGTGAAAGTGCGCCCTGCCTGGCAGCCAAGGAGCCCGACCCTTCGGTGCCCCCGTCGCCGGAGTGTCCTCGAAGGACTTAGAAGACCGCTCCAACAACTTCTTCTCACCTGCCGCTGGGTTCTTCCCTTCCAGCCAGTTGGTGAGGCGGATCCCTCATGGTCCGTTCCGACATGTTCTTGCAAAACACATGTGCATTTTGTCTTCGTGAAGGCAGTAGAGGCATCTAGAATGCTCGTCCTCGAACACATTCTGCAATCCGCATCCAGGGCAGTTCCTGAACAGCTTGGATCCGGGCATCGAGCTTCCTTTGTCCTGGGCCATGTCTACGGGGTAGGCTTCCGTTGATCGGAAGTCAAAACAGTGGAGCTTGAGGCTCAATTGACCGAAAAAATGAGATTCTTTGAAAAATCACAAAACGCAGTAAAAGCTCGAGAGCTATAGCACAAGGACTCCCAACACATGAGCTTGCGGTAAAAATCTGAAGATGGCTGCCAGAGGAGGGGCTTAGGTAGAGGGCAGTCATTGGCTGGAGGCAGTATGACCCAGAGACCAGTGATTGGTTACTAGTAGAAAGACTAGTCAGAAACGAAACTGATTTTTTCTTTACCGAGGATTCCCAGCCTGACGACAGGGAATATTCATGAGCATGTGAATCCATGCCAGACCCCATGCTGGAGAATGAGACTATGGACTAAGAGTATGTTAATCACTTTGGTGAGTAACTATTCATTACTCTTACTTCCCCGTCCCCTTTCCTCCATACTGCATGGGCGATTACAACTAAATGCAGTCCCAGGGTGGAGGAGACCCTCCCCAAGCAAACAGGTTCCTTAGAACTGCCTGTCCAAAGGCCACGTCTGACTTAGAGCTGGCATCCAAACAATTAATGCTTACAGAAAGCCGAAGGGGTGGCCCAGGTGGCTGCCCTGCTTATGACCCGCCACGGAACCTGCCACTGAAATGCAATGGCTATGGCTCCAACAACGTGGGTATGTATGTTAACAGACAGTGGCTTGTGCGGCCCCTCATAGGCCTCCTTGATGGCTGAAAGCATTTATCGTGCAATAGAGGCCTTGGATGCCTGATACCTGGGCCTGGATTCTACCCATCCCTCCCTTCCCCCCGCAGGTGACAGTGTCCAACATGCGGAAGCTCTTGGTCCTGTCCAGACAGAATTTCAGAGCGTGTCTGACATCCAGACAGGGCAAGACCCTCTGAGCGTCCTTGGGGTCAGCAAAAAACATTGGTAAGATCATTTCCTCATTAAGATGCAAAGGGTACCTTAAGTAGGAATGCGGGTGTATCCCTGTGAAAAGTGGTAGAGCTTGGATCTCACCAACTCTGCAAGCAGAGATGAGGCCCACTTACAAAGCTGTTTTAATGGTGACCAGCCTGATGTCTGCAGACGCAATTGGCTCGAAGGGCTTGTGCGCCAAGGTGCCCAAAACCACATTAAGGTCCCATACGGGGTGTGGCTTCTTGATGGGCAGGTAGAGCCTGGATAGGCCCGCCAAATGTCTCCGGACTATCAGGTTGGCAGAGGAGAAGACCTCCGCCTCCAAATTTCTGTAGGCCCCAAGGCTGCCAGATAGGGGCGGCAAGTGTCCGCCTGTATGCCTGAGCGCGCAAAGTGTGCCGAGAAGGAGAGCACATCATCCAGCCAGCACGTAAGGGGGGGGGGGTCGAGTCTGCCCAATGGCAGAACCTAGTCCATTTACTCTTGCATTGGCTCCCGGTAGCCTTGCTCCTGGTGCCCTGAATGATTCAGGTTAGCCTGTGATAGGCTGAGGTGCTTGAGCGTGACCTGCTCAGGAACCACGCTGCAAGGGCTAACTTCTGTGGGGCGGGGTGAATGACCTTGCCTCCCTGCTGGGCCAGAAGATGAGCTGGACCCACCAGAAGGTGAATGGGTGGTCTGTCCGTGAGGCTGAGACGTTCAGAGAACCACTGTCCCTCCGGCCACCATGGAGCTATCAGAATGATGCTGAGGCGACTCCTTTATCTTGCAGATCACCTTGTGGACCAGGTGAGTGGGAGGGAAGGCATAAACTGTCATGCCGTCCCACTGTATCTGGAAGGCATCGCCCAGGGATACAGGGCCCTGCCAGGACACAAACTGTTGGCACTTCCTGTTGTCCCACGAGGCAAACCACCTGAGGATGCCCGCATCTGCTGAAGATCTCCAGCAGCACTTGGTCGTCAATTGCCACTCGTAATTGTCTGCTCCCAGTCTGCTGAGCCGGTCCAGCTCCAAGTTGGACTTGCACGGTAGGTGGACAGCTTTGAGGTAGATGTTCTCCAGGGCCCATTCCCACATGCTGACCGCTAGGCTGCACAGTGGCGGGGACCTGGTACCCACCCTGCTTGACATAGTACATGCTGGTGTTGTCAGTCTGGAGGATGGTCTTGCCCCCAATGAGCGGAAGGAAAGCTTTGAGAGCTAGCCAGATGGCCTTCAGCTCCAGCCAGTTCAAATGAAACTTCTGCCGGGTCCAGGCTCCATGAACGCTGTGCCTGTCCAGAGTGGCTCCCCAGCCTTCCAGGGAGGAGTCCGTAGTGATGGTGATCTGCGGGGCCGCTGGCCTGAAGGGCTTGCCCATCCGCAGGTTGCAATCCCTGGACCACCATGTGAGGTCCGAGTGGAGAGAAGGAGGGATGACGACCGGCTCCACTTGGGAGCCCTTCTCCCGATTCCATGAGGCTGCGAAGTGCAGCTGTTATCTCCTCATCCCGAGTCTTGTGTGGGGCACCACCAGGACAAGGTCACTGCTCTGGAAAGGAAGTGAGCCGTGGCTCTCATGATGGCGTGACCTTGTCCTCTGAGGGAAAGACACTATCCAAGCTTGTTTCCCATTTGCGGCCCAGGAAGGTCAGGCTCTGCGTAGGCTGCAGCTGAAACATGTTGAGGTTGATCTTAAACCCCAGGTCGTGGCGTGTGTTCATAAGTGCAGAGGAAGTGTGGATAACTGCCTCGGGAGATCTCGCCCCGACGTGGCATTCATCCAGGTGGACGTGGGGGGTCCTGAGGAGGGCTGCCATTGCATTCATGAGCCTGGTAAATACCCTGGGGGCTGAGTTGAGGCCTAACGGTAGCACCTTGTATTGGAAGAGGCAGCCCATGATCCTGAAGTGCAGGAAGGAGCAAGGTGGTTGCCAAATCGAGACGTGTAGATAAGTGTCCTTCCGGTCCGGGGAGCACATCCAGTCTCTCCGTCTAGTGTCTCCGCAATGAGTGCTGGCGTAACCATCTTGAATTTATGAAGAGGGAGAGGTTGAGGGTGTATGGGTCCAACACAACTTAGGCAGCTGGTTCTTCTTTTGTATGGAGAAAATCCTGGAATAGAAGCACAATCCTCTCTGGGAGGCTGGGACTTCTTCCACTGCATGGCTCTTGATGAGCGACCAAAATCCTGCCAACAGAGTTGCGGTCCCAATATGTGGGAGTGGAGGGAGAGATCAGTAGGTGGTACCCCAAGGATACTGCAGAGAGTATCCAGGGGTGCGAAAAGTTCTGGCACTAAAACTGCCTGTGAAAGGCAGCCTGCATCCCACCAGAGACGCGGACCCGAAGAGACACGTCATGCTTTCTTTCCCTCTGAGGCTGCTGCAGAGGAGGGCGGGGGAGTGGAAAAAGCCCTTGTCAGTCAGGCTGCCCTGACCTGCCTTGACCTCCGTTCCTGGAGGCCCCGGAAACCTGCCGAACGCACACTTCTTATCGGAGCGTCAATGCGACTGGCTGTACGTCTTAGGCGTGGCCTTCGTTAGGATAAATACTTTGCAGTTTGCAAGCTTTCCTTTTTATCCAATTCCTCATCGGTGGTAGAGTGAAAGAGGCCACTACCCTCGAATGGAAGGTCCAATAAGCATTCCTGGACGTCAGGGTTAAACTTAGTAGCCCGAAGCCAGTCAGTGCTTCTCATGTCCCTGGCAATGCATATAGCCCGGCCAGAGGTGTCTATGTGGGCCATGGTCGGCTCTGGGCCATGGTGGGCTCTATGATGTCCTGCGCCACCAGTTCGGCCTCTGCTAGCCCCACCTTGAAACAATCTTGGCTTTGATGCAAGGAAGGAAGTATGATATTTCCCACCAAAGCCTCTGGTTAACGACTGTCAGCATGGCATCGGATTGATGCAGGTGCAGCGAGGCGTGAAGTACAGCTTCTTTCTGTACAACGCCAAGATCTCCTCCTCCTTGCCTAGCTGCACAGACGAGGTGGCCAAGGACGACTGAGGCTTTGAGTAGTGTGATGTCGCAGCAATCACTGAAGAGTGTGGTTGAGGATGAGCCGACAGTAAGAGTGGATCCCCCTCCATCTGCCTATATTTGGCGCTGGGGCACCAAATGACGGGCAGGGGCGAGTGTGGCTTGAGCCATACCTTCTTGGCCAAAGCAACAACGTCCTTCTGCATCAGGATCCCTGTTGTATTAGGGGGACGTAGAGTGAGGACTTCTGCCAAATCCCTTCCTCTGGCTGGTCGACTTCCAGTTGAGGAAGCACGAAATATTCTGCCAAACCTGCAAGTCCTTTTTGGAAGGCCATGGTTGACTATGGCGTGTCTGGGTCCTCCTCATCTATGTCTGCCAGAGGGGGTCTGGCTGGTCCGGGCAGGTGGAGGAGTAGTGGGTGCCGTGGGCTGTGGTGCATGGACTGTAGCGGTGGCTGTTGCAGAGGCTGGTGTGGAACTGCCTGTACTGTGGGAGGTAGGGGAGCCAAAACCAAGGGAGCTGGCTGGGGCACCAGGGGCTGCACTGGGGCCTGTGGCACCAGAGGAACAACTATGGGCGTCAGTGGAGGGACCAAAGTGAGCATGTCCCCGAAGGCATCCTGAAGGATGGCACCCATCTGAGGAGTTCGTATCAGCGCTACAAACCTTTCAAATGACCAGTCTTCAGAGGGTGAAGACGTGGTAGGTGAAATTGATGGCACGGCTGGCAACTGCTGGAGCCAGAGCACACCATCTCATTTGCAGAAGAAACCTGCCCTGCTGATGGCTTAACAATAGGCTACATACCTGGAAGACACCAGTCCCACATTCAAACTCGTCATTCTGCCTGCTCCGTTCCTAGGAGTAGCATCGGACGAGCAGCCATGTTATCTGGCGTGGTTGCCATTTTGTCAAGCGGAGTCCCACGTACTGAAGTCGTGGTGCTTGGCTCCCTGGGCCCGGCCTCCTCCAAGACTCTTGGTGGTGGAGCATGAGATCTACCCTGCACCTCAGGCCGGGGCCTGGAAGGCGATTTGCCCTCAGCAGTATCGCCAGTAGTGCTGGGTGCAGGCGCCCCCCGGACATTAGACTAGTACTAGGGCATTGCCACTCGGGTGCGGTCCCTCAGCACTGTGTCCGAAAAGATCCGATGATCCCTCAGCCAGTAGCTGGACTAGCCTTGGTACGTGTGCGAGAACCAGAAATGTTTCTGCAACTCAGGCATTTCCTTGGGAAGGATTTGCCCTTATGGGGTGCGATGGAAAACAGCGGCCCTCCCTTGGGCCTCGATCTCTGTCCGACAAAGTTCTTCAGGTCCTCTGGAGGCAACCATTCGAAGAGCTCCCTCCACCGAGCTAGTCGGTTCTTCAATGCGCGTGGAGTAAGTGCATCGCAAGCGGTACCACCTTCCCAGCTTTGGCTGGGGCCAAGGCAGCAGAGGCAAAGAGCATGGGGGCCGGATGCAGGGAAGAGCCCCTCGCAGGATGGATACCTGTTGAAGCCGACGTGCACCAGGGTGAAGCGCAGCGCAGGAGGACCAAGTACCCAATTGACAAAAAGATAGAAGAAAGTATCCGGGGAAGAGCGCGTGGTATTATATGGCGTAAGCCAAACCCAGGGGTGATGGTGAAATCGGCCCATTCCCGTCGACACAGAAAAGGGGCCCGAGGAGTGGCGCTGATGAGGAGTCCGGGGAAGCGCATGCTCCCAAGGCCGCACCCCCGCCTGCCCCAAGATCCCATGAGAGAAATCTGAAGGACATCTTGCCCGAGAACTGGCACCACTGCATCCTAAGGGCCCATTGAAGGGATCTCATGCAGTCTGGCCTTCGGCACCAGAAAAAGGCAGGATGCCATGAGGCCGAGCAACCTTAAGAATTCAAAAGCCAGGAGACTCTGGGCATGTAAAAATTTGTCGACCATATGGACAATGTGATGAGCCCTCACCTTGGGAGGCGAGCACTTCCCCAAGGATGTGTCCAACACAGACCCGATGTACTGGAGCTGTTGGGAAGGGGTCATATGCAACTTCTTGAAATTGAGGGAGAAGGCCAGCTTGTGAAGGGAGTGGCAGGTGAGGCTGAGGTGCTCCAAGGCCTGTTCGGGAGAACGCACTTGGATCAGCCAGTCGTTCAGGTAAGGGTAGACATGAATATCCCCCCCCTGCCCTCCCCCCCATCTCCTATGATACGCTGCCAGCACCACCATGAGCGTGAAGACCCTCAGGGCGGAGGGCAACTCAAATGGCAAGACCCAAAACTGAAAGCGTGAGCTGCCAACAGTGAACCTAAGGTATTTTCTGTGCTTTGGATGGATTGGTACACGAAAATAAGCATCCTGTAAGTCCAGTGACACCGATCAATCCTGAAGTAGAAGGGCCTGAAAAAGTGTGACCTCAAGAGTGATCGGGCTGTAGTTGAGGTCTTCTACGTCGACACTTGTGTTTTTTAAAAGCGGTTTGATGTATGCTGATTTGAAGGCTTTTGGTACAATTCCTGTTGCTAGTGAGATTTAGGAGGTTTCTGTAATATTCCGATGGCATTCATTTGATTGATTTGTAGATGTCAGGGGAACACAGACATGTGTCTTAGAGTAGTGCATGCAGTGGGTGGGTGCTGACAGGTATTCTGGAGAGTATGCAAGAGCAGAAGAATTAATGTGTGCAGCTTGTGGTCAACCACACAATGTAATCAGGGTTGAGATCCTGGTACTCCTGGTGCGAGTCAATATCTTCAATTTCCTCCTTTTCAGAGAAGGTGTCTGTGTGGAAACCCATCAGAACCTAAGACTTGTGCCTCCTTAAGGAGGGCTCACTATATGAAAGAACTTATTCTAGCTGCTGGAGGGTGTCTTATGCTTTTCTATGATAGACAAAAAACTTTGTCATGGTTTCTCAAAAATCCTGCATCGGCCATTCTTTGGCATAGTGGGGTGGAGACATGTCTAGGAGGAAGAGGACAAGCTGGACGTCTAACAAGATATTGATGCCGAAATCCTTGTTTCAACCTCCACTCCTCTTCAGAATCCGAGTTATTACCCAACATCTCTCAATTTGAGGTAGACCCCTTTATGGTCCCCTCTCAGTTACCATAGTTACTTTGTGCCTAGGTTTGAGTTTGCTGCCTCACAATTGCGAGGGGACTCCTCCAGCTCCAATGGCTCGATCTGAGGGAGAGTTATGGAGATCGTCCGCAAGGCGTTCCCAGAAGGCACCTCCTTGGTAAACTGCTGGAGGGAGGGGTAGGTGTTTTGAACCCCAGATCCGATACCCCAACCTATAGTTCCAGCGCCTGAACATAGAACTGTGCCGCTTCAGATTCCACCTACATGGCATGCGAGGCCCAAACCTTTTGACAGTGCTCCGATGAGTGATTTTTACGCATGCCCAAAAGCGATCCTCAGCATCGGCCTGTGGGTGATCGCAATTGCACACCTTGTGGGGCCTCTCCAAGGAAACTTGGAATTAAACCTTGGTCAAAAGATAAATGGTGTATTCTGCATGTGGGCGCTAGGGAAACGAAGATGCCATAGTGTAAAGAGTATATTATTGTAAAGGATAGTCATCCTCTAGGCCTTGAGCAATAACCCCCTACACCCCATCACTACTGTACGCTACAATTGGGTCGAGATAATCTCCTTTCCGACCGTGCTTCTATATCTTAGTCTTCGACCACATATGGCAAAAACGTTTCTATCTTGCGATGAGGCGAAAAAACCTAGGAGGATGTCAATGCATGCGGGATCATGGTTTCCTGTACATATAAGTAGAGTTAGTTACACAGGACCATCCCGGTCGATGCGCTACTTTAAGCATCATACGCCAAGCTAACCACTAGAAAAGACTATGCAAACGCATGTTAATCTAAGCAGATTCTCAAGCACGAGAAAAGGCTTTTGAACAAATGGAGGAACATTCTTGTACATTACCAAATTGTATACAGACTCCAGCCCCCTTCAGCCTTTAATTCTTTCATAGCCTCCACTTTCCCCCATTTCTATCACGACCAACACCACACTCCCCAGGGCTGTGTGATGTGTAGATCTGAAAACTGAGGGTAGGCTACAGAAATAGATGCACTTCACAATGGTGATGGGGCAATAGTTAGTTGCAGCCTGAACGGGGAACTGATTGTGCATTTTTCTGTAGGGAATGGCTGTCAATGGGTGTGAGCTAGGTTAACACCCAATTTAACTTGTTCCGGAATGATGGAGTTGTTTTTAGTTGGCCAGCAACTGGACATATGCAGGATGGGAGGCCTTATCCTTTCAATCCTGTTATTTGGGACAACACTGAAAAGCAAATGGCAATCTAAATTACGGGGCACCTTTTAGAATAACTGTTTGCTCTAGTCTTGCAATGGTGATGGCCCCAGCTAAATGCCTATAAGATTTTGGGTGTGAATGGTAGATGTTTAGAGTTAGTATCTCAACGGAGCATCCACTTTGCTAATAAAAAAAACGGTGCGGGGGGCCTATGCATTATGTGCTGCAGTGACTGTAGCAGAACATATCTTCCTTAGAATGCTCTTCCTTGTTAAGAGGGGAGTGAGGGGAAGAGAACACTGATCAGATCCCCACAACGCCCCCCCACCCCCGTGTTCAGAGACACCAGGCTGTGTCCCATCGCTCATATCACCCTCTTACAAACTGCATATTGGATTGGCCTATGGAGTAACCTACAGGCTGGAATTCTACCAGGCACACAAAGAATGTAGGGTTGGATTTTTGAATGATGATCCGTGGCTGGCCTGGGTGAAAGGAACCTTGTGTACATTGGCCTTTGCAACCCTGTAGGAGTGTAATGGATTGCCCAAGTAATAGTGAGCAAGGGGTCCAGGTCGGGAGGCACAACTACACCCTACTGATGAGGTTCAACCAGACCGAAACACATGTCTGGGGTTGCTGTTGGTACTCTTGTTCAGAGAATTGTCTAGCAGTTTGGTGCTAGTCTGCCCCAGGGCAGGACAATGACTGATATATTTGGGATATTTCTCCTCTGTGAAAGATGGTGAGCTAAAGACTCTGGGTAAGGCTCTTGTAACCAGGACTAATGTCTGGCAGAGAGTCTCCAAGGACCCCCCTTGTTATCTGCCATTCAGAAAGCCATGAACAATAAAAAAAAAATTAAAAAAAGAAATCAAGATAATTCAGGGAAACATTAAAACAAGAATCCCAGAATATGGCACCACTAGCAGAGTATACTAGGGAGGAAAATGCCCCACAGTGAGAGGTCCCACTGTTTGAGTTCTCTCCCTGAACAGAGTCGGAGGCTTATGTTTTGCTGGACGGACTTAAACCAACATTTTGTAAAGGCGATGTGTGCCCTGCAAAAGTGGTTAAGCCTGCGCTAAACAAGTAATCACCAATGGTCACGAAATGTACAAACTTGTGCTTCCAAGAATGTGTGGTGCCTACCAGCATAAAACAAGCCTGGATAACGCTCCCAATAAAAAAAGCCCTCTTTAGACCCTAATGTTCTAGCTTAACTACAGGCCAATTACGAAAAGTACCTTTCTTACTAAAATGCTGGATAAAGCTGCATATCTGCAGGCTCAAAGCTTTCTTGATAGTCACCAGATTTTGGGGCACAGGAAATCAGGGTTTCACAAAGTCCACAGTACTGAGACCACCTTATTGGACCTCAATGCAAATATACCAGCTGTTATAGACAAAGGAAGTACAGCTCTTGATGCTGGTTCATCTTTCAACCGCCTTCGACCTGGTCGATCACTCCAAGCTGATCACCACGCTCGTCCAGTCAGCTGGTTTCTCCGACTCTGCGGCGAAGTGGGTGCAATCCTTTCTATCAGCCTTCACTGCAAGGGTTTTCTCCGATTTCCACAGGCCAGATTTTATAGGTCCTCAGATCTTTTGTCCATCGGGCATTCTTTTTAAAATCTTCATTATGTCGCTCTTTGAACTGCTCTATGCCAGCAAAGTGCCGTACACCGACTATGCTGACAACACTCCGTGTCTCATCCCGCTTTCTAGTGACTATAGTAGGAACACTTAGGCAATCAACCCTGTATTTGATACATTACTCACCGTAATTGTATTTCTGATGCTTGTATCTGCTTAGATTCACGTGCTGCGCATAGGCCGACATCTAGTGGAAGCTGCGGAGTATTAGTTTGTTTTTCGAAACTCGAAAAAGGGCGTCGAACTAGGGCGTGCCAGTAATACTATCCCTAGTGTGACGTCCACTGTACCCATGATCCCTCACGCATGTAGGACCCTCAGATTATATTTTTTCTGACATGAGGTAGCACGAGTACAGAGTATCCAAGCAGATATAAAGGTAAGACTACAAGCATCCATGCGCATTCTCTCAGAGGAGGGAGGAAGGGTGGGCGCATGTGAATCTAAGCAGATATAAGCATCAGAAATACGATTACAGTGAGTAATGTATCCCTTCTGAGGCTTGTGGAATCTGCTTAGATCACATGCTGTGCATAGATTAGCAAGCATTGTTAGGAGGTGGGATGTGAGAAGGGTCATGAGCAAATAAAGTCTTAGAACCGCTTGTCCCACTTGAGTATCTGTCTTGGAATGAGTGTCAATGCAGTAGTGCTGAGTAAAGGTGTGAATAGAGCTCCATGTAGCTGCTTTGCAAATGGTGTCAAGGGGTACATTTGCAATAAAAGCCCCAGGGGCCACGGTGCCTCTTGTAGAGTGGGCCCTTGGCGTAAAAGGCAGTGTTTTCTGAAAGGGAGTAACACAGCTGGATACATTTGACTATCCATTTAGAGATGGCACCTTTAGAGATGCGATCTCCTTCTCTGCCTGTTGCTACGGAGACAAACAGTTGATCTGTCTTTCTTAGCGGTCTGGTCTGGTCTATGTAGTAGAGGGCCGCTCTTCGCACATCTAGATTGTGTAGTTTCACCTCAGCAGAGCTTTTTGGTTCTTAGAAGGCCAGTAGCTCAATGGACTGGTTAACATGGAATTTTGAAATGAACTTAGGTGAGAAACTAGGGTGAGTTCTTAGAACCAGTTTATCCTTATGAACAGTAAAGAAAGGATCCTGCACTGACAGAGGCTGAATATCACTGACCCGTCTTATGTATGTAATGGATACTAAGAAGGCAGTTTTATAGGTCAGGTGTTTGAGACTAGCTTTATGCATGGGTTCGGGGGCGGGCGGGCATGGGTTTAGCAAGCACCACATTAAGGTCCCACCCTGGTGGTGGGTTGGAAATTGGATGGTGGAGACTCTTCACCCCTTCCATAAAGGCTTTGACAACTGGCACCTTCCACCATGACACCTTGTTATGGGAGGTGGTGTATGCCGACAGTGCCGCGAGGTGTACTTTGAGTAAATTAAATACCAATCCTGCATCCAGCAGGTGGAGCATGTAGGTAACAATATTGGAAGGAGTGCAATCAACTGGGATGATTTCTTTATTCTGGCAACAAATAAGGAACAAGTTATTTACCTGTAACTGTTCTTCTCCAGCATGGGTCTGGCATGGGTCTGGCATGGATTCACATGCTCGTGAATATTCCCCGTCGTCAGGCTGGGAATCCTCGGTATAGAGAGAAAAAAAAATAAATAAATAAATAAAATAAAAAATCTGTTTCGTTTCTGATCTGTCTTTTAGTAGTAAGCAATCACTGGTCTCTGGGTCATACTGCCCCCAGCCAATGACTGCCCTCTCCCTAAGCCCCGCCTCTGGCAGCCAACCTCAGATTTGGTAGCACGTAAAGTGGCAGTATGACCAAGTGAAGAGCCGCAGAGGGGTAGGCGGGAGGGTTCACATGTGAATCCATGCCAGACCCATGCTGGGGAACAACAGTTACAGGTAAGTAACTTGTTCCTTCTCCAGCATGGGGTCTGGCATGGATTCACATGCTCATGAATAAGAGAATACATAGCAGTACACACATGCACAACCATGGGAGGTGGCAACAGGCTCAACATTAAGCAATACAACAACTCAACATTAAGCATCTCTTACCTCCTCACCTTAGGCGAACAGGTTGCGCAGCACTGCTTGGCCGACCCTGGACTCCTCCCTGGAGTCCCGATCGACGTAGTAGAATGTTGTGAAGGTGTGCGTCGACCTCCACATCGCAGCCCTGCAGATGTCCAGCAGGGGCACACCAGACAGGAACGCTGTGGTAGCAGCGATCGCTCTGGCCGAATGGGCTCTCGGATGGCCGGGCAGCGGTCGGTTTGCCAACGGGTGACAGTGCATGATGCAGCCGGAGAGCCATCTGGAAATGGAAGTCTTCGAGAGAGCCTTCCCTTGATTCACAGTGCCAAAGTTCATAAACAGCTGTGACATCTTCCGAAAACTCTTTGTGCGGTCCACGTAGAACTTCAGCGCTCTAGCTCCATCCAGCAAGGGCTCGTTGAGGTGGAAGTCCGTCGGCACCTTGGGCATAAAGGAGGGGTGTGTCCTCAGCACCACCCTTGTGTCATGAAAAGTCAAGTATGGAGGCTTGCAAGATAGGGCCTGGATCTCTCCCACTCGTCGTGCGGAGGTGATGGCCACGAGGAAAGCTGTCTTCCATGACAGGAACTTCAAAGGCGCTGAATGCATAGGCTCGTGGTTGATGGCGCCGGGGAGGATGCGCCCTGCCTGGCAGCCAAGGAGCCCGACCGTTCGGCGCTCCCGGTGCCTGCGGACTCGCAGTGCTTAGCCTTTTGTTGGGCCCCTGTCGCCGGGGCGCCCTCACAGGACTTAGAAGACCGCTCGGACTTCTTTTTCTTCTTCTCGCCTGACGGGCTCTTCCCTTCCAGCCAGTTGGCGAGACGGAGGTGGCGATCCTTCATGGTCCGCTCCGACATGTTCCCACAAAACGCACAGTCCTTCTCTGTGTGTCTTGTCCTCATGGCCGCCCTTTTTCTGGTGGTTGCGACCACCAATGAGTCGGGTTTAAGTTGACCACTTATATAAAGTGGGCCGGAGGGGGCGGCCCTGAATAATTTAAGGTTAGGGGTGAGGAGGGAGGGGTCAATTCTGCGTTGAATGGATTCCAGAATTGGTATGGCTTGGGCAACGGATTTCTTATCCCCCATAATTTCCTCTGCAAAGTCCCTCTCCTCTTGAGCCCCTTGAGTGTCTACCTAAAAGTGCTCTGCAGCTTTAGCTAAGACCTCATTCAATAATGGCTGATAATCCACAGGTGAGTCATTCACATGTGGGTCCTTGGGAATAGGGGAGTCGAGACTATAGGCCTCTGCCTCGTCTTCCTCATCCTGGTCCTCATCGTCCCCATAATATTTGGCCCCTGCCTGGTCGTCCAGTTTCTGTATGTCTGGATCTTCAACATACTGAAGATAAGGTTGAATAGTGAGTGGGTCTGAAATCAGGCCCTGAGCTGGAGTCTCAGTGCGAGGGCTCTTACTAGGAGGTTGAGGGCCTTTGGATCCAGAAGGAGTAGAGGTATTGATAGCTCAAAATTCTTCTCGTAAAAGTTAACCAAGAAAGACATTCTCCTCATGACCCTGTCAATGTCTTCCAAGATCTGTTCCTTGGAACTGGGAATGACCATCTCTTGTTGAGGTTCATCTTCCATTCCCATATCCTCTGGAGTGGGAGGGACAACCTTAGGCCTAGTGACAGGGTCAGGGGTCTTGGTTCTTTCATAAGATCGATGTTTTTCCTTCTGAACCTGGTGTTCAGATTGTTTTTTCTGTCATTTGTCCCCCTTACCATGTGTGGAGGCATGTTTCCCTGACTCCTTGGTCTTCCCTGAATCCTTTGACGCCTGGCGTCGAGATTCGGATGTGTGTTCCGTAGGGTCTAGAGATTTAGAGGGGGGACGTCGAGACTTGGAGGCAGACGTGGAACGAACTGCCGGAGTTGACTTTGAACGTGCTGCTTGGGGGTGGTGGTCGGATTCGTCTTCCGACGACCATACCTCTGACTTTAGGAAGCGTGGCACCCTTAGCCTCATGACACGCAGCAACCATCTACGATTGCTATCGAGACCTGGAACGCTCAGAGGACAGATTCTGCGGACCGCTCTCCTTGTGCCTTTTTCTGCCGATCGCTCGACACACGTGTCAAGTCTCGGGAGGGGTTAGTGTGTTTAGATGTAGGTGTATGGGTAGCGCTCATGCCGCCGGGTGTGGTCCCCATAACTGCCCCGTCGGACAGTCCTCCAAGGTCAGGGGCTCGCGCTTGGGTGCCCGACACTCCAGTGCCCTCGCCGACCAAAACTGCGGTGTTGCTGCCATCACTGAAGGAACCCACAGCGCCCATGGCCTCGAGTTGCCTGGCGTGATGGGCCCAACGTTTGGTGGAGCGGTCCTTAAGTGTTTTAGCTTTAAAGAGCTTACACGCTCTGCAATTGGCTTCGGGGTGGTCCCTAGGCAAACAGATTACGGGTGTTATGCTCATCTACCCAAGGGACCTTACGATTGGACTTGGGGCAGAATTTAAATGGAGTACTCTCCATATGTTAAGTATGGCAGCGGGTGAGTATGTAGGAAATAAACGAGTGTGTATGTCCACCCCGCACTCTCCCTACTTGCAGGGCCGAGGCCAGAGGCCTTCCGAGGCCCAAAGTCTGTTGTGCAGTCTAGACGGCTGTTCGTTCTTCAGTACCGGCGTCAATCTTCAGAGTCTCGACGTGAGATAAGAGGAACGGGAAATTTTGAATAATAACAAATGGCTGAAAGCCAGGGAACTCCACAACTATGCTTCCGACAAGTATGGCTGAAAAAAACAATCTGAGGGTCCTACACGCGTGTGAGATCATGGGTACAGTGGACGTCACACTGGGGATAGTATTACTGGCATGCCCTAGGTCGAAGCCCATTTTCTAGTTTCGAAAAACGAATACTCCGCAGCTTCCACTAGATGTCGGCTTATGCACAGCATGTGATCTAAGCAGATTACACAAGCCTCAGAAACTCCATTATACTATCTTGGATCTGCTGCTTAATGATGCAAAAACAGAGCCGATGACCGTTGGCACAGCAGCGTGGCTGAATAAACGTGCGTTTCAGATAGCTGGCTGCAGTATTCCCACTCGCCCCAAGTTTAAGACTGTGTAGCCACTGAGCAGGAGGGTGAATCAGTCTAGCGGCATCTCATCCTACTACCTGAAACTTCTGACACAGTTAAGGCCTGTCATGGGAGTACTGCACTACCATTGCTAGGGCAGTGATTGGCGCCAAGCTGGACTATGGTTCCAGCTTGCTGTAGGGCATCAACATAGGTGAAGGGAATAGTTTCTTACCTGTAACTCCATTTCTCCAGCATTGGTATCTTTCATGGATTCACATGCTTAGAATATTCCCCGTCGTCAGACTGGGACCCCTCGGTACACATATATAGCCTTTTCCAATAGGAAAACTTCCGACACTTTTGTGTCCCATCTGCGTCCTTTTAGGACCCGCCTACGCATGCTCCGTAGGCCGTCCCCGTATAAGAGGCCCGCCCCCGCGGTTCCCCTTCAGATTTCGGCCCCTCCAAAGTAGGAAGGGTTAAATTTATCAAATACATTACATTCCGGGGAGGTTGGCGGGCGCATGTGAATCCATGAAAGATACCAATGCTGGAGAAATGGAGTTACAGGTAAGAAACTATTCCCTTCTCCAGCATTGGATCTTTCATGGATTCACATGCTTAGAATAGATTGTATAGCAGTAACACTTGAGACGGCGGTGAGAATGTAATGTAATATACCCTCAACATACTACACAATGCACAGTGACAAAACGCAATCGTCGATGAGACCCATCGAGCCAATCCTTGTTTAGAGATTGCTTTTCCTCTCGTCGACGGACCATATGCGACAAAAAGTTGTCTAGTAGACCTGAATTCCTGTGTACGATGTAGGTAAAATTTCAGAGCCCTCTTAACGTCCAGGGTATTAAGAGCTTTTTCTGCTGCCGATGATGGTGTGGCGAAGAAAGTAGGGAGAACAATGGACGAGTGTTTGTGATACACTGTCGGAACTTTTGGGACGAACATAGGATTAGTTGCCAGGACTACTTTGTCCTTATAGAATCTTAGGTATGGCGGGTCTACGACCACCGCTTGCAGTTCAGAGATTCTTCTAGCTGATGTGATAGCAATCAAGAATGCCAACTACCACGAAATGAATTTTATGTCTGACGTGGCCATAGGCTCAAAAGGCGGTTTCATTAAGCCTGCCAACACTGTGTTGAGACTCCAAGTCGGGGGGGAAACGTTTTTCCGGGGGAAAAGCTCGAAATAAACCCCCCATGAAGTGTTTACAAGTCTGTTGCGAAATAGAGGAGACGACTGCCTTTTCCTTGTGAACCTCGAGATGGCCGCCAGGTGAACCTTTATCGATGTGAAGGATAATCCCCTCTCCGCCAAGAGGAGCAGGTAAGGTAGAACTTGTTCCGGCGTCACCGACAACGGTTGTAGGCCCTGTTGTCCCCTACACCATTCACAGAACCTCCGCCAATTATAGGAGTAGGATTTGTTTGTAGAAGAGGCTCTAGCCGCCTGCAGAATTTTTTGACAATCCTCCGAAACGTCTAAGGCACCGAACTCCCGAGAAGTCAGGAGCCAGGCTGTAAGGTTGAGACTGTCCGGGTCGTGATGCCACACCGTGCCTTTGTCCCGGGATAGTAGGTTCGGGGCTTTCGGAAACCCTATGGGATGTTCCAGCGACAGGTGAAGCAGATCGGAGAACCGCGGTTGCCTTGGCCAGTATGGTGTCACTAGAATTACCCGGCAATTATCTGCGTATCCACTGTATTGTCCTCCGTATGAGGGGGAACGGGGGAAAAGCATAGAGGAACATGTCCGTCCATGGGAAGGAGAATGCCTCCCCCCTGGAGCCCTCTTGAGGCCACCTGCTTGCGAATTGCTCGCATTTCTTGTTGTCTTTGGTTGCGAAGGCGTCCAGAGGGGGGTGACCCCATTTCTCGAACACTTTCATCAGGTGAACTGTGTCCATTTCCCACTCGTGTATCTGGGCCATGCTTCTGCTGAGGGAGTCTGCTTGGGAGTTCCTCACTCCTGGAAGGTAATGAGCCACGATGGAAATGTCGTGCTTTAATGCCCAATGACATGTTTTCTGGGCTTCTATGGAAAGAGTTCTTGATCGCTTCCCTCCTGGTTTCCTCAGATAAAACATGGCCGTTGTATTGTCGGTCAGTATTCGTACTCGCGAGCCCTTGATGTGTGGTAGGAATGCCTTCAAGGCCCATCGTACTGCTCTGAGCTCTAACACGTTTATGTGTAGGAGTGACTCCGTTGGAGACCAGCGACCTTGCGTTTGGAGAGCACCCATGTGAGCTCCCCATCCGGTTAGGGACGCATCCGTGACTATGGTTCGCTGAATCTCTGGCTCCCGTAGGGGTACGCCGTTGTTCAGATTGTGGAAACTCTGCCACCACTGAAGGGTCCGAAGTAGCTTGTCGTCGTCGATGGTTATCTTGTCTGACCACGATCCTTGAGCCTGCGTCCACCGGTCCGCGAGGAATTCTGGACTGGCCTCATGAATAGGCGACAGTTTTCCACCAGATGGATGCTGGATGCCATGGCCCCTAGGACCGAAAGGTATTTTCTCACTGAGATCTTGGTGTTTCGCCGTAGTCGGCATGCTTGTTGATGGAGTCTTGAGGTTCTGTCGAGAGAAGGTTTCACTAGCCCTTACTGGGTCTCGAACTGTGCCCCCAGGAATACCAGCGATCTCAATGGCTGCAGAGAGGATTTTTCGAAGTTTATGGCGAATCCCAGCTGTTGTAGAAGCTGCATGGTGGCTTGTAAACTTGTGTTGGTCGACGCTCGGGAGGATCCCCTTACCAGCCAGTCATCAAGGTATGGGTATACATGGTGGCCTTGCTTCCTTAGCCAGGCCGCTACTGGAGCCAGGCATTTCGTGAACGTTCTGGGGGAGGTCTTGAGCCCAAAAGGAAGAACCGTGAATTGGTAGTGAGTCCGCCGTATTACAAATCTTAGGAATTTCCTGTGTTTCCGACACATTGGAATATGGAAATATGCGTCCTGTAAATCCAGGGACGCTAGAAATTCCCCCTCTTGAACGGCGCGGATCACTTCCTGCAGGGTGAGCATCTTGAATTTTAGGCTCTTTAAAGACTTGTTGAGATCGCGTAAGCCTAAAATGGGACGTCATTTGCCGTTCGGCTTTTTTACGACAAAATATCTTGGAGTAGACTCCTTGACCTCTCTGTGATGTTGGAACTAATTCTATCACGCCCTTTGTTAACATGAGTGTTACCTCTTGTTGCAGTATCTTCAGATGGGAATGAGCGGTGAACGCAGGTGGAATTTGCGGAGGGCTGTGTTTGAATTGTAGAGAGTGTCCGTTTCTTATAGTATCCAGCACCCATTGATCCGTCGTTATTCGTTCCCATTCATCGACATATGCTGAAACTCTTCCCCCCAGAACGGTGTGTTGTATGTCACTGCTGATCTTTATTCTGCTCGCCTCTCGACGATGGATATGATGGTCTTTTCCTGGAAGTCTGGAAGTTCCGTCGACGGTTCGCCGTTTGGGAGGCCAGTCTATCCCTGGGAGGGGTAAGCTGATCTGCCAAAGGATCTGTCTCCAGATGCAGAGAATCTTGAATTACCTGAAGCCCCTCTAAAGGGACGAAAAGACTTGTAGTTTCTGCCACTCTGGAGGGCACCCAATGAACGTGCCGTGTCCGAGTCCTCTTTCATTCCCTTTAGGGCTTCGTCCACCTTCTCACCGAAAAGAAGGTCTCCCTCAAAGGGCATATCTACAACTTTGTATTGTACTTCTGGCCTGAAGTAGGTACACTTAAGCCATGACTGTCGACGTAATTCGACACCATTATTGACTTGCTTGAAGCCTGACTTAGCGAGGTCCACCGCGATGTTTATTGCGTGATTTGAGGCTTCCTCACCTTCTCGGACGAGTAGCATCGCTGCCTTCCTATGCTCTTCCGGAAGATGATCAAGCAACGGAGCTAGCCTGTGCCACATCTCCCTATCGTATCTGGCAACAATTGCCAGAGAGTTTGCGGCCTTTACTGTGGTCGCTCCCACCGATAGCACTTTTTTGCCAAAGGCATCTTGTCGTCTCGCTTCGTTCTCAGGAGTCGTCGTGCACTTGTGCTGGGCCTTCGCCTTCCTCGCCGCTGCCGCCGACACCACCGAGTAAGGCGTTGATTGGGAGGATAAACACTTGGGGGTAGACTCTGGAGCCTTAAACTTTTTTTCCAGGCGTCCCTTCACTGCCGGCTCTGAAAACGGGTGACGCATTGTCTGCAACCCCTCCTTCCATACATGGTCTAGTATTGGTATCGAGAACACAGACCTCCTTCTCTTACCCATGTGGTCGAACAAAAAACAGTCCTTTTTCTGTTCTTCCTGGGACAAACCAAATTCTTTGCATGCCCTCTCCATCATAGAATGGAATGACGCAATGTCGTCCGGAGGGGACGGGTGAGCTGGGCTTCTAGGGGTTTCCAACTCCACCTCTGACTCCCAGGTTGGATCCCTGGAGGGGGATGATGAGATTTCCGACATGGCTCCCCTGTCAGACTCCGAATCTGGCAGCTCACCTTCCTCTTGTGCCAGTGCTGAGATTGGCGTGCGTAGGTTGATGGGACGGGCCCGGCTCGTCGACTGGTGACTGTGGCAGGTTTGCCTGAGGTAGTCTCTGGTCCAACGACTAACAACGACTGAAGCGTGGACAGAATTTCCAACGACAAAACAGATTGAGGATTGAGAAGAGGGGCAGATACCGGTATAACGGATCCCCTCGTCGACGACTTGTCAGCCACTCGTAGCCCTAGGTCTGCTGGGCCAGCTATTCTTTCATTCTCGTCCCCCGAGGACAGCAACACAGCCTGTTCTTGTAGTAAAGTATCCGGGGGGGGTCGGATCAAAAACTTCAGGCCTCCAGGCCTCCTGTAGAACCCCCGTCGACGAGGCCACCGTCGACGTCGGTGGCACGGTGGATGCCACCTGCGTAAGTGGCAGGGTGGAGGCCGATGACTGGGCCGCCGTCGACGACGGTGACTTAGCTGGTGGTTTTGGCGGTCCCGCCTTTTCCACACTTGACTTGCTTTTACTCGACTCGTGGTCTATCTATGATGATCGCCCGAGGAGGATTTCCTTTCCTTTTCATGCTTTTTTGATGAAGATGATTTCTTTGACGAGGAGTCTCTTCCAGACGACTCGTTTTCCGTCGGTCGAGATTTCTTCGCTGGTGGTTCCGACGAGGTAGCGCGGTGTGATGTTTTCGCCGATTGTGTGGAGCCTACCTCTGAAGGGGGATATGCCCCCGCTCCATCATTCAGCCATGCCACCAGTCGTCAACTGCGGTCTTTGAGGGTTTTTTGAGAAAACCCTTTGCATATGTCGCAGTTATCCGCCGAATGATGAGGGTGGAGGCAATATATATAATCCATATGTCCGTCCCCCTCGTAAACTTTTTTCAAGCCGCACGTCGCGCTTGGGCGGAACAGCGCTTTTCCTGACACGGAGGACATTTTCTGTACTCAAATTCCAGTAATGCAACCTTGTACAAAATAGTAAGACAATGCGAGGAGATCCCACTACTTTGGAGACGGTTGAAATCTGAAGGGGAACCGCGGGGCGGGCCTCTTATACGGGGACGGCCTACGGAGCATGCGTAGGCGGGTCCTAAAAGGACGTAGATGGGACACAAAAGTGTCGGAAGTTTTCCTATTGGAAAAGGCTATGTGTACCGAGGGGTCCCAGTCTGACGACGGGGAATATTCTAAGCATGTGAATCCATGAAAGATCCAATGCTGGAGAAATAGGCACCTACAAACTGTCCAAAACAATGCGGTGAGAGTAGCGGAGGGTCCGAGTAGAAAACATGTCTTGGAAGCCCGGAGCACGCTGCACTGGCTCCCTGTGACCAGCAGGATATCCTTTTGCGTACTGTGCCTCACACACACACACACGTGCTTATTTGGGACTAGCCCAGGATATTTATCTGAACGGCTTGCAGATCATTGAGGTCCAACAATACTGGCCCCCTCCCAAGGGTCTTTCAACTGTGCTGCCTCAGAGCTGGAATGACTTTCCACTTTACCTAAGGCGGTCGGTCTCGCCCCCAAGTTTAAACAAATGCTGAAGACATTTTTTACTTGCCTGAATTTACTGGTTTCTTCTGAGATTGATAGGTGGCTGTTATTTATGTGCATTTGTCATGTGTGTGCTACTATACCTGCGGGCCTGTCTTATGCGCAATATAAATATATTTAAATAAGGCATGGCACGAAATAAGCAAAGCTCTTGCTCTCTAGATTGATGAGCCTTGCTAAAACAGTTGAGATGAGAAAAGGCCGCCTTGGGCAGTGGTGGAAGGGTTTATTGAATTTGCAACTGGTATTGCTCAGTAGTAGCATTAGTTTTTTTTAATTGATTGGGGACTACCCATTATATTTTGTGTGTATTTCTCGACAGCTATTGTATTGCGTTATACTGTAATGGATTTTGCTACACAATGAAGTGATAATGGGTGCTGGGCTAAAGAAGTCAAGCATAACGGTTTGCGACATCTGGAGAGGTTTAGATGAATGTAGCAGTATGAGGCACAGAGGCAGGGAGACTGATTAAATAGTAAGGATTGTGACCCAACTAAGGGCCTGATGGAACGTTTTTCTATGGGATTGCGCCATTATAAAACACTTCCATGAATCGTGCCCTAAATGTTAGCTGCTTCTGAACACCTTTTCTCCCCTCTTCTCTGTAGCATGGATTTGGCCACAAGGTGGTGCTGATGTGGCAAACCAAAACTAACAGGAAGGATAAAAATGGGGGTTGGGGGCTAACAAATGTATCCTTGCACTAAACAAAAAGCCAATACACAGGAAGTTGGGTTGCCAACTTTCAGCCAAACCTACATTATAATATCAAAATACAACCGCTGTTTCCCCTCATCCATCCCCTGCCCCCACCCCCACCCCCTTTTCCAAAAATAAATAGGGCTTGGTAGATTGTCAGTGCCAAGGGTCCACAAATGCAAGAGGAAGGAGTGCTAAAATAAATAAGATTTGTTAGAAAAAAATAACCACATGCATCTTTCAAAAACCTGAAGCTAAATAACAGACCTCCCAACTACAAGAAAAAGGTCAACTAAGACACTGTAGGCACATGGCTAGTTGCAGCATGAGCTTAGGTTTAAGATTGCATGCACAATTTGCAAATTACATGTTCAAGTTAGAGGTTCAGCATAAAATAAAAAGTGCGCGAGTAAAGGGCTGCTGCAGAGCATTTACAATCCAAGGACAAGCACTGGCAATTGAGGGGCCACGAGAACAAAAGACCATGTTCTTTACTCCAACCAAGTCTTCTATTGGTCTTCAAAGCCTCCTCCACTTCAAGAGGCAACCACATAACAGCTTTGTTAGATCGGTCTTTCAAAGAAACATCACTCAATAGCCACACTGAATTAGTTGGAACATTTAAAAAATGTTTTTATTGTTTATAATACATTTGTAAAATGCAGATGACTCCTATGTATATTTACAATATTTTAAGTAAGGCGTATATTTAAAAAATCAAATCACTGGAGCAAGAACTCATTAGACCAGAGCATCCACTCCGTTCCTATTTTTATTGTCCTCAAGAAAAGATTCTGCATAAATTATCACAATCCTCCCGCTGCCCCCTCCACCTTGCAGTGCTGTCCCCAACCAGTGCCAACGTGGCCAGTTTTCCTAGGATTGTATTAGGCCACTGAGAATAAATGTATTTACACCAAGATTGCTTTCCTTGAAAGATATCTTTTCCAGTTTGTTTGATGAGCAGGTCCAACTTTTACTTCCCCCTTAGCAAACTAAATAGTTAAAACGGTGGGAAGATTTGGGTCCAAGAACAGAGCTGTTTGTAGAACAGATCACTGCAGCACTTACTGCATTAAATATGAAGCCCAAAGTCTGATTTTCCAATTCATAATTGGTTGTGGAATAACATCTTTAGTAAAATGTGACTGCAAGTTTACAGATTATTCTGGTGACAACCTAAAAGCTCAAAGTTGAAGTGAAGGAGGATTAGCGAGCGCTCAAGACTTCTTACCCACATGCTCTATCCTGAAGGGTAATACTAACAGGAAAAAAATCTATTTGGGTGCCCACAAACCTACAAAGTGCAGGAGTAAGCACCATAAGATTTGTTTATTTTTTTTAAAAAAACAAAAGCTGGTGTATGATCAGTCTGGGGTGGGGGTCCAAAGGAAAGGGGGCAAAGTCTGCACCAAAAGTGCAGAATTTGGCGATCAACATTTGGCGTTCATGAACTACTTCAAAGGGTTTTAAAAAAAAAAAATCTAAAGAAATTGGTAAGATTGAGCTTACGGTAAACTGCTAATCACACTGAAATGGCTTCAGTGTGAGAATGTCGCCGCCAAGAGTCAACCGAGTAGACAACCATTCCTAATCCTCCCAACCAAGAAATGGCAAGTTAAAAAGGGATCTATTGCACACATTACACACTCGCTGCTCATTAGGCACCAGTGTTTCTCCACCCATTACCAAATAACCCTATTGGACCTTTGAGGTAATTAGTTTCAAGCAACAATCTACACAACTTATATAAGCACTTGATTAGGAGAGGACAGAACCCAAAGTCAGGGAGGACTGTTAAATGTGCACCCTTAGTTTAGATAATTGTGTGTGGAAGGGGTGGGGAAATATGGGGGGTGATAACTAGCCTGGGGTGAACCTTTATGCATATTCATCTAGTAAATGAGGCATGGTCACAGTCTAGGACATGCTCCATCCTACCCTGCACCTTCCCAAGTAGAACTTCTCTGGAATGTCAATCAACAGAAGTACCATAGCACTTCATGTCTGAAGGGACAGATTCAGTTCCAAACCAGCCCTGGTCATGTCACGGTGCGTTATGGAATGCAAACAGGACAGTATGAACCTCCGCGCCCCGAGTTACTTAATGTTGTCACTGTACCATCTGAAGGCTGCCCAACCATATAGAAATCGCGAGAAGCTGCTTGTAAACCCATATGGCACTATTACCTTCAGGGCGATGCCTGGCAAACGGACAGAGGAGCATCACAATGTGCAGATACATGGTTTGTACAAGAATGGGCTAAGATTGCAAAGACGCACAACTTAAATCACAAAAGAAGTGTTCAGTTTCCACCTCAAGATACACGGTGTGATGCACGCACACCCTTTCCAAGAGCCTTCCAGCAACATCTCAATAGTAGTGTTGCAACTCCATGCCAACTCTTAGGAGAACATAACAAGACCAACTTAATACTGGTTTATTCCTCCTGCTTACTCAGGGGTACAGAGTTGATCTCGCTTTTTTTTTTTAAATCTTGGCTTAAGCCAACACGAAAAACGATCAATCTTTCCACCCCATTCAGACAATGACTCATTTCATTATAAAAGTAACCTTCCTTAATTAGGTCAATTTAAAAAACAACAAAAACACCTAGTCACAAGAATCAAATTCATCTCAAATTACATTTTTTTTTACAAGCCAAGTATTCTTTTTTTTAAAAAACAACCCTTTAAAACTTTTACAAAAATGTATATACCTGAATACAGTCTCCAACAAAATTGGGGAAGTGAGGGAACAAAGGAGAAAAAAAAAAAGACAAAAACTAAACTGTAGAGATTTCATACATGGAATATAAAAAAGGTATGGGCAACATATATAAACGAGGACAGCAAAGGGAAGGGGAGACTGGGGGCGGGGGTGGAGGCCTGGCCAGGACCACAAAGCCAGAGGTGTAAAACAGCAAGGTTTAAAAATCCCACAGCACCCACCCTCCCTTCATCCCATCTGAGATTATAAGGCAGCAAAATGTGTTAATTCTCCTTCAGTCTCTTTCAACCTCCATTTGTCAGCAATAAACCTAAACCATATTTTGCCAAAGACCAGACAGACAGTTTTAAGGCCACATGGGCTTAAGGCGCCTGGATTATGAATCCCTGTTTTCCAGGGAGAGTTCGGCTGTAGCTCTCTGGAGGTCTGTGCTGACACGTCGGACTGGGGCATTCTCCTGAGCCGCTTCGCGCTCTGCCTGAACAGCATTACTCAGAGACTGCTTCCGGGCAGGAGAGCATGGTCTGACCTCTGCACCATCTCCACCTCTCACTTTCTTATCGTCTGATTCCTCAGCACAGGCCTCCATCCGCTGATCCTCACTCCAGCGCCTCTTGAAACGCAGTTTCAGAGGGATGCACTTGCCACTCTCCACTTTCTCCTCTGTCTCACGGAGAGCCTCAGCCCCTCCCTTTTCCCATGTGCCAGCATGAGACTCATCTTCCCTCTTTAACAAGGGAGGTCTTTGATCAAGAACCGCCGGCAAGGGAGGTGGAGGAGTCTTGAACACCTCCTCATCACTGTCACTAATATCAGTCACCTCCACAGTGAGCTCCTCATCTGAGTCAATGTCTGATATAGGCTCCACCTTGATCTGCGGTAGACCAGAGGACAGACTGGTGCTGGCAAACTCAGATGAGTGGAAACAACTGCTACTACCAGCGCCGTCCATTTGGCTCATTCCTTGCTTATCCCGGTTTCGTCTACCGAGTGGCGGAGGTTGCAATTTAAATTTGAATGGAGCATTGTCTTCAGCAGGCAGTTGCAGGGGTAGGGGTTTCTCTGGGCGCTGAGGTTGGGGCACCACAATGCTGGGATAATGCAAGAAGGCTCGGGGGCTTAGGTGGTAGTTGTAGACACTTTGATGGTGAGCTTGGAGGTATCGTTTCATGTCGTCTGCGTTGAAGGAGAAATGGCTGCCACCAGGATACATAGGACTCAAGGTTGGCGATGGTGTATAGTTCATGTGGGTGGGTGTCATTGGAAGAGCTGGGGAAAGCTGGGGTGGGAGGAGACCACCTGGAGCACCCATTGGTGAGACAGGGAAAGGGCTTAATGGATCAGGGACTCTGGAACGGGGATACATCCTGAAGATGTTCTCATGTGCCATGCGAGCATGAGATGGGAGCGGCGGTCCCCGGAAAGAGTTCATTTCAACACTTCTCCTCTGCTCTTCGGCTATGCCCTCCTCCACTTCAGAGTTGGCTGATGTTCCATCGCTGCAGTCACTAACGGAACCGCGCCCTAGACGCCGGGCCACAGATGAGAACATTGGCGAGCGCAGATCTTCATTGGGAGACATGATATCGGAGGGTGTGGAAGGTGGAAAACGGAAATGGGTCCCTCCAGAAGGCACTGGTGGAGCACTCTGTGGGATAGGTCCACCTGAAGAAAAAAAAAACAGGAAAGGTTTAGATCAAACAGCCAGTTACATTTTTGTCCTTTGTCAAAACTAAACATTTGTCGCAGAAAACATCCTATGTGCAGGGTGGACCCTTAAAGTTGTTGGCCTAGTAGTTTCACTGTATTTCACAAAAGTTAAACGTTGACATGTCGCATGTAAAACTTCATACCAAACTGTACAAAGTGTTAGTTCAAATGTGGGCCACCCTGGAATTAATGAAACCCAAATTTGCTTAAAGCATTCATGAATAGTGAACAAACATGCCATCTCAGTGATTCAGTAAGATTGAGGAAAAGTGTTAGTCAAATCAAGTGTAGCGTACTTCAATTAATTGTTTAATCAGTTATATTTTGAGAAATGTATGCACCTTGACACTGTGCTTGCAGTATGGCGACAGGAATACAATGTTGGGACTGAAGGGGATTGGCAGATCACACTTGTAGCAGATACTGTAGACCATTGTATTTCCTCTATGGAACATTTTATTGCAGAGTTTACAACTCTGGATCTCAAGAAGCTTGATAGCATGCACCACCCCCTCAAACACTTGGTGGAGTTAAGAGCACAAAACGACAGCCAGTTGCTCAACACCTCCCACAGAGAAACCAAGGGCCAGATTACAGAAGCTTTGCACTGGTGCAAGTGCAAGGCTTGCATGGTATTAGCACTAGAGCAAAGTTTGCCCCATTTCTGAAAACCCATGTACGTATTAGAAAACCATTGCACCATGACAAGTGCAGTCTGACATGGTCTAAGCACCAAAGCAAAAATTGCCCTACTGCAAAAAAAGATACATTTTCACTGTATTTTTGCACCAGGGCAAAGTGTGCCCTAGTGCCATACGGAATGGTATCAGCACTAGGGCAAACTTTGCTTCAGTGCAATAATGCGTCGAAAATGTATCTTTCTTGCACTAAGACAATTTTTGCCTTGGTGCTTATAAGATGCCAGACTGCACTTGTCATGGTGCAATGGTTTTCTAATATGTACAAGTGTTTTCAGAAATAGGGCAAGCTTTGCCCTAGTGCCAATACCGTGCAACTTTGCACTTGCACCAGTCCAAAGTTTCTGTAATCTGGCCCCAAGTATCAAAAGACCACGAGAAACATCCCCTCAATGGATTAAACTTAAGCAGGGCACAGGATACCACAAACCCCAATGAAAGGTTGCTTGGTCAACATTCTACTCTTTGAGCAGAGGGCTATGCAGTGCCAACCGGGCCACCCTGCCCCCCCCCCCCAACCCCATCACTTCCAAAACTAGATTAGTAAAACACTCTTCCCTTCCGGTTTGTAGCTGTGCACACCAGGTTACAAGCACAGAGAAGAACAAGTTACTTTCTTACCTGGTAACGTTCTTTCGATGGGATGGTCCGACGACGTATTCCATATCTATGACAGTAATCACCACAGCTGTGCTGCTTCGGAAACTTTTTCGGCGTCTGCGTCCTGCGTCGATGACGTCGATGCGCCGCCGTCGAGGACCTCCTCCGACGTCCGACGTCATCCGATGTGATAAGTAGGACGCACGACGCCAGTAGCCTCAGTTGTAGTTTTTTCCCCCAGAACGTGTGACAATAGTCAACTGCCAGTCCGACACAAAGCCTTGCGGAACGTAAGCTGCAAACGCAACAGAAATTCTGCAGCGGTGAAGGCAGGGCGGGAGCGATATGGAATACGTCGTCGGACCATCCCATCGAAAGAACGTTACCAGGTAAGAAAGTAACTTGTTCTTCGAGGGGATTGGGTCCTCCGACGTATTCCATATCTATGACAGACTCCCAAAGCAGTACCAAATCAAGGAGGAGGGAAAGAATTTAGAAACAAAATTTAGAATAGCCAATCAAATAGCAGAGCAAAGGACCGCCTTGCCAAAGGCCAGATCCTGCCCTCTGATGGAATCGAGGGAATAATGCCGCACAAATGTATGCACTGAAGCCCAGGTGGCAGCATCACAGATGTTGCGAATAGGAACACCCCTCTGCAGGGCAGTAGATGCAGCCAAGCCCCTGGTAGAATGGGCCCGCAAGCCAGCCGGAGGGTCCTTGCCCGCCAAGCGGTAACACTCCGAGATGGCCAAAACAATCCAGCGGGACAAAGTCTGTTTCGTCACAGCTTGCCCCAAGCGCTTACCAGCGTAACCAATAAAGAGTTGATCGTCCACTCTGACCCGGGACATGCGAGAAACATAAAAGCTCAAAGCTCTCCTAGGATCAAGCCTATGGAGCCTCTCCTCTTCCTTACCAGGATGCGGAGGAGGATAGAATGCCGGAAGAACAATCTTCTGGGCCAAATGAAATTCCGTCACTACCTTCGGAAGAAAAGAAGGACGAACTCGAAGGACAACCCTGTCCTTGTGAAATACAGTGAAGGGTGGCTTAACAGAAAGTGCCTGTAACTCACTCACTCTGCGAGCGGAAGTAACCGCAACTAAAAACACAGTTTTCAAAGTCAACAGCCTCAAAGGGCAAGAATGTAACGGCTCAAACGGAGCACCCATAAGAAACCTAAGAACAAGGTTCAAATCCCAACCGGGCACCAGGAAAGGCGACGGAGGGAACACATTAGTGAGCCCTTTCAGAAACTGTGAAATTAAAGGGATTTTAAAGTAAGAACATACTTCAGATGAGCGCTTAAAGATGGACAGCGCCGCCAGGTAACCCTTAACGGTACCCACTTGCAAGCCCCTGTGGGCCAAAGAAAGCAAAAAGGACAGAACCATGGGGATGTCACATGCAAAAGGATCCACATTCTGAACTCTGCACCAGTCGCAGAACTTACGCCAACGGTACAGAGACTTAGTTGCGGGCCTTCGGGCCGAAAGCAACACCTCCATCACGTCTTCAGGGAGGTCCCAATCCTTATACCTCAACCTTTCAGAAGCCAAGCGTGAAGGTTGAGGGATCCGACCTCTGGATGGAGAACCTGACCCCCCTCCCGTGAGAGCAGATCGTCTCGGTAGGGAAGACGACGTGGAGGGCAGATGGACAAGTCGAGAAGGTCCGGGTACCACGTCCTCCGAGCCCACGCCGGAGCAATGAGGATCATCCGGGAACCGAACTTCCGTAACCTCCGCAGCACTTGCGGGATGACGGGGACCGGAGGAAACGCGTACAGCAGCGGGAACGACCACTCCACCACGAACGCGTCTCCTAAGGCTCCTTTTGGAGGAAATTCCCGCGAGCAAAACCTTTCGCACTTCCGGTTGACACTGGAGGCAAAGAGATCCACTTGAGGGGTCCCCCAAAGGGCGAAGATCTCCAGGAGAATCTCCTGAGCCAACTCCCACTCGTGAGAGATCGTGCTCTGCCTGCTCAGAGCGTCCGCCGTCACGTTCTCGACTCCGGCCAGATGAACTGCCGAGATCGAAACTTCCTGCTGGATGGCCAAGAACTCGAGCTGCATCGCCTCCCTGCACAGAGGAAGTGACCCTGCCCCCCCCTTTTTGTTGAGGTAGTGCATGGCCACTGTGTTGTCCGTCAGGATCAGGACATTCTTCCCTCGCACAGTCGGCAGAAAAGCCCTCAGGGCTAGCCTGACGGCCCTCAGCTCCAACAGATTGATATGGAGTCTGGACTCCGACGGAGACCAACGACCGCTGACTGTCAGCCCGTTGGCATGAGCTCCCCATCCCGTGAGGGATGCATCCGACACGATCGTCACCTCCGGCCAGGGAAGCCAAAACGGAGCCCCCTTCATCAAGTTGCCTTCGACGGCCCACCACAGAAGGTCCCGGGCGACCGAGGGCGGCACCTGAATCGGGTCCGACATCCTGCCGGAGGACTGCGACCATTGCATCTTGAGTGCCCACTGCAAAGATCTCATTCGCAGGCGAGCCTCTGGCACCAGAAGAATGCAGGATGCCATGAGGCCGAGCAACCTCAAGAACTCGAACGCTGGGAGCGTCTGGGCATGCTGAAACTTGCGCACCATCTGCTGAATGTGAAGAGCCCTCACCTGGGGAGGAAAACACTGCCCCAGGGAAGTGTCGAGCACTGCTCCGATGTACTGGAGCCTCTGCGTTGGCGTCAAATGGGACTTCTTTAAATTGAGGGAGAAGCCCAGCCTGTGAAGGGAGTGGCAGGCGACGGACAGATGATCCAGGACCTGCTCGGGAGAGCTCCCCCTGATCAACCAATCGTCCAGGTAGGGGTAGACGTGAATCCCCCCTTGCCTGAGATGCGCTGCCACCACCACCATGAGCTTGGTGAAAACCCTCGGGGCGGAGGTCAAACCGAACGGCAGGACCCGAAACTGAAAGTGCGAGTCGCCAACCGCGAACCTCAGGTACTTCTTGTGCTTGGGATGGATCGGCACATGGAAGTAAGCATCCTTGAGGTCGAGTGACACCAACCAGTCCTGAAGCTGAAGGGCCTGGAGGACTTGAGAGAGAGTAACCATCTTGAACTTGTCCTTCCTGAGGAGTTTGTTCAAACCGCGCAAGTCCATGATGGGTCTCAATCCCCCGTCTTTCTTGGAAATCAAAAAATAAGGGGAATACCATCCCTTGTTCCTCTCCGCTACAGGCACCAGTTCTATGGCGCCTTTCTCCAGCAGGGCTTGAATTTCCTGCGCAAGGAGCGGATCCGGACACTTCAAAGAGAGGTTCCCCGGTGGATTGTCGCGAGGCCTGTGCCGAAAGGGAAGACAGTAGCCGTGGGTTATGATCTCCAGAACCCACACATCCGAAGTAATGGCACGCCACTCTACAAGATGCTGCGCCAGCCTTCCCCCAACCGGCGAACCATGGGACAAGGCCTCATGACTGAGTAGGAGCGGCTGCGGCGTTACCTGAGGGCAAAGAGGCAACTGCCCGAGCGGCCTTGGCACCACGGGTACCCTGTCGTCCACCTCTGGTACCCCTGCGTTGGCCCCTTTGACTGCCAGCTCCTCTCGCTCTACCAAAGGACGAGTAATAGCGAAAGGAGCCACCCCTCCACTGCTGTCCCCTAGGACGAAAAGGAGGAGGTTGGCGAACTGCAGCGCCCAACGACTTCGCTGCAGCTTTTGAGGTCTGCAAACTCTCAAGGCTCTCGTCAGCCTTGCTGCCAAAAAGATGTTCACCATCAAAGGGCATGTTGAGGAGCCGGGACTGCACATCAGGAGCAAACCCCGACTTCCGCAACCACGCAAACCTGCGTATCACGGTGCTCGCCGCCATGGACCTACTGACGCATTCAGCTAAGTCCAAACCCGACTGAACGGACTCACACATGGCATCCTTACCATCCTGGACCAAAGCAAGGAAACCATCCCGTTCGTCCCCTTCGGGAATATGTTCAGCCGCTAACGCAACACAGTTCCACAGAGTGTGCGTGAAACGTGACAAGGCACAAATGGAGTTGGCCGCCTGAAGCGCCATACCACCAGAAGAAAACACCTTCTTCGCCCAGCCATCAAAACGTTTGTCGTCCCTATCAGGAGGGATGGTAGGGTACGACGCCTGCTTTGCCGGGGCCGTGGCCGCCTGCACCACCAAACTTTCCGGAGTGGGGTGCCTGGTCAAGTAGCAGGGGTCGCCACTGGCTGGACGGTATTTCCGCGACAAGGATCTGCCCACTGCCGGGAGACTCTCCGGAGCAGTCCAAGCCGCCGCCACCCTACGCTGTAAAGCCATATGGAATGGCAGAACCGGGTCAGATGGGGGACCAACATCAAGGATGTCCGTCAGATCATCCTGCACAAACTCCCCTGGGGGAGCAGACCATCCCAGATACTCAGACACCCTAGCCATAAGGCGCCGGTATGAGGAATCGGCATGGGAGCCAGGCTCAGGCCGACCAAATTCCACCTCCGGAGAGGTGTCCAGACCACTAGCATCATGCAGCGACTGCCTCAAATCGTCAAATTGACTATGGCCCGAGACAATGTCATCCGGCACCTGATCAGGAACCAGGCCAACCGAATCCTCATCCGCCTCCGAAATATAATCCAAGTGGTGGAAAGGCACCTGAGAGTGCCTGCTCTTAGCCAGAGCCTTCCTAGGGGGTACACCCGAGACACGGGGCACCTCCGACACGAAAGGCGTCGATGGCGTCGAGCGAATCGGCGCCGCCGTCGAGAAAACCGGCAACGGCGCCGAGAGGATCGGCAACGGCGCCGAGAGGATCGGCGTCGAGGAAATCGGCGTCGACGTCAGATGCAGCGCCTCCAATATCGGCGGCGTCGACACAGCCCTCGAAGCCGGAGCCCCGAGCGTGTCCCTCGACGACCTGAACGTCGACGGCTTCGACGACTTCCTCGGAGCCGGAGCTTCGAGAAAGCCTGTCGACGCCCTCGACGCCTCAGACGTCGATGTCTTCCTCGAAGACATCACAGGTGCACACGGTCTCGATCGCGTCGAGGACCGGGACCTGGAACGGGTACGGCGAGAACGAGCCTCCTTGTCCGAACGGGACCTCTCCCGTGACTCGTGCCGACCACTCTTGCGAACGGCGTCTCTCGACCTCACACGGCCGACCCCACTCGGGGGCGTGGACGGTTGAGTACCCTGCGACTCAAGAATCGCCAACATTTTCTTCCCGAAGGAAGCCCATTCCTCCGGCGTCGCACGGCTGGTGGGATAACCGACGTGCCGGGCAGAGTCCTCGGAAGAGGACCTGGAAGGCGACCGGTGACGGCGCTTCCGAGAACGCCTCGAAGAGGCAGAGGAGTGGCGAGACCGACTCCTAGAAGAAGACCGACGAGACCTCCGACGATGACGCGGAGAGTCACCCCTCGAATCATCCGTCGAAAGCCCCGCCGACTTCGACTTCCGGGGCTTGGACACCCGACCTACCGACAATTTCTTCTTACGTTCGCGTAAGGCCTTGGAAGTGAGCGACAGGCAGTCGACACAGTCATCCGTGTCGTGGGCCTCCCCGAGGCACCAGAGGCAGGCGTCGTGCGAGTCAGTCACCGACATCTTGGACCCACACACCCCGCACTTCTTGAAGTCCGGACGCGGGGTTGAAGACGAAGTGGAAGACATCGCTGCGAAGGAATATTCACAAACGAACAGGCTCGAAGAACCAGAAAGAACAGAACTCCAAAGAGTCGAGGCTAGAACCGAGAAACACGAAGCAACACGTTCGCGGAAAAAACGGAACTGAGGCTACTGGCGTCGTGCGTCCTACTTATCACATCGGATGACGTCGGAGGAGGTCCTCGACGGCGGCGCATCGACGTCATCGACGCAGGACGCAGACGCCGAAAAAGTTTCCGAAGCAGCACAGCTGTGGTGATTACTGTCATAGATATGGAATACGTCGGAGGACCCAATCCCCTCGAATGAATGTTCTCTGTGCCATTTCGCTTGTAGACTAGAAGAACATGGTTAGTTTGGGGCTTACAGCTAGATTTGAGTCCCCAGGCTAATGGGTGCCATGCAAACATTAACATTTTGTGGAGCATGTATAAATAATTGGTGTACCTCCATAAAATCAATGTACAAATGAATACAAAAGATAAAGTTTTAGTTTGCATCTTCTGTGGACATTAGTTTTTCAGCATGCAGTTTACTTTCTCCTTGTTCTTCAGTAGTCGTTTGTGTTTAATGGCCAATTGTTACTGAGGCGCTGCTTTTAATTTATGCTCATCAAATCTATATTTTTAGGCCTGTAATCCAGAGATTAAAATGCATTACTCCCAAAATTAGGGGTTTTTAAAACAAAACTGGAAAATAACGTTTCGTTTCATCTGGTACAATTCCGTTTGATCACAGAACGGTTGTGCCCATGGCCTAACAGACCCTTCCTAGCACATAATCGCATCATCGGTCACAAAGTTGGTTATAGATCCACCCACCAACCAACCCCACCTAAAGACACACACAGAAGTTACTCGACTGCTGCCAACTTTCTTCTAGAGTTTTGATCTTTACACTAAACAAACGTTACAAACCTGTAGAGGCTAAAATTAGGAAGTGGCAATTCCCTCCTAAAACTGTCAGATGGCAACCTGCGTTGGGCTAGTGCAAGCTGCATGATTACACATGCAACATGCTCACACATGCAACATGCTCAGTTTCATCTAAAAAAGGGATAGGTCACTAAACCTAATCCTTTGTGGAGTAGCACTTCTTACTAGAAATATCGACTATCCCTACAACTGATCCGTTAACACAGTAAGGTTTCCAGTTATTGTGAAGGATGAATACAAATGTGCAACAGAAGAACTTTGTGGGTGCACATGAAGTCGATTAGGTGGTCTCATTCAGGAAGCCACTGTTTAACAAGCATGCACAGCAGTGATAGGAGTGTCCTTTGATAAGTGCTAATTAAGGCAGCATGAAGATAGAGACATGCTCGGCAAGATGGGTTCTGGAAGGCAGATGTGCCACCAGGTATGCAATGTTTCCAGTGGGGTGAAGACTAGTGTAACACCAGTTTCCCAGAACGATATGTGGTGTTAGATACTGCAATGTTACACTAGGACCAGTGTTCACAAGGTCATACAAGTTATTAAGCAGCCAGGGGCCAGCTTGTTCAACAGCCATTTTGTGAACCCATAAATCTTTCAAAGGGAGCAAGTTGCTTTGTAGTTTTGTAAATCTTGAGCATGTGGTAAAGAGGTTAATGTTTAGGTGTTTGGAGTGGCTGCATCCAAAAAGCACCAGTAAAGTATTTCTGCCTAGAGCATGCTTTCAACAAACCTGGGAGTTCTGCCAAAAGGGGGAGCCTGCTCTCCTCCTCCCCTAGCCCCCCTACCTCCCCCCAATGTTGCAAACGCTTTGCAGGAGTGAGGTTCCTTTGCCAGGTAGAAGATGGGTAATCTTCTACTGGATAGGTCAACTCCCAAGAGCCCACCCCCTTATTCTCCTTCAAATTGGTAGTTTGCAACCATGCCAATTGTGGCCGTGGTTGTTGCTGTAACCAACTGCCAACTGTTGCAAATACTAGTTGGTAAAGCCCAAATACTTGCATTGTGCAACACCCTCAAAGTGACAGTTATTTACGAATAGGGGGGCTAGATGACTCCATGTCACTGGGCCACAAATTATCAAAACACTTTCCATTTAAACAACACTTCCTGGAAGTTGAAGTGTGTTATGTTAATTGGCATTTGTATAGCGCCTTTCACTATTGGTATGGTCTCATCGCTCTGTATACCCTTGGGGACCGGAGTCCAGGTAAGTCGAGATAGTCAGAACAGCCAACCGCGCCATATGTGTGCACTCTGTATGGGTGCAGCTAGATCGTATTTTTCGTGGGGCGAGCTGCATTCTAGTGGAGGTGGTGAATAAAAGCAATAAAAAAAAAACAAGAGTGACAGGAAGGAGCCTTGGTGTATTCCTTTTCCTCCCAGCCACAGCCCGGGTTGCAGCATGTATGATCAGTTTATTGTTGAACAAGTTTTCAAGCAAGCCAGTTTACAACGGACCCAAAGGGCATTCCACTAAAAGGTTGCAGATTTAAAATAAAATACAATTCAGAACATTAGTATGTTGTGTTGTGTTGTGTAGAGCTTCAGATAGATTAATTTACAGCGGTTTCATTCCCATGCCTGGCTGGAAGCCAGATTCTTAATTGGCTAAGGTCTACCCAGTTTTGTAATAGTTTGGCGCTGTGGAAAGAAAAGTACGGTGAGATTTGAAGCAGGAAATTCAGATAGCTAAACAGAGGTTATGCATTGCACCAGGGAGCGATGGACTGAGTGGCTGGCCTACATCATTGTGTTGTGGTCGGAGAAAGAGCCCAAGGCATTTAATGGCCGGTCGCGCATAGTCTTTTCAGAGCAGCTATTAAATGACCTTCCCAAGCAGGGTTCCGTTATAAACCTGCAACATTATTACAGATTAGGTTAAGAGATTGAAGTGGATTACAGTAATCTTGCAAGGGAGTGATTTGGTGTGGAGTGAGTGTGTAATGTACAGCAAATATTACTCACCCAGTAATCTTTCAATGGCTTACATCTGCTTAGTTCCCATGCTAGGCATGCAACGCCATCGAGTGGTTACGAAAAGGGGGCAAAGTTTCATCAGTTGCTTACCTTCGAAGTGGGGGAAACCTGACATGGCAGCTTCCGCCCACTTTGAAAATGCTGCCAGCCTGGGAGCCCAGCATCAGGTGCACACTATTGTAGTCAGTATTCGTGGTACATGTCCTGCAGAAAACCGGTTCCACAGGAGTGGCTGGAGCTGCAGTGCCGTGTGGCACCAGCTGGAGTTGAAGAAAAATTCAGTGAAGCACTTTGAGAAAAGGTTAAAATACTGATTATTTCCCGCACATCTGGATTGTTTGGGGGATTGGGGCAGAGACGTAGCAAGCCTACCGTTGAGGAGATGTTTACCCGCCTTAGATGAGAACATAAGCAGTTGCAAGACATTGCAATATAAGGAGTGAGGTTTTATATGGTTAAGACTTGCTGAGGGGTAACAAGTTTCCCCCATTACTCAGCAGCGCCCGACCTAACCCTCAAGGAGTAGCCAGTTCTTTGAAAGTAGTGGGGTCTGGAAGCGACTGGGAAGGTGTTGCCAGAAAGTTAATGGAAGTGCGAGGGACAAGATTTAACCACACTAAAAAAGGAAATCGGGCCTCAATACAAGACAAAAACGGCCTCTAGTGGAGAATAGCACACGTGTTACTCACCATAGTGATAAAAAGGTACTGTAAATCCAACGTCCCCTTTCCACTATACGTTCTGGGACATCCCAAGGTACCGCAAAAGACGCTTCTAGTGTGTACCAGTGAAGGCACATGGCCAGTGCACACCCAGCCAACTGTCAGTCAATTTTTCCAGTCGGGCCTGCAATTTTAACAGGGGAAGGCAGGAGGGCATTTGAAGAAATGCACTACGGTGAGTAACAGTCGTACTTGCTTCCTGTCCCCTTTCCTCTATACATTTTGGCAGTTCCAAAGCATCGCTAAAGAAAAGGGGATAGCTATTCACCAGTAACAAAGATTTCTCGATAAGGCCTGACCAAAGTCAGTACCATGCCAAGAACGCCAATCAAGCTAGTAATGTTTGCAGAATGAGTGGGGTCATGGGTAGATGCCGTGCAAATACTTATCAGAATAGGCCGAGAGGCAGGAGGTTTACTTTCTTACAGAAGAGGAGCATGGAGTCCCTCTGGGGCTTCTTGCACCTCAACTTCTAGGCCTCACAATTACAGAAAACAGCCAACGCGCCTTGGATACTGCTTAACCCAGCGTCACCCCCACAAAATGTCACAAATAAATAGTTTAGCGTTTCTAATGGCATTGGTTCTTCCAGGGTAGAACTTTAGAGCCCCTTCCAAATTCACACCGAGCCAGGCACATTCAGCCGCCGATGCAGCTTTTGAAATGAAAAGAATAGGGTAGTGAGAGGTCTTCATTGAGATGAATGTCCTGCAATCTTTGATGGGGGACATTGTCAGGACCAGCCCAGCCTCCCTAGCTCTATGGAAGAGAGTAGAAGGGTCCTTGTTGCAGAGAGCCACTTTTTCTGCCGGCAGAGGTTATGGCTACTTGGATTGAGGTCTTACCAGTCCTCCAACGTAGCTTAGTAGAAGCCACTGGTCCAAATGGCTTCTGCATAAGAGTAGAGAGCACCACATTTCGATCCCAAGTAGGTGGTCTTCTCGTCAGACTAATAAAATGTCGCTTAACTTAGCTTGCCTGGGAACATCAGTAGTAATTGCGCTTGTGGTAAATGCCGATTTCCGTCAAGTTCTGGAGGAGTCGACAGACACCTATTCGACAGACACCCTTTTGACAAATGTGTTAAGAATTAGAGCACGCTTAAAGGAACGGCTTCATTGTCAAGGCACCAGTAGCAGAAGTGAGTCCATTTACTGGAATCTGGTAGACACGCAATTATTTACATGTTATGCTGAGAGACCCTTTATGACCATAAACTAAGTCGTCAGGGGAATCAGGCTCCTAAGGAGAGCGATTGGCGCAAAACTATACTCTCCACATTTCATCTAGTATGGTCAGCTCACAAGGGGCCACAGAGGCAAACACTTCAGATTATGGAGGTCAGAGTTCCATATTCTTTTCAGCCAATTTGGTGCAGTCAGAATGAGATACCAGCACACCACTCAAGCTAGTGAAGCACCTGAAATTCAAAGCTCCTCCCGCCTCCCCCCCACCCCCAAGGCATGAGGAAGGCATCTTAATTTTGACGTTAGGCAGAATGTCAACTTTTTGCCAGTTAGCCCTTTGGAAATCTTTCTGGGTTTTGGATCTCCTTCCAGCAGGGCTCAATCCAAAGCCTGACAGAGTGAATCAAATATTATGTCAAAGTGCTGTGCATGGAACATTTACATACAATCACCACCCAGCCAAAGTTGGTACTCTTAACGACGGATGGATGAAAGGCTCGATTGGCCTGGACAGGATACGAACCTGCAACCCATGGATCGATTACAAACACACACCTCTTGGCAGAGAGACCATAACCCACCGAGCTACCGTATCGACTAAAGAATAGGTATGATTTGAAGCATGGGTACCCATTGTGTCCCAGATAGAGCATCTTCTAAAGCCATGTAGCTAGACTGGTGGAGGCTTTTTCACCTGTGTAACAGGGTTCCACCATATGGAATAATCGATTACATTTGACCGGGTCCTTTTTTTACCCCCATCCATTTCACCAAAATGGAGGCTGTCTTGGTTTGCATTAAAGGTCAGGGGAAGGGATGGGGGGTGTGTGCATGGGAATCCATCTCCGGCCACTGGAGGCCTGTATCCAGGACTAGGAGACAAACCAGTTCCGACTTGTATGCAGATGCTGGCCTGGGATAACGTAGATTCATTTCTTTGCGAGAGATCCTTCCAAAATGGAAGGTGTGCATTGAAGGATGGTCCAATAGATACTAGCACTCCGTTTTGATGATTTTTGTGGGTGCAATTGCTGTGTTCACTATCACAGTCTACCGATGGGGGATAAAAGGAGACCACCCTCCGCCAACAACTGCTCACCTAATCTGCTGATGGACATCAGCTGCTTTCCTGGAAGGCCTGCTGCCCAAAGGAGGACTGACGCTCTGCACCAGCATCCTTTGAAACAGACTGTACAGTTCGGCCTCTCCAGAGAACCAGAAAGAACACAGTCCCTTTTTCCCCACCAGATCACAGCTTCTATGAGAAATCCCCGTTTCCCTGATGCTCCAGAGAGTGCCTGCATCACCCGACCTAGAAGCACGCCCCTCTTCACTGCCAGGACTCTTAAGACTCTACATAACTGAACAAGGAATCTTGATCCCTGAAAAAATGGAAAAAAAAAAAAAAAGAAAAAAAAAAATCAGCCAAGCACTTCATTTTATCTCCTCTGACTGGGAAGCTCCAGGAGCCTACACTGCCCGAGATCCTGCAACTGCACGACCAACTCCTCCATGGCTGTATTCTCTCCAGGGAGATGTCCTTTTTGTTGATATTAGTGCTTCCGTTGGGGCATTCGCCAAGCCCAGCCCATACTCAAAAGCCAAACCTTGTGCTAGAGAAGGGAATAGTTTACCTGTAACTCCATTTCTCCAGCATTGGTATCTTTCATGGATTCACATGCTTAGAATATTCCCCGTCTTCAGACTGGGACCCCTCGGTACACATATATAGCCTTTTCCAATAGGAAAACTTCCAACACTTTCGTGTCCTATCTACGTCCTTTTAGGACCCGCCTACGCATGCTCCGTAGGCCGTCCCCGTATAAGAGGCCCGCCCCCGCGGTTCCCCTTCAGATTTCGGCCCCTCCAAAGTAGGAAGGGTTAAATTTATCAATTAAATACATTACATTCCGGGGAGGTTGGCGGGCGCATGTGAATCCATGAAAGATACCAATGCTTGAGAAATGGAGTTACAGGTAAGAAACTATTCCCTTCTCCAGCATTGGATCTTTCATGGATTCACATGCTTAGAATAGATTGTATAGCAGTAACACTTGAGACGGCGGTGAGAATGTAATGTAATATACCCTCAACATACTACACAATGCATATGTACAGTAGGAATAAGTTACTGCATATAACCTTACCCACCTAAAATAAACTGTCATTAAAAAGGTAGACAACAGATTCTCCACGGCGTGGAGCTTACCTTACTGAAACAGATGGCGCAGGACAGCTCTTCCCATCTGCACCTCGTCCGCATGCTGCCTGGCAAGGCAGTAGTGGCGGGTAAACGTGTGGGGCACTGACCATGCCGCAGCTTGGCATATGTCCGTCAACGGAATTCCTGCCCATAAAGCTGTTGAGGAGGACATCGATCTTGTAGAATGGGCTCCAAGATGTCCTTGCAGTGGCCTTCCGGCCTTAGAGTGACAAAACGCATCGTCGATGAGACCCATCGAGCCAATCCTTGTTTAGAGATTGCTTTTCCTCTCGTCGACGGACCATATGCGACGAACAGTTGTCTAGTAGACCTGAATTCCTGTGTACGATGTAGGTAAAATTTCAGAGCCCTCTTAACGTCCAGGGTATTAAGAGCTTTTTCTGCTGCCGATGATGTGGCGAAGAAAGTAGGGAGAACAATGGACGAGTGTTTGTGATACACTGTCAGAACTTTTGGGACGAACATAGGATTAGTTGCCAGGACTACTTTGTCCTTATAGAATCTTAGGTATGGCGGGTCTACAACCAGCGCTTGCAGTTGCGAGATTCTTCTAGCTGATGTGATAGCAATCAAGAATGCCAACTTCCACGAAATGAATTTTATGTCAGACGTGGCCATAGGCTCAAAAGGCGGTTTCATTAAGCCTGCCAACACTGTGTTGAGACTCCAAGTCGGGGGGGAAACGTTTTTCCGGGGGAAAAGCTCAAAATAAACCCCTCATGAAGTGTTTTACAAGTCTGTCGCTAAATAGAGGAGACGACTGCCTTTTCCTTATGAACCTCGAGATGGCCGCCAGGTGCACCTTTATCGATGCGAAGGATAATCCCCTCTCCGTCAAGAGGAGCAGGTAAGGTAGAACTTGTTCCGGCATTACCGACAACGGTTGTAGGCCTTGTTGTCCCCTACACCATTCGCAGAACCTCCCAACACTTATAGGAGTAGGATTAGTTTGTAGAAGGGGCTCTAGCCGCCTGCAGAATTTTTTGACAATCCTCCGAAACGTCTAAAGCACCGAACTCCGAAAAGTCGGGAGCCAGGCTGTAAGGTTGAGACTGTCCGGGTCGTGATGCCACACCGTGCCTTTGTCCCGGGATAGTAGGTTCGGGGCTTTCGGAAACCCTATGGGATGTTCCAGCGACAGGTGAAGCAGGTCGGAGAACCACGGTTGCCTTGGCCAGTATGGTGTCACTAGAATTAGCCGGCAATTGTATCTGCGTATCCACTGTATTGTCCTCCGTATGAGGGGGAACGGGGGAAAAGCATAGAGGAACATGTTCGTCCATGGGAAGGAGAATGCCTCCCCCCCTGGAGCCCTCTTGAGGCCATCTGCTTGCGAATTGCTCGCATTTCTTGTTGTCTTTGGTCGCGAAGGCGTCCAGAGGGGGGTGACCCCATTTCTCGAACACTTTCATCATCAGGTGAACTGTGTCCATTTCCCACTCGTGTATCTGGGCCATGCTTCTGCTGAGGGAGTCTGCTTGGGAGTTCCTCACTCCTGGAACGTGATGAGCCACGATGGAAATTTCGTGCTTTAATGCCCAATGCCATGTTTTCTGGGCTTCTATGGAAAGAGTTCTTGATCGCGTCCCTCCTTGTTTCCTCAGATAAAACATGGCCGTTGTATTGTCGGTCAGTATTCGTATTCGCGAGCCCTTGATGTGTGGTAGGAATGCCTTCAAGGCCCATCATACTGCTCTGAGTTCTAACACGTTTATGTGTAGGAGTGACTCCGTTGGAGACCAGCGACCCTGCGTTTGGAGAGCACCCATGTGAGCTCCCCATCCGGTTAGGGACGCATCCGTGACTATGGTTCGCTGAAACACCGGCTCCTGTAGGGGTACGCCGTTGTTCAGATTGTGGAAACTCTGCCACCACTGAAGGGTCCGAAGCAGCTTGTCGTCGTCGATGGTTATCTTGTCTGACCACGATCCTTGAGCCTGCGTCCATCGGTCCGCGAGGAATTCCTGGACTGGCCTCATGAATAGGCGACAGTTTTCCACCAGATGGATGCAGGATGCCATGGCCCCTAGGACCGAAACATATTTTCTCACTGAGATCTTGGTGTTTGCCGTAGTCGGCATGCTTGTTGATTGAGTCTTGAGGTTCTGTCGAGAGAAGGTTTCACTAGCCCTAACTGGGTCTCGAACTGTGCCCCCAGGAATACCAGCGATCTCGATGGCTGCAGAGAGGATTTTTCGAAGTTTATGGCGAATCCCAGCTGTTGTAGAAGCTGCATGGTGGCTTGTAAACTTGTGTTGGTCGACGCTGGGGAGGATCCCCTTACCAGCCAGTCGTCAAGGTATGGGTATACATGGTGGCCTTGCTTCCTTAGCCAGGCCGCTACTGGAGCCAGGCATTTCGTGAACGTTCTGGGGGAGGTCTTGAGCCCAAAAGGAAGAACCGTGCGAGTCCGCCCTATTACAAATCTTAGGCATTTCCATATTCCAATGTGTCGGAAACACAGGAAATACGCGTCCTGTAAATCCAGGGACGCTAGAAAATCCCCCTCTTGAACGGCGCGGATCACTTCCTGCAGAGTGAGCATCTTGAATTTTAGGCTCTTCAAAGATTTGTTGAGATCGCGTAAGTCTAAAATGGGACGCCATTTGCCGTTCGGCTTTTTTGCGACGAAATATCTTGAGTAGACTCCTTGACCTCTCTGTGATGTTGGAACTAATTCTATCACGCCCTTTGCTAACATGAATGTTACCTCTTGTTGCAGTATCTTCAGATGGGAATGAGCGGTGAACGCAGGTGAAATTTGCGGAGGGCTGTGTTTGAATTGTAGAGAGTGTCCGTTTCTTATAGTATCCAGCACCCATTGATCCGTCGTTATTCGTTCCCATTCGTCGACATATGCTGAAACCCTTCCCCCCCAGAACGGTGTGTTGTATGTCACTGCTGATCTTTATTTTGCTGGTCTCTCGACGACGACGGATATGATGGTCTTTTTCTGGAAGTCTGGAAGTTCCGGCGACGGTTTGCTGTTTGGGAGGCAAGTCTGTATCCCTGGGAGGGGTAAGCAGATCTGCCAAAGGATCTGTCTCCAGATGCAGAGAATCTCAAATTACCTGAAGCCCCTCTAAAGGGACGAAAAGACTTGTAGTTTCTGCCACTCTGGAGGGCACCCAATGAACGTGCCATGTCCGAGTCCTCTTTCATTCCCTTTAGGGCTTCGTCCACCTTCTCAACGAAAAGAAGGTCTCCCTCAAAGGGCATATCTAAAACTTTGTATTGTACTTCCGGCCTGAAGTAGGTACACTTAAGCCATGACTGTCGACGTAATACGACCCCATTATTGACTTGCTTGAAGCCTGACTCAGCGAGGTCCACCGCAATGTTTATTGCGTGATTTGAGGCTTCCTCACCTTCTCGGACGAGTAACATCGCTGCCTTCCTATGCTCTTCCGGAAGATGATCAAGCAACGGAGCTAGCCTGTGCCACATCTCCCTATCGTATCTGGCAACAATTGCCAGAGAGTTTGCGGCCTTTACTGTGGTCGCTCCCATGGATAGCACTTTTTTGCCAAAGGCATCTTGGCGTCTCGCTTCATTCTCAGGAGTCGCCGTGCACTTGTGCTGGGCCTTCGCCTTCCTCGCCGCTGACCGAGTCTGGCGTTGGTTGGGAGGATAAACACTTGGGGGTAGACTCTGGAGCCTTAAACTTTTTTTCCAGACGTCCTTTCACTGCCGGCTCTGAAAACGGGTGACGCATTGTCTGCAACCCCTCCTTCCATACATGGTCTAGTATTGGTATCGAGAACACAGACCTTCTCTTACCCATGTGGTCGAACAAAAAAAAAAGTCCTTTTTCTGTTCTTCCTGGGACAAACCAAATTCTTTGCATGCCTTCTCCATCATAGAATGGAATGACGCAATGTCGTCCGGAGGGGACGGTTGAGCTGGGCTTCTAGGGGTTTCCAACTCCACCTCTGACTCCCAGGTTGGATCCCTGGAGGGGGATGAGATATCAGACATGGCTCCCCTGTCAGACTCCGAATCTGGCAGCTCACCTTCCTCTTGTGCCAGTGCTGAGATTGGCGTGCGTAGGTGCGTCGGTTGACTGGACGGGCCCGGCTCGTCGACGGGTGACTGTGGCAGGTTTGCCTGAGGTAGTCTCTGGTCCAACGACTAACAACGACTGAAGCGTGGACAGAATTTCCAACGACAAAACAGATTGAGGATTGAGAAGAGGGGCAGATACCGGTATAACGGATCCCCTCGTCGACGACTTGTCAGCCACTCGTAGCCCTAGGTCTGCTGGGCCAGCTATTCTTTCATTCTCGTCCCCCGAGGACAGCAACACAGCCTGTTCTTGTAGTAAAGTATCCGGGGGGGGGGGGGGGGGTCAGATCAAAAACTTCAGGCCTCCAGGCCTCCTGTAGAACCCCAGTCGACGAGGCCATCGTCGACGTCGTCGGTGGGACGGTGGATGCCACCTGTGGCAGGGTGGAGGCCGATGACTGGGCCGCCGTCGACGACGGTGACTTAGCAGGTGGTTTTGGCGGTCCCGCCTTTTCCACACTTGGCTTGCTTTTACTCGACTCTCGGCTCGTGGTCGATCTATGATGATCGCCCGAGGAGGATTTCCTTTCCTTTGATGAAGATGATTTCTTTGACGAGGAGTCTCTAGTTGAGCGACTTCCAGACGACTCTTTTTCCGTCGGTCGAGATTTCTTCGCCAGTGGTTCCGACAAGGTAGCGCGGCGTGATGTTTTTGCCGATTGTGTGGAGCCTACCTCCGAAGGGGGGTGTGCCCCCGCTCCATCATTCAGCCATGCCACCAGTCGTCGACTGCGGTCTTTGAGGGTTTTTTGAGAAAACCCTTTGCATATGTCGCAGTTATCCGCCGAATGATGAGGGTGGAGGCAATATATACAATCCATATGTCCGTCCCCCTCGTAAACTTTTTTCAAGACGCATGTCGCGCATGGGCGGAACAGCGCTTTTTCTGACACGGAGGACATTTTTTGTACTCAAATTCCAGTAATGCAACCTTGTACAAAATAGTAAGACAACGCGAGGAGATGCCACTACTTTGGAGACGGTTGAAATCTGAAGGGGAACCGCAGGGGCGGGCCTCTTATATGGGGACGGCCTACGGAGCATGCGTAGGCGGGTCCTAAAAGGACGTAGATAGGACACAAAAGTGTTGGAAGTTTTCCTATTGGAAAAGGCTATATATGTGTACCGAGGGGTCCCAGTCTGACGACGGGGAATATTCTAAGCATGTGAATCCATGAAAGATCCAATGCTGGAGAATGGTGTGGGAACTCTGAGCCAAAATGCTTTTCTGCTCCTCTGGCATTAACCTTGGATGTGGCAATGGCCAAATCTTCTTCCAAGGTGTCTTTGGACCCTCTCTGCACTGGTATTGGGGAGGGGGGGGGGCGAGGAGAAGGGGTGCATCATACACAAGTTGTTAAAATACTAGAATGTGCTACCATTCAAGCTGTACACTACTGAAGCTAGCTAGGGACTACTCCTGCCATTTGATTAAACAAAAGATGCTCCTCTTATGGGGGGGCGGGGGGGGAGCATGGAAAAAACTTGGATAGTTGTCCTTATAGAAGTGAAAATGATGCTCAAAACGATATTTTACGGAGGTCTCGCCATATTTTTGAGGCTGTCAAAGATGGTTCAGAGACTCTCAGCGAGACCCAGTAAAGCAATCATTTACTTCAAGAACTGCAACCAAGGATCACAGCGGTCAGTATCAGACGCTATCAGGTCATCTATAGCCCAGTAAAATATTGATTACCATTTTCCATAATCTAACCCAAAATTTCAGCGGTTTGAAATTGAGCAAACTGCTAACATAACCCAAGCTGCCATCTAGATTTAGTAAAGTAGCTTGACACACACTGAATAGACATTGCACAAAATAATGTTCCGTAGATTGAATTGGAATACCTGTTTTTTATCCTCCTGCTTCTGTGCCGTAACTGGCCACAGAGATTTGCTTGATAAAATTATAAGATCGAGTCCAAGGTACAACCACCAAGATTCTTGTAAAACTTGATAATTGCTTCATTAACTTGTGCCATTTTAATGGAACAATTAGACACCTGGGCACCCCACTATGGTATTTTCTATTGGCGATTCACAAACCTATAAATGTGTCAACCCACTCTAGTTTGTTGCCCAACAACCTACACATATTAAGTTTGCCATAACACAAATCAAATGTCTTGTGCATCCATAGATTTCACTAAGCTGCTAACAAATAACTGTAGCGCACTTGGTGTCCAAGTCATTAAGACATCATCTGCGTAGACCAATGAACATATATTCAGCATGTTGGAGGTTATATTACATAATTCATTAGGATGTTCCAAGGGGGCTAAGGCACAGGCTGTAGCCCCTCATTTCAGCCTAAAAACTGGAGAAAGATTACCAGACTAGTGAAGATTAACCCCAACAGTGAAGTTATAATGGAGGGCTGTCAACATGGTAAGTACAGACTTTGGTCCCCATAACCTAGATAATGATTACTATAATTTTTGGTAGTGGACATAATCTAAGGTGGACCTTCAAACCATATATCGAAGAAAGATGGAATACCTGCGACCAAGAACAAGACTCCCCCCTCAACCCCCCCAATACGCCCCCAGCTTCTCTCTCTCTCTGCCTCTCCTTCCTGCTCCCCTGCCCTCCCACCCCCCAACCTAAAGCACTTTGGGTGTAATTTCAGCACGGCAAAGTCCATTTCTTTCAAGACCAGCGATTGGACCACTAAGGGAGGCTAGCTTTAGTCTAATCACCTCTGGACTTTGTCTTTAAAAAAAAGGAGTCTTCCATCATCTTTTGGACTGCAACCTTTCAAGAAGATTTCATTGGACCTCATTTGGGAGTGGATCTTTCCAAAGTCCTCTGCTAGTGAGGTGAAGACAGAGTCCAGGGCAAGGGAAAGCTCTATTCCTTAACCATCCCCAGGGATGGTGTGTATGAACGGCTGCTCAAACAAGACATGCCTCTATGCCAGCCACAGCAGCACCCAGAACCTCACCGTGTTGAATGACCCCCTGCAGTTATGTGCCAGTGTTAGAGAGCACAAGAAAAGGACTCACCTTGCCCAGAGCCCCTAAACTGGGACTCACAGCACCCACAGAGCTAAGACAGCTAAGATCATAGTGTATTCACAGTTGAACTGTTCAATGCTTCGACCCACCAGGACCCACGGTGCTGCCCTTTAAACTCTCCCAGTCTTCAAATTACTTATGGAGTGCCAGGAAGTCATGGTCGGCACTGCCGAACTGTAAAGAAAAAAAGGTACTATTGACTAACTGGCCCTTGGTCCAGTTCTGGGCTCTAGAAACTGGTTAGGTCACAAATTACTTTTTTTGCATCCAACAAACATCCAGTTTAAGAACATTGTGGTTTACTTGCCTTACACCAAGAATAAATTACTCAATTGTGCCATCTTTGCTTATTCTCGGTTCTCTCTGCAGGGGTGGGTTTACATTTGCAGACAATGTGTTTTATTAACATAAATCTCTTTATATAGAACCTTGATTGAATATTTCCTTCATTTTGGACTGTTCTACTTTGCTGCTTGGTTCGCAACTGAAGGACATTCATGCCCCTCTTAAGAGCATAGCCTTCCCTCAGCCCACATTCCCACAAACGACAAAATGAAGTACGATATAATTATAGGTTATTTATAACGCGCTTAATGCCCAGAGGTTTCTAAGCGCAGACCCAGGCATCGAACCTGTGGGGATCCGTTTCGTCTTGCTTCCAAGGTGAGCACGTTACCCTTGAGCTATCCCTCCCGAGACAACTGTGCCCTCTTTACATTTCTGATTGGGTTTGCTCTTGGTTTGTAGCTGTGCGAGGGCTGAGTGAACATTTTAGCCTCTACTCCTCGTACTTTAGGGTAGAACCCAAAGCATCATATTGCAAATGAGTTCTTTTCCATTCAGTGAAAAGAACAGTTTTCTGAACTTCAGCCAAAGTAAACCTGAAGGTTGGTTTTTTATTCAGTACCCATTCGTTCAATGTCCAATTGCCTCATAGAAGCAATGGCATCAACTTGTAGGGAGTAGCTGTACAGCAGGGTAACATATATTTCACTCCGTTAAACAAGAATACATTGTGTGTATTATGCAATTGCTATGACCCAAGGCCACGCAAGAAGATTTTGCAAAAATCGAGTGGGGATGCTTCCAGCTGCACATTCAAGCTGGGACTAGGCTGAAGGCGCCAACGCCCTTTTCGCATCTACGATTGATCTTATCCTTTTTGCCTGGCCTACGAGACAATCTTTTCCTGGATGGGTTCTTCAAAGCTTTTGAAAGATTGACCTTCAAATTTCTACATTTGTTTGCATACCAGCCGGGAAGATGTTCCAGAAAGTTATGTATGCGACTAATTGTCAGAAAAACTGTAGCAATCGATATGTGAGAATGCTCAGCAATAGTTCAGGAAGGAACAAGTTACTTAACTGTAACTGTTCTCCAGCATGGGTCTGGCATGGATTCACATGCTCATGAATATTAAGTCATCAGGCTAAGAATCCTCAGTAAAAGAAGAAATAAAATCAGCTTCATTTCTGAACTGTCTTTCTTCTAACAACCAATCACTGAGCTCTGGGTCATACTGCCCTAAACCAATGACTGCCCTATCCCCAAGCCCCTCCTCAGGCAACCATCTTCATATTTGGTAGCACGTAAAGTGACAGTAGGACCAAGAGAAGAGCCGCAGAGGGGTAGTCGGGAGGGTTCGCATGTGAATCCATGCCAGACCCATGCTGGAGAACAACAGTTACAGCCAAGTAATCTCCACCATGGGGTCTGGGGTCTGGCATGGATTCACATGCTCATGAATAAAGAATACATAGCAGTACACACATGCACAAGCACAGGAGGTAGGAAGGCTCAACATAAGCATCTCACCACCTCGGCTCACCTTCAAGCGAACAGGTTGCGCAGCACTGCTTGGCGACTCTGGACTCCTCCCTGGAATCCATGTTGCGCAGCAGAATTTCGTGAAGGTGTGCTTCGACCTCCATGTAGCAGCCCTGCAGATGTCCAACAGGGGCACACCAAACAGGAACGCCGTTGAAGCACCGATCACCCTGGTGGAATGGGCTCTCGGATGGCCAGAAATCGGTCGGTTGGCCAACCGGTGACAGTGGATGATCCAGCCTGAGAGCCATCTGGAAATGGAAGTCTTGGACATGGTTCACAGGACCAAAGTTCACAAAAAGCTGAGAAGTTTTCCAGAAACTCTTTGTGCTGGCCACAAAACATCCAGTAAGTACAAAGTCTGTTCAGCCGGCCACAAAGGCGTCAGAAAAAAGACAGTAACACCAAGGGGTCGTTTAGACGGAACCTTGGGCATGAAGGAGGGATGCGTCCACAGCACCACCCTAGTCTCTTGCAAAGTCAAGTATAGAGATTTACACAGGATAGGGCCTGGATCTCACCCTCTCGCGGTGCAGAGGTGAGGGCCACGAGAAAAGCAGTCTTCCACAATAGAAACTTAAGCAGAGCTGAATACATAGGCTTGAATGGAGCCCCATGAGCCTGGTCAGCACCACAGAGTTCCCAAGCCGGGGCCAGATCCTTCACCGGCGGGAACGAGTGGAACAGTCCCTTGACAATCAGACGGTGCGACCAGAAAGACCGTCCTGGAGATCTGGTGTAGCGGGAGATGGCCGCCAGATGTACCTTAATGTAGGAATAGGCCAGTCCCGATTTGGCCAACGACAAAAAATATGGAAGTACTCGAGGATCTGACACCCGCAAGGGGTTAATCTTCTGACGCTTCCATTTGTGGCCATACCATTTCAGATTAGACTATGCTCTAGCCTTGGTGAGAACTTTCTTGCAGTCCGCTGGGAGATCGTAGCCACAAAATTCTAGCGCTGCAGGAGCCAGGCCTTCAGGTTCAGAGGCCATGGATCGTGGTGAAGAATGGCACCTCCTTCCCTGGCAAGAAGATCTGCGATCACTGGCAGATGGACTGGTGGGGACGCTGACATGCGGAGAAGGTCCGGGCAACAGATCTGCTGCACCCACGCCGGTGCGACGAGATCATCCAACACCGGCACCATCTGTGTTGACTGATGACTCAAGTAAAAACGGCAACTGAAGGAACACGTACAGAAAGAGGCATTCCCAAGGGAATGAGAATGCACCCCTCATGCTCCCGTGCTGGGGAAACAAGCTGGCAAACCTCCGGCACTTGGCGTGAAGACTTCCGGTGTGGGCCGTGGCAAACTTCAGTGCTAGCAGCTGCTACACCTCGTCCAGGATAGCGGCCATCCTCCCTTCCGACAGCAATGTCACCGTGTTGAGTTGGGACCCCATGAACAGCGCGTCTGCTAATGCACTGAGAAGCCCAGATCCATCAGAAGGTGGACGGTCCTCGCTGTGCGGTCGACAGCGATTTCTCTTGAGCTGGCCTGGATGAGCAAGTCATCCAAGTAAGGTTAGACGTGAAATGCTTGTAGTCATAGATGGGCCACCACAGGCGCCAGGTACTTGGTGAAGACTCTGGGTGCCAACTTCAGTCCGAAGGGAAGAGCCTTGAACTGGTAGTGCTTCACCTGAATGACGAAGCGCAGAAACTTGCGATGTCTGAATGGGGATGTGGAAGTACGCATCTTCCAGGTCCAACGACGACAGAAAGGAACACGTTACTTACCTGTAACTGCTCACCAGCGTGGGTCTGGCATGGATTCACATGCTCATGATTCCATGTCGTCAGGCTGGGAATCCTCAGTAAAGGAAAAAAAATCAGTTTCGGAACTGTCTTTCTACTAATAATCCATCACTGGTCTCTGGGTCATACTGCCCCCAGACAAGACTGCCCTATACCTAAGCCCCACCTCTGGCCGCCATCTTCAGATTTGGTAGCAGGTAAAGTGGCAGTAGGACCAAGAGAAGAGCCGCAGAGGAGTTGGAGGGAGGGTTTACATGTGAATCCATGCCAGACCCTTGCTGGAGAACAGTTACAGGTAAGTAACTTGTTCCTTCTCCAGCATGGGGTCTGGCATGGATTCACATGCTCATGAATACAAGAATACATAGCAGTACACACATGCACAACCACGCGAGGTGGCGAGGCTCAATATTAAGCAGTTCGACAACTCAACATTAAGCATCTCTTACCTCATCACCAGGCTCCCCTTCAAGCGAACAGGTTGCGCAGCACTGCCTGGCTGACTCTGGGCTCCTCCCTGGAATCTCGGTCAACGCAGAAAAATCTTGTGAAGGTGTATGTCGACCTCCATGTAGCAGCCCTGCAGATGTCCAGCAGGGGCACACCAGACAGAACGCCGTAGTAGCAGCGATCGCTCTGGTCAAATGTGCCGGGCACCGGTCGGTTTTCCGACCGGTGACAGTGCATGATGCAGCCAGAGAGCAATCTGGAAATGGAAGCCTTGGAGAGGGCCTTCCCTTGGTTCACAGTGTGCACTTTGGCAAACAGCTGTGATGGCTTCCGAAAACTCTTTGTGCGGTCCACGTAGAACTTAGCTACATCCAGTGAGTGCAAAGTCCTCTCAGCCGGCGACGGGAAGCAAACAGGTAACACCAAGGGCTTGTTGAGATGGAAGTCCGATGGCACTTTGGGCATGGGGGGGGTGCGTCCTCCGCACTAGCCTCATCTCATGGAATGTCAGGCATGGAGGTTTACAGGAGAGGGCCTGGATCTCTCCCACTCGTCGTGTGGAGGTGATGGCCACAAGAAACGCTGTCTTCCATGATAGGAACTTCAGCAGCGCCGAATGCAAAGGCTCGAATGGAGGGCCCATGAGCCTGGTCAGCACCACATAGAGCTCCCACGCCGGGGAGGGAGCCTTCACCGGCGGGAACAAACGGAACAGTCCTTTCATGAACTCTTTCACCAGGCGGTGCGACCACAGCAACAGCCCCCCCCAGAGTTCTGGTGTAGCGGAAGATAGCCACCAGATGAATTTTGATGGATGCATGCGCCAGCCCCGCCTTGGCCAGTGACAGCAAGTACGGCAGCACTTGAGGGGCCGTAATTCATTGGGGGTTGATCTTCTGTGCACGCCACTAGACAGAGAACCTCTTCCATTCATGTCCATAGCACTTAAGAGTCGAGGAAGCCCTGGCCTTGACAAGTACCTCCTTGCAGTCTGCCGGGATATCGTAGCCACTGAATTCTAGTGCTGCAGGAGCAGGCCTGCAGGTTCAGCGACAATGGGTCGTGGTGCAGGATCGCGCCTCCTTCCCTGGCGAGAAGATCTGCGTCCATCGGAAGCCTGGCGGAGGGGACGCTGACAGAAGGTCCGGGTACCATATCTGCCTCGGCCACGCTGGTGCAACGAGGATCATCCTGCACCGAGAGTGTCCGAGTTGACGGATGAGTCGCAGAAGCAACAGCAACAGTGGGAATGCGTAGAGGAACAGGTCGTCCCAGGGGAAGGAGAATGCATCGCCCATGCTCCCCGGCTGGGCAAACCTGCTGGCGAACCTCAGGCACTTGGTGTTCGTCACAAACAGATCTATCTGGGGATTGCCCCATCGGCGGAATAGGAGATCCACTTGATCCTGCCAGAGCTCCCACTCGTGGCACGAGCGCAGCTCCCTGCTGAGTGAGTCTGCGACAGTGTTTATTACTCCTGCCAGCTGGAAGGGTACCAGGAACATCCCCTGGACGACGGCCCAGTGCCACAGGTCCTGCGCTTCCTTGGATAGAGCTGGGGATATGTGCCCCCCCCTGCTTCCGGGTGTAGAACATTGTGGTGGTATTGTCGGTGAAGACCCATACCACTTTGCCCTTGAGGGACGGGAGGAAGACCCTGAGGGCCCAGAACACGGCCCGGAGCTCCAGGATGTTGATGTGTAGGGACCTCTCCTCCGGGAGCCAAAGGCCTCTTGCGTGGAGATCTCCAGTGTGCGCCCCATCCCTCCAGGGAGGCGTCAGTCAGTTTCCCGATGCACTGGGGTCTGGAAGTCCATGCCCGCCGTGAGATGCGCGTGGGTGCCCCACCCCGCCGTGAGATGCGCGTGGATGCCCCACCACTGGATCGCCTGCCGGAAGGTCTCGTTGAGGGAGATCTGGTCTTCGAAACTTCCCGTCACTTTTACCCAACAGACATCGAGGGACTGCTGCAGCTGCCGCATCCGCAACCTGCACAGTCGCATGAGGTAGATGCACGACGACATCATGCCGAGCAGGAACTTTATGGACCTCACCCTGGCAACCTCCGTGGTCAACAGCCATTGTACCTTGCCCAGGATGGCCATCATCCTCTCCTCAGATGGTGACGCCAGCTGTGCCACTGTGTTGAGTCTGGCTCGCAGGAACAGGGCGTCCTGTGATGGCACCAAGCAGTACTTCGCAAAGTTTATCGAGACACCCAGTTTCGTGAGTAGGCAGATGGTCCTCGCTGTGTGGTCTACGGCGAGTTCTCTTGACTGACAATCGTCCAAATAGGGGTAGACTTGGATCCTCTGCAGGCGCACCGCCACTGGTGCCAGACACCTGGTGAAGAACCTCGACTTCAAACCAAAAGGTAGCGCCTTGAACTGATAGTGCCGCACTTGGACCACGAAGCACAGAAACTTTCGATGTGCTTTGTGTATGGGGATGTGGAGGTAGGCATCGAAGTCCAGCGACAACAGGACGTCGCCTTCCTCCAGTTGTCCCAGTACGTGCTGAAGGGTGACCATCCGGAACTTCTGGGATTTTATGAATTTGTTGAGGCGGCGGAAGTCTAGAATGGGCTGCCAGCCGCTGGAAGTCTAGAATGGGCCGCCAGCCGCTGGAAGTCTAGAATGGGCCGCCAGCCGCTGGTCTTTCAGACGAGGAAGTACTGCAAGTATACTCCAGAGCCTCTTGGGAGGAGTTGCAGCCTTCTTCAGCATTGCTCGCACCTCCAGAAGCAGCTGTGGAATGTGGTTTTCCTTCCTGGCCACTGGTGCAAAATGGGACACCAGAGCATGCCCATGGGCCAGCGCATCCAGCACCCAACGGTCGGAGATGGACTTCCATGCGCCGATGAAGTTCGCCAGCCTGCCTCCCACCAGGGTGCTTGGGTGGAGGCCTTACGTCACGGCCGGTTCAGTCTTGCTTTCACGAGGCCTTGCTGCCCTGGGCCCCTTGGCGACGACTGTGTCCACCGGCCCCTGTACGCTTCCTGCGACGAAGAGCAGGCTGCCTCGTGGTACGAGGAGCTGCCGCCAAATCCTTTGGAGGCACCTTGGGACTTGCCTCCGGAGGTCTGAAAGGACGGCCGTCGATGGAGAGCGCCCAAGGCCCAGGCCGTCTTGTTGTCTGCTTTGATGGCCTGCAGTGACTTGTCCGCTGCCTTGCTGAACAGGTTGTTCCCATCGAAGGGCATGTCCAGTGCCCTGGTATGCACTTCTTGACGGAAGTCATTGGTCCTGAGCCAACCGCGCCGGCGAAGGCAAACGTTGTTGCCCACCTGGCGAAAACCGGCGTCAGCGATGTCCGTGGCCACCGTGATGGCATGATCCAAAGCCACTTCGCTTTCCTGCAGGATTTCATGGGCTTCCGCCCTCCCTTCATCTGGGAGGAAGTCCAGGAGGGGAGTGATCTTAAACCACAGCTCCCTGTCGTAGTGGGCCACCATCGCGAGGGCATTGGCCGCCTTAATGGTAGTCGGCAGATCACCCGTCGTCCCATGGCGTCCAGCTTCTTCCCCTCGCCGTCCGGCGTGGAAGTGGAAGTTGATGCCGTCGCCCCTGCAGAGACCACAAATCAGTGGACGGCTGTGCCCTGAAGCACATGGGTGCGGAGTCTGAGACCTGGTACTTCTCGTACCGGTCCCTGTTCGCAGGGGCTGTGAACGGGTTCTTCAGAAGGGACAGTACTTCATCCCAGATGTCGTCCAGTAACGGGACCGAGTGGACCGTCTTCCTCTTGGCCTCCCGTCGTTGGTAGAGGAACCCCCCTTTCTTCTGCTCTTAGGGGCATAGCTGGAACAGCTCCGATGCCCTGGCGATCATGGTGTGAAAGGAGCAAATTTCGTTGGGAGGGGAAGCCCGGGGAAGGGGTGATGGGAGATCCGTTCCGTCGTCACCACCGACGTCGTCCGTCACCGTCTCATCCCTCGGTGGAGGGGATGGAGGTGAAGGATGGAAGGGTGGGGGGGGGGGGGGGGGGGGGTGATGACTCGCCTCTGTTTGGGTGCAGGACTCCCGACGGTCCAGGCACACCTGGATCATTCACCGGAGGTAAGGGTAGCCTCGTCCTTATCTCGGTGCACAGGATTGGCATTGCCAGCAAAATGTCATCCTGCCTGTCCGTAGGAGGTGTCAGTGGTTGCGATGTGAGCGCTGGCAGCGTTGTGGTGTCCGGTTCGATGATCTGCCGATCCCCTCGTGCCCTACGTCTGCCTCGTCGGGATCCTTCCTGCAGGCCCTCTCTTCGAACCTCCTGTCCAGGGTCGCCTTGATGAGTTTGTCCTCGGAAGAGGTATCCGAGTCCATTAGGACTACCTCACACCCCCCACTCCCTCATCCTGGGGTTTCATGGGGGTCTTTGATAGGCTGGAAAGACCATTCCCTCTGTATTGGCAGGGAAACTCTAGGCTTGGAGGTAGTCTCCACTGGGGTCGCCTCCACCAGGTCCACCATGACTCCCTCAATCGAGGCCTTAGCCGGGTGAATCTGGGCCTTCACACCCTTGGGCGCGTCTGAGGCCTTCACCGTTACAGAGGGGGGGAGGGGGACATAAGAGGGGAGGAAGTGTTGGTCACCGCCTTGCTCCCCCTTGGCTTTCTCCATCGGGACCTGCCGGGGCTTCTTCCGAAGCTTACCCGGGTTCTCAGACTTCTGTTTCACCGAAGTTTCATCGTGTTTGATGGTGTCCGTGACATAGCGACGACCTGCCTAGCAGCTGAGGCACCCGTACCAACGGCGCTCCCGGTGCCCGCGGAACTGCAGTGCTTTGCCTTCTATTGGGCCCCCGTCGCCAGAGCACCCTCAAAGGTTTTAGAAGACCGCTTTGACTTCTCACCTGCTGCTGGGCTCTTCGCCTCCAGCCAGTTAGCGAGTCGAGTACGACGGTCCTTCATGGTCCGGACGGACATGTTCTTGCAGAAGGCACAGTCCTCCACGTGCAAATTGTCGGCAGTAGAGGCACCGGGAGTGCTCCTCTTCCTTGAAGACGTTCTGTAGTCCACATCCTAGGCAGATCCTAAACAGCTTGGATCCAGTTGGTGTCGAGTCTTTGCCCTGGGCCATGTCCACGCGGGGTAAGCCTCAAAGATCTTCCGGAATCCTCCAAGAAGGGACATTCGATGAAAAATAGCCCTTGCGGGGCATAGAAATTTCCGAAACGGGTCCCCGTTATCAGAAGATAAAACGATGGAGCTTGAGGCTCGATTAACCAAAAAATAAACAGTAAACTCTCTGGAAAAACGCAACATGCAGTAAAAGCTCAAGAGCTAAAGCACGAGGACTCCCCAACACTTGAACGTGTTGGTAAAAATCTTAAGATGGCTGCCAGAGGAGGGGCTTAGGTAGAGGGCTGTCATTGGCTGGGGACCGTATGACCCAGAAACCAGCGATTGGTTATTAGTAGAAAGACAGTTCAGAAACGAAACTGAAACTGATTTTTTCCTTTACCAAGGATTCCCAGCCTGAAGGGGAATATTCATGAGCATATGAATCCATGCCAGACCCCGTGCTGGAGAAGTCTCCCTCTTCCAGCTGTCCGAGCAAGTGTTGAAGAGTGACCATTTGGAACTCCTGGGACTTTATGCATTTGTTCAGTCGTAGCAGGTGGAAGATGCGCCTCAAGCCCCCGGTGTTCTTTCATACGAGGAAGTACGTTGAGTAAACTCCGAAGCCCTGAAGCCGCTTGGGGACCAGCTCTATCGCCCCTTTCCTTAACATGGGCCGAACCTCCAGCAGCAGCTGAGGGACGTGGTTTTCCCGCTGGGCCACCGGTGGTATTTGGGGACACTTGTTGGAACTCTAGAGTGTCCGAGGGAGAGAGCGTCCAGCACCCAACTGTCAGTAGAGACGGTCTTCCACAAGCCGATTAAGTTTGCCAGCCAGCCTTCCACCAGGGTGCATGAGTGGGTCCTCCTCCGAAGGCCTTGGAGCGGCCACTGTTGGTTTCCTGGGCCGAGGAGCAGACGGGTTGAAAGTAGGAAGAGGAGCCCCCCACCAAAACTCCTTGAAGATCAGGTAGACTTGTCTCCTGAGGACCAAAAGGACAGCGGCCACTGCTGTAGCATGCCCAGAGCACGTGCCGTCTTCAGTGTCTGCCTTGATGGCCTATAGGGACTCATCCACCGCTTTCCCAAAAAGATTATCCCCGTCGAAGGGCATGTCCAAGACTCTGGTCTTGACCTCCTGTTGGAAACTGGAGGCCTTGAGCCAGCCACGATGGCGAAGGCAAATGCCATTGCCGATCTGGCAGAACCCCGCGTCGGCGATGTCCGTGGCCACGTGATGGCGTGTTCTGACGATCACCTCGCCCTCTTGAAGAATCTCCAAAGCCTGCCCTCTTATCGTCAGGAAGAAAGTCCAGTAGAGGTGCAAGCTTGAACCACAGCTCCCGGTCGTAGCGTGCCACGATAGCGAGGGCGTTGGCGGCCTCGATGGTCGTCGCAGAGTAGAGGACTCTCCTACCCATTGCATCCAACTTCTTCCCCTCATTGTAAGGAGGAGTGGACGTTGCGGAAGACGCCGAGCCCAACGACTTCTTGGCCGCTGCAGAAACCGAGTCCAGTGACAGTTGGGCTCGCAAGCACTTAGGCACAGAGTCCGGCACCCTGTACTTTTCACTAGGCGGTCCCTCTTTGCTGAGGCTGTAGAAGGGTTCTTTAAGTTGTCAGTCCTTCATCCCAAATGTCATCCAGGAGCGGAACTGAAAGGATGGTCTTCCTCTTCGCTGCGCTGGTATAAAAGAGACCCTCCTTCTCCGGCCTGAGCTAGAAAAGCTCCAATGCTCTGAAGCTATCGCATGGAACAATCCTATCTCATCGGGCGGCGATGGGAGATCTCCCATCCCACCATCATCATCATCATCATCACCCATGTCCGACCCAGGCGGCGAAGAGTGGCAAGGCGGCAGCAGGTGCCTCTTCTTCTTTGCTGGTGGTTCCCCTGTCAGTGGGGCAGCCGGCACCGCAGTGGGGGGCGGGGAGGGAGAGCGGATGGCATCGTCGTCATCATTCTCTGTATTTCGGATACCAACATATGCAGGGTAGAGAGAATGTCCATAGAAAGGTCTCTAGGTGGCAGCTGAGGAGCAGGGATAGGCAGCTCGGGTGAACGAGCTGGGCTAAGGCTGTAACCGTCCTGAGGCTCCACTACGGTATCCTCGTAGTCACCCTCATTGTAGGGCGCGACTCAACATCTCCCTCATCGCCAGCGCCTTCCTGGATGGTCTGGAGGTAAACAAGTTCTTCGTCCTCGGCAGAGGAGATGTCTGTGCCCTGGAGGACCTCAACCCCCCCCCCCCCCTTGCTTTGCATCCAGAAGGGACAGTCTTGGGGAGATGATCGGCATCCTCTTCTCCGTGGTCTTCTCAATGGGCTTAAACAAAGTCTCCCTCCTGGGAGGAAGGGACACCCTTGCCGTTGGAGGGACGCCCTGCAGGTCCACCCCTGCGGCCTTTGAAAGGGACAACCACCACCTCGATGGAAGGCGCCGCTTTAGTCTGGTGCATCTGGGCCTTCACGGTCAGGCCGGACCCTTTGTCCTGCTTGGCCTTTACGGTTACTCTGGACACCTTTTCCTTGGCCTTCTTAGGGGTGGGGGTTGGGCCCTCGCTGCCCCCTTAGCCTTCTCTGCCGTGTGTAGGCCGGACGCCATACCTTGTTTGGTCTTCTCCTTGGCCACTTTAAGCTTGCCCGGGTCATCCAACTTGCTCTGGATCTTCATCCAAGAGGGTTGACTGACACATCCTAGGCAGATCCTATGTGCCCTGCCCATTGAGGAGCCCACTGCAGCAACGCCCCAGACGGTAGCAGACTCGCTGTGCTTTACCTTTTGTTGGACCCCCACGGGTGGGGCGCCCTCAAAGGACTTCGAAGCCCGCTCAACATTCCTGGATCCGGGAGAGGCATGCTCCTGGGAACCACCCGGTACTGAGGCCTTGGCCTGCAGCCACTCTTCCAGCTGTTTAAGCCGATCCTTCAGCATGCGTGTTCACGGCAAGTTAGACGACATCCGCCCTTGAGGGGCTCTGAAGAATCCGAAACTGGTCCTCGTTAATCAGAAGGAAGATCAATGGAGCACATGGGCTTGATTGACCGAAAAATAGTAAACTATCCACAAAAAAAAAGAAATACACAGTAAAACCTTGAGCTAAGCACAGGACTCCCAACACTTGAACGTGCTGTAAAAATCTGAAGATGGCTGCCCGACGAGGGGCTTAGGCAGAGGGCAGTCGTTGGCTTAGGGCAGTATGATCCGGAGTTCAGTTATTGGTTGTTAGGAGAAAGACAGTTCAGAAATGAAACCCTGATGTTTTTCTTTTACCGAGGATTCCCAGCCTGACGGGGAATATTCATGAGCCTGTGAATCCATGCCAGACCCCCATGCGGGAGAATTAGAAAGATCAAAAATCAATATTTGGCAATTCAGCATAAAACATTTTAAAACTATTTTTGTCTAGAATGTCCCATTTTAACTGCTGTAGAACAGTACATGCCGAGTGATTGCACCCTTGTTCCTTGTTGTCACTTACAAAGAGGTTTGAAAAACAACAATTAACGACTCGTGATCACTTTCATGAAGACAATCTACAAAGTCAATCGGGAAACGCCAATCATAAACCAGGGCTACAAAATACACACAATTGTAGAAACAAATCTATTCCGAAAAGTGCTCCAACATGGCTGATCTGAATGAAACCTCCCATTAACAGACTACAGGCCCATCAGATAATGTAGCAGTAGTTTGCCTGACTTACTCATTATGGGATCCTTTAGCACTGGTTGTGGAATATTAAAGACAAGTACTTTATACTTCATTGGTGTACCCACGCCGAGCAATTGCCCAGCCTCAGGTCAAAGTTGGCCCGAGAAAACTGATTGTTTTCAGTAGTTAACCAGCAATCAGAAAACCTGGCAAGCACATTGAGACTCATAATATGCAGGCCTTAACCATGACAAGCATCATAAAATGTATAATACGCAAACAACCACCTGTGACTAGCTTTGTGGAAAAAGCTGTGAGGCTATGGGGAAGAGCACAACAGCCACAAGATTGGCTTCATCCATCCACCAGTGAAGGTCTGAGACGATAAAGAAATAACTGGTTACCCCTCTACCTCACCTACACTTCTATTTCACAGTACACTCTATTCTTATTCCATAGTTAAATAGGGCATATAATGGTCCAAACAAAGGTTTGGACCTAGAAACACTGTATTCCTACAAATAAAACAAAAAAGTCTCACAATACTATAACATTGAATATAAAGATTAAATAAAAACTTTATTTTATGTTGTGGGGGTTAGTTGCAATGTGATTCAATTGCTTTTCAACATTTTTCTCAGTAGAACACTGAAATTCTGTGTTCTTAGCTGTCAGGATCAGCATCAGTTCAGTGTGTGAATCCTGCAGTCCATTAAAACTCATGTGCACCTGGCACGGGGACACCAAGATACACGTGGCCATCAGACCTAGTAAGTGTTGGAAATCCTCGCAGATCAGGCCAACACCCAATATACTCAATAGGAGGTAGACCCTGCGGACAGCAAAGTCCCAGGTCAACCCAATGCATTGCAGTCTCTGGGTACAAGAGAGTAGATTGTACTGGAGTCCCAGTTGGAGACTGTAAAATGTGTATCCAGGCTGCCACCTCCTCTCAAGGGTGATAGTTGTCCAGGTACAGTTCAAAGTGGATACCATGACGATGAAAATTCAATATGGAGAGTCCATTATCTTTGTTAAGATGCGAAGGGCTGGGGAATTCCAAGATGGCGGCTGAGCCGGGTAGACGTGCGTGAGCGTAGCTCCGTCACCCAGCTCGGGCCGCACCAAAAGAAGCATACAAATAACACGAACACCGAGCCCAGCAGAGCGCACTCACCCTCACTCGACGAGGTGAAGAAAGGAAGAAGAGGTGAAGGTCCGGCCCCGCCAACCCTCTTCAGAGCAGCCCGCTCGTCAGCAAGGCTACCCGCAGCCGCACAGACCCGCGGAGGATGTCGCAGACCCACCCTACATCCCGAAACGCCAGCTGGGCCGAGTAAGGGAGAGAGAAAGGATCGGAGCCGAGAGAACGGCGGCCTCGCTCCCAAACACCAAGAATCCCCCCCCCCCCGGCGGGAGAAGGCGGCGAACAGTCGCAGTGAGCCAGCGCCATCCAGTCGGATCGAGCGAAAGTCCTGAAGGTCGGCCCTGGAACGAGAGCTGAGCCCGCGGAGAGGGACAAGCAGAGCGGAGGCCCGGAGACGAGAGAGGCATCAGCCCAGGCACAAGCGGAAGCGCCCCAACAAACCCCCGGTCGGAGAGCGAAAGGAATACAAGGAAAGTCGCAACGGGGACGACAGAACTCAGGTACGAGCTGGGGGAAAACTATCGGGAGCGGCGGGAGGAGCCCCCACAGCCCCTCACGAGAAGCGCCACGGACCCCAGGCCACAACACAGGGGGGAAAAACCAAAAACAAAAAAAATATAAATAAACTAAAAAAAATAAATAAATAAAAAAGGGGAGAAGAGAATAGCGGCCCGCAGGCACAGGGAAAGCCCATACAGGGGACCCCGCACCCGCCCCCCGGGAAAAACAGAAAGGCAACGGGGGCAAGACAAGAAGCCGGACCTGCTCCCCCCCCAGCAAGGAGGACCCCACGAGGGGAAACGAAAACGCCCACACACGAAACGTGGGCCCGGAAGAGCCGGCGCCCCCCGGGGAAAGAGAGAGTCAAAAAGAAAAGGGGAACTCCCATCGTGCGAGGTTAGGGAGGGAGAACACGACAAACCGACCACGGCGCAACCGGAAAGACTCCACTACACGCACAAGTCATCCGGTCCACCAGGAACACCCGAGGAAAACCTAAGACCGGCGGCGAATTAACAATAATACAGGCCCGGTCAGGAAAGAGACGCACACACATGTCAAAACCCAGGGCTAGACCACGAGTACAGGCAGCAGCAATACACAAAGGCGGTCCCAAACAGGCCCGGGATCTAACACAAATCTGGAGACTTGGAAACAGACAATAAGCAGCAAAACACCCAGGAAACCAAGGGGGAAGCGCCCACAACACAGGAAATACAGGCAGACATGGCCACGAAGGATGACATGAAAACCTGGTTCAAGAAACTCCATGACCAATTCATTTCCTCTACCCAGACACAATTCAAGAACATGAAGGGGGAGCTGAAACAAGCGGTCCAGGGCCTGAAGAAGGACATGGAAAATCTCGAGGAAAGGACAGACAATCTGGAAAGGACGGTCCAGAATTTAGATGAGGAGGTTCTTCAATACACAGAAGCACAAGACCGCCCAGCCAGAGTGGCAATCGAGCTCGAATCACAATGTAAAGACCTAGAAAACAGATCTAGAAGGTCGAACATAAGAATTAAAAATATGCTGGAAACAGTGGAGGATAGAGACCTTCGTAATGCAGTACAACAGGTTTTCCAGGACATACTAAAGGATGGCTCCAGAAAAGAAATCCCTATTGACAGGATACACAGAGTAGGCCCCCGAAGAGCAGGGGAACCCGGAGCACGCCCAAGAGACGTCCTAGTGGCAATGACTCAATACTCACAAAAGGAACAAATCTTAAGGAAGGCCAGGTCTCTATATCAAATAAGAATGAACGGAAAAGAAATTCTCCTGTTCCAAGACCTTGCGCAATCAACGCTTAGAAAGAGAAGAGAGATGGGCCAGGTTACTAAACTCCTAACAGAAAAACAAATTCGATATAAATGGACATTCCCCTTTGGACTCCTCTTCAATTGGGAGGAAAGACAATACCGAATTGCCACGTGCGAGGAGGGCCTCAAAATACTGGGAGCACAGGAACAAGAGACAGAGCCCCCAAACAAAAGCGAGCTCCCGAGACAAGAGAGCACCGAGGGGGTGGCAAACAAAAGCGAAGAACGAGACTCCAATCCCGGAAAACAGTGGGAAACGAATAGAATTTGAATTGGAACCTCCACGCAAGAACAGATGGAGGGTGAGGTGACGAACATTATGATGCCACAGACAGGGCAGGTGCTCACAGGAAAGTGCGGCTGAGCCGGGGATGACCCAGGAAGCAGCACAACAGGCTGGGTTTAGGAACCCCTGCAAACTTCCATACCTGAGACGTTAGAGGGCATGGAGCAAAGGCACCACGCCGGAGCAACCATAGGGCCCAGGGCCCTCCTCAGGTCCAAAGTTGGGGCAGTAAGGGGGGAGGAAGGGGAGTTGGGAAAAAGGGAGGGAGGGCGATTGAGATACCCACCGGAACATATGCATACAAGGGCGATTCACCGGATGAATACAGGAGGAAACACAAGCCACACACCAAAGAATGGGGCTGAAAATTCTAACGCTCAATATTAGAGGCTTGAACACACCAGTGAAAAGGAAAAAGACGGAACACTTCCTACACAGAGAGAAGTTGGACATAATAACCCTCCAAGAAACACATACAGAGAAAAAGGAAAGGCCTCACTAGGATAAGGGGATACAATCAAATCATCCAATCCAATGATGAAGAGAAAAAGAAAGGAGTACTCATCGCATTCGCAAACTACTTGAAAGTGCAAATTAAAGCGACTATGGCAGACAAAAATGGCCGATACGCCTTTGCGAAGGTGCAGATAGACAATCGCCACCTAACTCTAGCGACCCTTTACGCGCCAAACACGTGCCAGGAGGGCTTTATAAAAGATACGATCAACAAACTGGAACTCTTCGCGGAAGGGGAAGTGATCCTGACAGGGGACTTCAACATAGCGTGGAACCAAGCAGAAGACCGCTCGAATCCCAGAACCACCCAACAGGGAATACCCTCACCAGCGCTTAAACAATGCAGAACATGGCACTCGAAGATGTCTGGCGGAGACTCAGAGGCACCGCAAAAGGATACATGTATCACTCACAAGTACATGACTCAAGCTCCAGAATAGACTAGATATGGGCCACCGGACCCCTAGTGGGGGAAATACAAGACATTGAAAAAGGTCGGATATCACTCTCAGACCATGCCCCCCTCTGGATTACACTCCCCAAACTCAGGAAGCGATCAGGCCTATGGAGATGGACGCTCCCCAGAGACATCATACAAGACCCAGCCTCTAAAGAAACAATTAGAGGGAAGATAGAGGAATATTTTGAGCAAAACAATACCACGGATGTCTCCCAGAGCTGTATGTGGGACGCCTTCAAAGCAGTGATCAGGGGACAGATAATAGCGCTGAAAGCGCAAAAAGATAAGATAGCGTACAAATGGGAATACGAACTGGAAAAAAAATGAGAAGACATAAGAGAAGAAATGACAAAGAATACCTCCAGGAAAATAAAGAGGTCATACAGCCACATCCAGAGCCAGCTTGACCTAATCAGGACGAAAAGAGCAGAAAACCAACTACTCCACACGAAACACTGGTACGCAATGAAATCAAACAAAGCTGACAAATTACTGGCAAGACAACTAAAAGGGAAAAGACAAGAACAAATGGTCCACTCCCTAAAAAACAGACAGGGTGAATACAAACACAATCCGAATACATAAATGAAATATTCCGGGACTATTACCAGGACCTATATACCTCACAGCGCCCACAGGAAAAGGAACAGGAGGCCTACTTAAAAGATATATCACTTCCAACAGTAACGCCAGCTGAAAAAGAGGCCCTTGACCAACCGATAACAACAGAAGAGGTCACAAAAGCTATAAGGGACCTTCCCAAAAATAAAGCTCCCGGACCGGACGGCTTTACGGCGACGTTCTACAATACATATGCGGACATACTAACGCCCTATCTTACAAACCTTTTCAACACTTTCAAGAACGCGAATAACATCGCACCATCCATGAATGAAGCTAAAATTCTCGTCTTCCACAAAAAAGGAAAAGATCCGGAAAACCCGAGTTCATACCGCCCAATAGCCTTAATAAATGTGGACGCAAAACTCTACACTAAAGTAATAGCCAACAGGATAGCCCCCCTGCTCCCCAAACTGATCCACCAGGAACAATCAGGGTTTATCCCCAACAGAAAAACTCACGACAACATCAGGCGTATTGTGCATCTCAGAGAAAGCAGAAATCATGGAAATTCCCTCAGCAATCATCGCGATAGATGCGGAAAAAGCATTTGATCGGGTTGAATGGTCCATGTTGTTTGCCATCCTACACAAAATGGGAATAGGCAAGGAGTTCATAAAAATGATCAGGGCCAATTACATCTCGCCAACGGCCAGGATCGCAGTCAACGGGGAATTATCGAACCCCATCAAAATAGGAAGGGGCACGAAACAGGGGTGCCCCCTGTCGCCCCTGCTCTACGCAATTTTCCTCGAACCATTTCTGGCAAAGATCAGAGCGGCCCCGGACATAAAGGGCATAGAAATGGGCGGTCATATGCATAAAACAGCGGCCTACGCAGATGACATGATGATGACCCTTACACAACCAACCAAGACCCTGCCCCTACTTATTCAACAAATAGAAGAATATGGAACAATCGCAGGGCTACAAATAAACAAACAAAAATAGTTGGTGATGGCCTTGGCGGGAGACAAGGACAAGATATGCGAGACCCCAAAAGACCTACGATTGCAAACAGCAGATGAAGGCGTGAGATATCTGGGAGTGACGTTGACTCCAGCCATAAAAAATCTCCAAGGGAAATTACACAAAACTACTAGACGACGTCAAAAGAGATCTGGACAGATGGAACCCGCTGTCAATCTCCTGGTGGGGCAGAATAACGGTCATTAAAATGACGATCCTTCCCAGACTGTTGTATTATTTCCAAGCCCTTCCCATTCGTATACCGAAGACCTTCAAGACTCTCACCAAATCAATAACCAATTATATCTGGCAGGGCAAAGCTTTGAGATTGTCACAGCAGGCTCTCACGGCGCATAAAGCGGATGGAGGGATGGCGCTCCCCCACTTTAGGAAATATTACGAGGCGGCACAACTATGGGTCCTACAGGAATGGATCACAGACTCCTCAGACAGACGGTGGGAAGCGCAGGATAGGGCAGTAGCGCGGTCAAATTTGAGACACCTCCTATGGAGAAAACCCGAGCACAGACACCAAAACATCAAAATAAGCGACGTAATGAGTACCACCATGGAAATATGGGACGAAGCAACCAAAAAAGAAACGCTCTCAATTGACCCGGTCCCATTCATACCAATGTTTGATAACCCAGACTTTCCCCCAGGCGTGGAAAAAGCAACGTTCCAGAAATGGCGAGATGCGGGCTGTACAAAAGTGGGCGATATGTTCGAGGGACATCAGGTCAGAACATTCCCAGAATGTCAGGAGTTGCTGGGCCTCACGGATAAGGACAGGTTCCAATGTGAACAAATACTCCACTTGCTCACGACCCCAAGAATCTCTAAGGCAATGACAAGGGAGCTCACCCCGTTTGAGTCATATATCTTGACCCAAACGGGGGAAAGGAAATTCGTATCAACCTTATACAAATTTATAAACGTCCAGGAAGAAAACATAACTTGGCACTACATGAAAAAATGGGAAACCACGCTAGGAAAACAAATCGAGAGCGAACAATGGATTTACCTCTGGCATATAATCCCAAAATGGACAAGAGCGATACAAACGAGAGAAGCATGGACCAAAGTAATGATCCAATGGCATTACACCCCGGAAAGAATGCATAAGGAACAAGTTACTTACCTGTAACTGTTGTTCTCCAGCATGGGTCTGGCATGGATTCACATGCTCATGAATATTCCCCGTCGTCAGGCTGGGAATCCTCGGTAAAGAAAAAACCAGTATCAGCTTCGTTTCTGATCTGTCTTTCGTAGTAATAACCAATCACTGGTCTCTGCGTCATACTGACCACAGCCAATGACTGCCCTCTACCTAAGCACCGCCTCTGGCAGCCATCTTCAGATTTGGAAGCACGTGAAGTGGCAGTATGACCAAGTGAAGAGCCGCAGAGGGGTAGGCGGGAGGGTTCGCATGTGAATCCATGCCAGACCCATGCTGGAGAACAACAGTTACAGGTAAGTAACTTGTTCCTTCTCCAGCATGGGGTCTGGCATGGATTCACATGCTCATGAATAAAGAATACATAGCAGTACACACATGCACAACCACGGGAGGTGGCAAAGGCTCAACATTAAGCATCACATCAACTCAACATTAAGCATCTTACCTCCTCACCAGGCTCACCTCAGGCGAACAGGTTGCGCAGCACTGCTTGGCCGACCCTGGACTCCTCCCTGGAATCCCGGTCGACGCAGTAGAATTTCGTGAAGGTGTGCGTCGACCTCCACGTAGCAGCCCTGCATATGTCCAGCAGGGGCACACCAGATAGGAACGCCGTGGTAGCTGCGATCGCTCTGGTGGAATGGGCTCTCGGACGGCCAGGCAGCGGTCGGTTTGCCAACCGGTGACAGCACATGATACAGCCGGAGAGCCATCTGGAGATGGAAGCCTTCGAGAGAGCCTTCCCCTGATTGACAGGTCCAAAGTTCACAAAGAGTTGTGACGTCTTCCGAAAACCCTTTGTGCGGTCCACGTAGAACTTCAGCGCTCTAGCTACATCCAGCGAGTGCAAAGTCCTCTCAGCCGGCGACGAAGGCGACGGGAAGAACACAGGTAACACCAAGGGTTCGTTGAGATGGAAGTCCGACGGTACCTTGGGCATGAAGGAGGGGTGCGTCCTGAGCACTACCCTCGTGTCGTGGAAAGTCAAGTACGGGGCCTTGCAGGAAAGGGCCTGGATCTCTCCCACTCGTTGTGCGGAGGTGATGGCCACAAGAAAAGCTGTTTTCCACGATAGAAACTTCAACGGGGCCGAGTGCAGAGGCTCGAACGGAGGCCCCATGAGCTTGGTCAGCACCACGTTGAGCTCCCACACCGGGGCCGGAGCCTTCACCGGCGGGAACGATCTGAACAGTCCCTTCATGAACTCTTTCACCAGACGATGAGACCACAAGGACGCCCGCCCCGTGGTTCTGGTGTATCGGGAGATCGCAGCAAGATGAATCTTGATGGACGCGTGTGCCAGACCAGCTTTGGCCAGCGTCAGCAGGTACGGCAGTACTTGGGGAGCCGTAATCCGTAGAGGGTTAATCTTCTGTGCGTGGCACCAGACAGAGAACCTCTTCCATTTGTGTCCGTAGCATTTAAGAGTCGAGGACGCCCTGGCCTTTGCAAGAACCTCTCTGCAATCGGCCGGTATGTCGTATCCTCCAAACTCTAGCGCTGCAGGAGCCAGGCCTGCAAGTTCAGCGACTTCGGGTCGTGGTGGAGGATGGCGCCTCCTTCCCTGGAGAGTAGATCCGCGTCCGCTGGCAGCTTGATCGGCGGGGACGCTGACAAGTCCAGAAGGTCCGGGAACCATATCTGCCTCGGCCACGCAGGTGCGACGAGGATCATCCTGCACCGTGACCTCTTGAGCTGGTTGACGAGCCGGATTAGCAGAGGCAAGGGAGGGAACGCGTAGAGGAACAGGCCCTCCCAGGGGAACGAGAAAGCATCGCCCATGCTCCTCGTCTGGGGAAACCTGCTGGCGAACCTCCGGCACTTGGTGTTCGTCGCCGTCGCGAACAGGTCGATCTGGGGTGTGCCCCACCGTCGGAAGAGGCGATCCACCAGATCCTGCCGTAGTTCCCACTCGTGGCACGAGCGCAGCTCCCTGCTGAGTGAGTCGGCGATGGTGTTTTTTATCCCTGCCAGATGAAACGGCACCAGAAAAATCCCTTGGGCGACGGCCCAATGCCACAGGTCCTGCGCCTCCTTGGACAGCGCTGGGGACCTGGTTCCGCCCTGTTTCCTGATGTAAAACATGGTGGTGGTGTTGTCGGTGAAGATCCTCACCACCTTGCCCTTGAGGGACGGAAGGAAGGACCTGAGGGCCCAAAACACTGCACGGAGCTCCAGGACGTTGATATGCAGGGACTTCTCCGTCGGGAGCCAGAGTCCCCTTGCGTGCAGATTTTCGGTGTGCGCTCCCCACCCTTCCAGGGAGGCATCCGTGGTCACAGTCTCCTGGTGGGCTGGGGTCTGGAAGTCCATGCCCGCCGTCAGATGCGCGCGGGTGCCCCACCACCGTATCGCTCGTCGGAAACTCTCGTCGAGCTTGATCCTTTCCTCGAAGCTGCCCGTCGTCTGGATCCAGCGCGCATCCAGGAATTCTTGCAACGGGCGCATCCGGAGCCTGCACATGGGAATGAGGTAGATGCAGGAAGACATCATCCCGAGGAGGGACTTGATGGACCTCACTTTGGCCGCGTCGGCCACCAACATCCGTTGCACCTTGCCCAAGATGGTCCTGGTCCTCTCCTCCGACGGGGAGGCCAGAAGGGACACTGTGTCGAGCCTCGCTCCCAGAAACAGTGCGACTTGCGCGGGCACCAGGTGGGATTTGGCGTAGTTCACGGAGAATCCCAGGTCCGTGAGGAGTTGGACGGTCCTTGCCGTGTGGACCACGGCGAGCTCCCTCGTCTTGGCGCGGATGAGACAGTCGTCCAGGTAGGGGTAGACGTGAATCCCCTCGCGGCGCAGCTGCGCCGCCACCGGTGCGAGGCACTTGGTGAATACCCTGGGTGCCGACCGTAGTCCGAAGGGAAGGGCTTTGAACTGGTAATGACGCCCTTGGACCACGAATCTGAGGAATTTTCGGTGCCCCTTTAGGATGGGAATGTGGAAGTAGGCATCCTCCAAATCCAACGACGATAGGAAGTCTCCTTCCTCCAGCTGACCCAGGACGTGCTGGAGGGTGACCATCCGGAACTTCTGCGCCTTGATGAACTTGTTCAGACGTCGCAGGTCTAGGATGGGGCGCCATCCTCCCGTCTTCTTCTTCACGAGGAAGTATCGCGAGTAGACTCCGGAGCCCCGAAGCCTCTTTGGGACGAGTTCGATGGCGCCCTTTCTGAGCATCGCCTTTACCTCCAGGAGAAGTTGAGGGACGTGAAGTTCTTTCCTGGCCACGGGGGGGACGCGCGGGCACCTTCTTTGAAACTCGAGCGCGTGGCCCCGGGCCACGGCGTCCAGCACCCAACGGTCGGTGGAGATGGACTCCCACACGCTGACGAAGCCCGCCAGCCGGCCTCCCACCGGGGTGCTTCGGTGGGGGCCCGACCCCACGGCCGGTTCAATCCTGCTTGGACGCGGCCTTGCCGCCTTGACCTCCTTGGCGACGACGGCGGGGTCCGCTAGACTTGCCTCGTCCTCTGTAGGCCTCTTGCGACGACGAGCGGGCCGCTTGACGGTAGGAAGCGAAACCGCCGCCGGAACCTTTGGAGGCGCCCTTGCCTCCGCCGCTCCGAAAGGGCGTCCGTCGTTGCTGCAGGACTCCAAGGGCCCGGGCAGTCTCAGTATCCGCCTTGATGGCCTGAAGGGAATCGTCCACTGTCTTCCCAAACAGGTTGTTCCCGTCGAAGGGCATGTCCAGGACTCTGGTCTGGACGTCCTGCCTGAAGTCCGTAGCTTTGAGCCATCCACGACGTCGAAGGCAAACGCCGTTGCCCAGCTGGCGGAACCCAGTGTCGGCGATGTCCGTCGCCACGGTGATGGCGTGGTCCGAGGCCACCTCACCTTCCTGCAGGATCTCCAGGGCCTCCGCCCTCTTGTCGTCCGGCAGAAAATCCAGCAGGGGAGCTATCTTGTACCAGAGCTCCCTGTCGTAGCGGGCCACGATAGCCAAGGCGTTGGCCGCTTTAATCGTCGTCGCTGCCGACGAGATGACTCTACGTCCCATAGCATCCAATTTCTTTCCCTCGCCGTCCGGCGGGGAAGTCGATGTGGAGGCTGCACCCCCCCCCCGCTTTCTTCCTGGCTGCCGCGGAGACGACGGAATCCGGGGTAGGCTGCGCCCGGAGGCATAGGGGGGCCGTGTCCGGGACCCGGTACTTTTTCTCGTACCGGTCTCTTCTAGCTGGCGTCGTGGAAGGGTTCTTGAGGAGGGAAAGGCCCTCATCCCAAATGTCGTCCAACAGAGGCACTGCGAGGACCGTCTTCCTCTTGGCCTCGCGCCGCTGATAAAGGAAGCCTTCCTTTTTCTTCTCCTCAGGGCAGAGTTGGAAAAGCTCGGAAGCCCTGGAGATCATGGAGTGGAAAGATCCGATCTCGTCGGGCGGAGAAGCCCTGGTGGGAGGCGACGACGGAATATCCTCGTCGTCCGTACCCGTCGCTGCCGTGTCAGTCCCCGTATCATCCCCTCGGGTGGACGGGGAGGAGGGCTGGACGGGGCGCGACGGTTGAAAAGGAGGTGGTGGATGGATCCTTCTTTTCTTGGTAGGGGGAACACCAGAAGGTCCCGGTTCTGGATCCCCCGACGGGAGAGGTTCCTCCGTCGGTAACGGTAGCCTCGTCCTTATCTCGGAGCATAAGGACTGTATGGCCAACAAAATGGCCGCCGAGTTGTCTTGCGGCGCTGGCAGAGGGGAATCCGACGGGCGAGCAGGGGCCCCGTCGGTATCCTCGTCACCTGCGTCGGGGTCCATTCCGACGGGCTGGCCTTCTTCCACGCCTAGGCCGTGGCTTAAGACCTCGATCAGCTCCTCTTCTGAGGTTGAGGCCGAATCTACGACGACGCCCTGCCCCCCTTCTTCCCCACGGAGGGTTTCACGGGGGTCCTATCGATGGGCACAAAAGAAGACTCCCTCCGAGGAGGCAGGGAGATTCTGGGCCCTGAGGTCGCCACCACTGGTGCAGCCGCCACAGGCTGAGCCAGGGCCGCCGCGACCGTTTCGATAGAGGGCTTGGTCGGATGGATCAAGGCCTTCACCACCTTAGGTGCGCTCACCGCCTTATCCTTGAGGGAGGGGGCACTGCCACGCTCCTCCTCTGCCTTAGAGCTCGACCGGGGCCTCTCCAGGAGCTTCGCCGGGTGCTCGGCCTTCCTCTTACCCGACCCAGAGCGTTGGCTCGTGGTTGATGGTGCCGGGGAGGGTGCGCCCTGCCTGGCGCCCGTAGAGCCCGACCGTTCGGCGCTCCCGGTGCCAGCGGACTCGCGGTGCTTGGCCTTATGTTGGGCCCCCGTCGCCGGGGCGCCCTCAAAGGTCTTAGAAGACCGCTCGGATTTCTTCTTCTTCTCGCCAGACGGGCTCTTACCCTCCAGCCAGTTGGCGAGACGTTGATGGCGGTCCTTCATGGTCCGTTCCGACATGTTGCCGCAAAACGCACAGTCCTTCTCCACGTGCGCCTTGTCCTCATGAAGGCAGTAAAGGCAGAAAGAGTGTTCGTCCTCCTTAAAGACGTTCTGCAGCTGGCATCCAGGGCAGACCCTGAACAGCTTTCCGGGCGTCGAGCTTCCCTTCTCCTGGGCCATCTCCGAGACCGGGCCTGAGAAGCTTCTGGAGTCCTCCGAAGTGTAGCTCGACGAAATCTTCACCCTTGAGGGGCACAGACGAATCCGACACGGGTCCCCGTTGATCGGATGTAGGATCGGTGGAGCTTGAGGCTCTTTTGACCGAAAGAATCGAAGTTTTTTGTGAAAAAGCGCGAAAAATAGCACTAACGCTCGAGAGCAATAGCACGAGGATCCCAACACATGAACGTGCGGTAAAAATCTGAAGATGGCTGCCAGAGGCGGTGCTTAGGTAGAGGGCAGTCATTGGCTGTGGTCAGTATGACGCAGAGACCAGTGATTGGTTATTACTACGAAAGACAGATCAGAAACGAAACTGATACTGGTTTTTTCTTTACCGAGGATTCCCAGCCTGACGACGGGGAATATTCATGAGCATGTGAATCCATGCCAGACCCCATGCTGGAGAAAATGTTCCTGACAGTACAAGGGAAATGCTGGAGAGGATGTGACACAACGGGAACATGGAGACACATTTGGTGGGATTGTAAAGAACTACAACAATTCTGGACGGAAGTGAGGAAACAAATGCAAGCACTGTAAGCATGGATAGTCTAGGAGAAGAAATATGGATGTGTGGCATGTGCCCCACCCGAGATAAATCCCTCACTAAAATGCAAAAACTGAACTTTATGGGCCTACTAATAGCAGCGGGGCTAGCAATCGCGCAGAAATGGAAGCAAATGACACCTCCATCCACATAAGCATGGCTCCACAGGATTTGGACCTATGTAGCAATGGAGAGAGAATCATGTATATCCTCCAAGGGGACAAAACGCTTTGCAACGGACTGGGGAGACGTCATAGAATATCTGCAAAGCGACTACATGCAACAATGGTGCCCCCAAAACATACGAATACTGGACATGTTCACAGGCTAAGAACCATCCATCTACGGAACGCAGAAGAACAGCAAGGATAGCACCGGTGGGGAGGGAGGGGGAAAGGGAAGGGGCCATGTTGAGTCCCAAAGTGTTATGTTTAAAGAAATGCGAATAAAAATATTTTGAAAAAAAAGATGCGAAGGGCTGAACCTTTAACTTCTCTGGAGAAACTTGGATTGAGAGACCGGGGCATTTTTTTGAGAGGTTTCTCCATATGTGCTTGTAGGAGTCTTGCAAATCTAGACCACATAACCAATCCTCCTCCATGGAGGGCAGGGAGGCGGGCAGAATCTGCCCTCTGACTAATGTAAAACATCTACCTTAGAAGGAGCTTGAAAGTGGAGCCATCAGGAATGGTTTTCCAGCCAGACTTGCGCTTCTTGGCAGGGTGAAAGAGTGCTAATCATGCCAGGTGTGTTCAAGTGATCTGTTGTACTGCATCCAGCTTCTATTTCTGAATGCACTCCATGAGGCTGTTCGATAAAGAGTGTTGCACTACAGGGATTGGGAAGTGGGATCCTTCATGGTCCTAGCATCAAGGAGACCAGAGATAGGAGGCAAAGTCTGACTGAGGCAAGTGAATCCTTTTGCGTCACTGTGCATCGGAGGCTGTCATCCAAAACTGCTCTGCGCCCAGTCCCGTCCTGAGCGTGGCCTTGCATCGAGTTATTTTGCATTTTCCAACCTGAAGACCTTGCACCAGCATTATCACCAACCAGAGAAGTGCTTGAACCTGCAGCACCTGGGTATGAAGGGCTGAAGCAGATGGTGGGAAAATGGACCACGTACGTTCAGCAGACCTGCCAAGTTCCATCGGAGTACGGGGGTGAGTTGTAACAATACTTACCTGAACCCCGAAATCACTCTTAAAGGTTTCGATAACATACACGTTTTAAATAGTTGGCTTGGCCACTGCTTGTCCACAAAAGCACTCACAAAAGTGTCCCCAACTCTGAGCAAAAAAAACTTGTCCCCTACCACCTGGAACGGTTCATTGGACCCCCAAAACCATACCTTCATTCTTTCCAGCCTAACAAAACTGTATGGAACTTTGGTGAACTTCTGGGCACAAGGCCCCATAACATCTTAGAAATGGACTTCTGAAGCTAGTATTGCATCTCTCTGGACCCGTAGTGCTTATAAAAAACCTGTAAAGGAAGGAGAGTATTCATACGTGTGTGTTTTGCCCTACTGCAGTGATTGTATGTATTGTGAGAAACCTGAGGGTATTCTCACTTCCAGGACCCCTGGATCCTCTTTAGGTAGCCAGGGAAAGGCCATCGATCTTGGATCCCAACCCTGGGGGGTGGAGAAGCAAGGGAGGATCACCTGGGTGGAGGGTCCTTGGGAACTGGGAGTGGGGTACCCTTAGGAGAGGCACTATCCCCTTGATCCTGTTGAGACTCGACCAAACCCTCCCCCGACCTTTCTAGGTTTGTATAAGGCAGATCCCCTCATTTCCCCATGTGACATTTGACAGTACTGGGACGAAGAATGAATAACTAAGAGTACTAAAAAATATATCTCTTCAACCCTGTGGTACTGAGACGAAGAAAAAACTAAGAGCAATGAAGACTACACAATTGCACCACTCGGTACTGGAACAGGGAAGATGCCTGCTGGGAGCTCCAAGGGTCAGGCATGACCCTTTAATTCTTGTCAGACAGGTCTCATTGGAAATACACACCTGCAGCCTGTCAAGGGGATTCTGGTGTATAAAGAGGGACTGGTGAAACCGGAGCAGAGAGCAAGAAGGCCTGCGTGGAGGAAACCAGCAGGGGACCGGGCTTAAGAGGAGGCAGCTGGGGGAGGGGAGGGGAGGGGGGGTACTGGACGAAGAGTCAGGAGCCGGCAAACTATCCAGAAGTCCTGCGCAGCCCGTAGCTGGTGGGCCGTGTAAGTTGCGTCAGTCTGAGCGCAATCAGAGGAGGACGTTGTCCCCATCCATAGAGCAGCATACTGTGTAAAGGAAGACACGCGGCAGACCTGTTCCCCGACCTCTGCTGGTGAGAAGCAGCACAGGGAACCACTGAACGAAGATGCCACAAGCCTGCGACTGTCAGGACGCATGCATACCAGGGCGCTCCTACAAAAGTAGATTGAATACCAAATGAATTGAACTTTACAATTTATCAAAAATAACATTACTGGGTCCAAAGCTGAGAAGAAATCAGCCGGAGTTGTAGTGTCAGCGAGCAGGTTGTCAAGTAGTGGTCAAGATAACCATTGAAGCTTGGCGATAATGCTTCAAGCAAAACTAACAACAATATAAACTTGTTAACAAGTGCCGCATTAAGCAGAAAAACAATCATGTGGGCCCTCGGCGCATGAAGGATTTTGGGTACACTACACGTCACATTAGGGATATCGTTGGAGATAGTGTTACCGTCACACCCAGGTCAACCTCCCTTTCCGATTTTTAAAAGGAAGATGCAATACTAGGCGTTTACCATTGGATGTCGGACTATATGCACAGCATGAGATTCTAAGCAGATTCACAAGCATCAGAACAAAGCCAACGCTAGTCTATCACTTAACTGTACAGTCACTGCGCATATTATCTCATAAGTACAAACTATCATAACCACAAAGATACAATATTCTATGGGTCATCTGAACTCTGGACACCAGGACCCAGGCATCCACTGACAATGCGGTAATACCCAACCTAAGCATTCCACAGCACTACCTCTTTTCCACAGTTCACTACATTCATACATCAGACCTGCACGCAGCTGTGGCTAGGCGGCATGAACATTTCTCTACCACTCCCTTCAATCAACCCTAGGCACACCCATGCCTACAGGGGGGAAAACGAGTTCATATAAGGAAATAAAACAGTATGTTCGCTTGCCTTCCATCTGTTCCCATTAATCCTCCCCAGAGTACACCTCTGGCCGAACCATGCACCAAGGGGTCACCAAAATCACAGACACTGCACTATACAGGACTGTTCCATTAGTTATTCCTTGTATATCAACTTGTGGGTGGTAGCTGGCCTCTAGAACAGCAAGAGATTCAGAGGCAAGGTTTTTCTGGGCAGAGCACAAATTGGTAAACCAGATAAGGACACGATGTGCCTGCAAATGCATATATATTCATCCCTGTGACATTATTGGGCACACAAAATGTCCTACACCCTGCTGCCAGGGTTAGTAAAATGTTCAGTATCCCAGACCAGGCTGCTGGGAATATTTGTAGGATGAAAGATGTGCAGAGAAAGACTTCATTGAGACGTCACCAGAAAAACAAGTACACCCAAACTTGCCAAAGCAATGGTAACTATTTATTTAAAAGGTTTTATGCCAACCTCATCAACCCCAATAACCACCAGAAAGATACTTTCAGAAAGCAGACCCATCAAAGTCATCTCCACTGATCAAGCCAAAGACACCACTTCACACATCCAGCACTCCGAATTAACTCACCTCCCAGGCCCATATCAATGAATGGATAGTTGACCAGCACCAGTTTGTTGAAATTAAACTTGTATGTAAAACGTTTGCCTTTGGTTTTATGCAGGATTCGCTTGTTGTAGTAATACCTGTTAAAGAGAAAGGAATGACAAAATGAAACGCAACTGGAAGAAAAATACAGCTTACACTAAAGCACGCATCAAATTAGCACTGGTCAACCCAAACATCTATCCTCTCAATTGTTAATTAAAACGCAATCCCTTTGGTACGCAGGGACTAGTTGGAGGGGGAGGGGGCGGCCTTACACCATAGGGGCAGTTATTGCAACAAAAATTATACATGGTTCCAATACAATCCTTCATGAAATTCACCAGTTGTGCAGTTAGGATTAGCAATGCCACTAGAATTCATCCTCTGCCACCCACACCATGTACCGTCATGATATTGCATAGGAAAAAGAAGGTCATAATGCAGGACTACTAGGCAGTTTTACCGTGTGGTTTTACCTACACCAAATACCCATAGCCTCAATGACTACAAACAGTATGTGCAGAGGATACACAAAACCATTATGTGTGGCATAGAACTTGATTCATAACCCACCCATAAATCTGAAGGCACCACACTCCGTGTATGGCAGCACATATTGCTGTGTGTACTACGTCCATGTCGCACACAGCTTCCACACATTAGTCATGTTCTAAAGGTCATGCCTAGTACGAGCTGCATTACGTAAACATAACACATTAGCCATTTTGTCAGGGACTCACAGGTTGACGAGATCATATATGGTGTCGGAGAGGTTTACAATGTGTCACAATCAAGTGAAGTTATGGAATAATGGCAGTCATGGTGGGTTTCTAACCATAACTGGAAAATCAGTGGCTTAGGTTTTGCATTCACCACTCACCTCTTTGTTTCCCAGCTCAGGCGAGTGGTGGAGGCCCCAGCCCCTTCCAAGGGCTCCATTTTGCAGCCCTCCCCACCCCCCCCCGAGCCAGGTTGCCACTTCCCTAACCCTCCCCACCTGCCATCCCTTCCCGGAGGCCCAATTGGTAGCCAAGGCGTAATCCCAACCACAATCGCGATTGGTCCATAACCCTCAGAACAATCATTGTGCTATAGCAGCGCGTTGCAGCCCCTGCAGAGAAGTACCCGAGGCAAAGGACAGCGTCTGCTGAGACAACTACAGACTGTTGGCCTGTGACGCCTACAGCCGTCAACTGGCAGCAACTGACAAGGTAGGTGCGATCTGAACACTGTATGGGGGCAGCAAATACTGCTCCCCGCTAAACTGTCCAACCCATCTAAATTATCCCATTTTCATATTGTCGGGTCTGACTGCACCTATATACTGCCCCAGGCCTTATATTGCATCCAGATAGATTGTACCCCTTATCTATATATTGCATCTAGGTAGCCCACCTGCATCTAGGTAGATTTATGCCCCCCCATACCATATATTGCATCAAGTTAAGCGATTTCGCATTTGGCTGGACTACGCTAGATAGCCCCATTTCACACTCGGCCTGAATATTAAGATTAGCACTGCATCGAATCTAGAGAGAACTGAAGTTTAGCTTGCTGTGATATTTAGATAGAACTGTAAAGACTAGCTCACATCACATCTGGATAGAATTGTAATACTAGCTTGTGTCATAGATGAACATAATTGTGTAGATTAGCCTGCGTGACATCTAGACAGAATTGTGACGGACAGCACTGAGTAGCATCTAAACTGAATTGTAATACTTGCTTGTGTCATACATAGATAGAATTCTGATGTTTAGCTAGGTGTGACATCGACAGAATTGTGCGGGTCAGTCCCTCCACCCACAGAAGGAAGAAAGCCAGGACCGTAATCCACTACCTGCCCTACCACCTGGAACCCTGAGCCAACTACCCGCAGCAATGAACAACCCAAACCCAGACCCCCACCACCCTCCAGCATCTGCAACTCATTCTTACACAGACATTCATCCAACCCACATCAGCAGCCTAAATATTCACCACCACCTCCAGATCACAACTTACAAGACAGAAGCCCAAAGAGGGCATACCTCTATCACAGCACAAGGATAAGAATCAACACCTTCCAAAGCATACAAGGTCAATATTCACCACCACAACCGGACCATAACCAACATAAGTGAGAAGAGGATACGCATCGATACCATCCAAATGCAAACAAGGTCCTACAGGTGTACTAAAGCCCCTGTAACCCAAATGTGAAACCGTCCAAACACAAAGAACCCCAAGATGCCCCGACACAGAGCTGGATGCCGCCAAAGAGAAACAAGGAGCAATCCAAGCGGATACAGGCCATCCACCAGCAGAAACTGCCACAAATACAGAACACATCGCAAAAAACACCCCAGCAAATAGAGCAAACACAACAAGAAGAGAGAAATCCCTATAACCGACACTGTACTTTCCAACTTCCCCACCCCCTCAACACTAAAGAAATGGCCAGGCATGCCAAGAACTTAATAGAACCCTGGAAAAAAAATAGGGAAGACCAAAGAAAAGAAAGGAACGAAACCAAGGCCCTCACCCCTTGTATCACAAAAACACATGGACAACTCCAGCAACCACATCAAAACACTGAAGATGAAGAATCAGAAGAATTAATCATCCCATCAAACAGATCGCTTCAGCAAGGAAGTACACTACACAGACCACCAACCAATTTGTAATATCACAGAAGAACTAAAAAAGAACAATCGCAAGACAAAACAGAAAATAAACAAACCCAACTGCGCAACAAAGATCCATTGCAACCTAATCAACGCTCATTCAATGTCCAAACATGCCAGAGATCTTCGACCTCCTGTCCGACAGGCGTATTGATAGCTTATTCATAACCGAAACATGGCTAGATTAACAACATTTTTTTTTAAAAAACACAATGCAGAAAAACCAAAAACAGGAGGAGCTAGCCTACATGGAAGACCTGAAAATCAATAACGGCTGAACAACTTATCAAAAACAATCCTTAATCCTTCATCTAACAGCAAACCCAAAAACAAATCTCAAATTTGTTCTGGTATACAGACCGACATATGCTGCAACCTTCGTCAATGCCTTCACTGAAGCCATCACCAACCTAGCCATCGATGAAGTACACATGCTAATCCTGGTGTCCAATGAACAGCTAGTTTGATGAAGAATCTGCTAACTCACAAAAATCAGCCAAACAACTGAAGACAATTGAACTAAATCAACAGGGCAACCCACAAGGCGGGACATATACCAGACGCAATCTTCGCCAACAAAAACCACATCACCACAACACTGCCACCACTACAGATCCTCTGGAGCGACCACCTCATCATCCCCTTCGTAATCACGCTGCCCACAACGACAAACAACCTGACAAACTGCTGATTACCATGAAAAGACACTGGAGGGCCATCAAAGCAAGCAACTTAGCAGAACTAAAAATCAAACCACCAACAATGACCCTGGATGAAGCTGACTGACAGCAAAGCATAACTACTTCAAGGTGGGTGGTTCTACCAAGCACAGAGCCCACATTTAGGAGATCTCCTTTGCTGGAATTGTGCCTAGTTACCAAGGACACTGCTGCAACCAATTACCAACTTAAACTTCTGCAAACAATTATACCCTCTCTCTGAATTTAAACTGTGTGAAGTCACGTGCTGTGATCTTATAAAGCAGCGCATGCTTCGTGATATTTCTGTTGAGCTTTGTTTTGCTGATTCTGTTTTACGGACTAACTGCGCAAGTGATCAGTGTCAGGTGCTTGTCTCAACCAACTCCTCACCTAGTGCAGAAAATTAACATACCTGAGCCTAATTAGGCTACTTTGAGTATTCAGGACTACAAGTCCCAGAAGCACCGGTACCCTTCATCTAGATACGTCAGGCGCTTCAGCCCTGGCGCTTCTAGGGACAAGCCGGTCTTGCACCGGTCCTCGGCACAGAACTCTGGTTCTTTCACCCTAGCCTCATCCACAGCACACAGTAAGAATGGGCATTAAAGCCATGGGCAATCTATTGGTCGAACTTCATACCATGCAGCATTTGGAGGCAATCCAACACGCAATGCTCGTCATGGAGCGGGGCAGGACAGCCTCAGAAAGTAATACAGTGTTCGCTACTAAAACGCAAACGCTCCCAAGCACAGACACACAAACGTAAAGCAAACAAGACTATTAGTACCGCAACCAAGACTATACCCAACAAAAACCTAAAAAGGTATGTCTGCTAAACACGCGCTCCTTAAGTCAACACGCCCAAAGCGTACATGATTTTATTCAGGAGGATAATATTGACATCATGTGTCTCACTGAAACATGGTTGCAAGACCTTATGGGCCCTACCTGCAACACCGCAGTCCCAACAGGTTACACCATACACTACTCTAATAGAGATACAAGGAAAGCAGGTGGAGTAGCAATGATAATCCGTGACTCGCTTCTTACGTTTCCATCTACCTAGACATGTTAAGGCTGCGAAATTCTACATCTGAAACACTGCCCCACCGACACCAACTGCCTGAATTTCGTCCTCATCTATAGAGCCCCATCCCTCTAGTCAGAGTTCAATGAGGAACTCACAGGACTACTCAACCTGCTTAAAAGTCCCAACTCATCTTCACTGGTCCTAGGTGACCTAAATCGCTGGCGGGGTGACACTAAAGACAAAAAGGAGTTCGACCTAGAGAAAACCCTGACCTTGATTTTCAAGTAAAAAAACTCTGATCCCCACAATGGACAATGGCCACCAGCTAGACTGGAACATCTCGAAACTAAAACCTACGGGACTACTCCATGCATCTGGTCCGTCCATCATAAAATATCCTTCACTTGGACCATGCCCACTCCACTTAAGAAAAGTCCAAATGAACCCAAAAAGACATCTTGTAGGAAAAAAAAAAATGAAAGCACACCTGTATCCTGCACCAATAACATCCTAGCAGATCTCAAAGACGATGACGTGCGAAAACATGATCAACACACTTTAAACCTCATTGATAAGCAAGAGCCCCCCAACACCCCCCCCCATCAGCCCAAAACTAGTCAGACTTAACAGCCATCAGAAATGGTACACCCTGGACAGCAATCCAAAAAAAAAAGAAGAGAAGTAAAAAAAGATAGCTTGAAACCAGATGGCTGAAGAATCCCAATTCTAGCAACAAAAACAGCTGGAAGGAATTTGAGCGGTCCTACAAAAGGAACCTTTTAGAAGTAAAAAAGAACTACTTCAACACTCAAATCCAGAATGCTGACAATACCTCAGCTAAACTGTTCGAGATTTAGTTTGAAAAGGTAGCGGGCGCCCCTCTCTAGACAGAACAAGGCCTGATAACCTGTTCAGTGGTTATTAACCACTTGAGAGTTCGCAGCCACTGCTTTTACTCACTGTGCCTTTCACAGATGGGAAATATCCATTTGCATATCAGTCTTTGTCCTGCCCAGGGGCAGTCCAGCACCGAAATACAATGGCAACTCCAATCTGAACGAGAGTACCACCAGCAACCCCATACACGTGTTTCACCCTTGTTGGGGATCATCAGTGAGGTGAAGCTGATGCCTCTCTAAGCACAGTGAGAGGGAGACCACGTCTGGTTGCCCCCAGGAGACCTAGGGTTACCAATTGCAGGTTCCGTAAAATTGGTAACCCTAGGTCTCCTGGGGGCAACCAGACGTGGTCTCCCTCTCACTGTGCTTAGAGAGGCATCAGCTTCACCTCACTGATGATCCCCAACAAGGGTGAAACACGTGTATGGGGTTGCTGGTGGTACTCTCGTTCAGATTGGAGTTGCCATTGTATTTCGGTGCTGGACTGCCCCTGGGCAGGACAAAGACTGATATGCAAATGGATATTTCCCATCTGTGAAAGGCACAGTGAGTAAAAGCAGTGGCTGCGAACTCTCAAGTGGTTAATAACCACTGAACAGGTTATCATGTCTGTTCTTGCGAGAGAGGGGCGCCCGCTACCTTTGTAAAACTGTTCGAGATACTTAACTCCTTTGACAAACCCGAATCGCTGACCCAGCATTTGAAATACCCCAAACAGAATGTGAAAACACTCAAGCTAGAGAAATTATAGCGAGTGCCCAAATTAACAAATCTAAGTACCACTAACCTCACATGAGCAAGTCACTAGACCATCTTGAGAAATTATGCTTTCAAGACATCTCAACTGGCGAAATGCTCAACACCTTGGCATCAATGAAACCATCACGCGCAGAAAATATTCTCCCTCCCAAAAATCATACCCAACAAGGATATTTTTGCACCATTGTTCACGAAAATGGTTAACGCTTCCTTCAGAGCTCAAATGGTACACAAGCAAATAAAAAAGGTGACAACCCCCCCCCCTTTGGTCAAAAAGCCTAACCTAGACCAACTGGAGCCAGGGAACCCAAGACCTATAACCAACTGCAACTTCATTTTGAAAATAATGGCCAAAATTGCTACTGCACAATTGCAGGCGTATGTTGAGACCAATGGTATATTACATCACCAGCAAGCGGGCTTCCGTGCTGCCCATAGCACTGAAACAAGGATGCTGGATTTACAGACAAAAATGACGAGTATCATTGAAAGGGGCAATACCGGTCTGCTCATCCTGCTAGACCGGAGTGCCGCTTTAGATTTACTAGACCATCAGCTCTTACAAGAAGCACTAGAGAAAATTGCCAACTGTTCCAAGGAAGCCATAGGTTGGCTTAGCAGACCGACTCTCTAGAGTACACTAGGGCGATAAGTTCTCTAGTGAGTCTGACATCTTCTGTGGCGTCTTCCAGGGAGCTAGTCTCTCTCCACTTCTCTTAAACTTATACTTGCGCCTCTTGTGTGAAGCTCTAAACATAAACACCTTTTTTACTAATTATGCTGACGACACGCAGCTGGTGGAAGAACAGAGTGGTGACTACACAAAAGACAACAAAATGGTGAACAAACTTTACAATGCTATCGAACAATGGATGGATCACAACTGGATGTGTTTAACTGGGGAAAAAACGGAGCCGATGATTTTTTTGGGTCCAATCAAGCCAGGGCAAAACTGCCATCCAGCTATGAGTCTTATAAAAGAGTCCCTGATCCAAGAAGCGACTAGTGTCAAAACCTTGGGCATGACACTAGAGGCCTCTTTGAGCTCAGATGCTCAAGCCGCCTATGTGAGCAAAAATTGTGCCTACTACTTCAGATTACTTAATGCCATCAGACCCGTACTTCACAAATCCAACTGTGCTACCATAGCTAGAGCGACCATACTTTCCAGACTGGCCTATGGCAACGCTCCATTATTGGGTGCAAGCAAACACTGCCTAACTCAAATTCAGAATCGTGCCATGTGTATAATCAAGCACAGGAAATCTGATCATATTAGTGAGGCAAGGAAGGAATTACACTGGCTTAAGGTTGAAGACCGTGTAATATCTAAATCTATGACACTCACACACAAGTGCCTATACGGGAAAGCCCCTGCATACCTTAAGGCTAAGATGGTGGGCTACACTCCAACCCGCTCACTCAGATCTGAGGCACATAGCCTCATTTCTACTAACCTCCACAGGAAAGCTAATGGGTTGGGCAAAGCTTTCCAAATGGGGCTGCTCTCCACGGAACAAACTTCCACCGAGTCTGAGAGTTGAATCCAACCTCCTCAGATTCCGTAAGCAATTGAAAACTTTTTTATTCAAATGAACTAAACAACCTTGAATAGTACCTGCCCTTCTCCAGTTCTTGACTTGTCAAGTGTCTTGTGCCTGTCTGTCCAGCATGTCCACTTAATGTCAGTAACCGTCTTACTGTGGCGCCCCAATGCCTTCGGGCTTTCGGCACCTTACAAACAAATTAGATAAAATAACTGGATTACTGGAACGATCATCCAAATCCTTAAGGAAAGACAGTTCACCCCATTGTGCAAAAGAGTTGCAGCTAAATGGTTTACACCACTACTCAACGTCATGAAAAGAAAGAAGAGGGAACTTGAACTAGAATGAAGGAAAGGAACAAGTTATTTACCTGTAACTGTTCTCCAGCATGGGTCTGCATGGATTCACATGCTTATGAATATTCCCCATCAGGCTGGAAATCCTCGGTAAAGAAAGATCAATTTCATTTCTGAACTGTCTTTCCCCTAACAACCAATCACAGAGCTCTGGGTCATACTGCCCCCAGCCAATGACTGCCCTCTACCCAAACCCCTCCTCTGGCAGCCATCTTCAGATTTGGCAACACGTAAAGTGACAGTAGGACCAAGAGACGAGCCGCAGAGGGGTAGGCGGGAGGGTTCGAATGTGAATCCATGCCAGACCCATGCTGGAGAAGAACAGTTACAGGCAAGTACCTTGTTCCTTCTCTGGCATGGACTCTCATGCTCATGAATAAAGAATACATAGCAGTACACGTGCACAACCATGGGAGATGGCAAAGGCTGAACATAAGCATCTCTTGCATCCTCACCAAGCTCACCTTCAAGAGAACAGGTTGCGCAGCACTGCTTGGCTGACTCTAGACTCCTTCGTGGAATCCCTGTCGATGCAGTAGAATCTCGTTGAGGTGTGCATCGTCCTCCATGTAGCAGTTTCTGCAGATGTCCAGCAGGGGCACACCAGACAGGAACACCGTAGGTGCAGCAATAGCTCTGGTTGAATGGGCTCTCGGACGGCCAGGCAACGGTTGTTGCCAACTGGTGACAATGGTTAATGCAGCCGAAGAGCCACCTGGAAATGGAAGCCTTGGAGAGGGCAGTCCCATAGTTCACAAGGCCAACGTTCACGAAAAGTTGTGACGTCTTCTGGAAACTTTGTGCAGTCCACGTAGAAATTCAGCGCTCTAGCCACATCCAGCGAGTGCAAAGTCCTCTCGGCTGGCGACAAAGGCGTCGCAAAAAACACAGGCATCACCAAGGGCTCGTTTAGATGAAAGTCAGACGGCACCTTGGCCATGAAGGAGGGGTGCGTCTGCAGCACCACCCTTGTGTCCTGAAAAGTCAAATAAGGTGGCTTACAGGACAGGGCCTACATCTCACCCACTCGTCTTGCAGATGTGATGGCCGCCTTCCACGACAAGAACTTCAGTGGAACTGTCTGCATAGGTTCGAACGGAGGGCCTATGAGCCTAGTCAGCACCACATGTAATTCCCACGCCGGGGCTGGAGCCTTCACCGGTGGGAACGAAGCAGTCCCTTGACAAACTCCTTACCCAGACAGTGTGACCACAATGACAATAGTCCCGGAGATCTGGTGTAGCAGGAGATTGCCACCAGATGAACTTTGATGGAAGCATGGGCCAGTCCTGCTTTGGCCAACAACTGCAAATACAGTAGCACCTGCAGAGCCGTGACTCACAGAGGGTCGATCTGTGCACAGCACCAAATGGCGAACCTCTTCCACCTATGTCTGTAGCATTTAAGAGTAGATGATGCGCTGGCCTTGGCAAGCGCCTCGTTGCAATCTGCTGGGAGGTCGTAACCCCTGAACTCCAACGCTACAGGAGCCAGGCCTTCAGGTTCAGCGATCCTGGGTCGTGGTGCAGAATTGCGCCTCCTTCTCTGGCCAAAAGATCTGCAACCATCGGAAGCTTGACTGGAGGGGACACCGACATGTCCAGAAGGTCTGGTTACCAGATCTGCCTCAGCCACGCCGGTGCAACGAGGATCATCCTGCACCAGGACCGTCTTGGTTGATGGGACTAGTCGAAGAAGCAACGGCAACGGAGGGAACGCATACAGAAACAGGCCTTCCCAGGGGATTGAGAATGCGCCCCCATGATCCGCGGCTGGGGAAACCCGCTGGTGAAACTCCAACACTTGCTATTCATCGCTGTCGTAAATAGATCGATCTGGGGATTGCCCCTCTGCGGAACAGGTGATCCACTTGGTCCTGCCGAAACTCCCATTCATGGCAAGAGCGAATCAGTGACAGTGTTCTTCACTCCTGCTAGATGAAACGGGATGAGAAACATCCCCTGGGCGACGGCCCAGTGCCATAGGGCCTGCGCTGAGAGTGCCGGGGGTCTGGTGCCCCCCCCCCGCTTCCTGATGTAAAACATCATGGTGGTATTGTCCATGAAGACCCGCACCACAATGCCCTTGCGGGACGGAAGGAAAGACTTGAGGGCCCAAAACACTGCCCGCAGATCCAACACGATGTGAAACATTTTCTCCTCCGGTAGCCACAGGCTTCTTGCGTGAAGATTTCGGTTGTGAGCTACCCATCCTACCAGGGAGGCGTTCGTTGTGACCGTCTCCTGATGCAGTGGGGTCTGGAAATCTGCACCTCCGGACAGATGAGCGAAAACTCCCCACCACTATCGTTCGACGGAAACTCTTGTCGGGTGTGATCTTGTCCTCGAAGCTTCCTGACACTTGTATCCAACGGGTTTCGAGGAACTCCTGTAGGGGAAACATCCGTAGCCTGCACAGCCGAATGAGGTAGATGCATGATGACTTCATGCCGAGCAGAACTTGATGGACCTCACCTTGGCGATCTCCAGGGCCAACAGACGTGAATCCCCTGTAGTCACCGCTGCGCCACCACTGGCGTCAGGAACTTGGTGAAGACCCTTGGCGCCGACTTCAATCCGAAGGGAAGGGCCTTGAATTGGTAGTGCTTCCCTTGAACCACGAAACGCAGGAACCTGTGGTGCCCCTTGTAAATGGGGATGTGGAAGTATGCATCCTCCAAGTCCAGCGACGAGAGGTCCCCTCTTCCAGCTGTCCGAGCACGTGCTGAAGAGTGACCATCCGGAACTTCTGGGACTTTATGTAGTTTAGTCGATGAAGGTCGAGAATGGGCCTCCAGCCCCCGGTCTTTTTGACGAGGAAGTACCTTGAGTACACTCAGGAGCCCCGGAGCCTCTTTGGGCGAGTTCCATCGCGCCTTTCCTTAACATGGCAAACCTCCAGCAGCAGCTGATGGACGTGGTTATCTTGCCGTCCCACCGGTGGCATTTGGGAACGCTTCAGTTGAAATTCAAGGGTGTGTCATGGGCAAGAGCGTCCAGCACCCAATGGTCAGTGGAGATGGTCTTCCACACGCTGATGAAGTTCGCCAGCCGGCCTACCACCGGGGTGCCCGACGCCACAGCCAGTTCAATCCTGCTTGGATGTCAAAGGGCCGCCTTGGGGACCTTGGCAATGACAAAGTCTTCCTCTGACGGCCTTGGAGCGGCCCCTGTTGGTCTCCTGGGTTGAAGAGCAGGAAGGTTGACGGTAGAAAGAGGAGCCCCCGCCAAACCGCTTGGAGGATCCTGGGGACTTGCCGTCTGAGGTCCGAAAGGACGGCTTCCCTTGAAGAGTGCCCAAAGCACGTGCCGTCTCAGTGTCCATCTTCATGGCTTTGAGAGACTCATCCACAGCCTTCCCAAAAAAATTATCCCTGTTGAAGGGCATGTCCAGCACCTTCGACTGAACATCCTGCCGAAACAAAGGCAAACGCTGTTGCCCATTTGGCGGAACCCTGTGTCGGCAATGTCTGTGGCCACCGTGATGGGGTGATCCGACGCCACCTTGGATTCCTGTAGAATTTCCAGCACTTCTGACCTCTTGTCGTCAGGAAGTCCAGGATGGGAGCGATCTCCAACCACAACTCCCGATCGCAACAAGCCACGATGGCCAGGCAGTCGCTGCAGAATAGATGACCGGTCGTCTCATGGCATCTAACTTCTTGCTCTCCGGTGGGAAGCATGTCGCTGAGGCAGAGCCTGCCCACCTCCCCCGAGGACTTCTACCTGTCTGCCGGACACACCAGAATCCGGAGTAGGCTGGGCACTTGAGCACAGAGCCAGGCACCCTGTACTTATCAAGGCGATCCCTCTTCGCCAGGGCCGTGGAAGGGTTCTTCATTAGAGACAAACCTTCGTCCCAAATGTCAGGGTCCCCCATCGATCTGTGCCCTCCGGACATAAAGGAACGCCCATAGAATACTACAGCAACCTCTTCAACCAATCACTTTCAAAAAGGAAGAGTACCATGATCATTCAAATCAGCATACATCAAACCACTGCTAAAGGAACCAGCCGGGAACGTGGAGGATCTCGCTAACTACAAACCCATCTCCAACATCTCCTAACCAGCAAAAATACCTGAAACGAAAGTCTATAAAATAACAGGAATTCATAGAAGACCACCAACTGCAGGACCAAGCACAAGTAGGCTTCAGACCGATGAATAACAGAAACAGCACTGCTTTCAATCTGGGATGATCTTAAGGCTAATGCAGACTCTGACAAAAACACAGCGCCAATACTCCTGGATCTCTCTGCAGTAGTAGAGTCAACCGTGAAATCCTCATCAGGAATTTGGAAGAAACGGGAATCACTGATGTAGCACTACTATGGATTAAATCCTTAACAAAGAACAGAAACCGTATGGATTCAGCCTTTCAAATCCACAAAGGAATCCTCCTGTGGAGTACTGCAAGGATCCTCCTTCTCGCCACCATTCAACATATACCTGATGCCTCTAATCAAGGTAATTTAAAAAAAAAAAAAAAAAAAAAAAAAAACACAGCTTCACTTGCTATAAATACGCTGATGACAGTCTACATAACACACAGGAAGGAAACACTAGAAAAATGCCTACAAGAACTCTAAAGCTGGATGAACACCAACAGCTTCAAACTCAATCCAGACCTAAAAGAAAGAATGATCATACCCAAAAAGTGGGAAAACAATCACTAAATCCCATGGCCGACAGAAATGGGATCATCACTAGAACAGCACAGATTCCTACAATGATAGTGAAGAACCTGGGAGTCTTAATGGACCACAAGTAAACGCTATAGTCAGGAAATGTTTCTTCCCATTTACTGCGTGCAAGAGGATCTCGCCATTCTTCTTTCCCCCACAAAATACTCACCATCATCGCACTCATTTCGAGAGTACACTACGCCAACATCCTATACCTTGGAATGCCAGAATGACTTGGAAAAAAAAAACTCCAGCGATTCCAAAACACTGCTGTCAGACTATTGCTCAAACTACAGCGGTATAACTGCTACACTGGCTACCAATAAAACAGCAAATGAAGTTCAAAACGATGTGCATACCACAGGGCAATCCATGGCCAAGGAGCAGAGTTCCTAAAGGAGACAATAACCGTCTACCATCCGACAAGTCCACTAAGATCAAGCAACGCAACGACATACGTGTAGAACCAAAACCATACAACTATAGAAAAAGGGGGCGGGGGGGCAGGGGTCGGGATCTTCGCTCTCACCTGGCAGCAATATCCTGGAATCACCTACCCAAAAAGATACGTAACACAAAGGGTAATCTGAAATTCTGAAAACTGCTCGAAATTTGGCTTTTTGCACCGGAAACAGGATGAAACAACTGCGAAAGATTAGAACCCTTCAGGAACAAGATACCCAGGGAGGAAACCATTACCCTAAATCAATTCCTCACCTAACCCTAAGGCGGAGGCATTCCTCTCTTCCCCACCCCCCAACCCTGACCACACACCCCACGTGACTAACCCACAGGCAAAACCTAGGTAAGTGAAAACCCTGCATGGGACGGGCAGGATGGGACCACAGGCCTCAATGAAAATCTCCGGCCCAGGATGAGGGAGCACAAAAAGGCAAGGATATAAGAGGGTGGGGAGAAAAAAAAGAGAATTAGAAACAAATATCACACAACTCGTTTCCTTATACATCCGTAATACAGAAAACCAGACAATCACCTCTTTGCAAAGCAATCCAGATGCACTTCACCACATTGCAATAGACTACGTGTCTGTGCGAACTCGCCCGTGTTGTGGTGGTAAACCATGCTTCAGCTCAGCTAACAGTGCAAACCGAACCAAAGCTGCCAACACATCACAATTTCTCTTTCCTATTCCCAACTTACCCCCCCTCACCCCCCCCCGACTGTTTTTCACAATCTGCTTTTCATATCAGCCAGAGCACCTGGGACCACTTTGGTGGAGACGGTGCACAGTAGAAATACCTTTAACAACATTGTAACCATACCATCCCTTGAACCTAATAATTGAAAATAAAATGTATAACGGAAGGATAACCACAACTAGGTTTATTCCTGTGGGTTTGCAAGTATCAAAAACATATCAATGTGTCATTTCTCATCAAACAGTCAGTTAAAAGCACGGCCATGGCTCAGGACCTCACCTGCCAGCTGCTAGTTTAATGTTCACATAGAATGAAACATTTATGTGAATTTGACGAGGCAAAGATTAGAAAGTAATCCCAGAATGGTCCCTTCTACTTTATCGGTGCATGCCTAAACAGTCATCAGTTCATGAGCCAGATCAATTTAGTCAGTGTCTGCACCAGCCGTCCTCTCTGGAACAGGAAATGCCCCAGTGGAAGCTGTACATCTCTTTCAAGGCATTCTGCAGCATTGCATACAAAGCTTAGGGTATGAATCTTCACATCGATGGAGGTTCCGACAAAAGATGGGCGGCTGTTGTCAGACCACCACATTTCAGATTGGAATGCTAGACAGATTCATTAATAAAATGAACTTTCGAAGCAAGTGGAGCTCTCCCCACGCACAAAGGAAACGCCCAAAACCTAGTCTTTACATCACCTCCTTACCCCTCATCACCAGCGCGATACCCATCCCACTCGACTGGCTTGACCACAATACCAATTTACGGTTCAAGCTAAACACCCCCTTTACCGAGTGCCACAAATTCAAAAATACTGGTAGCAAATCGCAGACTTCACTGCCACAAGGAATACCTTGGTCGTCCTAGAATATTCAGCAACTCCACTATGAAACTGGTGGACAATCAAGCCACCAGTGCCCTAAAAACCAGCAGCATGAAGACCAAACCATCTGGTCCTTGGTACAACCCAGAGCCCAACTCCAACAAGTACTCTGAGCCCCAGAGAAACTGTGGCACCAAAACCCCAGATATCCCACCAACACCAAATCTCTCTGCATCAGCCGTAAGAAGCTACATAAAACTACATAGAGCAAAACCCTCCATTAATTGGTAAAGCACTGCCCACCCAGAGGTGCCAGTAACTCCCAGAAAATGTGCCTTCAACATTTCCATTGAAAAAGAAAAACAAAAGAAGATGGATCAAATTTCCCTCCCCCACGACCCCTCAAGCATTGCCCCCACCCTGTTCAACACTGACAGTGCCACTCTGGACCAAATCTCCCCCCACCCCGAAATACACACCTTCTACAAGCCTGTGCTACTCGAATGATAGCATCAGGGCCTCCATCGAATAATTAACATGCAGCACATCACTGAATCCACTCCTCAACACCAACAACTCGCTCATTGAAAGGTCATTTCCAGACACAAGTCTGTCTCCAACATAATTTGAAGAAAAAATAAAAACCCTAGATCCAGATGGTCAGGCCAAATACGAGCCTATTAGGAACTGCCCATTTATCAGCAAAATCTTGGAAAAGGTAGCCCCTACACAAGTGCTTGCCAGCATCAAACATCTACACCTCACACACGAGTTTCAGTCATGGTTCCCTCCAACTGCAGCACCGTGACTGCAACTCGTCCAGGTAGTGCGCGATGCCCTCCAGATCACAGAGCATTACTCGAGCCTCCTCATCCTCCGTTAACTGTCGGCTTCTATCAACAGCTTCAATCACTACAATTATTGCTAAAGGATAAGATTCACTGAGGCAGCAGTCCTGTTCTGGTCTACCCCCCTAAACCCCACTGCCCGCGGGCAGACACCAAGACATCCAGATTAACAGGTTGCGTTCTAACTGACTCAGTCTCCTGCAGAGAGCAAAGGCCCCATCCTCACAGAGCCTTGAATATTTACATAGAGCCTCTGGGCACCCACAAAGATCCAGATATAACTGCCCACCAATACACAGAGCACGCTAAATGTCCACAGGACACCGTCATCTCTGCAATGGTCTACCTAGCATACTGTCCTGAATTTAGACTGCCTACCTCAAACCCAAGCCCTCCAAGAACAAATTAGTTTGCATTGCCCCCCTCCCATTCCCCCTTGAATGATATACAACAAGAAGGATATGATCCGCAACTCTCGGATTCAGCAAAATCCTTAAGCTTCACCAGCAAAGGCCCAAACTTCCTGGCTCCTAAAATCCACACTTGACAAAAATTCGAACACTTCATCCCACCAAAGTCGTCCATACGGTAGAGCTGGCTCTTTTGGTCTCCAACATAGATTGGGGCATATTCCCTCCCGACTCCCCTAAAAGCAGACCAGACAGCAGCATTCCTCATTATGGGTGTGCAGACATTTTACTGCATCATCCCAGTCCTACAATCCAGGATACTGTTCAAGACTGCAAGTAATGCAACGCGACTGTTAAATGCCAGCGCCAACACTGGCTGCCCAAACCCTGTACAGCACTCCGCTGCTCGAGCTAGATCTGCGCTTTAAACAAAATAAAGTAAGGCGATTAATTACTCATTTCTGGGACTCGTAGGAGATTATACCTCCCAAAAAGGCACTGTATTGCTGTATAGCAGCCCAACCCTCCCAATATCATTAGAATTTGGGACAGGACAGACACATACAGAAACTTGCTTGCTACACCACTCCTGCTCCAGCAGTGGCCAGAGGATCTAGGTTAATGCAGCTGTTAAGCTTCTAGACCTCTGAAATATTTATTTTGGCATTTATGTCACCCAGTGTACACAGGGAGCCCCTTTTCAATATGTGAGATCAAGCACAAAACAAAAAAGGTACCAAAAGATTAATCCCTTAGAAAATTAGACTAATACAATTTTTCAAAGCTTCCGCGATAAAGTAATGCCCCATATGTGCGTTTGTGTATGAATTCTCAATGGGAACATTATTGGAGGAACACCACCCTCCCCCTCCCAACGCAAATCGAGTTTACAAACTTTAAAAGGTCTAATGTTTTCCCTCAGAGAAGAGCCAACTTGCAGCCGCCTCAACTGACTTTGCATCTAGCATATGTTGGCGTGAAATCAGTGTTCTAGTACATCAGGGGTATCTGGCACCTTTATCCAAGAGATCCCATGCCAGATTTGAATTACTTTAAGAGTTGAGCCGAATTCGTAGATTGTGAGCAGTCTTTAGGCAGCCCCAGCATATATTTAAGCAGGCATCACACCACATACTCAGTATGATTCCAGGCATTTGAAGAAAACTGCTTATGACAGTCCCATGACCCACAATTTCAGCACCATCTACCTTCACAGATGCTGCAGGAAAGGCTTCCTCCACCCCCACAGAGTGGAACTGGGGGTGCTTGTGAATTAAGCTTTTCCAAATAAAAAGAGGATCCACCTTTGCAGAATCTCTAGAGTGTAACTGGAATGAATAAACAGTGTTTGTTAACAGTTGTGATCCTGCTGTACGGAGGGATCAATTATTCCAAGAGTAGTAGTAATTGATGGAAGTAAGGGTGGCAGGATAATGTGCCATGTAAAATACTGAACTCCAGAGGAGAGTATGATATCCAGGGATACAATACTTGCTCTCACTGGAAAAGATTATACTGATTTATTTTGAACCCGGAAAGTTCATGGAAGTTATTTGGCAGTTGTAATACAGGAGTAGCAGTGTCATAGACCATCGCTAATAGGAGAACGTCGCCCACAAATGTCAAGACACCCATGTCGAGGCTACAATCAATTACAGGTCTATGACACTAGCCCGGTGGGACAAGATGCAGGGCATCCACGTGGGCAGCCAACTATGTGTGCGTTCTCCCCCCAGACCCCACTTCTCTCAATCCTCTGGCCATCACAGCAAACACCCATCTTAGCATCCGACTATCATGCATTTATGTTATTGTGCATTTGTATAGCGCCTTATCAATGGTAGGATCTCAAATCGCTGTGGGTTGAACACCCGCCGTTCCCGTAGTCCAGGTCAGTAGGGTAGTACATAGTGCTTGGGTGCACTCCATATGTGTGGAGCCAATACTAAGCGTGTGCGAGATCAGTAGAATGGCTGCATTGACCTCAGTCTGCATTCTGGCGGCGATGGAGCTGGTATATGAGCTGTGTGCAGCTAGACCAATGATTTTTACATGGGGTATTGTTGGATTCTAAAGTCTGTTGAGGTGTTCATGGAGGTGTGCAGATATGTGCGCATCTAGGCCGAATTGATTGAGGGGGTATAGTTGCAATCTATAGTTTGTTGGTGAAGAGGAGAGAGTGAGCATATCGGTATGTGCGAGTGTCTGTGCCAATTAGTGCGATTCCCAATTCCATCCAGTACCCGCTGACCTGGCCCTAGCTAGATTGCTTAAGGGATGTGCAACAACAAACGGCACTGCAACAGAAACACACCCCAGCAATGTGCAGCACGCCAGCGCTCCAGAGTATTTTACTACCTCTTTTTAAACTTTGAGAGGAAATGTGATTTTAAGAGAGTAAAAAGGACTTCTATCATTTGCAAGAGAGTAAAATGTATGCGACATCCAGCAGACTTGTGCAACTATATGGAAATCATTACTATGCGGCAGCTTTCTGCATTGTGACAGAATACACCTTTCATTATTTATTAAGGTTTGGCCATTTGATCTCTCCTGTATATATTCAAATGTTGAAAACACATCCAATTACATAGTAAAGCAAATATTAATTGTATTGTGTGTTTTGAGGTTCAATAGCAGATTTGTCTTTTGCTGTTTAGTGAAAGACTCATTTCCTGGAGCTATTGCTACCAAATGGTATGCCAATGCTATGATACAACAGTGCAGGGAGGCAAGGACTTCATACTAAATTCTATATCTAATCTCATGGTCAAATATATAGCGCTTTTGGCAAAGTGCTGTACATAAAAGATATTGATCACAATTCTCACCAAACCGAAGTCGGTACTCCTTTATCGACCTCGAAAGGATGAAAGACCTTGCCGGTATTCGAAACTGCAACCTACAGATCGCAGCAATGAGTGCTCAACTTGCTGAGCCGTCTAATTGGCTAACATCCTTCAGAGGTTGGTTAACGGAGTATCGACTGAGGTATAATCACAGTGCCTAGATGTTGGACGAACCATGTATGATGGGCTATATAAAGTTAAATACCTATCTGGATTATCACAGGGACAGGTTTTACTGAGTTTCTATTTCAATTACAAATGTAACTTTAATTTGTTTTTGAACAGGCTTGCCTTACTGGAGAGTCGGTTTTGAATGTTTTGTTTGTAGTCTTGAAGATGAGAGGCTAGAACACCTGTGATTGTCATTACACCAATCACCCTTGAGCAAAGACTGTGCTGCTACTGACGATTTATAGTAATGTACCCCATTAACTGCAAGGTTGAATGGATGTAAACTAGACTGTGCATAGTCATCATTTTACACAGTTTTTATAATTAGAGTTTAAATTAAATTACAAGTGTAAAAATGATCTGCCTCATGATTATGCACACAGCACGAACTCTGAAAAACAATTATGAAATACTGGTTTGCTTTCAGTGGGGGGAAAAAAAAATTATAATTTGTCACAAAAGGTGGATTCTCAACTGCAACTTATTTTTCTAGGTTATTAATTACACAATCCTAAAATGCTAGGAAAATAACCGCACAGTGCTTCCGTTTGCTCCATGAGCAGCAATACAGCAGAAACTCAATGGAAATAAACCATTCCTTTAATCACATTGTATTTCTCTGAAGCCTTTAAAAAAAACTGCACAGTTTCATATGCTTTTATTCATGGCTTGCAATTACATCCACGTACAGCAAAATCAAAATAAGCATTCTAGTTTGTGTCAAGTAACCTGACCTTTGCACTGCCCTCTGCTCTAAACGTGTGTAAATGTACACAGGAAAATAAAGCTGTCGTATTTACAAGATTTTTTCATACGTAAAAAGGCCTAGTACGCACCTTATGTGGAGGCCTGGCAGTACCCCAATGTGCAACAGCAATCCTCACTGTGTAACCAAAACGATCAGTCCGCAACAGAAAACCCAACTGCTAGAACCATATTCACGGTTGTGCTCGAGAAAACCCCTATGGCAAATTTCAGTAGTGTGTGCGTGCCAGCATTCCCCACTTTGAACCCCCCCCCCTCCCCTACCCCGCCCCAGTAGGAAAACGTCCACCTAGGAGTGGAGACACATACACTGGATAATGTAGGCCCTCAGCCCATAGAGAACTCAGCATTCAGGACTAAGAAATCCAAAGACCCTAGCTCATTCCAAAAAGATGCAATAAAGATTGTACATAAATGATGACTGTATGAATTATAGAAATGTGTTCAGTAGCGAGACCACACATTTATACACAGTCAGAAAATACATTATCTAGACTCATAGACCGATGCATGGTCTCCGAGCAAGAGGCCGAGGGGCACATCACAGGAGGTCACACACACCAACCATGGGAAAGGACGGCGAGGAGTTACACGTTTCATGTTTCCTATAAGAAGTTGCAATATTACACTGCTGGTTCAGCAGAAGGGTGAAAACAGTAAGATGGTGTCAACGTTTAGTTCTCTTGAGAAAAGGATGTGAAGAATACTATTGTTGCCACACTGTTCACACTTTCATTGGTCAACAGTGACCGAAGTGGCTTGCCCGAGGAAAGCCAAAAGGAGCTTCCCAATCTTAATCAAAGCCAGATCTGTCACCAAAAACAAGGCACCACATATACGACTTAATATCCTCTAAAGGCCGGGCTTCCAGGTTTTCTGTGATGAAGAGGTTCTCCCAGGGCTTCTGACCCATTGCACACAGTCTTTTCCCCAGGTTACACCATTACCGTGCACAGCAGAACCATCAGGACAGGCATAACTGTATAAATCCCACCTCACCATTTCCCACTCAGAGGAACAGGTCTGCAACAAAGACTGCAAATTTCTCCTTGTGAAGTTTCTCATTACCCCCCACTCTTACTCGCATACAAAACCTCAGGGTACAATAGAAATGTTGCGAATCCCTCTGACTCCTTAGCGGCCATCCTGGTTACTCAACTCTCCCTTTCCATGCTAGGGGATCTGTGGCTAGATGTCGCTCATATCTCCAAGACACGACCAATCATAGACAATCGTGAAGCCTTCCTCCTGGCTCAACTGGTATCAGGCCCCACTTACTCTGCAGGACACACCCTAGACAATCTTCAGTTCTTTGGAATTGATCTCTACGCCATCTCCCCTGACCACTCATCTGGATGGACCATGCTGCAATCATCTTCACGCTCGTGACACCAGACCCTCCTTAACCCCTGGACTGACCAGGACCGTCAACCAACTTCAGACTATGAAACAAGTCGAAAGTAACTCGAGACTTTCCCTGCTTGCCACCCTACTTCTCCTTCCTACCCCAGGCAGGTCAGCCCTCCAAAGCCCCTACACCCCTCCTCCCCCCCCCCATCAGATCCCCCTCAAACAGAGTAGACCCTCCCCCAGATGGTTCACTCAATACCCTCAAAACCCAAAAGCACATGCTGGAACACAGATGGTGGGTCTGACCCAGCACCTCAGAATAGAACTGCGCACACCAAAACGATCAAAGGCTACAGGGCAGAAATTCCAAAGGCAAAAGCCAAAAGCAATCCTTCTACTGAACAGAATTCTCCAACACCCGTTCATCAGCAGGATAATCTCAGAAGTCAAGGACCCTCTTTGCTCATCCTGCCCCCATCCCACACCCATGCACTCCGACGCTCTGACCACTTCCTCCAACATAGCTGTGTAAAGAAACTGCACAATTGCGCTAAATAAGCAACACTCCCACCCCCTTGCACCTACGACCAGCCTCAGACCCTCCATGCACTGTCCGACTTTTCTCTACTTTTGCTCTCCCAGCCTGAATTCCTTACGCTACCAGCCAGCAGTCGTCCCTCAGTATCACCTGGAGACCCTTCCTTCCCTCCTAAAAGATATCCTTTCCTCAACCGGTGCTGGCAGCATTGCAAGATCTATCAATAACACATTCCTCACTTCAGGCCGTTCCCAGCATTTAAGACACGGCACATCAAACCCATGCAACAAAAAAACAAATGAAATTTTTTTTAAAAAACACCTTCCTTGATACCCTTTTACCAGCCAACAAGAGACTTCTCAAACAATCACATCATAGCCAAACTAATAGACTGAACAGCCTACTCCCAGCTATGTATTTTCACTGAATGAGGAACTGAATCATTCCTAGTCTCCATCTCGGATGATCTCAAAAGAACCTTAGACTTGGATGGTTGTGCCGCTCTTACTCTTCTCAACAGCCTTTGACACCATTGACCACCACACCCTCACGGACAGACTCCACTCACTCAACATCTGGGATGCAGCATTGACGTGGATATCCTTCTTCCCAGATCTCAAATTCCATACATGCCTCCCGTGTCCTCAACTCCACGCTCTGTCACCAACGGAGTGCCTCAGGGCGCCCCTCCATCACCCCAGATTGTTAACCTCTACCAAAGCCCCCTCCCTGTAAGGGGTGGTGGGGGGGGGGGGGGTTACACAATGGAGCACACAGTGAAATAGTCAAGGAACAAACTTAGACAAACTGGTATAAAAAAAAAATACTTCTTTACTTATGGCCAAATAACAGTGAAAAATGAAGGTATATTTCTCACTCAATACTAAACATTAGATACATATGACAATGCATTACTTACCGTAAAAGCATTTTTGATGGTTGTATCTGCTTAGATTCACATGCTGTGCATAGGTCCGACATCCAGTGGTCTCATCAATTTAATTCAAGTCTAGCAACATCGAGTCGGTGCCCTGTCCTGGGCTGAAACCAGATTGCCGCATTCGCAGGAGCTGTTTGGATTCGAGGTATGCCTGAACCTGCAAGTATGCAGCTTGGTCCAGAATTATAACAGGAAGGGAACAGTCCAGATGGGCCTATAGTTGCTGGGTCCTTCAGTGTCTAGTAAGTGTTTTTTTTAATAGAGCAATTGCCCACGCTTGTTACAGGGTACTATTGCTGTAGCGGAAGCGGCATTGATGAAGACAAGGAAGGTTCACAGTTTCCAAGCGGTCTTTAACGATGGTGGCGGGACAGAAATCCCTGGTGACCACTGTCCAAAACTGCATACCTGCCTCATTCCTGTCTCGAGTGTCCCTGCATCGAGTTCTGCTGCATTCTTTAACTGGGGAGACCTTGCACCAGCATTCGACAACGACCGGAGAGGAGCTCAAACCTACAACCCTGGGAATCCAGGGCTGAAGGTGACAGCGTGAAAAACCACCTCGGACCCACTTCAATCGACCTGCGAAGAATCTGAGGGTGGAGGTGAGTTATAGCGATACTAACTTGCTCCCCTAACGCACTTTTAAAAGTTTGTTAACTTTTAGAAACATATATACCTTAAACCTCAAAAACATCCGACGTAACGCTCCATAGAGCGACCGTCGAGAAACAACGCATAACGCAGGCAACGTCGATACCAGAGCCCTCTACCGACGAACTCATTGTCGAGAGCTTGGCGAGAATTGTTTCCGAAGACAAACATAAGCGGACGACGAAACAGATGTCGAATACCGCACCAAAAGCTATAGAAACGCCGAAAAAGCACAAGAGTAGCCAAGAACTGCCCCCTTCATCTAAGGGCCCTTCTGAACTACCGGAGGGCTTTTCTGAGGGCGAGGGAAACCTTTCGTCGACGTTGTGGGAGCATTCTAAGCATTTGGAAGGCGAAAACACTGATTTCCCCCCTCTAGACTATTCAGGGGTCCCCCATGAGACCCTTGAAAGACTCCATTCTTGAATGGAGAAAATGGAAAGGTTTTTGGGAAGCCAAAACCCACCCACACACAAAAGACCAGGAGAATGGCCCCTGGATGACCCTAGGGTCAAGATCCCTAGACTGTTTCCCCTGTCTACAGACGTATATAACCTCACTCAAGAGGAGCAATACCTCCAAGAAGATGTGGAGGGTTTGGGTGGAGAGGAAGAACATGAGGAAGAGGGGTTTGAAGAAGATCCTTACACTAGTGCAGGAGTTTTTGAAGAAGATACAGCCACCTCGCAGCCCTGGCAATCCCCATCAGTGCAGCCTTGGCAATCCCCATCTGTGCACTCAGACCCTGATGCCTTTCACCCTTCTCCTCCCAAGGATTCACCTATTGGAACACCTCTCCCATAGATGACCAACCTTCCCTTAATGCACTATTGCGCAAGGCAGCAGCGCATTTTGAAATAGACACAGGGGAAACTCTTCCTGACATAGACTTTGTAGAAAAAGTTATTAAAGAAAAAGCCCCCGTTAGTCAGTCTATTCCGCTCCTGGCTTCCATAAAGAGAAGAATAACTCCTTCCCTTTCCAATCCTGCATTAGTCAGAGGGGTCAACCCTCGGATAGAAAAGCTCTTCAGCCCTTCGTCCTCTGACCCCTTGTACATCAGAGGACATTCTATTCCGGACTCCCTTGTAGTTACTAATACAAGAAAAAGAGCGGGGGTACCACTATCCACTAGTGAGGCACCACCTGACAAAGAGGGCAAGAAGCTCTATGCACTTGGGAAGAGAATCACGACCTCCGCAGCCTTCTCAACTAGGATTGCGAATAACAATTCCCTACTAGCTAGCTACGCAGATGCACAGTGGAGCAAGCTGCGCAGCGAAGCAGAGGACGCACCAGAACCCCTGCGTACACGCCTGTTAGATATCATCTCAGAGGGAACTCTTGTAAACCAGGGCATCGTAAATAACTCCTTAGATGCCGCAGAGACGGCTGGCCGTTCCCTGGTTCAGGGAATACTTCTCAAACGCCATGTCTGGCTGCGCAATTCGGGATTTAAGCCGGAAACCCAGGCTTCCCTGAAAAATAAGCGAATAGAACAAGCACACCTTGGGAAAGCAGTTGAGGCCCTAGAACATGCAAAGAAGGAATTTGATACCATCAAGACTCTTGACCAAATTTCTAGGCCCCCTAACAGACGCAGCTATGGCAATAGACGCTCCTTTCGTGGCCAACACCAGCAAAACCAACAGCAATTTTACTCTGCTACCAACTGGCCCTCTAACCAGGGTAACAACCAATTCAGTCAAAGAGGCCAACGCCGTGGCAAAGGAAGAGGTCGCGGCTCCAGCCCCAAAGGTTCCACGCCCAATACCAACAAATGACCCGAAGATTCGGGTCCCCTCCCATGCATCACCGGTCGGGGGCCGGCTAACATCGTTCCTATCAGCATGGGAGGAAATATCGTCAGACCGCTGGGTTCCCCGAAGTACAGACCCCCACAGAAACCGACGCATGACACCGGAACACCTCACCATTCTTCTTCAAGAATTAGAAGAGCTACTGAAAAAAGAAGCTATAGAGGCTGTCCCCCTATCTCCGGTAACAGAAGCTATTTATTCAGTGTACTTCCTTGTACCCAAAAAGGACTTAACCATGCGCCCTGTATTAGATCTGCGCCCAGCGAACAGGTTTGTCAAACCCCAAAAGTTTCGTATGGGGACCTTGCAGGAAGTAATCCCACTGTTATCACAAGGGGACAACACTAGACATGAAAGATGCATACTTTCATATTTTAATGTTGCCAGCGCACAGAAAATACCTCAGGTTCAAGATAGAGAACAAGCACTATCAGTTCAGAGTACTACCCTTCGGGATAGCATTTGCACCAAGGGTATTCACGAAAGTACTGGCAGTGGCCCACCTACGCAGGTTATCCATCCCAGTATACCCTTACCTCGACGACTGGCTCATAACAGGGGATTCTTACGAAACATGCTTCTCCAATACCCAAAAGAGTGTAGACCTTTTGTCCCAACTGGGCTTCTCCATAAACGAAAAAAAGTCCAGCTTAGACCCCAGCCAAATCAAACAATTCCTTGGGGCTCTAATTCAAACAAAGGACGGCCTCGTCTTCCCCTCCAACGAGAGGGTCCAAAACATGCTGTTTCAGATCCCCCATTATGTGGCAGGTCGAGAGGTGACGGTACGCAAGGCAATGCGCTTGCTAGGGATGATGGCGTCATGTATTTATTTGGTACCTCACGCGCGCATGCGCCCAATGCAAGAGTGGCTCTACAGCCAGTGGTGTCAGTCCAGCGGACAATGGGACGATCTAGTGGTGGTCTCGCAAGCCTTGGTTCTCTCGCTACGGTGGTGGACAAAAGAAAACCTGTTATTAGGGAAAACTTTTGCCACACCCGCAGTGGAAGCCACTCTAACCACAGACGCATCCCTCACAGGATGGGGGGCTTACCTATCCCATCAGACTGCTCACGGAGCGTGGACTCCGAGCTTAGCATCCAAGCATATAAACCTGCTGGAACTACTAGCGGTGTTCAAAGCACTGAAAGCCTTTCAGGAACACCTACAAGGAAAGACAGTGATGGTCCTCACAGACAGCACCACAGCCATGTACTACCTCAACAAGCAAGGGGGCACTCACTCTCCAGGACTGTCCAAGCTGTCCCAGAATATATGGAAGTGGGATCTCAAACACAACATGTTCCTACTATCACAACATGTACCAGGGGAACTCAATCTGCTAGCAGACAAACTCAGCAGAGACTTCCCCCTGCCCGAAGAGTATGAATGGCAATTGCACGAAGACATCGTCTTAGACGTCTTCACGCAATGGGGATTCCCAGAAATAGACCTGTTCGCAACTATGCAGAACTCACAATGCCAATGTTACGCCTCCAGGTACCCCCAGAACCAGTCCAAGGGGAACGGTCTGTCGATTCAATGGTCAGGGAAATTTGTTTATGCCTTACACACCCCCCCCCCCCCCCCCCCCCCCCCGACTCCCCTTCTCAACAAAGTGGTGCACAAGATGCACCAGGAGCAGGTTACCATGATACTAGAGCCCAATGTGGGCCCGGCAGCCAAGGTTCGCTCACTTGATGGAGATGTCCCTATCTCCCCCAGTGAAACTTCCCTGCCCGTACAACATGCTGTCACAGGACAAGGGCAGGACTCTGCATCCATGCCCTCAGACCATGAACTTAGCAGCCTGGCTCCTGAGATCATAGAATTTGGACATTTACAACTCCCGCAGAGATGTATGGACATCCTCAGGGAAGCCAGAAAACCTAATACTCGCCACTGCTATTCTAGCAAGTGGAAAAGATTTGTCATCTGGTGTAAAGGTAAGAGCATCAACCCGGTTGACTGCTCTCCCACTAACATTGTTCTGTACTTGACCCATTTACTGGATTCAGGTCTAGTGTTCAATTCCATTAAAGTCCACCTAGCGGCACTTTCAGCATACACCACTTCCCAACTTAGTGTCGTGGTGGAAGATACCAGTTATCAAGGCATTCATGGAGGGGGTAAAGAGAATACACCCTCCGATAGCTAACCCAGCTCCCGGATGGGACTTAAACGTGGTACTTTCTAGACTCATGGGCCCTCCTTTCGAACCCATGCACAAGGCAACTCTTAAAGACCTCACTCTTAAGACTGCTTTCCTAATAGCTATCACCTCCATTAGGAGAGTAAGTGAACTACAGGCTCTTTCTGTACTAGACCCCTTTGTAACAGTTCACAAGGATAAGGTGGTTCTACGCACACACCCAAGGTTTGCACCAAAATTCATCTCGAAATTTCATGTAAACCAGTCAATAGAACTACCAACGTTCTTTCAAAACCCTTCCAGCTTGGGAGAAAAAAGTCTGCATACACTAGATGTACGCAGAGCCGTCATGTTCTACATGGAAAGAACCAGACCACTGAGAAAGACTAATCAGTTCTTTGTCTTGGTGGCAGCAGGAAGAGAAGGAGATGCTGTTTCAAAGTCCACTATATCTAGATGGATTGTTCAATGCATCACTCTCTGTTACACTCTTGCTAAGAGAGAACTACCCTTCAAGCCAAGAGCACATTCCACTCGAGGCACTGGGGCTTCCATAGCGTTCATTGCAAATGTTCCCCTTGAGTCCATCTGCAAAGCGGCTACCTGGAGTTCTGTGCACACCTTTACAAAACACTACTGTCTAGATGCACACTCTAGATCTGACTCCCAGGTGGGACAGGCAGTATTAAGACATCTTTTCTCTACTGTTCCTTCTCTTAACCCACCGCCAACTCCAGGTACTGCTCGCTAGTCTATGCACAGCATGTGATTCTAAGCAGATTAACAAACATCAGAAGACAATGCATTACTTACCGTAAAAGCATTTCTGATGGTTGTATCTGCTTAGATTCACATGCGCCCACCCTTCCTCCCCGCTCGGATGGAAGGAACATAGACATCCCTTTCTATATTTCTCTCTTTTCTGTACTCACTCACGTCTAGAAGGCTCCCTCAGGGCAGAAAAATACAAACAGAGGGACCTCGACGCGTGAGGGATTGTGGGTACGACGCACGTCACTATAGGGATAGTGGGATAGTGTTAGACACGCCTTGTCGACGTCCCCTTTTCGACTACGAAAAACAAAATGCAATACTCCGCAGTGACCACTGGATGTCGGACCTATGCACAGCATGTGATTCTAAGCAGATTAACAAACATCAGAAATACTATTACTGGAGTAGGGCAAAATACATACCTAACCCCTGAAAAAGAAGGTACTGATTAGTATTAGCGCTACTGGTCCACAGAGATTCAATCCCAATTTCACACAGGGCCTTCGGCCCAAAAATTCCATACAGTTTGTGAAACTGGAAAAAAAATGAAGGCAGGGTCTCAGGGATCCAGTGAACAGTTCCAAGTGTCAACTGGCGAGTGAAACTAGCTAACAACCATGCTACCAACTTTTCAGAGTACTTGTGTAAACAATCAGTGGCAAAGTAAAAGTAATATATATGTTTCTAAAAGTTACCAAACTTTTAAAAGTGCGTTAGGGGAGCAAGTTAGTATCGCTATAACTCACCCCCACCCTCAGATTCTTCACAGGACTTGGCAGGTCGATTGAAGTGGGTCCAAGGTCGTTTTTCACGCTGTCACCTTCAGCCCTGGATTCCCAGGGGTTGTAAGTTTGAGCACCTCTTCGGTCGTTGTCGAATGCTGGTGCAAGGTCTCCCCAGTTAAAGAATGCAGCAGAACTCGATGCAGGGACACTCAAGACAGGAATGAGGCAGGTATGCAGTTTTGGACAGTGGTCACCAGGGATTTCTGTCACGCCACCATCTTTAAAGACCGCTTGGAAACTGAGAACCTTCCTTGTCTTCATCAATGCCGCTTCCGCTACAGCAATAGTACCCTCTAACAAGCGTGGGCAATTGCTCTATTAAAAAAAACACTTACTAGACACTGAAGGACCCAGCAACTATAGGCCCATCTGGACTGTTCCCTTCCTGTTTATAATTCTGGACCAAGCTGCATACTTGCAGGTTCAGGCATACCTCGAATCCAAACAGGTCCTGCGAATCCGGCAATCTGGTTTCAGCCCAGGACAGGGCACCGACTCGATGTTGCTAGACTTGAATCAAATGGATGAGATCAGGTATGAGGGAAAGCTGGCTCCATCCATCTGCGCCTTTGATCTGGAGGATCATAAAATTCTGTGCCATCACCTCAACTCTGCGGCCAACTTCGCCCCAGAAGCTACCTATTGGATGGCCTCCTTTCTAGAGGGGAGCGTTATGAGAGAGTTTGCGAAGAACGCCAGTGCACCTTCCACACCCATCAAGTGATGTACCACAAGGCTTCTCCATCTCCCCCACGCTCTAACATCGTTACCAGACTCCTCAAACATCCTGAATACCATCGCCATAGCATACACCACTACACCCAAATCCTCCTGCCTGGCAACTTTGATGAAGATTCCAACACTCTCAACGCTGTCTTTTCCACCATTCAGGCCTGGATGGTGGAGAGCCGTCTTTGCTTGAATGGGGTTAAAACCGGTCCTCCTAGTAGGCCAATCTGAGGTTCTTAACCAAACTACCAATATTCAGCCTTGACGATATCCAGGTCCCGTTATCCTCCACAGTGAAGACGCCACCCTCTCCTTATCCCGCCAGGTGAAGGCCATTGCGTCCTTGGCAGCATACACCAGAAAACTCATAAACGCCTCAAGATACTTCCTATCCACGGACAGTTGCTCGACTATAGCACAGGCAGTCAACGGGTTCAGACCAGATAATAGTAAGGTCCTCTTCGCTGGCACCTCTGTTGATAACCTACAGAAAATTAGTCATTCAAAATAATGCCCTTAGAGCAGCCCTCAATATTCCTAAACAGGAGCACATATCGGCTGCAAGAAGGGCAGTATACTGGCTCCCAATCCAGAACAGATTATCTTCAAAACTATGTCCATCACACATTAGTGCCTATCCAAAACTGCTCCCCATACCCCTCTCAGAAAATCATCCGATCCCAGTCATGGAGGTCAACAAGGACTCCTTATGCGCACCGCCTCCCCTAACCGAAATTCAAACTGTCCAAAGTTGGGGGGCCAGAGCTTCCCTTACATTGCAACCAAGCAGTAGAACGTCCTACTGGGTATTCAGAAGACCACTCAAAACCTGGCCGTTTGACTAGCTAGTCTCACTTTTATGTTTTGTCTACCGCTTACTGCTCCTTACGGTCTTTGCTTATTTCTATATTGAAAGTAACTGGTTCTGTAACAGTGCCTCAATGCCTCCGGGCTGTTTGTGCGCTGTATAAATGAAAAAAAATAAATAAAATTGATGCCATGAACTCCTTCACCTGGGGTGCAGCACAAATCTGTTCCAGATGAGCTCTCTAGCACTCTTTATCTTGTGGAAGGGACTATGGTGCAATATAATTCCACAATTCACAGGATAAACAGCAATACCCAGCCACCTGCTACAATCAATTACCTAGGACCCGGAAAACTGGCCCACTAGCACTTCTAACCGAGCTTCAGAAATTAACTGACTGTTCCACAGCAATGGAATACTACCCCCCGAACCCACAAACAGGCAAGGAATCCGGCATGGCAAGCTCCTGCAAGTGACATCGAGGTGCTGCCGGCAGACATCAATACTCTAATCGCACACCAGATCAGAAACACTCAAACCCTCTCTGCATATAACAATGCCAGCGCAAGACACCACTAAAATCACAGCCTGATCGGCTGCCTCAACTTCAGACTCACCGAGTACCAGTCTTCATTCCTAGGATGTACCCTTATGTCCGATGGGACAGAACTGAAATGCCCACGGAGGTGTCGTCATCCAATAAGCAATCTGCAGACCCAACGAAACATAGGGATGACCATACTAGCTGTTCCTTGGTCCTCTGAACGCCAGTCTTCAAATCTAGTTAGTATTCATAGGTCTGATAAAGTGTAACTGCATAATGAGAAAGTATCATCCACTAAACAATGGCAGACTCCACGAGACACAGGAACGACCATAGACAACCTGCAATTGGCTTAACACAATAGATTAGTAATAGGGCTGCTCGACACAGATGACACTGCCAAGCAGGGAATGACCACCTCAAGCCTGGTAATCAGAACAAACTCTGCACTAGACCGAGAATTTATCTCGGAGAACCAATTCCCTGAACCTCTAGAATAGATACTGTCAGCTAAGCAGACACTGAAAGCAACAGGAATAGGGTGTCACGATGCCCGCTCCCGGGGAGCCGGCTCAGGCCCTACGTCCCCATAAGCGGACATCAAGTCCCCGGGGAAGGTCCCAGCAACCCCTTATAGGGGCCCTTTGGACAGCGTCCTGGCGCCTATGGCGCCAGGCTCATAGTAGACGTCAGTCCTGGCGCCATAGGCGCCAGGCTCATTATGAAAGTGTTTGGGTGCACTTACCTGATGCAGACCATGCTGCAGAACCCCGGCCTCCTTGAGGCCTGAAAGGAACTACTTTACCTGTGGGACTCATTTACCACCCGGGCGTGGTCGGGGAAGGATACATACCTGATTGGAGGAAGGACACATTCTAGGAACTTCTTCCAAGGCTATTTAAACCACACCCGATCAGCCACACATGCTTCGCGTTGTTCTGCATCTAGCAGCTGGACGCTCACCGCGTCTGCTCCTGCATCTTGACTTCTGCCACACTTGCCAGCATCCTGAATCACCTGCAAAGGAAGGGAACAAGAGAACAGAAGGAAAAGGCCTCACTTGCTAAATCTGCATCCCAGAGACATTTCACAGACAATCCTGAAAAGGAAGACATTTATTTTTAAAAGCACATCGATCGCTGCAGCGCCACATTCTACTCACCTTTACAGGGCGCCTCGAGGTTCAACAGCCACCATCCGGATTTGCAGTCGCGCCCCCGCGCCTAGGGAGAAAAAGACAAGAAAAAAAGGTGAGAGAAAGAAGGGAAAAGGGAAGCTAAAACTCCATGTCAAGACTTACCTGTTGGGTCATTCCCTTTTCATTTCGGGTCCGCGCCGCATCCAGGCATTTTCGGACACCGGGCTCTAAGGGGAAAAAGACATCAGCGTTAATGAGTGAATGAAGAGACATTACCAAAACACTCATTAAAGACTTACCTGATTTCCACAAGGATTTCACCGCTCACCTCGGGTCGGTGCCTGTTCCCCGGCATTCCGTACCCCGGCCCCTATGGGGAAAAAGACACTAGCATTAGAACATTAATGCATGGACACAAGGGGAACCACTTATAGAAAAACTTACCTGGAAGCCAAGCAAGTTTGGTTCTCACCCATCCGAAAATCCAGTGACATAACTGGATACCAACGCCCCCCTGCATCAGAAGCAGGATGGAGAGCTCGTCCTTCCAGACCCTAAGAAGGATACTTCTGCGAGTCAGACAAGCCAGATCTGGGGCCCGGTCCAGTCCGTCTTCTGAACCCTGCGCATCACCTTAGACGAGGTCACAGCAGCGCGAACCAGGCCAGCGCCCCCGTGGGAGTCAGGTGAGCGTTACATAGGGGTCTACCACCAATCCGCACAGACACTTGCGCATACCGATATGCTCACTCCTCTACACCAACAATAGAATGCAGCTATACCGAGCGATCAATTTTGGTCTAGCTGCACACATACCTACATTCTTTTGAGCACAGCTATACACACCAAAAAAAAAAAAAAAAAAAAAAAAACTCTACAAAATTGGCCTACTGCATACAATCTCATACACACGCTCCACCACTGTAAGGATGCAGACTCGGAGGTAAACAGCCTTGCGGCTCACATTCTACTGATCTCAAACAACCACCTCTCCATGCATAGCATTAGAATGCAGCTACACGCCACGTAAACCACAATGGCTGCACACATACAGAGTGCACCTAAGCAAGATTTGCTACCCTACTCTTTCCACTGACCTGGACTACGGTACCCCAGGGCGTTCAACCCACAGTGGTTGGAGATCATAGCAATGGTATATAAAGGAGGTATACAAATGAACAATAACATAATCCCTCAACTTCTCAAATGGTTTCTTTTTCTTCTTAACGCTTCTGAGTAAAAAGATTATTCCTGTTTTACTGTGTGGAGCAGTGATCCAGATAGGATTTTGAAGCAAGAGTATTTTACGCCCTACTTTTGAAAATTGGGAGTAAAATGATTTGTTGAAGAGTAAAGAGATAAGTCCCATTCCGATCAGTAGTATTTTATAAGCAAGTAAAATAGAAATGTTTTGAAAGAAATATATTTCTTTGCACCAAATTATTCATGCACATTAAAAATATATATCTTTACCTCTTCAGATTGGGCAGCAATTTCCCGTGGCACGAAGTGTACTACTGGTCCAAACAGATCCATGGAGCTGTGTCGATGAAAACCAGGGAAAGGATCTCATGTTGATCTTCCATATTATTTTATTTATTTTTTTGAGTATTTGTACTCCCTAATTTTATTTTTTGGGAGTATTCGCCTATTCTTTTTTTTAAAGGCAGTAAAACTACCCAATACACCCCTTATAGGGCTGGTGGGGAGGAAGGGTCAGTGCATGCGATTCTGAGCAGATGGCAAGCTTCAGAAAGACAGTACCATTTGTCTTCTGGAGTTTATGAATCTGCTTAGATTCACATGCTTTGCATGGATTAGCCAGCAGTACCTGAAGCAGTAGTTGGGCAATTTGGGATTGTTGACATACTGCCTGTCCAACCAGTGAGTTTGACCTTGCCTGTCGAACACAGTAGTGTTGTGTGAAAGTGGGAACTGACCTCTGTGTCGCTGTTTTGCAGATTTTTTCCAGTGGTACATTGGCTATGTACACCAGCTAGGTTCAGGAGTTTTGTGTAGACTTACAAAAATCGCCTATGGATAGGACAGCCAACAGGCTAGTAACGGCAACAGCTAGATTCAAGGTTTTGTGCAGTTTGGCAGAGACTTGTAAATGGATCGATCAGCAAGCTAGTGAAAAGTAACAGCTGGACTGGGAGCGACCTTAAAACATAACCCTATTTCACAGTGGTCTCTAAGCGACCATAGCGCACAACACAATAGCACAGTGGTTTCTAAGCGACCATAAGCACGGAACACAGTAGGCAGATTCGATTTTAGCTGGGAATGCCTAAAACACAGTATGCAAGTACACAGGCACTCAAGCACAGAACACAGGGCAGATTGGATTTATAGTTGACCGTCAGAGTGAGCAGAGTACAAGATACTTAGGCAAGCCAAATATTGTCAGGGCAGCGTCAACATATGCTTTTAATACTATGGGGGGTCAAGTGAGTACTAAGCTGTAGCTGTAAACTATACTAGCTAAAGGTGATAGGCAAGGGCCTAAAGGTCTGCGGCACATAGCAGGTACAATAGTAGCCAACAGAGAATATTGTTGGGCTGTAGGTTTATGGTTGTGCTTGGTTTAGAGTTTGAGAGGTGTATGCAGAGGGGTAAATTGTTAGGGGACTTGATTAGTTGGCATTTCTCATGGATTGAGGTGCTGGGTTTGAGTAATCTCCCTAGATGGGGTGTGGGAGCATTTCTGCGCCTCTGCCCTGATCTGGGCTTCTCAGGCATTCACGGCCCCTTTCACATCTGGCCTCCACTTCCATCAACTTCCTCCATAACCTTACCTGTCTGCCTTCCCCACTCATGTGGCCAGTGTACCTGCTAATGTCCACTACTCAGTGTGGCGATTACTAATATTTGACAAGTCTATAACATTGTGGTATCTGGTAGCAGCTAAGGGGCGAGTGAGGAAGTTGGGCGGGATTGGCTGGGGTTGTTGATTTGTCTTTATGGGTTTTGCTTGTGTTCCATATTCCTTGGCGCCACCGGTCTAGGTGTTGTGGGAGTTTTAGTCCGTTCTGGGATTTGTCAGTGTCCTTTTAAGTTTAGTCATCCTTTTTCGGTTTTCAGTTTGGGTCTGTGGTGTTGAAGAGCCAGGTTTTTTAGTAATTTCTTGAATTTTAGGTGATCTTTGGAATTTCTCATTTCTTTTGGAATGTTGTTCCAGGTTTTTGCGGCTAAGTGTTAGAAGGCGGTGCCTCCAAGTTTTTTCTTAAGGTATGGTTTTAGTTCCAGGCGGATTTTGTTGCTTGACCTCGTTGGCTTGTAGATCGTTATTTTCTTTTGTAGGAATTCTGCTCCTTGTCCACTGATTGCATCACCTTCAAAACCATGTGCATAACTCACAGTGCAATGTTTTACTGGGAGCCAGTGTAGTGTTTTTAGGGCAGGAGTGATGGGGTCTCTTCTGGATAGTTTGAGCAGTAGTCTGGCTGCTGTATTTTGAATCTGTAGTTTCTTCAGGAGGTATTCCGAGGTAGAGGCTGTTAGCATAGTCGATTCTTGACATGAGGGCAACGATGGTGAGCGTTGTGTGCGTGGAGGAGAAGAAAGGTAGGATTCTTCTTGCCGTGTGGAGGAGGAAGAAACATTTGACTGTTACATTTATCTGTGGTTCTAAGGTTAGGGTGTTGTCCATCAGGACTCCCAGATTTTCTACTACCTTAGATGGTGATGGTGCGGTTCCCATTTCCGTTGGCCACCAGATGACGGTTACGTTCTCTTGGTCTTTGGATATGATCATGATTTCTGCCTTTCCTGGGTTGAGTTTCAGGTTGTTTGCATTCATCCAGTTGAAGACTTCTTTTAGACATTCGATTAGGGTTGAATGATCAGCTTGGGTGTCTTTGATTTTGTGAATGATGTGAGTATCATCTGCGTAGTTGTAGCATGTAAAGTTGTATTTTTTGAAGATTCTGATAACTGGAGTCTGGTAGGTGTTGAAGTAAAGTGGTGATAGTGAGGATCTGTGTTGTACTCCGCAGTTAACGTGGAGTGGATTTGAAGGGTTTAATCCATGCGGTTTCTGTTCGGTCTGCTAGGAAAGATTTAGTCCAGAGTAGTGCTGTGTTTGTTAGGTCTATGTCTTCCAGTCTTTTGGTTAGGGTGTCATGGCTAACTGTCGAAGTCTGCGGAGAGGTCGAGCAGAATAAGGGCGGAGGTTGTGTTCGTTTTTAGGTCGTCCCAGATGGATAGTAGTGCGGTTTCCGTTCCTCTTGTGGGTCTGAAACCGACTGGAGCGTGGTCTAGCAGGTGGTATTTTTCTACGTTTTCTTGGGTATATACATAGGTTTCCAGGAGTTTTGCCAGGTAGGGGATGTTTGAAATCTGCCTGTAGTCGGAGGTCTTCTACATCGCCACTTGTGTTTTTCAGAAGTGGTTTGATGTATGCCAATTTGGAGGTCCTCGGTACAGTTCCTGTTGCTAGTGATAGATTTAGAAGGTTTCTGTAATATTCTGCTGGCGTTCCTTGTGCAAGGATTCATTTGTAGATGTTCGGGGGACAGGGATCCATGGGTGATCTAGCTTTCTTGCTGTGTTTTACTAGGAAGGCAAATGCCTCTGCTGAGATTTCAGCTATGGTTCGTTTGGTTGTATGTTGTGGTTGATTGGTTTGTTTTGAATAGTTTGTCGGATGTCATTGATTTTTTTCTTTAAGTGCTCTGCCAGGTCGTTACATAGTTTCTCTGAGGGGGTTGGGGTGTTGTCGCAGCCTCGGGGGTTTCTCATTTCTTTAATGATGTTAAACATTTCTTTGTGTGTTGGTGGCATTGGTGTTTCTGTCATCATAATGCCTTCTCTTCACCTTTTGAATTTCCTTCTTGTATGCGCGGATTTGTTTCTGGAACAGTGTTTGTCTGGGTTGTATTCTTTCCTCCATTCCATCTCCATCTTTTTGTTTTCCTTTTTCATAGCGCTTAATAGCGGTGTGAACCATTTTGCCATAGCTCTTTTTTTTTAATGGGGTGAATGGTTTTTCTGGGGCGATCTTGTCAATTGTATCTGCAATCCATTGTGTAGTAGCTCCACTTTCCCGTCTAGGTCAGCTTGCTCTAGTTCTGTAGTTGGTTTGGTTAATTCCAGTGGTTTGAATGGGTTGCTTTCTTTGACACGTTTCCAGTTTCTTTGTGATGGTTGGGAGTTTAGGCGGTTGGATACAGACTTGAGGAGGCAAAGTGATCACGAATGGGATTTTGAGATGGTCGCTCCACAGTATTTGTATTGGCAGTGCCGTGGTGGTGAGTTTTTCCTTGGCAAAAAATGCGTCAAGGGTGCGTCCTGCCGAGTGTTGCCCCTTTGACTAGTTGTCGTAGTTTCATGGTAGTGAGTTGTTCTATCAGTGAGTTTTGGGAGTTGGCGTGACTGTCTTCAAACCAGATGTTGAAATCCTCCAGGATGATTAGGTGTTTGTGATTGATGGCTATGTTGGTGATGGCTTCTATGAAGCGGTAGGCGAAGGTTGCATCATATATCGGTGGTGTGTACACCAGGATGTGATGTTGGTTTTTGGGGGTCGCCTTTGGGTCCATTACCATGGTTTCGCAGTTGAGGATGTTGAGCGGTTAGTCTGTTCTTATATTCAGGTGTTCGATTGCGATGCCTCCTTTTGTTGTGTTTCCTGTTTATTTGAAGGCTTTTGAAGTTTGTTGGAAGGCAGCTTTGGAGTGTGATTTTGTAGTTGTCGTCCAGCCATGTTTCTGTGATGAACAGGATGTCAATGCTGTTGTCATGGAGTAGGTCGAAGATCTCGGTTGAGTGTTTTGACATGGATCTTGCGTTTATTAGATTGCAATGGAGTTTGGTTTGGACTTCTTGTTGAAGTCGTCTTCTCATCGGTGTTGGAATTTCCTTCCTGGTCGGTCTCTTGTTGGGGTGTAGGTTTCAGGGTGTCTGCTTCAAAGAGTTCTTCTAGGTTCTGACTTGGGCTTTTGTTGATCGGGTTCATTCTTCCAGGGGTTGTGGTTATCGATTGGAAGTTCCTCTTGCTTTGGTGATGTAAGGTGTTATCACATTGGTTGGGTGTTTGTTGTTTCTGGCGTTGTTCATCCTTCTGCATGCTTCTGTTGGGTTGTTTGATGTTGCGCTTCTAGCGTTGGGTTGGTTTGCTCTCCTGACAGTTGTCAGGGAGGTATGGAGTTAAGTAGAGGGATTTGTCTCTTCTCTTAGTGTTGGTTCGGTTTTTGTTCCCGTCTGTGGGGTGCATTCTGTAGTTGTGGCTCTTTGTTGCTGTTCGAGTGTTTGTTCTTCTCTTTTCCTTTCCCCTCGGAATGGGTCGTTTGCGCGGTATTATAAGATTGAGAGTTTAGTCTTTGTTTGCTGGTGTCCAGTTGGTTCTCCTTTAGTCGGGTTTTCTTGTGGTGTATTGCTCGATGTGGTCCGCTATCTGTTTGGGCTCTGTCTGTAGGTGGCATTTCCGGCTGTTGCCAACTCATTCAGTCGCTGTCTTGAGGGGTGGGGAGATGGTTAAGGGTTATATAGTTGGGTGTTATCGGTGGCTCTCTTTAGTGTCCGTCTCCCTGAACGTGGTTCACTGCTGTGAACTAGCTATGTGGGTTTAAGAATGAGATCTATTAGTTAAAGAGTGATTTTGAGGGGCGCAGCTAGGACTTCGGCCCTATGAGGCATGAGCCCCTAATAGGAGTGTCATGCCACAGCAATTCACTGACGGATTCGGTCTCACTTTAGAGTGAGTTGGTCAGCAAAATTTGAGAGACCTGTATGGTGGGAGAGAGGCCTATCAATGTAATCCAAATGCCACACAATGCAATTTGGACACAGAGCACAAGCTAAATTTGAGAGACCTGTATTAGTGGAAGGGAGGCCTATAAATGCCGTCCAAATATCCGGCAGTGCCTTGAGGGTGTGGGAGGGAGAGGTGCAATGGGGAATAATCACACTGTTTAACGTTGGTTTGCCAAGTGGCTAGGATTCCAGGGTAGAGTTGCATCTCTCCCCTAACCCAGGCCACTCCTGCCTTACTGGTCCCTGTAGTTGATGGTTGACGGCTGGCCACTGGCCTCCCCTGCTGACACTTCCTGGAGCTGCCTCTGTTGGAGCTGCCCTTGGCCTTGTGCCCCTAGCTGATGGGCTGCCGGGCAGAGGGCTACCCTTGGAAGACTGGTGATAAAGGCCGAGAGGACCAATGAGAGCGGGGGTGGGTTGGTCGGAAGGGAGGGGAAAAGCAGGAAGAGGGTTTGGGGTGGGAGCGGGGGCTTTCAGAGGGTCTCTGGGCCTGCTAGATATCCCCAACAAAAAAAATAAAATTAAAAAAAGCAAAAAGCCACGCCAAGAGGGGCTCACGCTCACTGTGCTCCGCTGTTATGAGCCAGTTGTCCAGCCAATGGGTAGACTGGAATGTGTTAACTGCATAGGTGAGCTGCCACCAGCACCTTTGTGAATACACGAGGTGCGGATGCCTTCCCAAAAAGAAATAAGTTTAACTTTATCTTTCCTACTTTTTGCAATATAATGACTTTTCTGTGCACAAGGAACATGGAAAAATATGAGAGTAGGCAGCTTTCATGTGCAGTGTTGTCATGACAAGTCCCCTTTTTAGAAGGGGGATGACTTCTTGCAAGGTTGTAATTTAAATGTATTGCTGATGCATTGACGTTTCTTAGAAATGCAAGCAGCATTTGTTGCCGCCTTCCTTCCAAAATTATATATCCAACTACTCTTATATCTGGGGGATATTTAGTTTTGGTCATGGGCAGATTAGTCTTCTTTCGAGTGGTAGTGACCACAAGTGAATCAGGTGCCAGTTGATTATTGATGAAGAATTGGTTGAATTGGAAGGTTTGGCTTTTCTCCACCCTTGGGTTCACATGTTTTATGGAGTGGTTTCGCAAGCGATGGATTGACCCTCTTCTTTCAGCCATCAAAAAAAGAAAAGGTTGGTAGCACATTGCATCCCTCTTTTAAGACATTCTCTGTGAAGTCCAGGTCTTCATGGGTTCTTTCTGCAGCTCTTTGAAGACGCCTGAATAAAGGAAGTTGTCCTCTTTTGGTGAATGATACTGGGGGTCTTCTGCCACATCTGAGGAAATGCATTAACATTGGTCAGGGTATATGTCCTGATATGTCCGTAGCAGTGCCCTCAAATTCCTCCCGTTTAGCGAGGATCCCGGATGGAGTCTACCATAGAGTATACCTCTTCTGTCTTTTTGTACCTCTTTTCCTCCGAGTTACCTGGTTTTCCATATAAACCATAATTTTTGGCATAGTTTTTTCAAGTTCCTGCATTGACCGTTCGAGTTTTGGGGTCTGTTCCGATGGAGTAGAACTTCTTGAAGTTTCACCTAAAATGGCAGCGCCATGGATGGCGGCCAGGTCTTCCTAGTAGTCTTCCTCTGAATGAGAGGTCTACCAATGTTTGTTTGTGCTTCTTTCAAAAGCACAGTTGCTTATTTGTAAGAGTCAGTCTCAACCCTTGTGTCCAATCCAAATACTGCATTCAGAAGCATGATTGCCGGACTCATTTCCGAAATATCGTGCACTGCATCATAGGCCCAGCACTTCGAAAAGTGCTCCCTAAGAGTTTTTCTTGAATGGAGAGGGGGTGAAGTAGAACAGTCGGTGACGCGCGAGGGATTATGGGCACCTATACAAGTAGGATAGAGATAGTAACAGGACGGCACCTGTTGACGTCCCCCTTTTTTTTACTTTAAAACAAACAAAACAAACTGTTATACTCCGAGCCAACCACTAGATGGACTAAGCAAAGTATGGTAATCCAAGTGGATTCCCAAACTCCAAAACACAAAGTCATCAATGATATGCATTTTATTATAGAACTGCTTCAAGTGCAGCTCCAAGGATTGGTGGTGGTGCTGCTTAGTTGCCAATAATGGTATGGTATTGTTTATTTATATAGCGCCTACTCACAGGCAAGCGTTTCAAAGCGCTCGAGGATTTGGGGGAGGGCCGAGTTACTCATAGCCCTTGAAATTCTGATACGATAATAGTCTGCACAAGCAGAGTACATGCGTAAAAATACATAGTTTGGGAGACAGCAAAACAGCCTGACAGCGATTCTGCAGTTTTAACAGTGTAATTTAGGAGCAAAGACAAGGTAGAACACGCAGACTATCTTCACATGCATTACATACAGATCGGCCATGTACAAAAGGGTCGCTGGGGTGGGGTAGGTGGGGGCAGGGGCGGAAAGCAAGTGCACCCAGTCGGTTGAGACTTTCCACTCTTGGATTCATTTCTCCAGTGCATTGAGTGTGGATAGGGTGTAGGGCCTGGGGCAAGTGTGCGAGAGGACTGGTGGGGGTGCCGGGGCCAGTGAGACTCGGCACACCTGGCAGCCGGTCGGCATGCTGTAAGGAAGAGTCGGGAGAGGGGGAAGGGAGGTTGGGGGGGGGGGACAAAACTGGGTTAGCAGAGTAGAGGACGTGAGAAGAAAGAGAAGAGGAAAGTTGAGGAGTTTACAAAATTTATGGAGATCCGGCTCAAGACGGATGCCGGCAGGGAGGCTATTCCAGAGGGAGGCACCTGCTGAGGATAAGGATCTCCCTCCGAATCTGTGCTTGGAGAACCAACTCGCCGGCAGAAGGTTGGAGGTAGATGAGTGGAGGGCTGGTGAGAGACAGTATTTAGGTAGGCAGCGTTGCAGGTAGGTAGGTCCCAAGCCCCAGAAAGTTCTGGATGAGTTCATTAGTATCGAATCACCACAACTGAGAAGAGAACTCAAAGAAAAACACCAGGATGCATCATCACCATCAACGCGATCTACAGCGCCATACCTACACAATTGCTACATGCATCTCAATCATACATAAAAACACACAGACTCAGCCAATCAAGCACATCCAACCACGCCCCCAAACACAAGTAAGAACACCCATCACCCAGGGCAGGTCATTGGAGGAGAGCCCCTAGCACTAAGGACCAGCTGCCCATAGGTCTTGGGAGTGCAGAGTCTGGGGGTTTAAGGGACGAGTAGCGGCCATCAGTTGAAGGGAAGCTCGGTGGTGGAGCCGGGCACATAAGGTGGAGGTGTCCCATGAGTAGAACGGGTATGTAAGACTTATGAAAACGAAAGTTGATGCAAGTTGGGGTAACAAGGGGAAGAGGCATTGTTTGACGTGTAAAACGGAAGTCTTCCGTGTAAAATGCCCCATGCTGAAGCATGAGCAGCACTTGAATTATGAGGAGTTGATTAGTTAAAAGGAACTACGGGCGTTCGCGATGAACACTGTTAGCGTACCCTGTTCATTGCGTGCATGTAATGTGCAGGTGAAGTGATAGGCAGAGGGCATTTGAAGTTGGAAAGTGCCGGTCACAGGATGGACACCTGCTGAACCCTGTAGAAGTCGACATGCGCCGGGGAGGAGTGCGAGGACCGAGTACCTGAATGATAAAACGACAAAAGACAGTAGAGAAGTATCCATGCGTGGAAAACATGGCCGAAGCCAAACCCAGGGACGCTAGTGAATTCGGCCCGCTCCAGTGGATGCAGAAAAGGGGACTGAGGAGTGGCGCCGTTTAGCGAAGTCAGGCGAGTGCATGCTCCCAGGGCCGTGGCCCCGCATGCCTCTAAATTTAAAGGGGAAGAAGATTTTTTTCGGGTGAAAAAAGGTTCCATCTCCCATCCCTCACGAGGGACGACCATATAGTATAGGTGACGGGACGTGGGAGTATAGTCATGCAAAATCCAATGAGGCGGCCAGTGAAGATCTTGCCTCAGTGACATGGTTGATTCTGCCCAACCCACATACGGCCCTCACTGCTCCATTTTGGACCACCTGCAGGGTTTTAAGATTAGCTTTGGAGGTGCCCACACGTAGGCTGTTACTGTAATCAATTCTAGCATTGACCGGGGCACAGGCGACTGACAACACATTAGCACTGGACAAATAGGGGGTAAATCTGTCTAAGCCTATTTGGTGATATACGTGCAGGAAGCCAACACGCATGTCCAGGTAAACTCGAAGAGTTTTCACGAACAGGGTGACTTAAATGACAGTACGAGATTTTAATCTGGCGATTGTTGGGAGTCCAGTTTTTTCATACATTGGGCCAAGCACACAATCAATTCTGTCTTCTTATTTAATGCCAGAGACTTGGTGGCCATCCAGTCTTGGATCATATAGGTGTGATTGATCTTCGTGGTGTCCAAATCATAATTTCCAATCAGCTCAAAGATCAGCTGGGCGTCGTCAGTGTTTTTAGTATATTTGACGCAGACAGAATCCAGCAGATAAAAAAAAGGGGACAGTGTATATGTTGAAAAGGGTGGGAGAAAGACAGGCACCGTGGGGGAACAACACAGTTCAATAGCCCAGGTGGCGCCTTTGAAGCGCCAACAGCTACCCTAGCGGACCGAGGTCCAAGAAAAAAGGACATCAAAGAAACACAAGGACTCGGAACAGTTAACAATTTCCTTTAACCTCTAGAGCAGCAATGAATGATCAACAAGGATGAATGCTACCGAGAGGTCAAGGAGGATGAGCACAGCAAGCCGGCCACCATCAACAATCTCAACCAGATTAGCCCTTATGTACAGCATGGCGGTTTCAGTGCAGTGCAGTTCACATCCAGGGCAAGGAAAGACCCTGTTTAATGGGTAGTACTTTGTTGGTTTCTTTTTCACGTTGCAGGTGATTTTTTTCCCCCCTTCACGTTATATTGAGTTTTGTGTAGGAGGGTCAGATTAGGATTTTGGACACAGGAGTAGGAACTTCTTGTTTTGGACATTCTGAAATAGACGTTCCTTAGATTTTGTTGAGGCAGGGAACACCGTACTCAAATTAGGGATAGGTAGGATTTCCCCAGCCATCCTTCATTTTATCAATAAAGTCTTTAACAATCACCATAATGTGCGTCAGTGTATTACACCTGATCCCTTACACTACTTATAGCAGGGGTATTCAAACTTTATACTGAGACCCTCCCCCAGAGTAAAAAAAAAAAAAAAATTATATATCCCCCCCAAAATGTACTTCCGGTTCCCATTCCATTTTGGCCTCTAGCCCACACACCAGAGATATCCTGGCACAATCTACAACCTTTCCTTTTATGTGTTCAGCGTCTCCCTATATAAAACATAAGCATTACACTTGCTAAATCCATGGCACCTGCGATTACAGGATTGAGCAAATTAAAAGGGTGTCCTATGCATCTAAGAAACGCTAGTACACTGTATGAAAAACTCATTACAACCATATTAAACATTAATCCCCAAAACCCTCGTTCCCAAAAGATTTCCAAGCAACACCAATCACTAGCAAATGCTTTGAAGGAGGCGACACCCGTGGAGGAATGCATGAACTAGACATTTTGAGTGCATGCCATTAATGTATTCTATTATTTACTCTGCCACAGTTGATACCTAGCCCTGTAAGAGGAGGTACATGAGAACCAAAGAGGGCCCAAGGGCTAACAGAGGCTACAGTGGTTTTTCCTGAGCCCAGTTTTAGCAAGGATGTTAATGGGCATAACGAAAGAAGGGTCTGAGACCCTAGCATCAGAGGAAAACTTCCTTGGTGCAGTGGTAACGTGGAAACCAACGACCACCAGGACAAGGGTCTGGACCCCCAAGCGTGAAGCGCAGTGGTAGTGAGGAAACCACTAGAGAAGGGTCTGGAACCGAATCAGCGAGAAAGAACTGCATCAAGCAATAGCAGGAGAATACAGTAATTCTCCTGGCCATTGCATCAAGATTGGGTGAAGCCTGTAAGCCAGGGGAAGGGAGTCATCCCCCCCCCCCCGATATTTTCGGCTGAAACCGAACCTTTGTTGGACATTGTTCAAGAAGCAGGAGACATTCTCCCGAAGAAAGAACAATGTTAGTGTATCCTTTAGTTATAGTGGGAGGGTTAGAGCAGAATTTGAAACAGGGTGATGGAACTTTGATTTGACTGACATTCCGACTATTACTTTAGTTTTAGTTCGAGGTAGGGAACCCCATTTTAGAGATAAGGACAGTGAGGTTTTCCATTTGAGAAAAAAGGAGCATAACCAAAACTATGCCACCTTTGTGTCAGCTTCCCCCTTTGACACCCTTACAATGTTTAAAGACGAGAATGATGTTGCCAATTCGGTACAAAGCAGGCTAAAATAAGCCCCCCCCTTAGGGTAGAGGATTCCCCAGCCCCAACCCACCTTCTTTGAAAAGAGATGTGGTATCCAGGTTTTAGACCCCGAGAAGGCTAAATCTTGTAAAAGAAGAAGAATTACAAGCACACTTCAAATCAATTAGTTACAAGACTACATACAGAAAATAAATTTTCAATTAAGAAAGAAAAATCGGATTAACACAATAGGGGAAAATAATGATTAAACCTCCCCTAACAAGCTATAAGAGCAGATACTAATGATTAGCACAGACATTAGTATAACATTTATGAATCAGATTGAAACTCACTAATAGGGTAAACAATTAAGTTGAAAGTGACTAGCCAGGCAAAGTCGTCCTAGGCGCAGCTGCCCATCCCTCGCCCACCCCTCCTGCCTAAATGGCAGTTTAAGAGTACATGGTGGCAAAGTATGCATCATCGCTCGCCAAACGCCATCAGAGTTCAAATTGTGTAGATTGCTGTTCAGCTCCAGACTCCACTCACCGCAAAGCTCTGCTGAGTTTGTCATAGTTCATTTGGGGTTTGCACTTCCGGACCCCCCAAAGACGGGCAACTTCATCTGGATCCTTTATAACAAACTCGCCATAGTCCCCTTGCCAAGCTATCACATCATGGTACTCCTCCTTCCGTAGAAGTTCTAAAATGAAGTGCCAGAGCTGGATTTGACGCGAGCCGGGGCTGGACTCTGGCTTGTAGGCCCAGTCAGGGAATGCAAACCCTAAAAAAGAAAAAAAAAAAAAAAAAGATTAGTTTGAGAACCCCATCGGTTATTGGAATTGATACAGAACACCATTTCCATTTGGTACTACCCACTTTAGCCAAACGGTATATTCACAGAATATATGTTTGCCCATTTGTTATCCACCATTTAACTCAGAAAAAGTTGGGTTAGGTATATAGAAGTGGAAGCATGCAGGGTGGGTGTGTGAAGTGTCCCCCTGCTTTTTGTAGTAAAAAAAAAAAAAATGTTTGGCAAAGGAAATGGGAGGAATGTTCAGATTTGCATGATCTCAAAGGGCTCTGAACGAGGGAGTGCGCAAGATTAGTAAAAATTCAAGTGATAATTGAGGTTAACAAAATGAACGCCTTACATTACCTCCTACGACTATACAAAGAAAATTACCAGTAAGTAATCAGTTTTATACCTCCTGCCCATCTTCCTTGTGAACTCATGTGAACGACTGACAAAAAGCCCGATACTTCGAGTAATAACATGATCGTAACCCTCAGCCATTAAATGGGGTCTGATATCAGCTATGTTAGTCTCAAAGAGGCTTACGTAGGCTTACGTATAACAGAAAAAGGATATGGGAGATCTCCATGGAGTAGTTGCGTCATGAAAGAAAACTGGGGAGGGGGAAATAGGTCTGGCTGTCAGACTGAACGCTGCTACCTCCCCTAAAAAGTACGGGGTTAGAGGCCTACATTTTTTGATTTCTCTGTCCAACAGTCACATAGTCTATACAACCTACTGGTTCTCACGGTCATCCCTCCCCCTGGTAATTTGGAATTTACTGCAACCTGCACTGCTAAATTTCAGTTTGTTGTCATACATGTAAGATGTATTGCCTCGGATTGTTATTCAGTGTTGTGATCTACTGTTGGATGTACTGATCGAGGTAACTTATTAAATTAAAATGCACTTTCCCCAGTTGAGATTTAAAATGAGACTTGGCAAGCACATTAGCACCATGGAAGGGGGCACTGGCCATCAGGAGGCTCGGAACATGGGCTGAATTATAGGGTACAAGCCAGCGTTCCGAGCAGCCTGGGTGCTGCTAGCCAGTGTCCCGTTCCCCCTCTTAGAACCTGTGCAGTTTCCTACACAGGTGCTAAAGTATTTTCTTTTTATAAAACGAAAACCTAACTTTGCTGCGCAACGCCTGGCCTCCCAGTGCTTTCCTGAAGTTAGTTTTCAATGTTAATGACGTCACAGTCCTCAACATGGAAAACTCTTCAGAACTACGGTTCTATCCGGGTGCTAATGGCGATATGTCCTTAAGCAGCAGGCAGAGGCTGTTGGCAACTGCACTGTCGCACTTGTTAAGGCACACTTTTCACTCGGGCCGTTAACTAGGGCAGCAGCCGTTACCGGCAGGGTCCGACCACCACTTCGGGGAATGTTGCCCACAGTATGACAAACTAGGTCTTTTGAGGCGTGCCCAAGATGGACATGTGCACAAGCAGAAGATGCTTTTTGCTATACTTCAGTCCTTCGCTCCCCGAGGACAATGCAATACATTACCTAGTCCTCTAATCCCACCCTGGCCTGGGGCATTGATCTAGTGGGTGGGGTGGGGAGGGACCAGGGAACACTCGAAACGCAAGTGAAGTTTCTCAGGATGGTTAAACAGATTGCCCCCAGGTAACGTCATGAAAAACATGGTAGCCCACATGCTCTAGTGTGGCCTGACAAGGGGTGTTCAATTACTACCCACCACTCGAGGACAACAGAATATTTTAGCGGTAGCTGTGTATGGATTCATTTGGCAAATGAGTGCACGCCCTCGCTTTGAGTTTTTAATAAAATTATGTGGGAAATTCCATCTCTGAAAGGGTACTGTGCCAATTAGATTCCACTTTCATAAACGCCATGCCAAAAGCATAGGGTGCATCTAGTCCTGCTTCATCAGTATCCCAATTTGCAGTGCCTGCTCTACCAGTGCCACAGAGCAGGTTGAGGTCACAGTTGCCCATTTGACAGCTGCAGGGACAGCCACATCTCTGAGGTGCTGCATTCAAGATATGCTCCCCTATACGAAAGTGATGTGTATTCAGGCCAGACAGGTTGAGCCTGACCAATGACTGGACACAAACCTGAATGGCCAGACCTCTTTGATCTCTTCATGAGGGCAATTAACGGACTCTGCCAGAGCCAGCTACACGCCAGGCAGCTGCCCTGGGTCCAGAAATCAAAGGGACACAACCAGGTGCTGCATTTCTAAAGACCTTTCATCCTAGTGAGTAAGGAAGGGGTGGGGTTAGAGTCATCAGGATAGCTCTGTACAGTGGAAGGAGACTTGGACCATTTTGTTTCTGCCTTCCTCTCCCCTTCCACTTCCTCTGGAGCAAAGCACTACGAGCTTCACGTCAGAAGGGCAAAGTCGACTTATTTTTAGAAAAGAGACATTAAGAAAACAGATTGGCCCACTAAGGTAGGCTAGCTTAAAAGATTTGCCCACCACTTCCTTGATTCACTACGAACTCCTGATAAGAATTCCATGGGCCTCTCTGGGGACACTTGTACTTTCAAAAGCCCCCAACCCCTGTAGGAGCAGCACCCCCTACTGACTCTAGGGGCACAATGGGGGAAACTTGCTATGTACCAGGGCCTGCCTTTCTGCACCAGAATCTACCAAGACTGGGAGGGCAGACCCTGAAAGGACTCATCCTGTCCTAGAGCAGGTCTCACCGCATCTGGAGGACAATATGAGCCTAGGATACCTCTTCTGCTGCACCAAACCGGTCAACTGCCTTCACCACGGATCAAACCAGAGGGATCCCACTGGTGCGGCCTTTGGCACGCTCAACCATTCAAAACGCATTACCTGGATCTCTAACTAGATAGACGCTGCACCTACAAGGCTTTAATCACCCGCTCGTCACCAGTACCAGACTCGAGACTCTGGAGAGTCACTTGCAGATTCGAAACATGTTACATCACGACTGGTCTTTGACCTGCCGCTTCGCAGAGCCACACAGAGGCAACAGGATCACTGAAATCACTGATACGAATTGCTGTCTGCTGACTCAAACCGCTGGAGCGTCACTAGTAGACCCTTCCCAGCAGTTACTCTACTTCACTCTAGTTCGAAGAGATCGTGGTGAGCACCCATACCTGCTTCACCGAATGCTGCATCTAAACTACACCAAGCTACCGCATTTGCACTTGCTACATAACAGCTTGCTGATCCAACATATCCGAACTGAACTATCCGCTTGCATCACTGCGAGAAGCTGGATTCGACCCAGTCGGAACACCAAGAACTGCTTTAAAAAAATAAGTTAATTTTAACTGTCCCTTTAGACCAGTTCTTGGCCCTAGAGGCTGGTTATGCAAAGAATTCCCTTTTGCTTCCAAGAGACATTAATTGAGTAACTTATCATCTGGGGTGTAAGGCAAGTAAAAACCACAGAGTGCCCTCTTTGCCCATTCTCTTTCTCAGGGGTGCATTGGGTGTAGTGTTTTTCTATTTAGGTATTTTGCAGATGTGCATTTTATTTAAGTGCATCTCTTTATATAATCTTTATTGGACATTATTTTTATTTTGCTTATTGGACATTATTTTTATTTTGCACGGTTATACTTTGCGGTTTGGGTCGCTACTGAATCACATGCACACCTCAAGAAGTTAGAAGTGGGAGGGCTGCGTGGACATTTTCTCCCCTACTCATCCTTTTAATACAATTAATCACATTCTGAAACACTCCTCCTGTCCTTGAGCCCCCGAATCGGGTGGCGGACCAGATCTGCAAAGGCTCCATATTTCTCCAGTGGAGATCAGGTATCATGTCTGGGATCACTGGAATTAAGCCAAAGTCCAGATCGGTTTATTGAGACCAGCTCTGTGCGTGCGTTAATCTAGTGAGTAAATTATCAAGCTCACCAGATGGGGAAACATGAGGCCATCAGCCCTAAGAGCCTCTGAAACCACCATGTCTAACAGAGTGGATTTGAGTAAACCCAAGCATGTTTGCAAAAAGTCCCTCACCCAGCTGGTCAGAAAAACTCTGGCAGTGACTGTGTTGCATCAACCCCCCTGATGCGCCCCCCCCATATTAAATAAAAAAACAGGTCCTTTGAGACTCATTGAAGACATTCTCCAAATTACCAACAATCTCAGCCGGAGCAGCAGTTGGAGACTCAACTGCAAGTGTGATATTGCTGTACTGGGCAGTGACTCCAAAGGAGGCAGTCATCCAAATACCGATAGACATGAGCTCCTTGGAGCCTGAGGAACGCTGCTATTACAGCCATCGTCTTCGTAAAGACTTGCTGCGCCAAGCTCAACTCGAAAGGGAGGACTATGCGAACTGCTCAGCCCTTATTGAAAATCAGTGTTGGGGCCAAATTGGTATATGCATGTACACATCTTGAAGATCCACCACACAGAACCAATTGTCCTTCGGGGGGGAGGGAGGTGGGGTGGGTGGTAATCTTGTTTTTTTTTGGGGAATATACATATTGAAATTGGACATGTCCAAGATCGCGCAGTGCGCAGGCCAGCCTGGTTGGGTTTTGGCCCTTTAAAAAAAAAAAAATGCAGGAATAAAATCCCATGCCCTCTTCTACCAGAAGAACTCTCTACCGCCCTCAGGCCCAGAAGCTTGTGAACTTCAGCGCGGATAGGGGGGACTGGATTGAAAAAAAGAAGGGGGGGGGGCAGAAACCCAAACAGGTGACTGACGGGACCCATCAGTCCTTTGTGATGGTCCTTCAGGTCTCAGGTGCAAGGTGATAAATCCTCCCCCCTTGATCCCCCGTCCAACAGAATAACATGGGACCACAGGAAATCTCAATTTGATGGATTTATCAGCGGAAGGTGTACTGGCCTGGCAGATGAGGCCGAGGAGTGTGAGAAAAACCGACCACACTGCTTTTGCGGCTTTTGCAGAGGACCACTTGGAGTACGGTCTGGCCGGCACCCCTCCCGTCCTGAAAACCCCAGAATACTGAGAAGGATCCCGAAAGGAAATAGTCTTTTCTCCAGAAGTCTGATCATGGGGCTGGAGGATTGCGAGAACTGAAAAAGATCTGGCTGTTAAGGTACTAGCTGTAGCCATGCCAGCTCTTCGCCTGTGAAAGAGCTCCTTGCCCTCAAACAAGAGGTCCAGGACCTTCCGCTCAACCTCTTGCAAACTTGGTCGCATGAAGCCATGCTTGGCGGGCGCTATCCATGCCAATTTTAAGGCCGCACGCAGAGATACATAATGCGCAGCGGCATACAGCAAATCTTGGGCCTCGTGTCGGACAAGCTTGTCTTGAAACCCTCAAGTTTGTCCTGATAAATGATTTGCTCGGACAACTCTCTCCATAACTTAAAGTTAGCAACCACTAAGACCGCCTCTGTATTTGCCAGACGCAGCTGAAGCCCTGCATTAACAAAGACTTTATTTCCTAACCCTTCTAGAACTTTTTCCTCCTTAGGACAACACCTGTGAGGCGGTGGAGGAAGAAAAGGAAGATTTAGACTGGAGAGTCACCGCAGCAGAGGGAAGCAGACATGTAGCCAAAGGGATTTCCTCGGATGCCTGAAGCTTGTACCAGATGTCGATCTCGTTTATGTGAGGGTCTGTATGGAGCACTTCCAATGGATCTAGGTGAGGCAGTGGAGGAGAGATCGCCTTAGGGGCTAGAGGCTTAGGGAAAATGCCCCTGAATAGGTCCTTAAAGTAAGATTTCATGGGAGCAGAGTGCCTCAGGTTTTGGAAGAGACTGAAGAATGCCTCCTCTGAAGACAGCTTAGGCTGTGGCGTAGGAATCTGGCAATCCAGCAGACAATAAACTGGCTTCCATGACGGACTAACAATGTAGCAGAGCTGATTTCAGAGGAAGGGATATTGTTTGCAGAAAGGCATTCTTGTATTACAGTCCAAGGGGAGATTGAAAGGGTTTTTTCCCCAAAAGGCACAGGCATCAAAGACTTGGGCCTGGCCTCTAGAGCTAAAGCCCCTGACAAAATGACAGTTGACACAGGCGGAGGCACCATTTTGAGAACCTTTGAAGTGACATGCGCCACAGATCCGTCAGAAGACATCGTCGTCTCCACTGGAACTTTAGCACCCTTCAGGGGATCCAGGGTTCCTCGGCAGAGCCCGTAATTAAAGACTTTGGACACCTGTCTGACCTTTTTCACTCCCTCAGCTAAGTCAGTATTGTGCTTAGCCACTTGAGGGGAACCTCAGATGAAACTCTTCTACCTTAGCCCCAGACTGGTGAACCTTAGGAGTTAAGCCCAGTACTTTTTGCCCCCTGCCAGGGAAACCTCGGGGTAAACACCAGTATCCATATTAGACCCCACTTGGGGCACCTCAGGGAACACCAGATGACCCCCGGGAAGGAGTCACCTGGGCAGGATGCCCTAAAAACAGAGTACTTACGAGGCAACTTCATTTTTCTCTGATGAAGCCCTGTAGGTGAGCCGGAGGCAAGGTGCAAAAGACCTCCTCCCACCCGACGAGCCTTCTTTCAAGTGCACAGACCGAGGAGTCGTTGCAGTAGAAGCACGTGTCCCAACAATGGTCTGGGCCCAGGCAAACGTGAGGATTTGCTGCCATGTGGTAACGCCCAGAGGAGGTACACGAGGCAAATCCCTTATGCTCCGGTGGAAGAAAAGTTGACCGCGGAACCGGAGAATGAAGACAAATTGTTGGGATTTAAATGTTTTGCCTACTTGAAGCGTGACCAATCCCGACCGCACAGAAAAATAGACTGAAGGGCGATGCGCTGGGCGGGGCTCAGTAAGGCAGAGGTAAAGCTACGCGCACTGGCCCTGCGTAAAAATAAAAAGGACAATACATTTTTTGATGCTTCCAAAAGTGCTCCGGCCCATCCCGAAGGACAGAATGTACCACAAGTATGGAGGAAAGGGGACGGGACATAAGAGTATGTTAAAATGATACATATGGTGGCTTGTATGAGAGAGAGCTTGAATCTCTCCAACACTTTTGGCAGAAGTGATGGCCACTAGAAAGGCAGTCTTGTAGGATAGGAACTTCAAAGATGCACGATGCAGGGGTTCCAATGGAGGACCCATTTGTTTTAACAAAACCACGTTGAGTTCCCAGGGAAGGTCTTGTGCTTTCCTTCTGAACAGAACCTTCGACCACAGGGAGAGCTTGCCGAGTGCCAGAGTATAACAGGAAATGGCGTCCAGATGTACCTTAATAGATGCATGGACAAGGCCAGACGAGTGCAAGTACGACAGCAATTGTGGAGCTGCGATGCGCAGCAGAAACATCCCTTTGCGAATTACACCATACAGTAAAGCGCCTGCATGTGTGCTTATATCCCCCCCCCCCCCATGCACTTATCACCTTTGCACGGTAGGATTGTCGCACGGCCAATATAACAGTTTGTCGTTTTCCTTTGTGCCCCCCCCCCCCCACCTTGTCTTGTGGCACCTGGAGGCACCATACAAATGTCCAATAAATAAAGTAGCAGGAAGGGCTTGGCTGAGCTCTAGCCTTGGCTAGGATGTTTTTGGATTCTAAAAGGCAGTGCTTGGTGTTCAATTTCTAAGCTGTTAAGCTCAAAGACACAAGGTTGTGTTGTAGGATCGATCCTTCTCTGGAAAGTAGGTCCACAAGAGTAGGTTGTTTTCTGCATAGGCCATGCCGGGGGAACGAAGATCATCCTGCAACGTACTGTCTGAGTGGATTTAGTACACGTAGTAACATTGAAATTGAAGGAAATGCATAGAGGAACAGGCTCCCTCAGGCAAATGAGAAGGTGTCCTAGACCCCTCAATTGGGGATCCCTACTAGCAGATTTGTTTCATTTGGTGTTGGCCGCTATGGCAAAGAGACAGATGTGAAGGCAGCCCCGCTCGAGTCTACGATGGGTTTGTGAAAGCCTGCTAGGTTTAACAGGATGAGAAACATGCGAGCAGCGACCCAGTTGCATGGGTTTTGCGCCTCCAAAGAGAAAAGGGACGAGCGTGTCCCCGCCCTCCTACCCGATGTAAAACATGGTGGTTGTGTTGTCTGTGAAAATGTGTACCACCTTACCCTGGAGCCAAGGCTTTAAAGGACTTCAGCGCACAGAACAACGCTTACAGGTCTAGGATGTTGATATGCAAGTCTTCTCCTTTGACAGTCAGATGCCTATGGCATAGAGGTGGCCTGTGTGGGCACCCAAACCTTCCATTGAGGTGTCATTAACTATCGCCTGATGAACCATGGGGTCGAAAAGAAGGAGCACCAATTGTGGTGTGTAGATGAATGGAACGCTTGACTGAGGGTGATCTTGTCATTCTAGGAACCCGCCATCTGCTTCCACCTGGCATCCAGGATCTCCTGAAGGTCTCATTTGTAGTCTGCAATGAGGAACCAGATGGATACAAGAGGACATCATCCCCCAGCAGCTGTGGATTGCCGCTGCACCTTCCCCAAGATGGTGTTTATCCTTTCCTCCGAGGGGGGGGGGGGGGGGGGGGGGGGGGGGGTCGCCCGACATGTGTTTAGACGGGACCCCAAGAACAGGGCATTCTGAGATGGCACCACACAGAATTTTAGATAGTTGATTGAGAATCCTAGTGAAGTCAGGACCTAAATGGTTTCTGTGGTGTGCTGCACTGCCAGAGCAGAAGAAATTGAGCAGATCAGCCAACCGTCTAGATGGGGGCAGACGCCTGTGCAATGGAGATGAGCTGCCACTGGGGCCAACCACTGTGTGAAAACCCATTTGTTGCAGACTTCAGGCCGAAAGGTAGAGCCTTCAACTGGTAGTGTCAGCCTTGAACAACAAAATGCAGGAACATTTGTGTTTGCGATGAATAGTGGGGGCGCGGAAGGGGGGCGGACATGCATCCTCCAAGTCAAAAGTTTACATGAAATGCCCTCCTCCAGCTGGCCAAGCACGTGCTGCAACTTGACCATCCTGAATTTTTGGGATTTTAGGAAATACCTAGCATACACCCCGGAGGCGGAGAGGAACTGGTTCGATTGCCCTTCTTAAAAATAAATAGGGGCAGAGCTTCAACTTCCTTTAGTAGTGGAGCAATGTGTGCCTTCCGTGCGACGGGAGGAATGGTAGGGCATTCCTCTTTGAATTCTAGGGTGTGACCCTCTTGGATGATATTTAGCACTGCACGTTTAAAGACAGAACTTTAGTTTAGCCTCGATTCAAACTGTATGTGGGGCAGGAGGCCCTCAAGACATTTTGTTGATACGATTTGCTCATGTGTGGGTCAGAAACCAGCCACCCTTCCAATCATTTGGGTAGAAGGTCCTTTTAAGTTCTTTCTTTTCCTTTATAGCGGTAGGGCTAGAAGTCCGGCTAGGACAGGTTTCTAGACTGCGGACAGACTCTTGTGAGACATCCTGGCGAACATGTTTTTGAACTCTTTTCATTTAGCATATGGACTTTAGCTGTAGGGACAAGGAAGGGGTTCATACTTCAATAAATCCAGTTAGCCTCCTGATTCTGACCACACATCACATGAGCATCAGAGCTTGATTGGCACTGCCAATTCATAGGCATTTCCTATTTCAGTGAAAGCTTTTGGGAAGGATAAAGTAGGTAGGCTTGCCTTGGATAGATGGAAACAGGCAAGTCTGACTCAGCCATCATTGTATGCCCACAACTATGACCAAGACAATTTTATGCTGCAGTTCTTGGATCAATTGGGGGAGGTTTTAGAAATGTAAAGTATACTAATGAGCGATATGAACCTGATTATTGATTGTACACATGTTTGAGTCAAGCAATCCAAATTTCAGTGTGCGATCGGGTAAGGAGGGTGGTGGGGGGGGGGGGGGGGTAAAGGGGATTCTCGCAAATTGAAATAGATCATTCATTAGCTCTGGTTAATGTCTGGCATACCACTCATGTACATCATTCATTTTCCAGAATAGATTTTATATTCCCCCCCTCTACAAAACTGCTAGGTAACCTACAAACCTCCATGATCTCACCAACCAAGAAATTTAATTAATTAGATTTTTGCTGGATTTTCTAAATTTAGAATATTACTGTCCAAGACACAGAATTAGGCTCTCTTTTGCCTTATCACCACAATTGGAGGGGGGGATCTCTATGTGGTGGGTGGGAAGGGGTTTGGTTGCAAAGATTAACCTCAACTAAAACTACTTTATTTCTTTCATTTTGTCACAATACATTTTCCTTGGGTGATGAGTGGGAGCCATTGTGAAATGGCTTTGGGCTAACGGCAGACAAGGGACTGTTGCACCTAAAAGCAAACTATGCCTAGTTGGCCTTAATTTGGACCAGTATTTAATACACCCGACTAAGTCGGAATGTCTCCAGGCGGTAAATAATTTGAGAAACACTAGTTTATCCAACAGTGCATAGTGTGTAGGTGCATCAGAACGCAGAACTGAATGCCAAGACACCTGCAAGCTCCCAAGTTATCACAAAAACCCATTATGAATGCACAGATAGAGTCATGGAATTGAGTTGCTAGACTGCATGGTCCCCATCACCTTCCACCCCATCTTGGCCTAGAGGGACTTCTCCCAGAATCTGGCAGATAGAGGTTTTAACAGTGTGCCCCCCCCAAAAGAATTTGCCAAGGTGGGGGGTTTATTGCAGTAGAGGAGGGTGGGGTTAAAATATATATTTTAAAATACATAGAAATATGAAATACAGTGGGGGTGGACACTAACCTACTATACCTACTGAGTGTTCAGAACGTGCAAGTGCACAAGGGAGGGGGAAATGGGATAGGTGCTGTGGTGCTCACGGGTGAGCAACAAGTGAAGTGCAATGTAAGGTAAGGGAGAGCCAAGGCAGATGCTGGGGATAGACTGAAGCTGGGGTTCGGGGGTAGGCGGGGGTTCAGTGCGGGAGGTCAGGGCCCTGGAGATGCATAAGGGCCCTGAACACCAAACAACCAACTGAGATTGGGGGTGGGGGTAGTTTGGCAGTAAAGAGGAAAGTCTTGAGCTTCATGCTCAAGACGTAAGGGGGGGGGCTGTTCCAAAGAAGGGAGCCAGCTGAGGAAAGATCGACCTACTGCCCTCGATTTAGCGAAACATTTTACACACAAAGTTGGTGCCAGAGGGGTCTAGAGGGGAAATATTTAGTAAGAGTTGCAGATAGTGTGGTCCCCAGAAAGCCTTGTGGATGATAAAGGGATTTGAATTTGATCTGAAGCAACCTGGAGCCAGTGAAGACTTTAGGGCAGGAGATATGTGGTCTCTGGGCTTGAGGACAAGGATAAGTCTTGCTGCCCTATTCTGGATTAGCTGGAGAAGACAGAGTGGAAGAAGGAAGATTCAAGAGGAGACTATTGCAATAGTCAAGGCTAGAGAGAACCAGGGCTCGGGAAACATGGAGCTTCTGGGGGAAGGTGAGAAAAGCTAGAATTCCTTTGCCACTTTGTGCTCTTTTGTCTCAATGTCCCAAGTGTGAGGGAGGAAGGAGAGAGGGGAGTGGAAGATAACTAAGGTTTCTGGTTTCAGATGAGGGAGCGGGGGGGGGGTGGAAGAGCCCATGGAGGAAGGCCAGAGTGAAGGGAAGAAGTTGGGAGTAGGGGGGTCCCAATGGGAAGCATCGGCATTGAGGCAGAGATCATTGGAAGTGCACCAGGCATGGATGGCAGAAAGGCAGTCATGGATGATGGAAGGTGCAAGAGGGTCAGCAGGAAGTTTGAAGAAGAGTTGTCTGTAGACTGAATAACACTAGAGGTTGGGGGGGAGAGGGATGAGGAGAGGAGTGCCAGCTGAGAAAAGTAGATGTTAGAGCGCCAGAGGGAGAGTATTAAGCCCTTGGGGACACCACGAGGAGAGAAAAAGGTGCTAAGGATGACTTAAGAGGAGCAGTCAGAAAGGAAAGAGGTCAGCCAGTCCCCACCCCGAGATACCAAGGGTGTCATGGAGCCTTTGTAGGCGGATGGAGTGGTTGACAGTCAAATGCAGAGGAGAGATCAAGAAGGATGAGGACAGCTGGGGAGTTGAAATCCAGGGATGAGAGCAGTTCTTCACGGGTGTTCAGAAGAGCAGTTTGTGCCGCTGGATACTCGGAATCCAGATGAGAGACCACCAACAAGTTCAGTGCGAGAGAGTCAAGTTGTGGCAGGGACAACTTCTCCAGCAGTTTGACCAAGAAGGGGGTGATGGAGATAGGGCAGTAGTTGGCTGGATAGGTAGGGTCTGCTGACATTTTTAAAGGAGGGGCGCACAAGGGAGTGCTTGAGGGCAGAGGGGAAAGAACCAGTAGCAAACTAGTGGTTACAGAGATCAGCAAGTGCAGAGGCAAGAGAGCCAATGTTGTCCTTGGTTCTCAAAGAGCAAGGGGGAAACCTGTTTGGAAGAGATCTTCATGAGCAGACAACTCTGGCGACTATCAGGTGAGACAAGGGCGAAGGAAGAAGGGGCAGCGTAGCGGTGAGGGATGGGAGGATGTGTGTAACAAGGATGTTCAGGATGTCCTGTGTTTTAGCGGTGAAGTGAGTGGCAAGTGCATTGCAGAGGGCCGGAGAGGGAGTCTGGGGGGGGAGGATACTGCGGAAGGGTTGGCTAGTTCCCTGCAAATTTTGAAAAGTACAGCCGTGTTGTTGGATGCGCCAGATACCCATGCCTTAATGTGGGCCTTTTCTTGGCACAGATAGAGAGTCTGTATTGCCTTTGGAGCAGGCGGCAGGCGTCAGAGGGTGCACCCGAGGTTTGCCACATCCAATCCGCAGCCCTCTGAACCTTGTGTTGCAAGTTTGGAGTCGTACAAGGTGTTGCGCTTAGAGGCAGGTTTCACGCAGATCCTCATGACAGGGGCAATTGGAGGTGGACAGGTGGAGGTTGCTGAGAGCAATGTCGGTGGTAGACTCAGAGTTGGGGGGGCAAGGGGATAAAGGCGGAAGTGAAGGCAGCAGCTGAAATATTACATTGGGCGAATGTTCATGAATGAGGTTGGCACGGCTTCTGGAGATGAGGTCACAGGGCCATAGGGACCCAGGCTGGAAAAGAGAAGTGTGTGATCTGACCAAGAGAGAGGTGTGGCAATAGGAGGCGAGAGAGGGAGGTCAATCCAAACCCAACCTTCTGTGTAGAACCAGCACAATGTCCCTCTGTCCTTGTGACAGGCAATCAATACAGGCCACCCCAGCGTCAAACCTCTGGAGTGGCGGCACACAAGCCCAACCCCCACAAAGAATGAATACTGCAGACACGCTTACTCTTCTTGAATTGAAAGGGCACACCAGGGAGCGGTGCACCCAGGAGTAAGAATGGTTACATCATTCATCCTTGGTCTCCCCCACACACCACACCTCAGCGATTCCGGCCCAAGCACTGAGTTATGTCAAAAACTACCGAGAGCTCTTACCAGTATCCAAACATCACGACGAATAAATAAATCTGGCTTTTCATGCCATAAGCACTACATGAAATAAAAAAATAATAATAATTAAAAAAGGCAACAATCGTGAGTGGTGTGCATTTATTTCGTTCCAGAAGGACAGCAACTCCAACCAAAGCACACCCTAACTGGGCCAAGGGTTGCACTTCACCATAAAATGCAGTGTGCACATTCACATCTTAAGGGCAATGGAAGGGTTAATGTATAATCTGTGCACACCACTAGTTCACGTGCTGTAAAAAGCTGGAGGCTGCACACGGGTGACAAAGGGAAAAAAGATACAAGAAAGGCGCGCCCTCGACCTGTACAGCGATTGCGCCATAAAGAGTCAAGGGCCGAACCTGCCACAATATCTTTGCACCGTACAAAAAAAAAGTGGAGGGGGGGGTGGTGTCGGGTGCAAGCAAGTACAACTGAGCTAATAGGGTTAATCTGTGCCCCAACCCTTCAGAAATTCAACACGTACATCAAAGAAAAAGGGTGACTCAACTCCGCCCACCTGCAAGCAACTGCAGAGAGCAAAACAAAGGCAGTCACAAGCACCCTTATCTCTTGCACACGGCCCCGTCGCCAGCTCTGCCTCTGGCAACCCAGGCACCCACCTCAAAACCACAAAAAGAAAGACGCCCAAACACCGCCCACACACAGACGTGTACACCTGGAGAGAGATTTCTTAACTAAACTGCACCACTCCCATATCCACAGGTACTGTCGGTAAACAATCAGCAGCAGCCTCATCACCAAGTTAAAAAAAAATAATAATAATAATCGCTCAAGGACCAAGCGCGGAGTGGGCCAAGCCTCTACTTCCTTAACGCTCGGCCTTTTCTACACACGCATTGTGTACACCTAACCTAGTTAGAGAAACACAGACCTTCCCAGCAGGAAAATGTCTAATGAAAAGATGAAGTACAGCTCTGCTAAAATAAAAACCAGTTAGAATAGGGCTGCAAATCATGACCGTTGTGCCAGTTGCATCTTTGCTGACACCACGCTCAATCGTTTCCACAGCATGGATGAAGCTCATGCACCAACACAGCAAGGGACTTTCCCACAGAATCCCCGCCCCCCACGCCCCATTTTAAAATAAAAAAAAAACGGTCAAGTGGTGTGCTTTTAATGGCCTCTACCTACGGGAGGCGTGGCGCACGAACGTGGCGGCAGACTTTAACCTTGAAGCTTGGAGACAAACAGGAAAACCTCCGAGTCGATGCTCAGCAGAGCCCCCGGGAGTCTGTCCAAGCCTCTGACTTCCCAGCATTGCCGATTCCTGCTGGCACCGGCCCCCGAAACCAGAGTGGGAAGGGTTGAGAGCAGCGGCTTCCGTCGGCACAGGACCACAGGGAATGCAGGCCCGCCGACGGCCTTGGGTTCCCGTCTCAGGCGTGCTGCCACTTGTGAAGTCTCCACTCCCCAGTCACCTTGTCAGCCACTCTCGAATAGCACACAGATGCGGGCGAATCCGCATTACACAGTTGCATCTAAATGAAGCCCAAAAAGGAATATGATCAGGACCTTCCTGAAAAAAAACGCAGTCCTATTTCGGAGATGGATTTTTTTTATTTAAAGTGCTCTACCGCATTGTGCTCAAAGGGTTCAATTCAACTTACCCAGCATTCACAGACTATGGTTATGAAACCTCAAATAAGTGTCACACGACGAAAAGTTAACTGTAGTCCTGCATCAATGTGCCAGTTAGCCACAAACTCTTCCACCAGACCCCCTGCTCCAAGAGCCCTCCTAACGTCGGAGCAATGGCTTCTTCAAGAACAGGAAAAGTGGTTATATGAGCAGTCCCTTGGATGCAGCAGGCCAAGCGAAACGGCCACAGACTAAGTGCTGTGTTGCACTGTATTACCGCCTGGTCCTAGAATGGGACAACTGCACTATACTTGTGCCCCTATTGGATTCCCCCGATGGTTACCAATAGATCCATTGCTGACAATTGCCATCCGCAGTTAGCTCCCGCACTCCCTTGTTTGCCCACTTCCTAAACTTGTTCTCCCCCCCCCCCCCACCACCCTTGGATTGTAAAGCTCTCCATTGCTCTCTGAAGCAACGTCAGCACTCACTAGACACCCTAATAATCACCAAGAGGTGTCACTGTCTGGCGTTCTGATAACAGATGCGGTGCACACAAGATCAAGCATTAGAGGAGATGGGATAGGAAGTAAGAAAGTAGAGAATGGAAAAAGCGTTGAGCAAAAGCAGAAGTGCACCCTTAAGTGAAGGGAAAGGTGCACAAAGTTCAGGCAAAGGAGTCGGTCTGCCTTCCATGCCACACCACCAGTGCACGAGGTGGCTTCATTTCACGTTGGTCAATGAAAGCGTACTGCTGGGGGTCCTTTGACTGCAAAACGCCCCCACCTTTAGTGCAGCATATTTGGATAGTCTGCCTCACAAAATACTAAACCATGTGTAGAGTTACTACGTACAAGTGACTCGTATGGCTAGCATGTTCTTGCTCACTAGAGGCCGGTGATTTAATGCTCGGGTAGACCGAAGCAGAGTTGGCTGTCAAGGTAGCAGTTTATGCTACCTCACACTGCTACTTCCGGTTCTGCTCAGGTCAGGTATCATGATGGTTGCAACGTTTCGACTAGTCATGGATTCGTGACAATTCACATTGGCAATTAAGAAATGTTATTGTGTGTACAATTGGTTATGGCTGCCTAGTTGCTTGCAATTTGAAGTGTTTTGCCCCAGGTAAGTGGCAGTAGTTGTGTAATGAGCCGACCAATGATGACATGTTGACATTAACTGCAGGGTGCAACATTCTCACTCGCCACTGGCTAGTTGTATTGGACTCTTGGCGAGAAAGAAATGGTGTGCTGAGGCTATGGATGGAATTGAGGTGGCGAGTGACTATGGTGGCTAATAGATTGCAACTTGAACGTTTGATCCCTGTTAAATGGTTCGTGTCAGTGACTACTAGGATTTTGTTTCCAAGTCTGAAGAACCAATTTAGGCTGGTGAATAGAGGTTGATGTTGCAAGCACCTGTTGGAACCATTTTGTTTCAAGTAGCTTGGTTTGCTAACAAAGAAGAGGGAGGAATATGGTTGCATCTTTAGTTTTTATTTATTGGGCGTTCGAGCCTATACATAGACAAAGTTACAAGAGCTATAAAAAAAAAAGCTCAGTGCCACAGAGACCTCATCTATGGCATTGTCCTTGATGAAGTCAGGGTCCACCCTGCAGGCAAATCGGAGAACCATCAAGATCCTTTGAACTTCGTGCAAGATACGTCCAGTCATTCAGGCAGCCTTGCTCTGTGACAGTTCAAAGTCTACCTCATCCACGAGGGTGGATTTCAAAAGGTAGCCTGGCCTGGGGCAGCGCTTTCTCTGGACGAGTAGGGCCAGATGCAGACACCGCGAAAGTTAGGGGCAAAGGTAGTAGGGGTTCAGAACAGCCCTAGAACCGTATCTGATTCACTCATGCACTGCCGTTATCACCCGATAAAGCACCTTTACGATGATCGGGTGTCTGCATCAAAACGTGAGCATTACTACTATAGGCAGCCGTTTTCTGCTCTCCTACGATTAGCGTGCCGCTTCCGTTTATTCTGGCTCTAAAGAACAATCATTCTTTGTACGCGAAGTTAAGAGCACAGAAGTGCCCATGGGACAGAGCACAGCGCGGGTTTGATGTGGGCGACTTGAAAGCCCTTTGAAGTCTCCAAACAGTTTAAAAGAAAACACCCCACAGTGGCCATGTACATCACCCCACCCCCTACACTAGAGCGTAAGCATGGTGATATGTGCAGTGCGTTTTTGGGTGGAGATATGATCTAAGGAATTTGCTTATTCCAGATTTCAGGCACACGTTTGCTTAATTGTGACTTAATAAGCTTGTTCAGTTGAGACATTGCTTGGGCCTCAGAGCATTTGGCATCCGGTTGCAAGGGTTCCATCGCTTCAGATGGTTGTGGTCTATTAAGGGCCACATTTTTAGAACTTTGCGGAACTCCAGTCTTGAGTGAGTCAGATTTGTGGGGGAGCGAGTTCCACAGAGTTTGAGCCATGGTTGAGAAGGCAGCTCCTCCGATCCTGAATGAGTTAGAGGGTGGAATCACTAGAAGGAGGGCAGTGCTTGATCTTAGGGTGTGAGATGGGAGTTAAAGGTGTCATCTTTTTGTGTAGGTACAATGGGCCAGTCTTGTGCACTACTTGGTGAGTGATACATAGGGTCTTGAAAGTGGCCCTTCGTCCGACTTGGAGCCAGTGGAGGGTTCGAGGGCTGGTGACGTGGTCTCTGACACAGGGCAAGGAGCAGTTTCACAGCAGCGTTTTGAGTTGGTATGCCGGTGCTCCTAGGGGACTTGACATAGTCCAAAATTAAAAAAGACATAACTGGGGAAAGTCTGTTCGGGTAGGAGAGGTAGGGAAATATGCATCCGAGGTAGTAGTAAGCATTTTGACACACTAGACAGAAGAGGGTAAGGCCCGAATCCACAGTACAGCCTAGGTTTTTCGACAATGTCGGGGGGAGGGGGGTTGGGGAGTAATGGTGGCCATAGGAGCGGATGTGACAGAAGGGAAGCATTGCCACACACCATGATTTCTGTTTTATCAGGGTTTAAAAGGAGGTGGCTTATAGTCATCCATCTGTCAATATCACAGGCAAGCTTCAAGGTCGGGGATGGGGGTTGGTGCCGGACTTGAGATTTCTTAGGATAGGGTATCGGCAGCGTAGTTGTAACAGAAGAATGTGCGTATGGATGATTCCTGGTAGTGTGGTCATATAGAGGTTGAACAGGAGAGCAAATAGACATGAGCCTTGGGGTACTCCAGTGTTCACCGAGTGAGCAGTTGAGACAAAAAGGGGAGAGGAGGGTTATTTGTTTTCTATTGCTGAGGAAGGCGGCGATCGATTTGAGAGCAGTGCCACGGATTCCTAGGGAGTGAAAGCGGTCAAGCAGGATTGAGTGGTCTACCGTGTCAGTCAGCAGAGAGATCGAGGAGAGTCAGTGTTGCCCAGCCTTTCGACTCAGCAATGACCTTGAGATCATTCCAGAGCGAGATCAGAACACAGTATGAAGCCCCGATTGTGCAGGGTCTTGGAGACAGTTGGCTCCTACAAATGAGTTGAGCTAGGAGTATATGCTGTATGGTCAATGAGTTTCGCAAGAAGTCTGTTGGAGATTGGTCTGTAATTTTTGGGGTCAAGCGGGTCAAGGGATACCTTTTTTTTTTGAAGTGGCTGGACATGCGCCACTTTGAAGGCATATGGGAAGATGCAGGAGGAGAGGGAGTCGTTTAGTATGGCTCTTGCATGTTCTCCTGCGCAGGTAGACAAATATTTTTTTTCATGAGAGGCTGGGCAAGGGTCGATGGGCGATCCAGAGGGTTTGCTGGCTGATAGGTCAAGGAACTCTTCTCTTCTCTGGAGATGGGTTTGAAGGAGTCGAAAGTAAGGAAATTGGGCATCGGGGCAGTGGGATCAGGAGGGGTCGGAGTCATCCTGTCAAGTGCAGTGTTGTAGAAGTGTAGGGAGAGGGAGTCGCAGAGTGATTGTGTGGGGGTAGAAAGGGTAAAGGTGCAAGTGGGTTTGAGGAATTCTGATAGGATCATGTGGAGTTCTTTGCTGCGATTGAGAATAAGTTTATTGCAAAAGGCTTTTTTGGCCTTTCCAATCTCAGATTTGTAGTTACGGTGGTGGAGGGCACACATGGATCTGCTGAGATTGGCTTTAGATGCTCGCCATTTGCGTTCAAGAGTGCGATTTTGTTTTTTGGCATTCTTCAGGTGGGGTAATACCAATTAGGGGACGGTCCATTGCGCAAGGATGTGGGGCGCGAGGCATTAGTGAGTCTAAGCCAGGAGTCGACAGTTAAGGGTCTATCGGGGGCAGCGTTGTAGGGGGATGAAACAGGGCTTTGGGTAGGATCTTGAATTTGTTACAGCAAAGAATTTTAAATAATTTCCCAATGCAACAATGGAAGACGACCATGCAGTGAAAATTGCTAAACCCTGGCAAAGCTCCGTGTACGGCCGTTAACCATGACAAAACAGAATATTGCCTTCATAAAGAAGGACTAAAGCTACAAGCGTAGGAATTTTTATGAACATTAATTGGGTTAACAACAGAAATACCAATAGTAAGCTTTTCTAGATGCTCACAATTACAAAAAAAAATAAAGGAACAAGAAACCAAAATTCTACTGTAATGGGAGAGATTTTATATTTTTCCACTCAAAACAGAATTTGGAAAGCTCAAGCAACTGAAATATCAGTCATTTAGGTGAGTAACAACGGATAAAACCAGTTTCGAGATTAAATAAGATAGCGCTGGTTTGAATAGCAGCCAGCCATTTGGCTCCAGACTGGTTCCTGTTAAATGTGGTATCCATGATTGGGGAGGGTGGAATTCTAATCCCTGCTATTCGTAAATACGAACTCTTGTGCTAAATGTTCAGCCCTGATCAAAGGATTGGAATGAGGGAGAATTTAGGCGTTGAATGGTACACACTGCTTGAAGAAAAAAATAGCTACAGATTAACCAAGAGGTTGGTCTTGCCTTTCCCCGCAACAAACTTCTGAAACAGTTAAGAGCGTCGTAGACCGTTCTGTAGTCTCTGAAGTATAAGACCAAACCAAAGATAAGACGGTGCCAGCCCGGTCCCTTGACGGTTGCTTCTCTGCAAAATGAGAGACATGTTATGGAGATAGCCAACTAGCCCTGTCCACAGCAAACTGGCCATAAAGCATAGGTTCCATTAACCTCAACTAGAATCAAACACTTGATCTCCAGCAGCATCAATTGAACTGGATGCAAGTAGATGGGGTGTGCAGAGAACATTCAAGACACTGCATTAAGAGGGATGGTATTGGAGGGCATGGGCAAGGGTGCAGATGTCTAACACCCGAGGCATGCCAGCACCTTTTCAATTTCCATTTTTGCATTGCAAGGGACATCGCAGTAAGGTGGACTGTTAACATGGAAACCAAGATGAACAGTGCAAGGAAAACTGGATAAATTTGAGCCTGTCAAGTAATTTTCACCTCCAACAGTGATGCCACAGTACTACAGTCAACAACTCAAGTCTCCACTACGCAGGGTGTAATATATAGCTCAATCACATACATACACTTTAAATAATCCTGCCACTGCACTGCCTCATTCTTAAAGCTCACTTCCAACAGTCCAAGTATACTTGGTATCAATCTGCAGTGAGTGTCCAAAAAGTTAAAGACGTGACTCTGCAACGCAAGCCTACCTACTCCAACAAACCATCACTAGAGATCCAACTTCGTGCCTTCGACGCCCATGAGTTCGGCACACATTGGCCAATTAATTTGATTTGTTTTTGCCCTAATAGCTTGATGCATCTTGGAATCCATCCTCTATTTCCCCACTTTCTTATTCATTAAAAACGTAGCCAACAAGTTACTGAAACAGACAAAAAATGTGCAGTGGCTATAAGGGCTGGCCTGTGCTTTTGTTCCGCTCTTACAGCAACTGAGGCAGGGAGTACCAAACTCAGTCTTTAGTGTTGGGAGGTGTGTAGGAGTAAAGACAAAAGCAGTACAGGACTCATCTGGACTCCAGAACCGAGCAGGGGAAGATCAAAACTAGGTCTCGTACCAGTGACTCAAAAGGTCAGTAGAGATCCAGAGTCAGTCCCAGATCAAGGAGACTCATACCAGCTAGCCTGATATTTGCCAGACTGTCCACTCCGTTAATCCTTCAGAGGCACAGTTCTATCTGGAAATCACCCAATTTCTTTATACACTCCCAATGTTGTTCACAGGCTCACAACCAGAAAGACCAAAGCAGCCATCCACTACGATTTTTATGCACAGAACACCCACCCCTCCAAGAGGATGTGTGCCTCATCCTGAGAGGGCCTGGTGTGTACAGTTTGCTACTGCAATGTGACCTATCAGAAAAGTGTTTGAATGTACCAACGCATGTGGTGCAGAATTTGATGGCACCAAACGTTACTTAACTGTTGTGAAGAACTATGGCAGAAAGTTGTTATTATACATGTCAAAATGTTTGTGGTTTGTGGCATGGCAAGGTGGTGTTCCTTATGCAATTCCTTACCGTTTCACCAACATGCACCACATTTTGCTTAGTTACCCGTTAGGACCATCTGGACAATACTGTCTCCTTGACATTTGGATACCCCACTCCTTTCCCCTTCAGCAAAAGTAACTTGTTTGTAGGTTTCTGGCCTGCCGACAAAACTGGAAAAGGTAAGGGAAACAAAAAATGTATGGGAGGCGAATGAATCCGAGAGGCAAAGTTGAAGGCAGGTAGCATTCTAGAAGTTTCCTAAATTTTTGCTGCATCAAGTGAAATTACTTTTCCATAGGATTTTTGCGAGTTGGTGCCTGCCAAAGAAGCGATAAACCATGTTGACCGGGAAGGGAAAATTAAAAAAAAAAAAGTTTTAAAAAGTTTACCCGGTCCCGACACAAGGAACAAAACTCGAGGTACATATAGCAACTCGAAAACTGCGTTCAAGAAATTTGCACCCAACAGCACCACACCAGGACGCGGAACAGAGGCCTACAGGATCTTTAATTTTCAACAATTGATGAGCGTGATGTCCGTCCACAGAACGCGTTCGGAGAATGGATACTTCTATAAAAAGCAGAAATTAGTAAGCCGGTCCCCAGCTATAACACAAACAATGCATTGCTTACCTTGCTAACCATGATCTGAGCAAATTGGATAACTACTTTTTTTCCCGCAATCAGGCCTTGGTCAGAACTTCCTGGAGCAATTCTCAAAACATAATAAGTGGCAAAAAAGCAAAAGCACGTTTCATAACGCTTCTGCTCAAGCAAACGATCCATACTACAAACAGCCACTAAAGAACGTTACAAGGGACTACTGTATTTTAAATGGTCCTCCCCTTTCCTTCATAGTTGTGGGGTGTCATGCCTATGGGAATAGTGGCACTATGAGGATTATAAAATAAGTGCAGTGGGATGCATAGGCAAGTCCATGCACTACAAGTTGCATGAAAAGAACTTTCCATATCAAAACTCCAGGTACTCCCCTTCCCAGAGCTCCAGAAGGGGCAGGGCCACATTCAAATACTCGTATTTGAATGCGTTTTGTTTGGCTCAGACAACAGTCTCAAGTGATGGGAGTCTTTGCAACAGGCAGGGCAGGCCTTTGGCAAGCTTTGGATGGCGAGCAAGTTCATAGACATAACACGACTGACAAGTGACTATGGATGTACTAGGAAAGGTTAAGTTAGAAGTGAACTGTTTATTTCTACTGCTTGCCAGCAGTTTCATCAAAACCCACTGCTACAATAAGCCCATTTGAGTATTCCGTGTTCCCGGTGACTTCGCTAGTGCCAGTCACTGCGTGATGTTTGGCTGCCTTAGAGTTCTGCTCTTTATGTCTGCCTCAGGAGTGGTGCCGGTGGGAGTGGAATGTCGCACGTAGTACAGTTCAAATGATCATCCACGAGCGCCACAGTAAGTACCCCATAACATACTACGAACTGATGCTTGGTTGTCTTAATACCTGTGCATCCCTAGGAAAGGTGAACACAAGGCGACTCCAACCAATGCTGGGAGCGTTCCTCCACCCTATCCCCTCCCGAATATGCCAAGACGCACTGCCAGAAGGTCAGGGCGCTTATCCTGGGAATCATTCTGGGAAAACGAGCATTCTCTGGTATCTCCAAGTAAAACCTGCTGTCATCAGGCAGGATTGTTCTAGAGAAAAGTTGCAAACCAAATAATATTTTCCATGTATATTGCGCTATAGTAAGGGTTATTTAAATGCTGAACAGATAGGTGGGTTAAAAAAAATGCACTTCATTTAACCAAACCATTAATTATGAAGCAACTGCATGGATAATAGAGTTGGTAAACGTTTATTGTACGAGGTCCAGTACCAAATCCATGCCTTGTAAGGAAAGACCACTTAAATTCATTTGAACAGAGGTTTAGTTCTCTTAAAAACGGCAGCGACTGTATCGAGGAGCCACCGGCCAACTCCAATCCTGGTTAAGTGAAGGTATTATAGTAGGCTTTGTATACTTAACCTTTATGCGCACACCTTCCTGCACTGGGTAAGACTAGGAACATGATACATGGTGGACCCTCTCCGGTTTTTCAAATTAGTGCCATTTTAGATCTCACACACGAGGAAGGTTTAAGCATGCACTAAAGAGGCGCTTCCGATAAGGCAAGGTTGCAAAGTACAAACTTGTGACGATGGGGAGTCTGCTCAGTGTCTGCTTCCGTGCAGAGGGAAGCAAATATATGCAGGACACCCTACAGCTCCGTTTGGGGTGGAAGCAGCGTTCCCAGTAACAAGGGTGATCCTTGAGAGAGAAAAAGGACCCAGTCATAATCTGGAACCAAACAGCTGCATTGGAGAAGGGATAGTAGCAATTCATAATTTCAGAGGCAATGAATACCCTGAGCGCATGGCACTGGACCACTGTTTTGCGATTGAGTACCCCATGTGTGGATACTTGGGAAACGGAAGTTTAGGCCCCAAAGTTACACCCAACGCTCCGTGCCGCTTCTCCCATTTTGATTACATGTGTGTAAAGTCCCTTCCCTAACACTACCCTTTACGTTCTAGCCACACACGCCCCAACTCCAGTAACCCCTATTGTTTGGTGGAATTGGGAGCGCACCACCAATTCTATTATGTTTGAAAACCTTTTGCAACTAAGTTATCTGTGGACTGTAGCCAAAATGTGTGCAGGAGAACTTTGAGCATTCTTAGGAAAGTACCGGAAAGTGGTGGTATGCGTGCATGTGTATCAAACTCCAGACTGGAAATATTTCCCTGGAAGGAAATGACCGTTTACGAGTAAGTTATATTCCTGCCCTTATAATAAAAAGCTAGGGTGTTTTACCTCTTTAAGGCAGAATTTCTATGTTGGGATTTTGAGCCACTCTGACACCCGTGAACTTTTTCTGTGTTTCTTTTTTTGGTTCCAGAATATCATTTTTTGTGGCCAGTCTCCCCTCTCCTGAAGCCCCCCCTGCCATTATGTCACTTTTTACTGGTTATAAGGTAGATGGTACTGTGTCATCCCTAAAGTGCCACGTTCCAGGGGTTCCTCTCAGGCACCCCATTTCTGCCCTAGAATGATTGGGCCACTGTAATTTGGTTTTTAGGTAATGGGTTGGTAGCTCAATGCACCTTTCATAGCCAGTGGTACCAATGTGTATTTTTTTTTAATTCTGCCGTTTTGTTTTCTAAGGCTTCCCGTTCTCTGGGTGACCACGAGGTGGCATCAGAAGGGCCATTCTGTCCATGTGGGCTCTTTGTGAGCACATCATAGCTGCCTCCATACTGGTCCTAATTGATTTGGGCTAGTCGAGGCCCCTGAACTAGCCCCCTCACTTTCAGGGGGTGGGCTTTGGCGAGTGGCAGTCCCAGTGATCAACCTTTATGGTTGGTCATCTGAGCCTCTGCCCCAGCCCTTATTCCAGTTGGGTTTTTGCTACAGAAGTCCAGACTGCATTTCCTGGAGACTCCATGCGACTCACCACGTCTCCTCAATCATTCCCTCCACGCCTTAACCATCTCGGGACCATTTTACTGCCACATACTGAAGTTTACTGGCAGTATCTTCTGCTTGGCTGTGGGCTGCTGCAGGCGTCCAGAGTTTATCTGCAAAGCCATTTCTGCACTTGGTCATCATTCTGGACCTTCTGCAGGTGCCACTATAGTCTTAACCCTGGGACCATATGCTGCGGCCTTTGGTTTTCCATTCAGCTGGGAGCAGTTGGTTTGGACTTCCTTTTCTCCTGGGAGACTCCCTCACCAAATTGTTGACTCCTGGCTGGAAGTTAAAGCCCCAGGGAAGAGCTGCTGTTTCTAGATTATTGTGGCTGGCCGGAAGTTCACGCCCTAGAGAGGCAATTACTGCAAACCACATGTTGACTAGTGCCATTTATTTTACCAGGTTGGTTCTGGCCCCTGGAGTCCTTTCTGCCAAAACTACTGTCACAAGTACTTACCTCGAGGTCCTAGGATGGGATATTTCCCCAGATATTCACTACGTCTTCCCCTGGTAGAGATTCCTGGATGGAGAGTCTCAAACACGACTCCCTGTGGACTTTTTGAGGGGTGACCTCCAGTTCTGCAACTTCAGCTAGGGTCCTTCTTCCGACCAATGGAACACTTCCGGTGGGTCACCTGCGGTCTTCCCTTGGAGATTGTTACAGCATCTGCACCTGGAGGTAGAACTATACTTTCCACTGCCACTTTGGAGGTGCCTTTAACTCACCATCATCTCCTATGGAACTCCGCTTCGAGTGACTGGGGAATTTACCAGCTCCTGGACAGGTTTACTGAACCCCCTAGGGGTTCAGTGAGCTCTGGACTAAGATTAACTATTAATATGATGCAGCATTTATAAACACCTGTACATTTCTGCTGTGGTATGTACTTGAAACACTAATTATACGATATTTATTTTTTCAGATTTGTAAAGCGCACTAGCAGAGGGGCCTCGAGGTACTGTTGCAAGAAAGTGTTTTAGTTACAAGGAAGCTTTGCTCAGGGTTACAGTGAGCGTATAGCCTTACAGTGTGAAACGTGGATGTTACAAAGATATATATATATTTATATATATTTTTTTTTATTTAGTATTTTTTAGGTGTGTAGGGACTAATTGTACCTCCGTCAGCCTACTGCCCCTACCACGCTACACACATCCAAGACGCTTGGATTTCGCTTGTCGGATGTTTTAGCCTGCCCCCACAGTGTTGGTTGTGGTAGCATAACAGGGGATAGTTCAAAGCACAAAATTAGCAGCGTTGCATAGCAATTTGCGATGCAATTCTGTATGTTTACTAATTAAATTGACACTTGTGTAGCAAAACTAGCTATTTAAGTTACCCTGTTCGATGAAAGCACTGCTCACCCAGCATTCGTCCCTTGGCCTCAGTACTCCCTCTCCACCCTCTCGTCTCTGTGCAAGTTCTAAGGGGCTAATCATCTCCACTCAAATACAAAGGCCTGTGTGTGAGTGCTAAACAAAGGTTTTCTTTTTAAATATATTGCAAACCAGAAGTAAATTGGGAGGATACTTGTTAAGCCAACTGTCTGGCAAACAGTATTGTAATAATTTTTTAAAGACAGTCACACAATTTCATTCCTACAAATGTAAGCAGTTACATAATGCATAATTTTAGTATTGCTACATTACTGTAAAGCATGAAGACAATGCAGTATTTAGGTTTGTGCAGCCCTACAGAAAAGGGGTGCCTCGCCTTCTTTTACTCCCCAAAAATAGGTAAATAAGTAGTAAGAATACTCAGAAAAAAATTGAAACTTAAGACCTTGTGCCCCTGCTTTCACCCATACAGCTACATGGATATGTTTGGACCAGTAGTGCACATAGCAGCACAGGCAGAAACTATCATCTCTGCCTAATCCAAAGTAGTAAAAAAATCTATCTTTTAATGTGCATGAATAACTAGGTGCAAGGAATATTTACTACAAAAACTCAATTTTCCAGGTAACAACATTTTTACTTTTATAAAATACTTCTATTGGGAATTGGGCTTACATTACTTCCTAAAAAAATAATTTTACTCCCAACTCGGGGGAAAAAAAAAATAGAGAGTGTAAAATGCTCCCACTTTAAAATGTTATCTGGAGCACTGGGTTAGTGTATCTAAATCTTAAAGTGTCAACTATTCATTTTGTTGGGGACGATGTATCACATTGACAAGTGAACACTCTTGAAAATGTCACAGCCAAATGCTTTTAATTGCAAACCTGGTCCTGTGACCTGCTAGTTGCATGCATCTGTGCAACTGATGTTCAACCCATGAGCTGATCTATACTTCTTGACATTCGCTCAACCTCTTGTTGCATTACACCACCTATCCTGAAAGTGAGGTGGCCAAAATAATATTCCACCTAGTTAGGTCATTTGTGCCTGCTATGCCATCCATTCTGCTTTGTATTACTTGCTTTCCTCTTATATAAACAAATGCAGACCCAATTAGATGTTCACATAAAGTAGTGATTAATGTTCCATCCAGTCTGTAGATCTACCAGATATACTGCAAGGCAATGCACTGTAGTAAGCCTCCAGAGCTTGCTTCGCTTTAGGATTGTATAATATATTAGCACCTGCGGGAGACAGCTGGCCAAACTGTTTTCAGAGCCCTTTTTACAATATGTGTGTTCATTCATGCAGCTAACCTTTCACATGCACTTATCTAAAGCCTACTCACCACTCGCATAGTTCAGTATATTTTTGGAAAGGGTACCATTTACAGGGGATGTTTGAAAATGTTAACATTTGCAGTAAATAAGTTACTGTGCATGGCTGGTGTCTAGGTAGCAGCAGTGTGCCGAGAAAGTGGGTTTGTGGTGACGTGCACCATTTTACTAAAGTGCATTTGCATTTTTTACCATGGGTCGTGTGCATTTCTCTTACGTCAAGCAGGTAAACTAAGTTACTAGACCTGCAGGTCTAGCAGAATTTTAAAGAATTTGCAAGGCCAGACTCATTTCACTATAGTGGTACACAAAAATGGCACATTGTGGTTCCTTTTATGTTGTGGGTACAAATATGAGATTGGCAATGTTGCAATAAAATCAAATGGGTTTCAGCTGCTATGAAGATTTTAATGACCAATCTCTGCTAATCAGTTTTTGAAAACAAATTGATGTGTTGTGGTACAACTTTACTTGGTACCCTTTTTTCATTCCTTCATTGATTTGCTTTCTACTGTTTTGTAGCGGGAAGCGTTGTGCACTCAATTTGACTTTACAAACTGTACATGTGTTTTAGAGTGCCTGGCATTCTTCAGTTTTGCATGCAAGTGTAAAGGCCCAATAAAATTGTATATTGTTCTACTTGTGTATATTACTTGGCTGTTTCAAAGTGTTATTATGCTTGATGGGCTGAAAGTCTTTATGTAGCCAAACAATGAAAACAGCAGCCAACCACCAACGGGACCATCCCAGGAAAATCAAATTCCAGCTGGGCGTTAACCCTTCGCTTCGTACTTAGGACCCAATTTATAAAAGCGCACAGCGGCCCTTGGCCATCGTGGCACTGTTACAGAAAGCTTAGTTAGTTGCAGGATGGGTACAATTAGATGATAATGCAGACAGTAATGATACAGTGAAGAATAAGGTTCCTTGGTTATAGTGGAACACGGAAACATGACAGGACCCAAAGTTACAGTGGAGCCGGGACAACCAATAGAGGCAGTTATTCGTATTGAAGAGTGGTTTTCAGCGCTTTGCAGAAGACCGTATAGGAGGTTTTATTTCAGAGTGCTGTGGGCAGGGCATTCCAGTTTTTTGGTGCGAGATATTGGAAACTAGAGCCTCCTGCTCGGCTTTAGTTCTTTTGAAGGAGGGGACGTAGATCTAGTGGTGTGTCCGAATGGGTCTGGATGATACGATAGGGGTAATCTTTTCAGATGGGGGTGGGAGGGGGAGCCAGTGCGTGAGAGGCACGTGTGTGATGGCCATGGTTTTGAATAAGATGTGCTCTTTGCCTGGCAGCCAGTGCACCTCTTTTCTCGCCTGAGAGAGGTGTTCCCTTTTAGATATGCTCAGTGCTGCCCTGAGGGTGTCGTTGTTTGCGTGACTTGTAGCCTATGAAGGTTTTTGGCAGAGGTTCCCAGGAAAGGGGCATTACAGTAGTTTAGTTGGCATGGACTGTAGCCCTGGCTATTGCAAGGCAGTTTTTAGTAGACAAGTAAGGTTTGACTGTGTTGATGATTTTGGTGGCGAGTGCTGTAGAGAGCGCAATGGCACTGACTTGGTGTGTCATGGACAGGAAAGAATCAAGGAACACCCCTAGGGTTTTAACTGACGGTGATATAGTGATAGGCATATTGTGAATGTTGAGGGTAGTGCATTTGGGGGTCGAGTTTAAGCGTCTCATTGGTGCCTACCAAGAGGGTCTCTGTTTTATCTCCATTGAGACAAAGACCGTATGCTACCATGTCTGGATGGCTGCATAGATGCTAGCTTGGGCAGCTGAGTCTTTCATAGGAGCCGGTTGGGAGGGGTGAGGGGGGAGGGCAGAGGGGGTATGACTTGGGTGTTGGCATAGTTTGTGTATGCTATGCCGTGATTGTCAGTCATTGGAGCGTGGTAAAGTGAATATAAAGAGTTGGTACAGTGCAGGAACCCAGCGGGACTCCACATTGTATGTTAGTGGGTGTTGCGCAAGCAGTTTCCGAGAAGACTCCAAGTCTCCCATTGAGGAAAGACAAGATCCAGGCTGTGGCATCAGGGGACAAGTGGGCAGTATTTTCGAGTTGTTTACAAAGGGTGTTAATGAGATCAAATGCGGCCGATAGATCCAAGAGGAGGAGAAGTGCCGGCTTGCCTTTAACCATAATGTCACGAGTTGTATCTTGAGATCAATGAAGGCAGATTCTGTCCCATAGCCTGGGCGGAAGCCAGATTGCCTCTTGCCAAGGATGCTGTTGGCTTCCAAAGACTGCTGGATTTGGCTGTTGGCCACTTTGTTCAGGTTGTTTATCAGGAATGGGACGGTGGTGATAGGTCTATAGTTTTTGGCCATCTCAGGGTCTAGTGAGGGTTTTTCAGAAGTGGGCGGACCTATGCCGCCTTTAGGCATGCAGGATCAGAGTTAGATTTGAATAAAGCATCAATGACATTTTTAATGAATGGGCTAATGTGCCTGCACAATCTTTGACCAACTTGGCAGGGCAGGCATCGCCTTTGCAATTGGATGGTCCGATTTTCTGTACGATGTCAAATACTTCACACTCAGTTACATCCCTAAACGAGAATAGTGTTTTGTCTTGTATCATTGATAGTAGTGTGAGGGGCCTTAATATTGTATTTGGAGAGGTCCTTGTGATGATCATTGATCTTTTTCAGTAAGAGTTCAATTTTGTTAATCAGTGCTGTTTGTAGACTGGTGCACCAGGCTTAGTCTTTAAATGACTTCCTGTTATTTGGTGACTGGTGTGGACAGTTCCTTAAAGATGGCGAAGAGTTCTTGGATTCTGGGGTAGCGTTAGTAATCCTGTTGAAAGAGGAGGCTTCTACTAGCATTATGGCTTTTCTTATATTGAGTAGCTAAGGTTCTGTAGATGGTTTGCGTGGAGTCCTGTGGGGATCCTTGCCATTTGCTAAGGGCTTTTTGCTTTAGAGTACATGTAATTCTTTCTGTTCGGGGGAGAACCAAAAATTGGAACGTTTTAATTTTTTTGCTTTTTTGTTCTCTAGCAGTGCAATGCGGTCAATAGCTGTTTTGAGCGTGGTATTGTAGATCTCAGCCAGCACAGAAGGACGCACCCGAGTATCTAAGTAAGGAAGGATCCTCTTTGGTAAGGTTCCGTGCACTTCTGGCTAGAGCAGGTGGGACAGGCATGCGTGTTTTCGGTGTGTTGGAGCTTGTTGGGATGAGGAAATGAATAAGGTGGTGGTCAGTCCAGGGGGTCCGAGTGTGTAAGCACTTTCCTACAATATAGCGCGGAACAAAGGTTCAATGGGTAATATACAGACAACCCTATGCCCGGCAAACATGTGGGACTTCAGAAAACAATCTCTTCACCAATTATATTTCTGCCGTGAAATAAGGGCACACATTTGGTCACCGCACTAGCAGATCAAGCACAAAATTGGCAACCCGACCCCTCCACCCCCGCCCCCCCCCCCCAACCCTCACCCTCATTCTCCAGCCAGCTCTACCTCCCAATTCCTCAAAATAAGGGCGAGTTATGGGACGGGAGACAAAATGCAGGCTTAGTGGCCCACAACGAGTAGCCTAGTTGCATGTTCCACAATTGGAGGAAAGGCAAACTTTGACCAATGGCATACTTAAAAGCTGAGGTCAGAGCGTTCCGCACAAAAGCCCTTTCTTACAAGTGCATGAGCAGAACAATCCTCTGCAACATTCCTGTAACTACGAAATCTCTTAAACTACGGCGATGTTCTCGCCCCATCGAGAAAAGAGCCCATGGAGACTCACGAGGCCGGGTTTACACATCAGCGATTAAAAGCTTAAAGAAAATCCTGCCCCTTCCAGAACCCCTCAAAACGTGATTAGGAAGGTAACTGTTTGCCACGTGACAGAATACAAAGTTTTAGCACTTGATCATCGAGAGGCATCCCTTCTGGAGAGGTTTTACTAAAAAGCCACTTTCAAGATTGCTCCACCCAAAACACCCTTACTCAGACAACCTACGTCCGTCACAACACCAATATGTTAATGGCAAAGCACAATGGGTGCACAAGAAATACAACATACGTAAAAAATAAATTAAAAAGAATGTTAAAAAAAACGGGCTACAACCAATTCTTCACTGAAGAATGAACTCCCAGATTACAGAGTCATTGTTGATAGGTGATTAGCAAGGTTTATAACCAGGAATCCATAACATCTACCAAGCAAAACGGAATAGAGAACTATTTCATAACTGGTTCATAACGATTATTCATATATGCGTCCATTGAACTGCAGCCTGAAATTGTCGTACCCTTGCATACCAGCTGTCCAACGCCCTCTCCGATCACCTGATTATACGTCTATTCCCATTATATCTTGGGTAAAACAAAGTCTATGTTGAAATGTTTGTTCCTTTTCAACACCTCAAAATATTTCACACAAAAACAGGGAGACCACAGGCAAGATGGCAGTGTAAATGTCACGCCCCACCCACTCAAGCATCAACACCCCAGCATGAGCTCACTCCATCTGACATATGGAAAACACAATTTATTGTATTTTTATGTATGAAGGTCAAAACCACGTTCCAAAGGCATTTGGGCGCTAAAAGGTTGTAGAAATAAACTCCCCACCCCGAACGCTACTAAAGAAAAACGCGTCTTCAAAGACTTGAGGAAATGAAGATGATCAGGTATGCCTTGCAAATGGCAGGGGAAGGAATTCCATTACTTCAGAGCAAGGACCGACCAACTCTACGAAACCTGAGAATAACCAACAAAATTTGAGAACATGAACAGAGCTCTGGAGTCTAGATATTGAATAAGTAAGAAATGAAGGGCCAGAATGGTGGAATGCATGGCGCACAATGCATAAGATCTTACATTCAATCGGAATCCAGTGACGCTGACTGAGCAAAGGAAGCATATGCGTGAGCCTCCGTACTCGTGGCATTGGTAGCTACACAAGCAGTTGAGTTTTGCAAAACTTGGGAGACTAGGTACTAAAAAGTCTGGTTGACCTACCATTACAGTAGCCAAGGGAGCCCATAGTGGAGGAAGCGGCTACTGTAGAACGCAGGTGCAGAGGGATGAAGGGAAAGCTCTTATTCAAGCCAGAAATGCATACTGATACAACCTGTACTTCTCTTGAGCCAGTAGGTAGCATATAGACCCCAAGACTCTTGACAGGCACTTGGGTCTTACAAGGGCCAAGAGACACGGCCAGACATCAGAGTTCCACAATTGGCATGAGCAAGGAAGAACCACCACCAGGATCTCAGTCTTGGCTCCATTAAGTTTCAACCAGGACATCCAATCACTAATGGATGCTAAACAGGCTCTTAAATCCATTACTTCTGACCCCTCCGGATAGGTTAAGTTGGAAAATCAGTTGGTATCGTCCACGTAGGTATAAAATCATGCCCTGTGGGATGAAATAAGATCTGCCAAAGGACTACATAAACATTAAAGAGAAGGGGAGAGGGGGGGGGGGGGATTAGAGCCCCGAGGGACACCAGACGCGATAAATACTGGTACGGATCGCAAGAAGAGGGACAATGTTTGGATTTGCACCAAATAACTTAAAAAAAAACATAAGAGAAACTAGGAGGAGGGAGGCCCTTAATACCAGCCAGTTCCACACACTTAAAAAGATCATGATGGTCGATCATATCGAAAGCCGGAGAGAGGTCAAGGAGAACACTCTGATGAGATCACGGACTATACATCCAAGGGGTCTGAAACCTGCTTGAGAAGGGTGAAGGAGTAGTTTAGATTCCAGATACGGTGACATTTGAGGGGTAACAAGTTTTATTAACATCGGGAGAAGTGAAATGGGCAGATAGTTAACTGGGTTTGAAGAATCAGGATGAGATTTCTTCAGAGAGAGTTAACTAATGCGTGCTTCGAAGGAAGAGGAGGAAGCAGGCCATTAGAAAAAGAACATAGGGCCTCCATAAAGAGCTGTAAAGAGAAATTGGGTCCAATGGAGATTAAAATTGGAGTATGCCTAATGCTAAAACAACCTCATCAGCAAGAGGCTCAAATTAAAGTTTCCGAGGTGTTCTGATCAATACTTGCGACAGCTGTGGGAGTAGCTAGCACATCAGTCGTGTCAACAGGATCAATTTGACTGGGGGGGGGGGGAGACGGAAGAGTCAAAATGATCGGACCACATGACGGGTAACAGGTTGAAAGTAGCTGCCAGCAAAGTGTTCCATCCAAAGTATTACCTTTCCTATGCATAGAAGATAATTATAAAGATTTAGATGATCTGCCGAAGCAGTCGTAAACTCCTAGCATGAGAGTCAGAGCCATAGTTTAGCCAGACACTGAAAACCCCCCAGCAGAATCAGGCTGGAGTGGACACATTTTACTTCTGACAGCAGTTGAATAAAATCCTTAAATATAAATGTGGGAGGGGACAATTTACCATTAAGACATTTGTAGATCGCTCCGAACTCTGCGCGCTAGTTGCATAGAAAACAAGACGATAAACAGTAAAGTTGAAAGCCCCGGAATCAGGTTGCTGTTACATGGGAGCATGACCACGAGTGCTAACATTTACAATCCAAAGATGATTTTGTGCATAGCCTGGCGGCAGCCCAGGATTCACAACTTGGCTGTTCACGCACGATCCTTGAGACTTTTACAGAAGGGAGGATTAGTGCATTACAGTGTTTAGCTGCTACAACTGGGAAGCTGCGGCCCCCTGCCTTTTGTGCATGAATCTGGGGACCAAGAGGCAGTGTGAATGGGCAGCTCGGGTAGGTCTGGTAGTTTGCGATTTGGTGAATTTACTCTACAGGTAAGGAGGGGCGGTGTTAGCCAGGCATTTATGCGTTAGTGAGAGAGACTGGACCATGATGTGAACGCGAACTGGCAGCCAGTGGGCGTTTTTTCTAGCAGCCGGGAGAGGGGTTTTTTTTTTTGGATTACCTGGAGTTTTGAGATGTTGCAAGTGGTTGAGCCTGCAAAGAGGGCATTACAGTAAACCATCATGGACAAAATCAGTGCTCTGGTTATCGGGATACAGCTCTCAGAGGCGAGGAAGGATCTGCAGGCATTAATGAGTTTGGTTGTAGATGTGATCGCATTCACATGCCTTGTTAGAGAGAGCGAGGAGTCCAAATAGACTACCAGCGGAGAATAGGATATGGTTACCGTTTACGACAAAGGACTTGTAGCTGTGCTTTAGCTTGTTTAGTCGTGTGCGCGCGTTCCCACAGGAATTATCCCTGTTTTTTTTTCATCATTTAAACATGGGTCATCCAGGCTTGGATGATTTGGTATCTTTTGTTCAGTTCGGTGGTATCAGAATTATATTTGCCGGAGATAGGGAGGAGGATCTGGGTCTCATCCACATAGTCAGTGTAAGAGACACCCTGCTCGTCCAATAGGTTGAAGAGGGTTTGGTGAAGATATACAGCATCGGGGAGAGACCGTAGCCTTGGGAGAGACTAGAGCCTTGGGGTACTCCGCAAGTGACTGGGGCTAGGAGGGGGGGGGAATAATATTAGAAAAAAAAAGTCATTGTTCTGTTAGAGAGTAAAGATTCTATCCAGGCTGTGGCTTTGGGCAAGAAGTAGGCTGCAGAAGGTGTCGGCATAGGATTTTGTGGTCAAGTCGAAGGCTGCCAAGAGGTCAAGTAGGATGGCCAGATTCCTGATGTCTAGGATTTCATCCATTTTGATCTTTTAAATCCAGTAGTGCGGACTCAGTTCCATGACCCGGTCGGAAGCCCGATTGGCTTCAGCCCAGGAGGTTACTGATTTCCAAGCATTTTTGTATTTGTAGGAATTCGGTTCTATTCAGTAGGAAGGTCACTGGTGTGGTGGGGCGGTAATTAGTGGGGATATTCGGATCTAGAGTAGACTTCTTTAGGAGTGGAATGACCCATGCATCCTTCAGGTTGGCGGGGATTGTTAAGAGATACAATGAAGGTGAAGGGGCAAATTCATCTGCACAGTCTTTAATAAGAGATGCTGGGCAGATGTCCCCTTGGCATCTAGATGTCATTAGGCCTTTGATACATTTTCCTGACTTCTTCAGTGGAGACTGGGTTAAATTCAAATGGTTCGAGGGATTGTCGGGTGGTGGCCAGGTGGTCAGTGGTATTTCCGTTTGTGATAGCTGGTTTTATTTTGGTCTCAATTTTAGTTGAGTAGGGTGATGGTGCCTTTTGAATATTGTAGCAGCATATGGTGTCTTTGTGGCAGCTATCTGGGGGGGGCGACCGGGGACTTAATTCTCGCAGGGCGGTGAAAAGCTCTCTGGGGCCAGAATTGGCATTTTGTATTCGCTCATCATAGGTTGAGCTTTTGGCTGGTTTGCAGTATTTGTCTGAAGAGATGAAGTGTTCTTTATTGGTGATGGACATGACTTCTCCACATTGCCTCAGCAGCTTGCTTAGTGGAACGTATGGTTTTGAGCTTAGGGGTGTACCAGGAGTTTAGGTGGGCTCGTGGTTTGGGTCAGCAAGTCCTGGTTAGGGGGTGGGGGGTAGTTCTACCATGGATTTGGGGGGGGTTCGCTAATTGAGTGCTAGAAGTTCAATACAGGTTGCAGCAACAGGAGCATGTTTGCAGGAGTGATATTGCGTGGATTTCTTGAAAGGGAGTCTCAAGCTGATTGCTGCGTAGCGCAAATGTGGTTCTCTTTCAGGATGGTAAAAGATATGACATTATGGTCAGACCAAGGGCATGAGGTGTTGGCTTTCATGTTGGTATTTCAGTTCAGATCAGCCAAGCCAACATGCAACCTTTGACATGAGTAGGGTATTTGATGCAGTGGAAGGAACCCAGAGCGTTGGCTAGGGTTAATGCAATGTCATTGGTAGGATTGTTAAGGCCAAGGTTGTCAGCCATGAATATATTTCTCGAGGAAGGCTCAGTGTCCTTAGAGAGGAGCAGTGCAGTGTCCTCTTCAAAGGATAGCATGGGGCCGGGCGGTAGATCGTGTGGATGGTTAGTGTGGTGGTGTTAGAGAGGGATAGTTTGATAGATAGCAGTTCTACCGACTGGAATGCTTGGTTAGGTATTTCTCTGATAGCTCGATTTCTTGGCTATTGCAGTCCGCCTTTCTGGAAGATGCGAGCAGTTGTCCGGGATGGCAAGGGAGAGGGATCGTCCCGCAGCTGCATGCAACCAGGGCTGTGTGATTGCCATTACTCCTCAGTTGCTTGTTGCGATGAGATCGGATATGTTGAGGGCATGTGCCAGGAGGGATCTGGTATTGATAAGCACACCTTTAAAGGTACGTTGTGGGTGGATCTGTTTCAGTCTCCTTGTTGGCAGAGTTAGGCTTGGTCCGTGCGTAGGGGTGGAAGGCAGGGGCAGTTGTGCCGCGTCTACTAGATGCATTGCTGAGTGCTGGGGTGGCGATTCATCTGCAGGGGCAGTGGATACTCTGGCACAAGAGGTGGCAGGAGTGAGGGGGTGCGATAGGCTCTGGGTGTGTGAGGCACAGACCATAGTAGGGATAGTGAACTCCAAGATGCCCGTGGCAACACACAAGAAAGGGACAGTAGGCGTCAAAATACATGTGGCAACACTCATATTGGGGAGGGCAAGCTCCGGCGACAGGTTCAGGGTAGCATGTGGCAAATGTGCTTGATATTCCAACAGCCTTTACAGTGCTTGCATGAACTGAGAAATTAGAAGAAAGCTGGAGATTAATCTTCTCATGACAGATTAGGAGATAATGGAATAATCCGGCAGTTAAAGAAAACTAAATGAACCAAGGCAATGCCTCCTGTCAAACCAGAATTCGGGTGATCAATCCACTTGATCATATAATTTGGCGGTAAAAGATGATTAATATCAGGATCAGATGTGTTTGAAAACCAAGTTTCCGTAAAACAAAATGTCAGACTTTAAAGCTGTTAGTAAAGTGTGCATATCATCTTGATGGGCCCCAGCAGATCTAGAACTGGTGGGGACGTAGAGCTAACCACAAGATCATTATGCAGTGAAATTACATTTTTTCCACCACCAATGGGCTAACAGGGTGGGCTGCCAAGCCTGAGCAGTCAGGCAAAAAACCCTAAAGGAAACAGGCGATTTCCGGCACCAGTGATGCAAGTTCCTCCCTTGAATACTGCCAAGTAATCCAAATACTGCGATTATCAGGCAAATCATTAGCTCTAGCCAAAGGAATTTATTTTCTTCCCGCTTCCAGGTTATTTTGATGTGGCGAGTGGTTCCAGGGGCTCCTGGGCTCATCTGCAGTGCAAGATTTCAGTCTCGGCACAAAACTGCCTACAATCCACATGGCTCATGATGCAGTACACATTTAGTAAAAAAGAAAGACCCCTCCCACCCTTAAAACAAAACACCCAGCCTAGAGAATTGTTCTCCAAAAAGGAGCGACCCCATTTACAATGGCTTTGTGGGTCTAAGGAGTAAGGACCCACCCCCCCCTTCCCACCTCGCACATTGGGTTAACACGGAGGCACATACCTGCCTCAATGCCTAATCACGCCAGAGGCATCACTACAACATTTCACAGAGTGGAACAGACATTGCATGCAGGGCTTTTAGTTGTCCACCTACAGTTCTGTCCCAAAGTGAATATTTCCCTGGGCTTAACTAGCCTGCTTGCCATGCATGACGATTTAAAAAGGAAAGAAAGGAAGGAAACAAATAAAAATACCACAAACACTGCACACAATTACCTCCAGGTTAACTCAACACCTGGGGAGAAAGTCTGCATTCCCAATTCATCCCTTTGTGCGCACCGCATTCTGAGGTATTGTACGATTTTACCATATAAAAAAAGTCTGACCCCACCAAAAGACCTAAAACAAATACCACGAAAAGTTCGCACTACCAAAAGTCTGAACCTTTCGTGGCGTGCGTTTAGGTGCGTCGGTGGGGTCCGACTTGGTCTGGAGGTGTTGTCCCCCGCAACACCCAGCTTGCTACAGTGAAGAGGGACAACCCCTGCAGCTTCCGAAAAGGAAAACAAAATTAAAAAGAAAAGGACCCTGCTGCGCCGGTTCCCGATCACAGAAGTGAAAAGGGAACTGGTGCCGCAAGGAGACAGCGTGAAGGAAATGCAAGTAGGGTAGGGGTATGGGTTTGTAGATGCGTGTTCGCATGGGAAATGTGCAAACCTTTTGTGGTTCGCATATTTCTCATGCAAACATTTCCATCGCTGACTTTTCCGCAGCGGAAAAATCACGCAGATCCCATTCTGACAGCATACAGTCCACTCTGGACTCTCACTTCTGCTACCAAGCTAGGCAACTGCACATGTTTCCAACCAATCTCGAGCAGGTTAAGAGTAGATCTAACAAATCAAGCCTCCATACTTAAACGGTATGCTGGAGATCAACTCAAGACCACTTTGATATGACATGATTGACATGATATATCATTTATAACGCGCCTATACACAAGTTCACGGACTAATCTTCGTACTCAGAAAGTACTACAATCTGTTCTCATGGGCGTAGGCTTGCTCGCAGTTCTCATAAGTGTGGATCAGCTACATGCTGTTCATGCTGCACCGAGAGAAGACACATTCAAGCTACCACCATCTCTGTTTCTTCATGACTCCCACCACTCTAAATTACCCCTTCCACTGCTTTGAAGGAAAACCCTAGCATATGCATAATATGCCTTTGTTAGAAGTGTGGCACAAGACCACTGCAGTGGCGACAAGTGCAATATAAAAGCAAAGTAACACGTTGGCCATTGAAGGCATTATTGACTATGTTCCAGGTGGCAGCAGATGATTCATGAGGTAACAGGCCTCGACATAGCATGGGCCTTTAAAAAAAGGTAGAGGGGACTTAACCACCTCAGGTCAGTCCCCACCAATATGGGGATTCTTCCCATGGGGACCCTGGTATAATTACCAGTGTGAACTTTGCAGTCCAATTCAAAAGGAAACACGCCATGGTAAAAAAGTGCACATGTAAGCTTGCGCACAGCAGTTGAAAAACAAACATGCAAGAAGTGTGCAATATTATCAGCTGCCCTCAAATCAAAAGTATAGTGACCAGGCCTGCGAGAAATATTTCCAAGGAAGTATTCTGCAACATTTATTAAAATGGGGAACTGCTTAATCCGGAGGAGAACAATCATAGCACTAATGCAACAGAAAAATTAACTTGCATTTTCTGCTGCGGTTTTCTTTTTAGTTTACAAAAATGAAGTTAGGATTAGGAAACCTACAGATGATGAAAAGGTGGTCCTTTGACAGGAGTTGATAAGCCTGCCATGTTATGAAGAGGTAAAAGCTAAGGGGGGGGGGGGGGGAGTGGGACAGAAGAATGTAATTTTAACAGCTGAAACCGTGAACGAGACTAACTTGAATGAAGCCAGGACCGAACTCTGACCTGCTCCGCCAACCAACAAGGTGGGAAAACCTATTGTTCCCCCCTTCTCAATGATAATCATTTATAACACAACTGTACACGTGTCAGAGAACAGAAATTTGTGTGAAGCTGAATAAAGACTGTCCTGCGACTAGGTCACAGGGAGGCAGATCCTTAAATTAGTATTGAATGAATGGCTGGCTGGTGTGATATGTAAATTGTGTTCAAAGGAATACACCTCTTCCAGCGGACTGTCTAATCTGATAATTCAATCTCCCAGACCTTTCCTGAAGGAAGGAATAAGATACCTCAGAAAACAGATACTACGCAGGGCGGACTGAAGTCATAAAATGCCAGAAACTTCAACTACAAAAGAATGCAACACTGCCAGCAAGTCATGAATACCTTTAGCCCTGAACTAACAGCAAAAACACCAGATGCTTGGTTATTTTTCGACCAAACTGCAAATAAATTATATATTATATACTGCGTTGGGGGACACAGCTCGTAGAAATGTATTTCATCTTCTTTTTAAAAATAAGAATCAGCAGATTACGTAAATTGGGTGAAATTGTAGCTTGATGCACAGGCACAGCACATGCTAGTGATCCATATATGTCGCAGTGATGAGCCAGTTACGCCGAGATGGAAAAATAAGGTGCATGAAAGCAGAAGTTAAGGCAAAATCTTTGTCATTAACCATTTGTCCAATGATAAAAATTGCATTTGATTCATGCCAGAGAAATCTGGTGAGCCGATCAGTAAAGTGGTCATATGTATGAAATTTACAATTTCATAACGTTGCCATGTTTAATGCAAGAGATCCCCCAAGATTACATCAAACAGTGCAGAAGTTACTCCGATCAGCAGCCCACTTGATTAATACGCCCAATAATCACCGAGGACTTGGCCAACTGTGATGTCACTTTTGGAACACTGTCTAATCATACAATTAGATGGAAGAAATTACACACCTCAAAAAAGGAGACGTTCTATATAACACAAACTTGAGGACTCACTAGCTCACTCACCGACTGGTGGGGAAGAAGGAGGAAAGTGAGAAGGAATAGACTGTTCTCCTTTGAACACAGTGATGGATTATTATCATACACTAAGGGAGGCCTACCAGGAGTTAAAATCCAAGGCCGCATTCAAAGAAAGACAGCTACCCAGGCTGTGGAGGAAAGCGGAACCCATCTTGCTGACTGATGCTCACCTGGTCCTTGAGGAAGAGATTTGAACCAGTCCCTAAGAGGGTGTCCACTTGTCAGACCGCTCAAGTAAGATGTACGAGTGTGTGATCTAAAAAGGGAAGCAATCGGAGCAGGAGTGATACTATAAAAAGGGAATTAGATTAAATCCTGGCCCCTGTTATTTTTAAGTACTGATGGGCTGGGGGACTGTACATAGTTCATTAGCGTATGTGCTTCTGGAATTATAGGTTGACATCAATTCTATGGTGTGTATCCAGGGATCCCCTATTTTGTGCAATTTACAAGCACAGACGTGCAAAGAACATCGCACTGTGTGCATACCTAGACAAAGTAATTGTGGCCACTTCCTGGATACATCATCAAGAAGAATATTGTTATGAATGCCGAGTGGCTCAACAGTAAAGGGAGAAGGTGATTAACCTTTTTCCTGTTTTTTCAAGTTACCCAATGAAGTGAGAAAGGTACACTTTTGCAAGGGAATCAACGAGAAACATCACTGAAGGGAATATAGCCTACAAGCATGCAAAACAAATTATTTTCTGCAAGCCATTTACATACAGGAATGTCTAATAGTTTGTTGCAATTTAGTTTTTAGAATGCTTCTGAAATGTCCACTGCATGCGGGGGCTGAGTCTATTCTGAATTGGGGAAAAGGAAAAATTGGATAAGCAGGTAGACTGTGAACTGGTTTGTTTTTTTGTTTTGAGATTCCTCCAAGACTAAATTTTCAATCTATGGTGCACGCACACTCTGGGTAAATGAAAAGGTATAGATACCTATAGTGATGTAGATTACAAGAGTCTCTACAGTGTATTGATTATTTTTGGCATTGGAATTTCATGGAGACATAATTTATATATAATTTCTTTTTGGTTAATACATATCCCTTCTGTGCAACCTTGTCCAGAACGAGGAGGGAGTCTGGCAGGCTCAGGTTCATAAAAAGAACTAAAGAAATTGTGTTGCCTGAATTGGGATGGGTGGAAAGTAACCCTGAATTAGTTGTCCACCTGATGAAAACAAATATAGAAGTGTGCTGTAAGAGAGCAAGCCCTTCTCTAAAAAAAAAAAAAAAAAAAAAGACTATATTTCTTTACCCGTACTAGTCGGTCTATACCTTGTATCTGCTTAGAATCACATGTTATACATAGTCTGCCATCTAGTGGTTAGCTCGGAGTATTATATATATTTTATTTTTATTGAAAACTGATCAGCTGGGGCGTTCCTGTCCCTATCCCAAGCGTACATAGGGGAGTGGGGGGTATGTGGGGGGGAGGGGAGGGATATCGTCCAAGGCCCCCCAGCGCAGAGGCCTGGAAGTGTGCAGTAGGGGTTCCGGGATGTTATGTTTTTCCTCTGGTATGATGGAAAATCGAACACCATTTTATATAGTAGCAGCCATATTGGAATCAAGGCCAAGTTTTGCTCTGCAGCCAGGGCCGGAGCCCCACACAGAAATAAACCATATACATGCAGGATAGTTTGTATCGTGGGCACCAGTGAGACAGGCCAGAGCTGCTGAGATTCAAGGACCCTTCATGGTCTCATGTTGCCAACATTTCGTTTCCAAAAAGGAATGCGCCCTGCAAGGCCATGAGGGGGTTGAGAGCTCTCTGCGAAAAGCAATACCATGAGAAGGAGGGCATGAGCCTCCGACCTTCCACATTCCAGTTCTAAGTAATAGCACTCAGATGCCCCCATCCCAAGACCCCTAGGATTCCAAGGGAGGGCCTGGGAAAATTGTGTGAGGAGTGTGGATGTGAGCGAGAAAATTGAGTTTAGGGCCGTGGACTGGGGGAAAAAAGGATGTGGGAACAGAGGACTGGTAGTGACACTGCAAGTGGCGTACAACTATAAGTTTCTTTTGAATATATCATCATTAATCGTGGTGGTAATGACTCCGCTGGAGTATATTTGTAGTGCATTGCCAATGTACAAGGATAAGACAGAAGTACCACAAGCAGTGGGCGGTAAAGGGGAAACGCCCCGCTCCTGGCTAGAACACAGTAATAACAGATATTAGAGCACACAGGCACGTTCCTAACTGCGAAGTATAAAGGTAAATAACTGCAGGAGCAATTAGACTTGTGGAAAACGGTAGAGGATACCACCTGGTAAATGCCCTGGTGCGAAGATAGTGCCAGTTATAGTAGCCACAACAGCACCAGAGGAAGCACCGCAGCCCATGCTTAGGGAGGAGCTTTATCCACTCAACACCCAGCCACAGGCTATACCAACCCAACCTATGTGTCCCCATCTGCCATTGCCCCACCCCCATATCGACCAACCCCAAGCAGCATTACACAGCGGGAGAGTTGGAGGCATTGGAGGAGACAAAAGTGGCGTTTGCTAGGTTGGGGCAATAAAAGGGGAGAGCAAACCGAGGTGTGGGTTGAACGAGTGGAGGGCTGGAGACATTTTGTTTAGACTGGATAGCACTGCTATGAAGGGTGTGCGTGTTGAGAATCATAGGAGTGGAGTTATAGCGGCAGAAAGCTCTGGTTATGGGACAGTGAGGTCAGACAAGGAGGCATACCAAGAGGTACAGGAAGGAGACTGGGACAGTGTGGAAGAATGGAGGACGAGGAAGGTGAGGCACAAGGGGCTCCAGAAATTACACCAAAGGTAGACACAGCTTGTGGGGCGAGCGATTGCAAAGCAGGTTTGGGTGGGTATCAGTAGCAAGGAAAAAGAAAAGGGAAAGGGATGGAAAGAAAGCAAGGCGGCGAGTGGGCACCCCTGCCGTTATTGCACAAGGGACCTCGAAGGGTGCATTATGCACCGTGGGCACAGATGGATAAGAATAATTTGATGAAAATGCTCCCGCCCCTTACTGCCAGGGCTGGGAAGTGGATATACGCCTTTGAAAAGCAGACAGCAGGAATTCCCTTGGGGGTGGGAGACATGAAGTTACTGGTCACAATTGTGTGGGGGAGGGGGGTGGGTGGAGGATTCAGGCGAGTGACGTGGGTTGAGCCCAGGTACCCAGAGGTGAAGTTAGAGGACTATGCACACGATGGGGCTCCATTCAATAATATTAGGGCACAAGCGGGGCATACCCCGACACACCAGACTTGCAGCCATAAGGCAGCACACCAAGGGGGACGATTAAGATGCCACTCAGTACATTTTAAAAGTGCAGGAGATGTAGCGCGCAGGGATGGTTGACCAGTGGGACCGATCAGTTCCTCTTTTCTATTTTGTTATTAAGAGGGGTGGAGCAGGCTGCAGCTCGCGCAAATACAAGGATAGCAGTGTTTTGGCCAGGTGGCGGCCAGGGGCAGCGAACCCACGAATCAGTATCCCGAATGGCGCCAAGGAGGTCAGCAGCAGGGGAGAGGAGGGTTTCAAGGGGACAAAGGGGGCCGAGTTGAATGGGACCCAGAGGTGGTATGGGATTCTCTCAGTGTTGAAGCTGTGGGAAGTGGGAATCCCTGGCACTACCACAGCCAGCCAGATTCACCTCCATACCATATGAAATACAGGCCTACACCCAGTTGCCACCAAACCCCCCCCCCCCTGCCTCCCAACACATGCAGGCCCTAGCACCACCTAATATGCAACCGCAGGTTGCAGAGGCCAAATACCCACACCCAATGCAGTACCACATGGAACGGTAGCACCTTACTGAGGAGTCCGTGCCCCCTCCACCCCCCCCTCACTTTCCCAGGTACGAATACGTACCCCGATTAGGACAGCCAACAGAAAGCTCTTGCATACCCAGTCCTGTCCATGACTACCCACCCAAACGAGGAACCCTTGGTGGGTGCTTAGATAGGCAATAAGCAATCAATCTTTATGCTCGACACTGGTGCTACTAAATCATGCATCAGTGAGGGAGACTTTCCATTATCGGGTGAAACTTGACACACAGATTCTCTGGGGCTGTCACAACGGTCCCCTACACAGACTAGATAGCTATCAAAATAGGAGGAAAAGTGGTGCATGCACGCTTACTGTATTCAGAGTCTTACCCAGTTAATTTGTTGGGACGCGATTTGTTGAGCAAGTTGAACAGGACCATTTTCTTCATGGACCGTGGGGTGGTATGTGCCACCCCAGGCATGTGTGCCCTAAGGGCCACGTCATCATACAGGCCAGTGGAGGGAGGTGGTGGTTTGCGGCATTCCCGTGGACCAGGTTTGTGTACAGGATTAAAGTATTGTTTGATACAGTTGCCCATATTGGCAAGGCCGGTACCATCAGATTTCATCTTCCGACCCGTGGTAACCCGCAGAGCTTGTAGCAGGTACAATACTTTGCCTAGATTTACAGGGTCTTGTGTCAGCTAAAAGGATTTTTGTGGCAGGCACAGACTCTAATGGGTGTGTCCGAGTGGCACACTTATTGTGCTTTGATCCTACGGTGCCCCTCAAGGAAGTGACAGATGAGAATTGTTAGTATAGGGATGACAATGTAGAAATTGTGCTCACAATCTGTATCCCTTGTGACATTATGGTACAATACTGGAAGGTACAATGTTCCTCGATGGCCCTTGTCGGCCCTCCCCATTTCACAGTGTCTTGTAGCAAGTACCAGAGGGGTTATGGACAACTAATGTCCACAATGTAGGGCTCTTGCAGGTGGGGGGGCACCGGTCCGAAGAACACTCAAGCCAGGCACAGTGCTGCCCCGAACTAAACAGTAACCGCTGTGCAAAGCGGCAGAGGAGGGCATATGGGACACCATTGTGGCACTCCCGACTCGGGGAATAATAGGGCCCTCTACCTCCCCATGCAAAAAAAAAATAAAAAAAAAAAAAAAAACAGACAAGGGAGGGTGGAGTTGCAGGATGATGCAGGACCTTCATTCTCTAAACGACATTGTCCAGGCAGAATTTCCTGTAGTTACAAATCCTACAACAATACAATGCAGCATCCCATAAGGAGGCGACCCACTTCACTGTGGTGGATCTTAAAACGCCTTCTGCATTCCCCTGCACCCCAATTCACAGTACCTCGCTGCGTTTACACATGTGGGGGGAATGCGTTTCAACCACACAAGATTGCCTCGGGAGTACCGAGAGTCTCCCAGCATCTTTAACAGGATCTTACATGCAGACTTCAGGAATATCCAAGTACCATAATTCGGTAGGTTGACGATTTGATGGTGTGTAGCAACAGCGAACAGCAGTGCAAGAAGGATTCATCACCTTCCTGCAGCTGCTGGCGTACTAAGGGTACAAGGTATGCAAGGGGAAGTTGCAATATTGTCTCCAAAAAGTGCACCATTTAGGGCAGCTGATATCATGGGAAGAAAATTATACCAGATCATGCCGCCTAGGTGTGCAGCACTCTCCAGCCCAAAACGGTCAGAGAAGCAGACATTTCTAGGGTTGTGCAATTACTGTAGGGCATGGATTCTAGACTATGCAGCATACACTAGGCCCCTGTTACAGGGGCTTAAATAGGCTCAAAAGAATGACTGAAAGATTGCATGGATGGAGGACCTGCTCACCAGCTTTAATGCCCTGAAAGATGTAATCTCCACTGCCCAGTGCTAGCTACCTCGCCCCCCCCCCCCCCCCGATTATCCATTTTCCCACTCCAATGGCAAATTGATGACCTCTGTACTGACATAAAAAGCATCACTGGCCACAAGCCACTCGCCTACAACAGTGGACTGTGATGCAGAGCCAGTTCCAATGCGAACAAGCGCTTGCTGTAGCTGCATTTGAGAAGCACTCCACAATTGTCATGGGGTGCTCTGTAAAACTGTACGTGGAGTATGCACTGTTAGCCATCTTGGAGCGCTCCAAAACAACGTGAACTACACATGGAGCATCCGGCTCGGAGATCATCCCGTCTAGCCAGACTATCCATATAGTAAGGTGCAAAACTGAATGTTGCCATCTTTGTGACACAGCAAAGTACGAAGGAAAACATGGCCATGCATGACTGAGATGGGGGGTTGGGGGGTCAACATCCTGAAAGCAAATGACAGCCCACTCGAGAGGGGCGAAGACACGTTGCCGGGTCAGCAATTACCGCCCAGGACACGGTTTGAGGCACACTGGGGTAGCATGAGGTGTTGGTGCAAGAGGTTACCCCTGCACTATTGAGCCCAGTCAACAGAACTCTTAGTGTGCATTGAGGCACTACTGGCATCTCAGGGGTGCCGCGTCACCATCTATTATGATTCAGCTTACGTCATCATCACGGGGTACGCAGGCCTGGCATGGTGGAAGGGATTCAGGAGGGCTGACTGGTCCACGGTACAGCATGCAGCACCGCTAGATAAACTGATTGACGCACTACCCCAACCCTCCTTGACAGCGGTTGTGACATGCACCACCCATCACTAGTTAACGCTGCTGCGGATGCAGCGGCCAGGCAAGCAGTGTATTTACTGGTGCTGAATTCCCAGTGGTAGCGGAGAGTAGGAAACTGCCAAACTCAATTCATTACCGATTGCACAATAATCGCATTGCATGGAAGAGCCCCACAGGAGGAGAAAGACTTGTGGATAAAGTGGGGATGCAAGCAGTCCCCTATGGATTTATTGTGGCAACAAGAGACATCGGGCAAAGCAGTTATGCCACAAGAGTTGCTGCAGGTCGCATTCGACCAGCTGCATCATCCATCCCAAGACAACATATTTGCTGTTGATATACAGGAGGACTTGGTTATCCCAAATCTGCGGGAGGCAGTAGCTAATATGATTGTTATCAAATGTCAGACTTACAGTGCTGGTCTTACCCTAAGAACTATCCGAGGCACACTGCCCCACCCAACTAGGCCATTCTGCGAGTATAGACTATGCAGACATGGGTGAAAGGTGTAACAGATCCCACTACCTAATAGTCGTGTGTCTTCTCACGATAGGTGGAGGCCGGTCCTTGTGCACACCCCGATGCCAAATGTGAAGCCAAATATTTGGTCTTTCCTCGATGGGGCATATGCAAAGTTTTAAAGGTCCGAAAACAGCACGCACTTTTTTTCAATTAGCTCTTCATAGAGATCACTGCATTGTTATTATTTGGCATTTATATAGCGCCCTATATATCATTGGTAGGATCTCAAAGCGCTTGTAGGTTAAAACGCCCTTAGGGACCGTAGTCCAGGTCAGTCGAGAGAGAAAGGGTAGGATAGAGTGCACTCAATGTGTGCAGTCTGTGTGATTTGCGTTATGGTGTCTGTATAACACTAGGTGCAGTGGTAGTGAGATCAGTCAAATGTGTGCAGTCAGGAGGTTGGTCTCCGAGACTGCATTCTGGCAGCATTAGGCCTGTGGAGGAAGTTTATGGGTGCATTCTGGCAGGTTGTTGGTGTTCATGGAGAATTGTTCCTATGTGTACAGCTAGGCTAAGATTGATCAGGGGGGTATAGCTGTGCTTTATTGTAGTTGGTGTAAAATGGAGCGGGACCATAGTGGTAAGATGAGTGTCTGGTGTACTCTTAGGAGCCCACGGTTCCTGGTTACACCTGGGTCAGGATGAGCTGGCAGTGATCGTCCTCATGTTTCACGGTTGAAATGCTTGTAGGTAGATTCACAAGTTGGACCGGATGATTTGCACGATCAGAGTGTCATTATTCTTAGGCTAAGCACTACGCGTCAGGGCCCATTTTCCAGGTCCCTGGAAGTGGTTTACAGGGTAGGTATTGGCAGGGTACTGGTTATAGGTCAGGATATATCTCACTGCAGCATAGTCCTACTGAGGCAGTGGTGCTAAAGGACAGGGAGGACAGACATTGTAGAGCCCGGTTGTTTACATACTGAAGATGGGAACCCTCCCAGGCATCAGTCGAGCAAGGTAGGGGGTGAATGGGTATGATCAACCTGATGGCACGAGAGGCTGCCAAGCCTGTGTAGGACTATGAGGAAGCGGAGAGTCGGTAGATGCATATTTTAGAGTCTGCAGGACAGTATGGGTGCCAACTGTGGTCTCAGTTCCCAAATCCACCTTGATGTCTTATTGGTCCCTACCCTTGGTATCCCCTACGAACACTTTCCAATTTAATGTCATTGAACTCTATATAACAGTGAGTTTCGGCGGGCTTAGTCATGGTTTATGGAAAAAGCCAGGTTTTTTAGAGCTTTATGAAAGGCCATGTAGTCTTTGGTGTATCAGATGTGAGGCGGGAGTGAGTTCTACAGAGTTGGAGCCAGGGACGAGTAGGTGGACCCTCCAATCGTGGTTGAATTGGAGACTGGAATCACTAGTAAGAGGGCAGTACTTGACCTTAGGGTGTGTGATGGTCTTCTCTTGTAGGTATGCTGGGCAGGTTTTGTGCACTGCTCGGTGGGCACTGCATAGGATTTTGCAAGTGGCCCTTAGTCCAACAGGCCTACCAGGTTTACCTGGTAGCTAGTGAGTCACAGATAGTTGTCAAATCCAGGGGGGGTCTATATACGAGTAGGAAGCTGTGGGTGAGTGTTGATATTACAGAGTTTTACTAGAAGGGATTCACAGTTCGCATTGCATGGTTGGCTTTCAGTGAGTTTTAACGGAGGAGTGAGATTTATAGAGGATTGCTACGCCACCACCTCTGGAAGGTCTGTTGGGCATTAAGTTTCGGATGTGTACAATTTACCAACCCCAAGCCAACGGGCTTGTGGGGATGATAAATTGTCTTCGAATGTAAATTGTCAAAGCTTTGCACCACATTGAAAAAGAACTGGGTGCACAGCTTTCTTCTTGCTTCGTTTAGCATGTGCATGCAGCTCTGCAAGGATCACTTGCCGGCCCACAAGATGGTTACAGACACACACACACACACACACACACACAACCCCCCCCCCCCATCAGGAGAGCATCTGATGCTCACAGGTCCGGACCTATTCTAGGAGAAGAATTTGTGAGTTATTTGCATGCCTTAAAGGCCATAGCATTTATCTCTCCGTCAACAGATCGCACCGAGGAGATGATCAGCGCTGCATCCAACTCTCTAAACATGCAAGCCCCTCTCCAGCTGTTGCCTGGTAGAACTTTGTCCGCCGATGGAGCAAGCCTAGGTACAATGGCCCCTTTGAGGTAGTCTAGGCTACTTCTCTTGCAGTAAAAGTTTGTGAGATACAGTACTGGGTACATTTATCTGATGTTCGCAAGGCACCACAGGCCACATACACTGCCCAAACTCAGCAAAGTACTTATAGTACAGGTCAAGTGCTGCACGTAAATACTGTCCCCCTGCTAATAGTTCTAAAGGAAATCGTGTAGCTGCAGAGGTACTGAGGTTACGTTCCTGAATGTTAAACTTTTGTTTTCTTTAAAAAGTTCTGAAACAAACCTACCTCCAAAAATACAGAAAAATGCTGCTGCGCAATGATTTGAAGACCTGTTTTCTTGGGCACCATCCTGGATGGGGGCCATCATGTAGATGTTGGTTGTAGTGATCGTATTGGTAATATTCTGCAATTGCCTGCTGGGACTTTCGTGCTGTGCCAAAGTAGTACAATGACGGGGGTATCTCTACATCTTCCACCAGGAGACTTTATGATGTGAAGTAGAATAGGCTGCTATGACGGAAGAGTTCTAGGGCAACCCAGAGTGTAATGGGTATATTACAATACTGGAGGATGTGCAGGTAAAGGGGGTCCATCAGTTTGGTTTTACACCACATGACGAATTGCTGCCCCTTGTTAGAGTAGCAGTGTCTAGTGTTTGTTTTTTCTTAGCCTCCCGTAACAAAACTCCCAGAAAGATTTAGGAAAATCCAAACCATCAAACTAGGATTTCAGGAATCAAGCTGCCAAGTTCAGAGCTTGCGGGCATGAGTATGTTAACTGCCTGTGCTAGCATGTTGCGTTTGTTCTGCATCTTGATCAGTGGTTGAATAGCCATTTTCAAAAAGACCAGGTCTGTCGTGCACACAGGGCCCTTCGTCTTGTTGCAGCACTCCACTGCAACAGGTTGTCTGCTAGATAGTTCTCCCCTGAAACATGTCTTTCTTGGACATAAATACCTCTTTTGATGCACCAATTCCTTAGGTTCTGTGTCGGAAGGGATGTAACTGAGTGTGTTCTCCCTTGTTTGTTTATATACGACATTGCAGTTGTGTGATTGTTGTCGACAAACACTTTTGTTGGTTATTCTGGTCCGACAAGCTAAGTCATAAGACATTTCTGATTCTCTTACATGACCACACACCCTGGGCTGCAAGTTTGACAGGGAGACCCCCGGTTCCCATTCTAGCAGTGATGCATCTGTAGTCCAGAGTTATTTGTACTGGTGGTTGTCTGAAAGAGGTTTTATTCACCACTGCAGAGCACTTACAAACTTTCGTCATAACCAGTAAATTGTCACAATCTCCAGCTACATGAATCCAATCACCTGCTAGTCTTGCATGTGTGAAGATGTAAATTCAAGAGGACATCATGCCTGGCACTTTAATTACCTTTCATACAGACATCTCCCCCTCCCGATAGGAAGGAATCTACAGTACAAATGGCTGTACCCCTTCTAGTATGCTAAGAGCCTGTTCAGAGTCTACTATAGCTCCTAGGAACTGCTTTTTCTGAGCTGGTACTAGGCTTGGTCTCGTTAATAGCTAAAACCAGTGTGTGCATATCAGGTTTACCGTTATTTGTGCGTTTCAGTGTTTCACCACTTATGAGCCAGTCTAGATGGATAGACTGGAAGTGGGATGCCAGTACTGCAGGGAACTTGGCGAACACACGTCGAACTGAAGCTATTCCAAAAAGTGAACACCTTAAACTAAACTGTAAATGTTGCGATTGTCCCTTCAATATTAGGACTCTTCTTCGTCTTGGGATCATGGTATTATGAAAGTAGGCATTTTTCAGAACGAGTGTTATGTATATCGCTTTTCCGTACAAGAATTACCACATGAAGGGTTGTTATTCTGTACTTCTAGATTTTTACATACTGGTTTGCTGACAGTTTAGTCTTTCAGCCCTGTCCTTTTTTGGGACGGGAAAATAGAGTATTTGTTGGTTTAACTGGTGCTGAAGTACAGCAGGTTCGAGGTTTTCTTTAGTAGTAAGGCCTCGACTTCCTTCTTCTGCAGTTCCTAGTGTAATTTTGGCATTCCCCCGCCCCACCCCCATCTCGTGGTAGTTCAGGTAACCTGATGCAATACCCCCTACCTACTTTGTGGAAACCCACTTGTCTGAGGTTATGTCCTACGGCAGGGTGAAGTGTTTTAGGAGTCATCCTTCTGGGGATGCATGGGCGTTAGGGTGGGGCAATATATCAAGTTTGAGCTCGATTTTTTTCAATATCGATCTAGGAGACAATATCGTCAACAGATCACACACAATACATTTGCCATTTTTTACTTTGATATTTCCACTGTATTACAGTAAAAGGAAACCTGCATTTGCACTTTATTTTGATCAAGGTCTTATAAATAAAGAGGTTTGTGACATCTCGCCACATTTGCCAGCTTACAACTGAGCATTCAACCCACAAACGTATATAGGTCATTCAGCCCAAAAATATTGAGATGACTTTTGGCCCAAATCAACCAGCCCTAATGGGAACTTGGAATTTCATCATAGAAGAACTGAAATAGTGCATTCTCCATTAGGGTATCAATGATTTATATGCACATTCCCCCCCCCCCCCCCCCCCCCCACTCTCCATATTGTGTAAGCCTTGACACTAACCAACGCCCTCATCACCATCGCTCTACCTCGAAAATTACAATCTCGTGTCTAAAATAGTGTCTCAAAGTTTCTGCCATCTGAGAGCGAAAAAGTAGAGTGGGGAAAAAAATCTCAGGATGTCACAGCATCAAGATTGTGGGGTGCGAGCACGTGTGATGTTAACGTGCCACGTCTATGCCCAGTTTTTTTCCCCGATTTCGAACAAGAAACTAATACTTCGAGTCAACCACTAGATGGCGGACTAAGCATAGTATGTGAATCAAGTAGCCCCAGAAACGCACACACAAAGATGGTGGACAGAGAAACAGAACTCTCGCTAGAGTGGAAAGTAGAGGGATTGGGAGCAGGCTGAGCTACCAACATAGTACGAATGATTGAGACATCCCAGTTTAAAGAGACTGCAGGAATTGGACCCTCAGTCACTTTTTTTTAATGGGAGAAATACACACCTGGTTTTCGAGAGGGTAGGGTGACCTCGCAGAAATCAATTTAGGACTGCAGCGAGTTGGACGTGTGCCCGGTTTGCCAAGTAACGCACAATCCAACATAATGTATGAACTAGATCGCTAGCATCCCTGGGTGGGCTTGAACCAGCAACCCTTTCGTTCGCAGACACTTGCGTTACCGATTATGCCACAGTTTTGTACAGCCAGGCCTGGACTAGACTAGCAATCAGAGGACAAGTTCCTTCATATCTTTAACATGCATTACTTGGCAGTGGGTTTGGGTGTCCCTCCACACAACTTGTACCAAAGCCGAATGCATCAGTAGCTGGCAATAGCATAGGTTATGCATAAACGTGGTGAGTAAAACATGGGGGTGCAAAAAAAAAAAAAAAGAAGAAAAAAATGCTAAAAGACAGGCAAGCAGAAAAAACCTACAACCTTATTGGCGAGTGAAACCCACCTCCCTTGAATGCAGCACTTTGTTGTACTCAAGACAGGAAAGACGTTTCTGGGTGCTGCTTAAGGTTAGCTTGAAATACGGTTCAGCTGCACTCAGTTAACAGCTTAATGAGCAAGTTCCACTCGTATGGGGAAAGTAGCACAAGTTGTAAATGCACAAGCCATACGGGAGACCATAATAGATTCGGTGGGGCTCGGGTTTGCTCTAGAACTCGTGAACTCGACACGGTTTGGAAGAGGGCATGCAGCAAAGGGGAGGGGCGGGTAGAGGCTCAAATTGAGAGCCGGCACAGACAAAAGAGGAAACTGGAGGAGTGCTAGCAGTTCCAGTATTCCTACAGCATGACCCTGCAGCAAAGGCAAGGCACCCAACAGCACAGTCGACAACTGTAACACATTGAAGAGACAAATAATCGTCATGCATTCAACACCAGGGTCACGAAAACCTAGGATGCTTGGGTCCAGCTAGTAAGCTTTACAGCTCGGGACATGTAACAAGATCAGTAAAGTAGAGAATACCTCATGGCACAATGGGATGAAGACATGGGAGCCAGGAGGAGCAGAACTAGTTTGCTATACTGTAATTATATGGGGCGTACTAAGGAGGATGAAAAATTATCACAAGTGAAGTAAGGTGGTGGCACAAGATCTGTGTGACGACAGCCTCCCCATGGAGGGCGCCACATAGCAAACACTTCATGAGAAAGACAATCTCAAGAGAAAATGGCTAATTACTACCTGTTCGCAAAAGGTCTGGCTAATGGTTATGTTGTTGGGATTGTACCACCCCAAAGATGCTATTTGCATCGTCTCCAGGCTCACTGGCGGATCTGGAGGTCAGTGGGTTTAGTAAGAAGCGAAGGCAAGAACGCAGTGCGATGTGTTGAGGTTGCAAACCTGAAGAACCATGAGCTCTGCAGGAGAGCAAGCTTTCTAGGTGAAAAGTATAGGAGGCCTTGGGAGTTGCGTCCACAGAGGCAGCCTCGTGCTTGTAGTGTGGCCATGCACGGTTAGAGGTGTACATTTTGCGTTCGAAGACTGGGCAAAAGGACCTTTTAAAATAAGTGTGCAAGTGGTTGTTTTGCGTGCGATGTGTTGGTGTATGAAACATAAGCTTAGGCAATGGTGTATGTCTGCGATATATGACGTGCAGCCCACGCTGGAAAACAGCACTGTACAAACGGGCTGCAATCAGCAGTTACAAGTAGGGTGCAGGGGGGGGTAGCAGAGGAGTTGGGATGGGTAAGGAAGCTGGGGTGGTAGGAGGGGTGTGGCATGTCGTCAAGAGATGAGTGACTGGGAAGATGTCCTTTGAAGAGTACGGTGGGGTGGGCAGTCTCATCGGCATTAGTAACTTGTTCCACATGGATTCTGGCGGTGCACTGGCCACCAGAGATGGTTAAGTTTTTGTTCAGTAGCGTAGCGTTCTGGTTGACACTGCTTTGTAGGTGTTCATACAGGCAATCTTGAAAAGGAGGCATGCTTGGAGGGGTAGCCAACTCCGCTCCTTGAGGGGGATATAGTTGAACCTTTGTCCTATGATGTTGCAGAACGCTGCAACTTTGATTGGCCAAGGTGGCATCTGGGACTTGTTGCAGTGGAAGATGACATGGCCTTAGGCAACTGTTCGGCAGCATGAGGCAGCGATGAAATACAACTTTCGGAGGAGCACAAGCCGATACCAAGTCTTCTTGGAGACGTGAATTTTGAATGTCCCAAACCTACTTTGAGAGCAAGGGTGCCAGTTTAATGTTAAGGAGAGCAGCACCAACAAATCCTACACGAGACTAAAGCAGCGACAAGCACCATTTTCTAGCCTTTAACTGAGACCTCCTCCTGATAATTTCTGGCACTACCCCTACATATTAATCTATACATATTTACCAATTTCACATACACCAGGAATTTAAAATATAACTGAATTTAAATCTTAACTATGCAATTTTTACAACGTGGGGCTTGTCAATACTTCATTAACTGATGATACTTTTACATGTTTGAAACAAGTGACGGGTACCATCAAGAAAAAATAAATAAACTTAATCGGCATCTTGCTCTTGACTAAATTAGTATCTATGCATATAAAACAAATCTCAAAAATATGAATTTGCTTCAGCGTTGCGAATATAAAGTATTAGTCAAATATTTTATAAAAACAGATGGACATGGCATTGCCATGGGGAGGGCGCATATGAGATGCTAAAAGTGGTAACCGTGAACAGCCCAGAAACAAATACTAACTACTGACAATAGCAACAGTCTCCAATCTCAGCTGGCTGTAAACAGTCTCCAAGGAGGAGATAGCGAGCAGAATGGACAAGAAGGGGGCGGGGTGTGTGGGGGGGGGGGTCTTTGCTGCCATCACAAGATGAGGTCAGCAAAGAGACAACAGAACAATCCATGTATTCAGCAGCACCACGTGAACAATACCGTTCTGTACTTGAGCGCGCCCCGTGAACTGTGTGCGAACATAGCACATGAATAATACAAGCCCATGCCTCAGCAGACTCCGACACTGTACACAGACTCGCTCACAAACACCATACAATCCGAGACCCAGCACACCAGTAACAAATCCCATCAGTATACCGGAATTACCACATAAAAGATCTGTACTCCAGCACACCAAGGGAACAAACACTGTATACCCGGATGCATGCCACAAACGAGGTCAGCAAAGCCAATTTAGGACAATATCAGTCCGCCGGCACATGAACAAGTACACTGTAGGCAGACTTAACAGTAGCCGTAGATGCAAAGTATTGGGACATGCAAATAGTGCACCCATAAGCACACTCGTTCTGTTTGTGCACAAAGATTTACCCAGACTCCATTGACATCCACGGGGCAACACTTAATGTGATCGCTCAGCAGCTCTCAACACTTAAAATAGTAAAGACCTAATAATTGGCTCAGCAAAAAGCATGTACAACAAGCACACCCAATACCAATCTCAAAACCCACCATTCTCAGAAATACCAACTACAGCAAACTCACCAACACCATCAACACTGCACACGCATCTTGTCCCCTAACCAACAACTCTGCTTATACCCCTCTTGCCTGTACCTTACTTTTAGTGAAGTATTATTTAAATCACACCTAGATTCATCTATAACATGGGCTACAATAAAATCAATACAAGATCAAGGTTATCAAAAAGATCAAAGATCGAGGATTCACGCCCATCAGTGTCAAAAACGCAAATGGGCAAAGTAAAATTTACAAGTAACATTCCGCTTGGTTTCCATTACCAGACAAGCCTACTTCCAGACCAAGTATACTGAATTCTACATTATACTCTATTGGGCAGACATTAGCTTAAAATTGATCAACCATATCCTGCAAGCGGCTTACCTGTTTTTGGTAATGTAAGCCATAAACTGTCAACAGTAAGGCATTGCGTGAGTAAATGCCTGTTGGTCTCTATACCAATATTTAAAATTCTGCACCCCCTTTCCCATTCAGGGGTGCATTCTTTAGGAGGAGAGCACTATACAGGAAGGAACCAGGTTAAAATGGAGAAGCGTCATAAATCTTCAGATTCGGATCCACTGTAGGCTTAATGTATTCCATAGGAATAAGGTAGGGAAATAAGCTAGCATATTCAACTAACGACCTTTTTACCTGAAGTATTCAATGTCACTAACCCTATCCTAGAAGTAGGGCTTTAACTAAATAATTCTTGGCAATGTGCCATTCATTAAAGTATCCAAATCCCAGCCAATCCTCTGCACGGGAGTTCCACCATTTCTTGGAGTTTGGTAGAGGAGCAGCGCAAGCTTCAGCATGCCAACCCACAAGCGAGTCACCGTTATCCATCAAAATCTTGAGTAGAAAAGGGCCAATTTTAATCTTAAGCATGGTTACCAATGAGACCAAACCAAGCTCCTTGCGGCTAGCATCCACTGGCAAGGATCGCAGAAGACCCAAATTGCGTCTCCACAACTGAAGTTTCAGCCAGCTAAACTCAAGTGAGAATTTTTAATCTATATGCAATACCAGGGACTATGCTTATTTTATATATGTACAGCATTCGCTTGCTTCCCTGAGAAACACCCCCCCCCACGGAAGAAAGAGTAAAGTAATTAAAGTACCAAGAAAGGTGTACAACTCCACACCTCTATGGGCAAGCCTTCTAGCTTCCAAACAAAACTATGTCAAGTCATCCACTAGCAACAACCATAATCTTAGACTTGGCCAGATTGATTTGTATATTGTTCCGTACAGAATATTCAAGCAATGCCATTAGGGAATGCTGTAAACCCAACAGGGCCTTGTCGAGAAGGATGGCGCTGTCCGTATAGGACAGCCATGATGTTCTACAATTGTCAAGCTTGGGGTTAAGGGTAGTTAGGACCCCTCCAGTGCAATGCCAATATCAGCCACGTACAAATTAGAGTAGGGGAGCTCAACCCTGCTTTAATTTAGCATAAGTGTCAGAAGCCCTCGTTCGTTGAGTCAAACAGCTACTAACTTATTTGCATGAAACAGCATAATTAAATGGAGCAAATCAGGATCGATGCCTAGAGCTTATCACCCAACCTGCTCCAATCTACTTTATCAGATGCGTAAATGTAGTCAATAAAAGCCGGGTACAATGGGGTCTTGGAATCCCTTGCATTGCACATAAATCAGTGCACCATCTATGTATTGAAAGTCATACTCCCCTCCCTTCCAATGCCAGTCTGCTAGGGGGGATAGCAACTGTCTTTGCTGCACACATTTGGAAACCGCCTCCAAGAAGTTATAAAACAGCTCACATTGGGCATGGCAAGCATCCTGTAATTAGTAGGGAAGGCCCTTCCTGTGCACAGGGAAAAGTATGGATACATTTCATGAGGCAGGGATGGTCATTTGTCAAGATGTGTTGAAATAATTTGGAAAGTAAGACGGACCATAGCTCAGGGCCTCGTATCAAGACAAAGTTAGGAATCATCTGCCAACTGAGGTCTTTGCCAAAAAGGACCCCTTGCCCCACAGCGTGGGTGCAAATCGTGTGCCCTTTCCCATAATCCGGTTTTGCTCTGTTCTTCCATACAGTGAATCCTAGAGAGGCTGAAGGGCTGGTCTCTTGTACCTCCCTCCCCCATACGTTGTGGGTCTAAGTATACATACTCCTATGCCACCCACTTGCAGTCCCCGCAGGGCGTGGAGCAAAGGGTGGGCAGACCTAGGTTTGGCGAGGAAGTGGCATCCCTAGAGGTCCGCCAGGAATGCTCAGGCTTGTGGGAGGCTGCCCATTACCCTCCCAAGATCTACAGAGGGAATTGCACCGTATTCAGTAGAACAGGTCTACAGCAACCGTGGGCACTGGAGCCATTGCTTTGACTGTCGAGCAAGAATCACTGCCTGGGGAGGTTTGCATTACAGATGCCCCTCCAAGGAGCCTGGAGGTCTCGGCGAGTAGGGCAGGGTAGCACACTTATCCCGTATGTATGGCGGTTCTTCACACCAAGGTCTGCAACCGACAAGGCCTTGTAACAACTGCTGGGCTTTGGAGTCTCTTGGCGCAGGTATAGGTTTGAAGCTGCCTCATGTTGCATAGTAGCGGCTTAACAACTGACCAGGACCGAGGGCAAGAAACACTTTGGTTGCAATTCCTCACAGCTCTGTAGATGGGCTGTTTGGGTGCGTTCACCCTGTTCTCAGAAGTCCCTGCTGAGAGCAGGGCTTTAGCAGTTCTGGTCCGGATCAGTGTTTTGGTTCCTGCCCATCATATGAGCGAACAAAGACCCTAACATTTTTTTTTTTTAAAAGTACTTTGAAACTCATTGTGTATAGGCGCTATATAAAACAATACAAGGCCACCACGCTCTGGATGTGGGGGAGGAACTTTGTAGCTTCAGCTAAGAGATGGTGGAATCTCCTTGGAAAGGAAACGGGTAAGGATATTACGGGTCGTTTAATGGCATGCCTGGTGAAACAGCGCCAAAGATGTTTGGCAGGACAGTCCTCATTTTCTACTGTATCCTGCCCCTCAAGGGACACACGTCTTGCAGATTTGTTCAGCGTTTGGCTATATGTCCAGGTGTGTGGCTATAGTCTCCCCCCCCCCCGTCCAAAACCCCACCCCCATCCCTCACCACACAGTAGTCTGGGTTCTCACAGGCTTCCTGTTGCATCAAGGCTGAGATTTTTTTGTTCTGCAAGCCCCATTACCACTCCATGTATTACCTTGTCCTCCCAGACCTTTGTGGCACAGGGCGGGAAATGACACGAGGCCGAGTGATGAGATTTATTTTCCACTTCGTTTTATTTTAGCTGCTGCCGGGTTTTGGCACAGTGCTTTGCTGCATTCCTCTTATGGGGTTCAGATGTGCCTTCTCCGTTAGGCATGGCAGCACAAGCAGGTAGGATCCCCTGCCGTAGGGAGTTGCAACAAGGTAATAGAGTGGGCCGACAAACACTGCGCCTCCAGCCCTTCACCAGTTGCTCACAGCAGTCCTCGGTGATAGGGACATTTGCCTCCTCTCTGGCTTGGGAGGCCACCGGTTGGAGTGACGAGAGCTGCCACCATCTGGACCAGTGGGTTGTGAAGCTTGGGCAGTGCGCCCTAGCAGCTAGTGGTAAGGGCCTTTGTTCCCAGTGGGAGGAACTGGACTTCTATTCTATTCATGTGCATCGTTTGGGGTGGCCTACACTACTCCCAGAGCTTCTGAGACAAAAGCAATTAATTTCTACTTGTACTGCGTCAAAACAGAATGAATGGAACTGCTCATAGGCATAGCCAAGAGTGCTTGATGTAGATTTGCACCAAGTTTTGCTAACAGTGGCACTGTGCCTCGGAGACACTGCTATAGTAGTCCCATTAAAGGCGTGGGTGGTATGTTGGCAGTAGGTTGTGCCCTTGTTAAGGTATAGCCTATTTTGGGCTCTAGCACCTTAATAGGAGAGACGCTGAGCCTTGCCCCCGCGTTGTGAGAACAAAGGGGCTACTGACCATTAGGGTTCTACCTTCAACCTGCTCAAGGCAGTGTTGCGATGACTAATGCACTGCCCATTTCCTCCTGCAGATGCGTCAGTGAATGGGGACCCACCTTCACCAGACTCAAGTTGGATGGAAAGGGGGTGTACCGCCATATACAGTACTCAGATTCACAACCACCAGCTATGATGCACGGTGCAAGTTTCTCCAGTTAGTAGGTCATGGGGCGAGCGGCATGGTCCCTCTGCTAGAAGTGCTGGAGTAAAGGCCCAGCTTACCTTTCCTAGGCGACACCGAACTTGCATGGGTTTACGGGAGGCCATTAGGGGGCTCAGTGGGCTGTTGCCTTTTGATGGGGGAGTTTGCGTTGGAGAACAAACAGGTTGCCGTTTTTTTGCAATGTTGTGGCTAGTCAGGTTTGAAATGTTAGTGTGGTGGAGAGGGAGCCTCAGTGTCACACCTCCAGGCACCATTGCTTGTAATGAGGCCTCATGTGTGATATATGGCATTTATAACGCGCCTATACACAAGTGTTTCAGATTGCCTGCTCTAGGCTGTGGATTTGTCCCACACATTTTGTTTGATGTAGTTCTGCTGGTGTGCTTTGGAGGTTTTAATCTGAACACAAACTGACTAGATCTTTCAGGGCCCTATTGGGGATTATTTTACAGTGGATGGTAGTTTCCTGCATTACTTCGATGGATTTGGGGTGCCCGTTATTAATTAGCTTATGTCCTCCCAGAAACCTTGGTCCTTTGGGGCCATTCGTAGCCAGTAGGGTCTTGCTTGGGGAAAATGTTAGAGGATGTGGATCTTAATCGGGGCGCTTTGGCACCTGGTGGTTCATGCATTAGGTACCAGAGATGTGGCACTAGGGTAGGATTGCTTGTTGGTTATTTTTGAGGCATTGGTCTCTGGGTAGAAGTTTTTCGGTAGAACCCCCTAGCAATCTTTTGGGGAGTCAGGCTCTTAGTAGCCCCACACTCATTTTCCAGCCTCTTTGAAGGGTGTCTGTCCTAGTGTCAATCATCAGCACATATTTTTATAAAGTGAAAGCCAAATGGCGCTTCTAGCGGGCCCACACAACTACTGCAGGCCAGCAGTTAGGGGTACCAAACCTCATGAGGAGGCCTGGGGGTTACTAAATTATCCAGGTAAAGGGCCTTTGGCTTACCTGAAGTAATTCGGTTGAGCAGGCGGCATACGCCTCTACCCTAGCCAGCAGGGTTTTTGCCACTCCTCAGTTGGTCTCTTCTCTTGGAGGGATGTCCACAAAATTCATGTGAGGGGTTGCTTCCGACTCTCCATAGGATTGCCTCTGTCCCTCATGAATTCTAACAACGATTGCGCAGACACAATTGTGCCGACTGTGAAGAGGGGCACGGAGATCAGGCCAGGATTTCTTAACCGGAAGTCCATTACTTCTAGTCCTACTGTTCCTCACAGTACTGAGACCCTCCACCACTCCCTGCATGGTGGCAAGATTGTCGCGGGTGCTTGGTGTAGGCAGGAGGTTATGGTAGAGGTCAGGTGCTTTGTACCACAATGCTGAGGGGCGGCTATAAAGGGGTCGGGGATAGAAGACTTTGTGAAAGGATTCCCTTAAAGGCGATTTTACTTCATGAGCAAGTAAAACACGATGAATGTTTATTAATAGCAATGAAGATTAACAGTAGGTAAATCAGACATTTAATCTTTAAAAGAAATAAACAAGCCATCTGATGACTCGCTTATGAATATACTGTTGGGAATGAGACTCCCTAAATAAAAAAAATAAAACACACTTTAAACATGGAGCACAGATTCTAAACCTTCCCAAGCTACTGTTTGAACCTACCCAAAAACCCAAAACTCATCATTGTTACTCAACGGCCAGCAGATCAACATCCAAGGTAAAACAATAAGCAACAAGGCAGGAACCATAACTCACAGTGCTGTATTGCCCATATGTAGGTAGCAAGAAAACAAAAAAATAAAATAATTGAACTTAAAGGCAAACCAAATGCGCATCACGACCTGACGGGACATCAGATGATTTAGTCAGTCTATGTCAGCTATTTCAGTTAAGGGGAGCAGGGTGGTGGTGCTACTTGAACAAATTGGCAGTACAAAAAAGGTTTTCTTCTCTGCCACAGTAGGAATCTGCATGCAAACCAACTTCTGGAGGAGAAAATTCTGAGTTGCAATAAACCCAATGTAAACAATCCACTGCCCACTTACTCCTGTAATATTATAGGCATGTTTTCCTTCCAGATGTAGCACTATAGGTACCAGAAGGCAATGATTTGGCAAAGTGATTTAAAGTGAACATCCATGGCTGGAGGAGAAAGACCCTACACATGGAGAGGCAACTGAGATCCAATCTGATGCGCATTCTAAAAAGGTGGATGCCTAAGAGGCTGCGATGACGTCACCTGCTTTTAGTAATTTGACAAATGTGCAGCTGGTTGGCAACATTACGTTTTCTTATGTCAAACAAAAATGATGAGCGCTTTTGAAGGGTATTTTTCTTCAGTTTGAGTTTCAGCATGCAGGCAAACACGGAGCACTCAATTTGGCTGTGAAATTGAGATGTACAGACGACCGAATGCTCAAAAACAGCAATAAGGTAACTGCAGCCGGGCAGCTCAGATTCACAGATTGCATGGATTAGGCTACCATCTCACGCAGCTAGCCAAAGGGGAGGCAGGAGTGTGGTTGTGATTCCAAGAACACCTCGGGAGGTGTGCGCCCATGACTCGTTCCCAGGTCTTCACAACTAAAGAATAATGGCGTCAACTGCCAGCAGGGTCTGAAAAACTTTGCAAACTAACAGACAATATAATATGCATGCGGATCGTATTTGTGCATACTCCTCACACTACCCAGATTTGTCAATTATTTCCAGCCATATAATTCAATATTGAACAGGCTTCGAAATTGCTAGGCGCGTGATCCATTTACGGCCTAGAAAAGCCTAATTAGCTTGACCCCAGGCGTCAAGCTGTCATCTTAGTTGAGTTGGCCCCAAACATCGATGGCTACATTTGCAAAAGTAAAATAGGCACTGGCCCTTTAGGAATCGCAACCCCATCCACATTTGTCCAACTCCAAGCACAAAATTAAAACGGCTCATCAGTAAACTAGTAACTGATGGTGCAATTATCCAGTTTTAGAACATGAATATGCCCAGATGTTTACAGGGAATGAAAAAAATATATATATTTTTTTTTTTAAGGGGGTGAGAGGTTTTGAAAACACCGACTAGAGCTATGTTTAAGTGAAAGATCACATACACCTGTGATCTAGGCCGAACCTACAGTCATTTGGGCACGATTTGGTTTTTAAAAAAGGGCCAACCCAACCAATTGCTGGCAAAGCTCATGCTCCTTGCAACGTTAAGTTACCAGGAAAGCAGTTTTGCACAAAAGCACAAACCACAATAAGTCATTGCCTCAAAAGGCCTGTTCATAAGGGAAGCCAACACTAAGTTAATCTACAAACGTGGGGTTTTGGAGAGTAGGGCACCACCAACGTGTTGAAGTTCCATTAGTTCGAAAAAAAAAAAGAAATAATTGAAATCATCCATAAATGTTATGAAGGGGCTCCTCAATATTGATAGTGCTCTGCCATTTTGCTAGATGCCATGAATCGAGAGGAACGGAATTGGATACAGACATGAGCTAAGGCATCTCGATACAAACTGACGTCCCATCTACCGGTAAAAATGAAGCAAATACATCAACCACCGGCATATATGCAAAAGTTTCCTAACAAAACATCTTCATGAGAGCATGTTTGAACCTGCTTCCGACCTAGGAAATCAGGGCCATAAGAGGACTCTCGCCTACAAATAACTGCCACTTCTGTAAAAATGTTCAACAAGTGGAGACAGTTGGACATCTGTTACTATCCTGCACAGGTTTGACAAAAGTAAGGAACACTTATATGGGTGACATTTTCCAAGACCAGCGAATCTATGATGGACTGGTGGCATGGTTTAACAGAAGGAGAAAAAAAAAACTCCATGTGATACCAGTGGCACAGTTTTTCAAAAAAGTGAGCTTTCAAAAACAAGCGGTAGACGGGATAGAGAAAACAAATCAGATTGTGTAAGGGGGGGGGGGATGTTCCAATTTACTTCTCTATATCCCCTTTTGATCTCAATTCGTTCTCTTTTTCCGGATATCAGATTTTAGCGATGTTGGAACTCCCTTTGGTCCAAGGTGAGAAATGTAGGGACATGATCCACACAAATTATTCTTTTAATGGGCTTATAACAATTGTAATGCAATTAAATCAAGTAATACCAACAACATTTAAGTGCATTTCTATTGAAATTGTCTGGTTTTGGCAAGCCAAAAAAGCATTCCAGCCTGCATGAAAATGCAATGCAGGTGGAGATGCTGCGTATTTCCGAAATAAAGCAGAGGCAGTCTTCCGGCTCTAAACTCCATGTAGAAGAGAGCCCCGTCATAGGAAGGGCAGGACAGCGTTAAATGATCTGTAAGACCTAGACAACTTCAAGACAATGAAAACTGCCTTGAGTTAAACAGAAGGAATATGTAATTTCCTGTCCTGGAAGGGCCAATCCCCACAAGTTGGCAGGCAAGCTTCACATAGTCAATGCAAGAACTATACTTTTGAAACAACAAATGTTTAAAGGCAGAACTTTCACAGTAAAACCAAAGTGACTTTCGACGATTTTATAGACCCGGTGTACTTCATTCTCCAACCGTTTTTACTGGGTTACACTGTACTCCTTTGTTCGGGTGGTATACTGCAATGAAACGCAAGTACAACCTTTATGTGTACTGCTCTTTCTACCGGGCTCATGGGCAGTCCAGCATCAAGATGCATGTAGACCAGCACTTGGTTCCCCAAGGTTCAACGCTAATATTTCATTAAAATGCCGTCTGTTACTAGAATTGTAGCATCAGCTTTCGCATCCATTTCGAGCTGAACATACTCCATAGCACTATCCTCCGAAGCAAATTGTAGGCTACTTTCCTTGTTGTTTTCTGTTTTGCCATGGTTTCACGTCTGTGTTAATCGTTAGTTTTAACACGGGCCAAATTAATGGGTAAAAAGAAATTCTAATAAAGATCGGCTACTGAGACTTTATGTTTTCAAAACAGCTACATCCTGCCTGTCTGCGATTGTCATCGAGTCCAGATACCAACTGACAGGTTCTTCAAACGGCAGCTGCAGATATATTGAACAAAATAGTTGCCCTCAAGTCCTCCAGATCCCCTGGACCTAACTGGTTAGTCAATGTAGTGATTAAGAGCTATCCTCCATTCTGGGCCGATCTGTTCTCCTTACTTTTCAATAAAATCTTAGAGCAGGGGGTAATTCCCCGCTCATGGCAAACTGCCATCCTTATTCCTGTATACAAAAAAGGTAGCCGCTTGGATCCTAACAATTACAGGCTTTTATCCATGTTAGATATCTCTGGTAAGCGGTTTGCCTCACTGTTACTCAGTGAGCTGCAGAAATGGGTAGGCCATTCCAAAATACTCAGCAGATTTCAAGGCGGGTTTAGGCGGGATTTCTCCACCTCACATAACCTTCTGGTTATGGATATACTTCGTACACGGGCACTTAGCAAGGGGCAGCCCCCCATTGTACGCTCTATATATCGACTTCAAGGCTGCATTTGACTACATCCCCCCGAGGGAGACTATGGTCCAAGCTAGAGAAATTGGGATGCCCGACAGGCTTGTTATATTATTTAAAACTACTCCATCACAATACTACGGCGTGCCTTAGATTGAATCAGGAAGGAAATTTAACTTGCAATGTGATCCAAGACAGTGGGGTAAAGCAGGGATGCGTCACAGCGCCCCTCATTTACAATCTGTATGTGTACGACATCCCTGCAGCCCTGGCCGAGGTTGACAATTGCCCGCCTAAAGTTGGCGAAGCATCATGTACAGTACTGGCATATGCGGATGATTTGGTTGCCTTTGATAATACCATAGGTGGCTTAAGGCGCTCTGCTACCTCTCTATGGGATTATGCCAGAATAAATGGCTTAACCATCAACCTGGACAAGACAAAAGTACTAAGATTCACGAGAAGAAGAGCAACACGTGTGAATCTGATGGTACATGGAAATTCCATACCCTACGCTCCATCCTACCGCTATTTGGGAGTTGACATTGAGCCCCTAGGCGATTATTTACTCTGTAGACAGGGGCGAATCACAAGAGCTATATTTCCTCATTTACAAATAAGCAGGGCGGTTTCACCTTGTGGGGGACGCGTCATCTTTATATCCAAGTGTTTGCACCCATGATTGTATATGGTCTTGAGTCACTGCATACTATGGATCTAGGGTGGTTACAAGTGCTGGAGGGCAAATTCTGGCGACGGATCTTGGGGTTACCCCAGGGGGTACCGATGGCACTGATTAGACTAGAACTGGGTCTTGCCTCTTTCAAAGCTATGGTACTGAGGAAAAGAGCTGGCTTTCACCTTAAGATGATAGGTGACTCTGCCAACCCCCTGCCAACCCCCTACTATCCGTGATTCACCAGGAGGTGACCAAAAAATATTCTACCTCACCCCTCTATAAAGACATGGTTAAATTTTTCATTGACATTGGATGGATACATAGAGGGACTATGGTCACAAAGGAAACCTTACATGCATTAGGTAAAAAAGTAGACATATGGGACTGGCTAGAGAATTTCGCCCACATAAGTAATCTTGAGACACATCACTTTGTAAAATATCGATTGTATAACTTTATGAAGCCTCAAGCTTACTTATCTCTCTGCCCCTCCAGAAGACCTAGACGCTTTATCATCCCGTTTAGATTAGAGCAATTGCCCACCTTGTATAGTAGAGGGGCTTGGGAGAAAATTCCGGTGGATAAGCGCATATGTCGTCTCTGTAAATCCCCAGATTGTCTTGAGACAGCTAGACACCTTCTCACTGAATGCCAGTCATTGAGAGACACAATCTTTCGCCATTTGGGCGACTTTGTACATGATTGTGCAACAATACGTGATATGACTTTTTGGCTCTATTGCACCAATACCAGCAACATGCACGTATTTATTGCACTCTACAACATCTGGCAACAAGTGGAACTTGGACTGAAGGGTGGGGTGGAATTATCCCAAGTTTGAGGAATATATGAGAACATATAGAGTTCCTCAGTGGAGATGGAAATTAGTAAGCTATGTAGTCTATGCAATGGTTCTTATCAGTTGTAGTTTTTAATATTGATATTCACTCATGATTTTATTTGTATGTTTATGTATATCCTTGAATTGAGTATAAAGCTTTGTGATCTGAAATATGTAAAAACATGGTATGTGTAAAGTTTGAATTTATTTTCATTCTGTACCACATTAAAGAATTATTATGATACATGTCAATAGCTGGATATAGACTACTCTTTTTGGGGACAATCGCCACGGGCAGATATGCCCCTACGCTGTACCAGCGATAAGGAGCAACATAACAGTTTACGGTGGCCTAGCACCAAGCTGATGCACAAGCCTTGCGATTCACAGTGCGTCCAAAGCGGTGCTTTTACCCAAAAGGAACACTGCGTGACTCACGATAAACATTTGCGGATCGAGATTGAAGAAAAAAAATTACCCATTTCATTGAATATGACAATCGCCGGATGTTCTCGGAGCATTTATTGTGAAATAAAAGTACTTTACAAATTGTACAGTCTTGCTATTTCCTTTAAAGGTATAGTTTTATATTCAAAATTGTGACGCGCCGGGTTCTGCGTCACATCATGTAGGTGATGACTGGGCGCGTTTAGCTACGTCCTGGAGAAAGGCAGAGACTAACACTAGGTTTGGTGAGGTCACCCTCAGAGGCGGGGGAATATGATTTAGTGCCGCCAGGGCAGTCCTGCTTGGGAGATGCGGCAACGCATAAGATCACCACAAGATGGCCACGCCCTGCTGTCTGATTTCGCATGTGTACAAAAGAGGAAAAACTACGGTAAGGTGCATAGGAAATGTTTGTACAATCGATCAACGTATGCTTAAAAACACATGCCCGAACCATTGGGGCATATTTGAGCACACCATTCCTTTCATTCTAGCCTGGTCAAGAATCACATGCATGAGACGCAGTACACTGGACATTCACTTCCAAGGATATGAAAGGGCAGTCGAATGGCAATTTTCTGTAGTCCAAGAAATTTGCTTTACTCATTTAATCGAGCGAGGCACGATGCAAGTCAGAATCTGACAATTCTAAAACGTATAAAAATTCCACTCCCCCGGCCCATAGTTTGGCAAGCCAGTCATCAGGGCACTACTTGCGACAATAGCAATCAATTTCTCAAACTTGAAAGATATGCTATGGTGCAGACCCTGCCAAAAATGACGACTAAGCAAAGCTATGTCCCGAGAGGGGTGTTCAGCAGCAGCGTGGCTTCCAAGGGTAGTCAAATTTTGACAGCACTAGTAAAGAGGGAGAACTTGGTCAGCAATACAAAGAGTAACACAATTACAACAAAAAAGTTTTTAAACATACCACACTTCAGTCAGATATCATTGCTTCTCTTTCCACAGCAACACTAAAGATATGGACACCAAAACGGATACATAGTGGATTGGTGGTGGTTGGGGCGGGGCAAGGTCAGCTCCAAGAAAAATGCAGCTCTAGGCCTACGTTGCACAAGAGGCAACAAACAATAATCCAGTAAAAATTGACCCCAAAAGGATGCGTGGTGGGTGGGGAGGCGTGTCTTGACAGCATCAACACAATTAAGCAACTGCTGCATGGTCGGTAGGGCATAGGTTGCACAAATATCAAGCAAGAGAAGGTGGGGGCAATCAGTACTGAGAGGCTATGTATAAAACTAGGCCTCCAGATAAGGTTAGTACCAGGCCTTTTTATGCATATACATCTGGCAAATATGACGGCTTTATTTTTTTTCTAGTGTACATTCACACAAGTTTGGAGCCGAGAGCAGAAAAAAAAAAACAAACAAAAAATAAAATAAAAAAAGGTCTGTTTACTTGACAGAAACCAGAAAGCTTCTTTTGATTTTAATGTACATGGATGTAATTGCAAGCAACCAAGAAAAACCTCCGACAACAGAATATTGCTCCGAAGCTTTTCAAAAAAAGAAATTGCACACTGCAATAAAAGGAATGGTTTCTTTCAATGTTGTGTGTTGATGCTCAAGGAGCAAACAGAGGTGCTGTGCATATTTATTCTCCTAGCATTTTAGGATTGTATAATTGATAAAATGGAAACTAAGTTGCAATTGAGAATTAAACCAGTATTGCGCAATTCCCGTGCTATGCGCATAATCATGCCGAGGCAGATCATTTTTACACAATTTAAATTTTCAAACACAGTGTATAAAGTGACGAGTATGCACGGTCTAGCTTACATCCATTCAATCTTGCAGTCAGTGGGGTACATTACTATAAATGGTCAGTGGCAGTCGTCTTTGCTCAAGGGTGAGTTGTCATTAGATCAATCACGGGTCAGCCTCTCAAACCTTCAAGACTACAATTAAAACATCCAAAACCTGATCTCCAGGAAATGCAAAGTTACATTTGTAATCCACATTGAAACCTGTCCCTTTGATAATCCCCATAGGTATTTAACTTAATGTAGCCATGTAGCCCTTCATGAATGGTTCGTCCAACATCTACGCACTGTGATTATTATACCTCAGTCGATATGGTTTTCCAACCTCTGGAGGATATAAGCCAATAAGATAGCTCAACCAGCTGAGCGTTCATTGCTGCGATATGTAGTTTGCCGGTTCGGATCCCAGAAAAGCCAACTCAGCCTTTCGAGGTCGATGTAGGAGTGTCAACTTTGGTTTGGCGAAAATTGTGATAAATGTTTTATGTACAGCGCTTTGCCCAAAAGCGCTATATAAATAACCATTTGACCATGAGATTAGGTTTAGAATTTAGCATGTAGTCCTTGCCTCTGTGCACTGTTGCATCATAACACTGGCATACCATTAGGTAGTAATCGCTCCAGGAAATGAGGACTTACATCAAAATACAATTCTGCCAATGAACTGCAAACACAATACAATTCATGCTTGCTTGACTATGTAATTGGCTAGGTTTGTGCGTTTTCAATACTGAAATATATACAAGACAGATCAAATGGCCAGACCTTAAAGAAATAATGAAAGGTGTATTTGGTGTGCTTGCAGGTAAGTGTGTGGCCCAGAGCTCCATTAGCCCCAAATCCTTTAATGTAAAATATAATGTCCCCGGCCCCCAGCATCGCCGGGCTTCCCGATTCCCGCCTCCCATCCCGCCCCCCACCCCTAATGGTCCCAACGAGAAGGTCCCCCCACCTCTCATTGCTAGTCCACCCAGGGCAGCCCTCTGCCCGGCAGCCCATCGGCTAAGGACCAGAGGCAAAGGACGGCTCCCACAAAGACGGCACCAGATTGTATCTGCAGGTATCCACAGGAGAAGCAAGAAGCCAACACGAAGTAAGTGTGGAAAGGGCGGGGCCAGAAGCAATTACTTCACGGCATACCACCCCACCACTCATCTAACAAAGCATCACCACTGTAAATTCCTTATATCTGTAATATATTTGCATTTGGAAACTCTTTCACGTGTATGGGACAGTTGAATTCAGAAGTGTGCCCAATAGCCTCCTTGTGAAACTTGAATTTAGAAGTATGGTATGATTGTTTATTTATATAGCGCCTATACACAAGTGTTTCAAAGCGCTTCAAGGCAAGGGAGGGAACAAGGGAAAATACAATTACATTCTTACAGGCCATGAACAGTAAGGATGTGAAATGAACTACCGTACTCGGTAGTGCAAGAGCTAAGACATAGATAAGGAAGGGAGGGGGGGAGAGTGGGAAGGAAATGGAAACAGACAGGCGAATGCAGTACTAGGCCTGACAACATTTCTGGTAGAGCCGGAGAAAAGCAAAAAGGTGAGGGAGAGGGGTGCAGAAAGGGAGGGGAGGAACAAAACAAGCGACTATCGTACTAGGCCTGACAACGTTTCAGATAGTGCTGGAGGGAGGGGGCGGGGGGAACAGTAAGGGGAAGCGACAGACGAGGTTGCTATCATACTAGGTCCAGGGACAATTCTGATAGAGTAAGTGCAGAGAAGAAAGTAAGGGGAGGGGGGGGAAAGGAGATATGAAAAGGGAGCAAGGGAGAAAGGAAGAGGAGGAGAGAACAGAGAGTAAGTAGTCAAAAAGAGTGGAGAAGCAAGAAGGGAGAGCGAATACAACTGCAGAAGTCAGTAGTAACATAATGTTGCAAGCCAGGATACAAGATGAAGATGGGAACCACATGATCCAGGGTCACCATAAGTACAAGATGCAAAGGAAGTACAGCATGAGAGTTGATTAAGGGTAACGCACCGTGAATCAAAGTACATAAAAGTAAAATCCAGCATTGGCCACAAGATGGTGAAACCAGAATGTAGCAGGACAGACTCCTGTGTGTGGGAAGTGGGGGGGGGGGGCACAAGGGAACAACACGGGGGGGACCAGATAGGGTGGGGATGTCCTGTGGGGACAGAGGGTGTAAACACATGTTGGTGCATGCTTACCTGCTGACTTAGCAGGGGTTCGGGCCCTGGACCCTCCTGGTCCAAACAGGAATTGCCCTTCCCTTTAGATGCCTCGGCGAGAGACGCCCTTGATCTAAGAGTTCAGAGCAGGAAGGAAGAGGCAGGGCTAGAAAGTGGATGCTGCTTAGGCCAGGTGGCCTAGATCCACTTACACCTGCTCCCCAGTGTGCTATGTGAAAGTTGAATTTAGAAGTGTGCCCAATAGCCTCCTTGTTAAAGTTGAATTTAGAAGTACATTTAGAAGTCGAGTTTAGAAGTGGACCCAATAGCATCTCTGTGAAAAATTGAACTTAGAAGTGTGAAATATGTGGATGGAGTGCATAAAACTTAGAATACACGGATCGGAGTAAATAGAGCGCAGTTGAGTGCATGGGGCAGACAAGAGCGCATGCGTGGGGCAGACAAGAGCGCGCGAGGCGGACTGGAGTGCCCGAGTGTGTGGAGTAGACTGGGGTGCATGGAGTGGATAGGAGTGCATGGAACGGACTGCAGCGCATAGAATTGCGTGACGTATATAGTATGGTTTGCAATGCAGAGAATGTTTGAAAGAGCATATAACCCATCATATCACACCACCACACTTACTCTCTCCTTTACACCACAACTCAACTAGAACACAGATACTATGACACCATTCGGTATAACTGTTCTCATACCAACATCCGCCGCATACCCCACCCCCCCCATCATTCTAAGTAAACACTGCTGGTTACACACCCCCCAGCCAGGCGTTTTCCTCAGGCCTAACGCAGCCACATTCGGTCTGGATAAATCATGCCAGAAGGAACACATACTCCCGATCTCTCAACCACCACACCTACCGCCAAGAAGCAGCTATTACATGAATACCGGACCAGCTGCACACATACCCGGTGCTCACATGCACCGTTGACTACTGATCTGAACTTCGGTTCCCAAGGGCGTTCAACCTACTAGCGCCTTCAGACCATACCAATGGTATATAAGGCGCTATATAAATGCAAAATAACATAATGCAGACATCTGCTCCATGATAAGGATTTCCATACAGTCGTTGCACAAGTCGGCAACATTTTACTCTTTAGTTTTTATGCTTGAAATCACATTTACTCAAAGTTTAAAAATGGGGAGTAAAATACTGCTACCTCATATGTGGAGCACTGTGGAACAACATCCTTAACACGCTAGTGGAAACGGTGCAGCGTTAGACACACAAGTTCGCCATAGAAATTCTCAAAATATATTTTTAAAAAATGCAAACTAACGAGATGGTGGTGAGAAAGATCGGATGCATACATTAACAGAACCGAAACAAGTGCCGCATTACTCTGAAAAACCATGTCACGAAGGACTGAAGGGTCAGAGAGCGCAATAGATATTTGCAGGAGATACATTACATAGCATTTCCAATTTCAATCTGATAACAATAGACCTCCACCAGTAATGTAAACTAAATACGTGTACGACCTGGCACAGGGCATAATGGTACTGCAAGTGCTAAATCGAGGGGTTATGGGGCGAATCCAGGATTCCACTATACCAATAGGTTATACACAAAATTTCAGCTACAAAACGGAAACAACTTAAACTACACCTCCCCTACCCGGCCCCACGCTCAAGAGTATGCTGTGCCACCGACGGGCGCAGCGCATCTACGCTAGCTTATCAAGGCTCCCCCTCCCCCTCCCGCCCTAAGAAGAGGGTGTATTATTCTTTGCAGGCGGCGTGGCAGTGTGTGGACGGGGTGGCTGCAGGCGTAGGAATTCAATCCCGGCATTGTGCCGATATTGCAGCCTGGGAGAAATCCGCGCACTGCTGTCCGTCGCCAAACCCGCCTCCACGTTCACCCACGAGGCTGGAGGCTTGCTGTCCCAGCGGCAGGAAGAAGCCGGTCTGTTTTTAAGGGGAACATTTCCCAGCAAGGCGGGAACAAGAAACTAAGTCGTGTCCTGTGCAAACCCCACTCGTGTGAGCACGCACTGAGTCACCCCTCCCTTACTACGCATTCACAATCTTTGCTTTCCCGCCGTTTGAGACTTCAGCAAACAGCAGTACTTCAATGAAAACAGGGGCCCGAGGCGGAGGAAGCCAAGCTGAGGCCGTAGGACCGGGCATTCCACTCTATGCCTTTCATTCCAGCCAGTCTGTGCCAGGCCATTAAGCATCAGACTAAGCAAAATCGGGTTTCGGGCAACACATTCTTTGCTTCAAAAAGGGGTGTGGGGTTGAGGGGAGATTGAAGTCGAGGTACGCGAGATAAAAAAAGCAAAAACAGGGTGCCCACTCCTGGTCAATGGTGCAGGACAGCCCCTCCCCTCCCTCCTTCGTGCAACCTCCAGAGTTCACTGTAAATACAGTGCACTGCTGGTACTCAAGCACGGAGGAGTCCTTCCTGAAAAGCTGCAGTGGGCTGCCGGTAGAGCCACCATGTCTGGGGGTCGTTAGTATTCGTCTGCAGAGGAAACAGGGCCCACACAGAACAGATTTCCATTTGGTCGGTCATCTGCACCGTTACAGACTCAAGAAAAGGTAGCAGGGGCCACCCAGAAGGGTTACCAATAGCCGGGGTGATTTCACTTAATTCCATTGAACCCCCACGCCCCTCACTTCTCCAGACACACACACACACCTTAATAGAAGCTGATGGCTCCATTAAAAAGCAATTTCTTTAATGTGCATGTGCGATCCCAAATACAAAGCAGTTGGTGTCTCCCCGTCATATTAATTGCGATCGGAGTATCCCAGGGTCTGAACACCCCTCGAGTGCAGGGTAAGGATTCTGGACTGACCAATCTCCAAACACACTTGGAAACGTTGTAGCAGTCTCCAAATCCCCACCAAAAAGCACTGGGCAAGAGCAATGAATGTACAGCACATTGTCTGTAAAAGAATGTATGGCCGAACTGTCTGGAGTCCTGCAAAATCTAGGGAGTTCATCACCCTTGCACAGTACCACTGGGGCAACCGCTTTACACGGTCCTCCAGCACCAAACCAACTGCACCTCCCCACCCCCCCCACATGGCGGCCTGCTTGCCCTTAGTAAAACCCATTGGTCAGGGAATTTAGGTCTTTACAAAACAATTTCCCCATTACCAAGCACATAGACACTCATCTGCTCTCTGGCCACTCCCCGTAGATTTTTTATGATTTCAAACTGCAAAGCTCTGGTTCATAGCCAGTGACGTACAGGGCACGTTTAAACGGAGAACGAACAGAAGTTGGCCAGGAAGTATCACAGCCAGGTCCTCCTCATCCAAGGTGAAGCACACCACAGTCAAGGGCTGGTCCAGGTTCTTTTATATTTACCCCTGCCTCTCAATTCCATTAATTAAGTCGCTTCTTTGAAACGCCGTGCTATTCTTTACCTAGTGTGGTAGCGTGGGGGCTGGGACGATTGTGGTCTACCATTTCCCAAATACCAGCCATCAGGAGCCATCAATAATTTAACGGTCCTGTAATGGACGCCTGGGATGGAGCTTCAGGCTTTCCAAGGACGTTTACAAAGACATTAGAGGATGAAGTCATTCCTACCCGGAGAGATGCACGAAAACAAGTGTCCAGATATGGGGACTGCTGTGAAAGGGGGAGGGGAGAAGTCTAAAAACGCCCTCCATCGCCTTCAGGGTGTACACACCGACTCCAGGGACACCAGCAGCGCCCCTCCACGCCAGAGCAAAACCCAATACCGCCCTTCAACAAATCAAGGTTACAATTGCTCCGAGGGAGGGAAAACAATGACGTGCTGCGGGCCTGAGGCTGACCGTGCTGGGAGGAAATGCAAACTCCGCACCCAGAAGATGCAGCAACCAGGGCCCACAGGTTCACACGGGGAGCCTGCTATGATAGTGCTCCAGAAAGTAGCCAAGGGGATTCGATTTTGCAATCCATTGTGCGCGTGTGTTGGGGGGGGCGGTGCGTATAACTAACAAGACTGCGTTTTTGTGAACTTGTAGATACATGTGGCATTTAGAGAGAAATTCTGCTAACAGTGTACCAGTATCCAAGCAACAGGGAATACAGAGAAAGAAATTGAAAGGCACGGCTAAAAATAAAACTTCTGAGGGGAGGGAAAGAAATAAGGGAACTTCAAATCAGAGATTATACAAATAAAACAAATAGTTGCCCACTCGAATTAAAGTGCACAATATGGAGAGATCCCACGGCAAGCAGTTGATTGCACGCTGAATCTAAGCCCCCCCCCCCCACTCTGGCCTAAACAGGGTGGGGCGGACCCATCAGGAGAAACATCTACAATCACCCCCGCCCCCCGCAAGTCCTTCCTTGGCAAAGCATGTGATGAGCTCAAGGGCCTGGCCACTTTCACTCTCTCCTACTCCTCCCCCTTAACCCCCCCCCCACCGAGCCTCAGATAACCGAGGGCAGAGGGCAAGAGTGCAGGGATCAAAGGTTTACCGCATGGGGGGGGGGGGGGGGGTCTCCAATATAGTACACAAAACGCATTCCCACCCTAGAGACCTTGGCGGTGGGGGGGGGGCGCAGTACTGGTCGGAAACTGTGTACTGTATGAGCACACTCCAGCGCTATGGATTTATATGGAAAGCATGGATATTCTGTTCGCCTTTTACTACGGAGGGATGTCTGATCACAGGGTCACTCCTCGAGCCATAACCACGCGAGTTCACTCGTCCCCAGACCATGCAGCCACCCGTGTCCTGGTACACAGCTGAAAAAAAGCGGGGTGTCGACTTCCCACGACTGGACCGGGCGATCTCAAGATTCCCCGTCTAGAAAATTGGCGACTTCCCCACCCCAGGGAATACAGCCATGCTACAAGATGCAACTTTCCCCCAACAGTGTAGTGCAGAAAGCATGGTCGATATCATCCTTAAACTCCACTGGTTCTCCCGGAGCCAGGTCTAGCTTGCACAACATCAGGTTGCATTTAAAGTTGCACTCCCACTTGCAGCGCGTGTCGTGAGCCAGGCAATGCCAGGTTTCCCGCACATCTACAACGCGCCTTCTGCTGCGCTCAGTCCGAGGCGGACCGGGAACGGCAGCACAACAATACAAATTAAAACAAAATAATGGGGGGGGACGGATTCTATAGAAGGTAGGCGATCACATCGTGTGTTGGCTGCAGCGTGTTTGGCATAGAACAGTTCACAGGCAGGGCTGGGTGTCAGGATTGCTGCTCAAGGACTTTGCAATTCCGACGTGGTGAGAGTCGATGGCACTAACTGCATTAACAGTGGCTTCTATATTTTCTTTAACAAGTTTATGGAGAATCACATTTGGAGCCGGTGGAAATTAAGTAAGCGAAATTCGATGTATTCCTCGTTAGGCAAGAGTCAACCCCCCCCCCCCCCAAACCCCGTCTAACGTTAAGGATCCAGAGAGCGGCCTGTGCAAGCAAAAGCGACAGTGACCGTTTGTTAAAGCCGATTCCAAGCGATCCAAAAACTGGCTCTCGCTGCTAATGACTAGCCTACCCAATTATATGATATGATATAGCATTTGTAACGCGCCTATACACAAGTGTTTCAAGGCGTGACGAGGCAGGGAGGGGGGAACAAGGGGAAGACAGACAACGATCCTACTAGGCCAGGTGTCATTCAGACCCCGCAAGTGCAGGGGTAGGGTGAAGGGAAAAGTGCAAGGGGGGGGGGGGGGTGGGGGGATAAAATAATAAATAAATAGGGCCAGCTGGTGGCAAGTGCAAGGTAAGTGCAGACAAGTGCTGGGGGGGGGGGGGTGTAGGGATACAGAGACAGTCCCGCAGTGCAGGGGTTGCCAGGGAGGCAGTGCAAGTGACGAGTGACTGGGCCCAGGACCAAGGTCGGCGAGAGTGGCCCAGTTGCAGAATCAGTGCAGTTTAGGTGAAGAATTTAGCAGGGGAGAGAGAAAGCAGAAGCAAAGAGGAAGGTTTTGAGGTGCTTCCGGAACCGGAGATGGTTCTCCTCAAGTTTCAGGGAGGCAGGAAGGCTGTTCCAGAGGGAGGCCCCTGCCGCGGAGCGAGATCTACCCCCAGCTCGTTGCTTCGAGAAGCGGCTGACCCTGGGGGAGTTGGAGACGGATGAGCGTAGGGCTCGGGAAGGAAGATATTTATTGATCTCACTACATTGTACAACACATGGGCCATGTGCCCCACAGAGATGCATTAACGTATTAAAGAAGAGTAATCCACGAGTAGATGGCAACACCTGGCAAGCTACTCCAAAAAGAATCGAGGAACACCCCACATTCTGAATCCTAGCCAGTGCATTGCGTGCAGCGAGAAAGGGGCCTGTCGCGAATCCTAGAACCACTAACAGGACTGCATCAACCAAAACATGGGCTACAACTGCAGAAAACAGGATGAAGTTATGCAAAATAAGGCTACATTGTAAGCCAATACCAAGTTCCCCTATGAACCAAGGGGCCACCGTTTGTAGTCAATAGACAGCCCCTCACCTTAGACATTTCAGTACCATTCAACCTTGCATAGGGCTACGAATCACGACACAACATGACATGACCGAACGTGTACCATATGCATGCAGACATAACCAGACACAAATAACAGCAGCATTACCAGGCAGGGTCAGTAGGGGCTAATCTATGGGCCATGTATGCTCAATCGCAGTGTTACAACTATACTCCATGCTTTAAAGGGGGGAGGGGTGGGGGGCAGCACTCTCTGGAAACCCAGTCATGCCTTGGCTGCCCAAAGCACTACGCAGCAAATATCAATGGCTGGCAAGTACTCCACAAACGCCATGCAAAAGCAACAGAAGGTATAAGGTGTCAAGTACAGTAATCAAATATCAAAGAAGCTACAAACAATGGTGGAACAGCCCAGCCACTGTTGTCAAGCACTCAATGCTCCCAAGCAGCACACAATTTCACCATCCTAGAGTGGTCCACACAGAACCCAGCGACTCCAAAGACCCCATCACTCCTCCCCCAACAAGAATCAAAGGCAAGCTAGAATTCTTAACCATCACATCCCTCACATAACCAGAAAGCCACATGGAAAACCAAACACCCGACTATCATGAGCCAGAACAGAAAAAACACATCACTCAACTGCTCAACGAAGGGATAGAGGCCCCAACTACATAACCAACAAATAACAGCCTCACCGAAGAGCGAAATGAAAATCCAACAGGCGCCACCCCTAATGAAGACAAGAAATGAAGCGCAACAAAGCAAAATGTACATCCTACAGTGCACTCAACATAAGAACTATGGCTAAGCACAATACAGAATGTATGCCTAAGCAAGGTAGCACCGACACACTCCTCACAGAAACAATGCTATTGGACAATCACAAAACAAAAATTGCCCACAAAGCCATACCCGACAACTTCAAATGAAAACATCCGAACAGAGAAAACTGGAAAGGAGCAGGAATTGCATTAGCGCACAAAAACTACATCTACTGCACACCACTCCCTTCAACTAGACTGTGAATCACTATCAATCAAGCTCAACCACCAATACAAACTACCATTCCTCCTGACCTACAGACTGCCATCCTACAACCTCCAACTTTGCCACAAATTTCACTGGCACCATTACCAACCTCTCCACTTATGACAATTGTTCTGGGGTACTTTATCATCTGGTTTGAAAGAGAAAATGAAGCAACAGCAAACTCCATCAGTGGCCTACTGGAAACCCTCCACTTCAAACAAATAAGCAAGCCCACACACACAGTACTGGACACACCGTAGACCCAATTCTGCAGGAATGGACTCTCGACCACCACCCCAACAGTAGCAATCATATGAAGCCATCACCATATGATCCCATTTGATGTCAAAATCCCAAATCACACAATGCCCACAAACATAAAACTCCCTACGACAAAAGAAACTGGAAGGGAGTCTTGACCTGGAAATGCTAAGAGAGCTACCAGAATCAACCAAGCACCTCTCAGCTAAATAGAATGACTCCAGACTCGACAGAAGAGAACCTGGAACACAGATTCCCTCGAACACAAATCGGCACCTGCCACATTCTTCAAACCCACCCCAAAGAAAATTGCAGCACAGTTCCTGAAGTAAAAACAACGGAGAAACCACTATAATCAAAAATCGGACAAAACCAAATAGACATCTGAATTTACAAATCAGTCTTAAAAATAAAAAAAATAAACGTACTACAATACACGAATCCAATCTGCAACAGACCCACTAAAAGAGTTATTAAAAATAAAAGGAAATTAAAAAAAAACAACTTTGTGCAAACAACGCATCCTACCATCACAACACATCTAACAAAAATAGAAGTAATACAAAATAAAAAGACACTTGAAGGACAGGGCTTGGCCATGAAAAAGTAACAGCACATGCGCTAAATATCCACCCACTGCATGCAAAAGCCAATTTCTAGCTAGAAAGTTCTGAAAGATTTGCCAAAATAGTGCTGCTGGCCAAGCAGTGACAGCCACCCAGCAAGGGGCTGGGGCAGGGGCAGGAGCAAGTACAGGTCAGGACTCGGAGAAAGGATGCCGATGGGTGTTTTTTTTTTAAAACTTGGGTGCTTTTTTGGCAGAGGCCAAAAAGGCATCCGAAGGTCACACGTGAAAATAACACTTTCCACTTCAGAACATCACATGATCACTGTTCCACCCCCAGCAGCGAGAAGGCTCCATGACCACCAAACACATGGCGTGCCCACTACCCATCCCCAACCCTGGACGGGCCTGGCCCAGCAAGTACATCCAGGAAGCACGATCCATTGGCCGACGCAAGCCAATCACCTGCTAGGAAATGGGTAAAAACAAGCCGACTATCTACAGAACAAACCCACTGGGAATACCGCCCGTTGGCAGGGTCTAAAGCAGAGGCCACACGCTGTGGAGTTAACGGTACACAGCCTACGGAGTGTGAAAAAAAAGGGCACTTACATTTAAAGGAAACACTTGGACGCTTCTTTTAGCACCAAATCTGTATGCCCAACGGGGTCTAGAACGCCACACCCACATTCCCCATCGTGTTTTGGGGGCTAATTTTTTTTAGCAACTGGTGTTTTCTTGCACAACTCGGCCTACTTTAGTGGAGGTTTGAAACTGTAACACGCATCAGAGGAGGGTCCCAAACTATATCGCTTAAGGAAGTACCCAAATACTGATGAGACCAGTGCATCCAGGAGATCTACCAACGGCTGTTAAGGAAGGCTAACTTAACCGAAACATTGTTAAAAGTCACAGAACCCCGCGGAAGCATTTAAAATATAGCATGGCTAGCAGCAAGCAAAGTTGGGCTGTCACCCACTCACAGAAGGCACAAAACCGCAGACGGCACTTTTGAAGCCAATTGAAGGGCAAGAGCAGAGAATGACGGGCTGAGGTATTAGACGGGCACGCACTGGCCGATTAGCTGATGGTGTACGAATTCTGCCCAAGAGTAATTCCAAAGCATTCCACCAACTGGCTGTAAACATTAAATAAGGCGAGGGGGGGGGGGGTCGTCAAAGGATGACAGCGCATGCACCAGACACTGTTATGACCATATCACTGAACTGGCCATCGCGTCACTCCTCCAGTAATGTGACTGGAGAGGCGCCTTCCTCAGGTGTGGAGTCGGGAGCGCGCGCGCGCGCGCGCACACACACACACACACACACACACAGCCACTTGTTCTCCATAATTGAAGAGGGTAAGCGAAGCTGCAACGCTGCCGAGTCTGACATCACAGTCCCAGTGAAACTTACACAGTGCTGCTGAATAGGCCCCTCTGTATGGCCTGGTGGTGCTGCCTTACACCAGCCTGAAGACAAGCACAGTGCACACCCTACTCACAGCCATCTCAACGCAAGAGGACTCCTCCCAACGGCTCACACCTAGGAAATTAGGAGGTGGTGGCTAAGGCAGCACAGAACAAGAAAAATGCATGCAAAAAAACGCCCTCCCCTTAACCTAAAGCACAGGGGTGTTGCTAGGTCTGGAAAGGACCCGGGGCTACGCTGATGTCGGAAAGGTCGGGACTGGGGGCTAGCTAGCCTTCTGGTTGTAGCTCCTGAGATTCCATCCGGGGCTACAACCAAAAGACCAGGGGCTTTAACCCCCTTAGCCCCCGCCCCCCTAGCAACGCCTCTGCAGAAAGTAGAACCACCGCCATGGTCATGACGTTCAGCCAGAGTGCTCCAAGGCAGTTCCAAGTCTAGTGTAGGAAACTGTCAGAAGGGTGCTCCAGTGGGCGATGAGGTGAGCAAAGATTTGAACTGAAGGTGCATTGGTGTTTGGGGGAAGGGGAAAATGCTAAGGCTGGTGCCGTGAAGGTGATGTTGGAGGTACTTTGTGGTTAAAGGATGCAAAAAAATAAAAATACATACATTTTAAATAAAGCGGATGAAAAGGACGAAGGAGAGTGAGATTTGGGGGTGAGCCAGGGAGTGGGCGTATAGTTTTGGGTTCTATTTTAAAGTGAAGACAGGGATTTGGTTTCAACGTTATGATAGAATAGATTGGTGAGGTGTGAGTGAGAACAGCGTGCTGTAGTTAAGGTAAAAAAAAAAAAACGGGCTGTGGCCTGCTCTAGTGTTGGGGGGGGCATGAGGTATTCGGCCCAGACCCCACATAGAACAATCAGCCAAGCGCAGCAGGGGGCACCAGGTTTGGTTGTATGGTCCCTTCAGTCTAAAAGCTAGTTGATACTGCAGATCCCCAGCCTGCGCCTTTTCCGGCCCATTAATGGTCGCCCCACCCAGGCAGAGGGTTTGGGGGACAGGAGGCAGAGGGCAGCCAGCAATCCTCTGGGGAGGGGTTGCAGCAGGAGGGGGTAGCGGTGATCTGGTGTAAGGGGCACTAACAAAGAAAGAATATTGGGATAGGTACATATCGAGTCAGAAAGTTGTGGGTTTGGGTGAACGGCAACAAAGTAATATGTTTTTGTCGGCTCTATTGGGAGGTTTGGCTTGTGAAAGGTTGAGTGGGTGACCGTTAAGATGGGTGAATACAGGAAAACAAAGCAGTTTAGAATAACGGGTTACTCTGATGTTGAGGGATGCAGAGCATGCCATTTAACTGGGAAATGACTAATGGGGAGAAGGGCAAGGTGAATGGGAGAAGACTAGCATTGTAAGAGTACCAAAGGAAGGGAATAGTAGAGACAACGGATGAGGGGTGCAGAAGAGCACTCTGTGTTGCAATGAGGGTAGGAGAGGCGACAGGATGAAGGGGGCTAGGTTGTGAAGGGGTGTTCGGTATGGTTGGAGAAGGTGAATAAATGAATGCTTTTATAATTAAAAAAAGAAATACTCCAAGTGGTGACCAATAGGGCACTGCATGGAAGAAGTTATGCTAGCACATGGCAAAGAGGTCATGCAGCAAGAAAGGGTTGGAAAGGGTGCAGGGATGACACCCAAGAAGGAAGAAGTGGGGGTCTGGCATTGGATTTAAAAGGGTGCGGAAGGACAGCCAAAGATGGATTAAGAGCAGGTTGCAGCAGCATGGCTGCCAACAATGAGTTATTTGGCAGTGCTAAGGGAAGTGCATGGACAGAGGGGATAGGACGGCTCCTGGTGCAGAGTTCGGTTGGGGTCCGGCACGGCAGATCGTGGGGGATTAAGGGCATAATTCAGCAGGGGCGGGGCACTACAGTCACAGTTGTCGATGGCACAGGTAAGCGTGGAGTTATACATTTGACAGATGCTGGATTAAAAAACAAAAAAGGAAAGGATTTAAGGATCTGTAGTGTGGGAAATGTGGTGGAGTGCAGAGGGGTCTATATCAGAGAGTGTGAGCGATGGTTAAGGGGTGGAAACAGAGCGGCATACCAGGTGGATGAGCGATGCACTGGTGCTAAGTGAAGTAGCAGGGTGTGCGGATTGAACTGCATGGATAGAGGGTGCACGGACGGCCCCTGGTGCAGTTGGGAACAGAGATTGCATGGAGCATTCAAGGAGGAGGAATGTTTTGCTGCTGCGTGCAGTGGAAATTAAACTGCAGAGACAGAGGGCAGAGCTACGGCCCCTGGTGCAGTGGTGCAGGCAACAGTGCAGGTATTTACTAGGGTGATCACGGGGGGGCATTGGCAAAGGAGGGTGGTGCAGTTAGTGCGTGGGGTATGGAGAGGGAATTAAACTGCATGGATGGAGGTTGCAGGTACGGCCCCTGGTGCAATGGGGGAGCAATAACGAGGGGTGCACCCATGCAGACGTACGTTCGTTGGTTTGTAGATGACCATGAGAGGCAGTTGTATATGCTGGCTCCTACGCAAAGGTGACTGGGAAGGTCTGGGGTTACAGTGAATGGCAAGGGAGAGGAGTGGAGACAGGTTATGGTTGGAGTGATGAATATGGGAAAAGTACAGCGGCTGGTCACTGCAACGTTTGGGGGTCATTGGGGATATGGGGGGGGGGGGACCATACCGTTGGTAGAGTAGACCTGAGGGTAAGGTCTTCATTTGTGCTCATTACCTTGACACCAAATTACGTTAGTGATCTTAGTGAGTCTAGGAGTGACAATAAGTAGGGGAGCATCAGTGGGGACTCTGGATCAGAACAAATATGTTTGGCGACAGCAGAGGGCTGTTGGGCAGGCTGTCCCGGGGAAACAAGTAAATGGGTATGAGCAGGGAGAAGGAGCAGGCATTGCAGTACTGGAAAGGAATGAAGGAGTGAGAATTATAGTGATGAGCGTGTATGGAAGGAGGAGGAGCAGAGTGCATTAAGGTGGGTTAGGTTCACTTTCGTCAGGTGCTTATTTTGTCTTTTCTTTCACAGATGCGGCAGAGGTGGGGTTCTGAAGATAATAAGGGACTGGTTGCTCTAGGGAGGGTGTCTATTAATGTGGGGGTATAAAGGTTTTAATGCAGTTTGGGTACGGTATGTTTTCACAGGGGAATTGTGTTTGTGGGGACAATGGTTATTATGATGGTCTATATGCAGGGTGACCATGGCGTTGGGGGGTGTGGGGGGGTCAATTGTTAGATCTGAACTTACAAAGGGTTTTTTGGGATGGTAGGGGGGGTGGCACTGACACCTAAAGACTATCTCCTATCCCTATGGGCCTAACGATGGTGGCAGCCCGAGCTCCTGATAACATTTGAAAGTGGGAGTATTTTACTCCCCATCTTTTTAAGTTGGAAGTAAAATGATTCTGGGAGTAACTTTTTTTAAGGGAAGAAAAATGTAAGTCAAATTCTCAATGAGTATTCTATCAGCGAATACATTTATGTTTGAACTGAAAAACAGAAAGGTTTGACATTTCTTTGTACCCAGTTATTCATGCACATTAAAAGATACAGGACAGTCAACTAAAATAGTAGTTTCTTCCTTTGATGCTACATGCACTACTGGTGGAAACCTATCAATGGAGCCGTGAAGGCGAAAGCAGGCGGTGCACTATACTACATGCCCTACCCCCACCCCCTTCAGTATTTTTTACTCCCCATTTATAGGGAGTAAAAGAGGTCAATACACCACCCCTTATCTTTAGGGCTGGTCGTAGCATTTCCCTTGGACGGAGAAGGAAACGGATGACCACATTACAACTGCTTCAAAACACAGTAGCCAGCTGTTGGGCCTCCCCACAGGCTTGATCACGCGTCTTCACTGGCAGAACATCCAAATCTATGTGCCTCATCCACAAAGTCATTTACAGTAATAAATCTACCATTCTTCCTGGCAGACTAAACCTTCTGCCAAAATACTTAGTTCACAAGCCAACCTATCTTCTGTGGTGCCCAAGCACAAAGGCTAGGATTGAGGTGTGCCAGCGCTTACCTGCAGTCAGTGCTTTAAGTGGAGTGTGGTAAGAAATTGAGGGGGGGGCCCACCCTCATTTTGGGGGTGTGGCTTACATTGTGGGCGTGGCCTCAATCGTGCACAAATATATAAATGTATGTGAGCATTTATATATTTGTATGCGTACTACTATGGTTTGTGTACTTTTTAAGCCACCTTTTCTAAACATAGACATTTGTAACATGTCTATGTTTATAAAAGATGGCTTGAAACGTAAACAATTCAAGGAATCTTTTATAAAGCGTTGAGGACGGGCAAAACACAAGGTGGCTTTGTCCGTCGACAAAGCTTTATAAAAGATGCCTTGAATTGTGTGTGTTTTAAGCCGTTTTATAAACAAAAATATTTCTACGTTTATAAAAGATGGCTTGAAATGTACACAATTCAAGGCATCTTTTATAAAGCTTTGCCGACAGAGAAAGGTGCCTCAGGCTCTCTGCTCAGAGCTCATAGATCATAGAGCCTGAAGAGTCTTTCAGCCTCTGCGAACCCGCAGGCTCCATGATCTAGTCTGCATATTATATCACAGAGCCTGCGAGGGTCAGAGACCTGGGGAGGGTAAACAAAGGGACAGTAACTTCCTCTGATGACCCCTCACATGAGGGGTCATCAGGAAGTTACAGTGACTGACCGAAGTGGCAGCCAGCCTCAGAGATGCTGTGCTTAGCTGGCACCTTTCAGCTCGCCTGACGTTACACTGGCGGGCGCATCTCCAGTTGTGGCTGCGGCCACGGCGGGATAATGCGTCCCGCCAATGTTGTGTGGGACCGAGGGGCCCCGGCTCAGCCCCACTTTTTGGAGACTGCCAGGGCCCGGCCCCGGCAGGTCCCAGTCCACTTAAAGCACTGCCTGCAGTAGCCTCTAGGAGATTGGCTTTCATCTCCAAATTTATCTGAGCTAGAAAGACCATTTACTTACACCCCTCCACCCCAAGAAGGTTAAAGATCATACTTTCTCGAAGAGTAACGCAACAGTACAATGACACATTGAGCTATTCATTACAGTACCACCCTAACTAGGTGAACGTATGCGATATAAGGAAAGAAAAAGCACACCACACAAACATCAATGGTCATTACATAGATAACCAATTAGGGAAGGGCACTGGGATGCAGTTCCTAAATGGCATGGGGTAAGAACACTGTTGGTCCACCAATGAGCTCTCTTAACATTTTAGTGTGTGCCAAGTAAAATAGCGATACAGGCTCAGACAGCCTGTGCTGCTCCAACATGCAAGCTGGTTGCATCCAACCACATACAAAAATCGATTAAGACGAACCAGGAAACTTGAGAAGTGCACAGCTTTAGGTCTGCTCGCAAGGTCATGAGCTTGAAAAAGCGCAATTCAGAAAAGTAAGCAAGGACACCTAATTCTGGCAGTTCAACACGACTGCTACCACCAAGACTTGATTCTCCCATAAGTATTTACATTATTTTAAAGAAAAACCTGCTCAATTAAATGATAATCAGCCCTCAAGTCACTCCGCTTCTATGCAACAAAGAGCAAATGGAGGTAAAGAGAGCCGCACTAGAAAAGCAGACCTCTATGCATGCCATGCGGGCACCCATCGGACTACATGATTCCCCAGAAGCAGTCCCTTCGTCAAAAGGGCTGGGGTAGCATACAGTGGACATCTGGGCTAAAGCAATAAATGTAAACACACAGGTAGGGCTTGTCAACCAACAGATCTGGGGCAAACAATGAAAAACACATAGCAGCTGCATTAGAGTCACCCACAAAGAAAGCACCCCCCCCCCCATGCCCCAGCTTTCTCCCCTCCCAAAGCAAAAAGGTCCAGGGGCTACATCAAGACCAGAGAGAAAAACACCTGCTGGCAGTAAAACCAAGAGGCTACCAGCGACAATGGATTATCTCATACCAATGGAAAACTGGTTTCAAGTAATTGAACAAGCCTGTGCACCTACCCAAACAGTCAGACCAAGCACAGTGAGTCACCTACAGGAAACAGAAGATTAGAGGGCCCAGAGGAGCTGGACATAGAGCAACAACCCGTTCCCCTCTGCCTGGGCGGTGGAACTTGCTTTGTGCAAGGAAATTCACCAATTCTTCTTTACTTTAAGGATAATTGCTTCCATGTGTCACCGAGGGTTGTTCTTGATCAGTTTCTTACCCTATCCCACAACGAACGGAGGAAAAAATCTCTCGCTCTCTCTGGTATAACGGTATACCGTTATACCAGATACCATAAACAGCTTAACTGAACTATAATAACCATCACGTTGTTTATACCGCTATACCGTTTTAGGGCCTGCAGCTATTAAGTGAGCTTTTCAATCTGATTTGGAAAGCATGCAGTAAGCAAGTGCTGCACATTCTGGATCTTGCACTGTGGGATGTGGCTTTTGGCAGACAAGAGCATAGGGAAAGGGAGGCCACGTTAGTAAATGCAGCTTTGATGCTGTGACCACTTTCTCTGTGATCAGTAGAGTTAAAGATCAGCTGATTTGTAGTTTTCCCACCAATTTGAAAGATGAGGACCTACACATCCCAGAATTCAAAGGGTGAAATTAACTGTATGCTCTTCTGATGCACACAAAAACAGGTTAGCTCTGTATACTGTATGAACACTGGTCCTCAGTGCTTTGTGCTAGTATACAAACTGCCCTCCCCCCACCCGTCCTCTGTGTAGAGAGTTGTTGCTTTGCTTGATCTTCACCGCCTTCTGCATATGGCACTGGTCTCAAGCAGGCATGACAGATTCTACATTCTATTTAAGTATCCAGAGCAATGGGGCAAGACATTTCTCAGGACTAGCCTCGATTTGTGACACCACCCATGAAACCATTCCTCTGTCGCAACTCACATTTCAAGGGTCCTAATTCACTCAGACCTGAAGAAAAAAAAATGGTAATGGGGCTGTGGGGATGTAGTGGTCTAGGCCATATTTGTGCCGATATGCATTTTAACTTGGTCTTTTTCAAAATGTTTGTGCCACTATCTTTAAGGTGGTAAATGAACATGTATTGCAAGAATCAGAAATCAACAGCGCCCAATGAACACTGTCCTGTTAGGATTACATGGTCAGTGGTGACTCCTACATCAGACCTTTATAGTACACTAGCGGCAGATGGTAAACTAGCTATAGTAACTTGATCATTATGCAACCTTTCATTGAGTGTGTGTGTGTGTGTGTGTGTGTGTTGGCTATGACATTTTGACAATAGAAACACAATGACATGGGCTTTCAGACCTCACACGAGTGACTTCACTCCCTTTAATAGGATTAAGCGTTATCAAAACAAACTTTCATGACTGATCGCAGCGAGGGGTCATGATGCCCATGCCATGTGGTTCCAAAACAATGCAGGTTGAAGCAGATGACATGTGACTGAGCAGCAATCTCATTGCTCAAATTGTGCATTTTAACACTTCCACTAGTCAGTCTTTCATACAAGGCGCTCAAGTGAGCGCCATGAAATACCAAATCTGCAGCCACTTTAGATTCTTGGAGGATCAGCTAAAAATGTGCAGAGACAAGTTTCAAAATTCTAACAATTTATGACCTATAAGAAATTATTAAAGATTAGTTAACTCCACCTGCTATACGGCGATAACCATGTTATACCGTCATTTGGCAAGAAGGTTATCATACTACCATAAAACCAATACCGCAACACCCCTATACATTCCTCACCCTGGATTAGAGCGGCCAAATAGCTGGGAGAATTCAGAAGCCAGACTGGTCATTCAAATGTTCTCTTTTTTTTTTTTTTAAATATAACGAAAAAGGAGCTGCTCGGACCTGGGCTCTCAGGCATGTGACCCAGAGGAGATGACACAAACAAAAAGTTGTCGAGGCAACTTAAAAAAATGGGGTGGTAGAAAACCTGCCACAAACCAGAGGATAAACCCCACATCAAAAAGGCTTTCCAAATTGCCTCCAGGCATCACATGGACACCAGTAGGTTACAAACAGGGATGCAGGAAGCAATGTTAGTCTAGCTCCTCCTTGAGAAAATGGAAAGTTCGCCAATGAGGCACCGTTTACAGTTGTAAAACAAAATATGCAAGGTTAGTACTTTTGTACAAACAATGGGGGTGTTCTGGGAGTTTCTCTACTACCGGCCTATATCCTGGGTTAGAGTCTCAACCAGAGTCTTTAGATCAGCATCCTTTCACAGAAGAGACATTTCCACTACAAAGGGCAGTCCAGCATTGAAATGCCTGGCAATTCTCTTCTGAACTAGAGTACCAACAGCAACCCCAAACACATGTTTCAGCCTGGTCAATGAGGTGGAGCTGTGCCTCTTCAAGAACAGGGAGCAAGGGTTCCACATCTGGATTACCCTCGTAACCTAGGGTGAAAACCCAAAGCTACTTAATATGAGGTCAAACCGAATCAGGTGTCTGGGGGTTGCTGTTGGTACTCTTGTGTAGAGGAGAATTGCCTAGCATTTCGGTGCTGGACTGCCCCTGGGCACGACAAAGACTGATATGTTTCTCCTCTGTGAAAGGTAGTGAGCTAAAGAATCTGGGTAAGGCTCTCGTAACCAGGACTAATGTCTGGCAGAGACACTCCCAGGATCCCCCCCACCGCCCACTGCCTTGTTATTTTAGTGCTTTTGTACAGCAGCTCCCTTCTGCTTAAGTGGTCTTGCTGCATGTGGAGTGGAACTTCTAGCCACCTTTGGCAAAACACAGAGCTATGCCAATCAAGCAAAGGACCCTTCCAATTATACAATTTCCCAAGAAGCAGTTGCTTTGCGTCACGAAAAGGTCATGGCACAAGAGTCAAGACAGGGAAGAGAAGAAAGTCCTGCATCACAATAGCAAACAAAACATCATCCATTTCGTAAAACAGGCAGAAGCTCCAGGGATGAGGAGTTCAAAGGGTTATACTCCAATGGCAAATCTTTCATAAACCGCAGAGAAAAATGAAGCGGTGGGAAGGAATACATTTTCACAGCACAGAAGCAATACTGCAGAAGCAATACTGGTCCTCAGGAGCAAGTAAAGGAATGCAGGTCTACGGCATCAAATACAGATAGTAGAAAGTCCAGGTAAAAGATGCCTCGTCACATCATGTAATGTACAAAAACTTGGCAACAACTCAAGAGAATATTCTACAGAAGGGCAGCAGTGCCGGCCCCCCTTATTAAAACTTTGCCCCCACCACCAGCTCAGCTGCCTCTGTTTTGGTGAGCCGCCCCAGTGACCCATCAGGCCACCCCTATGAAAAATGTCTGGGGGGTGCCACTGCACAATGATTCACTGACATCCAAATGACAATAGGAGCAAAGCACAAATTACGTAGGATGTCATTCAAACTCCAAGAGTGAAGATATCCACACAGTTGAAAGCTCCCTATTCATAACTGTTGTAGATGCCCCTGCCCCTCCCCCCAATCTCTTTCCACCCCAGTGTGCTGCCCCCCAACCTCTGAGATCAATATGGAGGGGTGTGGGAGGGCTATGTACGAAAGGAAAAATGAATCCTAGGGTCAACAATCCAAAAAAATGAGACACCCAAAAAATAAAATACACATACTGCATCCCCTGTGATGTCATAGCATTTAATTCCAGAATCCGCTGCCATCAGGGGGGCAGGCTTATACAGAACAGAAAATTGCAAAGCCACACAGAACATGGGCATTTGCACCATATTCGGGTTTTTATAAACATACATTTTCCCCAGGGTACATTAGTAGAATAAGCAGATTCTTTATAGTCTTCTTTGTACACAGCTAGGTAATTTTCAGCAGCATATCGTTTCATTGAAGGAAGGTTTACCCAGTCAAGGCATTTTTCACAAAACATAATCAGTTTTTCAATTAACAAGTTTCCCATACACACAGACCTCTCACCCGCCCCCCCCCCCCCAAACCCTTTCCGGGGGCTGGAGTTAGCACGGCAACCCACTGAATTGGGCCAAGTCCCATGAAAAATCCGGTCCAGCTGTCATTTACATAGCAGTGCTCTGCGCCTGGACACAACACTGCATGGCTAATACAGCGTCTCTAAACTAGTAATCTCCAAGTAACTTAACACTGGCCAAAAACCATTCACGGATAATGCAACGCTCCCATTTCCAGGTTTGTTCAGACTAATCTGCCGTTTACCCCACATCTCTTTGAGCTCATAACAATCAAGTAACTATATGCAGTGAAACATTTTAGTTTAAGTGAAGGTGATGGTGTTATGCTAACAACCTTTACCACTCGGCAAGTGTTGGAAGCTATGCAACCATAATGCAGAGCCCCCCCACCTCCCGCCCACATTGTGCACTTCATGAGCATATTAAAGACATCACTGAAAACTAGATCAAACGGATGACGCCATGGCCCATTACCAGATGGCGACGCAAAGCCATCCTAAGAAGCCAATGGGTTTGGCCACAACCCCCATAAAAAGGGTCCATGGATCACTGGCCATGACCAAGGACGCTGCATGGGCTAGGGCAATGCCCCAAAACCTGCCAAGCCAGCTAAAGCAGTCAAAGGGCCTGGCACGCGTTAAGGACCATTGGCCACTTCACCCCCACCAATCACACGTATATTACATTTCTGTTAAAACATAACTATGAAACGTTTGTTGTGTCTTTGAACTACACCAAGTGAAGTTTGTTTACTGTGACCAGCATTTCTCCCTCACCCCTCACCCCCATGATGCACTCTGTCCATCAACCGCATTCTCATGGGCTTCGCAACAAGGGAAGAGTTCAGGAGGCGTAGCTTCAAACACTGCTTTAATGTAATATAATGGGCAGGTGTATAGCGCTGTATGGTCTCAACACGCTTTAGGTTGAATGCCCTTGGGGACCCAAGTACGGGCAATATCTTGGTTGGGGGTTATAGAGTTTCAATAGAAATGTTCCATGAACTATAAATACCCATAATCCTCTGGTTCCGAGTAGTCCTCGGCTGCTCCTGCTGGCCTATCAAGATCTCCCCTCGCCTACAAGTAAGCCTCCTCCCAGAGCCTACTCCTCTTTCTTTGTTGCTGCCTCAAGAGATAAGTAATCTTCCCTGTGGCATTTTCAATGTTTGTATAGCGTATAGTAATGTATGTGTGTGGAATTGGTTGTTGGCAACGCACAATACAATATATTAGCACATGGTCAGCGCAAGGGAATCAGATCTTCCAATTACTTGTGTAGGCGAGGGACAGTGAAATCTGATCCAAAATGAGGGCGGAGTGCCCTAGGCCAGACCTTCCAGGCAAGGCGACGGATACCCCAGACTTAGATCCGAAGATGGTGGTAACCTTTGTCACCAAAGCAGCCAAGGATATTTGAAAAGGAGTGGACCGGGATGTCGAGGATGCCAGGGTAAACTCCTAGATCTGGCGGGTACATGAAGATTATGGACCTGGCTGAGAGGGCCATAGATACAGGAGCGCCCGTAGACACGCCTGCCCTAGGTAGCTGGGCACAATGAGCAGTCTGCCCATCAGGCGCGCTCTTTCATCGGAGGAGAGGAGTGTTGCTGAAGATAGTTAACAAGCTCAGTGATTAAGCTTCATACCAAGCAGGAGAGGGCGCAAAGGGCTTGCTCTTCGGGGAAACAAGGAATGGTGCAGTGTGGGAACTTACTCAGCCCTAGAGAAGGCTCAAGAGCTCCATCCAAAAAAATATTCCCAGGACAGGGGGTTGGGGGGGTGGCGGTGGAGGGTGGGGGGAATTTGTCGGTCGTCGGTCATCCTGTCATTTAGGAATGCATCGGAGACCCCAATGGCCCAAAGCACAGTACTGGGAGAGTAGGCAACTAGATACATTCTTCCCTGATGGAGCCCACTTCCCCAGGAACCGTAGAGGAAGAGGGGCGTACAGACAACAAAGTGCACCTGCCGGCGAGTACCCAGAGAACAGTTACCCCGAGAGAGTGGAGGGGGGGCGCTCTTGTTCTTGCCAAATGGCGCAAGCAATCCAGCGATGCAGGATTGCTGTAAGCGATAAGGCATGCAACTAGAGTTCGTCGGATTTCCATCCCAAGTATGAGAGGCCCCAGCAATGCAAGTGACCCTAGTGGACCAAGAACAGCTCTTCAGCAAATTGCGCAGGCTAGCGAGCAAACCAGGGATGGATCCAGAAGTGCAAGTGGTCCTGGGTTTCCTCAGCAACATGTTCCTGGTACACAGGGGGGGGGCTGTGAGGGGTGAAGGGGGTGAAGAGAGAACAGGTGAGACCCGTGATCAACCGAGTCTGAACAAATGGATTACGTACTGACACTTGACAATGGAAAGGATTCAACTTTTATGAGACCTCCTCAGGACAGGGGATGTTCCTCATCGGCTTAGATCTCAAAGACGCATATCTTACCATTCCGAAAGCAGTAGAACACCGGAGATACCTTCGCTTTTGGTGGGGCAAAGATCTGGAGGTTCACTTGCCTCCCATCAGCCCCGTGGACCTTTACCAAGATTATGCGACCAGTGGCAGCAGCCATTCGGGAGGGGGTGGGAAATATGATCGTCTACCTGGACAATTTTCAAAAGTCAGTGTCAGAGTGTCTGTGTCCCTCTCCCTCTCCCAAAAAAATAAAAGCTGCAGACTGATTGTGAGGAAAGTTAGTTATTTTGCTTCGCAATCTAGCTCAGATAGTGGGTCTACTCGCAGCTTCGATCCAAGCAATCTTTCAGGGGGCGCTTCATTACAGGGCTCTTCAGAGACTGAAGATCAGTCAACTCAGAGGGGGCCTAGGCTACCATCAGTTCGTTGCACTAGATCTTACGGAGCTGCATTGGTGGTTCCAGAACATGGAAACTTACACCAGCCGGTCAATTTTCAGAGACTCCCACACCTAGTCACAGAATCAGACACGAGCAGAGCCAGCTGGGGAGTGCAGCGCGGAATGTTAGAAACAGGAGGGAAATGGTCCGAAGAAGAGCTCCACCTCTAGAGCTCCTGGCGGGTTCCTTCGCCGTACACGCCTTTACCAAAGGCCGAGCCAATAGTTGCATCCTTCTCAAGATGGATGCTATTTCGGCCGTTCGATATATAAAACAAGTTGGGAGGGACCTCCTCCAGGATGCTAGCAGAACTGGCGAATGACTTTTGGCATCACTGCCTACAACATCAGATATCAGTGTCTGTAGAATATTTGCCAGGGGTATAGACTCCAGCGAATGGGGCTACACCTAGGGGTATTTGCAATAATCCAGGAGATCTGTTGTCCTCTAGACATTGATCTATCAGCATTCAGGCTCACCGCGCAGACTCCCAGGTACTTCAGCTGGAGGATAGACACAGGAGCAGTGGGGACAGACACGTTCTTGCAACAGTGGACGGGAGTAGTTCACTACGCGTTCCCTCCGTTCATCGTGTACTGCTAGCGAAAGTCTGCAGGGACTGGGCAGATCTGGTGCTAGTAGTACCGTTATGGAAGTCCCAGCCATGATTTCCAGTAGTGATGGAACTCCACGAATTTCCCCAAGGAGACTCCCTCACAGGCAGAACATCCAGCAGGGACTGAGTGGACAACTTCACCCTCCTGCGCCTGATGGCATGCAGGGTTTCAGGCAGTGATGGGAACTGCCAGGCATTTCACAACTCGCTGCCGACTGTGTTAGAGACTCATGGGCGCCTTCCACCATTAGGAGCTATGGTGCTGTGTGGACACGCTGGTTAATCTACTGTGCGAGCTTTGGTGTTCATCCCGTGTCGGCCCCCTCTAGTTCACATACTGAATTTTTTGGCAGAGATTTTGTGATGGCTACACCTACAGGACAGTCAGTTTATAGGTCACCTATATCATCAGGGCACGCTATGGTAGACCGGTAGGAAAACACCCAGTGGTGCTGCGTTTGCTCCAAGTCATCAAATTGTGGAAGCTGCCAGAGCTTAGATATGCCGTTCTCTGCGACGTCCATGTAGTATTTCAGGTGTTCTTAACTTGGCCGGAGAAAAGGAGATTTTCACCCTCGACTTTCGAGGAAATTAGCGATCGTTCTCCGTTTAACAGCATGCAGAAGAGTTTCGGACGACAAGCGCTAAAGATAGACAGGGGTGGCCTTCAACAGAATGAAGTCAGACTACAATTATTTCATGCCTGCATTTCCCCTAACAATAGCAAGCTATGCGTAGCGTATAAAAGATTATGAGCTAGCCACGGCAGAAGTGAAGCAGAGAGGGGTCACACAGCTCCGATTTGCATGCAGTAAGCCCCATCATGCAGTAGCACCAGCCACAATATGCTAGATGGGTCAGAGAGGTTATGCATTGGGCAGGTATTGACGTATTGAAGTTTGGCGCACATTCTGCAAGGGGCGCAATGGCACCCAACCTTTACGACAGGGGTACCCTTACAAGAGATCATGAAATCGGCAGATTGGTTTAACGAATCAACATTAAGACACTCCATTTTAAGCCTTATTTCTCAGATAGCGAATAGGGTGATGGCTTTGAACAAGCATAATGCTCGCCTCCGGTCTTTGCATAGAATGAAGATTGCCCATGCTTCCAGCGCAGGGTAGTCTTGATTCTATTAAAGACAGAGGCAGGCATTATATCCCACCCTGAATACGCAGGTGGGTCCATATAGTGAAATGTATTGAGCTGTAGGTCTGCGTATTTCCCACCCTTATGATAGCATCTCGTTTGTTTCAGAAGATGAACAGAAGGCGACCTGAGCGGTGAGCAGAGCACAGATCACTGGTGGAAATTCTGAGAGTACCTCTTTGTCGTCAACATGACAGGGCATTGGTTATGGCAAGAGACAGTTAAGTTATGGTTACAGTTTGACTGTTGCGTTTCAGATTAAGGCGCAGTTCGCTGCCAAAGAAAGGAGTAGGCAGCTTATTTATAGGTGAGGGCAGATCCTGAAGGGCCAGCAGGAGCAGCCCCGAACTACTCAGAACCAGAGTATTATGGGGATTTGTAGTTCATGGAACATTTATTTTGAAACTCTACACCCCACCCCCTTTTATATAGAGCTTCGGGGGCAACAAAAAACATGAGTTTTTAAAGTTTTAAATGTTTTAAGAAATTTGAAATGCTGTGAGAGCAGTAACAAATAAAGATATGCATAATGCTCGCCTCCATGTCTTTAGAATCAAGACTACCCTGCGCTGAAAGCATGGGCAATCTTTATTATGTGTGCAACTAGGCCAAAGTTATCAAGGGGTGGGGGGAGGACGCAGGCTGCATTCTAGTGGCAGAGGTGCTGTGCAAAATGTCTTGGGTAGTGGCAGAGGTGCTGTGCAAAATGTCTTGGGTAGTGCATAGGGGGTAATCAGGACAGTATGCAAGAAAGACAATGTGAGAATTCTGGTGTGGGGTATAGATACATTTTAATGGTTGGGGCGATTCCCTTGGAATAATACAGTATTGGTCATCTTCATGGCTTCCGTAATGGCCACCCTACAAGTGTGTTTCAGTGTCATACATGTGCTGCCCCCAGACTCAAGTGCAAAACATTGTACACCCTCAAAGTTCATCGGACTGTAATTAAATACAGTACATTAACTACCCTCACAATTCATAGATGCAATACCTGGGCCACCCATGAAAATCTATCAGAATCCAATCTCCCAGCCACCCCCCCAAAGTTCACCCAGATGCACCACCGTTAATTCAAGTGCAATACACAGGTCACCCTCACAACTCCTCCAAATACAACACACTGGCTCACTGTTCTGATTTGCTCACTCTCTGGTCCTCCTGGGATTAACTAGTTAGTTCAGGGGAGAGGGCAGGGTTAATCATGGTGCAAAGGAGAAAAGCCATGAGAATAGTCATGTCTTGCAGGCCCTCTGGAAGGTCAGGTGGTCCGCTATACATCAAATGTTAAGCAGCAAAGAATTCCAGAGAGTCAGTGGTGCCTCCAATTATGGTTGATTTGAAAGGAAGAAATCAGAAGGAGTGTAGTGCCCGATCACAGGTTTCTAGTTGGAGATTTTCTGTTGCAAGTATTTGGGGACCCGTCTTGTGTAGTTCTCAGTGAGTGATGCACATGACTTTGAAAGTGACCCGTCGTTCGATTGGGAGCCAGTGAAGGGCTGCAGAGTTCCAGACTCTGATGCTTTTGAGTTGGTAGGCGGGGGCGCCCAGATAGACAGGTTGCGTAGTTTAGCCAGGAGAGGACAATGGACACGATTGCGTGGGTTGGGGGAATAGGAGAAGGGGAAATGTGTTATTTTGACAGTGTTGTGTTGCGATTGGGTCAGGTCAGTGTCCATTGTGCATCCCTGGGTTTTTGACTGGTGGGTGGGTGCAAGGAGGGAGGCCAGGCGGTAGGTTGTGGGAAGAGGGCCATTTTCCCCACAGATGATGCGTTTTCCCGGGATTGAGCAGGAGGGGTCATCCAGCAATCAAGGTCTGAGAGGCAGGATGCGAGGTCTGGTTGGAGGGTGGAGACTGACTTAAGGATTCTGAAAATGATTTAGGTACTGTCAGCGTAGTTGTAGCTGGTGAGGTGTGTGCGTATAAGTGCAGGGAGAAGGCTCATGTAGAGTTTGAAGAGGGGGGGGGATTAGGCAGGTGGCTTGGGGGACTCAGTTACTGACGGGTCAAACGGCGGATGTGAAAGGATGGAGGTAGGTGATTTGGTGTCCATTTGCGGGGAATTAAAAGATCCACTTCAGTGCTGTGTCCCTAATGCCAAGGGAGTGGAACCCGTCAATGAGTAAACCGTGGTTGGTGGTGTCAAATGATGCAGAGAGGTCAAGTAGTAGGGAGAATGATTTAGTTCCGTTAAGGGGGTCTGAAACCGGACTGGGCAGGAGGGGGTGGGAGGTCTCAGGGGTGGTTGGTTTCCATGAAAACAGCGAGTTGGGAGTAGGCAGCGTGGTACATGAGTTTAGCTAGGAAACAAGTGTTAAAAATCGGTCTGTAGTTTGACAGTCGGAGGGGACCAAGAGATTGTTTATTAAGGAGGGGTTTGACTTGGGATGCTTTGAAGTCTTCTGGGAAAATGCCTGAGGTGAGGGAGGTGTTTGAGGATACATCCAATCGACGCTTCCTGCACATGTCAAGGCAAAGATTTCTTTGAGGGAGGTCATGGGTCACTCAGGGATCCTGATGGGCAGCCGTAGTTTGAGGAACTCAGGACTACAGATAAGAGGTGGGGTAAGGTGGTTGGGGAAAGTGGGTATAGGGTGGGAGTGCTGCCAGTTGTGCGTTGATGGCGTGTGTTCTTTCTAGCACTGTGTTATGGAAATTATCAGAGAGGGCATTGCAAGGGATTGGGACACATAGGGGGGAGGGCATGAACTCTGTTATCTTGTTACGATCTGTATTGTTATGGGATTTGGCTATTCTATTCAGGTCAAAGGATTCTTATGGATTTCAGCTTGGTAGATGATCGGATGTTGATGGGCATAGGGCGATTTATTTTGGGTCGCCATCTACTTTCTAGGAAGCGATTTCATGATTTGGGGGGGGGGGTGGAGAAATTGAACCACATCGCACAGGCGTGGATCTTGGGGGGTGGGCGCGAGTGGTAGTAGGGCATTGGAGAGCCATGCGTCGAAGAGGTCAATTGACAGTGGTCCTCCTTTGGTAGGGAGGGGGAGGGAGTCTGCCAGATCTGAGGTTATGTTGACCTTGTCCCAGAGCTTGACATGGGATGGTGGATCAGCATTTCCAAAGTTATGGTGGGTTTAAAAAGGCTTGAGGGGGGGGGGGGGGGGGGGCGCACACTTTTCACCTGAAATGTGAAATATTTAAGCCACAATGCCATCTAGTAACCATCGCTGGCTGGGAGTTCACCTGCACTAGTTCGCATTTGTGAGTTGGCTCAAATTAAATATTTTACTCACATGAAGTGTTTTCACAAAGCTTTTTGAAGTCCACAATAACTTTACTGGTGATTATATACACACACCTGACAAGGACCAATTCCCATGGACACACATACCAACGCACACTTCACAGTACTGTGCTGCCCAAATGCCAGCTACCCACACTCTGTACAGCTAGTCAGAGGCTAACTGAAACATACCACAGACAATTTCTTGGTGTGGAATGCAAGTTACCATTACCTCTTGCTGTTCCAGTAAGCAGTCATTTTCTCTCTAACACTAAAATCTATCCTGCGCATGCAGGTTACATCCGCTGTCAATGGCCCAGGAACCTATGTTACCAGACCGGGCAAATCTGCAGGCTACAAGAAAATAAAATGTAAAAAAATAAAGATAAAAAAAATAAAAGAAAATAAAAAAGACGGAGCAACATATCTATAGTGGCGTCAGCTTAGGCAGTGGATGCAGGAAGGAGCAGGCGATACTGAGCAGCAGAAGGAAAGCCGCCTAAGCCCTCTTGGGTGATATTTGGCCATTAACTATGCCCCATACCAAGCAAGTGCTTTTGCCGTGAAATCCTGGCACCTCAGAACATTGTAGCCCCAAAGAACGAATCTGAATATACCCACTGATGGCATGCCATAGTCCCATCCCAGCATGTAGAACTGATGAAATTCGGTAAATATTAAACCTGGCTAAAGTACAGAAGTTTATTAACTCAGCTAAGTTTCTGCTTGCTAATCATTTGGCAACCATCCTCGCTCTCCATCCAGTCAGAAGCAAAGGCCACTGGCATCGAGTGGAGTCAAATCCACAACAAAAGCCTAGGTGGAACTCGTTTACAACCCCCGATCATTTGCGATGGTAACATTGTACAACGTAATGAATGGCGCGTTCTGGACCGAAATGACAAAATTAATAACAGGCAACAGCCAAAAAGGGAGAAAGAAACATCTCCAACCGTGCCCTCGAAGAAGGTTATGTCACCAACCCACCCCACCGGAAGCAACCCGCAGTTACAGACAGAGCAAAATAATTACCTATTAAAAAAAATAAAAGTGATGGGCCTTTCCTACAAGTCTGTGAAGAACAGCAGTGCAACACAGAATACCGACTGTGCAGGCGGCCCACATCCTTGGACAAATTGTTTATGGAAGCCCCTTCCCGCCAAAATAGTTTCTATGAACTTCCGTGAGGGGCTTACAGGCAGAGCCCAAAAAATAAGGAAGAGGCAGGGTGCCACCCTTCCATCTATTAGTGATGGAAGCCCAAACAGGCAGTTCATTTCCTCCCATCTCCTTCCATGCTCTCTGGGCACACGCACAACGTTGTGTTTCAGGTAACAGGAGAGTCAATAGCAAAAAAAGTATATCGGAGACAGGATGACGTTATAATATTTTGCAACACACCAAATACATGCAAAAGTGAAGTGACAGTACTTACTCAACTGTCAGTACTAACATAGGACAGGGTGAGGATCTACACTTCGCCTGCCTATCTTGGGAATATCCCCAGCTAACACTGTGGTGCCTATCCAGTAATGGTCAATGTCCACCGATTCAGTTTTGCTTATACCCACTTTCTTCAGGACGGTATTTTTAATGTCAGCATGGTATACTCACCATTACCTGTTACTGAGGCTTATGGATTTTTCGTTCTGCCACATGATGGTAATATCAGGCGTTTCGTTTTTCTTGGCCCACGACTTTGAAAAAGCATAATCATGGTATCAAGTACTTTGCACACAGCATATGCATGCATTAGTAATGGCCGAACCCCAAACCCTCACCCATAATGATAAACTCACAACTTGTTTCAAGTGTTGGCAATAAAAAGGCCGTAGGATTTTATTGTACAGATATGGGTTATGACAATATCACATATCATGATGGTATACTTTTGGGCACCGGGTCCTGAGGTTACCCCCTCGGACCCGTGCCGCCTTCTTGTGTCCCACGACTTGTTGTGGGCACCGTACAGCGCCTTGTACTTCTTGTTCTTCGACCCCTTTGTAGGGTGGGTGGGTTCTGTGGTAAAGAAGCAAGAAGATTTGGAAGACACTGAGTCAACAGTGAACCTCCCGTTTGCTTGGGTCCCCGTTCAGGGTCCACAAACGGATTGCGTTTACTCTGAGCATGCTGCTCTCATTTATAGGACCCAGGGAGGCCCTGGGTGTGTGTTGTGTATGTGGTGGGGGCCGCTGTTGTTGCAACCCCCGGCCGGATAGCCGACTTCTGACCCCCTGGTGGGGGCAGATCTTTGAACCGGGGCCCTGCCTGATGGTTGTTTCCTTATGGCGCTTAGCACCTTGCCGTTTGGAGGAAGGGTGCGCTGACTGTTCACACCTTGCCCTTCCATGGCTTTTGTGCTGCCGAGACTGCGTGTCTCCGTAGCTGGGGGAGGGGAGGGAGTGAAGGAGAGGAGCAGGCGCGGGGGGTTGGGGCTGCCCCTCTCCCAGCTGCCGATGGTAACAGCAGTTACCCTGCCTCGCTTGTGGGATGCCCATGCAGCATTGCCCATAACTTTCTGTGGGTATATTATACCTAGAAAACTAGTTCCACTGATTTGGCTACTCATGGTGCACTCCATTCTCATGGCATTAACTTAAGTCATCATAATGTAACACTACATATTTCTTTAACACCGACCTTAGCGCTGCATGTGGGACCTTCTGAAAGGTGCTGGCCTGCGCAGTTAGTCGCTGCTTGAAATTCAGCTGGTTTGTAAAGGCTGGCATGCCCTTCTCAGCCCTACAACAGTAATCATGTTTGTGTAGCCGCTCAGTAAATACTGATGCTTTTGCCCAGCTACACCTGTACTTATCATCTACCGTTTGATTTTAAACACCTACCGCTCAGGTTGCAATTGTAGCAAGATCTTCTATCCATGGCTGCCAGTAACGTGCTACTGGTGCCGCTTCCCTGTTCGCGCGCCTCTTGCCGGTACAGACAAAGCATCATCTGATGCTCACCACGCGTCCTTCCAGGATATTAGGACCTTCAAAATGCACAACGTGCATACACTCGTCATGGTCAGGTAATGGCTGCTCTTGTCCCCATTGGACTACAAATTAAGTGCCTGATCCTACATCAGACCATGTGTATAGTCATCAAGCAGCTACTTAATCAGAGGCATCATTGCTGCAACGTGGCATATCTTTAAATCGGTCCCCTTTGTTATAGCACTTAAACCGCAGGTAGAAGTTTAAATATTATAGCGAGGCCACTAAAACAATCGTGTAGGCTTGCCGCTCCTTGGATTCCACACTAAATAAAGGAGGTTCTGTGCCTGCAGTTGAATCACAACCTGTTGCATTCTGGGCAATGTAGTAACACCCATCTGTAACGGCATTGGTCATATTTGTTATAAGTCTTGTGAATGTGTGAAAGATGCTGCCCTTTGAACAATTTTTTTCCTTGGCGGCAGGGGACTCTCAAGGGAGTGGCCATAATGGTTTTATCAGAGACTCTGTAAAGAGGCATTCTCTATGTCGTAGATCATTACAACACGACTAATGCCCGCCAGGCGATCAACTCATTTAGACCAACTCGATCTGTTTTCAGCTTAAATATCCATTGCTGTTATAGGGACCCCTCCTCCCCACTTCATGGGCACAGATCACTTTATCGATGATGGTCCAGCAGAGATGACCGTGTGGTGGGGTCTTTGAAAGCGTTCTACTAGTGGTGCGTTGTCTCACCCAGACCTGATTCAGGACATATGTTCAAGGACTAATTAGATTGAATCTGTGCATGATGTTACAGGGCACCCAGTGCACTGGGTGCAGGGCAAGTGTCCTTGTGGTCCATCCGTACCCCGATGTTCAACAACTGGGAGTGGTTGATAAGAGTGCACTAATGTGTCTAGTACATTTTTTTTTTCTTCTTTTGATGGCAAAACGTGGATAGGGCAGACTGGAAGTACCCACATTTGGTAAATGACTTAAAAAAAATATATATATATATATTTAAAAATAATTCTATTAAATTTTACTGGAGTGACCGAAAACAGCTGTTGTCTGTTCTTCTTCTTTGAGTTATCTGTCTTGTTGTAAAGTCATATCCCGAGGGATGAGGCATGCTCGTTTTTTTGCATGTTTAATCAATTTCTTGGGGTACCTCCTGAGACATGTGGTGAGGGCTTCAGCCGAGAGTCATATTCTCTCAGTTCGGAGCAGTTATTTCTGTACCTAATGAACTGCCCAAAGGGCAAACTATCCCATAAGGTTCTCAGATGAAAACTGCTGTACTGTAGGAGGGAACTGTGATCAGTCTCTTTTCTAAAGACGGAAGCCATCAGGATCCCATCTTTTGCCTGGATCCCCACGGCGGATCAGCTCTTTAGTGTGCAAGTGAATTTTAGTCATCTGTTTCTACTATTCAGCCAGTTAATAAACTCCTTGAATGCTATCTGGTCACCAGTAAATAAAAATCATCTAGTCCAAAGTGTGATGTGTTCTTTAAAGCGATTCACCTGCCCAAATATATTCCTGGTCTCAAAGTTTGCCATGTACACCTCTGCTAAAGAAAGTGCAAATGTTGCATCGATAGAGGTGCCCGAGCATTTGTGTGCAAATCTCTGCTTTATGCATAAAGACATTCTTGGTGAGGGCAATTGCAGCAAGTTGGAGAACGAATAAAAACATGGATTTTCCATTGCTGGTGTTCGCTCATCCAAGACTTGGTCTATCATTTTTTTTTTTTATTTCTCACACTGCCAGCAGGCATTGAGGTGTTACAGGAATTGTTTGTTTTAGTTGCATATTTATAAACGCGCTTAAATAGCAAGAGGTTTTTAAGCGCGGATTGAACCTGTGTTGCTTCGTGTCATCTTGCTTCCAAGGTGAGCACGTTGACGCTGAGCTATCCTCCCAGACAATATGCTTGTGTATGGAGGGACTCTACATCAAGGGTAGTCAAAATGTGGGTGTTCTGCTTAATTCTTTCACCATATGGAGTAAGCCAGTGGTGTCCTTAAGATTGCATTTTTTTTTAAACTCCGGATTGAGAGAAAGAAAATACTAGTTGGGACAGTTCCAAGATGCAATTGATGCCCGCCACAATGGCACAGCCTGGAAGGTGGTGGGGGAGGGAAATATCCCTCTATCTCCAGGAGGGCATAGAAGGCTTCTTTTGGGCATATATCCCAGTCGCATAGGGCTTCTTCCACTATACCCCAATTAGCAGTTGGGTCACATGTCCGATACCGATAGTTGTTGCTGTTCTACAGCAAAGACAATCTGGTGATAGGTGTTCATGAACACGATGGCTCCCACGAGGCCCCCACCTTGCTTGCGTTCTTGCTCAGTTTGACCAATCCTGGTTCTCTTGTGGATATGTTTGGGAATGAGATGCCCTGCAACCATTTTCCTTCCTAAAAGACAGCATCTTTCACATAGTCCGAGACATAACCTATGACAATTCCATTTCAGACAGGTGTTACTGCATTGGCCAGAAAGGTTATGACTAGCACATAACTGCCGGCACAGAACCTCCTTTATACAAAAGTTACAGTGGGGAATCCAAGGAGTGGCGAGCCTACACAATTGTTCTAGTGGCCTCGCTAGAATATTTAAACTACTACCTCCGGTCTAAGTGTTAGAACAAAGAGGACCAATTTAAAGAGATGCCACGTTGCAGCAATGATGCATCAGATTAATTAGCTGCCTGATGGCTACACATAATGGAAGATCCGGCACTTCGTTTGTAGTCAGATAGGGACAAGAGCAGCGTTGCCCGAAAATGACTAGTGTATGCACGTCACGTTTGGAACGTGATAATATCCGGGAAGGACACGTGATAAGCATCTGATCGTAGGATAGATCCTATCCCTGTCCTGTTAGAACCGACAGTCCTCACAGCAAAATGTTGTTCTGTCATTTCACTTTTGGATGTAGGTTTGGTGTGTTGCAAAAAAAAAATCCACACAGTGGTTTGCCCAATGTGTGTGGACATATGCTAGTACCGTGTTTAATCAGTCGTAGGCCCTCCCTTCTGTACATTCTTTAGAGACATGAATACCCACTTCTGAAACACTGCCCTGATAGTCCCATGTAAACGAGGCGGATTCACACGGAGGTGGAACCCCAACCATCAAGTCTTGCAATGACTTGATACAGCTTTGCCAACATGTATTCAACACCCCCCCTTCTCCAATCGGAGAAATGGCCCAAAAATCAGGGCTCCTGCCTTGCAAACTGAAGCACAGCCCATGCAAGCAGGAGTTCTCACCAGCTGAAGCACCCGGCAATGCCCGCTTTCCTTTGGCACTCCGTTTTGGAAACAGTCTACTTGCAATGGGCTCAGGGCAGCCCAGTATGCTCTGCATCCACCAGGAGCCATCACCGCACCCAGGACGATGAACTTGAGATAGTGCTGTTCCTTCTGCGTGTCTGACGAGCGGCTGAGCATTCTTGTCCCCTTAATATAGCCCATGAGCTCAATCTAATTCCAGAGTTTCCTGCGCCCAACACATGGGCATAGCGTTGAGGAAGACTGGTTTCAGCTTCCCAAATAACAGACCAATTTTAGCTCTCCCTCCCCGCAGCAGACTTCCACATGCCCCAGATGTCATAACTACTACAAATTGCTGGTATTTAAAGCACTCCTTGCTCTAGGTCCCGGCTGCCCAGGAACACCAAGGCGGCTTGGCCTCTAATGGTGGAAACAAGCTAAAGGGGAATAAGTACAATGAAAAGGTGAAGAGAAAACAAGTAATACAGACACATGATTACCGGTACCACCAATTAAGTTACAAAAGAGTCGTTAACTAAAATGATACTTTTCCGTCTAACAATGGTCAGTTTATTCGACCCGGCCGCTGCTCCAGCTCCCAGCACTCTTTGCGTCTTGTAGACCCTGCCAATTTATTAACTGAAATAGGATAGGTGGTACTCCAGATAGACAAACTGAGAGCCTCTTGGTTATAAAGTCCATGCACGCTTCCTTTCACACAGATTTAGTATATTATTTGTTCCAGTTAATCAAGCCACACACACACACACGACCACCAACCGGCCCTCCTCAAGCCCTTCCCCCTCCACTCCCAACGGACACATTCCTAGATGAGTACAACATTCATCAAGAAGCTGCTGCTGGTTTGGTGCAGCCACTCCAAGAAAGTGAAGTAGTAGAATGAGTGCTTAATGGAGTAGCACCACCACAGAGATGTTAATGCGAACTGTAACTCTTGATTTAAGAACACTCTCCTCCTTTCCTGCACCGGGCCAAGGTTCAATTCTTAGTACAATGGTCATCTTGCAGCCCAAACAACTCGGTTAACAGCCAGTTTGTTACTGTCACTCTGCTGGATTATCACTAACATTGAATACCGAGACATAAGGTGTTGCACAGAGGCAGACCCTAAAGGGAACATGGTATGGCCACATAACAGTTTCCACCAAGGAGCACAGTGATGAGGTATTTGGTGTTGCAACAAAACCAATCATCCGAACTGGGGAAATCACAAGAACCTCTAAAATCACCAAGGAAATTAGGAACCCAGGCAAGAAAGTACGCACTGGGGAGAAAAGTAGCCAATGAGCCATCTGCTTTGGGGCCACTTTAAAACTCACTGTCAACCACATAAATATCAACCAAGAGACACCATTGAGACACTTATCAAAACAAGTTTCGTAGCAAAAGTTAGCAGGGTCATATTTCTGACACGGAAGAATGTCAAAACATGCTGCTGAATACAATGGCACAAAAACAGCGAGGCCTGCAGACTAAGATTCGGCTTGTGACGGTAGAATAGAGCACGCGCACTAGCAGGACGATTCATAAAATGCGCAGACTGGAGAAGTACCAAAAGAAAAGCAAAATAAATAAAAAAACAGCCGCGGTTTTACCTTCCTACAATGGTGTTCTTTTAGCATGTAGGTTTGAACGAGCAAATCAAGTTCTGTTCTGCAAACAAACGCAGTCTGAAAGAGTACACCAACATGAAACTTCAGAGCCCAACATGAATGAAAGGGGGCAAATAAGTTTTGCGGAGGTGCGAGCAACACAGCGTTGCTGTCAGTATAGACAATGCCCCCAACTGGCCTCCACCCGGCCACCGGTTCCAAAGTGCACATTCCCATCTTGTTTCGCCCTTCCTGGAATGCACACATGCGCTCTGTTGGTGCATTCCTGCCATGTCTCACGTCCGGGGAGAAAAGGAGGCAGCAGCCAACCCGTGCAGAGGAACAAAACAAGGTCTGACACACCGACCCCAGCGGGGATTCGCGCGTTGCCAGATATCGCTGCATGTGTACTGCTCCCCAAACCTCGAGAGAAATAAACAAGCTCTCCCTGGAGGACATGCAACGCGTGGCTTGGGCTCTTCCAGGGCACAGGTGGAGGAGTACTGGAAGGAAGACTGTCTCGGAAAGTACCTGGTGGAGAGCATACAGAGTTGAGTGGTAAAAATGACAGTACCAAACCAGCGTCAGCTCCAGAAAGCTGGCATGTCTTCTAAGATTTTTCGTACTGACAGTTTCCAACCCTAAATCCCCACATGGGAAAACCAAAATTCCACGGATCACTGTGGAAGTTGCTCACCTTGAGTGGCCGTGCTGAAAACAATGCAACAGTTTAACACGAGTGAAAAAGGCATGGTTAATGTTAAAAGTTTGGGCTTTCGAGGCACCGTCATAAGGTTATTAACTGGCCATTGGTGGTAGCAGGTGCTAAAAATGGAGGGAGTACCCGGGAATCTAATAGCAGTGCCTGGCAAATAAATGCCTAATATTTATACACAACCCAAAACTGTTGGCTTTGCCAAGGATTATTTTTCACAGGACTTCAGTACAGGATATGCATGGTGCTCATAGAGTAGTTTAAGACCGACCTGGTTCTGACATTATTATTACAAAGCCACCTCCCGTTAAACCCCTCCAAAACAGAAATCATGATCTGCGGCAACTCTTTCTTCCGCACCCACTGCCCTGGCCACCCGCCATGGGCAACTCACCGACCCCCTCTAACACAGTAAAAAATCTTGGGTGCACCCTGGACTCCGACCTAACACTCTCGCGCCAAGTCAACAATGTCTCAAAGTCCTGCCACTACCACCTCAAAAACCTTAGGCGCATTTTTCCATATCTCTCATTCCCTAACAGAGTCTCCGCGGTCCAATCAATCGTCTTATCACGACTGGACTATGGCAACCCCCCTGTACCTCGGAATTCATGCCTACCAACTGAATAAACTACAAAGAGCACAAAACGCAGCAGCCAAAGTGCTTCTTGCGCTCGGTCCAAGGGACCACGCATCCCCAGCCCTTAAGACACTGCACTGGCTTCCGGTAGCCCGTAGGGTGGCTTTCAAAACCCTATGCCTCACCCATCGAGCTCTACATAAAACTGGACCCCATTATCTTCAAAAAAAGCTAATACCTTATCACCCTACCCGCACCCTTAGATCAAGCTCAGCCGGCCTCCTAGTAATTCCTAAAACAAACTCAGTCAGGTTAGGCGGAGCATCATTCTCAGCCCTGGCCCCAACCCTGTGGAACTCGCTCCCACCCCACATCCGCCTAACTCAGGACTTAACGGCCTTCCGCAAACTACTGAAAACCTGGCTCTTTCCCTAAAACCAACCAGCCCCAAACCAGCATCATCACAATAACACCAACCTAACATACCAAAAAAAAAAAAATAAATAAATAACCGAACTAGATTGTAACGGACATTAAGAAAAAGTACTGAAACGAATAAACTAGATCTAAACAGGGAAATGATTAAATAGAAAGAACCACTGAATAATGGAAAGAAGAGATCGTGGAGAGCGGATGAGCATAGAGGACACGACCGGATGACTGGAAAGAAAGATTAAGTATGGATGAGTATAGATGAGTATGGACGAATGTGAGGGAAAATTCTGTCGGCAAATGAGCCTGGAGAACGTGCAGAGCGCATGATCGTGCAGACCGAGTGTGGGGAGTGTATGAGTGTACGGAACATATGAGTGTACGGAACATATGAGTGTGGGGAGTATATGAGTGTGGGGAGTATATGAGTGTGGGGAGTATATGAGTGTGGGGAGTATATGAGTGTGGGGAGTATATGAGTGTGGGGAGTATATGAGTGTGGGGAGTATATGAGTGTGAGTAGCGGATGGGCCTGGAGAGCGGATGGGCCTGGAGAGCGGATGGGCCTGGAGAGCGGATGGGCCTGGAGAGCGGATGGGCCTGGAGAGCGGATGGGCCTGGAGAGCGGATGGGCCTGGAGAGCGGATGGGCCTGGAGAGCGGATGGGCCTGGAGAGCGGATGGGCCTGGAGAGCAAATGATTGTAGAGCGCATGAGCACGTGGATTCAGATGAGCGTCGAGAGCTGATGAATGAAGAGGGCGGAATATGTGGAGAGCGGATGAGTCTGGAGAGCAAATGATTGTAGAGCGCATGAGCACGCGGATTCAGATGAGTGTCGAGAATGGATGAGTGTCGAGTGCTGATGAATGAAGAGGGCGGAATATGTGGATGATAAGAGGGCGGAGGAGAGAATGGCCGAATGTGGGGAATGGCCGAGTGTGGAGAATGGCCGAGTGTGGAGAATGGCCGAGTGTGGAGAATGGCCGAGTGTGGAGAATGGCCGAGTGTTGGGAGCAGAGCGTACGAGTTGTGCCGATAAGTCGATAAACCAGATGAGTGTGAAGATCCAATGAGCATGCGGATTGACCAAGGGTGTTGACGGGTGTGGATGCGATCGAGTGTCTAGATCAGACGACTGTATGTAGCAGTCGATCGTATGTAGAGCGGACGAGAACATGTGATGCGGATGCCGGTGTGGAGCAGATAGCTGCGTGGAGCAGACGCCTGCGTGGAGCAGACGCCTGCGTGGAGCAGACGCCTGCGTGGAGCAGACGCCTGCGTGGAGCAGACGCCTGCGTGGAGCAGACGCCTGTGTGGAGCAGACGCCTGCGTGGAGCCGACGCCTCTGTAGAGCAGACCAGATAAGCGTGCAGACCGGATGAACGCATAGACAGACTGGAGTGCATTCGCGGGGACGACGGGAATGCATGCATTTGGAATTCATGAGAGCATGCATGAAGCACACTGAAAATGAGGGATTAACTAGAGCACGCAAGACGAACTATGAACGCGCGAGTGTGCTCCTGATCGCATAAATTGCATGACCTACATAATATGCATTGGTGTGCGTAAATTTGAATCAACATATATCATACCACACCCCACGCCTACTCTCCTCTTTACACCACCACTCAAATAGAACACAGGGATACTATGACACCATTCGGTATAACTGTTCTCATATCAACATCTCCCGTTCACTCCCCATCACTCTAAGTAACCACCGCTGGTTTAACACCCCCAGCCTGGCGTCTCTCCTCAGGCCTAACGCAGCCACTCTGGAACTGGATAAATTCGGCCAGAGCGTACACATTCTCCTGACCTCTCAACCACCACACCTACCGCTAAGAAGCAGCTACCACATTAACCCCGCACCAGCTGCACACATACATTGTGCGCACACGCACCTTTTTGACTCTCTCCACCCTCTCTACTGACTCGAACCTCGGTTCCCAAGGGCGTTCAACCTACCAGCGCCTTCAGACCATACCAATGGTATATAAGGCGCTATATAAATGCAAAATAACAATAACAATAACTAGCTACAGGTCCAATCAAATAACTCTCAGAAGATGGCTTAGAAAAACAGTGACAGGCACTTTAAAGTGCACATTTTAATGGCAAGGTTTGAGGCAGCGTTTCGGGCAGAATTGGGTGGGAATGGCCATAAGGTTTAGCATGGGCAGTCAGTGAGTGGGCAAATAACCACCACATACAAGGTTTGTGTCCCTCATATGCAATGTCTCCCCATCTGTAATCTAATCCGACAGCATCAGCTTTAAGGTGGCTCAAACACCACCCAATAGCCGAGATCAGGGTGGGGGCGCTAAGAATAGGTTATGTAAGCTTGTTGGGTGTCCAAGCATGAGGTCCCCAAACTGGGGAAACCTTAGTGAAGGAGGGCGAGTGAAAAAACGACCCCTGTCGAATCCCTCCCGCAAAATCAGATTGAGGGGGAACCACAATACCCCGTTCGCACTCAGCTTGTGACAAAACCACCTGTGAAAGAAGTATCCCAGGGAGATGAGGGTAAGGAGCCTGAAACCAGAAGTGTCCCAGTGGGTGTGGTGCAAGCGAGTGTAATATCCATTCTTAGAGAAAGCACAGCATTTACATCTTCCTCCAATAGCTTCCAAACCTGGGGCCACCAAGAAACGTCACAATGCCTGGTTATTATAAGTTGATATCTCATGTTGGAACCTCAAGTAGAGAAGTATCCAAGATAAATACCAAGCACACACCTCTTACAATTCCTCAAGACCAGTCACAGTCACACAGTGACTAATGCGCCTGAAGGAAGCTACAGGTGAAGTGCATCTGACAAGTCCCAACCCATAGGCGGGAAAGGCGTGCAGCAAGAACGGGCCCCTCTTCAAGAAGATCCATCCTCTCTTAACATTATGGGATGAGGCCAATCCAGCAGACGAGCTTTGACCACAGGAGATTACAAGTGATGACCCCCCAAACCCTTGTCACTGTAAAAATCCTAGACCCAGCATAGATCATTCCTACACGAAGTACAAGTTGGAAGCCGCATGCCATGGGATTTCTGCAAGGCACGAGAACTAACGGGTACCAACTTTCGCAACAGTTTTACAAAAAAAACTACATTTTTTTTTTAAATTATATAACAGGGGGCACAATCTGATCTCAAAAGTTCACTGTGATTACAGAGCCAGGTGTCAATGACCCTCCTCGTCAAAGACACATCCCACTGACCTTATCAAAGGGCACTAGGAAGGAGGACCCAATGCGTTTTCTTATGTGGCGAACCAGCCCGGCGCCAGCCTTCACATTCCCTAGACGGCAGAGATCTTTGGACATGTGAAATGTATTTGGGGAAAAGAGACCCGTGTTAAGTCAGATTGTTGCCATTTTCTCAGTGCACACCAGAAACATATTCCATGTAAGAATTTCGACAAAAGCAACTTTTAGCCCAGATGTAGCATTACGCTGCCTAAGACCATAACTCGCAAAACAACTGGGTCCTTACACCCACAGGCCCAACGAGCACGCAGTACTGCAGTCAGAGTTACATCATTATTATGGTATTTATTGAGCGCAGACCTAGCTTCCAGAAGCAACAGAGCTTCTTTCAAAGGTAACAACGGAACGAATATACAGCATGGGTGTGAGGGAGTACAGCTGTGCAGGGAGGAGAGGGGGTGGATGGAGTCTAGAAAGTCAGGTGGCGTAGGGAGTGACGCAGTGGCCTAGGTGTTGAGGAGACTCCTTGAAGAGGTGGGTCTCGACTTTTTAAATTGAGGGTAGGAGCTTGATGAGGTTATTTGTCAGTCTGTCCCAGATACCCTGTGGTGGAGGATTCTAGGCTGCAGATTAATTGGGGACTAAACATTAAAACGTGCAAAGCGAAACTGGTATTAAAATTAAGGTGAAGACCATCCATGATGCACGAAAACGCCAAGAGCCCCGTCCTATCAGTGCTAGAGCATCAACAATTGGCTGCCTGAATATATTGAATTTGCACTGTCTGAACGACCTCCATGTAGATAGAATACACTACAAACAAACCTAAAGGTTGAGAAAAAGACGTTCCCAGGCATAACTCGAGTTTAGCCACGGTAGGCAACAAATAAAAGGTCAACCATGTTACCCCAAGAATCTGGTACGAAGAGAGAGACTGAACCATAACACGACTTCTTGTTGGGCAGACATACCCAGCTGAGGGGCAAGCCATGCCACCGAGAACAAGTCAAAAGGCCATTGAGACAACGCACAACATGTGGCCCTGCACATCCCGAGCCAAATTCATCCAACGCTTGAAGCTCTCGGTTTCAACAGGCCGTGGGAAACTAGGAACAACTGCACGCGGGCGAACACCCAAGCTCGTTCCACAGTCGAAATGGATAGTGGGTGGCACGGGGACTGAACGGCATTAATTTGGTTTCTGGTCCCAAATCTGGTGAGTAGTCTAAGAAACGAATGAGGGATTCGAAACAATGCCATAGTTCGCTTATATGCCAACACACAATCTACAAAGTGAGCCGAGAATTAGATGTACTCCAGTAAAACGCAGAGTGCGGGCAGTAGACGAAGATGACCATTCAGGGAACCCATTTTCTAGCCCCTGAAAAAATCGTTATCGGGTGGTCAACCAAAAGTACAACTAAAGGAATTGTGTTTGTGTCATAGAACTCAAGTGAAACTACCCGGCACATTAAGCACAGAACCCTCCATTGTATTGCAGGAGGGAGTCGTCACATGGTCCTATCGAACACTGTAGTACACACGCAAAAACACGTTTCTACGCCATGAGCAGGTTCCGTTTCTACAGAAGCCTCTTATGTCACGCTGGCTCCGATTTGCACCAGAAACCAACAGCCGCATTTGTTCTGAGTGGGAAAGTGTTCTCGAATCCACCCACCCTATCCCAGTCTTTCGAGATCCCGCGCCTCAGCCCCCTCAAGAGCGCATCCTGTCAAAAAGCACCCCCGCGGCTCGAGCTGTGAAAGCCGCAGACCTCCCCCGCATCTCCTAACCACGTGGGGGCAATACGCACGAGTCTGAACTACGTCAGCCAGGCAACACTGACCCCTCCACCCCCTCTCTCCCTCCCCACCATGCCGATCCCTGGTGAAGATGCCAGGCCACCCAGGGTGGGTACAAAGTAAATCCCTTAGAGGCACACATCGCATGGCGATTGCGCATAACGCGGGGACACTGACACGCAGGGGTTCACCGTACACCCAAGTAAACAAAAGCCCCTACACCCCAGGCAGACAACGTGTGGGGCGCTTCCTGGCCAGACCAAAACTCAACTCCTAGAAGAGGCTCTGCCACACCGATGTACACGTGGAGGGCCTCTGAAATAAACAGCAAGGGTTAAGATTGGGAAAAGCATAGAATGGGTCGAGCGAGGAAAATAAGGAGTTGACAAGCGCGAGTCAGATCTTCAGTTGTGGACGCTAGTGCTCAGCTCCCCCCGTTTAGGAAATACAAGATAGGGGCACACAAGGCTATAAAACGTGGACCCAGGACACCACCACTTGCTCTACAGTAACAGCGCCCCCAGGCCTTTAATTGTACAGTACAAAGTGCTCCCGTTGCCGTGAGACACGAAATCATGCAGGGACCTTTGGCACCCCATCCCCAAGAAACATGGGCACCTTAAATAAGCCGTGTATTAACCTAGTTTTAAAAAACAGGGAGAAAGCATTTTTCGGTGCTAAAGGCTCACGGACAGCTGAATCCAGTGCAAGGCGACTGGAGGGAGTTTACCTACACAAGTCGTCCAGTGAGCCAAACGGAAATTCGGTAAGTGAAAAGCTGTAAGAAAAACACAACATTTGTTTGTAAAATTCTCCAGACAGGTCTTGGAGAGGGCCTGGTCTGTAAATGGCGTCTGACTCTAAAGCCCTTGCCTCCCCGCGAAAGCCCCCACACCACCCTGTCTGACTAATCCCACGAGCCAAAAGCTAAAAGGCTGGAATTCAATCCGAGCTTCAAAAACTAACATTACATCACTGCCGAGGGCAGCACTTAAAGACACAGGCGGCGATGTGGAAACAGGCGGGGGTGCACAGGGCAGCATGGACAGACAGAGCTGTGCAATGACAGGCAAGGCTGTGCAGGCAAAGCGCGACAGGCACTCCTGGGACAGCCCAGAGTTACAGGGCCGTGCCTGCTTCGATCAGGTTTCAGGCTCTGCCCAGACTGCCGCGGCTTTAATTAGAGGAGGAAACAAGTTTTAACAGAAGCAGACACAGAGCCTAGGATTCCGGGCGGGGGCTAAGGTGGCGCCAAAGGGGGAAATCAGGCAGTGGGGGAGGGGCTGGGAAACTTATCATCCTCCCACGGGACGAATAAAGCAAGGCGGCCGGAGACCGGCTCCCCGGTCCCAGTGTCCTCCCATCCACAGGGAAGGGGTGGGGCAGATTATCACGCAACACCACCCCTCCGTGCGGATTAAAGCAGGGTGTTTTTAGTTCATCTGCCCCAACTCCCAAGTGTGCATACATGAGACAGTGTGCATAAACAGCGCCTGGGGAGGGGCTTAAAAAGTTATCATACCCTCCCCTCCCCCCCGCGGATTAAGTCAACACTTCTCCTCCCTTCTCTGTGTGCACAAATATATCGATCTCAAGTACAGGGTAGCATGGAGTAGTTTGCGCTACAATCTGAACACCCCTTGTACGGAAGGCCACTAGTATTTTGCTTTAAACAACCCCCCCCCTCCCCTCCCCTCCTAGGGCCCGCGCTCTGCGGATACAAAGTTTCGTTATGGAGTTCCTGCTGTTGGAAGGGGCGCGCGGGCAGGTGTTGCTTATGCCCCTCGACATAGCCACTACTGGGCGGGAGCAGGATACCCCACCCCAGAGAAGTTTCTTTGTGGTCCGCGTGTTGCTTGGCTCCGTGAACTCAGGCTGCAGCAGTGTCGGGACAGTGAATGCGCTAGCCCCAGAGACAGCCCGCCCGGGCGCCCCGGGCTTGTGACCCGCTCCCCTCAAGCCCCCCCCAGGCGCACCTGACTCCCCCGGGGTCTTCATGACTCCTCCGGCCCCGCTCAGCTCCTCATGCCGTTGCTGCCGCTTCCTCGCTCGCCTCCCGTTTAGTATTTCACTCCCGGGCCGCCCACGCCGCGGGGCGCCGCCCACTCATGACGTCACCGCAGAACGCCGCGTCGCTATGGAGACCCCCTACGGCCCCCATCTACCCCGGGACGTGGACTGGGGGCAATAGGGCAACAAACTACTGTCCCAAAGGAAGGGGAACTGTGCCCTAGTAGCGGAAGCGGCGGAGCAAGGAAGACAAACAAGAAATATAGAGAGGCAGGAAGGAAGGAAGAGAACGGCAAGCAAGGATTTGATGACAAGGACGAGGAGTATGAAGAGGGGCAACGAGGAAGGGGAAGAGGGTAAAAGAAAGCGACAAGCAAAGGTGAAAAGGACTCAAGCAATAGGGACAGACGAGGAAGGGATGGTGATAGTGGCAAGGAAGAGGGAGGAGACATGGAAGAGAAAAAGAACACACTGCATATGGAGTGAGGTGATAAGGTATGACAGGGTGGCAAAGAAGATGGGAAAATAAGGCAATGGAATAATGGCAAAGAGGAAATCAGAATTGGAGAGTAGACGCAGGAATAAAGAGATGAGTGACAAGGAATATATGGGCAAAGAATTTACAGATGGCAAGTAGAGAAGTGGGGAGAACATAATGAATATGGAAAGAGGAGGCAATGTGCCTCATTACGATGGTCGGCGGTAAGCCGGCGGTCCTACCGGTGGGTTGCTGCCGACCTCGAAACACTGAATCAGTCGCCTGACTTCCCAGTGTTACCAGGACATTACAAGTCTGGACAGAGCATGGAGTCAGGCAGGGGATTTGGTAAGTCCCATTCCCGTGAAGTCACATAGGACTCCACGGCAATGGGGACTCAGAAGCACCGTTGCTAACAGTGCTTCCATGACAACTCTGGCTACTAGGGCGCAATGACCTGCCGGGCGCTGCGGCCCTGGCAGGCAGACTTCTTGTTGTGGCAATGAGGAAACAATAGTGCTGGTCTGCTTACCGGCACCCTTGTTTCCAGACCGCCACACTTGTAATGAGTTGAGGAGGTTGTGGTGTTGCCGGAAGCCCTGCCTTCCCAACTCCGGGAGGGAGGGCCTGGCATGGTTCGTTAGGGATAGGGAGGAATAAGACACAGGCACGTCAGTATGGTGGTGCGTTCCCGACTGTCCCGTTTTGGTGCGGCGTCCGTCCCTTTTATTATCTTTCCTGCGTTCTGACGTAGCACCGTCAGAACGCCCTAGGGATCTTTCCTCTACATACCACACCCCTCCCCAATTTGCATGACAATTTTAACAGGCTTGTGCAGTGCTATAATGTGAGTATATTATATCAGTTATCGGGTGCCTTGTTAGCTTAGCGTTCGTCAGTAGACGCTGTGTAGAACAAACCCTCTCTGTCTCATGGATGTTGGGCATCTCTCCCGCAGTACGTAGCGTGACCCATTGCGCTGCAGCCAATTTGTCAGGGGTGCGCCTGGCTCTTGTTGCGTCTGCTCGCAGTCGCTTGCATCACCTGGCGGGCTGGTGGTGGCCATGTCCCTCTCGTCTCCTCCCGCTCTGTCCAACATCTCCTGGAGGTCAAGTCGGAGAACGTGTGGAGCCTCAGCTGATGGGGCATCTCCTTCCTCATTGCTAGCGGCACCCTCCATAAGTGCGAGGCATTTCTTGTTACACACTCTTGTCCTCGCCGGGCAGAAACAGTGTTCCTTGCGGGTGACTGTCCACAGGGTTGGTTCATATTGGAGGGCTAGTTTGGTTTGTGGTGCCCGGTTTTTAACTAGCACTCTTGTCACAAGGGGGTTCAGGTTGCTGTTGACGGCACGTCGGTTGTGGCTTTCTCTGTCGTTTCGGGCATGTCTTTGATTCTGGATTTGTTCCCTGTATGGCTATGGGGCAGACCAGCTGTGGTGGACAGGCAGTCCTACTTGTATCAGGAGCCCGAACATTAGGGTGGACGGACAGACTTGGGTTGGTGAATGAGGCGTCTGCCGGAATGTTCGTAGGAACCAGTATACCTCTGGAAGCCACAACGTCTGTTGCTCCTTGCGATGGAAATTACTTTGTTGGGCGATGCTATGAAGCGTTCTGCATCTCCATTCGCTTGTGGTCAGTATGGGGTGACGCAGTGATGTTGGATGTCCAGGTTTTCTAGGAAGTTGCAGTGGTCTTGCCCTTTAAACAGCGGGCCATTGTCACTTTTGACTTTGGTGGGTATTCCGTGTATCGCAAACATCTTTTCCAGGACAGTGATGATGGAGGTTGTATCTGTGGACCCGACTTATTCCACTTTTGGGTACCTGCTGAACTCGTCGATAGCGACGATTAGGTACGCTTCATTGGCTTCTGAGCAGAAGTCTAGGCTTATCGCTTCCCACCTCTGTTGACTGTGAGGAGGGCTCGCAGTGGGCTCTGGAGGGCTTTGTATCTGCGTGGCTTGGCAGGCAGCACATGTGGTTACTAAGGCTGTGACTTTTGTTTGGATGTTGGGCAGCCACACCCTGGACTTGAGGAAAGCTTGAGTTTTAGTGATGCCCTTCATGCGCTAGGCCCAGTGCTCGCTCTTCTAAAGTTAAGAGTAGAACAATCCAATGTCCTTTCACTATAATCCCCTCCGGTGAGATTGACAGTTCATGTTGTATCCCTATTAGATGTTGCAACTGTTCCTGAGCTGTTGGGGTTTGATTCGTTGCTGCTGCCAACAGGTTTCTCCAGTCTCCGGACAAGATTGATTCCTTGACTCACTGGAGGCAAGGGTCTTGATCTGTTTCCCTGTTTCCAACTTCATCAGTTTCGGCCTGGCGCACGCAATTACATGACAAACGTGTTAGACTATTTTGTGCGTGCTGTCTTGTTCTTCTGGTGTGTTTGGACAGGGGTGTCGGGACAGGTAGTCTGCTGGGTTGTCGCTTCCCGAGCGGTACACTACTTCGATGTCAGATGGTTGGAGTTGGAGCATTCAGCACTGAAGCCTGGCCGTGGGTGTGGGGCCAACCCCTTGAAGATGGGTACCAGGGGTTTGTGGTCTGTAAATATTGTTACATGGTGTCCCAGTATGTATACCTGGAAGTGGCAGCAGCCCCACAGGATGGTAAGAGCTTCCCACTCAATGTGAGTGTAGTTCTATTCTGTGCTGGTCAGCACTCGACTGGCAAACGCTATAGATGTGTGTTCCCCTCTTGGTCAACTTGTGTGAGCACAGCTCGGAGTCCCACTGGGCTGGCATCTACTAGTAGCCCTGTCTTGTGTGTTGTGTTGAAGAATGCCATGGTGGTGTTGGTTATCAGGGACGACTTGATTCTCTGAAATGCGTCCTCTTGTTTGGGCCTCCACGTCCAGGGAACCTCTTTTTTTTGTTAGGTGTCTGAGTGGAGCTGCAATGGTGGTAAGGTCTGCTATAGAGTGGCTGCAGTATGAAGCCATCCCCATGAAGCTCTGGATCTCTGTTACCCATTTTGGGGAGGCGGGCAATTTGCACATCAGCGAACTTTGCTTGGTTTGGCGATACTCCTTTGGCATTGAAAACATAGCCAAAGAAAGACAGTTCAGCCTTACCAAATTCACATTTTTCAGCGTGTAACATGAGGCCAGAGTCTTCTAGGTGCTTCGGGACTGCTGATAGGCATGAGTTGTATTCCTCTGTGGACGTGCCATACACCAGGATGACGTTGCTTATGTTTGTTGGGCCCGGCAGTTCCTGCAGAACTTTGCGAATTTCGTTTTGAAAACCTGCTGCAGACGAGATGCCAAGTTCAGCCAACGGTACCTCCTGAGCCCCAGCTGTGATGAAAATGTTATGTATCTGGACGCCTTTGGTAATCGTATTTGGTGGTAGCCAGATTGGAGGTCTAATTTACTTCACACTTTTGCACTGGTCAAGTCCACAATTAGCTCATCAATCATCAGGGTGATGGGACACTCACGCCCAATTGCTTAGTTCGGCAGCCTAATGTCAATGCATGTTCTGACTGCGTTTGACTACTTTGGTTTTTTTCTGACGAGACCCAGATGTTTTGTTTATGATGCAGAGGTCTTCCAGCTTGTTGCATTCCTCCTCGATGGCTACCCTGAGGTGGAAAGGGACCCTCCGATGTCAGATAGCTTTGGGTTCAAGTCAAGTCGATATGGAGTGTCACTGTCCTTTTTTTTTTTTAAAGCAGCCGATACCTTTGAATAGATCTCGGTGTTCGGCAAGGATTTTGTCGACTTCTGGCTGCTCGAGTTGGAGGACTAAGTGGATGATCTTCATCTTCTCTGCCGTTCTGCAGCTCAGTAGGTCCACTACGTAGAACCTGGTCCGGCAGGCCTCCCCACTGTATACAATGTCAGCCTTGAATGACCCTTTCACGTGAAGGGGTGTTTCACTCCCGTATGCATACAGGCAAACAATTTTGCACTGGATTGTTGGTTTGGTGCACACTGTTTCTAGTTTGTAGAGTGGCATCACATTCACTGTTGCTCCAGTTTCGATGACTACCTTGGTTGGGGTGTTGTTCATGAGTACTGTGCAGGTTGGCTGGGATTTGCGTGACTTCTTTCTTGACTTGTCGTGTGACTCCACCACAGAAATGAGATGCACCCTTTCACTACGACGTTTGCGGCGACAGGCATGTCATTCTTGGGATGACTCATCCGCTGAGTCTACACACGCATCGCTATCACTGCTGCTTGCACGCACTCCTTGCTCAACTGTCCTCGCTTTGCCTTTTCAGCTCAGTTGTCGCCCTCCCTTCAGCATAGTGTGTTCACGTGAGTGGGACTCTGAGGTCTCCAGCCGCTTGCCAGAACTGAGGCAGACTGAGTCAAAATGGGTTAGCTTCCCACCTTTTCCACACGTGGCCCCAATGGCTGGGCAGCGTTCATTGCTGTGCCATGTGCCTCAACACTATTTGCATGACCGTGGTGGTCGGGCGGTACGACCGGGTTCGGTCTGGCTGCTCGTCATATGGTATCTACTACGGCAACGGCGGCAGAGTTCTGTTCGGCATCGATCAGCAGCCAACTGACAGCTGCTTCCATCACGGCTGCTTGGCAGTCTGTTCTCTCCCTGTGGTGCCCTAGCTCTAGAGTGTGGTCTAGAGAAATGTTATGTTCAGACAGATTGTCCCTCCAGAGCTACTCAGATAATATTGCGTGTTTGACTTGCTGTCTCACAGAAAACTCCTCATTGGGGACTCACATCCTATGTAAAGTTGAACTTAGAAATGTGCCTAATAGCCTCTCTGTACAAAGTTGAAGTTAGAAGTGTGCCTAATAACGTGCCCTAGTTGAAATGTCTAATGTCCCTAATAGTCTCTCTGTGCATAGTGTAATTTGGAAGTGTGCCTAATAGCGTACCCTGGTTGAATTTAGAAGGTTGCCTAATAGCGTGCCCTACTTGAATTTAGAACTGTGCCTAATAGCATGCCCTACTTGAATTTAGAACTGTACCTAATTTCCGCTCTGTGTAAAGCTGAACTTAGAAGTGTGCCTAATAGCCTCTCTGTACAAAGTTGAAGTTAGAAATGTGCCTAATAACGTGACCTAGTTGAACTGTCTAATGTCCCTAATTTAGAAGTGTGCCTGATAGAGTGCCCTGGTTGAATTTAGACGTGTGCCTTATAGCATGCACTAGCTGAACTGACAAACTGTCCCTAATATCCTCTCTATGCAAAGTTAATTTAGAAACGTACAAAATTTGAAGTTAAAAGTGCGAATTTAGAATTTTGCGTAATTTCCTCTCTGTGTGAAGCTGGTTTTAGAATTATGCCTAATATCCTCTGGGTGTAAAGTCGAATTTAGAATTGTGCCTATTAGCTTGTCCTGGTTGAACTGACTAGTCTCCCCGATAGCCTCTCTGTGCAAAGTTGAATTTAGAAGTGAGTTTATAGCGTGTCCTAGTTGAATTTAGAAGTGTGCCTAATAGCGTGCCCTGATGAATTTAGAATTGTGCCTAATATCCTCTCTCTGCAAAGTTGAAGTTAGAAGTGTGCCTAATACCGTGCCCTAGTTGAACTGACAACGTGTCGTTAATATCCTCTCTGTGCAAAGTCTAATTTAGAAGCATACCTAATAGCGTGTCCTAGTCCAACTGACTAGTATTCCCTAATAGCCTCTCTGTAAAAAGTTGAATCTAGAAGTGTCCCTAATAGCGTGCCCTGGTTGAATTTAGAAGGGCGCCCAAATAGACCAACCTGGCTGAATTTAGAACAGTGCCTAATTTCCGCTCTGTGTAAAGTTGAATTTAAAAGTGTACCTAATACCCTCTCTGTGCAAAATTTAAAGTTTGAAGCGTACCTAAATATCCCTTCTGTGCAAAGTTTAATTTAGAAGTGTGCCTAATATCATCTCTGTATAATGTAGAATTTAGAAATGTGCCTAATATCCTCTCTGTGCAAAGCTAAATTTAGAAATAGACTTAATAGCGCACCTTGCCCAAATTTAGACGTGTAACTAATAGCGTGCCCTAGTTGAATTCAGAAGTGTCCCTAATACCCTCTCTGTGCAAATTGAACTAGGAATTGTACCTAATATCCTCTCTGTGTACATAATATCCCTCTCTGTCCAAGTGTGCCCATTAGCATTGAGTTATTAGTTGAATATAGAAGCATCCCTAATATCCTATCTGTCAAATTTAGAAGTGAGCCTAATAGCGCCCCTGCTTGAATCTAGAAGTTTGCCTAATAGCGTGGCCCAATTGAATTTAGAACTACAAATATAAAGTCCTCCTAAACTTCACTTAAAAGTCCACCTAAAAGCATACATCTGGCGTTGCTACATTCAATTTCTCCCTAATAGTTTACCTGTATTCCAGCTTTCTAGAAGAAAGTCTACCCAACAGCGTAACTGTGCTGTAGCTGCAACTAAATAGGCCGTCTAACAGCATATCCTAAGGTGTAGCTACACTTCAAAACGGCCTAATATTCTGCGGCCTAGTTACAATTAGTACACTAAAACCTAGAATAAGTGAATAATATCATCCTGCTTAGCGGAACCCAGAAACCAAGACTAATCTCACCCAGAGAAATAGCCAAACTTATAAAGTCCAACATAAAGTGTAAGTTGCACCTGAAACTACACCTAATGGCACGTACTAACCATGAGTGCACCAAATCCACCAGGGTCGGACGTAAACGACCACCGTGGACCGCCACCACTGTCCGGTCAGCCTTGCTCCCCCTACCACCCTTCCCAAATCATCCCATCTTCCTTCACATTCCCTACCCATCCCCTTTCCAAACACCAAGCCAGAGGAGCCCGATGGCGTGCCAACCACTCTAAAACCACTGCTCCCCCAACCCCACCACCGACCAGCCTACGTTGATCATGCCCGCTCACCTCACTAACATCCCGGGCACACCCACCCTGCAATCATGCACCCCCCGCTTTTCCCATTAACCCCCACCATCATCCCCACCGACCACACCCCTTCCCCTCCCTAAAAACCGCATGCCTAGCCCTAGCAAGAACAGAAGCCTCATCCCTCTCCCCCTCTGACCCCCCTACCCTCACGCACACACCAATCGCAACAGACGCTAAAGAGGAAACGTACCTGGTCCCCCTCAATCTCTCAGCACTCATCGCCTCAGCACTCATCGCCTCCCCTATCTCGACCCACCACCTCATTCCCCCAATCACCACCATCCCCCATTGCTTCACCCTTCCTGAAACCCCTCTCCCTCGATTTCTCACCAAGCGCAACTGAAACTCCTAACCGCACACACCCCACCTTCAAACCCCTCGTGCCAAACCCAATCACCCTAACACATGCATCCATCCACTCCCACCCGAAACCCGCCAACTTTTCTGCTTGCCCACTTTTTCCATCGATCATCAACCACCCCACCCCTCTCCCTCTCCAGTTTCCACCCTCTACCCCCACCCCCTCCGCTCCAGCACCAACCTCACCCACCAAAGTGAACTGCATCCAATTTAATGCCCGATCCGTAGCAAAAAACCGACACAGCATCTTTGACCTCCTTGCCTCTGACAAACCTGACCTGGTTTTCATCACCGAAACTTGGTTCTCTGACGACTTCGCCCCGATCGCCAATTAAGCCTCCCCCCCCCCGACTACTCCCTCATCCCACTGAACCGTCCCTCTAGAGGAGGGGGAATAGCATTCGTCTTCAAGTCTCACTTCCACGCCTCAATCATCAACACTCAATTTTCCATTCCTTCCTGCGAATCACTCCTCGTATCCCTCTCCCCGTCTTTCTCACACAGTTTCCTAATAATCTACAGACCCCCTGGCTACGATAGACAATTCTCAAACAACCTCTGCGACTCTATTGCCACCCTTCAACTAAACCATCTCACCCTTCTTGGAGACTTCAACATATGGCTCGACATCCCCACCAACCCTATGACACACTCTCTGGTTGATGGTCTAGACGTGATTAACCTCCAACCCCACATAAACGGCCTGACTCACTATAAAGGACACACTCTTGATGCCATCTTTAGCTCCCACAATCAGATACATCTAAACCCCCCCACCCCTATCATCTGGTCCGATCACTTCATTGTTTCTTTCACCATTCGCTCACCCGACCCGCTTCCCGTACTCGAACCTGAACCCCTGAATCTAAGCAAATGCTGGAAAAAACGAATAATCGTTCTTGGCCTAGCCGATGCACTCCTCCAGTCTCCTCCACCTACCTGCCAACTCAATAAACAACTAACCCCGACGCCTTTGACTCATGGCTCAACACCTCACTAATGCGGCTCACACCCTCTTGCAAACCATCAGCCACTGTGGCCCGTCCCCTAGATGGTTCACACCTAAATTAAAGGCCACTAAACAACTATATAAATTCCTAGAATGCAAATGGCAGAAAGACAAAACCCAAGAGAGCAGAACCACCTTGGCCCAACACCTCCATCAGTACAAGGCCGAAATCCGGAAAGCAAAAAAAGCCCACTACAACTCCCGAATCCTAAACTGCAAAAACCCCAGCAAAGAACTTCACAAAATCATCACTGAATTCACCAAACCGGCATGCACTACCACCATCCCGACCCCATCACAATCACTGTGCGACTCACTCTCTCTCCACCTTTACGCCATGGCTCTCGAAAGAACAAATGCGCTAACCACCAAACTAGCTCTCTTACATCCACCAAGCAACCCTCCCCTCATACCGGCCAACCCACCGCCTGCGATCACTGCGCAACCAACGTTCGACTCCTTTAGTCCAATATCATCCGACCAATTTCTTAAATTTCTCACTGCCCGCAAACCATCCGGCTCTCCGCTAGACCCTTGCCCGGCCACAACCCTCAAAGAAATTTTCGCTTCTACCTGCGCAGGAGAACACGCAAGATCCATCATAAATGACTCCCTTTCCCCAGGTATTTTTCCCGACGCATTCAAAACGGTTCATGTCAAACCTCTAATAAAAAAACCTTCCCTCGACCCTCTTGAGCACAAAAACTACCGACCCATCTCAAACACCAGGTTCCTTGCCAAACTCATTGACCGAACCGCTCACTCCCAACTAAATGCCTTTGTCGAAGCCTACAACTCCTAGACCCTGCACAATCAGGTTTCAGAGCCCGACACGGAACTGAAACCACCCTAACCTCAATCTGGGATGACCTTAAAATAACTACAGACTCCGCGGGATGCGCCGCATTAATCCTTATTGACCTATCCGCCGCCTTCGACACAATCACTCAATCCTCCTTGACCGCCTCCACTCCCTAGGAATTTGTGGAACCGATCTCAAATGGATAGCTTCCTTCCTCAAAGATAGGTACCAAATAACTATACTCTCCACCTATTCCTCCCAAGCCCGACCAGTTGACACAGGAGTTCCTCAAGTAGCATGCCTATCTGCCCTCCTGTTCAATCTCTACTTGATCACCCTCCCACCAATAATTCGTTCACACAACATCCTGTGTTACAACTACGCTGATGACACTCAACTAATTCTAAAACTCTTGAACTCAAAACCCAACCGCCGACCTGACCTCACCTCCTGCCTCCTCGACATAGAGCTCTGGATGACCCAAAGCCACCTCTTGTTAAACCCCTCCAAAACTGAAATCATGCTATGTGGCAACTCTGAACTTCTTCCACACCCACTACGATGGCCATCTGCCATGGGCAACTCACTGACTCCCTCTAACTCAGTAAAAAACCTTGGATGCACCCTTGACTCTGACCTAACACTCTCGCGCTAAGTCAACAACTTCTCAAAGTCCTGCCACTACCACCTTAAAACTCTTAGGCGCATCTTTCCCTATCTCTCCTTTCCCAACAGACTCTCTGCGGTCCAATCAATTGTTATATCAAGACTGGACTACGCTAACCCCCTCTACCTCGGAGTCCACGCTTACCAACTGAATAAACTGCAAAGAGCACAAAATGCCGCAGCCAAACTGCTACTAGCGCTCGGCCCGAGAGACCACATCTCCCTAGCCCTTAAAACTCTACACTGGCTTCCATTGGCCTGAAGGGTGAGCTTCAAAACCCTATGCATCACTCATCAAGCATTGCATAAAACCGGACCTCAATATCTTCAAGACAAACTAAAACCCTATCACCCTCCACGTACTCTAAGATCAAGCTCAGCCGGCCTCCTAGTCATACCTAAAACAAACTCAGTCTGGTTAGGCGGATCATCATTCTCGGCCTGGCACCCACGCTGTGGAACGCACTCCCACCCCACATCCGCCTAACTGAAGATCTAATGTCTTTCCGCAAACTACTGAAAACTTGGCTCTTCCCCTAAAAACCAACCGCGTACGCAAACTAACCCAAACTGATTAACAGTATCTCAATGACACCAACCCAACAAACTACTAGATCTTGAATAACAATAAGACAAATAACAATACAACATCAAGATCCATGCGAGACAACTAATAGCCGCCAATGTAAACTAAAAGGACAAACAGAATAGAACGAGTAAGGAAGATCAAAGCAGTGAAGCGGATAAAAAGAATAAATCGTACGAAAACAGTAATGAGGTTTAAATTAATGAAATGAATGTAATGAGTGCAATGGACAAAATGAACAAAACGGGCGAAAGAATAAAGAGAAGAGGATGGAAAGATGAATACAAGAGACTAATTGAATACACAGACAGTTGACACCGACGGTGTGAGTACATGGCATAAATAGAAAGTACAGAATAGACGATTCAAGTACATGACACGAGTGTAGTGCATGAAACAGATAGAGAACACGGAACGGTTGACAAGTGACATGGCCTGTAATCGCTAATGCATGACGAAGGAACGAAGTGAATGGAGCGGATGAAATCGTTAGAATGGATGAAGCACGTGGAACAGATGAGTGCGCTGAGCGGATGAATGCGTTGAACAGATGAGTGTGTTGAGCGGATGGGGTGTAGAGTGGATGAGCGTGTAGAGCGGACAAGTATGTAGAGCTGATGAGTGCGTAAGTGCGGAGGACTGTGTAGAACACAGGAGAGCACAGAGCAGATGAAGGTGCAGAGGGGATGAGTATAGAGTGGATGAGTTGTAGAACAGATGAGTGTGTAGAGCGGATGAATGCGTAAGTGCGGAGGAATGTGTAGAACACAGGAGTGCATAGAAAAGATGAATGTGCAGAGCAGAGGAGTGTATAGAGCGGATGAGTGTATAGAGCGGATGAGTGCGTACGAGCGAACGACTTTGTACAGCAGATGAGTGCATATAGCCAATTAATGGGTGGAAAGAACGAGTGCATAGAGCGGATGAGTGTGTGGAACGGATGAGTGCATGGAGCGGATGATGCGCAGAGCGTGATGGGTGTGCAGAGCGGAAGAGTGCGCAGAGCGGAAGAGCACCAAGAACGGAGGAGTGTGTAGAGCAGAGGAGTGTGTAAGAACGGAGGAGTGTGTAGAGTGGATGAATGGGTAAAACACAATAGGGGTAAATCGGAAGAGTGTATGGAGCGAATGAGTGCGTAAGAGCGGAGGGGTGCATAAGAGCGTGTGAGTGCGTAGAGCAGGTGAGTGAGTAGAGCGGATGAATGCTTAGAGCGCGAGATGGCATAAAGCGGACGAGTGCATAGAGCTGACGAGTGCGTAGAGCTGACGAGTGCATAAGGCGGATGAGTGCGCAGAGCAGATGAGTGCGCAGAACGGATGAGTGCGTACAACATGTAGAGCGGATGAGTGCCTAGAGCGGATGAGTGCGTAGAGCAGATGAGTACGTAGATCCATTGAGTGCGTAGAGCGGACGGAACGGGTGAAGTATGTGGATAGAATAGGTGATGTATGTGGATAGAACGAATGACGTATGTGGATGGAACAGGTGACGTATGTGGATGGAACGGGTGACGTATGTGGATGGGATGGATGAAGTGTGGAAGATACTGGTGTAATAAGTGAAAGGTACAGGGAAATATGTGGATGGTACGGGTGAAATACGTGGATAGAGTGCATAAAACAACTTAGAAATACACATAACTGATCGTTGGACATGGATCGGAGTGGAACAGACTGGAGTGCGTGGAACAGACTGGAGTGCGTGGAACAGACTGGAGTGCATGGCGCAGACTGGAGTGCATGGCGCGGACTAGAGTACATTGAGCAGACTGGATTGCATGGAACGGACGGGAGTGCATGGAGCGGACGGGAGTGCATGGAACGGACGGGATTGCATGGAGCAGACTGGAGTGCACAGAGCGGACCGGAGTGCATGGAATTGCGCGATCTACATAGAATGGTCTGCAATGCATGGAATGTTTGAAAGAGCATGTAACCCATCATATCACATCACCACGCTTACTCTCTTCTTTACACCACCATTCAAATAGAACACAGAGATACTATGACACCATTCGGTATAGCTGTTCTCATACCAACATCCACCTCATACTCCCCATCACTCTAACTAAACACTGCTGGTTACACCCCCCCCCTTCCAGGCGTTCTCCTCCTAACGCAGCCACAGTCGGTCTGGATAAATCCTGCCAGAACGAACACATACTCTTGATCTCTCAAGCACCACACCTACCGCTAAGAAGCAGCTATTACACTAATGCCACACCAGCTGCACACATATCCGGTGCTCACACGCACCTTTGACTCTCTCTACTCTCTCTACTGACTTGAACTTCGGTTCCCAAGGGCGTTCAACCTACCAGCGCCTTCAGACCATACCAACGGTACATAAGGCGCTATATAAATGCAAAGTAACATAACATAACTATGGCCAGTTCACAGATTCTCGAGTGGGAATCGTCAATGGATTCCGACGGCCGCTGGCTAGGCTGAGTTGAAACCGTTCCTAGTCAGGGTTAAGCTGGGGGCAGAACTTCCCATTGAGTGGGGTCCTTGCCGCCTGGTAAATATTCTCTAGGCCTCTGTCTGGGAGCATGTTGAAAAGCCGCAGCACAAGCGTGCCAAGGTTCAGCATTAGTAGGGTTTGCTTTTCTTTGTCTCCCGTGACTTTCTACAGCAGGAGGGTGTTGCGAAGGTTCAAGAAGAAAGCATTGGAAAACTGAAAGGATTTGCACACAAAATTGTGTTGAAACGGAGAGCAATACCAATTGCGCATAAGCATAGACCATACCTATCGCCCTAAGAGAATACGTTGAAGCAGAATTGTACAGGTTGAAGAATGAAGGAGTAATTGAGAGTATTGAATCAGCAGAATGGATCAGCCCCATTGTAGCAGCAGTGAAGAAGAATTTGAAGGTTTGTATGTGTGTTGTGAGGAGCCAGGAATGAGATGCAGGCACAGGGTACTTATGGTGTTGCCATAAACATTTATTGAAAAGAAAAGTGGTTGGAAAATGCCTCCTTTGCTCTACTGTAAGAGGTATTTCCCTACCTAAAACAAAACAAAGGGTCCGTCCAATGTCAAGATATTTGCAGTGCTCTCCCCTTTCTCTTCCCCTCCCATTAATGGTGGCCCCTTTTCGGAAGTACTCTTGGCATCCTTCCTGTCTTCTAGGGCCATCATTAATGTCTATCTAAATGGGGCTCTCAGCCTAACCTCAACCTCCCCCTGCCAAGAAGGCCAAGCTTCAGCTGCACCTCCTCCCATTATCCCTTTCCTCACCTTCCCCCAGAAACTCAATGTCTCAAGAGCTCTGGTCCTCTCCAGGCTAGACTCACTGCAACCTCAACCTACCTAACTCCTCCCTTCACCCCTTCAACTAATCGAGAATAGGACTGCAAGGCATATCCTTGACCCCAAGCCCAAGGACCACATCTCTTCAGCCCTAAAATCTCTCCACTGACTCCCTTGCTGTGAGGATCACGTTCAAAACCCTCTGCATCATCCATAAGACTTTCTGGGGCCTGGGATCCCCCTAAATCCAATTCTCTCTCCCTAAATACCCCCCTTCTAGAGCCCTTCAGTCTTCTAGCTCCAACTCTCTGCAGATCTGATGCTTCTCGAAGCAGAGAGTGGGGGGTACGTCTCTCTCTTCCCCCTTCCCTCTCCCCCCTCCCCTGCTAATGTTCCCCCATTGACTCTTGACTGGCTGCCTAGTTCCTTCAGATTCTTACAGGGAACCAGGCCCTCGCTGCCCAGTCTACCCCTGCACTTTGTCTCCTCTGCCCCCCAAACCTGCACTTGCCCTTCTGGACACCCTCCCCTTGCACTAGCCTGGCTAGGACTGCACCCCGATCCCTTTCAGCCCCGTTGCTCACACTTAGCACATGTACCTTCTGCTCCTGCACTCTTCTCCGTGGGATCTTTCCACCTGGCCTCCCCTGGCACTCGCCTAACCCTCCAGCACTTCCTCCTCCTCTCCCCCCTGCACTTCTGTTTACTGCACTTGATTTGTCATCCCTGTCCCCCCTTGTCGTGTTGCGCCTTGAAACATATTGTGTATAGGCGCATTATAAAAACGCACTAAATAAATACATAAAATAAAGATGTCCAAAGCAAAATGTCCTGTTTCCAAACCACTATTCTGGCCCTCACATTCTAAAAATTAACTGCAAGGTGAAAAAGGAAATGTCTCTGGCCATGAGTAGTGTACAAACATTCTGCACAACTCCAGCACAAAACGTCTAGAAAGATAATGTTCACATTTCCAGACGATAGTTTCCTTCCCCTGGATTCTCTTCACTATGAGTCATACTTTTAAGAATATCAGTTCCTTGAGTTTCTTTTGATCAATAACACAACTGGTATGCAAAACAAATTGTCTGTTAGTTTGAGTCTGGGTAGGATACCTGGTGTACTCTCCTGCCAGGTTGCTCATCTTTAATATATTTCAACCCAGTCTTTGGCTATTCCTGATGTACATTATCAGGACTTCCTCATGTGATGTACTTTACACACTGTCCAACTTGACCCTGCCTGGTATGACTTCTTGCCAGACTTTCACATATGATCACACTTGCGACTCGTACCTGCCTGCTATACTCACCTGCCAGGGCTCTTCTCATAAGAATACACTTACAACTTGGATCTGCCTAATATACTCTCCTGCCAGGGCCTCTCTCATAGGTACACCTCTCAACACTTACAAACTTGACAGTCTTTTGTATTTACTTCATTCTGTCTCTTTAAGAAATATTCACTCTCTCGTTTTTCCTCATATGCTTCATTTACTTTCATTTACCTTCAGTAGGGTTGCCGAAATGCACTGTTATCCCTGCTTCCTCGGGTGCACTCACCGTCTCACTATAACGTGCGTTGGCTCTCCCGTTGCAAGCCTGCAGCGGCTCTTCAGCATTCCACTCCCTCTGTTTGGGTTTGCTGGCTCTGCTCCGTGGCTTCTGTGGCCCTCGCTCACCAACTGTGTACTGCAAACCTTGATTCCTGAAACAGAGCTGCGAGCAAACGCAAGGAGTTCACATAGCCAGTGAAGTGAATGCCCTGAAAGACTGTTCTGTGTGAAACAAAGATTGTAGCAGCAACAAAGTGGCAAGCAAAGGTTGCGCGCTAGGAAAGCGATTAAAGACTCTTGTTCGTGATTAAAGGCACAACGCGATACCAAGTAGCAAAGTGGTCATACTCTAAGAAGCGGTACAATCGAAGGTCTTTGTGATATTGTGTAGACAAGAAATACATGGAGAAAACTGGAAATAAGCTGTGCCCCCGACTGAGGGGAGCCTGTAGGAACTCATGGTGGCAACAGTAAAGACAGACACAAGTGAGCACAAGTCAAAGGTGTTTATTGAACTTTAGAATGGGTGAGATAAACGCCTAAACCTAAGTCTAAAATGGGAGCAAGCTACTACCCTCAAATACTAATAAGGCAGTCCTAGTGGCGTCTTATCAAATAAAAAGGGCCTATACTAAAAAACCTATTGCCAAGCCTTGCTTCTAAATTATGAAAATAGTGTGGGATAATGTTCACCAGAAAAGAAAGAAGTGTTCACAAAATGATAAGTCGGGATGTTATGGCTGGGTCTCCCTTCCTCATGTTTGAAGCATGGAACAAGGCGGGACTCTCAAGCATAGCACACTCCACGGCCTCCTCAGCACGAGGTTCACAGTTCAGTTCAATGATATCAAATACCTTCAGAGGCTAAGCCTTCTTTTTGCAAAAGACTCTTGCCTTAAAAGGCATGTGGCGTTTCACAATGACAAACGAACAAAAAGTTCTTTCGGTGATCTTGCACCTTGGGTAATTGCTCTTTGCCCCATGATCTTCCTCCGTTGTGCTCAGATCCTTCTTTCAATTTGGGCCTCCCTCCGTCGGATTCACTACGGCCTTTCTTTAACACAGTTCAGGTATTTTAACATAGTTCATGCATTGCTCATTTTCATCAGAAAGCAAGGTTTTCCTTCTCCTAGCTTTCTCTCCGTATCCCTCTGTCCGGTTCACACTTGTCACAATTCACAACCTTATCGGAAAGCAGGGTTCCCTTCTCCTAGCTTTCCTCTGGCAACGGGTCAGAGACTTTCGATTGTACAAGGAATTTGACGTAACCCTTGTAGGACCACTCTGACGCCTCACGCTATCCATTCCTAGGGCTTTCTGGTACTTGCAGTTTCAAAAACGGGTCTCGGTCAGAGTCTTTCGAATGAGTGTCCACGTTGTACCGGACCCCTCTGCACCTGGATCTTAACTGGGCTTTCTTTGTTCATCAGTTCCTTGTGTTCATACTATGTTGCTGATTGCAACCTTTGGCTCGACACAGTTTGGTTCGCTATCAGCTCTTTCTGACTCACCGACTATGCGGAACCCATTGGTCTGTCTCGCCTCTGGAGTCAACGACGGTATCACAGTAGCCAGCGTACCTCCCGGCCTGGATTATCAATGCGGGAGGCCCCGTGCACCATTGACATCTGCTAATCCACACAGCAGCTGTACATCCCGGTCTTATGTTTTCTCTTTCCGAGGCTTCGCGGGTCTTGGGTGAAAAGGGCAAGGGCATCTCCCTCCTTCTTGTACTTTCAGGTTTTGTTGCTTTGCGTCTCCGTTTAAACTGCTGTCCTGAATTAGCTGCTTCCTCGTGCGGTTGACCTTGCTCAAAGTGTGCTTTCGTGCTTCACCCTTTATCCCTGCAGGGAAGGTAAAGGGGCGTCAGGTGTGCGTGATTATTGTCAATTGCCTGACTCTTCCTGACCCGTGTATTAGGACATGTCAGGTAAACGGCTCTGGTGTTAGTTTGTTGTATGTTATCGTGTAAGAAAGTGTTTGTGTGGGAAAAGAGGGGGTATGGCTTCTAAATATCCTACAGGGTAGAATGGGGAAAAGGTGTTACAGGAAATTAGATACCACGTCTCAACCCTCGGTCTCCCACTTCCACTCCGGAAGACCCCTTGCCCAGGTGGTCCTCCCCCGCTGATCTACCTCCAGGAACTGGATCCAATAGCGATGGCCGTGTCCTGGCCACCTGGATGAAAGATCCCCAAGGACTAGTAAGTGAGACACCCTCTGGTTTCTCACAGTACCCAACTTCCAATTTCCAAGGATCCTCCAGCCAGGTGATCCTCCCTCGTTTGTCCACCCCTAAAGTCAGGATCCAAATGTGATGGCCTTTCCCTGGCCACCTGCGCAGAGAATCCCAGGGCAGTAACTAAACCACACCTTCATTCCGGTCTCATAGGCTGGAGCAGGCGATCGATGTTGCTCTGAACAAAAGAGTTATGTTCAATGATGGAATTGTGACACAACTATTGTATATTCCTTTAGGTATATTTGAGCGTTATCTCAGCTCAATTGTGCTATTGTTGTTTGAAACACTATATTGTAGATTGTTTGCTATAATTTATACCCCGCACTGTGTGCTTAACAGTGTGGTTTCAATTGACTCTGATATATAAACACTGTTCTTTACCTGTCTCGAGTCAGTTTGGTTTCTTCCCTTACTACATTCCAGCAGGTGGACAGGCATTTGTAAACATGGATATGTTTTATTTACTATGAATTCTGAATGAAATGAAAGCAAAAACATAAATATTTTTGCCCTAAAAAACATCCTAACACCACCAACTACTTGGGTTTACTGGCTCTTTTTGAGGGGCTTACTAACCCCACCTGGTTGTTAAATTACATTAGGGATTTCATCCCCTTGGGAGTGCAGCTTTGGGCTACTGGTCGGCAACGTCCAGTGTTTGTTTTGTGTATGTTGAACTTACTGACACAGACAATCCTTATTTTCTTTAGGTAGGAAAATCCCACCTTAGCATAAGGCAAGTTAGGCCATACACCATCCTGACATACAGGATTTTTGTTAATATTGGTTGCCTGTGGATTCCAGGTTACAGTATTGCTTGCTTTTGGTTACTCACAAATGTGTCGGACCTATGCCGGTCTACCTGAAGGAGTTGCTGTCTGAGAAATCCAATGCTAGGTCTCTTAGATCTAATAACACACATCAATTGAAGATACCAACCTGCAACTCCAGTAAGGCAATGAAAGGGGCTTTTGTTAAGGATGCACCGAGGGCTTGGAATGCCCTTCCACTTGACCTAAGGAAACAAAATCAACAGCAGTCTTCAGAATTTTGTTTTAAATGCTGCTATTCTTTTAAGGACTTCTTCTATTGATCTAAACATTTAGGCCCCCGCTGATTTAGGTTATTGTTTTATCTTTTCTTTCTTATATATACTTGTTTGTCTCCTACTTGTGCGCCCTTAAGCCTCCGGTTCCCTTGGTTGCATGTTATAAATGTTATAAAGTAAAAGTAAACAGACAAGGGAGACAGCGCGACTCGCCAGAGAGGAGGCAAGGAAGGATCAGGAGCAGCTCCTGTATACAGGCTTGGTGTACATAAAGGGGCCTGAGGTGAGATACTGCTAGAACGGGACCACACCCCACTACACAGGTGGGGAGCCAAGAGGACAACGCCCTGAGGTGACAGGGAAGAGGCTGGATAGCCCAAGTGAAGATATCAGTAGCATAAAAGTGGCCAGGAGGTAATCGGGAAAAAGAGCTGAGGGAGCGGAGAGGAATATCCACCCACAGAACATAAACAGTGTTCAGGGACTTAAAAGAAGCCCTGTGAGAATAACCTTGAGACAGGGCAAAGTGGAATCTGAAATACCTCAAAATGTGGAAACTGTTTGACAACAGAGTGGGGGCGAAAAGGGCCGGGAGAGCAATTCCAGAATCCAGGCCTGGTGAGCACAAAGGGCCGGAGGTGAGGTGAGAAAAGCACAAGACTGTGAACCAACACACAGGTGGGCGCGTAGGAGGACGTAGCCCGGAGGAGAAGGGGATGTGGCCTGTTGCCATAGTGAAGATACCAGGAGTGTGACAGAGGCCAGTGGTAATCAGGAAAGAGCTGAGGCAGCAATGAGGATGATCCCGCCACAGGGTAAACCTGTGCCTGGTGACAGATAGTGAGCTCTGTGAGAGCATTCTATGTTTGGCAGAGAGGAAATGGCAATTAAAGCCCCCTTGAAGACGGAAATAGACGGGTTGGTGTCAAAGGAGGTGCGGGAAATCAAGGGAAGGTCTTGAACACCCAATACTGAACATACGTGTGGAAATTGACATTTGGTGTACCTCAGAGAGAATCCAGCAGTATCCACATGTCTAAAATGAGCGGGAAGGCCACACCGGCTGCCCATCAAACTCCCCAGACGAGACAAAAGACGTGTATCAAATAGCTGTGGGATTCAGGGACATCTACGCATGCTAGAAGTGGAGGCGCCGGTCAAACCCCCTTCGCCGCAAGGGATCAGAGAAGAAGGGGAAATGGTGCTACATAAAGAGGACATGCAAAGTTGTTTCAAAGAATTTCAAGACCAGTTCATGGCCTCCTTTCAAATTCAGTTCGAGACTCTGAAAGAGGAAATGAAACAGTCAGTATAGGAGCTAAAAATTGATATGAACAAGCTAGAAGAGAGGACAGGCATATTGGAAAAGGTTGTTCAAAGTTTGGAGGAGGATACGCAGAAGAGTGATGAAGCTCTGGAACATCTCTCCCATCTGTCACATAACTTGGCGATCCAGTGTGAGGATCTTGAAAACCGCTCACAGAGCTAGAATATCAGGATAAAGAATCTATCAAAGTCAGTGGAGGATAAGGAATTGAAGGGAAAAATTCCACAAATGTTTGCAGAAGTATTTGAAGATAGTTCCGAAGACTTGATCCTGGTAGATCAATTACATCGTGTAGGCCCACAAAGAGTGGTGGAGCCTGGTTCATGTACAAGGAACGTCCTGGTGGCAATAAGATCATACGCCCAGAAAGAGCAGACCCTGCAGAAGGCTAGGACAGTCGGACAAGTGCAAATTAACACGAAGAAGTACAGTTGAATCAAGATCCTGCATAATCCACACTTCTAAAGCAGAGACAAATGGGCCCGGTGTCGAAATTCTTAGAGAACAAGCAAGTCTGGTATAAATGGACATTTCCCTTTTCTCTACTCTTTCCTTGGGAGGGATGCCAACATAGAATTACGACCTGTGAGGAAGGTGTATTGATTTTGAACCTGCAAGGGGAAAATTCAGACAGTCAAAGTGAACAATCGAGAGGAGACAAGGGTTATAAGAAGCTGTGGGAATGGAAAACTGTATTGAAGAAAGGGAAATGGGGACATAAAACCTGAAGGAAGTGGCGGATCCGCTTGGAGGCACTCTAGCAAGGTGAACAAGTATAGAAGGGGAAAAGAGGATGGAAGATGAACCCCAGTAAAGGAGTAAGACTCATTCATAAAGTATACACTATGTCAGGCTTGGGGATACAGCTGGTCTGTATGGCGACTTTAGTGTCCAATCTTGGCGGTGGTACTACTTGTTTACCTAGGTAGAACGTTAAGGACGGGACCCGCTGAGGGACCTCGTAGTAGGACGGTAAGGGATTACTGGTGCCCTTACCGCCTACCGTGTAATGAGGCCCAATGTATCAATGTCATATCAGTGGACATATGCAAAATAAAAATATTAAGAAACAATTGTTGTAGGGGGAGAGGTCAGAGAAAAGGATGGAGACAAGGTCATCAAAAAACAACAAGGGAGAAAGAGAAAAAGAAAATACGGTAAGTATAGTGTCATGAATTCCCATTTCCGGTAAAGTATATGAAATTATATTGTAATGCTATCATGAACTTACCCAGTGTAGGGTTAGTTGGTTAATTCTTAGCCTTAATGCTCGCACCTTCGAATTACGGGTACAATCCCATGCTCATTTTTCTGGTGGGGTGTTGCTTAGATAAAAAATCATTAGTTTCTATATTATAAAGTATTTTTGATCTAGTGTTCTGTATCAAACACACTGATGCTAATTAGGTCCAGGTTAGGAAAGCAACAATGAAAGAACGTGTGCCCAAATGCACAAATGCATTGGTGTCCTACTTATATTAACAGTATGTAAGCCAAAATACCCATTCATTTGTCAAAATCGTATTTAACAGCCCAAAAGGAAATGCTAGCACTTAAAAGTGTCTTTGCACCGTTTCAAAAAGCAGAAAACAGAACCCCCGTATACTTAGATTCTGTGCATACTCGTACTATTCCCTCGAACTCCCGTTATGCTGTCATTCATCATTGTCAAAAGAAAACAAGCAAGAGCTGATGCTAATCTCCTTGCGAAAACACTTAGTTCCGTAACGTGTGTTTTTCCAAAGTAAAGTTTTGTATGTTACTTATTGGTGCTACAGTCATCTGCGTTGGCTGCTTACTGTGAGAACACTGCGTGAGCCGCCATTTTGGGACTATTTATGTGTTGTCATGGTGATACCATGCAACAGATTCCATCAACAAGAGAGAAAGGGGGAATAGTATTATTCTTCATTCTTTCAAATTGTGTCTAAAAGAGTAGGTGATATTATATATTAGCGATCAGACTCCTTACATGTGAAACAATTCTGTAATTTATTTTTAAGTTGCCCCTGACGTAAAATGCTTAAGGAAATGATTTGAGAAAGGCCAAGGAAGGCCGAAACACGTGTTATCTAATCAGCAATTCAATAAAACACATATTGATACTATTGGGCGCAGAATCCTGGATCTTCATTCTTCTGTTTTGCATAGTTTATGACGGGTTTCCAGAGGCTTACCGTTAATTCAGTGAACTGCGACCCTAATTAAATATTAAATCCCAGGGAAGGTGAGGGTCTCCTACTCCCCTTGACCTGGTTGAACATATTCTACCTAAGTAAACAAGTAGTGCCACCGCCAAGATTCGACACTAAAGTCGCCATACAGACCAACTGTATCCCCAAGCCTGACATAGTGTATACTTTTTGTAATATTACAGTTTGGCTACCAGGCAGACTGGTGGACGTACCTTACAACAATGGCAGCATATTTAAGGAATCAAGAAGAAGAAACCAAGAATCTATTCAATAAAAAAGGTGACATAACACATGCATTCTCAAACCTCAATAAAAGACAAGAAGACCTTCATTCTAAATTCATACGTCTAGAAAGACTATCGAAGAAAGAAATAGACAAATACTGGGAGGAAGTTTCCCTGGAGAAATATGTTAAGAATTACCAAGTACCACCTGGCCTAAGAATACTTATATTTCCTAACTTCCACAGTAATGAGGACAATGATTTGGCAGAAGCATGGGAAGCTAACCTCTGCAACAGCTCAATGAAAATGATGGACTTATTAATCGAAAAATGCCACAAGAGAACATAAAAGAGCAGTAGAGGGGATTGAAAACATCAAAAAAGAAATCACTGAGATGAAATCAAATGAAGAAACCAAAGTTAAAAATTATGAGAAAATGTATGATATCTTACAAATATACCAGGATGAAGTGAAAATTAGAAAACTAAGAAAAAGCTATCGAGATGATCATGATTACAGGGAGGATAGGGTCTACACCTTCCATACAGAATACGATAGTAATGTTAAAACATCTTCCAGAAGTTCGACACCGAACACATCTTCGGCTAGTTCAGAAGTTGACTCCGAATCTGACACTGTGGAGGTGGATACCTCACTAGGTAAACAGGATAAAGGATATATGAACCAGATTAAACGCTATAAAAAAGGGAAAAGAAACTCGACACAGAAGACAGTCCATTTTTAGCTATCACTAATAGTGAATATCCCCAATGTGCCCCAAGGAGTGGGGGGCGCAGGCAGCGGAGGACAAGAAATCACAGCAGAAAACAAAAGACATGCGAGGGCCAGTTCAAAGGAAACCAGCAAGAACAAATAAACCAAGATTTGGTTATGAACCTCTCAAAAAGACCTATTACAATAGATGAGAGAAAACTATTGAACAAGGGATTGTCATTCGCACCAGCAAAAAACTTGCAAGATATTGATATCCATATTGACTTGTTTAAGTTTATATGTAAAAATAAACTCAAGAAATGTTTCGCCACGAAGGCTCCAGGAGATTACCGAGCTAAAGAAATACTGACACCAATTAGTGACCTACCCATACAAGACATTGAAGACACCTTTGTATTACAATCACTGACAGAAGATGAGAACTTTGAGATACAGAACTTATTATTACATGAATTCCGAATCAAACCAGATCTCTTGACCACCAAAGGGTTGAAAACCAAATCTAAATTCATCCCTCAGTTATCGAATGAGATTATCATTGATACATTTTATAGAGCAGTTACGCAAGATCTATACAACCTTTCACAACATATCACATATGATACAAGATGCCCCATTTCGGAACCAGATAACTTGACCAAAGGAGAATGGATAGCACTTAAGAACCTTTCAGAGGATACCCCTATAGTTATCAAAGAGGCAGATAAAGGGGGCAATATTGTTATTATGGACAGAGAGGATTACCTAACCATGACTACAAATCATTTATCAACACCAGGATGTTACAGGTTAATCAACCTTGTAGTACATCAAGCAATACTGGCTAATACTGAAGAATTGATAATGAGTTGGCATAAAAAAGGTTTAATCACTGATGAAGAAAGATCTTATCTGATAACTAAAAATCCAGTGACTCCAACTATGTATTTTCTACCGAAAATTCATAAAGATTATCAAAACATCCCGGAGGGTCGCCATATCCTAAGTGGTATAGGATGGGTGACTGAAAATGTATCTGAATATTTAGATTCTATTCTGAAACCAAGAGCAAGTCAAGTGAATTCTTACCTACGGGACTCATCCAGTATTATTAACATACTTCAATCGTTTGTCTGGCAAGATTCTTTTAGACTGGCTACTCTAGATGTCAAAGCCCTATATACATCAATTCAACACAAATGGGCACTTGCCTCCATCGACTTTACTTTCAGGAACGACTCTGCTTCTTATTATTTACAAATTGACATGCTCAAAGAGATGTTACAAATAACACTTGATTCTAATTTGTTCACCTTCGATAATAGTTTATACCAACAACTCAAAGGAGTAGCAATGGGGACGAAATATGCACCTGCACTAGCTAACATCTTCATGGGCATGCTTGAGGAATTCACAGTTTACCAAGATCCATGCTTTCAGGAGAGAGTTAAATTATGGATCAGATATATCTATGATATATTTCTGATTTGGGATGGACCAGACTCATTACTTCACCAATTTACAGACAGACTCAATCAGAATTCATACGACATAACCTTCACGGGAGAGAATAATGCCCACATTATTAACTTTTTGGACCTCACCATACATGTTAAAGATGACCATTTGGAAACTTACACCTTCAGGAAGCCAACTGAAGTCAATTCTATTTTGCATGCTAACAGCTGTCACCAACGCACAACCATTCGCAACATCCCACTTGGGGAATATATTAGAACGAGACGTAATTGTAAAGATGACTTGAAATTCCAACAGGAATGTAATCTTCTCAGAAATTGTTTTAAAAATAAGAGGATATCCAAATCAATGTTTGCAGAAGGCTTTTTAAAAAACTAAGAATCTCAAACAACAGGACAAGTTATCTCCAAAAAATCAAGTAAAAGAGAAACACAGGACAACAGTGTTCATAACCCAATAAAACAAGGACCACCAAAGATTTAGGAAGATCCTGCAGAAACATCGGTATCTACTTCATTTGGATGAACACTTACATCATTATATTGAGGACAGACCTGCTATTACTTTCAAGAAAGCAAGCACTTTGAAATCCATTATTTGCCCATCACTGTTACCAGACGCAAAAGGAAAATCCCAACACCCATGGCTGGATACTAAACAACCAGGCTTCAGAAAATGCGGCTTTTGCACAATGTGCAGATTTGCAATGGACAAAACAAAGGGAGTAGTAGGTCCAAATGGTAAAAACATTGTAATACAACAAATGATTAATTGCAGAACAAACTTCATTTGGATGAACACTTACATCATTATATTGAGGACAGACCTGCTATTACTTTCAAGAAAGCAAACGCTTTGAAATCCATTATTTGCCCATCACTGTTACCAGACGCAAAAGGAAAATCCCAACACCCATGGCTGGATACTAAACAACCAGGCTTCAGAAAATGCGGCTTTTGCACAATGTGCAGATTTGCAATGGACAAAACAAAGGGAGTAGTAGGTCCAAATGGTAAAAACATTGTAATACAACAAATTATTAATTGCAGAACAAAGTATGTAGTGTATGGAATTATTTGCATCTGCAAAAGAATGTACATTGGTAGCACCAAAAGGGAGCTCAGAACTAGGATTCGGGAGCACCTAATGAAGATTGGCAGCCAAGAGTCGACGTTACCATTAGCCATGCATTGGCAGAATAATCACCAATTGGACGATACGAGCCTCATTAGATTCGTGGGCTTAAAACAAGTAGCATTATCCAAAAGAGGAGGCGATAGAGTGAAAGCACTACGCCAAGCGGAAGCTAGACTGATTTGCTGCTTATTTATTTAACACAACAGTGTTAGGTTTAAATTTTGATACAGAAATGGTGTCGTTCCTGTAGCACCATCATAGGAAACTTCAGTATATGTACAAAACATTTTCTGGATGAAAGACAGAATGTGAAGGCAATGATAGATATATTTTGATGTTGAACATGTGTCTAAGAATGTGGTAATAATGTAATTTTGTTATGTGTCTCTAATATTGACAAATATAGTATGACGTTTCTTATCTTGGAATCAGTAGATGATAGCAATTGAATGCCAAGTTCAAAAAATGTGTCTTTGCTAAACAACAACAATATGATGTCTCTTGATGAATACTGAAGAACTATTCTACATGATAAAGCTTGATGAATAATGGAATAGTGAATGGGATGCCCAATACTTCATTGCAAAAGAATTTGTGTGTATTTGTATACAACAACGCAGCAGTTATGGACTGTCAAGGTTGTAAGTACACCGGTAATATGGTCTACATGTATCATATTTATCCCAAAACTTTGAAAATAGGAATTATAGAGACTTTATGTGAGTCCCGATACAACCACGGTTTCATCGATACATTACACCAGCTACTTAGGATAGGGACTTACTAATGACAAAAGATTAAACTACATTGCCCACAATGCATTGCTCCAGGGTATTACGTCAGGGGCAACTTAAACATAAATAACATAACTGCAGTTGCATCAATTCATTGCCCCAACTAGTTATGTCAGGGGCCCTTTTAAATTAGATATGACTAAACCTTAAACTACGTTGCCCACAATGCATTGCAAGCATTTTACGTCAGGGGCAACTTAAAAATAAATTACAGAATTGTTTCACATGTAAGGAGTCTGATCGCTAATATATAATATCACCTACTCTTTTAGACACAATTTAAAAGAATGAAGAATAATACTATTCCCCCTTTCTCTCTTGTTGATGGAATCTGTTGCATGGTATCACCATGACAACACATAAATAGTCCCAAAATGGCGGCTCACGCAGATGACTGTAGCACCAGTAAGTAACATACAAACTTTACTTTGGAAATACACACGTTACGGAACTAAGTGTTTTCGCAAGGAGATTAGCATCAGCTCTTGCTTGTTTTCTTTTGACATTGATGAATGACAGCATCACGGGAGTTTGAGGGAATAGTACGAGTATGCACAGAATCTAAGTATACGGGGGTTCTGTTTTCTGCTTTTTGAAACGGTGCAAAGACACTTTTAAGTGCTAGCATTTCTTTTTGGGCTGTTAAATACGATTTTGACAAATGAATGGGTATTTTGGCTTACATACTGTTAATATAAGTAGGACATCGATGCATTTGTGCATTTGGGCACACTTTCTTTGATTGTTGCTTTCCTAACCTGGACCTAATTAGCATCAGTGTGTTTGACACAGAACACTAGATCAAAAATACTTTATAATATAGGAACTAATGATTTTTTTTCTAGACAACACCCCACCAGAAAAATGAGCATGGGATTGTACCCGTAATTCGAAAGTGCAAGCATTTAGGCTAAGAATTAACCAACTAACCCTACACTGGGTAAGTTCATGATAGCATTACGATATAATTTCATATACTTTACCGGAAATGGGAATTCATGACACTATACTTACCATATTTTCTTTTTTTCTTTCTCCCTTGTTGTTTTTTGATGACCTTGTCTCCATCCTTTTCTCTGACCTCTCCCCCCTACAACAATTGTTTCTTAATATTTTTAGTTTGCATATGTCCACTGATATGACATTGATACATTGTATATCAATAATGTTGTTTTTCTGATGATTTTCTTACCCTATGCATCCATTCCCAACGCCAACCCGTATTTCTCTGTCTATGGTGAATTTAACCCATTGTTGTCGATACATTTTATATGTATTTCTCTATTCTGTGATTCTATAATGGTTCTCAATGGACGCTCACCTGCTTTTTCTCTACTTGTTGTTATTGCTTGGATTGGGTGCATACTGTGAACGAATATATTGGTTTAATGATGATAATTTTACCAATTGACGAATGTAGTGAACTGTAATAACATTATAGCCCCGTTTTGAGAAAGGCCAAGGAAGGCCGAAACACGTGTTATCTATGGGCAATTCAATAAAACACGTATTGATACTATTGGGCGCAGAATCCTGGATCTTCATTCTTCTGTCTTGCATAAGACTCATACATGTTTATCATAAAGATTGTGGCCCAGGGAGGGTGGAGCTTGGAATCCTAAGTGGGGTTTAGTATTCCCCACAATGTTATCTCTGGGATTGTATGAGGGCCAGGTGCGGGGGGCACTTCATCCGAGCGGTACTAGGAACCTGGGCCCTCCTCAGGGGGAGGAATGGGTGGGGGGAGTTTCAAGTTGGGGATTAATGTTGTTGTTGTGGGTTGGAGGGAAGTGGGGAGGGCTTCTGGCCCACCTGATCTCCTCCTTCTCTCCTCACTTTCAGTGTTATGCAGATGACACACAACTCTCCTTCAAGCTTCCTTCTACTGCCTCCTTTCTCATCGCTAACTTTTATTCAGGCATGGTGTGCTGCCAATGATCTCTGCCGTAATGCCAGTAAGACTGAGATCCTTCTCATTGGGAGTCCAACTCCCTCCTACCCTCTGGCCGCCCCCTATGGGCTCCCTCCCCTCACATTTTATGAGGCAAAAAAACCCTTGGTGTTATCTTTGACTCCTCTCTCTTCTCACATCACGTACCTTGCCAAGAAGGCCCACTATCAGCTGCACCTCATCAGAGACATTCTCCCTTGTCTCACCTTCCCCCAGAACCTCAATGTCTCCAGAGCTCTGGTCCTCTCTAGGCTGGACTACTTCAACAGCCTCTTCCTCAATCTTTGTCTATCCTCCCTTCGCCCCCTGCAACTAATCCAGGGTAGGAATGCAAAACTTATCCTTGGCCACAAGCCCAGTGACCACAGCTTTCTGGCCCTAAACTCTCCTCACTGGCTCCCGGTTGTTGCTAAGATCAAGTCCAAGACCCTCTGCATCATCCACAAGGCTTTCTGGGACCTGGGACCCAGCTACCTCCGATTCTCTTTTCCTTAATTCCTCCCTGCTAGAGCCCTTCAGTCTTCTAGCTGCAACTCTTGGCAGATCAGACGCTTCTCTAAGCAGAGAGTGGGGGGTATATCTCTCTCCTCCGTATAAGCATCCCTTTGGAATGGTCTCCCTGCCCCTCTCAGGTTTGAGCAGGATCTCCTTAAATTCCGGAAGCTCCTCAAGAACCTCCTTTTCTCTTCTTCCTCCCCTCTCCCCTTCCCCCGCTAACACCCCCTTCTGCCACAGTGACTGGCTGCCTGGTTTCCTCAGTTCTATAAGCACCAGCCCCCACAACCAGTCTACCCCCTCCTCGCTCTTAGCATGTGGACCCTCACTCCCTACACCCCATGCAATCCCTTGCACTTGCCCTCCTGACCTCCCCTTAGCACTCGCCTAGCCCCTGTGGCCCTCTTCCCACTTCCCCCACATCCCCCTTTCTCTTGCACACTGTCCACTTTACCCTGCACTTCCCTGCCCACCCTAGCACTTCACATTTTGCCCTACCGGCACCCCCCCCTACACTTCTTGTTACTGCACTTTCACAATTCGAATGTCACAAGGCCTAGTAGGACCATTATTGTTATCTTTCTCCCTTGTCCCCTCTTTTTGTGTTGTGGCACCTTGAACCACCATTTGTTGTATAGGCGCCTTATAAATATACCATAAATAAAATAAATAAAGTGTAATATCTAGCCTACTCTCCCCACAAATGCATCTGACAGTGATGCATTGCCCACCTCTAAATAATTAAAATGCAACTCATTGTCCTCCTCCACCTCAGCCCAGGTTTTCGTATGCCGGAGGGAAATACTGTGAACTGGTAGTGGGTATTACCTAGCTTGAACCTTAGGTATTTTCTATGCGCTGGCAACATTGAAATATGAAAGTGTCTATCTTTCATGTCCAATGTTGCCATGTAATCATCTTGCTTCAGAAGTGGAATTACTTCCTGCAGCATTCTCATGCTGAATTTTTGTGGTTTGAAATACATGTTTGCAGAACACAGTTCTAAAACAGGGTGCATGCTCAAATCCTTTTTTGGGACAAGGAAGTATATTGAATACATACCTTTGTTTACCTCTAGGCGTGGAACCAGCTCTATCGCTCCCTTTTGTATTAGTGTTAGTAGTTCTGTTTTTAGAATCAAGTGATGCTCTTGCGTCATCCTTCTTGATCTCAGTGGATGATGGTAAGGTGTTTCCAGGAATTTGATAGAATATCCCTTGGCCACTGTTGATAACACTGATATAAAATAGTTTAGAGGGCCTTTCCTTTCTAGTATTTTATAGGGTCCAAACCAATTGGAGAACACCTTATTTTCTGAAGTGTCTAACAGAACTAGTACTGCTTGTCTGATGGAGAAGGTATGGGGTACGGCATGTTTGTTATAATTAGCCTGATGTTCTCAGGCTTGTCCCAGATGTTTCCGCACAATTTCTTACCGCTGCCATATGAGATCATATTTCTGGGCGGTTTGAGAGATTGGTAGGATAGCCTCTTCCCTCTCTTCCCACGCCTCCTTTAACATATCCAAACATGTGTCGTGGTTCCCTCCCAGAGAGATGTTTAAACAGAGAATATCCCAGAGTATCTTGTAGGGGAGGGGCGTCTTTTGTACTGCAAATAAGGCCCATGGGGGCGCTGCAGAGCAGACTGCAAAACGGCTGCACTTTCTTCAACCTCCATGACTGCCTCGCAATCATCTGGCCTGCTTGCTGCTTAAACTGGTTGACTGCCCAGTGTGAAGTGGACTATTCACTGCTGGAAAGGCTGGAGTGCCTCCCGACAAAGGCTGAAGATTCTGTCCACTTCCCTGACAAGAGTATTGGTGCCTTCTCTGTGCGGGGCTGTGAAGGCCTGGAGTGGGAGGAGGAGCTGCGGAGGCCACAGGAGCCAGGTGAGTCGTGGTGGTGCCTGAGGACTGGGCCCTGGTCACCATACCACTGAACGTGCCCAAGCAGGATACAGACAGGGGGCCAGGTAACAACTGTGTGTGTTCTGCAGACTGCACATGGCAAGCTGCGTGTCACTGGCAGCACGGATGCTGCATGAGTGTTGGGGAGGCCGGAGTCGGCCATGACACCTCCGTACTGGGAATGGCAGTGCCTTAGACGGCGAGGAGCTGCTGCGGATCTGGTGGCTTCTTGCGACCTGAGCTTTGATCACTGGTATAAGTGCAGAATGACTTGCGCTGGGAGAGCACTGGGAGCCTGGTGATAATTGAGTGACCCTTGCAAGCCTGCGCTGGTGGGCAGCGTCCGTCCTGCTGCCGACCTGCAGCCCTGATATTGTAGGGGTACTGGAGAGACTGGCGATGGCCTGGATGTTTGCACTGCAAGATTGCTGAAGCCCTGTGCGATACAATCTATGGCTCTTGCTGCCAGCGGGAAATACTGCTGATAAGGGGGAGTTGCTACTAAATAGGAGAGGCACACTCTACCACCTGCGAGTGAGTACGGACCAGGAGCCTTCTATATAACACACTGGGGGTGTCTTTGGCCAGTGCTCACCTGGATAACACTCATGGTGCGACTGCTGGCTGTGTTGTGTGCATACTCCTTGATACCTGTGGCAATAGTGTGTGGTCCTGGTGGGTCAGATGCCCAGGCAGTGTAAACTATATTCTGAGGCTCTACCCTGGGCAACCTCCTTACTGTGTAATATGGCTGAACTGTACCCCACTGCTAACATGACAAACAGGGGGGGCAATTAAATGAAGCAGAGGAACCTGGACCCTGAGCTGAGCAATCTGCTGTATTGAGTTAGCAGCCGGGGTAAGGAGAACAAGATGCCACGAACCTCAGGTAGTTTATGGAGAGTATGCAGGCGGGATTCGCCACCATGACGGATAAGCTAGATGGTATTTCTACTAATATTAGTACCCTGAACGGCAAAATGGAACAGGTGTGTTCAAGGGTGACAGAGGTAGAGGCGCGCATCAGCATGACTGAGGACGACATACTAACGCTTAAAAACCAAGTGTCTGGATTGGCCAAAGACTTGAAGAGGGCCTTACTAAAATGTGATGACTTGGAATCCAGGTCGAGGAGAAAAAACATCCGCATTGTGGGACTCCCTGAGGGATTTGGGCGTGGACCCATCTGAACCCGTAGGCCCTTTTAAGTGAGATAGCACTCTATGGGAATGCAGACGTTACTCATACATCAATGATAAGATTGAATTTTTTGCTGTTTTATTAACAATTATCTAAAACAGGAAGTACAATGGACATCAACGGACGTCTCACAGCATATCACTCAAAGCATTTCATGAAAAACAACACTTTTATAATGAAAATTCGTCATACGTGACATCATACTATGTGACAAAATAAGAAAACCTACGTGAGATTGTGGTTGGTCTCTAAGGTCAGGTGGAGTGCTATGCCCACCCATAGTGCAAGTCATCTTCGCTGTCATAAAATACACATTTCATTGGCTTTCAAACTATAGGGATCTTTGCTACGTGACCCTCTACAATTGGTTGACACACTTGTAACCTTCTGGAATATTCCACTCGATAGCAGCACGTAAGCTGGTACCCGAGGTGCTCGAGGGTTTGGGCTTGACCACATCTCCCCACCAAATTAGCCCATCATCCATCATCACTCCTGCTGTCTGCCATTCGAATTAGTCTTTGACCTCGGCCTTGCAAGTATCACTGCGCCTGAGAATAGAAGAGAGTATGAGCATGGTCTTATCATCATGTCTCAGTGTAGCTTGCCCAAAGTCTATTTTCATCTTGACCATGTGGCAGGAGACCGTGTTTTGAGCTCCTTATTTGCATTTAACACTATTAAATGAATAAAACCTGGCACTTCTAGTGTTTTTCCATTACACCTCAACAGGAGCACACCTCGCTTCTCACGTTCATTGCATCTTCTCGAATAGATAACCAGTTTCTTGGCTGCCCCAACTATTGACACTAAGCCAGACAACCTTTCTCAAATCTTCCTTTATCAGCTGTTTTCTTCAACTGCGCCACACTTTCAGCTCTTCTGTTCATGGGGTCCTAGTTTGCTAAAACACATCGTAGAACATCCAGATTCTATACACATAGGTGTATAGAGGTGGCACCACCTGCAGTCTATTCACTATGTATAGCCAGCCTTCATGATTACTCAGTCTACTTGCGTTTCAGCATCTGTACAATTATAAAACAGCTTGCATTTTCTTCAGTGCCCTTCACACGTGCAATCTTCATTCCGCACATAAAATGTTACTCAATTCTTCACTTTGCCATCAGATTCTATAAGGTCCATATAGTCTCTTTATTGGCATCTCTTCTGGGTGCGTAATTTCTGCTTCATGTGATGTCACCACTTCTCTCTTTCATTCATCTTCACACTTCTTCCGGAACCTCCTTAAAAAACTGTAATTTCTCTGCGGGTACATATGTAGGGCTTTGTTAATGGATACCTTGTTTCAAGGATTCTTCGCGGTATAGGAACCATTATTGGTGTTGTGCATTTCGCAATTTCCGGTTTCCAATATATAGGCATAATAGGGGCCGGACCTCCGGTAGAGGCACTAGCTCCTCTTCTACACATACTAAAAGAACTGCTTGGAGACCTGGCCTTTTCGTCTGCGTTTGTGATTGAATGGGCACATAGAACACCGTCGATGAAACCTAAACCGGGTGCCCCTTCTAGGGCTGTCACTGTGAAACTCCTGAATTACCGGGACATAATCTTGGGGCTGGCGAGAGAAAAGGGCTTGCTGCACTATGAAGACACCACTAAACATATCTACACGGATTTCTCTACTGCTGTGTAAATGGAGCATAGATCTTTTTTGAGAGTCAGAAAAACTGCTTAGGGTAAGAGCAATCCCACATGCAATGCTCATCCCAGCACGACTGTGAATACAGCATTGTGGCAAAGTCCTCTTCTTCACGATGCCGGAGGAAGCTATGGCCTTCATAGAGGCCAATATGCCCATCGAGCCCCTGCGAGACACCAGTGGGGAGTCGGAGATGGCGGCTTCTTCCACACGTTGAATGTACTGTATTATACTGCGGACCTGGCATGCTTGATGTGTCTAACATTGGGGAATACTGGCTAGAAACTTTTCATTCATTCATTCACTTATTCACTCCTTACTGGGTAATGAAGTTTTCATTAGTGTGCTGGGAAAAAACCTATAGCGGACAGTCAGGTTTATTTTTCATACATCCTTGGTAATGATGGGCGGGATAGTATCGGAGACGGACACTGGCAGACGGAAGATGAAGCGATGTTCCCTTGCAAGGTTGCTGGTATGGTACTTGCGCTAATGTTGGGATTACTTAGAGGGGTCAGGGGGCACTGACATGGCCCTGGTTGGAGGGGTGATGAGGGAGTGGGGGTGAAGGGGTTGTTGGGAAAAAATTATTTTAAAATTGTTTTGGCAGGCACAATGTAAAGGCCATTAGTGATTGTAGCTCATATTTGATGTGGCTGGGAGCATGCAATGAGACTGTGCTATGCAATTCTATCTTAGGCCTCAATGGGGACTGTTAACATTTTGAGCTGGAGTGTAAGGGCACTCGGGAATTACTCCAGAGCTAGGAGAATAACGTCCTATGTAAACTGGCATAATCTGCATACACTATTCTTGCAAGAGACTGTGAATTATGCTTTCGCTAAGGGATAGGGGCTAATAGATTTTACACTAATTTCTCGATGCAGTCCAGGGAGGTCCTGACCTAATTTATAAACATGTGAAAATTGAGTTGACCCGGTCAGTCGTTACGTTGTCGTACACTGTAAGTTGTTGAATAGTGCTGGCTAATTCATAGATGACCCGGAGTTCAATGCAAACCTAGCAGATAACCTCATGATTTATCCCTTGATACCAATTATATGGAGGGGTATGAATAGAATACTGAATCTGGACCTGGACCGCACGGGTAAAACGCCCAGATCACTTTCGAAGGCAGAAGGCTGTATTTTAAACTGAATAAATAGGCTTAAACTATGAAATATGGCGGGCTTTGCACCGGGCGACACAGGGATTCTTTTACTACTTATCATCACATGATATCTCATCTAGGATAGACCTATTCCTAATCTCGGAGTGCCTAGTGGGACAAACAGTGGTGACCGAAATATTTCCCTGTACATACTCGGACCACTCGCCGATAGTGCTTTCTTTGAGATGGGGTGGCAAACCTTAGAACCGTGCAACATGGCGATTCAAGGACGCTAGCACTGAGAGACTTGGTGTTCAAAACGAGTATTGAAGATGACATTAGCACTTTCTTTCAAACTAATGAAAACAATACAGTATCACAAGGTACTCTTTGGCTAACGTTTAAGGTTTTCTTTAGGGGGATGGCCATGTCCAGGGAGTTTGGCGTGCTTCAGACTATCCGTAGGTATATAGCCCTTAGTGAAGACAAACTCAAAGTTTTGAAAAGCAAATATGTGGCTGCGCCAAACCGCACTACACTGGCAGACATTAAGACCCTACTAGAGGTGTTTAAGCAGCATGCGGATAGGGAGGTAAAATATTTTGTGAAGCAAACTGATGGCCTGGTGGAGCACTCTCCAACTTCATTCAGATGGAAAGGGATCTGAATTATATAGTCGGCATGTGTGATGAACATCAGAATATGAAGTATTCAGACCAGAGTATCAATAATGTTTTTTTGTTTTTTTTTTAAAAACTATTTTTATTAATTTTACAACACAACCAAAAACACAAACCAAACAAGCAGTGCACTATACAATAGTTACATTAGAATCAATTAGTCCTTGAGCACCGCCCCCCTAATACCACCCCCTGTTACGAGCCTGTTTGTCTTTCACACTCAGTATCTGTTACTCGTGGCAGGGCATCACCTTCCTCGGATTCCGCTGAGTCCAATACTGTTCTGAACAATCTAGCTATAAGTGATTTCCACGCCATCAGGTTACCCACTTCTTCCTCCCCACTCATGCTACTTGCCTCCTGCCATACCACCGTTTCAACCTCTGCCCATTTCTGCAATTCCCTCCACCACACCTCCACTCTTGGCCTGTGACACCTTTTCCATCCCATAGCAATCCTCCGTTTCGCAAGCACATATGCCAGGTCTTTCAGTTTCCCAACATGTTTAAGCTTCCGTGGCCTGGGAAACCCTCCCAGCAGGCAGGCCCAGGCCGTGTCTACGATGAGCGTGACCCCCTTCCCTGCCAGTTTTTGTGCCACTTCTCTCCAGAAACGCTCAATTACTGGGCATGACCAAAACATATGTGTCATATCTGCATTTTCCTCATCACACTTAGGGCACGTCTGTGGCGTTTAGATATCCTCAAAGGGGTCATGTACGCTCTATGCGTTACATACAGCTGTATTTGCTTCAATCTAGCATTCCTAGATACTTTCTTGTGGTATCCCAGGGCACGCTCCCATACCCGATCCTCCATCTGGGCCCCCACCTCTGCTTCCCAATCCAATCTCAAATGCGTCAATTCTTTCCCAACCTTAGTCATCACCATCTCATACAGTCTAGAGATCTTGTGCCCCCCTTCCGTTATGTCATATATTGTCCCTATAATGGCATCTGGTTCCTCCGCCAATACTGTCTCAGGCCACTTCTTCCGAATGTTCTGCACCAGCCTATGATATGTAACATATTGGCCCCCATGCAATCCTGCCTCTCCCCCCATTTCCTCAAAATCCCTGATGGTCCCTTCTTGCCAGATGTCCCCTACTGTTACCAGCCCAACCGACTCCCAGTAGGTTCTGATTATCATCCTCAGTTGTCTGTCTCCATCCGCCAAAGCAACCAGCGGTACCTGCAGGGACCACGGGTGCGGGTCTCCCATCATCCGGCATGCTCGACGCCACATATTCCACCCCAGCAACAACATCCCAGGCCATTCTTTCATTTCTGACTCAGGCAGCCAGATAATTTCCTTCAGGTAAAACGGGGTACAGTCTCGCCCAAACAACCTAAATTCAGGGGTCTCTTCATCAGAAAGCCATTTGGCAACATATTGGGCCTCATTCCGAGTATGGCGGTAAGGGATAGCGGCCACCGGTAACGAGACCGGTGGCGGTAATCCCTTACCGCCATACTCCGAGTTCCCTCTGCGCCCTCGCCCTTAACGCCTGCTTTGAGCAGGTGTTAAAGTCGAGGGCGCAAAGGGGCCTCCAAGCCAATAACGGTGACCGTAATGAACGGTCACCGTTATTTGCATCTTCCCCATTCCCATTGAGCCCTATGGGGGCTCATTCGGGAATGGGGAAGAGCCTTGGTGAATGGGGAATTACCGCCCGCCAACCTTGGAATGGGGCGGTGATTCCGCCATCCACCAAGGCGCTGCCGGTCCTGGTACGGCATCAACCAAGGCGTTAATAGCGCCATTGGTTAGCGCCGTACTCGGAATGAGGCCCATTGTTATTGACCCGCTACATAATAAGCCTCAAAATTAGGTATCTTGATACCCCCTTTCTCGTGAAAATTTTGCAACTTCCATAGCGCCACTCTATTCCGGGTACCATGCCACAGGAAGCTTCTACACATACCATTCAGTTGAACAAAAAACCTCTTGGGAATCATATGAGGGATGTTACTAAAGTAATGCAAGAGCCGAGGCAGAACTACCATCTTAAGCATCGCCCCTCGTCCCATCATAGATAAGGGCAACTTCTCCCAAAACCCCATACACTTGCGGATTTTACCAATGGCTACCTCAGTGTTGTGTTTATGTTCCTCTTCCACTGTGTGATACACATCTATTCCAAGGTAGCGAAAGGAGCCGACAGTCCATGGCACTGGCACCACTGGTAATCTTTCTACGGGGATTCCCTTATAACTACCCAGCGGGAATATGCTGGATTTTTGAGGGTTCACAGCTATACCGGACAGCCTCGCATACCTTTCCATTACCTCCAAAATATACCGAAGATTTTCTTCCGGGTATCTTAAATATAACAACAAATCGTCCGCATATAAGGATATCAGGTGCCTCTCCCCTCCTACTTCGATACCTATCGTGCTGTATTGTTGTCTGTGGTATACAGCCAGGGGCTCCAGAGCCAGAATGTACAACATCGGGGACCAGGGGCACCCCTGTCTAGTGCCCCTACTAAGTTGCCACCTCTCAGATATCACCGCCCCTGTTCGAACCCTCGCTAGCGTCTCACTATACAGCATCGTCGCCCACCTGAGGTACCCCGGCCCCACCCCATACTCTCCCAGGGCCGCCAGCAGCCACGGCCACCTAACCGAGTCAAAAGCCTTTACTGCGTCTAGAGACACAACTGCCATTTCACCTTCATTGTCACCCCTCCATTCAACTATCCTATGGAGTCGCCTGTGATTGTGGGTTATATTCCTGTTCGGGACATAGCATGTCTGGTCTGGATGTATTCATTTGCTAATCACTTTCCGCAATCTGTTTGCCAGGACTGTCGTTAGTATCTTGCTGTCCTGGTTCAGCATCGACAGCGGTCTGTATGAGCCACAGCTATGCCCTGGTTTATTAGGTTTTGGGAGCAGTATTATGATTGCTTCCCTAAGCGACTCCGGCAACCGTCCCATTTCAAACGCCTCGTTTAGCATGTCTAGCATTGGGGGGAGTACTTCCTCCCTATATGCCTTGTAAAATTCACTAGGGAACCCATCCGCTCCTGGGGTCTTACAAGTAGGCATCTGCCTAACCACCTCCTCCAACTCCTCTAAAGTAATTGGTTCATCCAGCTCTTCACTTTCTTCTGCACTGATTTTGGGTAATCCTATATCTTCCAGAGTTTCAAGTTTCTCCTCCTGGCTGCCCTCCCCTTTATCCTCGTACAATAGCCTGTAGTAATGCGCAAATTTCCTATTGACTTCCTCTTGGGTGTCCGCTATCTCACCATCTTCACTGGTTACTGTCCTAATCGGGGGCCTAGGGGTTTCACTCTTGTACAGCCACGCTAAGAGGCGCCCAGTTTTATCCCCACCCGCATGCTGTCTCTCAACATATTTTCTATAATTAAGGTTACAGAGCCTTTCCCAGTGTTCCGCACACTGCTGCTGTAGGTTAAGTACCCGTTCCGTGTCTATACTTCCCTTTATTTAATTCAGTTTCTAGTACCTCTTCCGCTTTTTGTAGGTCTGCCAGAACCCCGCCCTGCAGGCCTTTCGATTAAGCTATGGCCACACCCCGCATCACCACTTTAAAGGCTTCCCATAGCGTGCCCGCCGAGTCAACAATGCCAGTGTTCACCTCAAAATAGTTGATAATCTCGTCTCTGATATCCTCTTTAAAAACTGGATCTTTAAGCGCCTCTGCGCGGAGGCACCACGTCGAAATCCGTGCCCTAGGGCGGCAGTACTGCCACCCCAGGACCAGGGGCGAGTGATCCGACAGGACCCTCGCTTTATATTCTACTTGAGTAATCTCTATCATTAAATGACGTGGCAAACACATAGTCTAGTCTAGTGTGCAATTGCTGAGGGGCTGAGTAATGCGAATATTGCCTTTCATTAGGGTGCTTCATTCTCCACACGTCTACTAACCCAAAATGGTCCAGAAACGTCTGCAATGTTCTAGCTGCTGGGGCAGGCCTGTCTATTTTGTTATCAGACCTGTCTACTTTGGGGTTTAGCACACAGTTGAAATCCCCGCCCCAGATAACCCTCCTACCCACACACATACTTAGGTTGGTGCAGAGTGTCCTAAAGTATGCCACCGTATTATGATTGGGGGCGTACGTGTTTGCAATGCACATCTCTCTATTTTCGACCAACCCTCTCACTATGACCAACCTCCCCTCAGTGTCCTTTACTTCCTGGATGAGCTGGAACGGGACGTGCTGTGCCACCCAAACCAATACTACCTTGGCATAAGCAGAGTAAGAGGAACCCACCACAGTGCCTTTCCACTTCTTCCCAACCAGCTCCATCTTTTCCCGTGTCAGATGCGTCTCCTGTAACAGTGCAATATCTATTTTTTTTTTTTCAGTACAGCATGACCTTGTTCCTCTTTAAATAACTGTTAAGTCCCCTGACATTCCACGTCCCTATCTTAAGATCTCCCATTGTTCGTTAATATTCATCTCCCTGCCTCTCATCCACGCCCACCCACCCACGCAATACAGACACAACTTTCTAGCTCTTCCAAATAGGCTTAGTGGCCACTTAACTAACAATGTTTGGGGGAGGATTGCTCCAGTTCCGTTACTCCTGTTCCTACAAATGTTATGCTTTGTGTTAATGCTTAGACAACCATAAATACATTTACACTATATTCTAGTCCATAACGAGCCAAGGCCCGCATATTAATCAATGTTCAATCAGTCTCATTTTCCAGTGTAAGCAGGATCGCCCACCCACTTACCCCCCTGTGCAAATGGCTTAAGTCCTTCAAGAATCACCACCTCGCCGGTCACGGCCCGCCTCTTTCTCAGGGCAACCCTGCAAATCCAACCATGTTGTCGCATCTTCCGGAGTTTCAAAGAAGAGAGCCTTGTTCTTATGCAACACTTTAAGTTTCGCCGGGTACAAGAGCATGTATTTAATGCCTGCATCGCGGAGCCTCCTTTTGACAGTCACATAGTTGTATCTCTGCCTCTGTACTAACATCGTATAATCTGGGTATGCAGTGACGGTAGCAGATGCTCTCCCGATTGTTCTGCCTTTATGAACAAATTCTAGGATCTTCTCCCTGTCCCTATAATTCAAAATCCTAGCAATTATCGGTCTCATGGAGCCCCAGGTTGTGGTTTCCTCATCAATGCACAATGCGCCCGTTCCACCGTAAACCCCTGTGATAGTTTGTCTGCTCCAATCTCTTGAATGATCATGTTCTCAACGTAGTTCGTAGGGTCCTGGCCTTCTTCTCCCTCCGGCAGGCCAACCACCCGTATGTTGTTTCTTCTCGCCCTCACTTCCGCTTCTTCTGCTCTATTTTCAAGGTTGGCAACCTGTTGTTTCAGCACGTGGACCTCTTTGGCATTGCCAGTGCTAACCTCCGTGTTGGTCTTTACTGCGCTTTCCAAGCCACTGGTTCTGTCAGCGAGCGCTCTTACATCTTGCCTTAACAGAGTGAGTTCAGTCCCCACAGCATCAATCTTAGTTTCCAGGGCTACCCGTAGGTCTGCCATTGCCAGGCCCCATTTCGTGCTCAGCTCCGTTATAGCCTCAAGGATCTGTTGTTTGTCTCCCTCCGGGGCTTCCTCTGTGCAAGCCGCATCCTTGCTCTGCGCTACCATAGTAGGGGTCTTTTGCGTCTTTGTGAAGACTTCCATTGTAGATTGTTTGATCTTAGATTTAGCAGTTTTCACCGACATGTTGTCACCGTCTGTACGTGGGTAGTACCGGTCAGTGTTGTTGTAAGCTTCACAGGTTTTGCCCGATGTTAGGGTCCATATCCACTGATTGTGTCTGCATGCGCATCATGCAACCGCCATGCAAATGGGTTGCGGCCTCCCACGTATTCCCTCACAGTGACCTAGGCCTCCATGGTCGAGTTACTTGGGCCCATGTGCCATGTGAGTTGGGTATCTTCAGTGAATGATGTCGCTTGCATTTAGCTATCAGCACCCAGCTTATTTCGGTGCTCCACTGTGATTTTATTAGTGGTGCGCCCACGTGCACTGCACCAACCTCTTATATCGCACAGGTCTTTCCGTATAAGGTTATTCCGCATACGTGTCCTGCCTTAGCAGCAACTTCTGCAACTAATATTACGCTTTTGATGGTCACCACCTTCGGTGATACGCGAATGCGGGCTTATTTATGCGTATCCGGCAGCACTTTGTCACAGTTATCTCATGAACTATGCAACGGGGCCTGACCTCCGCAGTCTGCAGTGCCTTCTTCGCCACTCAGCACTGCCGTGCTATTCTGTATCCATGTAGCACTATTCCATCCCACGGGCGGCCCTTTTCTTCTGTGCTGCCAACTGTCCTTCGTTCGCGAGCGTGGTCCCTCTTCACGAAGGCCGGCGCCGAGTTCGTTCCTTACCGGCAGCCGCTCCGGCTATGGGCAGCAGGACGTCCTTGGCAGATGCGCACCCGTGCACCGCCCCTGCAATGCGGGGTCCAGGACCCGTCAATCGTCTTCCCTCCACGATCGCTGCGGTGCTTTCCAATTTCACACGTCACGGGGTCCGGCCACACCGTGTGTGCCTCCTAGCCACCCCAGGGTAGCTTGTTGCAGCAAAAGCCATATAACTTCACCAGAACATAAAATGTCCATGAGGCACACAAACCGAAATGAAATAAAATGAAGCACTCCATCTCCGGGCGCAGACAGCCGCCTGCAAATGCTCGATACAATGAAAAGAGTCAGTTTCGTTTCACCTCAGCATTTCCTTTGTGCGCCGCCATTTTGGCGAGAAAGTATCTTCTGGCAGCGATCGAAATGTTCATTTTTCTCTTGATCCGCAAGCCCGGCTCCCTTCTCCTTCAGGATTCCTGTAGTCTATGCATTCCAAAGCACATTCCTATAAATTCAAAGCAATGAGTGCCGGTTTCAGAAGCGTAAATTGATAAAATGTTGTCGGATCATCAGGAGCTCATCCCGGAGCACGTCCTATTCCATGGCTAGTTAGCCACGCCCCCCGAGTATCAATAATGTTTTGGTACAATTCTATAAGGCGCTATGTTAGGTGCAGGGGGTGAGTGACGAGGAGGGTTTGCAGGCCCTGTTGAAGACTATGCCTATGTCTGTTCCTCAGAGGCTGCCAAAGGGCAAATAAATATCCCCTTTACTGTAGAAGAAACACTGAGGGTAATACAAAACCATCCGAGAAACAAGTCCCCAAGCCCGGATGGATTTACAGCAGAATTTTATATTGAGCGTGGTGCCCCTTACCTGTTGAAAGTGTGGGAGCAATCTGTACAGAATGCGCTTCAAGAAGCCACTATTGTAGTACTCCTGAAAGCTGTGAAGCCTAGTGAAGAATGCAGCTTGTACAGGACATTGTCTCTCATGAACGTAGACACCAAAGTGTACGCTAAAGTCATAGCTAATAGGTTGCTGTGCCTGATGCCATCTCCAATCCACCATGAACAGGCTGGTTTTATTCCAGGAAGATCCACGTCTTTAAACCTCAGACGACTGTTTAATATTATGGCCCGTATGTCACCTGCGGCTCAAGCGGTGGTGGTAGTATTGGACGCTTAAAAGCATTAAGTATGGTGTCATGAACATTTCTGTTTGCCGTCCTGCGCAAATGTAACCTGGGGGAGCAACAAATTCAATATATTAAACTCTTATACTTAAACCTGACTGCTACTGTTCAGGATAATGCAGTACAGTCTACACCATCTGAGCTTAGCAGGAGGACACCTCAGGGCTGCCCACTGGGCTGGTAGGATAGCTCAGGGGCAATGCATTTGTCTTGGAAGCAAGACAATCTCGTGCTGAGAAACCGTCCCCTGTATTAAGCGCGTTATAAAAGAACAATCATAATTATACTGTTTGCCTTAGCGATTGAGCCCATGTCAGGTTTGATCAGGTAACATCACCGGAGGCAGGGAATTCGGATAATGGGGCAGTCAGAGATCATCTCGTTGTATGTAGATGACGTGCTGTTGTACGTCAGAGAACCCCAAAATAACTTGCACCCCATCATGGAAGACATTACCCAAATTGATAAATATTCTGGATTCACTGTGAATTATGATCAATCTGAAGCTTTCCCCTTGACCAACAACACATCCCGATCTCTGCAATGGGCACCTCCTAAATATTTGAACCAAATGGTTGAAATGGGCCTCATTACACGGTAGGCGGTAAACCATGGCGCTAGTAGCGCCATGGTTAATGCCGGTAATTTACTGGTACTGCCTTGGAGGAAAGGGGAATTACCGCCCTATTCCAAGGTTGGGAAGGCAGTAATTCCTCCTTCCTCCATTCCCATTCCCATTTTTGCCCCTTAGGGCATAATGGGAATGGGGAAGGCGCTAATTATGGTACCGCAAATTGCGGTACCGTAATTAGCACCAAGGTCCCTTTGCGGGTTGCATTTTTAACGCCTGCAAAAAGCAGGCGTTAAATTCCCCAACCCGCGAAGGGACCTCGTAGTAAAAGGCGGTAAGGATTTATCGGTACCGGTAAAATACCGGTACCGGTAAACCCTTACCGCCTACCGTGTAATGAGGCCCATGGTCTCCAGGGGCAAAAACACACTGATGACTGATAATTTTTACGCCCACGCAGCATCATATGTACACACACAAACGAGCCACTGGTCATACGTGCCAATGTCGTTGGCAGGCTGGTTAGCACTGATTCAAATGGTATTGATGCCCAAATTGCTGTATCTTTTTGTAAATGCACCTATGTGGCCGGGTAGGCAGTTTTTTTTAAAAGAGATCTACAAAGTGACGTGCAGATTTCTGTGGCGCTCTGGGCTGATATGAAAAGATGGGAAGGTATGGCACAACCCTACAACAGAGGAGGCTTTACTAATCCACACATGGAGGTATACTGGGTGGCTGCAAAGGCACAGTACACAACCTACTGGTATGGGTCAGACGGTGCAAGTTGGAAAAGGCATAAAATCACTGGTCTTAGATATTAGTATAAGTATAATTGCCCATTTGGCTTCGGCTTGGGTATTAGGAAATAGGGTATTTGTTCCTGGAAGGGAAGATGTTGATGCCACACACCTGGATGGAGGGGCACAAGGGTACACCCACGGAGCTACTTCAGTTTTATAGATTTAGTGCTGCGGTGCAAAAGCGATGGGAATGCTACCCGATAGAACCTCCCGAAAATGATGCGCTTGTCCTTATATACTCCTATGGTTGTTGGAAAATACTAGCTACTCTTTATAAAGGGATTTTAGATGGGACCCCGGTAGTGGTAGATGAGACTTGTTGGAAGTGGGCGGCAGAGTTGGAGTTCGATATAATGGACGGGCAGTGGAAGGCTGTGTACTAAGAGCCTACTTATGCTACATTATACACTGCGTTAACTGAGGAAAATATACCTCGATCATTATGGTCGTTGCCCACGATGTAGATGTGAGGATGCAGGGTAGGCACCCATGCTATGGACTTGCCCAGAGCTTGGGAGATTCTGGGAACAGATGTATACAATACTAGCCACTATAGTTGAGAAACGACTGGAGAAACCCCCTTTAAGTGTAGTTTTTGGAGTGTGAGGAGGTGTCCCAGAACGGCAGCAGAGGACTTTTTAAAATATTGGATATATGGTAGCTAAGCGGTGTATCCTATGGAAATGGAAAGATCAGCAACCACCAGATGAACGTGACTGGTTGAGGGAATTAACATGGGTCAATGATTGTGAAGACACGTATGTAACAATGCAGCCGCTCTCGTCGCGCCCTAGAGATATATGGGGTGAATGCCAAGCATTCCTTGCTGAGGACTAGTGGAGGTGTACATCAATGGCATAAATACATACTACTACAGGTGAATCAAATGGTCTGTAATGTAATAGCTGTACTGGGTCATAAGATTATGTTGATACATTTAATATGTGCTTGCTAAACTTAAATTACTCTTTTTTTTTTTTTAAAACGAAACTTTTGTTAAAAAGAAATCTAAACCAGGTATTGCTTTGAGGCAGAGCAGGAATGCATGACTGACATAATTAGTCCATTCATTGTCCCCTCTGCCTGAAAACAAAAAGAAAATCACCTGAATTGGGACAAAATGGTGCTACGACAGGCATTAATGTGTGACGCCTGTCTTTACACCTTTTATCTCCCAATACACAGGACTTACAAAATGACCCCCGTACATATACTTAAAGGCATGGTCTAGTTACATTTTTTATTGTCCCTACGGGTCGGCCATGTTTTTTAAGCCTAAGTGGCTCGATTTTAGAAATTTTTCCTATGGACCTTACCCGAGTTTTCGTCCATTAAACGCACGTGAAAACAAGCACCAGGGAGCCGCCATTTTCTGATAGTCCTATCTTTTCCCCGATCGGCCTGGCTGACCTGCTTTTACGGCACTAAATCAATTCCCCCGCCCCTGAGCCTGACATTATCAAAACATTCATATTCCCCGCCTCTCCCCGTGACGTTACTGTGCTGCGTAGGCAAACGCGCCCAGTCGTCTTCTGCGCGACTCCACACAGAACCCGGAAACCAACACAGATCAACTCACAACACAGCGCGCCACAATTCTGAATATGAAACTGTACTTTAAAATGAAACAGCAACACGGTACATTTGGTAAAGTACATTTATTTGACATTAAATGTTTAGAGAATATTCAGCAATTGCCATATGAACTCCGGAAGCCATTTATTTTCTTTTATCTGTATCCGCAATAACTGTTCCGTTTCATCTTGAGTCACGCGCTGTTCCTTTATGGTACACAGGGTGTTCATTTTCGTAAAAAGAATCACTTTGGAAGCACGGTGAACCGCAAAGCTGTTCCATCAGCTAGGCACTAGTCCAGCCTAAAGGTTGTTATGTTGCTTCTAGCCACTAGTACAGCGTAAGGGCATGTGGGCCCTTGGCGATCGTCCCATAATATGGTGATCGTGCTCCAGTTGTTGACACAAAGCTGCAGGTGTCTGCTGAAGAATCCATCCGCCGGTGTCTCAAACAGATGGCAGTGGCAGAATGGGATCAAATACCTGTTACGAAAACAAAAAAATGATAATTAGTCTCGCTAGCCGAACTGCATTAATATTACTCATTTTATTTATTACGGCCGATCAGCAACTATTTGGTTGCAAGGATAGTTCAATGGAGTATGTTCGTCTCTAAAATCAATGTGAAAAGTAACGAGATAAATCGAGTCCAACACACAATGATAAACGACAGTTAGTCTACATGCGTGAGGAATTATATGATATATGATATGGCATTTGTAACACGCCTATACTCAAGTGTTTCTAGGTGTAACGAGGCAGGTGGGGAACAAGGGCAGACAGACAACGATCCTACTAGGCCAGGTGTCTTTCTGATCGCGCATGGGGAAGGGCTGTACATGGTTAGTTGAATACAAATTAAATAATAGGGCCAGCTGGTGGCAAGTGCAAGGTAAATGCCGGGAGAAGGGGCTGAAGGATACAGAGACAGTCCCGTAGTGCAGGTAGGCAGTGCAGGGAAAAGTGGCTGGGCCAAGGACCGAGATCGGTAAGGTCAGTGGACCTGCATGCCCATGTGCCCACTACGAACAGTTTTACTTGCTTTTCCTAGCTCTTCATTCATTCATTTATTCATGCATCCATTCATTAAATCTTCATTCCGGTATAAAAGCGTGTAAAGATTTACTTACATTATATTTGAAATGTCCATTGTGTCTCTTCCGTAAAGCAGTCTGTAAAACGGACCGTGCTCTTGACAACGATTTTTCGTATACTGACCTAAAATGAAACTCGGTCTAGTTTCTGAATTTTCTGCCTTATCGTCTCTTACGTTATTGCGCACTCCCTTCAAATGTAGTTCTTTCGGCATGGTCCCTGTCTCAAGGTCAAAAAACAATAGACCCTTATACTCCAGTGCGACTTGTGGGCCTCATCTGGGCGCTGTCCTTCGCATTCTTTATTTGCAACATCACGTAGTATAGGCATCTGTGAGAACTTGAAGTTTAGAATCCGTATATGTAGTGCGCCTCAATGTGCAAATGCGAACTGGCTTCTCTCCCAAATGCCACGGCCCGCTTGGCTGGCGCGTTCTAAGTGCCCCAATTTTGTCCCCGTTGTCTGCGAGCTTTGCAGACCAAATTGAGACATTTAATTTTTGGCGGAAGGTCAGAGAAAGTATAAAGTACCACAGGAGTTGCGTTAAAAGTGAGATTTATTGTTTGTTTGTTTGTTTTATCATTTACAATACGCAAGCCTCCCCTCCGTTAACAGTGCGCAGCATTTACATTTACATGAGATGAGACATGAGAAAAGTATATACATACACATATGTGAGGTGAATAGAGAGAATTCAAAGATGACACCCAGCTTGTTCGCCACCCATGATGGTGAAGGTAGGGGTTAGGTTTACAGGTACACTGTACAATAACATTTATTTACAAAAAGACAATCGTATTGCAATTATTTAAACCAGGATTTGTACTTCACAATCAGCTGTGCTTCGGGTATGCATGGCACAGTCGCAATGTTCGGTGGCAATGGATCACTGCTCTGCACAGAAACGTCCAAAATTCCATATCTGTGCTTCTCTAACACAGCAACAATAAGGCCTTTCACAAAGTCGAACTGCATTTCATCATAGACTGGTTTGATCACCCATTGCTTACTTTGTTTTGAAAACACCTTAGTGTAGCGAGGCATCCTTACTTTACCCCTAGTCCTAGATTGCTCACGTCGGACATTGCTGTTATGGGCCAAGACCGCTAGTAGAGTGCGATTTTTCATGCCCCGAAAGCTAAAATGCAAGCGCTTTGGCCTGTACTTTAGGCACATATTGTGGAACACCTCCAAATCTCCTGTGTGACAGAATTCTGTCAGTCCTCTCAAATCTCTTGATAGAGTTTTGTCGGAAACAATCTTCTCAATGGCTTTGTGTGTCGGTGAAGATGGAATCAACCATTTCTTCTTCCGTGTCTCCTCTGGGGACAAAGGGCCATGTTTACATTGGTGGAAATGTTCATTTGCTGTCCAGCGGTGAACGTTGGTACAGTGGTGCATCAGTGACCGCCATTTTTCAAGTAGTATTTCCACTGACCCCTCACAAGTTTTTGAGCTCCACCAAAGATGGTTGGTGATAGAATGTGACCACTGCAAAATACTTTCAAAACCTTTTTTTTTCCCTGCAGCCGAGATTTTCTTATTGATTGATTTAGCAAGATGCCATACGTCAAATTGATGTTTAATATGTGGGAACTGCTCTCTCATTGTCTTGGCAATTGAAACGTGTCTATCCGTGGCTATGAGGTCGATGTGCATTCCCCTCGATTGTAGATATTCCACTGATTTTATAAAACCTAGTTTCTCCATGGCCACTGAGGATGTACATTGTGTTACCTGCACGACCACCGAACTCACAATTTTCTTACTATCCATGTCCTGAAAGTGGTAGGTGCAGTACTTGGCAGAAAATCCAGGGCTGTCGCACTGTCCATCGCCGGCTAGCCTGAATCGTTTGCCTTCGAATGTACTTGCTAGAGACAATTGTTCAATTTTCCAAGCATCACTAATGGCCGGAAACAGGTAATCACGTTGGTATATGTATTACAGCGCTTTAGAAATGAAATGGAGTCCCAAAACTGAAAGAAAGCCTCTAACTTTCTAAAACTGGAGCCACTAAAAAGTGATGCAGCTGCACACAGTAGATTGCCTGCTGGCAGTTTCCCCAGCATCGGTTGTGCAGACCATGAGAACCTATGATTTAATCTACAGGCGGCATTTATTTTGACGTTACTGCCTTTTATTTGACGAGTCACATTAATCAATGGCTTCCCACATACTTTCCCTCTAATGGAATGCACACATTTCAGCATACTTATAATTTCCATCAAACAACTGTCGAATACAATGTATTTGCTCTCTTTCATTAGACTGTCATCCTGCGTCAACGTTGTTTCAGCCTTTGACGTTGTGGAGATTTCAACACATTGGAAAGTAATATTGCTGATATCAAGTTCTGATGCGTCTATGGATGCTGCGGCTGGTTCATTCTCTGTCATTTCAACATCTATTACTTCAACATTGATGGGAGAACACAACAATGTCGACAGGTTTCTTGGTGGCAAATTTTTGGCGGGTGTAGATTGTGTAAATTGATCTGCAACCACTTCAGAGCTATCTTCAATACATTCAATAACATCTTCTTGTGGTGGTGCGGTCGCATTGTAGCTATGAATCAATGCAACTTTGCTGTAGTCTCCAAACACAGTTAATTCATGTTCTGGCCATTGGACATGAGCATCTCGAGCCTGAACACGCCTCGCCTCAATTAATAGTTCCTCCATAGTGTACACGGTCTGGCAAGCCACATCTCTCATTCGCTTCACTGTCTGTGTGTGTATAGTTCTGACACCCACGGGTAACTGGAGGAGAGATTCGAAAAGGAATGTTCAGTTTAAACACAAGATGGAGTGTAGTAGAATTGACTGGAAAAAAACATAAAATAGTCCCCAGCACAAACATTTTTTGAAAGTTATGAACTGTTTGTAACTAACCTTTTTTAGTTTTTTTTTCTTTGCAACTTTTTTGACTCGACTTTCAACATCTGCACGCTGTAGCTCCGATTCGTTTCCGCATGTCCTCCCTTCCTCTTGCGCTGCAACGACTATATTTTCTGTATCCGCATAGACAGCACGGAATGAGGCTCCATCGTCTCCCTGAAACATAGTACTTTCATTACTATGTATCAAAATATTGTTAGCATAAAACACACGTGAGGACGAACACACAGGTACATCTCAATAGCCAAACACGATTTAAACATTGTGTGCAACAATCAAACGACAAGTATTCGACCAGTGATGATCTATTTCAATGGAACTGTCAGTATCCATACCTCTGGCTCTGCATGGACTGCCATGAATGGTTGTATTGGAGAGGAGGCATCCGCATCTCCCTGAAACACAGTACCTGCATTAGTATGCTTTTCAATATTGGAAACACAACACACACTTGGGGTCGACGGCACAGGTACATATAAAGAGATAACCACAAATGATGCATTGTCCAAAAGAATCAAGGAAAATCCAAATATGATCACATTTCATCAACTTATTTCAACGATTCCTTTACATCTGCATCATCTAAATGAGATGTTGTGATTGTGGTGGAAGCTCTGTCGTCTCCCTGAAACACAGTACTTGGATTAGTATGGTTTTCAATATTGGAAACATAACACACACTTGGGGTCGACGGCACAGGTACATATAAAGAGATAACCGCAAATGATGCATTGTCCAAAAGAATCAAGGAAAATCTAAATATGATCACATTTCATCGACTTTTTTCAACGATTCCTTTACATCTGCATCATCTAAATGAGATGTTGTGATTGTGGTGGAAGCTTCGTCGTCTCCCTGAAACACAGCACTTGCGCTAATAGGGAAGAAAGTATAGCAAATGGAATCACGTTATATGATCACGCATGATGGAGCTGTCATTATCCATACCTTGTGCTGCTGAAGAATATCTTTGGATGTTGCAAATGTAGTGCGCACTTCCGAAAGCTGTTGCGCCGATTCGTATACTTGAATGTCAGGCTCTGCATCAAGTGCAGGGGTTGACGCTCCATCAACTGCCTGAAACATAGTACTTGCATTAGTGAGGATTACAATTGTGAAAACATAACACACACCTGGGGTCGACAGCACAGGTACATATCAACGGCTAACCACGAATGAAACATTGTGTAGAACAATCAAACGACAAGAATTCCAGCTCTGATGATGACGCTCGATGGAGCTGTCAGTATCCATACCTCCTGCTTTTGAAGAACATCTAGAAATGTTGTAGATGTGGGGGACGCTTCAGCATCTCCCTGAAAGACAGTACTTGCATTAGTATGGATAACACTAATTAGAACTGAAAACAAACACCAGTGGACGATAACTAAGGTGTATATCAATTGGAAAGCAGTAACCAAACATTCGGTAAAGTAATTACATGATAGAATAAAACTATTACTTGACATGCATAAAATAGGTATGTAGCGGATTAGCCTAGTAAGATTACCTGATGCGCGCTAGAAGAAGATAACTGCGACCACGTCAAGGATGTAGAATGTTCTTGCTTCAGATTGAAGGGATAGTCAAGAAGTTGTAAAGGTCAATTAATGATTGATAATAAAATGCCAATATTAAAAATAGCCATGTAAGCCGACAGAACACTTGAAAAATGCTCAATACAGCACAGTTCCCTGTCCCCATATATATATATACATTGCGTTTGTGGGTTATGAAATCGAAAAAGAATATATTGATAAATGTCATTATTCAAAAAACTATACACTCATATCAATATCGAAATTATTACAAGGGATAGAACACCTATAATATCAATTAATCCATTCGGCTACCTACACACTACCGCAAGGCCTAAAGCTAAATCCGGACACTTGACTCACTGGTGGCGGAATGTGGACGAATAGAGTGGGAATAGCGTTTTCGCGCAATTTCCGTGTCGTTCGCCGTTTATTCTTCTTTGTTACCCAAGAAGTTGTGTACATGTCCAAGGAAAAGTGCCGGCTGCAGATGCGGTATCGATCACCCCTCTTGTCCTGTAAGACTTGTAGGACTCTACTTTCCAGCTCATCCAGTGGATATCCGCAATGTCTGACCCATTCTCTTATTCGATCAACAGTTTTCGGGAATACATGCATTGTAGTGCCTTCAGATTTAGCATGGGTCTTCGAAGGGCAACCGCTAATCGAACAGGCAGGCATTGTTGATAAATCTGAAAAGTAAATATCAACATTATTATACAATCTTCAAGAATAAAGATTTGATACAAAAGTAATTGAATCATACAATGATCAATGCAAGGTTTGTTTTTGGTCGCAGGAACTATACCAGTTCATTATGTGCGGCTTAGTATTTGCATAAGTTGCAGAAATGTATAAATGATGTGACTAAAAACTGAACATGTGACTCATCCCTTGGATGTTCTGTATTGCACGAGAAGGAAACATGCTTACATTATAGACTGGACCCCCGAAGGGTGCAATTCGATGACAATAGACACAGATGAAAATAAATAGATCTATTGATAGCATAGCAATGGAAACTCAAGTCAATAGCAATGAGACCAATGAACCTAGCACTTTTGTGTACTCAACTCGTAAATAGATAGAAATTAAAAAATCTGCGAAATATGACTAGGATACATGGCCTTACCTTGACCAACAAACAGTTGGATTCAGCAAGCAGAGCAGTATGTTGCAGGAGAATAGGTGGGTGGCCACGGGTAGCACACTGATGAGCTTGCTCTAAGCGGTCACAGAAGTTCACGGATAGCACGACGACGAGCAGATTAGCATAGATCTCAGTGGTTGCCAGGTAACACGTTCAGGAGTTGACTTGCAAAGCACAAAGATGTTCTCATGAGACATATCAAGTGGTTTATAAAGTATTAGAAACAGGGGTGTGTTTGTGAATGAATGGCATATGTATGTCGTGGTCTTAGGGGGGCGGCCTGCTTCTAGGGGAGGCCTGGCTGGAGACACGTGGTGTGAGGAGGCCATGTGACCGATGGCCCCTGGGCGTGGGACACCTTTTGAAGTGTACATGTAGTTTGGCACCTTGGCCTTTCGCGCCCCTGACAGCCCCCTATGCCAGCGGGCATCCACCGGTGCGAACCGCCTTTGATACAGGGGGGTGGGGATGGATGTGCCTGGGGCGTGCAGATAAGGCACAGGAAGACTGCTGAAAGGAGACACACTTATGTGGATTGCAGGGGGGCGGCCTGCCTCAGGGGAGGCCTGCCTGGAGACACGGGGTCTGAGGAGACCATGTGAACAATGGCCCCTTGGCGTGGGACACCTTTTGAAGTGTACATGTAGTTTGGCACCTTGGCCGTTTGCGCCCGTCACAGCCCCCCATGCCAGCGCGCATCCACCGGCGCGAACCGCCTTTGATACAGGGGGGTGGGATGGATGGGCCTGGGGCGTGCAGATAAGGCACAGGAAGACTGCTGAATGGAGACACACTTATCTGGATTGCAGGGGGCGGCCTGCCTCAGGGGAGGCCTGGCTGGAGACACGGGGTCTGAGGAGGCCATGTGACCGATGGCCCCTGGGTGTGGGACACCTTTTGAAGTGTACATGTAGTTTGGCACCTTGGCCGTTTGCGCCCGTCACAGCCCCCCATGCCAGCGCGCATCCACCGGCGCGAACCGCCTTTGATACAGGGGGGTGGGATGGATGGGCCTGGGGCGTGCAGATAAGGCACAGGAAGACTGCTGAATGGAGACACACTTATATGGATTGCAGGGGGGCGGCCTGCCTCAGGGGAGGCCTGGCTGGAGACACGGGGTCTGAGGAGGCCATGTGACCGATGGCCCCTGGGCGTGGGACACCTTTTGAAGTGTACATGTAGTTTGGCACCTTGGCCGTTTGCGCCCGTCATAGCCCCCCATGCCAGTGCGCATCCACCTGTGCGAACCGCCTTTGATACAGGGGGTTGGGATGGATGGCCCTGGGGCGTGCAGATAAGGCACAGGAAGACTGCTGAATGGAGACACACTTATGTGGATAGCAGGGGGGCGGCCTGCTTCAAGGGGAGGCCTGGCTGGAGACACGGGGTCTGAGGAGGCCATGTGACCGATGGCCCCTTGGCGTGGGACACCTTTTGAAGTGTACATGTAGTTTGGCACCTTGGCCTTTCGCGCCCCTGACAGCCCCCCATGCCAGCGCGCATCCACCAGCGCGAACCGCCTTTATATCAATATACAGTATATCGTCTTTATATCAATGATAGTATATCGTTGCCTATCAATAACAAATGCCAAATACCGGAGATTCTTGTGAGCACAGACCCACACTTCAACCGGTGTATTATATTGGTCAAGACCCTAAGGCCTGTATAATCCAATGGTAATTGTTATTATAGATATATGTGTGACTTTTATAGAGACATAACCTACTGAAAGACTTTGAACAAGTGTTATTTAGTGCATGCATTATCGAGAATATGTTATGTTAGCTTAGATAGATAGTGACCACCCTGCTTCACAGCGACCAGACCTTCACCCATTCGGAGCACAGGTGTCTGACGTCCATCCTTGAATGGAGACACACTTGATTCATTTAAAAAATCGAGACAACCGTTGTTAAAATATATGTGGTGTTTTATTTTGTATTTTATTTTCATGACACAAAAATACAAGACTTTAAAGATTATACAGGTCAGGTTGCAGCACAGCGAGAGAAAATCCCCTGTACTGACCGCTGTCACTCGGGAACGTTTCTCTAATGGCACGAAAGGCACAGGCGGGTATCACTCTTCGAACGCGGTGTCCAAGCCTCCCGTGAAGCCAACATGTAAAGGAACGATAGGCCACCAGCCTGTACCACCTGTGAAAAGGAATGAAACAAACTGTTTTTAAATGACCAAGATAAGTTTAATAAACGTTTGTTGTCAATGACAATTCTTGTAACTAATGGCATTTTACACAGACAAATGCTATCTAGACAATGCACACTATTGAACGACTTACATGCGTTACAATGATATGTAGATGTAATTTTGGATATAGTAGAAGAACATGAAATAGGAGTGGCATGACAAGCAGAGTATACTTACTCGTTACTCGGATTACGAGGACGAACAGTTGCTCGAAGTTCGTGCATAAGCACCATCATTATTCTCAACACAGCCCGTGTGAGGCAGGCTGCCCTGAAGTCTGGCAGCTCGGTGATGCATTGCGGTCGTGGCTCGCCTTCCGAAATGTAGGCCAGGCATCCCGAGTTTTCTCGGCAGCAGCAGTTCTTGTCCTCAGTTGGCATTAGCTCGCACCGATTGCATGTGCACCAGGTGGAGACGCCGTCCATTCGACCAGGCCCAGGCTCTTCATCTGTTGATTCGTCCTGCCAACTGCCGTCCGAATCCCCATCGTTTTCGCGTGCTTCCCTTTCCAGTAGTTCCTCCTCAGTATACTCGGGCTCGTACATGTAGGGCATTATTGTAGCCATTGTGTGTTAAACAAACTAAAATAATTTATAGCGGTGGTACTGGTATCTGTTCACACGGGTTACAAGCGGCGAAGGTAGCTGACCAGAGCACTGAAACGAGTCACAGAATACTCAAAGTAACACAGAGAGAGGAATGGAATCGAAAATCTGCTGCTGTGTGTTGTGAAACAGTCTGTTTATACTTATTGAGGAAAGAGGCGTCCTGCCATTTCCATGGCGACACGTCATTACCTGAAGCGCAGCGAATGTTGACACGAGACGTGCTTTGGCATTGGGAAATGGGCGGTACGAGTCTGCTGATGACAGGCTCAGGGGCGGGGGAATTGATTTAGTGCCGCAAAAGCAGGTCAGCCACGGCGATCGGGGAAAAGATAGGATTATCAGAAAAAGGCGGCTCCGTGGTGCTTGTTTTCCCGTGCGTTTAATGGACGAAAACTCGGGTAAGGTCCATAGGAAAGTTTTCTAAAATCGAGCCACTTAGGCTTAAAAAAACATGGCCGACCCGTAGGGACAATACAATGTTTTACTAGACCATGCCTTTAATGGGCCAGTTTGTTAAACCTAGCGCATTGCATTACTTGCACCAGAAATATCTGCTCTATTCAGAAAGGGCATTTGAATATACACATCTGCCCTGACATCTGTGTCACATTTGCACAAGTAAGGGGGTGCTAGTGTGTATTTCAACGTAAATCCCGAATTCGCAAATGGGAAAACAAATTCACTGTGCGCTTGTTTGGAACAGCTGCATAGGGATGCACAATGCACGAAGGGGTAATTTCTGACCCCATTATGCATTTTCTAAGGTGTTATAGCAGTGATATACAATGCTGCGATCACACTTGCATTTCTAGCCCATAGAAACATGATGGAAATGCTTTTTTTACATTTCAGAATCTTGTGCCCTTTACGGGCCTGTCACTCTGAAACAAGCTCCCACCACCCACTGGGGTGTTGTGAGCCAATCAAACATTAGAGGCAGGAAGGCAGACCCAACTCTGATGCATGCATGGGGGTTGCCCCGAACATTTTTGCACTGCTGCACAGCCCCCAAGAAATGTTTGGTGACCAGCTCAATTCTCAAATTGCTGCAAGTAAAAAAGCTGCATCCTCTGTGCTTTTTTTTACTTGTGCCACTTTATGAGAATCTGGTCCAAAGTCTTTTTTTTTCTTCTTTTATTTCAGCTTTATTGAATTTTTGCAAGAAAAGACATTGAACTAAGTAGAACTTTAAGACCCCTTGTTACAGGCAAAACCTTTCAAAACCGGCCTTTGTTCGACTTCTCCAAACCCCCCCCCCAGTTCACATTAACATAGAAATGGCTCACCCATGACCACCTGAGCTCCAATACCCTTCTCAAGGAGTCAATATTTTCTCAGACAGGTGACAGTTCCAGTCTGTGCCTAATGATCTAGTTATTCGTGTCGAGAGGTCGTAAATCCTCTCCCCTCTGTACGATGGGACGGTCCCTTTACTTAACTGGTGTATTTTTCTTGGAAGTCTGTCCATTCCATTTCCACCAACCCGGGTTACCATGTACTGCCGCCATTAAGCGTTTTATCAAGTATAAGTTCCGGGCCTTGTTGATCCATTCTTTCTTACCAGGGGGAGCTCACTCTTCCAGTGCGTAGCCAGACAAGCCCTCCCCACTACCAGCAGGCCATGTACCATTTTCAGCAACCTTATGTATACAACTTCCTGTTCTTGCAGGCCAAACAATATATATATATATATATATATATTTTTTTTTTTTTATTATTTATTTGTATATGGTTTCAAAGAAACCTTTACAAAATTCATACAAAAATCAGAACAGTTCATGAAAAACAAACTCTACATTACATTAATATATCTTTATAAAAATACAAAAGGCAAAAGTACAACAAAGTATACTTTGAATTATCTAATATGAAAGTACAAAAGACAAAAGAGTAGCAAGGCCTACTTTAAATACATAATTCCTTAGTTATTAACTAATAATATCATAAAATCCTAAAACCAAATCCATATTTATCTCAAAATCATGTCAAAGTGCATTCAGATTTTAAAAACCGGACATCAGCCAATTGCAGAGGAATTTTGTTGTCAAAAAGCATTTGCTTCCACATTAGGTCCAAATCTACATTAGAGGAATCTGGCACAAAACGATTAAAACAACGATATCTCCCCTGCAACAGAGCAGGGCAATCGATTAAAAGGTGTCTTAGGGCCTCATTACACGGAAGGCGGTAAGGGTTAACGGTTACCAGTAATGGTACCGGTGACCGTTAACCCTTACCGCCTTACTACGAGGTCCCTTTGCGGGACCCGACATTAACGGCTGGTGTAGACCAGCCGTTAAAGTAGGGACCCGCAAAGGGACAAGGGTGCTAATTACGGTACCGCAATTTGCGGTACCGTAATTAGCACCTTCCCCATTCCCATTATGCCCTATGGGGCAAAAATGGGAATGGGGAAGGGCAATGGAGGAAGGGGGAATTACCGCCCGCCAACCTTGGAATAGGGCGGTAGTTCCCCTTTCCTCCAAGGTGGTGCCGGTAATTTACCGGCATGGACCAAGGTGCTAATAGCACCTTGGTCCACCACCTACCGTGTAATGAGGCCCTTAGTGTCTTAGTGGCATTAGTGCTGTTACAATATCTACACGAGTTTGTTAATTCGGGGGACTTCGCTCTAGCTGAAATGATCTCTCCAGTAAGTAAGACATTGAAACAAAATCTCATATATGAGTTCCTCCAGTCTTTTTGCAGAAATGAATTTAAATACGGTTCTGGGGAACCCAAACACTTATAGAACAATACCACATGGCCATACAGCTTGTATTGTGAGAGTTTCTGCGTTGTACCGGCCCAATCACTATTCTGTAATAATTACTTTACTCTTTAAGGATTAAATAAGAGAGTGTTCACCTGTGTCCCCACTCCAATCAATAAGTTTTTACATATTTCTACCAGTTTTTTCATAAATACTGATTTAGATGTGCCCTAGATGAGCAGAGTGGACAAATCATTATACAAACTGTTTCTATTGTTACTTACAATATTCCGAAGTAACATCAAACATTTCCATTCAATGATACTTTTTAGTGATGTAAACCCATTTCATATCGAATGGCCACTAACGGTATACAATTAGGTAAACAGTAAAACATTTTCCGTAAGATATGTGACTCCAATTTATTTAAATCCATTTTTACCATGAATAAAGGGAAATTCCATGCCATATGTAACTTTGGGGATGGTTTTTAGTTTGTAATACCTCAAAAGCGGCAGACACGAGAAGGCCCCAAATTTATGGTCTACTATTCTCATTTGGATAATACATGTTTTAATTTTCATCCTATAATGATTAGTAGTTAATGTACTATTTGGGGTATCACTAACAAACAGGCCAAGATAAATCATACTATGTCTGATTTCAAGCTTCGTCTTGTCTAAAGACCAATTTCTCTTATGTTGCTTTTTCTTCTGAGTGAAACATAAAACATTTGACTTGAGAGCATTAACCGCTAGACCATTTTCGGTCATATAAACAAGAAAGGCATTCAACAAGCGCTGTAGCCCCAAAGGTGTTCTATCGAAAAGAAGATAATCATCTGCATAGGAGCACCAACTCATTTTTTTACCTTCTGGAGATGGCTGAACAAAAGCGGCTTTCTGCAAGGATAGCCCAACGTCTGACGTATACAGATTATACAGGGTTGGAGCAAAAATGCATCTCTGCCTTAAACCATTAAAAGTTTTTATTGGAGCTGAGAGAAGGCCAGCATTATTTAATCCAAACTGAACACACCAGCCTTCATGCAGATGTATAAGTACCGTCAAAATCTCAGAAGGCATGCCCATTCGAGCCAATTTGGCCCATAGATTTTCACGAATCACTAAATCAAACGCTAGAGAAAGGTCCATGGTTGCCAGGTATACAGGTGAAGCAGCTTTTTTCCAGCCCATCTCTTGTAATAGAGTTATGAGAAGACCTCCCGCCATTGTGCCAATCTTTTTCCTAAAACCAAACTGCACAGATGACAGAATAGAATTTTCCGATGACCATTTTTCGATTTGCTGGAGAATAAGACTAGCAAACATGTTTGAATCGGAGTCTAAAAGCGCAATAGGTCTGTAATTCGAAGGTATCGATCTATCAACCTTCTTGTAATAAATAAAAGACATATTCCAAGTCAGAGGGATAGATTTTGTACGGCCTATGTCTTTAGATAAGATTACCAGCGCTTTCGCCCATGTGTCCGGGTGCCCTTTCATTAGCATATTTGATAAACCATTAGGTCAAGCCGCCCTCGAGGAACTAGAGAGTATGATTCTCTCCCTTATTTCTTCAATAGAGAAATCACATTTCCATTGAACATCACCTAAGGGATTTAGCATATTTAAACCTAATGCTCTTTTTGAATAAAGAGTAGTGATATGTTTTGCCCAAACCTGTTCATTGATAGGGTTAAGGGTACACTCCAAACTGGCGACTGGCGTTCTGTTGACCAGGCACCAGAATTGGCTTGCTGAATGAGTCAATGAAGAGTGCATTTTTTCGTTGTCAGCTTGATACATCATACCTTTGTAACCCTGCAACCAATTTTTATAAACTTGTTTCAGATATCTTGCACCTTCATTCTTAGCGGCTGCAGAGATTTGTAGGGATTTAAAAAATCTTAATAATCTCCGCACAATGATCTTAACTTGCCTCACAATCGAATCAAAATAATGTATATGTGATTTAGTGGCTTTCATTTTAAAAGGTATTTTCACAGATTTATCAATTAACTTTTTTAAATACTGACCAACATTAACTTGGGAAAATCTCACATATTTATCTTCGTGTGATGTAGAAGAGCAATCACTTTTGAAAAGCGTGTTACATGTGTCGACATTGCCAGCATGCCAGATGATCCTGTTCCTACCCTGATTAGGAGCAAGATCAGTCGGCATGAAGGCAGGGGTCCCTATATCTCTAACGACCCACAAGTTCAACTCCAGCATTCCATGGTCACTCATTGTAGTTCTGCATATTTCAAATATTTCCACTGAATGGAATAACAGTTCTAAGACAAAGATATAATCTATGGCAGAGGCCCTATCCCCAGAAAACCACTTTATATAGTCAGTCTCATTCCTTATCTGCTGGTGCACTGATCTCAAGCCCTAAGATTTAAAAAACAGATTTCCACAGCTTTGGATCAAATTTCCTGTCGGGTAAATGGAAATAGGAATCATTTCTATGTGGCCTATCTGTAAATATGTTTACAGGCACTACAAGCGACTCATCTGTATCATCTATCAGAGATTTCAGGTTGGTACTTAGATCTCCAAATAACCATTAATTGGGCCCCTGGATAGAGTGATACACGGTTCTCCATAATTGATTCAATTTTTAGGAGAAGAGCATTCAGATCATGCCCGGGAGTCCAATATAAATTCCATAACAAAATATGAGACATATGTAAATTATCTTTAATCTCCAACAGAATACCCAGCGCAGATGGCAATTCTCTGTAAATTTCTAACACATAGATGCCACAATTGATCTTAATAGCTGTGAAGATACGCCAGATGGTCGACCCACCGGGCCTTTTGTGGTTAATAGATGTACACATTCATATCCATCGAATTGGGCTGTACTAGTCATCCAGGATTCCTGGATGCAAATTATATGTCTCAACTTTAACTTGAAACAGAGCTCGATGGAGGAGGACAAATGAGAGTGTCCCCTCGAATTCCAACAAATTAGAGATAGGGTGTTCTCTGTACCTAAAAGTGTTGATTGAGCGATTGGAGCTTTGAGATCGAGTCTCGTAGGCTCAATGCCAACCATCTCCAGCTTGTTTCTTGTTCCAGTACATTCTCTAAATTTTTTGTTTGGAATGACCCCCCTGGATACAGGGGCCTAGCAACTTCATTTATGGTGCACTTAGCTTGTTGTTGCATCCCATCAGTAAAAATGAGTACATCAAAGCTTCTTCTATTAAATTGATCCAGTTCGGCTAATAATTTCTGAAACACCAGCTGTGAATGAAAGACTACCCTCACATGATCAAAACATTGGGGGTGAATAAAGTCCACCCTTTTAATGTCCGATGATGCCAAATCAGCCAAAGAGGGAATGTCATTGATGAGTGTTAGTATACTATTTCTATTCAGAGCCAGTTGCCTGCCACAATCAAAAAGCGAGTAGAGGAGAATGCTGGGGAAATCTAAATGACACGGTTTCCTCCACACTACCTCCCTCAGATCAGTTTCCATATAGTTTTTCGGTTGCCTAGAATCCGCCACCCCCAAAGTTATTAGCGGCTTGCACCCCAGTTCCCATGATGCTTGGGGCGGCCTTAAATCTGCAACCCCCAGTGATACACTAGATAAAGGATCAGGAATGCTGGGTGCTTGAAATCTGTCCCCCAACTTAACTATCTCAGCTATTTGTCCATTTAATGGGGCAGTGAAGGGGAGCTGTGCCACTGCCTTCTCTCTAGTCTTCAAGCCCTGCCCCTCTTTAGCTGCGTCCAACTCTACCTTTTCTACAGATTCTGGAACTCTAATACTCTTATCACAATTATTTTGCTTCCTTAACGCCCCTTCCACAGCGTTACAGATCACTTGGGCCAGATCAATATGAGACTTGTCAGCATTGTCTCCTCTCTCTCTCTCTGAGGTGCAGCTAATGTTTGTTTCTGAGGCATGCAGGTCTCCATTTTTTCTACATCCCCTGCACGCTTCCCCAACACTGATAATAAATCGACTGCTGTGGACTCTCCCACCCGCGGCATGTCTGCACCCTTTTTTAATTGTTGGACAACCTCTGACTCTACTCCCCCTTTCAAAATTAATCACTTCTGTAGGTGTTGGAGGGTTCAAATTTGTAGGGTTTACTCTAGGCTTTGAGAAGAGTCCATATGTTTCTCGCTGGGGCAAACATGTGGAGAATTGTTCCATTGAGTTCATCAAATCTTCTCCCTCACGGTCTATCGAGTTCTTTACCATAGGGGTAAGGCCATTGCTGCTCAAACTTCGTTTATGAGTCATTTCATCAGACAAAAGATTAGTCGGAATAGAATAGGCATATTGTGATTACTTCAAGGTCATTATTTGAGATTGATCTGCTTCCTCCCTAATAAAATTTCTCCAAGTATGTTTTGCAAATGTATTGCATTGTGTATTAGCAAAAGAGGGGAGGCTTTTATTTTTTTTAATTTTTTTTTGGGAGATTTTTTTTTTTGTTTTGTTGGGAGGTTGAATCCTTCTTTCCACCTGTAAAAAACTTTGTTTGTTGGGGGGGTCAGGAACTGACGGATTTAGGATATGTGGGGGAGAGATCATTGTTAGCTCCCCACTGTTGGCTTCCTGGACTCTATGTTCTAAAATATTATCGGGGTTCTTTTCTGTCAGCGAAGCCGACACTGGGGAATGCGGAGTCAGTTTTGTGCTAAGAATTCCATAATTTCCGAGGTTTTTTTATACTGAGTTAGTTGACGCTCAGTCAGAATCCTCAATTCTGTAAAACCCAAAGAATGAGATTTTAATACATCTAGTATTTGTCTCAGGAGACCGGCAATAGCCGGATTCGGCTCCAAATTCTGTCCCCCAACTTCTAATTCCTGTATAGTTGAATTTTCCTGGATATGTTGAGAGTGATTCTGTAGATCAGTGTCCGCCGAGAAAAAATCACGCGGAATATCTAAAAATTAAGATATTGGTGCATTATTTACGCTTTTCTCTGGGATGTTACTAAACAAGCAAGAGCTTGATGCTTCATCTTGCTTACCTGAGGCAAAATCTCCAATGGAGAGAAGGGAAGAGTGTGCCATTTCTACCCCCTCCAACATCATTGAATCACTTGGTTCGGGGGGGGAGAGGAGGCAGGGGCATATTCATTGCCATGCACAATGTGTTTTTTACTGGTGTAAAGATTAGTGGAGCTGATAATATATCATCATACATTCTCGGCCCCTGGCATTTAGCGCTCCTCAGTATTGGTCCAGAGAGGGCAGGACGATTATAAACGTATTCAAAACTATTGCGCCTTCTGGACATTGTAATATCTGTCTCAATCGTTCAGAAGATAGTGATCCAAGACTTCACACCCCCCACAGCCAGGTTCTAATAATAATGGAATGGACAATCAAATAATTGAGTACGTCTACAACTCCCAATACCCTCATCCGCCACAGAGGCGAACAAACGCACAGAGCTCGCTCCTTAGCTCTTGAGGCACCACTCAAGAGAAGGCTGTTTAGAATCAGAAAAAAAGCCATCACCCCCATAATAGCATAACAGGTACACCTCGTGCTTTGCGAAGGACACTAATCACATTACCATCAATGCAACACTCACCTATGAATGACTTTTCGAAGGGTGCCAGGCGGGTAGTGCCTGTTGCTTAGGTAGCGTCCCGAGCGTAAACCATACACAACTGGCCGCCCAGTGAACAAAACTCCAAAGAGGTTATCTACAATATTGTTTTTTTCCTCTTACAAGGTTTTCACATTATCACTTTAGTTCCCCTGCCCCTATAAGAAACTCTCCATAGAACCCAAAATATACTGTCCGGCAATACAGCAGCCCTTCCCCCACTCCCCGCCCTCCCAGCATAAAAGCACAACAGTACTTCCGAGTACTTTGCGGGTGTGCACGCACTTGGAGCTATGTAGGCTGGGAGGAGGGAGGACCGGGCAGCAGGGGGCGGTGTCACAAAGCTCGCGCAGCAAAGGATCTAGAAAGAGAACAAAATATCCCATAAGCATGCACGTTAGCGTGGTCACAATCACCTCCCACCACGCTCAGGTCCCACCCTTCGAGCCCAGTCCAAAAGACCCAGTCCAAGAGAAGCGGGCGCTTTAGTAACGGCTTTAGTAACACAGAGTAAGTCAGTCTATTACAAATATTTACTCTGGTTTAAGTAGTCCGATGTTGCGGGTCACAAGAACTTCCTCTTGTGCATGCAGCATATAGCTCAACACACGGTCAGCAAAGTCCACGGATCAGGCAGGCAGCAGCTGCAGAATCCCCAGCACTTCAGCACAACAGTACTTCACGGGTGCGCCAAACAATATCAACATTGGTGTCTTCACCCTTGGGATCCCCTCCAGGTCCCTGATCCAACTAAGGACCTCATCCCAGTAGGACTGGACCACCTCACATCCCCACCACATATGCCAGTAGTAGGCCCTCGAATCACACTCACGCCAGCACATGGGACTCACAATCTGGAACATTCTGGAAAACCTCATTGGGTCGTATTGCCAGCGATGGAGCAGTTTGACGGCATGTAATTTGTTCTGGCAGGAGATTGATGCCTTGGAGGCACCTCGACATATCCTCTGCCATGTCTGTGGTGGAAGTTCCATCTGAAGATCTCTTTCCCACATCTGCCTCAATCTATCCCTGGGTCCCCTTCTAGTATCTACCAGGGCCCTGTATAATGCATCGATCAGCCCTTTGCACTCGGATGTGGTGTCCAGGATATTCTTGAAGGGCGTGGGTTCACTCTGGATTTTCCCTTTCCAAACCTCTCTAGTCAACACTTTCTTCAATTGTAGGTACGAGAAGCCAGAGAGCGTACCCAGACCAAGAGTCTGCTCCAGCTCCGGTATCGAGATTAATCTACCGTCCCTCCACAATTGGCTGACCCTATCCAGACCCGCCTCATACCAGCCCTGAAACTTATCTGGGTTTGGAATGGCATCTCAGATCCCCGGCACCCACAGGTGACCCACCGGTGATGACCACGTGTGACCCCCCCCTCAAACCTGCGCCATGTCACTGTCACCAGATGCTCCAAATGGTACCCAGGATAGGGCGATTCCTTATCCTCCAAAGGAGCTTTGACCTAGGAACCAACAACCATTCCCCAACCGTGGCTGGTCGTAAGTGATAGTTTTCAAGAGCCACCTAAGATGTGGGATCAGGACCCTGAGCTGGATGGCTTTATAGTTTAATTGTATATCCGGGAGACCCACACCTCCCGAGTCTTTTGAAAGACTCAGTGCCGCGTTGGAGACCCTCAGTTTCTTCCCCTGCCAGAGAAATCGCGTGAGCGTGCCTTTGGTTCTTTTAAAGTAGGTGTCCGGTATCTGTATTGGAAGCATCTGGAAAACTTACAAGAGATTGGGAAGTATTACCATTTTAATCGCGTTCAGCCTACCCATCCATGAGCTGTTGAGCATATTCCATTTTGCTAGGTCCGTCTCCAGCCCAGTCATCATAGGGGGAAAATCACCTTGTATAGGGCCTTCATTTCCCTAGTAACAGAAATGCCCATGTACCTCAGCGTACACGTACTGACCTTCATGCACAGGGGTAAGAATCGGTCCACGTCACCATCCCTGCTTTTGTCCAAGGGCAAAAGTACCAACTTGCCTGTGTTATTTTGAACCCAGCCATAGGGCCATATTCTTCAATCACTGATAAACCACCTTGAGTAACCTCCATTAACCACCAAACATGCCCTAGGGGAGGAGTAAATTGCCATAATACCACTCAGAGGTTTCTTGCCCACCCCTATCTTTGTAAGGACTGGCTCTAGGAAGTCCCATTCCACCCTGTAGAAGGTCTTCTCTGCGTCCACAGAGATTAAAGTGGGGTCTCCCGGCATGCCTTGAGCTTCGTTAATCAGGTGGAGTGTCTTTCTCATAGTGTCCGAGCCCTGTCTCCCCGGGATAAACCCCACTTGATCAGAGTGGATGAGCTTTGGTAAGTGCACCTCCAGCTTGGCCGACAGGGCCCTGGCGTAGATTTTGGCATCTATGTTTAGAAGTGAAATTGGGCAATATGAGATGCAGGACCCAGGGTTTCTACCCTCCTTCGGTATCACTTTGATGAGGGCCTGGGTAAAAGAATCCCGTGCTTCCCCGTTTCCATAACATTGTTAAAGAGTATTGTCAAAAAGAAGAGCAGAGCAGACTCAAAGGTTTTATAGAAGCCAGGGGAGAAACTGTCCTCTCCTGGCGCTTTCCCAAATCGCAGATGCCTTATGGCGTTCTTAATTTCCTCACCAGTAATCGGGGCATTGATGGCCCCCGATTCGTCCCTGGACAGAGATAGTAGAAAAGCCCCCTCAGGATACTCTTGAACCTTTGCTTCGACAAGCCTTCCTTCACTTCTATATAGGTAGTCGTAGAACAAGGTGAATGCCTCTTGGATCCCGGCCACCGTACCCTCAATATTCCCTTTTCTCTCGACCTCGGAGACCCACCTCTCAGTCCTTGGTTCCCGTAGTCTAGCAGCCAGGAGAGCATCTGCCTTATCACCTTTCTCAAAGAATTTCCGCTTCAGAAACTGCCGACTGCAGGTGATCTTCCCCTCCTCAAGCAGTTTCAGTGCCTCTCTCAAGTCCCTTGCCTCCAGAATGTGGTCCCCTCTATTGGTGGGGGAGGATTGGGTGAGCCTCTCCAGGACCCCTATCTTGTCCCTGAGCCCTTTCTCTACAAGAGTATGTTCCCTCTCCTTGCGGGCCCCCTCCCTAATCAGCAGTCCCCTCCATGTGGCTTTTGCCGCGTTCCATACAGTCTCCTTCCTCACTTCCCCTGTGTCACTGATTTTGAAGAATTCCCTGATTTCACTCTCGAGTTCTTCTTTAAAGACCAGGTCCTTCCGCAGGGACTCATTACATCTCCATTTGGAGTTTGTAGGTCACAGACCTTTCCAATGAATGTCCACTGACACCATATGCCTCATTACGAGTATGCCAGTCCGGTAACAATGGTGCCGGCACTGTTGTTACTGGACCGGCACACTCAGCGTCTGCAAGCGGCTGCCATCCCGCCCACCAGGTCAGGCCTGGCGGGCAGGACGGCACCCGCTCGCAGACTTTCTCGGAAGCACCAGCACTGTTATTACCTATGGGAATTGGGATTAACATTTTACCAGCACGGCTACCGCTGGACTAGTAATTAGGCTCCATGTCATGGTCTGACCATGAAACCGGGTGAGTCTCCTGCCACCTCCCATAGGTCGCTAGATATGTACAGGTAGTCTATTCTCGTGAGGGTGCTGTGTGGGATGGAATACAAGTGAATCCCCTCTCCTGTGGGTGGAAGTATCACCAAATGTCCCTCAACCCATATAACCCCATGTCCGAGAAGGGGAATGGCCTGAGCTCATGTGGTGAGGCTGTGAGTTCAGTAACAACAAATGGGAGTCGAAAGGTAATCACCTTCCGTCTATACCACAATTTTCTATCACAAAATTGACAGAAGGATATTTCTTAAAAAGTTATTCCTCAAGCTAAATCCTTAGCAGTAACTAAATAGCCCTACGGGTAAGTAACCTCGTAGCCCATTCCGTCAGCCCTAGCACAAAGTGATGTGCCGACTACAAATGGGATGTAGAGGTCCTCTCCCTCTCCTCTCTCATCACTTTCCTGTCTTCTAAAAGTAAGTGCATACGTAGTGGGGGTCGGTCTCAGCCTTTAATAGTGCCGCCTCCAGTATGTATGGCTTATAACGTGCAATGAATTGCAACAAAATAATATAACTTCCCTTTGATCACTGGTCAAAAGAATATTAAAACAATATATTTCTGTTCGTCTAACACTAAGTTAGGTCGAAATCTTGATTGTCTAATACGTCCCCTATGTCTCTATATATGGGGTATCGGGGTCTGGATAATCAGTCCAGTACCACTTCAGGATAGGTCAACCGGTTTCAGCGGGATTCAGTTATTAGCCGCTTTCTTCTGGACGAATACTTCTATTTCTGGTATTCTCTATGTCAACTTCAATTTTAGTTGAGATTATGAGGAGGTCTTCGGGTGTCCATTGGGCTTAATGTATGGATCCCTGACTCCTATAGGATCAAACGAAACAAAAAGAGAAAAATGGAACTCTCATCAGTCTATGAGTACTTTCTAGGTGGTTGTATGGATATCTGTGTCCATGCAGCCTGAGGGTAAGGATTATCTTACCTGTGTGAAGCCGTCTTTCAATGTTACTGCCTGTTCTACGGTGAGCGGATCGTGAGTTCAGCTCAGTCTATTCCAGAATAGAATCTGTAAACAAATAAATAAACAATGCTGGTGTCTCATTGTATTGTGCTCTAACGTTCTAACCATGTCTGGGCCGTGGACAACACAATGGCAGGCCCACAGTGTCCATACACAACAGGACAAAATGAAACAAAACTATTCACCTGTCTTCACTGGTGAATGTGCACACAGTGGAAGGATCGATTCTTCTGTCCTTATTGCTGTACTCCTATTAACAGAAACACACATAGGGTCCCTTAGATCTTTGTCTTACGGTCATGTCTCATAAAACATCTCTTTATGTTAACTTTATGGCCTGCCACTCTATAATGCTTGTTCTTTTTAATGTTTTGCATTGCTGCACTTTTAAATTGCCTTCGACTCTTATCGAGTCTATGTCCCACGGCTCCCACTTGTATGGCTCGCCTGTCTTGACATTAGCTCTTGTCTGGTTAGCTTTTTAGCTGAGTCACTCTGTTCAGCCTCTACTATTTTTATCTAGCCCCTATCCACAATCTTGATGCGGGGACCATGTGTTAGAACAGAACAACCTGGCCAGCAGGGATACCATCACTAGGTGAGTTTGACCGACCAAAAAAAGCCTGTAACCTAGTAATCTCTCTGAACACCTCTAAGTTGGGTGCCCCACCCTTGCCCACAAACTTAAACCAAGACAATGCAAACCTGACGTCCTAAGACCTGTCTTAATCCCCCTGAACAAATTTCAGAGCCCACTTGCAACCCTTGTAGTGTCAAACTGTGACCCTCTCCTCCCCTCCTGTGATCCCGGTCGGACCAAATCATGGGTAAAGTTTCCTCAAACCATCTTCATGCCATGTCTGGGGTTGCTCTCAGGACGTGTTGGGGGCAGGGGGTGTTCAACTTCATGAATTTCCTTGATCCGTAATCCTACCCAAGCTGCTTTATCTGTTCGCAAATATTCCTCTTATACAGCCACAAAGTTTCCTCCTGTCGCTATGCAGCATGATTCTTGAGCTGGTCTGGGCTGGCGAGCCCGCGAGGGTGGCGTTCACGACACTAACTCAACCGGTAATCAAGGGGGGAATAGCATTCCCGGACCCGGAACGTTACTACTGGGCAGCCAAGGCCCAATTCCTTGGCTATTGGTGCACAACACACTTCATTAGACCGCATGTCCAGATCGAACATGCCTTAGTGTCCCCCATTTACTACGAGCAGCCATCATAGGCACGATACAGGTACCGCCAAAATCTTTAAATGTAGTTCACTTCACACATGCAATTTGGAGGAAAATGGCGACAAAGTACAATGTCACAGTCAGATACTCCCCACTCATACCTGCGAGATTTATCCCAGAGATCCCACTAACCAATGAAAAGGTGTTTCTCCAGTGGGCCAGCAAATTACAAATTGACACCCTGAACGACCTATTCATTGAGGGAACCTCAAGAACATGAAATAGGAGTGGCATGACAAGCAGAGTATACTTACTCGTTACTCGGATTACGGGGACAAACAGTTGCTCGAAGTTCGTGCATAAGCACCATCATTATTCTCAACACGGCCCGTGTGGGGCAGGCTGCCCTGAAGTCTGGCAGCTCGGTGATGCATTGCGGTCGTGGCTCGCCTTCCGAAATGTAGGCCAGGCATCCGAGTTTTCTCGGCAGCAGCAGTTCTCGTCCTCAGTTGGCATTAGCTCGCACCGATTGCATGTGCAAAAGGTGGAAACGCCGTCCATTCGACTAGGCCCAGGTTCTTCATCTGTTGATTCGTCCTGCCAACTGCCGTCCGAATCCCCATCGTTTTCGCGTGCTTCCCTTTCCAGTAGTTCCTCCTCGGTATACTCGGGCTCGTACATGTAGGGCATTATTGTAGCCATCGTGTGTTAAACAAACTAAAATAATTTATAGCGGTGGTACTGGTATCTGTTCATACGGGCTACAAGCGGCAAAGGTAGCTGACCAGAGCACTGAAACGAGTCACAGAATACTCAAAGTAACACAGAGAGAGGAATGGAATCTAAAATCTGCTGCTGTGTGTTGTGAAACGGTCTGTTTATACTTATTGAGGAAAGAGGCGTCCTGCCATTTCCATGGCGACACGTCATTACCTGAAGCGCAGCGAATGTTGACACGAGACGTGCTTTGGCGTTGGGAAATGGGCGGTACGAGTCTGCTGATGACAGGCTCAGGGGCGGGGGAATTGATTTAGTGCCGCAAAAGCAGGTCAGCCAGGGCGATCGGGGAAAAGATAGGATTATCAGAAAATGGCGGCTCCGTGGTGCTTGTTTTCGCGTGCGTTTAATGGACGAAAACTCGGGTAAGGTCCATAGGAAAGTTTTCTAAAATCGAGCCACTTAGGCTTAAAAAAACATGGCCGACCCGTAGGGACAATACAATTTTTTACTAGACCATGCCTTTAATGGGCCAGTTTGTTAAACCTAGCGCATTGCATTACTTGCACCAGAAATATCTGCTCTATTCAGAAAGGGCATTTGAATATACACATCTGCCCTCTTTCGTCTCCTTTGCAAATTTGCACAAGTAAGGGGGTGCTTGTGTGTATTTCAACGTACATCCCGAATTCGCAAATGGGAAAACAAATTCACTGTGCGCTTGTTTGGAACAGCTGCACAGGGATGCACAATGCACGAAGGGGTAATTTCTGACCCCATCATGCATTTTTTAAGGTGTTACAGCAGTGATATACAATGCTGCTATCACACGTGCATTTCTAGCCCATAGAAACATGATGGAAATGCTTTTTTTTACATTTCAGAATCATGTGCCCTTTACAGGCCTGTCACTCTGAAACAAGCTCCCACCACCCACTGGGGTGTTGTGTGCCAATCAAACATTAGAGGCAGGAAGGCAGACCCAACTCTGATGCATGCCTGGGGGTTGCCCCGAACATTTTTGCACTGCTGCACAGCCCCCAAGAAATGTTTGGTGACCAGCTCAATTCTCAAATTGCTGCAAGTAAAAAAGCTGCATCCTCTGTGCTTTTTTTTACTTGTGCCACTTTATGAGAATCTGGTCCAAAGTCTTTTTTTTTCTTCTTTTATTTCAGTTTTATTGAATTTTTGCAAGAAAAGACATTGAACTAAGTAGAACTTTAAGACCCCTTCTTACAGGCAAAACCTTTCAAAACCGGCCTTTGTTCGACTTCTCCAACCCCCCCCCTCACCCTCTGCCCGCACCTATCCCCCCTCCCAGTTCACATTAACATAGAAATGTCTCACCCATGACCACCTGAGCTCCAATACCCTTCTCAAGGAGTCAATATTTTCTCAGACAGGTGACAGTTCCAGTCTGTGCCTAATGATCTAGTTATTTGTGTCGAGAGGTCGTAAATCCTCTCCCCTCTGTACGATGGGACGGTCCCTCTACTTAACTGGTGTATTTTTCTTGGAAGTCTGTCCATTCCATTTCCACCAACCCGGGTTACCATGTACTGCCGCCATTAAGCGTTCTATCAAGTATAAGTTCCGGGCCTAGTTGATCCATTCTTTCTTACCAGGGGGAGCTTACTCTTCCAGTGCGTAGCCAGACAAGCCCTCCCCACTACCAGCAGGCCATGTACCATTTTCAGCAACCTTATGTATACAACTTCCTGTTCTTGCAGGCCAAACAATATATATATATATTTTTTTTTTATTTATTTGTACATGGTTTCAAAGAAACCTTTACAAGATTCATACAAAAATCAGAACAGTTCATGAAAAACAAACTCTACATTACATTAATATATCTTTATAAAAATACAAAAGGCAAAAGTACAACAAAGTATACTTTGAACTATCTAATAAGAAAGTACAAAAGACAAAAGAGTAGCAAGGCCTACTTTAAATACATAATTCCTTAGTTATTAACTAATAAGATCATAAAATCCTAAAACCAAATCCATATTTATCTCAAAATCATGTCAAAGTGCATTCAGATTTTAAAAACCGGACATCAGCCAATTGCAGAGGAATTTTGTTGTCAAAAAGCATTTGCTTCCACATTAGGTCCAAATCTACATTAGAGGAATCTGGCACAAAACGATTAAAACAACGATATCTCCCCTGCAACAGAGCAGGGCAATCGATTAAAAGGTGTCTTAGGGCCTCATTACACGGAAGGCGGTAAGGGTTAACGGTTACCAGTAATGGTACCGGTGACCGTTAACCCTTACCACCTTACTACGAGGTCCCTTTGCGGGACCCGACATTAACGGCTGGTGTAGACAAGCCGTTAAAGTAGGGACCCGCAAAGGGACCAGGGTGCTAATTACGGTACCGCAATTTGCGGTACCGTAATTAGCACCTTCCCCATTCCCATTATGCCCTATGGGGCAAAAATGGGAATGTGGAAGGGCAATGGAGGAAGGGGGAATTACCGCCCGCCAACCTTGGAATAGGGCGGTAATTCCCCTTTCCTCCAAGGCGGTGCCGGTAATTTACCGGCATGGACCAAGGTGCTAATAGCACCTTGGTCCACCGCCTACCGTGTAATGAGGCCCTTCGTGTCTTAGTGACATTAGTGCTGTTACAATATCTACACGAGTTTGTTATTTCGGGGGACTTCGCTCTAGCTGAAATGATCTCTCCAGTAAGTAAGACATTGAAACAAAATCTCATAAATGAGTTCTTCCAGTCTTTTTGCGGAGATGAATTTAAATATGGTTCTGGGGAACCCAAACACTTATAGAACGATACCACATGGCCATACAGCTTGTATTGTGAGAGTTTCTGCGTTGCACCGGCCCAATCACTATTCTGTAATAATGACTTTACTCTTTTAGGATTAAATAAGAGCGTGTTCACCTGTGTCCCCACTCCAATCAATAAGTTTTTACATATTTCTACCAGTTTTTTCATAAATACTGATTTAGATGTGCCCTAGATGAGCAGACTGGACAAATCATTATACAAACTGTTTCCATTGTTACTTACAATATTCCGAAGTAACATCAAACATTTCCATTCAATGATACTTTTTAGTGATGTAAACCCATTTCATATCGAATGGCCACTAACGGTATACAATTAGGTAAACAGTAAAACATTTTCAGTAAAATATGTGACTCCAATTTATTTAAATACATTTTTACCATGAATAAAGGGAAATTCCATGCCATATGTAATTTTGGGGATGGTTTTTAGTTTGTAATACCTCAAAAGCGGCAGACACGAGAAGGCCCCAAATTTATGGTCTACTATTCTTATTTGGATAATACATGTTTTAATTTTCATCCTATAATGATTAGTAGTTAATGTACTATTTGGGGTATCCCTAACAAACAGGCCAAGATAAATCATACTATGTCTGATTTCAAGCTTCGTCTTGTCTAAAGACCAATTTCTCTTATGTTGCTTTTTCTTCTGAGTGAAACATAAAACATTTGACTTGTGAGCATTAACCGCTAGACCATTTTCGGTCATATAAACAAGAAAGGCATTTAACAAGCGCTGTAGCCCCAAAGGTGTTCTATCGAAAAGAAGATAATCATCTGCATAGGAGCACCAACTAATTTTTTTACCTTCTGGAGATGGCTGAACAAAAGCGGCTTTCTGCAAGGATAGCCCAACGTCTGACGTATACAGATTATACAGGGTTGGAGCAAAAATGCATCTCTGCCTTAAACCATTAAAAGTTTTTATTGGAGCTGAGAGAAGGCCAGCATTATTTAATCGAATCTGAACACACGAGCCTTCATGCAGATGTATAAGTACCGTCAAAATCTCAGAAGGCATGCCCATTCGAGCCAATTTGGCCCATAGATTTTCACGAATCACTAAATCAAACGCTAGAGAAAGGTCCATGGTTGCCAGGTATACAGGTGAAGCAGCCTTTTTCCAGCCAATCTCTTGTAATAGAGTTATGAGAATACCTCCCGCCATTGTGCCAATCTTTTTCCTAAAACCAAACTGCGCAGATGACAGAATAGAATTTTCCGATGACCATTTTTCGATTTGCTGGAGAATAAGACTAGCAAACATGTTTGAATCGGAGTCTAAAAGTGCAATAGGTCTGTAATTCGAAGGTATTGATCTATCAACCTTCTTGTAATAAATAAAAGACATATTCCAAGTCAGAGGGATAGATTTTGTACGGCCTATGTCTTTAAATAAGATTGCCAGCGCTTTCGCCCATGTGTCCGGGTGCCCTTTCATTAGCATATTTGATAAACCATTAGGTCAAGCCGCCCTCGAGGAACTAGAGAGTATGATTCTCTCCCTTATTTCTTCAACAGAGAAATCACATTTCCAATCAACATCACCTAAGGGATTTAGCATATTTAAACCTAATGCTCTTTTTGAATAAAGAGTAGTGATATGTTTTGCCCAAACCTGTTCATTGATAGGGTTAAGGGTACACACCAAACTGGCGACTGGCGTTCTGTTGACCAGGCACCAGAATTGGCTTGCTGAATTATGAGTCAATGAAGAGTGCATTTTTTCGTTGTCAGCTTGATACATCATACCTTTTAACCCCGCAACCAATTTTTATACACTTGTTTCAGATATCTTGCACCTTCATTCTTAGCGGCTGCAGAGATTTGTAGGGATTTAAAAAATCTTAATAATCTCCGCACAATGATCTTAACTTGCCTCACAATCGAATCAAAATAATGTATATGTGATTTAGTGGCTTTCATCTTAAAAGGTATTTTCACAGATTTATCAATTAACTTTTTTAAATACTGACCAACATTAACTTGGGAAAATCTCACATATTTATCTTCGTGTGATGTCGAAGAGCAATCACTTTTGAAAAGCGTGTTACATGTGTCGACATTGCCAGCATGCCAGATGATCCTGTTCCTACCCTGATTAGGAGCAAGATCAGTCGGCATGAAGGAAGGGGTCCCTATATCTCTAACGAGCCGCAAGTTCAACTCCAGCATTCCATGGTCACTCATCGTAGTTCTGCATATTTCAAATATTTCCACTGAATGGAATAACAGTTCTAAGATATAATCTATGGCAGAGGCCCTATCCCCGGAAAACCACTTTATATAGTCAGTCTCATTCCTTATCTGCTGGTGCACTGATCTCAAGCCCCAAGATTTCAAAAACTGATTCCACAGCTTTGGATAAAATTTCCTGTCCGGTAAATGGAAATAGGAATCATTTCTATGTGGCCTATCTGTAAATATGTTTACAGGCACTACAAGCGACTCATCTGTATCATCTATCAGAGATTTCAGGTTGGTACTTAGATCTCCAAATAACCATTAATTGGGCCCCTGGATAGAGTGATACACGGTTCTCCATAATTGATTCAATTTTTAGGAGAAGAGCATTCAGATCATGCCCGGGAGTCCAATATACGTTCCATAACAAAATATGAGACATATGTAAATTATCTTTAATCTCCAACAGAATACCCAGCGCAGATGGCAATTCTCTGTAAATTTCTAACACATAGATGCCACAATTGATCTTAATAGCTGTGAAGATACGCCAGATGGTTGACCCACCGGGCCTTTTGTGGTTAATAGATGTACACATTCATATCCATCGAATTGGGCTGTACTAGTCATCCAGGATTCCTGGATGCAAATTATATGTCTCAACTTTAACTTGCAACAGAGCTCGATGGAGGAGGACAAATGAGAGTGTCCCCTCGAATTCCAACAAATTAGAGATAGGGTGTTCTCTGTACCTAAAAGTGTTGATTGAGCGATTGGAGCTTTGAGATCGAGTCTCGTAGGCTCAATGCCAACCATCTCCAGCTTGTTTCTTGTTCCAGTACATTCTCTAAATTTTTTGTTTGGAATGACCCCCCTGGATACAGGGGCCTAGCAACTTCATTTATGGTGCACTCAGCTTGTTGTTGCAGCCCATCAGTAGAAATGAGTACACCAAAGCTTCTTCTATTAAATTGATCCAGTTCGGCTAATAATTTCTGAAACACCAGCTGTGAATGAAAGACTACGCTCACATGATCAAAACATTGGGGGTGAATAAAGTCCACCCTTTTAATGTCCGATGATGCCAAATCAGCCAAAGAGGGAATGTCATTGATGAATGTTAGTATACTATTTCTATTCAGAGCCCGTTGCCTGCCACAATAAAAAAGCGAGTAGAGGAGAATGCTGGGGAAATCTAAATGACACGGTTTCCTCCACACTACCTCCCTCAGATCAGTTTCCATATAGTTTTTCGGTTGCCTAGAATCCGCCACCCCCAAAGTTATTAGCGGCTTGCACCCCAGTTCCCATGATGCTTGGGGCGGTCTTAAATCTGCAACCCCCAGTGATACAATAGATAAAGGATCAGGAATGCTGGGCGCTTGAAATCTGTCCCCCAACTTAACTATCTCAGCTATTTGTCCATTTAATGGGGCAGTGAAGGGGAGCTGCGCCACTGCCTTCTCTCTAGTCTTCAAGCCCTGCCCCTCTTTAGCTGCGTCCAACTCTACCTTTTCTACAGATTCTGGAACTCTAATACTCTTATCACAATTATTTTGCTTCTTTAACGCCCCTTCCACAGCGTTACAGATCACTTGGGCCAGATCAATATGAGACTTGTCTGCATTGTCTCCTCTCTCTCTCTGAGGTGCAGCTAATGTTTGTTTCTGAGGCATGCAGGTCTCCATTTTTTCTACATCCCCTGCACGCTTCCCCAACACTGATAATAAATCGACTGCTGTGGACTCTCCATCCCGCGGCATGTCTGCACCCTTTTTTAATTGTTGGACAACCTCTGACTCTACTCCCCCCCCCTTTCAAAATTAATCACTTCTGTAGGTGTTGGAGGGTTCAAATTTGTAGGGTTTACTCTAGGCTTTGAGAAGAGTCCATATGTTTCTCGCTGGGGCAAACATGTGGAGAATTGTTCCATTGAGTTCATCAAATGTTCTCCCTCACGGTCTATCGAGTTCTTTACCATAGGGGTAAGGCCATTGCTGCTCGAACTTCGTTTATGAGTCATTTCATCAGACAAAAGATTAGTCGGAATAGAATAGGCAGTATTGTGATTACTTGACAACTCATTCCCTTTCAAGGTCATTATTTGAGATTGATCTGCTTCCTCCCTAATAAAATTTCTCCAAGTATGTTTTGCAAATTTATTGCATTGTGTATTAGCAAAAGAGGGGAGGCTTTTATTTTTTTTAATTTTTTTTTGGGAGATTTTTTTTTTTTGTTGGGAGGTTGAATCCTTCTTTCCACCTGCAAAAAACTTTGTTTGTTGGGGGGGTCAGGAACTGACGGATTTAGGATATGTGGGGGAGAGATCATTGTTAGCTCCCCACTGTTGGCTTCCTGGACTCTATGTTCTAAAATATTATCGGGGTTCTTTTCTGTCAGCGAAGCCGACACTGGGGAATGCGGAGTCAGTTTTGTGCTAAGAAGTTCCATAATTTCCGAGGTTTATTTATACTGAGTTAGTTGACGCTCAGTCAGAATCCTCAATTCTGTAAAACCCAAAGATGAGATTTTAATACATCTAGTATTTGTCTCAAGAGACCGGCAATAGCCGGATTTGGCTCCAAATCCTGTCCCCCAACTTCTAATTCCTGTATAGTTGAATTTTCCTGGATATGTTGAGAGTGATTCTGTAGATCAGTGTCCGCCGAGAAAAAATCAAGCGGAGTATCTAAAAATGAAGATATTGGTGCATTATTTACGCTTTTCTCTGGGATGTTACTAAACAAGCAAGGGCTTGATGCTTCATCTTGCTTACCTGAGGCAAAATCTCCAATGGAGAGAAGGGAAGAGTGTGCCATTTCTACCCCCTCCAACATCATTGAATCACTTGGTTCGGGGGGGGAGGCAAGGGCATATTCATTGCCATGCGCAATGTGTTTTTTACTGGCGTAAAGATTAGTGGAGCTGATAATATATAATCATACATTCTCGGCCCCTGGCATTTAGCGCTCCTCAGTATTGGTCCAGAGAGGGCAGGACGATTATAAACGTATTCAAAACTATTGCGCCTTCTGGACATTGTAATATGTGTCTCAATCGTTCAGAAGATAGTGATCCAAGACTTCACACCCCCCACAGCCAGGTTCTAATAATAATGGAATGGACAATCAAATAATTGAGTACGTCTACAACTCCCAATACCCTCATCCGCCACAGAGGCGAACAAACACACGGAGCTCCCTCCTTAGCTCTTGAGGCACCACTCAAGAGAAGGCTGTTTAGAATCAGAAAAAAGCCATCACCCCCATAATAGCATAACAGGTACACCTCGTGCTTTGCGAAGGACACTAATCACATTACCATCAATGCGACACTCACCTATGAATGACTTTTCGAAGGGTGCCAGGCGGGTACTGCCTGTTGCTTAGGCAGCGTCCCGAGCGTAAACCATACACAACTGGCCGCCCAGTGAACAAAACTCCAAAGAGGTTATCTACAATATTGTTTTTTTCCTTTTACAAGGTTTTCACATTATCACTTTAGTTCCCCTGCCCCTATAAGAAACTCTCCCTAGAACCCAAAATATACTGTCCGGCAATACAGCAGCCCTTCCCCCGCTTCCCGCCCTCCCAGCATAAAAGCACAACAGTACTTCCGAGTACTTTGCGGGTGCGCACGCACTTGGAGCTATGTAGGCTGGGAGGAGGGAGGACCGGGCAGCAGGGGGCGGCGTCACAAAGCTTGCGCAGCAAAGGATCTAGAAAGAGAACAAAATATCCCATAAGCATGCAAGTTAGCGTGGTCACAATCGCCTCCCACCACGCTCAGGTCCCACCCTTCGAGCCCAGTCCAAAAGACCCAGTCCAAGAGAAGCGGGCGCTTTAGTAACGGCTTTAGTAACACAGAGTAAGTCAGTCTATTACAAATATTTACTCTGGTTTAAGTAGTCCGATGTTAAGGGTCACAAGAACTTCCTCTTGTGCATGCAGCATATAGCCCAACACACGGTCAGCAAAGTCCACGGATCAGGCAGGCAGCGGCTGCAGAGTCCCCAGCACTTCAGCACAACAGTACTTCCAAGTACTTCACGGGTGCGCCAAACAATATCAACATTGGTGTCTTCACCCTTGGGATCCCCTCCAGGTCCCTGGTCCAACTAAGGACCTCATCCCAGTAGGACTGGACAACCTCACATCCCCACCACATATGCCAGTAGTAGGCCCTCGAATCAACTCACGCCAGCACATGGGACTCACAATCTGGAACATTCTGGAAAACCTCATTGGGTCGTATTGCCAGCGATGGAGCAGTTTGACGGCATGTAATTTGTTCTGGCAGGAGATTGATGTCTTGGAGGCACCTCGACATATCCTCTGCCATGTCTGTGGTGGAAGTTCCATCTGAAGATCTCTTTCCCACATCTGCCTCAATCTATCCGTGGGTCCCCTTCTAGTATCTACCAGGGCCCTGTATAATGCATCGATCAGCCCTTTGCACCCGGATGTGGTGTCCAGGATATTCTTGAAGGGCGTGGGTTCACTCTGGATTTTCCCTTTCCAAACCTCTCTAGTCAACACTCTCTTCAATTGTAGGTACGAGAAGCCAGAGAGCGTACCCAGAACAAGAGTCTGCTCCAGCTCCGGTATCGAGATTAATCTACCGTCCCTCCACAATTGGCTGACCCTATACAGACCCGCCTCATACCAGCCCTGAAACCTATCCGGGTTTGGAATGGCATCTCAGATCCCCGGCACCCACAGGTGACCCACCGGTGATGACCACGTGTGACCCCCCCTCAAACCTGCGCCATGTCACTGTCACCAGATGCTCCAAATGGTACCCAGGATAGGGCGATTCCTTATCCTCCAAAGGAGCTTTGACCTAGGAACCCACAACCATTCATCAACCGTGGCTGTCATGATCTCTGCTTCCAAAAGATCAGGACTTGCCCGACTCCCTTGGAAGCAGACCCATAACCCCGGTTCCGAGTGCCAGCCAGTCCCAATTGGGACCTTTTGGACCCTGTCCTGGCGCCAGTGGCACCAGGCTCATAAAGATGCCCAGTCCCAGCGCTGGAAGCGCCGGGCTCATAATGCTTGGGTGGACTTACCTGCAGCAGACCATGCTGCTTACTTACCTGCCCGTTGAACCCCTGATCCTCTTCTGTTTGGGACTACTTTTCCTGTTGGGTGGGGCAGGAGCCACTCCCTAGGTTCAGAATACTGGAACTCTTCTGGAAAGCAGGAACTCTTTTCTTACCTAGGCGTGGCTGTGGAAGGAGACCTCTAAGCACTACAGGAGGCTATTTAAACCACACCCGATGGATGAATCTTGCTTTGTGTTATTCTGCATTCTCTGCAGCAGAACGCTCATCGTGTCTTCTGCTTCTGATCCTGGGCCTAAGGGAACAAAGGCTTACCATCCTGGAATCCAGTCTTCAGCAGCACCTGTAAAGACAAAGAAAGAACAGGTTAGCACTACGGTCTTCAGTGGCAGCGCATCTCTTACCTGGTCCATCGGCTGTCACCAACGCCTCGCGCTGCATTCCGGCATCTGAAAGACAAAGGCTTACCTACTCTTCGCATGCTCCGGAGGTCTTCGCACTGCATTCCGGCATCTGAAAGACAAAAGCTTACCACCTCTTCGCACGCTCCGGAGGCCTTCGGCGCTGCATCCCGCATCTGAAAGACACCATTACTCCTTCCCATGCCGAATCCAGTGGGTATTCCAGCACCCTTCAGCTTCTCTAAAGCTCCGAACTTGTACCTGCAAGATAAAAGGGGCAGTTAGTGCGCATCGTGAAGCAGGCTACAAGCGCTTACTTACGTGCTTCCAGGCGCTTCTATTCCTCACGCGGGTTCGATCCTCAACTCTCATCAGCCCGCCATCCGCCATCGCCGGAACCCTGCAAAACAAGAGATATCATTACAAAAGACTTTTAAGACATTTGAAGTGCCCAGAACTTACCGTTCGTGCAGTTAACAACGGACAGCAGTCCTCTGAGGTCAAGAGGCCTGCACCCTTATCCAGTGAAGAAACTGGTTACGGCACCCTGCCCCGAGGCAGATGGAGAGCTCGGCGCTCACTTACCTAAGGTGAGGGCGTTAACCTTTGGGGTTCTACAGGAGAAGAGAAAGGGAAGAGGAGAGAGGCACCCAATAACCCCAGTTCATTAATCCCATATTTTCTATCTGCAGACATCTTACTCTTCGAGTCAGACATACAGTGCACAGAGGTCCAGCCCAAAGAGCCAACTGTAACGCTCACCTGATTCCCGTAGAGGCGCCGGTCTTGACTGGGCGTATACCGTATCTTCAAAGGTGATGTGTAACACACGGCTGGCTCTTTGGGCTGGACCTCTGTGCACTGTATGTCTGACTCGAAGGGTAAGATGTCTGCAGATAGAAAATATGGGATTAAGGAACTGGGTTATTGAATGTCTCTCTCTTCTTCCCTTTCTCTTCTCCTGTAGAACCCCAAAGGTTAACGCTCTCACCTTAGGTAAGTGAACGCCGTGCTCTCCATCTGCCTCGGGGCAGGGTGCTGTAACCAGTTTCTTCACTGGATAAGCGGAGCAGGCCTCTTGACTTCAGAGGACTTATGTACGTCGTTTACTGCACGAACGGTAAGTTTCGAGTAATTCTAATGTCTTTAAAGTCTTTAGTAATGATGTCTCTTGTTTTGCAGGGTTCCGGCGATGGCGGATGACGGGCTGAAGTGAGTTGAAAATGGAGCCCGTGTGATGAATAGAAGCGCCTGGAAGCACGTAAGTAAGCGCTTGTTGCCTGCTTCACGATGCGCTCTAACTGTCTTTTTATTTTGCAGGTACAAGTTCGGAGCGGCTGCAGGGTGCCGGAATACCCACTGGGTTAGATGTGGAAAGGAGTAATGGCACGTGAGTATTAAAGTTCCCCAATGTCTTTAAACGCACCTTGTTTTGTCTTTCAGATGCGGGATGCAGCGCCGAAGGCCTCCGGAGCGTGCGAAGAGTTGGTAAGCTTTTGTCTTTCAGATGCCGGAATGCAGTGTGAAGACCTCCGGAGCGCACGAAGAGTAGGTAAACCTTTGTCTTTCAGATGCCGGAATGCAGCGCGAGGCGTTGGTGACAGCCGATGGACCAGGTAAGTGAAGAGCTGTCACTGAAGACCGTAATGCTAACCTGTTCTTTCTTGTCTTTATAGGTGTTGCTGAAGACTGGATTCAGGATGGTAAGCCTTTTCCCTTAGGCCCAGGATCAGATGCAGAAGACACGATGAGCGTTCTGCTGCAGAGGATGCAGAATAACGCAAAGCAAGATTCATCCATCGGGTGTGGTTTAAATAGCCTCCTGTAGTGCTTAGGTGTCTCCTTCCACAGCCACGCCTAGGTAAGAAAAGAGTTCCTGCTTTCCAGAAGAGTTCCAGTGTTCTGAATCTAGGGAGTGGCTCCTGCCCCACCCAACAGGAAAAGTAGTTCCAAACAGAAGAGGATCAGAGGCTCAACTGGCAGGCAAGTAAGCAGCATGGTCTGCTGCAGGTAAGTCCACCCAAGCATTATGAGCCCGGCGCTTCCAGCGCTGGGACTGGGCATATTTATGAGCCTGGTGCCACTGGCGCCAGGACTGGGTCCAAAAGGTCCCAATTGGGACTGGCTGGCACTCGGAACCTGGGTTATGGATCTGCTTCCAAGGGAGTTGGGAAAACCCTGACCTTTTGGAAGCAGAGATCATGACAGTACCCCCCCTCAAGGCCCCTCCCAAACCGGGCTTCTCCGGGGGTTTTGGTTTGTCAGGAAATGTTCGGTGAAATCTTTTGATTAGGCGAGGAGCGTGGACATATTCAGCAGGTTCCCAGGATCTCTCTTGGGGGCCATAGCCTTTCCAGTCAATTAGGTAAAATAGTTTAGATTTGGAGATCTTGGAGTCCAGAATGCTTTTGACTTCAAACTCGAGTTCTCCATCAACTAGGATGGGTTTTGGAGATTTAGTTAGTCGGGTTTGAGGTTGCACGGGTTTTAATAGAGAGACGTGGAAGACCAGATGTATCTTCATGTGCGGGGGCAGGTCCAACTTGACCGCTACTGGGTTTACTATGGTAGTGATGGAATAGGGACCAAGGTATCTTGGGTTGAATGTGCGTGGCCATTTTAGAGGTAGATACTTGGTGGATAACCAGACTTGATCCCCTACTTGATATTGAGGGGCTTCCTTCCGATGTTGATCTGCTCCTTTCTTGTATTGTTCTTTAGCCCTTTGAAGGTGAGAAACAGCTTCCTTAAAGGCTTGGGTGATTGTAGAATGTAGGTAGTCTACTGCTGGTGTTTCAAGATCTTGGAGGGGATCCAACTCCGAGGTTCGAGGGTGACTGCCGTACAAAAGAAAAAAACGGGGTTTTCCCAGTTCCCGAATGGACAGAGTTATTGTAGGCATATTCGGCTATCCAAAGGATGTCTTTCCAAGTTTTTTCAGTTTGTTGCAGCATGCAGCGTAAATACTGTTCCAGAGTTTGATTGGTCCTCTCGGTTTGTCCGTCGGTCTGAGGGTGGTGACTGGTCGATAGTCTCACATCAATTTGAGCCGACCGACAGCAACTTCGCCAAAAATGAGAAATAAATTGACTACCTCGATCCGAAATTAGAACCGAAGGAAAACCGTGCAGTCGGACGATGTTTTCGAGAAATTCTCGGGCCAGAGTTGCTGCTGTTGGCAAGCCTTTGAGCGGAATGAAATGCGCCATCTTGGAGAATAAGTCCACGATTACTAGAATCGTATTGTATCCGGAGCATGGAGATAGATCGGTGATGAAGTCCATAGAAAGCGTATGCCAAGGGCGAGGTGGGATGTCAATAGGGCGTAAGAGGCCTGCTGGTCTTTCCTTTTGACTCTTGTTTTGGGCGCATACTCCACAAGACATTATAAAGTCTCTGATATCTTTTTTCCAAGATGGCCACCAGAAGTAGCGCTTGATCTTTTCTGAGGTCTTGGCCATACCGGGATGTCCTTCCATTAAAGAATCGTGATAACAAGAGATTACTTTTTTCTGTAAATCTGTGCTGGGTAGGTATAATCGTTCTTGGAAATACAATAAGTTGTCCTTTACTGCAAAGTCCTTTCCCTGCAAATGCCAATTCTGTATGTCTGCTGGAGTTACAAGTTGCCTGGCTTTATCCTTAACTTCCTATATGGATTCTGTGGCGATTACACCCAGAATTCTTTGTTCGGGAATGATTGGTACAGGTTTAGGGTTGATCAAGTGTTCTTCCACTCCCATCCGAGAAAGGGCATCAGCTTTACCGTTCTTTGTACCAGGTCGATAGGTAATTATGAAGTCAAACTCGGCAAAGAATAATGCCCAACGGAGTTGTCTAGAGGATTGGGCTTTTGCGGTTTTCAAATATTGCAGGTTTCGGTGATCCGTAATCACAGTAACGGTGTGTCGGGCCCCCAGCAGATAATGCCGCCAAGCCTTAAAGGCAGACTTGATAGCCAGAAGTTCCTTGTCAGTAATCGTGTAATTGATTTCAGGAGGCGAGAATTTGCGGGACCAAAATGCCACGGGATGCAACTGATTGGTTACCGGGTCCTTTTGTGATAGAACTGCCCCCATGGCAAGGCTTGAAGCATCAGTTTCCACGATGTAGGGGGGTTCAGGGCGAGGGTGTTTTAAGATTGGTGCAGAGATAAATTTAGTCTTCAAATCCTGGAAAGCTTGTTCCGCCTCAGTAGACCATTCAAAACGTTTGTTTTTCTTTAACAAGGCAGTGATGGGCTGGACTATTCGAGAGAATTCGGGGATAAACCTGCGGTAAAAGTTAGCGAAGCCTAACATGCTTTGAACACCTTTTACGGAGGATGGTGATGGCCATTTGAGAACTGCATCGACCTTCTTTGAATCCATACGCACTCCGCCAGGTGATAATATGAATCCCAAGAATTCAACTTCAGTCACGTTGAAAACACATTTTTCCAATTTAGCGAAAAGTTTGTGTTGACGCAATCTTTCGAGGACCATTTTCACGTGTTTCCGATGTTCAGATTCCGATGAAGAATAAACGAGGATGTCGTCAATGTAAACAACAACACACACATCTATGAGCTCTCTGAGGACATCGTTCATAAAATATTGAAAGGCGGCCGGGGCATTCCAAAGTCCGAAGGGCATGACCTGATATTCAAATAGCCCATACTTGGTGCGGAAGGCCGTCTTCCATTCATCGCCCTCTTTTACTCGTACCAAGTGGTAAGCTCCTCTAAGATCCAGCTTTGTATATATGCATGTTTTTCTGACTTGGTCCAGGAGTTTAGGGATCAAAGGTAATGGATATCTATTCTTATTGGTGATCTGGTTCAGGGAGCGATAATCTATACAAGTTCTAAGGTCTCCTTCCTTTTTTGGAACGAAGAACAAAGCTGAAGAAGCAGGGGACTTGGAAGGACGAATAAACCCATTTGCCAGGTATTGATCCAGGTATTGTCGAAGGTGAAGGTTCTCAGGCTCGGTGAGGGCATACATTCTACTACAAGGAGGAGTAGATCCAGGTATCAGGTCTATCTGGCAGTCATAAGACCTATGAGGAGGTAGAGAGTTAGCCTGATCCTTCCGGAAAACATCTTGGTATTCTAGGTATTCGGGAGGTAACTGGGAAGTCTCTGAAGAAATTGCTGCCAGTGCAACACCAGGTGGAGGGTGACAAGTAGAGACACATTCTGGAAACTGGACCGTTCTTGCTCGCCAATCGATTAGAGGATTGTGTTTCTCTAACCAAGGTATTCCTAGAATAATCTGAAACTGAGGGGCCTTGATCACATCGAACACGATCTTCTCATGGTGTCCATCTTGACTTACTAGCGTCACTTCTTGAGTGGTATGCGTTACTGGCCCGGAGGCTATCTCCGTACCATCCACCGTAGTAATGACGTCCTTTACAGCCTTGGGACAAAGAGTTAGATTCATCCTCAAAACCATTTCATGATCCACATAGTTGCCGATGGCACCGCTGTCGACGTAAGCTTCAATTGCATGTAATCGATCCGGATTATCAGGGCTAATGAGGACCATAGGTATCACGAAATGCGAGGTCACGGAACTGGTTTTCACGCTCGGCAAGAGGACCTCTATTCTTGTCGGGCGAGGTCGTTTCCCTGCTCAGAGTTTGTAACTTTGGTAACTGCAGCTCCTACTGCCTTCTTGGCAGGTTTCACCGGACAGTCTCGAAGAAAGTGCCCTGAGTTTCCGCAATAGAGGCATAATTGCAACTGTTTTCTCCTTTCCCGCTCCTTTTGTGTTAGAGGACCTTTCAGTCCCCCTATTTGCATGGGTTCCCCGGAGTCTACTCCTTTGGAAGGAGTTGGTGGTTTGGAAAATACTCGAGCATCAACCTTGGAACGATCGGCCTTCCTGTTCTGCAGTCTGTGATCTATTTGAACGACTAAGTCTATATAGTCCGAACAATCTTGTGGGGGATTCACTACTTGGGCTAACACATCTTTGAGCTCTCCACATAGACCTCTATAAAACAGCGTAATCCTTTTGTCCTCAGGCCATTGAGTTTCCATTATCAGTCTGTTGAAAGACGCAATATAAGCCAAAAGGTCTTGATTACCTTGTCGCAACGAAAGAAGCTCATTGTCCAAGGCCTGCCCCTGTGAATGTCTTGCGAACAGTTTTTCCATACTGAGCTGAAAAGCTTGAAAATCATGGAGGACCGGATCATCTTGATTTACTAGAGGGATCGACTAGTCTGCCGCATTGCCACTAAGGTACGAAAGCACGAAAGCTACTTTAGCTTGATCAGTTGGAAAGGCTGCTGGCCGGCATAAGAAATGCAACCGGCACTGATTGATAAATACTGCAAACCTCTTTGGGTCACCAGAAAATCGTTCGGGCGGAGCCAGAGGTACATTCCCAGGTAGGTTGATCTGCACTGGATTCATAGAGGATGTAGAAGGAAGATTTCCCCCAGATGCGGGTAACGGGGTCTGTCCGGCTTGTGACTGTAGCAATTGTCTAGCGAGATCATCTGTTCGCTCCTTGGAAATAATCAGTTCCCTTCTTAGAGCGTTCGTTTCCTGACGGGCTGCATGCACTTCTGCCCTTAGTTCCCCAAGTAACTGGGCTAGCTGGTCGGTATCCGAGGTTTCCATAGCGCCTGGACGGGAGTTTTGTGGTAGGCTTTGCGTTCTGTAACGCTCATCTGATTCCCGTAGAGGCGCCGGTCTTGACTGGGCGTATACCGTTTTATAGAGGTCTACGTGGAGAGCTCAAAGATGTGTTAGCCCAAGTAGTGAATCCCCCGCAAGACTGTTCGGACTATATTGACTTAGTCGTTCAAATTGACCACAGACTGCAGAACAGGAAGGCCGATCATTCCAAGTTTGATGCTCGAGTATTTTCCAAACCACCAACTCCTACCAAAGGAGTAGACTCCGGGGAACCCATGCAAATAGGGGGCCTGAAAGGACCACTAACACAAAAGAAGCGGGAAAGGAGAAAACAGCTGCAATTATGCCTCTATTGCGGAAACTCGGGGCACGTTCTATCACAAAAGGACCCAGTAACCAATCAGTTGCATCCCGTGGCATTTTGGTCCCGCAAATTCTCGCCTCCTGAAATCAATTACACTATTACTGATAAGGAACTTCTAGCTATCAAGTCCGCCTTTAAGGCTTGGCGGCATTATCTTCTGGGGGCCCGACGCACCGTGACTGTGATTACAGATCACCGAAACCTGCAATATTTGAAAACCGCAAAAGCTCAATCCTCTAGGCAACTCCGTTGGGCACTATTCTTTGCCGAGTTTGACTTCATAGTTACCTATCGACCTGGTACAAAAAACGGTAAAGCTGATGCCCTTTCTCGGATGGGAGTGGAAGAACATTTGATCAATCCTAAACCTGTACCTATCATTCCCGAACAAAGAATTCTAGGTGTAATCGCCACACAATCCATAGAGGAAGTTAAGGATAAAGCCAGGCTCTGGTAACTCCAGCAGACATACAGAATTGGAATCTGCAGGGAAAGGACTTTACGGTGAATGACAACCTATTATATTTCCAAGAACGGTTATACCTGCCCAGCACAGATTTACAGAAAAAGGTAATCTCTTGTTATCACGATTCTTTAATGGAAGGACATCCCGGTATGACCAAGACCTCGGAAAAGATCAAGCGCTACTTCTGGTGGCCGTCTTGGAAAAAAGATATCAGAGACTTTATAATGTCCTGTGGAGTATGCGCCCAAAACAAGAGTCAAAAGGAAAAACCAGCCGGCCTCTTACGCCCTATTGACATCCCGCCTCGCCCTTGGCATACGCTTTCTATGGACTTCATCACCGATCTACCTCCATGCTCCGGATACAATACGATCCTAGTAATCGTGGACCAATTCTCCAAGATGGCGCATTTCATTCCACTCAAAGGCTTACCAACAGCAGCAACTCTGGCCCGAGAATTTCTCGAAAACATCGTCCGACTGCACGGTTTTCCTTCAGTTCTAATTTTGGATCGAGGTAGTCAATTTATTTCTCATTTTTGGCGAAGTTGCTGTCGGTCGGCTCAAATTGATGTGAGACTTTCGACCAGCCACCACCCTCAAACCGACGGACAAACCAAGAGGACCAATCAAACTCTGGAACAGTATTTGCGCTGCATGCTACAACAAACTGAAAAAACTTGGAAAGATATCCTTTGGATAGCCGAATATGCCTACAATAACTCTGTCCACTCGGGAACTGGGAAGACCCTGTTTTTTCTTTTATACGGTAGTCACCCTCGAACCTCGGAGTTGGATCCACTCCAAGATCTTGGAACACCAGCAGTAGACCACCTGCATTCTACAGTCACCCAAGCCTTTAAAGAAGCCGTTTCTCACCTTCAAAGGGCTAAAGAACAATACAAGAAAGGAGCAGACCAACATCGGAAGGAAGCCCCCCAATATCAAGTAGGAGATCAAGTCTGGTTATCCACCAAATATCTACCTCTAAAAGGACCACGCACATTCAACCCAAGATACCTTGGTCCCTATTCCATCACTACCATAGTAAATCCAGTAGCGGTCAAGTTGGAATTGCCCCCTCACATGAAGATACATCCTGTCTTCCACGTCTCTCTATTAAAACCCGTGCAACCTCAAACCCGACTAACTACATCTCCAAAACCTATTCTAGTTGATGGAGAACTCGAGTTTGAAGTCAAAAGCATCCTGGATTCCAAGATCTCCAAATCTAAACTATTTTACCTGATTGACTGGAAAGGCTACGGTCCCCAAGAAAGATCCTGGGAACCTGCAGAATATGTCCACGCGCCTCGTCTAATCAAAAGATTTCATCGAACATTTCCTAACAAGCCCAAACCCCCAGAGAAGCCCGGTTTGGGAGGGGCCTTGAGGGGGGGGTGCTGTCATGATCTCTGCTTCCAAAAGATCAGGACTTGCCCGACTCCCTTGGAAGCAGACCCATAACCCCGGTTCCGAGTGCCAGCCAGTCCCAATTGGGACCTTTTGGACCCTGTCCTGGCGCCAGTGGCACCAGGCTCATAAAGATGCCCAGTCCCAGCGCTGGAAGCGCCGGGCTCATAATGCTTGGGTGGACTTACCTGCAGCAGACCATGCTGCTTACTTACCTGCCAGTTGAACCCCTGATCCTCTTCTGTTTGGGACTACTTTTCCTGTTGGGTGGGGCAGGAGCCACTCCCTAGGTTCAGAATACTGGAACTCTTCTGGAAAGCAGGAACTCTTTTCTTACCTAGGCGTGGCTGTGGAAGGAGACACCTAAGCACTACAGGAGGCTATTTAAACCACACCCGATGGATGAATCTTGCTTTGTGTTATTCTGCATTCTCTGCAGCAGAACGCTCATCGTGTCTTCTGCTTCTGATCCTGGGCCTAAGGGAACAAAGGCTTACCATCCTGGAATCCAGCCTTCAGCAGCACCTGTAAAGACAAAGAAAGAACAGGTTAGCACTACGGTCTTCAGTGGCAGCGCATCTCTTACCTGGTCCATCGGCTGTCACCAACGCCTCGCGCTGCATTCCGGCATCTGAAAGACAAAGGCTTACCTACTCTTCGCATGCTCCGGAGGTCTTCGCACTGCATTCCGGCATCTGAAAGAGAAAAGCTTACCAGCTCTTTGCACGCTCCGGAGGCCTTCGGCGCTGCATCCCGCATCTGAAAGACAAAAGAAGGTGCGTTTAAAGACCTTGGGCAACTTTATTACTCACGTGCCATTTCTCCTTCCCACGCCGAATCCAGTGGGTATTCCAGCACCCTTCAGCTTCTCTAAAGCTCCGAACTTGTACCTGCAAGATAAAAGGGACAGTTAGTGCGCATCGTGAAGCAGGCTACAAGCGCTTACTTACGTGCTTCCAGGCGCTTCTATTCCTCACGCGGGTTCGATCCTCAACTCTCATCAGCCCGCCATCCGCCATCGCCGGAACCCTGCAAAACAAGAGATATCATTACAAAAGACTTTTAAGACATTTGAAGTGCCCAGAACTTACCGTTCGTGCAGTTAACGACGGACAGCAGTCCTCTGAGGTCAAGAGGCCTGCACCCTTATCCAGTGAAGAAACTGGTTACGGCACCCTGCCCCGAGGCAGATGGAGAGCTAGGCGTTCACTTACCTAAGGTGAGGGCGTTAACCTTTGGGGTTCTACAGGAGAAGAGAAAGGGAAGAGGAGAGAGGCACCCAATAACCCCAGTTCATTAATCCCATATTTTCTATCTGCAGACATCTTACTCTTCGAGTCAGACATACAGTGCACAGAGGTCCAGCCCAAAGAGCCAACCGTGTGTTACACATCACCTTTGAAGATACGGCATTCACCCAGTCAAGACCGGCGCCTCTGCGGGAATCAGGTGAGCGTTACAGTGGCTGGTCGTAAGTGATAGTTTTCAAGAGCCACCCATTGCAAGTCTTCCCGCCACCTAAGATGTGGGATCAGGACCCTGAGCTGGATGGCGTTATAGTTTAATTGTATATCCGGGAGACCCACACCTCCCGAGTCTTTTGAAAGACTCAGTGCCGCGTTGGAGACCCTCAGTTTCTTCCCCTGCCAGAGAAATCGCGTGAGCGTGCCCTTGGTTCTTTTAAAGTAGGTGTCAGGTATCTGTATTGGAAGCATCTGGAAAACTTACAAGAGATTGGGAAGTATTACCATTTTAATCGCGTTCAGCCTACCCATCCATGAGCTGGTGAGCATATTCCATTTTGCTAGGTCTGTCTCCAGCCCAGTCAACATAGGGGGAAAATCACCTTGTATAGGTCCTTCATTTCCCTAGTAACAGAAATGCCCAGGTACCTCAGCGTACAGGTACTGACCTGCATGCACAGGGGTAAGAATGTGTCCACGTCACCATCCCTGCTTTTGTCCAAGGGCAAAAGTACCAACTTGCCTGTGTTTATTTTGAACCCAGCCATAGGGCCATATTCTTCAATCACTGATAAACCATCTTGAGTAACCTCCATTAACCGCCAAACATGCCCTAGGGGAGGAGTAAATTGCCATAATACCACTCTGAGGTTTCTTGCCCACCCCTATCTTTGTAAGGACTGGCTCTAGGAAGTCCTATTCCACCCTGTAGAAGGTCTTCTCTGCGTCCACAGAGATTAAAGTGGGGTCTCCCGGCATGCCTTGAGCTTCGTTAATCAGGTGGAGTGTCTTTCTCATAGTGTCCGAGCCCTGTCTCCCCGGGATAAACCCCACTTGATCAGAGTGGATGAGCTTCGGTAAGTGCACCTCCTGCTTGGCCGACAGGACCCTTGCGTAGATTTTGGCATCTATGTTTAGAAGTGAAATTGGGCAATATGAGATGCAGGACCCAGGGTTTCTACCTTCCTTCGGTATTACTTTGATGAGGGCCTGGGTAAAAGAATCCTGTGCTTCCCCGTTTCCATAACATTGTTAAAGAGTATTGTCAAAAAGAAGAGCAGAGCAGACTGAAAAGTTTTATAAAAGCCAGGGGAGAAACTGTCCTCTCCTGGCGCTTTCCCCAATCGCAGATGCCTTAGGGCGTTCTTAATTTCGTCACCAGTAATCGGGGCATCGATGGCCCCCGATTCGTCCCTGGACAGAGATAGTAGAAAAGCCCCCTCAGGATACTCTTGAACCTTTGCTTCGACAAGCCTTCCTTCACTTCTATATAGGTTGTCGTAGAACAAGGTGAATGCCTCTTGGATCCCGGCCACCGTACCCTCAATATTCCCTTTTCTCTCGACCTCTGAGCCCCACCTCTCAGTCCTTGGTTCCCGTAGTCTAGCGGCCAGGAGAGCATCTGCCTTATCACCTTTCTCAAGGATGTGTATTGGAACTAGACAGGTCCAGCCCATATCCTGAGCGCGCACACACACCAGGCATGCAGAAGCCTGCGAAAGCCCTGGTTTGCGTGGGAGCCTGCATGTCCAAATAAGGAATTTCCCAGGTCAGATCGACCTGGGGAAGGCTAAGGGACAAAATGGCCAAAGAACAGACCAACGGACTTTGTGACATGGCCATTTGGGCACTGGACACCATCCTGGGCCAAACGTGGTAAAAGCGGTTTGGACCATTGAAAAGAGTCAAAATACTTAAAAAAGTAACTGCTTCCACCAGCTCCATCCTGGGCACACTTGTACATTCACCAGAAATCCTTAGGGCCTTAAAAATGAAAAAGGGACCCCAGCGCACTGTACTGGAAGCTCCATTGTGCACTGATAAAACGTTACCAAGAAATGGCAACAAAGTGAAAGACTAAGGGAAACAAAGTCTCCCAGTACTGACAGACTAAACGGCATGTTATTTTCCCCTTAACGAGATGAGCAAAAGCCCAGCGGAGTACAGCCGAAGGTTGGGCTCCACTAGTAAAAGTCAGGCTAGGATGGTCAGACAAAAGCTAAATGTTGGGGGATTCATAACTGGAGGGAAAATTACACATAAATGAAAATCTTTCCTAACAGTTAAGTTCCACCTCCTGCAGCCTCTCCTCCATTTTGTCCAGTCTGACATTAATCTTGTCTACTTTGCCTCCGATATCGGCCCTCATGACTCTAATTTCCTCCATTATGGAGGCAACGTCCTTCTTTGTAGCCATAGAGTCCTCACTTCTGGCCAACACCACCCTCTCTTTGTTGTTGTCCACTCCTTCAGGCCTACTCAGGATCTGGGGTTAATGCGAGCTGCTCTCAGCTGGGGAACCACCTTAAATCAGATCCTCATCTGGCACTGGGTTTCCTGAGGGGAGGAGGTCTGAGTAGTGCCTGGTCGTCTATCTGGTCTCAGATGGGGCTAAAGGGTGGGAAGATTGGACTCTTTCTCACACCTAGTCGGGGTCCCCACGGCCCCTTCAGGTTCTAGTACACTTGGCCTAATGGCTCTCCGTATGATGAGCTAAGCGGCCCCCCTCCACCTGTCAAGGGTGCTCTCCTTATGGTCCCTGTGTGGTCCTATGGCTGCTCTTTGCACCGGCCTTGACCACTAAGCAGCCCTGTGTCTTCCCTCAATCCACAAGCTGTTGCTCTCAGCGGGCTGCCGGGGGCCCTGGCTGCGAGTCACTGCGTTAGGGACTGGGCTGCCTGCAGCCTTTGAAGTCCGGTGGATGCTCTGGACAGCCCCTGCTGTGTCCCTCCAAGCCCCAGATCAGGGTCTAGTCACCTCGATGCTGATGGGATTAGGGGGGCAGAGCGATGTTGATGGTGCCAGGTGTCGGGGGGTAAACATGGCCACCTCCTCTCCTCTGTCTCAGGAAGGGGTGCGGGAGCCAGGCGGCCCACCTACTCATCAGGACCGCCGAATCGGAGACACTCTGGTGGCACCATGTCCCGAACCTCCTCTCCTCTGTGTCGATTTCGCACCGACAAGAGGGGGAGCTGGATCTCCTCTTTGCCGGCCGCGATTTCCTCCGGAATTCAGCTGAAGTGGAGCCCACCGGCTCAAACGCTCACCTAGGGGGACGGAGGAGCGCTTTCAGGCGACTGTCACCCACACGCCTCCTGGTGGCCTCCCAAAGTCTTTTGAGGTTATAGATTCCAACACATATTTTTACTTAAAAAGACTGAGAAGAAAGAGGATCATATGCATGGCTTGTTCCTGAGATAGACACTACATGACTACATGAATATACATTCAGGGTAGGGATCTGTATGTAACAAGATAAATTAAAAAATATAAAAGTTGATTCAGTGGCCATACAGTATTGCACAATGCTGTTCTAGTGAAAGGAACACGCCAAAGTCTCGTCCCATTAACAGCGAAAGTACATATAAGAAATATTTGGTGCTAGTAGAAACATTTATAGATGAGGTACTGATTTCTATTTGTACAAAATAATAGAAAAAAAATAGACAGCACTCCAGAAAAACAAGTTCAATAATGACAGAAAAATGTTGCTCGGTATATTTGAACACAACAATTTTAACTATATTGTTTCATGCCAACCTGCACACTTTCAGTCGCTGCAAAGAAGCCCACCCCACCGTCACCATCCTGCACCCCCTACTTTACCCTTCAACAGATAGAGCTGTATGCAAATGCTTGGGCAGCAGATGGATTGACTTTTTTCATGGGCACAGCTCAGATGTGTGGGGGGACACAACTCAATGTATCTCCTCCACTCAGGAATGTGGAGGTAATACGGCCTCCTTATCCCCCCTTTTCCCTATGCCCATGGATTTCCGGAGGGGTTGGAGAATGCTAGACCAAGCCTTTTGACAAATAGGTATGATTGTTTGCAGTGGTTGGAGGAGATCGACTAACAAGAGGATCAGCCAAAGGGGTTTGCTCTATCCGCAGTTCTGATTTAAAAAAACTTAGGCAACAATAAGTAATCTAGCAGAACGCTGGGAGCTTGTGGGGCAGTGAAGTCAAATGACCTCAAATGGAGCAGAGCAAGCTCTATTAAGGTATTACATGGAGGCTGTGGGGAGGTTAAGATACAAGTATGTAATATTGTGGGTCTAATTAGTAAAACACAGGGTGATGCTTGGTGGGATTTTGTTTACGATTACCAGGTCATCATGTACCAGGAAACTTGGGCAGCGGCACATATCCACTTCCATGGGTTCCGTCTTTTCCATATGCCAGCAATTAAGACTAGCATGTGGGACCGAGCTTCTGGTGGGGTGGCCACTTATGCCTCAATCGCCCTAGGCTGGGATGTTAAACTATCTGCCCAGTCCAATGGAAAAAAACATTTGGTAATGGGCAGAATCCCGGGAGCACACTAACTCGAATTTGTTAACTTTTATTATAACAAAAGTGGCGATGGGATGGTAGCTTTTTTAAAATCTCTGCAAAATCATATGAGAAAAATCATGATTGTCAGGGACGTGCTTTCCCTCTGTTAGTGGGGGGTGACTTCAATGTCTGCTTAGGATCTGGGGAGGATCTCCTCTATGAGATTGAGGAAGAAACAACCCTGTTGTTACCAAAGCCATGCTTAGCAGTCCCCACTACGTCAAGTAATGCCTTAGTGCTTTGTGAAATACTGGTTGAGACTGGCTTCAGAGGACAAAATGGCAGATATCACTCCAACAGGGGACCACACAGTGCTTCATTGGAAAGCGGACAGGTAACCTGAGTTATCCACTAAGGTTGTGGTGCAAAACAAGGAAGTCCTATTTGTGGACAACTGTAGGACCATTGTTAGAATGAATTAACGTGCAAAGAACTGTTGTTTTGGTAGCTCAAAATCATGGCTCTCAGATACCTGTAAAGAGAAAAAGAAATTACTCCTTGCTGCGCTCAAAGAAGCTATCGCCAATGATGCAGTTATCAGGTTCAGGAGGGCAGAAGTTCAAACAAGAACTCACTAACAGGAGGACAGAGATTGCAAGGGAACAGTTTGATGCTTTATGTACAGCCGCTGCTGCACGTGATACTAAGTTATTCTGGAGAATTATAGCAAGGAACAAGGATGGGTTAGACCTAGGCTATGTGGACGCTCTGGAAGTGCATGTCTTAGAACAGGAATGGGTTAGGCACTTTAGCACGCCAAACAACTGTAACCTTGATTATGAGGTTTTAAAGGAGCTTGAGGAGACATTGCCTGTCTCGAAATTGGGGAACTCTTAACTGTAATGAGGAAACAAAACCATCTAAAGCCCCGGGTATTGATTGGCTACCGAATTACTTATTCTGTGCTAACTCTGACCTGTGGGCTTCTTTCCTTATGCAAGTCTTCAACACCCTCATCGTCATTCCAGACAGCTGGAAGAATAGCATTATTGTCCTGATTTTTAAAAAGGGCAATAGGGCCAGTGCCTCCTCGTACCGTCCAGTTACCTTATTGGATGGGTCATCCATGCTCACTGCAGGGATAGTGCTAACCAGACTGAAGGAGTGGGTTAGGGACCACAACAATTTCACTGATACACAGTTGGCTTTGGTAAATCAATGCCTCAACCTTTTTTGGATTTTGGCAAAATATGTTCTCCTTCTGGGATCGTCTGTCCATGTGGCCTTTAAGGACCTGAGCTCAGCTTTTGACCACTTGAATAGGAGACTCCTATGGACCTAGGATCAGATGGGCATACCAGGACCATTAATCCAGATGATGGAGTTTCTCCATGCTGATTCAAGATTTCGGGTTAGCTGTAGGAGGGTAGTGGAACTGACTAAGCCCTTAGAGGTGGGGAAGGGAATTAGGCAGTAGTACATACTCTCCACTCCTATTCAATCTCTATATAAACCTCCTTACATCCATCCTTCAAAATACACATACCGATGTCCCCCAATGTGTCGGCGATGTAGTCCTACTCGCTAGAACCCCCAAATCCCTGCAAGCATCGGTCGATACATATAGTAGCTATATGCGGGTCCGAGGTTTGATGGCAAATGCATGGAAATGTGTGGTGATGTGCTTTGCTAATAATACTCGGAAATCACAGATGGTCAATATATCTTTGAATGGCATAAGCTTCAGGTCTGTCAGGATTTTGCTTACCTTGGGATGAGTTTCAAACAAAGCCTTACCTGGAATACCAATATTGCCAAACAGAGGCTGTGAATGAACCAAGCGATTGGGGGCTTGTTGAGAATCGCAAAGACCTTGAGGCAGTCTTCTGTTGGCCACATGTTGGGCATCCATGAGGCGACTATCACTAAGTGGCGATCTGTGTAGACCAATAAAGAGGAGACACTAACCAGACTACTGCTCAAGAATCTTTTGAGACTGGGGAACTCTTACAGAATAGGTTAGTTAGTCTCCGGTAAAAGAGTGTTGGTCTCCATGGGGCTGACTAGCTATTACGACCATCCAGAAAGCTTTGCAAGCCTGCCCATCCAGCTTTTTAAAACAACATTTTGGTCTGCCCGGGATACTATCGGAGAGGAGGCAAATCTGGACAAAACCTCTGTTAGGATGTATCTCCCGCTGTGCCCTGCTGGGGTCTTAGCGTAGTACCTTACTGTGGTCTCAAACACCAATCACCAAATTCTTTTGACTAGGGCCCGGTTTAATGCCTTTCACTTAAAAGCCAAAGCATGTAATCAAATTCAGGTGATGGCAATTGCTGGTGTGGAGAGTTAGAAACATTCCTGCACTTTGTCCTGTTCTGTCCTCTATACAACGACATTCAGAGAAAATACCTATTAAATGTTCTTGGATCCTGTGTGTTACGACGATGGAGACTGGCATTTCTGCTATTATTGTCCCTCTGGAACTTAGGAGTTGCATTTGCTCTTGCCTGCTTTCTGAAAGCTGCATGGCACAAAGAACTAAACTGTGCCATGACATATATATGCAGTAATGTGCTGTGTACACATTGTGTTTCCCTCTATTTTTAAACTTATTAACATGTTTTATATTTCTATGGAGAATATGAAGGTGATTCAACCCTGATGTTACTCTTCTATGTGATATGCATTGTATTTAGGTCTTGATTTTATGATCCGATTTATTGTTCATGTGTTGTTTGATGGATTTTTGTAATCCGAATAAACATGCTTGAACTGAACAGTGAACAGTTACCTATACAAGGTAGGGAGTAGTGCTTCTATTATGATCAATGTGTTTCCCAGGTTCTAGCAATGTTGTCACCGTTTTGGATGTACTACACAATTGTGGGATGCTCTTAAAAGCATAGGGGCAAGTTATGTTCTGATTTCATGTGTCAATCCCCTGCCAAACCTCCCCCGGGCCCAGCATCACTCAGCAGGTGGGACCTCTCACCCCATTTAGTCACAGAGGACATAGGAAATCACCCCTCTCCTGTGCATGGAAGCAGTTAGCATCATTCTCCATGGTACAGACTTCCAGTTGGAGGCCCTTCTGAAATACACTTTCCCCCACTTGCCCTGTGCATGTGTGTCCATATACAAAGAGACCCCAATGACAATAAAAAGGATCCCCATAAGTTTTAATAAGCCATCCGCTACTTTGCATGGTCTGTCAAAACCTGTTTCCTGTCACTTCATGTTATCGGTGGTCCAAAGCATGACTTTTTTAATTGACTTATGTCTATGGCACAAGCCATTGCCATAGGACCTCCTAGCACCTTAACTATGGCGCTGCTGGATTTTTCCACACATGCGGAGCAGCTGTAAGGGATGCCATGCTGTATACATCTCCATTGCCTTGGGCTGGCCATTGACCTGGGTGAAAGCATGCCTTCTGGATCCGCATGGGTGGATGGGAGTGCATCCAGGGTAGCACTGTTATCACTTGTGACTCCACACAGGAGCTGCTGACACTACAAAATCTATAGACTGCTTTTGTTTCACCTAAACTACTACATGTTATGGGAGTACGGTGCGTATTTAAAAGAAAACATTGATAGCAGCCTAAATCGGGACCTAAGTGCCCTTTGTTAACATATAACCTAAAATAGGATGGATGACCCACTATACTAATTAAGACCCCCTCATTCTTTTCCCTGGTTAAGTCTCAAGGGAAGGACATCACCTTGACTCTTATAAACTGTCTGAGCCCTTACTGGTAAAAGGATGGACATCATCATCCAAGGGCAGGTATAATTCCCTGATCGATCTCAAGGAAACATCTTTATACCTCTGTGTCCAGATTGTCCTGGAAGCAAGGACATCACCCTGGATCCAGCTGCAGTCTGCACACAATACCATTTTGGTGTAACTGGAGAAGGAATTTGTAGTTGATATTCATCAATCATCTTAAATTCCCTTGTAGGTTGAATATTACACATGGGAGGCAACAGATTACGAAGTTAAGAATGATACCCTGTCATACAAAGCCTGTGATATGGTGCCAGAGGCTGAATAAGTCTGGCCTCTAGGTGACAATATCTGTCCTGCAGAATCGTGAGCACTGCTAATACTGAAGAAACTCTAGACTCAGAGTCACCTACTGAAGCCGTAGAAATGCAATGTTCTGCTGAGGATATCTGGTTAGAGGTCACAATGGTGGATGCTCAGCCAATGCTTTGCTCATGGGAGTTTAACAATCACCAGGCAAGACAGAATTGTTTTATTTATTTATTTATTGTTTGCTTGTTATGCACTTATACAGCAACTAACATGCTCTTTCAAAGTGCCCACAGGGCGAGGAGAGGGAACAAGGGAGTGAAATACATTATAAAAACACAATATTGAAAAGAACAGTGGAGGGGAAATGATGAAAGTACGCACTCACTATGCCTTGGCAGTATTCAGAATGTGTAAGTGCCGCAAGGAAGAGGGCAGAGGGGGTAAGTGCTGGGGAGTCCGAGCTCATGGGTGAGCCACAGAGGAAGTGCTTGGTTTGTTGAGTGGTACATGGCCTGGAGCCACGTTAGGGATAAGTGCGAACCTCGAGGGCGGAGGGAGTGCAAGACAATTGCTGAGGGTAGACAGGGGCTGGGCTAATTGGGTGTGGGAGGTCAAGGGCCCCGAGGAGGCATAAGGGCCCCGGACACCAATCGCGGCTACTGTGGGATTAGCAGAGGAGCGAAGAAGGGAAGGAGGAGGAAATGAGGAAAGTCTTGAGGAGCTTCTGGAATTTAAGAAATTCCTGCTCAAGGTGCAGAGGCAGTGGGAGGCTGTTCTATAGGGGAAACCAGCTGAGGAAAGTGATCGACCACCTACCCTCTGTTTAGCAAAACTCTTTACACATAGAGAGTTGGTGCCAGAGGAACGTAGTGGTCTAGAGGGAGAGTATTTAGTAAGATAAAGGTGAAGAAAGTCTGGCCCCTGGGCCCAGACAGCCTTGTTGATGATGCAGAGGGATATGAATTTAATCCGTGCAGCATGCGGGAGCCAGTGAAGACTTTTTAGGGCAGGACCGATGCAGTTCCTGGGCTTAAGGCCAAGGATACATCATGCTGCCCTATACCTGATTAGCTGGAGGGGTGGCAGAGTGGAAAAAGGAAGATTCACGAGAATGCTATTGCAATAGTCAAGCCTACAGAGATCCAGGGCTCGGGTAACATTGAGCCTCTGGGGGAAAGTGAGAAAAGGGAGAATTCCTTTGAGAAGGAAAAGCTGAAAGTGGGACTTCTTGGCAATGTCCTGAGTGTGAGGCAGGAAGGAGAGAGAGGAGTCGAAGATGACTCCAAGATTTCCGGCTTCAGAGGAAGGAGCAAGGGGAGAGCCCAAGGCGGTAGGCCAGAGTAAAGGGAAGAAGGGTGGAGCAATTTTACAGCCGTTGAGGCAGAGGCCGTTGGCGGTGCACCAGGACTGGATGGGAGATAGGTAGTCCGGGATGATGGAGGGTGCAATAGGGTGAGCAGGGAGTTTGAAAAAGGGCTGTGTGTTATCAGCATAATACTGGAAGTTGGAGGAGGAGGAGAAAGAGGAGATGAGGCATGCAAGCTGAGCAAGGTAGATCTTAAAGAGCCAAGGGGAGAGGATAGATCCCTGGGGGACACCACAGGTGGAGCAGGAAGTAGGAGAGGAGAAGGTGCCCAGGATGACTTGGGAAGAGCGGTCTGTTGGGACGGATGTCAGCTAGTCCTGTATCGAGGAGTCTTTTCATGAGGATGGAATGGTTGATCGTGTCAACGGCAGAGGAGAGATCGAGAAGGATGAGGACAGCTGGGGAGTTGGAACAAAAGATGCAAGCAGTTCTTCACGTGTGTTCAGAAAAGCAGTTTCCGTGCCTATGGATGCTCGCAATTCAGATTGATAGTTGTGGAGACCACTAACTAGTTCGGTGGGTGAGCTGAGTTGGGGCAATGCCAGCTTCTCCAACAGCTTCCCCTGGAAGGGGGTGATGGAGATAGCGTAGGACAGGTAGGGTCTGCAGACGTTTTTTACAGGAGTGGGCACTCAAGGGAGTGCTTAAGGGAGGAGGGGAAAGATCCAATGACAAAAGAGTGATTGCAGAAATCAGAGAGTGCAGGGGCCAGAGAGCCAATGTAATCCTTGAAGGTCCTGGATGAGCAAAGGGAAACCTGTTTGGAAGAGACTTTCATGGATCCGACAACTCAGGTAAATTCTTCGGGTGTGACAGGGGAGGAGTAGAAAGAGGAAGGAGGAGGGAAAGGGACCGAGGGACCGAGGGAGGCAAGGGTGTTCTGGATGCCCTGAGTTTTGGTGGTGAAGTGTGTGGCCAATGCGTTGCAGAGGGCCTAGGAAGGAGATGGGGAGGAGGAGACTGCGGAAAGGTTGGCTAGTTCCCTACAGATCTTGAAAAGTTCAGCTGTGTGGTTGGATGCACCGTAAACCTGTGCCTGAATGTGGGCTCTTTTCTTGGCATGGATGGAGAGTCTGTATTGCCTTTGGATCAGGCAGGAGGCCAGTTTGTTCCGTTCAGCCACCCTGCACTTTCGTTTCAGGGCCGCAAGTTCGGAGTCGTACCAGTTGTTACACTTAGATACAGGGACCATACTCACCGGAGACCCAGTTTCTGGAGCTGTAGGATCTGCTTAACAATGGTATCCCAGACCTCCATGATCAAAACGTGTGTTTGGATGCGTGTGGGCTGCCGATGCTTAAGACATCCAGCCGATGGTCTCTGACATCAAGGAATTTGTACCTGAATCTGCTAAACATTGAGCTACCCTGTGAGGGCTATTCCTACACTCTTCTCTCTCTATGCTGACTATGGAGGAGCAGGAGGCCTAGAAGGCACAAGAGAAAGAGATATGGCACAGAATTGCCAATAAGCTTGGAAAACTTCTAGCTTCTAATGACTGTCATTCAGCCTGGGCTGCCTAGAACTTGGGCCAGCGTTCCTGCAGTTTCCGGCAGGGACCGACCAAGGTGTCAGGATGTCTTTGACAAGAGATGTGCGATGACAGGCAGCCACTTACAACACATTGGCCGGATTTGACGCCTGAATGCAGCTACATTGCCATTGTTCAATGTAGTATAACCACATCCCAAAGTCCTCTCTCAATCATGCGTGTCCTAGAAGAGGAAGGGGCTGCCACATCTGCACCTGCTGCCTTAGCAAGGCGTGTGGTGGTTGTGGAGGAAGCGACTGATAAATCTACTTACCTTCCTGCACCTATTTATCAGTTAGGAGAACCCAATGCATACACTGCCAGTACCTGTCTGGTAGGAGCTCTCTGTTTTATCCATAGCTTTTCCTGGTGTGTATCCTGAGTTTAGCAGGGTGAAGTGTGTAGGCCTGTGGACTAAGAAAATAAGTGTGTTACAATGCCCAGCGGATTAAAAAGATACAACTTGAAGAGGCCCTCTTCTTGTGAATCTATAGTCAGCGACATACACCATCAGGCCACACGGGCTGGTTAAAGTCAGCAGAGGAGGGGCGCTGTTGAGCAGCCAAGCAAGATGGCCGCTTAGTGCCGTAGCTCCGTCACAGCACACCCAATCCTTGCTGCACCAGCACGAATCCGGTCCGCTGCCACACGGAAAGCTAACGATTCGACCAGCGACGCTGCCAGCTACACGCTCCTGCAACTCCGAGGCGAAACGGAGCCCGGGACCCGAACTTCTGCAGCCTGTGGCCTTCTGGGGCCTCCCGGATCCCCTGCGGGCCGCTCACCGCCGGAGGAAAACGGAGACGCCGCGGATTGCGGGCCCGCTGCCCCGGAGGCCGACCTGACTACACAGGATCGGGAGGAGCTCCTCCCGCGCCGCTGCCAGCTGCCACCGCCGCGGAGAGGCCTCCGCGAGGGAGACCGGCCCCGCCTTGGCCGCGTGGGGCTCTGTACGGCCGTGGCTTGCGGCGGCCGCTGGTCCCTGCGCCAGACAGAGCGCTGACCCGCTGCCGCCGGGGGCTGGAGAGCGAGGCCGACCCAACTACACAAGATCGGGAGGAGCCGCGGTTCGCGCTCCTCCCGCACCACTGCCTGCTGCCGCCGCCGAGGAGAGGCCCCCGCGAGGGAGACCGGCCCGCCTTGGCCGCGTGAGGCTCCACACGGCCGCGGCTCGTGACGCCCGCCGGGCCCCGCGCCAGACGGAGCGCCGACCCGCTGCCTCCCGTGGCTGGAGGGAGAGCCCGGCCCTGACAGCTGAGGGGGCTGTGAGCTGCATCCTGGGGACACCGCTGTCGGGCCCCCCTTCTTCCCTGAGCCGGCCACGCGGACCGCCTCGGAACACTGCTGCAGCTGCGGGCGGACGCCGGACACAGCACTCCTGGCGGCCTTGAGGTGGGTGCTGTCCTTTCCGACCCCTCCTGGAGGGGACCAGTGTCAACCCCGCTAGGGGGTCCCCCTTGCTTACCACTGGGCCCGAGCCCCACCTGCCATCTCCGCCTTGGGATCTGGGCCTGGCCTGGCGCCTGGCAGCTGCATAGGACACGGGGGGCCCTGCCGGAACTTCACCGCCCGCGACCACGCACTCCCCCTTACCAACCCACACCACCTCGGTGGCCACTCTGTTGCCCCCCCCCATCTGACGGGCGCAAGGTCCTGCCCTTGCCTCATCCACCGACTCCACGACCGTTGCCCATCTTCAACCAGGCCGGAGCCGCTGTAGACCCCCCGCCACAACAATGTCCAGTAGGGCGCGGGGCGCCAACAAAACGGGGGCTATGGACAAATTTACCAAACCAGCCCACAGGGCCGACCAGGCGTCCCCCTCCGTGACACAGGAGGACGGCGATGCACGCCCGGACCCCCCACAACCTGACCTTACTACCATGATGGAGTCCATGGCCAAAAACTTTGCTTCCTTCCACGAAAAGCTAGACGATATTAATGCTAATGTCGCCTCCCTACGCGCCCAAATCGACCAACATGGGTCCAGGCTCACGGAAACAGAACAGAGGATAGGGACCAACGAAGACCATATCCACACCCTCCAGACCACGGTCTCAGAACTCGTCCGCGACATGAAACAGGTCAAGGCCAAAAACGATGACCTCGAATCGAGATCACGGCGAAACAACATCCGAATAGTGGGGGTTCCCGAATCCGCACTCAAGGGCCGCATGGAGACCGCGGTTGAGCAGCTCATCAAAGACCTCCTGGGCAACCCTGAGCTATCCCCGTTCTTCACTGTTGAAAGAGCACACCGCTCCCTGGCGCCCCGCCCCAGGCCCGGTGACTTTCCCAGGCCCATCATCGCTAAACTACTCAGCTATAAAGACAGGGACCTCATCCTCCGCTTGGCCAGAGAAAGGGGTGAAATGCGGTTGGAATCCCAAGTCATCAGAATTTTCCCTGACTTTTCGGTGGGAGTTCAGATGGAGAGACGCCGGTTCAGCGGGGTCAAGAAGATGTTGAGAGACAGAAAAGTCGAATACTCTATGCTTTTCCCGGCTCGCCTGAAATTCATCCACCGCAACAAGAGCTATTTCTTCACGGTCCCTGACGAGGCCGTCAAGTTCATCGAGGCTCAGGTCCCCCTGGTGGACCCGCCTGAGGAACAGATGGATGGCGACTGACGCTGTGAGTTCTGGGCTCCTTCCCTGACCCTGGGTGGCAGACGAGGCCCTGCTATGGCTATTACATGCTTCCACGACCAACACAGGCCACTGCCCCAGGGTCGGGCCGCATCGCAGCCCACAGACCCACGATAGACTCCACGTCGTCCGTGCTATACTGTAAATTGCGATTATCCGCTATCTGTAACCTCCATTCAAATTGTCTAATGATGCTGGTAAGAATATATAAGCTGACATTCACTTAAAGTTTCACTATGGGTGTGCTTGACGGCAGCAGCAGCCCCCACTGCAGCTGCAAGGCCGTTGATGGCAGTTAATTTGTGTTCGAGCCCCCGTTGGGCTCCCTTCCAGGCGTTGCCGAGTTGGGGATGGCACGCAGTTTCGCTTCAGGGTGGTTGCTTATACACTGCTGAGTACCGCTGGGCAGTGAGGGTGGGGGGTGGGAAAGTTGGGGTTTGTTGTTCTAAAAAAGGCGGGTTGGTCGAGACCGGTGCGACAGGGCGGCAGGCCTGCTGCACCACAGAGCTCCATTTCAGGCTCAAAATGAGAATACACAGCTGGGATGTCCCTTAGCTCATTAACATGGCTATTAGAATACTAACATGGAATGTAAGGGGGCTGACCAACTTTACCAAATCTCGCAGAATTACGGCTTATGCGCAAAGGCATGGAGTCAAGGTACTCCTGCTACAGGAGACTCATGCCAAGAGACTCCTGGCTTCAAACCTCGCACAGTCCTGGGGCCCCAACAGGTACTATACCCAGTACTCCACTCAGTCCAGAGGCGTCCTCACTCTCATCCACAAATCAATCAGATTCATGCTTCACACATCCCATATTGACCCCGAGGGCAGGTTTGTGATCCTACACTGCTCATTGGCTGGCGAAGAATGCCTGCTGGTAAACTCGTACGCTCCCAACATTGATTCTCCCGACTTCATGGACACGCTGCACGGCATTCTCATGAAATATGTTGAGGTTCCCATTGTGTGGGGGGGCGACATGAACCTCATTCTCGACACAACCCTAGACAGGACAACCACAACCAAGAGACCGGTAGCCCGAGCGGCCAAGCGGCTGCTGACCCACATGAGCTCACTGAAACTATATGATGTATGGAGAACACTCCACCCTCAGGAAAGGGACTACACCTTTTACTCCACAGTACACGATAGCTCCTCAAGAATAGACATATTCCTCCTGTCGAGCAGTCGGATGGGTAGGGTATCCGAAGCCAAGATCCTAGCGCGCACACTCTCCGATCATTCCCCCGTGCTGCTCCAGATCCAGTTGGGTTGCACCGCAGGGGCCCGCCCCGCTTGGCGTTTTAAGTCCGACGCCCTATCAGACATCGTTTTTAGAGCAGAAATACTGGCTGACATAAACCTATTCTTCGAAACCAACAAGGCCCCCGACACGTCCGCAGGGACCCGCTGGGAGGCCTTCAAAGTCTACATCAGAGGAATGTGCATTGCCAAAGAAGCGGGTGTCCTCAAGTCCATAAGACAAGCCTTAAGTCGCTCCGAATCTAAACTCAAAACACTGGAGCGGGATTATGCTTCCGAGCCAATGCCTGCCACCTTAGCGAAAATTAGGATGGAACTGGAACTATTTGAATCACATGCCCTCAGCGAAGTGAGATACCATACCCGCCCCGCAGCCGCCCGCAGATATGGCGAGGGAGACAGACCTGGCAGAACTCTGGCCAGGCTAGCCCGGGCCGAGAGAGGTGGGACTCGCATAGATAGCATTATCGATAATAATGGGTCCAGGCATTGGGCAGACCAAGCTATCCTTGACACTTTCGCCAACTTTTATGCCACCCTGTACGGTCCCCAGCCAGAGCACACGACCCGTGACCTAGACGACCTGTTGGAATCCATCCCTATGACCCTGATCTCCCAGGATACCAGGGAACTCCTAGACGCCCCGTTCTCACTAGAAGAGATAGTCCAGGTGATCTCAGATCTCCCCAAGGGCAAAGCCCCTGGCCCCGATGGACTCACTGCTGAGTTTTACCAGGAGCATGTGGCCATACTAGCGCCACCACTACACGAGGTCTGGACCGAATCACTCCGCTCACACTCCCTCCCCCCCTCCCTAAGAGAAGCACTAATCACTGTCCTCCCCAAACCAGGGAAACCCCCAGACGAATGTGGCTCCTATAGACCCCTATCCCTCATTAATACCGATATGAAGATCTTTGCCAAAGTAATCGCCAACAGATTCCTCCCACTTATGCCCCACTTGGTCCACGCCGATCAGAGTGGATTTGTCCCAGGCCGCTCTACAACACTCAACATCCGGCGCTTATTCAACGTGATGTCGAGAATTGACCCGAAAGCAGACGCTGTGGCAGTCACACTGGACGCCCAAAAGGCGTTCGATATGGTTTCGTGGCAATACTTGTGGGCCGTCTTGGAGAAAATGGGAATTGGGCCGAACATGATCGCCTACATACAGCTGTTATACACGGGTCCGTCGGCAAGGGTACTAGTCAACTCCGTCCCCTCTCCCCCCTTCGCGCTGCATAGGGGCACCCGACAAGGCTGCCCATTCTCCCCCATCCTTTTTGCACTCGCCATCGAACCTATGGCCGATCATGTCAGGAACCGTCACACTAACAAGGGCGTCCGCCTACTAGACACACCGGAAATCATCTCGCTGTACGCGGACGATGTCCTCCTCTACGTCAGACAACCCTCCACACACCTGGACCCTATCATCCGAGACATAACAAAAATAGGCACCTATTCAGGCTTCACTATTAACTACTCAAAATCCGAAATTTTCCCTCTCACCATGACAACCCAGCGGCCGACCTGCGAGTTCCCGCTGCGCTGGTCCCCGTCTGGGATTAAATATCTCGGGGTTCAGGTGTCAAGGGCGAGGGTCTCCCTGCTGGCGGATAACTATGAAACAGCGGCGCTGCTCATTGAAACCAAGATGCTCAGGTGGCGCAACCTCCCTCTGTCCCTCGCTGGGAGACTCTCCCTCATAAAAATGATCGCGGTACCCAAGCTACTCTATATATTTGTAAATGTGCGGTCTGGCCCGGCAAGCAGTACTTTAAGAGGCTCCATGCGTCGTTCGCCCAGTTCCTCTGGCACTCGGGGGCGGTCCGCAAGAAGTGGCAACACATGACCCTCCCGTACGAGAAGGGTGGCTTTACTGCCCCCGACTTAGCTCTCTACTGGAACGCAGCGCAGGCCCAGCATGCTACCCATTGGTACACACACCCCAACCCACCCCCACATGTCAGGTTGGAAAGAATGGCGGGAGATGGCATCAACATCATGACCCTGCTACTGCACCATGGTTACCGCGCGGATGCCCCATGGGACCCGGTAGCATCCACGATTAGAGCATGGAACAATATACTCTCCCCCAGTCCGACACGGCGCCCATACTATAAGTGGCTTCCCTTATGGCAATTCCCTGGCCTAACCCCCACGCATGACCAACACCTCTCCCAGCGTTGGGAGAGCCTGGGGTACCGCGCCCTGACTGACCTGTACCATGAAGGCTCATTCATTACACCGCTAACACTGCGCCCCGGGCACTCCGGCTCCGCACTCGACCTATTACAGTACTATAGATTGAGGGCAGCGGTACGGACAATGTGGCCCTCCTTTCCTGAGGAACCTCCTGACTCACCTGAACTCCAATACATTGCGAACTCCGCAGGCTGTAGGGGCATAGTATCCTCCCTGTATAAAATGCAGATGGGAAAAATAGAGAATGCCTCTCCGGCGCCACGGGAGGTGTGGGCCAGAGAGCTCGAAACAGAGATTACCGATGCGATGTGGGGAAAGATGTGTGCACACACGCGAAAGGTATCCCTCAGCGCTAGGTTCCGCTGCATCCAATACAAGCTACTTAACAGACTCTACTACACCCCGTACAGAGTGGCAAAATTTACGCTTAGCTCGACACATAAATGCCCGAAATGCGAATCGAACGTAGCAGATCACGCACACATGTTCTGGTCCTGCGTAGCGCTGCGCAGGTTCTGGAGGGAGGTGACACAGGCGCTTACTGAGATAATAGATGCCCCGGTCGAGATGGACCCGCTGGCCTTGCTGTTTGGTATGTGGACGGGGGAAGATGTGATGAAAATGTCGAGGTTCCTGAATGTCAGTGTTATGGTTGCCAAACGATGCATATTACAATGCTGGAAGCGCCGCACTCCCCCCACCCTTAGCATGTGGCTGAACGCCCTTACGTGGGTACAAACATGCGAGGAGGAGTACATCGGCACCCTGCCAGCTCCATCCCGACCTGCAAATGTGTGGACTGAATTCCGTAGCTACCTCAACAGCAAGGACTGTGCCGAACAGGCATTAGCCCCCTCCCCGGCATCACTTAACTCCTCCTGACACGCGCCATAGGAGTACAAATCTGCTTTTTCTGATGTATGTCTGCCCCACTGCAATGTAAATCTGTCGCTAGCATGGTAGCAATGTGTATGGTCGCTGGAATACTGTTCCCGCTTTTTGTTCTCATTTACACGATAAATGTACTGTACCTGTCTTGACCACCTGCCAATAAACAGAAGTTTAAAAAAAAAAAGTCAGCAGAGGAGAGAAGGTGTCCATCAGTGGGTACAAGAACTCCAGAGTTTTGGAACGGCCTGGGTTTCCCTCAAGCCTTTTCCCGAAAGGCCACTTTTACTGACGCTAAGGGAGGGCACTATTCATATATGCTAGAAATGGTACATTCATTTTGAAGGACGAGGAAGTACCTGAAAGAGTACTGTGCATGTGGAGGGCAGGTAAGGGCAAGGGGGGCGGCAGACTAGAGATATGTGGTTGGGGCTCACAGGGGGTAAGGAGAAGGGCATTTGGGTTTGGAGGTAACAGTGTGGGCGATGGTGGGCGACCAGAGGTTACAGGGTGTCCCTGCCTACTTAGAGGGAAATAGGAGTGCCAAACAATGGGGGATGGGAGGGTGTCCCCCGCATTAGAGGGGGAAGCACAAAGCAGATTAAAAGAAGGGCATGTATAATGGAGTCTTGCTGCAAGGAGGAGCTGCTTCTTATGAGGCTAGGGAGGTGAAGCCGCTACCCTAAAGTCCCCATTAAAGGGTGATTTAATGCGGGAGGACCTCATGGGGAGGAACCTCGTCTTTGGGGACAAGGAAAGTCATCTTGGGGTTAGCCCAGTGAGTAATAAAACATCTCCACATTCCCTAGCCCATTCTCTCATCCCCAACCCTCTTGTTCAAAGCAGAACCATATACTATATACTATTGTGATGCAAAAGAAAGAAATGGCCTAAAAAAACAAGATGAGGAAGAGCACAGAGAACACAAAGACTGCTTCCAAGATTGGTAACAAGACGAGGTGGACCTGAGGAGGCATAGAGATCAACCTGTCAAAACTAACAAGGGAGTTTGACAGCCCACCCCTCAAGAACTGGCTACAATGTACACAGACAAACAATGGACAACAGTTTTGGACAACCCCAGAGCGGATCTCAGCTGCAGTGCCTGCTGGGAAAAGCAACAGACAAGGAGGGCATTCAGCGTGGGAAACCTAAAGTCTGGTTGCGGTCCCAAGGAGAAGAGGAACTGAGGACGCCGGCAGTCGGCTCCGTGAGTCCTTACAGCGTTCCACAGGAGCGATCCATTTACGATACAAAGGGCAATAAGAGTCGGGACAGCCCAGCAGCTGGAGTCGCAGCAGAGCCGCAGAAGCAGACGGGCAAAACCGAGTCAGCCGAGAAGTTGGGCCACCATCCCTGGAAGCCCCGGTGATGTACCAAAGACTAAAAGCAGGGAAAGGGTGGGACAGGAGACCCAGAGGGCAACCTCCTCCTCCTTGTACCAGTGGGGAAGAGAAGGATCTGGGATCCTGTCCCCCATATCAGTGGGAAAGAGAAGCCCACTAGCCACCGGGAAAGGTATGGGACCCATTCCACCATAACAGTTGAAAAGAGGAGATCATTGGCCACACAAGAAAGGTCTGGGAGCCCAACATAAGTAAGCCAAAGCATAGAGGAAGTCCTCCTCATTATAGTGGCGGATCTAAGTTCACTAGTTAAAAAAGAAGGGTCTGGGACCCCAACGTGAATAAGTGAAACTCTTGAGTTACTCTTCCTCATTGCAGTGGTCAACAGGAGACCACTAGAGCTGTGAGAAGGGTCTGGGATCCTAACAAGATTTGGGACATTGTTGAAAATAAGTCACAGTGGTCATTAGTGTCCATTTTCCTAAAGGCCATTTCACTCTATATTTGTGGACCCCCCACAAACATTTTGCTCTTGTTACAGTATCCTGACCTGACTTTTGCCAGTGGAGGACAGCCCTCAGCTGCACTCCCATGGGCTTTTGCTCATTGTTACAGGCAAATTTTGATTCTCGTAATCTTTCGACTTTATTAACACTTTTGGTGACATTTTATCATTGCACAAAGTACATTACTGTACCATGCAATGGGGTCCTTGTGTATTCTGGCCCTAGTCATCCACTAAGGATTTTTTGGTGACTGAGCAGTATGACTAGGTATAGACTGGTGCCAGCAGAAGCTTTGTCTTGTATTTTTACAACTTTTTACCTGACCATACCACTCGGCAAAGTGTGTTGCAAGCTGGAAGTAGTGAGAAAGAACTTTATCAAGTAATACCAGGAAAAGGGAGTTATTTTCCTGGTACCAAATCAGAGGTTTTGATAGAAACACCAGGGGAAGGGAGTAATTCCTGCTGACCTTATGTACCAAAGCATGCCAAGAGACGGGAGACGGTCTCTTGGCCCTGAACTGAGATTTGAGCTGGAGTTGCCAGGGAAAGGGAGTAATTCCCCCTGGCCTTGTGTGGAACTGTGCCAAAACATACCAAAAATAGAGAGACATTCTCTTGGCCCTGAACTGAGAGTTGAGGTAAAGAAGACGGGGGAAGGGCGTCATTCCCCCTGGCCTTGTTGTGAATTGTACAAAGCCATACCAGGCAACGGAAGCCATTCTCCTGAAGGGAACTTTGTGTAGAGACTGACTGAAACCTGCAAACCATGAGAAGGGTGTCATTCCCCCTCGTATATTTGAGAAAAAATGTGTGTTTAATCCCATCTGAGAAGCAGGAGAAGGGAGCCATTCTCCTTAAAGAAGGAACTTTCTGTTAGTTTACCTTGTTAGTTGTAGTATGAGGGACAGAAGTAGGTTGTGACACACAACGGTGACATTTACCTTGACAAATGTTCTGACAGACCCTTTTAGTATTAGTTTTGAGGCAGCGAAACAGTTCTTAGAAGCTAGGGATAGTGTGGATCTTTTTTTACTTTATAAAAGTCTACAACCAAAACAATGACACCCTTGTGTCTGCATCCTTCTTTGACACCCTTACATATGGTCTCAGGAGTGGGATCTAAACCCAACTGTTACAAACGGAGCTACCCTGAAATACTCCAAACTGAGCAGTCAGGCCACTGGTCCCACTGCAGGTACTAGTGACTCTATAGGTTTTGACTTACACAGTAGTCAGAATTTCTCTATCAAAGTAGGAGAACGCCAGTGGATCCCCACAGGATTAATTATATCACCTCCTAAGGGTACTTACATCCGCCTAGTGTCCAAATCTGGGTTAGCCTGGAAATATGGTCTGGACGTAATGGCTGGAATAATAGATCCAGACTACAGGGGTGACATAAAGATATTAATGCAGAATAATGGGAAACATACTTAACCATGTAAAAACTGGGGGCGTGGCTACAGGGCCATGGACTAGGTCGCAGATCCCATGAGCTCTCGTGATCCGGCATTGATCCTTACAGAAATAGGATGTATTAGAAGCTACTAACAAGTTATCTTGAAGCCACGGATGCAGGAATATGCAGTGCATGTGAGGAGCCAATATCGTTGGAAAAATAAGCTTCCCGAAGGCAGTATTATACAATTGAAGACGGGCGGCCAACACGTCTGAAAAGCGAAGATGGCGCGGACTCATGGGTAAAATGAAGCACAGAGCTGCGGACAGGCTCCTGTGAGGGAGATTGCAGGGTGGGACGTACAAGGAGTCAGACGCGGCGAAATACACACAAGCGCAAGGACTGCAGCTTGTAACATTGTGGTGGCTCGAAACATTACATCGGACAGAGCGTACGAGGCTACATTGTGCCGAACAAAGGTACACAAAAGTACACAGGGATGCGCAGCCCATGGAGGATGAAGGAGGTGTGCGGCGGCGCAGGCCAGAGCTGCAAGGGGGAGCTGGAGCTCACAAGGCAAGAGGATGATTAAACAAGACAACACTGCCAAATAAGTTCATAATGGCAACGAAAAGATAAATAAAATAAAGCCTGACGAAGGACGCACAGCGAAATCTAAGATGGCGCCCAGCCAGTAAGAGGACAAAGGATCGGGGGAAGGACTGGGAAAGAGAATGAGAACCCCAACAAGAAACGATCGGAAATAAGATTAATGGTTGCACAGGGGCCCTATCAGATATGAGAGCAGTCGACTTGGGCAATCAACGCCTGAGAGGGATGTCAAGTGGAGCGAAGGAGAAACATATATGATTATGCAACCCTAGGGCCCTGGGCGATCGGTGAGAGGAGGATAGTGCTCAGCGTGAGAGCATCGACTGCAGGGTAAAATAACTCCACAGGCATAGAGTCACAGGTGACTCTGAGGACAGGCGCTGGCATAGAAATGGCGGCCTGTTGCACCACCAGCTTGGACTGCCATAAACGAACCCCCCGCAGGGCATGGAAAACAGACCAGTGCCAGGAGATACCCCTCTCCGGGGCAAAAAAGGATGCAGCGAAGACCGCTGCAAGGCAAACATTGGAAGGTGGGACACCGCACAAGGGGGTAGCCTAGACTGGCCCTACTCAAGAGCACAAGTCAAAGTTGCGGGGTCCATCTGGAAGGAGAGCAGAGGAGGAGGTACCACCAGGAGAGACAGAGAGAGACATCAGCGTAGGTGTGCAGAGTGTAGCTGACACAGCTAGAGGAGGTCCAGGGGAAGGAGAGGAACCGAAATCTGAGCAGAGTGGAAGCCCAACACATTGCAAGTGGCAAGAAGGAGGCGCAGGAGAGAGTCAACTGAGGAGACATGATCCCAGCAAGCAGCAAGTGGTAACGGGAGCCAAGGAGGCCTGAAGGAGCCACAGGGAACAGAAGCAATGGAATTTCACAGTATAGCCACCCATGCTCTGGGCAGCAGAGTGCAGGCACCAGGTAAAAGAGCATAAGCTAGAAACGAGGGGGCACACAGAAGTTGCACAGGAAGAGCGGCCTAACCCCCCAATGGACAAGAGAAGGCATCACATGGGAACCCCTCACCGATGACAGGAAGGACGAGGCGTGCTAAGGATACGGCAATAGCAATGTCGCAGAAAGGGAACAACACGAAAGCTAAACAGACATCTCTGTATACTTTCACCAGACCAGCACAAGTGATGGAGGGCACAAGGACACAGCCGAAAAACCCAGATGTAGAGGAAACGCAACCGCGTATGGATCAACAAATTCTGGGGGCAATAGCGGACCTCAAGGCGTCACTAGAACACAAGATAGACGCAATACAAATAGATATGAATCTGCTGAGACAGGACGTCTGAGCGCTAGCGGAGCGGACCGGAGTGCTGGAGAAGGAAGTGGCACCCAACACTAGTAATGGCAAAGAGAATGCTATGAAGATTCACATATTGAAGCAACAAGTGCAAAATCTGGAGACCAGAGGCGGAAGAAGCAGAAGGGCGAGCAAGGCGCAACAACGTACACATTATTGGACTGCCGGAAGGAGAGGAAGGCAAGAACCCAACAAACTATATCGAAGACATGTTGATACAAGAAATAGGGGCAGGAACTCTCACCCAGGGTTTCGCCCAAGAGAGTGCGCACACAGAGCACTGATGAGGAGACCCCAGCCGGGTGCCCCACTGAGGCCAATCATAGCAAAAACTTTGAACTATAAAGACAGGTAGAAAATACTGGAGCACTTCCACAAAGGGGGCACCATCCACAGAGCGTCAGCAACAGTCACTGTGTACCCGGAATACACCTGACAGGTGCAGAAAAAGTGGATGGATTATGGAACAGTGAAAAGGAGATTGAAGGCGGCCCAACTGAAGTTTCAACTTTTATACCAAGCCAAGATGAAAGTGTTTCATAAAGACCATGCCATGTTTTTTTGACACCCCGGAGGATGTGAACGACTGGATGGACACCCAGAATATGCCATTGGAACAGTGTGACCGGGGGGGAAGCAGAGAGTGATAAGTGACGCACTGAGGGGGGGGCAAATGTGAAAGCAGGCAGGGGTGGATGCATAGAATGGAGGGTGATAGAGACACTTGGACAATTACCGTATTAAACTCAGCAGCCTATGTTATACAACAAACATGGGAGCGAAGCGCGCAGTGCAAGAAACAGCGACATGAGGAGCGATACTACCCCCTATAGGGTATTAAGAGAGGATACTGTTAGCATGGTATCCACCTGCAGCGATGTAAGTACCGTATTGGGCCGCGAACAGAGAGAGATGCAGGGAGGCCTGAGATCCCAAATAGGAGCTGGGTTAATGTTGGGGTTAGTTGGGGGGGGGGGCGTTTGGGAAGTTGGGTGATGGGGCCTATGGTACAATGCGACAAATCAGGGGCAGAAGTAAGAGGTGCGGGACAGAAGGGGTGGCAATTTGGAGAAAATGGGAGAAATGAAGATAATATCCTGGAAGGTCAGGGGCCTGAATATTTATATCAAACGCCACAGAGTGGTGACATACCTTAATAGACAAAAAATAGATATTGCAGGAGACCCATCTGACCAAAGAGAAACTGGAGGTGGTGACCCCTAAATGGAAAGGGACAACCATACGAGCGACATATTCCGCGTACGCCAGAGAGGTTGTCACGTGGATAGCACCCCATGTTCCGTTTAAGTTGTTGAGATCAGAAGTGGATAAAAATGGGAGACTAGTGTGGATTAAAGGGTGGTTGGAAAATAAGGAAATATGCATTATTAACACATATGCACCGAATAAGGACACCACTGCTTACCTCAGGACACTGTACACCAAGATTAGCCACTGCATGGATAGTACGGTGGTATGGGGAGGCGTTTTAATTGCACGTTGAAACCACTTCTGGACAGGTCAGACATGGAATTCACACACCCGACCCCAGACGCTAAAGCCCTAAACTCCCTGATACAAACTTTCGGCTTGGCAGATGTGTGGAGAGAGTGTCACCCCCAGGAGAGAGGATACTAACATTTCTCGGCCCCGCACAACCTACACACTAGACTGGATTACATTTTTATGGGGACAGACACAACGCAAGAGGTGACACAAATAGACTACAAAGCAATCATTTTATCAGACTATGCACCACTGCTGGTCAGACCGCCAAGAGCAAGGATCCCCACCTGGAGAATGTGGACAGAAACCTTGAGAGATGCTGGGTTCAGGGAAAGCTTGAGAGATGACATTAAGGAATATTTCGATATTAACACAGGTAGTGTGGACTCAGCTGGGACAGTATGGGAAGCTTTCAAGGTGGTGGTCAGGGGAGCAGCAATAGCGAAATCTAAAGGGTTGTGAGACACCATAACAAGAGACCTACAGAAAGCAGAACAGAAGTTAGAAAGGAAAATGCAAGAAGGAGCCAGGAAGGAAGGGTGGCCCGAGACTAGAATTGCACTGCAACAAGAATGCAGGGACCACTGGGAGAGGCTGGGCAACCTGAGCTATAGGAAGTATTTGGAAAGACAGCATGAGGAACAAGATAAACCCGTCAGACTGTTGGCCTGGCTCTACAAAAGGGAAACCCCTAAGCAGCCCATCAGAGTGTTACAAGGGGAGGATGGGCGAATACTAGACACACAGGAGGGGGTGAACAAATGCTTTCTGGAATATTATAAAAAGTTATATGCTGACCCTAAGGAGGAGGTGGAGATAGATATACCAGAGGCGGCACTAGAGGAAATCACACTCCCCAGGCTTGAAGATACAGATAGGGAATGCCTAGAATCACTGATAACAATAGAGGAATTGGACCTCATGATTAGGCAGCTGCCCACGAGCAAGGCTCCTGGGTCTGACGGGCTTCCGAGTGAATTTTACGAAACTTACAAAAATGAGTTACTCCCCCCTATGTTGACAATGCTAAACGAGGCACTAGACAAAGGGAGACTACCCGAATCACTTCGGGATGCGATCATTATCCCATTCCATAAACCTAACAAACCAGAAACGGAGTGCGGGTCATAGAGGCCCCTATCACTACTCAACCAGGATAGCAAGTTTCTGACGGCGATACTGCCGAATAGACTAAAACCTAAGATACACAAATTGATACATGAGGACCAGACTGAGTATGTACCACGCAGGAGCATAACTGAAAATTTGAGGTGGCTCCACCAAGTGATAGACCACACCCGAGAGAGCACGCAGGAGATAGCAATAGTCTCGATAGATGCGGTCAAGGTGTTTGACTCGGTCAAGTGGCCCTGGCTGCTGGCGGTTCTGAAGAAGTATGGATTAGGACCCAAATACTTCAGGTGGGTTCACCTACTGTATAGTGAGCCGATGGCACGAGTTAAAACGGGCGGGTACATCTCGGAGCAGTGGCAGCTGTACATGGGCACCAGACAAGGGTGCCCATGGTCACCGATGCTGTTTATCCTGGCGCTAGAACCCCCAGCAGCATATTTACGCCAACAATATGGAGAAGTGGGAATCGAAGTCACAGGGGTGCAGCATTTGATATCACTGTATGTGGATGAAATGCTGCTATATTTGAAATATCCAGAGGAAAATGTACAATATATTCTAGAGGTGATGGAACGATATGCAATCTTATCGGGCATAACAGTGAATCCACTCAAGTCAAGTATATTCCCACTAGGGAGATATGTGGGGATGCCGAGACATGAGCTGCCGATACTACCGATAGGTGGGAGATTGAGCACTTCCGATGCCTAGGCATTGAGGTGTACCATCAAGTAGCAGAGGAACATAAACAGAATGCAGAAAGGACGGTGTCCAAAATAGAGAGGAGCATGACATTTTGGGCCAAACTACCATTAACCATGATGGGGAGGGTGGCGCTATTAAAAATGGTGGCACTACCGAGGCTACTGCATGGGTTCATAAATGTTCCGTATGATATACCCAGGCGATTCTTTATTAAACTACACAGCATTTGCAGGCGATTCATTTGGCACAATACCAGGAACAGAGTAGCGCTGGGAAATTGCAAAATGCATGCGAACAAGGAGGCATCAGACTACTAAATTTCGAAGTGTATTATTTAGCTAGTCAGTTGCAATTCATGACCAGGTGGCTCTCAGGAATACAAACACCGGAATCCATATTGCTAGGGGAGGAGGGGTCCCCGTACTTCTTAAGTGAGAGGATATGGTTGGGAAAACAAGGCGAGAGAGAAAAAGGAAACCAGCTGAGCCTGGGATTGAGGGTGTGGCATAGAGCTTGCAAGCTAATGAACAACCCGATCCCATGGTCCCCTCAAATACCGCTAGTGGCGTTGTGGGGGACAGATGAACAAACGCAGAAGAATATCAGGTGAAAATGGGAACCGGTGGGCATAGCGTCAGTCGGAGATGTGTGGTCAGAAGGGCTAGTGGCAGAAGCGGGACTACACAAGGGCCAGCTTATAGTATATGCTAGAGTAATAATACAGAACATTAAGCGTACTTGGCCCGATATCGAGCAAACCAGGCAAGAGGGCGGGGTGATAGAAACCCTGTATGATGTGGTGGAAGGTGGGCATGAAGTATCCCGCATTTATGAGCTCTTGTTGTCCAAGACAGGAAAGGAAATCACTCAAACAAGAACAGAATAGGAGGAGGAGGTGGGGTCACAACTGGAAGACGGGATGTGGGCAAGAGCGCAAAGATACCACAAGAAGGTGTCTAGGAATGCCAGATTTCAACAAATCCAGCTGTACATAACCCACAGAGCATACATGACACCCCAGAAGGCGGCCAAATTCTACTAAGCGGGCATAAAGACCTGCTTGAAATGTAGGGAGGTGAACGCAGGTATGACACACATGTTCTGGGCATCCACTGAAATTAAGAGGTTTTGGAGGGAGGTGGCTCGACACATCATGAGATGGGAAATTAACCTAGAGGTAGAGAGCCCCTGGGGTTGCCTTCTGGGGGGATTTCTGAGGCCACGCAGAGCAACACATGTAAGCAAACTTAAAGACCTGGCGTATATATTGGCCAAACGCAGGACATCGATGAACTGGAAAGCGGGCATAAAACCATCAGTGCAAATATGGCGGCAAGACCTGCAGAGATGGGCAGGGGTGGAAACGGAAGTGTGAAAAGAGGCGGTGGGGGCGTCGGGGAGGAGGAGGCTGTAACACTGGCAGCTTGGAGACACTTGGTGGCTATGATAGTAGAGTCAGATGCGGTACCTGAGGAGCATGAGGCGGAAGGGGAACAGAACGAAAAGGGACCCCTAGATTGGAATGGAATAGTATGCATGTGATACTGCAGGCCGGGGGAGGGTGGTGTTGGGGGGGTATATGGTTAGTAAAAATGTCACATGAAACTATGTAGAGGGACAAAGTTGCAATATTGGGAAATGTCACAAAAACTAATATAAAGTAAGAACATTTCCCAGGGAATTTTAGAAGCAGCCCTCTTCCCTAAACCTGTAGATAGAGGTTCAGGAACAAGAACTCAGAGAAAGGGGCAATAAGGGCTTTGGAGAAGCTGATGAAGAATCCCCTTCTATTGTAAGCCCAACAACTACAGGGAAAGAGACAGAAATAATTCCTGAACTACCTTTCACTCACCGAAATTATCCTATTCTGTCAGAAGCCTTCCCCAAAGGAGTATCTGAAGAGGAAGGAAGGTCTAAAGATCAGTCATTTTATTTCTAAAACACAGTCTGTTCTATAAGAGATACCTTACCACAGAAGGGGAAACCAGGACCCAGAATGTTGCGCCTAGAAGTCATAGAAGGATTGTCCTTGAATTGGCTCATGCCCATCTGATTTCAGGACACTTGTGTTCGGCCAAAACACAGGGACAGATTATCAACAGGTTTTACTGGCCATGGGTTTACGCTGTTGTTAAGAACTTCATAGCTACCGGTCCCCTATTCCAGAAAACAGTTCTCCACCCAACTCCACTCCACTCGCACCACTGCAACCCCACCCTACAATAGAGGTACAATGTTCTCGAATTGGTATGAATATCATAGCCAACTGGAGCTGTCCAAACTAGGAACAAAGTGTATTCTAGTAGTTTTAGATTTTGCAACCAAGTATCCGGAAGTCTTCCCATTGAAAAATAACACCTCACAACAGATCATTAAACTGTAAGGAATCAGGAGTAAGACTCTGGCACAAGGGTTGATTGCTATAAACCTTTATTAACAGATAAGAGGGTTGGAAAAAGACCTATCCTGCCCTATCACAATGAGGGGTTTCCCTGCCTCAACGAAACTAAAGAATCTCAATGTCCGAATATCCAAAAGAAAAAGAGTTCTCATCCTTTGTCCGAAATCCTAACCTGACACATTCTAAACCTAAGATAACATGAACAGGGTGTATAGTCTCTCAACTGTTGAATTTGGTTCCTTTTACAGTTCCAACACAAAGTTCCAAAAGGGTGCAAAAAGAAACAAAATGATCTACTTTGTATATCTGCACCAAAGAGGTATGAGTCGTCCATTGTGGTCTCACACTTCTCACGTGCCTGGTATATTCTCTTGCCAGGGCTTTCACAGTAGGGGTATGAGTCATCCCATATGCCATTACAATGTTTACTTTCTATTTGGGTGCGGGTTCCAGACTCGCAATCTTGTTTCCTGGTGTACTCACCTGCCAGGTCTTCTTCAACATATGTCTGTTTCACACAATTATCCTTGGGGTCTTCAACCCCTCTTCACTGGTTTCCCTTCTTAATATTTTCAGCGTTCCTGTTCCCTTGCTTGGGTTTGCTCCCTGTTCCGCTTCAGGCAAATTGGATCTGCTTCCCCTCTATCTCTACGTAGCAATATGCAATACAGGTTGGGGGTATTTACAGAGTGAGTGTCATAGCCTGAGTGGAAAGGGGGATGCCAGGTTCCTGCCGGTGAGTCTCCATCCCTCCCTTAAAGGTTACCTCCCCCCATGTCATTGTCCCTCAGGCAGCCACCCCCAGAGTCAGGATCATGTAGCAGCTGCCCTTCCCAGGCCACATGGGAAGAGAACTTCCCCTGAGAGGGAGTGATGACGTCACTCGATTAACCACAGTAGGCTTCCAAAAAGAAATATTGACCGAGCAAGGGAGTACCATTATGTTTAAAATGATAGCGGAAGCAAAGGAGATTTTACAGGAAAAAAAAACCTACGCACCTCTGTGTACCATCCTCAGACAGACGGCTTAGTGGAACATTTTAGTACAACCCAAATAAACATTTTGAAAAAGCTAGTAGAAGCAGATGGTCGCAACTCGAACACGGTGATCCCTCGGGCCCTTTTTGCCATCAGAAAAGCCACCCCAGACTTCTTTAGGGTTTCCTCCTTTCGAGCTCCTTTACGGATGCAATCCCAGAGATGTTCTAGACATGCTCCGGGTGACCAGGGAAGAAAGGGAAGAGGCAGGGTCACAAACCACCCAGACGCTTAAAGAGCACATGACTATCATGCAGGACCTGGTCCAAAAACATCTAGGACAGGCACAAGAAAGCCGAAAAGGTCATTATGATAGGAAGGCAGCATCAAGGTCCTTTTACATCGGACAGAAAGTCTTGTTCCTCTTACCCACCCCAGAGCATAAAATGCTTTTGCGATGGTATGGACCATATGAAATCTTGTCCTTATAATGATAAGGTCGCTCAACCAGACAGAAGGCTTAAATCCCAGATCTACCACATTAACCTCCTAAAGGAGTAGTAGACGGACCCGGTAGAATCTTCCTCTGTCCTATTGGCTACCTTATTGTCTGATGAAAAGCCTGAGTATAGTCTGGTTCCCTCTGATCTCCCAGAGCGACAACAAGACATCCAGGACTTACTGGATCAACTCCCAGATGTATTCAGTAGTAAACTGAGCAGAGTGAAAGGTGTTAAGCAATACATTTGCAAACCCCAGGCAAACAAATTAATCTGAGGCCTTATCAAATTCTGGAGGCAAGAAAGGAGATAGACTTCCAGAAAGTGGAGAAGTTAGATGCCAACATACCTGAACCGTCCCAGAGTCCATGGTCATCTCCAATAGTTCTTGTTGCCAAACCTGATCAATCATGGAGGTTTTGCATAGACTTCCAGAAGCTGAATGCCGTGTTCCAGTTTGACAACTATCCGATGCTTCGGATTGACAACCTCATTGATCGACTGGGATCGGCTGTCTACATCGCCATGATTGAACTAACCAAGGGCTATTGCCAGGTGCCACTGAACCCCCATGAATAAAGAAAAGATGGCCTTCTCCACCCCAGAGGAGTATCTCATTTCAAAGTCCTTCCCTTTGGACTTCATGGGGCCCAAGAGACATTTCAGTGGCTGATGGACCAGATACTGTGACCCATTTCCCACTTCTGTGGTGCGTTGCTGGACGATATTGTGATCCACAGAAAAACCTGTTTCACTTGTATGAAATCACATGCTTTGAGGCAAGCAAGTCTTACCACCAATCCCAAAAAGTGCCATCTAGCCCAGTCAGCAGTAAGTATTTAGGCTTTTTTGTGGGTAATGGGGCTAGTCCAACCCCAATTGGAAAAAGTCAGGGCAGTGCAGAAAACACCTTTCCAAAAGACCAAAGGAGACCTAAGGGGCTTTTTTGGGGCTTACCGGGTATTGCCAAAGGTTTATTCCCAACTATTCGGCCATAACATCTTGCCTCACTGATAAACTGAAACATGCTGACCCACAAAATCTCTGGTGGCAGAAATAAGATCAGGCTAGCTTCAATACATTGAAACACATCTTGTGTAGTGAGCCTGTCCGGAAAGTTCATAATTTCCATAAAGAGTTCATCCTCCAGATGGATGCTTCCAAAGTAGGGATAGGCGACATTTCTTCCCAAGAATACAATGGGATAGAGCCTCCAATTCATACATCAGTAGTAAGCTCTTCCCTTGAGGGCCTAGCAATCAAATGGGGGGTGGGTTATTTGCAATATTATCTGACGGGGAGAAAATTCACATGAATAACCAACCACTCACCACTCACTTTGCTCAGTCTGAGGAAGCAAACAAACCCTAGGATTATGCACTGGATACTTGATCCCTAGCCTTTCTGTTTTCATGTAGAACACAGAAAGGGTAAAGAACAGGGAAATGTATATTTCCTGTCCGGATTTCCCTTAGATGGAGATGGGGAAGCCAGCAAAATTAGGGAAAGGGTATGTGACGATTCACAAGGTGTCGTCACTTCTCCCCAAGGGGGAGCCCCTTCTCATGAGGCTAGGGAGGTGCAGCCGCTACCCAGTAGTTCCTCTATTGGTGTTTTAATGCGAGAGGACCTCATAGGGAAGAACTGTCTTCTTGGGGACAAGGGTGGCCATCTTGTGGTTAGCCTAGCGAGTAATAAAACATCTCCCCATTCTGTAGCCCATCCTTCCATCCCGACCTTCTTGTTGAAAACAGAACCATCTACTATTGTAATGCAAAAGAAACAAATGACCTTGAAAACACCAAGACGAGGAAGAACACAGACAACACAAAGACTCCTCCCGATCCTGGTATTAAGACGAGGTGGCCCCGAGGAGGCAAAGAGATCAACCTCTCAAAAGTAACAAGGAACTTTGACAGCCCACCCCTCAAGAACGGGTTACAATATAAAAAGACAAACAATGGACAATAGTTTTGGTCAATTCCAGTGCAGAGCTCAGCTGCAGTGTCTGTTGGGAGAAGCAATAGAAACAGAGAGCGTTCGGTGGAGGAAATCCAAAGTCTGTTTGCAGATCCGAGGAGAAGAGAAACTGAGGACGCTGGCGGTTGGCCATGTGGGTCCACACAGGGTTCTATAGGAGCAGACCTGTGCACAATAGCGAGGGCAAGAAGAGTCGGGCGGCACAGCAGCTAGTAATGCTTTAGAGCCACAGAAGTAGACTGGGAAAGCCGAGCTAGCCGAGAAGTCGGACCGACATCCCTGGACGCCCCAGCGATGTACCCAAGACCAAAAGCAGGTAAAGGGTGATACAGGAGACCTGGAGGGGGCACAGGGACGCAGGAAGGTAGCGCACATGAAATCCTTACCTGGCTTTATACAAGGCATACATCTGACAAGACTACTGAAGGGTCAAGAGTGTATCCAACCACCTCCTTCTCGTACACGTGAGGAAGAGAAGCCCCCTGGCCACCACGGAAGGGTCTGGGATGCTGTCCACCATAACAGTGGGGAAGAGAAGCCCACTGCCCACCAGGGAAGGGTCTGGGACCCTGTTCACCATAACAGTGGGAAAGAGGAGACCACTGACTATAAATGAAAGGTCTAGGATCCCAACAGAAGTAAGCCAAAGCATAGAGGAAGTCTTCCTCATTATAGTGGCAGAGATAAGTCCATTAATTACAAGAAAAGTGTCTGGGACCCCATTGTGAATGAGCGAAACTCTTGAGGGAGTCTTCCTCGTCACAGTGGTTAAGAGGAGACCACTAGAGCCCAGAGAAATGTCTGGGATCCTTACAAGATGTGGGACATTGTTGAAAACAAATCACAGTGGCAAAGTGTGCGTCAAGCTGGAAGCATTGAGAAAGAACTGTATTAAGCAATACCAGCAGAAGGGAGTCATTCTCCTGGTACCAAATCTGAAGTTTTGATAGAAACGCCTGGGGAAGGGAGTCATTCTCCCTGGCCTTGTGTTGAACTGTACCATAATATACCAAGAGACGGGAGACGTTCTCTTGGTCCTGAACTGAGAGTTAAAGTAAAGAAGCCAAAGGAAGGAAAGAATTCCCCCTGGCCTTGTTGTGAATTTTACCAAGACATACCAGGGGAAGGGAGTCATTCCCCCCTGGTTTTATTGGTAACTGTGCAGAGCCACACCAGGAGAAGGGAGACATTCTCCTTGAGGGAACATTGTGCAAAGACTGACTGAAACCTGCATGCCAGTGGAAGGGAGTCATTCCCCCTGGTATATTTGTTTTGAGAGACCTTTTTTGTTGAACCTCATCCAGGAAGAAGGAGAAGGGAGCCATTCCCTTTAAAGAAGGATCTTTCTGTTAGTTTACCTTTTTAGTTGTAGTGTGAGGGACAGATGTAGGTTGTGACAAAAGATGGTGGAATTCACTTTGACATACGTTCTGACAGACCCTTTTAGTATTCGTTTTGAGGCAGGGAAACACCTCTTAGAAGTTAGGGATAGTAAGGATCTTTTTTACATAAAGAAATAAAAGTTTATAACCAAAACCATGCCACGCTTGTGTAAGCATCCTTCCTCGACAACCTTACACCACTTAAGACAGAATACTGACTCCAGAAACATTTTGGGTTAATTCACAGAAGAGCCAAGGCGGACGCCTCATTATCTGGCTGGCTCTTTACGTGATTTTGTTTTGTTTGTTTAATGTCGTCTTTTAAGTGTTGCGTAATTTTTTTCAGCCATGACAGTGTTTTTGGTAGAGACTGTAAATGTCTAGCTAGGAAGTCAGTTGGCCTTATTGTGTTTAAGTAGGTATAATATAGTGTTTATAGTTTGAGGATGTTTCAGAAGTAACTCTCTAATTTGGAGCACACACATAAAGATAGTTTAGGTTGTGGATAAGATTCACAAATGTTATCTAGTATTATTATTATTATTGAGTGGGGACCTAACTTTGGGAACAAACAGAGAGCTTTAAAATCATAAGGGGAAGAACACAGCGAGGCAAGAAGAGAAAAGGGGAGCGGGTAGCTGACAGGGGAGGGCAGGCAATTGGCAGCAAGGGATCTACATGCAACCCAGGGCGGAAACAAAGAGGAGCAAATCACAGAGTCTCAGGTAGGGTGGAGAGCGAATGGTGTGTTGACCTAGGTTCTAGGGAGGAACCATTCCTTGAAGAGGGGGGTTGTGGGCTCTCTCCTGAACTGTAGAAGTGATGTGGCGGATCTGATGCTGATGGGGAGGAGGTTCTAGAGTCTTGGGCCGTAGACAGAGAAGGCCTGTTTTATGGTTCTTTCCTTCATGCAACAGTAGAGTTCGAGGCTACACGTAACTTTACTTCTTTTGGATCACAGCCTCCAGAGATGCTGAGTTTCTCAGTGAGGTAGCTTCTGTCATGAAATACAAGACTTTCATAGGAGGATGGCGGACACCTAAAAATCCAATCATTCACATGCATGTGGTTCAAGAAGACAAAGAAATGTATGTATGTAATGGATTAGCAGGGGTAGCAATGAAGTTGGGATGGGTAGTGGGTGCTAGGGAAGGGAGAGAAAGGGTTCAGTAGAGCGATCAGTGATTGATGAGATGGAATCTTTCTGCATGGTGATTTTCATACAGCGTTTCAAGGCTTGGTGGAGAGAAGACTGCTCCGCATTTCTATTGCTTGCTACAATTGTCCAATCCTCACAAGTATAGGGTAATTCTACACTTCATGATAAGGCTGTGCATTACTAGTTCAGGTGTCTTCCATTTGGCCTGAACAGTGCTTTGTGTTGTCATGAAAGGCCTTGCTATAGGGTTTATAAAAAGCAAACTTTCCTGGGAAGCAAGAGCATTGTACATAGGGGACATATCCAGAAGGTCACATATAGGGTGCAGCGGTAGCAGAGGTAGCTGTAATGGGTTGGTGGAACAGGAGTGTGGCAGACGTAGGGTAAGAGGTATGATCAGCAATTTGTTGAGATGTTCTTTGTAGAGTATGGACTTTGGGTCCTCCCTGAAGTGTAGGATGGAGTGGGCCAGCCTTATTTGCATTGAGAACTTGTTCCAGAGAAAGGTGCATAGCAGGAAAAGGCCCGTTTCCTGTGTTTTCCTTCTTGCAGTTCCTTGTTTCTATCATGACAATGCTGAGGACTCGTGGTGTGCTGGCCTGCGGAGATGGTGAGTTTCTTGGCCAGGTAGAGTGGTGTTTTCGTTGTGACTGCTTTGTAGGAGATGCAGGCAGTCTTTAACACGATATGTGCTTGAAGAGGTAGCCAGTGCAGCTCCTTAAGGATGTGGGTGAAGTGGTTGAAATTTCTTAGACCTGTGATGGATTTCAAGTGGCCAAGCTGGCATCTGCGACTCATGTGAGTAGGGCATTGCCACCGTTGAGGTGGAAGATGACCAGGGCTAAGACAATTGTTCTGAAAGATGGGGCAGAGGAGCGCAAGATGGTACCATACTGCTTGGGTTTTCATTGCGATGTGTGTTTAGAATGAAAAGTTACAGTCAATAGTAAAGCCAAGAGATTTTGCACTGAGTGAGATTTACTTTACTTTATTAAATGTATTATGCACAGCCATGGAGACTGGGGTTTAAGGGCACAACAAGAGAAAACAATGAACAACAAATTAGGATCCGTAGAAGTATATGGATTGCAGATTCATCTAGAGGTAATAATTCTTATTTCCTAAGCAAACAGGTGGGTCTTCAGTTTCCTTTTGAAAATACCCATGGATTCAGTACCTCTTAGCTCTAGAGGGAGGTCGTTCCAAGCCTTAGGAGCAATTGCAAAAAAGGGTCCCTTAGAGACCTTCACAGTTCTGCATTTAGGGATAGCTAAAAAATTCTGGTTGTTCAATCTCAGTGATCTGCCACAGGTTCCTGTTTCCAGAAGTTGCTGCAGGTATACTGGTATTTTTCCATATCTGCATTTCTGTATGATAGTCAATATTAGAAAAATAATTCTGGACTCAACTGGTAGCCAGTGTAGAATACGTCTTGCTGCAGTGACGTAATCTCTGCGTGCAAGCCTCATCACAACTCTTACCGCTCCATTTTGGCAAACCTGTAACCTATTGCAAGTAGCTTTATCAATACCAAATAAACAAACTGGAACAGTAATCAATTTTTGCCCCTATGATCGCTCTAGCTATAGTTTCTGCATTGTCCTGAGAAATAAGGGGTCTTAAGTGAGCCAACAGCTTTATATAGTAGGCGCTGGATGACACTAAACTGCTTACTTGCGGTTTCATGGTAAGCTGCTGATCAAATATTATTCCCAATGTTTTGACCTTCTTAAGTGGGATAATTTTTGCAGCTCCTAAGTAGAACTTTCATATTTGGAGCCCAGTTTCTGTAGTTTATGGGGTGAGCCAATCACCAGCAACTCTGTTTTTTCTTTATTAAGAGCTAACATTGCGTGTCGTCAGCATAGTTTGTAAATATCACGCTCTCATGGGTTAACATAGCAAATAAGGGAAAATGTTGTACAAGCAAAGCGAAGTACATGCACCTTGTGGTACACCCAAACCGACACTGATGGGAGCAGATTCGGCCTCCCTAAAAAAGACCCTGCTTTCTCGGTTACCTAGAAACAAGATGATCCATTGGGTAGCTAAGGGTGAAAAGTTAGCAACCTCCTTCAACTTGGTGGACATGATGGAATGGTCCACCAGGTCGAAAGCTGCCGATAGATCAAGTAGCATCAGCAGAGAAGCTTCATTCTTATCCATACGGGCTAATAACTTGGATTTAAGCTCTATAAGAGCCATCTCTGTTCTGAAACCCACTTGAAAGCCCGACTGATGGTCATTTAAGACCGGATGAGTTTTTAGATGTTCAGCTACTTGACGTAGGCCACTCGGTCCAGGATTTTCAGGAGAAAAGCGGTGTTTATAACGTGCCTGTGGTTGTTGGGCAGATCAGCTGACAAATCTGTGGAACAAGCCCAGTTTCCAGTGAGGCACTAATAAACTTGCTACTTGCAGTTAGCAGTATGGGGGTGCAGGTTTTGATGATCATTGCTGTATGAACATCATTTTTGCATTTAGTTGTCTTTAGCTGTTTAATTATTAATTATTAATTAAACAGGAATAGAGGGACATCTCTCAAAAGCCTGGTATAATTTCTCAGTCTCATTATCCACTAAATTATTATTTTTCTCAGTAATCATTTCTCTGATGTTGTGTAACTTAACTTGCACAGCCTGTTGCATCAAATCACACCAAGCATTACCTTTAGTAATCCTATCTGCGTCAGTGTGACTCGTAGATTCCTGTTCCTTTAAGATATTAAAAGGTTCCTTGGTATCTGACTGAGCATTTTTTATCCTGTTATTAAAAAAGTTATTTTTGGCCTGAATGATGGCTGCTTTGTAGTTTTTTTCTGCATTTTTATAGGTTACTAGGGAAAACTGCATTCTGTGAGTTTTCCAAGCATAGAAAGGCTTAAGAGTTAAAGATTTTAAGCGTTGTAGTTCGGGAGTGAATCAGACATTACGTTTAATACCCTCCTTAGGCCTTTTTTTCTTTAGTGGCACTACAATATTAGCAGTATATCCAAGTTGGATGATATAGCCCTTGATAGCTGCTCAGGGGAGTCTAAGTCAGAAAGATTCACCAGTGAATCAAGTAGTGGTTCTATCCTATCAACTGTGATATTTTTCAGATTTCGTGACAGGACTTCTATTCCATTTCTATATTTTGTCTTCTTGGGAAAATCAGCTATTACAGTGAATTCCAAAAAGGAGTGATCCGACCAGGGGCAGGAGGATACAGAAAAATCCATAGTCCTAACTTCATGGCATGCTACCCAATCCAGGGTATGACCCAAATTATGGTTGGGTTCAAGAATAAATTGCTAATAGCCCAGTTACGCCAAGGCCAGTTGTAGCTCTAGCGCAGCAATATCTTCCTTGTGATCTAGCCATAAATTAATATCACCCATAATCAAAAAGCTTAGTAGTTAGTTTTCAAGGATGAAAGAAGAAAACAGGAAATACCCGCCAGAAAGCTTTCAAACAGGGAGGGTGGTCTGTATATTAACAACACCTTCATTATGGTTTCTGCGTTCAGACCGATTTTGACGCAGAGAGATTGAACCCCTTCCATAATATATCCTTTAGTTTCCCACACAGTGAGTGATAACCTATGGATAAGGGCGACCCCACCTCACTACCCTCCTTTCTATCACATCTAAGCATCCCATACCCAGGAGGAATGGCCAAGTTAAGCGAAGAAGCTGTGGCAGCATGCGCCTAGGTTTCAGAGATGGCACACATATCTATGCTATTCTCTTCTATATGAGTTGCTACATCTGTGGCATGTTTCACAAGCACTCCAGTTTTCAACAAGAAGAATCTAATGTTTGTAGTAGGTATGGGTGGCGTTCTGAGGTTAATAACTGAGACAACAGCCTCTCTCTCAGGGGTAGACTCGAAAACTGACAGTGTGGCACAAGGGTAGGAGGAATTGTCCTAGTCGGGTCTAGGTCACCTGTGAGGGTGAACTGGTTATTCCCATTGTCATCAAAGTGTGCTATTTCAGTATGAGGGAGTTCATGATTAAACACTGGTGTGCTGGAGGTCATCTCTGCCTCCACGCACAGAGCGCAACACATACACTAGTTGTAGTAATGTTAATATGTGAGTTAGTAGGAGAAATAGTATCTACTATGGTTTTTCTGCATTCAGGATTAGTTGGGTAGAAGTGCGAGGTGCGTTAAAAATACCTCTTGCAGCCGGAATTGCTGCCAGTCCCTCTGCAATGCCCATGTCCGTGAGGGAGCACATCCGGCCCTTTCCGGTCCTGCATGGATCGGCACAGACTGGCTTAACGCATTCGCGCCAGGCGTGTTCGCGCCAGGTTTAGAAAGAAACAGGCCCAAGAACAACAGGAGGTTCAGGGTAATGTAGTTTTAGCTTAAGAAGTGCGTGCAGAGTGCCAACATGACTCTGTTTTAAATTGCACTATGCTGCAAAGTTAACTAAATAGTTTCTAAAAGGCAATACTACAAATCAAAATGCTATCTGAGCCAAGTTTTAAAAACACAAGACAAATAAGATTGTGTATCTTTAAAAACACAATAATGACCAGTTAGACATTTAGCAGCAAGACAGGGGTAAATCAAATTTGATGTGTAAATCAGTGAAGTTTGTGAGTCAACTCTGGACTTTGTCATGTTTGGCAGGGCTTCCTATGCGAATAAATGTAGTCTTTGAAGGGTTCAGCTTCAGGTAGCCTCTTGACATTAAGGCTTAGATGAGGGACAGACAGTGCTTGAGTCTATGGGTGATGTTGATACTATTGATCTTTAGGTAATGCTGTGTGTCATCTGCATATTGATGTATCTAGATGTCGATGTTAACAAGGCATTCCCAGCGAGGTCCCATGTAGTTGTTGAAGAGGACAGTGGACAGGATGGTGTCTTGTGGCACTCTGCAGGGTACTGGTATCTGTTTGGGCCCATCTGGATGAGATGATCTCTGTTGGAGCGCTATTAGGTGAACCACTGCAGTATGTTTAATCAAAGCCTATGCATGTGGCAAGGATGTTGAGGAGGGTTTCAAGGTCAACGGTATCAAAGGCAGCAGAGACATTGAGACAGCAAGGGTCCCCTTCGTCCACAATGTGTAGACTGTCATCGATAACTTGGGTGGTGGCGGTCTCTGTGATATATTGTGGTCAGAAACCAGATTGGTAGTCCTGTAGAAGATTGTACTGAAGGATCCTTTTGTGCAACTGGATGACATCTTCTCAAATACCTTGCTGAGGAAGGGTAGATGCATGATTGTGTGATAGTTGGCCAGGTTAGCTGGGGTGAGTGTGGGTTTCTCGAGCAGGTGGAGGATTTGCCCCATTTTCAGTGCACTGGCCTGTGACAGAGGGCAACCTCATGATGGAGAACCTGGCCTGCCTACACTGGGTGCAGGGAGGGGACTCAAGGCCATGCTAACTGTAGTCAGTAGAATTAACTCAACACATTGGCAAGCCACAGGAGAAAGACAGTGTGGTATGTCTTGTCTAATCCTCTGGACAGACTTTGGCATCTAGGAGGGTCACGGGACTAATGACTAGGCAGATTAATAAGTAAGTAGCTCACACATAAGGCATTTTCCCAGAGTATTCATTCTCAAGGTCTGTTGGCTGTAGCTCTTTCCCAGAGAACCAAATGCGGAAGTTCTCTAAATACGTTTCCAAAGGCCTGTCCGCTTAGACCACCAATGGATCAACATGCGGCTGAGCCCGCACCAAGTATAACCAGTCCGTGAGATCGTCCATTTAGGTCCGGTTACACAGTTTCCTCCAGCTATAAGGCATATCTCAACCTGAGGTAGGAATTGTCTAAGAAAAATTGCCCCTCTGCATGTGTGTGCATTTATTAGTAAACAGATTTCCCCAAAGATGTAATGTAATGTTCAGTGACCCCCAGGTCTCTGCAACATTTGACTCGCTGAATTTGTTTGCATTACAACTCCTATCATCACTAGCCAGCATATGCAATGGTAAGGGACCATAGACGTTGTAGTCCAAAACATCTTGAAAGCTGCAGGTTGCAGACCTATGATATAGTCCTTCTCCATATATCCAATGTGCTTCAAGATGCATATAGTGAATTTCATGACATACAATTTAATGAGATACACACAGGGGGGAATTGGGCTGGAAAAGGACAGAGCAGTGCTCCCAAAAACCGTTATCTTCCTGGAGCACCATTCCAGCTCAAGCACCCCCTCGGCTAAGTCTTCAAAATCTGCCAGCCACCCTTAAACAGCCCAACTCATTTCTCCTTTGTGGGTGAAAGATTTGCAGTAAGCGAGAGGAACTGAGTGATTCATTTATAAACTCTGTGAAGCATTTAAGGAATTTAGATGGCTCCATTAAGCGGAAACAACCCAAACCTCACATTCACTAACAAGCACTGTCCAAAATGGCATATATGGCTTTTAGTTTAGACATATTTCAAATATAAAATGTTGTGGTCATTCTCATATTGCCAAAATGCTCTTTGCTTTTATGCAAATTGCCAAGACTCAATTTCTCCTACAGGTGTTTAGCTGCACTTGATTCGGTTAATTGAGGAGATTGGGTGCTGCTCCACATGGGCTTGATTTAGTTCCTTGAGGAGAATGGGCTCTGCCTGAGCTGGGGCTCCACGCTTAAGCCAGCCCAGCTGACATCACTGACCACTGCTCCTTCCCATCCCTGCCGTGCCCACGAAGGGGGATGGATTCGAAGAGTATATTTTATAGATTTCAAGCAAAGAACATAAACAAACTGTATATAAGTTCCTGTGTTGACCATCATTTGTGATGTCTAAATGCAAAAAAGGTAACAGGCGCCCCTCTATAGAAGGAACATGCCATGATAACCTGTTCTGTGTTTTTATTCCCACTTTGAGAGTGCACAGCCATCGCTTTTTGCTCATTGTACTTTTCACAAAGGAGGAATATCCATTTGCATATCAGTCTTTGTCCCGCGCACAAGGGCAGTCCAGCACAGAAATGTCAGGCAAACCTCCTTTGGACAGGAGTACCAACAGCAACCCCAGACACGCGTTTCAGCCATGATAGGCCTCATCAGTGAGTTGGAGCTGTGCCTCTCTGAGCAGAGTGAGCAAGGGGTCCACATCTGATTCCACCAGGTAACTTAGGGTGACCAACCCCAAGTTCCTTGTCAAAATACAGAAAAGTTAGCAGGCGCCCCTCTCTAGAAAGAACACGGCATGATAACCTGCTCTGTGTTTTTTTGCCCCACTTTGAGAGTCTGCAGCCATTGCTTTTTGCTCACTGTACCTTTCACAAAGGAGGAATATCCATTTGCGTATCAGTTTTTATCCCGCCCACAAGGGCAGTCCAGCACCAAAAGTCCAGGCAAACCTCCTTTGAACAATGAGCATGAACAACAACCACAGACACGTTTTTCAGCCTTGTTGGGGCTCATCAGTTAGTGGAGCATTGCCTGTCTGAGCACAGTGAGCAAGGGGCCATGTCTGGGTTCCTCCAGGTAACTTAGGGTGACCAACCGCAAGTTCCTTGCAAAAATAAAAAAAATGTAACTAAATGGATCTGGCGAGATGGAGTTGAAATTGTCCCTTTGGGGAGGGTCATTGCTATCAAGATGACTTTGGCTCCACTACACACATCAATTACGTTCTGAGTATGTTACCTCTTGATGTGAAGAAGAAAAGCTTATCGGGTATACAGAGCCTGTTGTACAGTTTTTTATGGGAGCAAAAACAGCTATGCCTGAAGCTTTCGAAGCTACAACTCCCTTGGGAGAAGGGGGTTTGGGAGTGCCAGACTTTGCTCTGTATCATCTGGCTTTTCTTGAGGAATCAACTGATGTTTGGGCACAGGCGGAATCGAGCATGACTACACCACTTGCCCCTGAGGCACTTTTGACAACTGGGAATGTCACAGGTGATGTTTCCTCTCCAGCGACCAAATTCTTGAGGATGACTTGGTGTTAGCTTGAGGAGTTAGCCAGGGGGAAAACCACATTTTCCCCAAGAACATACATTTGGCTGACTACAATGGTGCAGACTGACGGGAAGCCTATTTTCTGGCCACACTGGTTTTTAAATGGTGTGCAATGGTTTGAAGATGTATTCATGGACAATCAATGTATCCCCTTTAACCCGCTATCTACAATGAAGGAACTACTCAAATGCACCTGTAGCGAATACAGAAAATTGAGGATTGCAATTGTAAGCGTGGAAGTGGATGGGAATGAAAGAAAAGCTGTTGAACTTTAACGGAAAGGGTCACTTTGCATTCAATGCGTACAAGCTTCCAATGAGCTACAGGAAATGCAATGAACCTTCTCAGGTCCTGATATGATATGTTATTTATCACCTGCTTAATACCCAGAGGTTTCTAAGCGCGGACCCAGGGATCGAACCTGTGTTTCTCGGTGTCGTCTTGCTTCCAAGGTGAGCACATTGCCACTGAGCTATCCTCCCGAGACCTGGTCAGATACAATTGGCACAGAAATAACAGAAGGGAGATAGGAGAATCTATGTAGGAATGTGGCCTTGACTTCATTGAATCTTGGGAAAAGAACGCAGCAGATACAAATTCTCAACAATATCTACTGGACGCCAACCAAACTGTGTGCAAGGGGTAGGAGTGACTCGGATACCTGTTGGGGTTTTGGTCACAGGTCGTGCTCATTTGAGCACATGATATGGGAATGTTGTAAAGTAAGAACATTCTGGCTCAAAGTTACAGAGACAATGAACAAGGTTTTGTTCTCTGATCTGGATTTTCATTTCCTGCCCATTGTTTTAGGGGAGGTTGAATTCTTGGGGGATCTGACATACTCGCAAAAATGTTGGTTTTTTAGTGCCTCCCTCTCTGCAAAAAAATCATATTGTGAGATTGGAAGAATGCCACCTGTCCCTCATTGTCTATTGTGTTGAAGACCTTTACAAAATGTCACTGCTTGAACGAGTCATTCTGCATAAGCAGAAAAAAGTTAATTTGTATGGCGGAATTTGGGGTAGGTTTCTGGACCTGATATAAATGTATATGGTGTTCTATTTTCCTGGCCTGTTTGTCTTGCTGTATTTTAAATGCTCTAATAAAATGTGAATACAAAAAAGAAAGTTTGAACAAAGGCTTTCATGTTTGCTCACCAATTGGTATGCGTTTAGCATGCAAAAATGAAAAACAGTATACAAACATTGAGACAATAACTACAAACATAGCCGCAAAGGAAGTGGAATAATTGGCCACTTTGCTCATGGATCCAATTTTCATCTCACAGCAAGAGAGCTGGTGCAGGAGACCAGATGAGGACTCACTAGAGTCCAGGGAAGCTATAGCTGGTCAGAGTAACTAAAACCACATAAGTGTTTCCGTGGTAAAGGATTTGAAATCCTGATTAAAAATAAAAATAGGGGCCAAGTTCTCTTCCCCATGCAATGAGATGAAGGAGTGACAAGTGTCCCTCCGGAAGAGTAAAGTGAGGGGAAGAGGAATGGAAAAGAAGTCATGGAAAAATAAAACTCAAAATCGTGACCAAAATCCAATATAACAGCTCAGCAAAGGTGAGCAGAGTGAAAGTTGAGGGCATGTTTGTGAGGCAAGAGGCCCGGGGGTGAGGGATCAGATAGCCAAAGCAGTGGAGGAGCAGGCAGGAACCTGGAGAGGATGCAGGGTGCAAGTAAACAGCAGTATCCTTCCCAATGGAAAAATATATCTGCAAGCATTGCCTACATTCCAAGGATCCTGAGAAGCTGATGAGGATCCAACGTTCTACTCTTGGTAATAGAAAGGTTATTATTGTGGTCTGGCAGTTCACAAAATACGCTACTTATTCTCACCAGGCAATTGCTGTAGTAAGTATGTTATCGTTTTATTGCATGATACATGCACAACATTATTATTGCCTGAAAAGTGCAGTTGGGCAGCAGGTTGCATTAGAGCTTACCTCTCAGGTGTTTTTTCTGTGTTCATCAGTGCTGCAGATGGAGCCTTTTCTTAAAAAACACCATGTTTGCACGCTCTAGCAAAAAGAACCTGAAAAGTGCAGTTGAGAAATAGGTTACAGTGGAGTTTACCTGTGAGGTGTTTGTTCTGTGTTCATCAGTGCTGGAGGTGGAGTATTTTATTAAAACAACACAGTGCTTGCAAGTGCCAGCAAAGCGCCTGAAATGCGCAGTTGGGCAGCAGGTCACAGTGGAGCTTACCTGTGAGGTGTTCTTTCTATGTTCATCACTGCTGGAGCCTTTTCTTCAAAAACACTGTGTTTGCAAGCGCCTGAAAAGCGCAGTTGAGCAGCAATTTGGCTGTAGGTAGGCAAAGGAGGGGCGACTATTCATGATATTGTTAGTTTGTGTCCCCTTTGACGGCGGCGGGAAGGTTTAAGAGCCTCATTTTCACTGATACATCTTAACCTGATGCCTGGAAAAATTCAAGGTTATTCTGTTATGCTCACTGTGTATGGATCCACAGATAGACCCATTTAGCCAGAATTATACAGCATACAACTAACCTGATCAGATGCAGAATGGTGAGGAGTAAAGAATCCCCTAAAACCTCACCACTCCCCTTCTCAGTATAAGAATGAAGTAGGAGGTACAGTGGCCTCAGAGAAACCCTCTGTGGAAGAAAACTCTGGTATCAGGAACTGCACGGCATCAGAATTGGATCAGCCTCTTGTGGAGCCGCAAATGTAGATCTCAAGCGGGAAGGCTGTAGAAGCGTCTTTCTGCCTGAGTGCTCTATTCTTCATGCTGCGCTAGGGTTCCGGGGCAAGGCCTAGCCGTGTTGCGGTAAGAGAAGAATACCACATAAGTGAGGGCAGAAGACACAGAATTAAAGGAGTACAGTCGGATTTCTGCCAAATAGAAGCGTACCGAATGGTTTGTTAGCTCAGCGTAATGTGCAATAAGAAAGGCAATCTCTAAGACTCTGATCCCATTCTAGAAGGAAGGAAAGAGGAGAGCAGTAGATGTAAGAATCAGCAGAGAACAGGTTAGTATAGTGTCAAGGATACAAGAAGGGCGAACTTACGGCGCGTCCAGAGAAAAGAGTAGCAACGTGCTGGGTAGCTGGAGAAGGCTGCTTAAGACTTGTTTTGCCACTGGAACAAGGAGAAACCAGGAAGTCAGCTGCAGAGGAAACTAGACCTGCACACGGCACAGCAGGCATCATCTTGGAAGAAGGCAGGTGAACGGGCCGGATTCCTCTCCACCTATGCCTATCAGAATGTTGCCGTCCCCGGGATGTTACATATTCCCTACAAAGCAGAGGAGGCCCAACTAATGTGCCAAAAGCACCTTATATAAGTGGTGGCTCTAAAAAGAAGGCTTCCAACAGTGATATGGATGCCCCTCTCATTGGCAAAAGTGGAAGCGTGGAACTACTACAGACCCCTTGTGTTGTTGGGACCTCTTTTGTGGACAACAGTAAAATCACTGACTTCTTTGTGGGTATGAATTCCAAATCTGTGAAGGAAATTGAGAGGGCTACTACTAACTGTCTCTTGATTGAGGATTTAATTATGTTATCTGGCCCAGAGGCGATAGATCCTCCATTTGCAGTTCCTGAGGAAAATTAATCTCCTTCCCATATCGATAATAACTCTTTGTTAAATGTGTGCGTTAGTTTGCAAAGAGACTCATTTGGGAATGTTCAAACTGCTCTCCCTGTATTACAAAGATGTACACCAAGTAACATCATGGATATTAACCTGTTTAAATCTCTCGACTTGCTACAAATCGCGGTGTAAATAAGGGTGGAAAGTGGTGATAGTAGCCTTTGGTCTTCTGAGCATAGCAGTATTGATCTCTTTGTGGTCTTGATGGTTACTAAGGCATTATTTACTGTGTGTATGACTATGTCAAAAAATAGAAGACATTATGCAACATTGGAGTTATTGTGCTTGAAAATGCTACAAGGGTAGAGGATCATTTACCTCTTATGGAGGGTTCCCTGGCTAATGATGAAGAAAGTTGGAATGTTGAACAGGTAATGTTTCACATTTCTTCTGTTGGTGTTGTTGCAAGCTATTACACACTCTCCTACTAGTCAACACAGATTTGCTGCAGATAATGTTGTTGTGTTCCAGAGAAATATAAAGAGAACATTTTGTAAGAGACTTAGAAGGACGAACAAGCGGAAGAGCTTGTTGGGAGAGATGTCTACCGCTAAAGATACCTTGAACTCTGCAAGTGATTGTGAGGATGGTGAGGATGGTGTGACTGAAAATAGGGATCCTGTTCCTTCCACCTCAAGTCTTGAACTGGCTATTGGTACACAGTGTGTAAATCTAACTACCAAAGTCATGACAAGTCCGCTTGATAAATGGGTTAAGAAATCAAGACCTGTTAATGACCAACATGGTACTGGAAAATAGTCGTCCTCTGATTCATCAGATAGCGGTGACAGTGTAATCATTGATAATGTCCACCTGGAAACTATTGATGCTGGTGGAAGAACTGATCTTTTTATGTATAGGGACACAGCTTCCCCCTTGCCTCCTAGTTTGGAGCCTAAGTCTGAAGTATTGCCTAAAGTTGTTAAACCTAGTAATAGTACCAATGTTCTTTTTACTGAAATATTTTCCATCACTAATAGTTAATTTCTTAATAGAAATTGTATTTTACAATTGATTGATCCACTGTATTCCTTCCCTTTCCTCTACACTACTAATGATATTGAATTGGTTGAAATACCACAGGAGGCTGAAATGTCTAATTGGTCTGTAGTGCACTTTATATCACCGGTTATAGCAGATTTTGTCTTGTCCTTCTCTCAGGAATTTCTGAAATTGAGTTACAAATGTGAGTCTTTTACACAAAGGAAAGATTGTAAATTGCTGGAGCAGGAAAGTCATAGTAGGGAGGACAGGCAAGCACAAAATGAGTTGCAAGATTTTTTTTTTAGATGTTATGAGGGTTCTGTTTGAGGAGGGTAGAAAATGACCCCCAGACTGTGTTGATTGTTTTAATGAGTATGTATCTTATTCGCCTCCTTTTTGAGAAATAGTGAGGGAAGTAAGGTTATTTTGGACTCTGGCCTCTTCTCTTTCCAGGAGACTTGGATGAGTGATGAAGTGATTATTAGAGGGCTATTCAACACTTCAGAGATATGCAATTAAACTGTATTAAGGTCGACCAATGGGTGGACTATTAATTGGTGTAAATAATTCTCATTCCATTTCTGCATGTCTGGGGTTCTCTTATGCCTCTGTCCTTGAAACTATTATACATTTTACCTGGGCTAACCGGCCTTTATCATTTTTTATAATAAATGTATATGCTACTTCGGAAAGTAAATTTGCTCCTGATGTTATTCAGCATGTTGATTGTATACTTGCTGATTGGGCTTTTCAATATCCAGGGGAACAATTTATGGTGGTTGGTGATCTTAATGCAGTTTGTTTTCCTGGCTGTTCTGATAGATGAGTTTATGAAATTGACAGAATCATGATTGGTACTAAAGTGGAATGATCTTTTTGAAAGTCATGGTATGCAGTTTCTCACAAATAGCCATGATATAGATAAGGATAGTGATTATACTTGGACAAATGGTATTGTGAAGTGAAGTCCAGAATTGACTATGGCCCTCATTACGACCCTGGCGGAAAGTGACTGACCGGAGCGCCACAGCGTAAATAGCGTTTCCGCCATTGCACGAAGGAGCAAAGTGCGGCCCATTCCGACCCATCGGGCACGAGCACCACGCCACGGCGGAAGTGCAAAGTCCACGATGGCGGAAATGACCCCAAAACGGCCCACACCGCCGCCGTACGGCGCCCTAGGTGCAATACCGCCACCCCTCTTAGCGGTCACCGCAGTGTGCGCCTACCGGAAAGTACGGTGACCGGAAATATACGGAAACGGAAGTAAAAACATGGGCCCGGAACGGGAAACATCCCGGCGTACACCTATAAAAGCACTAAAACCACACAACCACTAAAATCACTACCCTGAAACACACCCCAACCCGTCACCCACCCTAGCGAAACCAAGACAAATGGGAAAAGTAGCGAAGAAAGCGTGCGACCGCAAGCGGCAGGTCCACTTCTCCCGTGAGGAACTCACCGTGCTAACCGAGACCCTCCAGGAGAATGCTGCCGTCGTCTTCTCCACGAAAATGACCAGAACGGCACTTGCAAACAAGAAGACCATATGGGCTCTGGTGGCACAGCGGGTAAGTGCGGTGGGGACCGCACCCCGCACCCCACAGCAATGCCGCAAGCGATGGGACGACCTGCGGATACGCGTCCGCAGCATACTCTCTGCCAACCGCAACATTGCCACAGCCACCGGGGGAGGTCCTGAATCACCCATCAAGTTGACCCCCTGGGAAGAAATCTGTGCCTCCACCATCGGAATGGAGAGCATAGAGGGAGTCGGAGGGATGGAGAAAGGAGTGCAGACATCCGAAGATTCAGGTAGGTGGGCCAGATAAAACAATGCCAAATCCACACAGTCCATCCATGTGAAGTACCATGCGTCCACATAGTGCAACAGAAAAACATGTCCAGGAGAACGTCCACACACATCGGCCTGATAGCGCACGTTAAAACCCACAATAAATAAATAATTAAAAACCCCTAATACACGCACTACACGTGCAGCAGGCACACCCAAACTGCAGGCTGCCAAACAACTGCACCCTCACTCCACACACAAATCAAAGCACCTCCAAGGACCCGACCCAAATCACCCTCAGGTACCACCCCAATGCATGTGATACAATGCCATTCCAATTCCCACAGACCCATCAATAACCCTCGCCCTCCTTTACTCCACCACAGGGTCCGATCCAAACGACGAGCTACAGGACACCCCTACCAGCACACCTGCAAAGAGGGCCAAGACCAACGGCCAGAGACCCTCCACCTCAGCTGCACGCATCAAGACACGGCAGCAGCACAAATCAGGTGGCAGCACAGAGGAGGGAACATCAACAGGCACCCCAGCAGCCAGCATGCCCACAACACCACCACCACAGGTCCCCCCAATGGATGCCACAGAAGGCACTGCCTCTGGTGGCAGCAGCACCATAGGTGACACCCCATTGATGGCAGCATGCTCGGACACAGAAAACAGGGATGCCGAAGTCAGATCCATCCATGACCTGTCCCAATCCCCCTGTCTGTCCCATCCCGTACAACATGAGGATACCACGCAGGGGCACCCACAAGACGACGACTGGCCATCCCCCACAAGCCCTGTGGCAAGGCAACATGAGGACAACAGCCCCTCTGTGACACCCCCGCAAATGGCCATGGCCCAGCAGAGGCAACAGTCCCTCGACCAGTTAATCGTGCAACAGCAGCAAATGGCCACACTCCTCAAGGACCATGCCGATGAATGGGGGGGCACTAAGGCAGACATAGAAACATCAACTGAGACACTTAGGGCAGAAATGGAGAGAGGTACAGAGACGCTAAGGGCACAAATGGAGAGTAGCACCGAGAGCCTGAGAGTCCAAATGGAGAGAAGCACCGAGAGCCTGAGGGGGGAACTGCATGCGACGTCCAAAGACGTATGTGCCGAACTTGCCGCAGTGCGCCGTGTGCTCACTGAGCTCTCGCAAACCCTTAGGGACATGCATGGACGTGAGCAGGCAGACACATCATCCGTTGCAAGTTCCGTCCAGGGCAGCCCCCAACGTATATCTGGAAGGAACCTGCGCTCCACAGGCAGGGGTGCCCCTGATACCCGCAGAGGGGGCTTGCAATAGCGACAGCCCACTGACAATGAGCATCTTTGGACACTGGTGTTCGGGGGGGAGGTAGGAGGGTGGAGGGGGTGTGTTGGGCTCACTTGGGTGGCGGGTCGATAGGGTGTTCAACATGACATCACATATGCCATAAAAAGTGCACGATCAACCAATGAGATGTGTGGACATTGATCTTTGTGTACTAGGCCATCATAGGCGTACAGTCCATATTGTGCATGTCCCAGACACACGCAGTGCCACGAGTCCCGTGTCCATGTATCAGCCACCAGGCGTGAGTGCTAGAAGCATACATCAATGAGATGCTGACGAATGTCACGGGCCTCCGGTGCCTCGCAGACTCCATGAGGTGCTGCCACATCCCCACCCTCATCATGACCATCATCAGGTGCTTGCAGTTCTGCGTCAGGGGGCATGGGCACATTTCTACGTACGCACATGTTGTGGAGCATGACACATGCCATGACCATCTTTGCAACCTTCTCATGGCGGTACAGGAGTGCCCCGCCAGACCTGCTGAGGCAGCGGAAACGAGTCTTCAGTAGGCCGAATGCCTGTTCAATGACTACACGGGTACGTGAGTGGGCATGGTTGTAGTCCTCCTCATGCTGGTCCCGTGGGTTCCGGACTGGTGTGAGGAGCCATCTCTTCAGTGGATATCCAGCATCACCTGTATGTGGACGAGAAACGTATGATGTGGAATGCCATTGCTACGTACGCACACCCCCCCCTTCCTGCCAGCTCATTGCCAAATCACATACCCCACATAATCATGCATGTAATGAGACTCACCGAGTAGCCAGGATCTGTTCCCTGCGTGTCGCTCCATGTAGCGTGGTATTGTAGAGTTCCTCAAGACCATAGAATCATGGGTTGATCCAGGGAATCGGGCACAACAATGTGTAATGATCCTGTTGGAGTCACACACCATTTGTACATTCAGGGAATGAAATTGTTTTCGGTTGCAGTACTGGGCCTCCATGGCATGTGGGACGACCAATTCCACATGGGTGCAGTCGATGGCACCAATGCAACCCGGTATGCCGGCAAGTGCATGGAATCCCACTTTTGTGTTGGTAATTTCCTGCTCCGAGCGTGGTAGAGAGATGTAGTCGTCTGCGTGCTGCAGGAGGGCATCGAGCACTTGCAATAGTGTCCGTGAGAACAGTGGCTGAGAAATGCCATGCAACTGTCCGACTGTGTGCTGGTAGGTGCCTGTGGCCAGGAAGTGGAGTACAGACACCACCTTCAGTAGGGGTGGGATGGCGGTTGGGCTATCTATCATGCTGACAAGGTCAGCCTGTGTCATGTCCACAATGGCGGCTATGGTGTCCCGGTCCAGACGGTAGAGGGTGTGGATCTGCTCATCAGTGAGGTTGAACGGATGTGCTCGGAGGCGTGGGATTGCGGGCTGCCTGCGTGGTGGTAGTGGCTGTGCTGGCGGCCCTTGCTGGCCCTGCCTTGGCCTCCTCCTCCTCCTGCGTCTCCTTCGTGCGGCCGGTTGCAGTTGGTGTTCGTCTTCTTCTTGGAGTTGGAGTAGTTGCAGTGCTATCAGGTCCCCCAGGGCCAACATCGCGAGTCCTGCCGGTAGCATTTCGGTGTGGTTGTGGGAGGAGACTGGCTGTGCAATTTATGTGTTTTCAGGCTGTATGGCCTCCACCTGTGGTGATTAATTCCACCTGTGCAAACTGCTCGTCCCGCGCACAACGCTGCAAATCGGGGAATGGCATCTTGCTATTGCAATCATGTATTTGTACCCGATGGCCGTGTAACATTGGTTGACATGTTCATTCTGCTGTGGTCCCATTGTTGCACATACTATCTGTGCAGTCGCGAACAGACTTGTGAAGGGTCAGTGGAACGTAGTACTCGAGTAACGGTGGGCCCACATGCATCACTGTACCGAGTTGCAACGACGGGCGGGGCGTCCCATTTGTGGGTGAAGGCAGTTGCCATTTTCACACACAGCCGCACTCGATGGAATAATTAGTGATTTCAAACGGCCACAGATGCCTTTTCGGCGTGATGTTGCAAATGTGGAATTCGAAGGGCGGCGCTTTCGGTTTCCAGCTAGCGGCGAGGAGATGCCCACAGGTCTGACTGCAAATATAACGTTCTATTGTTCAATGTCCTTGAGACAGGGCCCATGGCGAGGAAGCAATGATTGATATGAATAGTTTGGGATGCGCAATTGCTAGGTGGGCGATGAGGCCGGCCGTTCCCAAATACATGTTACTTCACAACACTGGAATTACGGGCTGGGGCACTGTGGATTTTGCAGGCTGCATAAGGCACAGACTCAATGGATGTTTCTAATGTTATGTGAGTAATTATTCAGGCGTTTTGATTCCGGGATGAGGGAATGATGAATGGATGCATGGGCAGGTGATTTGATACAGAGTTTGCCATGTACAGGGCTTCTTGGGATCTATCCGCCTCCCCTACGCTATGTGATGCAGGGCTGCCATGGTGGGACCATCGTCTATCTGGCCTTGTTGAGCCCTCCCTGTCTCGACGCGCCCTCAGACACTTGTGTCCATGCACGTTAACATTCCCATCTGATGGATTCTGTTTTGACAGGCGCATGCACAGGTACACTCGTTTGTGATGGTGTTTGCACCTCGATATAGATGGTTAGGAGTCGCAAGTGGTTTTGGGGTTGTGATGATCCCTTGGAGTGGGCTAGCATGCATATGGCTGTGGATTTCGTGTGATCATTGGAGTGAGTTGTTGGAATGTAGTTCTGATGGCCATTCTGTTCTTTTTCTTTTCTTTTGGTTGACAGGTATCTCCTCCCCTTTTGCCACTGCCATCTGTATGCCACTCCTGCAGATGGGTTTTACTCCCGACACCTGCTGCTTCGTGTTAATCAGTGGAGCAGCATTACGATCTTATGGGACGATCGCCAATGGCCCACATGCCCTTACGCAGTACTGGTGGCTCGGAGCAACATTTCGGCCTTTCAGCTGGACTAGTGCCTCCCCATTGGGACGGCCCTGCGGTTCTGTGCGCTTCCATGTTGCCTTTTCGTGCGTGAATGTGGCTCTGTGTACCATGAGGGAACAGGGCGACACACAAGTAGTGGCTGGTCATTTCTTGCGGATGCAGCCCACAATGGTGATTAGTGTTTAGGAGTTCATGGCCTGATGGCTGTATGGGCTTGGTGACTTTGATGTGCATTAAATTTCTATTCTGATTTGGCCCGTGTAGCGTTTTTCTTTGCAAGTGATGTGGCATATGCCTATTTGGGGGCGATGTATTGTGAGGAGATCTGCATTGGGTTCCAGCTTCGGAGTTTAGTTGCGTGGTACTGTACTGGGCGCGTTTGCCTACTAAGCCCGTGAGGTCAGGGATGGGGGCTGCCAATATGACAGTTTGAATGTTGTCATGCTCAGGGGCGGGGGATTGGGTTTTGTGTAACAGATGCCGGTCAGCCAGGTGGACTGGTGGAATGATGTGATTCTCGGAATATTGCTGGTCACAGGTGCCTGTGTTTGCGTGCGTTTCTTGGTGGGGGACTGTGGTCATGTCCATTGGGATGGCTTCTGTATTCGTGCCATCTGTGCCCTGCAGCTCCCATTGGCCCCTCTTGTGTTTCTTTTGTTCGTTGCCATGCATGGGTGACTTGTACATTTCAATGGTTGCATTGTGACTTCATTGCACCTACGGGGAGTTGTACTTTGTGGGCAGGGAGCGGTGTACAGGCACTCAGTGGGGCCGTTTACGGTTGATTCGCGATGCCGTACTTCTCACCATGGCGGAATGGTACATTACGCCATGCCTGATGGCGTTAGGTACATGTCCGCTAGGGTCGGAATTGGCGTACCGTTGCGCCATGGTGGTGTTTGCGGTTTCGCATGGCGCGCGCGCACGTGCTTGGTGCAGTTAGCGTTGGCGTTCACTACGGTGTCGCTAATGGCTTCGTACTTTGCGGTGACGGGTCATAGTCGCACCGAGCGCTATTCGATGGCGGTATTGCATTTCCGCCATCGTTTTCCGATTTCCGCAAGGGTCGTAATGAGGGCCTATGTCTTTGGTCTCTAGAGAATGTATGAACTGTGTAGATGGATTTAATTTGCTTTGTTATAACCTCAGTGATCATATGGTATTGCCTTTTATGATCCTTAGGTATGTGTCCTATGAAAATCTGTATGATAGCTGAGGTGGTTTGTAACAATAATGGCAATAGGTTATTATGGAACAATACCAAGGCTGCTAAATTTAATATGAAACTTTTGAGTGATCTCTGCTATAGGATAGCTGACTCTTATAGCGGTTTAGGGGTTCATGGGATTGCTGATGACATATGGGAATCTATTAATGTCACTTATCAAACTCTTTTGGGGTTTGGGAAACCAGTGGTGGCCTTGGGGGGTAATGCCCAGCCAATTTATGACTATTATTGTACAAAAGAAAAAAGAACTTCAAAGAGAAATCATGAGGATTCGATCCAGCAATGTATTGCCCTCTGAGAATACCAATATAATACGCAATCTTAAAACCAAATATAAAGTTGCATAAAACATCTATGTGTAGCGCCCATTAATGTTTTGTGTATCTTGCTGTGTGTGATAAAGATGGCTGCAATTTTGGGTATTATTTTGGCAAGCCTATGAGGATGAATGACGTAAGAGAGATCAATCCAATTCAAGAAGAGCAATGGATTAAATATGTTGCTACTTTATACTGTAGTACAGGTGGTGGAGTACAGAATGCTATGGAATCTGACGTGTGTGGAAAGCATAGTTCTGATGTTTTATCTTCTTGGTTTCATTTTATGCTAGATGATATTGTCAAACACATCAATACATTGATGGCTAACCGGGCTCCTGGCCTTTGAGGGATTGCCAACGTGGTGTTAAAAAGTAGTCTGGTTCTTTGGGCCATGCTATTGTTCGTGATCTTTTGTGAAGTCATGCTCACTGGGATCATTCCAACAAGCTGGAAAAAGGCAATTCTAGATCCAGTGTTTAAAAAGGGTGAGAGATCAAACCCAGAGAATTATCGATTGTAAGCCCTGTCTGATTCCATATCTAAGATCTTTGCTTCCTGTATATTGGTGAAACTGAATTTTTGAGCAAACAAAAAGAATATCCTGAACCCTCAACAGACTGGACTTTGTAGAGGGTATAGTACTGTTGATAACATCTGGACTATTGTGCATCTGATCAGAAGTACTTTCTTATGCAAACATTAAAAATTGTACATCTGTTATGTTGATTATTCAAAAGCTTTTGACTCTGTTATCCAGCAAAGGCCTTGGAATAAATTGGAATTATGGGTCATTGACCAAGGTTTATTGTATTTCATAAAGCAATTATACTCTAATACCTCTGTTATAGGATGCAATAAAGAAGTCAACTATCTGCTGAAACGTCAACAAATCATGATGTAAAACAAGGATGTGTAGTTGCCCCCCTTCTATATGATCTTTATGTAGCTGATTTGTGTATTGTGATGGATAAAGTTAATAACTTACCCCCACGCATTAAGACCACTGCCCTTTCGTGCATGTCCTATGAGGATGATACAGTCATTTTTGATAGAATGGAGGTGGGTCTCCAACATAGTCTCAATACCCAGCTGAAGTATTCTAATGATAATGGTTTGGTTCTGAATATTAACAAAACTAAAATTATGAAGGTGGGGTAAGCAAGCAATGTGCTACTAGTTATTTATGAAAGTTGAATAGGACTCCTGTTCAGGTTGTGAATAAATATTTATACCTAGGGGTAATGATTTGTTCTCAGTTGGGTAAGGCCAATTTATGTCAATCTATTCAAACTAAAGTATTAGGGAAGTTTTTCTAATAATGTCTTTTTTTTCAGCTCACAGTAGATACTCTATTGAGGGTTTGATCAAGCTTTATAGTTTGAGTATTGCTCCATTGATATTGTATGGTTTGAATGTCTTTTTAAAAAAGAAATCCACTTGATTAAAAAACCTGAGGCAAAAATCTGTTGGAAAACACTAGCACTACCAAATTCGGTGCCTGAGAAGGCCCTGTGCTGTGAATTTGGGTTGTCTTCTATTTTGACACAATGGAATATAGCTAGGAGTTCTTTTTATTTGAACATTATTAATTTGCAGGGGAGTGATGCATCTTTGTTGGGGCTTTTTAACAAGTGTAACTACTGTGGATTTCAAGCATTCTGACTTTTTGTTGCTGAGGTCCTGGCCTTTCACTCCAGCATTGGATTTAGTGCCACTCTTCCTATTAATGTGGAGTTGGCTATTAAGGAAATGAAGCAGAAGGTAATGCATTGGGACAAGAGTGATCTGATTAGGTACACATCCAGAAAAGAAAATATGTTTTTTATATAAAGCAGCAGTTTTACTTTCCAAAACCTTTGAGTTATTTATTTAAAAAGGATAATCGATGGTTGACTGCATTCATTATGCATCTTCGTTTTGACATATTACACACAATGAACAATGTGGGGGCATGGGAAGACGTGCCTCGTGAACAGAGATTATGCCAATTATGTGTTAAGGAATTTGAAACCGCAAGACATATTTTGACCTCCTGTGTGATGCTGGGAAATTACTATTTTATGGTTATGGTAAGCTTGTGTCAAATATAACTCAAGTTATGAGAGGGCTCAGATTTTCTCTCGGTCACCTCTGACTGTTGCTGCTGGAGCCTTTTATATCTGGCAGGAATTCCAAAATTTAGTGGATCATACGTAAATAATGTCTTTATGTGTTTTAGGATTGATTTGGTATATATTTGCATGATTTTAACTTTTGCTAAATAGTTTTTTAGACTAATGGCTGATATAGATGTGATTATTTAATTGTTTGTACTTCTTTGTATTTATGTGTGAAGGATAATTGTTAACCAATACACAATAAAAGACAAAAAAGAAACTAAATATGATTTATAATAGAGGTGGAGCTGCTAATTTCTCCAGCATTTTATACTCCTTGCGCATGCTGATCTGGTCTCTCATGCATGCCCATCAATGGAGCCTCAGGTCTCGTGAGACTCAGGCAATGCTCTTGCTAGCTTCTTGCTTCTAGCATGTCTGGTTACTTCGGCCTCCTGGTAGTAAATGCACTCTGTTAAGTCTTCATCACAAAATACTGACATTAAATTGTTCTCCGCATTTACTCTGGTTGATAGCTGGGTACTTGTCACAGGAAAGTGTATCAGTATAACAGGGCTATCGGCTCCCAGTTCCGGGAGCCGGCAGGCGTTACCAGCCCCCTTCAAGGGACCCCTTTAAGGATCATGTGTAGCCCCTGTCTGGGCATGTCCGGGTGCATATGGCGCATCAAAGGACACATATTCTCCTACCTCCCCTCCCTCATACAATGTCTTCAGTAGTCCACACAAACTCACCAGCTGGTGCGATGCAAGCTACTTTGGGAATACTACGACTGTAAGGTAAGGAGGGCCAGACCTCTGTTTTGCACGACCAAACGTCTGTTTGCCATTTCATCGTAGCCAACCATCTAATACTCCCCTCTCCCCATGTACTAAAAAAGGCTACTGCTCGCTGGCATATTTCAGCTTTACTCTCTCATCTCTTGATCGCCAACACCACCAAAAACGTGTGTAACTCTGGAATCTTATCGATGCCGGTCTCGGCGAGAAGTACATTTTTTTTTACTGCTGTTGTCCCTCTCGGGTCTTAAGGATTTTCTGTGCTTGTCCATCTACAGCCTTTTCACTCTGCCTCCACAGCTGTCTGTCCTGGTCCTACTTATGGACTGAAACTACTCCTACTAACCATGAGCCCCAATACTGTGACATCTGATCTACATTGTTGTCGATCTTCTACGCTCGCTATGTTTCCAAAATATACTAACTATGCAAACCTGCTACTACACAGGAACTCCTCCACTCCCCTTTTCTCATGTTGCCTAATATACTGTTATGCATGCCTGAAGTAGCCCTCTGCACTATGAGGTGAGGCTTTGCCAGTCCGTGTTCACCCACTTATTTTGTCTTATTTTATGCTGGTTGCACGCCTGAAGTAGCCCCCCGCACCATTCGGTGAGGCTTTGCAAGTCCATGTTTTACCCACTTATTTTCTCTTGCATGTTGGTTGCACGCCTGAAGTAGCCCCAGCACCGCAAGATGAAGCTTCGCCAGTCTGTGTTGACCCACTTATTTTATCTTGTATGCTGGTTCCACGCCTGAAGTAGCCCACCGAACCATGAGTTGAGGCTTTACCATTCCGTGTTTACCCACTTATTTTGTCTTGTATGCTGGTTACACGCCTAAAGGAACCCCCCGTAAGATGAGGTGAGAGCTTTGCCAGTCCGTGTTCACCCACTTAGTTTGTCTTATTTTATGCTGGCTGTATGCTTGAAGTAGTCCTGCGCACCATTCAGTGAGGCTTTGCCAGTCCGTGTTTCACCCACTTATTTTGTCTTGTATGCTGGTTGCACACCTGACGTAGTCCCCCGCACCATGAGGTGAGGCTTTGCCAGTCCGTGTTCACCCACTTACTGTATCTTGTATGCTGGTAACACACCTGAAGTAGCCCCTCACATCATGAGGTGAGGCTTTGCCAGTCCGTGTTCACCAACATATTTTGTCTTGCATGCTGATTGCATGCCTGAAGTAGTCCCCGCACCATGAGGTGAGGCTTTGCCAGTCCATGTACACCCACTTATTTTGTCATGCTGGTTGTACGCCTGATGTAGCCGCTGTACCATGAGGTGAGGCTTGTCAATCCGTGTTCACCCCCTTATTTTGTCTTGTATGCTAGTTGCACTCCTGAAGTAACCCCTCAACCATAAGGTGAGGCTCGACTTAGTGCGTTTGTCCAGCTACCACTTTGTAATCCGTACGCGTATTATTGCACTTTGTTAACTGTACTTTGCATTGACTGTAACTAGCGCCCATATGCCTATGGGTTAGGTGCACTGAAATAAATGCGAAAATAAATATAAATACATTTGTTCAGGTGCCGTCATTTCAGATCGATCGTCTATATCAATGAGTTCCTCCTGATTGCCACCTGAATGTCCTGCAACGTTATCCTGGATGCCATCTATGGTTATGAAGCATTTGTACCTGCTCTTGAGAATCATGACCTGGTTCTTTTTGAGACGTTTTATTTTTACAATATCCCCTTTCTGCACTTCAACTCTATTTACTGCTCTTCTTCCATCATACCAGGACTTTGTCTGTCAATTGCCTTTTTCATTCTCTACAGAATAGTTCTCATAACTATGGTGGTATTTTCTCTTACTTTTGGCAACCACAAGGGGTGTAATGTAGATGCAACCACTTCTTCCATTGTTGTCTCAGGGGGTTCTGTACCGGGAGCTATAGCTAGTTGACTGCTCCTTTTTACAAGTTAGCCCTCTCCACTAATACATTGGCTTCGGAATGATCCAGAGCCACCTTTATTTGGTTTATATGTATTTGAGGAATTTCTCCATCTTTATGGGTGTGAACTTCACACTGTTGTCTGTCACAATCCCTTTTGGCAAACATTCGCTCATGAACAACACTTTTAGGGGGTCATTCTGAGTTGGGTGGTAAGGGAAAAATGATGCCGGTAAAGGACTACCGGCATCGTTTCCCGTTACGGCCCATTCTGACCCACCAGACCGTTATTTACGGCGTCGTACTTTACGACGCCGTAAATAGCGGTTTAGTGGCGCGCGCCCGGAATTAGCGGCATGGCGTAAACCGGAGCTGATCCCAAGTAAAGCGGACATGGAAAAAACAGCCTCTACAAGACTGCAAAGTACCTTACCGCCATGGAGTAAATACCGGCATCGCCGAGAAGGTATAAAGAACCCAGAGCAGTGTTTCCAAGAGGAACAGGTGCACTCAATCAGCACAGGTGGAGTCAATGGAGTCTGGCACAGCACAAAAGGAGCACATCCACACACCACACCCCCTCCCACACCAAGATGATACCAATTGACCAATTGTAGCAGCATTCCTGGAGCTGGAGGCCCTGCTTGCAAGGCAGCAACTACAACAGCAGCAACAACAACAACCACAGCCCCCACCACAGAGGATACACAGGAGGAGAAGGAGGGTGAGACAGGCCCAGCATGCCCTACCGGTGCAGCCACCATTACCACGCCGGCAGCCCCCAATCCCCCGCATCAGAGCCACCCCCTTCAACCTCACACCAGAGCAGATCCACACCCTGTACCGCTTGACTGGGACACCATTACCACCATAGTGGACCTGATACATGACGATATAGTGAGCCGCATAGAAATCAGCACTGCCATCCCCCCTCTACTGAAGGTAGTGTCTGTGCTCCACTTCCTTGCCACAGGCACCTACCAGCATACAGTGGGGCACATGCATGGCATTTCACAGCCCATATTTTCCCGGATACTCCACCAAGTGCTGGATGCCCTCCTCACCCACACAAGGGACTACATATCCCTACCCCAGACTCCCCAGGAGATATATGACACCAAAGTTGCCTTCCAAGCACTGGCAGGCATGCCAAATTGCATAGGTGCCCTCGACTGCACCCACGTTGAATTGGTGGTCCAGCATGCCATGGAGGTGCCGTATCGCAACCGCAAGCAATACCACTACATCAACGTCCAGATGGTGTGTAATGCCAGTAAAGCCATCACACATTGCAATGCCCGATACCCCGGATCAACTCATGACTCCCTGGTCCTGCGGAACTCAACACTACCACGCTACATGGAGCGACATGCTGGACGACGTGCCTGGCTGCTTGGTGAGTAACCTGAATGGGCCATGGCAGTGCATTGGGGCTGTGAGTAGGTTGCCTGCATACTCCACCTGGGTGGGAAAGGGGGGGGATGCATATTCCACCTGGGTGGGAAGGGGGGATGCATAGTCCACCTGGGTGGGAAAGGGGGGGATGCATACTCCACCTGGGTGGAAATGTCCACGCCAGTGCACGATGTTCACCTCACAGCACACTGTGCCCCAAGGCAAGTGACACGGCACATGATCACATAACCACCCAGTGATGAATTTGAGCCGACACCTAACACTACATGAGTAACAGGAAACCTGGCCAGATACCACAACACATGCACCACTCATCGGCGGATCTTACACACCGTAGTGGCATCCTGCACCATGCAGTACAATGTCTCTGACTCCTGCATCTCAACACACAGGACAGTCATCCCTGGGAGTGCATAGAAGTGAGTCTAACAGGGATCCTACAGCGTGTCACTGGTCCTGCACCCCCATAGGATTGCTGCAAGTCACCATGGTAGGGATCCGTGCAGAGTGACGAGTATGCTACCAAATACAGCCAACACCCCCTTTCACCAAGTCTCGCGCAAGACATCAATGAATGCAGTCCAACACTGCTGCATGCATATATGATGCACATGCAACACAACGTGAGTGCACACCATGAACCATCAGTGAGAAGGTACCCCCTCCATCATTCCATTGCACATGACACATAGCCGGTCCAGTAATGGGGTGACTGTATCCTGGGACATGTGTGTATGACCAGTAATCACCTGCGGCCATGTAAGACTAGTACAATTCTCCACCATGAATGCACAAACACTTACCTTCATTCCACTCTCATGCAGGTGATGCTGGCTACCCTTTGAAGCCGTGGCTCATGACCCTGGTCCGCAACCCACAGAACAGGCACGAGGAGGACTACAATAGATCCCATACCCGTACACGGGTGGTGATAGAGCAGACCTTCGGCCTGTCGAAGGCACGATTTCGTTGCCTCAGCCGGTCGGGTGGGGCACTCATCTACAGCCACGAGAAGGTGTCCAAGATCACCATGGCATGTGTAATGCTGCACAACATGTGCATCCGTTGGAACGTGCCACTGCCCCCTGACGTGGAACTGCTACCACCAGATGATGATGATGAGGGGGAGGAGGAAGGAATGGCAGGACAGCATCACGGTGCCGATGCACAGGAGGGACGTGCCGTGCATCAGGCATTGATTGGACAATATTTCTGACTCACAAGTCAGCTGAGGGTGTGAGGATGACAGGACATTGGGCACTGGGTGTGGGGATACATGTACACCATGCACTGTGCGACATTAAAAGACACATGCACAATGATCAATGTCCACTCTGTTTTTTAGGGATAATCAACCAGTGTATTTAACAATAATGTAGAAACGTGTACGACAAAACCTCCACCCTCACCCCCTCCCCCTCCCCCCAACTCCCACACACACCCTCACCCCCTCCCCCCAACTCCCACACACACCCTCACCCCCCCTCACCCCCAACTCCGACACACACCCTCACCCCCCTTCACCTCCCCCCACAACAACCCCACAATAGTCCCATCAGTGCAACATAGGCCACATGTGTGTGGCAGCATGGTCAATGTGTACTTCCAGAGCCAGGGGGATCCATGTTGTTGCGGCGCAATGTACGCAGTGACCGACGGACAGGGCTGGTCTGCGTGGAGGAGCTTTGGGAGGGTGGGTACTCCTTCCCGTTCCTGTGCGATGACGTAATTTCCGTATCCGTTAATTAGCGGTGACCGTAATTTACGGTATCCGTAAATTATGGTCACTGCTAATTACGGACGGCGAAGCTTCGATGGCGGTGTTGTAAAGAACGTCTGGCTTCATGCCGCTAAGGGGTTTAACGGGCCCTTTAGCGGTATGCCACTAGGGGATTTACCGGCATGGCGGAAAGCTTGTGCCCGCGAAGTCGGAATAGCCTGTAAATAGCGGCGTGGTACCAGATCGGACTCGGTCTTTCCGCCATGCCGGTAAAAACCAATACTTACCGCCAACCTCGGAATGAGGCCCTTAGAGTTCTCACCACTGTTACAGTGGTGATCCCATGGTACAAAAAATATTGCTGCTCATTTTGACAATAGGTCCACTCGTACTTTTACCATATCTGTGTTCATGGCACATGACTTGCAAAGGACCTAAGAAGTCCACAGTGCTTTTATCCCATGATCCAGAAGGTGTTTCCATGTAGATAAGTGGGGCTTGAAATAACTGTTTTTGTATTCATGGCAGTTCATCAAAACCGTTGATTTCTGCATCCATTATAGGCTACCAAAAAATGTCCTGTCATCTTTTGTTTGTCATGGATGATCCGTAATGAACAGGATGTGCTCTATTAATGATGGTTTTTCTTTTCCCTTCATACACAACATTATTTATTATTATTTTTTACATTTTTAAAGCGTTCACACAGCCCGCGGGCATCGAGGCGCTGTTACAGAATTAGTTTGTTTTTTTAGTTGCGTAATTGTTTTGTGTGTGTCTTAGTTGCGTATTTATAACGCGCTTAAACACCCAGAGGTTTCTAAGCACGGACCCGGGAATCGAACCTGTGTTGCTTCGTGTCGTCTTGCTTCCAAGGCAAGCACGTTGCTGCTGAGCTATCCTCCCGGGACAATGCAGTCAGTTTGCATATTTTTCCAACCAGGTACATGAAGAATGGTAAATGTGAACTCTTGAAGTTTCGCAGATAATCTCACCAGCTTCAGCATGGCCAACTCTGACGCCCCTGAACTCAAACAGTGAATCAGAGGTCTGTCATTGGGAAGATTTTGGTGTCCTACGCATATGTACAAAAGTAATCCACTGTCCATAGAAATGCCAGCATTTCTATTACAATAGTTGGAAAGTTATTTTCATCCTGAGTCAAACAAAGCCTTTGACGCAAATGCCACTATGTTCTCTTGATCACCTTATTTTTGTGGTAGTGTGGTACCTGAGCAATATGCACATGCAACATTGGTGATGTATGTACTTCACTCTGGAATGAAAGGCTTGAGACAGGTAGCCTCTACAATCATCTTCTTAACTAGTTCAAATGTGTCCTATGGCAAGATTGTCCATCGATATTCTGATCCCTTTTTCAAAAATGACCTCATGTTGACAGTCTTCTCTGAAAACATTGGCACTATTTTCACATGGCAATCAGACAGACCTAAGATTTAATTTTGGTTTTATTTCATGTTATGTTATGGCATACCCCAAATATTGTACTGCATCAGCCTGAACACGTCTTTATTAATGTTTCAACATAATGCCAGAATAGTTTAACTTTCATAAAACTCTTTCCGAGGATTGGTTATGTGTCTCAGTGTCTCCTGTGTAAATCAGAATATCATCCAGAAAGTATGATACATTTCATTCTTTACTCAGTAAAGAGTCCATCATCTTCTGAAACACAAGCCCGCTGAGGAGATGCTAAAAAAGCATGCATGTGAATTGAAACATACTGAATGGAGTGATAAATTCTTTTATAGTTAATAGCCTGGAATCTTTATGCAACTTGATCTTAAGAAACGCATCACACATATCAGGTTTGGGGAATATCTTGGCTTCTTTTAGAACAGGAACAGTTCCTCAATACTCAGCAAAGGATAACTGTAACTATCTCCTGATTAAGATTGTGCAGATCAATTCAGATTCTCAGTGCATTGGATTAGGGGTTTGGTAAGCACCACCAGGTTTAGCTGCTAGTATGTTATCTGGTGTACATATTTTTTATGCATCCAGTGATGTGGAGAGTAAGGTGGCACAACTCTTCTTTATTTGATCTGTAGAGATATAATCACGTGTTAACACTTAGTCTACAGTGTTGGGCCATGTTGGGATCAAAGCTGATGTCTAACTTTGACTGGTCATCCCAGCCTAACATTTTCAACCTTTTTCAGTGAAATACACATTTGTCGAGGCACACCTCCCTTTGAACTCGCAACAGACGTACACTGGAACCACAAAACACTTTTCTGTTCTTAATTGCTCTGTTCACTTTAACCGTGTCCAGTCCTGGCATACATATATACGTGTCTATGGGTAGCATGGTCAGATACAATCCCTAATCCAACAAGATGTGACATCACCCTATTTTTTCTTCCATAAATCTTATCACAGTGTGGATTTTGTTTTCTATGTTTCCCAAAACTCACTGCCAATAGTAGGATCATCCTCCGGCGATGATTCTTCCATTCCGGTCTTGCTGGTGTTAATTTTAACTACTGTGCGGTCCTTCAAGCGACAAAGATTTGCAAAATGGCCTATGTTGCCACAACTGGTACACTTGATTGACCTTTCTGGGCAGTCTCTATGATTGGCCATGTATATGATGCTTCCACACCTTTGGCATTTGAAAGGAATCACTCATTCTAGTTAACATCCCTTTGGTATCTGTATACTGTCTCTTGTTTTCACCATTTCTCAGTAGCCCATCCACCAGCGCCGGAGTGGGCAGGAGCCCTCCTCCATCCTGCATCTACTCTGATGCCGACCTACAGTGCCACATCTGCAGCGACGGGATCGACGGGAATTCACCATCTGCACGCCTTCATCACGGCAAGTTTGCCCACCGCTATATTTTCCCCACTTGTCCCCTTCTGCCTGCATCAGCCACTGCATGTGAGACTTACTCACCACAACGATTTACTCGTGCCTTTGTTACTTTTGTTCAAGCCACACGCCTCGCTGCTGCCGAGCCTCTGCCCTTTCCAAAATGGCCGGCGCAACAAAGGCTGAGAGTGAGGCTGTTTACATCTGTTGCTAAGCAACATACTCTATATCAGCCAATAAGCGTGACCGTAAGGCGGCAGCCGTCCTGCGGTAAAGGCATAGGTTAAGGCCCTGTTTTGCCTCCTTTTTTCCGCACTATTTGCCGAGCAGAAACCATAACAGACTCTTTCTAAGGTGAGCGAGACATAAGGGCCCCTCAAACATACTGCTGCTTGACTTAGCACCTCTCAAATTGAAACATTGGATATAGCGTGCTTCTCAGGTCCAGCGTTACGTGCAACTGCAATAACGTGCTACTACCATCTCTACCCCGCGCCATCCCGCCACCACTGCCGTTGTGCTTGTTGACTTACACCCTGCCTAGACACTTCGTCGCCATTCAATATGCTAGTGGCCTGCATACTGCATTCTTGCATTATGTATGATTCTCGATTTTAGGTTGGCTGGTATTACTTGCCTGCACACTGCACGTCTCACATTTAGCCCCATGTTTACTAAATTATGACTCTGCATCCTCTATATGCTCTTATGTATGCACATCATCCTCCGTGCTCAGTATCCGCACAATGCTTGTCGTTAATCCAACTGCTCGCTATTTGCTGCATTCACATAGTCAGACTAGCTGAATGTCTGCCTTTGAGTCATTAATTGCATTTTGCACATGTACCTACCTAGTCAGACTAGCTGAATCTCTGCCTTTGAGTCATTGATTGCATTTTGCACATGTACCTACCTAGCCAGATTAGCTGAATCCCTGCCTCTGAGTTATTGATTGCATTTTACACATGTACCTACCTAGTCAGATTAGTTGAATATCTGCCTTTGAGTCACTGATTGCATTTTGCACATGTACCCACCTAGTCAGATTAGCTGAACCTCTGCCTTTGAGTCATTGATTGCATTTTGCTCATGTACCTGCCTACCCAGATTAGCTGAACCACTGCTCCTGAGCCTCGACTGCATTTCTGCACATGTACCTATCCAGCAAACTATACCTGAACTGCCACTCCCTGGCCGTTCCCACCGTTGCCCAGCGAAGAACCCCTCTACGCACCTTCCAGTGCATGCCCACCTCAGCGCACAGACGGATAGGACACCTGGATCACAATATGTGGCCACTGCCACCTGTTAGCCACCTCATTCTTGCTACCATCGTAGGGCTCATCATTGCCACATTGCTCTGTCCCCCCACTCCCTGCACTACTAAGACCGACCCTCGTCACTCCACCCCATACTTTCCCACAATGCCTATTAGTAACCCATACCTCAATGACCGGGCCCTATGGCTCCAACACTTTGTCACCAAACCTACACCCAATCAACCATGCACGCTCCAAGTCAGGAATCTCAGACTTGGATCCAGATTGCCCCAGTCCCCGTGTCTCTGGCATTCAGCACACACATAACATCAATACTACACAGAAGGCACCACCATCCCTTAGCACCATTTCCGCCAAAGAACTCAAGGGTGCCCTTATCAACGCTAGATCTATCACGGCCCACGCGTTGGACATCTCCGACCTCATCACTACTGAAAACCTCGATTTCATAGCCATTACGGAAACCTGGTTACACGCAGGCTCTGGCCCACTCCTTGCCCTCGCCATCCCCAACGGCTACTCTATCATTAGAGCAGACCGTCAATCAACTTCCAAAGGAGGTGGAGTCGCATTCATACGCAGAAATAACATTACACTCAGAATCATCCCCAACACTGAGCTCAGTTCTGCAGAATCCCTCTCGGTGAAACTCACCCTATCTCCAACTAACACTGCTACTCTCCACCTTATCTATAGACCTCCTGGATCACTGGGTTCCTTCATAGATGACATCATGGCCATCTTGACCGTCAATACCAAACCCAACTAACAGGTATTGCTTCTAGGTGACCTTAACTTGGGCCTTCTCGACACCAAGGATCACCTGGCCTCTGAGGTCACTACCACATTAGTTAACTTAGGCTTCCAACAACGCATTGACGAACCTACCCATATTAAGGGCAGGACGCTCGATTGGATCACTGACCTTAATTGCAACACATTCATAACTTCCAACTAGGCTTGTGCCTGGTCCGACCACCACATCATCATCCTCCACTTACCAGCGACCAACCCTCTCACCACTCCCACGATAGCTCCGGCCATTCCCACTAGGAATAAAAAAGACATCACCAAGGAGAAACTCCTCCCACTCATCCTCCCCATCTTGAATAAATGTGTGTCCCGACATAACGACCCCACAGTCTTAGTAGATATCTTCAATCAAACACTGCTTAAAGCCATTGACAAAATAGCACCGCTCAAATTACGGAAAGCCAAACAACAAGCCCACTTGAACCTCTGGTTCACCCCGCAGTTAAGAACTTTACGCAAAGAAAAACGTAAGGCTGAATCACTCTGGAAGAGCCACCCGTGTGACTCTAACAATGATCGCCTCATCATCACCACCCACAATTACAAAGAAGCGATTCTACAAGCCAAAAGGGAGACCTACAACCTACGTATCTTACAAGCGGAATCCAACACTAAGGAGTTATTTAAAATCCTTAAAGAATTGGAATCCCCATATCCTGCGCCTGACACCTGCATTCAAGACTGTAAATGGTGTAACAACACCCAAAACGCTCTCCTCAACAAAATCACCACCATGCAATCGAAAATTATTGCCAAACAAACTACCTTACTCACTAACCCCCTTACTAAACCAACCAGCAAACCCTCCAATACTCAGACGGCCTCTTTTACTCAATCCCCCTTTAGCTTCACCCCACTCACCATCCTTGAAGTCAAAAACATCATGTGCAATTTAAAACCCTCTAACTGCCAAGGTGACTCTTGCCCAGCATCTATCATTAAGGAAGCAGCACATGACCTCGCTCCTTTTATAACCACCTTCATTAACTCATCATTCCTAACTGGTACGGTACCCAACAACCTAAAGGACGCGTGGGTTATCCCTCTCCTAAAAAAATGACTCTAGACCCTGAAACACCAACTAACTACAGACCGATCACCACCGTACCGTTCCTACTCAAAATACTTGACAGAGCAGCATACCTGCAGATCCAGAACTACTTAGAGACCAATAACCTCCTCGGCTCAAGACAATCTGGCTTCAGACCTAAGCACGGGACTGAAACAGCTTTACTTGATCTCAAAACCCAAATTGAGGACCTTAAAGACAACGGTAAACGGTAAACTGGCCCTACTACTACTTCTGGACCTATCAGCTGCTTTTGATTTGGTCAATCACCAAATACTTTGCCGGCACTTGAAGTCAGCTGCACACTTCTCTGACAACGCTTCCAACTGGATTAGGTCATTCTTTGACAACAGGCACATGAGAGTTTTCTCCCCTACTGCATCGGCCGATCCCACACCAGTCCTGTGTGGAGTCCCGCAAGGATCCTGTGTCTCCCCTACCCTCTACAATGTCTTCACCAAACCTCTATTTGATGTGCTTGATTATCTGGGTGTCACCTACACGAATTACGCTGATGACACCCAGATACTCATACCCATCACTGGTGACTACATCGCAGACTCTAAAGCCCTTAATGACATTTACCTTGTCATACAAGCCTGGATGGCCCAGCACAAACTGTGCCTCAATGATGACAAGACTGAGCTTCTCATCTTAGGCACGAAACAGAGACTTAACAAACTAAGTCCCCTGTTCGGCTCCTTTAACATTGACGGTAATCTGATTAAAGTATCTAAAGACACCAAAACTCTGGGTATATACCTCGACGCCTCCTTGACACTCACCAGACAAACCAATGCAGTTGCTGCTGCGTCTGCATACACCTGCAAATGGATCTCGGCCTTCCGCCCATTCCTTACTGCCCAGAATTGCACTACCCTGTCCAGGACCTTGGTTATGTCTAAATTGGACTATTGCAATGCACTGTACCAAGGCACTAACCAGGGTAATCTCAACAAACTTCAGACGACCCAAAACAATGCCTTAAGACCAGCCCTCAACATCCCCCGATCAGCCCACATCTCAGAAACCAGGAAGAACCTCGATTGGCTCTCAGTTGCCCAAAAGATCTCCTTGAAAGCACTGCCCCTCACATACAAATGTGTTAACCACCAGGCCCCCTCTTACCTAGCCTCACTCAATATACTCCAGCACGTGCACTCAGATCTGCACAAACTCAAGGTCTTGCGATCCCTAGATTCAAGCTTCACTCTGCCGGGGGCGCTAGCTTCCCTGTCCTGGCAGCCAAGCTGTGGAACACTGTACCACTCATGATCAGAACGCTACCTTCCTTTACCAATTCAAACACAAAGCCAAGCTTTGGTTAGCAACATCCCACTAACAACCACTCTTCTATCTGGACGGGCCTTCTGGGTCCTAGCTCTGTTCTGCTCCGCTCTGATTATTGCCTTGATTTTGTAACGTCATCTGTATACTCTGTGTACAACCTGCTGAGACTTCTATGATGACTTGTTTACTACTGTAATGTAATGTTCCACTACCCGTAATGTAAAGGGACTTCTATGATGGTATGTCTACTACTGTAATGTAATGTTCCACTACCTGTAATGTAATGTTCTACTAATATATGCACCCGGTTGCCCTTGGGCCTGGTCTGCGCTATACAAATAAAACAAATACAAATACAAATACAAATCTGTAACACATGCATTCAACTAATTGGCAGTTTTCCTACCATTTCCTTTCCTTTCACCTATGTTTCTTCTGACGCTCTTTCCATTTGAATGGCTTTACCTAACATCACTTTCTTTCCTTAAATTAATTCATGTAGAACTTTCTTGCTCTTCATGTCTACTGTGAGCACACCTCAAATCATATGTTCTGCATTGTTGCTAACCTCACATAATGCCACCATCTAACCTTATCACATATTCATCCACATGATCATCCACCCATATTTCTTGTTTTGTGGCATACGACTGTAGTCTTTTCAACACCATATTCTTATTCTTTGTGAATCTCTTTGCCATGTTTCAAATGGCCTGTTTATACATGTCATCATTTTCATCTGTCTCTGGGGCTATTTATTGAGTCATCCCGGCAAACACTCTCTGCCCCTCCGTTCCCAATTGCATTCAGTTACAACACCTTCTTCAAGACGGGGGCATAATTTGATCCTATCCTGGCTTCTACATGTATGATAAACACAAATAGCCATTGTCTCCACTTTATGCTCACTTACCTGGTGTTGGTGAAAAAATGTGGGGCATCAGGGCAACCGGAACATTGCATGAGTCTACCATTTCATTGTACTAGTAGATCCCGAGTCTTCTTCTTGCGAGACTCTGGCAATTGCATGACCTGTGCTCCCAAAGTTACTACACTGAATAAAACCAGAGGTCAGACATGCATAATTTTAAGACTGTTGACAAGGAGTCTTCTAGCTTAGTAAAACTCGATTTTGGGCTTTCCTCAGTTTCATGTAATTTTCTTGTAAACTTAGGGACTTTGATAAATTGTTCCATAGTTTTGGGTCTGATGGGGTCATGCATTTCTTGCCGTATCTTATTTAATTAACGTGTGTTGCCCATATGCACAAAGCCTTCCTGCCGAGTTGGATCTCATGTTCCTTTCAGAGACATAATGTATGACCATTGTTGTCAGGTATTTAGGGCTTGTAACCGAGTGTGCTTGATGGATAGTCCATAATGCCCTAAATCGAATCCTTTGATTGAGTGGGAGAGAGTAGAAGGACTTTTGAAGGGCAGTTGTTGTCTTGCTTCTTCGGACTTTGCCTCATATCTCGTTCTTTGTTCCTTCCAACATGATTGTATCTTTTTTGTACTTTCAGAGAATTTTTGATAAAGACGAACAGGAAGCGGATTACAGCCTGGGAATAGCCACAAGCACTTTGTCCTCCTAGAGGAATTGGCTGCTGTGGGTCAAGTATATCCTTCTATTTGTAAGTTAGGTGAAGGGTTGTGGGATAGCAGTGACCGTCATAGGCAAAATAGAAGCAAAGTAAGTATCCTGTGCTGGAGAGTATGGGCCTCATTATGAGAATCCCGCTTAAAATGGAGTCATTACCGGCATGGAGGCAATAGTGCGTCCGTGCACCCTTGACGCCGCTAATAGCGGCTGATTACGAGTGCACGAGCATGCCCGAACCCCCATGCCGGTAATAGCTGCACCGCCATGCCGCTAAAGGCCCTCCATCCCTCCCCCGATAGCGCCAACACGGGACCCGCCGATACCACCTCCGCCAAGGAGCAACCCCTTAATACCGACCCAGTAATAACATCATGCTAATACCAGGCTCATAATACCGGACCTGGAAGTAATGTATTGCGTTGTAATGGGAAATGTGCCGGCGGCCATCTTTAAAAACACAATCCATTGCAATCCTCTTAATCCAGCAGTGCTACAGAGTAGAGAGCAGGGCCATACCATCCAGCATGTCCAAGGCTACCCGCAAGACTATCCTCCGCCTGCGCAAGAAGCGCTTCTCCGACGAGGAGCTCAACATGCTGGCTGAAACTCTTGCAGCCCATGCAGATGAGGTTTTCGCAAACAACCTCAAAAGGGAAGTCCAACTAAGAAAAAAAGAAATATGGGAGGAGGTTGCGCGTAAGGTGACAGCAGTGGGCACCACCCCCCGCACGGTCAAAGACTATAAAAAACGATGGGATGACCTACGTCTATGGGTCTGTAACATCCTGGCATCCAATCGCAGGGAGGCCATGACCACAGGCGGGGGTGCCCACTCAACAGTAAAAATGATGCGCTGGGAAGAGACCTGCAGCACCACCATACATATGGAGTCCATAGAGGGCTTTGGTGAAATGGAGACGGGTGCGGCGACATCAGGAGATGGAGATGAATGACCCCGCAAACCCCAGTAGGCCAAACAAGGACGTAGTACAACAGATGTGAAAGTGAGCCAAGCCAATGCATGGCCCATCATACAAACATATATAGATCCATGTTCAGATGGAGGCCCAAACCCTGGCACAATGAAATGCATGCTGCGTGCCAATCCCATTACCAACAGACACCCAACACACAGGGACCATTCGCATGTCACACATCACACAAACTCCAATACAACGGTATACCACCTGGTACACATCAGTACCGAATGGCGAGGGCACGGCTCATGCCAATATGCCCCCCCTTTTAAAGTATCCTCTGTGACACACCTATAAGAATGCAATGCATGAGAAATGAAATACTGTACAGCACCAACTCATGCATCTTGCATGTAACACCATCACTGATGCCCTGCATCTCTTGTTCCTCCACAGGCCCTGATGCAGAAGGTGAAGGGCAGGACCCTGCCCCAAGGGCATCAACATCCAGGGCCAGACCAGAGGGCACTGGGCTTTCCACCTCCGGAGCAGCACTGCGGGCCAGAGTGAAACCCAGGCCGGCTGAGGAGGAGATAACAGCGGTGGACGAGACTGCAAATACTGAGTTGGCAACAATTGCTGAAGCTGAGCCTGATGGCACGCAGTCCGCTGCCACCAGTTCCGTGGGTGAGGCAGCAGCCACAGCCCCCCTCAGCGATGTGGAGGTGCACGCGGAGAAATACGAGGACATTGATGGCACCATCCATGTCGAATGTCCCCATACACCAAGCCCCCCATTCACCCCCAACCACTCCACACAGGGCACACCGTTCCAGCCCATGCAGGAACCAGCAGTTCAACTGCGGAGTCTGCATCTTTCAAGCACCTCAGAGGCCAGCCCTGCAATGGCCCACCCAGCCGCAGCACCCTCCACCTCCACAGCCCCCACTGACATGGAGGCACGCCTGTTGAGTGTAGAGGCCCGTCAGGACTCACTGATCGAACTGGTGCACCAGTATGTGGCCGAGGGTGAGCAAACACACTGTGAAATACGGGAGGCGAATGCTGGAACCATTGCGGCCATCAATTCAAGTGCCATAATCATACGTGACAGTTTAGGGGCCGTAACACAGGTCCTTAGCAGGATTCTGGAACACATGCAGCAGCAACAACCTGCACCGGCGGTGCAAAATCCATCCACCTCCACCCCATCGACTACACCTGCAAGATCGACAGCCTCAAGCCCTGTGCGGATGACAAGGTGCAGTGCAATCGACTACACCTGCAAGATCGACAGCCTCAAGCCCTGTGCGGATGACGAGGTGCAGTGCAAGGCACTCAGAAATTCTACCCCTGACACAAAAAAAGTCCGGAAATAGCTGGTCCAACCACATCGGGTGTGGGATGACAATGGGTAAAGAGGGAGGTGGTGTTGGTGGTGTTGAGGGGATTATGGGGGTGTTTATTGGGGGTATGGGTTGTTTGGGAGGGTATGGGGTGTTTGGGGGGGTATAGGGTGTTTGGGTGTTTTAGGGGGAGGTGGGAGAGCATGTGAGTGGTGGAGGGAGGAAGCACTATATTGTTATTTTTCTTAATACACCCGTTGTGTTCAAAATCGTTTCATGACTGGGCATTGTTCATTTGGTGTGTGTACATTTTATTTTACATTTTACAGTGTAGCACTGACACATAACCATCAACGTCCCTGTGGTTCAGAAGTATTCGTCAATCAGTGATTGGCGTACAGCACGGCCGTCTTGTGCATCACGTACTGCCAGGGGTGCTGCTTCTCCTCCATCATCATCCTCATCATCCTCACCCGGTGCATGCATGTCAATGTCAGGTGGCAGTGGTACGTTTCTGCGGATGCACGTGTTGTGCAGCATGACACAGACCATGGTGATCTTTGCCACCTTCTCAGGCCCATAGAGGAGTGCTCCACCAGACCTGCTTAGGCAGTGGAACCGTGCCTTCAACAGGCCAAAGGTCTTCTCAATTACAACACGGGTACGGGTATGAGCCCGATTGTACTCCTCTTCGTGCCTGTTCTGTGGGTTCCGTACAGGGGTAAGTTGCCACGGCTTCAAGGGATAGCCTCCATCACCTGCATGGGAGCACAAAGAGGTATATGTGAGTCAATATCTAAGCTGACACCTTTAGGATTAACGGCCATGGCTGCAGCTATTTGCTGTTGACATGCACATGTCCCTGGATGTATGCACACATGTTCATTTGATGCATTGTGTACTGCACAATGGTCTACTAGTGTTGATTACGTTGTACAGATGATGCAGGGTGTCCACTTGCATGCTGATGCAGATGTACTGTGGATGCGGAACGATGTCTTCCACCCATTATTGCAGTGTATGCTACTCTGTACCTAATCACACTAGCAGCATTGGCACAGTTGTAATAATTTGTAATCATGCATCGCTTGACATACCCATGGTGGCCTGCTTGTGCGTCTGGCATGTTGTCATTGATGTGCGGTATTGGTTTTATGTATGGCATTGATGTGTCATGTTCAGGTTGGGATGTTCAGGACAACAGTGTTTAGCTCTGAGTGCATTGTCCACTCACCCCCCAATCCCACCGAGGTGGAGTATGCATCCCCCAATCCCGCCCAGGTGGAATATGCATCACCCCCCCAATCCCACCCAGGTGGAGTATGCACCCCCCCAACCCCACCCAGGTGGAGTATGCATCCCCCCCAATCCCACCCAGGTGGAGTATGCATCCCCCCACCTCACAACCCCAATGCACTGCCATGGCCCAGTCAGGCAACTTACCGAGCAGCCAGGCACATCGTCCAGCATGTCGCTCCATGTAGCGGGGTGGAGTGGAGTTACGCACCATGGCATCATGTGTAGATCTGGGATATCGGGCGCAACAATGTGTGATGATCTTGCTGGAGTCACATACCATCTGCACATTGATGGAGTGGTATTGCATGCGATTGCGGTACACCGCCTCATTGGCATGAGGGGCCACCAATCCTACATGGGTGCAGTCGACGGCACAGAAGCAATTGGGCATGCCTGCCAGTGCATGGAAGCCTACTTTGGTGTCAGCGAGCTCCTGGCCAGTCCGTGGTAGGGAAATGTGGATGCTTGCATGCTTCAGGAGGGCATCAAGCACTTGGGTCAGCATGCGAGACACGAGTGGTTGTGATATGCCATGCAGCTGCCCCACTGTGTGCTGGTAGGTTCCTGTGGCCAGGAAGTGGAGCACAGACACCACCTTTAGTAGAGGGGGATGGCAGTGCAGATTTCTATCAGGCTGACAATGTCGTTGTGTATCATGTCCACTATGGTGGTGATGGTGTCCCGGTCCAACCAGTACAGGGTGTGGATCTGCTCAGGGGTTAGATTGAATGGACTGGGTCTGATGCGAGGGTTTAGTGGCTGCCTACGTGGTACCACTGGCTGCACTGGTGGAACTTGCTGGGCCTGTCTCATCCTCCTTCTCCTCCTGCGTCTCCTCTGTGCTGCCTGTTGTTGTAGTTGTAGTTGTTGTTGTTGTTGCTGTTGTTGTAGCAGTACAGGCATGTCCTCCAGCCCCATGATTGCAACAGGTAGTGGGATCATTTTGGTGTAGGAAGGGGTGTGGTGTGTGGGTGTACTCCTTTTTTTCTGGGACAGGCTCCATTGACTCCACCTGTGGTGAGTGTGTGCACCTCGGGCAGTTGCCTACACTGCAGGTTGCTATTTATGGGTGGTCCACGATGCCTGTATTGCCGCCGCTGTGCAGGCCCTAATTACTGCCTTCGGGATGCCGGTAAGTGCATGCACGGGTAACTTATGATGTCCTCCTGTTAGTAGCATCCCGGTATTTCCGCCACGAAGGGGCGCGGGTATGGGCGGTGGCGGTATTAGCAGGTTGTCGGCTTGTATTGGCCCGCACCCGTTAACGATGCCGGTAATGCCATTCGGACTTCCTTTTTTCATTACCTCCATACTCGTAATGAGGCCCTATACGTTCAGGGATTTGTGATGCTTGAGAAGCACATTGTTCCTTAGAGAGTCAACATGTAGGTTATAAAAGATGAGAAAGTTTTAAAAAAAACATTGTTTTATTCACAATAGAGAAAAGATTGTGTCAATGATAATATGTGGCATGTGATTTGATCTCTGAGCTGTATAATGCAAAGCTTGAGAACAAATGATCAATTTGCTTCTTGGTGTACAATGCAAAGATGTGCAATAGGAATAAACAAATCCAATCCCTATAGTGGGTAAATCACTGAATCAGATGGACTGGATTCAAACTAGGTCTGTGAATATGAATTACACATTTTTCAGATTTGTTTGTTTGAGAGATAAACCATTTGGAAATGTTCCCCTTTATTTGAGAAAATCGCCAAATAGGAGAAGGAGAATGAACTGTCTAAGATTTTGATGAACTTACACCCAATTGTGAAATCAGTGCAATAAAAGTTAAGCTTGCTCAACTCGCAACATTTTGTTGGGACAATTCTAGGATTGAAACCCTGGAACATCTTCCAATAAACTGTTGCTCTCTTCAATCAAAACAAATAGTATATTTTTCACGATTTCTTGAGTTATTTAACCACATGTCATCAGATGGTATTTGGTATAATATCATAAGTGGGCCATCATTGGGCCTCATTACGAGTCCGGCGGCAACTAGCCGGTTTTTCCGGCTCGGTTACCGCCGGACTCGTATTACCATTCCGCCTCCATGACTCCCGGAATTACCAGGGCATTACGACCCTGGTGTCCCGGGAATTCCGGAGCCAGAATTCGGTAAATCCCCATTCCGATTGAGTCCCATAGGATTCAATGGGAATGGAGAAGTGGAAATACCGGCACCATCTTTTGATGGTGCCGGTGTTTCCACGTCTGCCTGCAGGCAGGCGGTGTTAAACCCGCCAGGTCAGACCTGGCGGGAAGGCCACCTCCCACCTGCAGGACTCGAGATCGGGCGGTCCGGAATTAACAGTGGCGGCGGGTTTACCGCTACTGTTATTTCCGGATCGCCCGACACGTAATGAGGCCCATTGTCTTTGAGTATTGCATTAATGAACTTTGCATCTGATATTTTAGAAATGAAATAAGTTGAAATCATAGAGATACAGCGGACTGCAAACAATTGATTGTGTTGCAAGATTTGTGAGCATTGGTGCTCTACTTAGGCGTGATTCATGGATGCACACTTCTAATTTCCTGCAAAATGTGCAAGTCAAACTCCCTGACGTGCCCTTTGATGGACAGGACATTTAGCACCATCAATCTTCTTTACCAAAAGCAGAGACTGTTATCGATGATCCCTGTTCACCCAGAGGGGACATGGTTATGACCAGAGCCTGCAGACACAACCCAAATTTCCAGGAGCAGGCGAAGGGGTAGGGCCAAGACCAGTGCAACTGGGCCATCCTGTATCCCACTGACAAAATCCCTTTAATTTTTCCTTATACTTCCCACAAACTTCCTTTGAGGGGCAGGATAAGACTGTTTCTGAAGAGATGGAAGGCCATCAAATTGGAACGCTGTGTCATCCAGATCATAGTCTAGGGTTACTGCTTTCCATTTCTGTACATACCACCTCCCAGAACTCTCTCCATACCCAAGTCTCCTCTGTAATGCTTCTGTTACAGGAAATCGCTCCCCTGCTGCTGTAGGGAGTGGTGACGCGTGTTTCATCAGTAGACGTTTGGAAAGGCTGACCTCATGCTGCTCACTCATGCCAGAGATAGGCAGAGGTCTCAGCGCTATTCTAGATTTAAGATTCCTAAACAATCATCTCCAAAATGACAGATTCAAGATGGTATCCCTTGCTCAGATCCTCCAAGCTTTGGAGTTGCAAGACTGACATCTCTCGACCTGCAGGATGTCTATTTTCAGGTATCTATCCACAAGAAACATCTAAAGTAACTTTGTTGTTAGAAGAGAGGCATGCAGTGTTCCTTTCAGCCTGACTTTGACCCCCTGGTGTTTACAAAATGCATTGCTGTGGCCAATCTGCACAGAGGAAAGGTGTACAACCTTTCTTACTTCGACAACTGGCTTCTGTGAGCAGTTGTGTTGCTGAGGTATCCGCCTTCATAAATTAGAATCTTGCACCAAGATCAAAGAAATCCTTAATGAGTACCTACACGTGTCTTCACTTTATCTGGGAGTGAGGCCTGGCTTCCCTCCCCCAGAGAGAGTGACAAGCATCCAGACCACAGCAGCTCTCTTCCAGCCAAATGCAGAAATCCCTGTCTTTTCATAGCTCCTGAAGCAAGGCTGCTGCTGATGTGGTCAATGATGTGGTCCATAAGCAGCCAGAGGTTGTAATTCATAGGGGGTATAAAGGAAATGGTCCCACCCACCTAACAAATCTGCAAAGACCTGCTGTGGTGGACATCCACAACCAGTCTCCTTTAAGGTGCCCTTTAAGGTGAACCATTCCGACAGATCTGGCCATACATTTCTATGGTAATAGACACTTCTCGAATGGGATTGGGAGCTGACCTGCATGCATTCCAGTGAGCGGTTTGTAGGAAGACCATGAGAACTCCTTGCACATCAGTTTTCTGGAACAAAGAGCAGTTCACACAAAAACACAACAATGTGTGCCAGTATCAATGCGCTCGTTAATGTGTCGACATATAATGGTATCCATGTAATCTTATGAATTCCCCGTTTATTAGATAAGCAAGTGAGGTTTTTATTAGTTAAGTGATTGAACAAATTAATTGAGCTTTCGTCTCTGCAACCGTTTCCCCATTTGCCAACACATGTTTTGACATTTGAGGTCTTTGTCAAGGCAAAATTAAAAAATGTTAACAAACTGTGGTTCAATATTGACTGTTAATCATTTAGCGCATGAGATCCAATAATGAGTACATCGTGTTAACATCACACAGAATCATTCATTAGCAATATGTCACAATTAGAGAGAAAGAGGCAATCATAGGGTGGAAAACAGATAAATACAGCGAAGAGAAACCATAATACGTTAGTACATCACTTGCAGTAAGATTCATGGATTCCTGATTTAATAATAATCGATTCTAAATCGTTAAGGACTGTTAGTCCAATAAATGGTGAATTTATGAGATTACATGGATACCATTATATGTTGACACATTTACTCTTTGGACGAGCACATTGATACTAGCGCACAGTGTTGTGTTTTTTGTTACTTCTATAGGCAGGGGTTAGCCTAGAAGTGCCATAATCTGCAGCTATTTCAGTCACCCTCATCGAAGCAAGCATTCAATTCTAAATCTAAGTGCCTGTAAATACCTGGCCATACCCTGTGATACTTTTTGTACTTGTAAAGTGCATCGGACCCCTCAGAGGCATCATAGTGCTGGAGGAGAAACAAACACAGAACAGCGAGAGAGCGCCATGCAAGAATTTTAGAAAAGGAATTTTGATTTGACGATGGAACGCAAGATGATCTTTAGTAGAATGGATAGACAATGGCAAGGTATTCCAAAGGATAGACGCTGCAACAGAGAAAGCACAGCCACTCAATCTAGTGCGATGACACAGAGGCATCTGGATGCAAAGGGCATTTGCAGAGGGGAGAGATCTGGCAGTAACATATGGGCAGTATTTGTCCCGGAGAAATTCCTCACTGTTACCATAGAAGGCATGGTGGAAAATATAGAGGGTCTTAAATTTAATTCTACCAGCCACAGGGAGCCAATGTAGTCCACATAGAATAGGAGAGATGTATCCCTGATATGAAGAGCCAGAAACCACTCTAGCGACGGAGTTGTGGAGAACTTGAAGTCAGGGGAGCAAGTACGCCGGATGTGCGACATAGAGGGAGTTGCAATATGCAAGATGACCAAAAACCATAACAGCAACAACAGGTGCATGGAGATGGAAGGGTAAGAAAGGATCTTATGTAGAACCTTAAGTTTAAATAAAGTGACCAGTCCAACAAACCAAGCTAATTTGGTCCTCCATCGATAGGGAGGCCATGATCTTAATGCCCAGGTCGTTCACAGTGGTCACCGGGGAGCGAAACAGACCAAGTGAGGGGGGCCGGAAATCTGCGGTCCAACGAGAAGAAGGATTTGAAGACCCAACAACCAGTACGGGTTTTCCCCCCATTGAGTTTAAACCAGTTAAGGCACATGCAGCTGCCCACCGACTCAAGGCCTGAAGGGAACCTGGTGGCAGCTACATATTGTTTAAGATCAAGACGGGCCACAATTTGTGTGTTGTCTGCATATGTGTAACACCAAAAACCCTAAGAGTGAATCAATTTAGCCAGAGGCTGAACATAAACATTAAATAAGATCAGGGAAAGAGCCGAGCCCTCGGGGACACCACAAGTGACTAGGGCAGGGGATGACTGAAAAGGAGGAAGGGAGAGAAGTGGTGTGTTGGAACTCTCCAACTGTGCAGGGAGGCCAAGTTCCTTTGTGTTTGGGGGATCAACAAAGAGTTGATGGGGACATCAGTTAACCTCGCCAGCAGTCTGAGCATTCAGGTGGATTGCCATAGTAATTTCTCAGACGTCACATAATAGTAGGAACTAAAAGAGGAGCTTGAGAAGCAGATCTTCTCCATGTGGGGGCTTTCACAGATCAACTAGTTTGCTTCCACCCGCAACAGGAAGTAAAAGATCCTCTGCTTCATTAAGTTCCTTTTGGGGAGATACATTAGTGATTCCATGGAAGTTTGACCTCTGTATGTGTTTCCTCCATTCTTATTGATTCCTCTGGTGTTGTGGAAGTTGGAGCAGAAGAGAACAACCCTGATCTTGATTACTATGGACTTAGTCCAGACCTGGAGCCCAGTCCTCCTGGACATACTGCTTTACCCTCCATAGCAATCCATTGAAGGAAACTTCGTCTAATGCAGACTTGTGGTAGAATTCTTTAGCTCAACGCCAAGAGAATTAACCTTCATGCCCGGCTATTGAGAGGTTAAGATATCGCTAGTGGGTTATCTTTGGGGATGTTCATGGTGTGATGCTTTCTGCTGGGTGCCTATTCACCAAGCTTGGCGCTGGTACAGATTGGAACCATAATGGGGGGGTTATGACCTGTTATGCACCACCTTCATCACCTAAGAGTTTCGTTATTCCCAAGCTAAATCATGTTGCAATGTTGGGTGTCAAAATCTATCTATTGTTTCTATCCTCAACTGGACACACAAGCAGAATTCTATTTTCTCAGATCACTGTGAGGAGTCAGACACATAGGTGAGGTTTTCTCACAAGATGCCATTTACTAAATAATAAAAGGTGTGATAAATGCTTATCTTTCTCTAACCTAACAAGAATATCCTGACCTACCAAACTAAAGCTAAAAGAAAATGACATAATGTCCAAAATGTCTGTTCCTCACACTAATACATACAACAAAATGATGCCAGAATTAAACATGTATTCAAGTATAAAGAAAACAAGAATTCTTATCATCAGGGTTGGATCCTATTCCCCTAAATCAATTCAGAGGGCCTGATCACGAGTTGGCCGGTATCCCATCTGGGATACCGTCCAACTTAATCAGCGTTAGTGCCCACCTGTTCAGTTGTATTACCAACGGATTACAGGTTGGGCGCTAACTGTAAGTGCCCATTCCACAGACCCAATGAGGAATTTTCAGCGCAATTACTGTGCGGTAATTCCGACAGCGTTAATTGCGCCAAAAATGGCCACTTGAGCATGCAAACCTGGCCACCAGAAGTGATGTTGAATCAGATGTTCGTGGATTTGATTCCTCTATGACCTGAAAGTTTTGAGCTGTGACACATTCTTAATACCTTATGCTGTAATGACTCTGTAGGTATGTACAACGCCTTTCCCTGAAACCATAGACAGTTGTCTTTGTCCAGACGTAAGCAAGAAGGATCCTTTCCTGAGTAGGCGTGATGGACTTCCTGTAAAAACGTCTGAATGAGACATATGAAAGTTGTATCCGGAAACATCTTCTCATATGGTCCTTTTTTAGAAGACAGTTCCATGCAGGCCAAGGCGTACGATATAACATTTTCTGTTCCAGGAATGAAGGTAAGGTGGAACTGAAACTGGGAAAAGAAATACGCCCATCAAGCCTGGCGGCTGTTTCTGCACTCAAAAGACTGTGAAACGGCGAGAGTGCGGTGGTCGGTTCTCAATTCCTTTTCTTGTTTGGCTCCTAGCAGGTGGTATCTCCATTCTTTAAATGCCAACTTTAGAGCTAAAAGCTCCTTTTCGAGAACGGAATAGTTCTTCTTTGAGGGTGTTAGTGTTTTTAAATAGTAGACCAATGGATGTTCTTCCTTATCTGATGTGGATTATTTAAGGACAGCTCCAATAGCTCCATCAGAAGCATCAGCTTGTTTTCGGAGTTAGGAGGTACCAGGATGGGTGCAGAGGTGAATCTTTCTTTCAGGGATACACATTCCTCCTCTGCCTTAGTATGCCAGATAAAGATGGTGTTCTTTTTCAAAAGGGAAGTGATCGGAAACACTTGTAGAGAGAAAGATGGAATAAACGTCTGATAGAAATTTGCCAGTCCCAAGTACCTTTGGACTTTGACGTTTCGAAAATGTTTCCATTGGAGAACAGCGGAGACCTTTTGTGGATCCATTGATACAATGTTCTGAAGATAGAATATATCCCCAAATTTGGCACAGTGGTGGTCTCAAAGATGCATTTCTCGGGTTTCACATGAAGGTGGTTTTCTTGATGTCTGTTGAGTACAGTCTTGACATGGAAGACATGCTCTGATGGTGAAGATAACTAAATGAATATGTCGTCCAAATATACAACAATGTAATGAAAAAGTAAATCAGCAAAGAGATTGTCCATATAATGTGGAAAAACAGCAGGTGAATTGGCCTGGCCAAATGGCATTACAGCGTACTATTCAAGGTGGGCGAACAGTGTCCTAAAAGCTTTTTTCCACTCATCTACTTCCTTTATGCAGATTTAATGGTATGCGCCCCTAAGATCCAGTTTGGTGAAGATCTTGGCTGATTGGACGGCGTCTATGATGTCCAGAATGAGAGGGAGTGGATATTTGTCCTTTATGGTAACTGCATTTAGGCCTCTATGATTGTCATGGCCACTGGGCAAGGACCACAAGCTCCACTACATAAAAGGTCCAGTTGGACCCAGTCCTGGCCTCTTTGGCGCCAGGCTCATGAGTAAGTGTGCTCTTCACACTTTATTCTGGTGCACATGCCTTTTTTTCCCCTGCAGGTCCTCCATGTGCCTCCAGGTCGGGCGTGGCCATAGGAGTTAATTGGGCTGCAAATGCAACATCCTCTAGGAGTGGCAGGGTGGGGCCACAAGTCGGAACAAATGGGCGTGGCTGGGACCAGGATATTTAAGCCGGCCCCGCCCGCATGCAGGCGCTTCATATTAGTCTGCTTACAGCAGCGTAACGCTCACCACCGCCTGAAGCGCATCCTTACCTGATTCCAGCAGCTTACCTGATTCCAGCAGCAACCGCAGTCAGAGCACATCCTTACCTGATCCCAGCAGCAACTGCAGTAGGAGCTCATCCTTACCTGATTCCAGCAGCAACTGCAGTAGGAGCGCATCCTTACCTGATTCCAGCAGCAACCTCAGTCGGAACGCATCCTTACCTCATTCCAGCAGCAACCACAGTCGGAGCATATCCTTACCTTATTCCGGCTCCCAGCCACAACACTACTCAGGAGCCCACTTTCGGCCAGGTTCATTGCGGATCCAGCCATACCTCATCTGCTGGCAGATCTCCGGATAACAGCATTCCCGTCTGACTTCGCCAGGCCATCCCTGCAAGAGAAAAGGGAAAAATAAGGTTAGAAAAACTATAAAGACATTATGCTAAAGTCGCGCTCAAACCAATCCTCGCGCTTGACCTAAGAACCAAACTTACCACCTATTGGGACATCGTGAACTTCATTTATCTCCATTGGGACTTGCTTCTTGCACCACAACTACCACTGGGCCTCATATCACCTATTGGGAAAAATGAAAGACATTACAAGAAGATACAGACAATAATCAAGGAAAAATACATTACAAAAGGGTACAAACAATAATCATAATTGAAGGACACTTACCTTTGAAGTGGTTCAGCCACAGCCGGTCTGGTCTGCCACGCACATGGACCAGTGAAGAAACACGTTCTATCTAAAAGCACCCCTGCAGCGAGAAGCAGGACGGAGAGCTCGCCATCATAATTAAACAGGTGAGACTATATGGGTAGGCGCATGCTCACCACATTCTGGGAAGAAGGGTTTGAGGGAGACCACAGTCATATCATAGCATTCTCACGGCCTCTCGTATTCTCGCAGGGACAGTACCAACGACCAGCGTAGTCCACAACACAGGAGCAGGGGAAGAAGCCTGACCAAGGGGACTCAGTTCCAGGGAGGGCTGCAACCGTGCCCAACGTCCCCGCAGAGACCAGGTGGGCGTAACAATAATCCAGGCAAGGTCTCAGTTCTGTGGTGTTTCTCTTTGGTATAAAGAAAAGATATGCTCCTGCAGGAGACACAGACTCCCTAATCAGACCTTTAGCCAGGTTCTGTTGCAGATAGTCCTTCAGAGCGTCTTTCTACAAGGGTGTCAGACGGACCATCTGATTGAAGGGCACCATCGTGTCAGGTATCAGGTGTATGACACAGTTTTCAAGTCTGTGATGTGGCAAGGATTGCACTGGGTTTTTGCAGAACACTTTGTGGAATTAGCGGTAGTATTTAGGTATTGTATTGCACAATGTCTGTGTCTCTTCATTAGGTAATGTAGCTTTAATTACCACTACTGATACTGGATGAGTTTCTTGAACACAATGAGCCATACAATGTTCAAACCCTAGAAAGACTGTGTGGGCCCTCCAATCAACATAGGAATTATGCAGCATAGGCCAAGGAATCCCCAATATTACAGGGAAATTAGCTGTCTGTATGATGTTGAAGGTGATGATCTCCAAGTGGTGATTGATCCACATATGCATAGGTGAGGTGTTGTGGATGATAGGCCCACTGACCAGTTCTCATCCATCTACTCCCTCCACAGGTACTGGTGTGGTCTTGGTAGAAAGAGGTATCTTATTCTGCGAAGCCCAGGTAGCGTCCATGAAGAGCCCGGATGCCCCTGAATCCAGTAATGCTGGGGCTTTAATGGAACGGTCTTCCAACAAGTGAAGAGACACAAGGAGGTCCAGTAGGCTTTTTTGATCCATATTGGCAGCACTGCCATTCAATGAACTATGCTTGTTGGGACGTTCCAATTGCTCCTGGATCTGAGTCCCATCTAAGAGCGGGAGGAGTAGTTTTCCTTTCTTTGAGAATGAGCCAATGGGCAATTGCAGAGCAGATGAGAGGAAGAACTGCAATACATGGTGAGACCGCCTCGATCTCTCTTCCAAAACTCAGGGGACCCCTTGCAGCACCTTCCTGGATAGGTTCAGATGTATTTCGAACTGCTTCAGGTACTGGCTGTGGCAAAGAGAGTGATCTGGGATTCAGTGGTCTGGTCTTTCATCTTTCAGCCTTACGTTCCTGGATCCGGTAAACTATTTGTGTTACTAAATGGATCAAGGCCTCAAGTGTCAGAGGCTTTGGATGCCGAGAACCTCATCCTTTAACTCATCTGGAAGTTCTTGACGGTACGATGTCATGCAAGCCACATTAGTACAGGTAGCCTGTGTAGCCAGTTGGAGAAATGTTGTAGTGTAGGCCATTATATTCATGTTTCCTTGATGGAAATCAAGGAGGTCTTCCTACAGAGTATTCACCAGATCAGGACGATCGAACATCGTTTTGAGTGTTTGTATGAAGGCATCCAGCATATTTAAAACAGGGTCGTTGTTTACCACCAGAGCAGTAGCCCAAGCTGAAGCACTTCCGGCTAGATGGGTTACGATGTACCCCACTTTGGCATGGTCATTCTGGAAGGAAGCCTGATGGAAAGAAAACTGGACCGTACATGCATCCAGGAATCCTTTCAGATGCTTTGGGTCTCCATAGTATTTGCCCACCGAAGGTGTAGTGGTAGCCATTGGAGGAAGAGCATCCTGTAAATGCAGTGCTTACTTTAGCATCATATTTTCATTTGTTAAGGTTTGGATTTCCAAGGATAAGTTCTGAACTGCGGCCACCAACTCCTGGAGTTGGGACATGGCTTCTGGTAAGGGGCGTTACAAGCTTTTAGGCTTTTGCTTACCCAGGTCTTTGATAACAGTTCTTTTGTGATGTAAATAAGGTTTCTCCTCTCCTGATGCCTGGCAAAGGGTAGAAAAGGCCTAACGAAAAACACCCGTATGAGTAAAAAAACCTTGGAGGCAGATGAGCTTTGTGTTTAAAGTAGACTGACCGGATGGCAGGTTGCAGACCAAACGTTAGCGAGCATGGATTACTGGTAAGAAACAGCAGACTCCTTAGGCTTTAAAGGCACACATGGAGTGAAAAGCACAGGCAGAGAAATATGAGGCAAGAGGTAAGCAAGAGGAACGGATAAGCAACGAAGCAAGAAAGAATACAGGAAGCGTTACCGGCAACAGGAGTTGCAACGTGACGTAGTCAGCCGGTAGTATTAAATGCGAGCGGGCGGGGGCTCCTCCCCATGATGCATAGATTGGTGTAGGTAACGCAGCACCATGTTGGCTCCTGGTTGGTAAACTTGGCGGAACGCACACCACCTGTCTAGTATATACCAGGGACAGATATGGGTGCTGACATTTGGCTTGTAACACAATTGGCCTATAACTTCTTTCATACACAAAAGGACAATGGTTCTTACATTGATTTGATTGCCATTGGCAATGCAGGTTGCAATTCTCTCCCTTTTGATCCTTTCTACAAGGAGGCCTTTACCCCTGCTGTCTCTGATTTCTTTCCACACAACCTACTGGCTGCTGACAATGTGTGTATCCCTTTTGTTTTATATTTGCCTTTCTTTGGCTTGGGCAATGCAGGTTACAATGTTCTCTTATTGGGCCTCTCCTTTCACATAAGTCATACTCCCTTTGTTTAATTATTGCCCTCTTTTGGTTGGTTTTGATAATGCCAGTTACAATCTGCTTCTGTTTGCCCTCTCTCTTTTGAATAGTTACAGTCTGTTTGAATTTAAATGTTCGGAATTCAAAATTGGCTTTCTTGCACAGCGGTCTTTTTTGGAGCGCCACAGGGTTACCTCGATTGGGTTAACGCCACTGGTTAATGCTGGCGTTTCCACCGGACCCACTTCCTCTGCTTCACTGCTCTTTGGGTCTTTCCACGCGTTTCACAGTTACGGTCGGCTTCCTGCTGGCCGCGCTGTCTATCAATGGAGCTCACCCTGCTCCACACGTACCGGTGAAGTCCTGACACCAGAGTGAGATGCAGGACGCAGAGAGTGCTTCTCTCCCTTAGGACAGCTGGTCTCAGCACTGCTTCCCGCTACGTGTCCTCTGCATCTCTTGGGCACCACAACTTCAGCCACAGTCTCTTCACTGCGTCCCGCTATCTGCAAAGCTGCGCCGCCAGCCTCTGCTTCAGTCTGCTTCTGATGCTCCTGCTGCACCTGCTGCTTCCTCTCGACCTGCACCTGAAGGTCCTTCAAATATTTAAAGGTCCCACTCAGGTGTGGGTTATTACAACCACTAGACCGCATACTACGGTCTGGTAACTGTAGACCCCTCTTCCTCGTCTCAGTACTAAGAGCATTATGGGACTGGAAGTCCATAATGTTCTTAGTTGTATTAGCATGAACATTTTCAATATCTTTTAATTCACTTTGTTCAAGGGATTTATGTGACATATATTTAATCTAAGGTTTTAAGGGAAGCATGGGTTCTTTCTTATGTTTATAAATGGAACACCCTGTAGAATCAGTACTACTAAAAGTAGTAGCATTAACTCCCTGATTCTGATATACATCCTATCCATGCACCCTGGACAAGTCTGGCAGTAGAGGTCCTACAGTGACAATATGCCACTAAATATTCAGGAATGAGCAAGCCTTCATCCTCAGAAGAGGCAGTAAACACATTCTTTTGATAGCCTTCTGCTGCCATTTGATCCATCCCCCTGATACCTCCCCGAGGGTTAGGATCAGGTAGTTTCTGCCTTTCGCTTGCCAAATGGGAAGAGGCTTTAGGCTGGGATTCTGGGATGACTCTGCAGGATTCATCACACCACATAGTCCTTCAATTTTAGAAGGGGCATTCAAACTCTTTTCCTCCAAAACCATTTATTGTTTCAATGTGGGATCTTAATTTGACGAGCAAAAACAACTTCATTTGAGACTTTGCATTCTTTACTTTTGCATCCATGCCCTCTTTTTTAACATATTTTTGTTACATTTTTGCACATTTCACCAACCAGTGTATATAGAATATTGACAATTTAACAATCTCTCTCCAGTCTCATAGCTCCCTCTCTTCAACCCTCTGACATCCACATTTCCCACTTTGATAGGTGGGGTGTACTCGCACTTCATACCACATCATCCATATCACAACAGCATACAAGGCTTATAGCCTTGCCTTGCTTTGTTCCTGTTTGCCTCTCTTCCTGATGTTATGCCTATCTGTTTGAGTTGCCCTTGGCTGGCATACCCTCTACTGAGGAGGTAACTCCTGAAGTCTCTCCATTTGCCTGCCGGTCTCTGATGGGGAATAGTCAGTCCATGGAAGCTTTCCTGCCTCTTGTTAATATATACGTTAAATCATTCATCCCATCCTATGTAACTAAGCGTTTCACTCGTCATCCAGTGCAGTGCTATTCGCCTTTTTGCTACAATGAAGGCCAAAATGCATTACCTGATTGCAAGGCTGGGAGTCCTGTCAATTCACCCATAAACCACTTCATAAATGTCATCAGAATAGGCAAAGCCATTATTCTACCTAGATCCTGAAATATTTTTGTCTAAAATGCCACCACATGGGCACTCCCACATCAAGTGTATGAAGGTGGCTTGCACCACATTAAAATGTGCACACCTAGGGTAAAAGTCCAGGCGATTTCTGTGTATTTTGTATGGGATGTTGTAGAATCTCATCAGCACTCTATAATTAATCATTCAGTAATCTGCATTCAGATCCACCCTGCAAGTGAGGGTGCATGCCTTCTGCCACACTTGGTCTATTAGCTCTTGTTCAATGTCAACAACCCACTGTTCCAGCACCATATTTGCCTGCTCCTTCTTTGCATCATCTATTAGGATTGAGTAAATATTATGTGACGAATCATTAGATGTTGTCACTTCTCCTAATGGGGGAACCCAATCCGTTGAGGTCTGGGAGGTGAGGCCGCTACCCGATAGTCCCCCTTGGGGGCGTATGATGAGGGAGGGACTACCCTGCTATGGAGCAGGATGACCATCTAGGGTGTATCCCTTATAGGAACATCGTACCCCGACGCACTCTAGCCTCTTCTTCCTCTGCTGATCTCTTTGTAGAGACTAGGTCTATGTACTGTTGTAAAGCAGACTACCTCAAGATCCTGGAAAGTACTAAGACAAAGAAGAACATCAGGAGGAGACGAGGTGGGACACAGAATCAATGAAGAACAATACTAAGAAGGAACTGCAGCAGTATAGACTTCTGGAGAGGCGTGGTCCCACTTACGCGATAAAGACCAAAGAAGTACTGCCCGTTGGAGAGACACAGTCATGCAGGACGAGAGACTGTGAAGCCCAGCAAGTATGAAGGGGACACAGAGAAGTCCAGGATGGAGCAGAGAGCAGTCTGCTCCCGGAGTCAAGACGACAACGGGACTCCTTCACCCAACGGCATACAGACGATAAGGGAAGCTGACAGACGTTGATGCAAAAGTAAGAAGCAGCGTCCATACCATCACTCCAAGTGCCAGGCAGGAGAAACGTAAGGTGAAAGGACCAAGATGCAGAGACACCCATGCAGCACTCCAAGCAAGAGAAGGACCCCAGGAAGAACTGGCCACGCATCCTGGGTGCAGACAAGGTAACAGAAGCAGCGCAGGGACCAGTAGGGGCCGAAAGGTGCGGGAGGCACAGACCTTGTACCGAGATTACGAGCAAGACTATCTTCCTTGTGTCAGTACTTGGCAAGCAAGGCATCCAAGGGGTCATAAAAAGAGAGGGGGAGAGAAACCGGGGTCAGGAATGCCACCCAAGAGAGTGATACAAGTCATCTTCCTCGTGGCAGTACTTGGCAGGAAAGTGAACCATATGGGCCAAACCAAAGAAGAAGAGATTCATGGGTCGAGGACCCAACCCTGGAGAATCACACAAGTCATTTTCCTCATGGCAGTACTTGGCAGAGAAGTTAACCAAGTGGGCCCAACCAAAGAAGAAGAGAGAAACCAGGGTTGCATACCCTCACAACACTCAGAGCGGGGTCTTGTAAGTGTGAAACCTAATGCGAAGACCACAGGAAGGGAGTCATTCCAATTGGTTGTAAAAGATTGTGTCATAGCTACCAGGAGATCAGAGCCATTCTCCTGGTAACGTGGACCAGAAGGAAGGTCCAACAAGCTGGGGGAAAGTAGTCATTTTCCAGGGCTAATTTGAGGCTGAGTTTAGTTTAGCTAAATTTACTTTTTTATTTCTATAGCGCACTTAACCCTCAGTATCAATGTGCTTTAGCTTGGTCACATAGTTACAGATAAAGGTTACATGGTTACGTGGTTACAGATATAGATTACGTCAGAAGTCATTGAATTATAAATAAGTTCATGAATTACAAACTTGAGCCAATACAAATACAGATCATTACAAGGTAAAGTTAAAAGTACATATTAAAAGTTCATACAGGATTTACAATAACAGCGGTTAGAATAACGGCTGGTTATGGTTAAAATGCAGGTCAGGAGCAAGTGAAAGGCCTAGAGAAAGTGGCCAAGCCAGTCACAGTATACAGTTGCAGTACTAATGTTGTTGGGCGAAGAGCCTTGTTTTCACCATGGATCTAAAGGTCCAGAAGGAGGGTTCGGCTCAAATGGCAGTAGGGAGGGAGTTACAGCACTTGGCTGCTAGCACTGGGAAACTAGAGCCCCCTGCCATTTTTAGGATATACTTAGGTATATTGAGGCAGTGGAGGTAGGACGATCTAATGGGTCTGGTGGAGGAATGTCTTGAGAATTTGTCGGTCAGGTATTGGGGTGCAGTATTGGCCTGGCATTTGTGGGTGATGACGAGTGTACGTAGTTTAATTCTGTCCCTTACCGGAAGCCAGAGTGAGTCTCGTCTGAAAGGTGAAATGTGGCTGGAACGTGGTATGTACAGGGCACAACGGAGGGCGTTGTTCTGGAGAACTTGTAGTCTGTTCAAATTGTGCTCAGTAGAGCCTAGGAATAGGGTATTACAGTTATCCAGTTTGGACACGATTAGGGCCCTTGCTAGAGTGAGGCAACTATTGGTGGATAAAAAAGGTTTGCAGGTGTTGATTAATTTGTTAATGTAAACTGTTGTAGAGGATATGGAATTTACTTGTTTTTTGAGAGAGAGCGTGGAGTCTAGATGATATTGCCATCGATGTTAAAGGATTTATACCTGTGGTCAAGTTTGCTTAGACGGACTTGAGTGCCGATAACCAGAAGTTCTGTCTTGTCGTCATTCAGACAGAGGCTATGTGTATCCATGCATGACTGAATTTCAAGATAGATTTCATTAAGTTTTTCAGAATCTTTTTCATAGCAGCCTGTGAGTGTGATGAGGACCTGAGTGCCATCTGCATAATTAGTGTAGGTGACACCCAGGCTGTCAAGACGATCAACGAGGAGCTTAGTAAATATGTTATAAAGCATTGGTGAGGTGCAAGATCCTTGAGGGACTCCACAAAGGATGGGAACTGACTCGGCCGCCGCAGAGGGGCGAAGACTCTGGTGGTTCTATTAGTGAGGAAAGAATGGATCCAGCTGGTGGCATTAGGGAAGAATGCTGCTACGGTGGACAGGTGTTTGGTCAGGATTTGGAGGTCGACGAGGTTGAACACGGCTGATAAGTCCAAAAGGAGTAAGATGGCCAAGTCACCCTTGTCTCTAGTTTCATCCATTTGGATTTTTAAATCTAGTAAGGCTGTTTCCGTTCCATGCCTGGGTCTGAAGCTGGACTGTCGCAGGCCGAGGAGGTTATTGGCTTTCACGTATTGTTGAATTTGAAGATAGGCCTTTCTATCTAGTATCTTTAAGAGGAAAGGGACCGTTGTTACAGGTCGGTAATTTGTTGGTATGTTTGGGTCTAAGTTGGAGAAAAGTGGAACTGAGGGCACAAAGGCGGGTGCGTGATAGGCGAGTTGTGTGAGTGAGCACTAGGAGCAAGGCTGTTCATTTTTGTCTCAATTTTATTTTGCAATAGCAATATTTTATCTGATAGAGCTTTCTGTATGTTCGCACACCAGGCTTTGTCTTTAGTGCAGTCATCAGTGGGCGGCACTTAAGATAGAGAATAACTCTTTAGTACCAGATTTGGCATTTTGTATTCAGGTGTTGTAGATTTCTCTTTTAGTATTAGTGAAGGCTGCTTTGTAAAATGCAGCAGCAGAAGAGAACCTTTCTTTGTTGAGGGTTGAGGGAGATTTTCTCCAGATGGTTTCAGCAGATCTTTTAGCGTTACAAGTACTTTTAGGTCAGAGGAGAACCATTTATTTAAGTGGGTGGCTGGTTTTGCCTTTCTGAATTTTAGAGGTGCGATTTGATTTAGGGCTTGCTCAATGGTGTTGTTGTATAGATCTACCAGAGAGGAGGGATCCAGATCTGTATAGAGGGGAGGATCCGTTATGAGTTGTAATAAAGGCAGAAGGTTTTCAAGAGATAAGTTTTGTTTGTTCCTAGACAGAGATTGAGGGGCCCGGGCTGTATGAGTGATGTTGTGGGTGCCTGTCACAATAGAGAAGGTGATGCAGTGATGGTCCGACTAGGCCAGGGGAAAGGAAGCATTCACCTGGGTTATGAAGTAACTGTTATTTTGAAACTTTATGATTTGGGGAAGGGAGTTATTCCGCCAGGTTTTTGAGCCTGAACACCAGGAGAAGGGCGGCAATCTCCTGGCCCAAAAAGGGAATATTGTGTATTATTTAGAACTTTGTGACCTGGGGAAGGGAATCATCCCACAATACTTATTATTTGGAAATGTATTTGGAAATTTGTGATCTGGGGAAGGGAGTAATTCTGCCAGGTTTTTGAGACTGAACACCAGGAGAATTGAGGCATTCCCCTGGCCCACCAAGGAGACATTAGTGGAACTTTGACCAAAACCCAGGAAAAGGGAGGCATTCCCATGCGGAGAATTGCCATTTTTGCTAATCCTATTCTTCCTGCCAAAGCAATTGGGAATGTGATGCACTGTTGTACCTGCTCCTCAAAGTATACCAGATCTTATTTGAGCACTCTGCTCATGTGCTGCCTAAGGGCTTTAGAATACCCATATTTCCAAGAACCTTATGGGATGTGAAGTCACCTTTAGTGGGACCCCATGTATTGCCCTATGGGCAGCCTACCTTAAGTACAATATCCCCAAATTATGTGGAGACGTGAAATCTCCCTGAACTGATCTGCTATATCTTATATTTCAGCCAGGCTGTGTCTCGGAACCCAATCTCTTTCAAAGCAGACTTCCTTGTAGCTTTGGCATCAGCTCATACAGTTGCAGAGTTGCAGCCACAACTCCATTCCTACTGTTTTCAAATGTTTACAGAAGCGTGGGAGTCCCTCTTCTATTAATGATAACATTATGCTGCAAGGTAAGCCTTCTTTCTTGCCATTGATGGTGTCTGAATTTCACATTAAACATAAAATGTATCTTCAGGTTTTCTTTTCTTCCCCACATCCGTCCAAGAGAGAATAAAGATTTCACATACTGGCACAGAGACGGCTCTAAAGCTCTACCTTTTTAGCCCAATAGATAGATATATCATGCACTAATATCATAATTTCTGCTGAAATTGGTGCCAAAGACCGCCAAAGGAGTAGGCTACAGATCCATGCAATGGCATCTAATGACTGATTGAAAGGATTTCAATCCAGGCTGTGTCTGGGGTGGATTTCATAGATGCAGAATATGTGGGAAGAATCATCTTATTTACAACAAAAAATATGACCGAAAATAATGTTTTCTTTTGCTGTGCTATGATGTGATATGACATTTATAACGCGCCTATACACAAGTGTATCAAGGCACTACGAGGCAAGGTAGGGGGGACAAAGGGAGGACAGATACCGATCCTACTAGGCCAGGTGTCATTCAGATCGCGCAAGTGCATGGGATTGGGGGAAGGGGAAAAGAGCGGGGTGAGTGGAGGGGACAGTGCAATACATGGGAATAGAATAATAACAAAGTAAAAATAATGGCCAGCAGGTGGCAAGTGCAAGGAAGTGCAGACGTCGGGTGTCAAGTGCTGGTAGTGGGACTGTAGGGATACAGAAACAGTCTCCGAGTGCATGGGTTGCCGGCCAGGCAGTGCGGGCGTGTCTGCCCGGTCTGGGAAGGACCTGGGCCCGAGATCAGAGGGTGGCCAGGTAACCAGTGCAGTTGCTGTTTCAACTAGGAGGTCAGCAGGGGAGAGGAGGAGAAAAAGCAGAAGCAAAGAAAATGGTTTTGCGGTGCTTCCGGAGCCGGAGATGTTCCTCCTCAAGTTTTAGGGAGGCAGGGAGGCTGTTCCAGAGGGAGGCCCCAGCCAAAGAAAGAGATCTACCACCAACTCTTGGCTTGGAGAAGCGACTGACCCTGAGGGAGTTGGAGGCGGATGAGCGAAGAGCTTGAGAAGGGAGATATTTAGGAAGAGATTGTTGAAGATATTGAGGCCCCAGGCCCCAGAAGGTCTTGTGGACAATGCAAAGGGTTTTGAACTTAATCCTCGCAGCCACTGGGAACCAGTGCAGAGATTTCAGTCCTGGGGAGATACAATCCCTGGGCTTGAGGCCAAGGGAAATTCTCGCAGTCCTGTTTTGGATGAGTTGCAGAGGGCAGACTGTAGAGGCAGGCAGATTTAGAAAGCGGCTGTTGCAATACTCCAGCCTAGAGAGAACCAGAGCTCTGGAGACAGTGAGCTTCTGGAGGAAGGAGAGGAAAGGAAGAATACCTCTGAGGAGGTGGAGTTGGTAGTGTGACTTCTTAGAGACGTCAGAGATGTGAGGAGAGAAGGCGAGTGTGGAGTCAAAGATGACCCCGAGGTTTTTAGCCTCACAGGTGGAAGCACGAGGAGGGCCAAGGGAGGCCGGCCAGAGTGTGACAGGAAAGGAGGGAGTGGGTGTGCCAATGAGGAGAATCTCAGTCTTACTGGGATTAAGGCAAAGGTCATTGGCAGCACACCACTACTGGATAGCAGACAGACAGTCAGTGATGAGAGAAGGAGAAGAGTAGGCTGAAGGTAGCCTGAAAATGAGCTGAGTGTCATGTGCATAGCACTGAAAGTTGGGGCAGAGAGTGGCAATGTAGTGGGCAAGAAGTGCCAGGTAGAGGTTGAAGAGCCAGGGAGAGAGGTTAGACCCCTGGGGGACACCACAGGTAGAGAAAAAGGTAGCAGAGAGGGAGGACCCCAGTTGGACCTGGGAGGGTCGGTCAGAGAGGAAAGAGGTCAGCCAAGCCAGGGCCTGACCGGTGATACCCAAGTTATCATGGAGACATTTGAGCAGGATGGCGTGGCAACCTCTTCTGCCCAAAAAACATTCCTTATAGGTAAACAACGTTTCTGACATGTGATACAAACACACCCACATACCTTTCTGCTGGGCAGTGCTGGGCTGGCACCGAAGATGGTCCGAGTCAACAGCCAACAAAAACGTACCTTCCCATCCAAATCGGATTTTCTAACTGTTGACATGAATTAAGTAGAACCTAGGAGCCCATTTTCTGGGGCTATTTGAAACTAAGCCTATTTATGGATCTCTGGCAATGAATAAAACAATCAATGATGTAAAATACTTAGAACATGGTTAGAAATGTTCTTATATTTGCTGTGCTGTATTATTTCTGTGTCTCTGCATGTTGCAGCATGATATAAGGATCAGAAAACATCTGATTATTTTTCTGTTTGTTGTCTTTCATTTATAGATATCTTGCACCTGATGACAGATTATTAAAATCTGAAAGATAACCGAGTGGACTGTCCTCAAAAAGAAGAAAATGTATATGTATGGATACTTTCATTTATAGATATCTTGCACCTGGTGACGGATTATTAAAATCTGAAACATAACCGAGTGGACTGTCCTCAAAAAGAAGAAAATGTATATGTATGGATACTTTCATTTATAGATATCTTGCACCTGATGACGGATTATTAAAATCTGAAACATAACCGAGTGGACTGTCCTCAAAAAGAAGAAAATGTATATGTATGGATACTTACAACTTTGGAAATTAAATTAAATCTTATTTGTCATGTTTTAAAGAAATGTTTAGAACATTTAATTGATTTTTCATGAGTGCATAGACTGTAGGTAGCACCACTTTAAAAGGAAAAAGAAGTACAGGTAATCAACAATTTCATCTTTTCATTGCGATCATGTTATGCCCCGGCCAGTTCCAACAATTACTCTTGCACCAGGGGAGCCTCCTAGGGCTCACATAACCATTACTATTATACTTAGTCTTTGTGCCCCTCTCTCTCTGTGTAACTATTGATTTGTCTCACATTCTATGTGCGTCTCGCTCTTAGCGTCTCATTCTCGATTTGTGTCCCTTTGTTTTTGTCTCCCTCTTCCTACTAACCCCACCCTTCCTCTAGTCATGTCCTCACTACCTCTTTCAATCTCTGTGTAAGTCCCTGTTTTTTCTGGGCTTTGGCGGCATGGCACACTCAGAGGTCGAAGTGGGCGGGAGCGGTGCTCCTCTACTTCTCTTAATTAAGTATTACCGTTCCTATACTTTTATTTTAAAAAGAAACTGTTCCGGAACGGTTTCGTTTTAAAATAAAAGTATAAGAAGAGGTTGGAACTTGCACTTTCAGTGTACTGCACAGGACGTTTCCTTAAAGAGCAGACACATGTGTTTTGGGGTTTTTATTGTGCATGGGAGGGGGCGCAGCGATGGGGTCTGTGGGGAGCGGTGCAGGCCAGAATGGAACATAGTTCCACTACTTCTTTTTGTACACTTCGACCACTGGGCACACTGAAACATTTCAGTCAGGTACATGAAATCTTTTCATCATTACTAGTTGCTCCGAGATTTTACAGAAGGCAACATCTCATGCCTAGGTTCCGGTGAGCAATGTAAACACTATCATACACCCGGGCAGTGCTGATACATGATTTGCACCTGAGAAATCTCTATGAACAAGGAAAGCTCCAATGTATGAGAAATACTCGACAAACACAAATACCAGGTCAATAAACCTAACATCACTGGCAGTCCTCCGCTCCAGTGGAAACACCCATAAACATTATTGCTCACGTACAGTACCTCATAAACAGATGTACTTTTGACACCTGTATCTAGGGCTTATGGACTTGCATTTAATGATCATAACTGCAGTACGTCATGAATATACAATCCATTAAGGTCATTAAACAACATAACACGGTCAAAGATGGTGGGCTGAGTGGACTTGAGAAGACAGAGCTCCTGAAACTAAAGGAAGGCCAAAGATGTACACACATATGTTTAGCTGAGATTATTGTCCCGGAACTGAAATCGGAGTGTAGAGATGAAAAAGGTGAAAATTGAGGCACAGTGACCTTGGAAGAGATTGCGACGAGCAGAGGAAAGCAGAGCAGCTGCAGAGGGGCGGGTCTGAAGAAAGACCTGAAAGCTGACCTGCAGGGGCACAGAGTAGAGACTCCTGACAGGAGACGCCACGCCATTGCAACTGAGAGCAGCAGTGAAGATCGGCAAGGCACGTGCAAGAAGGCATCTATGGGAAAGAGCCCTGGGCAGAGAGGAGAAGCAGATAACGTCACCCAGCAACAACAGATCAGACCGCCCAGGTCTGTTGGTGAGTGCAGAACTGAGTGCTGGGTCCAGAGTCAGCCCTCGAGTGGGGCACGGTGTGTCATCTGAACTAGTGAGGTGTCAGAACACTCCACAGCGAGGAAGAAGGAAGTGGAGAAAACAGAACAATGCTGCAGATTCTGGGGCTATTGCAACCCTGATCACTGGCGACAATGTATGTAAGAGGGGAGAAGTGGAGAGCACCGAGCAGTGGGGCTTCTGGCCCCACAAGGTCTAAGTGCAAGCCTGGATAAGAGGAGAGGGACAAGAAAGGCACAAAGAAGAGGTTGTGATTCCCACCAGAAGATAAGGTGAGAGCCGCTACAAAACCCTGACCCTCATGCTTGTTGAGGGCAGAAAGGGGGCACAGGGTACATAACCGCTTAAAGGATAGTTCCGGGACTTTTTTTTTATTGTCCCTACGGTTCGGCCATGTGTTTTTAAGCATAAATCGGTAGATCGTAGAAAACTTTCCTATGGACCTTACCCGACTTTTCGTCCATTAACGCACTCGAAATCAGCCGCCATTTTCTGATAATCCTATCATTTCCCCCCATCGCCCTGGCTCACCTGCTTTTGCGGCACTAAATCAAATCCCCCGCCCCTGAAACAGACTTTATCAAAACATTCATATTCCCTGCCTCTATCCGTGACGTGACTGTGCTGCGTAGGCAAACGCGCCCAGGCGTCTTCTACGCGACTACACACAGAACCCGGAAACCAACACAGATCAACTCACAACACAGCGTGCCACAATTGGGAATATGAAACTGTACTTTTAAATCAAACCGCAAGATTGTAAATTTGGTAAAGTACATTTATTTGACATCAAATGTTTAGAGAATATTCAGCGATTTGCATTTTTATTTGCTCACGTTCCAAAAAGTTCGTTTTGAGGCACGCGATGTTCCTTTGCTGTACACAGGGTCTTAGATCATCTCACAATACAGCGCCACAAATCGGAATATGAAACTGTGGTTTAAAAGCAAACGGCAAGATTGTCCATTTGGCAAAGTACATTTATTGGACATCAAATGTTTAGAGAATATTCTGCGATTTGCATTTTTCTTTGCTCTCGATCCAAAATAGTTCGTCTTGAGGCAAGCGATGTTCGTGTGCAGTACACAGGGTGTTGGTTTACGATAAAATAAGCTCTTCGGTCGCACTGATAATCGCATGGCTGTTCCAACAACGAGGCACTAGGCCACCACAACGGTCTGTATGTTGCATCTAGCCGTTAGTACCGCGTAAGGGCATACTTGTACTTGGCGATCGTCCCATAAAATGGTCAGGGTGCTAACGTTGTTCCCGCGGAGAAGCAACTGGCGGTTATGAAAGCCATCCGCCGGTGTCTGGTACTCGTGACACATACAATAATGAAGGATGTACCTGTTTTAAAAACATAAAAAATGAAATTAGTCTCACCATCAGATCTTTATTAAAATTATTCATTTTATATATTAGGTCGGGAAATTATTTCATAGCTAGGACAGTGCAACTGGGTATTATACGTCAAGGGGGGGGCTGTAGGATACTGAGACAGTCCCCCAGTGCAGGGGTTGACAGGGAGGCAGTGCAAGTGGAGAGTGGAAGGGCCCAGGACCGAGGTCGCAGACAGTGGACCAGTTGTAGCAGGGGAGAGGGAGAGAGAAAGCAGAAGCAAAGAGGAAGGTTTTGAGGGGCTTCCGTAAAAGGAGATGGTTCTCCTCAAGATAGTGCGCGGTACAAAACAATATGCCACATAGAACTAACAAGTACAACTTAACCCGTCTTTAAAGCTACTGTATAGTAATTAAATTGCGGTATAAACTCATCTAAAGAGTTACTTACATTATATTTGCATTTTCCATTGTGTCTGTGCGTAGGGCAGCCCCGAAATACCACTCCTTCTATGCCGACGTTGTTTCTTCTAATGAACGAACATTAAATGGCTTTCGTTTCTGAAATTATATTCATTATCGTTTCTTACATTATTGCGCCACACCCCCAAAAAGAAGTCTTTCGGGATGGTCCCGGCCTGTCAAGGTCAAATAACAATAGAACCTTATACTGAGTCGTGGGCCATTCCGGCACCCGAGAAAAAAATCAAAGCAGCTGACCTTCACTTTGAACGAGCACACATCCCTAGTTAGCTACATTCAGTGCAAGGCCATCTCACAGGACTCACAGAGCAATCACTTTTATTTGCACAATACATAGCTACACATATTCAATGGGCCTGCGACATGAGGAGACTTGAGAGAACAGACAATCAAATTACAATAATTTAAACCGTGATGTGTATTTCTCAATGAGCTCTTCTTTAGGTGGACATGGAACAGAGGCAATGTTGGGTGGCAATGCAGTTGTCCCCTGCACAGGTTCGTTCACAACTCCATGTATGTGCCTATCTAGGACATCAACAATAAGTCTCTCAATAAAGTCATATTGCATATCCTCAAACACTGGTTTGATAACCCATTGTTTACTTCTTTTTGTGAAGGCCTTATTGTAGCGAAGCGTCCCTAAAGTTCCGGTCGTCCTACTTTGTTGACGGCCAACATTATGGTTATGTGCCAAGACCGCTAGAAGAGTCCGATTTATCATGCCCTCCATGCCAAAATGCAATCGTTTTGGCCTGTACTTTAGGCACATATTGTGGAACACCTCCAAATCTCCTGTGTGGCAGAATTCCGTGAGTCCCCTCAAATCTCTTGTTATAGTTTTATCAAATACAATCTTTTCAATGGCTTTGTGAGTGGGTGATGAAGGAATCAACCACTTCTTCTTCCGTGCCTCCTCTGTGGACAAATGGCCATGTTCACAATTGTGGAAATGTTGGTTTGTGGTCCAGCGGTGAACGTTGCTACAGTGTAGCATTACTGACCGCCATTTTTCCAGTAGAATTTCCAACGACCCTCCACATGTTTTTGAGCTCCACCAAAGATGGTTGCTGATTGACTTGGACCACTGTGAAATACCTTGCATATCTTTTTTTTTACCTGCAGCCGACATTTTTTTATTGATTGTTTTTGCAAGATGCCAAACGTCAAATTGGTGATTTATATTTTTGTACTCTTCTCTCATTGTCTTGGCAATTGAAACGTGTCTGTCCGTGGCTATCAGGTCGATCACCATTCCCCGCGATTGTAGTTCTTGCAATGATGTTAAAAAGCCAACTTTCTCCATGGCCACTGAGGATGTACGAATTGCACGAGTCACATTAATCAATGGCTCCCCACATACTTCCCCACCAACCGAATGCCCACATTTCATCCGAATAATAATATAAATCAAACAACTATCGAATACAATGAATTTGGCCTCTTTCCTTATACTGTCACTCTGCATCCCAGCTGGTTCGGCCTGTAACGTTGAGGACATGTCACTCACATGAAAGGTAGAATCTCTGATATCGTCTTCCGCTATGTTCAGTGATATTGAAGGTGTTTCATTGTAGTCCACTTCATTCTCTTCCATTGCAACATCTGTTCCTTCGCCGGCAATGGGTGAATAGGACAATTTCTTCAACTTTCTCGCGGTCATAGTTTTTGCGGGTGTGGATTCTGTGAATTGATCTCCGACTGCATCCGAACTACCAGGAGGACATTCACTATCAATGGCTGTATGTGGTATAGCTCCGTTGTCAATCACTTCATATTCTTCCCATTGGCACGATGCATCTCCAGTCTCAAGTCCCTGCCAAAAGGTTTGACAAGCAACATCTCTCGTTCGCTTCACTGTCTGTTTAGATCTAGTTCGTACACCCACTCGCAACTAGAGGACAGATTGGAAAAGGGATGTTCAGTTTAAACACAACTTACAGTATTGAACTATTAACAGTGAAAAACAACATAATATAGTGACCAGGACACTAACCTTCTTTTGCTTTCTTTTTTTTGAAACTTTCTTGCCTCGAACTTCAACATCGGGACGCTGTTGCTCCGACTCGTGTGTGCATGTCTCCACTTCCTCTTGCGCTGCAACAACTATATTTTCATGATAAGCACATCCATCACGCACTGACGCTCCATCGACTCCCTGAAACATAGAACTTTCATTATTATGTATAATAATATCGGAAAACACAAAATGTACTTGGGGACCAATACCCACGTACATCTCAATAGCAAAACACGAATGAACGCTTTGTGTAGAACATTCAAATGACAATTATTCACGCATTGTTGATCTAGTTAGATGGAACTGTCAAGATCCATACCTCGGGCTCCTCATAGACTTCCATTGATGATATTATTGAAGATGATGCTTCAGTAACTCCCTGAAACACAGAAATTGCATTAGTATGGTTTTCTATTTTGTTAAAAAGAACATATACTTTGTGCAGGCGTCAACGGCTCACCTAAATAGACCTGCACAAATGATCAGTTGTCTAAAATAAATAATGGATATCTAAATATGATTCGATTTGCTCGATCGTTGGAAGTGTCACCACCCAGATATCTGCATCAACTACTAGGGGTGATGTTCTTGTAGAAGAAGCTCCGTCATCTCCCTGAAACATAGTACTTGCGTTAATAAAGAAGGAAGTATAGCGGATGTAATCACGTCATATGATTTCGCTTGATCGAACTGTCAGTATCCATACCTCGAAATGCATAAGAACATCAAGGGACGATGTAACTGCGGTGCACACTTCTGCAAGCTGTTGCGCCGACCCGTAACTGCATGCTCCCCCTTCTTCTTGGACTAATGCTCCATCGACTCCCTGAAACATAGGACTTTCATTAGTAATGAACACAATATTGAAAAAAGAAGACACATAGGAGGGCGACGACAGAAGGACATATCAATGGCTAAAAACGAAAGAAACATTGTGTGTAACAATCACGCTACAAGAATGCAAGATCTGATGATCTCCATCGATGGAACTGTCCGGAAACGTACCTCGAGCATCTGAGTGACATCAACGGTTGTCGTCAATACGTTGGACTCCTCAGCATCTCCCTGAAAGACAGTACTTGCATTATTTTGGATAACAATAATTATAACTGAAAACAAAGACTAGAGGACGAGTACAAGGGTGTACTATTAGGTAAAATAATCACACAATAAATTAAAACTATTGATTTACATGCCTAAAACAAGTCAGTGGCAGAATAGCTAAGTAAGATTACCCGATAGGCGCTTGAAGTGGCTGATGACTGCAATAACGACACGGATGGAGAATCTTCTGCCTTCATATTGAGTGGATACATAAATGGGGAAATTATTGTTAGCTAATGCTACACACTACCGCAAGGCCGAGAGATAAATACGTAAACTTGACTCACCAGTGGAGGGATGTGGACGAATAGAGTGGGAATAGCGGTTGAGAACAATTTTCGCCTCGCTCGCGGTGTGTTCTTCTTTATTAGCAATGATGTGGAGTACATGTCTGAGCTAAAGTGCCTGCTGCAGATGCGGTATCGATCACCCCTCTTGTCCGCAAAGACTTCTAGGACTCTACTTTCAAGCTCAGACGGTGGATATCCGCAATATCGGACCCATTCTCTTATCTGATCTATTTTCTTAGGGAAAACATGCATTATAGTACCTTCAGATTTATTATGGGTCTTCGAAGGGCAACCGCCAATGGAACAGGCAGGCATTGTGGAAAGTTCTGAAAAGTAAAGATCAACAATTCTCTATGAATACCAATGTGTTAAAAAATTAAATGACACATAAAAGGTTCAATGCAAGGTTCGTTTTGGTTCTTGGAACTATACACGTTATTCACATGCGGATAAGTATTTGAATAACTTTAAAAAAATAGAAAGATAATTTGACTAAACTCAGAACATGTGACTAGTTCCTTGCATGTACTGTCTTGAACGAAAAGAAATTGGACGCAAAATGATTATGGTACATGGCCTTACCTTGACGAACAAACAGTTAGATGCAGGGATCAGAGTAGTTTCTTGTCGTAGAACAGGGAGCAGTTCACAGGTTGCAAACTGACGAGTTTCCTCGAAGTGGTCACGGAAGTTCACAGAGACGAAGAGCAGATAACCAGCACCTTCACGGGTTGACTAGCAAAGCGCAAAGAAGTTCTCATTAGAATATGAAGTGGGTTATAAAGAATTCGAAACAGGGGTGTGTTTGTGAATGAATGACGTGTATATGTCGTGGCATTATGCGGTTTGCAGGGGGTCGTCCAGCGTGAGGGGGGATGCTTGGCAGGAGACACGGGGTCTGGAGGTAGACATGGGAACAACAACCCATGCTCTATAGACCATTTTGAAGTGTACATGGTCTTTGGCACCTCTTGGCCTTTATCGCTCCCTGACAGCTCCACTTGCCAGCACAAGTACCCCGGTGCGAACTGCCTTTGATAGGGCGGGGGGGGTGGATTGGGACGGTGGTCGTGCAGACAAGACACAGGAAGACTCGTGAATGGAGACACACTTATGTGGATTGCAGGGGGCCGTCCAGCGTGAGGGGGGATGCTTGGCAGGAGACACGGGGTCTGGAGGTAGACATGGGAACAACAACCCATGCTCTATAGACCACTTTGAAGTGTACATGGTCTTTGGCACCTCTTGGCCTTTATCGCTCCCTGACAGCTCCACTTGCCAGCACAAGTACCCCGGTGCGAACTGCCTTTGATAGGGCGGGGCGGGGGGGTGGATTGGGGCGGTGGTCGTGCAAACAAGACTCGTTTGCCGCAGGGCCTCACCAAGGAGAGGCCATCTAACTGCATGTAAGAGGCAGGCTGCAGGATCTAGTACATGGAAGGCAGGGGGGTGAGTTTATAAATACCTCACCCTCCCAGGAGAATATATGGGTGCAGTTCACCCTGGAGACCCTGGATGCCTAGGCAGTTAGTCAGCAGCAGGCTGGCCTGTGGTGGCAAGGCAGCACGGGCCAGAGGGGGTCATCTCTGTACCCGGTGCCCAAAAGGATGATTTATTATGATCAACCATATGGATTATTTACCTATAACCATGTTTTGTATCAATAAAATCCAACGGCCTTCCTTTTATTGCCAACGCTTGAACAAAGTGGTGTGGTAAGTATTTTTGGGGGAGGAGGCAAGGCCGGGAGGTTTGATTCCAACCCGCAAAATAACATATGTATGTCTGCTGCATATGGGTTCAACGGTTATGTGGATTGAAGGTGGGCGGCCAGCGTGAGGGAGGATGCTGGCCGGAGACATGTGGTGTGACAAAACAAGGCACAGGAAGACTATTCAATGGAGACACACTAGATTCATTTAAAAAATCAAAACAACCATTGTTAAAATATATGTTAGGTTTTATTTTAGATCTTAATTTCAATTGAACATAAATAATAAACATTACACATTGTAAAGTTCCGGTTGCAGCATATCCAGGGAAAATCCGCGGTATTGTCCACTGTCGTTGGGGAAATGTTGTCTAATGGCAAGTACCGCGCAGGCAGGTATTACTCTCTGAACGCGGTGTCCGAGCCTCCCGTGAAGCCACCAAGTGAAGCAACGATAGGCCACCAGCCTGTACCACCTGTGAAAATGAAAGATGCAAACTGTATTAAAATGACAAAACTTTCTTATCACTGTCGATTCAGGTAAAAAATGTCATTCTGCTTTGAAAAAAATTCTATCTAGAAAATGCACAATATGGAACCAATTTACATGCATTCGAATGATATGTAGATGTAATTTTATATGTGGGAGACGACCATGAAATAGTAGTGGCATCACTGACATCACAACCAGAGTATACTTACTCGTTACTCGGATTACGCGGACGAACAGTGCCGCGAAGTTCGTGCATAAGCACCATCATCATCCTCAACACGGTCCGTGAGAGGCAGGCTTCCCTGAACTCTGGCAGCTCGGTGATGCATTGCGGACTTGGCTCGCCTTCCGAAATGTAGGCCAAGCACCTGGAATTTTCACGGCAGCAGCAGTTCTCCTCCTCAGTTGGCATTAGCTCGCACCGATTGCACGTGCACCAGGTGGAGACGCCGTCCATGCGACATGGTCCAGGCTCTTCATCCGTTGACTGGTCCTCCCAACTGCCGTCCGAATCCCCATCGTTTTCGCGTGCTTGCCTTTCCAGTAGTTCTTCCTCGGTGTACTCGGGCTCGTACATATACGGCATTATTGTAGCCATTGTGTGGTAAAGAAAGTAAAATAATTTACAGAGATGGTACAGGTGTTCACAAGGCCTAGAAGCGGCTAAGGTAGCTGACCAGAGCACAGAAACGAGTCACAGAATACTCAAAGTAACACAGAGAGAGTAATGGAATCGAAAATCTGCTGCTGTGTGTTGTGAAACGGTGTGTTTATACTTATAGAGGAAAGAGGCGTCCTGCCATTTCCATGGCGACACTTCATTAGCTGAGGCGCAGCGATTGTTGACACGAAACGTGCTTTGGCGTTGGGAAATGGGCGGTACGTGTCTGCTGATGTCAGGCTCAGGGGGGGGGGATTTGATTTAGTGCCGCAAAAGCAGGTGAGCCAGGGCGATGGGGGGAAATGATAGGATTATTAGAAAATGGCGGCTGATTTCGAGTGCGTTAATGGACGAAAAGTCGGGTAAGGTCCATAGGAAAGTTTTCTACGATCTACCGATTTATGCTTAAAAACACATGGCCGAACCGTAGGGACAATAAAAAAAAAATCCCGGAACTATCCTTTAAGGAGCCCGGAGGAGAGGAGAGAATAAAAAGTAAAGAATGCAGCTGGCTAAATTGAAGAAATATCCAACTGACTGATGAGAGCTCCAATGTGAGACTGGCCAGGGGTGCCGAGGAGGGGACACGTAGCACAGGTGCAAAACGGAAGGCTTGGACGAAGGGAGATATGTAATAAACATTAGCATATGAAGAGACCAAAGACAAAAAGACAGAATGTATCTTTGAACACAGAACAAAGGCTGGATCCCCCAAAGACAAAGAGCAGACAAACAATTCTTGGCTTGGCAATACAAGAACAGGTGTGCAAGGCAAGTACAATCGAAACAGTGCAGGTAATACAGACATATAGAATAAACTCAAAACCACTTTGTACACATGGTGGGGTAGAGGGAGATTCAGGAGGCGGAAGGGGAATGGTAGCGGGAGAGAGCTGGAGATACGGTGTCTGAAGCAGTGTCAGTGGGAGAAATATATGACCGAAACTGGGCTTGAGTGGGCTGGCTGTTGAACAGCCCAGGATTCTTCAGTATCCGAGTCCCATGTAACCGCCCTGAGCCATTGTGCGTGGGTAGGTGTGGCAGGGCGAAGTCAGCAGAGTAAAATAGAGCGTACTGCAATTAGCAGGCAAAGGCCAGACAATTTTTTGGAGTCTCGGAGGAGTTCAGGGAAGTCGTGGAAGAGACATCTCATTGGGGATGGAGTGATAGGGTGTTCGAGAATATCTGACATAGTAGAGCATACTGCACTCCAGAATTGGGTGAGACGGGGGCAAGACCAGATCATGTGAATGTAACCAGCGTTATCGCTTCCGCACCCAGGGCAGCCAGGGGAGAGGTCATTCAAAGATATGGTGGAGTCTGTTCGGGGTGTAGTGGTATCTGTGAAGCACCTTGCAGACAACCAATTCTAAACTTTCCAAACCTGATGGACAAGAAAAGTGGTAACGTGACACAGTCATTCAACATGACAGTGACCTGGATATGGTTCTATCTTGCTTTAAAAATGACATAACACAAACTGTCAAATTAGAAGCAGTGAAAAGTGGCAATGTCTGGTGATAACCTTCACCAGACCTGGAGACGCCGGGGGTGTAGTAAATACTACTGCATAATAGGTGTAGTTAAATGGTCAGTACAATAGGACAAGAAAAAACAACATTTTCATAATTCTCTAGAATTATAGTCCCAGAACTGAAATCGGAGTGTAGAGATGAAAAAGGTGAAAATTGAGGCACAGTGACCTTGGACGAGATTGCGTCGAGCAGAGGAAAGCAGAGCAGCTGCAGAGGGGCGGGTTCTTTTCTTTTCATTGCATTGCAATGATTCAGAGACCAGTGCTGATGCATTTTGGACCAAAGGGTCCATCCCCAGGACCGGTTCTGTTTTGCACTAAGAATTCTTGCACCTGTAGCTAAAAAGTGAGTAGTATATGTACTTGTGGCTACTCGATGTCTCAATAAAACGGATAAGCAAAACAGAGAAGTATAGTTTAGCAGGCACAAGCCTTGTGCATAACGATGCAATAGCAGTAGTGTGATATACCCCAGAATCACATATGTTGACAAAACTTTCCATATATTTGAAAGATATTTTGCATGCTGCAGTTGCAATGGAGATCTGCAGTTGGCGAGCATGGCTCGTTAGTGACTCAGGTCTATATTGGAGTGCTATGTGACCATGGCAACAGACGCGCATGCCTTCACCATGCTCAGCGACGTCATTGTGTAATCGAAAAATGAAACTAAATGAATCAGTAATGTGGCTCTGTATGTTAATGTAATATTGTGATAATAATCTCACAGTCAAAAACAGCGAACTACGGAAAAGCACAGGAATATTGCTATCACTCCTTATAAATAGCTTTACCTTCTTAATGTGTCAAAGACATACTATGATATTTAACAAGTCTCTTTCGTCACAACAGAGAAGGCTGAGACTATATAGCGGCTCCCTCATATTGTATGTATGTTATCACCTGCTACTACCTCTATTATCGCCTGAAGGAGCCAATGATTATGTCCACATTGCAATGGCAATGTTAATTTCATTTCACAATGCACAGTGTTCCTATACATTGGAACAAGTCACTATCGCATTTAGGCATCTTGACATGCAGTGTATTCTCGGTTCCCCAACCATGCTTTCTCTTTAAGGTATATGCGAAATGTATCATCTTTGCATAGTTATGCATACAAATAGTGGTAAGGATATACATATACACATTGTATTTAGGGAGGAAAAAGGGAAGGAAGCATGTCGACCAGCATGGCTTACTACAGTTCCACAATAGTTGCACTTCCTTCATATGCATTAAATATAGCAATTCAGGTTCCAGAGTGCCTGCATGTTAATTAAAGGCAGTAATAGCAACACAATGGGCCTCATTCCGAGTTGGGTGCAAAGGGATTATGGACAGGACCCGTTAAGGGAAATCACAGCCAATAACGGTACCGCAATTTGCGGTACCGTTATTAGCTACTTCCCCATTCCCATTGAGCCCTATGGGGGCTCAATGGGAATGGGGAATGGGTGGTGAATGGGGATTTACCGGTCCCGCCAAGGTTGGACTGGTCCGGTAAGTCCCCCTTTCACCAAACCGGAGTCGGTACCGGTATGGGAGGCAGTCATGGCGCAAATAGCGCCATGACTACCTCCATACTCGGAATGAGGGCCAATCTCTTTAACATGTTGTAGCAAGTTGAGGTACCTAGTGTTCTACCAGATGGTGGTGCACATATTTACATCTGTCATCATTACAACCAAAGTGATTTAAGATTGATCACAAACTCAAAATCATCCAGACATATTTATGTACAATGATAGAGTAAGTAATTGTCAGTGAATAAAAACATTACAGAATTAGTGTAGTGACATACAGTACAAAAATGTGATCAATAAAAGGTCCCACAATTGCTCGTGATGGATGGTGTGAATCACTTGAGGTGAAGGATACCCAATTTCCAACATAAGTAAATTGCTAATAGATCTGGATCGACATATATAACATGTGGATTAAGGTAAAACACTTCTGTCATCAGAGAGAGAGAGATATACAATAACACACTGCTACTTTACAGAATACAATGTAAATTCAATTGTTCATTTAATCCATTTGGAAAGACTGTATCTAGTCTAACAATCCAGGAGGATTTGCTCTGTTCTAGTTTCTTAATGGTGCTGAGCATTACATCTGTAGTATTGACAACTTCTAGGATCTGAAATCTGATCTGAGAGAAATAGGGCCTCATTCCAAGTATGCCATTAAAAATCTGTTTTTTCCAATAGCAAAATTTACAGTAGATAGCCCAGACGAATGCCCCAAATGCAGGGCGCCTCGGGAGGGATCCTTTCACATGTACTGGGGGTGCCCGGTGTTGGCGGGATTCTAGAATGCTGTGGCTGGGATGTTGGAAGAGATAACGCAGGTGCCCCCTGAACTAACCCCTCAAAAATACTTGTTTGGAGACATTGGCAAGTGCTCTGAGAAAATCAGGAGATTGTTCAACATCTCATGTGCAGTGGCCAAGAAATGCATCTTACAAACATGGAAAAGCCCCGGGCCACCGAACATGAACCACTTTCTCCGCAAACTAACACATGTTAATGAATCAGAAGAACAATTTGTCCTGACCCAACCTGTGACAAGTAGGCCCAAAGACATTTGGGGCCCCTTTAGAATGTATTTGTGTGACATGATTTCTGATGACGACAAGTCTCTGTAATATCTAATGTATTAACGAACCAAGTAATGTATCCTTGTACAGTATGTGAGGTGCGATGTGGAATAGTCTTGTGTATCTTTTGTGACCACTAATAAAAAGAGTTTAAAAATTTTTTTTTTTTTTCCGTGATGCCAGTGCCACCGTTTCCGGTACCCTGCAGCACCGGAACTAACGGGTGATTCTGGTTTGTTGGCCACACGCATTCCGACATGCCGGAAACGGTGACACTGGCACCACGGAAACAACCTGGAAATGGGCAGAATCCAGTTGCACCGTCACCCAGAGTACCGGTGCCACAGTTACCGGTATGACCATGCCAGACGCAGCGTAACCAGAAGCAGCAGCACTGCAAATACAGTGACCGGAAACATTGTGACTGGAAATAACGTGATCGCCAGGAACAGAAAACTGGCCGGCAGCCATTTTTGAAAACACAATCCACTTTACATCCGCAGGTTCCAGTAGCCATCCACTCCTCCTGACTTTGGAATTCCATCCCTGCCAATGGTATCTAGGATCCCTGAGATGTGCCAGCGCAAGCCACGCTTTACAGAGGTGGAGCTCAACATGCTCACAGACACCATTGTACTGCACGCTGGGGAGCTGTTTGCCACTGACCAGCGCTGCAAAACAAAGCTGAGAAAGAAGGAGATCTGGGAGGAAGTGGGCCAAAAGGTCTCAGCGGTGGGAACCACCCCACGCACAGTCAAAGACTGTCAGAAGTGGTCGGACGACCTCTGCCTGAGGGTGAAGAACCTCCTGTCTGCCCACCACAGGCAATGCATGGCCACTGGTAGGGGAACCTCCTCACCAATTCGGCTCATGCCCTGGGAGGGGAAGTGCAGCAGCATGCTGCACATGGAGGGCATAAAAGCAGTAGGTGCTGCAGAGGTGGAAGCTGGGACACACGTTGATGGGGGTGAGTACATAAAGCCTCAATATAAACAACACACCGACTACTGGCAGCCACCCCCCCTTGCCACTGTGGAGTGGGTGCCCAACACGCACCACATTCCCACTGCCTACAACCACACTGCCACCGGGAATACACCAGCCCGTGTGGTCCATGATGTTGGCACTGCAAAACCGAAGTCCACCAATGTCCCTGGGTACACGTAAGCACTGCCACCATCTGCAACCATCAGCACACCCATACCCAGTGCAGCAGCCCTGTACAGTGTCCCATGGCAATGCACAACACCACCCCTAACGCACACCACCCCAAACCCATACACAAGTCCCAACCCCCGCTGGTGCGCCACGGCCAGGTGCAATGTGCACTGAGCAGCCACCCATTGGCAGGACCGCCCCAAAGGTGGACTGATGGACCATGCCACACCAAGTGTGAATGCACACCTGTCATACACACATGGCCAAGTGCATACCGGCCCTACCCAGTGCACAACACCACCCCCCATCTTCACTAGACACATGGGCCAACACAATAGACACGTCAGCCCAATAGAAACCACCCTCCCTGACCACTCTGCCATCTTCAACATACCACGACAGCAGTGAAATAGCAATTGCACAGTCCCCATCCCCCAAATCACAACCAGCACTGCCTCCCCTCCCTACCATGTCAAAATGCCCCCAACCAAGTCACATGCCCTGTCTCCCATGCCGCCCCATTCCCACCCAGATGACAAACCACCTCACTGTGTCACCTGCACACTGTGACACACCCACACCCTGCAGGCACACTCACACACACTTGAAGAAACACCCAGGCACTGTTGGTGGCATACTCCCAGGCCCACTGACATCGATCCATGCCTGAAATCACTGATGAACACTGCACAGGCACACTGTACTGCCCAGTGAAAATGCATGTCCCCAAACACAGACACAGGGTACCCTGGCACCACGTACTGCATATGGGCCTGCCGTTCCACAACGTCCACTACAACACAACAATGCCAGCCCTCACCTGCACCCACACATGGCCACCCTGCCATGCAATGGGGACGGCATGGACCTTCCATGTCCCTGCCAGACCTACCACAAACCCGCCATTCACATAGTGGACTTGCAACTGGGGGGTCAGTCATCAACGTGTGCCTTGTCCCTTCCATCCCCCCGGCCCCTCCTCAACACTCCCCCCTTCACATTCCAATAGCCAACTCCCAGACAGACCCGTATGCCACCGCCCCCAGCAAATGCTACGTCAGCACACCAGTAGTCCCATTTGAGCTTTGTCACATGTGCCAACATCCCACAACTTTCAGCTGAGGCCCTGCAACACACACATGAATGCACCATGCCATGTACTACAGCATGTCACCTCAACATCATACCACACAATCACCATATTGCACGTATTAGGGTATTTGGAAGCCACACTGGTCCCTAACGTCATGCCTTTCTTTCAACCTCAAGCACATCACCTGACAGTGACGGAGGCTGACCAGGCACCTCAAGGGGCACCAGACGTGGAAGGCGGACAACTCAATGTGCCACCACCACCACCCAGGACACGGCAGCAGCACCTATGCAGGCCACTGACCCAGGGATAGGGTTGCCTGCCCAAGACACCACTCCTGCAGCATCCCATGTTGCACAACTGGCAGCTCCACCCCCAGCCAGGCACCACTGCATTGCCCGTAACAGCTGCTTCCACCACCAGCCAGGGACCACCCGCAGTGCCCACAACAGCTTCTTCCACCCCTAGCCAGGCACCACCCGCAGTGCCCATAACAGCTGCTTCCACTACCACCCACTGTGCCCGTAACAGCTGCTTCCATCACCAGCCAGGCACCACCCTCAGCCCCTGACATGGTGCAATTGTCAACAAGGATGTCAGCAGGAGGATGGCCATCCCCCCACTCACCAGCCTCCACCTTATGTGCGTGGCTCCACTGATAATGATGCTGCACAGAATGTTGGTTACTCCACGGGGGACACCACAGAACACACCCCATACGAGCAGCCATACTCCAGCTCCAGCAACTTGCACAGCCCCCCATGCCCGACCTTCCCCAGTGTCAGGGACATGGCCGGCCATCTGCGCCGTGTGGAGGAATGGCACGAGCAATTGACAGGCCTGGTGCAGCAGCACCTGGAGCTCTGCCTGCTGCAGGGGAGGCCCAGCAAATCCAGAAAGTGTGCAGGCCACTGGGCGATGCAATCCACGTGCCCTGGGATGTGCAATGTCAGTCATTGTCCATCTGGCTCGGAGGGCCCGCGAGAGGATCAGTGCCATTTCAGCCATGGCTGAGTCTCTATCAATGTCCCTGCAGGCGGCCCTGAATCAACAGGCCATTGACTCATCCCTCATGCTCTCATCCAGCTCCACGCCCGCTACCTCAATACAGAGCAGTCCGAGGCACTGGTCCATGCGCCTGTCTGTAACGCACCACAAGGGTGGGCCATTTTACAAGAGGACACGTAAATAGACCCTGAACTCATGTGTGGCATGGGAGTATCTAGAACGTTGGTACTAACATTGTTACACCAGTTGGGGATGGTGTGTGGGGAGGCATTGTTGGGGAGGGTGTGTGTGGATGGATAGTTGGGCAGGGTGTGTGGGGAGGGATAGTTGGGGAGGGTGTGTGGGCAGGGATAGTTGGGGGAAGGGGTGTGGGGAGGGATAGTTGGGGAGGGGGTGTTGGTCCACCAGTTCAATTCTACAAATACCTTTGTAATACGCCACGTGTTGCATTGCAAATCATGACTGGACATTCATTATTTTTGTGCAAGTGTGCTTTATTTCCTGTGCAGTGTCATATGCGGTGTATGGCCTAGGTCATGTTCTTGTGCTCAGTGGCTAGAAGTAATTCCTGATGAGTTCATAGTGGTCTTCATGTCCGTCCATGTCATCCCTGCAATGGGGCAATGGCATCTCAGCCTCACTGTCACTGCCATAGCCCCCCTCCGGTGGAGGCATGTCCATGTCGGGGGGGCAGGGGAATGATACACCTGACACACACGTTATGTAACATGGCAAAGACCAGAACGATCTTTCCCACTTTTACAGGACTGTACATGAATACACCCCCCAATCCTCTTAGGCAGCAGAACCTTGCCTTCAGGAGTCCGAAGGTCTGCTCTATGGTGCACCTTGTCCGGATGTGGGCACGGTTTTATACATGCTCCTGCTGGTTCTGTGGGTGCCTGACAGGTGTCCTTAGCCATGGCATCAAAATATATATGGAATCTCCTGCATGGGAGGGACATAAGGGAGGTACAGTCATTTTGGTGGTAGTGGCAATGCAGCCATGTGTGGATGTGGGTCTGTGTCACATGAGATTACCGCCGACACATGCTGCCTTTTTTCATTGGGTTTGCATGATGTGCACCGGTAATCTCTACCATTCGTAATTCTGTGGTCCTTCATTGTTCAGATTCATGTAACATGCATTTGGGTATGTGCGCTTGTGACAGACAAATCACCTAGCTTCATGCTGTAACACACACTGCTGTTTGGGAGGTTCCTCTGATTTGTCCGACATGATTGTTACGCAGGCAGTGGGGGTTGTGCACAGTGTGGACATGCTGAGGTAGGTGACATGGAAGCATTTTGGTACCTGAGTTGCATGTGATGTGCGTGTTCATCTGTGTCCAAATTGTGATGGTGTGTCCTTCCATTTCCACATGCCTCACATGCCAACCATGGCCTCCTGCTCATGCATGCATTCTGTGTACATACTGTTGCCCGACGCACATGCACTGCTGACAGTGGATGACCCTCCCCCCTTCCACAGTGCACATGCTATGTGTGGTGTGTGTAGGTACTTTCACTCACAGAAACGCCAGGTTCCCAATGGCAATTAGGCTCAAGATGTCGTCCTGGATTTCGTTGAATATGCTGATGATGGTATCCCTGTCAAAGCGATCCAGGGTGTGTATCCGTGTATCTATCAAGGTCCAGGATGTGGCCCTTATGCAGGATATGGGTGGTTGCCTGTGGGGTGCTACCTGCTGCCCATTGTTCCTCTGCATTGCCATCATTCTCGTCTTTCTCCTCCTCCTCCTCATCCTCCTCCTCTGCCTGTCCGCCTCTTCCAACTCCTGCTCATATATGTGGATCCCTGCATACAGGGCCCCATAGCTCCATGACTGCTGCTGCGACTGCCAGCATAGTTGTGTTGGAAGGTGTGTGGGGTGTGGGTGTGGTTCTTTTCAACATTCACAGTGCTCATGATTGCGGCACACCTGCTCTGCGATGCCGGTGTTTCCGGTGCGGTCTTCATGGTGGCACCAGCATTTTGTTGCCAGTATTTCCATGTTGACAGCAGTCGGAATACTGCCTTACTACTGTGGCGCTGTGGTTTCCGGCATAGCCTTCAGTGATTGCTGGTGTTGGCGTTCACGATGCTGATGGCAACTGTAGCACCGTGGCTCTTGTTAGCGGCAACGTAGTTTCCGGTATCGCGGGTCGTACTGTGATGGTCTGGAAACTGTGATGGTAATCAGTGTTACCGGCACAGTGTTTCCGGACCAGTAAAGTTGTAATGATGCCCTTAGTGTCTGTGCTGTCAAAGTGCCTTGTCACTGATGAGTATTTATTACATGTTCTTATATTTGACATATGCTCGTTCCAGCGTATACAAGCCTTGCGACTGGTTTGTGCTACATATAGAAGGCCACACGGACATTCAATTGACTATACCACAGTCTGTGGCATGTGGCAAGATGTTGCAGTTTAATCTTCTACCCTGTACTGGGTTGTTAAACAAAATATCCCTTGATAATGTTGTTACAGCTGTTACATGATAAACACGGGAATGTCCCTTTGTTCTTAGATTTCTGTTTTCTAGGGTCCTTGGATTTTGTTTTCACCAACAGGTCTTGCTCCTCTGAAAGGCAAAAAAAGGTTTCTCTACAAATACATTATACAGTTTGCTGTCACAGCTCAGTAGGGGCCAGTGTTTCAATATTTAATTTTTGATTTTTTGTGGACTCAACACTGTATTTACTTACAAATACCAGAGGTTTATGTGCCGGCTGAGGAGATATTTTAGGAATCAGCAAGGAAGACATTTCACTTGTTTCTAGCATCTGTTAATTCCACATCCGACTAGCCGCTTCCCTTGAATTTCGTGATAATTTTGTCTTGTTCTTCCATGCATTCATTTTAAGTGTTCACTATTCGTTTTACTCACAATAGCTGGCTGTATGGTAAGCTTCTGATAGTTGAGGAAGGGTGGAAACTCATCATGTGCAACAGATTGTTGGGTGGTATACCAGAGCTAATTGCGCCGGGATACCGCCCAATGCTATTAGCATTAATGCAACTCGGTCCAGTGCAATTGGTGTCGGATCCTGAGATGCAGTGGGGAGGTAAATCCCCATTCCCAATGCAGGTTTCTTAGCACTATTATTCAGGCGCAATTAGCGCCACGCTAATAGCGCTGAAAACGGGCCCAGCGGGAAATGTTTACCTCCTTCAAAAAGCTTGAGGTAAAACTCCCACTTTCCACCCAACTCGAGATTGGGCAGAGCAGTTAATGCAGCAGTAATAGCGTTACTGCTGCATTTTACCGCTGCGCCCAACTCATAATGAGGCCCTAGAGCCTGTAGACTACATGGCCCCCCTGCGTTAGATCATAAAGGGAGTCCAGCATGGCGTCCCCCGCAATTCCCATCTTTATGTTCGCCCATCTGGCTACAGCAATTTTAACCACCTTATGGTGTGTCAAGAATTGACCCTTCTGTATATCATAGCTCTCTATCAGTTCTAGGAAGACAAGCTCCCCATAGTGATCACCCCATTCGGCTCCTAGTGGCATCTAATGCTGCAGACTTCCTCTTGGTTCGGCCCACATATTGCAGCCAGAGATATATTAACAGAGTACAGGTCTTGCTTGCCCACCTTCTTCCATAGTCTTTGCCGCAGTTTGCGTCCCAGTGCCACCAGCGCGGCCATCCCCACCCAGCCTGCGTCCCTCACCCAGAAAAGCTCTCAGGTAAAATGGTGTGACTTCATCCTGCAGCCTACTCTCTAAGATACATAAGAGGCTCATAAAACCACCAAGCCGCCCCATCATTGCGGCTACTGACAGCCTTCTGGAACCGCTAGCAAAATATTTAGATAAAATCTTATAGCTTCTCATTCAAGATAATGGAACCTACATTAAGGATACCATGCACTTTTTGCAGAAACTCAAAGGCATCCAATTCATTAAGGGAAGAAAAATACTATTCACCATGGATTTGACCTCCCTCTACACTAACATAGTGCATGAGGCAGGTTTGGAAGCTGTAGAATGGCTATTGCTGGGATCTAATAATTGTCAGGGAGATAGACTCTTTGTACTGACCTTACTTAAACTCGTCCTAATGAATAACCTTTTCAAATTTCAAGACAGGTACTTTTTACAAATATCTGGCACAAGCATTGGTGCCGCAATGGCTATGCTATGCAAATACATACATATATTTTCTGGAATATGAACATGTACTCTCCTTGCCTTAATGGATGCGCCATCTTTCCATCTGTGTTCGCTACATCGACGACATCTTTGGCATTTTGACCGGACCATCAGATGAGTTACTGGAATTCTTTGGCATGACGAATGACATGCACCCCAGAATTAAATTCACTACAGAAACCAGTGAATCAGTGATCAATTTCCTCAATGTGGAAATCTACACTAAGGGACAGAATTTGGAAAACAGAATGTTCACCAAAACCACCGATAGAAATAGTCGTCTACTAGCAACCAGCTTTCATCCTCAGAGAACTATTGACAGAGTACCATTGAGCCAATTCCTTCGCTATAGAAGGAACATCTCTGAGCCAACTGAATATGAATGTCAATCCACTCTTCTGCAGGCAAAATTCAGAGCAAGAGGCTACAATCGCATACACATATCTGGAGTCGCAGAGAAAGTAAGATCAATAAACAGAGACACTTTTAACACCCAAGCCTCCCAAAATGGCAGAATCACTTGTTTATGTAACCACACACTCGACCCAGAGCGGGAGTGTTAAAGGATCATACAAAAGAACTGGCCTATGCTGCAAATGGACCCCCAACTACATCAGTTGTTCTGACAACCACCTACCTTTGCGTACAGGAACAGTAAAGCACTGCGTAACAGCCTGGTGAGAGCAGAGATCCCTCCTGCAACCACAAGAAAAATTGAATTTAAAGGAACAATACCGTGTCAGAATTTCCAACATTGTGGCAACATTATGTTAGGCAGCAGTATTACACACCCACACTCTGGGAAACCGATTTGGCTGAAACACTCATGTACCTGTGATTCTACCAACGTGATCTATGGACTTAAATGCCTGTTTGGTTATTATTACATAGGTATGACAACAAGAAAGGAAAAAAAACAAGGTGGACGGAACATAAGTCGAACATTCGCACTAAAAATCAGAAGTCACCTGTAGCCATGCATTTTGCCGAGGCGAGACACACAGTTGCTCAACTTAAGTGTGTCATTCTTGAACAGAAAAAACTGGGGAATAGAGGGGGAGATATCCAGAGAAGATTCATACAGAGAGAGATCCTATGGGTTTATTTGCTGGACTCACTCCGCCCGAGAGGGATGAACTGCGACTTTGATTTAATGTGTTTTGTCTGAATCGTTATGTATTTAAATACAGAATGATCTGACCTGGGGACGCTCTGTGTCCAGGTGCTTGGCATTATACTGACATGAATATCCTGCTAGACCTGGTGGTTCAATGGATTGGACATTTGAGCTACACCATGGAAACACTAGATTGTGAGTGGGTCTTTTTCTTACAAGGAGTCATGCTGAACCAATTGCTCTTCTGGCTTGTTTTGCCTATGTACATTTCTGTATTGGATATAGATTGATATGTGAAGACTGTGAGTGGGCTGAGACCCGTGACTAACCTTGTATATATCTCCTCGTGAATTGAGGAAAGGGTACACTGCATTGGACACCCTCTTAAGGCTTTACTACACTTAAATAGGCCCCCTGGGCCTTGTTGCTTAACCTCCAATGATACAGAGCAGGAGTGGGGCACCACGCAGATGTTGGTCCACGTTGTAGCCCCACTTCTTGCGCCCTCTATATTGGCCACACATGCCCCTTAATTGAAGCAGTTATGGGGCACTACACAGTACTAGACTCAGTTAGGCCCATCGGCCTTGTCCATTACTCTCCACTGACCTTGAGCAGGATTGGATACCCCGCAGAGGTCTGTCCACGTTGTTGTACCACTCCTTGCTCCCTCTATATTGGCCACACATGCCCCTCTATCGAAGCAGGTAAGGGGCACCCTGCAGTATCTTATCTGCGACTTTGCCCCACAGCCTGGCTACTTATCCACAAGCTTTACTGCACCCGGCACCCATCAGTGGTTGCTGGCCACTCCCTTGGAGAATACATCATGTGAACCTAGTCCCAATAGGACTATAAGTTGCCACCATTCCGTTACAATACCACTGCAGATCTAGGGCCACATCACGAGTTTGGCGGTAACCCTTAAATCCTGCGGTCGCGCTATTACCGCCGGATTTAAGGGTCCGCCAAATCAGGGCTTCAGCGGATTTCTCCCCAGCTCTGAGCTGGGGGCAAATCCGCCGAAAATTCGCGCTATTACCGCCAGCGGATTTGCCACCGGCGGTAAGAGCACGAAAATTCCCCATTGAGCCCAATGGGGAATGAGGCATTCCCGAATGGGCTCAGTGGAGAATGGGGAATTCCATTACTGCCAAACCCGTGATCCGGCGCTAATAGCGCTGGGGGGGTTTGGCGGTAGGGCTACCGGCCAACTCGTGATGAGGCCCCTAGTCTTTATTACCAAAAATGTTTGCTAATTTCTATTTTTTATGGATGAATCCTCTTTGGTTTTAATCAAGAAGGCACATGAGACCCGTTTAGCGTATTCCTGCTTAGCAGGTTACCATAGTTACTCAGGACAAGCATTGTCCCACACCAAGATGATCGACGCCCGACGTGGCACCCGCACGTATGCGCGCGGGTTCCATGACAACCATGCACACAACGGGGAGTCGAGCTGCGCTTCTCGTAGGCGGTCGGCTCGGATTCCCCGTTGTATGCCTTATGGTGAGTTTCGTACGATTCCCCAGACATTGCTTAGATTTCAGCATGCCCTGATATATACAGGCGGCTCGCGCAGGCCCGTCCTGAAAGAATTATACATAGCTAGCTATGCGGTCACGCGAACATTGTACCGGCACTCATTTACCTGCGCTATAAATTCTTACACTTTGTTTGACAATGTATAAACTATAATGGGGACCAATACGTATTACCTTTGACACGTTTATTCTCTACTGTTCTTAACAGCACCTACAGTAGCTTTTTATTCTTATTTTGATGACATACAGTATGTCGTTGCCTACATTTGTCCTGCACAGCATCTGGGAAATACATATGTGTCTATCTTGCACATATACCAATGACCGATATTCACAAGCGTGGCTATGTGGTCAACTCTGTAACGCGTTTTTGTAATAAAGGATTCCTTCCTGAACAGCAGCTTAGTGGGATTAATATCTTAATGTCACCCTATGGGAGACTTTATCCTTTCTTTAATGTGTATTCCAACCTGACCTTTCTTTCCCTTTTTTCGCATCAGCATACACAGTGCTTCCAAGACCATTCTGTTGTTGTTGACCCAGCTACTGTTGCTACTGCCTCCATAGCTGGGTGAGTGCCTTTTATTTCTAATTAATTCTTACTGGTACAGATGTGTTACTACTAACTCGTCTTGGTTAATTGACTTAGACTTATACAGCAATGTTTTTTCCTAAACAGGCAGGATCCTTCTCTCACCACAACCATAAGGACTAGAAGGTTAGTATCGCACATTGAGGAACTTTACAGCCTATCGTAATACCTATATAACACCCCTCACTGAGTTGGTCTACTTATAACCCCTTAGGTGTCTACAAGCAGAACAAACCACAACACGTAGGAACAATTAGCTCAGTTGCCCTGAAGATGGACCCTTAATAGTCCGAAACGCATCGGCATCACTATAATCTAAAAGGAGCTATTTTAGATTTTTCTAAAAATGGTGTGGTTCTGGACCAGTTTACTTGTGTGAATGTTGTAAACACAAGTGTTCACTGGTTAAAAGTCATTATGATTTGATTTGTATTGGAACAAAACTGTCATGAGAACACTATGGTACTAACTATAGAACTTAATTCTGGTGTAACTCTTTTATGTCCTGTACCATTATTTCTCCAATTCTGATGTGATAAAGATTCTTCTTTGCGTACAAAAAACGGATGACCTTTTATTTTCCTTGAATCACATTGGTTTGGGATGTTTATTATGAAATATGAACTGGTTGAATGACCTTCGATTGCCTAAAGGCATGCTTTAGAAATAATGTAATTATTAATACATGAAACCACTGATAGTACCGGTCCACGTGTAGGCTTACTTCCTATGGGTGACCTGTGATTGAGACTATTGAATCAATTGGGGCTTTTATGTCCTCCAAGGAGTGCATCACAGGGTTACCGCTTGGCAACAAACGGTCTTGTTCTATTCATCCCACAGCAGACAAGTGTCTTAGGAGGCTTTGTCTGCTAGCCAGGTCATAATTAACTGCAGTGGACCAGCAAGGTAATATGCTTCGAAATGCGGCAACCTGATACCCCGTCCCTGCAGTCCCTCCTAAGTGTGCCCAGCGAGATTCGGGACCTCCATCTCCCCCAGATAAATCTTCTTACTGCTGAGTCTAGTTTGTGAAAGAACGATCCAAGGATCTCATAGGGTATGTTTACAAAGTAATACAATAGGCACTGTAGCACCACCATCTTGAGCAGGGCTGTTCGACCAATCATTGATAGCGGGCGCCTCTGTCAAAACTCTATAGCTCTCTCAACACAGCACCCTTAATGTATTAGCCTTGTGTTCCTTCTTAGGGTCATGATAGATGTCCACAACCAAATAACAGAAGGTCCCCATCGCCCACTGCATACTCAAATTTGGTAGGTGTCGCTGTTCCAGAACCGCCAGATCAGCAAGTGCGAATATCCTTGACTTCTCCTTGCATATGGTTATGCCAGATAAATATGAAAAGCCATCCAATATGTCTAGTTTGTATGGCAGATGAATTTATGGATTCTGCACGTTGAGCAACATATTGTTTACATACAGCAAGACCACGTGCGTGTTGCCCTCTAGTAGTATGTACACTTCCCTGAAGTCCGTCCTGAGTAAGGCCACCAGGGGTTCCAATGGCAGGATGAACAGCATGGGGGATAGCAGGCACCATTGTTTGGTCCACTTACCCAATTCCCATGCTTCTGAGACATGTCTTCTAGTTCGCAATTGTGCTAATGGTTTAGTGTACAGCAAATGCACCCATCACGTAAATCGTGATCCTACCCCAAAGCGTTGCAGCACAGCATGCAGCCAGTCCCACCTCACAGAGTTAACGCCTTTATCGCATCCAGCAAAGCCATGGCGTATTCCACCTCTACCCTCTCAGTTTTGTCTATTACGTAATGCAGCCTGTGCAAGTTCCAGGACATAGCGCGTTTTATCAGGGTCAAAGTGCCAATCACACACCACAATCTGTTCTCTAACATTGCAGTGAGAATTTTGCAATTTTGGTTGATTATTGAGAGTGGTCTGTACAAACCACACTCAAGCGGCGGCTTGCCTGGCTTAAGTATTGGCACTATAATAGACACTCAGAGGCTCGCCTGCAGTAAGCCCACCTCAAATGCCTTCTCCAGCTTCCTTCGAAGGTGTGGCCCACGGTCTCCTGCAAACTCCCTGTAGAATTCCGCCGGGTACCCATCTGCGCCTGGCGTTTTACCAAAGGGAAGCAGAAGTATGGTTACCTTGAGCTTCTCTACGGTGAAAGGAGGGTCAAGCATCTCTACCTGCTCCTGCTCCGAATGGGGCAGCTCAATTTCCATCCAAACATCTCTCAAATCCCTAACACAGCCCTCCTCGTCAGCATCATATAAGCGCTGATAGAACAGGCTGAAGACTGAGTTAATCCCGCTCTGGGCTCTCCCTTCCTCCCCACATTCATCTCTTATAGAGATAATTATCCCCCTTCTCTCCTCTACGTGGCATAGCCAGGCCAATAGTCTTCCGGGTTTCTCCCCGCTTTCGTGGAGTCTTTCTATATATTGGTTGTAGTCATCTTTGCCCAATCGTTCCCATGCTGCAATACAGACCTGCTGAAGCTCAATTAGCTTCTTCTCGTACCAAGCTGATTGTTCCCCTCAGCCTGCCAGTGCCTCCATCTGCGCTTCCTTGCTATAGATATTACGCAGCAGGTCCTGCCATATCCCACGCATCTTGCCAAACGTTTCCACCCTCATCACCACCTTAAAGTATTCCCACAGGGTCCCCGCACTGTCCGCACTCACCACATTATGATTAAAGAATTCCGCTATCTTTTCTCCCATATGGATTCTACACTGCTCATCGAGCAGTGCCTGTGCTCTCAATTTCCAAGTTGGAATTGGGTGTGTGCACCCAGCTCTCTGCCACGTCACAGTGAAAGCCACATGGTCTGAGAGGACTCTTGCCCTGTAGTCAGCAGCAACAAATTCACCCGGGCTTTTAGTGTCCGTGAATCTGTAACCAATATGCGTATGTACCCCATGCAGACTTGAATAATAGGATTAGCCTCTCCCATCCCCGTATAGTTGCCTCCATATATCATACTATCCCAGCTCTGTGAGTAAGGTCCCCAGCGCCTATGCCGGTGGCGCCCATTTCTTGTGCCTGCCATCTGACCTATCTAGGACTGGATCCAGGGTACAATTGAAATCCCCCCCCAACAACCACAGTGCCCCTCTGTATGGCGCTAGACGGGGCCCAGTGACTTGTAAAAACTGGTGGCGTTGTGGTTAGGAGCATATGTGTTGATACTGCAAATCTCTCTCTGCTCTAAGAACCTGTATACAATAGTCAGCCTCCCTTAGTTGTCGCGCTTGCATTCCAGGGGCCTAAAGCTAAGCCCAGGAGTGCCTTTCTCGTATGTGAACTGTATCCGATTGTCGATAACATTGAGATATACCAAGAAAAGATGATAGTGTTTCTGGATTGTCATTCCCTACTAGGAAGATGTCATTAATATAGCGACCCCAGTATCGTATGTACTTGTGCCATACTGGGTGATGGAGGATGTGATCGTGTTCAAATTTAAGCATGAATGCATTGACTTAGGCGGGAGCCATGGTGGCCCCTGTTCTGATTTATTGCTCACATCTGTTTCTATTTTGCCTGCTTTGGGGCTCACAGCTCCTTTCTCCTGTAAAGGAGGTCCCAGACATGGCCTGCACCCCTTCCCTTCATTTCGAGGTACCAGGAACGCGCTTGCCAAGGTATGTGAGGTATGAAGAGCAAATGAACCTACAAAGAGCTACAGTGGTACTCTGCCCAGTATACATCAGAAGATCCATACCGGCTGAAGCACCCATAACCGGACAACCCTGGACAGCACGGTACCCTATCATTGGTGCTCGAGGTGCAAGTTGAATAAGACAAGGAGGTTGAAGTGAAAGGGAAGGAGAAAAAACTGCCATATATGGGTATAACAAAACCGTTGGGGGCGCACTTGATGGCAGCGACCAGGGAGAAGATTCAGGCGGGGAAATTTGTAGATGTTTTAAAATTGCTCCATAGGGAAGTGAGAGCAAAGAAGGGGTCTAAAGAAGAAGAGAGGGAATTGGCTTCGCGCCCAAGGGTCCCGGTGACTATTGAAAATTGGACGTCGGCATTTATCATTTATGCCAGTGTATATTGTGAAAAATTCCCGTAGCGTTGCGTGGCCCTGCTTAAATATATGGACGTAATTAGGAAGGCTTTCACGAGTTTTGGGGGTTTTGCCTGGGTACGCTATGATGAGGAATTCAGAGCGAGAATGGCGGAGGACAGTCAGGCGGTCTGGGTGGAGATAGACATGGATCTTTGGCTGCAATGGATGGCTCCAAGGAGGCCTGCCCCGACATTGCAAACAGCAAGTGGGCTGCCTGTGCCTTTCCGGCCCTTTCTTGGACGCCCCGCTCATGAGGGGGCGGGGAGAGGAGGCAGAGGACAGTCCTCTGCAGCGTGCTGGGTGTTTAATAAGGACGGCTGCACAAGGAACTTATGTAGGTTCAAGCACGAGTGTAGCAAGTGTGGAGGAAAACACCCTCTCACTCAGTGTTTCCAACAGGGAGACAGGGGGAGGGGGAGAGGTTCCGGTAGAGGGGTTGTGGGGGAAAAGCTTTTACTCCAATTAAAGTGGGGGTGCTGCAGAAATGGTTGCAATTTTATCCGGACAGGGAAGGGGCTAAGATTTTGAGTGAAGGGTTTTGTCAGGGTTTCAGACTGGGGTACCGGGGCCCAAGGGTGCGTCGGTGGGCTGAAAATTTGAAGTCAGCCAAAGAAAATGTTGAGGTGGTAAGACAAAAATTGAGCAAGGAAATAGCGGCGGGAAGGATAGTACGGCCATTTGATGACCTGCCAGGTGATTTAGTTATATCCCGACTGGGGGTGGTGCCCAAGAAAGCTCCGGGGGAGTTCAGATTGATACACCATTTGTCATGGCCGGAGGGTATGTCAGTCAATGATTTCATTGCCCCGGAAGAATGTGGGGTTGTATATGCAAGTGTGGACCAGGCGGTGAAGTTGGTAAGGAAAGAAGGGCGAGGGGCCTTCATGGCCAAGTGTGACATTAAGGCGGCTTTCAGGTTGTTGCGGGTGCACCCAGAGGATTTTTGGTTGTTAGGTTTGCAGTTTGAGGACCGCATATACATAGACAAAGCCTTGCCAATGGGGTGCGCAATTTCATGCGCTTTGTTTAAATGGTTCAGCTCTTTCTTACAGTGGGTTTTCTCATTTAGCTCGGGTTGGGAGAGTGTGCTGCATTATCTGGATGATTTTCTGTTCATTAGCGGGGCAGAAAGAGAGGGGGATTGCAAGAAAATGCTAAAGTTGTTTCAGGAGCTGATGGAAGAGTTGGGTGTGCCTTTAGCGGAAGACAAAACAGAAGGGCCGGCAGTGGTGTTGTCAATTCTAGGAATTGAACTGGATTCAGTGGTCATGACCTCACGCTTGCCGCACGACAAGGTGAGCAGCCACTGATACAAAATGAGGAGTGCCTACACCCGGTCCACAAAGAGATCCCAAAAGCCTTAACGGAAGGCCAGTGGAAATGACACAAGGGCCCGAACAGATTCGAGAATGAACAAGAGCAGCTATCGAAGATAACACGCCAATGCGAGTAACTACGAAATTGAATGGAATAGGCACAGAGAGGAGACAATGTTACAACACCAGGAAACAGTGTTACGAGACCAGATGGAAGCAACCGTCCTGTTAAACGTGTGTAAATAGGCTTGACACGGAAGGCGCTAAGAAATCGATATTGCTTGCAATGCTTAGTAGAAGATAGAGCGGCTAGCGCCAACCGTATATCTGTCAGGACTGGCTAGTTTAATAACAGGAAGAGTAACAAGATTAACATTGTGCCTTTAGAGCTGGCTGGGTTAGTTGTGCTTTCAGAACTGGCTGGGCTAGTAACAGGAAGAGTTTGTTCATAGAATTAACATTGTGCGTGCCCAAGTCAAGATGGAGCGAAAGAAACTTAATCTGATTGGTTAAAGAAACAATGATATGTTTGGTTGCCTGATTGGTGGAGAGGACAATGGGTTTGATTCTTGGAAGATGAGCAAGATTCTAAACAGCCTTTCATCCAGAGAAATTCAGTGTGCTGGTTGTATATTAGTTAAGCTCCTTAAGTAAGGCCTTTCCAGAGCTCAGAAAATCTACCAAAGAAGTAAGAATATCGTTTGCTGATCCAATTTGAACAAGAAGTCATCAGGTGGGATCGTTCTTTTAAAGATTTTGAGATAGTCACAGTGAACTTTCATTTTCTTTTATAAGAAAACTTAAAGAGTAAACAAGTTTCAAGTTCATTTGAGAAAAGATACATTTACAGTTAAAGTTATTATAAGGAAAACAAGCTTGAAGATTGTGCGTAGGATTTAAAAGTTGATTAACTGCGTGTAATGTTCTTCAAGACTGTTTAATGTGTGCGCGAGCTCGCAAGTTGTCGTTTGTGTGTTCTTTTTAAAGCGCGTGTACATTTTTTACGTGAAAGACGTTTCCTGAGAAAGCGCGTGTGGTTTGCGATAGAGCGCGTGCCAAAAAGAATTGCGCGTGTGAATTTTAGCACGTGTACATTTTTCACGTGAAAGACGTTTCCTGAGAAAGCGCGTGTGGTTTTGCGATAGAGCGCGTGCCCAAAAGAATTGCGCGAGTTAACTTTAGCGAGTGTACATTTTTTTTACGTGAAATACGTCTCAAGAGAAAGCGCTTGTTGGGTTGCGATAGAGCGTGAGTCCATTTTTATCAGCGCGTGTTATTTTTATCGCGTTTACGTATTTTTTTTCACGCGCGCGGGTTTTGTAAAATAATCGCGTGTGTATTTTACAAGCGAAGACAATTCTTCACGTCTTCTGATTTCACGTGTTTATCGCACACGCTTGTTAAGGAAGAAAATATACGTTCTTTGTGTAAATGTGTAAATAAGGAAAACAATTCACACGCAGAAAGAAAGCAGTATTCCAGGAAGTTAAAGAATATAATTTAAAGTAATCTATGCAAATAGAACTCAATGTTTTCAGAGAAAGACTGCAATTTATGTAAGCATTGAAAACTACATAAGGTCAAAAGAACTTTGAAGTAAGAAGAATATCTAATTCTGAAAAGATGTTGCAAAGGCCATCACTTTAGGATTCTAAAGAGACTAGATTGGCTTGAACTATTTGCACAACACAAGATATATTTACAAGATATTCCACAAAGATTACTAACCTCTAAGTCTTTTACTGAGGTTTAAGAGGTAAAGAGTTTAGAGTTTATTTAGCATAAGTTTAGAAAAGAAGTTTTCTTATTATATAAGTAACCAGGTGTATTTGTTTACCACAGATACCAGAGCCTACCAGACGGTTGAAGGGCAGCAGTGTCTCCGTTGTTATTTTCTCCAAATTCCCCTTTCCCTTTCTTGGGGTTTTCAGCTCAGCTTATATTTAAGGGTTGAGAGGTGAACTCCTGGTGAGGGTCTGTGGGGCCAGCATCAGATCCTGTGGAATTCAGTCAAGCCGGACCCTGACAGGATGAAAGGCCCACGATAATATTTTCCACCTGAGCTGATATGGATCCCACAGAGGCACTAGCTAGTTCCATAAGGGACATGTTTTCAGAGTTAAGGGAGGAAATGAGGGCTGTGCGAAAAGAAAATCAGGAATTACAAGTCAAGTTTGAAGAGTTAAACTCCAAGGTTACCCGTAAGGGTGAAGAAATTTCTTTGGAGTCAAGAGATTCAGAGAATACTAGTAGAGAATTACCAGTGTTAATTAGAGAGGATTTGGGTGAAGGAACGAGTTCTCAAGAAAGACGCAGGGGAAGTTTGAATATACCTGTAGGTCCAGTCCCCTTAGCACCTCCAGAGCGTTTTGGGGGAGAGGCCAAGAAATGCCAGATTTTCCTTACACAGTGTGAACTTCATTTCCTTTGTCGACCTGAAGCTTTTAACACAGATGCTTCTAAAATAGCTTTTATGCTGTCTTACCTCACTGGTGAGGCGGTAACTTGGTCAGTATTATTGGTTGGTCAAGAGAATCCTATACTAAAGAACTTGTTAGCTTTCAAGTTAGAATTTAAAAAGATGTTTGACAGACGCCAATTATCTCAAGAAGTAGATGGAGAATTATTAGAGTTAAAACAGGGAACCAAAGATTTAGTGTCTTACATCACACAGTTCAGATCTTTAGTATTAGAAAGCAATTGGCCAGAAGAGAAACAATCCTCTTTATTTTATAGAGGTTTGAAGGAGGAATTGAAAGATGCCTTATCTACAATTGTTAATAGACCCACTTCATGTGAGGATTTAATTAATCTGGTCACACAAATTGACTATAGATTAGGGGAACGCAAGGCTGAGCGTAGAAGAGGAGGAGTTGAGCAACCCAGAGTTTTCCCTAGAGTTGATAGAGGAAGATTAGAATTTGTAAATAAAGAATTGAGAACTGGGAACGCAGAGAGAGTAAATAAAGTGAGAGGTCCTTTAACTAAGGAGGAGAAGGATAGGCGAAGACAGAATCATTTATGTTTATATTGTGGGAAATCAGGACATTTTGTTGGAAATTGCCCTTGGTGTCCAAAATCTTCTGCATCTACTAACAGCTCCAGAAATCAGAAAGTGGCAAATACCATCCAAGCAGCAGTACCACATATTACATTGAATGTATCCTTGTATATTAAAGAGGAATTAAAGGGAAGTGGTCCAGTAGTAATAGATTCAGGAGCCACTGGTAACTTCATGGATTGGAATGTGGTTAAAGATATGAATGTGCCTTACGTTGTAAAAAATATACCAGAGTATGTGAGAGCGGTGGATGGGTCTCAACTGACATCAGGTTTAATTACACATGAAACAATCCCATTGGAAATGGAAATTGGAGGACACTGGGAGGAAATTGTGTTTGAATTAATTGACACTCCACAGTTGAAAATAATTTTGGGAATGCCTTGGTTGACGTATCATAACCCTCAGATTGATTGGGGAAGAAGAGTGGTGAAATTGGATTCTGCTTTTTGTGTTACAAATTGTTGTAAAGAAGCAATTCAGGAAAATGTTTCTAGTGATAATTGTTCAGAAGTAGTGGAAGGTTTGGTGAATTTGGGAACTATAGTACATTCTATAGGGGCTGTAATGGGAGAATTACCAAAGTGTTACCATGATTTCAATGATGTGTTTAGTGAAAAGGAAGCTAATGAATTACCTCCTCATAGAGAGTATGACTGTAAAATTGATTTAGAACCAGGGGCCCACATTCCTTGCAGTCGCATCTATGCCTTAACAGAAAAAGAGAATCAACATTTGAAGGATTACATCCAAGAAAATTTGAATAAGGGGTTCATCAGGCACTCTCAATCGCCAGCAGCTTCTCCACTATTTTTTGTTCCCAAAAAGGAAGGCACTTTACGAACATGCATAGATTATAGAGCATTAAACAAGATAACAATTAAAAACAGATATCCGCTGCCTTTAATATCAGTAATGTTAGACCAGATTCAAGGAGCCTCAGTATTTAGCAAACTAGATCTTCGTGGTGCATATCATTTGGTGCGAGTACGTCAAGGTGATGAATGGAAAACGGCATCTAGAACAAAATTTGGTCTTTTCGAATATCAAGTAATGCCATTCGGATTGTGTAACGCTCCCGCAGCCTTTCAATTTTTTATAAATGAGGTATTAAGAGATTTTATTGACATCTTTGTAGTAGTATACTTAGATGGCATTCTCATTTATTCTAAGGATCTAATGCAACATGAAGAACATGTAAAGAAAGTGTTACAACGACTAAGGGAGAATAAACTATTTGCTAAGTTAGAAAAGAGCCAATTTCATACCAGAGAAGTGGAATTTTAGGTTTTATGATTTCTCCCAAAGGTTTGGAAATGGATATGAAGAAAATTAAGGCAGTTGAACAGTGGCCAACTCCAACTTGTGTTAAAGATATCCAAAGCTTCCTGGGCTTTGCAAACTTTTACAGGAGATTCATTAAAAATTTCTCTCAAACTGTTGCTCCTATCACCAAATTATTGAAGAAAGGAATGAAATTTGAGTGGAAAGATGAAGCGGATCAAGCTTTCAAAACATTGAAGAACTGTTTTACATCTGGACCGATCTTATTACACCCAGATCCTTCACAACCATTTTTTGTGGAGGCAGATGCTTCTAATGTTGCAATTGGAGCAGTGCTTTCTCAAAGGCATCCTGAAACTGGACAGTTGCATCCTGTGGCCTATCTATCTAAGAAATTGCTTCCAGCAGAAGTGAACTACACAATTACAGACAGCGAACTCCTGGCAATCAAGAAAGCATTTCAGGAATGGAGACATTATCTGTTGGGAGCAAGATTCACAGTAACCGTTTTAACCGATCATCGAAATCTTCTGTTTTTGAAATCTGCTCGAACACTATCACTTCGACAACTTAGGTGGTCACTTTTCTTTTCAAAATACTATTTTGTGATAACATTCAAGCCTGGGCGGTTAAACGGTAAAGCGGATGCTTTATCACGACAAGGATCTTCGGGAGAAGTTGAAAATCAATTATTACCAGAACCAGTGATTGCAGAAGAAAAATGTATTCTAAGTGCTACAAAGGAAGAGAATCAGCTTCTTAAAAAGATTCTAAAGGAATTACCAGAAGATGAAATTCAATCTTGGTTAGCGGAGGATTCTGGAAGACATTTAATTGAAGGATTTCCATGTGTCCACTCTAAAATTTACCTTCCAAGCAAGGAACTGCAAAAGGAAATTATGCAAGAATGTCATGAATCCAAGTTGGTAGGTCACCCTGGAATTCGTAAGACTATTGAACTGGTTGAGAGAAAGTTTTGGTGGAAAGAAATGAAAAAAGATATTGAAGACTATGTGAAAACATGTGAAGTCTGTGCTCGAGTAAAGTCAGGAGGAGGAAAACCATCTGGGTTATTAAATCCATTACCAGTACCCCCTAGTCCTTGGTTTACAATCTCTATGGATTATATTGTAGATCTTCCCAAAGATCAAGGTTACACTACAGTATTAGTAGTTGTGGATTTACTAACGAAAGCTGGGCATTTCATTCCCATGAAAGGAGAAGCTTCTGCAAGGAATCTGGCAAAAAGTTTTTTGCAAGAAGTAGGACGATTACATGGTCTACCAACACAAATTGTATCAGATCGAGGGTCTCAGTTCATTTCTAAGTTTTGGCGAGCTTTCTGTACAGAGTTGGGAATTGAGGTAAAGCTTTCTTCAGGTTATCACCCACAGACCAACGGCCAAACAAAGCGAGTAAATCAAGAATTGGAAAAATATATTAGAGCTTTTTGGCAAGAAAGAGGAAGTTGGGTAGATCTTCTTTGGCTAGCAGAGTTTAGTTATAACAATTCTGTCAAGGATTCTACTAAGTATTCTCCATTTTTTAGCAACTATGGTTTCCACCCACGATTTTTGAAAGAAGTGTTGCCATCTGAGTATTCCAATCCAGAGGTTGAGCAGCGATTGACTTGTATTAGAGATGGTTTAGTGAAAGCTAAAGAAACCTTAGAAAAAAGTATGCTAAGATTTAAGACATTTGCTGATAAGAAACGTCGTAAAGCACCACATTATCAGGTGGGTCAAAAAGTTTGGCTGTCCACAAAAAACCTACGTTTAAAGGGAAGAACTAAATTTAGTCCGAGATTTATTGGTCCATTTCAAATAGAAAGAATAATAAATCCCGTAGCAATCAAACTGAAATTACCCGCAAGTATCAAAGTCACCCTACATTTCATGTCAGCTTAGTGAAACCTTGTGTGTCAGGAACTAGATTAGGAAAACCACAACCAGCAGTTTACACAGAGGAAAATGACGAAGAGTTTAAAGTTAAGAAAATCTTAGATTCCAGGATTGTTAGAGGTACCTTACAATATCTTATTGACTGGAAGGGATACGGTCCTGAGGAAAGATCTTGGGAGGATCAAGTAGATGTACATGCCCCTCAATTGATAAAACAGTTTCACAAGAGGTTCCCTGCTAAACCAGGCCCTGGGACAGGGCTTTGAAGAGGGGGGTACTGTCAGGACTGGCTAGTTTAATAACAGGAAGAGTAACAAGATTAACATTGTGCCTTTAGAGCTGGCTGGGTTAGTTGTGCTTTCAGAACTGGCTGGGTTAGTAACAGGAAGAGTTTGTTCATAGAATTAACATTGTGCTTGCCCAAGTCAAGATGGAGCGAAAGAAACTTAATCTGATTGGTTAAAGAAACAATGATATGTTTGGTTGCCTGATTGGTGGAGAGGACAATGGGTTTGATTCTTGGGAGATGAGCAAGATTCTAAACTGCCTTTCATCCAGAGAAATTCAGTGGCTGGTTGTATATTAGTTAAGCTCCTTAAGTAAGGCCTTTCCAGAGCTCAGAAAATCTACCAAAGAAGTAAGAATATCGTTTGCTGATCCAATTTGAACAAGAAGTCATCAGGTGGGATCGTTCTTTTAAAGATTTTGAGATAGTCACAGTGAACTTTCATTTTCTTTTATAAGAAAACTTAAAGAGTAAACAAGTTTCAAGTTCATTTGAGAAAAGAGACATTTACAGTTAAAGTTATTATAAGGAAAACAAGCTTGAAGATTGTGCGTAGGATTTAAAAGTTGATTAACTGCGTGTAATGTTCTTCAAGACTGTTTAATGTGTGCGCGAGCTCGCAAGTTGTCGTTTGTGTGTTCTTTTTAAAGCGCGTGTACATTTTTTACGTGAAAGACGTTTCCTGAGAAAGCGCGTGTGGTTTGCGATAGAGCGCGTGCCAAAAAGAATTGCGGGTGTGAATTTTAGCGCGTGTACATTTTTCACGTGAAAGACGTTTCCTGAGAAAGCGCGTGTGGTTTTGCGATAGAGCGCGTGCCCAAAAGAATTGCGCAAGTTAACTTTAGCGCGTGTACATTTTTTTTACGCGAAATACGTCTCAAGAGAAAGCGCGTGTTGGGTTGCGATAGAGCGCGAGTCCATTTTTATCAGCGCGTGTTATTTTTATCGCGTTTACATATTTTTTTTCACGCGCGCAGGTTTTGTAAAATAATCGCGTGTGTATTTTACACACGAAGACAATTCTTCACGTCTTCTGATTTCACGTGTTTATCGCACACGCTTGTTAAGGAAGAAACTATACGTTCTTTGTGTAAATGTGTAAATAAGGAAAACAATTCACACGCAGAAAGAAAGCAGTATTCCAGGAAGTTAAAGAATATAATTTAAAGTAATCTATGCAAATAGAACTCAATGTTTTCAGAGAAAGACTGCAATTTATGTAAGCATTGAAAACTACATAAGGTCAAAAGAACTTTGAAGTAAGAAGAATATCTAATTCTGAAAAGATGTTGCAAAGGGCATCACTTTAGGATTCTAAAGAGACTAGATTGGCTTTAACTATTTGCACAACAGAAGATATATTTACAAGATATTCCACAAAGATTACTAACCTCTAAGTCTTTTACTGAGGTTTAAGAGGTAAAGAGTTTAGAGTTTATTTAGCATAAGTTTAGAAAAGAAGTTTTCTTATTATATAAGTAACCAGGTGTATTTGTTTACCACAGATACCAGAGCCTACCAGACGGTTGAAGGGCAGCAGTGTCTCCGTTGTTATTTTCTCCAAATTCCCCTTTCCCTTTCTTGGGGTTTTCAGCTCAGCTTATATTTAAGGGTTGAGAGGTGAACTCCTGTTGAGGGTCTGTGGGGCCAGCATCAGCTCCTGTGGAATTCAGTCAAGCCGGACCCTGACAATATCTACCTCAATAAGGCACATTATAAAAGTGCGACTCTATTTTGTAAAAGCAGAAAAGGTACCCAGGCGGCCAGAGGTCTGCCAGGCCAAATTTCGAAACCCAGCCAAAGGCAAGAGAAGGAGCGGAATCGAAACTCAACAAAGAGCGGCTCATGCCTAGGAAATCGAGGTCAACCGGAGAAGGGGAGGAGAGCGTCAACTCACAAGACTCCAACTTCAGAGCATACCAGTCTGCCTCATGAAGGTCAAGATAAGAGGGGCCCATGCAGGTGGCTAGGCCGACACAGAATTAAATGCACTAAAAGCTGGAAACTGAAGCAGATTCATGGTGAACTAACACGTGACCAGCCAAGCGCGAAGGAGTACCATCGCCTGATGTCATCCAGGACCCGAGGATGCCATAACTTTTCTCGATAAGAAACTACAGTTTCGAGGCCATACCCAGCCAACTAATTGACACATAGCCCTTAAACATTGATGGATGGAAAGGAGGACAGGTGAATCTTGGGGCACTAGGCACCTGGGTGTCTATTCTGCATGCTGCTAAATAAAATGGAGATTTATGTCTAGGGGTGTAACTTGCCCAATCACAATGGACCATGTAATCTAGGGTCCTATAGACACTGTAACCAATGAGACGTCGTACTTGTAGTGACGTCAATCACGTGTGTTGTAGAGGGATGGGCGTAGACGTCCACCCAATAAGAGTTATCCAATCCACATGCTTTATTTCTATATACAGATATAGCACCTATACCTAAGTTACCTTTCCTAACCAATTATATTGCATGATGATTTTTTATAGAAATTAGACGTCAGTGATGACGATTTGTGCCTATAAGAATTGCTGTTCTACCAAAGTTCGTGGAAGTCGGAGCGAGACCGGTGATCGCACTACAGCTGATTCCCATTTGTTTCCCTGTTCGATGTATGTATCATTAAACGGACTTCCCTTTGCCAAACTACTGAGTCCTCGTTATTGAGTCGTGTCGGAGTAAGTGAATCCTGCACCCCCTGTCCTCACATGGTGCAGCTATCTTGTCTTACAAGTTCTAGAGGGTGAGCGCTGACCTATGGGCCCGTCAGTGATTTCCTCTCCCCGTGAACACTCCCATATACCTTCAATGTGTCATGTTATGTTGTTGTCAGAAGTTAGAATCTGGCAAGGTTCTGGAATGGTTAGGTTTGACTGTAAGAACTGTGAAGAAGGTTGAGAGAGACCTTGTTGAAGTTCATTGCAACCTTACCTCTACACCACTGTTCCTTAAATAAAAGATATTATTCTGGAGCTCAACCAGCATGGTATGGATCTATTTCACTGGCGACGAGGGCTGTTCTCCATGGCTGCAGCAGAGTGAGAAGAGTGATCATCTGCGTGTGCAACCAGGGTCGAGGGAGTGAGAGATCCCAGGTACTGCACATGAAGTTGCTGTACGTAACAGATCCTGTTGTGGAGAGCCAACAGAGAGTGGGCGTACTGTGTAGGGGGCTGGCTGCAGAGAGGCAGACTTTGTGTTCCCTGAAGTGAGGTGCACGCTGCCACAGAAAATCGTGAGGCAAGCACTGTGCTCCCAGTGTGAAGCGCAGCAGTATACCAACAGTCACGCCACCTTGCTTGACCCTGCATCACTCTGATTAGGTGCACCGTGCTTGACCCTGCAGTATCCTGTTTAGGGGCACCATTATCGGAAGTCCACTTTAGAGGAAGGGACCTCTAAGCGTCGTGCTACGTGCACCGGCCATCATAATACCATCCTGGGTTGTCAACAGAACACATCCAGAGCCGGAGCTCCGAACAAATGAGAAATAAGGAGCAGAGATTATGGATTTGCCGCTTCATGGGACCGATCTGATAGGAGGAATAGCACGGTCCAACCATCTGTGGCATCGGTTGCCTAAGAGGAAACAGTAAAGATTTTATGAAAGTACATGAGAGAAGGGACAGTGATTTAAAGTGATTCCCTATTAATATTACTGTTTATTCACTGCCACAACACTAATCCAAAGCTCCCATGGCCAGCATATCTGCACCTGGTTTTTTTCTCACACAACCTGGAGAACCACTCATCAAGCGGATAGAGTCGAAAGACTCCACTTTACTTTTCATTTGGAAACTGTGAGAAGCTTTACCGCTGCATCGTTCTTTGGACAATACCACACGGACAGTGTTACCCTTCACCCCCATCCTGAAGAAGGTCACACCAACAACTAGCTCTCAGCAACCACTACAGTTGGCCGAAACACTACAGTGTCGATCTGTGACACAACACCATTGTTTCATCTTTTTTGTCCACACTTGTTGTTGTGTGTTATCTTGTATAAAACCCATGCACCATTAGTAGTCCTGGGCACCACTTACTCTTGTCTGTACCAAAATGTCGAAAATGTGTTTTTGAGATTGTGCACCACTTTGTAGATAATATCCTCAAACATGCAAGAGGGTGGTACTTAGCAGTACCCCTCACTGTTCATTTAAATTCTGTCCGTTGTCTGTTTACTTGTGATTAAGCAAAACTAAGTTTTATGCCACTATTTTGAGATTAAATAAATTAATCCAAAATCCGGTTGTGTTGATCTCCCATCCTGATTTTTTGTTTATTACTATGAGAGAGGAAAGAAGACTTTTTGAAGTTTGTATTAGCTTTCTACTGGCAGAAATATTCTATAGACAGAGAAAAGATACTCTTCTCTATCACTGTTTAGGAAATATGGGGCAAGATGTCTTCAAGAGGCTTCCGGAACCTATACAACCATCTGATGCTACAAGATGGAGCAGTTTCGACACAAGTAGCGCTAAGCTTGACAAGCAGTACGAGGTCAAGGAAAACAGGATTTGGGCCAGGTACCACTTTGGGACAAGAGAACCAAAGAATGGAGAGACGATTGAGGACTTTGTCACTGCGCTTCGTGGACTTGCGCTAAAGTGCCGTTTTGGACATTGTTACGATGAGCACATCCGCAAACAGTTAATGATAAAGTGTACAGATCATTACATTAGGGATGAGCTGTGGAAAGAATTAGACTCCAAATAAGACAGAACGATTGAGATTGCCAAACAGGTGGAGCATACGGCACAATGCATCAAACAGCTTAGTGCAGAGACTGAAAGAGTCATTCTGGAAAATATCTCTGCTGGGGTCAGTGCTGTTTCTGCAGGGAGAAGTAGCAGACAGACAAGCAAAAAACTCTGTGACACAAAAATTACCGATGTTAGGAGACCCAGAAACTTTGTCGGAAAGAAAGAATTTTCTGGGTTTCGGAAGAGTGATGGGCTTAATGACGATGTCCGAAGGAAAGTTATTTGTGACCCTGTACAGAAAAGATGTTTTAGATTCAGGAGTGTGCAACATCTTGCCAACTCGAGAGAATGCACAGCTGTATAAGTGGAGTGACGGTTATGCGGAATGCGAGGCCATTTGGCCAAATGCTGCCGATTGGGGTATTTAGGGGGACGTATGCATGAAAATGAGGGTGAAGAAGATAATTCTGATGGTGAATCTGTTGTTAACCATAGGTAACTCTTCTTCTGTTTCCATTGTGTGATCTATTGTTAATGTGTTTTTAGCTGAGAGAGACCATGGGCCTCATTACGAGGCAGGCGCTCCCGTAATGAAGTGTGCCGGTACAGGACCGGCACCGTTCATTACGGGATGCCTGATTACGAGGTCCCCTAGCGGAACCAAGGAGCTAATAACGGGCCCGTTATTGCAATTGGGCAAAGATGACTACAACAAATATATAGAAAGACTCCACGAAAGCAGGGATAAACCCGGAAGACTGTTGGCCTGGCTATGCCACGTAGAGGAGAGGAGGGGGATAATTATCTCTATAAGAGATGATTGTGGGGAGGAAGGGAGAGCCCAGAGCGGGATTAACTCAGTCTTCAGCCTGTTCTATCAGTGCTTATATGATGCTGGCGAGGAGGGCTGTGTTAGGGATTTGAGCGATGTTTGGATGGAAATTGAGCTACCCCATTCGGAGAAGAAGCAAGTAGAGATGCTTGACCCTCCTTTCACCGTAGAAAAGCTCAAGGCAACCATACTTCTGCTTCCCTTTGGTAAAACGCCAGGCGCAGATGGGTAACCGGCGGAATTCTACAGGGAGTTTACGGGAGACCGTGGGCCACACCTTCTGAGGATGCTAGAGAAGGCATTTGAGGTGGGCTTACTGCCGGCGAGTCTCTAGTATCTATTATAGTGCCAATACTTAAGCCAGGCAAGCCGCCGCTTGAGTGTGGTTGTTAATGAGCCCGTTATTAGCTCCATCCCCATTCCTATTGAGCCCTATGGGGGCTCAAATGGTAATGGTTTTGTGCATGAGGAATTACCGGGTCCTCGAATGTCGGAATGACCCGGTAATACCTCATTCACAGAACCCGGTACTGGAACCCAGTATGGAGGTAGCCATGCCCTTTTTAAGGGCATGGATGCTCCATACTCGTAATTAGGCCCCTTGTTGGAGTTGGCTGCAGCCTTACCTCTACACTACTGTCCCTTAAATAAAAGATATCATTTGTGAGCTCAACCAGCGTGGTGTGTAAGGAACTCATAGTGGCAACAGTAAAGACAGACACAAGTGAACACAGTTCAAGGGTGTTTATTAAACTGTAAATGCAGGGTGGAAAAACGTATAATCTAAACCTAAATCTAAGATGGGAGCGAGCTCCAACCATCAAATGAAAAATAAGGCAGTCCTTCTGGTGTCTTGTCAAAGTAAAAAGGCCTATATTAAAAAATAATATTGCTAAATCCTTACAAATAATTACAGAAAGAGTGTGGCATAGGGTTTTCAATAAAGGAAAAAGTGTTCACAAATAATAAGTCAGGATGTGTTTGCCAGTGGTCTCCCTTCCCCACGTTTTGAGCACAGGACAAGGTGGTTCTCCTGAGCACAGCATACACGTGAGTCTTCCCAGCACGGGTCAACAGTTCTGTTCCAGTTATCAGGTTCTTGGATGATTAAGTCTCTTTTAACAGAAGTCGCTTGCCTTCCAGGGCCTGATGTTTTCAGCAAACACAAAGCTCTGTTCCACGTATACTTTGAATGAAGGCTTCACCCCTAGGTCCCCTTCTTCTGGGCATAGACCCCTCACAAGTCGTATTCAACTAAATCAATTAAACAGTTCCTTTCTCAATGAACTTTGGGTGATGACGTTCCACGCCTGGATCTCCCTCTCTCGGGCTCAGATCCCTAGGCTTCTTGCATTCATGAATCTTAATGTCTTTTTAAACAGTTCAGGCTTTGTCCCTTCTTGTTAGCATCCCTCCGTCGGGTTCACTCTTGCCAACCTTTGCAATGCACTGTTCATGTACTATTTCATCATGTGGGATTCATTTCCCTTAGCTTTCACAATCATCTGTTGGTCAAAGACTTTCAATGGTGCAGAGGATTTTACAAGACCCCTGTATGACCACTTTGACCTCTGTTCGCCTCTTCCCAAGGCCTTCTGGTTATGGTAGTCTCTACGATTGGGTAATCGTCCGGAGTTTCCTGCATGAGCACCCAAGTGGTGCCGGACTCCTCTGTTGCTGGCTTCACCCTTTTTCATCAATAGTTTCTTTAAACCTTTCAAAGTTCAAATTAGCCGTTGGCTACTTTACATTCAACACAGTTCGGTTTCTTATCGATTCTCACCTCGACTCACCGGCTGTGATGAACCGCTTGGCTTTTTTCTCTTTTGAGTCAAGGTTGGTACCTCCGAGTCAAGCGTCTCTCCCCGGCCTGGTAATCAGCAGAGGAGGGTCTTGTGTACTGCAGCCACTGCTGCAACAAACGCTGGCTATTGTTTGCGGTCTTATGTTTCCGTCTGCAGAGGTTTCACAGGCCTTGATTGGAAAGGACAAGGTTGCTTCTCTCCTTGTCATCCTCTCGGTATGCGCTGTCTTTCACCTCCTCTTGAATTGCCATGCTGAGTTAGCTCTCACGTCGTGCCGTCTGCCTTGCTCGTCCTGTGGTCTCGTGCTCCACCTTTTATCCCTGTGGGGAAGGGAAAGGGACGTCGGGTGTGTGTGATTTGTGTGGTCAATTGCCTGACTTCGCCTGACCCTTGTATTGGGACATGTCCGGTAAACGGCTCTGGTGTTAGTCTGTTGTTTTTCGTGTTGTGCGAAAGTGTTTGTTTTGGAAAAGGGGGGGCAGTGTTTTGGAATATCCTACATGGTAGGATGGGGAAAAGGTGTTGAAAGAAGGGGGATGCCGCGTCTCACCCGTCAGTGTCTCCCTCCCACTCACCAAAGCCCCCCCATCAAGGTGATCCTCCCTCAATGGTCCATCCCCAGGAACTGGATCCAATAGAGATGTCCATGTCCTGGCCACCTGGATGACAGATCCCCGGGGACTAGCTAGGGAGACACCTTCAGGTTTCTCACATATGATATAGCCATGGGATATAGCCAAATTTGTTTCACAGGGGAACTGGGAAAGAAAATCAATATTTCCCTGGTCTTTTCCTTTTCGTTGTACCACAGTGAAACAATAGGGCTGTAAGTCTAGGAACTATTACATGACCAGAGGGTTGGAGTCTTTGCGTTGGCTAATCCAAACTGGGGGTGAGTGGTCTGTAACAAGTGTGAACTTTCGTCTCAATAGATAGTACCTAAAATGGATAATGGCTCACTTGATGGCCAGGGCCTCCAGTTCCAACACAAAGTAATTTCTTCCACGTATGAACAGCTTGCGGCTGGTGAATAATATGGGACGTTCCAATCCATCGCAAACCTGGGACAGGACGGCTTCTAACCCTGTAAGGGATGCATTTGTCTGTAAAACAAACTCCTTAGAGAAGTCCACTAACTTTAGGATTGGATTCTGACATAGCATCTGCTTCAAGGTGTTATAACATATCTCTTCCTCGTCATTCCAATGAAGTTTCTGGGGTTCGGCATTCGTCAGTTTATCTGTCAGCCGGGCTGTTTTATCTGGAAAAGTTAGGTATAAACCTTCAGTAGTATCCTATTAACCTGAGAAAAGCTCTAAGATATCTTATGGTCTTGGGATTTGGTGTATCTAAGACGGATTTTACCTTCTCTTCTTGGGGTTGTAAATTCCCGTTCCCTACGAAGAAGCCAATATATTTGACGGCTGATTGGTCCAATCTGCACTTAGCTGGATTAGCAGTTAGGCCAGCATTTCTGAGGACTTTCATAATGGTATAAAGACGGAAGAGATGGTCCTCCCAAGTTTTACTTTAAATTACGATATCGTCAAAATAACCTCCACAGAAATCAGTATAGGGTTGTATGATTTGATCAATGGGGCATTGGAAAATGCCTGGTGCACCATGTAGACTGAAAGGGAGGACTTTAAATTGGAATAATCCTAGCAGCATTGAAAAAGCTGTCTTTTCCTAGGGTCAATAGAAAGCTGGCTATTCTGAGTTTATCAATTAGATCGATGATGCGTGGCATGGGATAGGCATCGAAACCTGATATGGCATTAATTTAACGGAAATCTATACAGAATCTCCAGGAACAGTCAGGTTTAGTGACCAACACTATAGGAGAGGACCATGGACTTGCAGACGTCTCAATAATGTTGGCTTTCAACATTTTGTTGACTTCCTCAATCACTATCTGTTTACGGGCTTCCAGGAGTCAATATGGTTTTAAGTGTACCACTTCACCTTTAGGTTTTCTAATATAGTGCTATGTACCTTTAACGCTTCCTGGTTTTTCTGGGAATACATCGGGAAATTAAATTACAACATCTTTTAGATTTTGTTGGCGTTGAGTAGCTAACTCGAAAGGAATTAAATCAAAGTTATCTATGTCTTCGGGAACCAGACAGGCAAGTGCTTTGGCATGGGTGGCTGATGGGTTCTCTTTCAACTCTTTCAAGAGATTTACATGATATAATTGGATTTTCTGTTTTTATCCTGGTGGCTACTCTATAAGTACAGGTTCCCGTTCTTTCTACTATCTTATAAGGTCCATGCCGTTTGGAGACAAGCTTGTTCTCTGAGGTTGGTAAGAGGACCAGTACTTTCTGTCCTATGGAGAATGATCTTAAATTCACTTTCTTGTTTTAAGTGGTCTTTTGTTGGCTCTGGGCTTTTTCCATATGAATACAAACTAAGTCACGGACCAATTTTCATATGTTCTCGCATTCGGGTGGCGGTTTGCGAGACGGAAATAGGGGCTTCCTCACATTCTTCCCAGGTTTCCCGGAGCATTTCCAGGACATCTCTCGGCCAGTGGTTGAAGTGGGCGGGAGCGGTTGGGAGCAGTGCTCCTCTACTTTTTTAATGATATTTTACCGTTCCTATACCTAATTTTTTTAAAGGAACTGTTCCAGAATTATTTCGTTTTAAATTAAAAGTGTAGGAAGAAGTTGAAACTTGCACTTCGGTGCACTGCAACGAACATTCCCTTACATTGCAGGCGCGTTTGTTCAGGGGTTTGTATTGCGCTTGGGAGGGGGCGTGGGTTTGCATGATGTGCACCGGTAATCTCTACCATTCGTAATTCTGTGGTCCTTCATTGTTCAGATTCATGTAACATGCATTTGGGTATGTGCGCTTGTGACAGACAAATCACCTAGCTTCATGCTGTAACACACACTGCTGTTTGGGAGGTTCCTCTGATTTGTCCGACATGATTGTTACGCAGGCAGTGGGGGTTGTGCACAGTGTGGACATGCTGAGGTAGGTGACATGGAAGCATTTTGGTACCTGAGTTGCATGTGATGTGCGTGTTCATCTGTGTCCAAATTGTGATGGTGTGTCCTTCCATTTCCACATGCCTCACATGCCAACCATGGCCTCCTGCTCATGCATGCATTCTGTGTACATACTGTTGCCCGACGCACATGCACTGCTGACAGTGGATGACCCTCCCCCCTTCCACAGTGCACATGCTATGTGTGGTGTGTGTAGGTACTTTCACTCACAGAAACGCCAGGTTCCCAATGGCAATTAGGCTCAAGATGTCGTCCTGGATTTCGTTGAATATGCTGATGATGGTATCCCTGTCAAAGCGATCCAGGGTGTGTATCCGTGTATCTATCAAGGTCCAGGATGTGGCCCTTGTGCAGGATATGGGTGGTTGCCTGTGGGGTGCTACCTGCTGCCCATTGTTCCTCTGCATTGCCATCATTCTCGTCTTTCTCCTCCTCCTCCTCATCCTCCTCCTCTGCCTGTCCGCCTCTTCCAACTCCTGCTCATATATGTGGATCCCTGCATACAGGGCCCATAGCTCCATGACTGCTGCTGCGACTGCCAGCATAGTTGTGTTGGAAGGTGTGTGGGGTGTGGGTGTGGTTCTTTTCAACATTCACAGTGCTCATGATTGCGGCACACCTGCTCTGCGATGCCGGTGTTTCCGGTGCGGTCTTCATGGTGGCACCAGCATTTTGTTGCCAGTATTTCCATGTTGACAGCAGTCGGAATACTGCCTTACTACTGTGGCGCTGTGGTTTCCGGCATAGCCTTCAGTGATTGCTGGTGTTGGCGTTCACGATGCTGATGGCAACTGTAGCACCGTGGCTCTTGTTAGCGGCAACGTAGTTTCCGGTATCGCGGGTCGTACTGTGATGGTCTGGAAACTGTGATGGTAATCAGTGTTACCGGCACAGTGTTTCCGAACCAGTAAAGTTGCAATGATGCCCTTAGTGTCTGTGCTGTCAAAGTGCCTTGTCACTGATGAGTATTTATTACATGTTCTTATATTTGACATATGCTCGTTCCAGCGTATACAAGCCTTGCGACTGGTTTGTGCTACATATAGAAGGCCACACGGACATTCAATTGACTATACCACAGTCTGTGGCATGTGGCAAGATGTTGCAGTTTAATCTTCTACCCTGTACTGGGTTGTTAAACAAAATATCCCTTGATAATGTTGTTACAGCTGTTACATGATAAACACGGGAATGTCCCTTTGTTCTTAGATTTCTGTTTTCTAGGGTCCTTGGATTTTGTTTTCACCAACAGGTCTTGCTCCTCTGAAAGGCAAAAAAGGTTTCTCTACAAATACATTCTACAGTTTGCTGTCACAGCTCAGTAGGGGCCAGTGTTTCAATATTTAATTTTTGATTTTTTGTGGACTCAAAACTGTATTTACTTACAAATACCAGAGGTTTATGTGCCGGCTGAGGAGATATTTTAGGAATCAGCAAGGAAGACATTTCACTTGTTTCTACCATCTGTTAATTCCACATCCGACTAGCCGCTTCCCTTGAATTTCGTGATAATTTTGTCTTGTTCTTCCATGCATTCATTTTAAGTGTTCACTATTCGTTTTACTCACAATAGCTGGCTGTATGGTAAGCTTCTGATAGTTGAGGAAGGGTGGAAACTCATCATGTGCAACAGATTGTTGGGTGGTATACCAGAGCTAATTGCGCCGGGATACCGCCCAATGCTATTAGCATTAATGCAACTCGGTCCAGTGCAATTGGTGTCGGATCCTGAGATGCAGTGGGGAGGTAAATCCCCATTCCCAATGCAGGTTTCTTAGCACTATTATTCAGGCGCAATTAGCGCCACGCTAATAGCGCTGAAAACGGGCCCAGCGGGAAATGTTTACCTCCTTCAAAAAGCTTGAGGTAAAACTCCCACTTTCCACCCAACTCGAGATTGGGCAGAGCAGTTAATGCAGCAGTAATAGCGTTACTGCTGCATTTTACCGCTGCGCCCAACTCATAATGAGGCCCTAGAGCCTGTAGACTACATGGCCCCCCTGCGTTAGATCATAAAGGGAGTCCAGCATGGCGTCCCCCGCAATTCCCATCTTTATGTTCGCCCATCTGGCTACAGCAATTTTAACCACCTTATGGTGTGTCAAGAATTGACCCTTCTGTATATCATAGCTCTCTATCAGTTCTAGGAAGACAAGCTCCCCATAGTGATCACCCCATTCGGCTCCTAGTGGCATCTAATGCTGCAGACTTCCTCTTGGTTCGGCCCACATATTGCAGCCAGAGATATATTAACAGAGTACAGGTCTTGCTTGCCCACCTTCTTCCATAGTCTTTGCCGCAGTTTGCGTCCCAGTGCCACCAGCGCGGCCATCCCCACCCAGCCTGCGTCCCTCACCCAGAAAAGCTCTCAGGTAAAATGGTGTGACTTCATCCTGCAGCCTACTCTCTAAGATACATAAGAGGCTCATAAAACCACCAAGCCGCCCCATCATTGCGGCTACTGACAGCCTTCTGGAACCGCTAGCAAAATATTTAGATAAAATCTTACAGCTTCTCATTCAAGATAATGGAACCTACATTAAGGATACCATGCACTTTTTGCAGAAACTCAAAGGCATCCAATTCATTAAGGGAAGAAACATACTATTCACCATGGATTTGACCTCCCTCTACACTAACATAGTGCATGAGGCAGGTTTGGAAGCTGTAGAATGGCTATTGCTGGGATCTAATAATTGTCAGGGAGAAAGACTCTTTGTACTGACCTTACTTAAACTCGTCCTAATGAATAACCTTTTCAAATTTCAAGACAGGTACTTTTTACAAATATCTGGCACAAGCATTGGTGCCGCAATGGCACCATGCTATGCTATGCAAATACATACATATATTTTCTGGAATATGAACATGTACTCTCCTCGCCTTAATGGATGCGCCATCTTTCCATCTGTGTCCGCTACATCGACGACATCTTTGGCATTTTGACCGGACCATCAGATGAGTTACTGGAATTCTTTGGCATGACGAATGACATGCACCCCAGAATTAAATTCACTACAGAAACCAGTGAATCAGTGATCAATTTCCTCAATGTGGAAATCTACACTAAGGGACAGAATTTGGAAAACAGAATGTTCACCAAAACCACAGATAGAAATAGTCGTCTACTAGCAACCAGCTTTCATCCTCAGAGAACTATTGACAGAGTACCATTGAGCCAATTCCTTCGCTATAGAAGGAACATCTCTGAGCCAACTGAATATGAATGTCAATCCACTCTTCTGCAGGCAAAATTCAGAGCAAGAGGCTACAATCGCATACACATATCTGGAGTCGCAGAGAAAGTAAGATCGATAAACAGAGACACTTTTAACACCCAAGCCTCCCAAAATGGCAGAATCACTTGTTTATGTAACCACACACTCGACCCAGAGCGGGAGTGTTAAAGGATCATACAAAAGAACTGGCCTATGCTGCAAATGGACCCCCAACTACATCAGTTGTTCTGACAACCACCTACCTTTGCGTACAGGAACAGTAAAGCACTGCGTAACAGCCTGGTGAGAGCAGAGATCCCTCCTGCAACCACAAGAAAAATTGAATTTAAAGGAACAATACCGTGTCAGAATTTCCAACATTGTGGCAACATTATGTTAGGCAGCAGTATTACACACCCACACTCTGGGAAACCGATTTGGCTGAAACACTCATGTACCTGTGATTCTACCAACGTGATCTATGGACTTAAATGCCTGTTTGGTTATTATTACATAGGTATGACAACAAGAAAGGAAAAAAAAACAAGGTGGACGGAACATAAGTCGAACATTCGCACTAAAAATCAGAAGTCACCTGTAGCCATGCATTTTGCCGAGGCGAGACACACAGTTGCTCAACTTAAGTGTGTCATTCTTGAACAGAAAAAACTGGGGAATAGAGGGGGAGATATCCAGAGAAGATTCATACAGAGAGAGATCCTATGGGTTTATTTGCTGGACTCACTCCGCCCGAGAGGGATGAACTGCGACTTTGATTTAATGTGTTTTGTCTGAATCGTTATGTATTTAAATACAGAATGCTCTGACCTGGGGACGCTCTGTGTCCAGGTGCTTGGCATTATACTGACATGAATATCCTGCTAGACCTGGTGGTTCAATGGATTGGACATTTGAGCTACACCATGGAAACACTAGATTGTGAGTGGGTCTTTTTCTTACAAGGAGTCATGCTGAACCAATTGCTCTTCTGGCTTGTTTTGCCTATGTACATTTCTGTATTGGATATAGATTGATATGTGAAGACTGTGAGTGGGCTGAGACCCGTGACTAACCTTGTATATATCTCCTCGTGAATTGAGGAAAGGGTACACTGCATTGGACACCCTCTTAAGGCTTTACTACACTTAAATAGGCCCCCTGGGCCTTGTTGCTTAACCTCCAATGATACAGAGCAGGAGTGGGGCACCACGCAGATGTTGGTCCACGTTGTAGCCCCACTTCTTGCGCCCTCTATATTGGCCACACATGCCCCTTAATTGAAGCAGTTATGGGGCACTACACAGTACTAGACTCAGTTAGGCCCATCGGCCTTGTCCATTACTCTCCACTGACCTCACATGCCCCTCTATCGAAGCAGGTAAGGGGCACCCTGCAGTATCTTATCTGCGACTTTGCCCCACAGCCTGGCTACTTATCCACAAGCTTTACTGCACCCAGCACCCATCAGTGGTTGCTGGCCACTCCCTTGGAGAATACATCATGTGAACCTAGTCCCAATAGGACTATAAGTTGCCACCATTCCGTTACAATACCACTGCAGATCTAGGGCCACATCACGAGTTTGGCGGTAACCCTTAAATCCTGCGGTCGCGCTATTACCGTCGGATTTAAGGGTCCGCCAAATCAGGGCTTCAGCGGATTTCTCCCCAGCTCTGAGCTGGGGGGAAATCCGCCGAAAATTCGCGCTATTACCGCCAGCGGATTTGCCACCGGCGGTAAGAGCACGAAAATTCCCCATTGAGCCCAATGGGGAATGAGGCATTCCCGAATGGGCTCAGTGGAGAATGGGGAATTCCATTACTGCCAAACCCGTGATCCGGCACTAATAGCGCTGGGGGGATTGGCGGTAGGGCTACCGGCCAACTCGTGATGAGGCCCCTAGTCTTTATTACCAAAAATGTTTGCTAATTTCTATTTTTTATGGATGAATCCTCTTTGGTTTTAATCAAGAAGGCACATGAGACCCGTTTAGCATATTCCTGCTTAGCAGGTTACCATAGTTACTCAGGACAAGCATTGTCCCACACCAAGATGATCGACGCCCGACGTGGCACCCGCACGTATGCGCGCGGGTTCCATGACAACCATGCACACAACGGGGAGTCGAGCTGCGCTTCTCGTAGGCGGTCGGCTCGGATTCCCCGTTGTATGCCTTATGGTGAGTTTCGTACGATTCCCCAGACATTGCTTGGATTTCAGCATGCCCTGATATATACAGGCGGCTCGCGCAGGCCCGTCCTGAAAGAATTATACATAGCTAGCTATGCGGTCACGCGAACATTGTACCGGCACTCATTTACCTGCGCTATAAATTCTTACACTTTGTTTGACAATGTATAAACTATAATGGGGACCAATACGTATTACCTTTGACACGTTTATTCTCTACTGTTCTTAACAGCACCTACAGTAGCTTTTTATTCTTATTTTGATGACATACAGTATGTCGTTGCCTACATTTGTCCTGCACAGCATCTGGGAAATACATATGTGTCTATCTTGCACATATACCAATGACCGATATTCACAAGCGTGGCTATGTGGTCAACTCTGTAACGCGTTTTTGTAATAAAGGATTCCTTCCTGAACAGCAGCTTAGTGGGATTAATATCTTAATGTCACCCTATGGGAGACTTTATCCTTTCTTTAATGTGTATTCCAACCTGACCTTTCTTTCCCTTTTTTCGCATCATCATACACAGTGCTTCCAAGACCATTCTGTTGTTGTTGACCCAGCTACTGTTGCTACTGCCTCCATAGCTGGGTGAGTGCCTTTTATTTCTAATTAATTCTTACTGGTACAGATGTGTTACTACTAACTCGTCTTGGTTAATTGACTTAGACTTATACAGCAATGTTTTTTCCTAAACAGGCAGGATCCTTCTCTCACCACAACCATAAGGACTAGAAGGTTAGTATCGCACATTGAGGAACTTTACAGCCTATCGTAATACCTATATAACACCCCTCACTGAGTTGGTCTACTTATAACCCCTTAGGTGTCTACAAGCAGAACAAACCACAACACGTAGGAATAATTAGCTCAGTTGCCCTGAAGATGGACCCTTAATAGTCCGAAACGCATCGGCATCACTATAATCTAAAAGGAGCTATTTTAGATTTTTCTAAAAATGGTGTGGTTCTGGACCAGTTTACTTGTGTGAATGTTGTAAACACAAGTGTTCACTGGTTAAAAGTTATTATGATTTGATTTGTATTGGAACAAAACTGTCATGAGAACACTATGGTACTAACTATAGAACTTAATTCTGGTGTAACTCTTTTATGTCCTGTACCATTATTTCTCCAATTCTGATGTGATAAAGATTCTTCTTTGCGTACAAAAAACGGATGACCTTTTATTTTCCTTGAATCACATTGGTTTGGGATGTTTATTATGAAATATGAACTGGTTGAATGACCTTCGATTGCCTAAAGGCATGCTTTAGAAATAATGTAATTATTAATACATGAAACCACTGATAGTACCGGTCCACGTGTAGGCTTACTTCCTATGGGTGACCTGTGATTGAGACTATTGAATCAATTGGGGCTTTTATGTCCTCCAAGGAGTGCATCACAGGGTTACCGCTTGGCAACAAACGGTCTTGTTCTATTCATCCCACAGCAGACAAGTGTTTTAGGAGGCTTCGTCTGCTAGCCAGGTCATAATTAACTGCAGTGGACCAGCAAGGTAATATGCTTCGAAATGCGGCAACCTGATACCCCGTCCCTGCAGTCCCTCCTAAGTGTGCCCAGCGAGATTCGGGACCTCCATCTCCCCCAGATAAATCTTCTTACTGCTGAGTCTAGTTTGTGAAAGAACGATCCAAGGATCTCATAGGGTATGTTTACAAAGTAATACAATAGGCACTGTAGCACCACCATCTTGAGCAGGGCTGTTCGACCAATCATTGATAGCGGGCGCCTCTGTCAAAACTCTATAGCTCTCTCAACACAGCACCCTTAATGTATTAGCCTTGTGTTCCTTCTTAGGGTCATGATAGATGTCCACAACCAAATAACAGAAGGTCCCCATCGCCCACTGCATCCTCAAATTTGGTAGGTGTCGCTGTTCCAGAACCGCCAGATCAGCAAGTGCGAATATCCTTGACTTCTCCTTGCATATGGTTATGCCAGATAAATATGAAAAGCCATCCAATATGTCTAGTTTGTATGGCAGATGAATTTATGGATTCTGCACGTTGAGCAACATATTGTTTACATACAGCAAGACCACGTGCGTGTTGCCCTCTAGTAGTATGTACACTTCCCTGAAGTCCGTCCTGAGTAAGGCCACCAGGGGTTCCAATGGCAGGATGAACAGCATGGGGGATAGCAGGCACCATTGTTTGGTCCACTTACCCAATTCCCATGCTTCTGAGACATGTCTTCTAGTTCGCAATTGTGCTAATGGTTTAGTGTACAGCAAATGCACCCATCACGTAAATCGTGATCCTACCCCAAAGCGTTGCAGCACAGCATGCAGCCAGTCCCACCTCACAGAGTTAACGCCTTTATCGCATCCAGCAAAGCCATGGCGTATTCCACCTCTACCCTCTCAGTTTTGTCTATTACGTAATGCAGCCTGTGCAAGTTCCAGGACATAGCGCGTTTTATCAGGGTCAAAGTGCCAATCACACACCACAATCTGTTCTCTAACATTGCAGTGAGAATTTTGCAATTTTGGTTGATTATTGAGAGTGGTCTGTACAAACCACACTCAAGCGGCGGCTTGCCTGGCTTAAGTATTGGCACTATAATAGACACTCAGAGGCTCGCCTGCAGTAAGCCCACCTCAAATGCCTTCTCCAGCTTCCTTCGAAGGTGTGGCCCACGGTCTCCTGCAAACTCCCTGTAGAATTCCGCCGGGTACCCATCTGCGCCTGGCGTTTTACCAAAGGGAAGCAGAAGTATGGTTACCTTGAGCTTCTCTACGGTGAAAGGAGGGTCAAGCATCTCTACCTGCTCCTGCTCCGAATGGGGCAGCTCAATTTCCATCCAAACATCTCTCAAATCCCTAACACAGCCCTCCTCGTCAGCATCATATAAGCGCTGATAGAACAGGCTGAAGACTGAGTTAATCCCGCTCTGGGCTCTCCCTTCCTCCCCACATTCATCTCTTATAGAGATAATTATCCCCCTCCTCTCCTCTACGTGGCATAGCCAGGCCAATAGTCTTCCGGGTTTCTCCCCGCTTTCGTGGAGTCTTTCTATATATTGGTTGTAGTCATCTTTGCCCAATCGTTCCCATGCTGCAATACAGACCTGCTGAAGCTCAATTAGCTTCTTCTCGTACCAAGCTGATTGTTCCCCTCAGCCTGCCAGTGCCTCCATCTGCGCTTCCTTGCTATAGATATTACGCAGCAGGTCCTGCCATATCCCACGCATCTTGCCAAACGTTTCCACCCTCATCACCACCTTAAAGTATTCCCACAGGGTCCCCGCACTGTCCGCACTCACCACATTATGATTAAAGAATTCCGCTATCTTTTCTCCCATATGGATTCTACACTGCTCATCGAGCAGTGCCTGTGCTCTCAATTTCCAAGTTGGAATTGGGTGTGTGCACCCAGCTCTCTGCCACGTCACAGTGAAAGCCACATGGTCTGAGAGGACTCTTGCCCTGTAGTCAGCAGCAACAAATTCACCCGGGCTTTTAGTGTTTGTGAATCTGTAATCAATATGCGTATGTACCCCATGCAGACTTGAATAATAGGATTAGCCTCTCCCATCCCCGTATAGTTGCCTCCATATATCATACTATCCCAGCTCTGTGAGTAAGGTCCCCAGCGCCTATGCCGGTGGCGCCCATTTCTTGTGCCTGCCATCTGACCTATCTAGGACTGGATCCAGGGTACAATTGAAATCCCCCCCCAACAACCACAGTGCCCCTCTGTATGGCGCTAGACGGGGCCCAGTGACTTGTAAAAACTGGTGGCGTCGTGGTTAGGAGCATATGTGTTGATACTGCAAATCTCTCTCTGCTCTAAGAACCTGTATACAATAGTCAGCCTCCCTTAGTTGTCGCGCTTGCATTCCAGGGGCCTAAAGCTAAGCCCAGGAGTGCCTTTCTCGTATGTGAACTGTATCCGATTGTCGATAACATTGAGATATACCAAGAAAAGATGATAGTGTTTCTGGATTGTCATTCCCTACTAGGAAGATGTCATTAATATAGCGACCCCAGTATCGTATGTACTTGTGCCATACTGGGTGATGGAGGATGTGATCGTGTTCAAATTTAAGCATGAATGCATTGACTTAGGCGGGAGCCATGGTGGCCCCTGTTCTGATTTATTGCTCACATCTGTTTCTATTTTGCCTGCTTTGGGGCTCACAGCTCCTTTCTCCTGTAAAGGAGGTCCCAGACATGGCCTGCACCCCTTCCCTTCATTTCGAGGTACCAGGAACGCGCTTGCCAAGGTATGTGAGGTATGAAGAGCAAATGAACCTACAAAGAGCTACAGTGGTACTCTGCCCAGTATACATCAGAAGATCCATACCGGCTGAAGGACCCATAACCGGACAACCCTGGACAGCACGGTACCCTATCATTGGTGCTCGAGGTGCAAGTTGAATAAGACAAGGAGGTTGAAGTGAAAGGGAAGGAGAAAAAACTGCCATATATGGGTATAACAAAACCGTTGGGGGCGCACTTGATGGCAGCGACCCGGGAGAAGATTCAGGCGGGGAAATTTGTAGATGTTTTAAAATTGCTCCATAGGGAAGTGAGAGCAAAGAAGGGGTCTAAAGAAGAAGAGAGGGAATTGGCTTCGCGCCCAAGGGTCCCGGTGACTATTGAAAATTGGACGTCGGCATTTATCATTTATGCCAGTGTATATTGTGAAAAATTCCCGTAGCGTTGCGTGGCCCTGCTTAAATATATGGACGTAATTAGGAAGGCTTTCACGAGTTTTGGGGGTTTTGCCTGGGTACGCTATGATGAGGAATTCAGAGCGAGAATGGCGGAGGACAGTCAGGCGGTCTGGGTGGAGATAGACATGGATCTTTGGCTGCAATGGATGGCTCCAACGAGGCCTGCCCCGACATTGCAAACAGCAAGTGGGCTGCCTGTGCCTTTCCGGCCCTTTCTTGGACGCCCCGCTCATGAGGGGGCGGGGAGAGGAGGCAGAGGACAGTCCTCTGCAGCGTGCTGGGCGTTTAATAAGGACGGCTGCACAAGGAACTTATGTAGGTTCAAGCACGAGTGTAGCAAGTGTGGAGGAAAACACCCTCTCACTCAGTGTTTCCAACAGGGAGACAGGGGGAGGGGGAGAGGTTCCGGTAGAGGGGTTGTGGGGGAAAAGCTTTTACTCCAATTAAAGTGGGGGTGCTGCAGAAATGGTTGCAATTTTATCCGGACAGGGAAGGGGCTAAGATTTTGAGTGAAGGGTTTTGTCAGGGTTTCAGACTGGGGTACCGGGGCCCAAGGGTGCGTCGGTGGGCTGAAAATTTGAAGTCAGCCAAAGAAAATGTTGAGGTGGTAAGACAAAAATTGAGCAAGGAAATAGCGGCGGGAAGGATAGTACGGCCATTTGATGACCTGCCAGGTGATTTAGTTATATCCCGACTGGGGGTGGTGCCCAAGAAAGCTCCGGGGGAGTTCAGATTGATACACCATTTGTCATGGCCGGAGGGCATGTCAGTCAATGATTTCATTGCCCCGGAAGAATGTGGGGTTCTATATGCAAGTGTGGACCAGGCGGTGAAGTTGGTAAGGAAAGAAGGGCGAGGGGCCTTCATGGCCAAGTGTGACATTAAGGCGGCTTTCAGGTTGTTGCGAGTGCACCCAGAGGATTTTTGGTTGTTAGGTTTGCAGCTTGAGGACCGCATATACATAGACAAAGCCTTGCCAATGGGGTGCGCAATTTCATGCGCTTTGTTTAAACGGTTCAGCTCTTTCTTACAGTGGGTTTTCTCATTTAGCTCGGGTTGGGAGAGTGTGCTGCATTATCTGGATGATTTTCTGTTCATTAGCGGGGCAGAAAGAGAGGGGGATTGCAAGAAAATGCTAAAGTTGTTTCAGGAGCTGATGGAAGAGTTGGGTGTGCCTTTAGCGGAAGACAAAACAGAAGGGCCGGCAGTGGTGTTGTCAATTCTAGGAATTGAACTGGATTCAGTGGTCATGACCTCACGCTTGCCGCACGACAAGGTGAGCAGCCGCTGATACAAAATGAGGAGTGCCTACACCCGGTCCACAAAGAGATCCCAAAAGCCTTAACGGAAGGCCAGTGGAAATGACACAAGGGCCCGAACAGATTCGAGAATGAACAAGAGCAGCTATCGAAGATAACACGCCAATGCGAGTAACTACGAAATTGAATGGAATAGGCACAGAGAGGAGACAATGTTACAACACCAGGAAACAGTGTTACGAGACCAGATGGAAGCAACCGTCCTGTTAAACGTGTGTAAATAGGCTTGAAACGCAAGGCGCTAAGAAATCGATATTGCTTGCAATGCTTAGTAGAAGATAGAGCGGCTAGCGCCAACCGTATATCTGTCAGGACTGGCTAGTTTAATAACAGGAAGAGTAACAAGATTAACATTGTGCCTTTAGAGCTGGCTGGGTTAGTTGTGCTTTCAGAACTGGCTGGGCTAGTAACAGGAAGAGTTTGTTCATAGAATTAACATTGTGCTTGCCCAAGTCAAGATGGAGCGAAAGAAACTTAATCTGATTGGTTAAAGAAACAATGATATGTTTGGTTGGCTGATTGGTGGAGAGGACAATGGGTTTGATTCTTGGGAGATGAGCAAGATTCTAAACAGCCTTTCATCCAGAGAAATTCAGTGTGCTGGTTGTATATTAGTTAAGCTCCTTAAGTAAGGCCTTTCCAGAGCTCAGAAAATCTACCAAAGAAGTAAGAATATCGTTTGCTGATCCAATTTGAACAAGAAGTCATCAGGTGGGATCGTTCTTTTAAAGATTTTGAGATAGTCACAGTGAATTTTCATTTTCTTTTATAAGAAAACTTAAAGAGTAAACAAGTTTCAAGTTCATTTGAGAAAAGAGACATTTACAGTTAAAGTTATTATAAGGAAAACAAGCTTGAAGATTGTGCGTAGGATTTAAAAGTTGATTAACTGCGTGTAATGTTCTTCAAGACTGTTTAATGTGTGCGCGAGCTCGCAAGTTGTCGTTTGCGTGTTCTTTTTAAAGCGCGTGTACATTTTTTACGTGAAAGACGTTTCCTGAGAAAGCGCGTGTGGTTTGCGATAGAGCGCGTGCCAAAAAGAATTGCGCGTGTGAATCTTAGCGCGTGTACATTTTTCACGTGAAAGACGTTTCCTGAGAAAGCGCGTGTGGTTTTGCGATAGAGCGCGTGCCCAAAAGAATTGCGCAAGTTAACTTTAGCGAGTGTACATTTTTTTTACGCGAAATACGTCTCAAGAGAAAGCGCGTGTTGGGTTGCGATAGAGCGTGAGTCCATTTTTATCAGCGCGTGTTATTTTTATCGCGTTTACGTATTTTTTTTCACGCGCGCGGGTTTTGTAAAATAATCGCGTGTGTATTTTACACGCGAAGACAATTCTTCACGTCTTCTGATTTCACGTGTTTATCGCACACGCTTGTTAAGGAAGAAACTATACGTTCTTTGTGTAAATGTGTAAATAAGGAAAACAATTCACACGCAGAAAGAAAGCAGTATTCCAGGAAGTTAAAGAATATAATTTAAAGTAATCTATGCAAATAGAACTCAATGTTTTCAGAGAAAGACTGCAATTTATGTAAGCATTGAAAACTACATAAGGTCAAAAGAACTTTGAAGTAAGAAGAATATCTAATTCTGAAAAGATGTTGCAAAGGCCATCACTTTAGGATTCTAAAGAGACTAGATTGGCTTGAACTATTTGCACAACACAAGATATATTTACAAGATATTCCACAAAGATTACTAACCTCTAAGTCTTTTACTGAGGTTTAAGAGGTAAAGAGTTTAGAGTTTATTTAGCATAAGTTTAGAAAAGAAGTTTTCTTATTATATAAGTAACCAGGTGTATTTGTTTACCACAGATACCAGAGCCTACCAGACGGTTGAAGGGCAGCAGTGTCTCCGTTGTTATTTTCTCCAAATTCCCCTTTCCCTTTCTTGGGGTTTTCAGCTCAGCTTATATTTAAGGGTTGAGAGGTGAACTCCTGGTGAGGGTCTGTGGGGCCAGCATCAGCTCCTGTGGAATTCAGTCAAGCCGGACCCTGACAGGATGAAAGGCCCACGATAATATTTTCCACCTGAGCTGATATGGATCCCACAGAGGCACTAGCTAGTTCCATAAGGGACATGTTTTCAGAGTTAAGGGAGGAAATGAGGGCTGTGCGAAAAGAAAATCAGGAATTACAAGTCAAGTTTGAAGAGTTAAACTCCAAGGTTACCCGTAAGGGTGAAGAAATTTCTTTGGAGTCAAGAGATTCAGAGAATACTAGTAGAGAATTACCAGTGTTAATTAGAGAGGATTTGGGTGAAGGAACGAGTTCTCAAGAAAGACGCAGGGGAAGTTTGAATATACCTGTAGGTCCAGTCCCCTTAGCACCTCCAGAGCGTTTTGGGGGAGAGGCCAAGAAATGCCAGATTTTCCTTACACAGTGTGAACTTCATTTCCTTTGTCGACCTGAAGCTTTTAACACAGATGCTTCTAAAATAGCTTTTATGCTGTCTTACCTCACTGGTGAGGCGGCAACTTGGTCAGTATTATTGGTTGGTCAAGAGAATCCTATACTAAAGAACTTGTTAGCTTTCAAGTTAGAATTTAAAAAGATGTTTGACAGACGCCAATTATCTCAAGAAGTAGATGGAGAATTATTAGAGTTAAAACAGGGAACCAAAGATTTAGAGGCCGATTCATGGAATAATTAGCGCGGCGCAAGTGGGCAAAAACGTGCGAATCGCAGTGGAATAGCGAAAATCGCAGTGCAAATGCGAAAATCGCACGAAAAGCAGCGCACGTCGATTCATGGAAGGCCGTGCGCGAGAAAACCAGTGGATGTGCGATAAAAAGTGCGCGGCGCACGTTGGCGCACAGGCCATCTAACAGCGTGCGCCAGGTCACTGCGAAAATCGCACATAGCGCGGCGCACGCAACAAAAGTAGGCGGAACACGGGCGTAACACTCGGAATGGGGAACAACTTGCCAAAACGTGGGCGTCACGGGGGAAGTACAGGGCACAAGTGCGTGGAACGCCCACACGCTCGCCTACAACACGTATTCATGGAATAGAATAGGGGAAAAAAGCGCACGCTCAAACCAGCGCACAGGCACAAACACGACCGCCACAAGAAAGCAGGCGGTAGCGTCTCTGCGGCTGTAAGAAATGTGCGCCAAAAGGTGCGCCAACAAATCGCACCTATATACTGCCATGATGAATGTCCCATACTGTGGCCCTCCAGGAAAAATGACGTGCAAAGGGGTACCCACAAACACGGACACCCGCTGACAAAAAATACGTGTGCGTGTATACCGGGGTGCGCGGGAAGTCTAACACGCGATTTCAGCAGGGTACGTGCATCACAGGGGTTCGCGTGAAGTTTCACACGCGATCGGGTCTGGGGGAGCGGGCTACGTGTATATCAGGGGTTCGCGTGAAGTTCCACACGCGAACAGCCTGGGCGCGTGTATTTCAGGGGTGCGCGGGAAGTTCCACACGCGAACAGCCTGGGCGCGTGTATTTCAGGGGTGCGCGTGAAGTTCCACACGCGAACAGCCTGGGCGCGTGTATTTCAGGGGTGCGCGGGAAGTTCCACACGCGAACAGCCTGGGCGCGTGTATTTCAGGGGTGCGCGGGAAGTTCCACGCGCGAATAGCCTGGGCGCGTGTATTTCAGGGGTGCGCGGGAAGTTCCACGCGCGAATAGCCTAGGCGCGTGTATTTCAGGGGTGCGGGGGATGTTCCACACGCGAACAGCCTGGGCGCGTGTATTTCAGGGGTGCGCGGGAAGTTCCACACGCGAACAGCCTGGGCGCGTGTATTTCAGGGGTGCGCGGGAAGTTCCACACGCGAATAGCCTGGGCGCGTGTATTTCAGGGGTGCGGGGGAAGTTCCACACGCGAACAGCCTGGGCGCGTGTATTTCAGGGGTGCGCGGGAAGTTCCACACGCGAACAGCCTAGGCGCGTGTATTTCAGGGGTGCGGGGGAAGTTCCACACGCGAATAGCCTGGGCGCGTGTATTTCAGGGGTGCGCGGGAAGTTCCACACGCGAATAGCCTGGGCGCGTGTATTTCAGGGGTGCGGGGGAAGTTCCACACGCGAACAGCCTGGGCGCGTGTATTTCAGGGGTGCGCGTGAAGTTCCACATGTGATTTGACAGTGTGGGTCCTCCCAGGTGTACCCTGTACACCCTCCACGGCCCCTGCAGGCAGCCCACACCACAGGGGACTACCCTGCATCCCTGGTCATGTCCCGCAGGCAGCCCACCCACCATGGGCATGCCCCCCAGCAAAGGCACATGTCTCCTTGAACTAATGAACACCAACTCATGTCCCCTTGCACCCCCACCCCCCAGCACTGTGGGGCACCTGCCAGCAGGCCCCCACCCATGTCCAACTCATGTCCCCCACCACCCCCACCCCCCAGCACTGTGGGGCACCTGCCAGCAGGCCCCCACCCATGTCCAACTCATGTCTCCCACCACCCCCACCCCCCAGCCACCAGGGTCACCCTCCACCAGGCCCCCACTCATGTCTCCCACCACCCCCACCCCCCAGCCACCAGGGGCACCCTCCACCAGGCCCCCACTCATGTCTCCCACCACCCCCACACCCCAGCCACCAGGGTCACCCTCCACCAGGCCCCCTCTCATGTCTCCCACCACCCCCACCCCCCAGCACTGTGGGGCACCTGCCAGCAGGCCCCCACCCATGTCCAACTCATGTCCCCCACCCCCCCACCCCCCAGCACTGTGGGGCACCTGCCAGCAGGCCCCCACCCATGTCCAACTCATGTCTCCCACCACCCCACCCCCCAGCCACCAGGGGCACCCTCCACCAGGCCCCCACTCATGTCTCCCACCACCCCCACCCCCCAGCCACCAGGGGCACCCTCCACCAGGCCCCCACTCATGTCTACCACCACCCCCACCCCCCAGCCACCAGGGTCAGCCTCCACCAGGCCCCCACTCATGTCTCCCACCACCCCACCCCCCAGCCACCAGGGGCACCCTCCACCAGGCCCCCACTCATGTCTACCACCACCCCCACCCCCCAGCCACCAGGGTCACCCTCCACCAGGCCCCCACTCATGTCTCCCACCACCCCCAAACCCCAGCCACCAGGGGCACCCTCCACCAGGCCCCCACTCATGTCACCCACCACCCCCACACCCCAGCAGTGCAGGGTCACCCTCCACCAGGCCCCCACTCATGTCACCCACCACCCCCACACCCCAGCAGTGCAGGGTCACCCTCCACCAGGCCCCCACTCATGTCTCCCACCACCCCCAAACCCCAGCCACCAGGGGCACCCTCCACCAGGCCCCCACTCATGTCTACCACCACCCCCACCCCCCAGCCACCAGGGGCACCCTCCACCAGGCCCCCACTCATGTCTCCCACCACCCCCACACCCCAGCAGTGCAGGGTCACCCTCCACCAGGCCCCCACTCATGTCTCCCACCACCCCCACCCCCCAGCCACCAGGGGCACCCTCCACCAGGCCCCCACTCATGTCTACCACCACCCCCACCCCCCAGCCACCAGGGTCAGCCTCCACCAGGCCCCCACTCATGTCTCCCACCACCCCCACCCCCCAGCCACCAGGGGCACCCTCCACCAGGCCCCCACTCATGTCTACCACCACCCCCACCCCCCAGCCACCAGGGTCACCCTCCACCAGGCCCCCACTCATGTCTCCCACCACCCCCACCCCCCAGCCACCAGGGTCACCCTCCACCAGGCCCCACTCATGTCTCCCACCACCCCCAAACCCCAGCCACCAGGGGCACCCTCCACCAGGCCCCCACTCATGTCACCCACCACCCCCACACCCCAGCAGTGCAGGGTCACCCTCCACCAGGCCCCCACTCATGTCACCCACCACCCCCACACCCCAGCAGTGCAGGGTCACCTGCCAGCAGGCCCCCACCCATGTCCAACTCATGTCCCCCACCCCCCACCCCCCAGCACTGTGGGGCACCTGCCAGCAGGCCCCCACCCATGTCCAACTCATGTCCCCCACCCCCCCCCACCCCCCAGCACTGTGGGGCACCTGCCAGCAGGCCCCCACCCATGTCCAATCCATGCCCCCCTGCACCTGGGTCCCAACATTCCCCAATCATGTCCGTAATGCCCATCCTCCCCTGCCAAAAGGCCCAACCAACTATCACACCCACCCACATATCAAAGGCAATTACATGTTACACCCCCAAATTAAATAATGCAATTTAACACATGTCTGTCACACACAATGGCTGCAAGTGAATGACAAAACACCCAACATGACATGCCTGAAAGCAATGAGATGATACGACACATTGAAGATAAAAAAAAAATATGTATTTAACAGCAAGTAGAATGGAAATGAAATAAGAAAAAACACAAAGCAAATCAAACAAAACAAGATGAATGTCCAAGAAAATAATCTGAAAAATTAAAATAAGGCAATGAAGAAGATCATCCTGGGTCCATGAGCCCTACCAAATTAAACCTAACTGACTACTAACTAAAAAGTGAACTATATACAAAAAAGTGGTGCATTGTCCAATCGCAACCAAAAAAAAATCAAAAAAACAAAGGAAACCTAACACTAACTATACAACTATATACAAAGGCAGCGGGCTATTCGGACGGCTCACTGGTTGTTGTCATGGGCCAGGGCATCATCGAACTCCTGGTCAATGGCTTGGAGGCGGGCATGTTCCCTGGCCCCGAGGTCCCGCAGGGATAACGCAGTGTCAAGCTCAAACTCCCTGCGAAGACCCTCGAGGCACTCAGCCCGCCTCAGCGCCCTCCGCATGGAGTCCTCCGCCCTGACCATCGTGAGCCGTTCCTCCTCTGCCCGCTGCCGCTCCGCACCTATCCGCTGGCACAACCTCTCCCACACGGAAGCCACTCCCATTCCAGGGTTCTCCTGCCCTCCGGCCGATGCCTGCACCCCTGATGTTGATGGCCCCGAGCCATGATGCCTCCCACGTTGAGCCTGCTGCTGCCTCCGACGCAACTGCCTGTGCCAGCACGACGGCATCCAGGCTGATGGAAACCACCGACGCCGTCGTGCACGTGCCCTGCCCGATGATGCCGTCACATCCTCCATCTGCTGGGGTCCAGTTGCTCTGGTGTCCACCCCTGCTGGATCTCTGACTCCCGACTGTGGCAGGGATGGGATCCCCACCGAGCTGGCTGCATTGGTCGGGGCAGGTCCACAGGGGGCCCTGGTGGCATCTGGGCTGGAAGACGGCAAGGAGAACGACTGGTGGATAGCCTGCACAGAGGAGGAGAGGGCCGCCACATTGGCCAACACATGCAGGAAACCCCCGAACATGGCCGATCCCAATTGGGCCACGTCGGCACGGTGCACTTCGTGATGACGTGCGTGCTCCTCCCGGGAAGCACGCACGGCATCACGAATCACAGCCGTGCGCATCGCGACCCCAATCAGGACCTTCTCCGCACGGCCAGGGGTTCCCACGTCCGCAGGTGGAGGGGAGTCAGGTGACATGGACATCCCCTCTACCTGCGGACAGGCCTGGGACGGGGCATCCCTGCTGGTGCATGGTGGTGCACTCACAGGGTCAGGGACAGCGACATGCACAGGCCCCTCCACGGTGACCTGTGCTGCCTCCTGCCCCTGGCCCTGGACTGCACCACTTGCACCAGCAGGGATGCCCCCACCAGGCCCCATGTGTGCCCCAGTGGCGGCCTCCTCCTCCTCTGTGCAAACCACCAACCTGGATGGCTCCTCACCGTCTCCCACCGTAGCAGGCCCCTGTGGGGGCTCACCCACCCCTTCCGCTGCAGCCGTGGGGGCATCCCCGCCGCCTTGCTCCACAGCGCCGTCTCCGCCCTCTTCTTCACTAGCCGCTGCGTAGAGGGAGACAAAGAACACAAGCATCAGGGCACTGTACAATGGTCCCCTAGACAGGAAGCAATAGCAGATGAGCACCACTGTCAAAGTACACTTCCATCATGTCCCTCCACAACACATGGGTCAGTCCAGGCAAAACACACACAGTAACAGGCATGGTGCATGCCATGGACATTTCCATGCATGTCCAATGGACTCTTGAAACATTCAATGATATGTAACTCACATGCATCATGGCTCATGCCCATCACATGCACACACTTCACCTCAGTCACATCCATCTGGCCCCAAACACACCAAACACAGCGGATACAAGGGTAATTTGGCTGCTTTACTGAATCTCTGCATTGTCACACACATGTGTCATGCATCCATGGCATGCACAAGTCACAGACACGCAGGTCAGGCACACAGACATGGCTACCATATATGTACCTGGCATCAGCACCCATCCCTCACCCCCACCCATGTCCAGGTACAGAGACTGGCATGCTATCATGTTAAAAATCTGAATAGGGCTCCCCATGCGGCATTTCAACACATGCAACAACCATGTGCATCACACATCACTGGTCGCACATGCATTACCATGATGTCCCTGCACACATACATGAATACATGGCCTATGGCACACATACAGGCAAGTATCATAGAACCAGCACACCGCAACATGCCCTGTCTCACACAGTAATGCATGGACACTTACCGCTCAACTCCAGACGGGCCTCCCTCTCAAGGATCTGGGCGTGGAGCGCTGGGCGTACGCGTTCCAGGACCCTCATCTGGATGGAACTCATGCGGCCCCGGCCCCCCTCCACGAGGCGCCGGGCCTTCACAAGGGTCCTGGACCTCAAGTCCTCCCAGCGCTTCTTGATCTTCAGGACGTCGCGGGTTGCCACCCCCTCCGCGTTGATGGCAACCACACAGTCGGCCCAGATCCTCTGCCGTCCTTCCTTGCTGGCGCGGGACGATCCAAAGAGGGCATCATACTGCCCCAGGACATGCTCCACCAGGACACCAACTTCGGTGACAGTGAAGCTGGTGCCCCTCTGCCCCTCTGGCCTGGGGTTGCCAATGGTGCCAGATGTGGAAGTGCCCGACATGGCAACCCCAGAGGCAGGTGTGGGTGGGCAACTGGGTCCTGGGGCTGGGCTGTGGAGCGATGTAATCCCAGTCGGGAGTCTTCAGTTCCAGCAGGGGTGGACACAGCAACTGGACCCCTGCAGATGGCTGATGTGCAGGCACCAAATGGCAGGGCACGGTGGCAGCAGGCAGGCAGGCAGGCAGGCAGCAGCAGATGGCACGTGGGAGGCTGCTCGGGGCACTGGGGGGCAGTAACTCGGCCTTCTGGGCAGGAGCGTGGGCTTCCGTGTGTTTTCGCGTGGCCAGCTTGATACGGAGTGATTTGGCACGTGAAAATCCTGCACGTCAGCGTGAAATCAGAGGAAAGGCCCTTAGCGCGTAAGCGCGTCAGCACGCATACGCGATTCTATTGGACCAGAGTCCCTCAGCGCGTAAGCGCGTCTGTGACGTGACCCGCACGGGTGTTCCCCACTCAGCACGTGATGACGGGGCACACGTGGAGATACTGCACGTCAGAGTGTCATCGCGTGTAATTGGACAAAAGTGCGCGTACACGCGATTGGCCTATGTACGTGTATTTAATGGGTGCGCGGCCACTTACACACGCAAGTACGTCAGCGAACCTGTATCCCGTGGTGCGTGTGAATTTCCGCACGCTATTGGACTGGGAACTGGATTCCAGGGGTGCGCGGGTCACACTCTGTATCCCGTGGTGCGTGTGAATTTCCGCACGCTATTGGACTGGGAACTGGATTCCAGGGGTGCGCGGGTCACACGCTGTATCCCGTGGTGCGTGTGAATTTCCGCACGCTATTGGACTGGGAACTGGATTCCAGGGGTGCGCGGGTCACACGCTGTATCCCGTGGTGCGTGTGAATTTCCGCACGCTATTGGACTGGGAACTGGATTCCAGGGGTGCGCGGGTCACACGCTCGCCTAGAACACGCGCTAAGCATAAATTGCGGACTTTAACAATAACAAGCTCAGACGCCAGGATGAACATACCGTTCCTAGCAGCAGTGGCAGTGGGCTACCAAAGGAGGAGGAGGAGGATAGTCAGGGCCAGAATATTCACACCCAGAACCAGCCTTTTCGGGATGCCTGATGACCAGGTGTATGGGAGGTACAGGTTTCCACCACACATCATACTGGACCTGGTGAGTGAGTGGGAGGATGACCTCACATCACCCACCCTGTGCTCCCAAGCACTCAGCCCCCTGGAGAAGGTCCTCAATGTACTGCACTTCTTAGCCACTGGATCATTTCAGCGGACAAGTGCCATAGTGGGTGGGGTGTCACAGGCCACCCAGTCACGCTGCCTACACCAGGTCTTGAACATCATGACTGCACGCCCATCAGTCCGCAGGCACATATACCTGCCCAGAACACCTGCAAAAAGGCATGCTGCCGCCCTGGATTTTTACGCAGTGGCACGATTCCCCAAAGTGCTAGGTGCCATCGACTGCACCCATGTGGCTCTACGTCCCCCCAGGGCATCTGAGCACATCTATAGGAACCGCAAGCACTGGCATTCCATCAACGTGCAGGTAGCATGTAATGCCAAGGGAATCATCACCTCAGTATATGCCAACTATCCCGGCTCCACCCACGACAGCTTCATTTACCGAATGTCCACCCTAAGCCGGGACCTAGAAGCTGGGCGGCATGGCGATACATGGCTGCTTGGTGAGTATGTATGCCACTGCACATGCATGCATGTTGGATACTGAGCAAGGTCACAACCTCACCAATGATACCAATCCCCACCTCCACAGGGGACAGTGCCTACCCTCTCAGCCCCCACATGATGACGCCAATTCGGAACCCCACCACGCCACCCCAGGTAAGATTTAACACAGCCCACATTACAACCAGGGGCATAGTGGAGCGCACATTCGGAGTGCTAAAGTCACGCTTTCGCTCCCTTGACCGTTCTGGCGGGCAGCTGTTATACGCTCCCCCAGTAGTGTGCAGGATCATAGTGGCAGCATGTGTCCTGCACAACGTTGCAACACGCCGGGGCCTGGCTGTGGACATGGTGGTGGCCCCACATCCCCAACCACATGCACAGCCGCTACGCATGGGAGGGGAAAGGGCACGGGGGGAGGCAGCCCGTACACAGCTAGTGGCTAATTACTTCACATAGAAATCACACCCCTGTGGAGTGCACACTGCCCTGGCACATTCCATCTGACAATCAATGATGACTCAACCTGACACTGATCCTGAATGTCTGGAGAATGAACCGGGAATTCCATGTCAGCCTGAGATTGTTCACCTGGAAGTGTCACAATGTGTGCATCCCTACCCACACAGACACCACCAATGCAGTTTTGTGAAGTTACACATTGAAGCAGCTAAAATGAATACCCACTTGCAAAATGCAACAAGAGGACAGTGCCATGTCAGCCAACCCAACCCCAGCACTGCCACACGACACACCGTGCCATGTCATGCTAATTGCAGGTAAACAAAGTAATCCCCACAACATGACATCACTCTCACTATGTACAGTGGCACTATTAGAAACCTGCAACACCTGAAATGCTCACAGCAATGCCGGACCAACAACATACTTGAGCACGTAGTACCATTAACATGACATCACAAATGTTACATATTAGTAGTCTCACCACCTGGAAATGCCTGCACTCCCACCACTACCAACTGTGCAGTGTTGGCGCCATGTAGAGTTGTAGGTGCACTGCTGCCAACATGGTCCCCATCTCCAGACTAGAGGTCCTTGTGTGGACTTGAGGAAGGGACCTGCAAATTGGGAGGTAGACACAGAAGAAGAGTTACACATCAATGCAACATGCAGTGTACAACACAACAGCAATATGCACTATGAATGTATACACAGTATTGACTACAGACTGGCCACACAGCTCATGGGAGTCCAACGTCACTGTGTAATTCACTGTCACTTGGGCACACCCTTTGCAAGCCCATGGAAACGGGAAGCAGGAGGGGTGTGTGTGACTCAAACCCAAGCATCTGAACCAAATACATTACAAGCCTGCATGTGCCCAGCCACAATGCAGCGTATGCCCACAGGAACCACGGAAGCCAACAGATCGAAGCCAACAGATCGAAGCCAACACATCGAAGCCAACACATCGAAGCCAACAGATCGAAGCCAACAGATCGAATCCAACAGATCGAAGCCAACACATCGAAGCCAACACATCGAAGCCAACAGATCGTCCCAAAAAAATTGGGAATAAAAGAAATCAAAATAAAAATAAAAATAAGAAACAATCAAAAATGGCCATTGATGGGCCCGGGGGGGTTGGGGAGGCCACCCAGGAGGTCCGAGGACAGGATGCACACCAGAACCCACCTGCGTGGATCCTGGGAAGATAAAACACCTCCATGGGCTCATGGCCCACACGGCTACCCTATTGTGGGAGTATCACTGCTGTCGCTATTATCACCCTGTGCAGCTGCATCCGGAGGTGGTTGCACTATGGGAGGCAGCCCACGCAAGGCCCTAGTCTGCTCCTCCATGGCTGCAAGCATGCGGGTGTGGTAGGTCTGGTTCTGGAGGATGAGTGTGCGGAGGTCCCCATGCAACAACTCACGGGATGCCCGGACCTCCGCCCTCGTTGCCTGCATCTCAGCTGAGAGCGTACGGGTGAGACGCTCCAGCTGCTGTTCTGTCCTTTGGTGTGTTGAAGCCTCAAGCTCAACAAGAGTCGTCCTGAGGTGTAGGAGCTCCTGCCTCAGGGCTTCCCTGTGGCCCTGGGACTCAATGGAGATGGCCTCCTGCAGAGTCGCCAGTGCCGCCCGCCTGTCCCTGTTGGACCCCAACATGTCCTCCCTGTGTGACTGGCAGATGGAGTCGGTTGCCTGCTCTAGTCGCTCCATCAGCCTTTCTGGGGGGACAATGGAAGTGGCCACCCTATCCATGGCCTGAGCCATCATCTCGGATGATGCAGCCTGTTGGGTAGCCATACCGTAAATGGATTGCTCCCATGCGGTATTGCCGGGTGGCGTACGCCCACCACGTCGGCGGGCACCACACCTGTCTGGGGCAAGGCGAACTGCGCCTTGCTGTGCCGGCACTGCCTGAGGCTGCAGGACTGCATTCCCCCTCTGATCTGCTGGCCCAGGAACAGGATCAGATGACGCGGAGTGTGACCCTGCATCCGTAACCACCGAAGGCGTAGCTGCCAACACTGACATCCTCATGGAGGGTACTGACCCTGGTGCAGGTGGGTGAGACAGAACAGAATCCCTCCCTGGAATACTCACCTGCGACGGCACGTAGGTCTCATCCGAATCAACACCTGAGTACAGCTCGGGGGAGGTGCAGCCAGAGACACCCCTTGAGAGCACGACCTGCAGCACTTGTGGGTTCTCCCCCACCACCACACCACGTCCCTCACTGGTGGTTGGTCGGCCCTGGGACACCTCCTGGGTCTGCACCATCTCCACAACCCCAGCAGTATCAGGTGCGTCTTCCCCTGCAAAGACATGAAAACAAAGTAATGGAAACAGGCATTAGCACCATGGCACACATTGAGGGCTGAGAAGCAAGAGAACCAGTACTTGATTGACACATGTCCCACATGACTAAAACCCTCCCATGCATGCACCCTCACTGCGTATGAAGTGCAGGCAAATGGCACACACTGATGACACCAAGATGGAAGATGAACAAATTTTCTGCATGCTGCCTGGCAGTGGCATCACACATTGGCCTGTGATTGGCAGGTGAAACACACATGCCATCACACAGATGGCATGTACCATTGCTATTGAGTGAAGATGGAGAGGAGGGCAGCACCTATTCATTCAGTCCAGTTCCCGCATGTAATAGCTTTTCTATTTCTAACAGGTCAGATTTTTCACCTGGAGCTGCCAGTCTGAAATGGTCAAATTGCACAGGGACATGTGTGTACAAATGATATCCAGGTAACAAAGTCACTCCACTTTACCATACCCATGTCAGACATGTGACTAGTGGACAGCGACATGCCTAGTGAAAGTGGTGGAATGCAAACAAACTGACTGAATGAACAGTGAAAAATAAGCAAATATGTTGTGTCAAGGTGACACTTCAAGGGCAACTGGCGTGCAGTTGTGCTAGATGTCTACTGTTGGCAGAAGGGATACTGCTATGGCCAAATGTAGCTGCGCAGGAAGTATTGCATGAAGCACATGGCTGACCCATACGACTCAGGCGCACACACTCTCACCTGGCACCCAAACAGAAGCCCTCACACACACACCATGCACATGGATGACACACACATGCATGTGCACTCACCGGACAATGCCTCGTAATCAGCCAGATCTCCCACGCCTTGGATCTGTTCCTCCGTGACGTAGGTCCCAGCGACTGACTCATGTGGAGTGAGTTCCATGTCTACTACTGGAGACCCACCTCCAGTCACTAGAGTTGCGGCATGACTTGAGGCCAGCTTACTCTTTGCCCTGCGCTTTAGGTCATTCCAGCGCTTAGAGCAATCATTGGCTGTGCGCCTCACGATTCCAAGGGCACTTACGATGTCCGCAACGGTCTGCCAGTGTGCCTGGCGTTGTGCAGGTGTGGTCTTGGATCCTGCAACAATGACCATCTCGTTGTCATGTCCGGACACATACTCGACAAGTGCATTCAGTTCGTCATCCGTGAAGCTGGGCTTCCTGGACGGGCCGGACTGTGTAGCCGTGTCTGGGGCATCAGCCTGTGCCGGACGAGCACTCTTCCTCTTCCGCTTGGAAGGTGGTGGTGATCCTGAGTGTCCTGCGCCGCTCTGGACACTAGGGGCAGGAGCCCTGGTGGACTCTGTATCAGGAGTGTGGGATTGCACACTCAGCATGGGAGTTGGTGCAGGCATTGGCTCTAGTGTGATGGTGTCAGGGGGAATGTCAGCAGCATGGACTAGGACCGACACTGTCCTGGCTGGGTGTGTGAGGGCTGGGGTGGATGGAGCCGCAGCTGCCCCTGCAGCCACTCCGCCCTGCCTCCTTGGTGCAGCAGATGACCTTGCTGCCCCAGATCCACGTGGCATGATGGCATCAACGTGCACCAGCGCACGTGTCGTAGCCCTGTTGACCTGGAAGTCAGCCATGGAGTCAGCCAGGTCTGGTGCCACAATGGGCTGGTCCAACAAGGGCTGAGCATGGATGGTGTCAGCCACTTCAGCCTCAACGGGAGGGGGGAGGGGGGGAAGGGGGGGGATGATGGGTGCCCTTGACTGGTCCTCCACACATGGGGGGACAGGCTCACCCTGCAAGTTACGACCACGTCCCCTACCGGATCCACCACGGCCACCACTTGTGGCTCTTCCACCTTTGCCACCCTTACGGAATCCTCGCCTCCCAGCCATGGCACTGATGTTAATGTGCGTATGGGAGTGGCTGTAGACAATTGTCCTGGGCAATTGGGGGTCAAAGGGGTTGGGTACCAGATGGTAATTGTACCCTAGTGCTCTAGCACGGCTGATTGTAACCCCTGGGGAAAGATGACGGGTCACGCAACGCACAGGAGGCCCAAAAAAGGGAGATGACGTGCACGCAACCCCTCCTAGACCACGTGTGCAGAAAGAAAAACCTGCACTACGCTGTGGCACCCAGTAACACAAGAATGAACGTATGCGTGTCACACGCAGCCTAGAATGACCTCTGAAGGGGTAGGCTACACACGGGGCAAGCACAGAAGTTGGATACGTGCGTGACTCACCGTCTGCCAGGTAAAAGAGCGTGAAAAATGAGCGCGTTTGGCTGGCTAAACCCCCGCCAAAAGAAGATGTGTACGCTGTCTGAGAAGACAGGACAACAGTAGAAGGGGACACTGTTTGAGGGAACAGGCCTAGGTAAACCAGTAAAAGAGAAAAAAGAGAAAAAGCTGTCAGAGGTAACAGGGAATACGAACTGGAAACGCCGTGAAGTAAATCGCGTGTGAAACGACAAGAAGTACAGAATTCACCCACTCGCTCTCCACGAAAAGCACGTACAAGGAAATGGTGTTCTACATGTACCTTATATACAGGCCCACACGTACAGCGTCACTTACGCGGCGTGTACGTTCACCAATCACACGCTTTGTCACTCCTGCGTGTAGATCCATTTTCACCAATCACACGCTTTGTCACTTCTGCGTGTAGATCCATTTTCACCAATCACACGCTTTGTCACTTCTGCATGTAGATCCATTTTCACCAATCACACGCTTTGTCACTTCTGCGTGTAGATCCATTTTCACCAATCACACGCTTTGACACTGGGACGTGTCACGCAACAATTTCCTGCACGTGCAGGTGACTATAGGCGCGCATATGCTGTTGACGGGTTTACGCGCTAAGGGCCTTTGCTGACGTGTGGGATTTCACTCCCTATCAGGCTGTCCACGCGTTCACACACGAGAGACCACGCTCCTGGCCAGGAGGCCAAATTACTGCCCCCCAGAGCCCTGAGCACGCTCCCACCTGCCATCTGCTGCTGCCTGACTGCCTGCTGGCCACGTGCCCCACAGTGCTGGTGGGTGGGGGTGTTGGGAGACATGGGTGGGGGCCTGGTGGAGGGTGCCCCTGCACTGGTGGGGGTGGTGGGAGACATGGGTGGGGGCTTGGTGGAGAGTGCCCCTGGTGGCGGGGGGGTGGGGGTGGTGGGAGACATGGGTGGGGGCCTGGTGGAGGGTGCCCATGCACTGCTGGGGGGTGGGGGTGCAGGGGGACATGAGTGGGGGCCTGGTGGAGGCTGCCCCTGGTGGCGGGAGGGTGGGGGTGGTGGGAGACATGAGTGGGGGCCTGGTGGAGGCTGCCCCTGCACTGCTGGGGGGTGGGGGTGCAGGGGGACATGAGCAGGTGTGCAGGGTAGTCCCCTGTTTTGTAGGCTGCCTGCAGGGGCCGTGGAGGGTGTACAGGGAACACCTGTGAGGACCCACCCAGCCTAATCGCGTGTGACTTCCCACGCACCCCTGTAATACACGTACCCAGCCAAATCGCGTGTGATGATTCCCACGCACCCCTGTAATACACGTACCCAGCCAAATCGCGTGTGATAATTCCTGCGCACCCCTGTAATACACGTACCTGGCCAAATCGCATCCCTGTAATACACGTACCCAGCCGAATCGCGTGTTAAACTTCCCGCATACCCCTGTAATACACGTACCCTGGCCAATCGCGTGTTAAACTTCCCGCGTACCCCTGTAATACACGTACCCTGGCTAATCGCATGTTAAACTTCCCGCGTACCCCTGTAATACACGTACCCTGGCTAATCGCGTGTTAAACTTCCCGCGTACCCCTGTAATACACGTACCCTGGACAATCGCGTGTTAAACTTCCCGCATACCCCTGTAATACACGTACCCTGGCCAATCGCGTGTTAAACTTCCCGCGTACCCCTGTAATACACGTACCCTGGCTAATCGCGTGTTAAACTTCCCGCGTACCCCTGTAATACACGTACCCTGGACAATCGCGTGTTAAACTTCCCGCATACCCCTGTAATACACGTACCCTGGCCAATCGCGTGTTAAACTTCCCGCGTACCCCTGTAATACACGTACCCTGGCTAATCGCGTGTTAAACTTCCCGCGTACCCCTGTAATACACGTACCCTGGCCAATCGCGTGTTAAACTTCCCGCGTACCCCTGTAATACACGTACCCTGGCTAATCGCGTGTATAACTTCACGCGTACCCCTGATATGCACGTTACCCGCTTTGCGTTCCTTGTTTGGCAGCCCTGTAAACTGGTCCAGGGTTAGCGCAGCCCTTTGCGATGATTTAGCGATTTTGATGGCTTTTCCTTGCGCGAGGGCGTTCTTGGGGGCGTTACTGGCGCTGCTGCAGGGTCGCTGCGATACTCTGCGCCACGGCTGGTTTGGGAGCCTGAAATCCATGAATACGCTGTGCGCGGAAATCGGTTTTAGCGCACGCGCCTGGCGCAGTCAATCGCACGCGGACACTCTGCGCCAGCCGCTTGCGACACTTTTCTGCGAAATTCTATGAATTACCCTGTTAGTGTCTTACATCACACAGTTCAGATCTTTAGTATTAGAGAGCAATTGGCCAGAAGAGAAACAATCCTCTTTATTTTATAGAGGTTTGAAGGAGGAATTGAAAGATGCCTTATCTACAATTGTTAATAGACCCACTTCATGTGAGGATTTAATTAATCTGGTCATACAAATTGACTATAGATTAGGGGAACGCAAGGCTGAGCGTAGAAGAGGAGGAGTTGAGCAACCCAGAGTTTTCCCTAGAGTTGATAGAGGAAGATTAGAATTTGTAAATAAAGAATTGAGAACTGGGAACGCAGAGAGAGTAAATAAAGTGAGAGGTCCTTTAACTAAGGAGGAGAAGGATAGGCGAAGACAGAATAATTTATGTTTATATTGTGGGAAATCAGGACATTTTGTTGGAAATTGCCCTTGGTGTCCAAAATCTTCTGCATCTACTAACAGCTCCAGAAATCAGCAAGTGGCAAATACCATCCAAGCAGCAGTACCACATATTACATTGAATGTATCCTTGTATATTAAAGAGGAATTAAAGGGAAGTGGTCCAGTAGTAATAGATTCAGGAGCCACTGGTAACTTCATGGATTGGAATGTGGTTAAAGATATGAATGTGCCTTACGTTGTAAAAAATATACCAGAGTATGTGAGAGCGGTGGATGGGTCTCAACTGACATCAGGTTTAATTACACATGAAACAATCCCATTGGAAATGGAAATTGGAGGACACTGGGAGGAAATTGTGTTTGAATTAATTGACACTCCACAGTTGAAAATAATTTTGGGAATGCCTTGGTTGACGTATCATAACCCTCAGATTGATTGGGGAAGAAGAGTGGTGAAATTGGATTCTGCTTTTTGTGCTACAAATTGTTGTAAAGAAGCAATTCAGGAAAATGTTTCTAGTGATAATTGTTCAGAAGTAGTGGAAGGTTTGGTGAATTTGGGAACTATAGTACATTCTATAGGGGCTGTAATGGGAGAATTACCAAAGTGTTACCATGATTTCAATGATGTGTTTAGTGAAAAGGAAGCTAATGAATTACCTCCTCATAGAGAGTATGACTGTAAAATTGATTTAGAACCAGGGGCCCACATTCCTTGCAGTCGCATCTATGCCTTAACAGAAAAAGAGAATCAACATTTGAAGGATTACATCCAAGAAAATTTGAATAAGGGGTTCATCAGGCACTCTCAATCGCCAGCAGCTTCTCCACTATTTTTTGTTCCCAAAAAGGAAGGCACTTTACGAACATGCATAGAGTATAGAGCATTAAACAAGATAACAATTAAAAACAGATATCCGCTGCCTTTAATATCAGTAATGTTAGACCAGATTCAAGGAGCCTCAGTATTTAGCAAACTAGATCTTCGTGGTGCATATCATTTGGTGCGAGTACGTCAAGGTGATGAATGGAAAACGGCATCTAGAACAAAATTTGGTCTTTTCGAATATCAAGTAATGCCATTCGGATTGTGTAACGCTCCCGCAGCCTTTCAATTTTTTATAAATGAGGTATTAAGAGATTTTATTGACATCTTTGTAGTAGTATACTTAGATGACATTCTCATTTATTCTAAGGATCTAATGCAACATGAAGAACATGTAAAGAAAGTGTTACAACGACTAAGGGAGAATAAACTATTTGCTAATTTAGAAAAGAGCCAATTTCATACCAGAGAAGTGGAATTTTTAGGTTTTATGATTTCTCCCAAAGGTTTGGAAATGGATATGAAGAAAATTAAGGCAGTTGAACAGTGGCCAACTCCAACTTGTGTTAAAGATATCCAAAGCTTCCTGGGCTTTGCAAACTTTTACAGGAGATTCATTAAAAATTTCTCTCAAACTGTTGCTCCTATCACCAAATTATTGAAGAAAGGAATGAAATTTGAGTGGAAAGATGAAGCGGATCAAGCTTTCAAAACATTGAAGAACTGTTTTACATCTGGACCGATCTTATTACACCCAGATCCTTCACAACCATTTTTTGTGGAGGCAGATGCTTCTAATGTTGCAATTGGAGCAGTGCTTTCTCAAAGGCATCCTGAAACTGGACAGTTGCATCCTGTGGCCTATCTATCTAAGAAATTGCTTCCAGCAGAAGTGAACTACACAATTACAGACAGCGAACTCCTGGCAATCAAGAAAGCATTTCAGGAATGGAGACATTATCTGTTGGGAGCAAGATTCACAGTAACCGTTTTAACCGATCATCGAAATCTTCTGTTTTTGAAATCTGCTCGAACACTATCACCTCGACAACTTAGGTGGTCACTTTTCTTTTCAAAATACGATTTTGTGATAACATTCAAGCCTGGGCGGTTAAACGGTAAAGCGGATGCTTTATCACGACAAGGATCTTCGGGAGAAGTTGAAAATCAATTATTACCAGAACCAGTGATTGCAGAAGAAAAATGTATTCTAAGTGCTACAAAGGAAGAGAATCAGCTTCTTAAAAAGATTCTAAAGGAATTACCAGAAGATGAAATTCAATCTTGGTTAGCGGAGGATTCTGGAAGACATTTAATTGAAGGATTTCCATGTGTCCACTCTAAAATTTACCTTCCAAGCAAGGAACTGCAAAAGGAAATTATGCAAGAATGTCATGAATCCAAGTTGGTAGGTCACCCTGGAATTCGTAAGACTATTGAACTGGTTGAGAGAAAGTTTTGGTGGAAAGAAATGATAAAAGATATTGAAGACTATGTGAAAACATGTGAAGTCTGTGCTCGAGTAAAGTCAGGAGGAGGAAAACCATCTGGGTTATTAAATCCATTACCAGTACCCCCTAGTCCTTGGTTTACAATCTCTATGGATTATATTGTAGATCTTCCCAAAGATCAAGGTTACACTACAGTATTAGTAGTTGTGGATTTACTAACGAAAGCTGGGCATTTCATTCCCATGAAAGGAGAAGCTTCTGCAAGGAATCTGGCAAAAAGTTTTTTGCAAGAAGTAGTACGATTACATGGTCTACCAACACAAATTGTATCAGATCGAGGGTCTCAGTTCATTTCTAAGTTTTGGCGAGCTTTCTGTACAGAGTTGGGAATTGAGGTAAAGCTTTCTTCAGGTAATCACCCACAGACCAACGGCCAAACAGAGCGAGTAAACAAGAATTGGAAAAATATATTAGAGCTTTTTGGCAAGAAAGAGGAAGTTGGGTAGATCTTCTTTGGCTAGCAGAGTTTAGTTATAACAATTCTGTCAAGGATTCTACTAAGTATTCTCCATTTTTTAGCAACTATGGTTTCCACCCACGATTTTTGAAAGAAGTGTTGCCATCTGAGTATTCCAATCCAGAGGTTGAGCAGCGATTGACTTGTATTAGAGATGGTTTAGTGAAAGCTAAAGAAACCTTAGAAAAAAGTATGCTAAGATTTAAGACATTTGCTGATAAGAAACGTCGTAAAGCACCACATTATCAGGTGGGTCGAAAAGTTTGGCTGTCCACAAACAACCTACGTTTAAAGGGAAGAACTAAATTTAGTCCGAGATTTATTGGTCCATTTCAAATAGAAAGAATAATAAATCCCGTAGCAATCAAACTGAAATTACCCGCAAGTATCAAAAGTCACCCTACATTTCATGTCAGCTTAGTGAAACCTTGTGTGTCAGGAACTAGATTAGGAAAACCACCACCAGCAGTTTACACAGAGGAAAATGACGAAGAGTTTGAAGTTAAGAAAATCTTAGATTCCAGGATTGTTAGAGGTACCTTACAATATCTTATTGACTGGAAGGGATACGGTCCTGAGGAAAGATCTTGGGAGGATCAAGTAGATGTACATGCCCCTCAATTGATAAAACAGTTTCACAAGAGGTTCCCTGCTAAACCAGGCCCTGGGACAGGGCTTTGAAGAGGGGGGTACTGTCAGGACTGGCTAGTTTAATAACAGGAAGAGTAACAAGATTAACATTGTGCCTTTAGAGCTGGCTGGGTTAGTTGTGCTTTCAGAACTGGCTGGGTTAGTAACAGGAAGAGTTTGTTCATAGAACTAACATTGTGCTTGCCCAAGTCAAGATGGAGCGAACGAAACTTAATCTGATTGGTTAAAGAAACAATGATATGTTTGGTTGCCTGATTGGTGGAGAGGACAATGGGTTTGATTCTTGGGAGATGAGCAAGATTCTAAACTGCCTTTCATCCAGAGAAATTCAGTGGCTGGTTGTATATTAGTTAAGCTCCTTAAGTAAGGCCTTTCCAGAGCTCAGAAAATCTACCAAAGAAGTAAGAATATCGTTTGCTGATCCAATTTGAACAAGAAGTCATCAGGTGGGATCGTTCTTTTAAAGATTTTGAGATAGTCACAGTGAACTTTCATTTTCTTTTATAAGAAAACTTAAAGAGTAAACAAGTTTCAAGTTCATTTGAGAAAAGAGACATTTACAGTTAAAGTTATTATAAGGAAAACAAGCTTGAAGATTGTGCGTAGGATTTAAAAGTTGATTAACTGCGTGTAATGTTCTTCAAGACTGTTTAATGTGTGCGCGAGCTCGCAAGTTGTCGTTTGTGTGTTCTTTTTAAAGCGCGTGTACATTTTTTACGTGAAAGACGTTTCCTGAGAAAGCGCGTGTGGTTTGCGATAGAGCGCGTGCCAAAAAGAATTGCGGGTGTGAATTTTAGCGCGTGTACATTTTTCACGTGAAAGACGTTTCCTGAGAAAGCGCGTGTGGTTTTGCGATAGAGCGCGTGCCCAAAAGAATTGCGCAAGTTAACTTTAGCGCGTGTACATTTTTTTTACGCGAAATACGTCTCAAGAGAAAGCGCGTGTTGGGTTGCGATAGAGCGCGAGTCCATTTTTATCAGCGCGTGTTATTTTTATTGCGTTTACGTATTTTTTTTCACGCGCGCAGGTTTTGTAAAATAATCGCGTGTGTATTTTACACGCGAAGACAATTCTTCACGTCTTCTGATTTCATGTGTTTATCGCACACGCTTGTTAAGGAAGAAACTATACGTTCTTTATGTAAATGTGTAAATAAGGAAAACAATTCACACGCAGAAAGAAAGCAGTATTCCAGGAAGTTAAAGAATATAATTTAAAGTAATCTATGCAAATAGAACTCAATGTTTTCAGAGAAAGACTGCAATTTATGTAAGCATTGAAAACTACATAAGGTCAAAAGAACTTTGAAGTAAGAAGAATATCTAATTCTGAAAAGATGTTGCAAAGGCCATCACTTCAGGATTCTAAAGAGACTAGATTGGCTTGAACTATTTGCACAACACAAGATATATTTACAAGATATTCCACAAAGATTACTAACCTCTAAGTCTTTTACTGAGGTTTAAGAGGTAAAGAGTTTAGAGTTTATTTAGCATAAGTTTAGAAAAGAAGTTTTCTTATTATATAAGTAACCAGGTGTATTTGTTTACCACAGATACCAGAGCCTACCAGACGGTTGAAGGGCAGCAGTGTCTCCGTTGTTATTTTCTCCAAATTCCCCTTTCCCTTTCTTGGGGTTTTCAGCTCAGCTTATATTTAAGGGTTGAGAGGTGAACTCCTGTTGAGGGTCTGTGGGGCCAGCATCAGCTCCTGTGGAATTCAGTCAAGCCGGACCCTGACAATATCTACCTCAATAAGGCACATTATACAAGTGCGACTCTATTTTGTAAAAGCAGAAAAGGTACCCAGGCGGCCAGAGGTCTGCCAGGCCAAATTTCGAAACCCAGCCAAAGGCAAGAGAAGGAGCGGAATCGAAACTCAACAAAGAGCGGCTCATGCCTAGGAAATCGAGGTCAATCGGAGAAGGGGAGGAGAGCGTCAGCTCACAAGACTCCAACTTCAGAGCATACCAGCCTGCCTCCTGAAGGTCAAGATAAGAGGGGCCCATGCAGGTGGCTAGGCCGACACAGAATTAAATGCACTAAAAGCTGGAAACTGAAGCAGATTCATGGTGAACTAACACGTGACCAGCCAAGCGCGAAGGAGTACCATCGCCTGATGTCATCCAGGACCCGAGGATGCCATAACTTTTCTCGATAAGAAACTACAGTTTCGAGGCCATACCCAGCCAACTAATTGACACATAGCCCTTAAACATTGATGGATGGAAAGGAGGACAGGTGAATCTTGGGGCACTAGGCACCTGGGTGTCTATTCTGCATGCTGCTAAATAAAATGGAGATTTATGTCTAGGGGTGTAACTTGCCCAATCACAATGGACCATGTAATCTAGGGTCCTATAGACACTGTAACCAATGAGACGTCGTACTTGTAGTGACGTCAATCACGTGTGTTGTAGAGGGATGGGCGTAGACGTCCACCCAATAAGAGTTATCCAATCCACATGCTTTATTTCTATATACAGATATAGCACCTATACCTAAGTTACCTTTCCTAACCAATTATATTGCATGATGATTTTTTATAGAAATTAGACGTCAGTGATGACGATTTGTGCCTATAAGAATTGCTGTTCTACCAAAGTTCGTGGAAGTCGGAGCGAGACCGGTGATCGCACTACAGCTGATTCCCATTTGTTTCCCTGTTTGATATATGTATCATTAAACGGACTTCCCTTTGCCAAACGACTGAGTCCTCGTTATTGAGTCGTGTCGGAGTAAGTGAATCCTGCACCCCCTGTCCTCACATGGTGCAGCTATCTTGTCTTACAAGTTCTAGAGGGTGAGCGCTGACCTATGGGCCCGTCAGTGATTTCCTCTCCCCGTGAACACTCCCATATACCTTCAATGTGTCATGTTATGTTGTTGTCAGAAGTTAGAATCTGGCAAGGTTCTGGAATGGTTAGGTTTGACTGTAAGAACTGTGAAGAAAGTTGAGAGAGACCTTGTTGAAGTTCATTGCAGCCTTACCTCTACACCACTGTTCCTTAAATAAAAGATATTATTCTGGAGCTCAACCAGCGTGGTATGGATCTATTTCACTGGCGACGAGGGCTGTTCTCCATGGCTGCAGCAGAGTGAGAAGAGTGATCATCTGCGTGTGCAACCAGGGTCGAGGGAGTGAGAGATCCCAGGTACTGCACATGAAGTTGCTGTACGTAACAGATCCTGTTGTGGAGAGCCAACAGAGAGTGGGCGTACTGTGTAGGGGGCTGGCTGCAGAGAGGCAGACTTTGTGTTCCCTGAAGTGAGGTGCACGCTGCCACAGAAAATCGTGAGGCAAGCACTGTGCTCCCAGTGTGAAGCGCAGCAGTATACCAACAGTCACGCCACCTTGCTTGACCCTGCATCACTCTGATTAGGTGCACCGTGCTTGACCCTGCAGTATCCTGTTTAGGGGCACCATTATCGGAAGTCCACTTTAGAGGAAGGGACCTCTAAGCGTCGTGCTACGTGCACCGGCCATCATAATACCATCCTGGGTTGTCAACAGAACACATCCAGAGCCGGAGCTCCGAACAAATGAGAAATAAGGAGCAGAGATTATGGATTTGCCGCTTCATGGGACCGATCTGATAGGAGGAATAGCACGGTCCAACCATCTGTGGCATCGGTTGCCTAAGAGGAAACAGTAAAGATTTTATGAAAGTACATGAGAGAAGGGACAGTGATTTAAAGTGATTCCCTATTAATATTACTGTTTATTCACTGCCACAACACTAATCCAAAGCTCCCATGGCCAGCATATCTGCACCTGGTTTTTTTCTCACACAACCTGGAGAACCACTCATCAAGCGGATAGAGTCGAAAGACTCCACTTTACTTTTCATTTGGAAACTGTGAGAAGCTTTACCGCTGCATCGTTCTTTGGACAATACCACACGGACAGTGTTACCCTTCACCCCCATCCTGAAGAAGGTCACACCAACAACTAGCTCTCAGCAACCACTACAGTTGGCCGAAACACTACAGTGTCGATCTGTGACACAACACCATTGTTTCATCTTTTTTGTCCACACTTGTTGTTGTGTGTTATCTTGTATAAAACCCATGCACCATTAGTAGTCCTGGGCAGAACTTACTCTTGTCTGTACCAAAATGTCGAAAATGTGTTTTTGAGATTGTGCACCACTTTGTAGATAATACCCTCAAACATGCAAGAGGGTGGTACTTAGCAGTACCCCTCACTGTTCATTTAAATTCTGTCCGTTGTCTGTTTACTTGTGATTAAGCAAAACTAAGTTTTATGCCACTATTTTGAGATTAAATAAATTAATCCAAAATCCGGTTGTGTTGATCTCCCATCCTGATTTTTTGTTTATTACTATGAGAGAGGAAAGAAGACTTTTTGAAGTTTGTATTAGCTTTCTACTGGCAGAAATATTCTATAGACAGAGAAAAGATACTCTTCTCTATCACTGTTTAGGAAATATGGGGCAAGATGTCTTCAAGAGGCTTCCGGAACCTATACAACCATCTGATGCTACAAGATGGAGCAGTTTCGACACAAGTAGCGCTAAGCTTGACAAGCAGTACGAGGTCAAGGAAAACAGGATTTGGGCCAGGTACCACTTTGGGACAAGAGAACCAAAGAATGGAGAGACGATTGAGGACTTTGTCACTGCGCTTCGTGGACTTGCGCTAAAGTGCCGTTTTGGACATTGTTACGATGAGCACATCCGCAAACAGTTAATGATAAAGTGTACAGATCATTACATTAGGGATGAGCTGTGGAAAGAATTAGACTCCAAATAAGACAGAACGATTGAGATTGCCAAACAGGTGGAGCATACGGCACAATGCATCAAACAGCTTAGTGCAGAGACTGAAAGAGTCATTCTGGAAAATATCTCTGCTGGGGTCAGTGCTGTTTCTGCAGGGAGAAGTAGCAGACAGACAAGCAAAAAACTCTGTGACACAAAAATTACCGATGTTAGGAGACCCAGAAACTTTGTCGGAAAGAAAGAATTTTCTGGGTTTCGGAAGAGTGATGGGCTTAATGACGATGTCCGAAGGAAAGTTATTTGTGACCCTGTACAGAAAAGATGTTTTAGATTCAGGAGTGTGCAACATCTTGCCAACTCGAGAGAATGCACAGCTGTATAAGTGGAGTGACGGTTATGCGGAATGCGAGGCCATTTGGCCAAATGCTGCCGATTGGGGTATTTAGGGGGACGTATGCATGAAAATGAGGGTGAAGAAGATAATTCTGATGGTGAATCTGTTGTTAACCATAGGTAACTCTTCTTCTGTTTCCATTGTGTGATCTATTGTTAATGTGTTTTTAGCTGAGAGAGACCATGGGCCTCATTACGAGGCAGGCGCTCCCGTAATGAAGTGTGCCGGTACAGGACCGGCACCGTTCATTACGGGATGCCTGATTACGAGGTCCCCTAGCGGAACCAAGGAGCTAATAACGGGCCCGTTATTGCAATTGGGCAAAGATGACTACAACAAATATATAGAAAGACTCCACGAAAGCAGGGATAAACCCGGAAGACTGTTGGCCTGGCTATGCCACGTAGAGGAGAGGAGGGGGATAATTATCTCTATAAGAGATGATTGTGGGGAGGAAGGGAGAGCCCAGAGCGGGATTAACTCAGTCTTCAGCCTGTTCTATCAGTGCTTATATGATGCTGGCGAGGAGGGCTGTGTTAGGGATTTGAGCGATGTTTGGATGGAAATTGAGCTACCCCATTCGGAGAAGAAGCAAGTAGAGATGCTTGACCCTCCTTTCACCGTAGAAAAGCTCAAGGCAACCATACTTCTGCTTCCCTTTGGTAAAACGCCAGGCGCAGATGGGTAACCGGCGGAATTCTACAGGGAGTTTACGGGAGACCGTGGGCCACACCTTCTGAGGATGCTAGAGAAGGCATTTGAGGTGGGCTTACTGCCGGCGAGTCTCTAGTATCTATTATAGTGCCAATACTTAAGCCAGGCAAGCCGCCGCTTGAGTGTGGTTGTTAATGAGCCCGTTATTAGCTCCATCCCCATTCCTATTGAGCCCTATGGGGGCTCAAATGGTAATGGTTTTGTGCATGAGGAATTACCGGGTCCTCGAATGTCGGAATGACCCGGTAATACCTCATTCACAGAACCCGGTACTGGAACCCAGTATGGAGGTAGCCATGCCCTTTTTAAGGGCATGGATGCTCCATACTCGTAATTAGGCCCCTTGTTGGAGTTGGCTGCAGCCTTACCTCTACACTACTGTCCCTTAAATAAAAGATATCATTTGTGAGCTCAACCAGCGTGGTGTGTAAGGAACTCATAGTGGCAACAGTAAAGACAGACACAAGTGAACACAGTTCAAGGGTGTTTATTAAACTGTAAATGCAGGGTGGAAAAACGTATAATCTAAACCTAAATCTAAGATGGGAGCGAGCTCCAACCATCAAATGAAAAATAAGGCAGTCCTTCTGGTGTCTTGTCAAAGTAAAAAGGCCTATATTAAAAAATAATATTGCTAAATCCTTACAAATAATTACAGAAAGAGTGTGGCATAGGGTTTTCAATAAAGGAAAAAGTGTTCACAAATAATAAGTCAGGATGTGTTTGCCAGTGGTCTCCCTTCCCCACGTTTTGAGCACAGGACAAGGTGGTTCTCCTGAGCACAGCATACACGTGAGTCTTCCCAGCACGGGTCAACAGTTCTGTTCCAGTTATCAGGTTCTTGGATGATTAAGTCTCTTTTAACAGAAGTCGCTTGCCTTCCAGGGCCTGATGTTTTCAGCAAACACAAAGCTCTGTTCCACGTATACTTTGAATGAAGGCTTCACCCCTAGGTCCCCTTCTTCTGGGCATAGACCCCTCACAAGTCGTATTCAACTAAATCAATTAAACAGTTCCTTTCTCAATGAACTTTGGGTGATGACGTTCCACGCCTGGATCTCCCTCTCTCGGGCTCAGATCCCTAGGCTTCTTGCATTCATGAATCTTAATGTCTTTTTAAACAGTTCAGGCTTTGTCCCTTCTTGTTAGCATCCCTCCGTCGGGTTCACTCTTGCCAACCTTTGCAATGCACTGTTCATGTACTATTTCATCATGTGGGATTCATTTCCCTTAGCTTTCACAATCATCTGTTGGTCAAAGACTTTCAATGGTGCAGAGGATTTTACAAGACCCCTGTATGACCACTTTGACCTCTGTTCGCCTCTTCCCAAGGCCTTCTGGTTATGGTAGTCTCTACGATTGGGTAATCGTCCGGAGTTTCCTGCATGAGCACCCAAGTGGTGCCGGACTCCTCTGTTGCTGGCTTCACCCTTTTTCATCAATAGTTTCTTTAAACCTTTCAAAGTTCAAATTAGCCGTTGGCTACTTTACATTCAACACAGTTCGGTTTCTTATCGATTCTCACCTCGACTCACCGGCTGTGATGAACCGCTTGGCTTTTTTCTCTTTTGAGTCAAGGTTGGTACCTCCGAGTCAAGCGTCTCTCCCCGGCCTGGTAATCAGCAGAGGAGGGTCTTGTGTACTGCAGCCACTGCTGCAACAAACGCTGGCTATTGTTTGCGGTCTTATGTTTCCGTCTGCAGAGGTTTCACAGGCCTTGATTGGAAAGGACAAGGTTGCTTCTCTCCTTGTCATCCTCTCGGTATGCGCTGTCTTTCACCTCCTCTTGAATTGCCATGCTGAGTTAGCTCTCACGTCGTGCCGTCTGCCTTGCTCGTCCTGTGGTCTCGTGCTCCACCTTTTATCCCTGTGGGGAAGGGAAAGGGACGTCGGGTGTGTGTGATTTGTGTGGTCAATTGCCTGACTTCGCCTGACCCTTGTATTGGGACATGTCCGGTAAACGGCTCTGGTGTTAGTCTGTTGTTTTTCGTGTTGTGCGAAAGTGTTTGTTTTGGAAAAGGGGGGGCAGTGTTTTGGAATATCCTACATGGTAGGATGGGGAAAAGGTGTTGAAAGAAGGGGGATGCCGCGTCTCACCCGTCAGTGTCTCCCTCCCACTCACCAAAGCCCCCCCATCAAGGTGATCCTCCCTCAATGGTCCATCCCCAGGAACTGGATCCAATAGAGATGTCCATGTCCTGGCCACCTGGATGACAGATCCCCGGGGACTAGCTAGGGAGACACCTTCAGGTTTCTCACATATGATATAGCCATGGGATATAGCCAAATTTGTTTCACAGGGGAACTGGGAAAGAAAATCAATATTTCCCTGGTCTTTTCCTTTTCGTTGTACCACAGTGAAACAATAGGGCTGTAAGTCTAGGAACTATTACATGACCAGAGGGTTGGAGTCTTTGCGTTGGCTAATCCAAACTGGGGGTGAGTGGTCTGTAACAAGTGTGAACTTTCGTCTCAATAGATAGTACCTAAAATGGATAATGGCTCACTTGATGGCCAGGGCCTCCAGTTCCAACACAAAGTAATTTCTTCCACGTATGAACAGCTTGCGGCTGGTGAATAATATGGGACGTTCCAATCCATCGCAAACCTGGGACAGGACGGCTTCTAACCCTGTAAGGGATGCATTTGTCTGTAAAACAAACTCCTTAGAGAAGTCCACTAACTTTAGGATTGGATTCTGACATAGCATCTGCTTCAAGGTGTTATAACATATCTCTTCCTCGTCATTCCAATGAAGTTTCTGGGGTTCGGCATTCGTCAGTTTATCTGTCAGCCGGGCTGTTTTATCTGGAAAAGTTAGGTATAAACCTTCAGTAGTATCCTATTAACCTGAGAAAAGCTCTAAGATATCTTATGGTCTTGGGATTTGGTGTATCTAAGACGGATTTTACCTTCTCTTCTTGGGGTTGTAAATTCCCGTTCCCTACGAAGAAGCCAATATATTTGACGGCTGATTGGTCCAATCTGCACTTAGCTGGATTAGCAGTTAGGCCAGCATTTCTGAGGACTTTCATAATGGTATAAAGACGGAAGAGATGGTCCTCCCAAGTTTTACTTTAAATTACGATATCGTCAAAATAACCTCCACAGAAATCAGTATAGGGTTGTATGATTTGATCAATGGGGCATTGGAAAATGCCTGGTGCACCATGTAGACTGAAAGGGAGGACTTTAAATTGGAATAATCCTAGCAGCATTGAAAAAGCTGTCTTTTCCTAGGGTCAATAGAAAGCTGGCTATTCTGAGTTTATCAATTAGATCGATGATGCGTGGCATGGGATAGGCATCGAAACCTGATATGGCATTAATTTAACGGAAATCTATACAGAATCTCCAGGAACAGTCAGGTTTAGTGACCAACACTATAGGAGAGGACCATGGACTTGCAGACGTCTCAATAATGTTGGCTTTCAACATTTTGTTGACTTCCTCAATCACTATCTGTTTACGGGCTTCCAGGAGTCAATATGGTTTTAAGTGTACCACTTCACCTTTAGGTTTTCTAATATAGTGCTATGTACGGGAAATTAAATTACAACATCTTTTAGATTTTGTTGGCGTTGAGTAGCTAACTCGAAAGGAATTAAATCAAAGTTATCTATGTCTTCGGGAACCAGACAGGCAAGTGCTTTGGCATGGGTGGCTGATGGGTTCTCTTTCAACTCTTTCAAGAGATTTACATGATATAATTGGATTTTCTGTTTTTATCCTGGTGGCTACTCTATAAGTACAGGTTCCCGTTCTTTCTACTATCTTATAAGGTCCATGCCGTTTGGAGACAAGCTTGTTCTCTGAGGTTGGTAAGAGGACCAGTACTTTCTGTCCTATGGAGAATGATCTTAAATTCACTTTCTTGTTTTAAGTGGTCTTTTGTTGGCTCTGGGCTTTTTCCATATGAATACAAACTAAGTCACGGACCAATTTTCATATGTTCTCGCATTCGGGTGGCGGTTTGCGAGACGGAAATAGGGGCTTCCTCACATTCTTCCCAGGTTTCCCGGAGCATTTCCAGGACATCTCTCGGCCAGTGGTTGAAGTGGGCGGGAGCGGTTAGGAGCAGTGCTCCTCTACTTTTTTAATGATATTTTACCGTTCCTATACCTAATTCTTTTAAAGGAACTGTTCCAGAATTATTTCGTTTTAAATTAAAAGTGTAGGAAGAAGTTGAAACTTGCACTTCGGTGCACTGCAACGAACATTCCCTTACATTGCAGGCGCGTTTGTTCAGGGGTTTGTATTGCGCTTGGGAGGGGGCGTGGTGATGGGCTATGATGGGAGCGGGGGCAGGCCAGCAGGGAACATAGTTCCACTACTTCTTTTTGTACTCTTCGACCACTGCTCTTGGCTCTCTTCCATAGAGCAACCCAAAGGGAGAGAAGCCTGTGGAAGCTTGGGGGGTTTTCCTCACTGCAAATAGTGCCCATGGGATCATTCAGTCCCAGTCTTTCCCGTCCTTGTCTACCAGTTTTCATAAAATTAGTTTTAGGGTTTTACTGAATCTTTCTACCAAGCCATCGGTCTGGAGATGGTACACAGAAGTGCACAAGGTGGCAATGTGGAGGAGCTCTTTGAACTTCAGCTATAAGCTTACTCATACAATTCAAGCCCTAGTTTGTTAGTACTGCCTTGGGAAAACCTACACTGGAGAAATACGGTAGAAGATGTTTAAGGATCTCCTGGGTGGTATTATTTCAGATTGGGAATGCCTCGGGATATCGAGTTGCATAATCCAAGATCACAAGGACATATTTGTTACCTAATTTGGATGTTTCAAGTCGTCCAATTATGTACATACCAGTTCTTGAAAGGGGGATTTCTATGATCGGCAATGGGTTCGGAGGGGCAGGTGATGGGATGTGCATGCTGGCCTTTTGACATATTTTGCACGTCTGGATGAACCTTTTTACATCGCATGGATACCTGGCCAGTAAAACTTTCCACTAATATGCGCCTGTGTTTTAGATTGTTCTAAATGCCCTTTGGTAAGATGGGAATGCACAATTTTCAGTACACAATTTTGGTGGCTTTTAGGTATTACCAATTGTGTTTTTACCATACCTTCTGGGGAGGTTTTGCTTCTGTAAAGCATTCCTTGTTTTAGAAAGAAAAAGGGACTCCTTTTCTCTAAACCTTCTTCTTCCGGAATTGGTTTTAAAAATGCTTCAGCGAGAACTGGATGATTTCGCAGGGGGAAGGCTAGGTCGTGATAGATGGTGGGTTCTTCTCCCTTCCTTTCTTCGATGTTAAGTGACTTATCCGCTTCCCCAATGCCTAAAATACCTCTTTCTGTTTTATCTGACTCACTTTCTTTAAACTGAGGAAATAGAGCTCTGTTCGAAATTCCCTGGGCAATTTGATCTCCCTGACTTACCTCAAAAGGGATCTCGCCATGGTTTTGTAAGAGAACCTTCACATTTCCCTGAAAGTCGGGATCAATAATGCCTGCTAAAACGTCTATCCCGAATTTCCACGCTAAGCCAGACTTTGGGGCCAGTCGAATATAACACCCCAGAGAGGGTATCAAAACCAAGTCTGTAGGAATCATTCCTATTTTCCCAGGGGCAATAATAGCTTCCCTACTGCTACAGATATCAAACCCTATTGATTCCTTTGTGGTGATGTAAGGGCTAGAGGCACTCTAAGTTATTGAAATTGTAGGGTTCCCCAATTAGTTTCAATTGAGTCACATCCCACTCCAACACCATATGTAAGGAACTCATGGTGGCAACATTAAACACAGACACAAGTGATCACAGTTCAAGAGTGTTTATTAAACTGTAAAGGCAGGGTTGAACAACACCTAATCCAAACCTAAATCTGAGATGGGAGCAACCTTCAACTATCAAATGAAAAATGAGGCAGTTCTTGTGGCATCTTGTCAAAGTAAAAAGGCCTATACTAAAAAAACGATTGCCAAATCCTTACAGCTAATTACAGAAAGAGTGTGGGATAGGGTTTCCAATAAAGGAATAAGTGTTCACAAATAAGTCAGGTTGTGTTTGCCAGGGGTCTCCCTTCCCCATGTTTTGAGCACGGGACAAGGTGGTTCTCCTGAATGAGAGAATGTGAGAGAGGTGCGGATCTTGCGGATGTTATAGAGGTGGCACCGACAGGCTCGAGAGGTTAGAGAGATGTGGTTGGAGAAGGAGAGAGAGGAGTCGAGGTGGAGGCCGAGATTGCGGGCATGGGAAGATATGGGGAGGTTGGAAGGTGGAAAGTGGATAAAGGGAGGGAGAGAAGGGGAGAGATATTAGGAGGGAAGAAAAGCACCTCCGTCTTGTCAGTGTTGAGGGAAAGAAAGTGGGATGAAATCCAATCTTTTATGGCCGTGAGGCAGGAAGAAAGAGTGAGGTGGAGGTCAGATGTGAAGGAAGAGAAGGAAAGAAAGAGTTGGGTCTCATCAGCATAGAAGTGGTGGGAAATGCTGAAAGAAGAAATGACAGGGGAGAGAAGGGAGATATAGAGAGAGAAAAGATTATCTCATACAGCAAGGCAGCTGAGACATACAGTTAACAGATCGGTTGAGCAAAAACTGTTGAGGCATCTGCAATACTTCTATGTACATTGGAATATGTTGTGCGCTACTGGGCAGACAATCAAAGGCAAAGGTACAAAAGATATTTATGAAAAGGCTGTTGAACCTAGGTGGCACTATGGCAATCTTAGAGAAAGACAAGCAGATGGTGATGCAGGAATTCTTCTCTGAGCTATCCAGGGAAGAAAAATGTGAGGAAAAGGATCAAGATAAATATGTGGAGCGACGGTCAGGACCCACTTTATCAAGGGAACAAGCTGAGGCCTTGGACAAACCGAAAACACAGGATGAAGTAAAGCATGCAATCAAGCGGATGAAGCCTTGCAAGTGCCCAGGGACGCATGGCTTCACCTTACATTCTATAGAACCTTTGCTACAACTTTAGGCCCATCCATGACCAAGTGTCATGATCTCTGCTTCCAAAAGATCAGGACTTGCCCGACTCCCTTGGAAGCAGACCCATAACCCCGGTTCCGAGTGCCAGCCAGTCCCAATTGGGACCTTTTGGACCCTGTCCTGGCGCCAGTGGCACCAGGCTCATAAAGATGCCCAGTCCCAGCGCTGCACAATTTTCAGTACACAATTTTGGTGGCTTTTCGGTATTACCAATTGTGTTTTTACCATACCTTCTGGGGAGGTTTTGCTTCTGTAAAGCATTCCTTGTTTTAGAAAGAAAAGGGGACTCCCTTTCTCTAAACCTTCTTCTTCCGGAATTGGTTTTAAAAATGCTTCAGCGAGAACTGGATGATTTCGCAGGGGGAAGGCTAGGTCGTGATAGATGGTGGGTTCTTCTCCCTTCCTTTCTTCGATGTTAAGTGACTTATCCGCTTCCCCAATGCCTAAAATACCTCTTTCTGTTTTATCTGACTCACTTTCTTTAAACTGAGGAAATAGAGCTCTGTTCGAAATTCCCTGGGCAATTTGATCTCCCTGACTTACCTCAAAAGGGATTTCGCCATGGTTTTGTAAGAGAACCTTCACATTTCCCTGAAAGTCGGGATCAATAATGCCTGCTAAAACGTCTATCCCGAATTTCCACGCTAAGCCAGACTTTGGGGCCAGTCGAATATAACACCCCAGAGAGGGTATCAAAACCAAGTCTGTAGGAATCATTCCTATTTTCCCAGGGGCAATAATAGCTTCCCTACTGCTACAGATAGCAAACCCTATTGATTCCTTTGTGGTGATGTAAGGGCTAGAGGCACTCTAAGTTATTGAAATTGTAGGGTTCCCCAATTAGTTTCAAGTGAGTCACATCCCACTCCAACACCATATGTAAGGAACTCATGGTGGCAACATTAAACACAGACACAAGTGATCACAGTTCAAGAGTGTTTATTAAACTGTAAAGGCAGGGTTGAACAACAACTAATCCAAACCTAAATCTGAGATGGGAGCAACCTTCAACTATCAAATGAAAAATAAGGCAGTTCTTGTGGCATCTTGTCAAAGTAAAAAGGCCTATACTAAAAAAACGATTGCCAAATCCTTACAGCTAATTACAGAAAGAGTGTGGGATAGGGTTTCCAATAAAGGAATAAGTGTTCACAAATAAGTTAGGTTGTGTTTGCCAGGGGTCTCCCTTCCCCATGTTTTGAGCACGGGACAAGGTGGTTCTCCTGAATGAGAGAATGTGAGAGAGGTGCGGATCTTGCGGATGTTATAGAGGTGGCACCGACAGGCTCGAGAGGTTAGAGAGATGTGGTTGGAGAAGGAGAGAGAGGAGTCGAGGTGGAGGCCGAGATTGCGGGCATGGGAAGATATGGGGAGGTTGGAAGGTGGAAAGTGGATGAAGGGAGGGAGAGAAGGGGAGAGATATTAGGAGGGAAGAAAAGCACCTCCGTCTTGTCAGTGTTGAGGGAAAGAAAGTGGGATGAAATCCAATCTTTTATGGCCGTGAGACAGGAAGAAAGAGTGAGGTGGAGGTCAGATGTGAAGGAAGAGAAGGAAAGAAAGAGTTGGGTCTCATCAGCATAGAAGTGGTGGGAAATGCTGAAAGAAGAAATGACAGGGGAGAGAAGGGAGGTATAGAGAGAGAAAAGATTATCTCATACAGCAAGGCAGCTGAGACATACAGTTAACAGATCGGTTGAGCAAAAACTGTTGAGGCATCTGCAATACTTCTATGTACATTGGAATATGTTGTGCGCTACTGGGCAGACAATCAAAGGCAAAGGTACAAAAGATATTTATGAAAAGGCTGTTGAACCTAGGTGGCACTATGGCAATCTTAGAGAAAGACAAGCAGATGGTGATGCAGGAATTCTTCTCTGAGCTATCCAGGGAAGAAAAATGTGAGGAAAAGGATCAAGATAAATATGTGGAGCGACGGTCAGGACCCACTTTATCAAGGGAACAAGCTGAGGCCTTGGACAAACCGAAAACACAGGATGAAGTAAAGCATGCAATCAAGCGGATGAAGCCTTGCAAGTGCCCAGGGACGCATGGCTTCACCTTACATTCTATAGAACCTTTGCTACAACTTTAGGCCCATCCATGACCAAGTGTCATGATCTCTGCTTCCAAAAGATCAGGACTTGCCCGACTCCCTTGGAAGCAGACCCATGACCCCGGTTCCGAGTGCCAGCCAGTCCCAATTGGGACCTTTTGGACCCTGTCCTGGCGCCAGTGGCACCAGGCTCATAAAGATGCCCAGTCCCAGCGCTGGAAGCGCCGGGCTCATAATGCTTGGGTGGACTTACCTGCAGCAGACCATGCTGCTTACTTACCTGCCAGTTGAACCCCTGATCCTCTTCTGTTTGGGACTACTTTTCCTGTTGGGTGGGGCAGGAGCCACTCCCTAGGTTCAGAACACTGGAACTCTTCTGGAAAGCAGGAACTCTTTTCTTACCTAGGCGTGGCTGTGGAAGGAGACACCTAAGCACTACAGGAGGCTATTTAAACCACACCCGATGGATGAATCTTGCTTTGCGTTATTCTGCATTCTCTGCAGCAGAACGCTCATCGTGTCTTCTGCTTCTGATCCTGGGCCTAAGGGAACAAAGGCTTACCATCCTGGAATCCAGTCTTCAGCAGCACCTGTAAAGACAAAGAAAGAACAGGTTAGCACTACGGTCTTCAGTGGCAGCGCATCTCTTACCTGGTCCATCGGCTGTCACCAACGCCTCGCGCTGCATTCCGGCAACTGAAAGACAAAGGCTTACCTACTCTTCGCATGCTCCGGAGGTCTTCGCACTGCATTCCGGCATCTGAAAGACAAAAGCTTACCAGCTCTTCGCACGCTCCGGGGGCCTTCGGCGCTGCATCCCGCATCTGAAAGACAAAAGAAGGTGCGTTTAAAGACATTGGGCAACTTTATTACTCACGTGCCATTACTCCTTCCCACGCCGAATCCAGTGGGTATTCCAGCACCCTTCAGCTTCTCTAAAGCTCCGAACTTGTACCTGCAAGATAAAAGGGACAGTTAGTGCGCATCGTGAAGCAGGCTACAAGCGCTTACTTACGTGCTTCCAGGCGCTTCTATTCCTCACGCGGGTTCGATCCTCAACTCTCATCAGCCCGCCATCCGCCATCGCCGGAACCCTGCAAAACAAGAGATATCATTACCAAAGACTTTTAAGACATTTGAAGTGCCCAGAACTTACCGTTCGTGCAGTTAACGACAGACAGCAGTCCTCTGAGGTCAAGAGGCCTGCACCCTTATCCAGTGAAGAAACTGGTTACGGCACCCTGCCCCGAGGCAGATGGAGAGCTCGGCGTTCACTTACCTAAGGTGAGGGCGTTAACCTTTGGGGTTCTACAGGAGAAGAGAAAGGGAAGAGGAGAGAGGCACCCAATAACCCCAGTTCATTAATCCCATATTTTCTATCTGCAGACATCTTACTCTTCGAGTCAGACATACAGTGCACAGAGGTCCAGCCCAAAGAGCCAACCGTGTGTTACACATCACCTTTGAAGATACGGCATTCACCCAGTCAAGACCGGCGCCTCTGCGGGAATCAGGTGAGCGTTACACCAAGCTTTTTCACTTATTTTGTACAAAGGGGACAATAGCACCTTCAATGGAGATTGCACACATCACAAGGATACCAAGGGCGCCAAGGACCTGCAACTAATTTACTCATACTGCCCCAATGCATTAATTAATACTGATGGGAAAATATACACACGTACATTGGCATCTGGACTGGATGGGATGCTGCAGGGCTGATCTTGCCAGATCAATACAGCTTCATTAAGAACAGAAATGCATTTGACAACATACACAGAAGTCTGCATGTAACTGCTAAAACCACAAAGTGGAAGTCAGGGGGGTCGACACTCCTGCTGAAAGGTGTTTGATCGTGTAGACTGTTCCTTCAAACAGTATTGGTAAAGATGGGAATGGGATCTGTTAGGGGTCAGAAATGTGAGACAGACACATAGGTTGAGTTTTCTCACAAGTAGCCATTTTATTAAATGAAAAGGAGTGAGATAAATGCCTATCTTTCCCTAACCTAACAAGAATTTCCCTAACGGACAAACTAAGGCTAAAGGAAAGTGACCTACTGTCCAAAAGTATATATCTCTCACAATGATACATACAACAAAATCATACAGGAATTATCTGGCAATTTTAACTTCACAAAATAACATATAATAAATAATAATATAAAAGTTATAAACAAGAATCCTTTTGACCAGGGTCGGATCCCCTTCCCCTGGATCAATTCAGGATGTTTAAAATCAAAGTTCAATGTACAGAAAGTTCTTTTCACTAGCCAAGTTCCACTCCAAATATAATCTAAAGTTCTATTCCTTCCATATTTCTTGTACTTTGCAAAGTGACAGTCTTAGTTCCAAAGGTCTTCTCCTTCATAAAACAATACTTTAGTGAGGATGGTTAATTCAAAAGAATATAATTTAGTCAGGGTGGTTATTCAACAATTGAGCAAACACGGTAGTGGAATTGCCACTTCTTTTCTACCACAACCATCTACCACATTCACAGTACCACATATCTTCTTCCTGGTCCAATCGCCTGTCAGGACTAACTATTACTTGTCCCTTCCTGGTTTTCTCGCCTGCCAGGATAAAACTCCTACTACTACACCTTGTACTCTGTGGTAATGTAAAGGTGAGCCACCCGTGATTCCCAAAAGCCTGTACTCCGATGTTGATGACAGTCCAGGATCAAGTTTGGAAGTGGTGTTCGTCCAGTCCCGATGAAAAGGTGATGTGGAAATCCACCCCTTGACCCCAAACCAGAAAGTAGGAACTAGTGAGGGAGAGGACGGAGTTTTCCAGCACCACAAAAGAGAGACTTCCCCCACTTTACTTGGCACCACGTAGCGCAAGGCGCTGAATGTGGGAAGTCAAGTAGCAAATAAATGAATGGAGATTTAGCAGCAGAGAGAAAAGAACTGGATGAACCAGCACCCAAATGATAGGTGCAGGCAAGAGGGAAACATGCAGGTACCAGACTGGCCAGCTAGGAGATGCCAGTACCAATTTAAAGCTGAAAAGAACTGAGCAGTGCTCAGCGGCGTATTTCAAGGCAGGAAAAGGTTGTGACGCACTGACCTCGGTGTGGTGTGGTGTCCTGTGCGCTGAATGCCATGTCTCCATGGCAATGGACCAAGCTATCCTGACCGCGCATGCGTGGAAGGTGGCCGCTGGTCTCCAGAGCATGCGTGCAGAAACTGTCATGGCGACCCCCAGGAGGGAGGAGTACTCGATCCTTGCTCACTCGCGAGTGCGATCACAAAACCGCCATCGGGCCGCCATGGAAGGACGACGTGGCGGGCCAGTCGGGTAAGTCCTGCAACAGGTAAGGCTTGTTCCAAACTTTCCAAACTCAAATCCTCAATGAGGAAAGTTACATCAGCAACTGCTTTTTCGGTTAGTCTTTTGACTTTCAACACACTTGGCTTTCATCTTCTTCCACAGGTATACTTCACAAACTGACAATGATTCTTATATTGATCTTGTTTTCATCGGCAATGCAGGTTACAGTTCTCTCCCCCTGATCCTTTTTACAAGGAGGAATTTTCTCCTGCAATCTCTGACTTCTTTCTACACAATCTATCGACTGCTAGCAATGTAGTTTGATACATGAAGAGATGGGGAGAGTCATAAGCAACAGTGGAATGGAACATGGGACTAGAACAAAAAACATTGAAGTCCATTGTGCTAAGAGCAAAGTTCAAAAATGATTTAGAAACTTTGAATATTGTGTGTATGTTTTGTGATATCACCAGGACTGTAATTCAAACCATCTTCAATTCTGAAAGCAATCAAAGAGATCATATAATCAAAAATGGTCAATTTATTCGAGTTCAAAGAGAAATTGCAAAATTATATTTAACTGCAGAAGCAAAAGAATTGTTTGCGCGAAAAACATGTGTTTTAAAAAAACAAAGAAACACATGTTAGAACAGTTTTTCAAATTTACAATAAAAGATGCAACAAAAAGGGAAACGTCATTGAAAATTAAATCAATACATTGTAAACTCAGAATTAATGAATAAAGAACTCTCATTATGAATAGTGAAGAAGCATATTTCAAAAATTCTTCTTAGTATGCCAATTGCCCTAGTTTTGAATTGGCTTGTTAATCAAAGAGCAGGTCTGCCTACGTGTTTGTGTCAAAAAATATAATTGTGAACAATTTTGAATCAAAGAGATGTCTTCCTCATGGCGATAAAACAACTGGACCCTGTGAGGAAGCAGACATAAAAAGAAAATGATAATGTCTAATGATGACTTTCAGAATTTATTTGGCTGCTTTTTCAATTGCTTATAGTTCAGACTGCTTTGTTTTTCTAGGTCCCTAGTGAGAAGCTTACCCCAAACAAATATGGGGGCACAGCCTTTAGGGAACAAGCCTGAGGTGACCTCAGCAGTACAGCATGTGCAGGGGGGGGGATGAGGGACTAAAACCAACTCTTCTTGCCTTGACAGATCTGAAAACAAAAGAGTAATGGGACCTAATGTCATTATGTCTGGATTTGTTAATGACTTTTTTGCACTGGGGTATTCGAATCTGCAATGGATAGTGTGCCTGATCAATAGAGTAATACAGAAATATTTTTTAAAAAAAGGTTTTGTAACAGACATGTTAAGTGGGTAACAGTTGCGAAAAAGATTGAAGCTATTTCTACCGTACCTTTGTGCGGTCGAGCCAGGCATGCATTGTGACTGATGTGTGTTCTGCTTAAAGCTGGAGTGTCGTTGCTTTGAGTACTGACAAAAACTGAGCCTGAAGATAAATTCAGGTGGGGGTAGAACCCTGTGCGTGAAAAACAATGAATAAATATTTGTGTGGGAAAATGACTTGTCTGATCAGTCATGGAAATAATTTTAAATAGTTGACGAATTACTTTTTACACATTTTGCTGAATCAGATGTCACTACCAAAGAGCCAGCGGTAGATGGCTATGTGTAGTTGTCCTTGTTTTAAAAGAAAACTACTCTGCGAGTAGCCTACCTTAGAAAAACAGGCTGTAGTACGGAAAATAGCGTCCGAGAATCCTAATCCTAATATGCATCTGGTCTTGCTTACGCAGCCACCATAAGGTTATGCATCAACAAACGCGAACCTGCTTTGGATTTAGTTTTCACGATGTGGTGCTGTCGGGAAGGAAAGAAAAAGTGCAGTGAGTACAGCCTTCTCTTCCGCGTATGGGTTAATGGGCGTTAATGGCAGACCGTGTCTTACCTTGTCTTACAAGGTTTCTGCATTCGTCTTGTGGTCTCTCCAGTTGCTGCAGGCACCCAAGAGTCTGTCCATGATACAAGCACACGGATTGGTTGCTATACGGCGTGCCTCTGTGACATACAACATTAGTCATATTACTCAGAAGAATGTAGCAATTTGATTGGAAGGTGCTGCATCGAGCCCCTTTGGAACAGGAAGTCCATTTGGCGTGCTATGGATACGTGCCATGGATACGTTCAAATACATGTTTGTTGACGTGGAATTAAAAACCGCAGTATAAGTCCACACGTGCCAACAAAAATCTATGTGACAATTCCAGTGCGAACGCAAATTATCACAATCAAGCACACCTCTGTAACATATTGCATCAGTCACATTGTGCGATCGGGTGCTGCAATGTGATTGGTAGGTGCCAGATCGAGCCCCTGTAAATCATAAAGTGCGTGGTACGTGCCGTAGTCACGTATAGATGTATGCTAAGAACCAATAATGATACATGAAAATGCAGAAAAGTGGTATTAGGGGCAAAGTAAAGTTTGCATTATTTGAAACTGTTTGATAAACATGAAGACGAATCGTCAGAGAAATTATTTTGGTGCAGAAACAAATAGGTTACTGCGGATGATGTCTCTGTATGTATAAATTGGTTTGCCAATTTTTTGCTTAGGACTGTTGTGTATGTATGCAGCATGTGATTATAAGAAATCAAAGGTTAACAGTTCAAATGTATGTGTCAAACATATGCTGATCTAAGGCCATGGTGTGATTGTTCAAGTAATGGGGTATCTTGCTCTGAATCTGTATTATTTGCATTGCCTTGGTGTCACTCTCAGATTTGTTTGGCTTTTGCAGGTTATAATGTCCCTTTTTTGGAAGGTTGTATTCCCTCTGATTTATTATATCGCCTCTTTGGCTTTGGCAATGCAGGTTACAATATTTCCTTGCTGGCTATCCCCCTTTAGGCAAGTTGTATTCACTTTGCTCAGTTATAGCCCCTTTTTGGCTTTAGCAATGCAGGTTACAATATTCTCCTAGTTGACATCTCCTAAGAGAAGAATTGTGCCCAGTTTGCTTGAATTCAAAAGTTTGGCATTCAAAGGATTTACTCTTACAGAGAGGTCTACTTCAGAGTGCCCCGGGGTCACCTGGATCAGGCCAACTCACCGGGATGTTCTGGCATCTCCTTCTGACTCTGCATCTGTACTCGTCGGGTCTCCCAGAGCGTTTGACAGCTTCGGTCAGTTTTCTTATGCTCGTGCATGCTCTGTTCATTCACTGGTGAAAACCTCACACCAGAGAGGGATACGGGATGTAGAGAGCTGCTCTTTCTTGTGGGGTAGCCGGTCTCAATACTGCTTCCTGCTGCGCGTTCGCTGCATTCCACAGGGATTTCGAACTTCTCCACATTCTCTGCACGGCATCCTGCTATCAGCTCAGCAACGACTCCATCAATTGCTTCTTCATGCTGCTTCTCTTTGGCCTACTCCTGAAAGGCCTTTACATGTTTAAAGGTCCCGCTCAGGTGTGGGTCATTACAACTAGACCTCTCATTACAACTTGGTAACTCTGGACCCCTCTTCCTCGTCTTAGAACTAAGAGCATGGAGTCGAAAAAGTTATTTGTTATTTTAACATCAGAATCATCACTGTTACCATAAGCATTTAATACTGAAGGATCAGTAGCAAAATTGTTCAGAGGGTTCTCCCATTTTTCCTGACCCCGAGTCCCCTCTCATATGATTCTCCCGCATAATGCCACCACCAGGGTCAGGATCAGGCAGCGGCTACCTTTCCCTGACTACATGAGAAGGGTTCCAGGCCAGGGTCTTTGGGATGCTCACCTTTGATCCATCACAGGTTCCATTTCAGAGTCATGGTTATGGCGAATTAAGGAAACCCAAGGGTAAGGATGAAAGAGTGCTCTATCGACTGGAAAGAAGGGACTGGAATCCTGTGTATTCATGAAGATCAGGCCACCAGTCACAGCGGTAGTGGGGTGATTAACAGGGAAGGTAAAGAGGGAGGTAGGTAGAGAAAAGCAGCTTTTTGAACAGTTTCTGGAACGTAAGGAGGCCCAGCTCAAGTCTACGAGGGTTAGGGAGGCACCAGCCAAGGGGTGAGACCACTGTCTGCTTTGGGTAGCTTTTGACAGTCAAAGAGTTGTATTAGAGGAGCGTAGGGCTCTAGCAAGGGGGTATTTAGGAAATGAAAGTTGGAGATAGCATGGTCCCAGGCCCCAGAAAGCCTTGTGGATGATACAGAGGGTCTTACATTTGATTCTTGAAGCCACCAGTAGCCAGTGGAGAGATCCAAGGGCTGGAGAGATATGATCCCTGGGCTTGAGGACAAGGGCTGCAAGACTTATCCCTATTCTGGATTAGCTGGAGAGGGCGTAGGGAGGAAAGAAGGCAATTGAGAAAGAGGCTGTTGCAGTAGTCCAGCCTGGAGAGAACCAGAGCTCTGGAGACATTGAGCTTCTGGATGAAGGTGAAAAAAGGAAGAATGCTTCTCAGGAGGTGGTGCTAGAAGATGACCCTGAGGTTTTTGGTATACCTTGCAGTGTGGTATAAAGTGGACAGTGAACAATTCTGGGTGCACATTGCATACCTAGGGCAAGCAGCCATGGCTGCAGAAGGGAGAAAGACTCAAGGCACTAGACATTAAACATGTCAAAAGGCTCACCCTAAAAATCTGGGAGGAAGTAAACAACCACTTAAAGGTTATCACCGTGGCCTTCCCACCTGATGCTTTTGATGATATTTTGGCTCTGCACGCCAGGTCGGACAAAGGGACATGGACAGACCCAACTAACTCATTCTTCACCCTGTGGTCTCATCCCTGCCCCCCTTCCGCCCTACTTGTTCTTTTTCCACTTTCCCTCTCCCATTTCTTGTCTTCTCACTTCCCTCCCTTCCCTCTGCCCGCCTTTTTTTGTTTGGATTTATTCATTTCAGCGAATGTGACAGATGCAATAAGGACCCACAGCTGGGAGGGTAAGATGCAATGAAAAAAACAGGGGAAACCGGATCATTATCCTGGAGCTGTGAATCACATCCAATGAAGAAATATGGCAAAGTGACACCCTTTTGAAAGCAAATGGCCACTACCCTAAGGTAAATGGGGATGATCCATGCACGCGGGAGTGCAGATGGGGATAGATACACACATAGAGATACAATTTGGATAACTACCATATGGGAAAGCACAGTGGGACGACATAGGGGCACGTGGGGGTGAGGGACATATGGTGGCGCAACATAACATGGCGTCCTTATATCTACAGCAACAGATAGAACAAGAACGTCCCAGGAATGAAGCCCCGACAAGCACCGTCAGTTACAACAGAACCACTGCATGAAACATACTCTATTGAAGATAGTAACATTTACGCCTTGAATTTAAGTACCCTTAGGCTCTTTGCAGCCATCCCTCAATTTAGGGGTAAGATGACTTTTGGAACTAAACACTGTTTTGTTTTTTATTGGTGGGAATTGAGACAATAGGGGTCCCTTAGTTATTCAGGAGACCTTGTGCTCCCATATATTATGTGTGTGTGAACCCCTGTGGGGTGGGAGGGATGTTTCAACATGTTCAGTTAGCGACATGACCTTTCCCATCTAAGCAGAAAACGTAGTCTCTCCTGCTAAAATAAAGGTTTAATTACCCAGACTCGGCCAGGCCCATAACGATGCAGGGGCATGGAGAAGACAGTTCGTAGTGCTATGTTTTTAGACATTAAGTATAGTTAGCCATGAAAAGATGTTGAGAACATGAGAAATACGGTCGAGAGCGATTTTTAAACAATTGTTTGTGTTTTGTTTTTCTTTCTTGTTGCTTTCTCTCTGCCTGCTTTCCTTCTCTGGCTGAAGTAATTTCCACAGAAACACAGATTGACCTATACAAGTTTGAATCTGTTTTTAATGGAAAGAAGTTGTATATGGAACACCTGGAAGACATGCACTACATATCAAGTTGAACTATGCTAACATGAATTGGTTTTTGATATCTAAGTAATGTATGTCCTGATGAGGTGCACCAGATAGAAGTCGTTTTTGTCTATTGTGGTGCCCCAAACTCGAGTAGACAACACCATAGAGCCCACTACATCTTAGTTGGGCCGTTCTTGAGTTTTCATAAAAATATGGCAATTGACATATGTTTACAAGCAGGTTCTCTTGAACATTTGCCTTGTTTAATTCGTTGAAAGAAAAATATAGTGTTTAACATGCTTTTATAAATACAATAACATTCTGGCCCTAATAGATGGGTGTTCTACTTTTAGAAGAGAGTTATTAGTATTGCGGTTTTTTGCACAGTACGAAAGGTGGATGGTATGAATGTGGATGAAAGTGGTATGCGAGTAAGAATGGGTGAGATGTGATCACTGGCTTTGATACGATATGTGTTTTTTCTAAATGTGAGATGTGTATCGTCAAAATTGGCTTTTAAGTATATGAAATGTCAATGTGTTATATGTGGTTTTTCCTATTAATGAATGTTTTGTAATGAAATTTGAATAACAAATATAATAAATGTTCTTTAAACATACACACTGTGAATTGTCTATAGTATATGCCCTTTAAGTAGGGCGATCATACAAAAAAATATAGAATCGGGGTAGTCCCTTAAAGCATACAGTGGATTGGGACTTTGTGAAATATATTTAATGTTAAACCAGAAGTATCCACTATGCTACGTAAAAGAAAAAATGATTGAGTTCATTTTTCGAGCTGTTCCAAATGAACACGATATCATCAATGTATCGTTTCCAATGTGAGATACAATGTTGGTAAGGTTTTTTTTTGGATAAGATGTTGTTAGATTCAAAATTGGACATAAAGAAAATCGCTAGGCTGGGGGCGAAGTTCCATAAAGCTAAGGTCATAAGTTCCACAATGAAATTGTGAGGTACTCTGTTTTGCTCATCATGATGAATAAGTACTTGATGTAAACATTCAATGGCCTGATCTTGAGGAATACTTGTGTACAATGATTTGATATCCATTGTCACAAGTCTTTGTGTCTGAGGATTGAAGGGAAGTTTTTCAAAAATGTGGATAGTGTGCGTCGTGTCTCGCAGATAGGTTGCCGTTTTGGTGCTTAAAGGTTTCAAAAAGACATCAATGAATTTGCACACTGGTTCCAAAACTTTTTGTGAATTTTGGGTAAGGCATATAGTGATGGAGTCCGGCCTTGGCTAGTAGTTAGAAATGTTTGTTCTTTATTACTGATCAATTTCCTTTCATAGGCATATTGTGCCATATTTGCTATTTCAGATTTGATTTCACTCGCTGGATGGTTTTTTTATTTTCTTGTAGCTTTCCTGATCTTGAAGCAGTTGATTAACTATAGTGCAATATTGATCATTGGACATGATCACAATCCCACCGCCTTTATCGGCTGGTTTAATCACAATATTGGGCTTTTTGGAGAGCTCAATTAGTGCCCTTTGTTCGGCTTTTGACAAATTGTGCTTGAAGTAGTTTTCTTCGCCTTTAAGTTTGCCCAGTTCCTTCATTATGCATTTTTCAAATGTAATAATTTCTTTTGGTGTTTCATTGTCTTCGGGTCTGAATGTAGACGGGATATGTAGACCTGAGTCCGTGTCCTGTGATTCAGCTGGAGTGTCATCAAAGAATGCCTTCAAGCGTATTGTTCTGAAAAAACGGCGAATTTCGGTTTACGTTAGAAACCAGTCAGTTGTTCGAGAGGGCACAAATGAAAGGCCTTTGGAAAGAATAGATACTTGTGATGCTGTCAGAGTGACTTTTGCAAGATTAAAAATGGGAATGTCTTTATTATCTGTTGTCAACGTGTTGTCAACGTGTCTGCCGTCTTCTTCCCCGTGTTTGACAACGTGGGGGTGGGTATTGTGGAAACCGTGGTTGGTACCAGTATGGGATACCTTGCCCTCCTGTTGCTGTTGGTTAAATCTCTGTTGGTCATCCGAGCCGCTGCTGCTAGAGTTACAGAATGATACCCAACAGTGTCGTCCTTTGTTTTGTGTTGCTTGTTGGTTTTTAACAGCCTCTGCAAATTCAGCTGTTGTGTATGGAAAGATCTTTTCAAGTTTGAATTCCTGAATGTCTTTATTTAATTTATTTGTTTTTTTAGCAATTGTGGATGTCTTGAACTCATCAAAGATTTTGTTGGTTTCTCTTAATTTGTCTATGGCGTTCGCAATTGCTTGATTTTCTAAGAACTTTTTTTCTTCTATGTCTAATTCTTTTTGAACCTCAATGCTCAGGCGTTGAGCTGTTGTTATGTTCGGGACCATAAGGTCTCTGCTGCATTTAATTGCAATATGACTGAATTTGGTGGTATATTCCATGTCTGTAAGGAAGAGACAGGGCTCGTTCCTGACAATTAAACCTGCTGGGATAGTATCTGCTCTCAAATATTCCCGTAAGAAATGTCCATGTAATTCTGTACGGAAGCTCTTCTTTTTAAGTTTAAGCAGGTCTTCGCTGCACGTAGTTTGGTTTATGCCGGTATTAGTTCCGCTCGGATCAAAAATAGAAGGTCCTTTTATAATGTCTGCAGTTTGTTCTGAAGAATAGCCAAATGTTTGGCTTTCTGCCATATTTAATCAAAAGAGAGGGGTGGAGAGGACCAGCGGGTGGAGACGAACCATGGAAACCCTCCTAGGTTACCAAAAAGCGTCCCTTCAATGTGAAAAACCGAGTTGTCAAACCCTTGTGCAAAAAAGGTTTTAAGCAAAAAAGAATTTGTGCGGGTACTTGATTTAAGTATTTACAAAAACCTCCCTCGGTAGTGAACCCTCAGCAATCATTGGTTGCTATTATGCATCATACAAAAAAATATAGAATCGGGGTAGTCCCTTAAAGCATACAGTGGATTGGGACTTTGTGAAATATATTTAATGTTAAACCAGAAGTATCCACTATGCTACATCAAAGAAAAAAATATTGTTGAATTCAAAGCAACTTAAGACAAAGTAGGGCGACCCTGTTGGAGAGGATGTTTGTTAGCGCTTTACCTGCGTGAAATACTTTATGAATGAATGGAGGGGCTTATCCACTGATAATTGCAGTTTTGTATGGACTTTTCAGAAACCCGGCATTCCCCCCAGGAAGGGAAGGTGTCAATTTTGATAGCTGGATTAAGGGAGGGGCAAGCAAGCTAGCTAAGAGACATGTTCAATGGGAAGCGAGTCAAAACATTTGAGGACTTCTACAGAGAGTATGCTGTAGGACAGATTCTCGTATTACCAGCTTCGACACTAGTTATATGGCGCAATCATGAGGGAAGGAGGAACTGGGTAGTTTGTCAGACTGGGAACTAACTATAGAGTTGTGCCATACTACTAAGGGCGTGATTCCAGCTATCTACAAGGTTTTGATAGCCAGTGGGAACCGGGTCATCCCACACTACCAAGAAAAATGGGAAAAACAACTAGGTACTCCCTTTACAGAACAGCAATAGGATGAGGCAGTTAAAGCAATGTTCAAAGTACTTAAAAGCACCCAGAATCAGGAACTGCAGTTTGAGATAATCTACAGATGGCACCTGATGGCCAATAAGCTTCACAGAATATACCCACAAAGATCGTTGAGATGCTCGTGGGACTGTGGACTAGAGGGAACCCCATCACACATATGGTGGGAATGCCACAAGACATTTCTGTCAGGAATTGAAGACCGAAAAATAATGGGAGACCCATTACTGTAGGAACCGTTGTTTGGGCAACTGGGGATCAGCTCAGAAGGGAACTGAACCTGGAAGGGCAAGAAGAGCGAGCTAACGAATAGCCTATTGCTGTGTGCAAACGTTGAATCGCAGAATACAAGGGGAAAACAGAGGTTCCTAATGAGTTGCACTGGTTACAGGGAGTGTGGGAGGTTTATGGCATGAAAAAACTGACAACGCTCCTAAAAGAAATAAGTAAACAAACTGAAAGGATTTGGGTCCCTCTCATAAACTACACATTAAAGGATAAGGCTGAACTATATTTGCCCACTAGATTGAAAACAGCATTCAATAAACAGTGTAAAACAATCGACACACCAAAAAGGGACAAATGTATAGAAAACTGAGCTTACTGACATCACTGTGCCCACCTCCAAAACAATGGTACAGAGACTGCCCTCATCGACCTAAAGGCACAAATAGATGAAATAAGAGATAAAGGTAAAATGGCTCTCCTCTTGCTGCTGGACCTCTCGGCGGCATTCGACCTTGTAGACCATGGAGTACTTTGCAGCCATTTAGACTCAGCCGCACATTTTTCCAAGGAGGCCATATCTTGGATTGAATCCTTCCTCAGTGATAGGACTATGAGGGTGTTCTCCCCCTCGGCAGCGGCGGACCCAATCCCCATCCGATGTGGAGTCCCTCAGGGCTCATGCGTCTCCCCGACTCTCTACAACATATTCACTAAGCCCCTTTTTGATGATCTGGACCATCTTGGTATCACCTACACCAACTATGCAGATGATACCCAGATTCTCCTCCCACTTTCCGGGGACTACAACAAGGATTTGGCCTTGGTGAATAGGGTGTATATCATGGTCCAGGCATGGATGGCAACCCACGGTCTATGCCTGAACGATGACAAAACAGAGCTGCTCATCCTAGGGACACATTCTAACATGAAGAAACTCAGTCAGGACTACACCTCATTTGAAATTGACGGGAATATTATCAAGGTTTCCAAATCTATCTGGATGCCACCCTCTCTTTTGACAAGCAGGTGAAGTCAATGGCATCTGCCACCGCCTACACATGCAAGCTCATTAGAGCAGGCAAGCACTTTCTCTCCGATAACAACTGCCTTATCCTAGCGAGAGCATTAATCCTTTCGAGACTTGATTATTGTAATGCCCTCTACATCGGAGCAAACAAATCCATTACCCACCGACTTCAAATTCTTCAAAACAATGCCCTACGAGCCGCCCTTGGTGTACCCAAAAGATCACATATTTCAAACATCAGGCGTCAAAACAATTGGTTATCCTCCCAAAACAAAATCCACCTTAAAGTAGCATCCCTGGTTCATAAAGCCCTGAACAATGCAGCACCAAGCTATCTCCGCAATAAACTCACAAAAAGAAATTACTCGCACCCCGCTAGAACTGCAAATGCCAACAGCCTCATTATTCCTAGATTCAGGTTATCTAAGGCGGGGGGTAGTAGCTTCCCGGTGCAAGCAGCTCAATTATGGAACTCATTGCCTAATCCTCTACGCGAGGCACAGCCCTTCCCTAAATTCAGAATTAACTACATCAATCTGCTAAGGACTGCCAATGAATAGCCTATTGGCGCCCACTTATCCTTCACCCCACCCTAGAACTTACACTTCATCATGATCTTATGGTCCCACTCTCTTTGGCCACCTGACCGATGAGCTTTCGCCCACACAGTACCTGTACATAGATTGTCTTGAGCATATTTTGTATTTATTCTGCATGTATACCGCAACTGCTGCCTTCCTGTGATATTTTGCATCTATATTTTGTATTTTGTATTTGTACAGTGTATGTATCCCATGACCCCACCCTGCAACCTAAGCTTCGCATTTTCTGTACTGCTGCGCCCGGTTACCTTTGGGTTTGGTGCGCATTATAAGTGAATAAAACAAACAAACAAACAAACAAACAAACAAACACACCACTGAAGAGTGCTATCAAGAGTGAAGAGAAGTGCCAAAATAAATTAAATCAGCCCCTTATGCTATCAGGCAATAGCTGGGCATATATCTATTTAATACACCAAAAGCTGCAATTGAATGTCACCCGGATACCTTAGATTTCTGCATGTGCCACGTTCACTCTAGAAACAGGTAGGTGCAGTAATTAATACACATCTATCCCAGCAATAGTATTTATTGGGGATAACCGGTCTTGTTCCACTAAGGCCTACTTGAGTTTCGACTGGAGATGGCCCATAGACTTGAATGTAAGTCGCCTAAGTGCCATAAAAGTGTATATATGCATGAGGTAATCTCATTTTTGTAGAACATCAAACAGTCTGTGTTGTACAGGTTACTTCCTCCACACCATTTCATAGTCCAGCACACTTGGGGAATCTTGATGCTTTGCTTTGCTCGAATGAGTAAAAGTTGTTACTCCAGTAAGAATGAAAAAGGTTCCATCTGAGGTTCAAACTAATAGCACTTTCATTTTGCCTTCCAAACGAGAGTCAAAGGAGGACCTGCGTAGAGATTAAGTTATATTGCAAAGGCATAAGTAAGACTGCTATGTCAGTGGCTATGTACAGCTGGACTGAATTTTAGACATAGTGATGGGGTCGTGGAAGGGGGATGGGTGTGGGCATATTTATTTTTTAAAGAAGGAGGGCTGGGGTCGGTGTGGGGGCTAGGATTGTTAGCCAGAACAGTCTTCACTTACCTGGGTGGGTGGCAGGGGACCCTTCCGAGCAGAGGTGGGAATGGTAAGCCCTTTCCAGGGGAAAGCTCCAGCTTTCATGGGCATTTTTCGAGGTCTTTGTGTGGACAAACATTGGGGGCAGAGTCAGTTTGGACCCAGTCCACATACATGCTAGGTGTATCTGTTGCGGGGCAGATACAATAGCCAGAGGCTCTGTCCATGATTGGACAGACCCTGCCTGTTTGAGTGTTGCCGATCATTGCCTTTGGTGAGCTGGGGCAGGTTCAGCTCAGATCTTGTATAAAAAGCGATGACTCGTAGAACAGTCCTGGAGATATTCATTGGAGCCAAGTCGCCTATGAAGGAGAGCAGCCTGCTGAAGACCCAGAACTCGTCGTTGGAAGATCACCAGCAGCCCTTTCTTCACTTGCCCGGGCGAAGCCCTTTCTCGCTGCATATTTCCAGAAGACCATTGGTGCCTCAACCTTTGGACTGTTGGGAACAACCAGTCCCAACCTCTGCTCAAGGTTCCAGCTCTTGGATACGCTCGGAAATAGACCCGGAACCATTCTTTGGGCTTGCCAGAGGGCATCCTGAGTTATTTTGCTACAGCAGTTGACATCCAGAGTTGATCCTTGGGACTGTGCAGATCCACAGTTTATGGACACAAAAGCATTTTGCTGAAGCTGCAGCTCTTCACTACGAAGATGGGCCTTCCAGGACCAGTTTCTTTGTTTCCACCAAGGAAGTCACCTTCCGTCATTTTCTTCAAGTGGCCATCACTGTTTGCCAACAGCATCACATCCTGGGAGTCCTTCGAGGTCAGAGTGGTAGTCCAGGAGTCTGTGTGGCATGAATGTCCAGCATCCAGGACCGATCCATCGGAGTATGGAAATGTGATATAGCTGGATCCAAAATCTGATGACATCTGCATCTGTGGCCCCTTCCTTCAATGAAAATCAAGGCATGAATCAGGAAGGACCAGCGAATTCAGGAACTCTGGTTCCCCGGAGTGAATCGGAGTACAGGGTTGAGTAAACATACATATTTTCCCCCACCCCATCTCCACAGGGTTATATGGGCGTAATGTCCTAGCCCCACCTCTCCCTCACCTAGCCTTGAACAGTGTTCTGTCCCAGTATTCTCCTATGCATCTCCACGAAGGTGATGTGATTGGGTGAGAGTCGTTTAAATACTTTACTCTTGTTTTTTCTGAACTTTGGAACACTTGCTAACTTCTTGTTGGCTCAAGGAAACACTTGTTCAAATCTTCTTGAAGAAACTCCTACCATCCTGAAAAGACTATTGGGACCTGGGACACTGGCCGATAGCACGCTTCTTTTCCAGCTAGGGAATAACTTTTAAAGGATAGTACCCTTGTACTAAGGTTTTGTGCTACATTTGCTCACATCATCATTCGAATCCTATTTGTTCTCAAAGTATGATTACTCACCTTTTCTTTATTCACTTGCTTTGTGTCACACACCTGTTCCGTTATGTCACACACCAGTTCTGTTTCCTCCGTCCCACTGCCCTCCTCCTTCTCCTCACCTGTACTGCTGGAGTCTGATTGGTAGATGTCCTGCCTTTGTCAGTACCTGTGTCTATCTTCTTCCTTCCGTTGAGGTGATCTGTCTCGCTGGGAAGCCACAATGGCCACCGGTGAGCTGTAGCCCTGTGGCTCCTCCACCAGAACAAACCGCAATGGGGAAAAAGCCCAAAGGCTGAAAAAACCCCAAGAAGAGTTGCAGCAGCGGTAGATGGTTTGCGGCTCTCAACAAAAGATTAATAGAAGTTGTGGTAGCAGGTTCCGGTGGTTTATGGGTGTTGTAGGCTCTTCCATTACTGTTTAGCACTGCAGCAATAGGTAAGGCAGCAAAAACAAACCAAAGGAAAGACCAGGATCAGGGCAATAAATCAGGGATAAGCAGTAAGAAGTAGACAGACTGCCGTGGAGCTGAAGCAGATCTGCCGTGGAGCTGCGCCGCAGCAACCAGGAAAGGGGGCGCGTCCACAGCGGGTGCCGCAAAGAAAGTAGCAGCACAGGGGGAGCGGAACACCCGCGGAGCGGGGAAAAATAGCGCATGAGAATAGAACAGTAGAGAGGGAAGGAAAGAGCAATGCGGAGTACATGAGGGAGGACAAGAAGACAGAGTAGTAACCCAAAGAGGAATATGATCACTCGGAGCGTTAGCTAACTAGAAGGCAACAGAGCGAAAGCTGTGAAGTGGTTGCAACACAAAGAACGCTGGGGGTAAGCAGAATAGGGACCTCCCAGCCACCATTGTGAAAAAGAAAGACTAGACCATCACCCGGCAGTTTAGAAGAATGTGATGGAACTACTAATGGCTGCCCCATCCATACCTATTCCAGAGCCTCCAGGTACCCGGACGCATGGCACTTTGCTACACAGTATTTAGCAACCTGTCTATTAAAAAAAGTGAAGTGTAAGCGCACACCCAGGTGAATATGTAGTGAATACTTTAGTGCTTTCCTTGTGGTTTTTCATTGATAAAACTTTGTCTAACGCCTAAATAAATATTTGTATACCTAATTTGAATTAAGAGTTGAATTAAGAGGGTTCTGTGTGGGCTAAACTGAATCATTCATCACGCACATGTCCTCCTAATGTAAAAGCTCTATTACTGCTAAAAGATGTGGGGGTAAGTTTAATCCTTCTAGGCCCGTCCAAAGACTGACCTTGCTAACCATATCAAAGGCAGTAATAGATCCAAAAAGCCAAGTAAATTGGTGCTTAGTGCAAATAGTACTATTTTGCCACTATGAGATATAGATTAAGAGTTTGCTCTCTTATTCCCACCCCAGAGCGGAATCCTCCATGGGACTCAGCTAAAATCCCTTCTGCTGAAACCCACTCATTTAGCCTGGTACAAACCAGTTTGTCAAAGAGCTTACTAACTGTGTCCAGTAGCGAAATTGGGGGGTATGACTGGGGAGCCGTCTGATCACCCTTCTTATACATCAGCACAATAAGGGCCTTCCTACGACGTACAGGGATATGGCCTTTGGCCCAAATGGCATTAAAAACGTTGGTTAAAAAGGGAGCCCAACGGTCTAGATTAGACTCGAAAAGGTCCACCGTAATGGCACCAGGGTCAGGGCTTTTGGGGGATGCTTGTTTGATGATAACTTCACAGACTTCTTTTAATGAGAACTCAGCTTTTGAAGCATGAGTAATAAAGCATATGTCAGTTGGATGGTTAGGGATAACTTCACTGTCTATGGGCTTCATTATGAGTGTGGCACGCTTCCGGACCGCCACATTGCAATTCGGTGGGTGGGGGCGGTTGGGTGTAACGGTAGCCGCCCACAGAGTTTTCACAGAAGCACTGGCACCATCAGCAACGGTGCAGGTGCTTCCGTCTCCCCACTATGGGACTTCACGGGAATGGGGAGTTACATTTTCCCGTGCCTGACTTCCACATCTCCCAGGACTTGTAATGTCCCGGTGGCACCGGGAAGTTAGGTGCCGGAAAAGTGTTACGAGTCCAGCGCCAACCCACCATTAGCTCCGGCAGGGTTACCGCCAGACTCGTAATGAGGCCCTATGTCTCGGTTGAGTACATCTCCTGAAAATACTCTGTCCAAGCCTGGGAACTAATACTGGGATCTGTGGTGGATCAGAAGAAGGACGCAGACTCTCAGAGAACATTTGCAAGGTGTATTTATTAAATAATAGTATGAATGCCTAACTATTCCTTTCGCTATGGGGTGTTCCCTACCTGAATGAATAACTAAGATCTTCGTCAGTCATCTGTAAATGTCCAAAAAGAATATGGGCCTCATTCCGAGGTTGGTGCTAGTCATGGCGCTGTTAGCACCATGACTAGCACCATTACCGGTACCGTGTCCGCCCTGGTTCAATGGGGACTTACCGGTCTAGTCCGTCCTTTGCGGGACCGGTAAGTACCCATTGAAAATGTCAATCCCCATTTCCATTTGAGCCCTCATAGGGCTCAATGAGAATGGGGAGGGTGCTAATAACAGTACCGTAAATTACGGTACCGTTATTAGCTCTGAAGTCTCTTTGCGGGTCCCATCCTTGACGCCTGCTAAAACCAGGCGTTAAGGAAGGACCCGCAAAGGGACCTCGGAATAGGGCGCAAAGGGATTACCGGCACCGGTGTCATTACCGGTGCCCGGTATCCTTTTGCGCCCGGGTCGTAATGACCCCCTATGTCTGCTTCCCAAAAACTAATGCTAAATGACCCTACCACTAACTTAACAAATAATGTCAGGAGAATGACTCCCTTCTTGTAATAGGTACCTCACGCACTTGTCTTCTTAATCTTCATTTTCCTGGTCAATATGTAACTTCAAATAGTCTTTTGTAGATTTTCTTATCAGGTTGTTTTGTATTCTGTATTTACATTTTAACAAACAGTAAATGAACAGATGGCAACACATAAATTGGCATATAGTATAACGAGTCAAGAAAAGGAAAGAGAAAGAGAGAAAAAATAAATTAAAAAAACAACATATTTTATCAATGTAGCAGAATTGTACATATTCAAGAAAGTATCCCACACCTTTGCATGTAAATTCAACTTCCCCATTTTTCTGTAAATAACTTTCTCAATACTCGCCAAGCAGTTCATTTCTGTAATCCAGTCCTCAAAGACTGGTGAAATTTGGGATTTCCAACTTCTCAAAATCATTTTTTTGCATATCAAAGCACTCCTGAATAAACATTTATTTTCTGACAATGAAAGGTCCTCAAGTAAAGAACTACATCCCAAGACCATGGTCTTGAAATCCAAATCGACATTTTGACTCAAAACCCGGAGGCACATATCGCACACCTCATGTCAAAAGGCTCGGACTCGCACACAATCCAAAAGTAAATGTTCCATACTGCCCTTCTCACTTTTGCAACGCCAGCAAACATCAGAGTCTGACAAACCTCTCTTCTTAAGCCTTTCCGGGCTCCAATAAACCCTATTGATAATTTTAATTTGCTTTGAGCGTTCACTCAGACTTATCGAGCAAAGCTTCACGTTTTCACACATCTCAAGCCATATATCAGAAGTGATTTCATACCCCAGTATTCTACTCCATTAATTCCACAGATCAGTATTCTCCTTTTAATTTGCAACAATTTGATGATAGACCCTGCTTGCAAGTGATTGATTACCAATAGTGAACATCTCTGAGCTTGCATTCCCATTAGAGTGAACTTCATCAATACATCTTTTCAATATTCTGTAATCTGAGATAGAGAAATTATCAACATTAAAGCTTGCACACAATTCGTCAAATTCAATCCATTTCTCATTCTTATGAACATTCTTAAGAATTCTCATTCTTATAAACATCACTAATACATTGAATTCCTCCAATAAACCACTTCGGCCAAAACAACAACTTGCCATTGTCTGTAATAGCTTTATTCAGCCAGATAGAGGCATCAGGCGACTTCAGAGCTATCAAGCCACACATATCATAGATATTCTTCCATACATCTCTAAGACACTCAGTCAAGGGACATCTTTTACCATGTCTGTTGACAGTCGTAAAAACTGCTCTTGGGACAAGAGGGCTTGTCATGCTTGCCTCTGCCACCGCCCATTCTCCAGGGGAATCCCCCAGAAAGGGAAGGAAAAATTGGCATGAGAATGCCAAATGATACGCCTTAAAGTTAGGGACACCAAGCCCCCCCTTCTCAACAGGAAGCTGGAGTTTCCAAAGCTTAAGTCTTGGAGGCTTCCCATCCCAAATGAAGGATTGTATAGTGCTATCAATCAATTTCCAATAATACTGGCCAATTTTCACGGGACGCATACTCAGAATATAATGGATTTTTGGCGCAGCAGTCATCTTTAGAGCATTCACCTTACCCCATAGAGATAGATGCAGAACCGACCACCTTTTGGATGCTCAATTTCAGTTCCCTTCATGCCTCCCCCATATTCTCCTCAACCATATCACTTATAGCCGGAGTTAACCAAACTCCCAAATACTTCATTTCTTTCTCACACCATTGAAATCCATAATCCGTCACCAAAGATTTATCGCAACGTGCAGTAACTGGCATCACCTCCGACTTAGACCAGTTAATTTTATACCCAGCCACCTCATGAAACCAACTGAGTGTTTTCATCAGTGAATGCAACGATAATTCCAAATTACGTAAAACTAATAAAAGATCGTCCGCGTAAAACCATGTTTTTTGTTCAACCCTGTTAAAGTAAACACCTCTTAAATTCAATACACACCTTAAAGCAATAGCAAGAGGTTCAATGGCCAGGACAAACAGCAGTGGTGACAATGGACAGCCTTGCCTAGTACCCCTCTGCAGGTCAAAAGATTCTGATAACAAACAATTAGTTTTAACATCCGCCGTGAGATGAGCATACAAAAGGGCAACCCACATGATATATTCTTCTCCCATATTCATAGCTCCTAAGACCGTAAACAGATACTGCCAGTTAACTCGATCAAATGCTTTTTCAGCATCTTGGGAGAATACAGCTACATCATCATCCAAATTCTGCACATGTGACAGGGTCAGCAATGGATTCCTGATATTGCTAGAAGTTCTACGGCCCTTAACAAAATCTGATCGATATGTGTGTATACATTTCTGCATCAATTGTTCAATGTGCAAAGCAAGCACTTTAGCCAAAATCGTATTTGTCAGTATTTCTCAGACTTGTTGGCCGGTAGCTAGAGGGTAAGTTACTGTCTTTACCTTTCTTCAGAAAGACCGAAATAGTAGCATGGTTCGTAGATGCCGGGAGTAAGCCAACTTCCTTAGACTCAATGAACATATCCTTCAAAAGACCCAACACTGTCTCAGGAAGAATCTTATAAAACTCAACCGGTAATCCATCAGGTCCAGGAGTCTTCCCAGGATTCAACTTTCTAATGGCAACTCTAATTTCATCAATAGTCACCTGCCTATTCAAATCTTCCTTTTCATCATTAGTGAGTTTTGGAATATTCAACTTGCTCAAGAAATGTTCACCTTGACCTGTAATATCAGACTCATTCATATACAGAGCAGCATAGAAGTTCTTAAGGACCGCATTAATCTCACACGGATTAAAAGTGGTCACACCATTCCCATCCTTAATTGAAGTAATAGCTCCATCTGAGTGTTGCTGTCTCAGCCTGTAAGCAAGCCATCTGTCACATTTTACTCCCCGCTCGAAGTAAGCACATTTGATCTTATATAGGTCTCTACTAGCCTTCACACATAAAATGTCATCCAGTTCTTTCTTTAGTTTCTTCATTTCTCTTACCAATATCACTCGGATCACGGACCAGATCACTCGTTACCTCAATAATACGAGTATCAATTTCAGAATGCACTTTATCCATTTTCATCTTTTTGCTACTGGATAAACCTAGAGCAAGACCCCTCATCGTAAATTTGAATGCCTCCCATATAGTTTTCTTACTAAGCTCATCCCATTGATTTTCCATCACAAAGTATTCAGCCTCAGACCTAAGTTTCTCTAACAGGACATCATCATATAAGATCATCTTCCATTGAAATGATCTACAACATTCAAAGTTCAAAGCCACACTCATAAATATAGGTGTATGATCAGTGACTGCAATAGAACCAATTCTGCTATCTATACAATTCGCGGTCATTCCTCCTGCCGTAAAGAGCATGTCAATCCTCGAATATGTAGCGTGTGAGCCCGAATAAAAGGTAAATTCCCTGACATCAGGATGTTGCAGTTTCCAGCAATCCTTTAAGTCAAAATCATCAATAAGAGCCCTAAACGAGCAAAAATGCGCGTCTCTCTTCTGAGATGTCTTTTGTCTAGAACAATCAACAGAAGGATCATTAACCAAGTTAAAATCACCACCTAGTACAATATTAGGAGAGTCCAGGTCAAGCAAGAGTTCTGACAATCCCTAAAGAAAGAGCCGTCTTCCATTGATGGTGCATAAATATTGCACAGTACATTCTTAACACCCTGAATATCCACCAGGAACGCAATAACTCTACCTTCCCTATCACTACTAGTCTTCAATATTTTAATCGGAGAGCCCCTTCGCACCAGAATTGCAACAACCCTGCTTTTACAGGAATAGCATGAGATAAAGACATTGCCTACCCACCTCCTGTGTAAAACACCCACATCCTCTTTTAATACATGAGTTTCCTGCAGAAAACACACGTCACATTTCATTTCCTCTACACAACTTAGAATTTTCTGCCGCTTCACAGGGTTATTCAAACCATTAACATTCCAGGAGGTGATCAATAAATGAGATCCCCTACTTGCAGACATGTCAAAAGGCCCGAAATGATTCAAAAGAGTAAGCACTAGTTCAAGAACAACAAAAACCAAAGAAACCCACCACCCGCTCCCCGAGAAACAGAAGTATGATGCCAACGTTAACAAGCGCTCAAAAAACCCAGCACCCCTGGCACCCTTCCCAAATAAGATCTTACCTATTAGTACAGAAACACAATCAACCTCCCCAAATACCAGCAATCAAAAGTTTACCCTCTGTATCTATACATGTGACATGGAGAATAAGACACTGATATAACGAATTAACATCAACCATGAGCCTATAAGAACTAGAGGCCCCAATGGTCAATTCAATTACCAACACAGCGTTATAATCCCATTCAGCCATCTTCGTAACCACAGACTCCGTCAATATTTACCATTCTCACATGTTTGATAATAAAAAAAACTATATCGACAAGAAACCGCATCAATAATCAATATTTATGTATGTAGTGGTCATGTGTTATATATTAGGCCCATAAATGAAAAGCATTCCTTTAAAAAATGTATACCATCATACACACCCCAGACAGCGCTCCAAAACCGAACAAACAACATCATACAGACCACTGCATTCAAAAGCTATTTCAACTGTAAGAGGAAGATTGCAGAAACCAGCATTCTATCCATATGTCAGTCCGTAATTCTGCATATCCAAATAATGCCATCATCACATCACATTAACATCTATATATATGTGAGGCAGTCAGATTGGCAGAATTCCGTGCGTTGGGCCTGCACCGCCATGAAGTAATGCAGGAAAGAAAAAGAGCCGATGCAGAATAGTCATACACATGTCTTCTCAGATTATTTTCCAAGACTGAATTCAACTCCCCTCATGTAATCCACGTGTTATCCCTTGCCTCTAATGATGTCAGAGACCTCCTCCAAACACCCCCATCAGAAGCTTGTAGCAGATTAATCACAGTTAGCTGTTCCCCCCCCCCGAGACGGATAGCAGTGGGAATGGACAGTCTGTCTGCTTGTGCGGATCTTGGGGGGATGGAGAACATGAGGCCCCTCCCATGTGGATCACACATTCCAGTAGCACCGTATAATACCTCTTACCAGGCTTGTCAACAGCACCTTCCAATATTGGAAGCAGGCAATGCAAGGCGCCGGGGAACTCCCCACCACTCTTAATATGAAGCATTCATTCCATCATCTCTGAAGTCTACAGTGCCCCAGGACAGATGACGGCCGTAGCACAACATGAGACGCTAGCATCAACGGGTCATCGAAATCTGCGTACCTGTGCTGTGTGTGATATGCATTATGCATTGTGCTGTCCAATTCCCCACTTCCGGAGTCAGGGCCATGGTGCCCCCTGAGAGGGAGCTGAACAATCCTAGAAAGGGGTCGCTCCACAGACCCTCCTCAAATATACAAACCAAGCGTCTTGATATCCATACACATCAGAACAATGCCATTTCATATAAGTATGGAGTGCCCCCATGTCATCTCTCAGCTTGGTTACGCAGCAGCCGCCCTCATCAAACTGCAGCCACTCTCACATGCCAACAATAGAAAGTACCTTGGCACGTCTTGATAGTGCAATTCGGAACAGTCTCTGTGTCCCCAGCATGCAGAGTTGGAACATAGACCAGCGCCATGGCGCAAACGAAAGTCGCCGAGGGGGAAATACGTTCCAATAAATCCAAACTGCTCAATCCGATCACTGGAGGTCATCTACATTCTTATAGCTGCGTCATCCGGAAATATCCCGAGAAGACAATCCTATCACGTGACCAAATAAGCTGATCGGACTGAGGACGGGTCCTTTTTTCAAACAAAGCATCTTTTCAACGGAGCACGAACAGGAAGATTCCATGGTAAAATAAAAACGTTTAACTGAACAAAATACCCAACGCCATTTTATATCATGTCCATTACATATAACTGTGTAAAACCATAAAAATAACAATTACAAAAACTCGAAAAAGTAAAAGTTAATTGAAGTTACCAAGTAACATGAATCAATCAGCTATGGTATCACGCAATTTCCGAATTTCCTCCAGCCAAGAGAGCGCCTCCTTGGGGTCGGATGTAGTTTTATCTCCTTCTGGCAACACTAATGTTAGTGTATTGAACCTATTCAAGAAAACCCTCACTTGGAGGACTTTTGCCAAGTCTTTCACTCCTTTAAAGGATCTCCTGGTTTCCACAAGCTCCTTAGGGTAGTCACGATAGACCTATATAGGCTTGCCCTTGAAGGAAGCAGATCCCTTGTTCCTAGATGCAGTCAACAAGGATTCCCTTTTTCTTGAAAGAGAGAAAGACACCAGTATGTGTCTTGGTCTAGAGCCAGGGGCTCTACCGATCCGATATGCATGATCAATGTAATTTTCTCCAATGGTGTCCATGCCATAACAATGCTTGAAAATCTGCATAACCAGTGGTCATGTGTTATATATTAGGCCCATGAATGAAAAGCATTCCTTTAAAAAATGTATACCATCATACACACCCCAGACAGCACTCCAAAACTGAATAAACAACACCATACAGACCACTGCATGCAAAAGCTATTTCAACTGTAAGAGGAAGATTGCAGAAACCAGCATTCTATCCATATGTCAGTCCGTAATTCTGCATATCCAAATAATGCCATTGTCACATCACATTAACAGCTATATATATGTGAAGCAGTCAGATTGGCAGAATTCCTTGCGTTGGGCCTGCACCGCCATGAAGTAATGCAGGAAAGAAAAAGAGCCGATGCAGAATAGCCATACACATGTCTTCTCAGATTATTTTCCCAGACGGAATTCAACTCCCCTCATGTAATCCACATGTTATGCCTTGCCTCTAATGATGTCAGAGACCTCCTCCAAACACCCCCATCAGAAGCTTGTAGCAGATGAATCACAGTCAGCTTCTCCCCCCCCCCGAAACGGATAGCAGCGGCAATGGACAATCTGTCTGCTTGTGCGGATCTTGGCGGGATGGAGAACATGAGGCCCCTCCCATATGGATCACGCATTCCAGTAGCACCGTATAATACCTCTTCCCAGGCTTGTCAGCAACACCTTCCAATAGTGGAAGCAGGCAATGCAAGGCGCCGGGGAACTCCCCACCACTCTTAATCTGAAGCATTAATTCCATCATCTCTGAAGTCTCCAGTGCCCCAGGACAGATGACAACCGTAGCACAACATGAGACCCTAGCATCAACGGGTCATCGAAATCTGCGTACCTGTGCTGTGTGTGATATGCATTATGCATTGTGCTGTCCAATTCCCCACTTCCGGAGTCAGGGCCGTGGTGTGCCCCTGAGAGGGAGCTGAACAATCCTAGAAAGGGGTCGCTCCACAGACCCTCCTCAAATATACAAACCAAGCGTCTTGATATCCATACACATCAGAACAATGCCATTTCATATATGTATGGAGTGCCCCCATGTCACCTCTCAGCTTGGTTATGCAGCAGCCGCCCTCATCAAACTGCAGCCACTCTCGCATGCCAACAATAGAAAGTACCTTGGCACGTCTTGATAGTGCAATTCCGAACGGTCTCTGTGTCCCCAGCATGCAGAGTTGGAACATAGTCCAGCGCCAGGTCGCAAACGAAAGTCGCCGAGGGGGAAATACGTTCCAATAAATCCAAACTGCGCAATCCGATCACTGGAGGTCATCTACATTCTTTATGGCTGCGTCATCCGGAAATATCCTGAGAAGATAATCCTATCACGTGACCAAATCTGCTGATCGGACTGAGGACGGGTCCTTTTTTCAAACAAAGCATCTGTTCAACGGAGCACGAACAGGAAGATTCCACGGTAAAATAAAAACGTTTAACTGAACAAAATAGCCGACGCCATTTTATATCATGTCCATTACATATAACTGTGTAAAACCATAAAAATAACAATTGTAAAAACTTGAAAAAGTAAAAGTTAATTGAAGTTACCAAGTAACATGAATCAATCAGCTATGGTATCACGCAATTTCAGAATTTCCTCCAACCAAGAGAGCGCCTCCTTGGGGTCGGATGTAGTTTTATCTCCTTCTGGCAACAATGATGTTAGTGTATTGAACCTATTCATGAAAACCCTCACTTGGAGGCCTTTTGCCAAGTCTTTCACTCCTTTAAAGGATCTCCTGGTTTCCACAAGCTCCTTAGGGTAGTCAGGATAGTCATATATAGGCTTGCCCTTGAAGGAAGCAGATCCGTTGTTCCTAGATGCAGTCAACAAGGATTCCCTTTTTCTTGAAAGAGAGAAAGAAACCAGTATGTGTACTGGCCTAGAGCCAGGGGCTCTACCGATCCGATATGCATGATCAATGTCATTTTCTCCAATGGTGTCCATGCCATAACAATCCTTGAAAATCTGCACAACCAGTGGTAACACTTTCTCAGCCTTGGGATCAGCATGTTCCACAACTCCAACCAGTCTGATGTTTCTCTCCCTCATCTTCAAGTCCATTTCCAAGCGTTTACTTTTCTCATTCTGCACATCAGTTTTCAGGATGTTGTAGGCTCTGTAACTTCCTGCCATTTCAGACCCCATATCAGATGATTTTTTTTTCCAAATAAGACACCCTTGTATCCAGATGGGCAACTTTTGAATTCAGTTCTGCCATGGTTGTTTTGACTTCTGCCATGTCCAGAGCCACTTGTCTCATTAACTTGTACAAGTCCTGTATTCTAGGATTCTCTTCATCCATTTCTGAAAGTTGTTTTTGTTTCTTAGATGATGGATTCTCAGGTTCTTCAATCTTTTTCTTAGAATTCATATTCATATTAGTATGAAATATCTTCAGGTAGGAGGCCAGGAGGAGCTGAACGTTCTAGCTGCTTCCACCTTGGCCACCATTCCGGAATCATCTTTTCTTATCAGGTTGTGTAGCTCACTCATGAGACTCTGAACAGTACTTTCCTCTTTGGAAATGGCTTTACAAGATTCTTGTCAAATCTTTAGTTCAATCATGAGTGGTTCTGCATAAACTGGCGAAGTACAGATTCCTGGAAACTTCTGTTTTCATGGAGACTTATAGTTCAGACCTTCCTGTTCTGATTTGTCTTGTAGTTCACTTACCATAGAGGTGTCTCTGTCTTTCAATTGATCATATTCTTTCTCTCTTGTATTACAATCTCTAACTCTTATCCTGGGAGTTGGCTTTTTCCTCTTCCCAGGGTAGTAGTGTCAGGGATGTCTATTATTCTCATCCTTTCCTTAAGGAAGTTCAAGTTCCTTAACTTTACTTCCCAGCCTTTCTCATTTCTACTGAGATGAGTTTCTCCCTGTATTTCAATTATATCGCTCTCCATCTCAGGTACGTTTATTATCCTCTTTCTTTCATTAAAGCAGTTCAAATGTCTTAACTTTGTTTCGCAACTTTTCACCCTAGGATGAGTTTTTACTAGGATGAGTTTTTAGGAGCATATAATAAGTCTCTATTAGGATCCCATTCCTCCCGGGTTCCCCGTTACCATCTGTACTGGCAGGGAACGTTGGCGGGACTCTTCTGGGTTTAGGGCCTGTTTTGGTTCTCCGTCTCACGTTCTGCTTGCTTTCAGCAGTGTCTTGTTGGATGTCTCTTGCTCCTTCTCCTTGCTTCTTGGTACCGTGACAAGGAGCCATGCCATTTGCTGTGGCTTCCCCCAGATGGTGTCGGAGTAGTTGTATGGGCAGCCTACCGACCACAGCAATTTCATGGTCATACCACCACCGGATCTCTGACTCCAGTTGTCTCTGGTTTCTGCTTCCTCCTCTTGCTGGATTCAAGCAAATTTGGATTTTGTGGGCTCTGCGTCCTTCTGCGACTCTGCCTCCTGCTGGTATAATGCTACCAGCAGACCACCCTTGCTTCAGTATGCATTCCTCCCTCCTTCCTCCTCTGTTTGACAAGTACTCTTCTTTTATCCTACTCGTCACAGTGGATTGGATATTTCCATTTAAAGGGACAACGTATTTTTCTTCCAGATGACAGTACATATGAACTTTCTCTTCAGTTAAGTCTTTGTACTCTGAAGTATTTGACAGGTAAGAAAGTCCCATGTATGCCATCCATTGAATTGTCTTAGGGAGTTCCTCACAGGAACGGGAGTCCTTGTTCCCTAAGGTGGATTCTGTCCCGGTGAAGTCCCACTTGTATCGATCCCTACGCAGGGTGTTGCAGAGCGGGCTTACCTCCCTAGCCTCACAGAGGGGGACTCCCCAAAGGGGAGAATGGACAAATTCCCTCAATCTGTGGGGCTTCCCTTTCTTGATCTATAGGAAAAAAGCTCAAGAAATCGACATTCACTTGTTCTTGTCCCTTTCGGTGTGCAACAGTAAAACAAAACAGTTGTAAGTCCAAAAACCACCTCATTATTGTTGCGTTGTTGTCCTTTCTTAAGCTCATCCAAGCTAAGGGAGGGTTGTCCATAATAAGTCTGAATTTTCTGGCGGTCAGATAATATCTAAGATGTGTAATTTTATAGCCAAGCCTCTAGTCCAACATTAGCATAAGATTGTTCCCTGGGAAATAGTTTTCTACTGGCATTTAATACTGAACGTTCCACACCTTTGTATTCTTGAGAGAGTATGTGGCGGATCAGAAGAAGGACGCCAACTCTCTGAGGACATTTGCAAGGTGAATTTATTAAATAATACTATGAATGCCTAACTAATCCTATCGCTATGGTGAGTTCCCTGCCTATATGACTAACTAAGGTGCTCATCAGTTGTCTGTGAATGTCCAAAAAGAATATGTCTGCTGTCCAAAAGCTAATGCTAACTGAACCTACCACTAACTTAACAACTAAGGTCAGGAGAATGACTCCCTTCTCCTGATAGGTGCTTCACAAACCCGTTTTCTTAATCTTCAGGTTCCTGGTCAATATGTAACTTTCAAATAGTCTTTTGTGACTTTTCTTATAAGATTGTGTTGCTCACTCATGAGACTCTGAACAGTAGTTCCCTCTATGGAAATGGATTTCCTTGATTCTTGTCGATTCTTTAGTTCAGTCTTTTTTTTTAAAAACCCATTTTATTAGTTTTAGAAAACAACAACGTGATTGAGTACATCTCGTTAGGCAACATAAAGTAAGCACGTTTGTAAAGAGACTTGGTCCAGAAATTAAACTTAAATATGCACCAGCAATTCCTGAAACAGTGACACACCCCTTTAACCCTCTCACTCCCATCTCCCCCATATTTTCTGTGTTTTATCTGGACAACCCTGTGCACGGTACACTCTATTTTCCAGGCATATGCACCTGTTAACCTCTGATACCCACATGCTAAATCAGGAGCGTTCAGCCGCCGCTCACATTGCCGCAATAATGCAATATATCAGTCTGACCGTGGTAGATAAGAACAACTTTTCATAGTGGTTGTGAAAGGATTCCCGACTTCAACTGAAAGGCTGAAAGAAAGGCATCTCTCTGTGTGGCTCTGTCTACACAGTCAGCGTATTGAAAAGAATACATTAGCATTACATTTTGTGATGTTCCTTTCCATTATGAAAGCCCAATATGATTTATGGGCGCAATTTTCAGATTTAATATGTTTTTATGAGATATTAATAAAAATCGTTTTTTTGATTATTTTTGGTATGTGATGTTCTGAGTTTGCCTTCCTTTCAGCCTTTCTGTTGAAGTCTGTTTAATATTGTGTAAACGTGTAGTGGTTTTCCACGTGACATGTCTTCTTCTTGATATTCAATCCAGTACTTTCCCCCATGTCCGTGATGTAGGGGATACCCATCTCTCTTTTTTCCTGTAAAAGGATTCCCCCCATGTTCCCAGCAACAGCAGTTTCGGATCCTCTGGTACTTCAGAGCTGAGGAACGTATTCAGTCTCCCCAGGCATCTCCTCCAAAAACAGCAAACCTGGGTGCACTCCTACAGGATACCAAAGAAAGCTCCCTCAAATCCCCCACATCTTAAACAGTTGCCAGGCTCAGCACGCTCCTGTTAAATGGTTCCATGTGTCAATAATGACACCTAAAATAACAACATACATTTTAAACGACACTATAATAACGAAAAATGTCCAATTTCTTTCTTTTATTTGATTTTGGGGGTCCCCGCAAACGCTCTGTTTGTACACATTTTTCATCCTCCCCCAAACTACCTCATCCCTTTTAATCCCCATGTATACTTTTATTAAATAATGTGACTTTTTTGTCGTTGTTCAGGTGTTGTTTAAAATGCTTGTTGTTATTTCTTTTTGTTATTGACACTGCATACCATTTAAATAAGGAGGTGAGGGGGTAATACACTCTGTGAAGTATTTTAAGCTGTATTAACAGCAGCCTAGCCGAGATCCCCACCTCCCTTGGGAACATAAGCACCTCTGTCCAATCTTCCAGTTCATGTACACCCACACGCGCCTCCCATGTTGCTTTAAGTCTGGACAGTTCCTGGGTTGCAAAAGAGGTCACAACCTGATATAGTGTGGCAGTTTCTTTTGAAGAAATATGCTTCGGGAGAAGACTTCTTTCAAGAGGAGAGAACAACGGAACCTCCTGAAAATTCTGAAGTTGTGTGCCTAGTGCGTGTGTGTATTGTATATAGTGGTAATGTTCCGTGTCCGGCAGCCCAAAAGCGAGCTGGAGATCTACAAAGGCTAATGTTTCCCTCTTTCATCACCTCTAGCAGTGCTAGAATATTCTTGTAACCCTGTGTGCCTGTCCTGGGTTGTCCAGGGAAGCATTTCTAAGTGCCGCCTCAGCCCTGAGAAGCGAATCTTGCGATGCCCGAGTAACCTGTAGTAAGAAATTCTTCCTCGATTACAAACATAGTAGTTTCTGCATCCTTTATTATTTACACTTGGGCTTTCCGCTTCTCTGCTATCAATGAGATAATTTTACTCTTCAGTATAGTTTTATATCCCTCCCAAACAGTTTCCAGACTGTCCACTGGGTGCGAAATATTCAGTTGCATTAGAGCTTATACCTTCCACAAATTTGGGGAAGCTGAGATAGTAGCTGTTTAGGCTCCACATTGATTTGGGTTTAATTTTGTTACTCTTAAGTTGCATTAAAAGCGAGCAGTGATCCAAAATCCCTCTAGCCAAAAGCCTAGATGACACCAGTCTATGTGTATCATGTTGGGGAATAAAAAATTAATCAATCCTCGACATGGATGCGTGAGCCTCAGAGTGAAACGCAATACTGTGGTCTTGAGTATGCAGTGTTCTCCACTCGTCAGATAGTCCGAGCACCACTGAAAAAGTGTGTCATTTTGTGGGTGTGTTAGGGTTCCTGCTTCAAAGGTGGATTTGGTCCCGTACCGGGTCCGTGACCTCATTAACCCCCCCTATGACCCATGTATCTATGCTTGGTGATTCAAGAGCAAAGTCTGGATGGTATCTAGTAAATCCAGTATCAACGTGGAGGGGCATAAACAACAATAATACACAGGTTTGTTTGTTTGTTTGTTTTATTATTTATAATGCGCGCCAAACCTGAGCGTATTAGAGCGCAGAAGAAACAGGACCATTTTCAGCTAGGGTTACAGAGCTGTGCAGATATATGCAAAGAAATATATATACAGAAGTGTACAGTAAGTATATTTATACAGGTATAGTAGAGGAGTAAAAAAATCTTAGATATTACAGATTAGGGCAGTCTAATAACAATATATTCACAAATGCAGACGTATATACAATGCAAAGTATAGGGTGCGAACCGGATGGACGCACTACATATTTAACAGTCGTTTTCTTTTATCCAGTTGATAATATTGTGTCTAAAGTGCAGGTAGGTTTTGTCTGCTCTCAGGGGGTGGTGGGGAGTAGGAAGTTACAGAGCTGAGCAGCTTTAACTGGGAAGCTGCACCCACCCACTTTGGTGAGTTTGAACCTAGGAACCATTAGGCAATAAGAATTCTCCGTTCTTGTTGGCCGGTTGATGATTTTCTGTTGAATCTTTCTGAGAGATGGCGCGGGACGGCATTATTCAGGCACTTATGTGTTAAGGAGGCAGTTTTTATTAAGATTTTATCATTGGTGGTAAGCCAGTTATTCTGTCTCCTTATTTCTGACGTGTTCTTTTTTTGTTATAACTAACGCTGCTCTAAGGGTGTTAGTTTGGAGGATCTGAGTTTTGTTGATGATATGCTAGTTAGCTCCCGAATATAGTGAATTACAATAGTCCAGTTTGGACAGAATTAGAGCCCTGGCCAAAATGGTACAACTGTTTGTGGAGAGGAATGGCATAGAAGCTCTAATTAGCTTGCAAGTGTAAGCAGTAGCAGAGGCCATAGATGGTACCTGTTTGGTAAAAGTGAGGGAGGCATCTAAGTAAAATCCTAATGTTTTTACCTCTTTGGCAACTTTTTATGGTGTTGCCATCGATGTTGAAGGTGGAATAGTTGTGTCCCTATTGAGATTTGGGGTAGTGCCAAGGATGATGAGCTCAGTTTTGTCATCATTCAGGCATAGACCGTGGTCCGCCATCCATGCCTGCATGATGAGGTAGATTCTATTCACCAAGGCCAAATCAAGTGGTATGAGGATCGGGGTATCATCTGCATAGTTAGTGTAGGTGATACCAAGATGTCTAGATCATCGAACAGGGGCTTAGTGAATATGTTATACATTGTGGGTGAGACACATGTGCCCTGTGGCACCCCACAAGTGATGGGGATGGGATCGGCAGATGAAGATGGGAGAACACTTGCATAGTCCTATTATTCAAGGATGATTGTATCCAGTCTATGGCCTCCTGAGAGAAGAGTGTGGCTGTGTCCAGATGGTTACAGAGGACTTTGTGGTCCACCAAATTGAAGGCAGCTGAAAGATCAAGTAGGAGAAATGCAGTTTTTCCATTGTCTTTAAGTGCATCGATTTGGGCCTTAAGGTCTATCAGTGCTGTTTCGGTCCCATGTTGGGGCCTAAAGCCTGATTGACGGACTCCTAATAGTTGATTCTGTTCTAGATACTTTTGAATTCGGAGGTATGTTACCCTATCTAAGATTTTGAGCAGAAATGGTACTGTGGTGATCAGTCTGTAGTTGGTAGGTATTGTGGGATCTAGAGATTGTTTTTTAAGGAGGGGACTTTCGGTTACTGGGGATGGTTCCAGTGGAGAAAGAAGCGTTGATTAATTTTGAAATGAATGGTGATAGGTCTCTGGCTGAGTCTTTAATGATTTGGATGACTTTCTCAACCTCAAGGATTGAGACTTTAGAGAAGCTAAAGAGGAGTGCAGGTTTTAGTGAAGGCGTGGGTTTGCTGAGTTGTATTGGGTAGGTTGGCTTTTTTAATAGCAATCTTGTCCTGGAGGGATGCTACTTTGTTAGCTAGGGCTTTTTGTATGTTAGTACACCAATTTATGTCCTTTGTGCAGTTATCAGGCACGGGGATCAGTGTTTCGAGTTCCTTTAGAATTACTGGAATTAGCCTGCATAATTCTCTTGTTATAGGTATCTTGTTTGGCAAGAAGTATTTCTTTTTTTTATAACGGGTGGATATATTCTTACGGTTGGATCTATTGTCATCAGAAGGTAGTTGCCTCCATATAGATTTGCATTTTCTCTTTTCCTTTCTCAGGGTTTTGAGGTGTGGGGTGAACCAAGTGTTCAGATGCATTTTAGGTTTACCTTTTCTTGTTTTTAGTAGGGCGATGGAATCTAAAGCTTCAAACATCATTTTGTTATGTTCATTAACTAGGATAGTGGGATCAGTCGACTCTGGAATAGAGTTGAGTGTAGGTAATATTAGCGGTAGCAGTTTGTCTGCCGTAATGTTTTTTTTGTTCCTGGTAGCTATGGAGGGAGCCGGTGAGTTGTTTGTAGTTGTAAGCATTTTAACTAATAATGAGAATGCTAGGAGGTGGTGGTGTGTCCATGACTGGGGTGAAATAGATGTGATGGAAGCATTACAGTTATAGTCTGTCACCAAGTGAAGAGTTCTTCCTTTTCTGAGAGTAGGAAGTGTCACTTTATGAGTGAAACCAAGTTCAGTAAGGGCGTCACTGATTACAACAGCTTGATGGTCTTTGGGGTCTTTGTATCCTAGGTTAAAGTCCCCTAACAAGAGTACTTGTGAGGAATGTTTTAGGTTATCGGATAGGATAGTGGTTATGTCCTCCTCAAAGGACCCGATGGTGACTGGGGGTCTATATAGTAGGTTGATGGTTAGTGTTTGGGATCCGGCTAAAGGTAGTTTAGCAGTCAGGGATTTGCATGAATTAACGTCTGGAGACAGGGCTAGTCTCAAGGCGAGGTTGGCCTTAGCTATAAGAGCTAAGCCTCCTCCACGGGCCTCAGTTCTATCTGCTCTAAGTATGGTGTAGTCGTCCGAGACTGCGAGCATAAGGGTGTGGCCAGCAGCAGTGTGCAACCCGGATTCCGTAATAGCTAGGAAATAAACTTTTCCGCCTGTATGAGGTCCGCTATCTCTGTGGCACGAGCCACTAAGGATCGGGCATTTATTAGAGCCCCATTGAGGTGCGGAACATTATTATCTTTTGATGGTCTTGGTGTGGTATAATTGTTTGTTTCATCATTGAGTAGCGCAGTATCGGGTTTATTGTGTTGGTAATTCTCCTTCAATGGTACTAATTGCGTGAGATGGTTAGCGATTATATTACTGTTAGGTTGTTTGATAGGTTGGACTTTTTCCCTAGTATTAGTGATGGTAGTCGACCTAGTGAGAGGTTAAAATATTTTGGGTAGTCTCGAGTGGAGTCTGTAGTTTCTACAGGAGGTGATACAAGGTCTGTTAATTATGGGTACCACCTTGGTGCAAACATCAAGAGTTAGCAGTTGGGCTTGAATCTGGTTACTTGGGGCCAGTGAGGTTGGTCTGGCATCCATGCGTACTTCTGAATTAACTCTAGTGGTTAGGTTAGGTGCAGGTTGGGCGTATGGGTCTCTGAAGCAAGTCACTGATTTTAGTGCTAATATAGCTCGAGGCAGGATTGTGTATATGCCAGTCACAAACATCATGCACTTGAAATCAATTGATGTGCACTAGTAGGCTAACAAAAGGGTGAAGGAACATGGTTCGTTATGATAGGCTATTTCGATATAGGTAACGATGGGGAGAAGCAATACGATTTACTATGATGGGGGTGAAACAACAGGTTTGAAGCAACACAGTTTGCTAATATGGGGGTGAGGCAACAAGTTTAATATGATAGGCTAATTTGAAATTGCTGACAGTCGTGTGAAATACATGCAAGTAGCTCCTCTCTTTTTCAGGCAGGCATTAAGCATTAAAATGATGAGTAGGTGCAAACTAAGCCAGTAGTGCTAGGCTACCATATCCTGTTGTACAGACTCAAGTATGAGGTTAAATACTTTCTGAGGAGGTGGCAGGTGCCAAGTTGTGGAATGGCACTGTACTGTGCCGTGGTTGTCTAGGCAAATGAGTAATGCAATTCCAGGGGGAGAGGAGGGCTACAACGATATAGGCCTAGCAGTGGACTCAGCTATAGGTAGCAAGGCAATATGCTAAAAGTTGGGTTAGAAATGAGGGGCTACATAAAATAGTGACAATGCCAGGTGATAGTTACGAGAGTATGCAGTAATATGTAGGTACATGGGTATTGCAGAGCAGTAGACAATGACATGAGTTAAGGTACAGTACAAGGTGAGCGCCAGGCAGGCAGAACAGTTAGCACAAATACAGTACAGATTCAAGGTATAGATTGGCAGAGGCAGTATCAAGGAGACAGTCACAGCGTGTGGAGTGGCGATCATGGGAAGCAAATGGCAGAAAGGTTAGCACAAATACAGTACAGGTTTAAAGGTATAGATTGGCGGAGGCAGTATCAAGGAGATAATCGCAACATGTAGAGTGGCGATTGTAAGACGTAATAGGGGGGTGACTTAGGCAAGGTGGCAGAGCAATGACCACCGGCACAGACGCCAGCCGTATGTTTTAGGGGGTGTTCAAGTAAGGTGAGTTGAGTGCGAATGGGGGGCGCATGGGAGCGGGTAGTGGCGCAATTCAAGGAGGCTAGCACTCTTACCACCTAGGTTATTGTAAGCAGGGTTACTCACCAGTGCAGAGGCATCAGTGTTCGGTGCGTCGTTGTAGATGGTGTGTCCGCCGCGAATATGGGCCCGGTGAAGACCAGGGTAAGAGTTTAGGAGTGGTCCGGCGGTCTGCCCGGCTCTGGACAGGCTCAAGACAGGGCCTTTAACTGGCCTTCGGCGATGGCCGGCTTCCGCCTGCCGGCTAATATGATAGGCTTAAATAGCCTTCGTCACGATGTCGGTTGCCTGGCAACCAGGTAAACAACCCAGTCAGCTGGTTGTGTGGAGATCTTATCGCACACGCGGTGCAGTGGCCATCTTATGATGCCCTAGAAAGGATAGATAATATTGGAACATGCTCATGAACCGAAGGAATTGGGCTCTACGAGTCTCTGTAGGTGAAGAGGGAGACTCGTATGGCGCAGAAGCACGGATCACTGCCGATGGATTAGCTCCTCACAATTCCCCTAGCAGCAACAAAAATCTCCTGCAAGGATCCTGTTGTTTTGTTAAGAGCCTAAGGAGTAACGGTTTATGAATCAAGATGAGGGTGTCCCTGGAACGCCTATAAAAGCTGGCATGGGCTGCTGTCCTGTAATTTAATCTTCTAAAGAAATTGCATTCTGACGCGGCCAAGTGCATTTCAGTGACGAGGGCTACATCTGGTGTATATTGTGAGAAACCTGAAGGTGTCTTACCCGCTAGTCCCCGGGGATCTGTCATCCAGGTGGCCAGGCCACAGCCATCAATTTTGAATCCAGTTCTTAGGGGTTGGACCAATGCAGGAGGATCACCTGGATGGTGGGTCTTTGGGGAGTGCAAGTGGGACACTGGACGGAGAGAAGCAGTATTCCCTTCCTTGTAACACTTTTTCCCCATCCTATCAGGTAGAATACTTAGGAACTCAGCCCCTCCCCCCTTTACTGACACAAACACTTTCTCACAGACAGCTCACTCTGAGAGAAAACAGACTAACACCCGAGCCGTATACCTGACATGTCCCAATAGAATGGTTAGACAGGGACAGGCAATTACTGATCATTATACACACCTGACTTCCATCACACTTCCCCCCACAGATAAAAGGTGGAGCACGAAAGCATGCTCTGAGCAAGGCAATGGACAAGAGGAAGCAGCAGTTCCAAGATGGCAGTTTAATACAAGGAGAAAGACAGCAAGACCTGAGAATGTTGCAAGGATGGAAGTGCCCTTAACCTTTTCTGAGAAAGACCATTACTTTCATGAGCCTTCGAGAATAAGAAACATAAGACCAGGTATCAAAGTTGCAGAAACCTGCATTGTGTGTCAGAGGTACTCAGGGCTCTCCTGCATCGATAGCCAAAGCAGGGAGGAGCATTTGCCGCTGTGGTACTGTTCTTGGCTCCTAGAACAAAGCAGTGCGAGTAAAGTCAGCAAAGCCGGTGAGTTGGGGAGACTGATACCAGACCAGTCTGTGTTAAAGCCAAGGTTGCAAGCTGCAAGATTGCATAGAGAAAAATCAAGAGAACAGTGTGTGACGTGTATGAGACAAGCAGCGCAAATATAATCAAACAGAAGATGAGTGACTGAACGTTTGAAGCCAAGGCAGATACCGTAAACAGAGTGGTCTGGCGCCATGTGGGTGCTCATTTGAAGGTCTCTGTTAGGTATCCAACTGAGAGGTAGCAAATGCAAAAAACAAATTGTGTGAAGTGAAATCGAAGTGGTGCTGCAACGGGTCGAGCCAAATCCAGTGCACATTCTAAAGTCTTCGGTAGTTAATGCTAACTGAAATTGGTCTGAACCCGGCTGAGGGAGACTAATTCTATAAGAGAAAGGGTCTGAACCTGGCTGCGAGGGATCCGGGGTCAACCGTGAGTCAACCGAGAAAAAATATTCTATGAACATTGTGAAAGGGGATCTGAGCCCGGAAGAGGGGGATCCAAAGTGACGATCGTTGTATTACAGGGATCTGAGCCTGGCTGAGGGGTATCCAGGGTGAATAGTGAATCACCTAAATTGAGTACTTGTTAGAGAAAAATAATGTTTTGTTTGTTTTGTTGCATCCGGCCCTCTGAATCAAGAGACTTGGATAGCTAAAGAGACTTGGGCACAGACGGCCCTAATGCTAGTGATTGAACTGTATCCTCGTGCCAAAGAATCCAGAGATTATGCTACGCTCGAGTGAACCGCCTTGTCCCGTGCTGAAAATGTGGGGGAGGCCAACGGCCTGAACATGCTGACATATAATTTTTGTGAACACTTCTTTTTTTTCATAAACACTACCGCCACACTTTTTGTATTTAGAGGTATGGATTGGCAAACTTTTTTTAGTATAGGCCCTTTTATTTTGCCATGACACCACTAGGACTGCGTTATTATCATTTGATGGCTGTAGCTTGCTCCCATCTGTAGATTTAGGATTAGATAGGTGTTTATCAAACCCTTGTTGAAGTTCAATAAACACCCTTGAACTGTAGTCACTTGTGTCTGTCTTACTATTGATACCATGCCTTCCTTAGATGTGGTGTCAGAAGTGGGATGTGGCTTAATTGAAACAAATTGGGAAACCCTTACATTCCAGAAGCTTAGTCATAGAGCCTCAGACCCCTGTATTGCCACACAATAATTAATAGGCTTTGATATCTGTAGCAGTAGAGAGGCTACTATCCCTCCAGGTAAAAGGGGAACGATTCCCACAGACTCAGTCTTGATACCCCCTCCTGGGTGTTATATAAGATTGGCCCCAAAATCTGGCCTGGCCTGGAAGTCCGGTGTAGACGTTCAAGCAGGCGTCATCAATCCTGACTTCCGGGGAGACATAAAGGTTCTCTTACAGAACCATGTTGAAATCCCATTTGAAGTACATCGTGGGGACAAAATTGCCCAAGGAATTCTTGAAAGGGCTCTATTTCCTCGTTTAAAGAGAGTGAACCAGAAGAAACAAAGGGAGGTACCTTAGGCTTTGGGAAAGCTGATGAACACTGAAGAGAAAAGGAAAGAAGAGTTTACCATCTTTCACATCCTGGCCTTCGCCCAGCGAAATGACCCAGCCCTCGCTGAGGCTTTCTTACAAGCAATTCCTGAAGGGGAGGGTGTAGAGAAGGGAAGTCAGTTTTTCTTCTTAAAGCAAGGATTGATGTATAGAAAAGAAACATCTACAGAAGGCCTAAGTAAAACTCAATTAATAATCCCCAAAACCCATGGGAAGATCGTACTAGAGACTGCACATTCCCACCTGACAGGGGGACACTTTGGACAATCCAAGACCCAGGCACACATCAGTGGGAAGTTTTACTGGGCCGGTATCCAAGCTGATATAAAAACCTTTATTCAGACATGTGAAATATGTCAGAAAACCAGTACTCACATCCCATTGCCTGCCCCTCTGAATCCTTTACCAATAATAGAAGTCCCTTTCTCAAGGATTGGGATGGACATCATTGGACCTTTAGAAACATCTAGACTGGGTAACAAATATGTCCTCAGTATTGTCGACTACACGACCAGATACCCTGAGGCATTCCCTATGCAGAACAACACCACCCAGCAGATTCTAAAGAACCTGCTGCCATATTTGTCCAGGGTTGTCTTTCCTAAAAAAATCCTGACGGATCAAGGATCAAATTTTATGAGCAAGCTCATGGGTGAAGTCAAGGAGCTGCTCCATATTACCACCTTGCATTTATAACACGCCCACGACGGACTTAATAGGGGCGCAGTTGGAATTGTTAATATTAAAGTCGAGATACAAAAGTCACTCAATCGTTTGTTACTGGGTCCCGTTGAGTTGCCAAACTGTTAGATGATTACAGAAACAGAAATGTTTTCAGATCCTTCCTGAACTGAACAAATATCTGACATTCCCTGATCTTTTGCGGTATACTGTTCCATAATTTAGGTCCAAAGACTGCAAATCTTCTGTCCCCTCTGGTAACACATATTAACCGGGGGTTACTTAGCAGTAGTTGATTGCTTGATCTGAGGGTCCTCACTGGGTGTCAAAATCCGGTAAACCCTCCCGATCCTCCTCCTCACCTAAGTCTTTGATTGTGCTGTCGTGTGTCTCTGACTCCTTCTTTCGGCGAGTCTTCCGTACTTCCTTGGGCTTCCTTTCCTTCTTTTCATGAAGATAAGGGCAAGCTCACTCAGAGACCACCTTGACCTGAAATGCGAACCACGATCAGGGGCACCCCGAGGAGCAAGCCCCAATTATCAGAGAAAAAGCCTCCTTGCCGTAAAAAACCCTGAGATGGATGAGTTCTGAGTGCTTCTATTCTTGTCTTGGAAAGATGGCACATACAATCTTAGTACGGAACAGAGTCTCTTGTACTTGTATCAAAAGTCAACAACAGGAAGAGCCTTGATGCCCAATAAAGTTCTTGAAGGTAATACAGAAGGTAGGAAGTATGATGGAGGATGACAACTTCGTTGAAGATTGGCTGAAAAGGTGGAAGGAACAACGTCCTGTGTCCGGAAGACGTGACCGCCAGACTGAGGAAAGGAGAAGTACTACAGGACAGGGTAAGAAGAGCCTACTATACAAGAAGGTGAAATAGGAAGAACAAGAAGAGCGGGAGGATCCGCAAGGACAGAGCGGAGAAACAAGAAGACCGTCGGATGGGACCGTAAGAAAATGGTAGACGGTAGGTCAGGTAAGGACACCAGAAAAGGAAATAACAGAATGACAGGTAAGCGAAAGTAAATAAATAGGCTAAAGGAAAGTAGAAACTGCAATATAGCAAGAAGGCAGCGTTACCGCAAGAGCACATTGGTAGACGAGACAGAAAGACGTAGAGAAAAAAAAGAGGCGGAATCAAAGGGATAGCTAAACAGAAATAGTAGAAATAGAGCGAGACACCGAAATCAAACTATGAGTGCACAATAAGAGGAAATGACTAGTGGAAATCACTGACCTGACACTAAAGGAAGGAAAGACAGAGCATAAAGGAGGATCCTAAAGGAACAAACAGGCACGAAGAAAAAGTAAACAAAGCAAGGAGCCGGTAGAGACCGACAGAAGCGTGCACACACGCAAACGGGAGAAAAAGCGAAACTGCTGTGGACAGAGTCTCGGAGCGTCTACCAGGAAACGGATACAACGCACTTAGGAGAAGACTCCGCCCAAGGATATACTGGTGCCGGCCATGTTGGAAAAAACACTAGACCGTCAAAAAGCCACCATTTTACGAGTACTTCCATCTTTGCCATACCTTCTAAGCACACAGCATGACAGTATGCCCCCTCCTATGCGGTTTGCCTTCTGGCTTGCCCGGGTGTAACCGGTGGAACCGACGGACCAGTCTGGGGGCATGTACATGAGAACTTGGTTCCCAAGTCCTCTCAGAACAGGGGTAACCCTTCCAATGCACAATGTACTGCAGTACACCTCTTCTGTATCTGGAGTCGACCAAGTAGGCCACTTCATATTCTTCTGGCTCTGATGGTTCTGGGTGTTATGTCTTTGGAAAGACCTCTTGTAGTGGTGTGGTCTTCAACGTGGGCTTTAAGAAGAGACAAATGAAATACAGGATATACTTTTTTTGAGACTGTGAGGCAATTGTAGTTTGAAGGCAACCAGATTGATTTAACGGGGAGAGAATTTCCCCAAATGTGTCCATCGTGGCAGAAACTTAGTAGCTAGCCAAACACGCATTCCTGCCTTTCATTCTGGGTTGGCTCTTCTCTGTTGATCAGCATATTTCTTGCACCCCTTATGGCTTTCTTCCAAGGACTTTATAGCATCTTTGTGAACTTGTCTTAGAGTGGTCAAATAATTATCTATTGCAGGAGAACGTGACGTGGAGAATCCAGACCAAGGTAAATGTTGTGGATGGTAACCGTAAGTACACAGGAAGGGGCTCATGTTGATGGCAGTATGATGAGTGTTATTGTAGTCAAATTCAGCTAAAGGTATTAGATCAACCCAATTGTCTTGCTCCCAGTTACAGAAGCAGCGAGGATACTGCTCAAGGGTTGCGTTCAGGCGTTCGGTCTGACCATTAGTTTGTGGGTGGTACCCCAAAGACAAAGCTTGTTGGACTCCTATTTGTTCACATAAAGAAGCCCAAAACCTTGAAGTAAATTGGGTGCCACAATCTGTGACTATGGTCTGAGGAATGACATGCAAGCGCATGATATCTTTGAGAAACACAACAGCAATCTCTGAGGCTGAAGGAGTACCTTCCAGAGCCAAAAAGTGAGCCAACTTGCTGTAGGTATCAACTGTAACTAGTATGGATGACATTCCTTTGGAAAGGGGCAAGTCCGCTATGAAATCCATCGAAACATTTTCCCAGGGTCTGGATGGTAGTTCCTTTTGTTGTAGGAGTCCGAGGGGTTTCTGTCTGGAGGTCACATTGGCGGCACAAGTGGGACAAGAAGTGACATAAGACTTGACATTGTGATGTATAGAAGGCCACCAGAAACTCCTTGATAGTAGTTCTATAGTACCCTTCTGACCCCGATGGCCTGCTAGTGGGAGATCATGACACCACCTTAATGCCTGTGTCTGTAGGCTCTTGGTAGGGAGATAAGGAGCCTGATCAAAGAACAGTAATCCATCCCTTTCTTTGAGATTGTATCGTTGGAGATCTACTGTTCTGCTGTTTTGGTTCCTACTCGGACCTCTTGCAGAAAAGTGTCGATAGTAGATATAAATCTCTTTCCCAAAAGCATCTTTTCATTACCTCCCTGTATCATCTCCCCAACTATGAGACAGGGCATCGGCTACATTGTTCTGCGATCCGGGTATGTAGGTAATTACGAAATTGAAGTGGGAAAAGTAGTATGCCCATCTGGCATGTCTAGAGTTGTTGCATTCCATTGGTTGCAACATTTTTAAATTGCGATGGTCCCCCTGTTGCAAGTGCCTCCATTCTTCGCAGGCTTGGCGAATGGCTAATAACTCCTTCTCCAGGACAGAATAGTTTCTCTCACTGGAGGTGAGCATCCTAGAAAATTATGCCACAGGGTGTTCGAGATGATCAGATCCAATCTGCAAAAGGACGGCGCCTAGGGCTCCCCCTGAGGCATCAGCCTTGAGTATAAATGGTAATGACTGAACTGATCTGGCTGGATAAGAATGGGTGCTGTTGTGAACATAGTCTTGAGTTTATGGAAGGCTTCTTGAGCTTTGCCCTTCCATTGGAAAGAAATGCCTTTTTTCAGGAGAGCAGTTATGGGTAGTACGATCTCAGAAAAATTGTGGATAAAACGTCAATAAAAATTGGTTAGACCCAGACATTTTTGGATATCCTTGACCGAGGTGGATTCTGGCCAACGTATGATCGCCTTAACCTTTTCAGGATCCATTTGGACCCCTTCCTTGGATAGAATGAAACCCAAGTAGGACACCTCTGTAGCTTTAAACACGCATTTCTTAGATTTGGCAAAGAGTTGATGAGCCTTAAGACGCTGGAGTACTTCATAGACGTGGTTGCAATGTTCTTCCAAGGTGGGGGAGAATACCAGGATGTCATCAAGGTAGACTACTACATAGATGTAAAATAAATCAGAAAATATCTTGTCCACGAATCTCTGAAAGACTGCTGGGGCATTGACCAGTCCAAAGAGCATTACTTGATACTCAAACAAGCCCAGTGGAGTCCGGAAGGCAGTCTTCTACTCATCACCCTTCCTAATTCTTAGTAAATGAAAGGCCCCACAGAGATCCAGCTTGGTAGAATTCTGTACAGCTTCCAGAATGTCTCTTATCAAAGGCATTGGATATCTGTCCCATACCGTCAGTTGGTTCAAACCCCTGTAGTCTATACAGGAACGTAACACAGAGGACCCTTTTTTGGAGACAAAAAAGAGAGATGCCTCTCCTGTAGACTTAGACTCCCTAATCAACCCATTCTTCATGTTAGCCTCCAAGTACTCTTTGAAGACCTTCTTTTCAGTGAGGGAGAGAGGATACATTCTTCCAAAAGGAATCTGGGAGTCACTCTTAAGTTCGATACCACAGTCCTCTGGACGATGCGGACGGAGGAGTTTTGGAACCTTGTCTTCAAACACTTCGGCAAAGGCTTGGTAATGCACTGGTACTGTAAACACAGTAGTCTGGGGTAAAGCTACCAGTTTGCCCGACTGAGTTTCTTTCTCAGGTATACCCATGTTGCGTTCACTGCAATATGCCATATCGAACCTCACTCAATTTATTGGCCTTCCAGTCAATCTGCGGATTATGCAGTCGGAGCCACGGTATACCCAGAATCACTGGAAAATGAGTTGCTCTAATCACGTCAGATTTTATGGTTTCCAGGTGTTCTCCCATCAAAACCTGGACAGGTTTGGTCTTCATCACGATGGGCCCAGATGACAAAGATTTGCCGTCAACACCTTCCACTGGTATGGGTTTTAGCTTTTCTTGTAGCAGAATCTAATGTTCTTCGGGCCATGTCACATCTATAAAATTACCGGCAGCACCACAGTCTAACATAGCGAGGAGGTTTAAGGCAGGACCGGGGGGTATAGTGAAAGTGATCGGGAAGACATTAGTCGGTTGTCTTTTTCACTTCTTGGTTGGGTTTTGTTGCAGGGATTACGACTGTTCTCCTCGTTAACTCCCCTGCGTAGGAATGGGGCCAGGCATTTCCCTGACGTTTTGGAGGTACTTCAGCACAGTTCTTCAGCAGATGTTTAGCGGAACCGCAGTACATACATAAGTTCAATTCACATCGTCTCTTCCGTTTTTCTGAAGTCAGTGGCCCTTTCATGGTTCCAGTCTGCATAGGTTCGTCCGTCGGTTCCTTCTCCTTCGGAGCTGGGGGTATGCTTTACCGGCAAGGGAAACTCTGACCTCTCTGCTTCTCATGACGTCTGTCAGACATTCGGAATTCAATCTGCAAGGCCAACGTAGCAAGTTCTTGAAAGGTGCTTGGTCTTGCTACTTGAGCTAGCTCATCCTTTATCTCCTCATGGAGCCCTCTGCGAAAAATCGTTCGTTGAGCAGAGTCTGGCCACCCTGCTTCTGAGGAAAGACGTTGGATTCGAGAGATGTAAGCCTGAACATCTTGGGTACCCTGATGTACGTCCAACATAGCCTCATAGGTAGAATATTGTACCTCTGGACCTTCAAACCGTGTCTTGAATTTCTGTACGAATAGATCAAAGTCGTTTACAGAGGGATCTGAATTCGTAACCAGAGGTGTTGCCCAAGCCAGGGCACTTCCAGTCAGAGGTTGGAGATCAAAAATCCTACCTTGGCGCGACCCGTCTCATAAGTCTTAGGTCGAAATGCAAAATATATTGAGCAGGCATCCAAGAATTCTTTCACTTGCTTTGGATTGCCATCGAACTTTCCAAAGGGAAAAGGCATAGATGGTAAGTTGCCTCAGCCTTCATCTCGGACTGCTACCTGCTGACGCAGGACTACATTCTCGGCACGTAGGTTCTGTACTTCTACATTTAATCCCTGTATGGCATTGCAGAGTTCTTGGTACTGTACAAGGAAGGCCATTGGTTCTGTTGGGCATTGTATGCTGTCAAAATCCAGTAAACCCTCCCGATCCTCCTCCTCACCTGAGTCTTTCATTGTGCTGTCGTGGGTCTCTGACTCCTTCTTTTGGCGAGTCTTCCGTTCTTCCTTGGGCTTCCTTTCCTTCTTTTGATGAAGATAAGGGTGAGCTCCCTCGGGGGCCACCTTGACCTGAAATGCGAACCAGGATCGGGGGGACCCCGAGGAGCAAGCCCCAATTATCAGGGAAAAGCCTCCTTGACGTAAAAAACCCTGAGATGGATGAGTTCTGAGTGCTTCTATTCTTGTCTTGGAAAGATGGCACATACAATCTTAGTTCGGAACAGAGTCTCTTGTACTTGTATCAATAGTCAACAACAGGAAGAGCCTTGATGCCCAATGAAGTTCTTGAAGGTAATACAAAAGGTAGGAAGTATGATGGAGGATGACAGCTTTGTTGAAGATTGGCTGAACAGGTAGAAGGAAGAACGTCCTGTGTCCGGAAGACATGACCGCCAGACTGAGGAAAGGAGGAGTACTACAGGACAGGGTAAGAAAAGCCTACTATACAAGAAGGTGAAATAGGAAGAACAAGAAGAGTGGGAGGATCCACGAGGACAGGGTGGAGAAAGAAGAAGACCGTCGGATGGGTCCGTAAGAAAACGATAGACGGTAGGTCAGGTCAGGACACCAGAAAAGGAAATAACAAGATGACAGGAAAGCGAAAGTAAATAAATAGGCTAAAGGAAAGTAGAAACTACAATATAGCAAAAAGGCAGCGGTACCGCAAGAGCACAACGGTAGACGAGACAGAAAGACATAGAGAAAAAGAAGAGGCGGAATCAAAGGGATAGCAAAACAGAAATAGTACAAATAGAGCGAGACACCGAAATCAAACTACGAGTGAGCAACAAGAGTAAATGACTAGTGTAAATCACTTACCCGACCCCGAAGGAAGGAAAGACAGCATAAGGGAGGATCCTGAAGGAACAAACAGGCACAAAGAAAAAGTAAACAAGCAAGGAGCCGGTAGAGACCGGCAGAAGCGTAAACACGCGAACGGGAGAAAAAAACAAAACTGCTAGACCGTCAAAAAGGACACCAGCCACCATTTTACGAGTATTTCCAACTTTGCCATACCTTCCAAGGGCGCAGCATGACACTGGGTTAGAGGGTAAGATTTTATTGCTTAAATAATCCGGGGCCAATCCTTTTAAGCACTTAAAAATCATACACGCAACTTTAAATTTAATACGGTCCCGAGGATCTGTCATCCAGGTGGCCAGGACGCTTTTGGATCCAGTTTTGGGTGGACAATTGCGGGAGGATCACCTGATTGAGCGGTCTTTGCGGAGTGGAAGTGGGACACCGGACGGCGAGACGCAGTATTCCTTTCCCTGTAACACCTTTTCCCCATCCTACCAGGTAGGATACTTAGGAACTCAACCTCCCCTCCCCCTTTCCGACACAAACACTTTCTCATGGACAGCTCACCTCAGAGAGAAGATGGACTAGCACACTGAGCCATATTTCTGACATGTCCCAATACAATGCTCAGGCAGGGTCAGGCAATTACTGATCATTACTTTCATCACACTTCCCCACGCGGATGAAAGGTGTAGCACAAAACATAATCTGAGCAAGGCAAAGAACACGAGGAAGCAGCAGCTCCGAGATGGCATTTTAATACAAGGAGAAAGACGGCAAGACCGAAGAAGGTTCCAGGCAGGGAAGTGTCTTTGACTTTTTCAGAGAAGACTATTACTTTCATGAGCCTTTGAGAATAAGAAACATAAGACCCGGAATCAAAGCTGAAGAAACCTGCATTGTGTGTCGGAGGTACCCGGGGCTCTTCTGCGTCAATAGCCAAGTGGGGGGAGTGTTTGCCGCTGTGGTACTGTTCTTGGCTCCTACAACAAAGCAGTGCCAGTAAAGTCAGCACAGCCTGTGAGTTGGGGAGACTGATATCAGACTGGTCTGTGTTAAAGCTAAGGTTGCAAGCAGCAACATTGTATAGAGAAAACTGAAGAGAACAGTGTGTGAAGTGTATGTGACAAGCAGCATTAATATAATCTATCAGCAAATGAGTGACTGAACTTTTGAAGCCAAGACAAATATCATAAACAGAGTGGTCCGGCGCCGCTTGGGGGCTCATTCGAAGGTCTCTGTTAGGTATCCAACTGGGAGGTGGCAAATGTAAAAAGGAATTGTGTGAAGTGAAATCGAAGAGTTCCTGCAATGGGGCAAGCCAAATCCTGTGCACATTTGAATGTCTTCAGTAGTTGATGCTAACTGAAATTGGCCCGAACCCGGTTGAGGGAGACTAATTGGGTAAGAGGAAGGTTCTGAGCCCGGCTGAGGGGGATCCGGGATGAACCGTGAGTCACCCGAGAAAGAATATTCTATGAACATTGTGAAAGGGGATCTGAGCATGGAAGAGGGGGATCGAAAGTGATGATTGTTGTATTAAAGTGATCTGGGCCTGGGTGAGGGGGATCGAGGGTGAATAGTGAATCACCTGAATTGAGTACTTGTAAGAGGAAAATATCTTTTCATTTGTTTTGTTGCATCAGGCCCTCTGAATAAAGAGACTTTGATAGGTAAAGAGACGTGAGCACACACAGCCCTGATGCAAGTGATTGAACTGTATCCTTGTGCCAAAGAAACCAGAGATTGTGCTACGCTCGAGTGAACCACCTTGTCCCATGCAGAAAACGTGAGGAGGGGAGGCCAACATCCTGACATATCAATTTTATGAACACTTTTCTTTTTTTTTTCATAAACACTACCCCCACACTATTTGTATTTAGAGGTAAGGATTGGCAATAGGTTTTTTAGAATAGGCTTTTTAATTAGAAAAGGCACCACTAGGAATGCGTTATTATCATTTGATGGTCGTAGCTTGCTCCAATCTGTAGATTTAGCATTAGCTAGGCGTTTATCACACCCTTGTTGAAGTTCAATAAACACCCTTGAACTCTGGCCACTTGTGTCTGTTTTACTGTTGATACCATGCATTCCTTACAATATCTATCAAGAAGTTGCCGCACAAGACTTCCCTTATTGCTGGAGCCTAGCCCGTTCCCACTCCAAGTCAAGAATGACAAGTGCCTATCTGTGTCATTGGTCCCCATGCAAGCATATCAAAATCTGTGCATGCAAAATACCTATGTTGCCTGTTATCACAGAAGAGACTGGAATAAACTTTCCCGTGAATTGCCTGATAATGGCCCTCATTACGACCCTGGCAGTAAGTAAGCTACATTACCGCCATTGAGTAATCATCGTTTACGCCATGGACCGATGGCGTAAAGAGCGCCATATTCCGACCCATCGCGCACGAGCATTACGCCATGGCGGTAATGTAAACTACGCCATGGCGTAAACAGCCCTTACCGGAATTGAACGCCGCGCTGGGTGACCTACCGCCACCCATCATTGCGCTGACCGTAATCAGCGGGCCCCGTAATCAGCGGGCCCAGTAATCAGCGGGCCCTGTAATTAGCGGGCACCGTAATTAGCGGGCACCGCAAATAAGCAGAACCGGAAGTAGCGTCATCGCGGCGGAACGGGAAAGAGCACAGCGGCCATCTTTAAAAACACAATCCATTGCCATCCTACCCAACCACACTACATTCGACCCTGAAACCCTGTGAATCCCATTACCCACCCATTTCCTCACCTAACCATGCCAAAAGTTGTTAAAAAAGCCTGCGACAGGCAGCGGCAGGACCGCTTCAGTCGCGAAGAACTAACTATGCTGGCAGAAACGCTGCAGGAGAAGGCAGACATCGTCTTCTCATCAGAGATGACGAGACCAGCCATAGCCCGGAAAAAAGCAGTATGGGAACTCGTGGCACAACGCGTCAGTGCCGTAGGTACCACCCCACGCACCGCCAGACAGTGCCGCAAAAGGTGGGATGACCTCCGGCTCTGAGTAAGGGGCATACTGTCAGCTAAACGCAACCTGGGACTGGCAACTGGCGGTGGAGCAGACTCCCCACTGAAGATGCAGCCATGGGAGGAGACATGTGCCTCATTGATCGGCATAGAGTGCATTGAGGGCGTCGGCGGAATGGAGAGAGGAGCCCCGACATCAGGAGACACAGGTAGGTGCCTCCAATTCAGCCTTGCAAAACACCCTGAATCACACTTACATGGGAATCACAATGTCGCCCCATATGGCAAACGCAACACATCAGCAGAAGACCCACACCCTGTACACATGCAGCATGTACACTCTACAGCAGGCACACACATTCCTGCATGCTCAACCCACCCAAAAGGGAGACAACCTGTATGTCACGGCCTACAAAGTCCACCATCTATCCATCTAAACCATGGCACTCATCACAATGTCTGCTCAATGTCCGCTGAACCATCAATAACACTTTCCCTCCTCTGCTCCACCACAGGCTCACACTCGGACACCGGCAGGAACAAGAGTGGCACCACCCCAGCCAAGAAGACCAGGACAGAGGGAAGAGGCCTCCAACCATCCACCTCTGCTGGACCCATGGCCAACCCACAGCAGGCCAAAATTCCTGTTGCCGAACAGCCCAGGGCAGCAAGTCCCCCCGAGGAAAGGGACATGATGGCACCCACGGCAGACCCACAACCACTGCTGCCCACTGAGGGGATTGTGTCTGCGGGGAGCAGTGCAGTCGGGGAGACTGCAGCCATCGCAGCCTGTTCTGACAGCGATGTGGCGAATGTGGATGATGACATGGAAGGTCCCCCCAACACCCAACTTACCTCCCCACACCTGTCCCCATGTAGCCTGCATGGACAGGACACACAGGGGCAATCCCCTGGAGGTTCATGGCCAGCCACTCCAAGCCCATTGGGAGTAGGGGAAGAGGGGAGTAGTCCTATTGGGCCTGCAATTGCAACCTCCATTGTGCCTGATTTCAGCCAGGTGCTGGACCAAATATCAGCGAGGCAAGAACAACTGGCGTCAATCCTAACGCGGCATGTTGCTGATTGTGGAGGTGCCAGTTCAGGCATGGAGAGGTGTGCTGACAGCATCAAGGCAGCCATCCAATCAGCAAGCACGAACATATGCACGGAACTAGCCGCAGTGCGGAATATGATTAGTGAACTGATACAGACAATCATGGACACACGGCGTACCGAGCAGGCCGGTACCTCCTCAGCTGCAAGTTCAGCCCCATCCAGCCCCGTCCGCAGGTCATCCAGGACCCGGAGGAGTACAGGCAGGGAGGCCCCAGGTTCCGGGACAGGGGGCTGGCAATAGTGCCCGCCCAGTGGACCACTGAAAGATTACCCACTTCACCACAGGCACTGGCACTCCTTTGCAGGGATTTCTGGGGGGGGGGGATTGGGTGTGTTGGGGTGTTCAGGGGGGAGTGGGAGGGGGATTGGGTGTGTCATAACTTTTCAGAAGCACAATACACTTTTTCGTTTATCACAAACCAAATTTGTGGACATTGCTCATTGTGTATGTGTGCTTTATTGTTGTACAGTCTACAGTGTGCATATACCAGACACACACAGTTCCCCAAGTGCCGTCCACATGTTACACGCACACGCTGTGTGTGCAAGAGGTATTGGTCAATGAGATTCTGACACATTTCACGCCCCTCCTGTGCATCGCTGCCTCCTTGAGGTGCTGCCCCATCCCCACCCTCATCATCCTCATCATCAGGTGGTTGCAGTTCTGCGTCAGGGGGCAGAGGCACGTTACGTCTGACGCACATATTGTGTAGCATGACACATGCCATGACGATCTTCGCAACCTTCTCATGGCGGTACAGGAGTGCCCCACCAGACCTGCTGAGGCAGCGGAAACGTGCCTTCAGTAGGCCAAAGGCCTGCTCTATCACCACACGGGTACGTGCATGGGCACGGTTGAAGTCCTCCTCATGCTGGTTCTGTGGGTTCCGGACTGGTGTAAGGAGCCACCTCTTCAGGGGATAGCCTGCAACACCTGTAAATGGGCAACAATGTATGTTGCAGGAATGAGATTGCTTTCTGAACATGACGCGCCACCATGCCTTGCATTCAACTGTTACTTTGCACCAAATTTAGTTGTGCTAATGGATTCACACCATGCAACCGGTATATGTTCATGGCTCTCATGTACTGTTTTGCATGCCAAGACACAATGCAGGGGGGGACAATTGCCTTGTGAGTGCCCATCCACTGTGTCCGTTCAGGCCGTTACTTTATGTGACCTGCCACGTGTCCTGTGAGGTCAAAGCTCACATGATTGCAACATTGCTGTCTGGCTCATTATGACCCCAGGGAACAATACTGGTGTCAATGGGGAGAGTTTGTGGGTCTTGCTGTCTGTGTAGTGGTGCATTGATGTTCCTGTCCGACATGTGCCTCCTTTGTGCGCAGTTATGGGGGACAGGCCTTTCAGTTGATGGTGTTTGGTGACGTGCATGTAGGAGCGTTCCTTTGGAGTCAATGTGGTCACATTTCGTACAATGCACTTGCAGATGGTTGTGTCATGGTTGGGGTACACTTTCATTCACATGTTAGGGCTGATTAGATCAGGCATCATGTATACAGTTGTCAGATGACGTGAGTGCTGCCTCAGGGTATGATCTGGCTACTGCTAGTCGCAGCCATGTGACGTATGCATCATTCCCCCCCTTTCTGCCAGGTGGAATATGCATTGGTACGTCGATCACCTACACACTTTGCATTTCCATGCTCATGACATTAGACTCACCGAGTAGGCAGGATCTTGGGCCTGATTGTCGCTCCATGTAGCGTGGTATTGTGGAGTTCCGAAGGACCATTGAATCATGGGTTGATCCGGGGAATCGGGCACAACAATGTGTGAAGATCCTGTTGGAGTCGCAGACCATTTGCACGTTGATTGAGTGAAATAGTTTACAGTTGCGGTATGGTACCTCCATGGCATGTGGGACCACCAATTCAACATGGGTGCAGTCGATGGCACCAATGCAACCAGGTATGCCAGCTAGTGCATGGAAACCCACTTTGGTGTTGGCAATCTCCTGGGCAGACCGTGGCAATGAGATGTGGTCATCTGTGTGCTTGAGGAGGGCATCGAGCACTTGGATCAGTGTACGTGAGAATAATGGTTGGGATATGCCATGCAAGTGGCCTACTGTGTGCTGGTAGGTGCCTGAGGCCAGGACGTGGAGCACGGACACGACCTTCAGCAGGGGCGGGATGGTGGTGGGTGTTTCTATCATGCTGACAATGTCGTTGTGTATCATGTGCACAATGTTGGTGATGGTGTCCCGATCCAGTCGGTACAGGGTGTGGATCTGCTCTACGGTGAGGTTGAATGGACTGGCTCTGAAGCGTGGGATTGGGGGCTGCCTGCGTGGTGCCACTGGCTGTGCTGGTGGGGCTTGCTGGCCCTGCCTTGCCCTCCTTCTCCTCCTGCGTCTCCTCTGTGCAGCCTGTTGTTGTTGTTGTTGTTGTTGTTGCAGTTGTAGCACTCGCATTGCTATCAGGTCCTCCAGCCCCAACATTGCGAGTCCTATTGGTATCATTGTGGAGTGTGACTGGGGCTGGTAGGGGTGGGGTGTGCTCTTTTTGCACTGGGAGAGTCTGTATTGCCTCCACCTGTGCTGATTCTATGCACCTGTGGCAGCTGGGAACACAGCACATGGCCATTTACGGTTGGTTCCCGATGGCGTAATTAGCGCCATGGCGGTAAGGTACTTAACGGCCTTGGCGATGACGTTAGGGGCATGTCCGCTTGGTTTGTGATCTGCGTAGCTTTGCACCATGCCGGTATTTACGGCATGGTGGGTCGCGCGCACGCGACCTTGGTGCTGTTAGCGGCACCGTAAACTACGATGTCGCTAATTGCACTTTCGCCGGTCATAATCGGACCTAGCGGAAAACGATGCCAGTATTCATTTACCGGCATCGTTTTTCGCTTACCGCCTGGGTCGTAATGAGGGCCAATGTCTGCCAATCAACTACTATCAAAACAAAAACCACCCCAACCCCCCATACTTTATCCCAACCTGAGGCACCTGTTGCCCGAACATTAAATCCAACAACAATGGGACAGCAACCTATATAACCAAGAAGTGGAAAAACAACTCGGTGACACATCAGTCTATAAAAAGATACCACACGATCCTACTTCTGTCATTTTGGAGGAAATAACAAGTCTGATGGTACATGCCAATCACAAGGGTGGATAAATGATGATGAAAAGATGTTTCTGATTAACAAACAATCAGTCATTCCAGCCTTTTATTGCCTACCAAAGGTTCATAAAAATTTGACCACGCCTCCGGGACGCCCTATTGTTTCAGCCATTGGCTCCCTGTTAGAACCTCTATAAGTCTATGTAGACGTTTTTCTCAGGCCTTATGTCAATAAAATGAAATCATTTGTTCAGGATTCCACATCAATGATAAAAATTGTTGATGCGTTACAAATGGAAACACAAAATTTGTTAGTCACACTAGATGTGACGTCTCTTTACACCAACATACCCCAGATTAAATGCGTGGAGGTGATGAACAACTTGTTAGAAACACATGAGGACAAATGTCCACCGTCAGCTTTCCTTGCTGAGTGCATTCATCTGGCACTGACTAGAAATTTTTTCATTTGTAAAGGAGTCTATTACCAACAACTACATGGCACAAGTATGGGGGCAACTTTTGCCCCCGACTTGGCTAATCTGTATATGAACAATTTTGAAATCAGTCACATCTATGCGACAGATAACCCTTACTATGATAAGATAAAGGCTTGGTACTGCTACATAGATGACATCTTTATGATCTGGCGAGGCACGAAAGATGACCTGACGATATTTACCAGATGGCTAAATACAAGAGAAGCATCTATACAATTTGCATGTGATTGTAATAATGACGAAATCCCCTTTCTAGATTTGTCCATTCGGCGAATGGCTGACAATAAGATGGGCACGAGTCTTTACAAGAAACCTACTCAGAAAAACACCTTGTTAGAATTCAACAGTTACCATCCCCAATCACTAAGGGAAAACTTACCATTTGGCCAGTTTCTCCGCATCAGGCGAAACTGCTCTGATAAAAGTGATTTTAAAATCATAGCCAGGTCCTGAAGAAAAATCTAAAAGAGAGAGGATATCCGCCACATATCATCAGAAGGGCTTATAAAAAAGCGGCGAATATATCAAGGACCGACTGCCTATCGAAACAGACTACCACTACTTTAGATAAAATCACCTGTGTGTCCTCTTTCACACCGATTAGCAATAATCTGAGGAAAATCATTTTAGCCAATTGGAAAATGATTAACACTGATGATTTTAGTATTCCGCCGCCCCGTTTTGCATTTAAACGCCTCATCAACATTAGAGATAAATTGGTCCATACCTACCCAGTGGCAAAATCTAGTCCTAATACACAATTGACACTGTGGCAATTACCTCCGGTAACAGGATACTTTAAATGTGGAAAGTGCAACATGTGCCAATTCACAAAGAATCTAAAAACCATCAACCTAAAAAACACTAACTGGAAACTAGATGGCTTTAGCAATTGTGGGACCAAATGGGTAGTATACTGTATTATATGCCCATGCGGACTGATATATATTGGAAAGACCAAACACCCAGTGCGTACAAGAATCGGAGAACATCGTGGCTGTATTAAAAACAACACAGCAGATAAGCCACTGGTTGAGCATTACAATAAGATGAAACACACCCATAATGACATCTTTTGGTGTGTGTTGCAAAAAATGGATCCTCATCCACGTGGTGGTGACTGTGATAGAAAACTGCGAAAATTGGAGCAAAAATGGATATATAATATGGACTCAGTGAAAAATGGTCTAAATTTATACATTGAATGGGGCCTGTTTCTTCAAAAATAATCTTCAAAAATAATGAACATAACGCTGTGATATTTTTGAAAGTTAAATATCTATGAGACTAGGTTATGTTGTTGTGTCAAAATAATTAGTTTACATATATGCAGATTTTTCATTTTGACTGCATGTATATTACACATTACAACATATACACCCTGGCGCATGTTGCCCGTTTCAAGATGTCCGAAACACTAGCAAAACGCTCCTTTTCGCGCACACGCGATCACGTGCTGTATCAAAAAACACGTGATGCCGATTACGCATTAAATGTGTGTGTTTCTGAGGCACCGTGAAAACTAGTGAGGAAAAAAAAAAGTGGAGGCGACACTAACTAGAACGCTCGATACAAGAGGTAACTTGATAGTCCAAAAATAGATATTCACGATCTGAAGCAAAACGAGACACGTTTTGACCAAATGCGCACGTATTTGTTGCTGATTGTGTGTTCCCCCTTGTTTTGAATTGTAGAATTGGGCGGCGTAGGAAACTGCACCCCATACACATAGAAACACGCGATTACCAAGGCACAGCAACCGGCGAGGTGAATCAGCACCGGTATGTGTTAAGAAATGTTGCATTGTAAAAAGCAAGTATCTTCTAGCCTATGCGGCAAGATACATGGGCTTAGATTGCTGAAAAGCTGCTGGGCCATAATGCTGTGTTTTTCTCCTTTTTCTCCTTTTTGTTCCTTTTTGTACAAAGGGGAGAAAGCTGTAATGATGCATTATAAGCATGTTCGAAGTGAGATGTAATCCTGCCACGAGTCTCTAGATCCGTGATAACAGTAAGAACCGGTATCTTGCACTATTGCTGGTATGTGTTTTTGATTAAATCTGGAAAGCGCCATTATGGATAGAAGTGCTTGTGCATGTTCGTGTCGGCAATCACTACGACTCTCTGCCCTCTTCTCTCCTGTGGGTCCTATTTTAAATCCAACAGGATAACTTTGGCGAACAGCCCAACTAAGATGTTGCTTAGATAGGCGACAATAAGTGAGTGCTGATAGGTATATTTAACCTAATGCTCCCCTTCGTGGTTGAGAATGAATAAATGACAGGCTGAATAACATGCGCCAAAATATTTAGAATCACTTTTGATGTGACATCACAAGCTGAATAATAGAGTTGTGACACACCAGGGAGCTAATGTGAAGACATGGCTTGGTTGTGTGTGTTGTTTGATGAAGCATACCCACCGAAATAGACAAAGAGGTTAACGTAGGTTCTCTGCCACCCATGTATGTGTAAAAATTCAATAGGCTTTTGTTTTTGATATTCAGTAATACAGTTTGTTCTGTATTTTTTAGATACTCCGAGACATCACACATCCAACTGTGTGTTTTTCTATACTTGTGAATATTGTGTCCTGAAGAAAGCCTTACAGACACGACTAATCAATCAAAAAATAAGAAAAGTCGGTGTGTGACAATAATACCAAAGGCTGGAAACGTACTTATACACGTCGACACAAAAAGAATGGGGACGGCTTAGCAATAGAAGATCTTGCTAAATTTATGTCACCCATTGTGTTACTAACATCACTATTGTTGAAAAATAAGCAATTTGTGAATATTGCACAAGATTCAAACTATAGATTATTTGTCTCTTTTACTTTGTGTTTTTATGTACAATGAGTTTTGTAAATGTGACTAAATGGTCTGTTTTACTAAAACATTTAATAAATTGATGAAGTATTTTTGTTAAAACTGAGCCTACTATCTCTTTATATAAGTTAAAAGATTATGGGTTGTGAATTCATGGTTTCGGTGTGAGATCCAGATGTGTGAACTCTGGTGAGGATATGACAAGGTAGTTTGTTGGCAAAACCCCCCCTCTTTTTCATTAAATCCAACATTCAGTAAACAAACAATGGTAAGTAAATGTGCATACCTGCCAGAGGAGTCTTGTAACGGAATGGCAGAGGAGGGGAAGAGCACAACTTCCATCGAGTCCCGTCAGTCGGGCACGGCCTTAATGTGCAAACTGCAAAATATTTTGTTGTGTCCCTGTGTTAGCCCAAGAGAGGAGCCACCTCTCAGTCCGGGCTTGTCAGCTTGTGTCCATGGATGCTTGAGTCCCCTCCTCTATGTATGTAGAAACAGATTATCAGGGCTTAGTTGGGCGTGCAGATAACCCCTGGTCTCGCATTGGTAGGGTGTTGTTCTTGCAAGCTTTGGGATTAGTGTCAGTCTCAACATTTGTTTCGAACCAGGCTCAGGCTTCATGAGGATCACTGAAGTGATGAGGGTTGCCTTTTGAGTATACCTTGAGTTGTGCCAGGAAAAAGGGCTGTATTTAATAGCTTGGGCCTGATCAAGTCATGGTACTGCCTGCCTCTTTGTACCTTTCTGGTATAGTCTGGGAAGAGGGCAAGTTTTGAGCCATTGTAGGTGATCAGTCCGCTCAAGCGTGACATCTACAGCAGTAGTTGAGTAATTTTGCAATCAATGTGCTCTCTCTATAGAAAGAGAATTTGAGAGTTTCTTGGGCGCCATTAAGCCAGCAAGCCATTGCACCATGCTGGGCCCCTGCAACCTTTCTGGGAGCCCCAAAATGAGACTATTGTTCCACCGGGATTGGCCCTCACTTTCATCCACTCAGCTCTCCATTGTCTTGAATTGCTGCGAGAACATTGTTATTCGGCGCTCCAGTATCCTAATGGTGTCCTCCAAGTCAAAGATGCGCCTCTAAGCATCTCCTACTCGTGAAGACAGCTTATGTAAATCGTGGCACAGTAGGGACACCTCCGAACTCAACCCATCTATTTTCCCTGATGTCTGGACTCCACTATGGCACCTATCACGTCTTTAAGAGAGAGGGAGCCCCGTGCAGACTCTGCAACCTCAACTGCATCAATGGGAGCTAGGGCTTTAGAGGTGGCTGGAGTATTTACTATGTACTGATCCATTTTGCTCTGTGCTCCGATCTTGCTAAGTTTGTCCTTCACCATGATGTGGGTGGATTGCCATCAGAGGAAGGGGCACCAGCTCTGCTCTGCTCATCTATTGGTGTAGACAACCTAAAGTGGCCGAAATGTAGATTCCTGGTAATAAGTAAGGAGGGCAATGCCAAGCCCCAGGCCCTTTAGGAGCTCTGCAGGGAGAGTACGTGGATCACCAGTGGCATTAGGTGCAACTTGATGCAAGCATAGAGGAGTCTTCCAAAGTCTAGTAAGGCCTGTGCCAGGTTCGAGAGGGTCACCATGGCGCCCTACCCAGCATACACAAAGAGGGAGCTTTAACTGGCACTGAATTACTGTGTTATCTTTCTGGTCCCCCCTCTCCACAGGAGGCCCTCTTCTTCCACTTAGCAGTAGCTGGAGGGCCCAGAGTCCCCACCACGCGAGTCACCTTCCCAGAGAGAGAAGGTGTGCCAGGGCTACTGCCGAGGCCCGTGCCTGGCCAGAGTCTCCTGGAGCCTCTGCCGCGCAGCTGCACTTCCACGCTCCACTCACCACTGTCAGTGTCACTTGCCCAGGACTTACGTTGCGGGCTGTTTTCCTCGACCCTGCCGGGGCTTCAGTTAGGCTGGCCCACCACAGAGTGCCAAGGTGGCGGTCCGACCGCCAAGATGGCACGTGATCTCCGGAGCCCTCTGCAGTGGTCTCCTGTTTTCTAGCTGTTCGGCTCCATTTTGCACTGCAAAAGCATCAGGATGGTTATAAGTCGCTCCTCTCTGTGCCATGCCTGGGATTCCCGAGTTTTAAAGTGGTTTTTCAGGATATTCACGACAGGATCTTGCAGGTCGCGACCGATCCGACAAGGTTCAAGTCTTCATGCTTCGGCTGCTCAACAGCATGCCCAAATCTTTAGTTCAATTTTAAGGGGTTCTGCATAAGCTGGCGAAGTATAGTTTGCTGGATACTTATGTTTTTCTGGAGACTTAGAGTTCAGCCCTTCCTGGTCTGTTTATTCTTTTATTTTTTTTAATAACACATTTTATTGTGATTTTTCTACTTCTAAAAACATACATTCAAACGCCGACTACAAGGGGGTCAAGCCATTACGATACATTACAACCATAGATTGTTGAAATTACGCATCACATACACCTTTTTTATAACTCTGTTCACAAATTCACAAATGCAGCATCAGTGCTCTTTAACTTACATTATTTTTACATATTTTAGCGACAAAGCAGAGCATTAGGCATCCTCCCACTTTTGCCAAATTTTCCCAGCTTTAGCGGGGCACCCTCTGGCCATGTACACTCTTTGTTCCATCGCCACACAGACATCCACATCGGCAACCCATTGTTCCACCTGTGGCAACACTTCTGATCCCCATAACCTGGCTATGTTTCTCTTAATCAAGGCAGTTACAGTTGAAAAGAACAGTTTCTCATATCTTGTCATCTCTTCCTCAGCCTCTATCCCCAACAAAAACAGTTTGGGTTCCCTGGGTATTACCTTACCCATGACTCTCGTGAGCACGTCACAGCATTGCTGCCAGTATTGACATATACGGGGGCATTCCCATATTATGTGAAAAAAGGATCCCTCCTCTTGGCAACATCTGAGACAATTGGGATCAGTACTCCTGCCCCAACGGTGGAGTGCCACTCTCGGGTAGTATACCCTATGAAGTATCTTAAGTTGGATGAGCCGCAGCCTGGATGAGATAGCCGTTTCACGAGGATACATCAGGGCCATCACCCATTCTTCTGGAAGGATTTCCCCTATGTCCCTTTCCCAATTGGTCTTTAATTTGACAATCCAGGGGTGGCAAACGATGTAATAACACAATACATAGTAGAGGTGACCCTACCATCAACCCTATCCACCACTATGTTTCTTTCTATAGGGGAGCAGTCTGGCATGTTGGCCAGGTCTGGGAGGTGTTTCTGTTTCGCATGTCTCAGTAGGGTGTAGTGATATCTCTCGCTTTCTGGCATATCAACTTTCATTCAAAGGTCCTCAAAGGGCAACACTCCCCTGTCCATGATCACATCACCCACCTTTGTTATTCCTTTCGTTACCCAGCATGACCATCTCGGTAGCCTATTCACCTCTGCCAGGTACCGGTTTCCCCACAGTGGTTGGACTGCAGTTATTTTCTTATCCCAATTCATGAATGTATGTATCTCCGTCCAAATCAATGATGATTGGGTCACGAGCCACCCAGGAGAGAATTTGCCCCGTAGTTTGTATGCCTCCCACTGCACCCCCGGGTTATCCACCGACTCCTCATTCAACTCAAAGTATGTGTTGGTTACAGTCTGTATATGTTCCATAAGGTCCGGGAAACCCAGGTAATAACTGTTTAGGTGCCATGATCTGGGGGGGGAGTGGTTTTGACATTACTACTTCCATTAGTAGAGGGGAGTGATCCGATACTCCCCTTGGCAGGAACTTTGCTACATTTGCTCTCTGGACACTTGCTGCTGGGACAAAAAAATCCAAATCAATGATGATTGGGTCACGAGCCACCCAGGAGAGAATTTGCCCCGTAGTTTGTATGCCTCCCACTGCACCCCCGGGTTATCCACCGACTCCTCATTCAACTCAAAGTATGTGTTGGTTACAGTCTGTATATGTTCCATAAGGTCCGGGAAACCCAGGTAATAACTGTTTAGGTGCCATGATCTGGGGGGGGAGTGGTTTTGACATTACTACTTCCATTAGTAGAGGGGAGTGATCCGATACTCCCCTTGGCAGGAACTTTGCTACATTTGCTCTCTGGACACTTGCTGCTGGGACAAAAAAATAGCCCAACCTGGACAGTGAGGCATGCACTCCTGAGTGGTATTAGTATCCCCTGATATCGGGTTGTAGGTCATGCCATACATCACACAAACCCATTGCGTTGACAAAGGTGGCTAATTTGGTCTGTACCATGGGGTTTCTTCCCCGTAAGTGTGATCTGTCGAGTTCCACATTCATGACTTCATTAAAATCCCCCCTAATATCAGAAGATCTAACGTGTCGTTAGCAATCAGCGGGGTGATGTCATTGAGTAGTGTAGGCAGTAGTGCCGGGGGCGAGTAAATCGCTAGTAAACTTATACTTTGATTCCATAGTGTACCTACTGCAAACACAAACCTTCCCCCTGTGTCTTGTGTCACTGTAGAAAGAGTGAATGGTAATGATTTATGGAGCAGTATGAGTACACCTCTTGAGACCATGGTGAAGCCAGCATGCAGTGCTGTGCGGTAGTTGGTACGTTTAAACAGGTTAGACGTAGTACCCACTAGGTGGGTTTCGGTAAGGAGTACTATATCAGGTGAGTGTTTGTTAAGATATTGTGTAACTAAGCGCCTTTTGAGGCTGTTCCCTAACCAGATGAGTAATTTTAAAGCGTGTTCCTTCTGATTGGGTACGTGTTGCATCTGTGTAGTGTGTCTAGGCTCGTGGTCTGCCATGTCTTTCCTGTCTGATTACAATTACATGCTCACAATGTGCTGCATACCGTGAAGAAACACTTCGGAGGAGTGTATAGGCATATGTGTGTAGTGATATGGTCGATATTCCATATTTACCTATAAATAACTTCTTAAACCAAAGATACAACCAACCATTCCCCTTCTCCCCACCCCCCTCCCTATACTCCGCCCCAACCCGAAGTATCTGTCGCCCGAACATCAGTCTGGAGTCAACCAACATATCACTCCTGACCAAAACCAAAAATTATAATGGGACTCACAACAAGTCCCAGTGGGTCGGGGTGGTGGGGGTGCGGTCTTACTTCCGTCCCCACTGGCCGCACAGCTTGAGTTCATCCATGGCGGATATCACTGTTTATGTTGCTCCTGGTGAGGGCTTTGCAGCGCTCGTATGGTGTCAGGGTTATAGATTGTGCTGCACACCTCATTTACATGCTTCAATTGTCCCCCACTCGTGGCGGTGGATCACGGTCCTGTCTCTGCAAGAGCCCAGCCGGTGGGTCCTGCGCCGGCGGGGCTCTTGGGATCCTGTTGTTCTTATTCCGGTTCCCGCTCCAGTCGCCCTCAATATGTTGTTCTGCCCATTTCCAGGCTTCTTTCGGGTTCGTGAAGTGGACGGTCGTACCTTTGTGGTAAATCTTCAATTGTGCCAGAAAAACCAGGCCATATTTCACATTTAGGGAGTGCAACTGTTTCTTAAGGTGGTCGAACGACTGTCTAGCCTTCTGCACTTCTCTTGTGTAGTCTGGAAAAAAGGCTATTTTAGATCCGTTGTGGGTTATTGTGCCTTTGGTGCGTGCCATCTGCAACAATGTGTCTCGATCCCTATAGTTTAGGAATTTTGCTATCACAGTACGAGGTGGGGCACCCGAAAATGCTCGACCAGTCGGTACACGATGAGCTCTTTCAATTGAGATGAATTTTGAAAAAGCTTCAGCATCAAACATTTCTACCAGCCACAGTTCGAGGATTAGCCCCACACTTGGTCCTTCTGCTTTTTCTGGCAACCCTAGAATCCGGACGTTTTTACGTCTTGACCTACCCTCGCTTTCATCCACTCTCCCCTCAACTGTTTTCAAACGTGCTGTGACTCTATTGAGCTGTTGTTCCAGATTTCTCAGGCCATCTTCTGTGCCCGAGATTCGTTGTTCTGCTTCCCCTGTACGGGATGTCAGCTTCTGGAGGTCGTGTCGTAGAAGCGAGATGTCCATGCTGATGCCGTCCATCTTCTGTTCCATGGACATCCGTGATTCTGCTATTGCTGCCATGACGTCTCTTAGAGATAGTGCTTCCCCCGTCTCGGCCGTGCCTTCAGAATGCATATGTTCCAGCGACGTGGTAGCTGCAGGTGTGGTAAATTGGTCGATTTTACTCTGGGTACCTGGTTTTTTCCCCTTGTCTTTACCCATGCTAGCACTGTACGATGACGACTCGTACTCTGTTGCTTGCCCTGTGGCTGAACGCTCTGCGAGGTCGTTAGAGTGCCTGTTAGATTAATAAGTTCTTGTCCATGTCACTCGCAGCCCAACGTTTTGGGTGTGCGTGCTATTATTCAGGGCCTGGGGGCGGTTGTTTCTGATGGATTCAAGGGGGCTAGGCCAGTAGTCTTTGTCTGGGACCACCAGGTCCGATTTGGGTTGCTTCCCTGTTGGGCGTTTAGCTTGCCCAACCCAGGATGGTCAGGTGTCAATGGGGAACAGTGGTGTCCTTGCCGTCTCGTGCTTCCTGTGTCCAGGGGGCCGGATCCGTCTCTAGGCCCCACAGTGTGTCTTTATTTATGATCTGATTGCCCTGACCTAGTTTCTTATTTGCACTGTGCCCCAAGACCCAGCGGGGCCTCCCGCCTGCCACTGGTCAGGGCTATGGCCGTTTGTAAGACTCCAGGCTGCCGTGATTGGGAGGCTATGGTAGTCCGAGTTGGCTTCTGCACCCGTTTACAATTGCTGTCTTTTGTAGCTGGCACCAGTACTTTATCACCACTGCTTTCCCGTAGTGCCCGTTCTCCTGCGTTCTCCTTCCCAGAAGTAGCTCAGGGTCTGTGCATGCTTTTTATATGTCCGGGGCAGTGATCGCTCAACAGGGTGTGTTGCCTGCCCGGGAGACTCTTGTGACTGGACCTCCTCTCACCGCGCTGGTGTCATTATTCCCAGCTCGCTGTGCTACCGGCCTCAAGTCCACCTTTCCGGTGCACCGTGTTGTCTCTTCGCGCCACTAGCTTCTTGCAGGCGTGGCGGTCCCCTAACAATGCTTGGCGGGGAGGAGGGAAGGGGGGGCTGCTGCGTTCCTTCTTGCCAGCCCCTATCTGCCGGACACACACAAAGCCCTGCGGTTACGCAGTTCAATGCGACAACACTGTGTTCTTTTAGCGTTCCGGTGTCTGTTGTCCAGTTATGAAGATGGAGCCGCTACATTCAACTTAAGCATGGAATCCCCCTATTATGACGCACACGGTCTGGTTGAGCGTTGCACAGACCCGGAATGTGCGCAGACCTTCCTCACGATCAGACACTCAGGGCACCCCCCACTTATTGTCTATATGGGTCGACACCCTTTTTCATACCCCCACACTGGTCCTGGGTCACATGGTAGCGCAGCGCCGCACGTCCGGTCCTTCACCACGCGCCCTTCTTCGTACTGTAGTATGGGGTACCCTCGGCTCAGCCCGGTCAGCCGGCACAACCCGTGCAAACCCGCGTCTCACTGTTTGTTTTTTCTCTGCAGGGTGCCTTTCCCCCTCGATGTCGGTCTTCTGGATCGCTCGCAGGTTTGCAGGTCCCTTCGTACGTGGGCTTCCACCTCACCGCTGGGCTCCCTTGTGTAGCACGTCGCGTGCCACCATTTTGGTTTCTCTCCCTCAGACCTCCACAGAAAAATTCTGCAGCGTTGTGTAGACACCATAGAGCGTTGTTCCGGGCGACAGCGCACCGTTACGTGCTGCAGCCCTTCTTCTCACCGTAGGATACGTTTTTTTTTATTTGCCTTGGAGAACAGGCTATTTTAACCAGGATTTCTGCAGCGGTCGCGGAAGCTCCGTAGGCTCACGTCCGCACGCCCCCACTATGGTCTGTTTATTCTTGTAGTTTACTTATAATAGAGGTTACAAGGCTTTCAGTTTATCATATTCTTTCTGCCTTGCTGGTTGCCGCTGACCCGATAACACTGTTTCCGCCGTAGGTAACAGTGCAAGTGCTTCAGTGAGAAGTCTGCCGGTAGGGGCCTGAATTCCCAGGAGGTCCGGCCTGCCGGGAGTTCCGTGGCCCCTACCACTCTAGACTCAGAGTTTGACGGTCCGGAAAGGGTGCCAGAACGCTGCTACCGGCACCCTTATTTTTAGACAGGCAAACTCGTAATGAGACTCTTGTCTTATTATTCTCCCTCTCAGGGATGTCTATTATTCTCTTCCTTTCCTTAAGGCAGTTCAGGTTTCTGAACTTTACTTCCAATACTTTCTTATTTCTACTGAGACGAGTTTCTCCCCGTATTTCAATTATATCAATCTCCCTCTGTGGTACGTTTATTATTCTCTTTCTTTCATTAAAGCAGTTCCGTGCCATTTGCTGTGGCTTCCTCCAGGTGGTGTCTGCATAGTTGTCCAGGCAGCCTGCCTACCACAGCGATTGTGTGGTTACGCCACCACTGGATCTCAAACTCCAGCCGCGTCTGGTTTCTGCTTCTTCCGCAAGCTGTACTTCCAGTGTTTGCTTTGCTAGATCCAAACAAGTTTGGGCTCCGAGTCCTTCTGTGGCTATGCCTCCTGCTGGTGTAACGCTACCAGGGGACGCCCTCTACTTCAGTATGCATTTCTCTCATCCTTCGTTTGATGAGTACTCCAATTTAATCGTACACGCCGCAGTGGATTGCAGACAACTTATTTTTCTTCTTGATGACAGTACATTTTGCTTTCTCTTCAGTTAAGTCTTTGTACTCGGAAGTATTTGACAAGTTAGATAGTCCCATGCATGCCACTAATTGAATTGGCTTAGGGAGTTCCTCACAGTAACGGGAGTCCTTGGTCCCCTAAGGGGGAGTCTCTCACGGTAAGGTCCCACTTGCCTCGACCCCTAGAGAGGGTGTTGAGGAGCGGACTCATGGGGTGAAGGGACACATTCCCTCAATTCTTCACAGATCACAATGTATTTCTGGGGCTTATTCGGGGAGCGTGTTACGAGGGACCAGAATTTGCAGTAATTATTCAAGGATGCAGCCTCTTCTATTTCTTATACCTTATTTTCTGCCCAGATCCTTTTTACTACCATGCAGGTATCCTTATAGGCAAGTCTCTTTAAATTCAGCTTATTTGGGCTACAAGAATTTGTTTTATGGGTAATTATTAACCTGTTTTTCTACCCTACACTCCTGTTAAACACAGCCACATTAATGTGAGATGTGTTCCCCATAACGTTTGAGGGTTTGGATCTTAAATGAAGACCAGTGATCTCCACACATTTCTGGAAGTTTGATATAACTAAACTAGGGCTGCAGTTCTCTTCCAAAAAGCACAAGATCTCATTAAGAGCATCATTAAATATGACTTGGTGACAGTTTGGCCCAATGTATTATTCTTCCCATATTGAGGCCTACCTTTGGTGGGCGTATACAGAGGAGTCAATGGTCCTACTGGTGTGTTCATTCTCCCCAACCCAAATTAAGTGATAGTGCTGCATAGTCGCTATGTGGCTTAGGAATGACCTAAAATGTTTCTCAAACGTGACCAGTCATACACTCTCAATATGAAATATCTATAGTAGATGCAAAACGGGAGCTCCTGAAAGTAATATTACCCAGTATATCAGGCTGTAATTCAATAAAGAAAAAGGTGTGGGCGAGGGCAGGATACATATCATGTATCTTTGATGTAAACAAAATAAGAATATGAAGTGAGGCATCACAAATCAATTAAATGCAAACCCATTATTTATGAAGTTTCAAAATTTTGATATCATTTGTACATGGAAGTTTGGCTGGATGTGCCCCTGTACTCGATGGGTACACAGTATTTAAACAGCCTGAACGCAACGTAAGGGTCTGCGGATTGCCCATTGGTGGGCTCTTGGCAGAAATCTCTAAAAGTGTTGGAAGGGAATTTACATACCTGGAAGATACCATTCAAAGTGTATTGGCTGTACAATTATTTGACTCTCCAACACTAAGTGTTAAAAGATTGTTAATAATTAATATTTATTGCAATCCGTCACAAACTAAAACAGAAAAATATCATATCTTACAAATCAGTGAAGCCTTGCAAGCTGGATTGGGATCCATATGCAAAAGATGTAAAAGGTGTAAACGTTATGCTTCCTTACTCATATTGTAATGGAATGTACTGTGCTGTTGGTTACGACACAGAAGAAGAGGAATAACATTCCAATGAAAGTTGTGATGATGCATTTGAACCTAATAAGATTTGGTTGAACAAGAAACATAACAGACAAAATTTCTCTGCCCGTTGTGGAGGAATTTTCTTCAGATCAGACAGTTATGCTATGAACTGAAAAATCGCATCATCCCTTAGTGTGTAAATGTATTACTCGACTATAGTGAATACATTATGCACTGCCACCTGTCCATGAGATGGGATTTGGCACCATACAGCAGAATCACACCCCAAATACAGTTTTCCAAGTTGTATGTGGCCACTGAACTTAGTGTACAGGACATTGGCCCTCATTACGAGGTCAGAGGGAAAGGCGGGCTACCGCTGACCCTGTAACACTGTTACCGCCACGTGACATCCGGCTGCTACCGGGATATCAGAAGCGGTGGTGGTATGGTTATTTCCCATTCCCATGGAGTCCATTGGAATGGGAAACCTAAATCACTGGCACCATTGTTAACCAGCAGTGCACCATAGAGCTATGACAGCGCCATGGACTAAGCCACCCCTAACCCCGCCATCTGAGTGCCACTCTGGGAGGGGAATGTGGGGACATGAAGGAACACAAGCATGAATGTCAGATGTAAGCTGCCCCAGCATGGACACCCTGGCCTACCAACACAGAGGCCAAAGACCAACAGGCCATGGGTCACACACCCATCGTAACAAGCAACCACATGAGGCTGTGCTCACATGCATCCTCCCATGAGCAACCATGTCCATTTGCCCATATGTGTGCGGACACACTCTGTACCATAGCAATTGTGCCTTGTATGCCAACACATGCGGGTGAACCATACCTGACAACATTTCCTATGTCCCCCACAGGCACTCACGCATCGCCAGAGGCATCAGAGGAGGAGGAGGAGTATGCAGGCCCACCGTTAGCACAGCTATCGGGCCCTCACTCAAGGTCTGCCACCACCACCCTGCAAAGGCCCACAAAGGTCACACCAAGGTGGATATCCTGGCACGTAATGCCGCACCAGAGCAGGGTCAAAGCAATGCCCACACCACAGGCCACCAGGAACAGTGCAGGGCACACTGCACTCACACCCAGGGATCCTTCTGCCAGTGCCAACACTCCCCAGGGAGCCCCCATGCTGTCAGGGAAATGACCGAGCGTGTCTCTGCACTGGCATAGGGCAATCGGCCAGAGCACAGAGGTGCAACGGCAGCAAATCCTGGTGACAGACTCTGTCCCATCCACGTCATCAACACCCACAGAGGGGTCACAGCAGGGCACCGTGCGGCGACACCCAGAGCACCTTATGCACCCAAGATCACCAGGGGGAGGCAAGGGTGGGGGAAGGCCACAGCTCTGAAAGACTCTGGGACACTGATTTCCTTGAGTGGCCATGCTGGGGAGTTGGTGATGGGAAAGGGGAGGGGGATAGTCTGATGGGGAGTTGGTGGTGGGAGGGGGGATAGTGTGATGGGGAGTTGGTGATGGGTGGGGCGAGGGGGTATAATCGGGGCACTTCATTCCATAAAAACCATTGAAATTCATCAATGTGAGAACATTCCTGATTGTGTCATTGCTGTGTTTATTGATTGGGGTGGTGTCACACAGTGGTGCATGGCTTGTGCCATGTGAAAGTGTCAAAAGAAATTGTCTATCAGTCCCTGGCGTGCCATTCTCCCATCCCTCACGTCATCTCTGGCAATGCGTGCATTTGCCTCTGCCACAGGCACTGCATCCTCATCCTCTGGGGTTAGCATGTCCACGTCAGGGGGTAGCAGTACAGGAGGCTGAAGGTACGCTCAATGCACACATGGGTCCTGCTGTGAGCGTGGTTGTAGGCATTCTCTTGCAGTGTTTGTGGATCACACATATGGGTCATTAGCCAGGGCATCTGTGGGAATCCGGAGTCACCTGCATAGGTGGAGGCACAGGCATTAGTCACGTGGTAAGGTGTGCGGGTGGACTCACACAAAATCAGGTCAATTGACTACTTGTGCATGCAGATGGGACTACATTGCAAGGCAGGTTTCCATTCGATGTCTTTGCATGGAGTGTTACTCGTGCCATGCATTGTTTGTGCTTCACATGCACCCTGTTCCCTTGCAGCACATGTTACATAAGGTGTCTGTTGGTGACATGTGCAGCGGACATGGTGGCTGTCGTGTGACTGTGTACTTACACTGTGCATGGGGCGTGATGCTGGTTTCCGCATGGAACCTCCCTGGGTGTCTGGTGGCAATGGGAGGCATTGTGGCCTGGCAGCACGTGGGTGCCTGGCCGTGGCACTAGCACTAGCAGGAATGTTGTTCTGTGTGGACATTTGGCCGTTTGTCTGCATTGGTTTGGTGGGTGCATGTTGCATTGTGGTACCTGTAGTCATGTTGGTGTATTTGTTTGATACTGTGTGTACTGCTGCTTCTCCATGCAGGTAAGTCCGACATGTGCATGCTCCCCGGTCTGGACTGTGATGTTGGTGCGGGAGGTGATAAAGTGCGGATTTCACATTTGCTTGTCATGCCATCCTTTGTGTGGTCATTTGTACTTACCCCACCCATTTGGCCATGTGACCAGCAGTGCATGTGTGCTGACTTTCTACTCACCCACTATCCAGGTCCGTTGTCCTCTGTGCCTCTCCATGTATCCTGTCAGTGTGCTCTTCCATAGGACCATGGCATTGTGGGTGGCACCAGGGTAGCGGGCACAGCCGTGGGTGATGACGAGGTTGGGGTTGCAGGTCACCTGCACATTCAGGGAGTGGTAGTGCTTGCGGTTTAGGTACACTGCTTTCTGGGCCTTGGGGGCCACCAGCGCAACATGGATACTTTCCAGGGCAGCAATCACATTTGGCATTTGGGCAAAGGCATAGAACTGTGCCTTCATGGCATTCATCTAGTCTGGGGTGGTAAGCCATGAGAGGTGGTGTTGCACTTGCTGCAGGAGGGCTTCAAGCACCTGGGCCAGCACAGCACAGAATGTGGGCTGTGCCATGCCGTGCATCATGGCCATGGACTGCTGGAAGGGGCCAGTTCCCAGGATTTGTAGGACGGACAATTGTTTCAGCAGTGGGGGCACAGCTGTCCGGATGTTAATCTTGCTCCCTATGTCATCCTGTATTGTGGTGAGCTGTTCTGTTATGCTCTACCTGTTGAGGTGGTGCAGGGCCCAACTGGCTGTCAGTGAGAGTCAAGGGTGAGGCCTGACTCTGGGGATCGGAGCATGCCTTGCTTGGGCTCTCCCTCCCCCTCTTCCGGCCCACCCCCACCCTCCTGTACTCCCTGTGCCCTGGCCTGTTTGTTCTGCCTCTCAACTTCCAAGCGAAGCATGAGCAGCTGCCTGTCCCAGCTCACAGTAGCTAGTGGCAGCATGGTGTTGGAAACAGTGTTTGGGGTAGGGGTGTGTCTTATGTAGCCCTCTGAGGTGGATTGGGATCACATGTGGCTTAATTTCCGGCACCCATGTTAATTTACTGCCAGCTGGTGGCTGGAGGTAACTGTGCCATGTTATCGGCAGTATTAGCACCTGTTTTCGGCGCTAATACCGCTGTACATGGAATTGTGATGCGGCTGTATTTGCGTCTCGTGTGGCCGGCTGTAATAGCGCAGGCTGTGATTGGGCCGGCTGTAATTGCGCTGGCTTTAATTGCGCCAGCTGATTTTACAGTCTGCAGTATTTGCACTGGCTCATGATCCGGCAGAGCGGTATTTGCGGCACCAATTCTGTTAACGCCACTTTTAAGGGTTACTGCCGGACTTGTGATGAGGCCCTGAGTTTAAAGGGTTAAAAATGGTCAAACGTTCCTGGCTTCTATGAGAAGTTATCTAAAAACAAGCTAAGGGGGGGGCGTGGCCAGCAGGCGTATGATGCGGACGTGATCTCGCATCACTCCCGTGCCGCCGGCAAGATCCTGCAAGAATCCTGCTGAAAACATAATACTGAAGAGCCAAAAACTACTTCAACAACATATGAAAAACTGCTGCATCGACCAGTCCGACAACGGATCAGAATCGGTGTCGGGGATCCCCGGCTATAGCGTTCGGAAGTAGCGGGCCTCACTTTGTGTGCAATATTCAAGATGGCCGCCATGGGTGAGATCTGAGTGGTGGCCGAGCATCTACATTCGTGGCAGCCTGAGCGAGAGAGCTATAGCTGCGGAGGGACAGAGGGCGGCGTGGAGTGAGCGAACCTTGCACTGGTGTGGGTGAGGGTGCTGCAGAGTCGCTGCTGCCGACTCCCGCTCACAAGGGCAGACGGGCATGGGTGACATCCCTCCTCCCCCTCTGATACACATCGGCTGCGAGGAGCGGAGGAGCCCTGTCGACGGACGCTCTGTGAGAAAGGCACAGCCCTGAGTTCCGGAGAGCACAAGTGGTCTGGCTGTCGCTGCTTCCGCGGCGGCTCATGGGGAAGAGAGCGCTGCTACGACCCGCCCACAGTACACGGCCACAATGCTGAAAGAACCATCTGGACCCGCAGTGGGGTCGCATGCGCTCCGCTCGGCGTAGAGCGCCTGCCAGTCCCATATTCTGGTGTCTGTACACCCACCTGCCTGCACAAGAAGGCCAAGAAACAGCGACAAGGAGAGGGCGACTCGGGGAGCGTGTTGGCGGCGGCAGAGTGGGCCACATCCCCTACATGATACTGTGCTCACTGCAGCCTCTCCGCATTTAATGTAGATCACCAATAGCCACTGCCACTGTGGGACGCAAGGAAAACAAAGAACGTACCCCCAGACCTGTGCACTGGTGGCACCAGACAATAGGAGAGGGGTACGACCGCCTGTAACATCTCCGGTGGTCCAACAACGCAAATAAGCGATTGTTCGGTGTGCATAAGTGCTGAAAGGATCAACCAACGCTACTCATAGCACTGCCAGACAAGCCTCAACGGCCGCCTGACTCTACCGAAGAACACGACACATGGGGCCGGCACACACGGACGCACGTCCTCCCCCTAACTGAACTATTGGTGCCGAGAATCTACACACATCACAGCAACTGTTTCTGCTGCGTCTCTGCAGTGGAGTGAACGGAAGAACCCCAAGCCCGATGTGGACATACCAGCATGTCTCCACGCACAAACCATAGGCCCCAGCATACCGGCTGTCATAAGCAACAAACCACCACAAGCGCCACCCTACAGCCCCGAAAGAGAGGGGAGGGAGTCGGTGCGGCTCCCGGGACCCAAACAGAGTGAGTATCCAAATTAAGACTCACGAAGGTGCAATTCCCCAGCCGGTAGTACACTACGCCGCGCGGAGACCCAGGGTGTGTCATCCCTAACGCTCCAGGCTATACAGCCCTATCAGCTCTGTCTCCACCCCCGCCTCCAGGCAAGACACGGCTCTCCGTTGCTGCTATAACGACTGAACAAAATGGGGAAAGATAAGCCCAGGAAAACCTCCACACCAAGTAGAATAGAGCAATATGCAACCACACCAATGGCTCACTCTCCGGAGCGGTCGTCGACAACAGAAACAGACTACCCAGTAGATGACATCTCCCTCAGAGACGTGATGGGTGCCATAGCCAGCTCAAGAACATCAATGGAAAAGAAGATGTACAGTATAGGAGCTGACGTGTCTCTGCTCTGCCATGATCTACAAAAGCTAACCTCTCGCACTGGGGAGGCCGAAACACGCATCTCGGAGACTGAAGATAACCTACGGGGGGTTAATCACCACGTGTCTGGTATGCTAGAACACATCAAAACCCTGGAGGCGAGGGTGGACGACAGTGAAGGCAGATCCAGATGCAACAACATTTGCATACTCGGTCTCCCTGAGAAGGCAGAGGGGGCATGTATGGAACTATTTCTTGAAGAATGGGTGGCAAACATATATAAAGCGTAGTCCTTTTCCAGGTTCTTCTCCATCGAGCGGGCTCACCGCATCCCATCAGGAAAAGTCACACCGGGCGCCCCACCGCGCACAGTCATAGCAGGATTCCTAAATTATAGGGACGGAGACACTGTGCTACAATTGGCCAGGTCGAAGGGGACTGTCACGTACAATGGTTCTAAGATCGCCTTCTTCCTGGACTTCACCAGAGAGGTTCAGAAAGTGCACCAATCCTTTGATTCCCTCAAAAAGCGCCTGCAAACAATGGGAACCAAATACGGACTAATTTTCCTTGCCCAACTAAAAATATTTCATAAAGGCACATCCATTCATTTCACAGACCCTAAGGAATCATGGAGCTGGGCCGAAAGGCATATAGAGGGCGACTGGAGCACTGAAGGAAAAAGGAGAGGAGAACGCAACAGACCACATCCTGACAGACCACCAGAAATAGAGCCCCAACATCAGCAGCAAGACAGAATGCTGCAACAGGGAAATGAATGAACAAGGCTTACCAGTACTCAACCAACGGCACCATAATGCGGAAAATGAAAAAGAGCCTGCAAGTCAAACGTAATATAAATCACAAAGAATACCACGGCTGCCGGAAGAACTGGCAACCCCCCCCCCCGAAAAACGAAATGAACTCACAGCACCAAACAAGAGTGCAACACTGTCAGGCTCGAGTTTTGACACGCAAACTGCAAACCCAGTCAGCACGGAGCAAGCTTATGCGAGCTAAAGTTTAATTGTTTATAAGTTTACGTTGGGCCGACAGATGCTTCAGTTGGGGTTGGATTATAGGGAGGGGGGAGTTGAGGGCAAAGTTCTTATTCAATATTCAGCATGCAACGGCGCTACAAGCAAAACGGACGGGATGTACAACAAGCTATTCCACTTCCTAACTAATCTGGAACATTCACGCCAGGGGAGGCGAACCCATAAACCTAAGATCCAGACAATTGATGACACCTGACACTGGTTCAACCAATAGATACCTAAAGCTCATGACCTGGAATGTGAATGGGCTGGGGTCTAGCATCAAAAGAAAACTGGTATTGCAATATATAAATCGGCACTCACCGGACATAGTACTCCTAACTGAAACGCATCTTGCAGGGACTATCTGTAACCTCTTCAAGAGACCCAACTATCGCACAGCGATACACGCAGGTTTCTCTATGGGGGAGGGAGGGGTGCGAATACTGGTTCATAAGAGACTTCCACTAGAGATCTCGCAAATAATACAGGACAGAGCTGGACGTTATGTACAAATACAGGCTACGCTCTGGAACCAAACCCTGGCGATCATGGCAATATACTCTCCGCCATCTCTCCTGAACGCACTGCTAGCAGATATTACCCCAATCCTGGCCGCAAATACGGCCGACGTGTGGATGTTAGGTTGCGACTTCAATGAAGTCATGGACAACACCCTAGATCGTACACACATGAGAACAAGGAACCCAGCCACCACCACTAAACTGCCCGCCTTTGCGTCCACGCTAGGACTGAGAGATGCATGGCGGGATCTGCACAGGGACACACGCGAATATTCCTTCCAAGGAGTGCATGCTTCAATGTCAAGAATAGACTATTTCTTCCTACCCAATCAGAACATTCACAAAGTGTGTGATGCATCCTTCCTCCCACTGGGTGTCTCTGATCACTCCCCAATGTTGCTCAAGCTTGAAACGGAAAGACTACAGCCTCCCCCCACATGGCGACTTAACTCCTACTACCTGGGGTTCCCGGACCTACAGGAGAGGTTGGAAACAGTCACCTCTGACTACTTCTAACTCAACACAGGCTCGGTCAACGACCCTGGAACATTATGGGAAGCATACAAGCCGGTCTTAAGGGGCGAAATCCTTTCGCGGACAATGGCAAAGAAAAAAGCGCAGTGTGAACAGATCATGGAGGCCAAAAGAGAAGTCATGATCAAGGGCTCAGAACACAACATTAATGACACCCCCGAGACAAACAGAGCCCTGACACTAGCCCAGAAGAAGCTCCACAATTTATCGCTGGACTGTGTCAAGAAAGCACATAGTGCCATGAAAGCACGGATATACGGAACTGGTGAGAAAGCGGGCAAACTGCTTGCATGGCTAGAAAAACGTGATGAAGGTCACCAACAAGTGAAAAGTGTCAAGAATGCGAAAGCAGAGGTGGTCTCCTCGGATGCAGCGATAGCAGAATGTTTTGCTGACTTCTGCGAAGAGTTTACAAACCCCCCAACGTCATAGCGTCCAGTACCATACTGGATGGTGCCAATCTCCCCACACTTGCCACACAGCAAGCTGCCAGACTAGACACCAAATAACTGAAGATGAAATTTCAGCAGCCATTGCACAACTCCAAACGGGCAAGACCCCAGGACCTAACGTTTCCCACTAGACATATGGAAAAAGATAAAACACCTAGACATATCCACCCACCTGCTTAATATGTTTGACCACTCCTTGGAAGTAGGAAGTCTCCCACCAGACCTACGCAAGGCCACAATCATAGTAATCCCCCAAAAAGGCAAGCTCCCAAACGAATGTAGCTCCTACAGGCCCATATCCTTAATAAACAGCAAACCCAAAATACTAGCGAAAATCTTAGCTAATAGACTCCAAACGGTTATCACAACACTGATCCATCCGGACCAATGCGGCTTTATGCCTCAAAGATCCACAAGGATGAATATCCGCAGGCTGCACCTAGCGCTGGAAAGAGCACCCACCATACAACAATGACTTGCGTTACTGGCCATAGATTTTGAAAAGGCATTTGACTCGGTTTATTGGGAGGCACTGTGGGCAATCATGAGAAAAATGCAGTTTAGTGAGGCATTTATAAAATGGGTCCAGCTTCTTTACAACACCCCACTGGCAGAAGTGAGGGTGAATGGGTGGCCCTCTCGTACCATCCAACTGGGGAAGGAAACCAGACAAGGTTTCCCGCTCTCAGCAATGCTATCCGCGTTGATCATTGAACCGCTAGCAGTCATACTGAGGGACACAATGGCATGGACGGGTTTCCGCTGGAACTCAGGTTGGGGAGATAAAGTATCTCTCTACGCAGACGATCTTCTGGTGTACCTAGGCGATCCGATAACCTCCTGTCCCATAGTCACTCAAATACTGTTAGATTACGGGGCCTTTAGCAGCCTAAGAGTGAACTGGTCCAAATCAGTGCTCTTCCCGGTGGAAGGTGTAGACTGCATTCCACCACAGGGTTCCCCATACCAATTCGAACACAACCAGTTTCGATATTTAGGCATCCAGATCACAAGCAGACCGGACAGCTATATAACTCATAACTTATATGTGTTGGCCAGAAGATTCGCACAAGACGTGACCCACTGGGAAGCACTGCCATTAACACTACTGGGCAGAGCAGTACTTTTCAAAATGCTTGCCCTAGCTCGATTCTTGTACATCCTACAAAATGCCCCCCTCCACGTCCCAGCAACAGAATCCCGTAAAATAGACAGAATCACACGCAAACTATTATGGGCGGGGAAACTTCCAAGGATAGCTCTCAAAACCCTCCAACGCTCAGTATGGGAAGGGGGAATAGGACTCCCGGATATCCAAACCTATTACTGGGCGACCCAGATGGCGACGGTAAATGATATATTACATGGTAACCCAGACCTCCCACACATACGAGCCGAAATAGCAGCAAGGCACGACATGTCCCCAATTGAAAGCCTATATATCACAAAGAACCACTCCCCTGAAGGTACGATAACAGCACATACGTCCCAAATCTGGAGAGAAGCACACAAACATATCGGATGGGACAAAACAATTACCCCAGTCAAGCCTATCTGGAATAATGCCTGTCTTGCAGGACTCAGTCGGCTCCCTAAGTGGCCAAACTGGGAAAATGCCGGTATACATACCATTCAGCAAATATATCTAAACAATCAAATTATCTAATTTGCCGTGATCTCGGCCACATATAATCTTCCTGCCACCGAGAGCTACCACTATGGCCAACTATATCATGCTATCACCAAACTAAGGGCCCAACTGTTAGACATGCCGGAATGCACGCCCATCGAAAGGAACATAGTGGTGGAAAGAGTGAAAACCAAGGTGACATCCACCATGTATGTTGCCATCTCCTCTTTCGCCACGAAGGAATTGGCGAGTCTAAAGCTGAAATGGGAAAGAGATGTGGGCTCAATACTGCCTGAGGACTGGATCTCGACCCTGATGTATCCTAGAGAGACTGCAATCTTGGCCAGAATCCGGCTTATACAACTTAAAATACTTCATAGGATATACTATCCCAGAGTGGCACTATACAAATGAGGTAAAATAAATGACTCTAGATGTCTACGCTACAAGCAAGAGGAAGGAACCTTCTACCACATCGTATGGCAATGCACGAAAATACAGCGCTTTTGGCTCAAATGTGGTGAGAGACTTTCGAGGGTCATGTGTCAAACAATCCCAATTGATCCCAAACTTCTTCTCCTAGGAATTACAGAGGAAGGGGAAATGTCCAGCTTTGAAAAACTCCTGTTTTCAACCTCCACAGGCAGTGCCAAAAGGAACATCGCGCAGCTATGGGGTTCAGAATCCACCCCCCAATATGACCAATGGTTGTTGGACGTAGACGCCTGCATCCTAATGGAACGTCGAGTATATCAGGCAAGAGGCTGCCCGGGCAAGGCAGAGAAGATATGGGCAAAGTGGGAACAAACTGTGTAATATACATAATGACTGAACCAAAAGATAATGATGTATAAACCTCCCACTATTTCGGAGAGACATATCCTGTCCTGTCATCATTAGAATAAGACTAGCATGGAAGCGACCTAGAAACATATACTATGTCTGTTCGTGCTGACTCGCCGTCTGTATGCAAAGTTACAAGTTTGTGTAATGAATGTCTTTTCTTTGTTTTGTTTTGTTGGAAAACCAATCAAATTTGTTATTAAAAACAAGCTAAGAAGCGATCTACATCCATGGATCAAAAAGATCACAAGTAAAGCATTTCAAACCCTGTAAGGATTCTTCCCATACTTCCTCTGTGCTTTGATGGCTCTACTTATTCTAGCCAAAGAGGTTCAAGGGGCAACACAGGTTATATATGGATGCTGTGCCAAACTGATACCATGCTAAACTCATTGTTTCACCAGCACAGGGAAAGTTGAAAGACTAACATAACAAAAATACATCATGGTATCGCTTAATGGTGCAACCATGGAAAATAAAAATTCACGTTGAAAAAAATGGTTGAGACTTGCTTATTTCAGCCCCCAAAATATTGAAATAGTCAAAAAATAATTAGAATATGGAAAAATTGGCCAAGTATCAATTGTTTTGCCCCATGAGCAATGTCTCAGGGTGAAGGCATCTGTGTGACACGGCTGCTAGTGTCACAGCTGTCAGGCGACATTAGACAAAGATGGGAAGTATGTCATGGGCCCAGATTACAATATCAATGGATTTGCTGCTCCTCCATCAATGTCACATGGCATGGTAGAGTTGTGCTGGAAAAGCAGAAATCTCAACGCGCCAAGTGACATTTAAGGGCTCATTCCTATAGGGTGTCTGTTAGGCAATAGCCTTCTTGACAACAATAAAGTCCCAGCAGTCACTAGGGCGAGAGCTCTGAAAGCAGCTAGAGAAGAGGCACTTGGGGCCCTTCACCCTGAGAATCTTCCTACAGGAGAGTGCCAGAGATCGGTTCCTCTGGTAGCTGTCAGTGCAGAGCTGAAGTCCACTGAGTTGCCCGCCCATTCTTACGGGTGAGTGGCCAGCAGTGCCTTTTGTGTAGAAAAGGAACCTGGGATAGAGTGCATGGAAGCTTCAGACCTGAAAGACCTGCCAGAACTGAGTGACATTTCCTTAACTGGAGGCCCAAGTCAGGTTGACTCTTCCCAGGAACAGTGTCACTGCCCCACTTTGGTTGGCAAGTGGAGGCAAGGATAAGTGTTTCTTGTACAGTAAGCCCAAGAATTCTGGGGGAGAGGGAGCCAGGGTTTGGTTGTTTCCAATGCTAGAGCATGTTCCTGCTGGACATTGCTCATAATTTTCTTTTGGCTGGTCACTCAGGAGGCTGTGTTGCTCAGTTCCTATCTGCATATATGAACTGGACCACAAGTGAGAAAGAGGCATTTGTTCCGGTGTAGGTTGTTCGCAAGTTGAAACTCTCCATTTATGCATCTCACTTTACAGTCCTAACTGGCCACAGTCTTCTGAAGAGGGTACTGACCATGACACGTGAGAAACCAAAGCTTTTGCGTAGGACCACATCCTTACAAGTATTGAATATTGGCATGCAGCATAAGCCTGGATCACAGCACTCCAATCCAGTAGGAACTTTTTTCTTGATGATGCCACCCATAGAACAATTTGCTCAACCATTTTTGGCTGGGGACAGCATGCCATCTGTTTCACACCTTCCCAGAGAAACAGGCTCTGCCGCAAGAGGGCTGGATGCAACCCACTGCTTCAAAGGAAGTTCTGACAGCACAATGGGTATATCACTCCAGTCGGATAATGAGTGGAGTCTCTTTGAAATAGGGCAGGCAGTAGAGGGAGATGTTTAGGTATCTCAGAAGAGAGAGTTGCCCCTAGGAGAAGGTTTCCACGATCTTGGAATTACCATTTTTCCTAGGCCAGCTACACTTCATATGCCCCTTCCCAACTTCCCGCAAACAAAGCCTCTGGGACTGACATCACCAGTCAAAGACTCTTGTCACAGCAGCTAGGTTTTACAGAGGTGGATTAGTAGTTTATTTAATAAGGTGTTTTTATCTTTAGTTTAATTAAAGATTCTTTTTTTTATAGAACCTTGAATGGACATTTTTTTATTTTAGTGTACCACAGTACTATTGTGGTTTTTGTTGCTTTCTTGCTGGCTCACACCGTTCTTGAACAATATAGCCTGCCATCCGCCCTGTCTACCTTAAAGAGGCGTAGGGGATGAACCATTCATGGTATGCCTATTTCACCTTTATGATTGAGCTGCACCTGTGAGTTGTATGCAGATGATTGAACTACTTACTGTAAATGGTCTATGCGAGCCAAGCTACTGCTGGTGCTGGCTGCACTTCATCTGATTTGTGTGCGAACGGAGCATGCATATTGCTTGTTATGGGGTTATTTGTGCAGTGGATGGCACTGCTAGTGTCTGTAGAGACACTCTTGACAAAAGGAGACTTCGGTTAACAGTTTTGTTATCTGGCACAACACTCTCCTTCAAGAGGTTCACAATAGTTGACATGACTCATGGGAAGAAAGTCTCATTCTTATCATTGGCGTCATACACTGCTGTGGTGCCCCATTAATCCGCCCATGCCAAAGCTCTATTGTAATTAAAAAGGACAGAACGTTACCTTTGGATAAAAATGCCCTGAAGTGCGTCCCTTCAAAATGTTCTTTGAAGCAGAAAGCTTACAATGGGCGCCAGGCCGCAGTGGGGCGCGGCAGTTGATGCCTCTTTCTTCTCTGCAAAATCAATGTTTTCAAGCCGCCTCTCTCCCTGTCTGGTTTACTATAGCCATATTGTGATGTAGTCAATGTTTGCAGGGGCAACATTTTTAGAGAGCCAGCAGTGAAATCTAATGTTATTTCGCAGCCACATCCAAATTACGTAGATCTTCTTACCTCACTAGCTAAGAAAGCAGCGCTGATATTATTAGAAGTAGAAACTGTGGGATATGTGTTTTTTGTCAAAACCGATCTCAACTGGTTGTTTTCCAGAAGAGGAGCGTTTCAGGGGTTATTCTTTCTATACTTTGATTTTCAAAAGTGTCCCAGAAGTATTATTCTTGTCTCCAAACAAGATACGTGTGGGTGGACACAGCAGGCTCAGACTGGAACATGGTGGCATATCGTGTGGGTCCTGCAACTGTTTTCCTGTCTGTGTGCCAGTTTTATAGGCAGATAGTGTCCACTTCAGTTACTTAGTGCACTGCATCGTGATTCTTTTTATATGTGAAGCAATGGGCAATAGTTTATAACTTCTCTCTGTCACGGCTGACACGACATTGGAGAATACATGGCCTCTACAGGGTGGCACTTGTTACTACCAGTTAGTAAGGAATAGGTTGGTGGACATGCACAACATATGCTTTTAAATGAGCTGGTCTTAACCGGGTCTTTGGGTGGCCTGAGACTAGCTGGGAAGTCCTAGCAGACTCCAAAATCTGTCTGCTGGAGGGTCCTCCAGATCACCGGAGAACTCAGGAATTAACGACTCGCACACTGGGTTAGTTGCCCTGGGACTCGCGCCCGTGCCTCAGTGGGGTCCCTCTTTATTACAATAGTGACGAAGGACACCACCTAACGTGGGTGACATCCCACGCCATAACATCTCATCCAACCATCATAAAGTAACAACAACAATAGATGGAAACAACAAGTCACCCCTTGACACCTCCAGCCCTCTCTCACTCGAGCACAAAGTCTTTGAACTTCCCAGGGGGCTTCCACTCCAGTAGAAGCGGGTATTAGGACAGAGGTCCTTCTTGCGTAGACCCTGCTTCATTCTCCTCTTCCGCTATCCCTGGTGCTCTGCTTCCAATCGAGACTCCTGGGCCAGCCTCTCACCTTCAGGAACCGGACAGTCTTCCATTTCAGTCAGCTTGTCCTCGCCGGTCCCTTTGAAGCATCAGAACCAGCTCCATTTCCTGGTAAGCAACTCCCAACCTCTCACTGTAGTGACCATGGACTCCTGCTTGCTTGTCACCGTTCATTGGCTGGTGTTGTGGGGCAGACACAACTTGTGTCATGGGTTTGGCGTATGCTGCAACACTGTTTCCCCTACCTCCATTGGATTTCCTTCCAGCCGCTGTCAGGCACTTTCACTGGTGTTGGCTCTCTCTCGGGCTTCTCTTATCCTAGCAGGATCTGGCACTTTGAGACATCTGGACTTGTGTTCCGGAACGAGGGACTGCATCTTTCTAACTAGGAAAACTTCTGCGGGTGCCACTTCTGTGGACGAGTGAACGCATGCTCTAAGGGCTGATGCTTGTCTACAGTGATGCAGAATGCTTTGTTGATTGCCTGCAAAAACCTCACCATTCGCTTGCAGCCAGCAGGGCATGATGCGCAGGTGTGAGACTCTGTAGAACCACATAAACTGTGTGAACTTGTTTCTCTGAAAGGGTGTGAGACACATGTGGTACCTATTCATTTTCTGTACGAGGGGAAGGTGGTATAAAAGGTACATCTATGAAGCAAAACACATGAACCACCAACTATCTCCTACTCCTGTTATGATAAAGCTATTAAATAAGCAAAAACACCATCTAGTCCTGTAGGAACAAACAACTCTTATTGTACTGCAAAAAAGATCAAATGTTTCAACACATTTTAATAAGAAAATATACTCATTTTTCAAAAACACAATGTATAAACATAAATAAAAAATCATTCACACTGCTGGGTTAGTTCATCTTTACAACAAAAGATGTATAAACATATATTTTATGAGTGTCCAGTCTTTGGACTTTCTAAATCAAAGCAATGTCTTATGAGGCTAACTCAAGGCAACAAATTCAGCATGCATCGTATCTGAAAAGTTCTTATTGCTTATCACTTTCTTTTAAATGACTGAATACATGGAGAATGTCGATGCACTGCGTTTCAGCCTATGTATGAAGATAGTCCACTTTCATGTAGTGGTCTTCTAGATTGATGAAAAAAGGCCTTTGTCAGGACAGAGCAACCCACTTTCAAAAAGATGATCTAATCTTCTAACCCATTGGCATATGCACTACAAGAATACAAAAATATAAAAAGCTTAGTGAAATACTTGATCTATGGACTGTCTTAAAATTACAGTGAAAGTAAGGACGAAATGCTGTCAAAAAGCCAATCACCTTATTGAGTAGGCCAAACGGGGACAGACAAATCTGGATGTAACATCGTGAAAATACGAATGTAACATTTAGACCTACCGTGTCGGGTCATGAGAAACAGACACCACCTCAATCAGTGCACCTGTGGAAAACATATTCATTTTGTAAGCACAGTCCATACTGGTATGGTACTATGCAGCATGATATATATTGCGTATTCAATCAAAGAAAAATACCATGAGAATCAAGGCCACCCAAAGGACGAGAAGTTTACGTGATGTCCCCTGTATTCCGGGGATACTTCTAGTGCCCCGTAGCACAAGGAATTAGTTTTGCCCAATGCTGGAAAATATTCCTACATGAGAAAAAAGGACAGGGTAAAGAAAACCTGTCAGTCCACGGAACTGGGCTGTGTTATTAAACACGCATCTATAGATGTATTAACATCGACACATGCAGTGCAACTGGCTGGATAAGTGACCGTGTGACTAGGAACGACAGTAAGCCGAAAAGAGATTCCAAACATGCTGCTGTGGTACAGAGAGCGGACACCTAACGGTTAAGTGATTAATTAAACACCCGTCCCATGCAGAGCCCATAAGTGATCTCCTCCAGGATGAAAAAAGGGGGGCCGCCCTATAAATCACAAGGCTGCACCGTGCCATTAAACATCTGCTGTGTCTAGATGTAGTGGCAACACCACATATAGTACAGTTGACTAGTATGTAACCATGTAGCTGGAATAGAGAAAATGCTGTCAATCAGGTCGCACAGAAACCACAGTAATTGACCAGGAGCCGACTCCCTTGTTTGTTTCAATACTGATGAATCGAAACGCTTACCCGCTGTTATGGTGTGCTGGTGCAGAAAAATCCTCAAATGGTTCACACGCTGTGAAACGAACTCCGTGTGTTACTCACGAGAGACACTGCTTCATTAGTCTCGCCTGGGAATAGAAAGGGGACTATTGTTTACAGCCCTCTATTCATACAATTCCAACTAACGGATACAAAGGACTACTACGTTTTACCACAGAAATTTGGAACTCGGTTCAAACAAAAAGTGTTTTTTAAATCCTAACTACAATGTTAATCAACGGGGCGAAATTGCCCGATACACACCCACCGGGCAGAAAACGTGATTGCACATTTGTAAACACAGAAAAACTATTCCCCCATACAACCATCTGGGGCCAACTTGTCGGGCCACAATACATGTAACATATCCGGAATATCAGAGAAAATCTGATACATGTACCAAAATGTGTCATTATTTTGTTCAAAATATTGCATGACAAGAAGGTGAAAACAACCTCTCTAAAATAAATTGAACATTTTTCTGTCTAGCTGAAGGAAGGCAAAAGATTTGCCGTTAACGTACAACACATAGAATCTAATGTTAATGCATTGAATACAATTGTTTAGAACATTATTATCATAACTTTGGACAAAATACATTACTATATCGGAGACAACCAACATAGTTAAACGTGTTTCATACACCAGAGTCAAATCAGCCAGTTTTCAATGCTATATTAGAAAACAACGAGGCAGAGTTAACATGTCTAATCTAGAAGGAGGGTTAATCAGTAAAGAAAACAGGAAATAGCATGACCTTATTTTGATAATGTAGCATGTCAAATAAGTCCCTTCTGCTTGATATTACACATAGCCCACAGTACAACCTGAACAGTATGGCATTCTATCATACCTATAAATGAGGTATACATGTATTTTACAGTCTTTACTGCAGGGAGTGTTCATCAAGAATTAAAGCGGAAGACTGCCTAGAAAAAAAGGTTCCATTCGATATAAGTGTTCAATCCATTTTTCATACTGTCTATCTTATTTATCCACTTTTGTTCAAGTTTCCTTAATGAAAGGTCTCTGTCGCCTCCCCTTTTCCTTGCTCTCACTGTCTGTATCACAAACCATTTGATATCCATGTGTGTATGTTTCATTGTGGTGAAGTGTTCCACCAATGGTTTGTCCAGTACTTTATTTTTCATACACGGGCGGTGCTCGCATATGCGCTGACGTACCGCTCTCTTTGTTTTTCCAATGTAGACTAGATCACACAGGCATTTTATCCCGTAGATAGCCAAAGTAGTCTTACAGTTTGTAAATTCAGTAAAGGTATGGCTGAATTGGTTCATTATGACACTATTCAAATTTGCAGTGAAGGAACATACAGAACAGGTCCCACATTTAAAATGATCTACCACTGGTGGAAGATCCCAAAGGGTAAATTGTGGCTCTCTTTTTTTACTGTCCTCTTCAAAAGTGTGTACTAGCATTTGCCTAAGATTTTTGGTCTTCTTGATTAGTAGTGTACATGTGTTTTGCTTCATAGATGTGTTTTGCTCTCTGAAAGGGTGGCCAGTTGTCTGACCAGATAGAATCTGGTATTCCGTAAACCGTCAACAGTTCCTCAAGTATCAGTATTAGCGCTCTGGCCGCAGTTGACTCAACAAACCGCACCACTGGGTACTTTGAACATTCGTACAGGATTACAAGGAAATGCCACAACTGTAGCTTTGTACCAAAGTCCACAGTGAGCGTCTGCCGCAGCAACGTAACGGGGAGACAATAGAGGGTTCCTTCGCCTGCAGCTGGGCTGCCTGGCACCACACACAGTGTACTAATGTGTCCTCCACCTTGGCCTCAAGATCAGGGAACCATAGCTGCTTGCAGAGGCACGCCTTGGTTTTTCTGGCCGCTTGTGGTCAAACATTGGTGAGATCCAGGACCCGTCCCTGCAGCTCGAGAGGAGTGGCTCGCCCATGACCCACCAAGAGCTTTCCTTGGACCCTCGACTGACCCTGGATAAACGACTGGGCCACGGGAGTCCCTGTGTTGGGTCGCCGACAGGAGCAATTTCCACACACCAGACTGTAGCTGCCTCACCACTTTCTGGAGTCCCACATCCCTGTTGGTAGCCCCAGCAATGTGCTCTAGAGACATGGACCTTGGGACGGTAGCCCGGGTGACCATGACAATGAACCCCTACTTGTCCTCATCCGCCTCTGCTGCTTCAATTTCCTGACCACCTTGATGTCTCGACAGGTAGTCTGCAGAGTTGTGAGACCCAGACCTAAACAGCAGAGTGACGCCGTATTCTTGAAGTTGCTGCAGCTAGCTCTCTAGCCTGATTAACAGACAAGGAGCCGAAGCTCAGCCTCATGCGAGGAGAATGACATAATCAGCCAGGAGGCGACATGCAGACGGACATGGTGGTAGAGAGCCTTGAGGTTGAGTGTTGAGAACACCTTGGCACCCTGAAAGTCTGCCAGGGTATCATCTAGTGAATTGCACAGTTCAGAAGTCTTATGTCCACACAAATTGAGACCTTTTTGGGACATTTGGGCTTGATTTATTTTTAAATATCTTTATTGGCATTTATAGTAGGTACAAGTACAGTGTGGGAAAGAGTACCAACTGCAGCTTAGTTATTCGTGCATGTAACCCAAACAATTAATAAACAATAAACAAATATGATATAAAATATTTAACAAAAATAACAAGAGTCTCCAAGTGGTCAAGTAAGTTCATTTTGAGAGGGAGCGCACGGGAAGAGAGAAGAAGGAATATCGTAAGAGGGGGGGCTAGGTACCTTATGTCAGTGATGTATACAGGGATTGCATGATGAGTGGATTAGTAAACAAATAATACTTAGGGGGGAATTGATCAAGGAGGTTTATCATCATTGGGGGGATGGAGCAAGGCCCATGTGAGGGTCTTCCAAGCTTCAAATGCTCGACTCACGTCGTCAGGAGATCTGGCAATGGCTTCTTCCCAGGCCAAGGTCTCTGCTCCGACCCAGCGATCCAGCTCGTTGCACCATGCCTGAAAACGTGGGCCATCTGGTCTCTTCCAAGCCATGGCGATAGTCCTTTTGGTGAGGATGCAAGCCAGGTCCATAAGCTTCGTCATATGCTTGATTTTGGCTAGCATGGGGTAAGTTCCTAGGAGGCATTCTCCTGGGGTCCAGTCGTACCTAGACATGCCCGCATTCCTGCAGGTTTTCGCTACATCGGCCCAGAGTTGTCAGGCCTTGATGCATTCCCAGAACATGTGCATTAAATCTGCTTTATCTCTGTTGCACCATGGGCAGTTATGTTGGGGTTGTTCATAGTTCTTGGCAATTCGGTGTGGAGTGAGGTATGAGCGATACAGAACATTAAGTTGGATCAGTCTAAATCTGGAGTTCCTGGAAACCTCTTTAGGGAACGCCAGTGCTCTCTCCCATTCTCTATCAGTCATTTCATGTCCCAAATCGCTGTCCCATTTGAGTTTTAGTTCAGGGCTGCGGGGGTTGGGGCTGTCCCTGAGAAGGCTGTATATTTGAGACACTGGTCTCCATCCATCTCCAAGAGTGTATAGGAGTGTTACGAAGGGGTTGGTTTCAGGTTCCTCAGGCCAAGCGCCCCATTTGGTCTGCGCTATTTTCCGGATCCTTAGATACCAAAGGAATTGGCCAGTGGGTATGCCATCTTCTAGTTGCAAGGAGGGAAAGTCTCGGAAGGAGCCTTCTCTGTATAGGTCCACCCAGGTGTACACTCCCACTCGTTCCCAGAGTCGAATGACTGCCAGATCCGTGCTGGTCTGGCATAAGTCTGAAAGGAGCAGAATGTCAGGGGTATATGCATGCTTCAGGCGGAGGAACGACTTTGTACTGTGCCATATTTGCTTCCCCAGGGTGGCCAAGAAGGGGGTCTCGCCTGCTAAATGTTGGGGGGCCCAAATGAGTTCATTCAGCCGGATTGGGGCGATTAAGTGTTGTAGTAATGCCGTTTCAGGAGTGATGTCATCGGCTAGCCACTTGGCTACAAAGCTGAGTAGGGCAGCCAAGTAGTACTTCTCAAGATCAGGAAGTTGAATGCCACCTTGGTGGTACGGGAGGGTTAGCGTGGAAAGCGCCATTTTGTGTCTGCCTTTCCGCCATAGGAAATCCTTGAGCAATGTCTCTAGTAGCCGGAAGAAGGGAGCTTTGATATAGTAAAACACATTTTGGAATCTGTAGAGAAATCTGGGGAGAACAATCATTTTGATAATGGACGCCCTTCCCATCATAGATAGGGGAAGTCGAGACCAGAACCCTATTGACTTGCGTAGAGGGGGCAGTGCTGCTGCCGTGTTGTGTTCATGCATGAGGTCAGGGGTGTGATATATATTGACTCCCAAATAGCGGAATGTAGTGGGGTGCCAGTTCACTTCCAACGGAGGCAGGTCATCCGGGTGTATTCTTCTGAGACCCCCCAAAGGAAAGAGGCAAGATTTGCTACTGTTAAATTGTATACCCGATACCTTGGCAAAGTTACCAAGGACATCCAGCATAGTCGGGACATTCAGGTGCGGGTCCTTTATGAAGAGGAGAACATTATCCGCATTTAGGGATAATATGTGGTCAGTGCCGTCCAGCCGGATGCTGGCATTAAAGAATTGCTTTCTGAAATAGATGGCAATGGGTTCAAGTCCAAGAATGTAGAGCATGGGGGAGAGTGGGCAACCTTGCCTAGTGTCCCTTTGTATGTCCCATGCTGCGGATATAAGCTGACCGGATTTCACTCGAGCCCTTGGTTTGGTATACAGGACCTCAACCCATCTGATGAATTTTTCACCAAAGCCGAATTCGTGAAGCAACGCCAGTAGCCATTCCCAATAGATGGAATCAAACGCCTTGATGGCATCCAAGGAGAGCAGGGCGTAGGAACCAGTGCCTAGGTTGGTTCGAGACAAAACGTGCTGGAGCCTGCGGAGGTTGGCGGTGGTGTTGCGGCCTGTTACAAAGCCATTTTGATCAGGATGCACTACCTCACTTATTACCCTAGACAGCCGCTTGGCTAGGATCGTTGTTAGAATCTTGACATCATAGTTGAGCATTGCGAGTGGGCAGTAAGTGTTACATTCATCAGCAGGTTTGTTGGGCTTAAGCATTGGAATCACCAATGTTTCCCGCATGCTCTCTGGGAGGATCCCATGTTCGTAGGCTTCATGGAATACCTTGTGCAGCAGTGGAGTTAATTCAGGTTCATAGGTCTTATAAAATTCGGTGGGCAGCCCATCGCTGCCAGGGGCCTTGCTCGTGGTCAGGGCATTGATCGCCTCAGTTACCTCTTCTTTGGTGTTGTCTGCATCCCCAGCTTCCTTGTGTGCTCGTGACCGTTTAGGCAAACCTATTTCGTCCAGGGTATCTGAAATCTCGCTTGGGGGCACCTGGGTGTCATGGGAGTACAGGTGGGCATAGAATTGGTTGAAAGTGTCGTTGATGCCCTGTTGGGTCTGGAGTAGTGTACCATCTGTGCCTTTCAAAGACATGGTTGGGCGTCTGGATGTTCTCTTCTGCATAGCCAGGCTAGCAGTCTGCCGGGTTTGTCCGCCTGGGTGTGTCCCCTGTTGGTCCTGGTGGTATAGTCAAACTTGGCCAACCTGTCCCAAGCCCTCCTGCATTCTAGCTTGCTTGAGTTCTTCCTCTAATTGCTGAGAAGCTCGGTTTCCAGATTCCAGCAGTTCGATTTCGGTTTCCCGCTGCTCCAATTCAGTTCTAAGATGTTTCCTGATTCCCCCAGCCTTTGCTATGATTTCTCCTCGTGTTACTACCTTCAGGGCATCCCAAACTGTGCCAAGGTGTTCTACGCTGTCCTTATTTTCCGATATGAAGTTCACGAGAGACTCTCTGAGATTGTCTCTAAATGCTGGGTCTTTCAACGCTTCTGTGGGCATCCTCCATGTGGGTATAGGAGATCTGGGCGCTGCAGTGCTCAATTCTATTAATAAAGGGGAGTGATCAGAGATGGTTCGGCCCAAGTATCTCGCTGTGTTGAACTGGGGGAGACTTTCTCTGCCAGTGAAGATATAGTCAATCCTGGTGTGGAGGTTGTGCGGGGAGGAAAAGAAGGAGAAGCCCCGGTCTCTCAGGTGTTGCTCTCGCCAGATGTCTACCAAGTCTAGGCGATTTAGCATGGCATTCAGTGCTGCGGTAGATGCTGGTGGGCCCCCGGAGGGAGGGGTGGACCTGTCAAGATCAGGGTTGCAAACACAGTTAAAGTCACCCCCCCAGATGAAGAGTCCGTTCCTGTATTGTGTGACCTTGGCATACATCCGGTCTAGAAATGCTGGTATGTTGTTGTTGGGTAAGTATGAATTAACAATGCATGGGGCTTATCCATGTGAACACCCCTCTGGCATATCTGGAGTACGAGGATCCGAACCCTTGTCCTCCCCAGTGGGTTTGAAGCGTTGCGATGGTCTCAGCAGTCAGGTGGGTCTCTTGCAAGAGGGCCAGGCCCACCCTTTTCCTGCAAAGGTAGGACTTAATCCTGTTGCGGCGAAGATAGGTGCCCAGTCCCCTCACGTTCCAGGTTACAGCCTTAATGCTTGTGGCCATGATAATGGGAGATAAAGTTCGAACACCAGGTCCATGTTGACCCGATGCCCCCCCTTGATGGGTTTGTATTTAAGATGCCGCGCCTCGTAGCTGGTTAAGATCGGCATGTAGTCTAATTCTTCTCGTGTCTCTGGTAATTGAGTTGCTTTAGTAAAAGGAGACTTATCAACAATTTCAACTTCCACTCGAACAGGTGGATGAACAACATGGAACAATTGTGAACTGTCCTCAGCAGTTGCTTTGAAAGGGCAACACTCGAGGGCTTCTGCTTCTCGCTGGCCTATCCAGGTCATAAGATGCGGATTTAGTGCTGGTAACAGGCCGGCACTGGGTTTGGCTGGGTGGGTGGTGACAGTGCCCATGTGTGGTCATCTGAGCTCCCGTCTGTTGAAACTCAATTTCATCTGTGCAGTGGAGGAGAATTTTACAGGTGCAGTGATCTGGGTTTGTAGCTTGGCAGTGTTTCATTTGTAGGATTTGTGATTCGTGCCTGGTCTCTCTGGTTCGGACGTGCGTTCGTCGCCATCGGTTGGATTATTATGCTCCAACCACATGATGGCTGCGGCTGGGGATTCCAGGAAGACCGCTCTCCTTTTGTAAAGTATCTTGAGGAGTGAGGGGTATGGGAGCATATATTTGAGGTTGAGTTTGCGTAGCCGGGCTTTAACGGGTATATATGAATTTCTGGCTCGTTGTACATTGGGAGTGTAATCAGGATACATAACAAGCTTGGAGTAATTTCGTTTGATCTTGCCTCTCTCTCTAGAAAATTTAAGTATCGTCTCCCTGTCGCGAAAATTTAAAATCTTCGCGATCATTGGACGTGGGTGTGATCCTGGTGGGGGTCTCTTTTGAAGAGATCGGTCAGCTCTCTCGACTGAGAATCCCTGCGTGAGTTTGCCGGGCCCAATCTCTTGAAGTAGCATGGACTCCACGTATTCTGTGGGGTTGCTCCCCTCCGATTCTTCCGGGATTCCAAGAATGCGAATATTATTACGGCGAGCCCTGCCCCCCGCTTCCTCAGATCTTGCCTCCAGTCGCGCAACCTGCCTTTCCAGTTCGTTTACCTTGGCTTTTAAGTCTGTGGCTACATCTGAGGTGTCTTGCAACTTTACCTCCACACTGTTCACTCTCTCGGCAAGATTACGGGCGCCTTGATGTATGAGCTGCGTTTCAGCCTTGAATTCGCCTATTTTAGTCTCAATGAATGTTTGAAGCGCCGCAATAGCCTGCAGTACCTGAGTGTTTTGAGGGTTGACTTCAAGTGGAGGTAACTCCGTTTGTGTGGTGACTTCGTGTTGGAGTTGTCGTTTGGGCTTCGTCCCAGAAAAGGAGTCCATGATTGAGGCAGATTTGTTCTTCTGTCTTGAGGCAGACATCTTGTGCTGTGTTGTTTAGGCTGTGTTAACAGATTCTAGCACGTTATGTAGCCAGACAGCATTAAACCTGTCGTGGTGTGCCTTAGTCTTCTTCTTATAGCAATGAGCTTTGCCCAAGTGCCAGGACGCTACCAGCACGGGCACCAGGGGTATGTGTCTATTGGTATTTCTGGGCACACCTCAAGCGCCACACTCCAACAGGGCTTTGTGCCAAGTCGACTTTCAGTCTCAGCAAGTGGGTGGGCTGCTCCACGCCAAAAAAAAAAAAATGACTTAATGTGGTGGGAGATCGGGTCTTTCTCTCGCGTCCCGAAACCTGGGTCTGGTGGTGTCTCTGAGGACCCCCTGGCTCGGCAAGCAAGGTCTCTCTGGTGGGGGGCTCCAACAGAGGGCTCGAGCAGTACCGCAGATGAAAGCCCTATCTGCGTAGCTGCAGCGCACCTCCAACGTCAAGGGTCCCACATCGGGCTTTAGCGGTTATGTTCCGCGAGGTTTACGCCGCAGCAGAGTGTTTCTTCGCTACGGAATGAGCGGGATGAGCGGGCGATTCAGAGGGAGGGTGGTGCGGTAGCCGTTTCCTCGGTACTGCAGCCTCTTCACCGGTTTGGTGCGGCTGTGAGGCCCCTCTGCCTCTGTGAATGCTACGTAGGCAGCCTGGGAGGGCCGCGGCAGGGTCGGGATGCGGGGTCTTTGGTGTGTGAGCCCGTCGAGGGCCGCTGCGTCTTCGTCGGTCTCTCGGCACTAGCGATCCTCCAGTCGGGGCCTTGGCAGTTTCCTCCATCTTCGTCTCTGCCCTCTGCTAGCCTTCTTCGCCCAGGCAGGCTCCTCCCCCGCCAGAGTCAGGACATTTGGGCTTGATAGCCACCACGATCAGGAATCCCCAGGGCGTGGGGCCATCCACCCGTTTGATGATGTCAGCTTGTTCTAGCTTAGTGAGGTGAGCTCTTCTTCAACTTTCCTAGCGCAAGTGAAATGGAATCCTGCAATGGTGCAGCACCACGTGTTGCACTGAACTGTCAATTTGCGTGTGCACCTCGTGGCCTTTGATGCATCCCACCCCTACAGATAGATGCTGGAACTCCTCCAGAAGTCCATCAATATCCATCTGATAGACCTGAAACAAGGACTCAACCAGCCCTAAGTCCTCTGATGTCGAACAGCTCAAAAGACTGTCCTTGGCCACCCGTGGCACGTAGAATGTGGCGTTGACAGCCAGCTGGTCATGGGACACCTTGGTTCATAATGCACCATCCAGTGACTGCAGTGATTAGCCCCCACATGTGACGATGTGAATCTTAGGTGGGGACAACTGAGGTGTCGGACGTAACCTGCTGAAATGGGAGGACGACATAACATATACTGATGCCCTGTGTCAACTAGAATGGCATCACCGTCTCCTTGATGGACACTGAGCATCAGGGCTTGCAGCATTACTGGGGCCCAAATAGAGATTGCAGAGAAAAAGAACATCTCCTCAATGTCTGTCTACTGTCCCTGCCAATCTCGACAGCACCGAGTGTTGGTCATCATCCAGGGCCGGAACTCTTCTCTGGCGTGGTCTTGGCGGCATTGGTGGAGGCCGGGTGGGCTGTACGATTGACCATGGTGCATGACACAGTTTGGTGAAATGATTGGGCTTCCCATAGTGCTCACAGGAGAGGCCGGCAGCCTGATATGCCTGATCGTGATGTGCTGTACCCCTGCATGCATCACATATCTTCTGCTGTCCATCGATTTGTTTGGCCCCTGTTTGCTTTTCCTTCTCGTCAAACCTTCATTACTGCTTCAATGGTCCTTTTACTGCAACAGCATGCATTGGCCCTCATTACGACCCTGGCAGAAATCGAAAAACGATGGCGGAAATGCAATACCGCCATCGAATACCGCCCGTTGCGATTATGACCCGTCACCGTAAAGTACGATGCCATTAGCGACACCGTAGTGAACGCCAACGCTAACTGCACCAAGTACGCGCACGCGCGCACTGCGAAACCGTAATTACCACCATGGCGCAACGGTACGGGAATTCTGACCCTAGCGGACATGTACCTAACGCCATCAAGCATGGCGGAAAGTACCATTCCGCCATGGTGAGAAGTATGGCATCGCAAACCAACCGTAAAAGGCCTTACTGAGTGCCTGTACACCACTCCCTGGCCACATTGCACAACCCCTCGTAGGTGCAATGAAGTCAAACAATGCAACCAGTGAAATGTACAAGTCACCCATGCATGCCAACGAACAAATGAATGTAGGGGCTCCAAGTGCCTTGTGAGTGGCCATCCATATTAGCCATGGCACCATTGCCGTACTGATGCAGCACCGGCATGTGAAGCTCCAAGTACAGCAACATGAACTGAAAACTGAGACAAACAAAAACAGGCCCCCCATCGCTTGACACCAGTGCAAGGCAACATACAAAGCAGTATCCTGAGTGAGACTGCACCAGCCCTGTACTCCTGCCAGTAAACAAACCAACCAGCAGCATAAGCATGTACCACACAAGTTGGCAGAGTGACTGAGCAGCCAGGCACATCTCAAGAGGGGCCAATGGGAGCAGCAGGGCACAGATGGCACGAATACAGAAGCCATTCCAATGGACATGACCTCAGTCTCCCTCAAAGAAACGCACGCAAACACAGGCACCTGTGACCAGCCATATTCTGAAAATCACATCATTCCACCAATCCACCTGGCTGACCGGCATCTGTTACACAAAAGCCAATCCCCCTCCCATGAGCATGACATCATTAAAACAGTCATAATGGCAGCCCCTATCCCTGACCTTACTGGCCTTCGTAGGCAAACGCGCCCAGTACAGTACCACGCAACTATGCTCAGAAGGCCGAACCCAAAGCAGATCTCCTCACAATACATCGCTCCACAAATAGGAATATGCTACATAACTTGCAAAGAATAACGCTACAAGGTCAATATCATAATCAAATTTTAATGCACAACAAAATCACCCGGGCCATACAGCTATTAGATCATGAACTCCAAATCATATCTCATAATTGTGGGCTGCATCCGCAATAATTGACCAGCTTCTTCTTGTGTGACGCCCTGTTCCTCCATGGTACACAGGGGCTACATCCACGTTCAAAAAGGCAACATGGAAGCGCCTAGAACCGCAGGGCCGTCCCATTAGGTAGGCACTAGTCCAGCTGAAAGCTCGAAATGTTGCTCCTAGCCACTAGTACTGCGTAAGGGCATGTGGGCCATTGGCGATCGTCCCATGAGATCGTAATGGTGCTCCACTGATTAACACGAAGCAGCAGGTGTCGGGAGTAAAAGCCATCTGCAGGAGTGGCATACAGATGGCAGCGGCAAAAGGGGAGGAGATACCTGTCACCCAAATGAAACGAAAAAGAATAGTATGGGCATCTGAACTCCATTTGAATTACTCACTTCAAAGATCACACTAAATCCACAGCCATATGCATGCTAGCCCACTCAAAAGGATTATTCGCACCCAATAATCACTTGCGAATCATAACCATATAAATCGAGGTGAAAACACTATTACAAACGAGTGTTTGTGTGCATGCGTCTGTTAAAACAGAATCCATTAGATGGGATTAGTAACGTGCATAGACACAAGTGTTTGAAGGCGCGACGAGACAGGGAGGGTTCAACAAGGGCAGATAGACGATGGTCCCACTATGGCAGCCCTGCATCACATAGCGCAGAGGAAGTTGATAGATTCCAAAAAGCCATGTACATGGCAGACTCTCTATTAAATCATCTGTCCATGCATCCATACATCATTCCCTCATCCTGGTATAAAAACGACTGATTATTTACTCACATAACATTAGAAATTTCCATTGAATCTGTGCTAAATGCAGTCTGCAAAATCCACTGTGCTCCAGGCCGGAATTCTAGTGTTGTGAAGTAACATGTATTTGGGAACGTCCTGCCTTATCCTCCACTACGCTATTGCGCATCCCATACTATTCATATCAATCATTGCATTCTCTGCATGGCCCCTGTCCCAAGGACATCAAACAATAGAACTTTCTATCTGCAGTCAGACCTGTGGGCGTCTCCTCGCCGCTAGCTGGAAACCGAAAGCGCTGTCCTTCGAATTCCTCATTTGCAACATCACGTCGAAAAGGCATCTGTGACCGCTTGAAATCACAAATCCATCCATTTAGTGCGGCAGTGTGTGAAAATGGCAACTGGCTACACTCACAAATGGGACGCCCCGCCCGTCGGTGAACCGCGGTACAGCGCTGCATGAGGGTCCACCGTTAATCGAGTACTACATTCCACGGACCCTTCACAAGTATGTTCCCGACTGCAAAGATAGTATGTGAAACAATGGGAGCATAGCAGATTTAACATATGAAGCAAGATCTCACTGCCATCGGGATGAAATACATGATTGTAATAGCAAGATGCCATGCGTCGATTTGCAGCGTTGTGTGCGGGACGTGCTCGCCCAAAGGGGATTGCAGCTTGCACAGGTGGAATGAATCACCACAGGTGGAGGCTATACAGCTTGGAAACACATAAATTGCACACCCAACCCCCTCCCACAACCACACCCACTCCAAAATGCTACCGGCAGGACTTGCGATGTTGGCCCTGGGGGACCTGATAGCACTGCAAGTACTCCAACTTCAAGAAGAAGACGAACACCAACTACTACAACAACCGGCCGCACAGAGGAGACGCAGGAGGAGGAGGAGGGCAAGGCAGGGCCAGCAAGGCCCACCAGCACAGCCACTACCACCACGCAGGCAGCCCGCAATCCCACGCCTCCGAGCACATCCGTTCAACCTCACTGATGAGCAGATCCACACCCTCTACCGTTTGGACCGGGACACCATAACCGCCATTGTGGACATGACACACGCTGACCTTGTCAGCATGATAGATAGCCCAACCGCCATCCCACCCCTACTGAAGGTGGTGTCTGTACTCCACTTCCTGGCCACAGGCACCTACCAGCACACAGTCGGACAGTTGCATGGCATTTCACAGCCACTGTTGTCACGGACACTATTGCAAGTGCTCGATGCCCTCCTGAAGCACGCAGACGACTACATCTCTCTACCACGCTCGGACCAGGAAATTACGAACACAAAAGTGGGATTCCATGCACTTGCCGGCATACCGGGTTGCATTGGTGCCATCGACTGCACCCATGTGGAATTGGTTGTCCCACATGCCATGGAGGCCCAGTACCGCAACCGAAAACAATATCATTCTCTTAATGTACAAATGGTGTGTGACTCAAACAGGATCATTACACATTGTTGTGCCCGATTTCCTGGATCAACCCATGATTCCATGGTCTTACGGAACTCTACAATACCACGCTACATGGAGCGACATGCAGGGAACAGATCCTGGCTACTCGGTGAGTCTCATTTCATGCATGATAATGTGGGGTATGTGATGCGGCAATGACCTGCCAGGAAGGGGGGGGGTGCTTACGTAGCAATGTCATTCCTCAAACATCCTTTATTGTCCACATACAGGTGATGCCGGGTATCCACTGAAGAGATGGCTCCTTACACCACTCCGGAACCCACAGGACCAGCATGAGGAGGACTACAACCATGCACACTCACGTACCCGTGTAGTCATAGAACAGGCATTCGGCCTACTGAAGGGTCGTTTCCGCTGCCTCAGCAGGTCTGGCGGGGCACTCCTGTACCGCCATGAGAAGGTTGCTAAGATGGTCATGGCATGTGTCATGCTACACAACATGTGCATACGTAGAAATGTGCCCATGCCCCCTGACGCAGAACTGCAAGCACCAGATTATGGTCATGATGTGGGTGGGGATGTGGCAGAACCTGAAGGAGTCCGCGAGGCACAGGAGGGCCGTGAAATTCGTCAGATTATCATAGATTCATGCTTCTAGCACTCACGCCTGGTGGTTGATACATGGACACGGAAGTTGTGGCACTGTGTGTGTCTGGAACATGCACAATATGAACTGTACGCCTATGATGGCCTCGTACACAAAGATCAATGTCCACACATCTCATTGGATGATTGTGAAATGTTTATAGCAAATGTGAAATTGTGTTACACACCCCATCGACCCGCCACCCAAGTAAGCCCAACACACCCCCTCCACCCTCCTACCTCCCCCCCGAACACCAGTGTCCAAGGATGCTCATTGTCAGTGGGCAGACGCTATTGCAAGCCCCCTCTCCGGGTATCAGGGGCACCCCTGCCTGTGGAGCGCAGGTTCCTCCTAGATCTACGTTGGGGGCTGCCCTGGACGGAACTTGCAACGGATGATGTCTCTGCCTGCTCACGTCCATGCATGTCCCTAAGGGTTTGTGAGAGCTCAGTGAGCACACGGCGCACAGCGGCAAGTTCAGCACATACGTCTTTGGACGTCGCATGCAGTTCCCCTCTCAGGCTCTCGGTGCTTCTCTCCATTTGTACTCTCAGGCTCTCGGTGCTTCTCTCCATTTGTTTTCTCAGGCTCTCGGTGCTTCTCTCCATTTCTGCCCTTAGTGTCTCTGTACATGTTTCTATGGCTGCCTTGGTACCCCCACATTCATCAGCATGGTCCTTGAGGAGCGTGGCCAGTTGCTGCTGTTGCACGATCACCTGGTCGAGGGACTGTTGCCTCTGCTGGGCCATGGCCATTTGCGGTGGTGTCACAGAGGGGCTGATCACCTCATGTTGCCTTGACACAGGGCTTGTGGGGGATGGCCAGTCGTCGTCTTGTGAGTGCCCCTGCGTGGTATACTCATGTTGTACGGGATGAAACAAACAGGGGGATTGAGACAGGTCATGGATGGATCGTACATCGACATCACCGTTTTCTGTGTCGGAGCATGCTGCCATTAATGCAGTGTCACCTATGGTGCTGCTGCCACCAGAAGCAGTGCCTTCTGTGGCATCCATTGGGGGGGCCTGTGGTGGTGGTGGTGTTGTGGCCATGCTGGCTGCTGGGGTGCCTGTTGAAGTCCCCTCCTGTGTGCTGCCACTTGATTTGTGCTGCTGCCGTGTCTTGATGCGTGCAGCTGAGGTGGGGGGTCTTTGGCCGTTGGTCTTGGCCCTCTTTGCAGGTGTGCTGGTAGGGGTGTCCTGGAGCTCGTCGTTTGAATCGGACCCTGTGGTGGAGTAAAGGAGGGCGAGCGTTATTAATGGGTCTGTGGAAATTGGAATGGCAATGTATCACATGCATTGGGGTGGTACCTGAGGGTGATTTGGGTCAGGGCCTTGGAGGTGGTTTCATTTTTGTGTGGAATGAGGGTGCAGTTGTATTGCAGCCTGCAGTTAGGGGGTGCCTGCTGCACGTGTAGAGGGTGTTTTTAGGAATTTTAATTATTTATTTATTTAATTTGACTTTTAATGTCCGCTATCAGGCCAATGTGAGTGGACGTTCTCCTGGACATGTGTTTCTGTTGCACTATGTGGACACATGGTACTTCACATGATTGAACATTGTGGTTTTAGCATAGTTTTATTTGGGCCACCTACCTGATTCTTCGGATGTCTGCACTCCTTTCTCCATCCCTCCGACTCCCTCTATGGTCTCCATTCCAATGGTGGAGGCACAGAATTCTTCCCAGGGGGTCAGCTTGATGGGTGATTCCGATCCTCCCCCGGTAGCTGTGGCAATGTTACGGTTGGCGGATAGTATGCTCCGTACGCGTATCCGCAAGTCGTCCCATCGCTTTCTGCATTGCTGTGGGTTGCGGGGTGCGGTCCCCACCGCACTTACCCGCTGTGCCACCAGGGCCCATATGGCCTTCTTGTTCGCAAGTGCCGTCCTGGTCATTTGCGTCGAGAAGACGACATCAGCATTCTCCTGGAGGGTCTCTGTGAGCACCGTGAGTTCCTCACGTGAGAAGTGGACCTGCCGCTTGCGGTCGCACGCTTTTTTCGCTACTTTTCCCATTGTTTTGGTTTCACTAGGGTGGATGACAGGTTGGGATGTCTCTCAGGGTAGTGTTTTTAATGGTTGTGTGAATGTTCTGATTTTATAGGTGTACGGCGTGCTGTTTCCCGTTCCGGGACCATGTTTTTGCTTCCGTTTCCGTATATTTACGGTCACCGTATTTTCCGATTGCCGCTCTCTACGGTGACCGCTATGTCCGGTGGCGGAATTGCACCTAGGTCGCCGTACGACGGCGGTGAGGGGCGTTTTGGGGACATTTCCGCCATCGCGGACTTTGCACTTCTGCCAAGGCGTAGTGCTCGTGCCCGATGGGTCAGAATTAGCCGCACTTTACTCTGTCGTGCCATGGCGGAAACGCTATTTAAGCTATGGCGGTCAGGTCAGTTGCTTTCCGCCAGGGTCGTAATGAGGGCCATTGTCTCTTTGCATCCTGCCTTGGATGCCTCCTCCATATTTGCTGCGCAAGAGGTCGCCAGTTCCTGTGTGCGAGCTGTCTCAAGGATCTGTTGTAACAGAATATCCAGCTCTTTCAGTATCTTGCACCTTAGCGCTGATAATGCACAATGCTGAATGATTTGCGCCCTGATCAGCAGTACATGGCCATGATACGAGTCCAACAACTCTGCTGGATCCATTTGCGCCTGGCGCAGGTGAAATTGTTCACAATCCCTCTTGAGTATTCGGCGAACGTATGCCTGCAGAGCACCCTTAGTTTCTTCATACAAGTTGTCTCTGGGCTGCAGGGTCTTGAAGATTTGATGGACCTAATTTCTCACATAGAATAGCAGCATGGCCTTCATCACCCTGTCATCCATCTAATAGGCCGTGTCAAAAAATATTTCGAGCATGTCCCACCTTGAGACCAACATCGCCAGGGCACCAGTGATGTCGAATTATGGGATGAGACTCCCAACGAACCCATAATGGTGACGAAATTGCTGGGATTCTGCCCTCCTACTAGGTCAGCGAGAGCTCGACAGTTTAGTGTGTAGGGAGAACGGCACCACACTGTCATCTTCTGCATTCTCCATAGTTTTGTGTATTTCTCAGTGCCACAAACCACTCAGGAGGTGTCCAGTTGCATGAGAACCCATGCCGGCGACGTAAACTGCCCTCCTCCTTGGGCTTGTAGTGTTTCGTGCCCCTCTGTCAAGCCCACTGTCACTGTACTAAGGGTGTTGTGTTGGGCCGTTGTTGGAGATGTAAGGTTCACCTCTCCATGTAGCCCAGCCGCGCGAGCACTCCTGACGGGCCAGAAGCTGGAAACTCCACATCCCTCTGTTTGGGAGTGCACCCACCTCCAGGGCTTTGGTTTGCCCAACGGATGCTGAAGCTCTCTTGCTGAAGACCGCCACAGCAGGGGGACAGAATGTTGAGGCTACGGATGCTGTACAGGTCTTCTTGTGGCAGACTCCAATGAACCATGTCTTGCCTGCAGGACTGGGCAGTGATGAATGCCCTGCGCTGATCGGGTACACACTGCAGCGTAGAAACGACCAATGCCACTCGATCGTACATGCTCATCGTCGACCTATACAGCTATCAGCTGTTTGTTGGCCAGCGAGGGTGAGGAGCAAGGGAAGGCTCCTTGCCCACCTCATCGGCAGTTGTTGGAGGGTCCTCCGGTTCACCGGAGCACTCAGTAATTAACGACTCGCAAACTGGATTGTCCTGGGACTGGCGCCTGTGCCTGGGTGGGGGCTCTTTTTATTACAATAGTGACGGAGGACATCACCTGACATGGGTGAAGTCCCACGTCATAACACTGTCCTTGCACTGGAGTGCAGACCCCTCTGCCCCCCCATGAGTAGCAGTGGGAGGCAGACTGCTGTCATGAGAAGGAAACGTGTGTAGAGAAGTTGTCTGTCTCTTAAAGCTGGGCAGCAGGCACTTGACTCCTGAAGGGTAACATACTGTTCTCCAAATGTATATATATATATGACTTGTTGTTGGCCAAGTATAAATGAAATAAGCAGAAAAACAGTAAACATTTTGTGCTCAGAAGAGTTGCCAGCTTGAATCACTGTCACAAATATGTAATAAAAAATGTGTTTGTTCCTATGTTCCCTAAATGCGCATTGATTTTATGAAATGCACCAAACAGCATAGGCACTGTTTGACCTCCTCCACTTGCTCACAGGTGCTGTTCTGGGTGATTTCAGGACCAAGATGCCATGGATACGTTAACACCTTGAGGTGAGAAGACTGATGCTTCCATAGGGACTGTGGGCATACTAGTAGCCCTTCTTTGCAGGTGGTTATTAGCTTCAGATTATTATGTGACAGACAGACAGCAGGAGAGCTGAAACTCTACACTAGCTATTAAAAACGCTGGGCCTGAGTCATTTATTTGCAGAATTAAGTGATTTATAAATTAATTGAATTGATTTGATCCCAATTCAGGAAGAGATTTAGTTACGGATATCAGTTCATTTGGAAGCAGAACCAGAGGGTTTAATTTACAACATGCAGGCTGAATGCAAACAAAAGCACATGTGAGCATGCTGGTTGGCCCAAAGGACATGTTTGCACTGCAGGGCCTTATAATGTAATGTTTGCTTGCGGCAGCTGGCCTTTGATTAAGTCACCTGCCCCTTCTATAGGTCACATCCTGCAAAATTTGGCCCCATCCTCTTTCCGTAGCCCTAGCCCCCCCTCCATTTCGTATCACACTTAAAGCACTAGTTCTAAATCAATAGCTGCACTTCAATTTTTTCCAATATTGAGGACTAGGACTTATACAAACTGAAGGAGGACAGTCAGGTGTTTGGGCAAGGAGAAAATGAAAACATTTCCCTAAACTGTACACTGATGAAGGCCTAGGTTCTTGCAGCCCTTGCTGTGAAGAGTTGTGCCTGCTTCCCCCTTAAATCCCCTTCACCCACGGTGTCTCATTATGTCCCCTTCCTGCTCCACCGTGCAGAACAAAAAGAGAGGCACACATGCAGTCCCAGTGTCCCTGAGCCAGACACTGGGCCTCATTATAAGGTTGGCGGTCCCGAAATAAGGGTGCCGGTAGCAACGTACCGGCACCCTTTCCAGACTGCCAAACTATAATTATGCCAGTAGGGGCAAGGAAACCCCGACAGGCCTGACCTGCTGGGATTTCAGCCCCTACCGACATAGCTGCACTGTGGCGCACAGTGATTGGCAGGCTGGGCACATGTCGGTGTGCGGAATGTGTACTCCCCTGTGTCTGCCATGCTGACATCGGCAGGCCTACTGGGTCCACACATGTGGCTGTAACTGCTGCACGGTGTTGTGGTCGCTCACGCATCTCAATCTGCTGGCACATGGTGCGCCAGTAGGTGTGTTGTGCCCATGTCATTAGTTTGTTTCACTTGCCTGACCTTCCCGCTGCAGTGAGGCTCAAAGGTTCCCTTGGTGACCTGCCCCATGTCTGATTTGGAGGGTGGCTGATATGTCACCCTGTCACTCTGCCCTGTTGGCTTGCCCAGCTTCTGGGTCTTCTGACTTGTGTGCCTGTCCACTTGGGCATCTTATGCTGGGATGACATTTGTGCATGCATTTGGGGGGTGCGTTCATGCACCTACTGCCTCCTGGCTGCTGGCACCCACCTCTGCACTGCCGACTCCCTCGATCCCTCCAAGGTCCAGCACTGTGCTACATTTCTCCTCCCAGGCGGTGAGGACCAGTGGCTCTACAGTCCCTCCTCCAGTCGCCAGGGACTCCTGGTGGTGTTGGGACAGCAGTCCCTGCACCCTGACCCTCAGGTCGTTCCACCACTTGCGGCAGTCCTCTATGTCATGGGGCACGCTGGTTACTGCTGTCACCTTCTAGGAGATAGCAGTCCAGATGGCTGTCCTGCGCTGCCCAATGGTCTTGCATTGGTGACTGCCATAGAGTTCATCACAGTGTGAGATCACCTCATCTGTGAGGACAACAAGCTCCCCCTCGCTGAATTTGGGTTTTTGGTGTCGATTTTCATCCACCTTGCCTCTTGTCCTCTCCTGAGACATTTGTTCTACTTACCAGGACCAAATGGCTGCAGGAAGTGAGCTATTTAAAGGATTGTGTTTTTCAGAATGGGCGCTGCAAAGCTTTCCATTCCGGCGGTGACGCAATAATCGCTGGCGCTAATAGCACCGAGTTTGGTGGCGGTAGCGCTTTTAGCACTTCGTTCTCGTGGTAGCCCTTGTTTCGGCACAGTTACCGCCGGGCGCTAATACCGTTACTGCCGGGTAGGAGCAGGTTCATGCCAGGTTGAGATCCGACACTAAATCCACCGAACGACCCAGCGCTAAGGCTATTACCGCATGGCAGTAACTGGCCTGGATTACCGCTGGACTTGTGATGAGGTCATTAATGCGCTATCCAGAGTTTGGTCTATGTAACCTCACCAGTACCCTGGCATGCCAATACACAGCATCACCACTGAGAGTATAATTTAAATGTTACTGTGCCACAATAGCTACACACACAAACACATGCACACATTGTTGATTCTTGGGAGGTTTAACCTTTCAGAAGTGAATAAAAGAGTAGGATGCTGAGTAACTACTTCATTGCTAATATTAGGATGTGTATATTGTTTGACTATTCTATTCATAAAATCCATATACTATTTCTACAAGAGAATACATCTACAAAAATGTTAAACAAGAGAAAGAGCATTCTTAATGCTTTTATATTTTATGAATATAAAGGACACTATATTGCAAATCCAAAAACGTGTTGGTTCAGTGATAAAATGGTGCAGGGAAGCTAGGAATGCCATACAATATTTTTCATAGCGTGCCCTGATTGAATTTAGAACTACAATTAGAAAGCCCTCCTAACCTGCACTTAAAAGTCCACCTAAAAGCATACCTGTGGTGTTGCTACATTCAATTTCTCCCTAATAGTTTACCTGTAGTCCAGCCTGCTAGAAGAATGTCTACCCAACAGCGTAACTGTGCTGTAGCGCAACTAAATAGGCCACCTAACAACATACCCTAAGGTCTAGCTACACTTCAAAACGGCCTAATATCTGCAGCCTAGTACAACTAGTACACTAAAACCTAGAAAAAGTGAATAATATCACCCTACTTTGTGGAACCCTGAAACCAAGACTAATCTCACCCAGTGATATAGCCGAACGTATAATATCCAATAAAGTGTAAATTGCACCTGAAACTACACCTAATAGCTTGCACTAACCATGAGTGCACCCACTCCACCAGGGATTCCCGGAAACGACCACCGTGGACCGCCTCCACTCTCCGGTCTGCCACGCCTCCCGCCCCCCTACCCAAATCATCCCACTCTCCTTCACATCCTCTACCCTTCCCCTTTCCAAACACCAAGCCAAAGGGGCATGATGGCGAGCCAACCACCCTAAAACCACTGCTCCCCCGATCCCTGCCACCGACCAGCCTATGTTGATCATGCCCACTCCCCTTACTATAATACCGGGCACACCCCGCCCTGCAATCATCCACACCCCGCCTTTCCCACAAACCCCCACCATCTTCCCCCCCCAACCACACCCTTTCCCCTCCCTAAAAACTCCAGCTCCAACACCAACCTCACCTACCGAAGTGAACTGCATCCTATTTAATGCCCGATCCGTAGCAAAAAACAGATACTGCATCTTTGACCTCCTTGCCTCTGACAAACCAGACCTGGTTTTCATCACCGAAACCTGGTTCTCTGGTTCTCTGACGACTTCGCCCCAATCGCCAATGAAGCCTTCCCTCCTGACTACTCCCTCATCCCACTGAACCGTCCCTCTAGAGGTGGGGGAATAGCATTCGTTTTCAAGTCTCACTTCCACACCTCAACCATCGACAACCAACCTTCCATTCCTTCCTGCGAATCACTCCTCGTTAAACTATCCCTCTCCCCGTCTTTCTCACAGAGCTTCCTAATAATCTACAGACCCCCTGGCTACGATAGACAATTCTCAAACAACATCTGCGACTCTATTGCCACCCTTCAACTAAACCATCCCAACCTCATCCTCCTTGGAGACTTCAACATATGGCTCGACATCCCCACCAACCCTATGACACACTCTCTGGTTGACGGTCTAGACGCAATAAACCTCCAACCCCACATAAACAGCCCGACTCACTATAAATGACACACTCTTGACGCCATCTTTAGCTCCCACAACTGGATACATCTAAATCCCCCCCCCTATCGTCTGGTCCGATCACTTCATTGTTTCTTTTGCCATTCGCTCATCAACCCCCTTCCCATACTCGAATCTGAACCTCCGAAGATACGCAAATACTGGAAAAAACTAATAATCGTTCCTGACCTAGCCGACGCACTCCTCCAGTCTCCACCACCTACCTTCCAACTCAACAAACAACTATCCCCCGACGCCTTTGACTCGTGGCTCAACACCTCACTAATACGGCTCACACCCTCTTGCAAACCATCAACCCGTCGTGGCCTGTTCCCTAGATGGTTCACACCTGAGTTGAAGACCACTAAACAACTATATAAATACCTAGAAAACAAATGGCAGAAAGACAAAACCCAGGAGAGCAGAGCCACCTTGGCCCGACACCTTCATCAGTACAAGGCCGAAATCCGGAAAGCAAAAAAAGCCCACTACAACTCGCGAATCCTAAACTGCAAAAACCCCAGCAAAGAACTTCACAAAATCATCTTGGAATTCACCAAACCGGCATGCACTACGACCGTCCCGACCCCCTCACAATCACTGTGCGACTCTCTCTCTCCCTCCACTTTTACGCCACGGCTCTCGAAAGAACAAACGCTCTAACCACCAAACTGGCTCTCTTACATCCATCAGGCAACCCTCCCCCCATTTCGGCCAACCCACCGCCTGCGATCACTACGCAACCAACCTTCGAATCCTTTAGTCCAATATCACCATACCAATTTCTCAAACTTCTATCTGCCGGCAAACCATCCGGCTCTCTGCTAGACCCTTGCCCGGCCACAACCCTCAAAGAAATTTTCGCTTCCACCTGCGCAGGAGAACACGCAAGATCCATCATAAATGACTCCCTTTCCTCTGGTATCTTTCCGGACGCATTCAAAACGGTTCATGTCAAACCTCTAGTAAAAAATCTTCCCTCAACACTCTCGAGCCCATAAACTACCGCCCCATCTCAAACACCAGGTTCCTTGCCAAACTCATTGACCGAACCGCCTACTCCCAACTAAATGCCTTTGTCGAAGCCAACAATCTCCTAGACCTCGCACAATCAGGTTTCAGAGCCCGTCACAGAACTGAAACCACCCTGACCTCAATCTGGGATGACCTTAAAATGACGGCAGACTCTGCAGGATGCACCGCATTAATCCTTCTTGACCTATCCGCCGCCTTCGACACAATCAATCACTCAATCCTCCTTGACCGCCTCCAATTCCTAGGAATTCGTGGAACCGCTCTTAAATGGATAGCTTCATTCCTCAAAGATAGGTACCAAATAACAATACTCTCCACCTATTCCTCCCAAGCCCGACCAGTCCACACAGGAGTCCCACAAGGAGCATGCCTATCCGCCCTCCTGTTCAATCTCTACTTGATCACCCTCCCACCAATAATCCGTTCACACATCATCCTGTGTTACAACTAGCTGATGACACTCAACTAATTCTAAAACACCTGAACTCAAAACCCAACTGCTGACCTGACCTCGCCTCCTGCCTCCTTGACATTGAGCTCTGGATGGCCCAAAGCCACCTCTTGTTAAACCCCTCCAAAACTGAAATCATGGTATGTAGCAACTCCAAACTTCTTCCACACCCACTACCATGGCCATCCGCCATGGGCAACTCACCGACCCCCTCTAACTCAGTGAAAAACCTTGGATGAACCCTTGACTCTGACCTAACATTCTTGCGCCAAGTCAACAACGTCTCAAAGTCCTGCCACTACCACCTTAAAACCCTTAGGCGCATCTTTCCATATCTCTCATTTCCCAACAGACTCTCTGTGGGCCAATCAATTGTTATATCAAGACTGGACTACGCAAACCCTCTCTACCTCGGAGTCCACGCTTACCAACTGAATAAACTTCAAAGGGCACAAAACGCTGCGGCCAAACTGCTACTTGCACTTGGCCCAAGACACCACATCTTCCCAGCCCTTAAGACTCTACACTGGCTTCCAGTGACCCAAAGGGTGAATTTGAAAACCTTATGCATCTCCCATCGAGCATTGCATAAAACAGGACCTTAATATCTTCAAGACAAGCTAATACCCTATGACCCTCCATGCACTCTAAGATCAAGCTCAGCCGGCCTCCTAGTTATACCTAAGACAAACTCAGTCAGGTTAGGCGGATCATCATTCTCAGCCTTGGCCCCCACGCTGTGGAACACACTCCCACCTCACATCCACCTAAATGAAGATCTAATATCTTTCTGCAAACTACTGAAAACCTGGCTCTTCCCTTAACACCAACCCGTAGGCAAACTAACCCAAACAGAATAACAGCATCTCAATGATACAAATCCCACAAACTACTAGATGCAAGAAATTAACATCTAATAACTGCTAATATAGAATAAAAGGACAAACAGAATAGAATAAGTAAAATAGATCAAAGCAGTGAAGTGGATAATAAGAATAAATCATACAAAAGCAGTAACAAGATTTAAATTAATAAAATGGCTGAAATGCATGATGAATGAATGAAGTGAATGGAGTGGATGAAATCTTTAAAGTGATAAAACATGTGGAACGAATGAATGCGCTGAGCAGATGAATGCGTTAAGCAGATGAAAACGTTGAGCAGATGAGTGTGTAGATTGGATGAGTGTGTAGAACGCTAGAGCAGATGAATGTGCAGAACGGATGAGTGTATGGAGCGGATGAGTGTATAGAGTGGATGAGTGTATAAAGCAAATGAGTGTATAGAACGGATGAGTATGTTTAGCGGATGAATGTGTAGAGCTGACGAGTATGGCGGATGAGTGCGTAAGTAAAGAGAAGTATGAACCCCGTAGTGCGTAGAGCAAATGAATCTGCAGAACGGATGAATGTAGAACAGATGAATATGTAGAGCGGATGAGGGTGTAGAGCAGGTGAGTGCGGAAGTGCAGAAGAATGTGTAGAACGCTGGAGCTGATGAGTGTGCAGACCGGATGAGTGTATAGAGCGGATGAGTGTATAGAGCGGATGAGTGTATAGAGCGGATGAGTGTATAGAGTGGATGAGTGTATAAAGCAAATGAGTGTATAGAGCGGATGAGTATGTTGAGCGTATTAATGTGTAGAGCTGACAAGTGTGTAGAGTGGATGAGTGTGTAGGTACAGAGAAGTGTGAACGCAGGAGTGCGTAGAGCAAATGAATATGCAGAACGGATGAGTGTAGAACAGATGAATATATAGAGCGGATGTGGGTGTAGAGCGAACGAATGTGTAGAACGCTGGAGAAGATGAATGTGCAGACCGGATCACTGTATAGAGCGGATGAGTTTATAAAGCGGATGAGTGTATAGAGCTGATGAGTGTATAGAGCGGATGACTATGTATGAGCGAACGACTTTACAGAGCTGATGAGCAGATGAAGGCGTGGAAAGAACAAGTGCATAGAGTGGATGTGTGCATGGAGCGGATCAGAACGCGGAGTGAATGAGTGCGTGGAGCAGATGAGTGTGCCGAGCGGATGAGTGCAGGCAACAGATGAGTGCGGGGAGCGAATAGGTGAGCAGAGCGAATGGATGAGCAGAGCGTGATGGGCGAGCGGAGCGGAAGAGTGCACCGAGCGGAAGAGTGCGCAGAGCAGAAGAGTGCGCCGAGTGGAAGAGTGCGCAGTGCCGAGGAATGTGTAAGAATGGAGGAGCGTGTAGAGCGGACAAGTGTGTAGAATGGACTTGTGGGTAGAGCCGACGAGTGTATGGAGCAAACAAGTGCTTATGAGCGAATGAGTGCATAAGAAAGGAAGGGTGCATAAGAGCGAGTGAGTGCGTAGAGTGAGTGAGTGCGTAGAGCGAGTGAGTGCATAGAGCGGGTGAGTGAGTAGAGCAGGTGAATACGTAGAGCGTGCGAGTGCCTAGAGTGGACGAGTGCCTAGAGCGGACAAGAGCCTAGCGCGGACGAGTACCTAGAGCAGACGAGTGCCTAGAGCGGACGAGTGTCTAGAGCAGACGAGTGCCTAGAGCAGGTGTGTTGCGTAGAGCGGATGAGTGAGTAGAACGGATGAGTGTGGAATGCATGAAGAGCGGATTAGTCCCTTTAGCGAAAGAATGCGTAGGGCAGATGATTGCGTTGAGTGGATGAGTACGTAGAGCCGCTGAATGCGTAGAGCAGACGGAACGGGTGAAGTATGTGGATGGAATGAGTGACGTATATGGATAGAACGAGTGATGTATGTGAATAGAACAGATGACGTATGTGGATCGAACGGGTGACGTATGCGGATGAAACGGGTGACGGATGTAGATGGATGACGTTTGTGGATGGAACGAGCGACGGTTGTGGATGGAACGGGCGACGTTTGTGGATGGAACCGGCGACGTGAGTAGATGGAACTGGTGACGTCTGTGGAAGAAACGGATGACGTATGTAAATCGAACGTGTGAAAAATATGGATGGAACAGATGAAGTATGTAGATGGTACGGATGAAATATGTGGATGAACTGCGTAAAACAACTTAGAATACACAGAACGGATCGGAGTAAATAGAACAGATTTGAATGCATGAAACGGATTGGAGTGCATGTAACAGATTGGAATACGTGGAATGGATTGGAGTGCGTAGAACGGATTGGAGTGTGTGGAACGGACTGGAGTCTGTGGAACGGATTGGAGTGTGTGGAGCAGATTGGAGTGTATGGAGCAGATTGGAGTGTGTGGAGCAGATTGGAGTGCGTGGAGCGGATTGGAGTGCATGGAGCGGACTGGCATGCGGGGAGCGGACTGGAGTGCGTGGGGCAGACGGGAGTGCGTGGGGCAGACGGGAGTGCGTGTAGCAGACTGGAGTGCATGTAGCAGACTAGAGTGCGTGTAGTGGATTGGAGTGCGTGTAGCGGACTGGAGTGTGTGTAGCGGACTGGAGTGTGTGGAGCGGACTGGAGTGCATGGAGCGGACTGGAGTGCATAGAACGAATTGGAGCGCATAGAATTGCGTGACTTACATGGAATGGTTTGGAGTGCATGGAACGTCTGAAAGAGCATGTTACACATCATATCACATCACCACGCTTACTCTCTTCTTTACACCACCATTCAACTAGAACACAGAGATATTATGACACCATACGGTATAACTGTTCTCGTACTAACATCTGCCGCATACTTCCCATCACTCTAAGTAAACACTGCTGGTTACACCCCCCGCCCCCCACCCCCCCCCAGCCAGGCGTTCTCCTTAGGCCTAACACAGCCACATATGGTACATAAGGCGCTATATAAATGCAAAGTAACATAACATAACATACACACAAGGGTAATAAGCATGGGTACATGGGTACTCTAAAGGTAGACCAACGACTATATAGCTGTCCAATAGTAAGCCTGTTAGGTGCTTGGCAGTAGTAGTTTCTCTAGCACTACAGCGCAGAGATTCAACTTTCTCCAGAGCCTTGCTTCAGGTACAGCACTATGCTCTGCTGCAAACCCTACCACATTTAGACCACCTTTTGAGTGGTGGTTAGGCTCTGCCATGCAGTTTATGGTGGTGTATATCATGATAGTTGGCAACCAATTGTTCAAACACCTATTCTGGCTCTTGGGAAGTCATAACAGTTGGCATCCATACATTTCAAAGCAATTTTGGGTCTTGGGAAGCCATAAAAGTTGGCAACCATTACCTTTAATATCAACTCTGACAGGACTGCAGAAGGGTGGTTCCAGCAGAGGTCACCACAGTAAGGCGGCAAAAGGCAATCTTCTAGCGGTGAACATAGAGGCAGCCCCAGCTCAGCTTCCCTTGTCGTGAGAAGGCTGTAATTGCAAGGACAGGTGACTTGTGACATGGGATGAAGATCCTGTGAGTCCCAAGGCTCTGCTCAGAGCGGCGATTGCTGCAGCATGGTAGCCCAAAAGGGAGCTGGGCAGTCCACCATGCTGTCCAGGGACACTTCTGAAGGCTTCCAAGGCCTGGATCCATGAACAGGTGTCTAGATTGGTTGTTCCCACTGGTCCAAGGTTTGAAGTACCAACAAGAGCCTTCTAAGATCAGGCAAAGGAGCAGGGCTTCACTGGGCCAAACACTGGAGTTGATGCTGGTCAGCTGCAGGGGTTGTCCTTGGGTAGTCAGTGGGCTGCTTGTCTTCGCAGAAGTCTTGATTCCAACAATGATTTGTTGAATAGCTGCAAGAGCCCACATTTGAGCCTTTAATTAAGATTCAGGCTTGTTACTCTCACTTGGTATCCACGGGGGTGCTACTGGATGGAGGTCTAAGCGCTATCCCGGTCCCCTCTCTGCTTGTTTATGTGCCAGACGTTGGGTAGCACCTATAACAGAAGAATGCAGGGTTAAGATACTGGTTCTGTGATGGGTGGACTTCCACCTCCCTCTGGTCCAAATCCCCTCCCTTGGGGTTATTGCTCACCTTAGGTTTTTGTGCGTTGAACTCTCAGTCCTGTGTCTCCGTGCAGGGGCACGTGGTTGGTGCGGGATTTCGGTGGACCTAGTTGCTTCACTGGTCCGTGCGCCCTTATGTTGGGTATAGACCGGCTGTGACTCCGACTCTGCTTGCTGTCTTCCAGGTGAGTTTTAATGTCTTTTCCGTCTTTATTCTGTCTCTTTCTTTCCCTCCGTTTTCTCTGTCTTCTCAGCGTCTTGCTCCACTACGCTGTTCCCTAACAATGTCTCTTTTTGTTTTCACAGGGGTGGTTGCGATCTCGGGGTTGCCGCGCTATTGGTGAAGACCACAGTGAGTTATTGATGCGCAGAGCGCTGCGCTGTTTATTGGTGTTAATTGCTAACCTGTGTTCTCTTCTCTTTGTACAGGTTGCAGTGATGTTCCGGAGTGATGAGCGATCAAAGCACTGCTTGCCCAGGTAAGTGCTTTCTTAATCCTGACCTTGTTCCTTCTCCCTTGCAGGTTGTGGTGAAACCCTGCCAGGATTCGCTGCTTGCCCAGGTAAGAATTGTTATTAATGCTGTCCTTGTTTCTTTACCTTTGCAGGTTGCGGCGAACTCCGGAGATGGGCGAGGTAAGCGAAGCGCAGGATGGATTCAAGACCGGTTACTTCACAGGTAAGTGTTCTTGCTCACTAATGCTGTTCTTGTTCTTGCAGGTTATTAATGGAATACGGATCTAGGGCATCAGGATTGGGCTGCCGGAGAAGCAGATGAACATGAGCTGGACACAGTGAGCGTTACACTGCAGGACTGCAGAATAATGCGAAGCGTGTTCTGCTGTTTGGGTGTGGTTTAAATAGCCCAGGTAAAGTAGTTCCAGACCGAGTAGTTCCAGGCTCAGCCACACCCAAAACACTAGATCGCATGGGTTGGTTCTAAAGAATTGAGCTGTGTAATAAGCCTCCATGTTGGATTAAGGTCCAAAACTGGTATTCCTGATAATGAGCCTGGCGCGAAAGGCGCCAGGACTGACTCCATGTATGTTTCTGATGGAGTTTTAAGGCCCTTGGGGCCAGTGTGAAGGGCTTTAGCTGTTATACCTGAGGGGGTCAGGGGCATGGATTGTGACAGCACTCCCCCCTAAGGCCCCTCTCAAGGTATTTCCTCCGTCCGGGCCTGGTTTGGTCGGATGGTTCAGATGAAATCATCTTACCAGGCATGGTGCATGGACGTGCTCGCTAGGCTCCCATGTCCTGTCCGGAGGGCTGTATCCCTTCCAATCCACTAATAAATATAACTCGGACCTGGTGAGTTTACAATCTAGGATGTCCTTGATTTCAAATTCGGGTTCTCCGTTAACCAGCACCGGATTTGGTGGTGTTTTGACCCGAGTTCCAGGCTGAACAGGTTTTAAAAGTGACATGTGGAGTACGGGATGGATCTGCATGTTTGGTGGTAAAGCTAGTTTTACTGCCACAGGATTTATAAAAGCCTTGGTATAATATAATAGGTATAGGGCCCTAGATATCTGGGATGAAATGTTCGAGTTCCTCTTATGGGCACGTGCCGAGACGCCAACCAGACTTCATCTCCGACTTGGAAGTCTGGGGCTTTTCTTCGGTGTTGATCAGAGAATCTTTTCTGTCTTTCTTTGGCTTGGATCAAGTGTTCTGCTGCCTTTTTAAAGGCTTGAGTGATGGTCGTATGTAAAGTCTTCACCACAGGCATTTCCAAGGCCATGGGGGTATCTAATTCAGAAGTACGTGGGTGCCTTCCATATACGGTATAGTCCGGTACTGGTGTGTAGCGAGTTGTTGTAGGCATATTCGACTATCCACAGCACATCCTTCCAGCTTTCTTCTACTTGATTTAACATGCACCGTAGGGATTGCTCTAGTGTCTGATTCGTCCGCTCGGTTTGGCCATCAGTTTGGGGATGGTGACAAGTGGACAGACGAATATCAATTTGGGCAATTGCACAACTCTTCCTCCAGGAGTTAGACACAAACTCACTCCCTAGGCCAGAAATCAGGATGGAGGGGAATCCATGTAATCGTACGATTTGCTCTAAAAATACCTTTGCCAAACTGGATGCGTTTGATAGACCCTTAAGCGGAATGAAATTGGCCATTTTAGAGAATAGGTTAACAACCACCACTGACAGGGAGGCAGATCTGTGATGAAATCGAGATAGAGTGTGTGCCAAGGTGCAGGTAGAATTTCCAGGGGTTGAAGAAGGCCCGCAGGTCTTTGTTTCTGGGATTTATTCTGTGCTGTTAGAACACTTACCTATTTGCGGCGACCGAGAGAATCCTCATGACGGGTCCGATCTTGGAGGCTCTACCCCCGTTACCGCTGGTGGGGTCCTCGGGTGTCAGGAACGGCAACTTGTGCATGCGCATTTCGCTGCGTCCTGGCTCCGTGCATGTGCCTTGGGCAGCAGTGTTAGGCTTGCGTTGCAAGCCTTGGTTTTGCGCCGGATGCTCGCACGGAGGGGCTGTAGAGGAGGTCCCAAATATGGCCTGCACTCCAGCCACCCATTTTGAGATACCAGAAGCATACTCGCCAAGATATATGACATATAAGGAGCAAATGAACCAACAGAGAGCCACAGTGGGGCTCTGTCCATTACCCATCAGAAGGACTTGTATACCTATTGAAGTGCAAATAACCATACAACCATGGACTGCACGGTACCCATTAAGACAACCGTACCAGCAGCTGACGCGAAATGAAGACCACTTCCAAACTGTCCCTGAAGAGACCCAAAGGGCTCTTATTGGAGGCGAATGCTGACGACACAATGGTCCGGACAGGCTTACAGATGAAAGAAACGACAACCAAAAAGGCGATAAACAAAGACGAAATGTTGCGAATAATGATGTAAATAGGCTTGGAATGCAAGAAGCTAAGGAAACAATACTGCTTGCAATGCTTAGTAGGAGGATAGAGCGGCAAAGCGCCAAATATATATCTACCTAGGCAGCACATTATACAAGTGCGACTCCATTTTACAAAAGCAGAATTAAGCCTAGGATGATAGAGGACGAACAGGCCAGGATTCATAAACTAGCTCAAAGTCAGACGAAAGAGCAGAATCGAAACTCAGCTAGAAGCAGCTCATGGCTAGCAATTCGAGGTCAACCCAAGGAAGGGAGGAGAGCAGCAACTCCGAAGAATCGAAACTTAAGAGCATAGAAGCCTGCCCCGTAAAGGTCGCGGTAAGGAGGCCCAGGCAGGTGGCGAGGCCGAACAAAGAATCAAATACACAAAAAGAGGGAAAATGAAGCCGATCCACGGTGAACTGACATGTGACCAGCCTGGCGCGGAGAGGTGCCCACATTTGATGTCATCCAAACCCAGAGGATGCCATAACTTTTCCGGATAAGAAGCTACAGTTCAAGGTCACTCTCAGCCAACTAACTGACACATAGGCCTAAGGGTATTGATTAATGGAAGGGAGGCAGGGTGAATCTTGGGCCATCCTGCACCTGGGCGACCATTCTGCATGCTGCTAATTAAAGTGGAGATGTATGTCTATGGGTGTAACCGACCCAATCACAATGGACCAAATAATCTAGCGTCCTATAGCGAGTAGAACCAATAAGACTTTGTACTTTTAGTGACGTCTATCACGAGTGATGTAGAGGGATGGGCATAGACGCCCACCCGATAAGAGTTATCCAATCTCCACACTCTGTCACCATATACAGATATAGTACCTATACTTAAGTTACCTTTTCCAACCAATAGAATTGCATGTCAAACTTATGAGTTTTACACGTCAATGATGACGAGAATTTGCTATAAAAGTTACTGTTTGCATGAAGAATTTGCAAGTTGAAGCGAGACAGGCGACCGCAGCTCTGATGATTTCCATTTGTTTCCCCTTTTTTTGTACTTGTCATTAAGCGGACTTCCCTTTGCCAAACCACTGACTTGTCCTTATTGATTGGTGTTGGAGTAAGAGAATCCTGCACCCCATCCTCCTCAAGGTGCAGCTATCTCGATTTAAGGTGCCGGAGGGCGAGCTCTGAATCTCATGGGCCCGTTCAGAGGTCGCTCCGCCCTCCTGTGCACTTGGTAGCAGAGGATGGTTTTGACAATCAACTATTGAATTTTGATTATTGATAAGACACCTATTGACCGTCGACACGAAGTAACTCTAGGTCTTTGACAATATCATGAGTCATTTGCCATTTTGGCCGAGTAGACTGTGAAGCTTCCCGTGGACAATGATAGCGTAATACTGTCCAAAAACTGCAGTGGGTTGAAGGCACCCGTTTTACAAACACAAACCCTTCCATTCCTACAGGCAGTGAATCAGACGAAAGACCAAAAGAAGGCGGTAACGAAGGCGGTGATTCCGAAGACACAGAGAGGAACGATGCGAGCAGTGAGTGAAATGAAAATTGATGTTTTGGCAAATGTCCTTAAGCAATAGAACAAGTAAGGGGAAAGGTAACGGGGAGAGGTGGAGAAAACAAAATAGTCAGAAGTAGAGAAGACTGTATATATATATAGGGGGATAATGACTCCGGGGAGGACACCCGAGATAAAGAGGGAGAATACCGGGGTGGACACCCGAGATAAAGTAAGAGGATACCGGGGAGGACATCCGAGATAAAGAGAGAGGATACCGGGGAGGACACCCGAGGTAAAGGATACGCCTTGTTCCTGAGCTTTAATATAGCGGTCAGAAGAAATGTGAACTCATAGTCCCACATAATAGGGAAAGATTAGGCTACTACGACGATTAAACACGTCGTAAAAGGAGTTTGTTTAAACTCCATGTCGGGGTATTGATTAGAAGGCAGAGATATCTGTGTCCGGCTGCTGTCTGTCTAGTCTGTTTACCTGCAGACTGGATATTAAGTGTATGCACAGAGGGGGTTGAGACGCCTACCTCACCACCTGCCCTGCCTGAAACAGAAACCAAGAGAAGTAAATCAGAGGGACTCTACCCATTAAGAGAGCTCAAGGCAGCTACGGGGTACAGCAACCCCGTATATGAATCACCTATGTACAGTAGTGATGAAATTAAGGGGATGGATTGGGATAAAAATATTACCTTTGCAGTCCCGAGGGACAAGGAAAGACGTGATGATGAGAGGAAGGATCAGGCATAGACAAGTGCACCTCTCGATAAGGAGAGAGAGAGAGAACGAAATGGAAAGGAAGTGAAGACAGAACTGATGAGATAGCATTCGCCAAAGACGAATGGATGGGAGGACAGATATTGTTGAAACTGGATGGTAAAGGAAGTGATGATGTGAGACCGAGAGAAAAGTCTGATGGGGAAGGAAAGGGAAATAAGGGACGAAAGAATAAGAAGGAAAGATAGGCTAAGGCGAGAACAGCTATATCGCGAAGAGCAAGGAAAGCAGCTCAGTCGCAAACAGAGCGCAGCCTATGACCAGTACAGGCAGAACCTGGAAAAATTGGAAGAAGAGCAAAGAGCATGTGAAAAAAGGATAAAGAGGCGAAAGGATAAGGAAGTTCGAAGGGCAGATGAATGTAGAAATGAAAGGAGAAGGGAAGAAGATAAGGTCAGAGAAGAAGCAAGGAAGCTAAAAGAATTTGATGATGATATTGAATGAAAGCGTAGACAGAGGGCACGCGATCTCGAATATCTGGAGGCAGGAGTTAAAAAACCCAATCCTGCTGTAGAATGGGAAGACATTGAAGAATTTTTCCCTGCATATGATTCAGTACCAGGCATTAGGGGGGGCGAATATTGAGGATGACTTCAACACCAGAAGCATCGGGGAAACAATCGATAAGATATATGATGAAATGGGGTTAGAACCAATATCCCAAGGGGAAGACGAGCGCTTGGAAAGCACTCAGCTGTATGACACTGAAGACGTCACCCGAAGTAGTGGGAGCAGGAGACTGTCCCTGGATAGGCTAGAAATAAGTAAGAATGACGATGACGCAAGGAGTTGCGTGAATTGGGAACAATCAATGTCCGACTCCGGAGAGGAGACGAAGTGCAAGACAAATGAAGAAGGGAGACGGCACAAAAAGCGGCTCCCAAGGGATAAGGGGGTGAGATGGTCAGACGCTAGCGAGTCCGCACTGAGGGCATCAGAATCTACATCACAGTCTGACCGACACAAAGGAACACCCCATGGTCAGAGGGGGGTGTCAGCGCACGCCTATGTGGACAGGTTGAGGACATTGCCAGGCAGACGGCGATGCAGGAATGTTACCCCAGCGATAGGCAGGAGAGCTATGGGGGAAGAGAAAGAAAGCTACACATTCCAATTTCCACTGTTAGAAAAAGGGGGAGCAAGACCGCAATATATTCCATGGCCACACATGGATCGAGAGAACTTGAAAAACAAGCTTCCAATGCTGACATCGGGAGCTGGGAAGTGGATACACGAGGTAGAAAAGATGAAAATGGGTGTCACGTTAGCTATAGGGGACATTAAAGGTCTCCCGATTGCCATACTCGGTGAGAGAGCAGATGATGTATGGGCACGAGCTGGGTACCCTGGTGTTACCATAATTAACACTGCCCATGACGGAGCGCCATTCAACAATTGTAGAGCAGCAGTATGGAAAGCGCTACGAGTGCTTTACCCAGACACTTCTGATATGGGAGCTATAATGACTCGCAAAATGAAGGAGTCAGAAGATCCGTTAATTTATATCCAGAATTTCCAAGACTCGTGGGTGCTCGAAACGCATGAATCTTGGACAAAATCCATACCTGTGTTTTACCACATTTTAAGGCAAGGGTTTCCAGAACCAGTGCAGAAAAAACTCAAGAAATTGGTAGGAGTTGAGGCCAAACCTTGGGCTGAACTACATTTAACTACTGCACATTACTGTAGATTGTTGCAAGAAAAGAATCTGGAAAATGAGGCAACGCGGAAAGGTGAGGAAGCGAAGCTGGTGCAAAACAAATTATCAAAGTATGCTATGGACGGAGCCACGCTGACTAGCACAGCTGAACAGTACACACAACAGGTAACTAACCCACAGCAAAACAACCAGGGTAATGTAGGATTGTACCCGAGGGGAAGGGGGTTTAGAGGAAGAGGATGGCAGAGTAATCAGGGAGGTTTGCAAGGGAATCAAGGAGGGCTTCAAAACGTGCAAATGGACAACACAGACATGGCGAATGGAAAAATAGCCCGACCACTGCCGGTGTGCTGGCTGTGTGGAATGACAGGGCATCTGGCACGCTCGTGCAGAAGCCAAGGCGTGTGGCAAAATAGCCAAGGAATGGGAGCAGGCACGGTGAATCCGTCTGCAACCTCCCAGCAGGGCGATGCACAGAATCACACAGTGCAGCAGCAAGCACCAGGCATGCAGCAGGGTGCGCAGCAGGGGGATCAACCCCCGAGCATGGGGATCTTGCCGCAAGGGCAATTCCAACAGGCACCACCGCAAATGTCTCAGGGCACAAACTCCGGAAGGGGAGGCAGACCTGGGAATGGAGAGAATCCACAAGTGTACAGTGGACCGAACTTATATATGAACTAGGACAGCTCACTGGGAACCCTGATGTGCTCTATCCTATCAGTGACACCAGACCCTAATAGGAAACCTAGGGTGAATGCCGTCATAGGGGGTAAAGAATATTCCTTCTTAGTTGACATGGGGGCAACAAGCTTGTGCATACGAGAAGGCAAGTTTTCCTTGTCCGGCGAGGCTATAGATACTCAGAGTTTTACAGGAGCTCACAGTCAAGTTCCCTTTACAGACGCACTCCCAGTCTCCATAGGGGAATGCAAAATGAATGTACCTGTGTTGTATTCGCGTCAGACCCCAGTAAACATTTTGGATCGAGACTTAATGACAAAATTGAATATGACCATTTAGTTTACAGAGGAGGGCATAGTATGGTCAACTCCGGGAATGCAATTTTCAAGCGTGCGCAATATGATCAGAGCCTATTCAGGACAGAGAGCCATGAGAGCTATACCACTGGAACCTGAGGTTTTCGCATATGGCATACGTGTACTTATGGCATGATTACCAGGCCTTGCAGACAAGGTCAGGAGAACCCCTGACGGATTTCTATTCAGGCCGAGAATACCAATGCATGAAGAGGAGGGACAAATATTTCCCTTGATGATACATGCTGCAGCAGTGCGAGGTAGGATAGCATTAGTTGAAGGTTATGATGATGAAGGCAGACAATGGTCTGCGATTATCGCCATTGAAGAAGGGTATCGAGTGACTGACATCACCGATGACAATCTGTTTGAAGAACAACCAGACTCAGAGGAGACAAGGGTGGAAGTGAGTCTCGCATTTTGGGTAAAAATGATTAAAAGAGAAGTTCCTCAGAGAATGATGTTGGCACTGGTACGTCCTGAATACTTTGATGATGACATGGCCCAAGTGCCTGTCTCAGTATGGACTACAGGACCATATGACGTAGGCCTCCTGAAGGGGGGGGAGAAGTGAAAATTAAATTGAAACCAGGAGCAATTTTACCAAGAGCATGACAATATCCCATGTCCAGAGAGGCGAATGAAGGGATTGCAAAGACTATTTCTGTTCCATGATGGAACAGGGCATCCTAGTGACGTCAGAGTCACCCTGTAACACAGTGATTTATCCTGTCAAGAAATCAAAGGGAGGGTCTTGGCGTCTAATCCAAGATTTAAGAGCATTAAACGATATTGTTGAAGCTGAGCTCCCTCTAGTCCCTAATCCAGCTACAAGTTTATGTAATACACCAGTCGAGGCAAAGTATTTCACAGTGATTGACTTGAAAAATGCCTTTTTCTCAATCCCGTTGCACCGCGATTCACAGGATCAGACGTCGTTCACATTCAGACAAATACGTCTGAAAAGAACGAGGTTGCCACAGGGGTACTGGGACTCCCCGTCCATCTTTGACAGAGTCCTCCAGATGGACCTGAGCAATATTGCAGTAGAAAGCATTGTCTTGCAGTATGTGGATGACATTCTAACCTGCAGCACAACAGAAGAACAATGCAGGCGCAATTCAGTCCAGCTACTGACTATACTGGCTGAGAAAGGCTATAAGGTTGACAAGGAAAAACAAAAATATTGTCAACAGGAGGTGCTATACATAGGCCAGTTCATTTCGCATGAGGGGAAAAAGGTAACCCCAGAAAGGGCTGAAGCTATCATGAACACGGTAAAGCCACTCACGGTAAAGCAAATGCAGAGTTTTTTAGGCCTGTGCATTATGTTAGAGCATGGGTTTTCGATTACAGCTCATATACTAAGCCCTTGCTCCAGGCCCTAAAGAAGGCCCGGGTGACAAAGGAAAAGATTGAATGGACTGAGATAATGGAAAAGGGGTTTACAGAACTCAAGAGAGTGATTTGTACGCCTCGAGTTCTCGGAATACCTAATTATGCAGAGGAATTCCACCTGTTCTCGCACACAGATGGCAGCGTTATGACGGCAGTACTTGCTCAAAGAACCTTGTTGGGGTACAAGCCCCTGGCTTATTACAGTGGGAATATGGACCCAGTAATGAGAGGCCAGGTCCCATGTGAACAAAGCTTAGCTGCCGCAGCGTTCACCATAGAGAAGGCGACAACCATTGTAATGGGATGTTCCATGACGTTATACGTCGAGCACTCATTATTTGCCATCTTAAAGAAACCAAAGGGTACGCTGAAATCTCAAAGTGCTTCTGCCTATGAGGTGATTATATCTAATCCATCGATCAAAATAGTTCGATGTAAAACAGTAAACCCAGCTACGTTCATAGCCGAGCCAGTCACTGAAGGAGAACCGATACATGACTGTGCAAACTATGAGGAATTCTATGATGAAATCCCCAGGGTAAAAGAAAATGCCATAGCAGGACGAGAGATCATTTTCATTGACGGTTCTTCGAGAATCGACCAAGAAGATGGACACAGATACACATGCGTAGCCGTAATGAAACACATAGCAAATGGAGAATTTCGAGTATTCGTCAGTGTGCGAATACCATATCATTACTCAGCACAGGCTGCAGAGTTATTGGCGTTGATACTCGCCATTGAGAATCACGCAGACCAGGAAGTAACGGCGTACAGTGACTCCGCCTATGTGACGTCCACAGTGCACGCAGGCCTAGCGCGCTGGAAAAGGAGGGGCTACCTCCGAGCAGACGGCACGCCAGTGAAGCACGCAGCCTTATTGGACAGGCTGATTAAGGCACTACAGCTCCCAGTGGCCATAGCGGTCGTAAAATGCACCGCCCATACTCACGGGACAGATTTTGTGTCACGCAGAAATCACGCAGCAGACACAGAAGCCAAGCGTATGGCATCCAAGAGTGAGACGATCATGGAAGTGGAAGTGGCGTGCACCCATGAAAGGATGATGGTAGCACGAACCACACAAGAAGCCTATAGTAATATGGGGCAGACACAACTAATGGAACTTCAAGGGGAGGCAACGCAAGATGAAAAGAACCTTTGGAAACGTCAAGGGTGTTCTTTAAACCCCTCTGACGGATTGTGGCGGCAAGACAGCACTGGTAAACCAGTCATGCCTGTATCCCTACTAAGAATAGCATTGGAGCAATTGCATTAGCCATTACATATGTCGAAAGAGAATCTAGCTGCAACGCTCACGGAAGACTGGTTTATACTGAATTTAGCAGAGCATGTCACTTTTTTATGGTGAACTGGATAATCTGCCAGCAATTCACCGCTGGGCACACATTAAAAGTAGTAGGAGGAGTCCTCCCCGGCCAAATGAGACTTTTCAGCACTTACATATCGACTATGTCGACATGATCCAAGTGTGTAACGGGTGCAGGTACTTAATTGTAGTGGTGTGTCCATTCTCTAGATGGATAGAAGCAGGTCCTTGTACACACCCAGACTCAACCTGTGCGGCTAAATTCCTGGTGAGGGAAGTGTTCCCTAGATGGGGGGTGTGTGAGGTGACGAGGTCAGACAACGGGGCTCATTTTGTTAACTCAGTCTTTGAGCAGATCAGCCTGTTGCTTGGTATAAAGCACAAGTTCTCGTCGGCGTATCATCCGGAAGGTAATGGTGTTTGCGAGAGGCTTAATGGCTTGTTGCAGGAAAGGATAGCCAAGTTGAAGCTTACTCTAAAGAGGGGATGGTTGCACTGCCTTCCATTGCCATTGTATGCTCTTCGGAACCAACCAGGCTCCAACCATCATCTTACGCCGCACGAGATAGTCACAGGAAGGAGAATGAATACCCCCTCTTACCCCACGAGATAGAGCTATATGTGATGCCCAGCCAACCCGAGAGGTCCTGTGAACCGAATTGTCAAAGTACCTGAACTGTATGACATCCAGCCTTACTGTAATTTCAGACCAGCTGCAGCGGCGACGAAAAGGGTGCAGCACAGCACAAAGCATTGCAGAATACTCTGCAACTGTAACACTCACCTGATTCCCGCAGAGGCGCCGGTCTTGACTGGGTGAAGGCCGTATCTTCAAAGGTGATGTGTAACACACGGTTGGCTCTTTGGGCTGGACCTCTGTGCACTGTATGTCTGACTCGAAGAGTAAGATGTCTGCAGATAGAAAATATGGGATTAATGAACTGGTGCCGTACCAGTTTCTTCACTGGATAAGGGTGCAGGCCTCTTGACCTCAGAGGACTGCTGTCCGTCGTTAACTGCACGAACGGTAAGTTCTGGGCACTTCAAATGTCTTAAAAGTCTTTTGTAATGATATCTCTTGTTTTGCAGGGTTCCGGCGATGGCGGATGGCGGGCTGAAGAGAATTGAGGATCAAACCCGCGTGAGTAATAGAAGCGCCTGGAAGCACGTAAGTAAACACTTGTAGCCTGCTTTACGATGCGCACTAACTGTCCCTTTTATCTTGCAGGTACAAGTTCGGAGCTTTAGAGAAGCTGAAGGGTGCTGGAATACCCACTGGATTCGGCGTGGGAAGGAGTAATGGCACCTGAGTAATAAAGTTGCCCAATGTCTTTAAACGCACCTTCTTTTGTCTTTCAGATGCGGGATGCATCGCCGAAGACCTCCGGAGCGTGCGAAGAGCTGGTAAGCTTTTGTCTTTCAGATGCCGGAATGCAGTGCGAAGACCTCCGGAGCATGCGAAGAGTAGGTAAGCCCTTGTCTTTCAGATGTCGGAATGCAGTGCGAAGACCTCCGAAGCATGCGAAGAGTAGGTAAGCCTTTGTCTTTCAGATGCCGGAATGCAGCGCGAGGCGTTGGTGACAACCGATGGACCAGGTAAGAGATGCGCTGCCACTGAAGACCGTAGTGCTAACCTGTTCTTTCTTTGTCTTTACAGGTGCTGCAGAAGACTGGATTCCAGGATGATAAGCCTTTGTTCCCTTAGGCCCAGGATCAGAAGCTGAAGACACGATGAGCGTTCTGCTGCAGAGAATGCAGAATAACGCAAAGCAAGATTCATCCATCGGGTGTGGTTTAAATAGCCTCCTGTAGTGCTTAAGTGTCTCCTTCCACAGCCTCGCCTAGGTAAGAAAAGAGTTCCTGCTTTCCAGAAGAGTTCCAGTGTTCTGAACCTAGGGAGTGGCTCCTGCCCCACCCAACAGGAAAAGTAGTCCCAAACAGAAGAGGATCAGGGGCTCAACTGGCAGGTAAGTAAGCAGCATGGTCTGCTGCAGGTAAGTCCACCCAAGCATTATGAACCCGGCGCTTCCAGCGCTGGGACTGGGCATCTTTATGAGCCTGGTGCCACTGGCGCCAGGACAGGGTCCAAAAGGTCCCAATTGGGACTGGCTGGCACTCGGAACCGGGGTTATGGGTCTGCTTCCAAGGGAGTCGGGCAAGTCCTGATCTTTTGGAAGCAGAGATCATGACAGCACCCCCCCTCAGGGCCCCTCCCAAACCGGGCTTCTCCGGGGGTTTGGGCTTGTTAGGAAATGTTCGATGAAATCTTTTGATTAGACGAGGCGTGTGGACATATTCTGCAGGTTCCCAGGATCTTTCTTGGGGACCGTAGCCTTTCCAGTCAATCAGGTAAAATAGTTTAGATTTGGAGATCTTGGAATCCAGGATGCTTTTTACTTCAAACTCGAGTTCTCCGTCAACTAGAATAGGTTTTGGAGATGTAGTTAGTCGGGTTTGAGGTTGCACGGGTTTTAATAGAGAGACGTGGAAGACCGGATGTATCTTCATGTGAGGGGGCAAGTCCAACCTGGCCGCTACTGGATTTACTATGGTAGTGATGGAATAGGGACCAAGGTATCTTGGGTTGAATGTGCGTGGTCCTTTTAGAGGTAGATATTTGGTGGATAACCAGACTTGATCTCCTACTTGATATTGGGGGGCTTCCTTCCGATGTTGGTCTGCTCCTTTCTTGTATTGTTCTTTAGCCCTTTGAAGGTGAGAAACGGCTTCCTTAAAGGCTTGGGTGATTGTAGAATGCAGGTGGTCTACTGCTGGTGTTCCAAGATCTTGGAGTGGATCCAACTCCGAGGTTCGAGGGTGACTACCGTATAAAAGAAAAAACGGGGTCTTCCCAGTTCCCGAGTGGACATAGTTATTGTAGGCATATTTGGCTATCCGAAGGATATCTTTCCAAGTTTTTTCAGTTTGTTGTAGCATGCAGCGCAAATACTGTTCCAGAGTTTGATTGGTCCTCTCGGTTTGTCTGTCAGTTTGAGGGTGGTGGCTGGTCGAAAGTCTCACATCAATTTGAGCCGACCGACAGCAACTTCGCCAAAAATGAGAAATAAATTGACTACCTCGATCCGAAATTAGAACTGAAGGAAAAACGTGCAGCCGGACAATGTTTTCGAGAAATTCTCGGGCCAGAGTTGCTGCTGTTGGTAAGCCTTTGAGTGGAATGAAATGCGCCATCTTGGAGAATAGGTCCACGATTACTAGGATCGTATTGTATCCGGAGCATGGAGGTAGATCGGTGATGAAGTCCATAGAAAGCGTATGCCAAGGGCGAGGCGGGATGTCAATAGGGCGTAAGAGGCCGGCTGGTTTTTCCTTTTGACTCTTGTTTTGGGCGCATACTCCACAGGACATTATAAGTCTCTGATATCTTTTTTCCAAGACGGCCACCAGAAGTAGCGCTTGATCTTTTCCGAGGTCTTGGTCATACCGGGATGTCCTTCCATTAAAGAATCGTGATAACAAGAGATTACCTTTTTCTGTAAATCTGTGCTGGGCAGGTATAACCGTTCTTGGAAATATAATAGGTTGTCCTTCACCGTAAAGTCCTTTCCCTGCAGATGCCAATTCTGTATGTCTGCTGGAGTTACCAGTAGCCTGGCTTTATCCTTAACTTCCTCTATGGATTGTGTGGCGATTACACCTAGAATTCTTTGTTCGGGAATGATAGGTACAGGTTTAGGATTGATCAAATGTTCTTCCACTCCCATCCGAGAAAGGGCATCAGCTTTACCGTTTTTTGTACCAGGTCGATAGGTGATTATGAAGTCAAACTCGGCAAATAATAGTGCCCAACGGAGTTGCCTAGAGGATTGAGCTTTTGCGGTTTTCAAATATTGCAGGTTTCGGTGATCTGTAATCACAGTAACGGTGTGTCGGGCCCCCAGAAGATAATGCCGCCAAGCCTTAAAGGCGGACTTGATAGCTAGAAGTTCCTTATCAGTAATAGTGTAATTGATTTCAGGAGGCGAGAATTTGCGGGACCAAAATGCCACGGGATGCAACTGATTGGTTACTGGGTCCTTTTGTGATAGAACTGCCCCCATTGCAAGGCTCGAAGCATCAGTTTCAACGATGTAGGGTAGTTCTGGGCGAGGATGTTTTAAGATCGGTGCAGAGATAAATCTAGTCTTCAAATTCTGGAAAGCTTGTTCCGCCTCGGTAGACCATTCAAAACGTTTGTTTTTCTTTAACAAGGCGGTGATGGGCTGGACTATTCGAGAGAATTCGGGGATAAACCTGTGGTAAAAAGTTAGCAAAGCCTAACATGCTTTGAACACCTTTTACGGAGGATGGCGATGGCCATTTGAGAATTGCATCGACCTTCTTTGAATCCATACGCACTCCGCTAGGTGATAATATGAATCCCAAGAATTCAACTCCAGTCACGTTGAAAACACATTTTTCCAACTTAGCGAAAAATTTGTGTTGACGCAATCTCTCGAGGACCATTTTCACGTGTTTCCGATGTTCAGTTTCCGATGAAGAATAAACGAGGATGTCGTCAATGTAAACCACAACACACACATCTATGAGCTCTCTGAGGACATTGTTCATAAAATATTGAAAGGCGGCCGGGGCATTGCAAAGTCCGAAGGGCATGACCTGATATTCAAATAGCCCATACCTGGTGCGGAAGGCCGTCTTCCATTCATCGCCCTCTTTTACTCGTACCAAGTGGTAGGCTCCTCTAAGATCCAGCTTTGTATATATGCATGCTTTTCTGACTTGGTCCAGGAGTTCAGGGATCAAAGGTAACGGATATCTATTCTTAACGGTGATCTGGTTCAGAGCGCGATAATCTATACAAGTTGTAAGGTCCCCTTCTTTTTTTGGAATGAAGAACAAAGCTGAGGAAGCAGGGGACTTGGAAGGACGAATAAACCCATTCGCTAGGTATTGATCCAGGTATTGTCGGAGGTGAAGATTCTCAGGCTCGGTGAGGGCATAAATTCTACTACAAGGAGGAGTAGATCCAGGTATCAGGTCTATCTGGCAGTCATAAGACCTATGAGGAGGTAGAGAGTTAGCCTGATCCTTCGGGAAAACATGTTGGAATTCTAGGTATTCAGGAGGTAACTGGGGAGCCTCCGAGGAAATTGCTGCCAGTGCAACACCAGGTCGAGGGTGACAAGTAGAGACACATTCTGGAAACTGAACCGTTCTTGCTCGCCATTCGATCTGAGGATTGTGCTTCTCTAACCAAGGAATTCCTAGAATAATCTGGAACTGAGGGGCCTTGATCACATCGAACACGATCTTCTCATGGTGTCCATCTTGACTTACTAGCGTCACTTCTTGGGTGGTATGCGTTACTGGTCCGGAGGCTATCTCCGTACCATCCACCGTAGTAATGACGTCCTTTACAGCCTTTGGACAAAGAGTCAGATTCATCCTCAAAACCATTTCATGATCCACATAATTGCCGATGGCACCGCTGTCGACATAAGCTTCAATCGCATGTAATCGATCCGGATGTTCAGGGCTAATGAGGACCATAGGTATCACGAAATGCGAGGTCACGGAACTGGTTTTAACGCTCGGCAAGAGGACCTCTATTCTTGTCGGGCGAGGTCGTTTCCCTGCTCAGAGTTTGTGACCCTGGTAACTGCAGCTCCTACTGCCTTCTTGGCTGGTTTCACCGGGCAGTCTCGAAGAAAGTGCCCCGAGTTTCCGCAATAGAGGCATAATTGCAGCTGTTTTCTCCTTTCCCGCTCCTTTTGTGTTAGTGGTCCTATCAGGCCCCCTATTTGCATGGGTTCCCCGGAGTCTACTCCTTTGGTAGGAGTTGGTGGTTTGGAAAATACTCGAGCATCAAACTTGGAACGATCGGCCTTCCTGTTCTGCAGTCTGTGGTCAATTTGAACGACTAAGTCAATATAGTCCGAACAGTCTTGAGGGGGATTCACTACTTGGGCTAACACATCTTTGAGCTCTCCACGTAGACCTCTATAAAACAGCATAATCCTTTTGTCCTCAGGCCATCGAGTTTCCACTATCAGTCTGTTGAAAGACGCAATATAAGCCAAAAGGTCTTGATTACCCTGTCGCAATGAAAGGAGCTCATTGTCCAAGGCCTGCCCCTGTGAATGTCTTGCAAACAGTTTTTCCATACTGAGCTGAAAAGCTTGAAAATCATGGAGAACCGGATCATCTTGATTAACTAGAGGGATCGACCAGTCTGCCGCATTGCCACTAAGGTACGAAAGCACGAAAGCTACCTTAGCTTGATCAGTTGGAAAGGCTGCTGGCCGGCATAAGAAGTGCAACCGGCACTGATTAATAAATACTGCAAACTTCTTTGGGTCACCAGAAAATCGTTCGGGCGGAGCCAGAGGTACATTCCCAGGTAGGTTGATCTGCACTGGGTTCGTAGAGGATGTTGAAGGAAGATTTGCCCCTGATGCGGGTAACGGAGTTTGTCCGGCTTGTGACTGTAGCAATTGTCTAGCGAGATCTTCTGTTCGCTCCTTGGAAATGATCAGTTCCCTTCTTAGAGCATTCATTTCCTGACGGGCTGCATGCACTTCTGCTCTTAGTTCCCCAAGTAACTGGGCTAGCTGGTCGGTATCCGAGGTTTCCATAGCGCCTGGGTGGGAGTTTTGCGGTAGGCTTTGCGTTCTGTAACGCTCACCTGATTCCTGCAGAGGCGCCGGTCTTGACTGGGTGAATGCCGTATCTTCAAAGGTGATGTGTAACACACGGTTGGCTCTGTGGGCTGGACCTCTGTGCACTGTATGTCTGACTCGAAGAGTAAGATGTCTGCAGATAGAAAATATGGGATTAATGAACTGGGGTTATTGGGTGCCTCTCTCCTCTTCCCTTTCTCTTCTCCTGTAGAACCCCAAAGGTTAACGCCCTCACCTTAGGTAAGTGAACGCCGAGCTCTCCCTCTGCCTCGGGGCAGGGTACCGTAACCAGTTTCTTCACTGGATAAGGGTGCAGGCCTCTTGACCTCAGAGGACTGCTGTCCGTCGTTAACTGCACGAACGGTAAGTTCTGGGCACTTCAAATGTCTTAAAAGTCTTTTGTAATGATATCTCTTGTTTTGCAGGGTTCCGGCGATGGCGGATGGCGGGCTGATGAGAGTTGAGGATCGAACCCGCGTGAGGAATAGAAGCGCCTGGAAGCACATAAGTAAGCGCTTGTAGCCTGCTTCACGATGCGCACTAACTGTCCCTTTTATCTTGCAGGTACAAGTTCGGAGCTTTAGAGAAGCTGAAGGGTGCTGGAATACCCACTGGATTCGGCGTGGGAAGGAGTAATGGCACATGAGTAATAAAGTTGCCCAATGTCTTTAAACGCACCTTCTTTTGTCTTTTAGATAAGGGATGCAGCGCCGAAGGCCTCCGGAGCGTGCGAAGAGCTGGTAAGCTTTTGTCTTTCAGATGTCGGAATGCAGTGCGAAGACCTCCGGAGCATGCGAAGAGTAGGTAAGCCTTTGTCTTTCAGATGCCGGAATGCAGCGCGAGGCGTTGGTGACAGCCGATGGACCAGGTAAGAGATGCGCTGCCACTGAAGACCGTAGTGCTAACCTGTTCTTTCTTTGTCTTTACAGGTGCTGCAGAAGACTGGATTCCAGGATGATAAGCATTTGTTCCCTTAGGCCCAGGATCAGAAGCTGAAGACACGATGAGCGTTCTGCTGCAGAGAATGCAGAATAACGCAAAGCAAGATTCATCCATCGGGTGTGGTTTAAATAGCCTCCTGTAGTGCTTAGGTATCTACTTCCACAGCCTCGCCTAGGTAAGAAAAGAGTTCCTGCTTTCCAGAAGAGTTCCAGTGTTCTGAACCTAGGGAGTGGCTCCTGCCCCACCCAACAGGAAAAGTAGTCCCAAACAGAAGAGGATCAGGGGCTCAACTGGCAGGTAAGTAAGCAGCATGGTCTGCTGCAGGTAAGTCCACCCAAGCATTATGAGCCCGGTGCTTCCAGCGCTGGGACTGGGCATCTTTATGAGCCTGGTGCCACTGGCGCCAGGACAGGGTCCAAAAGGTCCCAATTGGGACTGGCTGGCACTCGGAACCGGGGTTATGGGTCTGCTTCCAAGGGAGTTGGGCAAGTCCTGATCTTTTGGAAGCAGAGATCATGACAGCAACAGACCCAGCTCAAGGTCTTTGTATTCCACTTGTTTTCCCTGGAGACGCAGTCCTAATCAAGAACCACACGAGGAAAAGGTGGGACGAGCCGAGATTCAATGGTCCTTTCATCGTAGAAGACTGCACTCCATCAGCAGTAAAATTGCAGGGCAGTGGAGCATGGATTGTTCTCAATGACATTAAGCCCTACATCAGAGAAAACCCTCTAGCTGCACCCCACCATGAAGAAACTACAGACAACGGGGAAGAACCTCAGTACGTGCAGACGAGATCCATGACGAGGAAGAAGGACCCATGAGCAGCAAAGCTAAGACAAAGAACCCGTTTGCAAGTTGTGGCTTAAACTAGACAGTTCCTCTAAGCAAACAAGGGGATAAGGACATAACGGACACTCTATGCATCTCAGTTGTAGGGTGAAGAAGACAACTGTGCATCCAAGCCACAACACGTTTGTTGACACAAACTTGTAAATCAATCACACTGAAGCGTTGGTGAAAACAAGACTCAAATAGATTGTGATCAAAGACTTTGCCTAAAGAGCTAAACACAGCATCCTGACTCATCAAAGAGCAAGACGTCGCTTTGCAGCATTTATGGTGTCACCTAGCAGAAATATCACAAGGGATGTGCTGTCCTGTTTTCAATTAGTGCTAGAGACTTATCTGTCACTTGTAGGGAGAGTCACCAGTATCACAGACTTTATCCAAGATTCTGCCAACAAGAAAGTAATCTGGCAACTACTTACCGTCATCGCAGAGGACTTCATTTCCCTGCATGAATACAGTGATAAGGACACAAATGCTTCCACCACAGGCAGTTATAGATGAACTTGTCAATACACTCTTCTTTTGCATCATAGAAGAGTGCCCAGCAATTGTCGGAAGAACCACAGACACATTAACTTTTACTAGAGATCCAGCAAACTCCGAACATTTGGGTCAACTGTGGACTAAGCTGAACTACTTGGTCACAATCCACGCAGCAGGAAAGTGCAAGGACTGTTCACGTCAAGGGAAGAACCTATACTCCTGAACCCAGCAAGGCAGGACTAATGTCCCTATCACCTGAGGACAACCGACTGGTTCACAATGTCCTCTTTCGCCTAGTAACTGACTTTCCGGAAATGGTGGGGAGACCTGTCGAGGTTGACGTCCTCACTTTCATCAGCGATCCAGCTAACGTCGTACAGATGGGAACTCTCCTCCACGGCATCATGCTTCAAGTGGAGCTGTCCAACTTTCAGAGAGATTACATGAGGAGATTCCAGTGAAACCTTCCGCCGAGGGACAGATCGAGGGAGCAGAGACTAGAACTTCTCCTTTTATTATTTTTTAATTTTTAATTTTTGATTTGTCCAGGTTTTCTATTTTTTCCCATTGAACAGGTTCCAGCATGTCCTCAGGACTGAAGAAGATTCGGGGGGGGATTGGGAGCTCACATATTTAGAATATTTACAGTAAAAGTGACTTCTCTAAGTGTTAGTCTAATCTATTTTCCATAGTCTAGCAAGGATACTGAATCCTGTATCAAGAGACAATCGTCACCCGCAAGAGGGGGGACACTTGTGAAGCACCAGACACTTTATGATACAAACTGTTCGAGAACAAGTGAATTGGGGGAAAAGAAGCAACACTGACATTTTGTTATGATTGAAATGGGGGCCCAGAACAGTAACCTGGTTATCCCACCAGCAGAGGGGCTCCCCCACTTCCCTGGAAGGAAATGCTGCCACCTTTCATACCGCGCGATTATTTGTATATGCATGGTGATTATCATTGCCTTTCTGTCATTAACAATCAGAACTGCATTCTTTATTGGTGCCCGAAACGGTCCAATTACAGTGCATCCACCTGATGATGTACGCATGAGTTCCACAAAGGCACCCAGACCCTATATAGTCATTCCAGTCCCAAGAAAATCTGATGGTAAGGTAAATGAACAAAAATTGAATGTAATTAGCAGTAATACACACACACGTGAGGTAACGAATGAAGAGAAAAGCTGGAGACAGGGTCAGCATGGAACGAATTAAAACATGGCACTGACCACTACACGCACCCACACACTAAATGCAAACAAACCTGGGCAAGTCTCAATGGCTACAGAACCTCAAGCAAAGGCAGCAGAGAGCACAAGACTGCCTACCGGACAATCAGTCCCAGTAAGTAACGAGAGGGATCGAAAGGATTTAAGTGAAAGGCCAACTAAAGTAGACATAGCAACAGCCCTCGAGAAGACGGAAGCAGTTAGTGGAGAATTCATTGCAAAGACACAAATGAAATAGAAATAGAACATTTACTCCCGTTCATAGCTAGAGCGAAGAAGCGACATGAGAAGCTGAGAACCAAAACCACAGAGACTGAAGTGACAAACACACCAGTTCCAACCCAAGGGACAAGCATCAGACCTACCATACAGCCATATACAGGACCAGTGCCAGGCTGGATAGCACGGGCACTTGCACGCAGAAAAGAAAAAATGCATGAGGACGAGGAAAGAGCAGACAGAATCTTGTCCACTCGAATGGCACAGACGGAAAAACCTGCACCATGGACTGAAATGTCTAAGAGTCCTCCAGCAAGAAAAAGCCATACAGATGCGTTTAAGGATGTAATCATAGCAAATTACAGGAAGACACTAAGAATCAAGAGAAGCCTGCATGAAGATAACAATTAACTGAACTATGACCTGGGCAGCACAGTGCATCTGGGGAACAACATTTGGTACCAGCACATGAAAGAAGTTGGAAGACAATATTCAGAAGGAGAATGCTTCGTGTGTGCACTTCTACCATGCAGCATGGGAAAATCCAACATCTTTGTGGCTGTAGAAAATGATGTCCCGACAGCACACTGTTTGTCACACGTAGCAATATGCAACACCAGAGGACAGTTTATGGGAAAAGATGCCACACTGATATGGGCCACTGAAACAGCATATCCCGATGAAGATGATTATGTCCAGGACATTAAGACAAGAAACAGAGCTCATACTAGGAATCACGTAATTAGGTATGAAAAGCCAGAAGTGAAAGGAGCAGGAACAAGATAGGAAATTAACCCGAGACTGAACGTCCAAGGAAAAACTCCAGAAGAAGCCCAAATTTGGAAGAACAGAGGTCAAATGCAGATCTGGGGAACAGTACTGTCACCAGACGGATGGGAAGCAGGAGTAGTGATATGCCGAGCATGGATGTCTTTGGAGCCCGCAAAGAAGTAGTAGAAAACTCACAAAAACTGTGCAAACCTCTATGGCCAAAGTTGGTGAAGTTACCAACATGGGCCGAAGACAGAGGAGGACCCTTGCAGATAGTGCCGCTGGAAAGCCCAAAATTGTGCTTCAGGAACAATGGCACGAGGAAGATGGGAGAGAATCAGAACTGCTGACGCATCTTTGAAGCTCCAGGTATGACTCACGGAACCACAGTAATTATGGATCATTCCTGGGCGTGTGGATCCAAAGCATACATAACGCTGCTGCCAAATTGGGGAGGCATATGCACAATAGTGAACGTCCATGTTCCTGCACTAGTGATCCCGAAGAGTGACCTAAACACTGACAGTTTTTCCGAAAGCAGATGCCCAGCTGAGGAAAAGGAGATCTGCAAAACTGATATCCCGATTGAAGAGAGAAAATTACTTCTCAGCCAAATCAGAAGAAGCATTCCATGCAATCCCATATGAACACAAGCTGTTGAGCCTCACCTCATCAGTATTCACAACAATCATCATGCTATGAATCCAGGTTGGAGCAAATACGAAATGGTTGCAGATAACCAGATGGGAGTTATTGCAGACCATTAACACTACCATAAAAGGTTTCAACGCGATTAAGGAAGAGTTAAGAGCAATCTGACTAATGACTCTCCAGAACCGATATGTACTTGACATGATCACAGCGATGGATGGAGGTGTTTGTGCAAAAATCGGGAATCATGTTGCACATTTATACCCTCGCATGATGAAGAAAATGGAACCTTAACAGAAGCCATAGGTATGCTGACAAACCTACAGAACCAAATGATCAATGAAACTGACGAAGTTGATGATGACAGCTGGTTTGGAACTCTATTCTCATGGGTCCCACAATGGATGGCAGACATATTCAAGTTTCTGGGAGCCCTGCTATTGATGATACTACTAGGGTTTTGTGTTATCAAGATAATCATCACACAATGCCAGAAAACAGCGAAGAAAGCCATTGGGATGAAGATCATGATCGACATCAAACCAGGATGGAAGCCGAGGGACCTGGCTGAAGAAATAAGAGACTTTGTGAAGGCCAGCGAATTTGTGCCAGAAGGAACAAAATTTGTGTATCCCAGAAGACGTAGACATTATGAAGGAAAATGGATCTATTCCAGCCCAAATGGACAATGTCAGTTTATGACCTGGAACAAAGACAAACATGTAAAAACTGAAGGAAGCCTGAAAGGAATGATAAAAATATGGACTCCAAAGAAACACACATTCACACCATCATGTACAAACCCAGAAGATGAAGAATTGGATGCAGAAGAACCAAGGAAGAGTAATCTAAAGGAGGAAGAAGAAGTGGTCGATAAACCGACCAGAGGGGGGGTGTAGAGGAGGTCTCAAATATGGCCTGCACTCCAGCCACCCATTTTGAGATACCAGAAGTATACTCACCAAGATATGTGACGTATAAGGAGCAAATGAACCAACAGAGAGCCATGGTGGGGCTCTGTCCAGTACCCATCAGAAGGACCTGTATACCTATTGAAGCGCCAATAAGCATACAACCATGGACTGCACGGTACCCATTAAGACAACCATACCAGCAGCTGACGAGAAATGAAGACCACTTACCAACTGTCCCCGAAGAGACCAAAAGGCTCTTATTGGAGGCGAATGCTGACGACACAATGGTCCGGACAGGCTTACAGATGAAAGAAACGACAACCAAAAAGGTGATAAACAAAGACGAAATGTTGCGAATAATGATGTAAATAGGCTTGGAACACAAGAAGCTAAGGAAACGATACTGCTTGCAATGCTTAGTAGGAGGATAGAGCGGCAAAGCGCCAAATATATATATCTACCTCAGCAGCACATTATACAAGTGTGACTCCATTTTACAAAAGCAGAATTAAGCCTAGGATGATAGAGGACGAACAGGCCAGGATTCATAAACTAGCTCAAAGTCAGACGAAAGAGTGGAATCGAAACTCAGCAAGAGGCAGCTCATGGCTAGGAATTCGAGGTCAACCCAAGGAAGGGAGGAGAGCAGCAACTCCGAAGAATCAAAACTTAAGAGCATTGAAGCCTGCCCCGTGAAGGTTGAGATAAGGAGGCCCAGGCAGATGGCGAGGCCGAACAAAGAGTCAAATACACAAATACAGGGAAAATGAAGCCGATCCACGGTGAACTGACACGTGACCAGCCTGGCGCAGAGAGGTGCCCACATTTGATGTCATCCAAACCCAGAGGATGCCATAACTTTTCCAGATAAGAAGCTATAGTTCGAGGCCACTCTCAGCCAACTAATTGACACATAGAAAAAACTGGCTTTGAGGAAAGCTGCTCTGTAGGGCGACCCCTTATAATCCCGAAGCTAAAAAGTAGAGAAACTGCTACTGATATGAAGTTGTATCTGTGAGTACATGGATATCGCAGGTCTCTGGAACCAGACGGTAGTAAAGTCTAACCGTCACCACAAGAAATGTAGAATAGGAAAGAATTCCAGGACTCGGCACCACCAGTTATACGGTCATTTAATTGTGTTTTATTGTCACACATTAAATGGTAAGGTAAATCCCATAAGTGATAACACGTTTCGGCTCGCTCTGACTCTTTTTCAAATCTGGGCCGAATTTCGATGAACCAATCCGAAAGACTGTATGTCAATGTAGTGGTAGAAGAATTCTTCTTGCCAACCCGTGTGATTTTCTTTCCGTTGAATTAAGATTCAGTTTTGGGGATCTAACCCCGTTACCACTACATTGACATACAGTCTTTCGGATTGGTTCATCGAAATTCGGCCCAGATTTGAAAAAGGCTCAGAGCGAGCCGAAACATGTTATCACTTATGGGCTTTACCTTACCATTTAATGTGTGACAATACAACACAATTAACTGACCGTATAACTGGTGGCGCTGAGTCCTGGAATTTTTTCCTAATTGACACATAGGCCTAAGGGTATTGATTGATGGAAGGGAGGCAGGGTGAATCTTGGACCATTCCGCACCTGGGTGACAATTCTGCATGCTGCTAATTAAAGTGGAGATTTATGTCTAGGGGTGTAACCGACCCAATCACAATGGACCAAATAATCTAGGGTCCTATAGAGAGTAGAACCAATAAGATGTTGTACTTTTAGTGACGTCTATCACGAGTGATGTAGAGGGATGGGCATAGATGCCCACCCAATAAGAGTTATCCAATCCCCACACTCTGTTACCATATACAGATATAGTACCTATACTTAAGTTACATTTTCCAACCAATAGAACTGCATGTCAAACTTATGAGTTTTACACATCAATGATGACGAGAATTTGCTATAAAAGTTACTGTTTGCATGAAGAATTTGGAAGTTGAAACGAGACAGGCGATCGCAGCTCTGATGATTCCCATTTGTTTCCCCTATTTTTGTAAACGGACTTCCCTTTGCCAAACCATTGACTTGTCCTTATTGATTGGTGTCGGAGTAGAGAATCTTGCACCCCATCCTCCTCAAGGTGCAGCTATCTCGACTTAAGGTGCCAGAGGGCGAGCTCTGAATCTCAAGGGCCCATTCAGAGGTTGCTCCGCCCTCCTGTACAAGGTGTTGCGTTCCTGGCCTTGCTCCCACAGACTGCCTTATTAAGCGGTCGGGTCATGAACTAGTCGTGTCTCAACGCGGCTTGGTTCCTGACCCTCCGCATTGCTCCTGTGCTTACTGTTCCTTTTGGCTACGTACTTCTCCTGGCTTTCCTGATCCATCCCCTGCCCAGGATGGGTTGGGTTCCTGGATTCCCAGATCTTCCCCCTGCCTTTGGTTGGGGGTTGGGTTCTTGTTTTACATGGTCTGCTTCTACCCTCGGGTTGTGGGGTCCCTATTCCTGGGCCTTCTTCCCTTCGTTCCCCTGCCAGCCCCTTGACCAGTTCCCTTGGCCCTCTATTTCTAGTCCTGGGATCCCGCCTCTCTGTTTTGCCCTCAGGTTGCCTTGGTTTGTTATTCTGCCTTGGGTGGTGTCCATTTCCCAGTTGACCATCCTCTGCCTGATCCTGTCTGCCTACTGCCTCCGGTCTGGGTACTTGCTCTTCGTGTACACCAACATTCTTCTTCGCCTTGCCACAACATCCGGATAAAGACATCCACCAGCCAGCACAACATTTGGAACAGCCTTCCCTGACAGTGCTTGCACTGTTCTGGCGCCACACTAAAATCCAGGGAAGTACCCATTTGTGGTATCAGGAGTTGGCTCCCCTTCAACCCTGTGCCATTAGGGCAGAAGTGGGGCTGACTCCTTGCGTTACCTCTCTTCGTGACACCAATCGAGCAACAGACTGACATCACCTCAACGTGCATCTCCTGGAAGCTCAGGCATGCAGCGTCCCAGGGACGTACACCTCAACATGTGCACAAATGCCACATGACAGAATAAACTGCGTAATGCCCTTTTGCCAGGTCAGCCACCAATAATTTATTTTCACCTTGGCTAGGGTCTTGGCAATTCCTGGATGTCCTTCTATCAGGGGGTCATGATAACCAGAAATGACTAGTTCTTGTAGTGCCTTATTCGGTAGATATAAACGCCCACTGAAATACGGGCGTTGGTTCTTTGTTGTGTAATGTTTACCTTGAGTAGTCCAGTCTTGTAGAGCCTTAGTGTTCATTAGGAGCCTAATTTCCTTTTGGAGTTTGTCCAGAGATAACGTTGTAAGTCCCAGTAGTTTGCCATCTGGAATAATGGCCACCGGGTCTGGAGTTGAATATGCGTTCTCATCAATACTCATGCGGGATAGGGCGTCGGCTTTTCCGTTCTAGACTCCACGTCGGTACGTGATTATGTAATCATATTCTGCGAAGAATAAAGCCCATCGGAGTTGACGGGATGATTGAGCCTTTGCCATCTTGAGGTATTGTAGTTTGCGATGGTCGGTGATTACTGTGATGGTATGTCTGGCGCCTAGTAGGTAATGCCGCCAAGTCTTAAAGGCTGCCTTCATCACTAGGAGTTCCTTGTCTGTTATTGCATAGTTAAGTTCAGGTGTAGTAAATGTTTGTGACCAAAAGGCCACGGGATGTAACTGGCCTGTTTCGGGATCCATTTGGGAAAGATCAGCCGCAATTGCCATGCTGGAGACATCTGTTTCCACTACATATGGGAGATCTGGGCGGGGGTGTCGTAGCACCGGGGCTGAGGTAAATCTTTTCTTGAGTTCCTGGAAGGCCTTCTCCGCCACTTCTGTCCATTAGAACAGTTTGTTGTTTTTTCATAATAAAGAAGTGATCGGGTGCACAATCTGGGAGAAACCCGGGAGGAATCGTCGATAAAAGTTCGCAAAGCCGAGCATACTTTGGACACCTTTGACCGAAGACGGTGAAGGCCAGCTAAGGATGGCGTCTACTTTATCATATATATGCACGCCTCTGGGAGTGAAGACAAAACCAAGGAACTCGACTTCGGTCACATGGAAGGAGCATTTTCCAAGTTCGGCGTATAGCTGGTGCTGTCGGAGTTTTGCAAGGATGGAGCGAACGTGCCTGACATGGTTCTGTTTAGAAGAGGAGTACACCAAGATGTTGTCGATGTAAAGTAGGGCACATACGTCGATCAATTCCCGTAGTACATTGTTCATGAAGTACTGGAACGCGGCTGGAGCGCTGCAAAGCCCAAAGGGCATCACCTGATATTCGTACAGCCCATGCTTAGTACGAAAGGCAGCCTTCCATTTGTCTCATTTCTTTACCCGCACGAGATGGTATGCCCCCCTGAGGTCCAATTTGGTGTAAATTTGGGCATCCTTTACTTGGTCCAGCAGTTCTGGGATAAGGGGTAGAGGATAACAGTTTTTAACTATTACCTGGTTTAGTGCGTGGTAGTCAATGCATGTTCTCAAGTCACCCCTCCTTCTTCGGTACAAAGAATAGGGGCGAGGCTGCCGGGGATTTGGACGGGTGGATAAAACCGTTTGCCAGGTATTGGTCCAGATATGATTTCAAGTGGAGATTTTCAGGTTCGGTGAGTGCATAAATTCAACTACACAGGATTTGTGCACCAGGTACAAGGTCGATCTGACAGTCATATGGCCTGTGAGTGGGTAAGGTATTAGCCTGTTCTTTTTGGAAACCTTCTTGGAAATCGTGGTATTCGCTTGGTAGTGTACTTGTTACACCTAGTACCAACACCTCTTTATCTTGGACATGTGTCTCTGGGTCAGATGATGACATTTCCACTTGGTAGCACGCATGAGCACACTCATCGGAGAAGGCTCATTTCTTGGCTCGCCAGTCGATGTTAGGATTGTGGGTCACCAACCACAGCATCCCTAGAATCACCTGGAACTGAGGGGCCTTGATAAGGTCAAAGGCAATGGCTCCCCGATGTCCGTCTTGGAACAGAAGGGTCAATTCAGCTGTGCGTTGAGTTACAGGACCAGGAGCTATTTCCGTGCCATTGACAGTGGTGACCTTCTCAGTTGTCGTTTTCTGAAAGAGGGGAAGCCCCATCCTTGTTCCCAGGCCTTAGTCTATGTAGTTACCAACAGCTCCGCTGTCTATGTATGCCTCCACAGCATGCATCCGAGACAGTTGTTGGTGACTGATCAAAATCACAGGCAGGGCAAGGTGTGAGGTCTGTGGCTCTTTTCCTTCGCTTGACAAACGGACCTCTACGCTTGCCGGGCCTGGACGTTTTCCGACTCTTGTTCGCCTCATTCTTTCTCTGTAGCTCCAACTGTTCTCCTAGTGGGTTTTACGGGAAATTCTCTGAGGAAGTGACCTGATTTCCCAGAGTACAGGCATAATTGCTGTTGTCTCCTTTTGTCTCTTTCGGCCTTGGTTAATGGGCTCCGTACCCCCCAATTTGCATGGGTTCCGAAGTGTTTTCTGATGAAAGCGGACTGTTCTCCTTTGAGTGTACATACACAGTCAGATTCTCCATTCTGGCTCGATCTGTCCTTCGATCTTGCAGCCTGTGGTCTAGCTGCACCACTAGGTTGATGTACTCTGCACAGTCTTTTAGCGGGTTTACCACCTGAGCTAGGACGTCTTTCAATTCCCCCCGCAATCCTCGATGGAATAACGTTGTTTGTTTCTCCTCAGGCCACCCAGTTTCAACGACAAGTCTGTTAAAAGTGGAGTTATATGTTAACAAATCTTGGTTGCCTTTGTGGAGGGACAGAAGTTTGTTATCCAAAGCTTAGCCCTGGGTATGTCAGTCGAACAGCTTCTCCATCTCCTGTTGAAACCCCCTGAAATCCTGCAGGAGGGGGTCATCCTGGCTTACTATCGGTATGGACCAATCCGCGGCAGTGCCACTCAGATATGACAGAATGAAGGCAACCCGCGACTGATCGTTAGGAAAGGCTCTGGGTCTACAAATAAAATGGAGGCGGCACTGGTTCATGAATACTGCATATTTTCTTGGGTCCCCCATAAAATGTTCCGGTGGGGCCAAAAGAACTTCCCCAGGGAGGCCCACCTGCACTGGATTGATGGATGTGGCTGGAAACGACAGAATACTTCCTGGCAACGGAGCCTGCCCAGCCTGGGTTTGGAGCAATTGTCTGGCTAATTCATTGGTGCGGTCCTTGGTGACAATCAACTCCCTCCTAAGGGCATTGGTTTCTTGCCGGGCGGAGTGCACCTCAGCCCGTAATTCTCCCAGTAACTGGGCTAGTTGGTCAGGCTCTAATGTTTCCATGACGCCCAGGTGGATGTTTTAATTGAGGCTTTGCGTTCTGTTACACTCACCTGGTATCCACGGGGGCGCCACACGATACTGGATGGAGGTCTAAGATCTATCCTGGACCCCTCTCTGCTTGGTTATGTGCCAGACGTTGGGTAGCGCCTATAACAGGAGAATGGAGGATTAAGATACTGGTTCTGTGATGGGTGGACACCCACCTCCCTCTGGTGGTCCAAATCCCCTCCCTTGGGGTTTTTGCTCACCTTAGGTTTTTGTGCGTTGAACTCTCAGTCCTGTGTCTCTGTGCAGGGGCACATGGTTGGTGCGGGCTTTCCGTGGACCTAGTCCAGACCGGCTGTGACTCAGACTCTGCTTGCTGTCTTCCAGGTGAGTTATAATGCCTTTTCCGTCTATATTCTGTCTCTTTCTTTCACTCTGTTTTCTCTGTCTTCTCAGCGTCTTGCTCCACTACGCTGTTCCCTAACAATGTCTCTTTTTGTTTTCACTGGGATGGTTGCGATCTCGGAGTTGCCGCGCCAATGGCGAAGACCACATTGAGTTATGGATGCGTGGAGCGCCGCGCTGTTTATTGGTGTTAATTGCTAACCTGTGTTCTCTTCTCTTTGTACAGGTTGCGGTGATGTTCCGGAGTGATGAGCGATCGAAGCACTGCTTGCCCAGGTTGTTAATGCTGACATTCTTCCTCCTCCCTTGCAGTTTGCGGTGAAACCCAGAGATGGGCGAGGTAAGAGAAGCGCAGGGTGCTGCCAGGACTAGCTGCTTGCCCAGGTAAGAATTGTTATTAATGCAGTCCTTGTGTCTTTACCTTTGCAGGTTGCGGCGAACTCGGGAGATGGGCTAGGTAAGCGAAGCGCAGGATGGATTCAAGACCGGTTACTTCACAGGTAAGTATTCTTGCACGCTAATGCTGTTCTTGTTCTTCCAGGTTATTAATGGAATCCGGATCTAGGGCTTCAGGATCGGGCCCCCAGTGATGCAGATGAACAGGAGCTGGACACAGTGAGCGTTACACTGCAGGAGTGCAGAATAACACGGAGCGTGTTCTGCTGTTTGGGTGTTGTTTAAATAGCCCAGGTAAAGTAGTTCCAGGCCAAGTAGTTCCAGGCCCAGACACACCCAAAACACTAGACCGCATGGCTTGGTTCTAAAGAACTGAGCTGTGTAATAGGCCTACGTGTTGGATTAAGGTCCACAACTGGTATTGCTTTATTTCTGATAATGAGCCTGGTGCCAAAGGCGCCAGGACTGACTCCATGTATGTTTCTGATGGAGTTTTGAGGCCCTTGGGGCCAGTGTGAAGGGCTTTAGCCCCACTGCTGCCAGGGGGCTGTTATACCTGAGGTGGTCAGGGGCATGGATCGTGACAGCCTGGATGCTGGCCCAAGCCCACCAACTGTAAGGATCTGCAACATTCAAACATCCCAGGGTTTTCCAAACCTGGACAACCACTGGTCATCACATTGGTCCAGCAACAGACTTTTGGGTGCCAGAGGATATTGCCTGGGACCAGATAGTCCCAGCCCCCTCTTCTGGCTCATACACAGAAAGCTCACTTGGCCGTGAAAGCAGGAGCTTTCAACGGGGTTGCCATATATGGCATTTCCAGACCTTAGAAAGCAGGAAGAAGGCCAAAGGACAAGATGGCCAAAGAACAAGCGAAGATCTTGTGGTACAGCCATCTTAGGTTGGTAACCACCTTTAGTAGCCATCTGCGGGTTCCAGGTGTTAATATCCCCGCAAAAATATCACCATACAAAAATATTGCCATATTTTGGCGGCGATATTAAGGCATGGAACCTGCGGTGGACACCCCTGCAACCCTTGTATTATTTTAAAAGGAGCGGGGGACACCCCTGCAACCCCCGCTCCCAAAAAACCCTAATATTATCCCCACTAAAAATATCGCCTGTGGCCGTTCCCGACGACCATATATACGGCAATATTTTTGGTGGGGATAATATTACCTGATAACCAGCTGCAGCAAATGGAAAAATGAACAAGAATAATATCACACAAACAGTAAAAATCACACAGTTGCCCCCAGCTTTGAAATCAAAGTTATCAAAGAGCCATCAGGTAAAAGTTACAACGTGCTGGTGCTTCAGTGTTCCCATTTCATGGGAACATACAGTTTCGCAGCCACCCGTAATATCTTGGTAAACCCGGGCTATCGGGTAGTGGGAACGGTAAGCCGGGTTTGTCGGCAGGCCGCTGGTACTACTGGTGGCCTACTGGACATGGTGGCCTACCGGCAACCTCGTAATGAAGCCCAAAGTCTCTCAGTAATGACAGTCTTAATGACTAGTCAGTTTCCTAATAAGATTGAGAAAACTAAGCAATGGAAGTAAAGCAGAAGGCTTAACTGATCTCTAAAAGTCAGGATAGGGTCCAAAAATAAGCAAAAAGTCTGGAGGTGCCATAGGATTCTAAGGAGGGAAATGTGCGAAAAGAAAATCTTACTTAACACCTAAGTATATGAATACATCCTGGAACATTTAGAAAGCAATCAGTTACTTGATCAGGCACAAGTAGGTTTCAGATCCATGAGAGTAACGGAAACAGCACTACTATACATCTGTGACAATCTAAAAACGAACACCGACTCCAATATCACCTCAGCCCTAATACTGCAAGACCTTTCCGCAGCCTTTGACACAGACCACCATAAAGCTCTCATAAAAAATGTCTAAGAAATAGGGATTAATGACACAGCTTTGCTATGGGTAAACTCATTCCTAACAGAAAGGAAACAACCTAACTAAGCCACTTCAAGTCAGCACCACGCATACCAACCTGTGGGGTCTCACAAGGCTCATCCCTCTCACCGCTACTCTTCAACATCAACACGACCTCACTCATCAACCTCATCAGAAGACATTGACTCACCTGCTACAACTACGCAGATTACACACAGATCTATACAATCAACACAGCTGGAGAACAAGATCAAACCCTCACCAACTGCCTCACACAAATAAACAAATGGATGGGCACCAACATGGACAAAACAGAAATCATGATCACACCCAGCAATCCTTTGTTTAGTTCAAAATCTTAGAATATTAACCGACAACAACCTAACACTGGAACCACAACTCAACGCACAAACAGATTATACCTTTCCTCACCTTCCCATACAGAACACTCGCCATCATCTCCCTCATCATGTAAAGAATATACTAGCGCAATAGCATTTACCTTGGAATTGCGGATTACCTCACTAAAAAACCTCTGCAAATAGAGAAAGCAGGGGCAAGACTACTTCTCAAACTCAACAAGAAAGAACACATCACACCAACATTAAGAAGCATACAAGGGCTACAGGTCAAATAAAATGATTTACCCTTTGCATAGAACACATAGCAATGCATGACCAAGGAGAGGAATTCTTGCAGGAAAGAATCTCCATCTACAAACCAAAACTAACCCTGAGATCCAGCAATTACATTCACCTTGGAACAAAGCAATACCTGAAACCGAAATATTGCGGATCAGCGTTCTCTTGCATCTCAGCAAAACTTTGGAACATACTCCCCAAGGAACTAAGAGCAACAGAAGAAAACCTAAAATTCAGAAAACAACTACAAACCTGGCTCTTGAACTCAACCACCTAAACACGAAGCACTACTGAAGAAAAAAACACGAAAATAGGAGACACCACAAACCATTGCATAAGCAAAAATAACAGAAATGGGCCAACTAAAGAAAAGCATAATATCAACAAACCACACAATAAGGAATTCAGCCTAATTGGAACAATGCACTTTAAAAAACACACAGACTTCCCTCACCACTAACGCTAATAAAAACCTTCAACTTTCCTACTCACCACTCAGTTGCCAAATACAACTCCACAGCACAAACTGGAAATCACACAGTAAATGGCATCCCCCTCTGTAATCTCACTTAGCCGAACGCACTAAATCTCCAGTACTACGCTGCAGACACAAAAAACAAACCCATATAGCATATGCACCAAAACAACAGCTAATCCCATCCATCTAGACGCAAATCCAACACACAGTGACAGTTTTTTCCAAACTGAAGCTACCAACAGCACAGCAAAAACTCTCTTGTGCTATCCCTCTCTGTTCCACTAACTTACTTGCCCCAATACTCCTTTTAGATCCTCCTGAGCACCTGAAAACCATGAAAAGGGCTGCTGTGCTTGTGAGTGTATAACTCTCAATATGACGGAAAAAAACTAAAATGAGTGTTACAATTAAAAATGTCAATAACAAAAGATCCGCTAAGCAACCAATAGCTACAATCCAGCCTTCAGAAGAAGTTCAAGATAGAGGCATGCTTCAACGAGGATTGTGGTCCTGGCTGCCGAAAGCTCTACAGACACAACAAACCAAGTAGCAATTTGTCACCACGTAGCACACAGGGAACGAGATCCATCAACCAGCAAAGTCTTCTAATACAATAAAGTTGTGCTCATGGAACACCAGAGGTCACGCCCATCTTCAAGCAGCAGGAGAGATAAAATTAGGTGATTATGACCTATTATGTTTTCAGGATACCTGGTTGACAGAATGTCCAACTCTTGATGGTTATGACTCTGAAGTGCGAGCCTTTCCTTCGAAGATAAATAAAACTTCGATTACACGTCTACTGAATGCCGACGATTTGATACTATTAGATCATACTCCAATCGGCTTACAGCGCCAGCTGAACAGTCTATTTCGATATGCCCAGAAAAATCATCTAGAAATCAATGAAAAAAAGACAAAGTTTTTGATTCTAGAAAAATCTAAGAAGAAAAAAGAGAAAATCCATTTGACTTTAAATGGGAAATCTATCAAAAGAGTTCAAGACTTGAAATATCTGGGCGTCACGCTGGATTGTTCAAGGAACGATACAGCTATGCAAGAGGCACTCAAGACAAAAGCAAAACAACTAGCTACGCAAGGAAAGGCCATAGATAGAAAGTATGGGTTCTCTGCAGTACCGGTACTAGAATTCTATAAGAATAAGGTGGTGCCATTGCTAACTTACGGGGCTGAAGCAACCCCTAATATTCCAACGAGCATTTGGCCAAAACTTGAAGCTCTATTCTGGAGAAAAGTTTTGACCCTGCCGAACTCAACAGCGCTGGCTTCTATCCGTTGGGAACTCAGTCTACCTTCACTTCAGGGCACAGTAAGATATGCAACCTTGATGCCCTACAGAAAATGCTGAATGGCGGAATCTCCTTCAGTCTACAACTTAACAAATCAAGAAATAGAGAACCACAGGAACAAGACAATATCCTTATGGAAAATGAACAAAGAGACGCTGTTAAACTTAAAGTGTTGGACTGGACAGAGACATTAGAGGCTGCAGCGAGCAACAAACTGACCAATTATCTCCCAATTAGTGTAAGAAAGCTAAATGAACTGCAGCCATACATTAAAACATTTCCGAACAGACAAGGCAGAGACTTCCTACTCAGACCCCGTTTAAACTTGCTTCTAACCAATGAAATGTTGGCAGTTAGAGGCCTTTTGATGAAGAATATCTGCCGATTCTGTGCAACAACCGACGAAAAAGAAACCATTTGTCATCTATTGCTTCAGTGCCCGGGAAACCAACAGAGTAAAGCACGATATTTGAGGCCAATCTTTTCGAATTTTACATTGAGGGATGAGCCAACGTGCCGGGCAAAGTTGATTAATGGCGACAATCCGAAGTGGTTATTAGCCACTTACAAAATCCTTCATCACTTCCACTTACCTGGCAAATCATTAGCCGGCAATGCTAGTCACGACTAACAGAGCTCAGAGACTTACCTTGTGAGAAGTACAAATGCGAGTCTTCTGTAATTTATTTTCCTGTCATTCTCTTTTCAGTCAACTGTAACTATAGAATCCTGCAGAATCTTTTCTTTGTAAACATTTTTATGATTATATACTAATAAATAAAAAATATAAAAAGAAAGAAATTCTCAATAACATAACATAACTCTAGGTAGCTGTAAGATCTGCCACCCTAGCGCCAATACCTTAATGTTTAATGGGATTTTGGTAGCCATAACTGCTGGCGCCCAGTTTTCAGTAAAGGATTTCTAGAGTCTGGATCTAGAACCTCTGATAAAAAGATCATTTTTCTTTCATCCTTCCCACAAAAACACCTTGTAGGCGGAGGATTGTAAACTTTCCTCATTAAGCCCTTGAAGAATTGCTAATGGGGCTCATTTCAAGTTTGGTGGTATCTCACCGCTAAATCCGATGAGATACCACTAAACAGTATTAATGTTATTGCCAATTGGTCCAGTGGTATTATCGCCGGATTACAAGTGGCGAAAGGCGGTGTTTGTCTTCATTAATTGGAGTCCATTGGACTCCATGCAAGATTTTTGGCAGAATTACAGCAGTAATAATTCCACTGTGGTAATTCTGCCGAAATTTGGCACAAAGCTGGTGGATTTACCCCCAGCTCATAGCTGGAGGTGAATCCTCCAACTTTCCGCCAACGGTATAGTTGGGCGATGCAGTAATGTGGCGGTATACGGTAATACTGCTGCATTTAACCTGCACTGCCAACTTGTAATGAGCCATTGGTTTTCAAATGTGAAAGTAAAAGAGAATAACATCTAGTAAAAAAGAGACACTAGAATGGATAACCTAAAACATATTGATGCTCCATTGCCCGCTGAATGCCGTCAAGCAGTCAATAAATGGCTGACGGGCGGAGGTGTTATCAATCCTAACACTTATACTGTGGCCGTGGCACAACAAGGAAATCTGACTAGGGGGGCACTTTTCACACTCATGGAAACGCCTGCTGAACATGTGGTGAGTTTCTTTGAAAAACTTCACATAAGGAAGGATTATTGACCAAATTGAATATGTACTATACGGGTATTCAGAATTGGCCTTAGAAAACAGACCATAGAAAACAGACCAACAAAATTGGTACAGAGGCAATTTAGGATATCCTGAAAATGCTGTTAGCCCTGGCCCCTTAACATCAGAAGGATTAATATTAGAAACCTAGTCTGATTTCACCTAAACAGACAGCACAACAGTATATAATATTTAGGAGACAATTTAACTCAGTCAGATCACATGCTATGGAGATAGCAGCTGTAGGAGCTGCTCCAGCACCAGGTCATGCTTCAGCTAGTGAAGAAGTTGGACTTTCATTCTGTACCCTCAAAGTTGTGATGGGTTCATGCAAAACAAAGCAAAAGGAACTACCCAGATAGTACATCACTACATGGAGTCAACTTGAGGCAGCATTTCCTCTGGTCACTCAACAACCAATGCACAGATCAATGGCCATGATCATGCCAGCAGGATGCCGTCCACCAGTGGAAAACTCTGATAGCTGGGTTTCAGTTTTTAGTTGGGTATATTTAGAGCTCAAAACGTAAAGCATCAACCAATATCCTAAGAGAAATAATAAACAACCAATGTGCATCAACAGCAATGATCGTAGTCAGCTTTAGCCATAGCTGGGCGCAACCATCCCATGCGAGAAGAGACAGTAATGCCACTCCTTTAAGTAAAACCTGCTAGATTAGATGATTCAGGGAGACTGGCTTTAGTTCCTAATGAATGTGAGAGTAAACTCTAAATTGCAGACACAGTATCAGCCACATCCAAGTTTCTGGGTAGAGATCACCTGGGCAGACTGTTCAAATGCATTTCTAAAATCTGGCCTGGTGGACAGATTTTAGGAGGCCATCCTAGTTATAGAGAACAGGGGAACTCTGAGAGGTTAGCCAAACCCAATCAAGGTAAGCGTGGAGAGTGGTCAAGGCTTAGTCTCAGGAGTGAGTGGGTGTGGTCAGGGATCCACAAATTAATTACTCTTCTTATTATAGGCCTAAAACACACTAGAAAAATGAATCAAGCCGGTAATATTATCACATAACGCTCAGTTATCAAACATATATACAGTCACCTTAGGTTTGTAGAAATGCATATAATTCACTTAGGGCCTCACCCTGAGTTGGGCGGTATCCCGGTGCAAATTGCGCCGGGATACCGCCCAACGTTATTAGCATTAGTGGAATTCAGTCCGGCATAATTTGACACAGATCCTGAGTTGCGGTGGGGAGGTGCAATTAGCACCAAAAATACGGGTGGAAAGGGGAGATTTTGACCTCCAGCAAGAAGCTGGGGATAAACTCCCACTTTCCGCCCAATTCGAGATAGGGGGGAGCGGTAAATGCGGCAGTAATAGCATTACAACCGCTTTTTCCCGCTCCACCGAACTCATGATGAGGCCCTTAAACAACTAAAAGAAGGTAAGTAATGATGCAGTAAGGAAAACCAGTTCACAAGAATAATACCCTAACTTTATAAGTCCAATCCGAATGTTTTATGGGGCCTTTTGCCCAAAAGTCACAAAAGCTTCTTATCAGGAGAGGGGACAAAGGTAGGAAAGGTTCTTATGTTAATGTTAATGTCAAAGAGCACTGGTACCGCGCACTATCACCATCGAAAATGGTCCCCTGCACTCTGGTGGATCTGAAAGGAGAATTGGGAGAGGGAGGCAAGGGGGTTAGTGGGTTATAGCGGGAACAGGCAGAGTGAGAGTTGTGATGTCGGTTTGCACCGTTTGCTGAGATTTGGTGCGATTTACAGGTCGGTACAATTCCCATGTGCTGTTGCGCATCACTATGGCATGGTGGTGAAAAATATTCCATGGTGTTGAAAAATATTCCAGGAGACTTATAAACAATATTACATGAAAGTAAGATTATTTTCCATTCCTTTAGTATGGCTTTTAGAACAAATGTTAAAAAAGCAATGGACTGGAATAAAAGTTTATTATTATAGGGGAGACGGGAGGTTTTTGCACTGTTGGATCCAGTAGAAGATGCCCAGGAGCTGAGGGTGCAAGGCAGATTCTGGTCGGATCCAGGAGCTGAGTACAACCCTTTCTGATGAAGAAATACAGCAGGCACTGATGCATGCCTCTTCAGGTCACTCTACCAGATGGAGGTAAGCAGGTTCCAGCGATACTCATCGCACACGGGTGACAGCAGGCACCTCTCCTGTCTCAGTCGAAGAAATCTTTTCTATGCAGGATCCCTTGATGCTGCGAAGATTAAACTTGGCAGGAAGGTGAATTGTAGCACAAGCTGATGGCCACCAACGTTCCAGACGATAACACTTAACGGCAACGGCTCAATAATGAGAAGATGTCAAGACTGGGTGGTCCCACCAGTCCAAGGGTTGAAGAACCGCAGAGGGCCTTCGCGGCTCAAGTAGTCGAGCAGCGCTTCACTGGCCTAAATGTAGAAAGAGTCGCCATGCCTCTTCAGGAGTCGGCCATGGGTCTTCAGTCATCTGCTCTTCTACACAGGATACTTGGCTCAAACGCTGATCTCCCAAAATGGTTGGAGTCCTCCTCTTATTCCAAATCCTGGATGGAAGCAAATCCAAGTATACCAATGGTAAGGATCTGTGCCGGTCAAACAGCCAACAGTGGTCCAATCAGGGACCACTAAACTCTCAGGCACCATGGTTGTGGAATGGGATCATACAGTCCCACCCACTTCCTAGGTCCACACACAAATGGCATGCATTAGCCCACGAAAATAGAAGCGTACCCGGGCGAATGTATGACCACATAAGGGATATTCTTATCCGAGAATGCAGGACGAAGGCCAAGAAACAATATGGCCAAGGAACAAGTGAAAAATCTCGTGGCATGGCTTTTTTAGGGCACTAGCCACGCTTAGTAGCCACATGCAGTAAACGCGAATGTGCACATTAAAAATACTGCAAACATGGTAAAAATGTATCTGCTGCCACCAACTTGTCTTTAGGCACATACAAAAGTAACCAAAAAACCCCAGTGTAAAAGACTAGTGTGATACACAAGTATCCTGTGACAAATCCTTCGATATCGTCACTTCTCTCCGGGACTGGGACCCTTCCCATGGTGCCAGGGAGGTGAGGCCGCTACCTGATAGTACCTCTGGGGGTGGTACTCAGTGGGAGGATCCCATGGGTAGGGGCCCCCTCTCTGGGAGAAGTGAGGACTGTCGAGGGAGATAGTGGTATACACACCATAATGGTGTTAAACAGGAGGCATCCAGCCCTATAAGTAGGACTAGATACCCCATCCCCTCTTTCTCCTCTTTCTCCCACTAATTTCCTTATACATAGTAATTATGTTTATCAGGCAAATAACATTATGACAGAGAAGAGTGAGGGATGAGTGAATAAGGATAACTTCAAAAGTACTGTCACGAGGAAGAGCAGGGCACTGCAGAGCCCTAGGCGGAACCGATACTAATATGCTAGCCATTGAAAGCTAGAACGCAGTCAGGACATAAAAACGGACAAGGAACTCCGCTGGGAGTCTGTCCTGCCCGAGAGCAGCTTCCCGCTGGAGAGTGAAATGCCAAGGAAAGGTCCTGCGGCAGAGCTGACCGCCTAGAACAAAGAGGCGGAGAAGCACCATGACTTACCTGATTGTGGAATTCAGCGTCCATTGGCAGAAGCAAAGGCATGATGCAAGGAGAGAAGCCAGCATCGTACAGCCGCCGAACATCGAACGAAGACCACGAGAGCCCAGGGGAAACCACAGAAGCTGTCTGGTGTTGCCGAGGACCAGTACCCTCGCAGACCAAGTACAAATGTATGGGTAGGGGGACCGGGAAGGCACAGACATATCCCAGAGGCTGTGGTTGGGAATAAGTGCAGAGCTGCCTTCCTCGCCCCAGTGGGACTAAAGAGACACAGAAGTTCAGAACGGAGGTGGTGAAAGAGCGCCCCAAAGAGACTGAAAAAGAGGCCCGGCAGGATAGTGAACCAGGCCTAGTTAAAAGAGACTTCAAAGCTGAAAAAGGGGTCAAGGACCCCAGCATCAGGAGAGACCAATTGACAGCAGAGCGGGTGAAAGAGCACCCCAGAGAAACTGAAAGGAAGGCTTGGCAGGTTAGTGAACCAGGCCATTACAAAGTTGAACAAGGGGTCTGAAACCCACAGAACAAGATGAGACATCCGGGGGAGAGAACCTTTGGCACAGAGCATGAGAATTCCAGGGGAAGAGAGCCTTTTGCATAAAGCACGAGAAGTCCAGAGGAAACCTTTGGCACAAAGCACGAGAAGTCCAGGGGAAGAACACTTTTGGCATAAGTTACAAGAAGACCAGGAAAGGACATCATGGGCCAATGCAGTATTCGCAACACTCATCCACCTCTTTCACACCTCCCTCCTCACCTTCCTCTAATCCCGACAGCCTCCCCATGTGCTTATGTAAACCCTTCTATACCTGTAGAACTTGGATGAGGACGAGCAGGGCTGACTATGTTGGATCTCCAGAACTAACTACTGTGACGAGGAAGAGGTGCAGAGCCACCTCTTCCTGTTATTGTTACCCTCTGTTATTGAGGGTTAGATAGAGAGCTGCCATCCAGGCCTGGATGACGGAATAAAACTGGTTGGCTTTCATGGTGTCTATATTGTAAGTTGAAAGAGAACCTGGGTATCGTCTGCGTGATTTGTATAGCAGACATCCAGGATGTTGAATAGTGGTTGGGTATATATGCTGTAGAGGGTAGGTGCAAGGTGCAAACCCTGGGATACCCCACAAAAGAGTTCAGTGGTGGAGGCTACCGAATCATCCACAAAGACTTTAGCGGTCCTATTACTGAGAAAGGAGTTAACCTATTCGGCCACGGGGCGAGAAAAATTAACGACATTAGAAAGTCTTTCCTCCAGAATGTGATGATCCACCTGGTTGAATGCTGTGGATAAATCAAAAGGTAATGGCTGGAAGGTTTTGAATTAATCTTAACCTATGTCGCAGCTCTGGGCAACCATCCAAGCCATTGTTCTTCATCCTGCCAAGCCATTACAGAAAAGGGAAAGACCATATGCAAATCAGGCTTGCTCCCACCCTGAAAGGGGCAGTCCAGCCTGAACTGCTAGATCTCACTCCTTCTGCATGAGACCACAAGCATCCCCAGACATATTTCGGCCTCAGATTATTTCTAAACCTTCCAGCTATCACCTCTTGTGTTTTGCTATAGTCAACCTGAGCGGGACGGGTATGCCCAGATGTGGGTCCCGTGCCTACTGGGCCTAGAGACCCAATCTCCTCCTCACTGGGGAGGCCCAACAAGGCTGAAACATGTCTGGGGATGCTTGTGGTCTTGTGCAGAAGGGATGTGACCTAGCAGTTCGGGCTGGACTGCCCCTTTTGGGATGGGACCAAGCCTGATTTGCATATGGTCTTTCCCCTTCTGTAATGGCCTTGCAGGCAAAAAACGTTGGTATGGAGTGTTTCCCACAGCAATGCTAGAGATTAAGATTAATTCTAAACCTTCCAGCCATCACCTCTGGCATTTTGCGATAAATCAAGCAACATGAGGAGGGCTGTTAATTCCTTCTAGAATGCTCGTGATATTAGATTTGAAGTTAATGAACATGGTTTCAGTACCATGATGTGCTCAAAAGCCCGACTGATGAAGGCCTATAATATTGTTGGTTCCCAAATAGTTTTGGACCTGAAGATACGCCACCCTATCAATGATCTTCAAGAGGAATGGAACACAGGTAATGGGCATGTAGTAATTGGCCACTGTGGGGTCCTGGGTTTCCTTTGTTAGGAGAGGTGTAATCCATACAGTTTTTAAACAATCTAGAATAATAGAAGCATCAAAGGAGGAGTTAATGATTTTTGTGATGACAGGAATCAATGCATCATGGCATTTCTGTATAATCTAGCCGGGGCATGAATCATACTTGCAATAGGTAGGTTTTATTGTACTTAAAACCTCTCTGATATGATCAGACATGGTGAAAAGAGAAAGGAAGTACCATGGAATCATTAATTCGGTACCACTTGTTTCGTTGACAGGGTGGTAGCTTGGTACCATACTGTGTAAGGTTTTTTGCAATGTTTGTACAGTGCAGATGAAGTTTTGCCATCATAGCATATTGAACTGCTTGGCACCAAGTAGTATCCTTAGTGATATCAGCATGTGTTACTGCCTTATTTCCTTCAAGTTCTTTAAGGATTGTGAACAACTCCTTGGTATTCAATTTAGAATAGCTGATACGACATTCATAGTATAGTCTTTTAGCGTTAATAACGGCTTTCTTATAGTTGTCAGCTACAGTATTATAAATGACTTTATTCTCAATAGTGGGGGTCTTTCCTCCAAGATCTTTCTGCAGACCTCATAACTTTATGTAGTCTAACAAGATAGTCAGAGAAACGCAGATTTGTTCCCGTCACTGGTTTGAGGTTCTTCTTTTTGACTGTTGCTAAAGTGTCAATAGCTGTGATAACAGCAGTATTGTATAAGTTAACCAGACTGAATAAATTGCTAAAATCCGGTAATTGATGCAACAGTGGTTGAATAATAGAATTAAAAGAGGACCTTGTGATGTTTTTAATATCACGAGTGGAAAGTACTTTTTTAGGTTTTTTAGGAGGGAGGCATCTGGAAGGTGAAAATATGTCATATATAATCCAAAAATGGCCAGACCATGGACATGAATCAGAGACAGGAGTATAGATAAATAGATTCTGTGTAAGAACCCAGCTAAGGATGTTGCCTTCCTTATTAGTAGGTTTGTGCATGTCATGCCTAGGCATTCGGGCCGTTGTTCACCAAATTCACGAAATGCTCAGGCCCCTCTTAATGTAACTCCCATAAGAATACACAGGCATCGGCGTCCAGGAGTTCGTAACTCTGTTTTCCGTGGTAGCTGGAAGTTGCCATGGAAGCTATGGAGACTGTTGCTGTGGGGAGGTAACCAGCGTCTGAGAGCCCGACGCTAGTCACAAGACATCCTCTACTTTAGTCCCACCTTGGCAAACTTTCACTGCTTCTGAATTAGCGTTTTCATTGTTTCCTTGGACTTAAGTAACTTTCTGCTATTGTGTATCGACCTGTCCTTGGAGTGCCCTTGTCTGTTCTGGTAATCTGTGACTTCTCTGGTATTTACGGACCCTCTGCATTACGTCTCTTCGCTCTCTCCTTTGGTTTCGTTTTGTGCCCGCCTGTGAATTACGACCCAGACCGCTTTTGGATTTGCCTCTGGTTTTCCCTCGGTTGATTTTTGGATTCAATATTTGCCATGACCCAGACCGCATTGGATTACGCTTCACTTTCAACTTAACCCTAGCATCTGCTCTTTAGCGTTAGGTCCTTGATATTGTTTTTTTGTTGAACTCTCTTGCCCAGTGACTTTGCTTTGTCTCAGCCTCAGCTGCAATGTGGGATCATTGTAGGAGGACACCTGGAACTATTCATCATTGGTTTTGCACATCCTGCCTTCCGCGTCGACTGTTCTTTTGGACTTCCTAATAATAGTCGCTTCACACACGGACTAGAGACTGTTGGTGTTGGTGTGTGTGTCGGTAAGGCATCCTCGTTTCGACGGGATAGGTTACAGGACATTACAGGCGTCCGCGTGCCTATGGGAATAGTCTGTTAGGATTTAGGAAGAACTGCCATTTATCCCTGAAACTGCATATTACTCAGGGAATTCCCCTTGTAAGCTCTCATCTCATTCTGCCTGTACTTCCTATGTTATGTTTCTTATTTTGTAGTCTAGCCCTAACAATCTATTGTAATCATTCTGTTGCAGAAATTCTACCGGCTACTGTGCTTATCCTACGTTCTGGTCTTTTGGGGTTACCTACTAGTTATAAAGGTCAGTGAGTAATACTGCCTTGTGTTTTCTGGAGTTTATGTCATTATCCAAAAGGCACTAATCTTACGTGTTTCCTTTTACAGGGGGTAGCCAGTCTTTCAATTAATTGATTCCTCTGCATGTGTCTTTGTACATTCAGAGGGATACATTAGTGGGAAGAATTCTTCTTCTACACTACGGGGTCAAGCTTGTGAAGGGGAATTTTGACATATTCAGAAGCCTTACAAAAAGGACCCCAACGAGACACTGGCTAATATTATCCAGTTAGTGGCTGACCAGCAGACTGACATGGCTACGGCTCATGTCACTAGTCAACAGCAAATTCTGGAACTACAGACTGCTATGCAGCCCCCCGTTACCGGTCCCTCTGCCTACGGCTCCTTCTGGTTCAGGTATTGAGCCCTCACAAGCTGATGCAGGGCCGGTTACATTGCTTCACAGTTCCCGCTGGCTCCTCCGAGGAGATTTCATGGGGACCCAAAAACACTTTAGGACTTTCCTAAATAAATGTTGTTTGCACTATTTGGTCCTTCCCCGCTGCTTCCACTAAGGCTGCATTCTTATTGTCATATCTTGGGGGGACTACAGCAGCATGGGCCACCCCTCTTTTGGAAGAAGGGAGTCTGCTGTTGTTTGATTGTGATGCTCTAATTAAGGCTATGAGTAAGGTATTTGACACCCGCTATAAGGCCCAAGTTATGGAATTGGAGTTGTTAAGCTTACAGCAAGGTGATCTAACACTCCTGGCCTATTTAGCCAAGTTCAGTCAATTGGCTGCCGAAACAGGGTGGCCAGACGATAAAAAAGCTTCATTGTTTTAAAAAGGGTTCTCTGACTCACTCAAAGAAACCCTTGCTATGCGACCGGTTCTTCCGGTTACGTTTCCAGAATTAATGGAATTGGTTCTACAACTAGATGCCCATTAGTCCACCAGAAAAGGTGAAATAAAGGGTTTGTTCCTTTCAATCCCAGTAACACCTACACCAGCTACGGTTGTACCAGAACCTATGCAGATAGGGGCTGCTACAAGGGGTCCTCTTTCTCAGGAAGAAAGAGAACACCGAAAGAAGAACAATTTGTGTTTTTATTGTGGCTCCTCGGATCATCTCTTGAAATCATGTACCAAGAAACCCACTAAGAAAGAGGGAAACTTGAAAGCTCAGCAATGAAGGGAGTCCAGTTGCCGAGGTCTACTTCATCAATGGACTCACGACTAGTGCTACCATTTATAATGACGCTTGTATGGTTTCTCAAGGGAAGGCCATCCCAGCTACAGCGGTACTGGATTCTGGTGCTACAGGGAAATATATTAATACCCTATATGCCAAAGAATTAGCCTTGCCTATTATTGAGAAAGAAAATCCCATGGTTGTGAACGCCATAGATGGTTCGACCTTGTTATCAGGCATGGTGACCCAACAGACAGCTGAATTAGTCATGGAAACCATACATGAACATACGGAGATGGTCTCTTTTGATCTTATCTCCGCTCCACAGTTCAAGCTCATCCTTGGGATCCCATGGCTTATGGTGCATAATCCAGTCATAGACTGGCACACTGGAAGCATTGAATTCTTGTCGGAATACTGCAAAAACAGATGTTGGGGTTCTAACTCACCAGTGAGCAATCCTTGTCGCCCTTTATTGGATGTTGCACCTACAATCTGGGCTGTGGTCACAGTTGAATTGCCTAAGGAATACTTTGATTTCATAGACATTTTCGACGAAGGAGGAGGCATGGTTTTACCCCCCCACAGGCCATACGATTGTCCCATTGATCTTGTTCTGGTGCCAAGATACCCTCTGGAAGGATCTATTCCTTAACACACAAGGAAGATCTTGTCCTTAAAGAGTATATTGATAAGGGACTTAAGTCAGGGTTTATTCGCCTGTCCCGTTCTCCTGCAGCTTCTCTGTTGTTCTTTGTTCCCAAGATGGAGAGGGACCTCCGTCCCTGTATTGATTACAGGGCCCTCAATTCTATCACTATTCGGAACCAATAGCCCATACCTCTTATTTCAGTCCTATTGGACTAGCTGGGTTCTTCAGTTATCTTTACCAAGTTGGTCCTTAGAGGCGCATATAATTTGGTCAGAATATGTAGCGGTGACGAGTGGAAAACCTCCATTAAGACAAAGTATGGTTTATTTGAGTATAGGGTCATGCCATTTGGGCTATGCAATGCACCAGCTACTTTTCAGTATTTTATAAACAATGTCTTTCATGACATGACGGACCAATTTCTAGTTGTTTATTTGGATGATATATTGATTTACTCTGCATTTTATGAGCTACACATGCTACATATCACCCATGTCCTTCAAAGACTTTGTGACAACAATCTGTTTGCTAAATTGGAAAAGTTAATTTTCCATGCCACGGAGGTGGAATTCCTTGGCTATGAAATAACAAGTAAAGGAATCCATCCAAATGGGTCAGTCCAAGGTCAAGACGGTTTTGGATTGGCCTATACCCATGTTGCTGAAAGCCCTTCAGTCATTTCTGGGCTTTGCAAACTTCTATAGAAGGTTCATTAAATATTTCTCTACTGTGGTTGCTCCATTGACCACCCTTACAAGCAGTAAAAGGCCTTTATGCTGGGATGAAAACACTAATCAAGCCTTTATCAACCTTAAAACCGCCTTCACGACAGCTCCTGTTCTCCAACACCCGAATCCTGCCCTTCCTTTTGTTGTGGAGGCAGATGCTTCTGACATTGCTCTTGGTGCCATTTTATCACAAGAATGCCCGGCAGCTAACGGCTAACATCCTGTTGCATTCCATTCATGTAAATTGACCTCCTATGAAAGAAACTATACTATCAAAGAGAGGGAACTGTTAGCAGTACAGGATGCTTTCATGACTTGGCGGCATCACTTATTGGGCATGGCCCTTCCTGTCCAGGTATTTACTGATCACAAAAATCTGGTGGTCTTGCAATCAGTGAAGTGTTCCACGGCACGGCATCTTCTTGTCATCAACACAATCTATGAGGCAAACCTCACATGGATGACAACCAACTTTTTAACATCGCTGGCAGAAAAATTGCAGTGGCCAGCAGTGTTAAAACATATTCTTGATGCAGAGCTCAACATGAAGCCTCATGTTGCACACATTCGAGCAACATGTGGCTATATCATGAAATTAACTACATCCATCCCTACATTTCGATCAGTAACAGATCCTTGCTGGCCACTGCTCTCGTGAACTCTCGCTTATACTATTGTAACAGTCTTCTGCTAGGTACATCGCAAGCTAATATCAAGGCTCTTCAGATTACTCAAAATGGAGTTGTCTGGGTGGTTCATGGTCTATCCAGGAAAGACCACAACAAAGAGGAAAGGAGGGGGCTTTGCTGATTCCCTGTTAGACATTGTGTTACACACAAATGACTTACCCTTACCTACAAATGTCAGAACTATGAGGCACCAAAATATCTCATGGATCACCTCAAAGTCGTCCACCCTTGCCGCACTCTGATGTCTCAATACCAGGCACAGTTGGTACAACCCAGGTTCAAGCTCACAAGATTCGGCAGAACCATCTTTGATGTCCAGTCACATTCCGCCTGGAATAAACTCCCACTGGTCCTTAGATCAGTCAATTCGCTCAAAAAGTTCAAGAAATTGACCAAGTCCCATCTGTTAAATCTTAAAACAGGTTAAGTAATCTGACAACTTGTCTGCTTTCCACCTGCCACGCCCCCTTTTTAGCTTTCGTTGTTTGTCTTGTCTATGTTTCGTGTGCGCCATGAGGCCTATGGGCGAGCGGCACTACATAATAATTCAAATAAATAAATAAATAACTGAGTGACATCAAATGTAGCTTGTAATGAGACATTATTGGGCCTCATTACAAGCCTGGTGGTCTGGAAATAAGGGTGCCGGTAGCAGCATACAGGACCCTTTCCGGACCGCCATACTACAAGTATGCCTGCAGGGGCCGATGCTCCTGGCAGCTGGCCCCTGCAGGCATGGTTTTCTCAGAAGCACGGGCACAGTTAGCAACGGCGCCAGTGCTTTTGTGTCCCCATTCCCCTGGAGTACTATAGGACTCCACGGGAATGGGGACTTACACTTTCCGCCTCCTGACATCCCGGGTCGCCGGGACTTGTGCCGGTAGCACTGTGATATCAGGTGGCGGAACAATGTTACGTGTCTGGTGGCAACCTGCCGGTAGCACCGGCGGATTACCGCCAAACTTGCAATGAGGCCCATTGTCAGCAATAGGAGCTGAGGAACTCAATAAGAAAGTAGAGACCGAATTAGCGTCACTGACAGTCTCTAAAGTGAACACAACACTTGAAGTACTCTGCGTCATTAGTAATAAAGCGACTGAAGAAGGAATAGTTAGCAGACATAGATAAAGGGATGTTCAACATATTAGATTGGACAGCTGCAGCAGATGACACAACGGCTGTAGTTGCGGAGACGTCAGAGTTGTTAAACATAGCAAAGATAGACAGAATCAAACAGGTATTGAGTGTTCCAGGGTCTGTAGTATTACTGTATGCAGATAATTGGGTGCTGGCTTAGAAATAGTCATAATAGAGGGGCACTAGACAGCCTGAGCAAGATGACTACAGGGTGATCGAGCTCTCTGTGTGACAAGCTATATTTTACAAATATTTCCCATTTAGTGGCATCAATTCTGGGAACGAATGACCCCAATGCGCATGCAAATATGAGTGGCAGCAGTGAGTGAAATTTAAGGGCTCCCGGTGATCGTTTGCCATGGATCGCCAAGCCGTTGCTGGATGGACTGCTGATGTGAGCCTTGAGGGTGGGCAACATCCTGCGCATGGAGGCTGGAGTGACACACCCCTGTGCGCCCTACAGAGAGCTGCGAGGGAATGTGGGATCAACAGTGGGGCAGCTGTAGCATGGGCCCGCTCTGCTTGGTCGCCACGAGCACCCGCTACAACCACCGGCGCAGGGGAGAGTGCCCGGACCCAACTGCCCATGCCAGCTAACCACCGACAGAGGTGTACAGGGTAGGAAATGGTTGTGGCTGGCCATAATAAGCATCAACTACCATGAGCTGAAAAGATCCTCTTTTTAGGAGCTGTGTGGGTGAGGATCGTGGAACACAAAATCGAAAGACTCCCACAGAACAGCTTCTTTCCCTTTCTGCTAAGACTGAGTTATCCTAGATGCATGCAACCCTAGTCATGTTCACCCCTTAACCAAAAAAGGGCGAATAACCATGTAATTATCAAAAATACACGTTTTAATATTTATCAAAAACACTTTACACATTACAATATATTTCTCTAAAACAACACAACAATATGTTTAAAACAAACGCTGGAACTCATATCAGTGTGTGTACATATTCTACAAATGGCAAACAAGCAAACATTTCAAATCCGTTATTTGTGCCTAACTGGAGGGTGTGTCTCTATTTAACCTTCTACTATTATTAATGATACCCTTCTTGATTCATACGGGAAAAAGAAACTGTGCCAACACTTAAAGAATGTGTTTCTAGAACCAACATGAATCTCAAAAATAAACACATGACTAAATCCCCATTGTATATCCTGTCGGTGCTGTCATCAGGGCACATAATTTTTGTTATATACTGCTTCTCATGTATAGCTTCACGTGCCAATTTCCATAGTTTCAATATTTCTAAAAAACAAACAAACATTTAATCTTAAAAACATGGTTTTCAATTTTTTACAGAACAAGTCATGCATGGCATCTTTTTCAACTTCATATCCATTTCTAATGTAAGCAGAGGGATTTGGTCATTTGTGGTCTTATTACTGTCCACTACTACACAATTTTTCAACATTTTACATATCCTGATTTCGTACAATGTCCTGGTTTCATACCATTTTTCAAATTTTTACATGTCCTACAAGGGAGAGGAAAACATCCCCATCGTTCAGAACAAGGCGTACACTTATGTGAATGTTTACCTCTTGCTGGTTCTCCAGAGATCAACCAACGTAGCACTGGTAACCATTCCGTATTAGCTATACAGTTCCACCATTCACTCCTCTACTCCTCAAAGAAGGGGGCTACGCGGAGTACCTATCCGCTGTCCACGATATTCTACGCAGAAAGAGGTAAAAGCCCGTATTACTGGGGACTATCAAGAAAAACGCTGCACTTGTACACCCTATTTCACATAAGGTTTACCAATTGAAATATCTACCCAGAGTCTCGCTTTTCAAAAGGACATGTGGAGTCCAAGACCTCACTGGATGCTGCTGCCCATATTGTCGGGCAATCTAATCAAAACGAAAACAAGAGGGGAATGAAATTTCTGCTCTACGGGCAAACCGAGGGTATTTGTTCTTAGCGCATTCATCTTACCTTCCGAAAAGGCATGTGCGCTTCCCGCCTCCTGTCCGTGCCAATCGCTCTCACCTGGTATGTCGAAGCAGCAGGACGATCATTATTTGTACTGGGCTATTTATCGAATGTGCCTCGAATCACGTGAGACAACGCTAACGCGTGCGTCATATTATCACGTGATCGGTGGCCATCTTAGTATGGGTATCATGTCCACCATCTTGGAGCGGTATCTATACTTTTCTCAATACTCCACTTCAACTGACAATAGCCCGTAAACAAGAGATTGTATGTCCCAGTCCAGATTTTTTTTATCTAGATGTAATAAGATGTCAGGCACCATGTGCACTGTTAATATACACGTATGTGGATTACTTCAATGTCATATTTGGTCATAATCATATCATCTCTCGTGACACCCTGCTATGTAATTTAACCCACTATTTTTTGTAATGGATGAATAGAGACCATTCAATTGAAATGTTTAAACCGTTCCTTACGGTATCCAAAGAATAGATCCATTTTTGTTCAGCTTGTCTCAATTTTAAGTCTCTGTTCCCTCCTCTTGGTTGGGGACGTATCAGCTCAATAATGAACCAGTGGATGTCATCCACACCATGGTGAGCACCCTTAAAGTGTGCCACCAGGGGTTTCTCGGGTACCTGGTTCTAATAAGCAGCCATTCTCCCCGCTCCTGCCAAACATGGCACCAGCTCTGTGAGGCCGACAAGAAGATACTGACCTGACGTCCTCACAGTGCAGGGCTCCAGTGCCTGATCACCAGCTCACAACAGTAAGATTACATGTGCATGCATACTGACAGGATGCTTTGAGGAAGCCAATGTGCGTGTGACTACACATACACCCAATGCGCACAAGGGGCTACACAACAGCAACACAGGGTCCCTGCCATCAATGATCCTATACCCAGCTATTCAGTATCTGCAGCACCAGCGGGTGGCACACCATATAGCGCTACACTCACTGGTGTCTGGCTCCTCAATGGCCCCCCAGTGGCCGCTCTGACTCCATGAAGCTCCCAGTGATCCTGATGAACCGGGCAGGGTTCCTGGAGGAACTGGACGCATTATAAGGCTGTTATAACCTATCCACATTGAAATTAAAATCTCACCAGGGTCGCCATAATGGTGGATGTGCTATGACAGGCCTTCAGCGCTCAGAGGTACCCGGCACACTACATTTGCCCTGTCCTCTTTACGGCACCACTGTCTGTCAGCCAGGGATGCTTTTATACTGATCTGACAACATACCATTCATGCAGTGTGCATTCCCAGATTTTATTTGCCTCCTTGGCAGCCACATTCGGCAGGTTGGCCAGGGACCCTTGGGCAATGCGTGGCGGCTGAACCCACTGATGCAGGCAACTGACCAGCCGCCTACCCGAATGGAGAACGCCATTTCTAATAGACACCCTGGACTGATGCCACAGAGATCCCAAGACGCTGCGCACGCCGAGCATGCTGCAAGGAGCCAAAAAGTCCATTAAACTGTTCAGGTGACCGCTAGGCTTGGCCCTGACCTGCCACATGCTTTGAGGACACAAAGGAATGCAACGAGCTCTGGGGATTCCTGACTCAGATAGCAGGGAAGACAGCAACCCCATCCACACTCCTCTCCAACGACTCGCATGACGTCCACCAAAAATGGATATTGAAACACAATTTCAGGCAATACTAGGTGAAATGAAGCTGATCAGCCAGCGAACACAGGAGACTAACGCCATGGTCAAAGATATTAAAAGGGAGATTCAGGATGTCAACACACGAATAAAGGCCCAGGATGATTGAATTGCAGACAATGAGCAGCGTATTAGCATGCTTGAAGGTAATTACGATACAGCTAATTATAGATTTGGACATGCTCATCAGAGAGGTGCAACGATTGGGGGCCAAGCTGGAGGATCAAGAGAACAGGTTCAGATGTAACAACCTTCACTTTGGTCGGCCTTCTGGAAAATGCAGAGGGGATTGAACTGGAGTGCTTTGTTTATGGGCTCCTGCAGGACAAATTACATCTGGATAACCCCCACTCCTACCTCATCAAAGGAGTGCACAGGGCCCCTGACCCCAAGCACCTGCCCAGCGACCGCCCATGCCCCATCACTATGCGCTTACTAAACTTCCATCACAAATTGGCCATACTCAAACTACCGGGAGACGGGGACTATTCTAATGGAGAATAATACCCTACGCATCTTCAGCGATTAAGCCCTGGAGGTGTCCAAGCGCAGGCATGCCTTTAAGCCACTTTTCAAAGTGCTGAAAGAATCTGAACATAAGCATTATCACATATTTCCAGCAGTATGGTCCATTCAACTGAATCGCCAGTGGCACTCATTCGAGGATCCCGAGCAACATGGCGTTTCTTAAAATTCTGGGATGTGATCATCACAAAATACATTCCAATGGAGGAGAAATCAGCACAGGTGGATGGGACACAGTGAAAAACAAGATCCTGTGGTGGCTGGAAGAAGGGCGGCAGAAGACTGTGCAGCTTTGAGCGTCAGCAAAGATATTTTGGCCAAGTGATATTAGCAGGATGACTTCTGAAGGAGTGGGTCCACCCACTATTATGCGTGGGCCTCCGCTGTATAAACTCAATGATCTCCTGAAGCACCTGAACATCTTGGCAGGGCAAGGACACAATATGGATGTAATATGGCCATTCAGAGGCGAGAGATCAACAAAATCACACCAACATGCCCATTGGACCACAAAAGCCCCTGAGACGGGACCGCAGGGAAGAGTCGCTATACAGAGTTAGTCACCCAAGGGACGTCTTTGGTCCCTATTCATTTGCGACTGCGCTTATGTGTTTCTCAGATACCACGGCTGCCATTCCCAATCTGGGAATACAGATATGCGGGGACACAGGCGCTAGCTGTGAGGACCCGCATGCTCATCACCAAGCATTGGCTCTACTTTTTTTTCAAAATTGTATTGGAGTCAGGTTTATAGATTCCAATGTTTTGATGGTTTGTTGTTTGGGGGGGGCTTTGATCATCAGGGGAGGACATTTGCTGTGATACGCCTAAGATAAATAGCATACAAGCCCACAAACACCTTTAGAGAGGGTACAAACAAGATGGGATTGCCTGTCCCCTGCCGGGTATCCGAGGTATGTCTTATCACCTACTACCTCTTGATGACCACACTCACATGTATCACCCTCAATGTGCAGGGGCAAGGGCACCATATTAAATGGCGGTGCCTGCTAAATATACTGCCCGATTTGCAGGGAGACCGCATATTTCTACAGGAAACCCAATTAAACGCACTGAATCAGCAAAACTATTTAGGGGATGGGTGGGGTGGCGGCTCATTCCCCTTCACATGGGTAGATGGTTGTGTAGATTCTGCTTCATCAGCGAGTCCCCCTTACGATACTCACTACGAAGGCTGACAGCAAGGGTTGATTTGTTCTTATACATGATCTACTATATAGCCAACACTTCACCCTCATAAACATATACGGTCGCATGACTGACACTCCTGGGTTCTTCGTGAATTTGTTTGCTAAGTGCACACCGCATATGGGCTGCCTGATATTAATGGGGGGGTTAGAATTAAACATAGCGCGGCAGTCCGATGTTGATCGCCTTAATCCCGTTCAACTGCAGAGTGGTCCTACTGCGAAAAAAGGACGAACACTCTGGTCTCTGATGACAGACCTTAGATCGGTGGATGTGTGGAGGCATCTCGTGGCACCCATTGGGAATTACTCTTGGCATCCTTCCTGTCCTCTAGGGCCATGATTAATGTCTACCTAAATGACACTAGAAAAATCCTGTTGTTGCCAACAGGTAACCCACTTGCACTCCTGTCGGACGTAGTCCTTTAAAGAAAATCATAAACATATGTATATATTCTTCAAAGCAATTTTAATCGCATTATCACAAACAATATAGTGCTGAACATTAATTATAACACCCAATTCCTAGGTTAATGTACATATAATATAGTAGGTTTTCTTAACAAATAAAAACCTTTTTTAGAACTGAAAGGCAGGTAGAAAACAATCAAATTAGACAATCAGTACAACTGAATTATACAAAATGAAATCATATGATACAAATTTTAAATGACAACGTGTTTCGGATATGCCATTATATCCATCGTCAGGGCTATTTGCTTTCCTTCACTGTAGCGTAATAAACTTGAGTTTTCATCTGTTAACCTACAACAGGTAGTGCAGTATTAAACAGCTTTGTAATCTTTTAACTTGGCAAACTCTTTACTAGGTAAAGCTGAGACTAACCTCAAATGTTCCTTGAGACTCAGAACGAACTCTAACCGGTAAATCAGTAGACAATATTACTCAAAACTATCATCAGCGAGCGGTCTACACACTGGATAACTGTACAAAGTATTAAGAAGACACCCAGCAACCATCTGTACTGGTAGGCTGGGTTTCAGAGTTTACTCACTCTCCCTCAATGGAATGAGTCACTGTCGCCCTGCAATGGTACAGAGAGAAAGCCAAATATTGTCACGCTCCTGCCCTCCTGGCGCTTATGGAACACATGGAAAGTATACTGCCATTAGAGTGTTCCACTACGCTATGTCTGTGTCCTTTGGTGCAGGTCTAGTCTTTTCTGTCTGTTTCCTTGTATTCCTATATAGCCACGCCTACCCTTGGCAACGGTGCATTGCAACGCTTTCGCTCTCGCTCCTGGGTCTAGACACTGTTACTTTTGCTCTCGCTCATCCCTGCTTATCTTTTGTCCTCAGCCACTCACCCTTTTGTCTGCCCGTGCTCTCTGTGTACTCCTATTTTCCCCCTTTCCGGCTTTCCGTGTTAACTTGGTGTGAGTCTCGGCTCGTACTGACTGCTGCGGTTCTGTAGCTCCTCGTACAGGACTTGTCCAGTTTCTGTCAAACCGCTGCCTTATTTTCCTCCTGCCCTCTCTGCTTTCCTAGCTCTCTCTTCCTCCGCCTTTCTTCCTATACCTTATTGTTTGTTTCCTCTTACCTGCTGTACTACGCTCCAGCTCTTTATTCTACCGCTGCCAGTTCGGTCTGTTCCTAACCGTCATGAGGTTGTTTTCTGTTTGTAGCCTGTACATCAGAGCGGTCGGCTCTACTTTCTTTCTGCCTCTGTATGGCCTCCAACTAGTTTCCGCTGTGTCTTTAGCTACAAGGCCTTCTCTTCTGATAGACTGTCATCCTCCTACAACATACAAACTTCATACTTGAGAGGTTTCTTCTGCCGTTGGGCTTTTTCCTCTCTCTGGCATTCTCAGGAGGGGGTCCCTTGCTTGCCTTCACTAGAAAGGCGGCAGGGTGGCTTCCCTGTGCCCTCGGCAGGAAGCTGACTGTAATTAATTGGCAAAAGGATGCCACTTAAAGTGCTAGACTAAACCACAACTGGGGCATAGTAATGGTATACGCTCATGCCTCAAACCCGCTTCCGAGCAGGTGTCAACATCATATTCTATTTCTCCAGACAAGCGACAGTACATTAATAATGCTCATTGCCGCTTTCCTGCCCCTCTTTACTCGCGATGTTAATGTTACGGCATTGTGCTTATATAACTAAGCGTTTAGGTAGCCATGGATACCATGGACTGGAGCTCACTGGCGGGCAACAAGGCTTAAATCGTCAAGATATTCGAGGTGCCAAGCCTGGTGTACGCTACACCTGAAGCACCTGGCAAAATCGTACAAACGTACTGTGTCACTGGCACATCAGCGGACCACGGGGCAGCAGACCGGCATTACCGGTCGGGTGCCCTGAGTCTGTATAAGTCACTCAAGTCTCCATGGCAATGCCTCACGTGCACTCGCAATTGCGAGGAGCCGGCATGGCGGCCATCCTGTCATGGGGATTCAACATAGGAGGTGCACTGCCACCTCGCATAAAAGTCAAGCTATATTCAAAAAGGAACTTAAACCACTCCACAAACTCTAAGGATTTCCCAGTTAAATTAATGTAATGGAAAGCTCTGATTAACTAGATTTAAAGGGTAAATACTCATAGCGGATACATAATCACTGTATAGCTTATCAAATGATAACTAGCAATAAGGAGGCTGATTCCCTAGCTATACAGCAAAACTAAAATAACATGAAAGCTCCAGTCGGACCAGATTTGAAATGGCAAAGACCCATGGTGGATACAGTCCCCTTATAGCTTACCAAATGATCACTAGCGCTAAGGAGGCTGATTCCCTAGCTATACAGCAAAATACACTCATAGAGTTAGGGGACAGCCCAGCCGCCTACACTAACAAATGATATCTAAGAGATGACGTCTAATAAAAACTGGCAGGTGCATCCTGCTTACATTCTAGAGTCCATAGTGGGCATCAAATGATCATTATGACATTATGTTGAGTATTATAAGGTCAATAAAACACTCTCAGGAGGACCCTGCTCGCAATATATGTTAGATTACTGCTCATCAATGGAATGGTCAACATAACAATATTTTAAGTTTTGTGTGGTTAATCGAACTCTCTCAGGGGACCCTGCTCATAATCTGTATAGAGTTGTTCCTCACCCTCGGACCTTGTACCCTGGCCCCAAAAGAGTCATATATATGTATTCAATCCAAACTGCGACTGGCAAGGGCATCTGTCACTCAGGTTCTATCACACTGTACACTATACATGTGGTCTGTACATGCTCTTTATTGGATCCCTGCTCACAATCTATATAAAGCACATCAGGTCCCATTCGCAGTTCATTCTCCGAGGGGTAAGTGAATCTAACTGATCGATCCATTCTATCTCCCTTTGCAGTAATTTTCTATGCACATCACCACCTCTGTTGGACTGTAAAACTTATTCAAGGATCACACATTTCAGCTGTGCTACATTATGTCTGGCCTCAACAAAGTGGGTTGCTACCAGGGATTTGAGACTCTTTGTTCTAATGTTGGATTTGTGTTCGGTCCAACTGACCTTAACTTTACGTGTTGTCATACCCACGTAGTAGTAACCACATGGGCATCTCAGGGCATACACTACATTCATGGGCTTGCATGTACATGAGAATCTAAGATCAATTTTTCTGCCTGAATGAGGATGTGTGATCTTATTGCCTCTGTTGATGTTCCCACTGTGCTGACAGTTGCCACATGGTTGTGTTCCTATATGGGGCTCAATAGGTCTGATGCGTAATGTAGTATCAGCCCTCACTAGTGTGTTCCGAAGAGCCTGGCTGTTCCGATAGGCAAAAGTTGGTAGTTCGGGAAAGAGTCTGTGCAGAACTAGATCTATTTGCATCATGCGCCAGTTCTGTTTGATGACCTTCCTTATCCTCGCACTTTGTGTTGTGTGTGTCGTGACATATACCAACGCTGGGTTGGATTTCGGTGGTTTTGGCTTTAATAGTGCCTCTCTTGGTAAGAGTTCCACTTTTTCTGATCTCCCTTGCATCAAGTTGTTATTGTATTTTCTGTCGAAGAACTTCTACTGTAGCACGCCAGCCTGCCGACCTATACTTATCCATATTGGAAATATTCAGACGATATCAAAGGAATTGGCTCAGTGGCACACTATCGATTGTCCATTTGGGTAAAAGCTGGTTGCTAACAGGAGGCTATTGCAATCCATGAGCGTTGTGAAGATCTTAGTATTCAGAGTATATTTCAACATCCAGAAAATGGATCCTCATCTCAGTACGCTCTGTAGTGAATCGTATCCATGGATGCATCTGATTCATCATTGTGAAAAAAACTGTCCAGTTCACTGATAGGTCCGGTCCAAATAGCGAAGACATTGTCAATGTATCATACAAAATCGAGAGATGTTGCATCCATCTTGGTGAGTCTAACACATGTTTCATTTCTAGATACAACATGTAGGTTTTAGCATAACTGGGCGCCATAGCTGCTCCCCTAAATGGCACTGGCAGGGTCCAGGGCTCTCAGCCCAACCGCCTCCTTCTTGATAGGCATCTTTCGTCTCTCATCAACTTCCTCCCTTCTCCTGCCACTCCTCCTTCTGCCACCCCTACGGCCCCTCTGCCACATACAACGGGTGTACCACACTCCTGTACACCTCCTCGGAAGACCTTCAAAAGTGGCAATCTGCTCTGCCACCAAACACGCCTCTGACATCTGCCACATCCTTAAAGACCTTGACCTTGAGTTCCACGCTCTCACCGAGATGTTGTTCACTGCAAGCTCTATAATGAGTTTTGACACTCTCCTCCCTGGGGGCTACAGGATCCTCTCTAAGCCCAGGCCTAACCGGTCAGGGGGCAGAGTGGCCCTGATCTTCCCTGAGTGGGTCCCTGCTACTATCATACCCACTCAGGCCTACTCCTCTTTTGAATGCCTCGTCTGCAGGCTGGGTGTCTCTCCTCTGCTCTCTCTGACTCTGACGACCATCTACAGGCCTCCTGTACAGGTCTCCCTCTTCCTCTCTGAGTGGGATGACCTCACTTCTTCTCTCCTGCCCTCTATCCCCAAGATTCTCCTCCTCTGAGACTTCAATATTCACCTCGACTCCCCTAAGGCGACTTCTGGATTTTCCCACAACCTCTGTGACTCTCCTTCTCTCTCCATTCTTTCCTCCAGTCCGACGTACTCTGCCAGACACATCTTGGATACTCTCATATCTACAGACATCGCCATCTCCAACTCTCTCATAACTCCTTGCTCCTGGTCTGATCATTCTCACCTTTCCTCTCACCTTCTAGGTCCCCCGGCTAAGCCCCTGCCTGCACTGCCAGCCTTCTTCTCCATCGTTCAACCCATGAAGCAAGTGTCAGTTACTGCTTTTGCTGCCGCTTCACTCCCCCTCCTACTCCTGCTATTGATTCTCACCCTGACACAGCCCCTACTAATCTTCAACTCTTTATCTCCAACATTATGGACATCCTTACCCCTGTCATGAGGATCGGCATGAAACCTGCCTCCAAGTGCAACTCTTGGTATGACTCTGATTTGGCCTCTCTAAAACGCAAGTGCAGAGCAGCTGAGCGGAAGTGGCGAGCTTCAAGCACATCCTCTGACAAACTGACCTGCCGCCTGCTCCAAAGGCAATACAGACTTTCCATCTGCTCGAAGAAGTGGGCCTATATCAAAGCCTGCATCTCTGAGGCCCCTGACAACACGGCCAAACTTTTCAAGATCTGCAAGCAACTCGCCAATCCTACTGCAGTCTCCATTTCTCCTCTGCCTTCCATTGCCCTCTGCACTTCTCTGGCCTCTCACTTCATTACTAAAACTCAGGACATCCTGTCCTCTCTCTCCTCTACACCCCACCGTTCTACCTCACCAGCTCTCAAGCCTCCCTTGGCCCTACTCCCCCCTTCCCGCTTACTCTACTCTTTCTCTCCTATATCACCTGACGAGGTTTCTAACAAGACTGCTCTGTGAAAGTCTCATCCAAACATGTGCTCCCCTTCGCCTTCATTACTATCAAGGACAACACTGTCTCCCTTGCTCCAGCCTTGGCTGATTTCTGCAATCACTCCTTTGCCACTGAAAGTTTCCCGTTACTCCTCAAGCACTCCTTTGTGCACCCTCTCCTCAAAAAGCCCTCTGCTGACCCTTCCTGTCCAGCTACCTACTGCCCTATCTCCATTAGCCCCTTCCTGGGCAAACTCTTTGAGAAGCTGGCCATCTCTCAGCTCATGCACCACACTGAATCTGTTGGTTGTCTCCACGACCACTAGTCTGGCTTCAGAGCTGCCAGAGGCATGTAAACTGCACTCCTAAACACCTGTGAAGACTTGCTCTCTAATCTCGACTCCAACTCTCCTTCCATTCTCATCCTTCTTGACCTCGCCTCTTCCTTTGATACAGTCAATCATGGCACTCTTATAAATCAGGTCCATGATACCCTTGGCATCACAGAGCTGGCTCTGGACTGGCTGACCTCCTTCCTCTCTGAATGACGCTCCCAGGTTCAACTGGGCCCTTTTCTCTCCTCCATCTCACTCTCCACCTGTGGTGTCCCTCAGGGCTCTATTCTCTCATCTTGGCTTTTCAACATCTACCTTGCCCCCCTAGCCCATCTGATATCTGCCTTCTCTCCTAATTTCCAGTGTTATGTGGATGACACGCAACTCTCATTCAATCTTCCTGCCTCTGCCTCCTCCTCTTCCAATCTTATACCTAACTCTCTGACTGCTATTCAGGCATGGTGCACTGCTAACAATCTCTGCCTTAATGCCAGTAAAACCGAGATCCTTCTTATTGGGATTCCTGCTCCCTCCTTTCCCCTTACACTCGGGCTGGCCTCCATGGGTCCCTGCCCTCACCTTGTGTTTGGCAAAAAACCTAGGTGTCATCTTCGACTCCTCTCTCCTCACATCACAGACCTTGCCAAAAAGGCTCACTTTCAGTTTCACCTCCTCAGAGGCATTCTTCCTTTCCTCACCATCCTCCAGAAGCTTAATGTCTCCAGAACTCTGGTCCTCTCCACGCTGGACTACTGTAACAGCCTCTTCCTCAGTCTATCTAACTTCTCTCCTCACCCTCTTCAAATAATCCAGAATATGACTGTGAGACGTATCCTTTGCCTCAAGCCTAGGGACTGCATCTCTCCAGCCCTGCAATCTCTCCACTGGCTCCCGGTTACTGCAGGGATCAAGTTCAACATCCTCTGCATGGCTTTCTGGGGTATGCGACCCTGCTGCATCCAACTCTCTCTCCCTAAATACCCCCCTGCTAGAGCCCTTCAATCTTGTAGCAACTCTTTGCAGATCAGACGCTTCTCCAAGCAGAGAGTGGGTTGCAGATCTTTCTCCTCTGCAGGTACCTCCCTCTGGAATGGCCTCCCTGCTCCTCTCAGACCTGAGACGGATCTCCTTACGTTTTTGGAAGTTTCTCAAGACCTTCCTTTTCTCTTCCTCCTTCCTTCTCCTCCCTCCTCCTCCCCTGCCGATTTTTCCCCCTCTGCCCCTTGACTGGCTGCTGTCACGATCCATGCCCCTGACCATCTCAGGTATAACAGCCCTCTGGCAGCAGTGGGGCTAAAGCCATTCACACTGGCCCCAAGGGCCTTAAAACTCCATCAGAAACATACATGGAGTCATTCCTGGCACCTTTGGTGCCAGGCTCATTATCAATAATAAAGTAATACCAGTTTTGGACCTTAATCCAACATCGGGGCCTATTACACAGCTCAGTTCTTTAGAACCAAGCCATGTGGTCTAGTGTTTTGGGTGTGGCTGGGCCTGGAACTACTTGGCCTGGAACTACTTTACCTGGGCTATTTAAACAACACCCAAACAGCAGAACACGCTCCGCGTTATTCTGCACTCCTGCAGTGTAACGCTCACTGTGTCCAGCTCCTGTTCATCTGCTTCACCGGCGGCCCGATCCTGAAGCCCTAGATCCGGATTCCATTAATAACCTGGAAGAACAAGAACAGCATTAGCGAGCAAGAACACTTACCTGTGAAGTAACCAGCCTTGAATCCATCCTGCGCTTCGCTTACCTCACCCATCTCCGGAGTTCGCCACAACCTGCAAAGGTAAAGAAACAAGGACAGCATTAATAACAATTCTTACCTGGGCACGCAGCGAGTCCTGGCAGCACCCTGCGCTTCTCTTACCTCGCCCATCTCCGGGTTTCACCGCAACCTGCAAGGAAGAAGGAACAAGGTCAGCATTAACAAAGCACTTACCTGGGCAAACAGCGCTTCGATCGCTCATCACTCCGGAACATCACCGCAACCTGTACAAAGAAGAGAAGAGAACACAGGTTAGCAATTAACACCAACAAACAGCGCAGCGCTTCGCGCATCAATAACTCACCGTCGTCTTCGCCATCGGCACGGCAACTCCGAGATCGCAATCATCCCTGTGAAAACAAAAGAGACATTGTTAGGGAACAGCGTAGTGGAGCACGACGCAGAGAAGACAGAGAAAATGGAGGGAAAGAAACAGACAGAATAAAGACGGAAAAGACATTATAACGCACCTGAAAGACAGTAAGCAGAGTCAGACTCACAGCCTGTCTGGACCCAACATAAGGGCACACAGACCAGTGAAGCAACTAGGTCCACGGAACGCCCGCACCAACCATGCGCCCCTGCACAGAGACGCAGGACGGAGAGTTCAACGCACAAAAACCTAAGGTGAGCAATAACCCCAAGCGAGGGGATTTGGACCAGAGGGAGGTGGGAGTCCACCCATCACAGAACCAGTATCTTAACCCTCCATTCTCCTGTTATAGGCACTACCCAACATCTGGCACATAACCAAGCAGAGAGGGGTCCGGGATAGCGCTTAGACCTCCACCCAGTATCGTGTGATTCCCCCGTGGATACCACGTGAGCCTAACACTGCCCGGTTCCTTCAGATTCTCACAGGGTACTAGGCCCTCACCTACCAGTGTACCCTGCATTTGCCCTTCTGAGCCCCCGCCTGCACTAGCCTGGCTGGGCCTGCACCCCCTTAGTCCTTCCAGCCTGTTCCTCACACAGGTGGACCTTCTGCCCCTGCACTCTCTTCTTCTTGGGCTCTGTCCACCTGCCCCCACCCCCTGGGCACTCGCTTAACCATCTGCCACTTCCCCACATTCCCCTCTCCTCTGCACTTCTATTTCTGAATTTGCACAATCCGAATGACACAAGGCCTAGTAGGACCTTTCTGTTTGTCATGCCTGTTCCCCCTTGTCTTATTGCACCTTGAAACACAAGGTATAGGCGCATTATAAAAACCCAATAAATAAACTAAATAAATGCACAAACACACTAAGGACTATACATTCTACTCCAACCACCATCAATGCTACTCTCGACTGGACTATTGGCTTCTCCCCTGCACTATGCTACACATGGTAGAATCTTGCGCAATCCTTCCTATGACTCTCTCCAATCATGCCCCGGTCCTTATGCATCTTATCCTTCCAGACACACCTGCAGAAGCTTCCACATGGAGGATGAATCTTATGGCACTACAATACCCCCGAAATGGTAAACTTATTGACACAGGATGTGGGTAGATTCTGGCAGGATAACTTAGTGGACGGGTTCAGCACACTCCAGATTTGGGACCCCTTTAAGGCTTTCTTCAGAAGGCAATTTATTTCATGCTGGGCGCATAAGAAAAAAACATGGGCGGAGAGGGAATCTCAGTTGACGGCAGAACTTTCCACTGCCGAACGCATCCTTAGAGCCAACAGGGACCCTCAGCTATACGCCCGGATAGTCAAACTCTGGTCTGAAATCACGCATATCACTACAGTTAGGACCCAGAAGGCATTCACCAAGTGGGCTCGATCTCTATGGAGCAGGGGATAGGCCTCTTTGCATGCTTGCTCTCGCCTTCAAGGGGAAACAGCTGGCCAGCTAATCACCACAATCAGGGGGACTGATGGCAGATTGATCACGGGGGATTGAGTCTTTAACGAAAGGTTCGCTGAGTACTACTGAGACCTTTAGATGGCCTGCCTAATAGGAATATGTGCCAAATTACAGCATTTCTTAGCACAATTCCTCTCGCTGCACATGCTCCACTGGATGATGAGGTGGTTGTACGAGTCATACAGAGGTTGACCTCAGGTAAAGGAGCGGGACCAGACGCCTTCCCATAGATATTTACAAACGAATGCTCGAGGAACTGGCTCAGTGGATTGGACAGATGTTCTGAGAAGCCTTAGAAACACACCACCTTCGGCATCTTTTCTAAAAGCCAACATAGTTGGCTTTCATAAGAAGTGACGCAATCCCACACTCTGTGGTACCTATTGTCCAATATCCCTCATAAATGCTGATGCAAAGCTATTGGCGAAATGTCCAGCTGGCAGGCTGGAGAGGCTATGTCCTAGCCTCATCCACCAAGACCAAACAGCCCTTATCCGGCACACATACACTCTTTCTTTTTTTAAAAACTTTATTTAACAGTTAGCTTGGCATCACAACAAAGAACAACTTAACATTCCAGAGCGTTAACACATTTGTAACACCCCCAGACTTGTAAGGGAGGGAAAGATCTGCTCAAACATAGGGTCTGCACGCTTTGCCGCTAGCTGGCAGTGGGAGGGGAGAAAGGCGGCGTGTCCATATCTTCCCCAGACTCTACAGTCGTGGAGGAAACATATTGTCGGAAGAGGCCCCAAATGTCTTTCGGCCTAGATCTCCTTGGTTGTGATAGAGCCCAACACTCCTCGGTGTCTGATGCCCACGCGAGAGCACGGAGCCATTGTTCATGCGTGAGGGGTCTGGGCTGAAACCATACCAGAAGGATGCAACGAGTTGCCGGGAGGAGCCCCAGACTTGCCAATTTCTTGAGGCACCGGCTTAGTGGTGGTAGCCCGGAAAAGAAGCAGGTCAGCAGGGAACGGGAAATGATGCATTCCACAATGTCTGATAAAGCCATGCACACTGAGGTCCAAAATGTGCTATTAGAGGACACGACCATATCATATGCATGTAGTCAGCCTTTGCAAAAATTGCATCTACGGCATGTATGCGGATGTTCATGTGACATATGGTGAAGCCTTATCAGTGTGTAATGGAACCTACGTAACAGTTTACATTGAATTAATTTGAAACAGGAGTTGAATGAGATTATACGTGAGCGGGTACACATGTAGTCCCAGCGCTGGTTGGTCAGCTCCATGTCCAAGTCCCTGGCCCAGGACCCTCTAAGTTAAGTGAACGGGGGGGGACGCTTGTGCTTGGAATGCAGTATATGATCTGGAGACCTTACCCCTCATGGGCACGGGGCCAATGATTTCAGACAGGATTGGATTATCCTGTGTGATGATGGGGAAGTCAGGTAACCTAGCTTTCAACACCCTCCTCAAACCGGCATACTGCAACCAACCTGCCTGCCTGCCCCGCAGTTGTCTAGGGAGCTCACTCCATTCTGTAAAGGCGCCTTGCTCGAACACATCTCGAATAATTAAAAGACCCGCCGCTGCCCAGCGGTCCACCATCTTGGAGTCTACCCAGGGGGAGTCAGGGAAGAAGTTCCAGAGGGGGAAGTTCCCATGAAAGGGGTGCATATTACCTGTTTGTTTCCACAACCTGGTTAAGGCCTGGACAGTTGCTCCCACCGGATCCAGTGGTTCAAACCGAGCCGTGCCGCTGGGCAACACCAGAACCCGGATATCACCCTCGTCCATGGCTAGATGCTCTAATTTAACATGCGGGGGAGGGTCTAAGGGAACAAACCAGAACGATGCATATTGGGCTTGGGCAGCTATCCAGTACCCCTCCAAATTGGGAGCACCAAGGCCTCCCTTAGTCGTCAGGGTTGCTAAGGTTGTACGTTTCAGGCGGACCGCCCCCAAGTGCCGAAGAAAAGAGTTAATGATTCAGGTAAGTGCTGTGAAAAACCCCAACCAGGCCAGATTGGAATATTTAAAAAATCTGTAAAGTAATTTGGGCAAGACCACCATTTTGAGGACAGCAATCCTGCCCGCTAGGGTTATTGGAAGGTTCACCCACCCAGTACACTTCCGATCTAACTTCGCAAGATGAGTGCCATGGTTGCTCTCATATAAAGAAACAGGGTCTCGTGTGACTACCACCCCTAGATGTGTAAAGTCAGATTGGGCACAGGCGAAGCCTTGCAGGTCTAAAGGGGGGGTGGTGGCATCGGTCAGTGGAAACAAGATGGATTTACTACAGTTCACTCGGAGACCCGATAATTCGCCAAAACGAATAACGTCTGCTAGTATTGGGGGTAGGTTGGTTTCGGGTTGTCGAATGAAAAGTAGGGCGTCATCGGCATAGAGCGAGATTATCTCAGTGGTGCCAGCAAGCCGCAGACCCCGAAGCGAATGTCACTGACATGTGTTGTCAGCCAGTGGCTCTATGACCAGAGTGAATATCAGTGGCGAGAAGGGGCAACCCTGTCTCGTACCCCTCTCTATTTGAAATTGTGTCGACCAAAGATTGTTAGTGCAGACCCTTGCCATTGGAGATGAATATAATAGTTTAACCCAAGTTCTAAATTGGGGGCCGCAGTTGCACCTCTCGAGCACCTGCCAAAGAAACTGCCACAAGACAGAATCAAATGCCTTTTGCATATCCAGTGATGCTGCGACAGCCTGGACGCCTGGGTCGATGTGGCTTATTATATTAAATACCCAGCGCAAGTTATGCGAGGTGGAGCGGCCCGGAATCAACCTCGATTGGTCCGGGTGTATGATGTAGTGCATATACGGAGCTAATCTAAGGGCCAGAACCTTGGCATAAATCTTAGCGTCACAGTTGATAAGTGACAGGGGTCGGTAGGAGCCGCACTTTGTAGTGGGTTTGCCCGGCTTAGGCAGCACCGTTATTATTGCCTCGAGGAGGGAGGGCGGCAGGATACCCAGGTGACATGCCTCATTCCAAAGGGCAAGTAGCTGGGGAACCAGGCGAGACTTTTTATATTTATAGAACTCAATGGGAAAGCCATCAGATCCCGGCGCCTTCCCAGAGGCCAGTGAGTCTATGGCATTGGATAGTTCGTCCGCGGTGATTGGGACGTCAAGGGCCTCTCTGGTTTCCGCTGAGAGAAGGGAAAGTGGAAGACTGTCCAGAAATTCACCAATTTCGACATCTGTGGCTGTGTCAGCATTAGTGTACAGCCTCTCGTAAAAGGAACAGAATTCATCATTGACCTCGCAGGAGGTCAAGGCTAGTGTGCCATCTCCTCTTTCTATCACTGGAATATGTGACATACCCCTTTCAAGTTGGGGCAGTCTAGCGAGGGCCCGACCAGGGTGCTCACCCTCACCATATCTACGCGCTGCCTGTGGTTTATCAATGAATTTGCGCCCTCTCTCAGCATGTGCCCGAAATGTGCCCAGCTCGATATTTATGTCAGCCAGCGTATCTGGCAATTGCGTAACCGTGTATTGCGACTCTAACTCCGCAAGCCTGTCTTCAATCTTCGCTATGTCTCTCCTAATAGCCCTGAGCACCCCCGCCTCTCTAGAAATTGACATTCGCCTAATGTACACTTTGAACGCCTCCCACAGGGAAGTCTGGGACGAAATAGAGCCAGTGTTTAGAGCAAAGAAATCGTCAATGTCCGTCCCCAACGCGGCTTCATATGCGACATCTAATAAGGAATATGGCTTGAATCTCCATGAACGGGTCATGGGAGCATCCACGGCCCACCGCAGGGTAACCATGATGGGGGAGTGATCGGATGGGGGAGTGATCGGAGAATGTCCTAGGAAGAATGGTAGTATGATTGACAGTTGCTAATCGAGTATCATTAAAGAGCCACTTATCGATGTGGGAATGGGAATCATGCACCGATGAGTAAAAGGTAAATACACAAGCATCAGGGTGAAGCATACGCCATGGGTCGACCAATTCAAAGTGGGCCTGTATATTCAAGATAACCTTGGCTGCTTTGGTTAGTTGGCGGGACTTGGAGCCAGATCTATCGTACTGGACGTCGAGGATGGTATTGAGGTCTCCCCCCATATTACCGGGACTAGAGGGAATCTAGACAGGAGTGTAGACAGGCATTTGTAAAAATCAGGATAATCCGAGTTTGGGCCATATACATTTAACAATACCACATCCTTGCCCTGCAAGGTACCAAACAGTGGAAGATAGCGCCCCACATGATCAATATGGACTGCCTTTTACTTAAATTGGAGACTCTTGTGAATAATAATCATAACCCCCTGATTCTGGGAAGAGTAAGTAGTATAGTACCGCTGAGAACCCTATGCCTTGGCAAACTTCTCACACACGGACGCAAGACTATGCGTCTCCTGTAAGAACAGTACGTTAACATGATGTCTTTCAACGTAAAGCTGCAGATTCCGCATTTTGACAGGGTTACCCAATCATCTAATATTCCAACTCATGCAGTTCACAGTGTCAGCCATCATCCCCCAACATGACAATTACCAGCCAAAAAGAACTGGACCAACCTATTCCCCTCTTTTTCTTAGTATAACTACCCTACCCCCTCCCCCACCCACAACCCTCCCCCAATCAGAGGTATGACTCCCATCCTAGTACTAAACCAACACATAAACCTAACCATGGCTACTTCGCCTGGGGGCCTTAGCACCGGTCAAGCCTGTGTGTGCTCGTGCTGGGGTTCTGGCTCGATTGCGTGACATATAGGCACTGAACAATGCTTCATTACAGAGACTCGAGATGATCACAACAAACAGGTGACCTCATAACTGGACAAGCCAATGGGAGTGAAGACAAACCCTGACCAGGTCAGTGTGAAATACCAGTGTAGTGAATAGATGTAGAGACGGGGCAAAGCCCAGTGCGCATAGAAACAGGGCCACCATGAAATATTCAAAATGCCAAAGTCAGCCATGAAAATGTTCCTCTATGAATTTGGTGGCCTCGTCAGGGATGGTGAAGAAGTAAGTCCGGTTTGCATGTTCCACCCTGAGCTTGGCTGGGTAAAGCATGGAGTATTTTACCCCCAGCTCACGGAGCCGCTTCTTTACCGCCTGGAAGGGCTTGCGTTCCTGCTGGACCGCGGCAGAGAAATCTGGGTAGAGATGAATCCTCGAAGATCCCAGGAGCAGTTCACCTTTGGCTCTGGCAGCCCGCAATAAAGTGTCTCTATCCCGGTAATTCAGAACCGTTGCGATAATTGGACGAGGAGGTGCTCCCGGCTTAAGTCTAGCAGTGAGAGCCCAGTGGGCCCACTCAACAGCAAACTGAGAGGAGAGCTTGGAGAAATCCAGTAGATAAAGGAGAGTCCGCTCAACAAACTCTTCGATAGAGCCTTCAATGTTGTCCTCAGGAACCCCAATTATATGAATGTTATTGCGCCTGGAACGGGATTCGAGGTCGTAATTATTCTTACTGATCTCGAGGACCCTAGAGACAAGAGTGTTATCCTCGGCTCTAAGGGAAGTGACATCATCCTCAGTGGCGCTGACTCTATTCTCCACCTCTGTAACGCGGCCGTCAGTCCTCTCAATATGTGCCTTGATGGAACAGATCGTCCCACTCATGTCGTCTAGTTTGGAGTGGAGCGTGGTAAACCCCTCCTGCATGTACTCGAACATTTTATCTGAATCAGGATTAACTGGAGCAGATGACGAAGGCACCTCAGGCTCTGTTCCCGGCTCAGCCACCTTCTGGGAGGGTTTTGCGAACATATTGATAGAGCTTTGCCTCTTATTATTCTTCCCAGGCATGTTAAGCAGGCGTGTTATCATCAGGAGTGCCTTGACCAAGTGCCAGAGGAGAGTCCTCTAAGGGACAGTGGTGGGTGTGCAGGCTTGTGGATCCGACAATGGGCCAATGCAGGCAGGGGAGAAGAGCACCGAATCATGAGAACCACTTACCAAAATGCACTAACAGAGTCGCAAGAGTATACATTGATGTTCCATTGAATGTCCACTCTTACGGAGTGGGTTGTAGCCTCCCACGTCTGTACCATATGTAAAATATGCACAGGGAATGTCACTGGTACTCGGCCGGGGCGACCAGTGGATTATTTGTAGCTCAATACTCCAGTCTTATGAGTACAGGGATATAGCCAGGTGGAGGCTCCCCTGCCCAGTGTATTACTCCCTATACACCAGGGTGCAAATACTTGAGACTCTTCTGGCGAGTATGTAGATGTCCCTCTGGCACAGCGAGGCGGGGAGAGGCAACCAAAGGCGTAGTTTCAACTGGATGCGTGGCACTGATCTACTCCCAACCAGTGAATTGCCAATCCTCATATCATATAGGGGGGAATGGTGACTCCCCCATGGGGCTCCAGGTGCCCCTGTTCAGGTGCGCCATGCTCCCTCAAGGAATCCTCCCCAGGGCCAAAGGCCAGCAATCAGCAGTGTGTTCTGCCAATGGGGAGCAGGCAGCGCAGGGCGGCTCCCCACAGAACTCGGAGCAGAGTGCACCGCGCCCGCTGTCCAGACGCCGGTAGCTGCCCCCCGGTCCCAGGTGATCAGTGGGTGGGCAAAAGGGGGGGACACGCCAGCGGGTATCTTCCAGCTCCCACCGGCATAAACGCTGCAGGACCCACCTTATCGTGCCCCGCCAATGACAGCCAAAAGGAGCAGCACGCCGGGTCACTCACACCACCCCTCAGGGCTCACCCGTGGCACCCCAGCCGCAGCCAGTTCCAGAATCAGCAGTACGCAGTAGTGCCCAGGAGGGGCCAGGTAGCGTCCCACCTCGGAACAGCGTCAGGCGATCACGGCGGCAGGCCTCCAGCAGCACTGAGGAAAAGCCACACCAGGGAAACCGGTGTTAACTCTGCATACCAGGCAGCAGAGGGGACCACAGCTATGTCGGTGGCCACCACAAGCAGGATAGAAGCCAGCTGTACCAGGATAAGGCTGCGAGCGCGAAGACCAGCAGGCACCCATCCTCCTGTCGGCCTGCAGCGCCCCACTGTAGATTAGTGGACAGCGTGCGCAGCGTGGAGCCGCCGCACGGCCAGCCCCCGGTGTCCGGACAGAGGGCCGCGCTCAGCAGAATCAACGCCGCTTTGGGGCATCCGAAGACAGCAATCAGCCAGCACCCGCAGACCGCTCCCGTGCAATATTCAGCCCAATATTGAGTAAGTTTGCAGCGCCGTGTGAAAGTAAACAAAGATAAGGATGCCCCCAGCACAAAGCTCTCACACTATGCGGCCATTTTGATCCAGCGCAACAGCGCCCCCCACACACATACACTCTTCTGACAACCTTTGGTGCTTCTTGCATATCCTGGAGGGGGAGGCTCAGCCCGACGATTTGGTCCTGTCACTTGACACTGAAAAGGCATTTGACAAAGTGTGCTTGGACTACATGTTTGAGGTTTTACATAAACTTGGCTTCTCAGGGAGCTTTTTGCATATGGTGCAGCTTTTGTATAGCACTCCTTGCGCCTCTTTGGTTACAAATGGTTTGACCTCTGACCCCTTCCTCCTGCACACAGGCACTCGGCAGGGCTGCCCACTCGCACCCTTTCTATACACGCTAGGGACCGAGCCACTAGTCGCCAAGCTGAGGGGTGATGTTGGTTGGTCCGGCATAGAGAAGAAAGAGAACGCAGAAGCAAAGAATTTCACTTTATGCCGATTACATACTTTTATATATTAGTCACTATGCTATGTCCCTACCTCGCATCTCAGAAATATTGTGGGAATATGACATGTGGCCGGCTACAGCGTTAACTGGGACAGGTCAGAGGTTATGCTGCTGCGCTTAGACATTCCTTGGGATCCGGGAGGGGTTGCCCCATTTAGGCTAATGTTGCAAACCATAAAGTATCTAGGAGTATGGATTAGCCTGACAGTTCAGATGCGGGCTGATCTGAACTACACGCCTCTGCTAGACAGAATCCGGTGAGATATGATGACATGGTACTTATTCCTGCTCTCCCTTATGGGAGAATTAATGCTATTATATTTGAATTTGATGCCCAAGTTGGTCTACCTAGCATTCATGTTACCGATGCCCCACTCCAAAGCCCAATTTTCTGAATTTGACACGCAGATGACGACATTTATATGGAGGGGGAAAAAGGGTGTGATTGAATAGGCACATTCTGGCTGCTTAAGCCAGACGGAGGACTAGCACTTCCATCTTGGGAGACGTACTATATGGCAGCTCAGATAGGATGGGATAAATGATAGCTCAATGTAGAAGATATCACAAGTTGGTACACTACTGAGCTACAGGCCCTCCTTCGTCTCACAACCCGGCAGATTCTGGCGATACCCCCAGGCTGCTTACCGAAGACACTCATGCAGTACCCCATACTAGGCCCCGCGCTAGCGCAATGGCACAAGATGTGCAGGGTTACCGGTACTAATGTGCTTACATCTCCACAGTGGATCTCACTTTGTGCTTACTCTCATACAGCACTTCAGAATGAGTTCATGGGCTACAGCAGACTCACTGGGGCGACGTTAAGCTGGTGGATCTCTTTGAGGATGATACACCCATCCAGTTTGCCGAGATTAGATCCAGACTCGGGCTGGTGAATACCAACTGGCTGCAATATCAGGCCCTTCACTCTGTCATTGATGCACACACTACCAGGGACACCAGATTATCAGAGCCCTCCCTATGCTAGAGAGAGGTGATGAGAGATCTCACAGAATACCCTAGGCTTAAAACGCTTTATGTCCTTAGTATACATAACAATTATGAAAGAAATCTAACTCTGGCAGACATGTGGGGCGAAGATCTAGGGGTTGTGAGACAGGCATGGTATCAAAAGACATACAGACTCAAAGATATGTTTTCAAAACCTTTATTTCTTAACGTTACTGGGTTGGTTTAAAGCCTAGCTGGGCTGACTGGCCCTAATACCAAAGGGATGATTCCCTTAACTGATGTTTCTAAGGGCCATCAAAGTCTAAAAGTCCAAAATAAAAATATGTCTGCGTCTAAACCTATGCTTGCCCTCACACTTTGACATAAACGTGTTAGGAAGTCTTTCAAAAGTAAAATGTGGTTTTGCTAAGGATAACTATGTCGTCGTTGTACGCCCCGCAGAAAACGGAATAAGGTTGGAGAATCTTATCCATCAACCTTTGGAAAGTCACATGGGCACCATGCAACCCGAAGGGTAGGACTTTAAACTGATATAAACCTATTTGGATGGCAGAAGCTTTTTTTCTTTGTCGGGTCCATGTAATGGGACTTGCCAATAACCCTTAGTCAAGTCTAGAGTGGGCAGATAGATTGCACTACCCAATTTATCGATCAGATCATCGATCCGAGGCATTGGGTAGGCATCAACGGCAGAGATATTATTTACCTTGCGGAAGTATACACAGAACCCCCACCTTTTATGGACACACAACAAACATACAAAGATAAGTTTTCAAAACGTTTATTTCTTAAAGTTCCTGGGTTTGTGTAATGCCTAACTGGCCCTATTACTAAAGGGATGATTTCCTTAACTGATGTTACGAAGTCTAAAAGTCCAAAATAAAAATCTGTCTCTGTCTAAACCTATGCTTGCCCTCAGAAAAATCTGTTAGGAAGCCTTTCACAAGCAAAAAGTGGTAGTTCAACAACAAAAGGAAACCAGGATTGGTTTCAGGTGGCCTTCTTACCTGATGTAGGTTGGTCCAATCACAGGGGACTGTTCATAGGACCCTCTCCATAATTCAAACAATGTCAATGGGCCTCATTAGGAGTTTGCCGGTCCGGAAACAAGGGTGCCAGTAAGCTCACCGGCACCCTTGTTTCCGGATCAGCAATCTCTGAGTCTGCCTGCCGTGACCGACAGGTCTGACCCTGCCAGGCACAGCGGCCAGGGTAGGCAGACTGGTCACGGAAGCACCGGTGCAGGTGCTTCCGTGTCCCCACTCCCATAGCGTCTGATAGGACTCTATGGGAATGGGGACGTACAATTTGCTGGCGCCTGACTTCCAGGGCCGCCGGACCTGTAATGAGCCGGTGGCACCGGGAAGTCAGGTGCCAGTATAATAATACGGTATCACGTAATGAGGCCCAATGTCTTCAATGCATTGGGGATCCCTTACCCAAGCTTCAGTTAGTTAAATAACACAAAATAATCAAGATTCCACTTGGATAGGCCTATTAGGGTCCCTCCCCCAAGCTTAGGCCTCTTCCAAGTCCAAACACAAATACACTTCTTGGGCCTCCCAGCGTTCCCTTACCCAACCAAGCTCAGGCCTCTTTCAAATTCAAACACAAGTTCAGCTATTAAGCTTGGCACAGTTCCCCAAGCTCAGAATCCTGTTGAGCTAAAAAGAAAACACAAGTTCAGTTTGTCTCCTCCTAAGTGCAACAACTCCAAGCTGTAACCCCTTGCATTTATTTCCAGCTCGTGGCTTTTTCTTTCAGGGGCTTTCTGCACACCTTTTCATTCCTCACTGCTTTGTTGACTTTCTTGTGCCCACTGGCACCTTTCTTTCCATCTCCTGCACACTTGCACTCTCCTCTTCGTGCTCACTGGAACCTTTCTTTCCTTCTCCTGCACACTTGCACTTTATTTACCTTTCTGTGCACAATGGCACCTTTCTCCTTGTTTTCTTGTGCACACTTGCACTTTCTTTACCTTTCCTTGCCCAGTGGTACCTTCCTTCTTGCTTTCTCATGCATACTTGCACTTTCTTTACCTTTCCGTGCCTACTGGAACTTTTTCCACTCGGCTGGGTGGCTTGCACCCTTCTCTCTTGTTTCGTGTCACTCGCGCCCTCTTTAACATAGTACTTTTCTTTCGCATCCCTTGCATGCTCTGTTTTCTGACAATCTCTTACTTTCTCCTGATCTCTTCACTCTTCTCTCAATCTGTTTTCCTTACTAGTTTCCTTTTCTTTCCTCTTTGCTGATCCGTACCGTTTTATGCCTATCCTTTCGCCGGCTCTGCTTCAGACAGTCGCATGCTCCTGAGTCTCTCTCTCTCTCTCTCTCTCTCTCTCTCTCTCTCTCTCTCTCTCTCTCTCCCTCTCTCACTTTCACAAATCTCACCCGGGCAGCAGTGCAGAGACAAGCGGTCCCTCCTGGTTATGCGGGTCTCACCACCTGCCCCTCAGAAACACTTGGGGCCGGCAGAGGTCCCAAGAGAACAAGCAATGTTCCAGCCACCAACAGCAGCCGGCATGGTGCTTCGCTCCGGCTCTCTGGAGACACAGCTCCCTAGCCACACTGCAGACCCTCAGAAACACTGGGCCAGTCCCTCGGCACGTAGTTCTCCTCTGAACCATCGACCCTGCTGCCCTCTGCTCCTTGGCTTCTCTAGTCCAAACAATGTCCCCAGCTCACTAATTCATCTGTGCAGAGCCACACTTTTGGAAAAGGAGTCAAGTGGAGTGAGGTGTGAGTGATAATTAGTGAATGCCTGACTTTATCAATGGGACAACTCAAGTTCTTCCTACAGCCGGTTTCCCTTACACTCCCCATGTTATTCCTATGGCAAATCTTCACTACTCCCGGTTGCCTCTTCCTTGTCCCAGTATTAGTTGGAAATGGGGAGGGGAGATGTATGGGTTTGGAAATACCCAATGAAAGTTGAGGGAAAGGGTTTTGAGGTGGAATGGGAAAAGAGGGAATACCATGCCTCGCCCTTGGATGTTCTCCTCCCAATCCGCCGTGACCCTTCACTCAGGTGATCCGCCCTCGATTGTCCACCCCCAGGGTCGGGATCCAAAATCGATGGACCTTCCCAGGCCACATGACTAGAGGATACCGGGGGAATAGGTGGGAGAACACTGTCAGGTTTGTGAAAGGGTGGAAATAATTGTGGAAGAAGTGTACAACTTCTTCTCTATGGTTACTCAGGTGTCCTGCAATCTGTGATAAAGAGAGATCCAATTTAAAATAATTCCGAGGGCCTACTTCACCCCGGCCAGTCTTTACAGTATGGGCATTGCGACAACAGGTGAATGTTGGCACTGGTGTGGCAGAATTGGAACCATTGGACATATGCTATGGTACTGCCTGAAGCTAGTGCAGCTATGGACAGAGGTGGCTCAAAAGCTTCGGGGGTTGCAAGGGATTACGATTGAGATGACCCCAGTCACGTTGCTATTTGGCCAGGGAATTGAAAATTGGCATGTGGACGCATTGACAGCACTGTGGACCAAGGTAAAGAATACCATCAGTGCGGGCTCGCACACCCTTACTCTAGTATGGTAACTAGACAAATGTTGATTGCGAGGTATCCTAGCTCCCGTTTATCATTTTATTCTCGTGAGTTCTTTATAATACGAGCAACCAATGTGGACGCATTGACCCACAGACTAGTACACATTGCACTCTTCACTGCCTGCACGTCCATCCTATTGGTCTGGAAAAAGCCAAATCCACTATCATAGCAGCGATGGTGAATGCTTCTGTCCAGAATGTGCTCTGCCGAGCGCAGCTGCTATCGTAGGGCTGCGGTTCTGGGACCTGGCAGATATGTTCCTTTAGGCCCTGAATCTTAGTATGGACAATGAAGTGGTATGACATTGGCTCGATAGTACCATACTCAGAATAACAAGTGTATCTCCTGTTGTCCTGTTTAGTTTAGTTTTTAACTCTTATCTTTTGCTATTGATTCTTACTTATAGGGCTCGGGGTACGTTGCGGGGGTGGGCTTTATGGGCAGAGGGGTTGCAGGGTGTTGGGATGGGAATTTTAGGGGTGTTTATCGGAGACTGGTACAGCTTAAAGCATATGTTGATAATGTTCTCGACTGTGTTGTGGTCAGTGTTGCCTGAACTTTATCATGCCTTTGTAAGAGTTTTTGTTTTAAATGCAATAAAAAGATTACATTTAAAAATGAATGGACAAAATATTGTTCTGTATCGAATGATTTGTTCATGTTTTGCACTAGTGGGTCCCAGGTTGCATTAAATTCCTGCATATTATTTATTTGTTTATTTATTTAATTTATGTATTTGTTGCCTCTCATTCCATCCATGAACTTTTATATTGGTATTATTTCCCACACGTTGTTTATCCATATGCCAGTCGACGGACCCTCTTGTTTGCTCCACCTCATTGCAATTGCTAATTTTGCTGATAAAGTAATTTTGGAGAACACAGTTTCAAAATGACCTTCCTGTTCTCTTCCTCTGGTAGCACTCCCAAAATAATGAACAATGGTACCAAATTACACGCTAACCCAGTTACTTCTTTGATCAACAACCTTATTTCTAGCCAGAGTTTTGAGCAGTCACCTTGAATATGTTTCATAGTAACTTTTCCTCCACAGTTCCTCCAACAGCAATCCCCCCTCCCTTAGGTCAGTCATGGCACAAAGTCTGTCCGGTATGAAACACCATATATGTCAAATCTATTTCTATACGTTGTGTACACACAGAGGTTCTCCATAGATTTTGTGTATTCTGTTCCGAATTTAGTCCATAATATTTGTGAGAAATCTGAGGGTATCCTCACTTTGACTCCCCCTGGATCCTCTTTTCAGGTGGCCAGGGAAAGGCCATCGCTTTTGGATCCCGACCCTGGGGTTGGAGAAGCCAGGGAGGATCACCTGGGTGCAGGGTCCTTGGGGATTGGGAGTGGGGTATCCACAGGTGAGACATGGTATCCCCCTTTCCCTATTGAAAACCAACCGAACCGCCCCTGGCATTTATGGACTATTGTCAAACATCTCTCCTCATTTTCCCACATATTTCCTATGCCAGTACTGAGACGAGGAAGAGGTGCCTAGGGGTAGTGAACACCAATAACTCCTTTCACCACTCTAGAACTGGGACAAGGAAGATGCCTGCAGAGTACTGTGAAGGACAGGCATGTGCCTCTGACCATAGTCAGGCAAATCCAATTAGAAGCTCACACCTGCAACCTGACAAGGGGTTGCAGGTGCATAAGAAGAGACCAATAGAGCAGCAAGAAAACGATCAGGGAGGCCTGGGCGGCAGAGACTATGAGGGGACCCTGCTCAGGAGGAGGCAGCCGTAGTGAGTCCTACAGAGACGGCAGGATGCTGGCAGATGATCCCAGACACCTATGGTGCCAAGGAGAAGTTGGGCCATTGGAAGCCCTCAGGTGAGGAGCCTCTGTGTGCCGGGAAGTGCATCTGGAGCTATGAGCAAGGAAAAAGAAAGGGAAGCTGCTGACAGTGCCCGCGGAAGCAGAGTGTAGCTGCTGGCAATCCCAGAGAGGCATCGAAAGTGTGAGCAGTGCTCATAATCAAAGGCAAGCCGGCAGGCGGAGCAGAAGGAGTCCAGCGCAGCTACCCGACAGGACTGCCGGTGACCGGTGAGTGAAAGGGTGCATCACTCGAGACCGGGGCGCTCCGAGGGGCTGGATATAATGGGTGGCATGGAAATTAAGTGCCAAAATAAATAATGATGGAAAAACATGAATATTGAATACTGAACAGAATGAAAACTTTGTAATAGTGAATATCGAACTGAATGAAAGACTTTGAGAGCAATGCTACGAGTGAATGAAAGTTAAATGGGAAAGCGCTCATTTCAAAGAAACACATGTATATACAAACTCAAGGGTGAAAGAGCATTACAGAAAGGTGGGGAATAAAATAAGACCACCGCAAATTTAACTTTGTGAATAAGTACAGTGCAGCAAGGCCCAAGACTGGCCTAGGCTGTGTGGCACATTGCGGTAAAGCCAAGAGGCCAATCAGGAGAAGCCAGGAGTGTGTGAAACTGCAAATAGAGCCAAGAGGCCAATATGTAGGGCAGATACAGAAGAACCTGTATAGGCTGAAGAGCCTAAGGTTCCTGGTTGAGCGGCCTGTGATTGGTGAACCATGTGGTCTGACAGCTGTGCCTAGACCATGGAACCTCTCATTAATAGCCTTGTCTTCCTCACCTGAAGTCTCTGATTCAGTGTCGGACGAACTCCTTGTTGGCTGAGTAACTGGTTGTTTCTTCTTTGCAGAATGCCGACCCTCAAAGAGGTAAGGTCTGCCACTGGAGAAAACCACTCTGTCTGCCTAGATAACTCAGCAAGACCAAATGGCTCCCCGGGTGCAGCAGTAAATGGGGAAAAAGCCAGCTGGCATAAAAGAAACCTAGGTCTGATGAGTTGCGTTAGATTGTTCTCCCGTGTGCACAAATATATATGCACTGTTGTTCTTCAAAGGGCGAACAACAGAAGCAGAAAAGCAGCCAGCGATGGGACAGCTGCGAGGGAGCTTAGCGTGGAGAAGGAAGCGTGCACTGACAAGCGAGAGAATGCAATGACAGCGTGAGCAAGAGCGCAGAGAGGCACAGGGCCCGAAAAGGCAGAAGAGGAGTAGGTTGAAGTAGAAACTAGCATCTTACCAGATAGGGAATAACAGGGTTGCAACGCGTAGGCGAGCAAGTGTGCACTCTGTATATTCGGTCAGGCAGTGCCATGTTGAAAAGGAAGACTAGACCTCAGCAAGTACAAACGGGCAAAAACGGGATGGAACATTCATGGTGGTGCTGCCAGGCATGCCATATCTTCCAGCGGTTTGGCGTTATGACAGAGCCCTCCTGTGTGAAAACCAAAGACATTGGGCCTCATTACGAGTCAGGCGGCAACCCTGCTGGTGCTACCGGTGGGTTGCCACCGGACTCGTAATACTTTACTGGCACCTGACTTCCCGGTGCCACCGGGAGATTCCAAATCTAGCGTCCCGGGAAGTCAGGTGCCGGTAACATGTAAGTCCCCATTCCCATAGAGGCTCATAGGACTATATGGGAGTGGGGAATCGGACGCGCTGGCACCATTGTTCACAGTGCTGGCACTTCTGTGAATGGTCTGCCTACTGTGCCCGCTGCTCCTTGCAGTGTCAGACCTGTTGGGCACAGCGACCACAGCAGGCAGACATGTAGTTTGCTGGTCCAGAAACAAGGGTGCTGATGAGCTTCCCGGCACCCTTGTTTCCGGACCGGCAAACTTATAATGAGGCCAATTGTGAAAAAAACAACGAAGGAGCACTGTGAATTAACTGTTAATGCAATCCAGAAGGATTGTCAATTTGACCTGGAGTTGTGTCAAACCTTGAAAGACTGGGACCAGTATACGTTGCTACACTGCAGTCTTGGGCAAGGGAACCTTGAGACTTAATTAACTGAAATGCTGTCTTGAGGACAGAGCCTCAAGACCCTTTTCTTTTGAACTGTGTTGCCTTAAGCTTGGGGAAGGGAAGCCTGAGCATTGTGTGGAACGTTATTGCCTTGAACTTGCGGAAGGGAACCTCAAGGATTTTTGGAACGTTCTTGAACTTGAGGAAGGGGAGCTGAAGAGGAAGCTGGGAGCTGGAAAAAGCTTAGAACCTTGTGTTAATCACCATCTCTTTTATTATTGACATCCCTACACATAGTTTAGCTTTAGTTGTGAGGGCTTGGATAGGTTTTGGAAATGGACAGACTTTTAAGTTGCACTTTTTGACTCAGATGTTCCTTAGTTTCATTCCGGTAGGGAAATTCCACCTTAATATAGGGCAGGTTAGGCCTTCAACCATCCTGATATTTGATTTAATAAACCATCTCATTTTGAACTTTAAGTCTGTTGTCTGTGTCTTGCTTCATGATGCCTTCACATATTACAGTTCGGTTTGTTCCTCCACGATTTCTGATGTGCTCATATTTCACCATAATTTGCTTCCACTAAAATTGGATATAATTTCCCTTAATTTCCCTGTACAGTGGCTAAACTCTTCCTCTGTGCTGCGGGATAGAGCGTCTGCCACAATATTCTTTGAACCTGGAATGTAGCTGATTACAAAATCAAACAGTACTAAGCCCACCTGGCATGCCTTGAGTTACTACACTCAATTTGTTGGAGCACCTTCAAATTTCAGTGATCAGTGTGAATAGTGAATGGATGACAGGCTCCTTGAAGAAGATGCCTCCATTCCTTGCACGCTTCTCTAATCGCAAGCAGCTCCTTCTCTAAGATGCAGTAGTTCCTCTCACTGGTGGTGAGAGTCCGATAGAAGTAAGCAATGGGATGCTCAACCTGGTCTGTGCCGGAAGAAGGAGAACAGCCCCCAGAGCTCTGTCCGATGCATCTGCTTGCACGATGAAAGGCTTGGATTGATCTGGCTGCAGTAGACCAGGGGCTGTGGTAAACAAAGTCTTGAGCCTTGAAAACGCCTTCTGTGCTTCGAGGTTCCATGTGAACTTCACTCCTTTCTTTAGTAAGCGAGTGATGGGCAGCACTAGCTCCGTGAAGCCGGGAATGAAACAGTGATGAAAATTGGCTAGACCCAAGAATCTCTGTATCTGCTTCACAGATGTTGGTTGCTTCCAATTCAGGATGGCCTTAACCTTCTCGGGATCCATCCTGATCCCTTCAGCAGTTAGGATATATCCCAGATAGGAGACCTCAGAAGCCTCAGACACACATTTCTCCAGCTTGGCGAAGAGTTGGTTTTCTTTCAGGCGCTCCAAGACTTCCTTGACGTGTGTACAATGTTCTTTCAAGGAAGGGGAGAAGATGAGAATATCGTTAAGGTATACAACTACCGAGACGAAGAGGAGGTCTGTGAAGAGCTTGTCTATGAACCTCTGAAACACCGATGGGGCGTTGACTTGGCCAAAGGGCATCACCTGATATTGGAACAGCCCCATCGGCGTCCTGAAGGCCATCTTCCACTCATCTCCAGTTCTTATTCTCGATAAATGATATGCCCCTCTCAGATCCAATTTAGTAAATACTTGAGAGCCTTGGACAGCCTCTAAAATGTCTCTGATAAGTGGCATGGGATATTTATCCCATACTGTGGTTTGGTTGAGCCCCCTGTAATCTATTCAGGGGCGCAACTCTGTGGAGCCCTTCTTTGAGATGAAGAATAATGAAGCCCCTCTGGAGGATTTGGACTCTCGGATTAGACTGTTTTGTAGATTAGTCTCCAGATACTTCTTGAGTGCTCCGCGTTCAGGCAATGAAAGGGGATACATTCAGCCGAATGGAAGAGGAGTATCAAATCAGACTTGAGATCGATGCCGCAGTCTTCAGCTCTATGTGAGGGAAAAATATACTTGAGGCATCTATGCAAGTATTCAAGGAACGTGAACCTAATGAGGTTAGCCCTCCAATCGATCTGGGGGTTGTGGCGGCACAACCAAGGTATTCCCAGGATGGCAGGGAAGTGGGCCACCCTTATGACATCAAAAACTAGGGTCTCTTGATGGTCACTGATACACACTCGAACAGGCAGAGTCTCTTTCAGGGTGGGACCAGATGACAGGGTTTAGCCGTCAACCCCTTCGACTGGCTGGGGGCTTTTCTTACCCTGTAACGGTATGTGGTTCTCTTCAGCCCAGGTAATGTCCAAGAAATTCCCTGCCGCTCCGCAGTCCAGCATGGCCAGTACATTCACGTTAGGAAAGGGAGGGATGGAGAATTCAATATGAAAAACCATCAATCTGTGGTCTTCCTCCTCGGGATGGATGTAGTGATGTTGCAGGGGTGGTTCTGGTTCTTCCCGTTGGCTCCCCTGCTTAGGAACATGACAGGGCATTTCCCTGGCGTCTAGGTGGTATTTCTGGACAAGTACGCAACAGATGTTTGGAGGACCCGCATATACTTGCAGAGACCCATCTCCTCTTTCTTTCCTCCGGGGTCAGAGGTCCTCTGGTTGCCCCGATCTGCATGAACAGTTTTGGGCCTAGCGATCCGGGCTAGCTCGTCTTTAATTTCATCATGTAACCCCTTCTGAATATGGTCTGTTGTGCAGAATCAGGCCACCCTACATGGACAGAAAGTCTCTGAACCTGCAAAATGTATGACCCTACGTCTTGTGTTCCCTGCCGTATGTCCAGGAGAGCTTCATAGGAGGAAAACTGCACCTCTGCGCGATCAAACCTATACCTGAAGTTCAACACGAACTGATCGTAATCTGTCAAGGAAGGGTCAGAGTGGGTAACTAGAGGGGTGGCCCAAGCAAAAGCGTTTACGACGGGTTTAGAGATCAGGAAGCCCACCTTAGCCTGGCCGTAGTTATAGCTTCTGCCCCTAAAGGTGAAGTACACTGCACAAGCGTCCAGAAATTCTTTAAGGGTCTTAGGATTGCCATCGTACTTCCCACAAGGGAGAGGCATGGAGGAAGGTCGCCCCTGTGTTCAGCTCTTGCCACCACCTGTTGTCGTAGGGCTATGTTCTCCGACTGTAATGACTGTACCTTCAACCTGAGGCTTTGGATTGCGTTGACCATCTCTTGGTATTGTTCCAAGGATGCCATGGGTATGGTTGGGCGTTGTATGCTGTCACGCTCTACAAATCCCTCCTGTCAGGGCTAGGGCTGGTAGGAATGCTGATGGGATGGTGGGCGCTGTATTAATGTGCAGGTCACTTCCCACACAGAACTCCAGGCGTGTTCTTCATCACTTTTATAGATTCTTGGCCCAGGGACGAAGAACAGCCCGAGTACTACAATTCCCAGGAGTCGTGCACAGCACAGGCCTGCTGGAGTGAAGGCGGCCACGCCCGCGCCAATGAGCATGCGCGGGCCGTGCCCGAAGCCCACGCTTGCAATTCCGGTCAGCAGAGAGAACAGACGTGCTCATCCGGAGCTCCTGTCGGCAAGCCTACGCGGGGCACGCCCGCCGCCTGCAGACTCACCCCAGGCCCTGCGTGACCGCTAAGATAAGTACACTGCAATAGCGCGCCCGCCAGCCGTATTTCTTAACCAGAGGGGCCATTGAACGAACTACTTGAAACTTCAAGGCTTACGAACCGCAAATGAAACTGTTGGGGAAAAAGCATGGCGCTCCATTAACCGCATGAGACACTCCCATTAACACGCGATTGTATTCCTATACGAAGCGTGTACTTTGCATGCATCCGAAACTATGATTCCGTAAACTGAGTACTTAGACGGAAGAATACACCCTAGACAGAGAGCCGCTTGTGAATGCGCTCCAGTACTGACTTTTATCTTGCTTTGTAGTGCTTTTGAGGTTGAGAATGTCATAGTGGCCGAACAACATGAAAAGGCCAGAAGACTTATCCTGCAGACCCGACGCTAAGTGCATTTATTGTTTATTTGTGAAACGGGGCACGTACTGTAGAATAAAAGCTTACTCTTTCCTGCATGAGTAAGGCAGGTGTTGTTTCCTACATGATGTAATGTGGGGGTTGAGATCACTCATTCATTCCTGCATAAAGTAAGTCAGGTGTGGGTTCCTACATGAAGTAATGTGGGGAATTGTTTTTGCAGCACAGGAGTGCAAAAGATACTTAAAACTGGTTTAGGGCTCCAGTACAAATGCCCCCTTCTTGTTTGGCAAATGTGTAAAGGAAATGAGTGCTGGAGTGTAAGGGCGGAGATTCCCGGAGTCTGGAGCCGGAGCTGAGGAGCATGTGACCCTGATCTTCCCCTTCCCTATCAATTACTTCTACCTCACCCACTTTCCGGTCTTCCTAACCACCCCGTACCTATCCAACCAACGGACCCTAACCCTCTTTCCCCGAAGGGTCAAGGTGCCTGTGTTAATCACCTCCAGGTGCCGAGACCTAACGGGGAGGGTGGAGTTTGTGCTGCGTTTGTGCTGTCTCCGCGCCAAGAGGAAGCAAGCCCTTGACAGAATTGCAAGCCCAAGTATTTATTGGGCGCCCAGGCAGCACAACCATGGCAGAAGTTGTCACCCTTCTCCAAGAACTAAAAGCCGAATTGGCAGCTACCCGGCAGGACTACCAGACCTTGACGGGTCAGGTCCATGCTCTTACCATCCAAAATCAAGCCCAAGCCACCCCATTGCCTAGGCAACCCCCCTCCTGTCCCGGTTCAGGTACAGGTAGCCACGGAGCCCCCATTGCCCTTAGCAGCACCCGAGAGATAACATGGTGACCCCCAGAACTTCAACCAATTTATCATGCAATACCAGTTGCACTTCTTAACCAAACCAGCAGTGTTCCGTACCTCACAGGCCTGTACTGCGTTCGTAATCTCCTATCCCAGTGGGGATGCAGCGTCATGGGCCACACCTTTACTTCGTAAAGACGATGCCCTGCTATATAGCTGGGACACTTTTCTGGATGAATTCGGCAAGATTTTCAATAGAAGGGAGGCAACCTTGGTCAAGGACAGAGAATTGTTAACATTAAACCAGGGAAGTAGAGACCTGGTTACCTATGTAACAGCATTCAACCGGCTGGCCATGGAAACGGACTGGCCACAAGAAAAAAAGAATGGCCTTGTTCTATCAAGGCCTAAGAGAGCACTTAAAAGATCTCGTGGCCCAAGTAGACCCTCAACCAGAAGATTGTTCCACAATGATAGATCTAGCCCTTAGGCTGGACCAATGGCAGACTGAACGGCGGCAGGACAAGCGCAAATGGGAAAACAAGCCGATCATAAGATTGGACCAACAAAAGTCAACCAGGGCGGCGGAGAAATGCACTGTGGAACCTATGCAAATTGGTACAGTTCAGGGACCTCTAACTAAGGAGGAGAAGGACAAGAGGCGAAGAGACAAACTATCTCTTTATTGTGGAAAGGCAGGGCACTTTGTGCGAGAATGTCCAAATAAACTGACTAAAGGAGGGTCTTCTGGAAACGAGATAGCTTGCCCGTGAGGGTGGCAGGAGCGAGCGAGCTGAAAACACCCCACAGATAATGGCAAATGCGCACACATCACCGTAACCGGTTATCTACGTTGGCAGGAGAAACAGGTACCAGTCACTTTGATGGTGGATTCAGGTGCCACAGGTAACTTTGTGGACTTTCAGTTGGCCCTAAAGTTGGGGCTTCCGTTAAGTTCTAAGGGGTTTCCAGAGGAAGTGAAGTCTGTGGACGGATCTCCCTTAATCTCAGGACCAGTGACTCAGCAGACTGAACCCTTATGTTTGAGGATTGGTACCACACACCAGGAAGTGCTCAGTTTCGACGTGATAACAGCCCCTCAATTCGGGTTTATCCAGGGATTGACCTAGCTGAAACTCCACAACCCAACGGTGGACTGGAACGCTGGTTCAATTACGTTTGTCTCCGCCTTCTGTCAAAAACACTGCTTAGTGTCTGAATCGCAGTCAATTCCACATTATGTGGAAGGAAGTAAACTCGTGGGATTGCCCAATGAGTATAAAGAATATCAGGACGTTTTCAGCAAAGCCGCAGCAAAAACCCTACCCCCGCACCGACCGTTTGACTGCCGGATTGATCTGGAGGCAGGCGCAGTGCTTCCCTGCAGTAGAATTTACGCTCTCACTGAAGCAGAGAACAGGTATCTGAAGGAATATATAGAAACAAATTTGGCAAACAGCTTTATTCGGCACTCCACATCTCCAGTTTTCTCCCCTTTGTTCTTCGATCCAAAAAAGACAGGGGACCTAAGAACGTGTATTGACTACAGGGCAATTAACAAAATAACCATCAAAAATTGCTATCCCCTGCCTTTGATCCCGGTGTTGTTGGACCAGGTGTGAGGGTCGACAATATATACGAAGCTGGACCTCCGTGAAGCCTACCATCTGGTGGGAGTATGCAGTAGGGATGAATGGAAAACGGCATTCCGGACCAAGTTTGGCCTATACGAATATCAGGTCATGCCGTTCGGTCTTTGCAACGCCCCAGCAGCATTCCAGCACTTCCTGGACGAAGTACTCCGCGGGTACCTAGACGTGTTCGCAGTGGTCTACATCGATGACATCTTGATTTACTCCCAGAACCTGGAGGACCACCAAAAACACGTTCGGGAAGTCCCGCAAAGGCTGAGAGAGCACCACCTGTACGCCAAGATCGAGAAATGTGATTTCCATCGGTCTACAGTGGAATTTCTTGGGTTCATCTTGTCACCTCAAGGAGTCACCATGGACAAGAAGAAGGTGCAGTCCATTCTAGACTGGCCTTCGCCAAGGTCAGTGAAGGATATTCAATCCGTTCTCAGCTTTGCCAATTTTTACCGACGCTTCATAGACGGATTTTCTAAAAAGGTGCAACCTATGACTAGACTGTTACGGAAGGGGCTACCTTTTTCTTGGGATGAGGCTGCAGAGGCAGGCTTCCAGGCTCTGAAAAGGGCATTCATCACTGCTCGGGTGCTACTTCATCCTGACCCAACCAGGCCATATATTGTCGAGACGGACGCCTCAAGTTATGCGGTGAGGGCCGTTCTTTCTCAAAGAACGGAAAACAGACAGTTACACCCAGTCGCCTATTATTCCCGGATGTTACTACATGCAGAACTGAACTACGCCATAGCAGACAAAGAACTATTGGCCATAAAAACCGCGTTCGATGAATGGCGACACTATCTTATGGGAGCTCAACATACAGTAACCATTTATACAGATCATCGAAATCTACAGTTCTTAAAGTCGGCCAAAGCTCTTAGTCCCAGGCAGTTGAGATGGGCAACGCAGTTCTCGGAATATGATTTTGTAGTATCTTACCGTCCAGGTGCTGAAAACCGAAAAGCAGACATACTGTCAAGGTACCCGGAGCCAGATCCTGACCAATCCACAGTAGGAGTGGAAGAGCCCAAGCCCATGGTAGATCCCAGCCGGGTCATTGGAAGTGTGGCGGTGGATGCTGTCCTCGACGACATAAGAAAAGCAATGTCGGCACAACAATTTGTCCAATGGGTACACCAGAGTAAGGACCAGACTATAAAGGATGGATTACCCTTTTACCGATCAGCCTTTGTACTTGCCCACAACTTCCCTTCGTCAACAAGCCATCAAATGGTGTCATGACTCTCCTTTCACGGGCCATCCCGGGAAAGTAAAAACCATAGAGTTAATCAAACGTCACTTCTGGTGGCCAACTCTGCATAAAGATGTCCAGTCATATATTACCAAGTGCGAGATATGCCTCTGCAACAAATCTGATCATCAAAAGCCTCTGGGGTCTTTGCAGCCCTTACCAACACCACCTGCCCCATGGCACTCTGTGTCAATCGACCAAATTGTGGAATTACCTCCGAGCCGGGGGTTTACTGCTATCTTTGTTGTGGTAGACTACCTTACCAAAATGGCTCATTTATACCCTGCGTCGGAACGCCATCGGCTAGTACACTGGCAGACTTGTTCCTGCAGCATGTCTTCCGGTTACACGGATTGCCCTATAATGTCATTTCTGATCGGGACCGCAGTTCACGTCAAGGTTTTGGCATGCATTCTTCAAGTCAATAGGAATGGACATACGACTCTTCACCAGTTACCATCCAGAAACCGACGGGCAAACAGAGAGACTGAATCAAACCCTCGAACAATACCTCAGGTGCCTTACGCTAGGAAAAGAAGAAAACTGGGCTGACGTCATTTGGCTTGCTGAACTGGCATATAATAACACAGTCCACACTCAACCAGAATGACTTCTTTCTACAGCAGTTACGGGTACCATCCCCGTTTTCAGCCAGTTCTCCCAGGGAACATACCGGAGGTACCAGCAGCGGCAGAAAAGAAGAAACATCTAGAGGAAATATGGCGATCAGTCCAGGACAATTTAAAAGCAGCTAAAAGTGCTTATAAGTATCAAGCTGATAAAAAAAGGCAACCAGGTCCACAGTACCAAGTTGGGGACAAGGTGTGGCTTTCTACAAAACATTTCCACTGACAAGGATCCCAAAAATTCATGCCCCGCTTCATAGGCCCGTTTCCAATACAGGCATTAATAGGCAGGTGTTGTTTCCTACATGATGTAATGTGGGGGTTGAGATCACTCATTCATTCCTGCATAAAGTAAGTCAGGTGTGGGTTCCTACATGAAGTAATGTGGGGAATTGTATTTGCAGCACAGGAGTGCAAAAGGTATTTAAAACTGGTTTAGGGCTCCAGTACAAAGGCCCCCTCCTTGTTTGGCAAATGTGTAAAGCAAATGAGTGCTGGAGTGTAAGGGCGGAGATTCCCAGAGTCTGGAGCTGGAGCTGAGGAGCATGTGACCCTGATCTTCTCCTTCCCTATCCATTACTTCTACCTCACCCTCTTTCCAGTCTTCCTAACCACCCCGTACCTATCCAACCAACGGACCCTAACCCTCTTTCCCCGAAGGGTCAAGGTGGCCTGTGTTAATCACCTCCAGGTTCTGAGACCTAACGGGGAGGGCGGAGTTTGTGCTGCGTCTGTGCTGTCTCCGCGCCAAGAGGAAACAAGCCCTTGACACCTCCCATGCTTCCTCCTCACCTGATACCTCGACAGAAATGTCCAGGCCTTATGTGTCCTTCTTCTTTCGAGTCTTCCTAGTCTGCTTGGTCTTCTTTTCCTTCTTTAGATGTAAATAAGAGCGAGCTCCCTTGGAATCCACCTTGGCTTGGACAATAGCACAAGCCAGTGGGACTCCAAGGAGCAAGCTCCCAAAAACAGGGAAAAAGCCGCTATGGCATAAAACACCCTGGTAGAGTGACTTGAAAGATTGATGTGGTAGAATGTCCTTTCCCTTTCTTCTTGTAACTGGCCTTGTTCTTTGCAGCAAGTTCCACACCTTCCAGAGAAGGCAGACCATTGTAAGATAGCAGCAATGAGCAGACAGAGACCAGGACAGAAGAAAATAAATCAAATATTGAAAGCCATAGCAGCGCTCCAAACCACATTGGAGAAGAAGATAGATGAGGTAATAATGGATATGGAGCTGCGGAGACAGGACGTCCGAATGCTAGCTGAAAAAGTGTGAACAGTGGAAACCCAAGCAGCAAAGAATAAGCAGCATATAGTGTGGACCATTACAGAGGTAAAGGAGCTAAAATTGAAAGTGGCAGAGCTGGAAATCAGGGCAGAGGACGCCGAAGGAAGGGTGCGCCGGAACAATACAGGGATTTTGGGCCTGCCGGAACGAGAGGCGGGTTGATATCTGACGACATTCATGGAAAATATGCACTGTTACAAGAGGTCGGGTCAGGCAAGCTGTCATGGGGATTCACTGTAGAAAGGGCCCATAGGTCCCTCGTCAAAAACCCCCCAGCAAGAGGCACCACCAAGACCTGTGACAGCGAAAATCCTAACTACATAGACAAAGAGACAATCCTTGCATTTTCCAGATGAGGAGGGGTCATTGAAAAGGGGTCTGCCAAGAAAGCTGTATACCCGGGCTACACACTCGAAGTAGAAAGGCAGATGGGGGTGTTTGGCCCCACCAAGGAAAGACTGCGGAGGGCTGGCTTTAGATAAATGTTGATTTACCCAGCAAAGCTCAAGGTCATACACAATGGCACCTCTCACTTTTTCAACAACACGGAGGGGGCACACGCTTGGATGGGAAAGCTCTGTGTAGCGCCTCTTCCGGTGAGATGTGGTGCAGAGACTTGAGGGAAGATCGTGGAGAGTAAGAGACTGGCCTCAAAGAGACAAGCACTAGGGAAGTATCAGTTTTGCAAATGGCGGGAGGGGGAGTGAAGGTGTTAAGTAGGGAGGTAGAGACGTTGATAGACTGACACCACAGAAGGGGTGAGTGGCTACACAGTAATCAGTGTATTTCTACACTTTAACCTCTTAGAGGTCTGTAGGGTGCCAGTTGGAGACACCCAGCTGCTGCACGCGAGACTGGTGGGAGGAGGGGACACCCAGTGGAGCTTGAAAAGCATCCAAGCCTGAATGAGCCGTGTGCCGCTGCACAATCGTTAAGATTTTGGGGATTTGTGGGGAGCTCAAAGTTCAGTTACATGTTGAATTACAACACATGCTAACCCCCGCAGGGTCCACACGACTGCACCCCCACATAGGGCGCAGAAAGGTCGCACAGGAACACTGCGGGTGAAGGTGTTGAAGCTGGACAAAGAGAAGAAGGGGGCCCCAATGTTGGAGTGTGTTTCTGACCGGTCCTGAGGGCTGTGGGCTGGAAGAAGTGGGAAATGAGGTAAGGTGAGTGGGATACCTGAGGGGAGGGGTACTGGTGCCGGAATAAGCATGGTTAAAGTAGTCACCTGGAATGTTGGGGACTAAACAGTTTCATGAAGAGGAACAGAGTGCACATACACATTTGAAGGGGAAAGGGGCACAGATAGCCCTCTTGCAGGAGACACATCTCACTGCAGCTAGGCAAGCAATGATCACCAAAAAGTGGGGAGGGCAGATGTATGGTTCGACTTACTGAGTGTATGCCCGGGGCACTCTTATATGGATGGCTCCCACAGTACCCTTGGGGCTGCTGTGATGTAAGTGTGATAATGAGGGCAGGATGGTGGTTTTGGCAGGTTTCGAGAGCAGAGGGAGATCTGCATTATTAATATGTATGCCCCCAATCAATCTGCTACTGCTTTCTTCAAGGCACTGGTCCCCAGACTGGCTCTGTATAGAGGTGCCATGTGGATATGGGGGGGACTTCAATTGTGCACTGGACACTACCCTGGACAGATCTGACGATAGGCACAAGAAATGGGCACCACTGTCAAAAGCAATGAGCTTCTCATTGAGGGAGCTTTGTCTGAGAGACATATGGAGGGAGCTGCATGGGGAAGGGAGGGCCTACTCCTAGTATTCCAGCCTGCATGGAGTGCACACACACATAGTGCCTCATTCCGAGTCAGCATTAACCTTGCTGATGCTACCGGCGGGTTGCCGCCAGATTCGGAATGATTTACTGGCGCCTGACTTTCTGGTGCCACCGGAGGATTATAACCCCGGCAGCCTGGAAAGTCAGTCGCCGGTAAATTGTAATGCCCCATTCCCATAGAGACCGATATGGGAATGGGGAACACAGAAGCACCGCCACCATTGTTAATGGGACAGGGCATAGACATGACTAGCATAAAAAGAGAAGAGGGAAACCAGGAAGTAGAACACAGCCCTGGATGCAGAGCAGCCCAGGAGCAGAGCAGCACCAAATCTCGAGTATCCTGCGAAGAAGGAGAAAGAAACAGTGAAGCTGCCCAGAGGAAGAGGATGGTCCAGTACCTGTCAGAACGTGTCAGAAGACAGGCAGACCCCGCAAAGCCTTTGCTCATTATTGGGGACCTGTTTCCCAAGACTGCCAAACCAGTCCTCCCTCGAGGAGCCGCGAGGAAGAGGACTGTGTTTGCTGCACCTGAGAAGGAAGCCGGGATGCCCAGGGCGAGGTTGAGAGCTCTGGAGCCGGTCCTCAGATACTGGCTGGGACGGCAGTCTGGCGAACGAAGACAGCAGGTGATCCCGAGGTGTCGGACGCAAGACTACTTCCTGAAGGAAGGCTGGTGCTGCCGAGTTGCCACAGATCAAGCAGAGCCTTCGCAAGCAGCGTAAGTCCTGTGGCTGACGGAGGAAGCTAGGAGAAAGTGACACCCTCGTCAGCTGGACCCACGGGTATGCGAAGGGACAGTGAACAGTTAGGAAGAAGAATAATTTGTGGCACGAGAGAAGGGGGAATGAATACCCTGTACCTAGGGCCTGGGACCCTGATGAGTAGGAAAAGATATGGTAAGAGCAAAGGGGGAAAGAATACCCTGTACCTAGGGTCTGGGACCCTGTAAAGTGGAAGACGTTGTGGCAAGCAGGAAGGGAGAACAAATACACCAAACCCAGGGTCTGAAACCCTGATCAGGAGAAGAGTTAATGGCAACGGAGGTAGGACGAGGAATTCCCCAACCCTACAGTTGCTCATCTTCATAATCACAGAAAGGTGAACCAGGTTGGCTGTGCTTGGCAGGAGAGTACCTGTCTACCTAGTACGAGAACTGTTAAAGCCAGGTGAGTCTGGCACTCACACCCATATAAGAAGAACAATTGTAATTACTCTTCTTAGTCATAGTACCGTGGAGAAGCGTGAACCCAGTTGGCTGTGTAAAAGGAAGAGGAAGCTGGGGAAGGGAGATAAACCATAGGATTCCGAACACTGTGGCGAAGTCAAGAGAAAGGCGACATTCTCTTGACCCCCGTGGAACTTTGTTTATATTTGCACCATTGGGAACTTTGTGTTTGAAACTTTTGAAAATAACTGTGAAGGATCTGACAGTGTGAGGGCTAGAGTTAGGGTTTTGACACAACAGTGGACAATTCTTTATTTTGACATCCTGAAGGACCCATTTAAGGTTTATGTTGAGGCAGGGATACCTCTCTTAGTTTTAGCGCTAGCAAGGCCTATTTCTAACCCTATTTGTACTTTAATAAAAGTCTGTAGTAACAAAAATGCCACCTGTGTGTCGATCTTTCACTACTGCATCCTCACAATACCTACCGCGAAATGGCTCTAGCAGTGGGACTCAATCAACCATTAAGAGAGTCCCAATTCTGAGACAAGAGACAAATACATAGTAAGTCTGACCAATCAGCAGGGCAAAGATAAAGTAGGAAAACTTCAGTATAAAAAGTGCTGGGAAAACTCAAGCAATGTGGCAACTCATGTTGGTTGAGTCCAGAGCAGACTCGGAATCAGAGGATGATTTCCTCAGTACTACCTGCTGAGCAGGGAGAAAACCACTTGTAACAAAGTGTTTACCTTTTTCAGAGAACTGCTGATTGAGTGAACCCTAATACAAGTGGGTAAGGCCTGCCAATGCGTCCAGGGGAGACCTGTCCAAACAAATGCTGATATTCCAGGTTGCGGTGAGACCTGTCTTAAGTAAATGTTGATAGTCCAAGCCACGATGAGGCCTACCCAAATGAGTGCTGATATTCCAGTTTATGGTGAGGCATGTTCAAGCAAATGCTGATATTCCACCTAGTAGTGAGACCTGCTCAAGTGAATGTTAATCATTCAGGTTGTGTCTCACCTAGCAAAGTGGTCTCACATAGCGAAGTGAATACCAGAAGGTCATGGAGGGAATAATGAGGTGTAGTAGGAATAACTAATTTGGATACAATGGTCTGAAAGAGACTGGTCTGGTTGAATACCAAATGTTAGAGACAATTGCAACAGCTCCATGAGAGAGGCTGAGAGCACAAAATGGAAGATAAGGCAGCCAACTGAGATGCTAAAAGGTCTGAAGGGCGACAGTGAACGCAGGAAGAACAGGGAGGGTTAAAACTGTGAGTAAAGCCTTGTTTGCATTACACTTTATCTTGTCAGATTTTTTATTGCTCGGAGTCCCTTCATTGTGTAGAAACAAGGCTTTTGAGTTAATTAAAAACACAATAATTATTAACGAGGGATGCAAGCTCAAACTTCCAGAGTATACGCTGGTTTGCATTTTCCCATGTTTTGTATGGTATGTAGTCAACATCCATTTTTAGAAAAGTGTCAAGTATATTAATGTTAGTTTTAATACACTGAGCACTACATCTATGTAAGATTTCTCTATACAGACAAATGGTACGCCTCATAAACGAGATAATCTCTATAAAAATGGGCTAATTTATTTACAAAGTGTCAACACGCTTAGCAGAGTTTTGTTTTTACCTTGAAAATGTGCTTGGAGGTGTGAAATGCGTTGGCTCCATGGTTATGGATACAATGTTATGCTCAACAATTTAAGAATAGGATGTTAATAAATTGTTTAATAAAAACGCCTGAACGTACTATCTTCAGTATATCAGAGTGTGTCATGGGACAGCATCTTTTTATCTACGTTTGCAGCAAGAAAAACAGACATCCAACTGGTTTGTTTCTTGTCATTGGGCTAACCAACCATAGCTTCTCTCCCGATCTGACCCATGACTGGCACAAGCTAAAATACAACCCCTAATTATGATATCCCCTTAGTTCTCTAAATGTGCTATAGCTTCAATATGGTGTTGACATCTCATAAAAATGAATATCTGCAATCAGGGGGTCTTGCAAACACTTCCAAAACTTGAGGAAACGGCTGACCAGTATGTGTTTTCCATGTTGGCGCTCAATCCACCAGGTCATGCTCAGCAGCAATGGTGGCACTGTGCAGGGTTCAAAATGTGCACTCGCCACTAGCCGGTTGCTAGTGATATTTCACTCTTGGTGAGTAAGAAATGCTGTGCTGTGTGTTTGTATAGAATTGAGATGGCGAGCAAAGTTTTTATGCTTGGCTAGTAGCTTTCAACTTGAATGTTTGCTCTGTGGCCCTGTAGACTCCTAGTGTCCCGAAGAACTTCCCTCATCCCACCAGGTCTGCCAGAAAATGTGTCCCTGCTACAGCAGAAGCTGAAATGGGAAAGAAACCCCATCCCACGCACCAATCACATCACACTATCTATATTGCCTCATTGCTCTTCACTATGCCACGGGCCAGAGATCTTGATGAGTTGCCAGTGAAGATAGGACAGCGAGTACCAAATGAGGCTGGAAACCTCTTATCAGACTAGCTCCAGTGCTCACTATTATTGGATGGCTTTCCTAAGAGGGATTCAACAGGATAGTCAGTCCTCTGGGTGAAATTAAGTGGCACTAGAGAAGCCAGGGAAGGTTGCAGAAGAATCTGAAAAAAGATCTCGGTCATCCATAAGGGGCAGCAGGCAGCTAGAACTAAAGACAATTTATGCTCCTCATGTTTGCCAAGATGCCCCCTTTTATGGTAAATGTAGGAAAGGCATAATCTGCTCCCGGATACCAGGGATGAAGAAAAGCATCTGAAGTCACTGCAAACTGATCCATCCTCGAGATGAACAAGAGCGCCAATTGAGCATTGAGTCTGGAGGCAAAGAGGCCCATCTGGACTGGGCAGCAGCAAATTTGCCGCACCCTGAAGATAGGCTCCATGGCTCATTTAAAACAAGTAACACGAGTGCCAATCTGATGCCACACTGGAGAGGCCAGGTAAGTATTCCAAGTAAATTGCTTGACTTGACATTGCAGTGGGCAATAATGCCAGACGTCTTTCGCTAATTCCACTAATAACCTCAACCTCATACCCCATAGGTGTTTGATATATTGCAGTATGATGTGTTGTACATCTTTAGGAGAATACAGGCGTCCACTCTATTGCCAATCAGCACTCCTATCACAAAAGAGCTAGCTAGCATCTGCATACGGTTCCATGTGATTTCATCGCCTGCTGTTTCACCGCGGGGTTTTTTACCGCAGATTTTTTTCCGAAACCCCCATCCCCTTTAATTATTTTTTATATCCCCGTACACCCACAACCCAATTTATTTAATTTTTTAACCCCCCAAAAAATTCGATGATTTTTTTTCAAAAAATATCTGCGGCAAAAAACCCCGCGAAAAAACACCCAGTGATGAAATTACATCGTACCCTGCATACAACTGATGTGGAGATTTATTTCAGCTGGGGGGACCATTCTTCAAAAGTGAATGCTCTTCCACTGCAAGTGCCCCAGCTTGCGTCTGACTCTACGACCATGTCTGGGGCCGAAACAAAGATAGCACAGACATTTTGTGCATCCATGTGGTCCAGCCACCAGTGAAGCTTCGTCACAGCTCCCTAGACTAATGGTAATGGGGCTAGTAAACCCTTCACTGTCATGTCTTCTCCCTTTGGAAGGCCCTGTACTATACAGGCACGGAAATATTGCTTGAATCAAAGATGCCTGAAAGCTTACTGCTCAGGTCATCAGTCTGAGGATAAATAAACATCAATGAAAATAGGTAATTCCCTTTTTATGTTTTGTACTGTACTGTTCTGCTCAGTAGATGCAATGTGGAATGTGACAGGAACCGTGTCTATCCGAAATCCCAGGAATTCCCATGTCCAGTAAGGAAGCAAATCTGAATACTTCCAAATTATCATGAAATCCAGTCGCTGCAGAAGGGCATCTGTCACGTTCACTTGGAAATGAAGGTGTTCTGTGTGTTGAGACATGAGAATCATTTTAACCAGGTATCTGATCGACCTTACTCCTTGCGATCTGAAGATTGCCCCTAATGGCCTTATCGGTTTTATGAAACACCATGGTGCTGATGATAGGATGAACGACAGTGTTACCAAACACCCAGACCTGATCATCCCGCTAGAATTGGAGAAACCTAATATGTAAGCAAGAACAGTTCAAGTTACTCACTGAAGTGACTACTGTGCCCTTAGTTGATAGTCCCCTTTCCTTCATACCTTTGGGAGGCCGGCCCTGTAGGAACGGAACCGCAGCACTCTGCACAGTAGATAATTGTAAAAGATGCTGAGGGCGCATGCTTATGAATACTTGCTCACTGGCCCCTGCCTTATGTGTTCCTCTGCTTCCAATTGCCAGTCCCTTTCACAGCAAGCACTAATGATTGGTGACAGCTGGAGGGCCAGATGAAGGAAAGGGGACTATGGACCAGGAGCACAGTGGTCCCTATATCGAGTATTCAATTGAAACCTAATTCTACGTTCACCTTTCCTTTGTCAATATACTTTAGGAGACTAATGAAGCATCAAAACAAAGGGAAGATGGCCGAGAAGGGACCCACAAATGACAATGGGCCTCATTACGACCCAGGCGGACTTCGCGGTGCTAAATGCACCGCGAAGCATGGCGGAAAGCCGCCGATAGCGCCATGGGGGTTGGCGGATTTACCGCCCCATTCCGACCTCGGCGGAGCGGTAAATCCCCAATCCCTATTCTGCCCTTCCCCATTCCCATTTTTGCCCCATAGGGTATAATGGGAGTGGGGAAGGAGTTAATTACGCCACCGTAAAATACGGTGGCGTAATTAACAACGAGGTCCCGTAGCGCCATGGTTTTCTCCGGCTGGTAAAACCAGGCGGAGAAAACCTCCATGGCGCTACGGGAACTCGTAGTATGGCGGAGAGGTACGCCATGCACTACGCTGGCGTAATACCCTCTCCGCCAGGGTCCTAATGAGGCCCAATGACAGCTCTTAACCCTCCCCAGACAGAGGATCAACTGAAGAGGTTCCTAAAAACTTCCTGGTGAAACCTAGCATTTGCCGGGAGCTGGAATCCAGGCAGTAGTGTCTACAGAACAAATACGGCGTGGATCAGGTGGTAGCCTTGTAAATGTCTTTGAAAGAAATATGCCTCTGGAATAACACCAATGCCACTTTGGCGGCGTCTGGGTGGTTGTGAAGGCCATGTGGAACAGCCTATGTTAAGTCTTATAGGATTCAAGGATGCAGAAAAACACCCACCGAAGGATGGCAGCCTTTGCTGCCTGAGAACCTGGCATTACCCTCACATGTGACAAACAGTCTGTCAGAAGTTATGAAACTTTTAGTGAACTCCAAATACAAATGGTTCTTGCCATGCCTAAGCTAATCAATCTTTTTTCTCATAAGTCAAAAGTGTCGAGGTAAAAAAGAGATCTATTGATTGAAGTGAAACTCAGTCACGACCTTATGGTATGCAGTGATAAAATCGTGGCAAAAATGTCGCCTTTACAAAAAATCGCAGCAAAAATGCTGTGGTTTGCTGCGTTAAAAGTGTACCCCATTACACCATTTAAGGGGAGCATGGGTTGCGGGGGTGTCCCCCGCTTCCCTTAAATGGTATAATGGGTCTGGGGGATGCAGGGGTGTCCCCAGCATCCTTAACATGGATTGCGGTGGCAAATCCGCAGCCTTTTTGCCACAATATTTTGTGTTCACTGCCATTTTTGCAGCGATTTTAACACATGGAACCGACCTTATGGAGTAAGGAATGTTGGGTGTGCAACAGGATCCTCTCCCTGAAAAATTGAAGGGTTACTTACAGCTGAGAGCCTGAAACTCCCCAATGCATCTAGCTGAAGTAAGCACCACCAGAAATAGTTTCCTAAAAGACCAACATTAAATCCACAGAGGCCATAGCTTCAAAGGGTTTATGTATGAGGGCAATTAGAACCATATCAAGATCCCACTGGGGCCTAGGCTGATGCACCGTAAGGGTGTAGCCTACTGTGGCTACTGAAATGCCTCTGAACAGTTGGAGCGAAACATTTGAGGCTCCCTAATTGATGTATTCCCCTCTCGCAGACGTATGACATAAGTTTAGGTTTATGCCGCAATAAGCAATGCCAGGAATAGGCAGCACATCATTGAAGGGTGCTGAAAGCGAGTTAGTTTCCCTGTACAGCGGCCAATTACAAAATCTCTTCCCATTTCTGGCATATTGTCGATCACTGTACTCTTTGTGTTTACGTTTGCCTTTCTTGGGTTCTCTGGTTCTGTCCTCCAACGGTTTCACTCTTATTTCTCTGCGAGAAAGTATTCTGTTTTTTGGGCTGGTAACATCTCTTCTTTATTACCTCTCCAATTCGGCGTTCCCAAAGGTTTTGACTTAGGTCCCCTATAATATTCCCTTTTCTGCTCTTACCTAATTTGATCTTTTGTCACTTCTACACCGAAGATTCCCAGATTATTGTTTCTTTCTCGTCCATCACTGACACATGCTCCACACCGCTCTTTCCATTTGCCTTTCTGCTATCCAAGCCTGGATGCATTCCCATTTTTCCCATCTCAACCCAACCAAAACTGAAGTACAGTTTTTTCCTGCTGCATCGTGACCCCTCCTTGCATTCCCCGGCTCCCTCATTCCCTACCTGCTCTCTCTCTCCTCCTCTTGGCACATTATCTGTGTTACTTTTGACTTCCCTGTCTCTTTTTCTTTTCACATCTCCAATGCTGCCCAGACCTGTTGTTTCCTTCCTTATAAAATTAATAGAGCCCTTTCTCTCCTTTCAGGTGACCTAACTTCTCATCTTTTCCCACATATTCTGCCGCCTGTACTACTGCTCAGTTGTCATAGGTAGACTTCCAGCATCTCGTCTTACCCCTCTCTGCTCAGTCTTTAATTCTGAAACCTTTCTTCTCTTTTCTCTCACTTGCCGCTCCTCTATTGCTCCTTCTCTCCTCTCTGTTTTCCTACTACCATTTGAGTCTAGCCTTATGTTCCACTTTCTCTGGATAGTATGTAAATGCATAAGGAAAAGTGTGTCACAATGAACACAGAATGTTGCTAGTGGTTCGGGCCTATGCAGGCAAAGATCTGCCACAGAAAAATCCTTGCCACAAGTGTGGCAGCAAGTACAGCCATAGGAACGGGGCATAGGTTGAACAGCAAAAAAGAAACCACTGAAAAACAACTGCTCCTTACATGACAGTACAGATGAATTAACTGGTGATTAGGTGCCAAGGAGTACACAAGGGAGGTGATGGCACACAGGCGTTTCCATGCATAAGCCCTCGACTTCTTTTTCAGTTATTTGCTGTGCAGAGAGCTCCAGTCTGATTCCCTTAGTGGTAATTTCCCAAAGATATGGAGGAAATGGGACAGATGTAGAAGTATTGCCACTGACAGGAAGACATCCTTCAAATCCAGGCGTGCCTCAAAGTCAGCCTTCTGCAAAATATCATGAAAAAGGTGGATACCCTCCATCTTGAAGTGGTAATAATTCACCCAAGGAAGGGAATTCATCAGATTTATGATGGGGTGCACTTTCTCCTTCCTGTGAAGCAAAAAGAGTGCCACAGAGTCCTCATTATGGCTTTCTTGAGGCAAGGTCTGCTATCTCCTTGCTCATGGCTGCTTGCTGTTCTTCCAAGAAGTGAATGGGAGTGGGGAATCTCGTCTGCATGGGAGTGGTGTAAAGGTCTAGGCGTATTCCATGCATTGGCTGCAACACCCATGGATCTTCTGATACCAAACACCAATTGTGCACATAGTTGGCTGTATGACAGTTCACTAAATGGGACTCTGTAGAGGGCACACTCACCTGATGTAATGGCTGCTTGATGGGAATTCCTCCATGTGCGCCCACGGCCACCTCTGCCTTGACGGGGGAAGAACGAGTCCTAGGGACATGCATCCCATTATCCAGGTAGACCTCTTCCATGGGGCCTATTATAAGTATTGGAAAAATTGATTTAGAAGTGTTATATAGTTATGTTGTGAAGTGTACGGATAGAATAGTACTTGTTAGTGTTGTATATAGTCTCACATGTAAAGGAAGGAGATGTGTTATATAGTTATGTTGTAAAGTGTACAGACAGAATATAGTATGTCAGCCTGGGAGGTGAATAATGAGTTCCATGGAATGGGAGAATGTGTAGCTTTGAAAAGGATTCTAACTTATAGTCGTTGCTGCCAGCCTTGGAGGTTGGAAGTGCTGGGGGTCTGTTCTGACGTCTATTCTTAATAGATAAGAAGTTACAAGAAGAACAAGTGTCCAGACTCTTTCCTACAAATGGTGACGAAGATTTAAACAAAAGAAGGCACAGACCCCCTGCAACCGACAAGTGCTTTCTGCCCGAGAAGCACAAAGGCCCTCCGCCTGACAGCGTTGCAGCGGCCACCGTGGGAGCTGATCCAAGATTGCACACAAGCGGATATTCAAGTAAGCAAATTTGGGGGAAATCTAAAACTGTTGTCCATTAAAAGGTGCGCCCCATCAATAGTAGCCCGTGCAACACGCCAACCAGATCGATCGATAAAGTGACGCAAGTGAGTAAAAATCAACCCATGTGCTTACCAGAGGATCAGCAATCAGATTGGAGTGGAACGTTTGGGAGGAGTGGCGCATGCGCAGCAGAGGACCTGTACGGCATACGCGAGTCAGGCAACACAACATGCAGGTGCAACAACTCCTTTTTAACGAAACGACGCGCACTAGAAATACAGCGCACTGATTAAATGAAGCAGTAACGCATGCGCAGCAGCGTATTTATACTCTCAAGGCAGGTCAGGCAGAGCTGTACGAGTGCGTAGTGTTGGGTCGCCAAGGAAACTAAGAAGCTTATCGTAAATGCAGGAATATACGTGCATGAGCTCCAGTGAAGCTTACGTGTATGCAGGCATCAAATAAAACAGGAAAACCTCCATAGTGGGCGTGTTCACCATTGTGTAACTGTAGCGATAGTAGCAAACAGCGATACAGAGATGAAAAAGTCACATCTGGTTGACAAGAACTGCTAATCAACAGCCAGACAAAGTGAAATAAGGGGAACTTTGATGGGACATAACCAACTGGTTAACTTAATGCAACTATAACAAGACAGTTGGGGGGCGTGGCTTGATGCCTACGTGAGAGGACGTTCCTTGGAGGAGCTCCCGATGATCCGATCCTGATCCGGGAAAAAAATGATGGTTTTTGGTGGACTTTCGAGCCCACGGTGCATCTAAAGGCATATGAAAGTGGGGGGCACACGGTGCATGCCCTCCTCAACGGCGAGACTGCATATTCACGAACCAGACCCCGAAGAAGGTGGCGGTCGTGCAAAGGAAGGGGAGCACCCAAGATGGCCGCCTGTGGACAAAGGGCCATAAAAGGTCCGACGAACTGAGGAAGACAAGGTTGGTCGGAACGTGGGCGAGCCCAACCAGATAGACGGGTCGCATGCGCCTCGGGCTGAAGGCAAGAACATAAGGGCGAGCCCCCGCTACAGAGTCCATGGGTCGTGGCGAGCTAGCAGAGTGAATCCAGGTTCAGCGAAACCTCGCTGTGAAGGGGCCGGCGAGCGAACCCTGCGAGGATACAGCTGGGCGCGGGGGCCCAATCGATGCAACAAGATGTCTTCCAAGGTGGTGCGACCCTGGATCAAACAGCCTACGATGGAGACCTATGCTAGGTCGCCCTCGGGCGCGGAAGAGGGCATGAGCAAAGAAACCCCTGCGGCAGCGACGGACCCACCGGGTACTATCCAGGAGGTGCTGGCAGCAATTGCCGACTTGAAGGTGGCCTGGGAGACGAAGCTGGGCCTGGCCATGAAAGAGTTGCAAGAGGGCCTAAACCTCAAGATAGGAGCGGTCCGAGAAGAAGTGAACCTGTTGCGCCAGGATGTGCGATCGATCGCGGAGCGCACTGGGGAACTGGAGAAGGAGCTGGCCCCGACCGTGGAGGCGCGCAATACACACGCCAAGGAACTTCATGCCCTCGTGCAACGAGTGGGCAATTTGGAGGACAGAGCAGAGCAGGCGGAGGGGCGCGCCAGGCGCAATAACATTCGCATAGTGGGGGTACCGGAGGGAATGGAAGGATCAAACCCCACGGATTTCGTTGAAACCATGCTTTTGCAGGAGATTACAGGCAGAGAGCTGACCCAGGGGTTCGCGGTCGAAAGGGCGCACAGGGCCCTGACCAGGAGACCAGCCCCACGAGCCCCCCCGCGGCCGTTGATTGCAAAGATCTTGAACTATCGTGACCACAAGAAGATTCTCAAATTTTTCTGGAAAGGGGGCACGATAGAAAGGGGGTCATCGAATATAACAGCGTATCCGGATTACACGCTGCTTGTACAACGGAGTCGAATGAACTTTGGAACGGTGAAGAGGAGGCTCAGAGAGGCAGGCCACCGCTACATGTTGCTTTACCCCGCTAGGTTAAAGGTGATTCATAAGAACAGATCCCTCTTCTTTGAGACGCCGAGCAACGCGATGGAATGGCTGAATATGCAAGGTCGACCACAGGAATCGGATGCCCAGACAGAAGCGCATGGAGATAAGTAGCACGCTGCAGAGGCACCCGTGAGGCCATAGCTATGACATTGGGACTAGAATATAGTTTGATATTGTGCTTGTGTGGGGGAAGTCACGACATCTGCCGGCGGGTCCCGTTGAATTCACTTCTCCTAAATAGATGACTGGGAGCTCCTGGGGAGCAACCTCTGCACCCGATAGTAGTACACTTAGTTAGGTCACTGTTAGATTGGTGACACCCCACGGGGTCCTTGTTCTTGGTCATGAGACGGGTCCAGGCGAGGGTCGGCCTGAGATCCAGGGATGGAGCTGGGCTAGTGTTGGGGGTTGGTGGGGAGGGGGGGGAGTTGTGTGCAGTGGTGTGAGGTTGGGGTAAGGTTCGTTAACAGAAGGGAAAGAGCCAGGAAGCGACCCTACATGGGGAACATTATGGGGAGGGATGGGACAGAGATAGACCGACTAGATGGCATCGGGTAATCTCAGAATTGTGACCTGGAATGTACGGGGCCTCAACAGGTACCTTAAACGTAACAAAGTGATGATGTATTTAAAGAGGATGCGCATAGACATAGCCATGCTGCAAGAGACCCACCTCACTAGGGAAAGGCTGGAGGTGGTCGGGAGGAAATGGAAGGGCACCGTTGTGGGGGCGGCGTACTCAGCGTATGCCAGAGGGGTTGTCACTTGGGTGGCGCCCCACGTGCCGTTTCGAGTGCTTGATTCTACGGTGGACCCGGAGGGTAGAATGGTGGTGGTAACGGGCCTCTTGGAAAACAGAGAAGTACACATCATAAATTTGTACGCCCCCAATAACGATACAGCGGCTTACTTTAGGACTCTCTACGGTAAACTTGGCCCCCTGGCGGGGGGTACGGTAGTGTGGGGGTGGGATTTTAACTGTACCGTAGACCCCAGTATGGATAGGTCCAAGGACAAGGCAGGAAAAACGGCACCGGCGACTAAAGCGCTGAGTACCCTACTGAAAGACCTAGGACTAGAGGATGCGTGGAGAAGGCTGCATCCCACAGACAGACAGTACTCACACTACACAGCGCCACATGATTTGTACACAAGGTTAGACTACATGTTTGTAACAGCCGGGATAGTGAGAGAAATAGAAGGAGCAGAATGCAAAGCCCGAGTGCTCTCGGACCACTCGCCCTTGGTGGTGGACTGGAGACACCAGCCCCCACGACCGCAGATCCCTACATGGAGACTTAGGACCGAGGCTCTGCAGGATGAGGGGTTTCGGGAGGGCCTGAGGGACGCCATTGAAGAATATTTTGATACAAACACGGGAAGCGTAAGCTCTGTGGGCACATTGTGGGAAGCGTTTAAGGTGGTGGTGCGTGGGGTAGCTATCTCCCAAGTTAAGGGGCTACAGGGGGGGGGGGTCGAAAGGGAGCTCCGGGAGGCGGAAAGGGAGCTAGAGGAGCTCACGCGTTGCGTGAGCACCGCTCATGATAACAGAACCAAAGTAGAGGACCTACAGTTGTCCTGCAGTGCACTCTGGGATAGACTGTGTAGACTCAGCCACAGGAAATATACGGAGAGGATACACGCAGGGGGTGACAAGCCGGGCAGATTGCTGGCTTGGCTGTACAAGAGTGAGACCCCTTGCTCGGTGATTAGTGGGATTCAGGGCGAAGGAGGTAGCATATGCAACACCCAGAAAGAGGTAAATGAGGAATTCCTTAAGTTTTACAGACACTTGTATGAGGACACGGGGGAGGATATGAGCCAAGACATACTAGACACATTGGGGGACATTGAGCTGCCCACCTTAGATGATCTGGAACGTTCTGAGTTGGACACACCCGTCACCTCGGATGAGCTGGAGGTAGTGATTCGGAACTTGCTCACTTGTAAGGCGCCAGGTTCGGATGGGCTGCCCAGCGAGTTCTACAAAACATACCAGCAAGAGTTGCTCCAGCCACTGCTTGCCACTTTCAACGAGGCCTATGAGAAGGGTGAACTCCCATTGTCCCTCCGTGAGGCTGTAATCATCCCACTCCTGAAACCAGGCAAGCCGGCCGTGGAGCGCGGGTCTTACAGACCGTTGCCCATGCTCAACCAGGACAGCAAAATACTCACGGCGGTGCTGGCTAATAGACTGAAGAGGGTGATTAAGAAACTGATACACCCAGATCAGACGGGATATGTTCCGGGTAGGAACATCACCGATAACCACCGGAGGCTACACCATGTCATAGGCCAAACTGATGAGGATACGGGCGAGCTGGCTATAGTGTCGTTAGATGCGGTCAAGGCCTTCGACTCGGTACGATGGCCCTGGCTGAAAGCGGTCCTGAAGGGGTACGGAGTGGGACCCGGATACCTCAGATGGGTACAGTTGTTTTACAGCACCCCGATGGCGAGGGTCAAGACAGGGTCCACGGTCTCAGATTCTTGGCAACTGAGCAGGGGGACCAGACAGGGATGTCCCTGGTCACCTATGCTATATATACCTGCATTGGAGCCACTGTCATGAAACACCCATGGAGCCTGTGGAAGAGATGGAAACAATGGAAGAAGGACTGAGCTCCTCCTTTACCTGGACGTTGCGTTCTAGCCTCGCTGGAACAGAGGCTATAATTAACTGTCAGGTGTGGCAACCGGTGCGTTGCAACTGATTTCTTTCCAAACGCTAGTTGACAGCGCTCCTGTCTCGTGCTACTCCTTGTTTTTCTTCCCATTTGCCTTTCCATTGTTTGTCTGCCTGCCTTTTATCAAACATTTTGCCACCACGCTTCCTGTGGGGAATATTTATTCTTTAATATGGACCTTTCCCTGCCCGCATTTTCTTGTTAATCTCCCAGCGTGTGTGTTTGTTATTTTGCTGGAGTCAGCAGACAGCTGCGTTCGCTCTGGGGCTTTTTTTTTTACTCAGCGAGCGGGGACTTGCTATCTGCAGTTCTTTTCAACACACGCTTTCCCAAGCAGCTGTCACTTCCACTCGTGCCCCCCTGAGTTGTGTGCTTCCTCTGACCTGTGTAACCCCTCCTTCTGTTTATTTTACTTAACCTTGCTCACGGAGTTCTTGGAATCTTTTCCAAAGCTTAGACATTGCACCCAAGTGCATTCTGGTAAATGTAGTACTCTAAAGAAGTGGGATTCCAAGAAGGATTGAGAATTACCCATTCGCTGAGTAGTATTCCAAGAAGTATTGCGAATACTTATTTCAACAGACCAACGCACCTGAAACTTCCCAGGGTTTTTCTGCTGCGGCTTTTCCCTGGTTTGGGGTGGGCTCCCCGGAGTCCCCGCTGCCGGGCATATAGCCTTACTGGCAAAGTGGCCTCCGGGGGAGCTCGGCCCTATCTCTTCAAACAAAAGGGCAAGACGGTGAAAAAGAAGAACCCAAGAGCCTGGAGAGAGAAACCTGTGGAGACTTCTTCAGACGAGCCTTCGGAAGCCAACTCAGAAACCACAGGTGAGGAGTGGGAGAGGAATACGGGTACACTTGTAGACACTGAACAGCAGGAACCTGAGAGCCGCTGGCAATATGCCTGCGTCAACAATATGGGGAGGTGGGCATAAACACGGCCAGTGAAGAGCATCTGATATCATTATATGCGGATGATATGCTCCTTTATTTGCACTACCCAGAAGAAAACCTACAGTACGTCCTAGAGGTGATAGAATGGTACGCCATCCTCTCCGGTATATCGGTGAACCCTGGAAAGTCCAGCCTGTTCCCTTTGGGTAGATATAGGAATGTCCCGGTGGTGCAGAGACTGCCTGTTCTGCCAATACCATGGCAGCCCGCAACATTTAGGTATTTGGGAATAAACATTTATCACAAGATCGAGACAGAACACAAGCACAACACGGAAAAGGCGATAGAGGGGATTAAGAACAGTATGGTATTCAGGTCCAGATTGCCCCTGACCATGATGGGGAGGGCGGTCTTGCTCAAGATGGTGGTCCTGCCTAGACTCTTGCACTTCTTTATAAACGTCCCGTTTCTGATACCAAGGAGCCTATTCGCGAAACTTCACAGCGTGTGTAGGGGTTTCGTGTGGGGCAGCTCTTGGAATAGGGTGGCTCTGTGGAAGCTCCAGAACCCGTGTGACAGGGGGGGGATAGGCCTGCCTAACTTCGAACTCTACTACCTGGCGGGGCAGCTGCAGTACGTTGCCAGGTGGCTCTCGACTGAAGATTCGGCGGAAGCCAGGCTCCTGCGCGAAGATACAGCCCCATACTTTCTGATGGAAGTGGTGTGGTTGGGCAGAGATAAACTGGTGGGCAAGGGGCGGCTACTGAGGTTGGGCTGGGAGATCTGGCACAAGACATGGAAGATTGGGGGGGACTCGGAACCATACTCCCAGCAGGCCCCTTTGGCGGCTCTGTGTGGGAGCGACTCTCAACTGCTTGAATCGGTCCGCAGATACTGGGAACAGGTAAGCCTAGCCACCCTCGGGGACATATGGCAGGAAGGGGAGGCGGTGGACTTTCAGCGGCTGCAGGAAGAGACGGGAGTACATGGTGGCCAATATATAACCTACACTAGGCTGGTGAAAAAGACTAGAGAAAGATGGCCGGAGACAGTGCTCGCGGAGGATCCAGATGCCTCCCTAGAAACCATGTATGATGTGTCGGAGGGCGGGCACGAAATATCGAGGATATATGAGCTCCTGCGAGCAAGGGCAGGGAAGGAGTTGCTCCAGTAGAGACAAGATTGGGAGGAGGAGGTGGGAGGACCCATGACAGATGGGCAGTGGGAACGGGCCCAGAGGTACCATAAAAAGGTGTCCCGTAACGTGAGATTCCAACAGCTTCAATTGTATGTTACCCACAGGGCTTATTTAACCCCCGGGAAGATTGCAAAGTTTGGGGGATCAGCTATGCAGCAATGCCCCAGGTGTGGGGAGGTGAACGCGGGACTGCTACACATGTTTTGGGCTTGCCCGGAGGTGCATAGATTTTGGAACGAGGTCAAGACGAGACTGGCTGGGGGGGGTGGTGCTGGATGTGGAATCGGCCTGGTCATGCATGCTTGGACTATTCCCTAGACCCCAGCATTTGAAACACATAAGCAAGATGAAGGACCTGGCCTATGTCTTGGCCAAACGTAGGATCGCCATGGGCTGGAAGGCGGCCCACAGACCTAGGGTGGAGTTATGGTGGACAGACCTCTTGAGGTGGGCGGAAGCTGAATCTGTAGTCTGGTTTGAGCGGTCACCAGGGAGGGCTAAGAAGAAGCAGGGCCCTTGCTGGCCTGGCGGCAATTGGCGGCCTCGTTAGCAAACCCCCAACAGGGTGACAACGTAACAGAGGACCCGATTGATGGCTGTCTAGGTAGTGTGCCACCCAATGATGTTCCTGTAAACAATATGTGAGAACCGGCTCTAGTTTAAAGGGGGAGGGGGGAGTTGGGGAGTTTGAAAATGTGTTGGAATATGATGCTTTCAATGTTTTTAAACAGTTGTAGTGTGTTTATTTGACCTTAAAAAATAAAATAAAAATATATTTAAAAAAAAAAACTATAACAAGACAGTTACAAGACAGTCACAAGTTTGCAAACCGCTCTGTATACAACTAACCCAGAGATAAATAGTGTACACAGTGCAGCAAAACTATAAGTTGAAATGGCAATGGCTGGACTCCCCGGACCAACTGTTTTATGGCTTTCCCAGGAAACCCCAAGGTAAAATGGTCTCAATGGAGAAAGGGTTTCATACATTATATTAAAGCCACTTGTGGGAATTCGTACTCAACATGCAGAAAAGTGTCTTTGCTAATGCACTTTCTGGTGTATGAGGGTCAGAGAATGTATGATACCCTAGCCGCATTGCCAGAGGAGGGAGATGGTGACAACATAAATGATTTAAACATTGCATTGAAAAAATTAGATCTGCATTTTAATCCGAGAACTAGTACAATTTTGGAGAGATATAACTTTGGTATGTGCAAGCAAGAACTAGGTGGAGATTCCTAGGTGCAAACGCTCGACAGCAGGAGGAACCAGTTTCCCTGTTAAAGCTGCACAATGTTGGAACAAATTACCAGTTGACATCAGACAAGTACAACCCTACCCTAAATTCAGACACAAGATACTCAATTGGCTACACACTAATGACACCTAACTGACGAATTACACTGCTACCCTCCAGCCCCTACACGACCCTTTGTTTTTACCAAACTACACAGTATTTTGGTTAACTGTGCACGCAGTGTATACGTAGGTGTGCAGACACCGATACTTCGTGATAATGCTTCCTTGACTTACCATGACCATTGCTTTGCACTTAATGTATCTTGTACCTTGTATCTTTGTCCTATCACAATCACTGTTCTGTGTATTGCTACCTTTGTACTGTAACTAAGTTTTAAGACTTCTTGTTTCTGTTGCGCCCGTCTACCTGAGGGCTTGGTGCGCATTACCAAACAAATAAATAAACAAACAAACAAAAAAACAAACAAACAAACAAGGTGAAAGTGTGGAAGAGTATGTTACTGCTCTGAGGCATCTTGCGTTGCCATGCAAGTTTAAGCACTCCTTCGACGAGCATATTTGCGACCAATTTATGATTCACTGCAGCAGCAACAAAATTTGTGAGGAGTTATGGCTGAAAGATGAGCCTTCATTAGATGAAGTGCTGGACATAGCAAAGAGAGTGGAACATTTGTTAACCTGTGTGGCGAAGATTATGGAAAAAGACCAATGCAAGAGCAAAATAGAGGTAATGGCTGAGGTTGAGGCGAAAAACAAGAAGAAAGCTAAGGAAAAACCTACTGTGAAGGAAAGGAATTATGACAGATCTAATAAGTGGAAATGAGAGACCAAAGATGATCGTGAACGGGAGCTACTGTGTTTTAGGTGTGGCAGCAACGCTCATTTCACCAGGTCACTGGCGTGTCAAGGGAGAAGAGCCACATGTGCGAAATGTAAAAGAACTGGTCACTTTGCAAATTGCTGTAAAAATTACCAGTTTTCACAGAGGAAATGTTAATGATGAGGAGGTCCATAGATCATTGGATGATGAGGATAAATGTGCTGTGGAAAATATTACTGTGAATGTCGTTCAGGGTGATGTGGAGGATGACTGTGAACACCTGTTTGCTAGTGTGCTAGTAAATGGGAAAGAGGTATCGATGATGGCGGACCCTATGTCAGAAATGTCATTAATGTCTATAGTCATAGGTTTGAATTGCGAGTGATTAGTGGCAAAGAAAATGTGTTGGCAGATTGTTTATCTAGATTGAGTAGAAGAGAAGGGGAGGATAAAGAGATAGAGTATGGAGATGGTTTTGTGAATTATGAAGGGATTGTTGGTAAAGATGAGTGGGTGGCAGCTATTGTGGCAGACATCACTTTGGCCAAAGTAGAAATATACATAGAATCGGGATGGCCAAGAAAGATAGTTGATGTTCAGGAAGGTGAGCAACCGTTTTGGGAAGTACACAATGAGTTAAGCGTGGCGGATGGGATCATTTTTAGGTGGGAGAATGCTGTGGCTCTGGTATCTGTTAGGGGAAGGATTATTGCTTTGACACATAAGGGTGATATTGGTATATCTAAAACAAACGTGATTTAAAGAAATTAGTATTGGTTGCCAGGCTTCGATAGGGAGGTTGAGAGGAGGTTGGCAGAATGTTGTCAGTGTGAGAAAGGTGGAAAGGGTATAATGGCCAAGGAGCAGCCCATGATTGAATCGAATGACCCTCTCAAAGTATGAGATGATGTTGCTATCAACATATTGGGTCCGGTAGACTTAGGTTGTGGTTCTGGTAAATATAGTGTAGTATTGGTGGATTTACTATCCAGATTGTGTGAGTTTAAGATTGTTAGTGAAACCAGTAGAGAGGCGATTGTTGCATTTTTACAAGAGTTTTTTGCAAGAGAAGGTATGCCTGGAAGTATTTTATCAGATAATGGGACTCGGTTTACCGGTGGGTGTTTTAAAGAGTATATAAAGAAGAGTGGTGTGAAGCATAAACGCTCATCTTTATATCATCCAGAAGGGAACAGGTTAGTCGAGAGGATGAACAGGTGCATTATGGAGGTGGTGAGGATAGCAGAGGCCAGTGGCATGGACAAAAAGGTGGCAATCCAAGAGACAATGTATGCTATGAGGATGGTGCTGCATGCTACAACGGAGAAATCACCTTTTGAGCTGATGAGGGGGTGCAAGGCCAACACCGATGTGAGTCCACCGTGGTTGGGTAGAACGAGAGTTTCTGATTTTGTGCTGGTTGAGTTGAGAAATAAATTAAAGGAGGAGAAGGAGAGGTATGTGATGAGGGAGAATTTGAGAAGAGGTAAGAAAGAGTTGAGAGTGGAATGTGGTGATTGGATAAGGATACAAAAAGGTGTGATAACAAGGAAAGGGAATGTGTTATATTCTGATCATGTTAGGGTAATTGTGGTTTTGAGAGGAGCTGTCAGTGAGTGGTGGTCAACTATGGAAAAATAATAAGATTGCTGTTGTAAAGAGAGGTTGGGATGGATTGAGAATGATGTGATGTGCTTTGTGGATTGGACATTTTGAGTGTAAACAGTATTGTGTTGTTCTGTAAATAGTATCCTGCTAGTGTTGTATATAGTTTCACATGTAAAGGAAGGAGATGTGTTGTATAGTTATGTTGTGAAGTGTACTGGGCCACACCAGCAAGTACTCGAGAGTCAACTAGAATTGCCTGCCTTTAATACCTTTTTTGCCAAGTCCATGATATTAGCCAAGGGCCTCGTCATATCTAATAGTTTGTCTTGGAGAGCCCACCAGAAGTGATTAATGCCTTTGGCCTGAGTCTGGCTCTCACATCTTTATCTCTTCCTTTGTGTTTGAGCAGGGTTATGTATTAAGCCGTCCTCTGTGACATAATCATTTTGTTAGTACCTGGGTTTGAAGAGCTCAGATGGAAGCTCGGTACTGGTAGAGGAGGAACAAGCCACCAAGATTTACAAATGATCCCGTTCTGAGATAGAGAAGCGAGGATCACTAACAGATCCCAGTATGTCTGCCTGGTATAGTCTTTTTGGGTTGGACAGACGTGTCTCGGAATGTATTCTTCTGTACCATACGGGTGGGGATAGGAAGGCAGGAAGACACCAGGCTGGGGAAAAAAGGTTAGAATGTGTACAATGCCTAATGGGTATTAAAGAATATGGAAGAAGATAAACGGAAAGAAACAGATGTATTACCTTTGTTGAAGGCAGACCAGGGCCATATGGTTGGAGATGGAGAAGGATGGGTAGTAGTTACATGTAAACAATAATCCCCACGTATAGTCAGGTAATCTGTTACTAAACAATAAGAAGTTGTAACTTCATTTCTTATGGTTCCCTTTTACCTTGGAGACTGATTAATCATTATGGTGTACAACATATGGCACCTGGTTAACAATATAGTAAACCCCTAACTATGAAGACCTAAAGTCTTCCTAAATTTCCCTCAGACTCGTGTAAACGCATTGAAGGGATTGCTGTGATTCTTTCACAGAATCACTCAGGACCCTGTTTGAGGAGACACCTTGCCTGTATTAGTCACAGGAGCCTGACTGCCTGTAGTGGGCTGTGATAGAGTTGAGCCTAGCTTGCACAGGCTTCTTCAAACCATCAGAAACAGCATCTTGCACTGTCCGGTCCACAGAGGAACCCACAACTCTTTTGAAATTGCTGAGGATTCAATTGTTTACTCTCCTCTTCAAGTTTGGAGACAGATAGGGTTTCTATTATAGAGGTCCAATATGCAAGCAAAGGGAAAAGGTATACTCAGTGTTCCTAAGCTAGACACTAAAGCTTGTAGGATGACCATCGCTGCTTTGAGCACATACAAGCTCACCTCTATTTGCTTTTCTTGTTAATATATATGTGATCAATTAAAAAGTTACATTCAAATGTGTTCCCAGTGCCCTTGCTTCAATTTTGCATCATTTAATGCAGGCACAGACTATTGTTGGCCAGCCATGGACGCTGATGTTGATCTTGCAGTATGCATCTGCTATGCCTGTGCAATGACAGATAAAAGATTGCACATCCGGTAAGCACCTCTTTGGAGCAAAGCCGCGGCAGAAGTTGTTTTTGGATTTCATGAATGAAGGAAGAAAATATGGCATTGCCGTGGGAGATTATATATATAAGAGAATGAAATTTAATTGAAGTGTGTGCAAGTTATCAACTCCACTTTCAAGTTCATGGAAGAACTATTCCAAAGGTTATACCTTGGATTTGGTCACGGTCAATGGCATCTAGCTCATGTTACATGGAATGCAGAACTTCTTGCCAAAGTACAACATTAAACAGTATTGAGCAGCATTCTATCCTCCTCAAGTAAATGGAGAAAACTAGAGGGCTGCTGATTTATCAAACAACGTCTATAGCTAGCAGCAGCCTCAGGAATGGGTGGTAAAAACACAGCACTGGAGGCAGTAGCCGAACACAGGGACACACCAAATTCACTCACATTAATATCTCCATTCGAGATGTTGCAATTGACAAGTTGCTCCCAAAATGGCTATTTGAAATTAAGCACAGACCAAATGGGCTGTATCAGGAGAGATTCACTATAGTGTGAACAACAACCAAAACAAAAGGAAAGCGGGATATGACATGAGGAGAGCAACAAAAACTCTGGCGATACAAGAGGATGTGATAAAAGTAAAGAGGAACAGCAAAAACAAAGACGTTGTCCAAATATAGCAAGCCTGTATGAGTGGAGAAAAAAGTGATTGACTAATTGGTAACCAAGATGGAAAGAGGACTCTGAAGAGACTAGCAATATACAAAAGGAAGGAAGAGATTGAAACACCAGAAGCAGAAAGGCAAGAGCGTGAGGAAGATCCAAACAGAAGAGAACATGAGACAGTGCCCCCACAAGAGGAAGAGCTGCAAGGAGAGAATGAACACTCAACACGTTCCTGACCCCACTTCACTGTGAGAAATATTGTTGACAATTCGGCAAGACCTTGAAGGAGCCGGAGAGAGATGGTCTCAAAGGAGCAAGAAAGCACTTGCAAAGCTAAGTGACTATCAACTGTATTCCCAAGTTTTTCCTTTAAAATTGGTGAGGAAATATATGGCACATAGTCCATTTTCCCTGGCATCAAACTAGGCTAGCGCATAGAAGAAGCATAAACACATTTTTTACTTGTGCAATGTTTTGTTATAAAGACCTCAGGCAGAACTCTTCACTCTGTGGGGGAGACACTATGTCCCCTGCCCCCAAACACCCGTCCTCCTTGTTACAACCTGGAACGAGGGCACAGGGTCCAGGACAGCAGTGCTGGGGACACCCAGCTGGGTCACCATCTGTAGGCATGTCGGGCTGGCGGACGGGTGCATGCGCCAACCCGTGGAGCGGTGGGGACACGCACAGTTGCAGTGGGTCATCCTGATGGGTCGTGATCACACGGACCCAGACCATGCCTGGGGGCACCCAGGCCATCAGAGCGGGAGTTGCCCAGCAGGGGCCCCCGGAGCACTGCTGCAGAGTTGCCCAGCAGGGGCTCTGCTGAACACAAGTGGACAGGGAGAGTGTTGCCCCGCAGGGGCACTGTCATGGTGGAGGGCCCTGCAGGCAGGCCCTCTGCCTGCTATGCAGCACCAGCGTCACACTTCAGCAACAACACACAGCAGGCAGGAGTAAGTTGGCATCGACTGGCGAGCGGGAAATGGCTCGTCCCTTTTATTTAGTAATGGCCACAAACATGTGACAGTAGCACAAGCCCTGAGAGGGACTAGTTCTCTAAAATGGGTGGCACACCATACTCCTTTCACCCCAGCCAGCCCCCACTGCACATTCACCTCCACTCCCCCTCCCCCGTCCTATGTCCCCAATACAAAGTCCCTACTCAGCATCCTGACTCTCCTTCACTCCATCCCCAACACTGTGGTTTACAAGTGTGCTATCAGGATTGCAACACAGTGAAAGAAAATGCATCTTACAATCACCAATAATTTCAGTCGTTGTCCACAGCATTTCTAATCACTTACCATTTACATCTCTTCAAGGACATGTCAAAAACCATAGCCACTCCAATTAACCACACATAGCTAGGCCTGGTACAGCAATCTTATATTAAGCATGGCAAATAAATAAGATAAACAATTATCACTATGTGTCTATGGGCTCGGAAATGTGCTTTACGTGGGAAGCAAGTGTAGTGATCTGTGAGTATACACAATGATTCTTCACATAGCAGATGACACGATTAGCCACGCTTTATTTTTAGTTTTTTTCTTACTCACTTACATTAGGTGTTCAATGCACGGCAGACGCCCCTTTCATCAGCTGCCCCTCCATGCTGGCACGTGCTCCAAGTTCCTTCCTTAGCGCATGCGCCCGTTCCCATTCCGCGCCCAGAGATGCTGGTCGTTCCCGCGAGACCCGAGTTTAACATAACTCCTGTTCGTTTAATCATGGATAAAGGAAAACCTTTCGGTCCACGATCATTGCACAGGGCAGGTTTCTTCTTGGCTCTCGCAAGCCGACTGCTCATCAGGGTTCTCCTAGCACACCTTCAATCTCTCGATCTGGTGCTTGAACTGGCTCCATTCAATCCTCTGGTAAGTTGCAGTGCTTGTTCCCAAAGTTAACCTTGTCTCTTGCAGGTCGGGAATTCGTTTATCTGGACCATCCATTTCTTCGGGCTGCTCTCGATTGCTCAGCTCATAATAACGTCGAACTGTCTTGTGTACCAATCTCCATACACGCTCATTGCTGGTTCATGCGAACGGCAGCTTGTCTCCTTGCAGCCTCTAATCATTGTTTGCGCATCAATGGAAATTCATTAAGCTATGTGTAAATCTTTATCCATTTTAGGCTACCAGTATGGCTCTCACAATCCAATTGTCATTTTAGGTCCCCAGTGACCATCATGTGATCATGTGTCCTTTCAACAACCACTTGTTTTATTTATTTATTCGTTTATTTTAAAAATGTGTGTTGGTTAATAAAATCAAGCTTTACAGAAAGTCATTATCAAAAACACAATAAAATACATGCCAGGTCGATAAACTTACAGATGATCAATTTATCACGTGTTACAATTGATAGATTTGTTCTCATGCAATTCATAGCAGCTTAATCTGTGTAAAAACATAAACACTGCTCTTTTAAGAGAAGTACAACTTCCTTTCAATAAAACATTCCCAAAATCCATACCATTGACAGTCAACTCTGTGAACAAATGTACCAAAATACATCAACTGAAAGTGAGTTAGCTCAGTACCTTCTTGTTGTAATGTTTAAATGTTTTCACTATCCTGACAATATCAATAGTGTGATTGATCACAGGCTTTCTTATCCATAATATTTCTCTAGTGTGTATTAAATTAAAACGGAAGTGCATAATGAAAATAACCTCCAATTTTGAAGGACACTTCTTCAGGTATGCGGCTAAAAAGCCCTGTTTTGTATGTTCGAACCTTAACTGTTCATACAATGGGTATCGCTGCATGGTTTCTATTGTGGTCCAATCACTTTCATAAACTACATTTTTATACCCTGTACAGGTACTCAATCAGCAATTCCTTTGATGAATTTAGCTAATTGAAAAGGGACTCACACTGATTAGCAAATTTGACCACCGTGTTAACCCCCACCACCATTTAAAAGTGCAACATTCAAATCTACAAAGAGAGAGTTTACGGCAGGGACAAGAATCGTTCTGTAAAAGCACAGCAGTCTCCATCTAGAAACCGCTCAAAATTATCTTGTGCTTAATTCATAGCGGGTTAAGGCAACCAGAACACAGTTTGGGAACTTGAGTACTCAACGCCACAATCTTGCTTCAATCTTTACGAAAAATTGTAACATTGACAACTGTGCCACCTCGATGCTGTATGTCAATTTTGGGACAATATTCACAAAGTATTTAATATCTAGTTCTAAAGTAGATTTACTGTATCTCCCCACAGGGTCCACTTTACCTGCTCCCACTTTAAAGGGGAGTCCTCTTCTCAGCAGAATGTCCCCCCTTTTCTTTTAACCCCAGCGCTACTGAAATACCCTTGTGGGAACCCCTTGCATTTAAGTCTCCTCTCGTCTTGGTGGAGCAAAAAGGTCTCTTGAAGAATTGCCACATCCCATCCGAATGTCCCCAGTCGCCCCAAGATCGTCTTGCGTTTCATAGAGAAATTAAGGCCAGAAACGTTCCATGTACCCACCTGCAGTGTCAGTGTCACCTTATCAAACTGGCCCAAGTTAACTCTTCTACTGAGACCCCCAGGTCAGGTGACAAACCAGTCCCGTCGACTTCCCCTCCCGTACCGTTCCCATGTGAGCACTGGTGTGCATCCAACTTAGGTTTTCATACAAAACAACAACCAAACCAACGATGAACAACCTTCTAAGGGTATATCTGAATCAGGTTATGGAATGCTTCCACATGGAGGCATTTCCCACCCCTCCTAAAGCCCCAACCCTTTCCCCTGCCAAATGACCTCCTCCCCTTCCTCACCTCATATCCCCCACCAAACTGACAATAATAACTTTCTGCAACAACATCAACCAAATTTCATAAAACTCATTGGCCCTCATTACGACCCTGGCGGAAAGCAACTGACCTGACCGCCATAGCGTAAATAGCGTTTCCGCCATGGCACGACAGAGTAAAGTGCGGCTAATTCTGACCCATCGGGCACGAGCACTATGCCTTGGCGGAAGTGCAAAGTCCGCGATGGCGGAAATGTCCCCAAAACGCCCCTCACCGCCGTCGTACGGCGACCTAGGTGCAATACCGCCACCGGACATAGCGGTCACCGCAAAGAGCGGCAATCGGAAAATACAGTGACCGTAAATATACGGAAACGGAAGCAAAAACATGGTCCCAGAACGGGAAACAGCACGCCGTACACCTATAAAATCAGATCATTCACACAACCATTAAAAATACTACCCTGAGAGACATCCCAACCCGACATCCACCCTAGTGAAACCAAAACAATGGGAAAAGTAGCGAAAAAAGCGTGCGACCGCAAGCGGCAGGTCCACTTCTCACGTGAGGAACTCACGGTGCTCACAGAGACCCTCCAGGAGAATGCTGCCGTCGTCTTCTCGACGAAAATGACCAGGACGGTACTTGCGAACAAGAAGGCCATATGGGCCCTGGTGGCACAGCGGGTAAGTGCGGTGGGGACCGCACCCCGCAACCCACAGCAATGCAGAAAGCGATGGGACGACCTGCGGATCCGCGTCCGTAGCATACTTTCTGCCAACCGAAACATTGCCACAGCTACCGGGGGAGGATCGGAATCACCCATCAAGCTGACCCCCTGGGAAGAAATCTGTGCCTCCACCATTGGAATGGAGACCATAGAGGGAGTCGGAGGGATGGAGAAAGGAGTGCAGACATCCGAAGAATCAGGTAGGTGGCCCAAAAAAAAACTATGCTAAAACCACAATGTCCAATCATGTGAAGTACCATGTGTCCACATAGTGCAACAGAAACACATGTCCAGGAGAACGTCCACTTACATTGGCCTGATAGCGGACATTAAAAGTCAAATTAAATAAATAAATAATTAAAATTCCTAAAAACACCCTCTACACGTGCAGCAGGCACCCCCTAACTGCAGGCTGCAATACAACTGCACCCTCAATCCACACAAAAATGAAACTACCTCCAAGGCCCTGACCCAAATCACCCTCAGGTACCACCCCAATGCATGTGATACATTGCCATTCCAATTTCCACAGACCCATTAATAACGCTCGCCCTCCTTTACTCCACCACAGGGTCCGATTCAAACGACGAGCTCCAGGACACCCCTACCAGCACACCTGCAAAGAGGGCCAAGACCAACGGCCAAAGACCCTCCACCTCAGCTGCACGCATCAGGACACGGCTGCAGCACAAATCAAGTGGCAGCACACAGGAGGGGACTTCAACAGGCACCCCAGCAGAGAGCATGGCCACAACACCACCACCACCACAGGCCCCCCCAATGGATGCCACAGAAGGCACTGCTTCTGGTGGCAGCAGCACCATAGGTGACACTGCATTAATGGCAGCATGCTCCGACACAGAAAACGGTGATGTCGAAGTTAGATCCATCCATGACCTGTCTCAATCCCCCTGTCTGTTCCATCCCGTACACCATGAGGATACCACGCAGGGGCACTCACAAGACGACGACTGGTCATCCCCCACAAGCCCTGTGTCAAGGCTACATGAGGTGATCAGCCCCTCTGTGACACCACCGCAAATGGCCATGGCCCAGCAGAGGCAACAGTCCCTCGACCAGGTGATCGAGCAACAGCAGCAACTGGCCACGCTCCTCAAGGAGCATGCTGATGAATGTAGGGGGTACCAAGGCAGCCATAGAAACATGTACAGAGACACTAAGGGCAGAAATGGAGAGAAGCACCGAGAGCCTGAGATTACAAATGGAGAGAAGCACCGAGAGCCTGAGAGTACAAATGGAGAGAAGCACCGAGAGCCTGAGGGGGGAACTGCATGCGACGTCCAAAGACGTATGTGCTGAACTTGCCGCTGTGCGCCGTGTGCTCACTGAGCTCTCACAAACCCTCAGGGACATGTATGGACGTGAGCAGGCAGAGACATCATCCGTTGCAAGTTCCGTCCAGGGCAGCCCCCAACGTAGATCTGGGAGGAACCTGCGCTCCACAGGCAGGGGTGCCCCTGATACCCGGAGAGGGGGCTTGCAATAGCGACTGCCCACTGACAATGAGCATCTTTGGACACTGGTGTTCGGGGGGGAGGTAGGAGGGTGGAGGGGGTGTGTTGGGCTTACTTGGGTGGCGGGTCGATGGGGTGTGTAACACAATTTCACATATGCTATAAACATTTCACAATCATCCAATGAGATGTGTGGACATTGATCTTTGTGTACGAGGCCATCATAGGCGTACAGTCCATATTGTGCATGTTCCAGACACACACAGTGCCACAACTCCCGTGTCCATGTATCAACCACCAGGCGTGAGTGCTAGAAGCATGAATCTATGATAATCTGACGAATTTCACGGCCCTCCTGTGCCTCGCGGACTCCTTCAGGTTCTGCCACATCCCCACCCACATCATGACCATATTCTGGTGCTTGCAGTTCTGCGTCAGGGGGCATGGGCACATTTCTACGTATGCACATGTTGTGTAGCATGACACATGCCATGACCATCTTAGCAACCTTCTCATGGCGGTACAGGAGTGCCCCGCCAGACCTGCTGAGGCAGCGGAAACGACCCTTCAGTAGGCCGAATGCCTGTTCTATGACTACACGGGTACGTGAGTGGGCATGGTTGTAGTCCTCCTCATGCTGGTCCTGTGGGTTCCGGAGTGGTGTAAGGAGCCATCTCTTCAGTGGATACCCGGCATCACCTGTATGTGGACAATAAAGGATGTTTGAGGAATGACATTGCTACGTAAGCACCCCCCCCTTCCTGGCAGGTCATTGCCGCATCACATACCCCACATTATCATGCATGAAATGAGACTCACCGAGTAGCCAGGATCTGTTCCCTGCATGTCGCTCCATGTAGCGTGGTATTGTAGAGTTCCGTAAGACCATGGAATCATGGGTTGATACAGGAAATCGGGCACAACAATGTGTAATGATCCCGTTTGAGTCACACACCATTTGTACATTAAGAGAATGATATTGTTTTCGGTTGCGGTACTGGGCCTCCATGGCATGTGGGACAACCAATTCCACATGGGTGCAGTCGATGGCACCAATGCAACCTGGTATGCCGGCAAGTGCATGGAATCCCACTTTTGTGTTCGTAATTTCCTGCTCCGAGCGTGGTAGAGAGATGTAGTCGTCTGCGTGCTTCAGGAGGGCATCGAGCACTTGCAATAGTGTCCGTGACAACAGTGGCTGTGAAATGCCATGCAACTGTCCGACTGTGTGCTGGTAGGTGACTGTGGCCAGGAAGTGGAGTACAGACACCACCTTCAGTAGGGGTGGGATGGCGGTTGGGCTATCTATCATGCTGACAAGGTCAGCGTGTGTCATGTCCACAATGGCGGTTATGGTGTCCCGGTCCAAACGGTAGAGGGTGTGGATCTGCTCATCAGTGAGGTTGAACGGATGTGCTCGGAGGCGTGGGATTGCGGGCTGCCTGCGTGGTGGTAGTGGCTGTGCTGGTGGGCCTTGCTGGCCCTGCCTTGCCCGCCTCCTCCTCCTGCGTCTCCTCTGTGCGGCCGGTTGTTGTAGTAGTTGGTGTTCGTCTTCTTCTTGAAGTTGGAGTACTTGCAGTGCTATCAGGTCCCCCAGGGCCAACATCGCAAGTCCTGCCGGCAGCATTTTGGAGTGGGTGTGGTTGTGGGAGGGGGTTGGGTGTGCAATTTATGTGATTCCAAGCTGTATAGCCTCCACCTGTGGTGATTCATTCCACCTGTGCAAGCTGCAATCCCCTTTGGGCGAGCACGTCCCGCACACAACGCTGCAAATCGACGCATGGCATCTTGCTATTACAATCATGTATTTCATCCCGATGGCAGTGAGATATCGCTTCATATGTTAATTCTGCTATGCTCCCATTGTTTCACATACTATATTTGCAGTCGGGAACAAACTTGTGAAGGGTCAGTGGAATGTAGTACTCGATTAACGGTGGACCCTCATGCAGCTCTGTACCGCGGTTCACCGACGGGCGGGGCGTCCCATTTGTGAGTGTAGCCAGTTGCCATTTTCACACACTGCCGCACTAAATGGATGGATTTGTGATTTCAAGCGGTCACAGATGCCTTTTCGACGTGATGTTGCAAATGAGGATTTCGAAGGACAGCGCTTTCGGTTTCCAGCTAGCGGCGAGGAGACGCCCACAGGTCTGACTGCAGATAGAAAGTTCTATTGTTTAATGTCCTTGGGACAGGGGCCATGCCGAGAATGCAATGATTGATATGAATAGTATGGGATGCGCAATAGCGTAGTGGAGGATGAGGCAGGACGTTCCCAAATACATGTTACTTCACAACACTAGAATTCCGGCCTGGAGCACAGTGGATTTTGCAGACTGCATTAGGCACAGATTCAATGGAAATTTCTAATGTGATGTGAGTAAATAATCAGGCGTTTTTATACCGGGATGAGGGAATGATGTATGGATGCATGGACAGATGATTTAATAGAGAGTCTGCCATGTACATGGCTTTTTGGAATCTATCAACCTCCTCTGCGCTATGTGATGCAGGGCTGCCATAGTGGGACCATCGTCTATCTGCCCTTGTTGAACCCTCCCTGTCTCGACGCGCCTTCAAACACTTGTGTCTATGCACGTTACTAATCCCATCTAATGGATTCAGTTTTAACAGACGCATGCACACAAACGTTTGTAATAGTGTTTTCACCTCGATTTATAAGGTTATGATTCGCAAGTGATTATTGGGTGCGAAAAATCCTTTTGAGTGGGCTAGCATGCATATGGCTGTGGATTTAGTGTGATCTTTGAAGTGAGTAATTCAAATGGAGTTCTGATGCCCATACTATTCTTTTTCGTTTCATTTGGGTGACAGGTATCTCCTCCCCTTTTGCCGCTGCCATCTGTATGCCACTCCTGCAGATGGCTTTTACTCCCGACACCTGCTGCTTCGTGTTAATCAGTGGAGCACCATTACGATCTTATGGGACGATCGCCAATGGCCCACATGCCCTTACGCAGTACTAGTGGCTAGGAGCAACATTTCGAGCTTTCAGCTGGACTAGTGCCTACCTAATGGGACGGCCCTGCGGTTCTAGGCGCTTCCATGTTGCCTTTTTGAACGTGGATGTAGCCCCTGTGCACCATGGAGGAACAGGGCGTCACACAAGAAGAAGCTGGTCATTTATTGCGGATGCAGCCCACAATTATGAGATATGATTTGGAGTTCATGACCTAATAGCTGTATGGCCCGGGTGATTTTGTTGTGCATTAAATTTTGATTATGATATTGACCTTGTAGCGTTATTCTTTGCAAGTAATGTAGCATATTCCTATTTGTGGAGCGATGTATTGTGAGGAGATCTGCTTTGGGTTCGGCCTTCTGGGCATAGTTGCGTGGTACTGTACTGGGCGCGTTTGCCTACGAAGGCCAGTAAGGTCAGGGATAGGGGCTGCCATTATGACTGTTTTAATGATGTCATGCTCATGGGAGGGGGATTGGCTTTTGTGTAACAGATGCCGGTCGGCCAGGTGGATTGGTGGAATGATGTGATTTTCAGAATATGGCTGGTCACAGGTGCCTGTGTTTGCGTGCGTTTCTTGGAGGGTGACTGAGGTCATGTCCATTGGAATGGCTTCTGTATTCGTGCCATCTGTGCCCTGCTGCTCCCATTGGCCCCTCTTGAGATGTGCCTGGCTGCTCAGTCACTCTGCCAACTTGTGTGGTACATGCTTATGCTGCTGGTTGGTTTGTTTACTGGCTGGAGTACAGGGCTGGTGCAGTCTCACTCAGGATACTGCTTTGTATGTTGCCTTGCACTGGTGTCAAGCGATGGAGGGCCTGTTTTTGTTTGTCTCAGTTTTCAGTTCATGTTGCTGTACTTGGAGCTTCACATGCCTGTGCTGCATCAGTACGGCAATGGTGCCATGGCTAATATGGATGGCCACTCACAAGGCACTTGGAGCCCCTACATTCATTTGTTCGTTGGCATGCATGGGTGACTTGTACATTTGACTGGTTGCATTGTTTGACTTCATAGCACCTACGAGGAGTTGTGCAATGTGGCCAGGGAGTGGTGTACAGGCACTCAGTAGGGCCTTTTACGGTTGGTTTGCGATGCCGTACTTATCACCATGGCGGAATGGTAATTTCCGCCATGCTTGATGGCGTTAGGTACATGTCCGCTAGGGTCAGAATTCCCGTACCGTTGCGCCATGGTGGTCATTACGGTTTCGCAGTGCGCGCGTGCGCGTACTTGGTGCAGTTAGCGTTGGCGTTCACTACAGTGTCGCTAATGGCATCGTACTTTACGGTGACGGGTCATAATCGCAACGGGCGGTATTCGAAGGCGGTATTGCATTTCCGCCATCGTTTTTCGATTTCCGCCAGGGTCGTAATGAGGGCCATTGTGATACATGTTTTTTAACATAAAGAGAACGTTTGTTTTCAACCTGTCCCCATTACCCCATCCTTGCAAGAGAACGTTCTGTTGCAGAGCCGTATTCCAGTTGACCAAATACCCGTTTCAGGGCTCACTGTCCAGGCCCACTTCATGCTTCTTCAGCCTATTTTTGCCTTTGCCAATGGGCCCGTGCAGCCGGGGCCTCTATCTTCCCTGACTCTGGGAAAAGTCTGTGCGGTCATTGTGGATCTCTCCCTCTTGACCGTCATCTCCGCCCATCAGTGCTGCCACCTCTTCTTAGTCAGAACATATTTCTCTCCCTTTACCTCAAAGAACAGCTTTCACGGACATCCCCATCTTTAAGGAATGCCTCTCCAACGCAACCAAGCCATCACCACGTTCAGTTTCTTGCGTTTAACAGTGTGGCCTGCGAAAAGTTCTCGAACAGCAATGGATCTGATCCTCTGAAGTGGACTGTCTTCTGCTTTAATGCTTCTCTCATTGCCCGTTCCATCTGGCCAAAGATGTGATCTCTAGTGAGGACATCCAGACACAGGACATTTTAGATATTGAACACTGTATATACCCTATGTGTCCGGTCCAGAACCAAATCTTTGCCCCTCCGGAGACCCAGTACGGCAAGGAGCAGGGTTTCAACATAAGATGGCAGGTCTGAATCTTGTACCTGTTTCGGGATGCCTCGTATCCTGATATTATTTCACCTAAAGCGATTCTCAGCGTCCTCCTGTTTGACTGCAACTGCCTTGAGTCTCTGTTCGAGGGCTTCCAACCTCTCCGATAGCACTGCCTTCTCATGGGCCTGCTCTACTGCCATGCCTTCCAACTCCACTATACGCAATTCCACCCTGGATGTGCAAGCCTGTAGGTCCTCGACCGATCCCACAAGTTTATCGATATGCACCTGTATTTCTTGGGGGAGATCATGTTTCAGCTCCGCCAGCATTGCTTACTGGTGTAGTGGGGAAAAAATAGTGGCAAAAAGTCTGATCTTCTGGGGAAGCGATATCCAGAAGGAGATGAGCAGTATTTGTGGAAGAATAGTAAAGAGCACCAGTGTGAATCTTGTTTCCCCTGAAGAGTTGTTGTCATTACTCAAGCAAAAATGTGTTGATTACTGTGAAGTTGTTGTGAACCTCTTAACAGTTGATCTAAAGCACAAAGGCACTGTTGATGTGAACTGTTGTTCTGGCGGGGGAGTATACACGGATGGCAAACCTTTGGAGAAGTCGAACTGGCATGGGAGTATACCAGGTAGACTTTGGAGAAGTGCAACAGAGTGGTTCTGGCAGAGACAATTTATGTTGTTTGTGGTGCTAAGAGAATGGAGTAAAGCTGTGGCAATGGAACTATATTTTCTTGAAATGTATTGTTGTGGCAAATATCATCCTGACCAAGAAAATTATTGGTGCTATATATGAACTGAGAACTTGTTCAAGAAGGAAGAGAAGCTCTATACTTTTTGTGTTGGAACTTTCTGCTTATATGTGCAAGTGGCATAAGACTGTGTTGGAACTTTTGTTGAAACCCAGGATTGTATGTTCTTTTCTTGAAATGTGGCACATAATCAAGTTAAATCTTGGGAAGGGGAATTCACCAAGGTTGTGAAGAGACGGTAGTTGCATTGTAAATTTAATTATTTGTTATTTTGAACTTCCATGCATTTCCATATTCATTTGATATATATGTAAAAGTGTGAGAGATAGATATCCTTCGTTAGAGTGTTTCCTTTAGTTTATATTAGGCATGTAAATCCTTGTCAGGGTAGGGAGAGTGAGGCATTCATCCAACCTTTAAATATAATGAAATGGCATGTGTTGAGAAAACTTTACAACATGGTTCACCTCACATTTCCGACCCCTCACAACTTGCACCTAAAGAGAAATAGAATACGCCCTGACAGGAGAGAATACCAGGAAAATGTGATTGCGAGTGTTGAGACCCGAACCCAGAAGAAAAAGTGAATGTTGTAAAGTCCTAGCAGAAAAGTATACTAGGCAAGGTGGTTGCCGTTAGAGGACCTGCAACCAGTTATAAAGAAAGTCATTCAAAACAGCCACTTGAAAGAGTGTGAAACCCAGGGGAAGGGAAACATACCCCTTGGGTTGAGAAAGTGACTGAACTGTGAATTATTAAGCATGTCAAGGGGTAAGGAAGAACCCCTGAATGTGTGAGTCTAAGGAAAAGGAAGCCATACTCCCAGGATTAAATAATAGCCTTTTTTATCAGGAAAGAGAACTCTGTTTTGAAAGTTGAGAAAACCAAGGGGTGAGTAAAAACCTTTGAGTGTGTGACTCTAGGGGAAGGGAACCATACCCTTTGATTGGGAAATTACCTTTTACCAAGATAAGGAACTATGATTGAAGGCTAAGAAGAAGTTTAGAGACTCAGGGAAAGGGAAAATCCCCACCTTCGAGAATCGTGAAACCTTGTGGAACTTTGATCATTTGTTTATTTGTGCACCATTTTGGAACTTTATGTTGGAACAGTGAAGAATGCTACAGATGGCCAGTTGAAATACTTTCTCCCTTTTCGCATTTTCTTAAGTTTAACTTGTAAGGGTCCGGCTAGGATTTTGGACACCGGACAGAAAACTCTTTATTTCTGGACATTCTGACACTGACAACCTTTACTTTCGTTGAGGCAGGGAAACCCCTCATAGTGTTAGGGTGAGATAGGTCTTTCTGGAACCCTTCTTTTACATTAATAAAAGTCTATTGCAATCATTATAATGCCTCTGTGTCCGAGTACTAAACTGATTCATTACAATAGCCAGATTGGTCAGGTTTCATAAGTGCAGGGAGGATGGATTCTAATCTTGTGGCTACGATTTTTTCAAATATTTTGCAATCAGTATTCATTAAGCGATTGGTCTATAATTGTTTCGTAGAGTCTTTTCCACTTTTGGGAATGACAATAATAGAAGCTTATTGGCAGAAAAAGAGAGATGAGAGATACAGAGGTTTGGGTGAAATCAGTTAATTGAATGTTTGCTAGAACTTGATTGTGAAGCCGTCCGGCCCTGATGATTTTAATGACTTTTGCCAGTTTATCACGTTGTTATTTTCTGATAATGAAATGGAGATTCTACCTTTTTTTGGTCACATTTCGAGTCTTTTTGATATGATTGAATTTAAGTAACTATAACTATCTTCCAGTGCAGATGTGCCATCCGATATGTAAAGATTTGTGTAAAACTCAGCTCGGGCAGAGTTCAGTCTGCGGCAGTCTCTGGTGGAGTGTGGAGTGAGGAGCTGCAGCGACGTGTCTTTCAACTGTTCGCTTCCTTCAAGCGTGTGGCTGACGGTGTTGTACACCTTTAACAAAGAAAGCCCCACCGACTTTAAAAACCTGCCTCGAGCGCGGAGCGCGCGCGGAGCTCGGGCAGAGTTCAGTCTGCGGCAGTCCGCGGCTGAACGGAGGCTGCTTGCTGCCCATCGTCCTTCGTGAACCTTGCTTAACTCCGCGTCAGCTGACTGCCGACTCAGGCCATCGTCCAGTGAAGGTAAGGAAAGTATTCTCTACCCCATTCCGGATGGCCGAAAATGGGCCTTTGACCCGAGCCATGGCAAAGCAATCGACACACCCTAGAGACAATTCGCTAAATACGATTTTTGGCGAGCGACCCAGAAAGGTTGGAGCTGGCACACTTACCCCTCAGGGAGGTGGGCCAGCGACTGAAGATAATGGAGTTAATGAATCTCCTGCACAAGAGTGCTCGATCCCGACGTCGGCTTCATTGAGGGGATATGATTGGGGAAAACAGAGCGAGCCCTGTACAAATGCCCCCCTTTTGCCTGCTGAAATAACTGAAATGGTCACGCTACCAGGTCCTTCTGTAGTGAATGATCTAGCAGTGCAATTCTTGAACAATTCCCGGAACTTAACTCCGTCCAAAATACCGTCATCAGTGGGGCATGGCATGGACGGTCTCTCCCAGACAGGGGTGGGGCGCGCGCAGGCGTTGGATTCAAACTTGCCTACATGCGAAACCTCCTTAACGATCGCGCAGAGCCCTGTGCATGAGCCTTTGCTACTACCTCAAACGAGAGAAGCAAGGCTTGCTGGTAGGGGAAGGCCAGTGAGGAGTTTGTTGGAGGTGGACAGCTCTCCCCGCGCCTATAGTGCATCAAGGGAGTTTGGGAATGTGAATATTCGAACTACAAATGGCGAGCAATCGCCAAAAATAGACTTAACAAGTGCTGCGGGAATCTTCTCTTTCGACGTCACCGATACCGAACTGCTGGAGTTTGAGACTCGGTCCTCGCAGAGCGGACATGAAACATCCAAATCAAAGTCCCTAGGTTCAAGGCAAGATGTCGTACAAGCGGTGGCGGATTCACAAACTGGGGTAACAGAAACCGCAAATAATGGTGGGCAAGTGAGCGTTCATGTACAACAAAAAAATGTTGTTCTAGATGAGATCCTAATGCATGTAAGCTCTGAAGAAAAGACTGACAAAGGGAGTTCAATAAATACGCCACCGATCCCCGTGATGGCAGCAGGCGGGGCGACTATACCACCTTTAACAGCAGTCTGTGGTATTGATGTAATCAACAGTTCACCACAGCCTTACTCCAATAATGCGCTGCATTTGTTCGACCTGGCTGGGAGAGAGGCGCGTTTAACACAACGTCTGAAGGACGACTTCGAGCAAATTAAGGTTCGGCTGTCGAGTATCCCCAGAGCAATGCCAGTGTCTAGTGTTATGAGTACAACTAACTCTAAGCCGGTAAATCAAGAAAAGTCCGGCAGTGCCTATATACATACAACAGCCGGACCGGGAGAACATGAAATACCGGACAGTTCTTCTTGCGCCCCTTACCTCTCGTTGAGTGGTACATTACGGATCGGGGGCAGAGGCGGGCCCCTCATGCAGAACAAACCACAAAAGCGCATTCCGAGCATGGTTTTGCACTGTTCCACCCCAAAGGAGACGGCGGCCTCGCTTGTCTTGCCAAAAAAATTGGTAGATTGTGATGCTGCTGACACATGTGTAAACAAGGATACAAGCAAACATAACTTGATGAATGAATCGACGAAAGAGGCCGCGGCAGCCCTTAAATCGAATCTGTCTGCGGCTGCGGCCCTACAAATACACAATAATGTGATGGCTGCGACATCAGTTGCTCTCATTCCATTTACTAAATTATACGAGAGCATAAATGACTCAGTGCAATCAAATGGGGGTCGTCTGGATCACATCATGGAACGGCTGGTAAAGCAAGACCAAATCATCTCACTGCTCCAACTAAACCTGGAAAGTGAAAGATCTTCCTCTGCTTCCCTGCAAAAATTAGTGAATGATATGACAACAAATGAGATCAATGAAAAAAAAGAATTGATAACAGCTTTTGCGTCGTGCCTAAAGCAAATCACCCTGATGACGAACCAGATAGCCAAAGGAACAAACAATCTAGATGTTCCACCACAGCTGCCGGTTGGTCCTGTGGTCGACTCTACAAATGAGCACTCGAGGCCAACTCCAATAGTCATCGCAGGCAATGCAGATGCGAATGAGAATTGTGAACTTAATCTACCGGTAGTTGAAAAGTCGTCAAAAGGTCTGGCGTCCCCATTTGAAATTATTGATGTCCAACCAGCTGAGATTGCTGAAAAGTGTCCAAATTCCTCCACAGAACCAGAGAAACAAAAACTGACTACTGAGCAAGAAAAGGAATCTTTAACATTCTTGCCTCGTACAATCTCAGTAGCATCTTTTGGCATTTTCAGTGGCCCGGCAAAAAACCTAAATACGGCAAAGGAAATCACCACGAAAGAAAAAGCAAAACAAATGACAAAGGACCAGCCAAAAAAAAGGACTGAAAAGTTAAAGAATTGCGACTCTCGAAAAGGGGCTGGCAACGCAAAGAAATTTATACGTAATCTAACAACACCTGCTAAAGTGACCCCCTTCTTTAGACCTTCGAAAGAAAATTTGGCACAGCAAACTAAAGGGTCAAAAAGGGCTGTTGCGAAAGGGCCGGCAATTACAGATGATATGAATAACCCAAAAAAACGACAAAGACTTGATTCAGATGACCTGATAAACGTGGTCGAGAATGCTTCTATTGACTTATGTAATTTATCTACATACTCCCATGATGATGAGAGTGGAGCCCGTAAGATCGATACCTCGAATAGTACAATGAGTACGCTTGACTCAACTGAGTCAAATGAGCCCGAGGACAGAAGGCCGATAAATACGTGGGCCATAAGTAAAAAGGTCTGTCTCAAACAAAAATCACCACTGAGTAAAACTAGTCACTCTTCAAAACCAGTACCATTTACAGCAAAGTGTAATGCTGGGCCATCCACCAAAGTGGCAACTTTTGATGGGGCTACCTTGACTGATCATGATAGCAGTAAAACAACAATGGGGCTAAATCCAAAGTTAACAGCTGCTCAGCGACTAAAGGAGTCCTTGAAACATAATCACGAAATGCAAGATTCAGGCAAACAGTCCGATATTCGAATCGCAATCGTGAATATGCTGAAAGAGGATCGTGATGTGAACATGAACAGGAGAAATGTACTGTGCCTACTACACTCAGTGCCTGCATTAAGAACGATAACCTCCAATGATATTGCAATCATCGAATATATGTCGGAGGACTATGCAGACCAGGTGTATCTCCATATAAAATCTCATGCAGTAAGAAAAGTCATATTGGCAGCCAAAGTCGAATTATTGCAACTCGGATTTGACATTAGTGAGCATAAATCTGCCCCACACACAGCTAGCAACCCTTTGTGTGAATCGGAAAACAGTTTAGCATCTAATGAACAGAGAAAAATCAACATAAGAAACCAATTACGAACTGGAACATATACAAAACCAATGACAACGAGAAACATGTACGGTGGCCAGATACATTAGCTGGAGGACGCGAAGGCTAAAGATGTGGTTTCCCTGGTCTCGTGGAACACGAGGGGATTCTCCCATCTACTTGAGGAATTTCCAACTGATCTTGAGAACAATTTCATAATCTGCTTACAAGAGACGTGGCTAAGGTCAGTGCCTGTTAAAGATGGTTATGTCACCTTGTTAAACTCTGCAGGCAAAAATGAGCATGGACGCCCCTTTTCGGGCCTTTTAACCATGATTAAAATCGGGCTTGGATGGACAGTAATCAAAATTGTAAATCCTAACATCTTCATACAAAGTACCTTACTCCAGTGTAAATCAAGCAGCCCTGGATCACACCAATATATCTTATTATTAAATGTATATTGGAACCCAGTGATGATAACTTTGAAGAATTTCATAACTGCGGTAACCACAATCCTAGACAAAAATTTGCAGGCCAGAAGCAACATCATGATCATTATTGTTGGCGACATGAACCTAACTTGGTTCGATAAAAAAGGTAACAAATTGCTTACCAAGAGAGAAATGGATTCCCGACACAATGATAGACGTAAGCATTGGGACAACATCATGAAGACTTACGATTGTGTCATGGTAAACGGGCAAATTGATGGAGACATACCTCCAAACACTACTTGGCATAATATGGGTCACGCAAAAATACTAGATTACATTTGGGTGTCTAAACACTCCTGGAAAAAAATCAGAAAAATGAATGTGATCAAGACAACAAAAAGTGACCACGAACTATTGGTGATGGGCTTGTATATAAGCAACAATCCAGAATTGCAGACCTTCGGACAAGCTCTTGAAGTAAATAATGCAAAAAACAAGCTGCGACTATCCTCTCAACAAATAATTACGCTATCAAAGGTCATGGATAATGACAGGATCCCCACTTACAATAAAGTGGATTATGTGTCGTTTTTGCCTCTGCAAATTGGCGCCCCATTATGGAAGAAAAACTCCAATAAGCAGCATCTGCATGGCTGGAGTACGATGGTAAATGAAAAAAAAAAGACGCTTCAAAGTGAGATACGTAAGCTGAAATCACAAGGAGGCATAAAAAATATCGATATGATAAAAAAAAAGAGGCAGGTCTACCGCAATTGGGTTAAAGCATACAGGTATCAACGTGACCAGGAACGCGGTGAACAAATGCTAGGCCTGATGAAATCCAACAAATGTAGAGAAATATGGCACATACTAAATAGCTGCTCAAATAATCAAGCAACTAAGATGGCCAATGTGGTATCGGAAGCTGAGTGGAACCAACATTTCACAAAAGTATTTGCAGGTGAGACTGAATGCGAAGCAAAAGAAGACGAATCATCGACAGGAAATTGGGACTGCATTGAATCTGTCGATGACGTACTCCTTGCAATCAATTCCCTGAATAATTCACGTGCGGCAGGCCCCGATGGTATATCGAATGTGATGCTTAAAAAAAATAAATCTGAATGGGCGGATTTTATTGCAAAATTATTTACAAAGATAGCAACATCGAAGAAAATCCCCACAACCTGGACATCTGCCATCATTGTACCGATATTCAAGAAGGGTGATCGGGCAAATCCAGCAAATTATCGCCCCATCGCCCTGTTGGACACCATCGGCAAAGTGTTCGCTAACTTTCTACAAAAAAAAATAACAAAGTGGGCCATTTCAGCTGGAATTGTGGACTGCAGACAAACTGGGTTCACCAAGGGTGTTGGTACTGAGAACAACCTGACGCTGCTTAACATCCTGAAACTGACAACTCTGGCGAGTAAAACGAAGTTGTTTATAGCTTTCATTGACCTTCACCAGGCCTTTGATTGCATAGATCGGAAATTGCTATGGGACAAACTAAAAAAATGGAATTGTCCTCAGGATCTATTGCAGCCAATAATTGCCTTACACACTTCAACCACAATACAAATAAGGCTAAATGAAGCAGGACTCTTGTCGAACAAAATGAGGACACAAAGAGGTGTGAAGCAAGGGTGCCCTATAGCTGCTTGTTTATTTAAGCTGTTCATCGCCGATATTCCGGATGCTTTGTGTAATGTCCGATGTTTTCCCCCAAAGATAAATGGTTCTCACATAAACTGCATGATATATGCGGACGATATCGTGCTAGTTGACAACACGCAGATTGGCCTCCAGCGTCTTTTGCAAAAGATACAAGACTACATGAATCAAAATCACCTAAAAATAAACATATCAAAAACAAAAATCATGAAGATTGGACCAAAAAGCGGCACAAGGTCAAGTGCCTTTAAGTGGAGACTTGGAAACATGACCCTAGCCGAAGTTACTGAAATGAGATATCTAGGAATCATGTTCAGTCCATCAATTTGTGAGCGGAACTGGGTCCAAGACGTTGAGTTCCGGATGACCACTCTGGCAGTACAAGGAGCCCGGTTCCATTATCTCTTCGGCAAGTTCTCCCTCGCTCCGATCCGGCTATTCTACCTCCAAAAAGTGATTTCTTCAATCACCTATGGAGCAGAGGCTGGCTGGAACCTGGACCATTCAATTTGGGCAAAATTAGAAGGCCAGTTTTGGAAACGTGTTCTAAGACTACCAAAATGCGTTTCCATAATGGTTATAAGGCAGGAGTTGGCACTTGACGACCTATATACCACTATTATCTGGAAAACACTGGCATTAATGCGTAAGATGCTAATTACAAAGAAAGAACCACCGTATAAAATTCTGGCGGTGACAGAGGCAAAACACGTAAGGGGTGTTTTTGCGAAATGGTTGGAAAAAGCAAATAACATCATGTTGGCTGCCAATATAAGCAATGAAATGCTAATAAAGTGGCCACAATTAGCAAAAAAGAGACTAAAAGAATGGTCCTGGGCATGTAACATGGATAAACTAGAAGGGTTAACAACTGCCCCCAAACTAGGACCAACAGCAAACAAACTGAATAAACTGCCAGGATATCTCACGCAATTTCCATCAAGGCACCATCGGGATCGATTTCTCAGACTTCGGCTGAATGCTTTAAGAACAAGAGAAGTACTATTCATAAGAAAAGACGCAGAGACAAGCGACAATTTGTGCAGATACTGCCGAAATGAAATGGAGACAGTAAGACACTTGATAACTGCCTGCCCTAAACTCCATTCTTTAAGATCTATACACCTTAGGAAATTTGCACCACTAAATGAGAACATGGATGAGTGGTGGTTTCGAATCTTGAGTGGAAGTTCTATTATCTTAACCTGTGCAGTGATCAACTTCATTGATGCCCTAAATGTCTGATAAGATATGTGGGCCAAGGGTCTGGCTTAAGGACATGTGGAAGGAACTGTGTGTTAGAACAAAAAGTTTATACTAAACTATGTTTAATAAAAAAAAAAAATTTGTAAAACTCTCTGAAAGCTTTCACTGTATCTGTATCTGCCTTTTTCATCATGTTTATCTTTTATTGCTACTATTTGGGATTTTCATTTTTTAATTTTGTGTTAATTAGCTAGTAATGTACCTGCTTGCTTTGGTTGAGCATCCAAGGTATTTCACTTTAATGTTTAATATTGTAATGTTTGCAGCTACTATGCATTTTTTGTTGTAATCAACTTTTAGGCATATTAATTTCTTGGGAGATTCTTGAGTGTTATCAACTTGAAATTGTTTTTCTTCTTGTTTTAGAGATTAAACTGTTTCTAATAAGGGGCTGATTCATTGAATTTGTGCGCCGGAAAACAGGGATTTGCGCGCCATTCTGCCCGCGAATCCCCATTTGTTAAACAGGGATTTGCGGGCATAATGGTGCACAAATCCCTGTTTTTCGACGCACAAATTCCATGAATCAGCCCCTAAGTGTTTTGCAGTTATTTTTCCATGTGGGCTATGTAGTTCATAATTTCTCCTCCCAGCCAGCCTTGAGAGAGTCCTAGTTGTTTTCAGTATTAGTCAGATGCAAAGGATTTTTGAGAAAGTATTAATTGATGTGTGATGAGATGGTATTTATGAATGTGTTGTCTTTTAGGAGTGAAGCGTTGTGTTTCCATCTTGCCAATGTGGCCTCTAGTTGGTCTAGAGCTGGAAAGATGCCTATGTGGGCATGTTCTCACAGGATCCTTGGACTAATTTCACTTAGATGATTAAAAAATGTAGGGTCTATGTGAGTCAGTGCATACATATGTATATATTTTATGTTACCTTGTTGACTGAAATTGTGGTTAGAAGGATGATGATGAGACCCTGGAGGAATTTAATCTGTTATTGATTTGTGTGAGGAGCCACTTTTTTACCATTAGATTTTGAGAAAAGATAATGCTCAAAATGTTTTTTCTTTATCTGTTTTGTCAAGGGTTTTATTGCCTCTTCTGATAAATGGTTCTTCTGCAATAGAAATATATCAGGCCTTGCAAATTCTTTACAATACTATTAGACCTGCTGGTCTAGTTACTTAGTTTTAGAATGAGAGGTAGACCAAGTTTTGGGGACAACCACAGGGCACACTTTTGGCTGACGTAGTCAGTTGGATTTTCAATAAAGTGAATAAATATAAAGTAAATTCAAAAGACATTTAAAGACAAACAATTAGTTTATAGATTGTTACTTTCAATCAAACAAAACCTAATAACAAAGTAGCACTTAATGGTCACAAATGGGTACAATCATCACAATGCTTAGTGTAAATGAATACAGATGAAATCAAAGTTGTACATAAGTGAAATATTTTCAACATTTCAATGATATATACAGAATTTAAGACAACTCCTGTCTCCTGTAAGGGGCAGACAACACTTTCGGTGCTCTAAAGAGAATAGTGTCACTCCTTATGGATACTACGTGTTTCGGGCGGTGTAGCCCTTCATCATGCATGGCAGGTGGGGTGGTTTCTGCAAAAAATAGATACCATATAATGTAAATGGGGTTTTCATTTTGAGAGTAATTAGTAACTTCAATAGAAGTTAAAATGGTGCTTAACTGACCTGTGTTTCACAGTGTTCCCAAATGAACGTGCTAAGCGTTCAGTAAATCAGTCCGTAAAGAGAGAGTCCTTTTGTTCAATGATAAAATCCTAGAACAAAAGAGAATATTTTCATGACTAAGTTCTGTATTTGTGTGGGGGACCAGTCGCTTAGGGGAAAGTACTGGGTCCTACACCACAGCCATATATTTGATTTTATACAGAATGAAAGTGAAGCGGATCCACCCTAGTATAACTTATAGTGGGACTCACCAGTTTATTTGCTGTCAAGTTAAATTATCATCACATAAACTCACTGTCTCCAGAGCTCTGGTTCTCTCTACGCTGGACTACTGCAACAGCCTCTTTCTAAATCTGCCTGCTTCTACTCTCCGCCCTCTGCAACTTATCCAGAACAGGACTGCGAGACTTGTCCTTGGCCTCAAGCCTAGGGATTGTATCTCTCTAGGACTGAAATCTCTGCACTAGCTCCCTGTGGCTGCGAGGATTAAGTTCAAAACCCTCTGCATCGTCCACAAGGCCTTCTGGGGCCTCAATACCTTCAAATCTCTCTTCCTAAATACCTTCCTTCTCGAGCTCTTCGCTCATCTGCCTCAAACTCCGTCAGGGTCAGTCGCTTCTCCACAAGCAACTAGTTGGTGGTAGATCTCTTTCTTCGGCTGGGGCCTCCCTCTGGAGCAGCCTCCCTGAAACTTGAGGAGAATCATCTTTGGTTCCGGAAGCACTTTCATACATCAACAATCCCTTTAGATTTAGGGCCAGTTATTACACCAACCCCAGAACTTTATTAAATGAAGGGTTTTGAAAGTGTTACCTTTGAGTCTATGTCTCTCTTGATAACATGGCTGTCTCACATATTGTAAATTAGTTAGTCATCATAAAAAGTGACCTAATTGAATGAATGTATTTTGTGTACTTTACCTTGTTAGACTAAAAACGTAACCCTTTAGTCGAATGATATGTATAATATGTTGGCCGGAAACCAATTGCATCATGTGACAAACATCGCGATCAAAGAATCGACAATGTAACCAAAGGGCGTCCATTTTGTATAATGTCAGCCATTTGCTTTTTTCCTTTCTGTCAAAACGCTTTAAAAATATATTCTATGCTTCGAACTCACACACAGTGCGAGGCCACGGCCTGAATGCTGAAATACTAACACAGACAGGAATGTCAAACTGTGCAGAAATAAATTGTTTATCTCTCTCACTGAGTGCTTGAAGGCGAGCAGAAGACGCATGTTATCAGCAGACCAGGTGCCGGGTTGTCTTGCAAAGGCTGTAGTAAATGGCAGTTAAAACATGAATTATATTCTTCTAGCAGAGAATGGTATTTTCTACTTCAGAACTATCTGACCCTTAGCTCATGATCCAAGTCACACAGATAACGTAGTAAGGAATGTTTCCCTGCTAAGAACATGATATTCTTGCCAAGCCAGAAGCTCAATGTTCCCCATAACAGAAAACTGTCTCTGCTGCCTTTGCTAAAATAACTATGTTTATGCTGAATGAAGACTTGTCAGAACATGTCATAATTGTATAATTGTCAATCGCTGAACCCTAGCCTGAATGACATGAATATGGGTGGATCGAATTGGCTTCACAAAGATTATGTCTAATATATATATATATTACTGCTTGAGCGCTGTTCGCTCTCTCTCACATCTCACAGTGTTTGGGAACACACTTCGTGAGGCGTTGAGAACCAATCGGCCGACTGGGAATACTTTGATATAAACCAGACTTGTTTGGAAAATGAACCTTGTGTCTGACGTGTCACTTTAGTACATGGTTATTGTGCCTTAGTTTCCATATGCAGTCTTTATGGCCTAGCAAATATGACGCCCGAATAGGGACCCTCCCACTAATGCTCCATCGTATACGTTGAAGGCGAAGAAGGGAAAAACGAGTCGAGGACGAAGCTGTCGAGCCGGGATCGGAAGGTGTTCGGGAGACCCTGTAGAAGTGATAAGAGACTCCTCTGCAGATCTGTACACAGCCGATCCCTTATCGACAAGCAGCACTCAGAGAGCATCAAGGCGAGGGTCCTGGAACGAGGCAGATTAAGCCAAGCACGCAGTCATGACGATTCTTGGTTGCATCTGTATACAGGCGATTTGCGTCCTGAGTGACGAATTGGTTGATCAGGTGAGTCGTGCCCGATTCTTAAACGTCCTGATATTGGTTGAGTGTTGCTCTTGCAAGATCAAATGCCCAGGGTAAGAAAAGGGTAAGAATTAACCATGCCTGGGAAATAGTCTTCCTGTTTAGTGAGTTTTTTTCACTGCGGTAGACAAGCTTTGGAAACTGGCCCGGTCGCGCCACCCGAAGGGTCGCCGGCACATGAAATGTACATAAAATACGGTAGAGGGGCAATAGTTTGTAATGCGATTTGGCAAAGGCAGACCAGACGTGTATCAGACCTTCAGTGGCCTAATAATGGGAGCTTTGAATTCACACGTATAGAATACCTAGAATCAGTATTGCTACGCAAAAAGGCCTGACCAGTAGCATTCGACGTTGTAAGAGATTGGAGGAAGGAAGCTAATCTCCGATTGAAAAGTAGGGAGAAACACGCGCGCAGACATAAAACAAATGTAGAGAATGTGCTAGAGCATAACCAACATCACCAGACAGAAGCCATTAGGAACATGGACAGGGCTTTTCAGTTAGATGTACAGAAAATATATTCTCAGCAAGACTTACATACATCAGATGAACTAATAAACAAAATATTAAATGAGCGAAGAAATGAAAATCAAAGTACTGACCCGGTTGCACCTCCTCCTTATGTACCTCCCATTCCTGTTATTCCATCTGCACCTGTAGTAAGCAGTTCCTCTCCCCCTGTGCCTGTGACATAATTTCCTCCACCAGAGCATGAGTTAGCCGCTTTAGCAGGCAGTTCTACAGAGATGGGGCCTGCGCAAGGAAGCATTAGACAGACTCGTAGCACGATTAGCAAAGGAAGGAAAGAAGAACTGAAAGAATGGGCCGAAACTTATATGAATGATGACAATGAAGTGGCTGTGTAAAGTTCCATATATGATCATAGAGGCCTTGGTGAACAACATGTATTGTCAGAATGCATGGGGAATTATCTTGTGAAATTATGTGGTGATTTGACTGATACAGTGGTACCGTAAAAGTTGCGCGATTTGGTTGTTCTTTCACATTTGCGAGATAATGCGACGAAAGTACGAGAATACGTAAGACGAATATTTGTGTTTAAGCGAGAACTTGATCGTTTGCATACAGAGCTATTGAAAAAAGATAAACCGCATATGTCGTATATCCAGCATCGATTTTTACCACCGTTGAAACCTGTTAGTGAAGAGATGCAGATTTGTACGCGAGATGCGCTTAGATGGATTACAGATGCCGAAATGTCCCCAGTTGAAGTATACACCAGAAATGCAGAGAAAGGTATTTCAGGTTATGGTAGAGTACCTACAAGATGAATGTTTGAAGTATGAGCTATGTCGTCCCGTTGATCTAATGACAATTTATAAAAGAGCCTTTTCGCCTGAAACTGGAACGACTGCTTTTTCACTTGGTTTAGCTTTGTTGCTTAATAGACAAATGAATGTAGAATTGCCTAGTTTGCAATTACCCATGAGGGCGTTGCCTCCCACGTTTGTCCCGAAAGTAGAGGTTGCTGCCTCTGGAGGAACTCCAGTGCAAACGATGGAAGCTCAGTATATTGCACAGTTTGTACATGTCCCTTTTTCGGGGCAAGAGGTAAATACTATAAAGCAGACGATCCCTGATATTAGAAAAAACCCGTCAGGATTCTCTAATGAAATTGAATCTGTTTTGAATTCATCTGTTTTTACATTGAGTGACATTGATTTATTGTTTCCCGTGATTCTTCCTGTAGACATATGGAAACAGGTTAGAAATATAAGTGACATGCCAATGTTAGGCGATACATAGGAGAATTTGACCAGACTTGATAGTGAGAGGAAGGCTGGAGAGAAGCCAGTGCAGGTAATGTTGGCTTTACCATCACGAATAGTAGAGAAATTGAAAACTTTGGTGCCCGAGAAGAAAATAGTTTGGGATAAATTGACTGCTTGTTTGCAGGGCAAAGAGGAAGGAGTGCAGATTATTTTAATTGATTTGAAGAAGTATTCGCAGATTTTAGTGGTCAAGATCTAAGCACTGAACCCGGGAAGAGATTGTTGATAAGTTTGTGCGAGGGTTGTTGCCGAAAATTCAAAGTTTAATAATGACATCTGAAAGTGCATGGCAAGCAAAAACACAAAGTGAAGTATTACATATGGCCCAGTATTATGATAACAGAGTAAATTCGGATAAGGATAAGGAACTAAGGGACAAAGAGAATTTGAAAACAAGAGTATTGTTACAACAAGTAGTGCACAATAATAGAGGTCCGGAGTCCAATTTGCATTAATGTCCAATATGCAAGGGGGTCCAATAGGGATTAATCAATGTGCCTATTGTAGACAAGCAAGCCATTGACAAGCACAGTGCCCGCATATAAAGAATAGAAATGGGTCTTTTCCGAGAAGACAGAATACAGGTCGTCCGGGAATACAAGGACAGAATAGAAACCAAAGAGCGCGACAATTTCAGGATAACCAGGGTAATCAGAACCAGAATCAGAATCAACAGCGAAACAATACAAATGGTGGGAATGTTTTTGACAATCAGTCCAATGAATATTACTCTGGTGTCTTTACATCTGACGATGTACTCTTCTACTAGGACAGCCCGAGACAGGGGTTGGAACCAGTATCTATTCCCGTAGACCAGAAAGGGCCCTGCGTAGAAATGAAGGTTGGGAATGGGGAGCACATTTTTTTAGTAGACACAGGTGCACAAAAATGTTCAATTGACCATCAGCGGGTTCCAGAAATACCACTGTCATGGCATAAGAATGTCTCAATAGGGTTCTCAGGTACACCAGTGGCTATTCCAGTGTCATAACCAGTACCAATAACACAAGTCCATTGACAGAGTCTTGCCCATTCCTTTTGACGAAAAATTGCGGTGAAAATCTGTTGGGATTAAACTTATTGAAGAAATTGAATGCAGTCATTTATTGTTCTCCAGATGGAGTGTATGTGACAATCTCGCCACAAAAGACTCCTGTATCGCAATTTGTATCTAAGCCACTACCGACTGAATTGAGTAAAGTACCAGCTTGTATATGGGCAGTGAACCACAATGATGTAGCTGTCATGATGCCTACCCCCTGGAACCCAGACCAAGTCCAGCAATCCCGGAAGCAGGCATCAAGTTATCCTAAGCAAGCCCAACAACCCCTGCTAGGGGCTATTTGGGTGCAGTTCTGGCGCCTATGGCACCAGGCTCATATGGAGAGTCAGTCCTGGCGCCATAGGCGCCAGGCTCATAGATTAAAACTTACCTGATGCAGACCATGCTGCAAACTTACCTGATGCAGACCATGCTGCAAGAGCTCCAAGCCAAAAGAGGCTTGGAAGGGACTACTTTACTTAGGGACTATTTTTTACTCGGGCAGGGCTGGGGAGGAATACTTACCTGGGACTACTTTGGAGGCTATTTAAACCACGCCCGAAGAGCAGCACACGCTTCGCGTTATTCTGCATCCAGCAGCGTAACGCTCACCGTGCCTGCAAGTCTGCATCCAGCCTTCTGCCACGCCCGCCTCGAGTTTGGAGCTCCTAGAAAAAGGGAGAAAGAAGGAGAAAAGGTTAGAACAAGAGCAATACCTTTGATCCTTACCTGAATTCCCGATCCATTGCGCCTTCGAGCTGGAAGAAAGAAGTTATTTCATGCGCATCACCTCGCCTGCTGCAGCGCCGCACTGAACTCACTGGCCTTCGCAGCATCTTCACATTCCACTGCATCCTCCTGCATGTTTCCGCCGCACTCCGGCACCTAAGGGGAAGATAAGAACAGCAAGGTGAGCCAAGGGAATACACAGAGGAATATTAGTTACCCCCTCATAGACTTAGCTGATTTTACCACTGGGGGTACTATTCCTCTTCACGGGTCGGCGCAGCTTCCACTGCATCTTCGCCGAACCCCGGCCCCTAAGGGGAAACAAAAGGACAGCAAGGTGAAACAAAGGGACTAACAAGGGGAAACCTCCTCACCACAATAGACTTACCTGATTTTACCGCCGGAGGTATCATTCCCCGAGACTTCATACTTTCTCTCAGCGCCTGAATAAGGGAGAAAGCAACAGGTTACATATTGACATTATTTTATCGAACTGTGTTGGAAAATACAAACCCTTACCAGAATACCACCGGTTGCCACGAGGAACTCTTCATTAGGGTCAAGCTGCAACCTGCAAGGAATCGGACAAGAGTGAAAATCAGGTATTTGAACTCTTACAAACTTTATACTTACGGCGTCTTGCCGGGAATCTCGGAGTCAATATTGTTCTGGAACTCACCAATTCCTTCGAGCCAGTGAAGCAACTGGTTATCAACGCGCCCCTGCGCTCAATGCAGGATGGAGAGCTCATCTTTTCAAACCATCAGGTGAGACTATAAGAGGGGACATCAAAGGTGATCTGTGGGGAGAACAGCGGGGGTGGGGGGATTTACGCTCAACTCCACGGGTGGTTAGATCCCTTTCTCCATTTGCAGAAGAATATTCCTACAGGCCAAGCAAACGAAGCTAGGTGGGCCAGTCCAGTCCGTCATCTCGGCCCTACGCGTCACATTGGTGGAGACCGCAGCTGTCCAGTTCCGATCGACGCCTCTGTGGGAGCCAGGTGAGCGTAACAGAACGCGAAGCCTACCCACAAATTCCCACCCGGGCGTTATGGATATCTCAGAGACTGACCAATTGGCCCAATTACTAGGGGAACTGAGGGCAGAAGTGCATTTCGCCCATCAAGAAACCAATGCTCTTAGGAGAGAACTGATTTTGTCAAAGGAGCGAACTGATGACCTTGCTAGGCGACTATTGCAAGGCCAGGCTGGACAAGCACCCCTACCTGGTTCTGGGGGAAATCCAGCTCCTGTGTTATCGAGTAACCCTGTGCAAATAAACCTACCAAGAAATATTCCATTAGCTCCACCCGAACGCTTTGCCGGAGATCCCAAAAGGTTTGCCGTGTTTATGAACCAATGCCGCTTGCACTTTTTATGCAGACCTGGAGCCTTCCCAAACGATCAAGCCAAGGTAGCCTTTGTATTGTCATATCTCAGCGGCAGTGCAGCTGATTGGTCAATTCCACTAGTTACTCAGGATGACCCAATTCTTCGGGATTTTCAGGGCTTTCAAACGGGTATGGAAAGACTATTTGTCTGGCACTCCCAAGGACAGGCCCTGGATAACGAACTTTTGTCTCTACGACAGGGTAACCAGGACCTTCTATCGTACATCGCAACCTTTAATAGGTTGATAGTGGAAACTGGATGGCCTGAGGTAAAACGAATCACGTTATTTCATCGAGGGCTTCGAGGAGAACTCAAGGATGTCTTGGCTCAAGTCATGAACCCACCTCAAGACTGCGCTGAATATATAGACTTAGTGGTCCAGTTAGATCACAGACTTCAGAACAGAAAGGCTGATCGAGCCAAGTTTGAGAATCGGGTGTTGGTCAAAACTCACGCTAACCCCAAAGAAGCAGATGCTTCAGAACCCATGCAAATCGGAGGGGTTAAAGGATCCTTAACCCAGAAGGAAAGAGAAAGGAGACGGCAAATGCAATTGTGTCTGTATTGTGGAACTTCTGGGCATTTTCATACGGGATTGCCCTGTAAAACCACCCAAGAAGGTTGTAGGAGCTGCTGATAAAAGCCATATGGAGCCAGACTCGGGAAACGACCACGCCCGACAAGCGTAGAGGTCTGCTTGCCGAGCTTGAAGAAGGATACTCAGACCTCGCATTTCATCATACCAATGGTCCTCGTAGATCCAGGGCAGCCATTGCGTATACATTGATAGCGGGGCCATAGGAAACTATGTGGAATATGAATTGGCTTCCAGGATGAATCTACCTCTCTACCGAAAAACCACCTCAGATGTCATCACCACAGTCGAAGGAACTGAAATTGCCTCTGGGCCTGTAACTCATTCCACCGCAGAGATGACTCTATTGGGTCAGGATGGGCATCGAGAGACTATTGTGTTTGATCTAATCAAAGCCCCACAGTTCCAAATAATACTGGGGATACCTTGGTTGGAAACACATAATCCTTGTATTGATTGGCGAGAGAAGAGAATAACCTTCCCGGATTGTGCACAAACCTGTTACCCAAAGAAAAGTCAGAACGCAGGCCTGGCCACAGTAACCACAGCAGTCATGCAACTACCTCCAGAATACCAAGAATTCCAGGATGTCTTCCAAAAAGAACAGGCAAACACCTTACCTCCTCACAGATCGTACGATTGTTAAACTGATCTCATACCCGGTACACAACCCCCTTGTAGCAGGATCTATGCCCTTACGGAACCTGAGAACCTTCACCTACGACCATACTTAGACCAGTACCTTGCCAATGGCTTTATTCGCCCATCCAAGTCCCCTGCATCTTCAGCTTTGTTCTTCGTGCCCAAAAAGGAAGGTGACCTCCGAACGTGCATAGACTACCGCGCATTGAACCAGATAACTGTTAAGAACTGATACCCATTGCCTCTGATCCCTGAACTACTAGACCAAGTGAAGGACGCTTGTATATACACTAAATTAGATCTCCGAAGGGGCATACCATCTGGTACGTGTAAAAGAAGGCGACAAATGGAAGAATGCTTTCCGCACTAAGTATGGGTTATTCGAATACCAGGCGATGCCTTTCGGGTTGTGCAATGCACCAGCAGCCTTACAATACTTCATGAACGATGTCCTTTGTGAACTCATTGACGTTTGTGTTGTCGTATATATCGATGATATTCCAGTATACTCCTCTTCAGAATCTGACCATGTGAAGCATGTTCGAGCAGTCCTTGAGAAATTGCGCCAGCACAAACTATATGCAAAAATGGAAAAATGCTTTTTCATGCCACAGAAGTTGAATTCCTTGGGTTTATCCTGACCCCAAAGGGAGTCCGAATGGACTCACGAAAGGTGGACGCAATCCTTAAGTGGCCATCACCAAGTTCAGTTAAAGGAGTACAAAGCATCCTCGGCTTTGCCAATTTCTACCGCAAATTCATCCCGGATTTTTCACATGTTGTACATCCCATCACAGCACTCTTGCGAAAAAATAAACGCTTTATGTGGACTGAAGAAGCTGAAAATGCTTTCCAAGAGCTGAAAGCGAAATTCACGTCTGCACCTGTATTAAAGCACCCGCGCCCTGAACTTCCATACATAGTGGAAACTGATGCATCCAGTCTAGCCATGGGAGCTGTCCTGTCTCAAAAGGACCCTGAAACTGGCCAGCTTCATCCACTAACATTTTGGTCCAGAAAGTTCTCGGCACCTGAGTTAAACTATGCGGTTATCGACAAGGAGTTATTAGCCATTAAATCCGCCTTCAAGGCTTGGCGGCACTATCTTCTCGGTGCCAGGCATACCATTACTGTGATCACCGATCACCGGAACTTACAGTATTTAAAGACAGCCAAGGCCCAATCGTCACGTCAACTCCGATGGGCATTGTTCTTTGCCGAGTTCAATTTCGTAATAACCTATCGACCAGGTTGTAAGAATGGTAAAGCAGACGCTTTATCCCGAATAGGGATGGGAGAGGCAGAAGTGATCCCAGAACCAGTACCTATAATTTCCGAACAAAGAATTCTTGGCATGACTACTCTACAGACACTAGAGGACATTCAGGTAAAGATCCAGCAACTTTTTGATCCTACAGCCCTGCAGGACTGGGTAAAAAAAGGCCCGGACTACTCTGTCACCAATGATCTGCCTTATTAGCAAGGGCGGCTATTTCTGCCACACAAGGAACTACAAGAGCTAGTCATTTCCCGTTATCATGATACCCTAATGGAGGGGCACCCAGGTATTGCAAAAACTGAAGCTAAAATTAAAAGACAATTCTGGTGGCCCACCTGGCGAAAGGATATTAACAGGCCGATTCATGGAATAATTAGCGCGGCGCAAGTGGGCAAAAACGTGGGAATCGCAGTGGAATAGCGAAAATCGCAGTGCAAGTGCGAAAATCGCACGAAAAGCAGCGCACATCGATTCATGGAAGGCCGTGCGCGAGAAAACCATCAGATGTGCAATAAAAAAGTGTGCGGCGCACGTTGGCGCACAGGCCATCTAACTGCGTGCGCCAGGTCACAGCGAAAATCGCAATGGCCACAGCGAAAATCGCACATAGCGCGGCGCACGCAACAAAAGTAGGCGGAACACGGGGCGTAACACTCGGAATGGGGAACAACTTGCCAAAATGTGGGCGTCACGGGGGAAGTACAGGGTACAAGTGCGTGGAACGCCCACACGCTCGCCTACAACACGTATTCATGGAATAGAATAGGGCAAAAAAGCGCACGCTCAAACCAGCGCACAGGCACAAACACGACCGCCACAAGAAAGCAGGCGGTAGCGTCTCTGCGCCTGGAAGAAATGTGCGCCAAAAGGTGAGCCGACAAATAGCACGCGGACGTGCAGACTTTTCACGTGCCAAATCACTCCGTATCAAGCTGGCCACGAGTATGCACACGGAAGACCACGCTCCTGCCCAGAAGGCCGAACTACTGCCCCCCAGATCCCCGAGCACGCTCCCACCTGCCATCTGCTGCTGCTACATACAGCCGTGATGAATGTCCTATACTGTGGCCCTCCAGGACAAATGACGTGCAAATGGGTACCCACAAACACGGACACCCGCTGACAAAAAATATGTGTGCGTGTATACCGGGGTGCGCGGGAAGTCTCACACGCGATTTGGCAGGGTACGTGGATTTAAGGGGTGCGCGGGAAGTTCCACACGCGATTTGGCCGGGTACGTGCGCAGGAATTTCCACACGCGATTTGGCTGGGTATGTGGATCTCAGGGGTGTGCGGGAAGTCCCACACGCGATTTGGCAGGGTACGTGGATTTCAGGGGTGCGCGGGAAGTTGCACACGCGATTTGGCAGGGTACGTGCGCGGGAATTTCCACACGCGATTTGGCTGGGTACGTGGATCTCAGGGGTGCGCGGAAAGTCCCACACGCGATTTGGCAGGGTACGTGGATTTCAGGGGTGCGCAGGAAGTTGCCCACGCGATTTGGCCGGGTACGTGCGCGGGAATTTCCACACACGATTTGGCTGGGTAAGTGGATCTCAGGGGTGCGTGGGAAGTCTCACACGCGATTTGGAAGGGTACGTGGATTTCAGGGGTGCGCGGGAAGTTCCACACGCGATTTGGCCGGGTACGTGTGCGGGAATTTGCACACGCGACTTGGCTGGGTATGTGGATCTCAGGGGTGCGCGGGAAGTCCCACACGCGATTTGGCCGGGTATGTGCGCGGGAATTTCCACACGCGATTTGGCTGGGTACGTGTATTTCAGGGGTACGCGGGAAATTCTACACGCGATTTGGCTGTGTGCTCCCAGGTATTCCCTGTACAGCCTCCACGGCCCCTGCAGGCAGCCGACACCACAGGGGACTACCCTGCACACCTGCTCATGTCACCCAGCACCCCCACCCCCAGCAGTGTGGGGCACCCTCCACCAGGCCCCCACTCATGGCCCCTATCACCCGAACCCCCCAGCAGTGCAGGGGCAGCACCACCAGGCCCCCACTCATGTCCCCCTGCACCCCCACCCCCCAGCATCCAGGGGTACCCTCCACCAGGCCCCCACTCATGGCCCCTATCACCCCCACCCCCCAGCATCCAGGGGCACCCTCCACCAGGCCCCCACTCATGTCTCCCACCACCCCCACCCCCCAGCAGTGTGGGGCACCCTCCACCAGGCCCCCACCCATGTCTCCCACCACCCCCACCCCCCAGCCACCATGGGCAGCCCCCACCAGGCCCCCACTCATGTCTCCCACCACCCCCACCCCCCAGCAGTGTGGGGCACCCTCCACCAGGCCCCCACTCATGTCCCCCTGCACCCCACCATCCAGGGGCAGCCTCCACCAGGCCCCCATTCATGTCTCCCACCACCCCCACCCCCCAGCAGTGTGGGGCACCCTCCACCAGGCCCCCACTCATGTCCCCATGCACCCCCACCCCCCAGCATCCAGGGGCAGCCTCCACCAGGCCCCCACTCATGTCTCCCACCACCCCCACCCCCCAGCAGTGTGGGGCACCCTCCACCAGGCCCCCACCCATGTCTCCCACCACCCCCACCCCCCAGCCACCATGGGCAGCCCCCACCAGGTCCCCACTCATGTCTCCCACCACCCCCACCCCCCAGCAGTGTGGGGCACCCTCCACCAGGCCCCCACCCATGTCTCCCACCACCCCCCAGCCACCATGGGCAGCCCCCACCAAGCCCCCACTCATGTCTCCCACCCACCCCCAGCCACCATGGGCACCCTCCACCAGGCCCCCACCCATGTCTCCCACCACCCCCACCCCCCAGCCACCATGAGCACCCTCCACCAAGCCTCCACTCATGTCTCCCACCCACCCCCAGCCCCCATGGGCAGCCCCCACCAGGCCCCCACTCATGTCTCCCTCCCACCCCAACCCCGCAGCAGTGCAGGGGCAGCACCACCAGGCCCCCACTCATGTCCCCCTGCACCCCCACCCCCCAGCATCCAGGGGCACCCTCCACCAGGCCCCCACTCATGTCTCCCACCACCCCCACCCCCCAGCAGTGCAGGGGCACCCTCCACCAGGCCCCCACCCATGTCTCCCACCCCCCAGCCACCATGGGCAGCCTCCACCAGGCCCCCACCCATGTCTACCCAGCCACCATGGGCAGCCTCCACCAGGCCCCCACTCATGCCTCCCACCCACCCCCACCCCCCAGCCACCATGGGCAGCCCCCACCAGGCCCCCACTCATGTCTCCCACCACCCCCACCCCCCAGCCACCATGGGCAGCCTCCACCAGGCCTCCACTCATGTCTCCCACCCACCCCCAGCCACCATGGGCAGCCCCCACCAGGCCCCCACTCATGTCTCCCACCCACCCCCACCCCCCAGCCACCATGGGCAGCCCCCACCAGTCCCCCACTCATGTCTCCCACCACCCCCACCCCCCAGCAGTGTGGGGCACCCTCCACCAGGCCCCCACTAATGTCCCCCTGCACCCCCACCCCCCAGCATCCAGGGGCAGCCTCCACCAGGCCCCCACTCATGTCTCCCACCACCCCCACCCCCCAGCAGTGTGGTGCACCCTCCACCAGGCCCCCACCCATGTCTCCCACCACCCCCACCCCCCAGCCACCAAGGGCAGCCTCCACCAGGTCCTCACAATCCCCAATCATGTGCGTTATGGTCAGCCTCCACAGCCAAAAAGCCCTACCAAGTAACCCATTCACCCACATGGAAATGGAAATTACATGTTACACCCCTAATGTTCATAAAGCTAATGAACCCATGTCCGTCACACACAATGGTTGCAATTGAATGGGAAAACACCCAATATGACATGCATGAAACCAATGAGATGATACCACACAGTGAAGTATGAAAACAAAATTGTATTAAAAAAAAAAGAATGCAAAAGAAATTAAACAAACTACAATGGGAATGAAAAAAAGATAAGCTGCATGTCCGTTTAAAAAAATAAAAACACCAAATCCTAATCCAAAAAAATGTTGTCCAAAGTCAAATGAAAAATAAAATCAATCCAATGAAGAACTATGTACAAAACATCCAAGGGTCCATGAGCCCAACTGAACAAAGGAAACCTACAAAAAACCCTAACTAAAATGCAACTATATACAAAAAGTGGAGCAGTGTCCGTCGACTCCAAATCATAAGAACAAACAAAGGAAGCCTAAAACTAAAGAACTATATACAAAGGCGGCGGGCAAGTCCAGCGGCTCACTCCGTGGTGTTCCGGGCCAGGGCATCATCGAACTCCTGTTCGATGTCCCGGAGGCGGTCCTGTTCCATGGCCCCGAGGGTCCGCAGGGACGACACCGTGTCCTCCTCCAACCTCCTGCGGATTGCCTCGAGGCACTCGGCCCGCCTCAGGGCCCTCCGCATGGAGTTCTCCGCCCTGACCATTGTGAGCCACGCCTCTTCCGCCCGCCGCCGCTCCGCACCTATGGCGTGGCCCAACCGCTGCCACACGGAAGACACTCTCTGTCCTGGGTCCTCCTGCCCTCCGGCCGATGCCTGCCCCTCCGATGTCGGAGGCCCCGAGCCTTCATGGCTCCCACCATGTTGCTGCTGCTGCTCTGCCTCTGCCCGTGCACTGCCTCCTGCTGCCTGCACATCCTCCGCCGGCTGGGGTGCAGTCGTAGATGTGGCCACCCCTGCTGGACGTCCGACTCCCGACTGTGGCAGGGATGCCTCCTCCACCAGCCTGGCTGCACCGTCAGAGGCAGCACCACAGGGCACCCAGGTGACTGATGGGTGGGAAGATGGCACAGAGGACGACTGGCGCGTAGGGGGTCCAGTTGAGGAGGGGGTCGGAGCAAGCCCCATCAGATGGAGGAATCCGGCCTGGGTGACCTGTCCCAGCAGGCTGACGTGGTCAAGGAGCCATTCGAGATGACGTGCAGTCTCTCCATGAAAAGACTGCAGGTCACCTCGCATGGCCCGTTGACGCAACGCCACACCAGCCAGGACAGGCTCAACCCGGACCTGGATGGCCACGTCCGCAGGCAGAGGAAGGCCAGTTGACGTCAGCTCATCCCCTGCCTGAAAACGGGTCTGGACGTAGGCATCCCTGCTGGTGCAAGATGATGCAGGGACAGGATCGGGGACAGGATTGCACACAGGCACCTCCGCGGCGGCCTGTGCTGCCTCCTGTCCCTGGTCCTGCACTGCACCACTAGCACCAGTGGGATCCCCACCTCCAGACCCCGTCTCTGGTGCTTGCACGGCATCCTCCTCCACCAAACCCCCCACCAACCTGGATGACTCCGTGCCATCTTCCCCTGTTGGGCCCTATGGGGTCCCAGCTGCCCCTTCTGCTGCGGAGGAGTCCAACCTCCGCCTCTTGGACCTCCCCCCGGCAGCTGCGGCCTGGGACGCGGCACTGGACTCCTCACTCCCCGACGAGATGACAACACGGGAGGGGAGCCGGGCCTTGCGTCTCCGGCTGGCGGTGGGATCCCCGCCGCTGTGCTCCACAGCACCTTCTCCGCCCTCTTCATCAGTTGACGCTGCAGACAGGGAGAAACAAAACACAGGCATCAGGGCACTGTACAATGGACACATACACACATGACAGTTGCACATGAGTGGCATTGGCAAACCTTAGACATGTCATCACAATCCCCAACACACATGTCATTACAACTCGCACACATGAGCCATATCACAGCCATATCGCAACTGCCACCACCATCCCTACACATACAACAGCATGAGCAGCCAAAGGTGAGCCAGACATCACATGCAACACAGGAAGTGCACCACACATGTGCACACACCACCACACTTGCATGAATGTGTACACCTCTGCCAAGTGTCGCACTGTTCAGATTTGGCAGACTTTTCACGTGCCAAATCACTCCGTATCAAGCTGGCCACGAGTATGCACACGGAAGACCACGCTCCTGCCCAGAAGGCCGAACTTCTGCCCCCCAGATCCCCGAGCACGCTCCCACCTGCCATCTGCTGCTGCCTGACTGCCTGCTGCCCACGTGCACTGCCATTTGCAGCCTGCACATCAGCCAGGGGTGCTGTTGCTGTGGCCACCCCTGCTGGAACCGAAGACTCCCGACTGGGATTCCATTGCTCCACAGCCCAGCCCCAGGACCCAGTTGCCCACCCACTCCTGCCTCTGGGGTTGTCATGTCGGGGCAAACACCATCTGTGACCACTGACAACCCCCCGGCCAGAGAGGCAGAGGGGCACCAGCTTCAGTGCCACCGAAGTTGGTGTCCTGGTGGAGCAAGTCCTGGGGCAGTATGATGCCCTCTTCGGAAGTTCCCGCGCCGACAAGGAAGGACGGACTCGGATCTGGACTGACATTGTGACTGCCATCAACGCGGAGGGGGTGGCAGTCCGCGACTTACAACATGTCAGGAAGCGCTGGGAGGACTTCAGGTCCAGGACCCTGAACAAGGCCCGGCTCCTCTTGAAGTTAGCGGATGCCAAGGGGCGCCGGGGCCACTTGTCGGAAGAACAGATGAGGGTCCTGGAACGCATATCCCCAGCGCTCCACGTCCAGGTCCTAGAGAAGCAGACCCGTCTGGAGTCGAGCGGTGAGTGTAAATGCATCCTGATTGTGAGCAGTGCGTGTGGTGATTATTCGGTAGTGTGCAGGTTGCACCTCTGTTTGTATGGGGTCGAGTATGGGTGGGGGTATACAGGGCCGTGGGGCTGGCACATGCGAGGGCTGTAATGTGTGAGACATGGATGGTGCTTGTGTGTGTAGGCTTGCATGCCAAATGCAGTTGTGTGGGCACACATGTTTGGATGAATGTGTATGTAAGTAGACATGTCCGTGATGTCACGCATGTATGTTGTTTTGGGCTGCATGTATCAGCACTGTGTACATGTGCATGTGTGTGTATTTGACAAGGGTGCAACAGTGATGCAGCATGGATGCATGTGACAGCGGTATGTGGAAGCCTGATTGGCAGATGTGACATGGATGCCCATCTGAACAGTGCGACACTTGGCAGAGGTGTACACATGCATGCAAGTGTGGTGGTGTGTGTACATGTGTGGTGCACTTCCTGTGTTGCATGTGATGTCTGGCTCACCTTTGGCTGCTCATGCTGTTGTATGTGTAGGGATGGTGGTGGCAGTTGCGATATGGCTGTGGTATGGCTCATGTGTGCGAGTTGTAATGACATGTGTGTTGGGGATTGTGATGACATGTCTGAGGTTTGCCAATGCCACTCATGTGCAACTGTCATGTGTGTATGTGTCCATTGTACAGTGCCCTGATGCCTGTGTTTTGTTTCTCCCTGTCTGCAGCGTCAACTGATGAAGAGGGCGAAGAAGGTGCTGTGGAGCACAGCGGCGGGGATCCCACCGCCAGCCGGAGACGCAAGGCCCGGCTCCCCTCCCGTGTTTTCATCTCGTCGGGGAGTGAGGAGTCCGGTGCCGCGTCCCAGGCCGCAGCTGCCGGGGGGAGGTCCAAGAGGCGGAGGTTGGAGTTGGACTCCTCGGCAGCAAAAGGGGCAGCTGGGACCCCACAGGGCCCAACAGAGGAAGATGGCACGGAGTCATCCAGGTTGGTGGGGGGTTTGGTGGAGGAGGAGGCCGTGCAAGCACCAGAGACGGGGTCTGGAGGTGGGGATCCCACTGGTGCTAGTGGTGCAGTGCAGGACCAGGGACAGGAGGCAGCACAGGCCGCCGCGGAGGTGCCTGTGTGCAATCCTGTCCCTGATCCTGTCCCTGCATCATCTTGCACCAGCAGGGATGCCTACGTCCAGACCCGTTTTCAGGCAGGGGATGAGCTGACGTCAACTGGCCTTCCTCTGTCTGCGGACGTGGCCATCCAGGTCCGGGTTGAGCCTGTCCTGGCTGGTGTGGCGTTGCGTCAACGGGCCATGCGAGGTGACCTGCAGTCTTTTCATGGAGAGACTGCACGTCATCTCGAATGGCTCGTTGACCACGTCAGCCTGCTGGGACAGGTCACCCAGGCCGGATTCCTCCGTCTGATGGGGCTTGCTCCGACCCCCTCCTCAACTGGACCCCCTACGCGCCAGTCGTCCTCTGTGCCATCTTCCCACCCATCAGTCACCTGGGTGCCCTGTGGTGCTGCCTCTGACGGTGCAGCCAGGCTGGTGGAGGAGGCATCCCTGCCACAGTCGGGAGTCGGATGTCCAGCAGGGGTGACCACATCTACGACTGCACCCCAGCCGGCGGAGGATGTGCAGGCAGCAGGAGGCAGTGCACGGGCAGAGGCAGAGCATCAGCAGCAACATGGTGGGAGCCATGAAGGCTCGGGGCCTTCGACATCGGAGGGGCAGGCATCGGCCGGAGGGCAGGAGGACCCAGGACAGAGAGTGTCTTCCGTGTGGCAGCGCTTGGGCCACGCCATAGGTGCGGAGCGGCGGCGGGCGGAAGAGGCGCGGCTCACAATGGTCAGGGCGGAGAACTCCATGCGGAAGGCCCTGAGGCGGGCCGAGTGCCTCGAGGCAATCCGCAGGGGGTTGGAGGAGGACACGGCGTCGTCCCTGCGGACCCTCGGGGCCATGGAACAGGACCGCCTCCGGGACATCGAACAGGAGTTCGATGATGCCCTGGCCCGGAACACCACGGAGTGAGCCGCTGGACTTGCCCGCCGCCTTTGTATATAGTTCTTTAGTTTTAGGTTTCCTTTGTTTGTTCTTATGATTTGGAGTCGACGGACACTGCTCCACTTTTTGTATATAGTTGCATTTTAGTTAGGGTTTTTTGTAGGTTTCCTTTGTTCAGTTGGGCTCATGGACCCTTGGATGTTTTGTACATAGTTCTTCATTGGATTGATTTTATTTTTCATTTGACTTTGGACAACATTTTTTTGGATTAGGATTTGGTGTTTTTATTTTTTTAAACGGACATGCAGCTTATCTTTTTTTCATTCCCATTGTAGTTTGTTTCATTTCTTTTGCATTCTTTTTTTTTTAATACAATTTTGTTTTCATACTTCACTGTGTGGTATCATCTCATTGGTTTCATGCATGTCATGTTGGGTGTTTTCCCATTCAATTGCAACCATTGTGTGTGACGGACATGGGTTCATTAGCTTTATGAACATTGGGGGTGTAACATGTAATTTCCATTTCGATGTGGGTGAATGGGTTACTTGGTAGGGCTTTTTGGCTGTGGAGGCTGACCATAACGCACATGATTGGGGATTGTGAGGACCTGGTGGAGGCTGCCCATGGTGGCTGGGGGGTGGGGGTGGTGGGAGACATGGGTGGGGGCCTGGTGGAGGGTGCACCACACTGCTGGGGTGTGGGGGTGGTGGGCGACACGAGTGGGGGCCTGGTGGAGGCTGCCCCTGGATGCTGGGGGGTGGGGGTGCAGGGGGACATGAGTGGGGGCCTGGTGGAGGGTGCCCCACACTGCTGGGGGGTCTGGGTGGTGGGAGACATGAGTGAGGGCCTGGTGGGGGCTGCCCATGGTTGCTGGGGGGTGGGGGTGGGTGGGAGACATGAGTGGGGGCCTGGTGGGGGCTGCCCATGGTGACTGGGGGGTGGGGGTGGGTGGGAGACATGAGTGGAGGCCTGGTGGAGGGTGCCCATTCATGCTGGGGGGTGGGGGTGGTGGGAGACATGAGTGGGGGCCTGGTGGAGGCTGCCCCTGGATGCTGGGGGGTGGGGGTGCAGGGGGACATGAGTGGGGGCCTGGTGGAGGGTGCCCCACACCGCTGGGGGGTGGGGGTGGTGGGAGACATGAGTGGGGGCCTGGTGGGGGCTGCCCATGGTGGCTGGGGGGTGGGGGTGGGTGGGAGACATGAGTGGGGGCCTGGTGGGGGCTGCCCATGGTGGCTGGGGGGTGGGGGTGATAGGGGACATGAGTGGGGGCCTGGTGGAGGGTGCCCCTGCACTGCTGGGGGGTGGGGGTGATAGGGGACATGGGTGGGGGCCTGGTGGGGGCTGCCCATGGTGGCTGGGGGGTGGGGGTGATAGGGGGCATGGGTGGGGGCCTGGTGGAGGGTGCCCCTGGTGGCTGGGGGGTGGGGTTGGTGGGAGACGGGAGTGGGGGCCTGGTGGAGGCTGCCCATGGATGCTGGGGGGTGGGGGTGCAGGGGGACATGAGTGGGGGCCTGGTGGGGGCTGCCCATGGTGGCTGGGGGGTGGGGGTGGGTGGGAGACATGAGTGGGGGCCTGGTGGGGGCTGCCCATGGTGGCTGGGGGGTGGGGGTGATAGGGGACATGAGTGGGGGCCTGGTGGAGGGTGCCCCTGCACTGCTGGGGGGTGGGGGTGGTGGGAGACATGAGTGGGGGCCTGGTGGAGGTTGCCCCTGATGGCTGGGGGTGGGGGTGGTGGGAGACATGGGTGGGGGCCTGGTGGAGGGTGCCCCTGGTGGCTGGGGGGTGGGGATGGTAGGAGACATGAGTGGGGGCCTGGTGGAGGGTGCCCCTGGTGGCTGGGGGGTGGGGGTGGTGGGAGACATGGGTGGGGGCCTGGTGGAGGGTGCCCCTGGTGGCTGGGGGGTGGGGGTGGTGGGAGACATGAGTGGGGGCCTGGTGGAGGGTGCCCCTGGTGGCTGGGGGGTGGGGGTGGTGGGAGACATGGGTGGGGGCCTGGTGGAGGGTGCCCCTGCACTGCTGGGGGGTGGGGGTGGTGGGAGACATGAGTGTGGGCCTGGTGGAGGGTGCCCCTGATGGCTGGGGGGTGGGGGTGGTGGTTGACATGAGTGGGGGCCTGGTGGAGGCTGCCCCTGCACTGCTGGGGGGTGGTGGTGATAGGGGACATGGGTGGGGGCCTGGTGGAGGGTGCCCCTGGTGGCTGGGGGGTGGGGGTGGTGGGAGACATGAGTGGGGGCCTGGTGGAGGGTGCCCCTGCACTGCTGGGAGGTGGGGGTGTTGGGAGACATGAGTGGGGGCCTGGTGGAGGGTGCCCCTGCACTGCTGGGGGGTGGGGGTGATAGGGGACATGGGTGGGGGCCTGGTGGAGGGTGCCCCTGCACTGCTGGGGGGTGGGGGTGGTGGGAGACATGCATTGTTGATCAGTAGTGCAAGGTGACATGTGGGTTGGCTGGGGGGCATGCCCATGGTGGATGGGCTGCCTGCGGGACATGAGCAGGGGTGCAGGGTAGTCCCCCGTGGTATGGGCTGCCTGCAGGGGCCGTGAAGGTTGTGGAGCGTACACCTGGGAGGACCCACACAGCCAATTCACGTGTAGTACTCCCCAGAACCCCTGAAATACACATACCCTGCTGAAATCGCGTGTGGAACTTCCCGCGCACCCCTGAAATACACGTACCCTACTGAATTTGCGTGTGGAACTTCCCGCGCACTCCTGGAATACACGTACCCTGCTGAAATCGCGTGTGGAACTTCCTGCGCACCCATGGAATACACGTACCCTGCTCGCACTGGGCCAATCGCGTGTGGAACTTCCCGCGCACCCCTGAAATACACGTACCCTACTTGCACGGGGCCAATCGCGTGTGGAACTTCCCGCGCACCCCTGAAATACACTTACCCTGCTCGCACTGGGCCAATCGTGTGTGGAACTTCCCGCGCACCCCTGAAATACACATACCCTGATGAAATCGCGTGTGGAACTTCCCGCGCACCCATGGAATACACGTACCCTGCTCGCACTGGCCCAATCGCGTGTGGAACTTCCCGCGCACCCCTGAAATACACGTACCCTGCTGAAATCGCGTGTGGAACTTCCCGCGCACCCCTGGAATACACGTACCCTGCTGGAATCGCGTGTGGAACTTCCCGCGCACCCCTGGAATACACGTACCCTGCTGAAATCGCGTGTGGAACTTCCCGGGCACCCCTGAAATACACGTAGCCTGCTGAAATCACGTGTGGAACTTCCCGCGCACCCATGGAATACACGTACCCTGCTTGCACGGGGCCAATCGCGTGTGGAACTTCCCGCGCACCCCTGGAATACACGTACCCTGCTTGCACGGGGCCAATCGCGTGTGGAACTTCCCACGCACCCCTGAAATACACGTACCCTGCTCGCACTGGGCCAATCGCGTGTGGAACTTCCCGCGCACCCCTGAAATACACGTACCCTGATGAAATCGTGTGTGGAACTTCCCGCGCACCCCTGAAATACACGTACCCTGCTTGCATGGGGCCAATCGCGTGTGGAACTTCCCGCGCACCCCTGAAATACACGTTCCCCGCTTGGCGTTTGCTGTTTGCCAGCCCGGTGAACTGGTCCAGGGTTAGCGCAGCCCTTTGCGATGATTTAGCGATTTTGATGGCTTTTCCTTGCGCGAGGGCGTTCTTGGGGGCGTTACTGGCGCTGCTGCAGGGTCGCTGCGATTCTCTGCGCCACGGCTGGTTTGGGAGCCTAAAATCCATCAATACGCTGTGCGCGGAAATCGGTTTTAGCGCACGTGCCTGGCGCAGACAATCGGACACGGACACTCTGCGCCAGCCGCTTGCGACACTTTTCTGCGAAATTCTATGAATTACCCTGTTAATCATTTGTGATGTCTTGTGGCATTTGCGCCCAAAACAAAAGTCAAAAGAAAAAACCAGCTGGACTCTTACAACCTTTAGACATTCCGCCTACACCATGGCACACCTTATCGTTAGACTTTATTACTGATCTACCCCCATGCAATGGATTTAACACCATTCTAGTTATTGTGGATCTTTTTTGCAAAATGGCCCACTTTGTTCCTTTAAAGGGATTACCTTCAGCTTCAATCCTGGCCAAGGAGTTCCTCGAAAACATTGTTCACATACATGGATTTCCGTCCATATTGGTCTCTGACCGGGGCAGTCAATTCATTTCACATTTTTGGAAAAAATGCTGTCAATTGGCGCAAATCGATGTGAGGTTATCGACCAGTCACCACCCCCAGACCGATGGTCAAACGGAGAGGACCAACCAGACTCTCGAACAATACCTGCGTTGTATGTTACATCAGACTGAGAGTAATTGGAAAGACATTCTTTGGATCGCCGAATATGCATACAATAATTCAGTACACTCTGGAACTGGACAAAGCCCCTTTTATACCTTATATGGGTACCATCCTCGAACCTCAGACCTTGACTCACCCCAACACATAGAAATGCCCGCAGTGGACCATCTGCACGCTACGATTACACAAGCCTTTAAGGAAGCAACTACACATTTAAAACAGGCGAAAGAAAAATGCAAGAAAGATGCTGATCGGCATAGAAGTGATACTCCATAATACCAGATAGGGGACCAAGTATGGTTAGCCACAAAACATATACCTCTAAAGAGAACACGGACCTTTAACCCCAGATATTTGGGACCTTACTCTGTTAAGGCCATTATCAACCCGGTGGCTGTCAAGTTGGACTTACCTGCTAATATGCGAATTCACCCCGTCTTTCATGTGTCACTTTTGAAGCCAGTGCAACCAGGGACAAGACTAACCAAGCCACCAGACCCTATCCTTGTAGACGGAGAACCCGAATTTGAAGTTAAGAACATCCTGGACTCACCCCAACACATAGAAATGCCCGCAGTGGACCATCTGCACGCTACGATTACACAAGCCTTTAAGGAAGCAACTACACATTTAAAACAGGCGAAAGAAAAATACAAGAAAGATGCTGATCGGCATAGAAGTGATACTCCACAATACCAGATAGGGGACCAAGTATGGTTAGCCACAAAACATATACCTCTAAAGAGAACACGGACCTTTAACCCCAGATATTTGGGACCTTACTCTGTTAAGGCCATTATCAACCCGGTGGCTGTCAAGTTGGACTTACCTGCTAATATGCGAATTCACCCCGTCTTTCATGTGTCACTTTTGAAGCCAGTGCAACCAGGGACAAGACTAACCAAGCCACCAGACCCTATCCTTGTAGACGGAGAACCCGAATTTGAAGTTAAGAACATCCTGGACTCCAAGCTGATAAAGTCAAAACTCTTTTATTTAATCGACTGGAAAGGTTACGGACCACAGGAAAGGTCATGGGAACCTAGTGACCATGTTCATGCACCCCGATTGGTGAAAAAATTCCACAGAAATGTCCCAGACAAACCGAAACCACAGGGAAGAACGACTTTAGGAGGGGTCTTGGAGGGGAGTGCTGTCATGATGCCTACCCCCGGGGACCCAGACCAAGTCCAGCAACCCCAGAAGCAAGCATCAAGTTATCCTAAGCAAGCACCAGGCTCATATGGAGAGTCAGTCCTGGCGCCATAGGCCAGGCTCATAGATTAAAATGTACCTGATGCAGACCATGCTGCAAACCTACCTGATGCAGACCATGCTGCAAGAGCTCCAAGCCAAAAGAGGCTTAGGGACTATTTTTTACTCGGGCGGGGCTGGGGAGGAATACTTACCTGGGACTACTTTGGAGGCTATTGAAACCACGACCGAAGAGCAGCACACGCTTCGCGTTATTCTGCATCCAGCAGCGTAACGCTCACCGTGCCTACAAGTCTGCATCTAGCCTTCTGCCAGGCCCGCCTCGAGTTTGGAGCTCCTAGAAAAAGGGAGAAAGAAGGAGAAAAGGTTAGAACAAGAGCAATACCTTTGATCCTTACCTGAATTCCCGATCCATTGCGCCTTCAAGCTGGAAGAAAGAAGTTATTTTATGCATGTCGCCTCGCCTGCTGCAGCGCCGCGCTGAACTCACCGGCCTTCGCAGCATCTTCACATTCCACCGCATCCTCCTGCATGTTCCCGCCGCACTCCGGCACCTAAGGGGAAGACAAGAACAGCAAGGTGAGCCAAGGGAATACACAGAGGAATATTAGTTACCCCTTCATAGACTTACCTGATTTTACCACCGGGGGTACTATTCCTCTTCACGGGTCGGCGCAGCTTCCACTGCATCTTCGCCGAACCCCGGCCCCTAAGGGGAAACAAAAGGACAGCAAGGTGAAACAAAGGGACTAACAAGGGGAACCCTCTTCACCACAATAGACTTACCTGATTTTACCGCGGGGGGTATTATTCCCCGAGACTTCATACTTTCTCTAAGCGCCAGAATAAGGGAGAAAGCAACAGGTTACACATTGACATTATTTTATCGAACTGTGTTGGAAAATACAAACCCTTACCAGAATACCACCGGTTGTCACGAGGAACTCTTCATTAGGGTCAAGCTGCAACCTGCAAGGAATCAGACAAGAGTGAAAGTCAGGCATTTGAACTCTTACGAACTTTATACTTATGGCGTCTTGCTGGGAATCTCGGAGTCAATATTGTTCTGGAACTCACCAATTCCTTCGAGCCAGTGAAGCAACTGGTTATCAACGCGCCCCTGCGCTCAATGCAGGATGGAGAGCTCATCTTTTCAAACCATCAGGTGAGACTATAAGAGGGGACATCAAAGGTGATCTGTGGGGAGAACAGCGGGGGCAGGGGGATTTACGCTCAACTCCACGGGTGGTTAATTCCCTTTCTCCATTTGCAGAAGAATATTCCTAAAGGCCAAGCAAACGAAGCTAGGTGGGCCAGTCCAGTCCGTCATCTCGGCCCTACGCGTCACATTGGTGGAGACCGCAGCTGTCCCGTTCCGATCGACGTCTCTGTGGGAGCCAGGTGAGCGTAACAGTTGGTTGTTTGAAAGTAGAGCCAGTAAAGATTGTTTTGGAAGAAGGAATTACATTGGCGGGTATTCCGCAATATATAATTTCAGCTGAAGGAGAAAAAGCGTTGAAATGCATTGTGTCAGATTTGATTAAAAGAAACGTAATTGAAGAAATTTCTGGTAGTACTTGCAATAGTCAGATTCTTCCGGTTTACAAGAAAGGAGGTAATGAAAGGAGGTAATGATATACCTTACCGTTTTAAAATTGATTTACGCGGAGGAAATAAAGTGGTTGATCCGCAATTTCCATTAGTCCCGGATGTGACTACAATTTTGACTATGATTCCAGCCTCTGCTTCGTATTTTAGTGTTATTGATCTGAAAATGCATTTTTTAGCATCCCAGCGCATCCAGATAGCAGATATGTGTTTGCTTTTACTTTAGGAGGATGTTCATTTACATTCATACGAATTCCACAGGGTTACACTGAGAGTCCAAGTATTTACAGTAGAGCTTTGAATGAACAACTAGATATGCTAGAACTACCGGCAGGCTGCGTATTACTACAATACATAGACGATTTACTGATAGCAGCAGCGACAGAAGATATTTGTAAAGAGAGTACAGTTGCATTATTGACACATTTAGCAGCACATGGACACAAAGCTTTGCTTAAAAAATTCCAGTATTGTCGAAAGGAGGTGGCCTACTTGGGCTACATCCTTTCGAAGGAGGGAAGGAGATTGACAGCAGAAAGAATAGAAAGCATCTCTGATATGCCTATTCCAAATACGTAGAAAGAAGTCAGTGCTTTAATTGGCATGGCTTCATATTGTAGGCAGTGGATCTCTAACTTTTCGATGATTGTGAAACCAATAGTGGCATTGACAAGGAAGGATGTTACCTTGCCTCTGCCATGGAACAAGCATTTCAAGAAGCATTTGACCTGCTTAAAGCTGCATTATGTTCAGCTCCAGTTTTGGGCACGCCAAATTACGACAAGAGTTTTAAGTTATTTGTGCATGAAAACAATGGATGTGCTTTGGCTGTTTTGACCCAGGAACATAGGGGGAGAAATAGACCATGCTGTTACTTCTCTTCCACGTTGGATCCTGTTGCATGTGCTTTGCCGCATTGCTTGCGAGCTGTTGCTGCAGCCGCTGCATCAGTAAAACAAACTGAGGGAATGGTTTTAGGTCACGCTTTAACCATAATGGTACCTCACTCAGTGGACCTTCTTTTAAATAGAACGCAGATGCAACACCTTACATCAGCCAGATTAACAAGGTATGAAATAGTCCTATTTGCACCGCATATCCAAATTAAAAGGTGTTGCGCTTTAAATCCGGCTGAGTTAATGCCCCCTCCAAATGAGAAAGGGGATGAAAAACAATTCCCCCATGATTGCTTAATGGTTACTGAACAAGAGACAAAAGGAAGAATTGACCTAACTGACACCCACAGAAAGAGCCAGATGGAGAACTGTTTTGTGACGGTTCCTGTTTTAAATTATCAGATGGCACATCAACTGCTGCTTATGCCATCACTACACTGAAAAGCATTATAGAAAGAAAAAGAATCCCATATAACTCAGCACAAGCTGCAGAAATAATAGCATTGACAAGAGCATGTGAAATCTCTGCAAATCTCAATGTAAACATATATACTGATAGTCAGTATGCCTTTGGGGTGGTACACAATTTTGGTCGATTATGGGCTGAAAGGGGTTTCCTGACATCATACGGAACCAAAATCCAACATGGCACTTTGATAGTGAAACTGTTGTCAGCACTTGCGCTTCCCAAGTGATTAGCAATAATGAAATGTGAAGCACATAAAAAAGTAACATGTAATGTTGGAAAGGGAAACGCCTTTGCAGACAAAATTGTGAAACAAACTGCCACTGATTTACATACAAAAATGTATGTTGAAAAAATGGAGGAAGTACCCTGCATGATAGAAAATGGAATTACAACAGTTAAGGAAATGCAAGCAGAAGCTACTGTAGATGAAATAAAAAAACTGGTCTGAGGGCCAAGCAGAATTAGATTCTCAAGGTTGTTGGGTGGACAAGAAGAATAACCGATGGATGTTACCAAATGCCTACGTAATGGCAATGGTCACTATGGCCCACAGTCCGACACATATATGTGCTAGAAAAATGATTCAACACCTGTATTCTATATGGCAGAATCCACACATTAGAAAAACTGCTGAAAGATTGGTTCAGAATTACATGACTTGTTTACAACATAACATTGGAAAGGGAACAGTGACGCCAGTAGGAAGCTTTGGCCCGCCGTCCATGCCATTTGAAGTCATCCATTTTGATTTCATAGAAATGGAAAGGTGCCAAAACTATAAGTATGTTCTCGTGGTGGTTTGCGCCTTTAGCAAATGAGTAGAGGCCTATCCATTGAAAGATTGTACAGCTATGTCCACAGCTAAAGCCATGCTAAAGGCATACTTTCCCTGTTTTGGGCTGCCCCTTGTCACATGGTCAGATTAGGGCCCGCACTTTATTGCGGCTGTGATATTGCAAATCTGTGCAGATCTCCAGATTGATGAACTATTCCATTTGGCCAGACACCTGATGAGTGCCGGTTTAGTAGAGCGTCAGAACGGTATTTCAAAAAACAAGTTAAGTAAAATATGTGCGGGGAGCAATTTGAAATGGCCCGATGCACTACCGCTAGCCTTACTCTGCATGCGCAAAACTGTACAGGCGAGGGCTGGTCTCTCCCCTTACAAAATCGTGATGGGGAGACCAACAAATGTTTGGAATGCCCCTCGACCGAAACGGTTGAAGGACATAGAGTACCCATTACTTATTGATTACTGTAAACAGTTAACTCAAAACTTGCGTTTGATTCATCAGCAGGTGCAGGAGGCTCTTCCTGTCAGATATACCGGCCCAGGACATTGTCTGCAGCCTGGGGACTGGACGCTTGTCAAAAATTTTGAACGAAAATCTTCACTTTCTCCATGCTGGACGGGACCCTTCCAGGTGCTACTGGCTACGCAGACTGCAGTCCGAGTGAAAGGACGAAATCATTGGATCCACGCAACACACACTAAAAGAATTCTGTTTCCTTTGTCACATGAGAACGAGCTTGATGATCCTGACACCAAAAGAAAGACAGCTGCACTTGATCACAAAGATATCATCGCCAGTCCTCTGTCAGAAGTGCTTCCTAAGCCAGAGAAAGGGCCTGGGGAGATTGCAATTAAGATCGAAAGGCCAAAGGTGCCTCAACTTTGTCTGACTGCTGCCTCATCATCATCACGCAGTGCATCTCAAACTGGCACTGATCTTGCATCCAGAAATGAGAGTGCATTATTCATCGACCATACTGTACCTGGAGCTGTGAGGTACAATCTACGTTCACAAAATCGGAATTGATCAGCTTTTGTTTCGCCTTTGTTCCTAGCTCATGGATGATGCTGGGAACGGAGGCCTGGGGAAAAGGAGCGTATGTGCTGTATCAAGTTCAAATTGAAAGCTCTGACACGCGGTTTCCCGGTGCTACCATTGACACGTGAAGGACCATTGCAACCTAGCACGGACAAGCGGGGACATATGGTACTGACACAATCAAATTGATATTTGCTTCTGCCTTTTTGGAGCTCTGTGCAAATTTACATCAGCTTTCTGTCATCAATAAGCAGGCTAGCCTGGACTGGCCTGAACGTTTTTTTCTAATGTGTGTTGCTGTGGAGAACTTTCCCCGATGGACACTGAAAACTTTTCCTGAGATAGACATTACAGACAATGCCTATATTTACTACTGCTCCCTCCTGCACCGATGCTGTTGATGATATAGAGATAGAGATTAAGCCGACTGTAAGAAAGACTTGCAGGCCGATTCATGGAATTAATGTGCGCCGAACCGAAAATTCCGGCGCAGAGGTGCCAAAACATGCGAATCGCAGTAAAAGAGCGAAAATCGCAGTGCAACTGCGAAAATCGCAGGGAAATCAGCGCACGCCGGCGCACAGGTCATCCAACAACGTGCGCCACGGCCGCTGCGAAATTGCACATAGCGCGGCGCACATAACAAAAGTAGGCGGAACACGGGGCGTAACACTCGGAATGGTGAACAACGCGTGAAAATACGGGCGTCACGGGAGAAGTACAGGAGGCAAGTGCGCGGAATGCCCACACGCTCGCCTACAACTCGTATTCATGGAATCGAATAGGGCAAACCAGCGCACGGTCAAAGACGCGCAAAGGGCCAAACAAGTCCGCCACAAGAAAGCAGGTGGTAGCGTCCCTGCGCCTGAAATAAATGTGCGCCAAAATGTGCGCTAACAAAAAGCACCCATATACAGCTATGATGAATGATCCATACTGTGGCCCTCTAGGACAAATGAGGTGCAAAGGGATACCGACAAACACGGACACCCGCTGTGTGAAAAATAGCATGTGCGTGTATTACAGGGTGCGTGGGAAGTTCCACATGCCATTGGCCTGGGTACGTGTATTCCGGGGTGCGCGTGAAGTTTCACACGCAAATTTTCAGGGTACGTGTATTTCGGTGTGCGCGTGAATTTCCACACGCAATTTCAGCAGGGTACGTGTACTCCGGGTGCGCGGGAAATTCCACACGCGAATCCAGCAGACTACGTGTATTTCGGGGGTGCCGGGGAGTCCTACATGTGAATTGGCCGTGTGGGTCCTCCCAGCTGTTCCCTCTACACCCTCCACGGCCCCTGCAGGCGGCCCACACCACAGGGGACTACCCTGCACCCCTGCACATGTCCCGCAGGCAGCCCATCCACCATGGCCATGCCCCCCAGCCAACCCACATGTCACCTTGCACTACTGCCCACCAATGCATGTCTCCCTGCACCCCACCCCCCAGCACTGTGGGGCACACTCCGTCAGGCCCCCACTCATGTCCCCCTGCATCCCCACCCCCAACATCCAGGGGCACCCTCCACCAGGCCCCATTCATGTCCAACTCATGTCCCCTGCACCCCCACCCCCCTGCATCCAGGGGCACCCTCCACCAGGCCCCCACTCATGTCTCCCTGCGCCACCACCCCCCTGCACTGTGGGGCACCCTCCACCAAGCCCCCACTCATGTCCCCCTGCACCCCCACCCCCCAACATCCAGGGGCACCCTCCACCAGGCCCCACTCATGTCCAACACATGTCCCCCTGCACCCCCACCCCCCTGCACCAGGCCCCCACTCATGTCTCCCTGCACCCCCACCCCCCAGCACTGTGGGGCACCCTCCACCAGGCCCCCACTCATGTCCCCCTGCACTGTGGGGCAACCTCCACCAGGCCCCCACTCATGTCCCCCTGCACCCCCACCCCCCAGCATCCAGGGGCACCCTCCACCAGGCCCCACTCATGTCCAACTCATGTCCCCCTGCACCCCCACCCCCCTGCATCCAGGGGCACCCTCCACCAGGCCCCCACTCCTGTCTCCCTGCACCACCACCCCCCAGCACTGTGGGCCACCCTCCACCAGGCCCCTACTCATGTCCCCCTGCACCCCCACCCCCCTGCATCCAGGGGCACCCTCCACCAGGCCCCCACTCATGTCTCCCTGCACCACCAACCCCCAGCACTGAGGGGAACCCTCCACCAGGCCCCCACTCATGTCCCCTGCACCCCCACCCCCCTGCATCCAGGGGCACCCTCCACCAGGCCCCCACTCATGTCTCCCTGCACCACCACCCCCCAGCACTGTGGGGCACCCTCCACCAGCCCCCCACCCATGTCTCCCTGCAGCCCCACCCCCCTGCATCCAGAGGCACCCTCCACCAGGCCCCCACTCATGTCCCCCTAAACCCCCACCCCCCTGCATCCAGGGGCACCCTCCACCAGGCCCCCACTTCATGTCCCCCTGCACCCCCACCCCCCAGCACTGTGGGGCACCCTCCATCAGGCCCCCACTCATGTCCCCTGCACCCCCACCCCCCTGCATCCAGGGGCACCCTCCACCAGGCCCCCACTCATGTCTCCCTGCACCACCACCCCCCAGCACTGTGGGGCACCCTCCACCAGGCCCCCACTCATGTCCCCCTGCACCCCCACCCCCCAGCATCCAGGGGCACCCTCCACCAGGCCCCCACTCATGTCCCCCTGCACCCCCACCCCCCTGCATCCAGGGGCACCCTCCACCAGGCCCCCACTTCATGTCCCCCTGCACCCCCACCCCCCAGCACTATGGGGCACCCTCCACCAGGCCCCCACTCATGTCCTCCTGCACCCCCACCCCCCAGCATCCTGGGGCACCCTCCACCAGGCCCCCACCCCTGTCTCCCTGCACCCCCACCCCCCAGCACTGTGGGGCACCCTCCACCAGGCCCCCACTCATGTCCCCCTGCACCCCCACCCCACTGCATCCAGGGGCACCCTCCACCAGGTCCCCACTCATGTCTCCCTGCAGCCCCGCCCCCCTGCATCCAGGGGCACCCTCCACCAGGCCCCCACTTATGTCTCCCTGCACCCCCACCCCCCAGCACTGTGGGGCACCCTCCACCAGGCCCCACACATGTCCAACTCATGTCCCCCTGCACCCCTACCCCCCAGCATCCAGGGGCACCCTCCACCAGTCCCCACTCATGTCCAACTCATGTCCCCCTGCACCCCAACCCCCTGCATCCAGGGGCATCCTCCACCAGGCCCCCACTTCATGTCCCCCTGCACCCCTACCCCCAGCACTGTGGGGCACCCTCCACCAGGCCCCCACTCATGTCTCCCAGCACCCCCACCCCCCAGCATCCAGGGGCACCCTCCACCAGGCCCCCACTCATGTCCCCTGCACCCCCACCCCCCTGCATCCAGGGGCACCCTCCACCAGGCCCCACTCATGTCTCCCTGCACCACCACCCCCCAGCACTGTGGGGCACCCTGCACCAGGCCCCACTCATGTCTCCCAGCACCCCCACCCCCCAGCACTGTGGGGCACCTGCCAGCAGGCCCCCACTCATGTCCAACTCATGTCCCCCTGCACCCCCACCCCCCTGCATCCAGGGGCACCCTCCACCAGGCCCCCATTCATGTGTCCCTGCACCACCACCCCCCAGCAGTCAGGGGCACCCTCCACCAGGCCCCCACTCCTGTCTCCCAACACCCCCACCCCCCAGCAGTGCGATTTCCCTGGGTACGTGTATTTCAGGGGTGCGCGGGTAGTCTTACACGCAATTTCATCAGGGTACGTGTATTATGGGTCCGCGGTGAACTTCCACACGCGATATCAGCAGGGTACGTGTATTACGGGTTTCGCGTGAATTTCCACACGCGACTGGGCCTGTGAGAGTGGGGTACATTTGTTCCTGGGGTGGGCGGGAATATTTACTCGCGACTGGGCCTGGGAGAGCGTGTTACGTGTATTCCTGGGGTGGGCGGGAAGATTTACACGGTCGCCTACAACGCGCCAAAAATAAAGGTCCAATCCGGAAACACGTACGCCAGCATGAAGCAGGCGCACGTCCCGTGCAGCATAAAAGATTGCGCAAACAACAAACAAGCTCAGACGCCAGGATGAATATACCGTTCCTAGCAGCAGTGGCCGTGGGATACCGCAGGAGGAGGAGGAGGATAGTCAGGGCCAGAATCTTCACACCCAGAACCAGCCTATTTGGCATGCCTGATGACCAGGTGTATGGGAGGTACAGGTTTCCACCACACATAATACTCGACCTGGTCAGTGAGTGGGAGGATGACCTCACATCACCCACCCTGTGCTCCCAAGCACTCAGCCCCCTGGAGAAGGTCCTCAATGTACTGCACTTCTTGGCTACCGGATCTTTTCAGCGGACAAGTGCCATAGTGGGGGGGGTGTCACAGGCCACGCAGTCACGGTGCCTACACCAGATGTTGGCCATCATCACTGCACACCCATCAGTCCACAGGCACATATGCCTGCACAGAACACCTGCAGAAAGGCAGGCTGTCAGCCAGGATTTCTACAGGGTGGCACAATTCCCCAAAGTGCTAGGTGCCATTGATTGCACCCATGTGGCTCTACGTCCCCCAGGGCATCTGAGCACATCTATAGAAACCGCAAGCACTGGCATTCCATCAACGTCCAGGTAGTATGTGATGCCAAGGGAATCATCACCTCAGTATATGCCAACTATCCAGGGTCCACCCACGACAGCTTCATTTACAGGATGTCAACCCTAAACCGGGACATGGAAGCTGGGCGGCATGGCGATGCATGGCTGCTTGGTGAGTATAAATGCTACAGCACACGCATGCATGACAGATACAGAGCAATGTCACTACCCCACTAATGATCCCCATCACCACCTCCCCAGGGGACAGTGCCTACCCTCTGAGCACCCACATGATGACGCCAATTCGGAACCCCATCACGCCTCCTGAGGTAAGATACAACACAGCCCATATTGCAACCCGGGGCATAGTGGAGCGCACATTCGGAGTGCTCAAGTCACGCTTTCGCTCCCTTGACCGTTCTGGCGGGCAGCTGTTATACGCTCCCCCAGTAGTGTGCAGGATCATAGTGGCAGCATGTGTCCTGCACAATGTTGCAACACGCCGGGGCCTGGCTGTGGACATGGTGGTGCCCCCAGCCCGTACATAGCTGGTGGCTAATTACTTCACATAGAAATCACACCCCTGTGGAGTGCACACAGCCCTGGCACATACCATCTGACAATCAATGATGACTCAATCTGACAATTCTGATGAATTAAGGGACAGTCAACTGTCAGAACCATAGCAGCCTGAGATTGTTCATCTGGAAGTATCACAATGTGTGCATCCCTACCTACACAAACCCCACCAATGCAGTGTCATCAAAAGACACACTTCTATGCAGCAAAAATGAATACCCACTTGCAAAATACAACATGAGACAGTGCCATGTCACCCAACCCCTCCCCGGCACCGCCACACAACACACCATGGCATGTCATGCTATGTGAGGACAAACAAATTAATCCCCACAACATGACACAAGTGTCACACACTACAGTGTCCCTAATGGAAACTGGCCACACATGAAATGCTCACAGTAATGCAGGACCAACAACACACATTATCAAATATTTACCAATAATACGAATCACCTACGCAACCCCCAACCTACCATAAACATGACAGTACGGATTTAAAAAATTGGTAGCCTTAGTACCTGATAATGCCAGCACTTCAAACACTTCCAACTGTACAGTGTTAGTGCCACGCAAAAGTGTAGGTGCACTGCTTACAACATGGACTCCATTTCCAAAGTAGACCTCCTTGTGAAGACATGAGAAATGGACCTGCAAATTAGGAGAATGAGATGGATGCAGAGGCACATATCAATACACCATGCAGTGTACAATACAACAACAATATGCACTAGGAATGTATACACAGTATTGACTACAGACTGCCCACACATCAAATGGGAGTCCAACATCACTGTAAGTCAATGTCACTTGGGCACACCCTTTGCAAGCCCATGGAAACGGGAAGCAGGAGGGGTGTGTGTCACACAAACCCAAGCACCTGACCCAAATTCAGGACAAGCCTGCATGTGCCCAGCCACAATGCAGCGTATGCCTACGGGAGCCACACAAGGCAACACACTGTCCAAAAAATCAAAAATCAAAAATGGCCATGAATGGGCCAGGGGGTGTGGGGGAGGCCACCCAGGAGGTCCGAGGACAGGGTGCACACCAAAACCCACCTGTGTGGATCTCTCGAAAAAAAAACACCTCCATGGGCTCATGGCCTGCACGGCTACCCTATTGTGAGAGATTTGCTGCTGTCGCTCTCCTCACCCTCTGCAGCTGCATCAGGAGGTGGTGGCACTATGGCAGGCAGCCCACGCAAAGCCCTAGTCTTGTCCTCCATGGCAGCAATGATGCGGATGTGGAAGGTCTGGTTCTGGAGGATGATCGTGCGGAGGTCCCCATGCAACAACTCACGGGATGCCTCGACCTCCTCCCTAGTTGCCTGCATCTCAGCTGAGAGTGTACGTGTGAGCCGCTCCAGCTGCTGTTCTGTCCTTGTGTTAGTTGAAGCCTCAAGCTCAACAAGAGTTACCCTGAGGTGACGGAGTTCCACCCTCAGGGCTTCTCTGTGGCCCTGGGACTCAATAGAAATGGCTTCCAGCAGAGTCTCCAGTGCCGCCCGCCTGTCCCTGTTGGACGCCAACATGTCCTCCCTGTGTGACTGGCAAATGGAGTCTGTTGCCTGCTGTAGTTGTTCAATCAGCCTTTCTTGGGGGACAATGGAAGTGGCCACCCTATCCATGGCCTGAGCCATCATCTCAGATGATGCTGCCTGTTGGTTTGCCATACTGTATATGGATTGCTCCCATGCGGTATTGCCAGGTGGCGTACGGCCACCGCGTCGGCGGGCACCACACCTGTCTGGGGCAAGGCGAACTGCGCCTTGCTGTGCCGGCACTGCCTGAGGCTGCAGGACTGCATTCCCCCTCTGATCTGCTGGCCCAGGAACAGGATCAGATGTTGCGGAGTGTGACCCTGCATCCGTAACCACCAAAGGTGGACCTACCAACACTGCCATCCCCATTGAGGGTTCTAACCCTGGTGCAGATGGGTTGGACAGTACAGAATCCCTCCCAGAAACACTTACCTGCGACCGCACATAGGTCTCATCATCCGAATCGACACCTGAATAGAGCTCGGGGGAGGTGCACCCAGAGACACCCCTTGAGATGATGGTCTGCAGCAAGTGTGGGTTCTCACCCACCACCACACCACGTCCCTCACTGGTGCCCGGTCGGGCCTGAGACCCCTCCTGGGTCTGCACCATCTCCACAACCCCAGCAGTATCAAGTGCGTCATCCCCTGCAAAGACATGAAAGAAAAGAAATGGGAACAGGCGTTAGCACCATGGCACACAATTAGGGCTGAGAAGCAACAGAAACAGTACTTCATTGACACATGTCCCACATGACTATAACCCTCCCATGCATGCACCGTCACTGCGTATGAAGGGGAGGCAAATGGCACGCATTGATGACACCAAGATGGAAGACCAACACATTTGCTGCATGCTGGCTAGCAGTGCCATCACACATTGGCCTGTGATTGGCATGTCCAATACACATACATGACACATGCCATCACACAGATGGCATGTACGATAGCCATGTCACACATGTGACAATAGGACTGAGAAATGCCTAGTGAAAGTGGTAGAATGCAGACAATCAGCCTGAATGAACACAGAATAATACGCAACTATGTTGTGGCAAGACTTCAAGGGCAACTGGCGTGAGGTTGGGCTGAATGTCTACTGTTGCCAGAAGGGATACTGCAATACCCAAATCCTGGTGCGCAGAATGTATTGGATGAAGCACATGGGTGACCCAAACCACTCAGGCACACACACCCTCACCTGGCACTCAATCAAAAGCCCTCACACACACACCATGCACATGGATGACACACACATGCATGTGCACTCACCGGACAATGCCTCGTAATCTGGCAGGTCTCCCATGCCTTGGATCTGTTCCTCCGTGACGTAGGTCCCAGCAACATACTCATGTGGTGTGAGTTCTATGTTCTCTGCTGGAGATCCACTTCCAGTCACTAGAGTTGCGGCATGACTTGAGGCCAGCTTTTTCTTTGCCCTGCGCTTCAGGTCATTCCAGCGCTTGTAGCAATCATTAGCTGTGCGCCTCACGAATCCACGGGCACTTATGATGGTCTGTCAGTGTGCCTGACGTTGTGCAGGTGTGGTCTTGCATCCTGCAGTAATCACCATTTCGCTGTCATGTGCGGACACATACTCAACAAGTGCATGAAGTTCGGCCTGATTGAAGCTGGGCTTCCTTGGTGGGCCGGACTGTGTAGCCGTGTCTGGGGCATCAGCATCAGCCTGTACTGGACGAGCACTCTTCCTCTTCGGCTTGGAAGGTGGTGGTAATCCTGAGTGTCCTACGCCGCTCTGGACACTAGGGGCAGGAGCCCTGGTGGACTGTGGACTAGGAGTGTGGGAATGAACACTCACCATGGGACTTGGTGCAGGCATTAGCTGAAGTGTGATGTAGTCAGGGGGAACGTCAGCAGGATGGACTGGGACCAACACTGTCCTGGCTGGGAGACTCAGAGCTGGGGTGGATGGAGCCGCAGCTGCCCCTGCAGTCTCCCCATCCTGCCTACTCGGGGCAGCAGATGACATAGCTGCCCCTGATCCACGTGGCCTGGTGACACCAACGTGCACCGCCACACGTGGCCTTGACCTGCTGACCTGGAAGTCAGACATGGAGTCACCCTGTGCCAGGTCTGGTGCCACAATGGGCTGGTCCAACAAGGGTTGAGCAGGGATGGTGTCAGCCACGTTACCCTCAACCAGGGGGCGAGGGCATGGGTGTTCTTGACTGGTCACCCACACACGGGGGGCTAGGGGCACCCTGCAAGTCCCGGCCACGTCCCCTACCATATCCACCACGGCCACCTCTTGTGGCTCGGCCACCTTTGCCACCCTTACCACGTGCTCGCCTCCCAACCATGGCACTGATGTTGTTGTGCGTATGGGAGTTGCAGTAAACTATTGTCCTGGGCAATTGGGGATCAAAGGGGTAGGGTACTAGATGGAATTCGTACCCTAGTGCTCTAGCAAGGCTGTATGTGACCCCTGGGGGAAGATGACGAGTCACGCAACGCACAGGCACCCCAAAAAAGGGAGATAATGTGCACGCAACCCCTCCTAGACCACGTGCGTGGAAAAATAAACCTGCACTACGCTGTGGCACCCCAAAACACAAAAATTAACGTATGCGTGTCACACGCAGCCTAGACTGACCTCTGAAGGGGTAGGCAACACACGGGGCAAGCACAGATGTAAAATACGTGCGCGACTCACCGTCTGCCAGGAAAAATCATGTGAAAAACACCCCCGCCAAAAGAAGAATTGTACGCTGTCTGAGGAGACAGGACAACAGGAGAAGTGAACGCTGTTTGAGGAAACAGGCCCAGGAAAAAGACAAAAAGAGAAAAAGCTGTCAGAGGTAACAGGGAGTACGAATTTGGAACGCCGTGAAGTAAATCGCGTGTGAACCGACAAGAAGTACAGATTTCACCCACTTGCTCTCCACGAAAAGCACGTACAAGGAAATGGCGTTCTACACATACCTTTTAAACATGCCCACACATCCAGCGTCACTTCCGCGTGTACGCGCTAAGGCCCCATCCTCCAATTACACGAGCTGACACTCTGACGTGCAGTCATTGGACGTGTAACATGCACCTGTGTACAGGGAAACGCCCGCTCACACGTCACAGACGCGCATACGCGCTGGTGGCCTTTGGGCCAATGAATTCGCGTACGTGTGCTGACGCGCTTCCGCGCTAAGACCCTTTCCTCGAATTACACGCAGACGTGCTGGATTTTCACGTGCCAAATCACTCCGTATCAAGCTGGCCACGCGTAAGCACACGGAAGACCACGCTCCTGCCCAGAAGCCCGAATTACTGCCCCCAAGAGCCCCGAGCACGCTCCCACCTGCCATCTGCTGCTGCCTGATTGCCTACTGCCTACGTGCCCTGCCATTTGCTGCCTGCACATCAGCCAGGGGTGCTGTTGCTGTGACCACCCCTGCTGGAACCGAAGACTCCCCACTGGGATTCCATCGCTCCACAGACCAGCCCCACGACCCAGTTGCCCACCCACTCCTGCCTCTGGGGTTGTCATGTCGGACACTGCAACATCTGGCACCACTGGCAACGCCCGGCCGGAGAGGCAGAAGGGCACCGAAGTTGGTGTCCTGGTGGAGCAAGTCCTGGGGCAGTATGATGCCCTCTTCGGAAGTTTGCGCGCTGACAAAGAAGGACGGACTCGGATCTGGACGGACATCGTGACTGCCATCAACGCGGAGGGGGTGGCAGTCTGACTATTCCATCATGTCAAGAAGCGCTGGGAGGACTTCAGGTCCAGGACCCTCAACAAGGCCCGGCGCCTCTTGAAGGCAGCGGATGCTAAGGGGTGCCGGGGCCACTTGTCGGACGATCAGATGAGGGTCCTAGAACGCATATCCCCTGCGCTCCACGTCCAGGTCCTTGAGAGGCAGACCCATCTGGAGTCGAGCGGTAAGTGTACATGCATCATCATTGTAAGCTGTGCGTGTGGTGATGTGCCAGTAGTGTGCAGGTTGCACATGTGTTTTTATGGGGCCAAGTATGGGGTGGGGTGTATAGGCCCGTGAGGCTAACACATGCGAGTGCTCTCATGTGTGAGACATGGATGGTGCTTGTGTGTGTAGGCTTGAATGCCAAATGCAGTTGTGTGGGCACACATGTTTGGATGAATGTGTATCTAAGTAGGCATGTTCGTGATGTCACACATGGATGTTGGTTTCAGCTGCATGTATCAGCACTGTGTACATGTGCATGTGTGTGTATTTGACAAGGGTGCAACAGTGGTGCAGCATAGATGCATGTGACAGCGGGATGTGGAAGCCTGATTGGCAGATGTGACATGGATGCCAATCTGAACACTGCGACAGTTGGCAGAGGTGTACACATGCATGCAAGTGTGGTGGTGTGTGTGCATGTGTAGTGCACTCCCTCTGTTGCATGTGATGTCTGGGTCACCTTTGCCTGCTCATGCTGTTGTATGTGTATGGATGGTGATGGCTGTTGCGATATGGCTGTGGTATGGCTCATGTGTGGAGTTGAAATGACATGTGTGTTGGCGATTGCGATGCCATGTCTGAGGTTTGCCAATGCCACTCATGTACAACTGTCATGTGTGTATATGTCCATTGTACAGTGCCCTGATGTCTGTGTTTTATTTCTCCCTGTCTGCAGCGTCAACTGATGAAGAGGGCGGAGAAGGTGCTGTGGAGCACAGCGACGGGGATCGCACCGCCAGCCGGAGACGCAAGGCCCGGCTCCCCTCCCAGGTTGTCATCTCGTCGGGGAGTGAGGAGTCTGGTGCCGCGTCCCTGGCCGCAGCTGCCGGGGGGAGGTCCAAGAGGCAGAGGTCAGAGTTGGACTCCTCGGCAGCAGAAGGGGCAGCTGGGACCCCACAGGGCCCAACGGGGGAAGATGGCACGGAGTCATCCAGGTTGGTGGGGGCTTTGGTGGAGGAGGAGGCCATGCAAGCGACAGAGACGGGGTCTGGAGGTGGGGATTCCACTGGTTCTAGTGGTGCAGTGCAGGACCAGATACAGGAGGCAGCACAGGCCGCCGCGGAGGTGCCTGTGTGCAATCCTGTCCCTGATCCTGTCACTGCATCATCTTGCACCAGCAGGGATGCCTACGTCCAGACCCATTTTCAGGCAGGGGATGAGCTTACAACAACTGGCCTTCCTCTGCCTGCGGACGTGGCTATCCAGGTACTGGTTGAGCCTGTCCTGACTGATGTGGCGTTGCGTCAACAGGCCATGCAAGGTGACCTGCAGTCTTTTCATGAGGCGACTGCACGTCATCTCGAATGGCTCGTTGACCGCGTCGGCCTACTGGGACAGGTCACCCAGGCCGGATTCCTCCGTTTGCTGGAGCTTGTTCCGACCCCCTCCTCAACTGAACACCCTATGCGCCAGTCGTCCTCCGTGACATCTTTCCACCCATTTGTCACCTGGGTGCCCTGTGGAGCTGCCTCTGACGGTGCGGCCAGGCTGGTGGAGGACACATCCAGGCCACAGTCGGGAGTCGGACGTCCAGCAGGGGTGGCCACATCAACGACTGCTCCCCAGCCGGTGGAGGATGTGCAGGCAGCAGGAGCCAGGGCACGGGCACAGGCACAGCAGCAGCAGCAACGAGGTGGGAGCCATGATGGCTCGAGGCCTTCGACAGCGGAGGGGCAGGCATCGGCCTGAGGGCAGGAGGACCCAGGACGGGAAGTGTCTTCTTGTGGCAGCGGTTGGGCCATGCCATAGATGCAGAGTGGCAGCGGGCGGAAGAGGCATGGCTCACAATGGTCAGGGCGGAGAACTCCATGCAGAGGGCCCTGAGGCGGGCCGAGTGCCTTGAGGCAAACCGCAGGGAGTTGGAGGAGAACATGTCGTCGGCCCTGCGGACCCTCGGGGCCATGGAGGAGGACCACCTCTGGGACATTGAGCAGGAGTTCAATGATGCCTTGGCCCGGAACATCCCGAAGTGAGTCGTCGGACTAGCCCGCTGCCCTTGTAAATAGATATGTAGTTAGTGTTAGGTTTCCTTTGGTTTTTCTTTTTTTTTGGACCTTTTGGACAATGTACCACATTTTTGTATATATCTTTTTAATCAGATAGTATTATTAGATAGGTTTCATTTCTTCTGTTGGGATCATGGACCCTAGATTGGTTAAGCTGTATATAGTTGACTGTTGGATTTTATTTTTTTATTTGGAATTTACCCATGGAGCAATGGTTTTCGGTTTTGATTTTCCTTTGGATTTACTTTTTTGAACTGTGACTTTGGACACCTTTCCTTTGGATTATGATTTGTGGTTTTACATTATTTTACGGACATGCTGCTTTTTGTTTTTAATTCCCATTGTCGTTTGTTTATTTTTGATTCCATTTATGTTGCATTTAATACATTTTCTTCATCAAACTTCAATGTGTAGTAGCATCTCATTGGTTTCATGCATGTCATGATATGTGTTTTGACATTCACTGATACCCATTGTGTGTATGTGAGGGACATGCGTTCATTTACATACATGCCATTGGGGTTGTATCATGTAATTGGCATTTCTAAGTGGGTGGATGCAATACTTGGGTGGGTGTTTGGCATGTGGAGGCAGCCCATAAGGGCCAGGGATCTAGATTCTGATGACGTGTTGGCTGCGGGACATGAGTGGGGGCCTGGTGGAGTGTGCCCCTGCACTGCTGGGGGGTGCGGGTGCTGGGAGACATGAGTGGGGGCCTGGTGGAGGGTGCCCCTGGATGCTGGGGGGTGGGGATGCAGAGGGACATGAGTTGGACATGAGTGGGGGCCTGCTGGCAGGTGCCCCACAGTGCTGGGGGGTGGGGGTGCTGGGAGACATGAGTGGGGCCTGGTGGAGGGTGCCCTGCACTGCTGGGGGTGGGGGTGCTGGGAGACATGAGTGGGGGCAGGGTGGAGGGTGCCCTGCACTGCAGGGGGGTGGGAGTGCTGGGAGACATGAGTGGGGGCCTGGTGGAGGGTGCCCCTAGATGCTGGGGGATGGGAAAAAACATTATATATAGGAGGTTCTGTCTATTTTATATGCGGAGATCAGGCCTACCCATGGTTACCTAGAACTTGGGAAGAAACCTGTTATTTAGGTATACTTTTACCTGGTGTATTTCTTTCCAAAACGTCTGAGATAGCAAAACTATCTAGATCTCAACCATGTTGAGATGATACTGCAGGTCAGATTGTAGGGGATATAGCGAAATCAATTATACCATTTTGGGGACAAGCAATAAATTCATGGAATATAAGAAAACTGTCTGTGGTGTTAGAAAAAACGATAAATGGAAGAACAGATATACTCTATAATATGACACTGGAACAAAAAGCAATCAGATTAATTGCACTTCAAAATAGAATGGTCCTTGATATAATTTTGGCTGATCGTGGAGGTGTATGCGAATTGGTGGGGTCAGCGTGCTGTGTATTCGTAAGTGACTCCTCCCCCACGATATTTGAAGCAATTAAAAAATTGCATGTCCTAAACTCTGAAAATCATGTTCCCAGAGGCGGTTGGAATCTGAATGTAGCTTCATGGTTTTGTGAACTGCTGCGATCATGGGGATGGAAATTAATTGCAATTCTGGTTATGATATTTGGAATCCTCGTGTTCTGCTGTTGTTTCATACAATGCCTGCCAGTCCTCTGCTCCCAAATTACAAATGAGTGTGTGCATGCAATTAGAACGAAACCTCCTTGCATGTTAAGTGAAGGGGCACAACACGAAAATGAAATAATTAAAGAATTCATGGCAATTCATATTTCTGATGACGATTATAGCAGCATCGGTAGTTCGGAGTTGGACATGTGGTCCGATGAAGACGCAATGTATGGATGATGCTATTGGCTTACGGCCAAAAGGAGTGTTTGTTAGACCAGAAACGTAACCCTATAGTCGAATGATATGTATAATATGTTGGCCTGAAACCAATCGCATCATGTGACAAACATTGCGATCAAAGAATCGTCAATGTAACCAAAGGGTGTCCATTTTGTATAATGTCAGCCATTTGCTTTTTTCCTTTCTGTAAAAACGCTTTGCAAATACATTCGATGCTTCGAACTCACACACAGTGCGAGGACACGGCCTGAATGCTGAAATAATAACACAGACAGGAATGTCAAACTGTGCAGAAATACATTGTTTTCCTCTCTCACTAAGTGCTTGTAAGCGAGCAGAAGCCACATCTAATCAGCAGACCAGGTGCCGGGTTGTCTTGCAAACGCTGTAGTAAAAGGCAGTTAAAACATGAATGATATTCTTCTAGCGGTGCTCCTTCGCAGAGAATGGTATTTTCTGCTTCAGAACTATCTGACCATTAGCTCATTACCCAAGTCACACAGATAACCTAGTAAGGATTATGTGAAATCAGCATTATTCTTCCGCCGCCACTGAAATTGGATCCGTGCTAGTTTCGTGCAGCAACACAAGAAACTTTGTGCAGGGTTTTCCAAACTGTGCTAGTTTCGTTCAATTCGTCATACGCTTTGCGAATTGACATGAGAAACTTCATACAAGTCTTTCTTTGATCCTTGCTAAGTTTGCGATATGAGAAACTTTGTGCAGGTCTTTTTTTCGATCTGTCCTAGTTTCGTGCAGCAGCACAAGCCACTTTGCACGGTTTTCCACGATCCATGTTTATTTCGTGCAACGACATGAGAAACTTTGCGAACCCTGCCAGGTTTGCACAGCCGCACAAGAAACTTTGCCCAGCTTTTTCTTTGATGTATGGTAGGTTTTCACAGTGGCACGAGAAACTTTGTGCCTCATTTTCAATTTGTGCTAGGTTCATGCAGTGGCATGAGAAATTTCACGCTGATTTTTGTCCGATTCGTGCTAGGTTTGCGCAGTGGCACGAGAAACTGTGTGCCACTTTTTTCGTGCTAGGTTCGCGCAGTGGCACGAGAAACTTTGTGTTGCTTTTTTCAATTTGCACTAGGTTCACACAGTGGCCCGTGGAAATTTGCTCTGTTTTTTGTTCGATTCGTGCAAGGTTTGCACAGCAGCACAAGAAACCTCAAGCTGCTCTTTTTGATCCGCAGGGGTGGCAGAATGCCAGATTGCGGTGAAACAGATCAAAATCTTACAGATTTCACTTACACGGTTGGTGGAAGGGAATTTAACAATTTCACCCAGACCTACTTATAACACGTCATATATTACTGAGACAATGTAAAATCAATGAATGTCTAAAGCTGAATGGAAGTGGAAGAAATCAAACGTAGATGCAAAGTTGCTATATTGGTGGATAGTGGTATTTGCCAAGTGGCTTGAGCGAGTAGAGCAGTGGAGCGAAACGTGGTTAAAGCATAGCACTCTCACCACAGCGTGTAGCTGCAATGCTCTAGTAAATCAACAAGGAATGTTGACGGTTGAGTGATATGCCTTCGATAAAGGCATCAATATGTGCCATTTAGACCTTGAAGATCACAATGTGTGGTTGGGAGTGGAACATCCAATTCATGAGTCTCTGAGCAAAACTACAAATCAGGTATAAACAGGCCCTGATAAAAGGGAATTTCCAAGAGGGGCTATATAAACTGTAATGCTGTGATGTTTTTGAAAGACTTTATTCCATCCCTACCTGAGGAAGTGGAGACATTCCATGATAGCCCGCAAATAAGCAAAATAAACGACTTTGTTCGCCTAATTAAGGATCAACATTCTATCCAACTCTTGGCTAATATGGTGCCATGTTAACCAAGAATTGACTAGAATGTTGATGCAAAAGTCAATTTCTTCATTAGGCTTGCTCATTTGCAAACTTTCATGGAGTATCTCCACTTCCTCAGGTAGTGACGGAATTAAGCCTTTGACAAACATAACAGCATTACAGATTTCATAACCCCTTTCAGAACCCCTGCTGGAAATAACCAGTTATTTGTAGTATAACTCAGAGAAGCATGAATTGGATATTCAGCCACCAACCACACATTGTGATCTTCAAGGTCTAAATGGTACACTGAGTTTAGTGGGACAGGAGTCAGTGGAATTAAGAGCAGTGAAAGAAAAAACAGGACACCCTGTTAGAGTGCTTTCAGGAAGGCAGTAGTGGATGGGTTAGTGGCAGTCAGTGTATGTGCAAGCCAATTAAAGCTCGATATGTCAGGTCAGTCCCTTTGCAAGATCAGTGTTAGAACAATCATTCACATATCGGGTTTGTGGTTCTAGAAGTCTGAAAGAGGGGATGCACAGACATTTATGAGTTAGGATTGTGACTCGTGGAGCACTGTGTGGTAACTTTGTGTCAAATACTATATTGGGATTGTGTTACACCACAATCAAGAGGAAAGGGTGGGGTTTGACAAGAGACGGGGCCCTGACAAGACTTTGGGAAGCTTTTCAGCAGGGGTATTTTGAGGGCAGATGGGGTTGGGCTGGAGGCAGTCTGACAATGATTCATTGCCTTAGAGAGGCAGGTGGGGCAGGTAGAGTTTCAGTTGAATGCCAGGTAATGTCTTTGGAAAAAATTATGGAAAGTTCAGGAGGTCTGAATGTTGTGATTTCTGTATCTCTATGGGTGGACAAAGTGAACGCCTGTTAGTTGGGATAAGCAATACTTTAGCCCGCTGAAGCGGGCGTGTAGTTATGGTTAAGTTGCTCAACCCATAGGAAGACCACTTTTTGGGAGGTTTATAACTTCGCTCCCCCTGGACGAATCTGCATCAAACATTGCAAGAAATGTATATGGCCCGCTCTGAATTGTTTTGGGAAATTTGGTGACTTATAAGGGGGTCCCAATTTTTTTTTCCATAGACTGAATGGACTAAAACATTGCGCACGTGTACTGCCCAAACCGTTGGATGGATTTTCAACAAATTTGCGGAAAGATCGGCGACTTAGTCCCGGAAGCGTGCTTTTCGTTTTTTTTCAACAAATATTTTTATTTCATTTTGACAATAATCAAGCATCTCAAGAGCATAAGTTTGAATCTCGAAAGACAAGTGCAGAGATGAAACACAACAAATCAAGTACATAACCAAGTGGGGACAGGGGGGACAGTGGTAGCAGGGGGGGTCAGTCCGGGTGGGGATGCTGTAAATCATGGGGGGTCCTGTTTTGGACTGTTAATTTCCGCAGAGGGTCCTGGCTAATCAGCGTCTGGGTTAAGTGTGCTTCGGGGTGAGCACATCGAGCACCAATTCTCCTGACTCCATGTTACAAGAGCCCAGGGGTGTGTTTGATAAGGGCCTCTGGCCGGGGTTTGGGTTTTATTAGTCATATTTGGACAGCCAGCGGAGGGATGGTGGTTTCCTTGCCATTCCGGGGTACTGCTCCGTGTAGTCAAAAAGGGGGCACAGGTGTTGAAGAACTTGTTCCTGTTTCCCAGGCAGACTGCGGTTATTTTATCTGCCACTGCAATGTCCCAGCATTTGGCCCACCCCAAGCTAACTACAGGGCACTCTGGATGTTTCCACGGTCTTGCTATAGAAATCTTTGCTGCTGTGAGAAGTTGGGTGCAAACTGCAGGTCAACGGGAATTGGTCGTCTCCTGTGCTACCTAGCAGGATTATCCCAGGGTCTCACGGAATCATTAGGCGGTGATCTGCTTGATAAGGTCCATGTCCATAGCAGGTAGAACAATGTGCCAGTGTCTACACAGCCTCTCCAACACAGCGGTGAGATCTCTGCTTTGCTCTTGTTCAGGGTCTCTGGAGTTAAGTACCACCTGTATTATGTTTTAATCGCCCCTTCCTCATTAACGCATTTCGAGCTCTTCTGTACTCTTGTCCAGATATGACCCCATTCTTCCATCTCGATTGCTCTGCCAATGTCCCTTTCCCACCTTTCCATGTAGGCCTCCTTTTTATTGGGATCTCCTCTGTTCAGCAGTCTATACAAGGCTGATATTTTCCCTGTGGGGGGAAGAGTTGTGAGCGTTCGTTCCAGTGCCGTCAGTTCTCTACTGCCATGCGATTTCATCGACTCTTGCAAGAGCAAATGTCGAAGCTATGTGTAGCGAAATCTTTCAGTTTCTGGCACGCCAAGTTTTTCCTTGCATTCTTCAAATGTTAGTGGATTTCCCTCCGCATAGAAGTCCCCCACATGTTTCAGCCCTCCCGCCGTCCAGCTGTCGAAATTGTTTGGCACAATCCCAGGGGTGAAGTCCGGGTTATCCCAAATCGGGGACAGGGGGCCTATTGTGCTCTTGCAGTTCCATCGCCTATCTGCTTTTCTCCAGTTTTCCGCAGTATTCTTGGTCGCGGTTGGGGGCCCCGCTTTGGGGGGGTCGATGGCCCTGATGATGTGCAGGATTGATTCTAGTGGGCAGCGGCACCAGTCCTCCTCCAGCTTGATCCAGCGAGGTCTTTTGGTGTTTAGCTTCCAGGTGAAGGCCGGTGAGAGCTGGGCCGCAAGGCAGTACCTGTCCACCTCTGGAGCCCCAAGGCCTCCCTCTCCCGTGCTCCGGAGCATCACTCTCGCTATTCGCAGCTTCTTTCCCTCTCAGATGAATTTCAGGATATTTGTTTGAAGTTTCTGCAGGTCTTTCCTACGGACGGAGATTGGGAGGGCGTGGCAATGGAAGAGTAGTCTTGGTACCAGGTTCATTTTTACTGCTGTTATTCTTCCTAGCCACGACACCTCTTGCTTTTGCCATCTTACCAAATCTGACTGCAGCTCCCTGAATAGTGGGGGAAAGTTTAACTTATACACTTTCTCTATTCTGCGTGGGACCTGGACCCCTAAGTAGCTGAAGTGTGAGCTGGCACACTGGATGGGGTGTCTGGCGGCTGGTGTCTCTACCAAGTCTCCTGAAGTATTAATCCCAAGGGCTGTTGATATTTTGAGATTGACAGAGAACCCTGAGTCTGCCCTGAAGTTGTCCAGTTCACTCCACAAGGCCTCCAGGGAGGTTTCGGCCTTAGTGAGGGTCAGTAGAACGTCATCGGCTTGCAGGGCTATTTTGTAAGCTTCCCCCATCACTGTCAACCCATTTATCAGAGGGTTTTGGCGAATTCTGCAGGTGAATGGCTCCATGGACCGTGCGAAAGAGAGCGGGGATAGAGGACAACCCTGTCGCGTGCCTCTGGTAATCTGAATTCTAGACGATTCGTTGCCGTTTATCCTGAGTACTGTGGTTGGGTGCTGGTAATTGGCCAGGCTCCATTTCCGGAACTTTGGGCCAAAGCCCAGGTGTTTTAAGGTTTCTTCTATATATCCCCAGTCCAACATATCCAATGCCTTGTGCGCGTCGAGTGACAGGATTGCCATTTGCTTTCCCGTCCTGCCTGCGGATTCAATGATGTTTAGGGTGCGCCTGATGTTGTCGAAAGTGCTGTGGCCTGGATGAACCCTGTCAGGTCTGGGTGGATCAACCCTGGGAGGAATTTTGCCAATCTGCGCGCCAGAATTTTTTAGAAGACTTTGGCGTCATTGTTCAGTAGCGTAATCGGTCTGTACAAGGAACAGAGTTCTGGATTTTTCCCCGGCTTCAGGATCAATACCGTTAGGGATTCCTCCATTGAGGGGGTAGTGGAACCAGTGGTCAAGAAGGATTTATACAGCGACGAAAGGTGGGGGGCCAGGATGTGGGTGTACTTTTTGTAGAACTGGGTTTTGTGTAGACCGATCTGCCAAGTGCATTTTGTGCGTTGTTTTCGCCTTCTTGAGTTCTTTCCCTACTTTCACGGATTGGTGTTTTTTGAATCGTGATTCTAGTTCCCCCACCTCCTCCTCCAGCTTAGAGAGTTGGAGTTGTTGTCTTCTCTTGTGTGCCGCTGTGCAGTTAATGGCCACTCCTTTGATGACTGGCTTCATCGTGTCCCAGACTATGGCTTCGGAGGTGCCCTTTGCCTCATTCCTTGCAAAGTAATTCGAGAGGGACTCTTGGAGTTCGTGCTCGATACTATGTCTGCTAGGATGTAGTCTTGGAGTTTCAAGACCTCTGTGGAGGTGCCGGGAGGCCTTTGACTCGCAAGCGGGCTATTACTGGGGCATGGTCGGATATTACTCTGCGGCCAATTTGTAAGTCCTCAACGCAATGTAAGAGATTGCGCTGGACACCAGCAGAAGATCTATTCTTGAGTAACCCTGGTGGATGTGGGAGTAGAATGTGTAATCCCGGTCTCACTATGGGCCAATCTCCAGGCATCGATGGTGCCTGTGTCCCTTAAAAACTCTGCCATCCCCAGTGCCCCGGAAAAGTCCTCCCTGGAGGGCGCTAGAGTTTTGTCAATGTTAGGGCTTGGGGTGAGATTGAAGTCTCCTCCAATTAGCAGGCGCCCTTCTGTGAAAGAGGTGAGCGTGGGGAGGATGTTGTTGAGAAAGCGATCTTGTGCAGTGTCCGGGGTTTATATCACTGCTATAGTAATTGGGAGTTCGATCGGGAGCCCCTTGAGCAAGAGGTATCTCCCCGCCGGATCTCATTTGACCGAGATTCGTGTTAGTGGCACCGCACGGCTGAGAAGGATGGCTACCCCCTTTTTTTTCTGACCTGATGGGTAAAGAGCCTCGTAGGGTATTGTTGAAATTTCACTCTCTTCTCGTCCGGTTCCAAAAGGTGTGTTTCTTGGAGGCACACGATGTCCGCTTCCACATGAGCCAGTCTATGTTCCACAGACTTCTGTTTCCTAGGTGAATTCAGCCCCTGCACATTCCATGTTACCATGGTAAGCTCTTTAGTGGTCTCCATAATCGGGGGAGGTTCTGTGTATAAATTCCTTTGATTGCCTCTTCTGATAGTCCTCCAATAAACCAGTCCCCATGTTGATTATTGATTTCCTTCTCATGATCCCCAGCCACTGTGCCCTCCTCTCCCCACCTCCTCCCCAAATCAAACCAGGCCATTAGGACCAGCCTTCAACCAACGGGGTATCCAGCGGGGCCAACACAACCGACTAACCTGGAGGCAACAGTCCTCAACTGATGTATTGTGAAACAGCGGCGTTCCGTCATTCCGGCGCCCCAACGTGTCGCTCCTATGATTACGTGTTCTCCACTTTCCGTGGGGTGGAGTCTGCATTGTGGGCTCCTGATCGGTGCCCATAGCTTAGGCCCTGCGGCGGGAGGTGTGCTCAGTCCTTGCCATTCGGCTGGCTCTTGAGTGGCGGCCCTCGGAGCCTATTGTGTCTTTCCACGCGCGTCCAGGAGGGATCAGGATTCCTTGCTTGGGCCGACTGGGAGGATGTGTCCTTGTCGGGCTCGTCATCCCCCGATCCCAGATTTAAGAGCTTTTCAGCCTCCTGTAGGGTGCGGATGAGGCAGGGTTAGCCCTCTCAAGTGAAGGCCAAGGCCGTGGGGAACGCCCAGTGGTAGGTGGCTTTCTTCTCCCTGAGCCAGTTCTTGATGGGTTGTAGGGCCTTCCTTTTCGCAAGTGTGATGGTGGCAAGATCCTGATACAGGGAGATAGAGGCATCCCTGAAGAGAGTACAGGGTGAGTCCCTAGCTTCCTGCCTGATTTCCTCCTTGACTTTATAGAAGTGTGCTCTGGCTAGGACATCGGGTGGGGTAGCTGTATTTGCTCTGGTTCTTGTTCGGTGCACTCTGTCCAGTTCAAGTGGGGCCTCATCTCGGAGGGTCAGGATGAATCGAAACAGGTGGTTGACCTAGGGGCACATTCCTGCATCTGAAACTGCTGTTGGAATCCCTCTCAGGCCGATATTGTTCCGACGGAATCGGTTTTCTGCGTCTTCCTGTCTAAGCACTAGGGCTTCGCATCTGGCCTTGAGTGCTGTGATCCTGTCCGCGCCTTCTCTAATCTCATGGCTGTGCTCGCACAGGGTCGTCTCCACTTCCTCGGTCCTTGCCTCCACTTCCCCCATCTGTTTGTCCAAGACTGTGATCCTTTTCATGACCTCCTCTGTGCCCTTCTGGTATTCCTTTGTGAGGGCCTGTAGCAGTTCCTGCAGATCAGATTTGGTCACGGCCTGCGCCATGGGGATGGGTCCGCCTCTGCTTGTGTGTTCGAAGCCGTCGCCTCAGGGCAGTCTGCTTTCTTGAGTTTTGGCTGGGGGTTGACTACAGGGCAAAGATGTCCATTTGTTTTGTGGCTTTCAGTGTCTTGGCCTTGTTGGGCAAGATGAGTGTCCCTGTGGCACCTCAGATGGGGGATCTGCTTTTGCTCCTGTTGCTCCCGCCTGGGTCAGGTAGAATTCCAGAGGAGGGGTTCCTCAGTTCGTAGCTGGAGGGATGTATAGCAGGTGTTTGGGTGGAAGAACCTGCGCTAGTGGGGCGAACCCTGGAGATGTGAGGTTGAGATTCAGGGGGGCTTGTTCTGTGACTTCCAGAGCTGAATCAGCCCCTGAGACTTGGCTGTGGGTGCTCGTGGAGTCACTCCTTCGGTGGTGCTGGGTGGGGGGTTGAGTCGCTGGGGCACTTTTGGGGGGCCTCGGATCCCCCTCGGGGCCGCCCGGCCCTGTGTATGGTTTGCCAGGAAAGATGATCCGTGGGGGACCCAGGCCATGCCCGATGGAGCCCACTGGGCCCTGCAGAGGGGTGTGTTTTCAGGGTCAGGCCTTCGTTGCCCACGCAGAGCGTGCCATCCTACCTTCAGAGATATCAGCGGGGGGGTCCACCCCGTGGTCGATGGAAGGGGCCAGGATAGAGGTAGTGGGGTGCCTCAGGTCCTCCGAGTGGTCCAACGTCGTTCCGTGGTGGTGCCATTAGTCCAAGAAGCCCAAGAGTCAAGCAGCAGGGATCCGCCCAGGAAGGGTCCCAACCGATGGAGCCAGGGAGGCGGAAGCAGCCATGCAAGTTCACCAGGCCGCGGCTCCCTCCTTCCCAGCGGCTGGCATGCCGGCTGCAGAGTGTAGCTGGTGCCACCGGAGTCTCCACCGACACCTTGCGGCTCCCTGAGCCAGCCAGATGGACGAGGCGGGAGGCTCAGCAAGAGAAGCGGGTGAGTCAGCTGAGTTCCTGCCCAGCCGCAGTCTCTGCGTGCAGCCAGCGGGGGGTGGGAGTCCCCGCAGTAGTAGCTGTGGCAGGGCCGGCGGGCACCCTGGGTGTCTGTCCCCTCTTCGAGAGCCAGGGGGGGCTGCCTCTTCAACTCCTGAGAACCAGGGCTACCGTCTCAGGCTGTCTGCAGTGCCTCTATGCCACCTCACATGTTGGAGCCGCTGCGCTCGGATCTGCAGGGGAGGCTGCTTCGAGTGAGGAGCCCACAGCTGCTTCGGGGACGAAGTCACTGCTGTTCCCTCCGGCAGGCTGATACTAGTGCTGGGGGTTCGGGTCCGATCCCTTGCTGTGGTGGTCCGCCATCTTGGAGGCTCATGCTGTGTGGCGGATGTTTTTCGTCTCTGCAATTTTGCGAGCCCGGGGTGGCAGAGGGATGAAAGCGCCCCCTGACTGTGCACATGCATATGGGGAACTGGTAGTGCCCCTTTGCAGTCTCTGGAACGCAGTTTCACTGGCGCTTCATCGTCGGCTGCGTGGCGCGACCCAGGAGCTCCTAGCTAGCCTCTCCAGCCATCATGGCTCCAAGCCCGTGCTTTTCTAAATTTGCTGATAATCCGTCCTGTACTTTTTTTAAAGCAGTGATGTCTGCCTCCGCGGTCCCATTTTCCTGTTCGTTCCGTGGTCAAAAGTCTGATTGGGCTGGAGTGTGGCGTGATGTCGGCGTACATTGCACGCGCCCGGTGGTTGGCTGGAGGGAAACCTGATATGCATCATAATTTTGGGTAACACTGCCATGTTGTATCCGAGGATAGTACAGCGCCGAAAGTGTCTGGAAAACATGCTTTGTTGCATCTGGTGGTGGGAAGTGGGGATGCAAAGGGTGTGGGAGTGGGAAGTGGTTCATCACATATATTTTATTATGTGGAAGAAGACAGTGGTGTGGCAGCGGTATCCGGACGTACTGCGCCAATTCGTGGGTACCTCCTCATTTGTGATGTCATCTTTGATGTCCTGGGTGTTAGTGTTAGCAGTGCACGGTGGTGGCGCGAGTTATGGTTGCTTATCTTACCATAACTGCCGAATTTCAGGTTTTTTTTCGGTTTTACTTTGAACCATAACGTCCCTTTAACAAAGTTTTTTTCACTGAATTTCATAGGTTTTTAGTAGCGCAACTTAACCATAACGTCCCTTTAACAAAGTTTTTTCACTGAATTTCATAGGTTTTTAGTAGCACAACTTAACCATAATATCCCTGACTTCATATACATGTAACATAGAACATACTAACCCCCTCGTAGTGATTTTCATGTCCGCGGACTACCGCCATGTCCGCGGACACATCGAAAATCTGAGCGTGGTGAATGTAAATTTAAATATTGTGCCCCATTTCCCCTTTGAAGTTGGCTCTGAAAAGAGCGTTTTTTTTTCTTTACAGATGTTTGACAGACACCTGTTATTTTGTATTTTTTTTCTTGTTTTTTTTTTTACTTTACTCCTAAAATCTTTACATAACCTTCTCCAAAGCAACCCTTACATTCCAAAATAGAAAGGCATTTCCCGTAAAAGATAAAGAAATGCCATCTTCTTTAAAATTAACAGCATTACTGGCATCAATGTTCTCATTGTTACAGAAGAACATACCAGCTCTAAGCATGAAGGCACACATGCCTCGGTTGATGACACACCTAGCAATATTTTGCTGAGGACAAAAAACTGAACTATTGTCCCATATTGTCCTAGGTAGTAATCCAGAAAAAATGACTTTCGCATTTGGAAGAATCTTCATTATGGCTTGAACCAAGCTTTCCAAATCAGCCAACAAAGTAGGGGCACTGACGTTGCCCAAATGGAAAGCACCATAGTGCAAAACTACCACATGCGTTCATCGTGGCCATATCCTCACAAACTTGTACAATTCCCTGTACATTGCAATCAGGCACAGTGCTCCACACCACCTCCACTCCTTTCACATCAAAGTTCTTTGCAACATGCCTGCATTCAGCGTACTGCTGTAAACCATGCACAAACATATCTCTGAGCACCAACACCCTGACTTTCTCCACTTCTGCCATCTTCACCACACACAGTCTCTTTCAACACAAATCCACAACCTCGACATCTGATTGGCTGATCCGTACAGTCTTTGCATATTGGATTTCCTGGAAAAACCCGGATGTAGCACGCCCTGTCTACGAACAGCCGCGGTGTCCGCGGACGGCGTCCACTTTACTCTCTGTGCCATTCCCTCATTGCATACAGCTAAGCAATCACACAATACGAATAACGTCCTCAGAACACCCCCATTTTGTGAATTCAACTTCTACAGATGGCTTTACACAGAATGTTGCAAAGTAAGAATTTATGCTCGTTCACAGTGAAGGTCAGCTGCTTCCATTTTTTTCTAGGGCCCCGGAGAGGCTCATGAAGCGGACTACAAGGTTGTATTGTGTTTTGACCTTGACAGACAGAGATTGTGATGAAAGACTTCTCTTGAAGGAGTGTTGCTAAAACGTAAGAGAAGATAAGGATGAAATTTATGAAACAAAACCACTTTTACATATTATATCACTATGCGAAAGATCGTTGGCACACGCGGAGTCGTATTTTGGGACTGCACCACTCGTAGACAATGGAAATTGCAATTGTACTGTAAGTAACCCTTTAGATTATTTTATACCAAATATAATTACAATAGCGTAGCATTAAAGGCCGCTCAAGTTGAACTTGTTCGTTGAAAGTGGCATAATGTTTTCTACCACGCACTATCACCGCCAAATTGATACCCTGTTGTTTAGAGGGCTCTGAAAAAGGCAGACGACACAGGGTGGGTTAATACAAATAATTTAACCGGTCTATAGGCGGTCAAGCGCTCTACTCGCTGTGCCACTTCACTGTAGCCTGTCAAATGGCACAGCGAGTACAACGCTCGCTTTGACATCCGTGCACAGCTTGCTAACGCAAGTTCGAATCCCAGCAAGGCCAAACTCAGCCTTTCATCCTTCCGTGGTCGATAAATGAGCACCACACAGCGTGGTTAATAATAAGCACCGCTTAGATACCTCACGGTTCTTAGCGCTATATGAACGGGAAAATATTATTATTTTATTATTAACATACTCCGTTGCACTATCTTCGATAGCAAATAGTTTCACGCCCTAATAAATAAAAAGATGATTTTTAATGAAGATCGGCTGGTGAGACTAATTTATGTTTTTTAAAACAGGTATGTGGCCCCATTTTGTCTATGTCACGATTTACAGACTCCAGCGGATGGGGTCTTCAACTGCCAGGTGCAGGTCCAAATATGCAACTTCATGACCCTCACCATTTTATGGGACAATCGCCAAGGGCCAATATACCCTTACGCAGTACTAGCGGCTACAAACAACATACCAACCAATAGAGTGGTCTAATGGCTCGTTTTTGGAGCAACCTTCCGATTATCAGAGCGACCATTTACTGCTTTTATCATAAACCAACAGCCTATCTATCACAAAGGAACAACGCGTGGCTCCAAATAAACTTTTGCTGATCGACAGCAGAGACAATAGCAAATCGCTGAATATTCACTAAACATTTCATGTGAAATAAATGTACTTTACCAAATGTACAATCCTGCTGTTTACTTTTAAACCACAGTTTCATATTCCGAATTGTGGCGCACTGAGTTGTAAGCTGATCTAACACCCTCTGTACCGCAAAGGAACATCGCGTGCCTCAACATGAACTTTTGCGGATCGACAACAAAAACAAATGCAAATTGCTGAATATTCTCTAAACATTTGATGTCAAATAAATGTACTTTACAAAATTTACAATCTTGCTGTTTGCTTTTAAATCACTGTTTCATATTCCGAATTGTGGCGCGCTGTGTTGTAACATAATATGTGTTGTCTTCCGAGTTCTGTGTAAAGTCATCCTCCCCAAAGACTTCTACCCACCAACACACTCTACTAAATACACATTTTGAACAAACTTTCACTGCGCTGTCCACGGACGTCCGCAAATGCAAGATGGCGGGCGCGACAGAAAATCTGACGCGCATCACGCACCACGCCGCCCAATCAGCGAACACGTCGCATGTCCGCGGACATGACGCAAGCCGCTGGGCCAATCGGGGTGCTGTCCGCGGAGCGAACAGGGAAGTCCGTCCGCGAAGCGAACACAGATATCACTATTTTTTTTGCCTTACATTTTGGTCATTTTTTAAAAAACTACTGGACGGATTTACACCAAATTTGCAAAAGCACGCTTTCGGGACCAGGCCGCCGCTCCTGCCACAAATTTGGTGTAAATCCGTCCAGCGTTTTGGGCTGTAGCCGTGCGCAAAGTTTTTTCCCATTTAGTCTATGGGGGAAAAAAGTTTTGGGACCCCCCTATTACTTTTCCCCCCCTGGACGAATCCATGTAATAAAGTATATACAGATAAAATATATACATGCCATAGGGGATAGTTTCAGAGTGCAGACAGGATATTCTATATGTGGACACAGGAGGGTCATTACACCTTGAAGGGAAGAAGTTCAGATAGGTCGCAGGATAGTGATTATAAATATATATATACTAGGAGGTATCAGAAGTGTAGTAGGGGCTAGTGAGCAACTAGTCGTCGGCAGACTTCAGTATGTTAATGTAATTGGATCATAATTTCAGAAAAGGCTGCTCGTCACATATAGAGTGTGGCAATGAATTCCATAGTTGGGCCGCTCGGACCTGGAAGCTGCCTCCCCCAGCCTTAACTAGACTGTATCTAGCCACGATAAGGCTATTGACATTAGTGGTTCTTGCTGGTCGGGTGGAGCTTCTCTTTAGGAGTCTGTCCGTGAGATAGCTAGGTGCTTCATTATTCAGAGCTTTATGAACAAGGGATGCAACTTTTAAGTGAATTTTGTTTTGTGTAGAAAGCCAGTTGTTTTGTTGCCTAATCTTTGATATGTGCGATCTTTTGGATATGCCAAGAGCTGCTCTCAAGGCATTATTTTGTAGGATTTGAATTCTGTGGATGATAGATTTGTTGGCACCGATGTATAGAGCATTGCAATAGTCGAGCCTAGACAGAATCAGGGCTCTAGCTAGGATAATGCAATTGTCATCTGAGAGAACATTTTTCCCTGCTCTAATGAGCTTACAAGTATAAGCTGTGGCTGATGCCATAGATTTTACCTGTTTATCGAAGGAGAGTATAGAGTGCAGGTAGAGGCCAAGTGTCTTTACCTCCTTGGATGACACCTTAATGATATTGCCATCAATCTCAAAAGAGGTGTAGTCTTAACCTAGTTTTTTGGGATTGGAGTGAGTACCTAGGATGATTAACTCAGTTTTATCATCATTCAGGCATAGACCGTGGGTTGCCATCCATGCCTGGATGATGAGATACACTCTATTTACCAAGGCCAAATCCTTGTTGTAATCCCCGGAAAGTGGAAGGAGAATCTGGGTATCGTCTGCATAATTAGTGTAGGTGATACCAAGAAGGTCCAGATCATCAAAAAGGGGCTTAGTAAATATGTTGTATAATGTGGGGGAGATGCAGGAGCCCTGCGGAACTCCGCACAGAATGGGAATCGGCTCACCCGCTGCCGAAGGGGAGAACACCCTCATAGTCCTGTTGCTAAGGAAAGACTCAATCCAGATTATAGCCCCCCATGGAGAAATGAGCAGCTGAGTCTAGGTGGCTGCAAAGGACCGTGTGGTTGACAAGATCGAATGCAGCTGAGAGGTCAAGCAACAGGAGGAGGACTTTTTTCCCCCTTGTCTCGTAGTTCATCTATTTGAGCCTTCAAATTGATGAGGGCAGTCTCAGTACCGTGTTGGGGACGGAATCCAGATTGGCGTGCTCCTAAGAGCTTATGTTCTTACAAGAATTTTTGAATTTGGTTATAAGCAATCTTGTCCAAGATTTTAAGCAGAAATGGGACTGTCGTGATGGGATGGTAGTTTGTGGGTATAAGTGGGTCTAGGGTTTGCTTTTTGAGCAAAGGCAGTACCCAAGATTGTTTCAGGTTGGTGGGTACGATGCCAATTGCAAAAGAAGAGTTGATTAGTTTCGATACGAATGGGGAGAGATCTCTGGCAGCATCCTTTATAAGCTGGGCCGGGAGGAGGTTGCCTTGGAATTGGATGGCTTAAGAGAGAGGATGATTCTTTCTACCTCAATGATAGAGGTTTTTGAGAACATGAATCGCACAGCTGAGTCCTGTTCCTTTGAAAGGGGGTCGGTATTCAGATTGTTCGTCTGGTATGGTTGAATCAGGGATGCTTTTTTATTAGCTGTTTTCTTTTGGAGCATAGTTACTTTATTTAAAAGTGCCTGTTGTATATCTGCACACCATGTTTTATCTTTAGAGCATGTATCCGGAATAGGAGTGGGCGACTCTTAATTCCTTGAGGATAGTGAACAGTTCCTTCATACTCGAGTTAGCATTAGATATACGCTTGTTGTATGCGTTACGCTTGGCCAAATGGATTTCCTTCTTGTAGTGGGAGGAAATTTCCATTAATTTGTTTTTATGGTCTTCTGAGGGGGTTAGCCTCCAAGTGGTTTCAAAACTCTTCTTAAGTAGTCGTACGTCCTTTAGTTCAGGGGTGAACCATTTATTTAGATGGGATTTGGGTTTACTTGGTCTGAGTTTTAGGGGGGAAATGTTGTTGAGTGTGGTTAACATGATTTTGTTATACTCATCGACTAGCTTTTTCGGGTTTAGGTGATCTGCTAATTGGTTAAGAGTAGGTAGGATAGCGGGAATCACTTTGTCCTTAGTAATGCTCTTTTTGTTCCTTGTTGGACATGGCGGGCCATGGTAGGAACTGGAGGGGGTGGTCTGGAGGTGGAGAGTTCGAAGGACAAGAGGAAATGGTCTGTCCGCGGTTGAGGGGAGATGGATTTGATGTTGGCAGTGCAGTTGTATTCTGCCAGCCAGTCAAGGGTTCTCCCTTTAGTCTGAGTGGGTACGAAGATTTTTTGAGTTATGCCCAATTCAGAGAGAATCTTGGCAATGGTGGTGGCGTGTTTGTCTGATGGGTCATTATATCCCAGATTAAAGTCTCCTAGGACAAGTAATTGTGAGGATATTTTAAGGTAGTTGGATAGTAGGCTGTAGATATCCATCTCAAATGTTCCTATAGATCCAGGTGGTCTATAGATGAGGTGGATAGTCAGAGTCTGGGAGTTAAGCAGAGGAAGTTTGATGGTGAGCGCTCCACAAGATTCAGAAACTAGGGTGGGTATAGTTCTCATACCTAGGCTAGTCTTATCGATGATGGCAATACCGCCACCTCGCACATTAGTTCTGTCCTGTCTCAGTATGGTATACCCATCTGGGATTGCTAATGACAGTAGGGTTCCTGCTGCATCATGCAGCAAGGACTCTGTGATAGCAAGAAAGTCCAGGTTGTCAGCCGATATCAGGTCACCCATATCTATGGCTTGTGCAGACAGGAATCTGGCATTTATTAATCCTCCTATCAGAGGGGGGGCACTGCCGTGGATTGGGTAGGTTTTATTTTGGTGAGAGAAGTTAAAGGCCCCAGGTTATTGTGATGTGTGATATTTAACTTCTGGTTATTGGATCTTTTGTTGGCGGGGGTAATGTTCTAGTTAGAGACTTGTGGAGTTTGTGAGTCTCGCTCAGAGTCTGGAGTTTCTGAGGGTTAGACTACATGGATTACTTTGAGGCCAGTTTGAGGCATTGGGCTCATGGCGATCCATGGTGGTGGGGGTGACTAAGAGTAAATTGGATGAATTATGTAGAGCTCTTTTGTTGGTTATAAGGAGGCTGTTATGAGATGTCTGGGGGATAATGAACAACAGGCATATGTGAGTTAAGAGGCTACATGCTGTAACACTCATGGGGCCTCATTACACGGAAGGCGGTAATCCAGGGTGCTATTAGCACCCTGGACCATGCCGGTAAATTACCGGCACCGCCTTGGCGGAAAGGGGATTTACCGCCCCATTCCAAGGTTGGAGGGGCGGTAAATCCCCTTTCCGCCATTGCCCTTCCCCATTCCCATTTCTGCCCCATAGGGCTCTATGGGAATGGGGAAGGCGCTAATTACGGCACCGCAATTTTGCGGTGCCGTAATTAGCTCCGAGGTCCCTTAGCGGGTTGGTACTTAACGCCTGCAAGAAGCAGGCGTTAATTCCTCCAACCCGCAAAGGGACCTCGTAGTACGGCGGTAAGGGTTAACGGTCACCGTTGCCATTAACGGTGACCGTTAACCCTTACCGCCGTCCGTGTAATGAGGCCCATGGTGTGATATTGCATGGGTAGTGGCTTAATATAAGTTGGGATGCGACTTCTAAGTAGTGGCATAGGAATATACTAAGCTAGATTTATAGTTAGGAGTGCAAAGGCATACATTTGTTACAGTTAGTGCAAGATACAAAAGTCTAGAGCAGATAAGGTCAAGTTCATGCCTAAATGGTGTAGGCTAGCTCGGGTGAATGCAGGATATAATAGGCTCGTTCCAGAGGGCTCAGGTTCAAAAATAGATGGTGCAGGCTAGTTTATGAAATCATGTATAGTTATATACGTAATATGCATTCCGATCGAACCAGAGTCTATGCAGTGGGCTTCAGCATAGGCACAGTGGGCTGAAATAGGCTAAAATCAACATGGGCACCGTGGTTTGAAATAGGTTAAAATCAACATGAGCACAGTGGGCTGATATAGGCTAAAATCAACATGGGCACAGTAGTTCGAAATATGCTAAAATCAACATGAGCACAGTGGGCTGAAATAGGCTAAAATCAACATGGACACAGTAGTTTGAAATAGGCTAAAATCAACATAGGCACGGTGGTTTGAAATAGGCTAAAGTCAACCTGGGCACAGTGGTTTGAAATAAGCTAGAATCAACAAGGACACCGTGGTTTGAAATAGGCTAGAATCAACATGGGCACAGTAGTTTGAAATAGGCTAAAATCAACAAGGGCACAGTGGTTTGAAACAGGCTAAAATCAACATGAGCACATTGGGCTGAAATAGGCTAAAATCAACATGGGCACAGTAGTTTGAAATAGGCTAAAATCAACATAGGCACGTGGTTTGAAATAGGCTAAAATCAACATGGGCGCAGTGAGCTGAGATAGGTCATATCATTCTACATAAGCCTTAGTTTCGGCTGCCGGTGGATGTATGCATTAAATAATATGCAAACAGATGTTGCTTAGCAATGTGGAAGCCAAACAGCCTCGCTTTCGACCCGCAATGCGCCCGACTTTTTGATTTACTGAGGTGTTGGCGCTCGCAGTCTAAGCATATACAGTAGGATTACACATTTATATATAATGATCTGGGCATAGTGACAGAAGGTTGTACGAGAGAGCCAGAATGGGTCAAATGGTAGTCCTAGGAGGCGACCGTGTTCATGTAGTAATGCTTAGGTTCGATGTGGTGGATGGCTAAGTGTAGAGCGGCTTATCGGGTGAATCTGTGGCGGACAGAGGTTCACGGCCTGTGGCCATGAGCGGTGCGTGTGAGGCAGAAGGGCTTCACAACCTTACCCCAGCGGGTCGCAGGTGGATGGGGTGCTACTCCACTCCGTTGAGCTGGATTGACAGCTGCAAGGGCTTCTTCCCCCAGCAGCGGCTGTGAAGGAAGGGACCGGGCGAAGACAGGATCCTTCGTATGGATCCGTAGTATGTAGATCCAGCAACTGCCTTCCGGTGTTGGAGGTGCCTGGAAATAGGCAGGGCGGGCATGGGTGAAGCCAATCTGCTGCAAGTAAGTGTCATGATGTATACCCCCGGGCATCCAGACCACGTCCATCAGCCCCGGGAGCAGGCATCATGTCGCCTTGAGAAAACCCAGCAACCCCTGCTAGGGGCTGTCTGGGTTCAGTCCTGGCGCCTATGGCGCCAGGCTCATATGGGACATCAGTCCTGGTGCCATAGGCGCCAGGCTCATAGGTGCACACTTACCTGATGCAGACCCTTCTGCAAGAAGATCCAAGCCCGTGTGAGACCTGGAAGGGACTACTTTACCTTAGGGACTTTTTTCTTACTCGGATGTGGTCGGGGAGGAATACCTACCTGGGACTACTTTGGAGGCTATTTAAACCACACCCGAAGAGCAGCACACGCTTCGCGTTATTCTGCATCCAGCAGCGTAATGCTCACCGTGCCAGCAGCAGCATCCAGCCTTCTGCCATGCCCGCCTCGAACCTGGAGCACCTAGAAAGAAGGAAAGAAGCAAAGGTTAGAACAAGAGTATTACCTGATTTCTTACTTGATTCCGGATTCATCGCACCTTCAAACCAGAGGAAAGACTTTGTTTTAAACGCGTCGCATCGCCAGCAGCAGCGCTGCACCAAACACACCGTTCCACGCAGCATCTCTTCGATCCGGCGCTGTCTCTATCTTTACATCGCCGAATCCCGGCACCTAAGGGGGACAAGAAACAACAAGGTGAGCAGAGAGAACAGACAGAGACAATCTCTTTAGCTGCCATATGCTTACCTGATTTTACCGCCAGAGGTATAATTCATCAGCATGCCACATCTTCTTATGCCGCACCTGTAAGATAAGGAGAAAGCAGCCAAGTTTAACCCTTGGCATTATTCACCGGACAGTGTTGGGTAACACAGACTTTTACCGGAGAGCTTTCAGCTGTCAATCTTCTTATTGGGTCAAAGCTGCAAGATAAAAGAGAGATTGGACAGGAGTGAATTCCAGACATTTTGAACTCTTACGAACTATATACTTACGGCTCTTCGCCAGGATCTTTTGGAGTCAGGATTCGTCTACAACTCTTCCAATATCTTCTAGCCAGTGAAGTAACTGGTCATCAACGCGTCCCTATATGCTTCGCAGGATGGAGGGCTCATCCTTCAAGAATATAAGGTGAGATTGCTGAGAGATGTCGCTTCAGAGGTGCTTAGTGGGGAGGACAGTGGGGGTGCTATCACGTGAATCCACAAGTGGCTAAACCCATCCCTCCACTTGTAGGAGAATATTTCTACGAGCCAAGCAGACAAGATTAGGAGGGCAGACCCAGTCAGTCATCGCTGCACTACGCATCACCTGGATGGAGGCCGCAGCAGTCCGGGTCCGACCGACGCCCCTGTGGGAGCCAGGTGAGCGTAACAGTAAGGTGTTGCTAGGCAACGAGGAGCTGCGTTTACGAATGGTTGGGCATCGCCATTTTGGGATGCACGTGGCATGCAAGGCCGTGGATCAGATTAGGCATTTTGAAAAATAAACAAATAGTAGCATTACTCGTTGGCAAGCACCGCTCGTGGTGCGGGTGAAGCAGAAGGCCTGCACAACCTTACCCCAGCGGGTCGCAGGTGGATGGGGTGCTACTCCACTCCGTTGAGCTGGATTGACAGCTGCAAGGGCTCCTGCCCCTGGCAGCGGCTGTGAAGGAAGTGACCGGGCGAAAAACAGGATCCTTCGTATGGATCCTTAGTATGTCGATCTGTCGACTTCCTTCCGGCGTTGGAGGTGCCCAGAAATAGGTAGGTCGGGCGTGGGTGCAGCCAATCTGCTGCAAGTAAGGTGTTGCTAGACAATGAGGAGCTGCGTTTACGATGGCTTGGGCATCACCATTTTGGGATGCACGTGGCATGCAAGACCGTGGATCAGATCAGGCATTTTGAAAAATAAACGAATAGTAGCATTACTCGTCAGCAAGCACTGCTCGTGGTGCGGGTGAGGCAGAAGGGCTTCACAAGCTTATCCCAGTGGGTCGCAGGTGGATGGGGCGCTACTCCTCTCCGTTGAGCTGGATTGGCAGCTGCAGGGGCTCCTGCCCCCGGCAGCGGCTGTGAAGGAATGGTGTAGGTTATAGCACTTGTTCCACATTAGGGAGCAACATGCCACCAGTTGCGTTTGCTCTGGCTAGCCCCTGAAGACACCCTTTGTTTAGGAAGTGCAGTAAGCTATTGCGACATGAAAGGAGTTGCTTGGCATCACTCATGTACACAGCCACCCACATATAGTTGCAGTTACGTAGAACTTAATTTTACGTACATGAAGACATGCCTTACACATGGTGCAATGAATGTACAGCTGCCACAATATATAAATTTACATTTACGGCCCCTATCTACTATTTATATGTGCAGTGTCTCACAAATCAACGGTGTATGTTGGCAGACTGTGTGTGCGATGGCTGCGAATACGTGGGTGGCATGGCCATCTTGCGCACTTTAGTGCCTTTTGCCAAGGAGATTTTTGGCCCCCTCGTTCATGAAAGGAAACAAATTACTTTACAACTCATTCAAAGATTGTACACACTTTCCAATGTATGCAGTATAGTGACCTGAATTGGTTGTGTCGCCTGTGTGGTAGATTTTGGCCATTGGTGGAAAGGGTTTGTTGGCAAGTGATACTTGTCAGTGTGTGAAGGTTGTAAGCTTGCACTTATTTTTGTTTCCATCTGCATTGTATGTTGAAATCATTCATATTACGTATTTCCTATGTGATTGTATATGTAAGGTGGAACGATTATCGGAATTGCAAGGCCTACACAATATGCTATGCTTTGCATTTTGTACCACTTGCTAAAATGGAATGGAATCACAGTTAGGTATAGGTACATAGAGAAAGCATTCTTTAAGGACTTGTTTCTGAATGGCATGATTGCAGAGAGTGCATGTATGTTTCCACATGTCGGAAGTCTGAAAGATTTCATTTGTCGGTATGTTTTTCCTTTCCAATACTTGTACTAACTACATTACAACTTCCTGTGGATCTCCTTGTCTGTTTAACATGCATTTACCATTCTACACAGTGGTGCAATTTCTGTCTTATTCCTGACACTCTGTAACTGTTTCTAGGATTATTTGCAGCATTTGTGTGCAGGACTATCATTTGTAAACACAACTGGACTGAGCCGTTTACATAAATGTTTTCAACAATTGGTGGCATTTGTAGTGCATCATTGATTGCTACATTTGACCAGTAATTTACACCACTTGTATTAGACAATTTGAATGGAACAGGCAGTTTTGTGTCTGAGAACTTTTTGCTTAGAACACTTTGTAAATGAGATGTTTTACACTACAATGGTGTGGTGCTAACATTTTTATATGGTGGAAGGTACTTTAGCATGTCCAGAAATGCAGGTTAACACATGTTCTGGTATTCCTGTGTATTTGCGCACTGGACAGGAGTTCATAGTTTGTAGTATTTAACTTTTTCCTTTCTCGTAGCCTTTCACATGGTGGTCGAGGAACTGCTGGAACGACTTGATAGAGGTGTGGCGACTGTTACACATTGATGGGCAAGGCCATTTGTAGATGGGCCATATTGGTGCGGAACCATCGACAGTGGCATGTAAGTGTGATGGGGATATTTGTGAAAGCAGTGTTTTTTGGCCCATTATGCTATTGTCTCCCTTTTCATACCGTCGTACAGTGGTATGCATGGCAATTTGGTTCCTTTGCTCTTGTTTCTATGATTCTTCATTGAAGTATGACTGTGTGCTGGTGGTGTGACTGTACTCACCTGTACTGCTGTTGCCAAAGCTATCTATGCTGATATTGGGCCTCATTACGAGTTTGGAGGTAGCCATGGCGCTATTAGCGTAGAGTGTAGAGTTGCAAAAGTACTGGATAAAATATATTGATACCTGTACTTTGTGGCGATGGATGCCGATGTGGATGAATCTGGGTGCAGAAACCTTGCATAGTTTCACCGAACTGTCTACTGGAGGTGCTTTACAATCACACGAGAGTTGTACTCTGAGTGGTTAACGGTACATATGGAGTATTGCACAGAAATTATACTGTTAGATGCAGAGGTCTTGGATCTCATTGGTGGATGCATGTGTGATGATTTAACAGTACCCAATGAGGGAATGCTGGAAAAAGAGTAGTGGAAAGGGAAGAAGCACTGCCCCTGCTTTACTAGGGTGAGGTCCTCGCAGTAGTTGGAGAAGCGCACGTGCCACAGCCTGTACTTGTGAACATGCTGGGCATGAAAATGGGACTGTGGGGAGTAGCCAATCAGGTGTTGAGGGTGTGGCAGTAATAATTCTTTTCATTGCTCTGTGTAGTGAGACTGGCAGAGATGGAGAAACACACAGTGTTAATCATGAGGGCGATGCCTTTGTGCAAGATTTGAACAGGTATTCCCGGAAAGAGGCATTGCTAAAAATTTCAATTTGGAAGGAGTGGAGGCTTTGTGGTGCAGTGTGCGTGAGTGCATTTTCAGAGCTGTGATTGCACTTTGCAGAAATGTGGCCACTGTTGCTACTGTTCAGGTTGTCGTGGTGCATTATGGAGCCCTGCGTTTGTGTTACATACCTTGTGCATGTTTGCTGTGTCAACTGAAGAAGTTGCTGAAAGCAGTGAATCAGATTTTTCCCACTGCCAAAGTGCTTTTCTCATGCATACCACCAAGACAAGAACGGGACTATCTGAATGTAATTTGTCCGCAGCCAGAGGTCTGAAGGGGTCTTATAAACAGAAGCATGTCTGCTTTTTTGTGCACTCCTGGGATGTTCTACTGTGACAGTGACATCCTTAATTCTAGAAATGTGTACTTTTTCCATGCAAGTGGCATTTCGTTGACCAACATTGGAAATGGTATGTTGTTTTACAATCTGCAGGATTCTTTGAAGAGGTTCCTCTAAGAATGTAAGGAGGAGAAGAAAAGAACCCCCCCAAAAAAAGGTGTTTGTTTGGAAGCACCTACAAAAGAAAGGCTCTTTTCAGAGCCACCACTAAAGACGAAATCCCCTACCCTGATTGAAATCTGTTCTCCCCACTCCCGTACACAGCACGATAAGTCAGCGGACACCGCAGTATTTGCAGGATCGTACGTGCCACATCCAGGGCTTTTGAGGATGGCAGGCATGGAAATGGGACTGTGGATTGGTCAATAAGGTTTCTGGGTGTGGTGTGTAGGCAGACAGTCTGAGACTGTGGCAGAAGGTCTGTTTGGAGAGAGGAATGCAGAAGCCTATGCTTATGGTTGTGTGGGTCAGGAGGCACAGTGTATGGACTTTGGGGACTCCTAGATACATTTGTTGAAGGTGCATGCAAAACTTGTAGAGTGGTTGCACATTTTGGATTCTATCATGTGGATGTGCAATGAAGTGGATGATTTTGGTTCCTCTTTGTGCCACTTTGGTGACGCTCAATCATCCAGTCATTCTTATTCTTCATTGTGGAGGGAACAGTTTAGGACATGTTACCGGAATTTCTCTTCAATTTGCGATGAAGGAGGCATTTGGCTAGCTCATGGGTATGTTTCCGAACTCCTGAGTAATTTCTTTCTTGCATTGCGCAGACACAGATGTGGCTGAGTGCTTCTAGCTTTAGTTCACAAATTGAGAAAACGGGGTGCAATGTCGAGAAGGCTGTTTGTACCTTTATGCGAGATGTTGGCATGTCCTACTTCCACAATGCAAACATTAAGTTTAGTAGCACAACCTTTATTCCCATAGATGGAGTTCATCTTACTAATGCTGGCCATCAGCTTTGTTTGTGAAATATGAAAAATGCATTGCTGCCCTTTTTGCAAGTATAACAAGCATTTTTCTAGTAGGTGTTGCTCATTTCTACCCTGCGAAACACAGTGAAACACCACAAAACGCCTCTTTTTAGAGCCAGCACTTTCTCCCGGAAACGACTGCAATGTTTTTGACTGAGCTACCACTCCCTTTATTCATTGCGCAATCTGCGGCGCTTATCGGCTGCGCGTCGGCCTGCATCATTTAATTGGCAATGCTACTTTTGAACTGTGAAAGGTGGCTCTGAAAAGAGCCTTTTTTAAACTTTTTATCTTTTTTGGTTGTTTTGTATCTTTCTTAGTATTGTAACGCATGACACAGAAGGAAAGGAAGGAAAGGGAGGGTAGGGAAGGGGCACCAACCACCGGGAAAAGATATGGCACGTGCAGAGAGAGGAAGATGTTGGCTGGCCCTCACTTAGGGAGGGGACACTCATTCTCATGCTCCCGTACCGACTCCTCGAAAACACTTCACAGTTGCTCCCCTCTGCAGAGTAGCGCATCACAGTACATGCACAATACAATGACCTTTGAAAGTTAAGGGTCTGCTGTGGTGCATATGGCCTGCAAGGCTGCTTTAGGGATCCATTGCCCCACAGGAGTGTCCATGGTGGTGGCAGGAGCAGATGCAGAGGATGCTTTAGAAGAAAGTAACCTACTGCCTTGTTTGAAGGGCACTGCTGTCCGAACTGCTGCCTTCTGATTCGCTTTGAGATGTCATCGCATTGAGGTGGTTCCGTAACTTGTACAAGCCAGGTTTTCCGCAACTGAGTGTGTGCATCTCACCAGGTTAGCACAACATTTTGGCACGTCTCCTACGCTGGTAAACAGTTTCCACAACCAGCACTCACGTTGCCTGCAGGCATTGGGGATTTGCTCTACTTCATTGTCGTTTTTCCTCTTGATCTTTATGTACATCACCACACTTGTTGCCTTGTCCATGCCCTTCCGAAGGAGGTGGTGGCTGTGAGGGTCAGGGTGTGGGTGCTGCTGACTTAGAGGCAGTACCAGCAGTCATGGTTGCCATTAGTTGCAAAGGTAATATAGCACAGCAGAATTGATGACAAAGCAATTCCAGCACAAAGCAATTTGGCCCCCTATGCTGCTCTGCAAAGCCACAAACAAACTGTGGAGCAACTCTGGGGTGTGGCTTTTTGTAGGGCCGCTGTGTAGCACTTGGAACCAGAACGCGGGTCTAAATCATTAAAAAAATAGTTACATGCACAATGGCAAAGTGTGGGACGTTTGTACGTGTGTATTTTCACAATAACACTCCTTACATTGCAGAAAACAGTACTTTTCTAATCTCCAGGGGGCCCCGATCGTGTCCGGCAAATAAAGGTCCACATGCAGTGTGGATGTGGTCACATAGTGACGTCACAAATGTTCTTTACTGGGACAGCTGTTTGCAGGATCCGTATTGGGCGGAATACTTTGGGCGAATGTGCATAGGCGTCCTACGAACAGGGTTGGCCTCCCCGGACTCATTAAAAGTGCGACACATGTCCGCCAACCATTTTCGCTTCAAGCTGGTTGTTTGTAGGCTACAGCAAGTGCAATGTTCGTGTGCACAGCTGTCCGTGGGATGTGGGTGAATGCCTCAAAGTACTGAAAGTACGTCACAACGTTTTCCTACCATGCTGGACAGGGGCGGTGTTACCAGAACACAGAGGATGACGTACGCATGCACATAGCTGTGGGACGGACAGATGTGTGCTCCCACAACGAATTAAAGGTGCATCACAAAATCCGGACATGCGGTCAGTACTGCAATGATTGCGCAGTCGCCGGGCAGGTGCAGTGCCCGTAGGAAACCTCCATTTTGCTTAACTACAGCCATCCCGGACAGTACTGTGCGCTACAGACTCATAATTAATTTTTAAAATAAAAAGGTCGGGGCGTGGCCTCGAGTGCCAGCGTTGTGGCTGCTCCTCTGAAGGCCTCTGTGGGGAACCCGCAGCCCTCATGTATTACAGCGATATAGCAGTGAGCTGTCTCAAGAAAATACACTCCGCGGCTGTCGGAGCTTCTGGGCAATGAATTAAAGAGAAAATGAGCCCCTACCGCCCGCTGTAAGCCCAGAACGGTGGTGATGAAGTTTGCAAAGCCGCCGCTGGAAGAAAACAAGATGGCGGTCGGACCCGAGCAGGGTAGCGGCGGCGAAGAGTGAGACCGGAGGCGGGAGCCTTTGGTGGCGGACACTGAAGGGGGATGCCTGGACCCCCTGACTATCCCATAATTTGCCTGAATTGCCTCCGGTGTGGCGCACCGGGACCTCTGATCGGCCGTGTCAAGGGTGGCGCAAGATTCCCCTGTAACGGCCCCGGAGCCCAGACTCCCCCGGCCCCCGGGTGGTTCAGGGAGACACAGTAGACAGCACCAGCCTCCGCGGGTGAGGGGATTCAGGACCCGTCGGCTTGGCTTAATGGGCAGCCTGCGCTGGGGGCCCGGGCCGCCTGCCTCTCCATCTAGGCAGATCGCCCCCCTCAACTCTTGGCGGAGCATCCTGGCTTCAAAACATTGCAACGGCGTCGGGCCTTCTGGTGCTTGCTGAGGGAGGTGGCCGTTGGAGGGACCACCATGGCAAGTGACCAGGGCCCCATCAACACGCCCTCATCCCCAGAGGCTACCAGAGGCGGCGGGGATCGCCTGGTGAGTGGGGGCACAGATCGCTTCAGCCACTGTCCCAGACTGCACCTGGACTCGGCCCGCAGCGGAATCCCCCTCCCAGGGCTTATGATCGCCCACCTACCTGCTTGGGTCCTAACCAGGCCTGTTGCTTCGGGTAAGGAACCCTTCATCTAAGAGCCACAGGACCTCTGGGTGAAGTAAAACCTGAGACCCTACATCTACTTTCTTCGCTTATAGGGGGCCCAGTTCGCCTGCAAGACTCGAAGTGGCGTAAACCCCCCTAGCTCCCCAGCCAATTAGTTAGAGGGCAACGCAGCTGTGAAGATATGGCAAGCTCCACACAGCAGAGCTGGGGCATCCCTCCTTGTAAACCCTGAACTGGTGGACATCACCAGACCTTTCCCCCCTGCCCAGGAGACCACACAGTTCTCCCCCTTTGATCTGATGGTCTTTCTCTGCAGGGGTCTGCCTCCTCTCTTGGCTGGCTCTCGGCAATCCCTGCCTGACCTATTGCTTCCTGGGGCACCCCAGCCCACTCCCCTGTCTTCTGCCTGGAGGCTCAGGCTCCACTGTAGCCCACTAGAGGGGGCCCAGACCCTCCCATCCCTTCCTAGCGAATGGTGCGAAGCGGTCTCGCCTGAATGGTCAGCAGCCCATATGCCCTCATATTTAGAGCTTAAAACCACAGAATCACTACAGACCACAACAATAAACAATAAAGTACCATGGCCAAACAGCTCAAACCTCCTAAGTCGACAGATATTTCCACCATGCTCCTCTCAGTGGACAGGGGCAAGAAGACGGACCCCCGGAAATTTACCCTGCAAAAAACGCTAGAAAAAAGAGGGACCCTCGCAACTAAAGAAGACCTCCAAGCCTTTATGTCGGACATTAAGTCTGAATTTAGATCTTGCATGACGGAGCTCACGACGAAACTGGAGCGGACGGACCAGAGGGTCTTGGATGTCGAGCATAGGTTGGGGGAAACAGAGGACCTAGCCCAGGAGCATTCTACCACCCTTGTGGAGGTGCAGCGTGCGATTCAAGCCTTGAGGGACAAAACCGAGATCCTCGAATTCAAACAAGAGGATCTCGAAAACAGAGCTTGCCGCAATAACCTGCTGATTCGAAGGGTCTTCTCTTCAGTCCCTGATAAGGATCTGGCGGAGTATGTGGCCGACTTCTTTCAGTCATTGTTGCCGCTCTTGGACAAATCTCAGCTCCTACTAGATCTCACTCATAGACTGCCCCAACGAGAAGGAACGAACTCAGACTTACCCCTGGATGTGATCACAAGAGTCCACTTCTTTACCACCAAGGAAGCCATTTCTGCAATAGGCCGTTCACACGATGATGAAATATCGTTCCAGGGCTCCCCACTTCAAATCTTCCAGGATCTCTCTCTCCTGACGCTGCAGAAGCACAGGGCCCTTCAACCACTTACGCTTTTCCTTCAAGAACATCGGATTCGCTACCGGTGGCTATTTCCAACAGCTCTCCAATTTTCTCACAAGGGTACCCCCCGAACGATTATCCACCTTGACAATGCAACTACAATTCTATGCCCCGCCTCTCCTTGGACCGAAAAGTCTCTCCCCCCGACCCTGCAGAGACCGGATCAGGCAGATCCTCCCCAAACCGAGGAGGGTTACCCTGGTCAAGGGCACAAAGAAACCGGAAAATCAAGTAACGCCCGTGAGCGTCCCTGAGAAACATACAGCACTGGAACATGAATCATTAATTGCTTCTGTGGGCCCCGAGTGGCCCATGCCCGACTCCACGGTGCATGTTACCGTATTTCCCTTGGAGTGAAATCCAACCCTCCTGGTTGGTTATAGCCCTGTTAGCTATGGGGAACCCCGCTGAGACTAAATCGGTCCCCCAGGTTCAGGTTTTGGCCCCCTGTTGGAGGTCAATGTTGGAAGACCCTTCCTCCCTTTGGAGGCTATTTAAAAACCCCCAGCCACAGGATGATCCCGTGAAGAACGCACCTCTCGACTATGGCTGACTTTGGCTCCCCACAGCCCCTACCCCTAGGACCTACACCGACTCCAGAGGCCCTGCCCCCGCATCAGAAACTAAAATGTGTCACCTTGAACGTCAGAGGCTTAAATTCCCCCCCGAAAAGGAAATCCACCCTTCAGTGGCTGCAGGATAGGGAGGCTTTGGTGGCCTTTTTGCAAGAGACTCATCTGATCCTGGCGTATTTTTCTCATCTTCGTAGCAGTCTCTTTCCCTTGCAACTCCTAGCCTCTAACGGCACTAGGATGGGGGTACGGCAATCTTCTTTGCAAAAGACCTCAGACTGCAAGTCTGGACTCACTACGCTGCCTGGAGGGCCGATTCATCTCAGTCAAATGCCTCATCTTCGGCCAACTTTACTCTCTCATCTCGGCATATGCCCCCAACGATAACCAGGAGGGGTTTTACCGAGACTTAGAAGAGGCCCTCCTCCCCTTCATAGAGGGGCAAGTCATCATTGGAGGAGACTTTAATGGGGCACGGACCTGCTTATGGATAGATCACACCCCCCATCTTCCAGAGACCTAAAGTTGGCAAAGAGTCTTCTCCACCTCTTCCGGACCCTAGAGGTCGTGGACACATGAAGGGTACTTTATCCAGATGAGAAAGACTTTACATTCTACTCGTATGTGCATCGAACCTTCTCCCGGATTGATTTGCTTCTGCCCCCCACCCCCAAGTCCTAGCATTCGTAGACAACATCACCATTGGCCCCAGGGTCCTCTCTGATCACGCTCCGGTCTCGCTAGCTCTGCGAGCTAATGATCCTGATCCTCCTCCTCCCCGCCACTGATGGACCTTGTATGACCCCATCTTAAACGACATGGCGGTAAGGGACTTCATTGCCAGAACGATACAAAATTTCTTCGCAGAAAAACGGAATGAGGACACCTCCCCAGCCAACACTTGGGATGCCATGAAGGCTGTGCTGAGAGGGGAACTGATTGCTCAAGCCGCAGCTTTTCACAAACAAAGATGCACAATCTGCACGGACCTGGAGAATGAGATCCTTCAAGCTGATACTACCCATAAGTGGAAGGGTTGGTCCCCAAAAACCTATATGGCTTTGCAGGTGGCACGGAAGAGGCTGGAGGCGCACTATGCTGAGGCCACGGCGCACTTGCTAACGAAAACAGTGGTATTACGCCAAAAGTAATAAAGCAAAAAAATTGTTGGTGGACAAGCTCGCCAAGAAAAGAAACACCATTCTGGGCCTCCGCGACCACAATGGCACTATCCAGTTTGCAGAACGAGAGAAGTTGCGGCTGGCGGTGGCCCACCTTTCAGAAACAATGAGAGCAGCCGCAAGAAATCAAGCGGAACAACAGGACTACCTCCAGGGTGCTGCCCTTCCACACCTCAAAGCTGCGGCAAGGGAAAAGCTTGAGGCCCCCATCACAGGTGAGGAAGTCGATGCGGCCATTAAAGGCCTTAGGCCCAGAGCCCCAGGCCCAGATGGACGCTCCACTGGATTTTACAAAATATTCCGCCCCCAATTGGTGGCCCCCTTGACTCTTCTCTTTAACTCCTTTGCCACCACGGGAAGCACCACCCCCTCTATGCAGGAGTCAATCACGGTCCTCATTCTCAAGCCCGGAAATGACCCCAGGGAAAATAGCTCATAAAGGTCCATCTCCTTGCTAAATCTCAATGCCAACATTTACTCCAAGATCCTGCCAAATCACTTGGCACTCATCCTCCTTGACATTATAGACCCAGACCAGACAGGTTTCATATCTCACAAATCAACGAGGGACAACATCCACAGAGCCCTGTATTTAATAGAGGTCGCGAACCAAGAATCTCAACAACTTGCCCTGCTGGCCCTAGATGCAACCAAAGCCTTTGATAGAGTGGACTGGACCTTTCTGTGCCTCTCCAATGAAGCTTTTCATTTTGGCCCAACTTTCCAAAAACTGGTCCTAGCCAATTACCAATCCCCCAACACTCTTCTGAGAGTCAATGGCTACCTATTTGACCCGATCCCTCTTTCGTGTGTAAGGAGACAAGGGTGCCTCCTATCCCCCCTGCTGTTTGCCCTGGCCATGGAGCCCCAGGCCCAATGCATCCACCTGAATCCCCAGATTCAGATTAAAGGTCCACAAGTAGGCCCCTCTCAACACAAGATCGCCCTTTATGCTGACGATGTGCTGTTGACTATTACGGACATTGCGGCGTCCATGGAGCCGGCCTTAGCTGAAATTCAGAGATTCGGGAGGGTGGCAGGTTTTGCTATCAACTTCGAGAAGTCTGTGGCCTTGGGGGTGGGACTAGACCCAGGGGAGAAAGAATCCCTAGAGAAGCAATGCCCAATACAGTGGAGTGTCAAATGTATCCCTTTCCTGAGGGTGTAGATTCCGGCCCGTCTAGCAGACGTTTATCAGGCTAACTTTCCCTCCCTTTTCGATGAGCTGGAAAAAAAACCTGAACCTTTGGCTCCCGCAAGAGATTTCGCTGCTAGGCCGTATTACGGCGTGCAAGATTAATCTCCTCCCACGCTTTCTCTATGCTTGCTCCTCTCTGCCCATCTCGATCCCACTCCCCCCCGCGGTGTCTGCAAAGAAAGATGATTAGCTTTATCTGGAGAGGCAGAAAGCTGCGTATCCCCCAGAGAACTATGATGGGCAATCCCAAATTGGGTGGACTGGGGGTCCCTGACCGCCGTAGATAACAGATGGCAGCACAACTAGCCCACTTTCAGGCATGGGGAGTTGCCTCGGGCGTCCGAAGTGGGTGGAGATCGAACAGTCTCGACTCCCTCTCCACTTTCTCCCATTCTTTTAGATCTGAGCGCGGCCTTTGACTTACTAGACCACAACTTACTTAAGTCAGCTCTAAAAGAAACAGCAAATTGCTCAGACGAAGCTATAAGCTGGATCATGTCCTTCCTACAAGATAGAACATCTAGAGTACATTGGGGAAATCTATTTTCAATTGAAAAAGTAATTACATGCGGAGTCCCCCAAGGCGCTAGCATGTCCCCACTCCTGTTCAACATATACCTTAGATTTCTATGTATAGTCCTTGATAACATCAACACGTTCTTTACCAATTATGCAGATGACACTCAACTGGTAATAGAACTAAGTGGAGACCATCAAAAGGACAACAAAAAACTTGACACAGTGTATAAAGCAGTGGAAAATTGGATGGATCAAAATTGGATGTGTCTAAATGGCAATAAAACCGAGCTCATGGTTTTTGGCTCCAATTTGGTCAGATCCAAGCTCCACCCCGCATATAACACCTTTACCATCAAAGACACTCAAATCCTTAACAAGGTTAAAACCCTGGGGATGATGTTGGAAGCATCTCTAGGATCCGAGGCTCAAACCCTCTATGTGAAAAAAACATGCTCCTATCATCTCCGCTTATTGAAAGCCATCAGATCCTATCTATCGGAGGAAAACAGTGCCACGATTGCAAGAGCCACAATTCTATCTCGCCTCGACTATGGCAACGCGTTAATTCTAGGCTCTAACAAAAACTGTTACCACAGCTACCAAGTCCTGCAAAATAATGCAGTAAGAATCATCAAACAAATTCCCAGGAACCAGCATATTAGCGAAGCTAGGAAAGAACTACACTGGTTGAAAATCGAGGAAAGAGTCCAATTTAAGTCGCTCACACTCACACACAGATGTATATATGGCAAAGCCCCAGCATACATGAAAAATAAAATCATTCCATATAAGCCCTCCAGAGAGCTAAGATCATCCGAACATGGTCTGATTACGAAAGCTCCTTTCAGACTCAAAAACGGAGCAGGCAAATCCTTCCCTGTCACAGTAGCAGGCCTTTGGAACAATCTTCCGGGCCAGATAAGGATGGAAACCAACTATCAACGCTTTCGAAAACAATTGAAAACTTACATCTTTAAGTAAAACATATAAATCTTTCTGACCCAGTCCGATATCCTATATATATCTGTCTTGTGCTTTGTGTTAGTTACCCGTCACCTGTTTCTCGTGTGCCTGTTCCTGCGCCCCGAAGCTTGCGAGCTACCGGCGCAATACAAATAAATAAATAAAATAAAAAAAATAAAAAAAATTCGTCCCCCCTTCACTGCGCCGCACCTGGTCGACCATTCTGACCTCTACTAAGCACCTGGTGAAAGCCTGGGACTGGGCCTGCAAATGTAGGGGCACTCAGGGGGCCTGGATACATCCTCCACAATCTTCCACAAACCATCCTTCTCGCTGGGCTCATGCCCTGCGAACCTTTGGAACTGGGTGGCGCGAAGTCTCAAATCGTTAGGGCAACTCAATGAGGAGGGTCGCCCACGCTCCTCAGAGCAATGCAAGGAGTTATTCCAGTTAGCGGAAATGGACAGGTTCACCTACTCCCAATTGCGGCATTGCTGCTCCCATCCTTTGACTCAAACGGCCGCAAAGCGAGTTCTCACTCTGCTGGAACTCACTGTGAATGGCTTGCCAGCCCGGAGGAAGATTTCCGCTCTATATAAATTACTGCAGGACGACCCCTTCGTCACCAAGCCCTCTAATACGTTCCAATTGGAGGCAGACCTGGGACAACCCATAGAGGACCAGACTTGGGTAGACATTTGGTCGAGAACCCGGGCGTCCCCCCTCTGCATCACCAACCGGGAGTGTGCACACAAACTGCTCCTACGGTGGTACTACCCCACATTCCTCCTACACCACTTCATCAGGCCCTAGATCCCCATTGTTGGTGTCTTTTTGGTTCTCCAGGGTCCTACTTCCATATGTGGTGGGCCTGCCCTAAGGTTAATAATATTTGGTCCCAATGCCTTGCTGCGATAAAAGATATAGGTGACCATCCCTCTGGCTCCTGAAAACATCCTTCTGGGGGTCACGGTCCGGTGCTCATACACAGTAACGGGCAGAAAAGCTGCCCTTATAACCCAACTCTTGCTGGCGGCAAAAATTACTATAGCCTGTACTTGGAAGTCGGAGGAAGGACCCCTAGTGACGCTGAGAAAGGTACTGCAGCCAGGGCAAGCACCCTCCACACCTTTACGAACATTTGGGTGCCACTAATGGAATACGATCAGAACTACCCGGCGCTGACATATAAACTGTGCCTAATCGCAAGGGCCCTGCACTCGAACAACGATCCACTGGCGCATAGTCAGAAGGACTGAGAGTCAAGCTAACATGTGGGGTAACTGGGGAGGGATGGGGGAAATGTTGTTTTCTCATGCAGAGGCTTGGTGTTGCATTTAACTGTTAACTTATGTGATCACCTGTGTGCTGACCTATAAATAAACAAATAAAAAATAAAAAAAAATAAAAGTGCTCCTCATGATCCAAAAGGGGTGCTGAGATGTACTAACGCATCTCAGTTGCTCTCCTCCATGGGGCTCATTAAAAGAGGCCTTGGGCCCCCCCTAGTATCCCCATGAGTGGGAGTCAGACCCGCCTGGACTGCATATGAACCCCCAGAGCACCGGCCGCTGCAATCCCGGTGTTCCTGCAAGGCTTGCTTCCAGAGATCCGAGCACAGGTGGGAAGCTGACTACCCCCGGGCAAGCGCAGGCCATTCAAGAGCGGTTGGGGGACCCGAAGAGGAGGGTGCTCTGGTGTGCTCAGCCTCGAGATCCACCTGAGGAAGAATGAGCATGAGCTTGAATTTCTGCTCGGAAGAATTCTGCAGTAGACCTTCCGGACCCTAGCCCACCCGGTGCAGCTGATGCCTTCTGATGCAATCCCCATGCACGCCGAGAACCATGCGGATTGGGTCACCAGAGCTAAAGCCTCATTGTCCCGCGTAGGCCCTGGCGAGAGTCCCTCCTATGTGACGCAGATCGGCTGCACTTCCAGCGTACACTGCCAGGGCCCAGGAATTTGAGACAGCCACTCCTCCGTAGTTACGGCTTAACAGGGTGCTAGGGGGAAAAAATAATAATAAAATACGTTGGTCAAGACAATTGGCTAATTGAAGTGCATGCGGGCGCTCCAGCAGGGGATCCGTCGAGCGCCTGCATGTGCACTAGGTGGTCACAGACACAGGCGGCGGCACCTGAGGGGCACCTGAGGAGCTCCTTCTGCGCGGCCAGTCAGTGAGGTGAGATCAGCCCATATCCTCCGCCTTTCAACCTAACATCGCCTCACTCGTATCGGGCAAGCGCAGGGGAAGCCAGTAGTGGTCGGCACATCGGGTGTTTGGAGAGTCAACCCACCATATTTCCGATTGCTCTCCCCACTTTGCATTATGATCAAAGCATAAACTGGCACTGCTCCATCTACAGCTACCACCTACCTTGGGGCTCCTGGTGTTCACAAACCTGGCAAGTGAGATCCCGCCTCCTCTGGCACCAACCCCCTCCCGCAAGTCCTGTGTCTATTTCTGTTGCCGCCAGTCCACCTATTACTTCCCACTGGAAGAGGCAGGAATTCCTTCAACTATATTTCTCAGCCACTTCGGCCTCAAACCCCTCTATCATCCACTATAAGGTTGGACCCCTCCTTCAGACCTGGGATGATGTTAAAAAACAGAACTGGTCCCCATAGCTACAAATTCACAATGAAGTGGCGGACATATCACCCAATGCCCAAAGTCACATGAGCCACAACACTGCAAAAAACCAAATAGATGCTAGTGAGGTGAAAAGTGTGGGAACCCCCCCCCCCTCCCTCGTAGATCTCTCTCCCTCTCTCACCACACCCTGCGGCCAGAGAGGAGTCAGAAACACAGTGGTATTTCCTCAACCTGCATACACGGAGTCAGTCTGGTGGCGAAACACTCATAGCAACTGGCACAATATAACACAGGACGATTGGATTGGAGTTTAGCTTGCTCCCAGTGGAAACAGAGGTTGGTGGGGGGATCCGCGGAATCTCCTGCTGTCCCCAATCTGTTTGTGCACCACAGCCACCCAGAGGCCCTTTGAGAGCTTGGCCTGCGCATACTATCAAGGTCCTGGACTCATTTGTGTCTCTAAACCGTCAACAGAACCCCGCGGGTGTTCCCTGGCAGCCGCCCAGACCACTTGAGTGCCCCTCTCAGGGCCCCCCTTAGGGATGTCTCCTTGTGTTCGCGCACGCAGTTTCAATTTTGTGGCAATCCTGGATGGACTGAGCCCAATCCCTGCGAAAAGTCCGCCACTCCCCGACATCCTCTATGGAAGTAGCCAGCCCGCCCGCATCTAAGCAACCAGGAGCGATGGACGCCCAGTCAGTAAATCAGAGCATGGCGGCTCGTCTGGAGGAGATCCAGGGCTTTAGAGCCGACATTGGCAAACGACTGGACTTTCTGGATAAAAAGGTGGACTCTGTGGAGGACCGCGTCCAAGCCCTAGATGGGAACCAAACCTCATTCGATATGTTGGAATCTCAAATAGACAAGAGCCTGGCAGGGCTAGAGAGACGAGAGGAGAAATGGACACTAAAACTTGATCATTTGGAAAATAGAGAATGCTGTAGTAACCTGCGCTTTCCTTGGATCCCGGAGCGAGACGGTGAGACTCAGGCGGACGTTGTTAGAGTTGTTAACGAGGTGATCAGCAAGCTGTTTGATGAAACCAACACCACAAAGCCAACCATTGACAGGGCCCATAGAGCTGGTGCCCCCTCCGGGAGACCCAGGTCAATCCTGGTAAATTTCCACTACTACGCAGAACAGAGCAAGATCCTGGAGCTGGAAGAAGGGCCCTATAATTTGGGAGGATGCGAAGGTCTCGATCTATCTTCTCTGTGTCCCGCTTACAAAGTGGCTTCAACCCAAGGAAGTCCGCTAGAGGTGGGGCCACCCCTTCTCCCTTCCTTTTGAATATGATGGATATAAATACACCCTAGTCACTGAGGATGACATACAAAGAGTAACTCAAGACTTCCTTGGTGAACCTCCCCGTGAAGACAATCAAGGGTGTTGTGAGAGAGTTAAAAGAGAGTCCGCGAAAACCCAATGGGAGATCAGGTGGTCCTACAGAAAGGTGTGGAGTTCGTGGACATAGAAAATTCAGACCGGTGATCCCGCCCTCGCCCGAGTCTGACAACATTTAATTGCGCCTTACTATTTTGAGGTGACTTGAGATAAGGGGGCAAAGGTCTCGCCTGGCGTCTCTGGTGTCCAGGCCGAAACGTCCGCACAACGGCCATCTTGGGAGCTGCCTTTTTTGTCTAGGTGGAAAGTGTTTCTTGTCTTACTTTCGGGGGGGGGGGGGTAGGGGGAGTAATGTTGAGATTCATTGCCTGGGTTGGAACTGGGGTGGTTAGGGGGGCGCTCAGAATGTTTGTGTTTTGTTGGTTATTGCTGCCCTGGTGGAGGCAGACTTTGGTGGCCTGGTTGGACGATATCTCATATGTCGATGGTAGTCCAGGCATTCAGTGGCGGCGAGGGGGGTAAATTGAGGTGTTGTTCAGTGTTGTTAAGGGGTTATCGTTGGTTGAAAGAACCGGGATGGGAACTGAATTCATTGAGGAACAATCGCTGCCGAGAATGCTCAAATCTGCTAGCCCAGGGGGAGTTGGTGGGGTGTAACTGCCCCCTTACCGGGCTCCATAGAACTGACCACCAAACTGATGGCTGAGGCTCTCCTTTCGCTGATATTGGGTTCACTAAATGTCCAGGGATTGAACTCTCGGAATTAAAGATTGTTGGTGACGAAGGAGTTCAACAGGTTGAAGCTACACATTTTGTTTCTGCAAGAGACCCACTGGGCAAGAGGTAGGGAGATGGCGCTCAGATCCAGAAACATCCAGTAAGTTTTCCAGGCCTCCGCCCCGTCCAAAAAAAGAAGGGTAGCGATTGTGGTGTCTCCCAAAGCTCACTTTGTATCGAAAGCTCATTGCGCTGACCCAAACGGTCAGTTTGTAATGGTGAAAGGGGAGATCCGGGGTAAGAAAATGACACTGGTATCCATGTATGCCCTTAATGAGGCCCATGATCTGGGAGGGGGTAAAAATGAAGATCATGGGATTTACAGAGGGGCTTCTCCTGGTGGCGGGTGACTTTAATATGGTTCTTCACACTAAAAAAGACAGGATGTCAGATTGCCCCCCCACAGACCTCCAGACCCAGAGAAGGATAGCCTCTTCTTTTCATGCTACAAATGAAGCACTGGGTCTGCTAGACTCCCATTGGATAAATCAGGGGAGGAATCCGCTTTTCACTTTTTTTTCTAAACCGCACTCATCTTTCTCTAGGATTGATTATGTTTTGCTTGACAAAGCTGTGTGAGAGTATTTTGGGGTTTGGCGTGGAGTTGATCCCGTGGTCCGACCATGATCTGGTCTGTGTTCAAGTGGGTATCTCCCTCAGCACCCCTGTGTCCACAAGTTAGACGTGTAACAATCTCCTGTTGAAAGATAAAGAAACTGGCCAGACCCTCCTCACAAATATAAAGAAATACTTTGAGCTCAGTGGGGAAGTGGGGGAGGCGGGAGTCTGGGAGGCCAGCTGGCTACCCTTATGGTTGGGCAGACAGAGAGAAAGCCGTCTTTTCTCCAACAAAGGTATATGGAGAGGTGGGTGAAAGCGGCTAAAATGTTGGCCTGAAAGTTACGCAAACTTAGAAACAGTAGAAGGGTGGATGCGGTGCAACTCCCGGGGGGTGAAAAGTGCCTGGACAATCTGGGGATAGCAGAGCAATTCCGAATATTTTATGAGCGCTTCTATACATCAGAGTGCTCAGGGGAGGGACCTGAGGCCGATACGTTTCTAGACTCTCTTCCGATCACCCACCTCCCTCTAGAAAAGGCAGACCCCCTTGAGAGGCCCATCATGCCCCAAGAGGTAGTGGATACTATTGGCTCCATGAAGGGGGGGTACCACTCCTGGCAAGGATGGCTTCACAATCCTTTTCTATAAATCCTTTAGCTCAGTTCTGGCCCCATGCCTATCTAAACTGTTTAATGCAACCTTGAACTCAGGGAAGCTTCCCCAGTCCATGGTATCTGCTCACATAGTGGTTATTTCAAAGGAAGGGAAAGACCCGATGAACAGCCAATCCTATCGCTCCGTTTCTTTACTTAATACTGACGTGAAGGTGTTAGCAAAATTGATGGCAAATAGGTTGGCCCAACATCTTCCCTCGTTAGTCCACGGAGACCAAGTTGGGTTTATCTCTGGAAGGCAGGGATCCCATAATATCAGGAAAATATTGGATCTGATGCACGAAGCTGGTAGAAATAACATGGAAGCCTACCTTTTATCGCTATATATTCAGAAAAGGCCTTCGACTGGGTGGAGTGGTCTTATATGGGCAAAGTTCTGCAAAGGATGGGCCTTGGTGAAAGGTTCCAGGGGTGGATTTCCGCTCTATACAATGGCCTGTCTGCCAGTGTGGCAGTGAACGAGATAGTATCTGACTCGTTCTCCCTTTCCCGCGGTACTGGACAGGAATGCCCTATTTCTCCCCTTTTATATGCCCTCGCAATGGAACCCCTTGCCATAGCTATAAAACAGCATCAGGGGATCTCAGGGGTGAGATATGGAGACATAGACCTCAAGTTATCCCTTTTTGCAGACAACATTCTTGTTTATATGACCAACTTGGATGTCTCTCTCCCTAACCTCTTGGAGCTGATTTGGTTATTTGGGGTCTTCTCTGATTTAAAAATTAACCCATCAAAATCTTGCCTCATGCCAATGGGGAGAGTGGACGGGGTCCTTGAGGGGCAAGCCTCAGTGGGGGGTATTAAAGTTGAGCGCACAGCCATACCCTATCTGGGGGTTGTACTTCCCAGAAATTTGAAAAGCTTTTTGAGCTGAACTTCCCCCCATCCTCTCCAAGATTCGTTTAGACCTCCAACGGTGGGCCCCGCTTACCCTCTCATGGTTCTGGCTGATACCTCTTTTCTGCCCTACTCACCATAGTGCCGGATACTTTTTTTTAAGTCTCTGCAATCCATGGCCTTGCAATTTGTTTGGAATGGGAAGAAGCTAAGGGTAAAATTTGACACCCTGACCCTCCTGAAATCCTAAGGAGGTTTTGGTCTCCCGGACTTCCGCCAGTACTACAAGACAGCCCAGATAAGGGTTATGTTAGAACATATGAAAGATAAATTGTGAACATATTGGATATATATATAGAAGATACCCACACACATCCCAAGAAAGTGAGAGACCTTCTGTGGGCCCCGACCAAAGTCCTTTCTGATGAAATAAGAAACCATCCGACTTTGTCTGTTTTGTGGTCCCTATGGAAGCAAGATAAACCCAATGCTCTTCTTGCCTCCTGACCTTCCCCCCTGTTTTCATTGTGCCCCCCCCCTGATCTGGGGAAGAGAGGTTTCAGAGGCACCCAAAAGTCGTCCAATATGGGTTTGGAAGGAGCCGCTCAATTCTTTCAGAATGGCACTTTTATTGAATACAACACCTTAATGGAGGCCATGAGGGATCACCCAATCTCTATTTTCGATTTCCTCTACGTGAAAGGGCTTCTGACCAGCCCCAAGTAGGTCGCGGCCCTCTCCCGTTCTCTCATGCCCCTGGAGAAAATGATAGTGGAGGCTACTTCGAGAAAAGGATCTCTCTCAAAGATATACAAAATCCTAATCACAGCTCAATTTAGGGCAGACAGAGATTCAAACAGTTTTGGGAGGAGAAATGGAGGGAGGCACTAGAAGAGGCAACCTGGTCTAAACTTTTTGGGGTGCTCCTCTCAGGCTCCCTCTACACGGCAGCCATGGAACATAACTTTAAGATCCTTCATAGGTGGCATCTTCCCCCCGAGAGGTTAGCTAAACATTTTTGCAGTACTTCCCCCCTCTGTCCCAGGGGGTGTGGTCAGAGGGGATCCTGGTATCACCTGTGGTGGGAATGCCCTCTAATCCGGATCTTTTGGTCGGAACTCTTGAGTTAGATTAAAGACATAGTGTGTCTCAGGCCTCCCTTACACACTATTGACATCCTACTTGGTTTCCCCTCTGCTATCCCGGACTCCAGCGCCTTTCCCAGGATGGTTCAGGCCATGTTGAGAGCGGGGAGGCTAGCTCTCGCTCAGAAGTGGAGAAGCAAATCAGTCCCTTCCAGAGCTGAATGGCTGGCAAAACACTGCGCTATCTTCACCTACGAGAAATTAACGGCTCTGGTACATGACACAATGAACGACTTACTGCTGGATTGGACAGTGGTGCTCTTGCATGAGGACTGTGGCTTAAACTGAGGGTCTCTTTATACACCATCCTTCTTCGTTTGTAGGAGGTTGTCACCAAAGAACCCATTCTGTTAGCCCGTTATAACTGTAAGGTCCAGTGGTTGGCCTCGTTTATTCCATAAGGCCCGCTTGGGGCTGGTTATTTGGGAGCGGGGGGAAGTTTGAAGAGGGAGGGGGGAAGGGTTAGTTTACTAGCAATTGTGAGACGTGTTCCTTTTTCTTCTTGTGTGAATAAAATGTTCAATAAAAACTAACAATAAAAACTAAGTGGACAAAAAAAGTGCTCTTCCTATGGGTGATGCAACTTAACCAGCAACTTAACCATAACTACCGGGCTGCTACCGCAGGCCCTGTAATATATTTACATATATATTACAAATGTATATATATGTATCACACAGCTCGCGGTAGCGGGCGTGTAGTTATGGCTAAGTTGCTAAACTCATAGGAAGAACAATTTTTCGGCGGTTTATAACTTCGCTCCCCCTGAGGAATCCTCACCAAACTTTGCAAAAAAAGTATATGGCCGGCACTGAATTTTTTCACCAAGTTGGGTGAGGACCAGTACTTTTGTTGCAAAGAACTGAAATTTACGTCCTAAATAATTAGTGATATCTGGGTCTGCTCTGACCGAAGTCTCATTGGCCTGCGGTACGCTGTGCTGTTGGTGAACATTGGACGTGGCAGGTGGTTGGCTGGAGGGAAACGTGCTGGGCGTCAAAGTGTTTGGTAAACGCTGCTATGGTGTATTGGAGGACAGTGTTGTAGTGTGTGTGCCAAGCCCCTAATGCATTGTGTTCCTGGCTGGGCCTCTTGTATGTAACTGTGTGGCCACTAAAAGTAGTCATATCTGCCTCCGCTCCGGCGTACCTTTTCCCTGTTTGCCGCAGGGTCATAAATGTGATTGCACTGCAGTGTACGGTGATGTGTTGTGCGTGAATAGTTTTCGATAACGCTGGCATGTTGTTTCCGAAGGCAGTGTGGCAGCGAAAGGGCCTGGAAAACATAGTTTACTGCATCTGGTGCTGGGAAGAAGGGATGGAAAGGGTGGGGGAGTGAGAAGTGCTGCAAGTGATACATCTCATTAGAAGAAGATGGTGGTGTGCCCGCGGTATCCATACATACTACGCCAATTTGCGGATACCTCAACAGGCAACAATCTTGTGTGGTCATTGCAGGCAGCCTTTGTTATGGCATGCCAGCTGCAGCAGCAATGTCTTTCTGTGATGAGTGGTGGCAGGCACATTTACAGAAGGGGAGTGCATTCCACAAGACATGCACATTTACCGATAGGGTGTACTATGGTGTGCTGTGTGTGATAAGTCCCTAGCCCCTTTAATGCATGGCTGCAGCCCTTGCACTGAAAAGTATATCCACTGGTTGAAAAGGTATGTCCACTGGTTGAAAGTCGTTGCCACATTGTCGCTTTGTGTGTGGTTTGGCTGCATTGCACACATTGCTGGTTGCATGGGTGTGGTGATTGTTAGAACATCGTACAATTGTCCGTGTATGGGTGGAGATGCTGCAGTGACCAGTCGCGTACTCTGTCCACTGGGTGCACTAATGGAATAGTGTAAATATGGAAGAGGTTACAGTGCAAATGGTTCTTACATGTGCTTGCGTAGTGTGCATTGCGCGGATTAGTGTTGCAGTGCGCTATGCAGTACTGCTTGTATGCACATAGTACAGTGTGGAGAGCAGGACCAATGTTGCGACAATTGTGTTGATTGGTTGGCATTATTACAATGGTTTCTGAATGGAAGTGGGTAGTGGTGCCAAACCCTCTGATATGTTTGTGCATTACGGTAAGTGGAACATGTGTGCTTGCATTCCTGCTTTAGGGTGCGGAGGTTGGGTAGAAGTGCTGGTGTCTAATTTGCCTTTCTGAATTCTGGCGCATGCCTTCATGTTCGCCTGCATGGCTTTGTTATGTTGTGGTGGGTGTGGGCAAGGCCTAGCCTGTTGGGTGCATGGCCATAGGCATGACTGCATCACAGCCACCACAGTGTAATGTAGTCATGCACTTGTCAGTCTGCATGCATTTCAGGTTGGTGACTTGTACGCAATGGTTGTGGAGGACATTGTAGACTTGGTAGAGCAGCAGAAGTGAGCTGCTATACGTACATTAGCATACGGTGTACATCATTGCCCCTGTTGCACAATAGAGAGCCACATGTCACCATTTGCATTTGCTATGGTTAGGCCCTTAGAAGACCCCTGCTTTAGGAAGTGCTGTAAAATATGGCAGCATGAAAGGACGTTCTCAGCAGCACACATGTAAAACATGGCCAATGCACACAGCCTCCTACATTCCGTTCACCACACCTGCACCCAACAGCCTAAGCCTTCATCACAGCCACCACAACATAATGCAGCCATGCAGTTGTCACTCTGCATGCATTTGAAGTTGGTGACTTTTACATAGTGGTTGTGGATGACATTGTATACTTGGTGGACCAGCGTAAGATAGCTGCTATGTGTAAATTAGCATATGGTGTACATCATTGCCCCTGTTGCACAATAGGGCGCCACATGCCGCCATGTGCATTTCCTATAACTTGGCCTTTGTAATCCCTTTGCTTTTGGGAGTGCTGTAAGATATTGCAGCATGAAAGGCCGTGCTCAGCAGCACACATGTAAACTATGGCTAACGTACACAGGCTCCTACATACCGTTCAGCACACCCAAAGCAACGTTATGCAGCCATGCGTGCACATATGTGCCCAGGGTGAAAGCTGGTTTGCTCAATTGCAGGTGGGGAGTGCAGTGCACATTACATGAGCATTTAACCATAGCCTGTACTTTCTGTGGGCAGGGCCTAGCACTTTGCATGCATGACTGGAGTGGAAAGGGAAAAAGGAGTCCTCCTGCTTTACTAGGGCACGGCCCTCCCGGTACTTGGGGAAGTGTACGTGCCACATTCTGCGTTTCTCACCATGCTGGCCAGTGGAAATGGGACTATGGCCTTTGTTCAATCAGGTGCTCAGGGTGTGCGTCACAGGAAAGGGCGGCAATCATTTTTTCCATTAGTTTGTGTAGTGTGACTGGCAAACATGGCAAGATGCACAGTTTTCGTTGTGGGTAATGCCTTTTGGAAGATCTGTTTGTGTATGCCCTCCAAGAAGGGTTTTGAGGCAATTGCGGTTTGGAGGGAGTAGAAGGCTTTGTGGTGCAGTGTTGAAGCGTGCTGTTTCGGCAGAGTGCTTGTAGATTGTCGACGCATGGCCACTTCCGCAACTGTACATGTGGTCGTGCACTTTGGAGCCTTCTTTTTGGGTTCCATGTGTTGTTCCCGTGTGTACTGTCAACTGAAGAAGATGATGAAAGCAGTGCAGTGCATTTTTCCCACTGCCAAGGTGCTTTTCTCATGTATACCACAGAGAATAGTGTTGGACTATTCCAATGATTCATGCAGCCAGCCAGAGGTCGGAAGGGGTTTCATCAATAGAAGCATGTGTGACTTCTTGTTAAGTGCTGCTGGGATGTTCTCCTGTGAGAATGACAACATTTGCTCTCGATATATACACCTTTTGGAAGGAAATGGCACGTCTTTATCGACCAGTGGAAATTACATTTTGTTTCTCAATCTACAGGCTGCACTGAAGCCCCTATTGTAAGAATGTGAACTGATGTAAAAAACACAAATAAACTTATAAAAACCGCAAAAAAAGCTGTTTCTATGGAAGCACCTTTAACAAAAGACAAAAAAAGGCTCTTTTCAGAGCCGCCACAACTAACGACGTCCCCTACCCTGGTTGAAAGTTATTCCCCCACTCCTGCGTGCACACAGCACGAAAAGTCAGCGAATATCGCTTTACTTGCAGGGTGGCATGTGTTAGATACGCCTCTTTTGCAGATGATGGCCATAGAAATGGGCCTGTAGAGCCTATGGGATTGGTCAACACGGTTTGTGAGTGTGGTTTGTACGCACAGACTGGTACAGAGTGTATTTGTCACCAGAAATGCAGAGGGTGGGGTTATGGCTGTGTGTTTCACGAGCCACAGCGTGCAGGTTTTGGGGGAGTTTGAAATACATTGACTGAAAGTGAATGGAAAGCACTGTGCACTGTGAAGTACACAGTTCATAATACATCTCGCAATCACCCCTCATGCTTTTTTGCCAACTTGATCCTCACAACCCCTTGAAGGGACTTTTCATGAAATATAACTGTACATGTGATGTCATCAGTGATGTCATCAATGATATTTGTGATGTCATCTTTGATGTCATGGGTGTTAGTCCTTGTAGTGCACAGTGGTAACGCGAGTTATGGTTGCTTAGCTTACCATAACTGGCAAATTTCTGGGGGTTTTCGGTTTTACCTGTAACCATAACTTCACTGTAACAGCGTTTCTCCATTGAATTGCATAGGTTTTTACTAGAGCAACTTAACCATAACATCCCTTTAACAACATTTTTTTTTCAGTGAATTGCATAGGTTATTAGTAGGGCACTGTATCCAGAACGTTCCTTTAGCATGGTTTTTTCAGTAAAAGTGATAGGTTTTTAGTAGCGCAACTTAACCATAACGTCCCTTTAACAATGTTTTTGTTAGTGATATCTATTACATGGCCTGGGGTAGCGGGCATGTAGTCATTGTTAAGTTACTAAACTCATAGGAAGAGCACTTGTGTTTTTATGTTTGGTGGTAATCAGACCAGTAATTTTTTTTCAAAATACTAAATGTACGTCGCAGCCGGTGGTTGGCTGGGGAGAAGCGTGCTGTGCGTCAAAGTTTTTGGGAAACGCTGCCATGGTGTATCGGAGGATAGTGGCGCTCCGGAAGGCGTTGGAAAACATGATTTGCAGGATCGGCTGGATGAAAGAGGGCGAAGGGAAGATATTGGCAATGTGTTGTGCTGTAGGCTATGGCTGCCGGTGGTTATGTTGACTTAGTGCGTTTGCGTTGTGTTACGGCAGTGGGTTTGTGGCGAAGTGTTCCCATGCTTGTCTGACTTGGCTTTTAGTGCTTGTGGGTAAGGCGTAGCCTTTTTACTGCATGGGCATGGCATGTAGAAAGAGCCTAGGGCTTGGGCAGCACACCCGCAATGTAATGCCTCCATGCATAGGAGAGCAGTGAGGCACTTAGCGGTTAGGTATGTGGCCGAGCTTGGTCGCACTGTTGCTGCAAGGGAGGCCATAACGACATGGAGAAATGGAAGGATTGTTTGGCAGCACACTGTTGCAATATGGACCATTCCCTCAGCTACTGGCATACACTGCATTGGTGGACTATCATATGTTGGTCAGTGTAGGCAGACTGTATAGGGGATGGGAGTGCATTGGAGATAATATGAGGATATTTGTAGTCAGTGTACTATGTTGTGTTGTGCCTGCAAAGGCCCTACTGCCTTGTGTGCATGGCTACGGCTCTTGGCCATAACAGTGTGGGCACTGCTTGGAAGCAGGTTTGATAATTTTGTCTTGTTTGGGTCCGTTAGTGCAGCCATATGTACTTGTAGGCAGGAAAGCATTGTGGGAAATGTTACCATGCCTGCTTCTATTGCCTTACAGTAAGTGTGTAGTAGGACTAGGCAATTTGGTTCCTCCACCTATGTAGCCAAGAGCCTAGGGCTTGGGCACAGCCTTGCTTTAGAGAGGGCAGTCAGACATTGGCACATGGAAGGAATTTGTACGCAGATATTCACATATACTTTATTGGTGGGCAGTTGTAGAGGAGACTGTCATTTTCTGCTGAGTGCAGACAGACTCCATTGATGAGGGGAAGTGCATTGGAGACAATATGAGGATATTTGCAGTCTGAGTGCTATGTTGTATTGTGCCTGCAAAACTCATATTGGCTTGTGTGCATGGCTGGGGCCCTTGGACATAACAGAGTGGGCACTGGTTGGAAGTAGGTAACAGAAAGTTGCCTTGATTGGGTTCATTACTGTACCGATATGTACTTGTGGACAGAAAAGATAAGTGGTCACATGTTTCCATGCTGGCCACTGGTTGGAAGTAGGTTGGAGAATGTAGCGTTGAGTGAGTTCATTAGTGCACCCATACTTACTGGTAGTCAGGAAAGGTAGGTGGCCACATGGTACCATGCATGCCTCTATTACCTTTTACTGGGTGTGTTGAAGGAGTAAGCTATTGGGTGCATGGGTGGAGGCAGTAGGCCTCCGCCTATGTACCCAAGAGCCTAGGCCGTGGGCACAGCCTTGCTTTACGGAGGGCAGTTAGACATTGGCACATGGAAGAAATTTGTATGCAGGTAATCACATATACTTTATTGGTGGGCAGTTGTAGAGGCGACTATCATTTTTTGGCGAGTGCAGGCAGACTCCATTGGGGATGGGGAGTGCATTGGAGACAATATGAGGATATTTGCAGTCGGAGTGCTATGTTGTATTGTGCCCTCAAAACCCATACTGGCTTGTGTGCATGACTGGGGCCCTTGGACATAACAGGGTGGGCACTGATTAGAACTAGGTAACAGAATGTTGTCTTGATTGGGTTCATTACTGTACTGATATGTACCTGTGGACAGAAAAGGTAAGTGGTCACATGTTTCCATGCATGGGTCTATTGCTTTGCAGTGGGTGTGGCAAAGGAGTAGGCTGTTGCTAACAAACCCCCAACACAGTGCTGCTATGTATGGTAGTACTCTGATTTTGGTGTGTGGATTGCAGACATGTACAAAAAGTACTTTCCCTTTGACCTTAGGTCATTTGCATAAATTATTATAAGCATACCTTGTGCCATACAATACGCTTGCAAATATGTAAGTGTCCTAAGGTCAGCACCTTTGCAGAATCACTGTAGAGGACATGGTGAAGTTCGTAAAGGAGCATTGGTGAGATAAAACACCATTTGCGTTAGGAGTGGTGTGGCCGTGAACAGAGCCTCGGTTTAGGGAGTGTAGTAAAAAAGTGGGACATGAAAGGATTGTTTAACTGAGTAACGTTTCTAACATGGCCCATGTACGCAGATACTAACATATAAAGCGTTGTGGGGTAGGTGCGCAGGCGACAACCTTCAGAGGATTTTGGGGATGGGGAGAGTATTGCAGATGATATAGGGATTGTTGTAATCGCTGTAACATGTTGTGTTGTGAGTGGCAAAGAGCCTACTGCCGTGTGTGGATGGCTACGGGCCTTTGACGTAACAATGTGGACATTGTTCGGAAGCAGGTTTCAGAATGTTGCCTTCTTTGGGTCAGTTCTTATATTGATATGTAACTCCAGCATACACGGTTGGAAATATGTATGTCTCCTGTGGGTGTTCACGGTCACAGCCTGGTTGTGGAGGAAATTTTGCAGTTGGCACACCAGTAGAGGTGGCGTGAAGTGACTGCACTTGAATATGATCTACGTCATTGGCCTTGTTGCCATTCACGGACTGAGACACCACAATTAATGTACAGTATGGTATACCTCGCATAATACCCTGTACTTTGAGAGTGAAGGAAGGTAGTGTGACATGACACGAGTTAATACGCATTACACATGTAAAGTATGGATAATGTACAGTCGAACACACATACATTTGCAGCTGACAACATCATGTACACCACTAAGTTTAGCCATATACAGGACGGCAGGCAATCTGACTATTACCTTTGTTTGGCGTACTTGTTGAGTTGGGCAATGGAAGCGGTTGGAGCTTTTAGTGTGTGCAATTGTAATGTGTGCATCACTTCCGTTAGCTATGCCTGTGTACCACATACCCCATCTCAGCAGTCACTGGCGTCAGTGACTTTACTTGTGGACAGTCATTCCTCACGGCATGCACTCCAGGTATTTATTTTATGTGCGTGCCAAGCGTAGCACACTCTGTCATGTGAGCACTGAGCTCTGGAAAGGAACGACATAAACAAAAGCAAAAGCGGACATGCGCAGACAGCGTATATGGTTCCAGAACATTCCATCCTTTAGTAACCATACAGTGATTGGTAGGAAATGCTTTATTTTGTTATATAATGTAAAAAACAATGTGTCAGTTGGTGCATTCGCCGCTCTTTTATTTCGCAATCAAAATCCAATGACCAATGCCGTCTGTGCAATTCTGTACTTCTGTTCTCATCTAGGAAAGTGGGAAAAGCAGTACGTAGTGGTGCTTGGTGGCCCATGTGGAAGAATACATTTTCTTTGAAAGATAGAGAAGGTAGCATCAGTTGCCTCTGGGATGCGTTCCAGAATAAAGATTTACAGGTTGGTTCCTATAGCAGGAGCCGCAAGTGGACATACCGGGCTATATCGGCCGGCCCAGATAATAACGATGGAAAAGAAATTGCTTATGGTAATCTTCCAATGGTTGGTCCACCATCCGTCTATTGGGATGTGGAAGGTGTGGCATGCGCAGTAAGGTGTAAGATATCTGAGTAGAAAGAGGGATAAGAGTAGATTTAAGTAGCGGGTTCTAGTTGCAGCGTGCAGGACACAACTTTGCGGGAAGGATAATATAGTAATAGCTGGCTGCCTGATGGACCATGAACTCTATGTTAGTGCGTAGTGTCATATGTTAATCCAGTGCCTTGGTCTCAGGTTTGTAGGTAATACTGTGATTGTACGGCTGCACACAAGAACATTTCTTGGAACCGTTTGGGATTAGATGCTGTTTTCATGTGTTTCCTTTTTACAAAAGTTGACAGTGGTAGCGAGTGTAGTTGGACCCATGGCACAATGTTGTCTGTGTGTCTGCAAACAAAGTAATACAACAAGAAACCTAATGGGGGTCTCCTCGGATTGCTGGAGAATGGAGGAGCTGCTTTGGTAAGAAGTGCGTCAATGAAATGTGAGCTGTAGATGTTTGTGTGCCGGTTGACTGCTGCATGCACCTGTGGCCATTACAGTGTTCAGTACACTGAGGGTACGTAGACATAGTAATTGTGTGAAAGGTCAAACAAAGGGAAGACCAGGGAATGTAGTAGTGTACGAGTGCCCAGAAGGTGTGGTTCTTTAGTGTACGACTTGCGTTCCATGTTTGTGTTGCCTTGTATGTGTGCATTTGGAGGGGGTGGGGAAGAATGGCAGCAAAAGAAAGTACAATGACAGTTGCAATTTACTGGGAATGGTGGAGACATGGCAGTGTAACAGCATTTTTTTTACTGCTGTCACAAAGGTCTGTGTAATGTACAGAGAGAAAGTGAGCTGTAGAGTACATTTTTAAATATGCATACTGAGGAACACTTTAATAAATGTTAATCGTAATACACAAGTGATGTAAAGGTGTACTTACATAATTTCGTCAAATTCCATGCTTCTATTGCATGGGTGTGAAATTGCAGTGTACGGCGGATGGGATCGTTGCAGACTACCTTTGGGGACCATGGACTGAGGAGCTGCAGTGTAAATTATGCATCTTTTTTTGCTAGACTTCTATGCAGTATCTGACCTTGGAGCTAAACATGCTTCCCCCTCAAGGCTGTTTTATAATGAGCGTATGTACTGTTGAAGGAGAGGTATGTTAGATTACGATTTCTGGAGTTGATGCAGGAAAAAAAGAAAGGAATCAGCTGGCAACTTTTTCGGATTGTAGAATGTATTTACGAATGTTGGTAGTGTCATTACGGTGAAGGTAGTGCAACGTACAAGTTGATATTATGGTGCCGTAGAAATGGTGCTGTAAAGGCACAGATGGCAAAATATATAAAATGTGCTTTTACAGTGGGTAAGGACCACTTATATGTGCAGGTTGTTACGAGGCAACGGCGGGTGATGTCAGACTGTGTTCGCTGATTCAGAAGACGTGGGTGGTCCATCGTACGAAGTTTGGTATCGTGTTGCACAACCTTGTTTGGGGCTTCTGTTCAGGAAAGGAAAGCAGTTAGTGTGAACGTTTGTCTATCATTGAAAAGTGGTTATGGGCTTTAAATGGTGTTTCCTTTACACAATAAAAAAGGGACACAGAAGTTTAAAAAGTTAAGCAGTAAGGCAGTTGTTGCAATATGGCTGTGGGGCTATGATCTATGCGCTGCAGTGATATATGGGTTGGATATGTTTCTTGGAAATGGTGTACCTAACAATAAAAATTACCTAATGGCCTACACAGTGCCAGTGGAAACGAAGGAGCCAAATGTTGCATCAGTTACAACAGTTACATAGGATGTACTGATGCATGCATGAAGTTGTATTGTTGTGATTGTGCAGATTGTAGGGTAGGTTACTGTAGTGTTGTTAATTCAGTGTATGCACTTATGATAGGCTTAGGTGACCATTGTACATAGGAATCAGGTTATGTAGTCTGTGGAAGAAATAGCAGCCAATGTCAACTGTAGTGGCTAAGGGGTAGGTGGCTGTGTTATGCATGGGGTTAGTGGTACATGGATAAATGTTTGTATGTATAATTCTGCAAGGAACGGTAATAGTGGCTAGGTTGTTCAATGTTTAGTGTATGGCTGGAGGCCCTACAATGTACAGGGTGTAGTGTAGCTTGTAGCATGTAGGGCGTAAGTACAAGCTGCATAGTGTAATATAGGTGTGCATTGTAAATGGTGTGTTATTGGTATTTGTATAGCAGAAATAAGTGCACTTATTGCACTGTGGATATTGTAGAGAAGTATAATAGCAATTGTTGCAGACTCACTGTTTCGATTGAGGAAGGCCTGCACTGTGTTTTGTGTATGGAGTGTAAAATGTTGTGGTACTGGTTGCTGCATTATCTGTGGGAAAAGAGAACAGAATATGTTAGCGCAGGTATTTCGTTAGTTTGCAGTCCACTACATAGCATACATTTCTTTATTTTGTGGACCCTCATAACTAGTACTTCCTAAGTACTATTCTTTGAACCAGTGTACTGTGCAATCAGCACAGTTCCTGTGGTTCTTTGCATAATCATTGGGTCTGTGGAAAAAAAAAATCCATGCTGGATAAAAAAACAAAACTTTGAAATTGCATGGCTACTATGGTCACAATGAATGATAGTGATGTTTGGAGTGTTTACAGCACTTTTTAAGGTGTACTCTTAAAGTAGGAGGAAATGTAATGGTGTACGATATCTGGACTATACATGTTGGTAGGATGGGTGGCGTTGTATAGCAGGTGGTTATTTGTAAATGTTTACCTGCTTCCTTTTTGTACCACTGTTTGTTTATGCGTTTGGTTGCTGCTGGTGGTTTGCAAGTATTATGACATTGTTCTGTGCTAGTGCACAATTCTGATTGTAGTTACGTACCTGTTGGCGTACTGTAACTGCTCATACTTTGGAAGTGTTTGATGCTATGTTTGTAGCACAGTAGTTGTTGAAGGTTGAGTTAAGATACTGCAAATAACATTGTCGTATTCAGGTTGCAGTTAGATGCCAGGTGGCGTATTCTAACTATTTACAGTGTCCCTTTCGTAAAGGGTACATAGAGAAGCTTGTGCATTCCTGTGGTTACTTGGACATCTGTGTACATTTTGAAGTGGTACTGTCCAATTACGGAATTACGTGGTGATACGTCCATATGTGTTGAAGTTGTATGACTAATCTCGGATGACTATTCTCAGAGAGCTGGGGACTGATTTGCGTAAGTCGTGATTTTATAGGTTACTGAGGATAGCTTTGAACCCTCATACTTAGTGCTTTCCCTTCCACGTATCCAGTGGAAAATACTGGTACTGTGCTGTGTGTACACGTACAGTTTGTGTGACTGTACTCCTTGGATTCATTGGGGATAAAATTGTCCAATAAACACTGTAGTGCATTTCGTCAATGCTTTCAGTATGGTATGTTGCTTTAGGTAAATAGTGTGGAAGGAAAAACATTTTTGTCCACTTACTAAGGGACTGGTTGGCTGGTTGGTGCTGGGGAATAAGGTATAGTAGGTTTGTACATCAATGGGTACATTTTGGCTTCAAGAATATTAAGTAGGCATTTGCAACATTTGCAGGTAGTCTGTGATTTGGTCTGATGGAAGTATCATTGCATTCCCACCATGATGATTGCTTTCTAATTTAGGCAGTATAGTGGCCTTCATTGGTGGAGTCCCCTGTGTGGTAGATTATGGATACATTTGTGAAGGTTTTTTTGCCAAGTGATATCTGTCCGTGTGTGAAGGTAGTACGTTTGTAGTTGTTTTTGGTATAGTACGCATTGTATTTTAAGAGCATTAATATCACATATTGACTATGTGAGTGTATATGTAGCATCGATTGAATATCAGAATTGCACGACGTACACCACATGCTATGGTTTGCATTGTGCACCAGATGATGAAATGGAATGGAATCACAGTTAGGTATTGATACGTACACAAAGAATTCGTTAGGGACTTACTCCTGAATGACATGGTTGCAAAGAGTGCATGTATGTTTCCACATGTAGGAAATGTGAAAGATTTCATTTGTAAGTATGTTTTTTCTTTCCAGTATTTGTAGTAAGTACATTAGAAATTCCTGTGAATCTTCTTGTCGGTTTAAAGTGAATTTCACCATTCCAGCACTGTAGTCCAATTCTTGCCTTATTCCTGAGACACTATAAATGTTGTCAGGATTACTTACTGCATTTCTGTGAAGGACAAGCATTTGCAAACACAACTGGTCTGCACCATTTAAATAAATGTTTTCAACAACTGCTGGTATTTGGAATAGAACATTGATTGTTACATTTGCATAGCAATTAACACCTGTTGTATTGGAAAATTTGAATGGTCCAGGTACTTCTGTGTCTGAGCACTTTGATGGAAGGGTATGTGGTTTCTTTGCAGAGGCTTTTTTTTTGTGGGTGGAGTTGGGAATCATTTGTCTATTTTACTCCTTTTGTATGTGCTTTTGGTAGTTGCTGTGGAATGAGTTTCTTTCATTTTCTTTGATGATAGTGTGGCGAAATGATTTAGAACTTCTGTTGGAATGAGCCTTCTTTTCAAACCTTTTGGTATTTGAGGAATAGGGTACATTTTTAGATGGGGTGTGTACTGTGCACAGAGTCTATTGTACTCTATAATGCAAGGAATCTCTGCACTGACTGCAGTTCTATCAAAATTAACTAGATATAGTCCTTCCAGTGTACGTAGCTGTGACAGTGCTACATAACTCATGCCTTCTTTGAAGACTGTGTTGCCAATATCAATCAATGCCTGATCTAAGGTAAGACCTTGTGATTTATGAACAGTTTTTGCATAAGATAGCGACAGAGAAAACTGTTCTCTTCATACATACATGTCTTTGAAAAGAAGGAATCTCGCAGTTGTGCGTCCTATATTTTTGATTTCTGAAAGTTTATCAAACTTGATGTTTACAAACTGAATGCTGTTGTCCCGTGGGTATGTCTGGAAACTATCAACTGTACCAAGTGCTCCATTAACTAAACCTTGATCTATGTCAATGTTACTCTTGAGCATAACTATACAGTTGACACATAAAGTTAAAATTTTCTCCAAACCAGCTGTGTTGGAGATGGCGTTCTCCAAGACTTGCAGTCATGCTATGCCTTTTTGACACATAGTTATTGTCATACCGTGTACGTCCAGTTTGTCTGTGGCATGAATTTGGACTAGTGTTTTTTTTTCTTTTTGCAGCATTGTTGCATTAAATTGTGCACCGCTTGCTGGAGTTGGTATTAAGGCCATACAGTTGACATGTTTCTGAGCTAATTGTTCCATGACATCAGTGGCACATGTGTTACACCTGTACAGCTCAATGATGCGTCTACTATTGAGGGTAGACTGCGCCTCCTTTGATAGTACCACAATCCATATGTTTTTTAAAATGTTGGCATAGGTGACGTCTGCAGACTGAGACTGATGCATGTTTTGAGTTAGTTCTCTGTATTGGAAATGTTGGCAAAGATTTACATTCCCGATGCTTCCAAGACTTTTACGGCACTGTTTGTGTCCTAAGGTTTTGAAGATAGGTTCACCTTTGACTGGTGTCAATTGAAGGATATCTCTGAAAACAATTACATGTTTTCGTCCAAAGAGTTCTTCGTAGTCTGTTTTGAGTACCCCTTGCAATCTAAGGTGAATAAAAGCCAACATTAGGATGGAGACCACGCTCACCTCATCTATTAGGACAATTTTCATTTGTTTCAAAACTCTGCGTAGCTCCATAGCAGATTCTACTGAAAGTTTATAGTACTCTCATTTGTTTTGGTGTTCTGCTGGAAGGAGTAGCAATCGATGTAGAGTGATTCCACCAAACCTGTAGGGGCGGTTATAACCGCAGAAAGGTTGTTGTTTGTTAATTGTTGGAGGTATTTACTCATCATTTTTATTAAGAATGTTTTACCTGACCCAGCTTCACCACTTACATACAGCAGTACAGGTTTGTAGTTGTCACTAGTGCAAGTTTTACTTTCGTGCTGTATACCATGTTCAATGGTTTCACTTATTTCTACAGAAATGGTATGCTGTTCATCGTTTAGTTGGGATTTAAGTGCTGCCACCTCTTTTGTAGAGTGCTCATACTGAAGCATAGTGGTGGTTACCTCCGTCATGGCTAATTCTGACGCATTTGCTATGAGTGGCTCTCCAAGTGGTTCTTGGCTGCCTGTTTGCAAAGGTTCACTGCTCTCAGAAGTGTCTACAGTTAGTTGTACTTGAAGTTTGTCTTTTTGTTGGTGTTCACTGTTCAATATGGTTTTGTACTGTGTAAAGTTTTCATCTGTAATAATACTTTCAGTGGCTTTGAAAGCATCTTCATGGGAGCTATAGGTGGCTAATAAATCTTCTTCTTTTCTCCATGGTTTGAAAAGTTGCAGTAGGGCCATGTAGTACAGTTCTTTGTGTTGATGAGTTTTTAAGGACAGCTTCATATGATTAATTAGGCTGCATTTGGTAAGTCTCACCAGGCTGCCTTCACAACTTTCCACACTGTATCTACCTTTTTCCTCATTTGGTGTAATGTTGTTTTTGTATGAGAAGTTTTGGGCTACCTGGTACAAGCACAAGGCTTCTAAAGTACTACTTCTGTTTGGGTAGTATTTGTCCAATAAGTTGTTCTTCAAAATGTTCTGGCTGTTGGGATCGCGTTTGGCTATTGTTTGTATGTCTTCGTACAATTTAAGTACTCTTCTCCTGGATGCAGCAGGCCCAAGGCTTAGCCACACTATGTTGTCAGATTTCCCATATAAGCACTTTCTGAAGGGATTTCGCAAGTGAAATATTAGTGAATGAACCTCAAACAGTTTCATCACTTTCCTCACCATATTTAGGAGCATTTTTTATCCACAAAAGCATGTGGATGTGTGGTGCTCCTCTGGCTTGATATTCTTTTCTCCAAAAGAAGTGTTCCACTTCTCCGAGGGGAGGAAGTGCTTTATTGCAAATGAAGTGCAGCATGGCAAGGAAGCGGTGATGAAAGTTACGTGAAACATTTACTGGATCGAGAGAGCACAGCTCTCCTGGTGTTTTCATGTGTACACCTGTTTTGTTTTTGTTTGCTATGCGTAGGAAAGTGTGCAAGTCTTCCCATGCATACTCAGCACAACTTAAAGTGACAAACAATGTGGGAGGGCCAATGTTGCTTAGCACACCATACATCTGCATGCCGTCGGAACCAGTACTCTTTCATACCACGCATGTTTACCAAGAGATTTGTAACACTTAGATGTAAAACTTCATCCTTCTCTTGCACTTTCGGATGTAGTTGTATGGCAGACATATTTTGGAAATGGGAACCTGTTTTTAATGTGTGGGCAACTCCATAACATAGCGTTGCTTGTTCACTTTCAAAGAGCAGGTGGAATATGTACTCCATGTTCTGTCTATATCTAGGGTCGTCAGAATACATTCGTAAAAAGCGGTATTCTGATGCTGTTGTTTGTGTGCTTCTTTCATCAGCTCTTCCGCCTTTTCGAGTGGGGAAGAGTATAGGAAAGGCTTGTGCTTCCACACTTTTTTTCCCATATACTGATTGGCGCTCCTTTGGCTTGCCGCATTTGATATGTTTCTGGTGCATCATCTATAGTGTCTTTGGAGTGCAGTGGGCGAATTGTATAGTGGTCTAAAATACTGGAGGCTGCACTAGGATCTAGATGTCCAAATTGGCCACTTGTTGAGGAGTCCTGAATTATTTTGGTTGTTTCTCTCAGGTTTTCTTGTAGTATTCATTGTTTTCTTTAAGGTACTGCAACGCCTCTCTAACTTTGGTTAAGTCCACTAGGTGTTGACACATTTTTTTGTCTTTTATAGGTACACCATTTACCAGGATAATCAAAGATCCATGTATTGGGCTTTGCATTCGTAGAGTGTCTACATTTTCTTTGAGATCTAACAGTAAATAGACTACTTTACCACGAATGCCTTTCAGTAATTTGGTGGGCGGTAATTTTGCAGTTTTTGGTTCAAGACGTATTATTGCTTGAATTGGGTGCACTGTTTTTATTATGATGCCCTCATGCAAATCAAGCTGCTGCAGTGCGTTTGGCAGTGGAACTAGTTCCAAATTATTACTATATGCCCGTGAAGGCCTTTAGTTATTGTCAGGTTTTGCAGTGGGGTATGTGCACAGTATGGAGGCATTGGTAATGTCGTACTTGTTTTCTGCTAGAAGGTACAGAGCTAATTGAAACCATTAGGATTCCTCATTACCTCCTATTTTCTGCATATCTACAGTTTTGGTGCTCTTTTTATAGAAAGTTCTATGACAACACACACATACCTGTTTTGGCATTTCAGCAGAAGTGCTTTTGAACTTTTGTATTTCTTTTCTCTATGAGTGATATAAAAAGTTGATAGCTGCACTGTTGTCAGTACTGTTGTCTGAAAATGTTGAAGTGTGTAAGTGCTCTTCAGTTCCACAGTATTTCCTTTGGATGTGCTCAATTTCATCGAGCACTTGTTTGACTGTACCGTGCAGGAGAATGTCATTTAAATGTTGGAATACTAAATCTGGAGTTTTTGCATAGTACAGTTTGTAAACTAGAATTCTGACTGTTGAATGGTGGGTTACTAACATTTTAATTAGGTGGAAGTTGCTTTTGCAAGCTGGTCCAGAAATACAGGGTAAGAAATGTCCTTGTATTCCAGTGTAGTTGCGTACTGGACAGGAGTCCATAGTTTGTAGTATTTTCATTTTAATGGAGTAGGCGGGCTATTTGGAAGTTTAGTTTATCACCTGTTATGGAAAATGTGTGTGTATTAGCGTAGGCCTATTTACTTCACAAATGCAGTACTGCGCATTGTGGAAGGATGAGACAAAAGGTGCGGAAAGATGTACAGAGTGCAAAGCACAATGTTTTCGGGGCATCCATTTGCATACAGTTCTTTGCATATGTATGCTTAGTACATGAGTGCGTCCATTGCTTTTGGGTTTTAATTTCATTATGCACATTTACGGATGTTGCAGTTGTGAATGTGGCGATAACTTTTTTTATTGCTTAACTGCTGTTGTTATGTATAACATGCGGGTGGAAACTGTGGTTATGCTTGAAATATATGCACTTTGTATAGTTTGGTCGGAAAGGATGCCTGATAGCTTTGTGTGCGATTTGCAAAATTTTGCGAGGAGGTGTTTTAATGGAGGAAAGCATTGTAAAAATGACGAAACAAAAGAACAGAGTAACCTTTTTTGTATGTATACCAATGCCTTTTGTGGGCAAATGGAACCTTTGGAACCACCTACGACTGTAGGTGCGATTTAATGGTAGGTGATGGGAGACTTAAAAGTACAAATTCTGAGCATGTTATGGAGATTTACTCCTAAGTACACTGCTGCTATGCATGTATACCACAGTTGGCACTGTACTGTACAAAAAATAGTAATACCTACTGGGTGTGGTGATGGGTAGCGATGCTGATGTTTGTGGGTGCAAAACGCATAGATCGTTCTATAGTACTTTCCCACTCTGCGTATTTAATGGGTGTTACGCACTGCTCCATAGATGTGATAGCAAAACAAGCACAGTTCTTGGATGTAATTGGTGGATGCGTATGTAATACTTTAACAGTAGCCAATCAGGGAGTGCTGCTGAAAGAGTACTTGAAAGGGAAGAAGGACTGGCCCTGATTTACTGTGCCGCGGCCCTTGCGGTAGTTGGGGAAATCGCACGTGCTACATGCTGTCCTTCGTAATGTGCTTGCTATGGAAATGGGACTACGGTTTAGTGATTCATGTATGTGTCTGCTTTTGTGTTCCATGGTAGCATGATCTTTTGTGCCCATAACAATGTTAGTGCTTGTAGTGTGACGTTTATCGGTGGCAGTGAATTTCTTTCCCCCTATTGAAATTAGTAATCTGTTGCACTATGTGCAATGTACACTGCAGACACATGTGTAGTAATGTACGGAGGACAAGCCGAGAGCAACCCCTAACAAGGAGCACACAAAAGGTGTTTCTTTACAAATCCCTTTGGAAAATTAGAAAAAAAGGCACAACTTCTACAAAGTCGCCCACTTTCTATGATGCTTAAAATGTGTTTGTGCAGCCCCGTAGACAGAGCAATATGGTGAAAGCGCGCATTTTGGGGGTGCGCACGTTCTACATCTTTTGAGGGTGGCTGCAATGGAAATGGGACTGTGCAGGAGTTGGGATTGGTCAATATGAATTTGTGGGTGTGGTGTGTAGCAACAGATTGTGCCAGAACATCTGTTTATCAACAGGAGTGGACATGGCTACGGGGACGGGTGTGTCGTTCAGTAGGCGGATTATATGGCTGTTGGGCGACTCGTGGATCCATTGGGTACATGTTTACGCAGAATGTTGTGCACCAGCAGCACACCTTAGTTTCCGTAATGTCGATGTGAACTGGTATGGAATACATGGGATGCAGTGGTTCCATGTGGGTCCTCTTTGTGCCAGTTTTGGTGACGCTTGATCATGCAGACATTATTATTGTTCATCATGGAGGTAACAGTTTAGGGCAGGGGTGCACAACTGATTTTGACAGAGGGCCGAAAGTACCTTACATGAGGGCTATAGTGGGCCGAAAAGTAAATGTGGGCGGGGCGGTAGGCGGGGCGTGGCAGGAGGTTTTTTAAACCCCCAATTTGCACTAAACACATGGAAAAATAATGTTTTTGAGGGGTAACGATTTTTATTTGCATTTCAAACTTACATTTTGTACTACACATTTTCCATTGTTATAATTTATTTCTATTTAGTTATTGAATCTCGCCTGTTTAATTAACTTATATATATTTTATTATTGCTATTATTGAGCTATTATTGAGCCTAGATTGAACATGCCGTTATTTTGGACTGCTACAGTTTGCTATTTGGGTTGCCCAAGAGGAGGATGGCCTTCGTTGAGTCAGGTTTTCTCAAAAAGCCAAAGATGAACATCTCTCCTAACTGTGCCTGTTTTAGCTTCATTATTGGGTTCACTCTTGGAGTGCAACACTATGCCCCATGGCCCCCTCACCCCCAACCAAACACTATGCCCCATGTCCCTCACCCCCAACCAAACACTATGCCCCATGGCCCCCTTACACCCAACCAAACACAATGCCCTATGGCCCCCTCACTCGCAACCAAACACTATGCCCCATGGCCCCCTCATCCCCAACCAAACACTATGCCCCATGTCCCTTACCCCCAACCAAACACAATGCCCCATGGCCCCCTCACCCCCAACCAAATGCTATGCCCCATGGCCCCCTCACCCCCAACCAAACGCTATGCCCCATGGCCCCCTCACCCCCAACCAAACACTATGCCCCATGTCCCTCACCCCCAACCAAACACTATGCCCCATGGCCCCCTTACACCCAACCAAACATTATGCCCCATGGCACCCTCACCCCCAACCAAACACTATGCCCCCGGGCCCCCTTACCCCCAACCAAACACTTTGCCCCATGGCCCCCTCACACCCAACCAAACACTATGCCCCATGGCCCCCTCACACCCAACCAAACACTATGCCCCATGGCCCCCTCACACCCAACCAGACACAATGCCCCATGGCCCCCTCACCCCCAACCAAACACTATGCCCTATGGCCCCCTCACCCCCAACCAAACACTATGCCTCATGTCCCTCACCCCCAAACAAACACTATGCCCCATGGCACCCTCACCCCCAACCATACACTATGCCCCAGGGCCCCCTTACGCCCAACCAAACACTATGCCCCATGGCCCCCTCACCCCCAACCAACCCCCCCGCCCCCCAAGTCAGCACACACAAACCAGCACCAATACAGACCCAAACCCCCACCCACCAACTCAGCACACACACAAACATGCACCCATAAAGACCCAAACCCCCCACCCCCCAACTCCAAACCCCCCACCCCCAACTCAGCACACACACTCTCAAGCATGCACCCATACAGACCCGAAACCCCCCACCCCCCAACTCAGCACACACACAAACATGCACCCATACAGACCCAAACCCCCCACCCCCCCAAATCAGCACACTCTCAAACAAGCACCCATACAGACCTGAACCCCCACCCCCCAACTCAGCACACACACAAACATGCACCCATAAAGACCTTAACCCCAACCCCCCAACTCCAAACCCCCCACCCCCCAACTCAGCACACACACTCTCAAGCATGCACCCATACAGACGCGAACCCCCAACCCCCAACTCAGCACACACACAAACATGCACCCATACAGACCCGAACCCCCCAGCCCCCAACTCAGCACACAAAAAACATTCAAATCAAAACATTCATACACATCCGACAACCCCTGCACCCCCGCATCTCAACATACACACAAAAAACATTCAAATCCAAACATTCATACACATCCGACACCCCCATCCCCGCATCTCAACATACACATAAAAAACATTAAAATCCAAACATTCATACACATCCGACACACATCCGACACCCCCCCACCCCTGCATCTCAACATACACACAAAATACATTCAAATCCAAACATTCATACACATCCGACACCCCCTCCACCCCCGCATCTCAACATACACACAAAATACATTCAAATCCAAACATTCATACACATCCGACACCCCCCACCCCCGCATCTCAATATACACACAAAATACATTCAAATCCAAACATTCATACACATACGAAACACCCCCCACCCCAGCATCTCAACATACACACAAAATACATTCAAATCCAAACATTCATACACATCCGACAGACCCCCCTCACCCCCGCATCTCAACATACACACAAAATACATTCAAATCCAAACATTCATACACATCCGGCACACATCCGACCCCCCCCCCTCATCGCAACATACACACACAAACATAAAGCAAAACAAACCCGACACACAAACACAAACAGACCACTTACCGGAGACGTGCTGGAAGGCATGCAGGTAAGTAACAGGTAAGCTGGAACGCTGGAATCGTACCACAGCTGGCGTGGTCCAAGGCTGAAATGCCTACCGGCATCAAGCCTTATGGACCACGCCAGCTGTAGTGCTGGCACTCCATTGGTGCAGCACACATGCATTACGTGGCTCGTAGGAGTGACGTGGTGCGTGTGTGTGCTGAGCCAATGAGGACCAGTGTGTCGTATGTTGTGCACCCATGGTTTAGGGCATGTTACTGGCATTTCACTGCAGATTGCAATGAAGGAGACATTTCGGCAACTCATGGAAATATTTCCAAAATCAAACATAATTGTTTCTTGCATTGACTAGAGACAGATGTGGCTGCGTTCTTCCTTCTGTGGCCCACAAATGGAGAAACCGCAGAGCAATGTGAATAAGGCTGTTTGCGCTTTTTTGCGCAACGTTGGCATGTTCTCCTTCCACAATTAAAATGTTACGTTTCGTAGTAGGAACATTTTTCATTTAGATGGAGATCATCTGACTGATGCAGGCAATGAGATCTTTCTGTGTAATATCCAAAAAGCTGTGCAGTGCTTCCTGCAAGTGTAGGAAGCATTTTCCCTGTGGTTGTTCACCACTTTTAACATTGAAAATACAAACAGCACAAAAAGGCTCTTTTGAGAGCCACCACTTCTTTTTGCAAATGCTTTTGACGGCGTCCCGCCGCCCATTGTTGCCATCTCTGTACGCAGCGCTTATAGGCAGCGTCACCGCCTGCATGCTTGCATTCAACTTCTATTTTTGAACAGTGCAAGGTGGCTCTGAAAAGAGCCTTTTTGTTCCCCCCACCTTCTAGCTGTGTAACATTATTCCTGTTGTTATAAAACACGCCAGAAAAGTCAGCAGTGGAAGGGAGATTTCGCAAAGGGTACCAACCACAGGGATAAGAAATCGTACGTGGAGAGCAGAAGATGCGGGGTGCACCTTACTTGGGTAGGGGGCAGTGTTTGTCATGCTCCCGGACCGAAGCCTCAAAAGCACTTTGCAAATGTTCTCCCCTGCACAGTACCGCGTCGCAGTATATGCACAATACAGTGACCTTTGAAAGGTAGGTGTCTGTTGCACTGCGTATGTCTTCCACGGCTGCTTGCGGGACAAAGTGGCCCACAGGAGTGTCCCTAGTGGTAGCAGGAGCAGATGTGGAGGATGCTGTAGAGTACAATAACCTACTGCCTGCTTGGAAGGGGACAACCCTCCAAATAGTTGCCTGGTGGTTCGCTTTCAGGTGCCACCACGTGGAGGTGGTGCCATAGCTGTCCAAGCCAGGTTTTCCGCGACTGAGTACTGTAGTGCACTGCACGTGGTTTTCACGCGATTTTGGAACATCTCCAATGGTCCTAAATAGTTTGCACACCTAGGATTGATGCTGGTTGTAGGCAATGGGGATTCCTTCTACTTTAGTCTTGTTTCCTTTTTGATGTCCCTCCACATTATGATGCCTGTCCCCTTGCTCAGGACTTTGAGAAGGAAGTGTTGGTGGCGAGGGTGTGGGTGTTCCTGAGTCAGAGGTAGTAGCAGAAGCTCTGGTGGCCATTACTTGGAGAAGTAGTTTGCAGGCATACAATTGGTGAGAAAGCAATTTCTGCCTTATCCAATGTGCACTGGTGCTCTTCTCTAGAAAGCCAAACAGAGCACTTGTGGGCTGTGCCCTTTTATAGGGCTGATATGGAGCATGTAACACCAGAAAGTGACACTAACTCATTCCCTACAATATCTACACGTGGAAAGAAGGGTGGAGGATCTCTGTAAGGGTGCACTATCACTGTAACACTCCATACACTGCAGAAAAATGTCCTTTTTCGATGTGTACAGATCTGGGTTGTTATTAGGAAAGATTTCATAATTGTATGTAATTTTCCCTCCATGTGGCAACCTCCAAACTTTTTGCTGTTGTTTTACACCCTGATCTAGACTTTGCCAGAGAAGCGCAGCCTTCCGCCGCACTCCTCTGGGCTTTCGCTCAATTCTTATGGGGAAACTGACATACCCTTAAAACAGTCAGTACTGGGAGAGTTCGTTTCCCTTAGTCCTTTCCTCATGTTGCAGCTTTTGTGCATCATGAAACAAGAGTGCACCGTAACTTATATTAACGCACTCTTGGGTCTCTAGTCATTCCAAAGGCCCTAGAAACTCTTGCTGGACTTGGTCTACTGCTTGCTATGCGTCCTCGGCACCCTCACACCGAATCCGTACACTTGGCATTCCCAGGTCTGAAGTGAGACAAGTGCGCCCGGACCAGAGTAAACGCGGTTGCCGTGTTGCCCTGCTGTGGTAACAACCTGTGCACGTCTGCTGCATTTGGGACACCCTCAACCCTGCATCCTGCTACGCAGAATCTACACGGTGTCGAGACGTCCTGATCATCGCCGCTGAACCTGCCAGCAACGTGAACTGAACTGGAGAAGTCTGGGTCTGCCTGCGTCGGGGACCGGTGAGGAGTCCATACCCCAACCGGTGGCCCCTAGCGCAGGAGCCCATTTCTTTTCTACCGCTGTTGCGAAATAGCGACTCTATCCTGCACTCTCACCCTGCCGCTGCCCACAAGTGGAGGCCTTGCTTGAGTAGTGGGGACTTGTTCTGCATCGCTTCATTCACCTTCCTGAACTGCCTGATATCCTTGAAGAGGCCCTCTTTTGTCCATTGGCACCAGCGTGTGCAGGTACTTTTGAGCATAAGGCTCCTCTCTTCTTAGGGCTCGGACTTCCTCCTAGTTAGGTGTATTTTGGATGTCGAACTGGGTCTAATGATTACTTGCACTGCCTGTTTTCCTCCCCATCTAGGTGGTCTACATATTACGTGCTCCTAATTCCTTAGACCCCGCAGTCTTGTATATATATTGTATTGATTGTGATGTGTTGGTTTACTTTAGTATTATGGTGATTATTTGCTATGGTCGATGTTACAAAGGCCTTGTAATAAATGTGTCTATATTTTTAATATAACACCTGTCTGGAGTAATTTGTAAGTGTCCTTGGTTTGTGTGCTCATTGAGGTCTTTCTGTCACCCTCACCCCTCTTGAGACTTAGTCTTGACCGCCACCATCGCTACCCTGATTGGTCTGGCTTGTCCAGAGGTTACACTGTTCCAAGAAAGTAGGCTGGCCTTCTGAACCTGTGCCCCTCCAGGTCAGAGTTCAGAAATCCAAACAGAGCACTGAGTTAAGTACTGAAGTATATCAGAGACCACGTATGGAGTCTGCCTCTAAACCTGGCACACCCTCCATTGATGGTTGTGAACAGGATCAGGAGATAGAAGTACCAACCGTGCGTATTCCCTCAAGCACTATTTCAGTATCTAATTTTACAACTGACGCCCAAATACAAACAGTTGTGTCCGCCAAATAAGGAACCACGCGCACCGTTGATACGTTACCATGGTGACGTCGCCATTGTTCTCCATTTGCCAGCTTGTCTGTCAGACGTATATCGGCTGTTATACTTTGTGGTCATGTGCATAGTTCTCCTACCGATACTCTTGCCATCCCCGGACTACTTAAACATATGGCACACGTACATTGCACATTTCTACCTACGCTTGCTGTGAGCAGGATACAGTAGGTGGAATGTTTACGTGCAAAAATACTCACAGGACGTGGGTGCACGCTTCCAGCTAGTACAATTACATCATACGTTTATTCGCATATGTTCACCAGCGACAGTGTTATGCGTCACAGGATGATATACGCATTGCGCAGTTGTGCCACAGATAAACGGACGCTCCTGCAACTATTTACAGGCGTTTGTGTGCATGCAAACATGTGGCCCCTAGTGGAGTTCTACGGATGCTTTTATTGTGATTGCGCATAGGGCACCCAGGTGCGGCGGTCGTCCACCTACTCCATTTTTCTCACTTGCAATCATCCCCACTAGTTCTGTGCCATTCACACTTACAGTGGCCTTGTTAAATGAAAAAAGGGGCATAAACAATCAGTACAAATGAACATATCAGTCTTTAATAGCATGCATTCATAGCGACTTTTCGGAAAGGGAAGGGGGACAAGAAACAGATACATATATTGGGGATTTTACCATTTCAACACGCTGCTGGTGAGGGGAAGAAGGGATTGAGTTCTCATCGAAGCATCTCTCATGACACTCAATTTGCAGGTAAGGGGGGCTGGGAAATGGAGAAGGCGGATATGTGCAAGTTGGGCAGTGATATCTTATGTTTTAGTGGCAAATTGAAGGAGCAACTGATCGATTTTGGCATCCAGACGGTCAACTTGTATATGCCCAGCGTTTATTTCAGTTTCGGTGGCTGTATGTTCCTGTGGAAAAGGTGCTGCTTCTGCTGTACTGCTTTGCATTCCAGTATGTTCTGTGAAAAGACAACAAATGTGGTTAATTCACATGAAGTATTACACTGTGATTGTGTTCATCTTGTGTTCATCTTGCCATTGCGTTCCCTACCTATGGGGTTACTATGCTCACTCATTTGGCCACGTGGGAAATTCTCCTCCAGCCATTCAAGGGTGCTTGCCTTTGCAGTAACTAAAGAAATCAGAGTTCGGGAGGATATCTCGCGCTCACACCAACTGAATAGATACAAAAGTTCCTCAAGTTACATAACATTTGTTAGTTTAATTTGATTTTCAAAGTGAAGAACAGCCGACACGTGTTTCGACCTTTGGTCGTTATCAAGGCTGTACAGATTATAACATTCGTTCATTACATCATGAAGAAGAAAGAGAAAATTCAAAAAACCATACCATAGGTGCCAACATGTCAGATCAGGATATGGGAAAATTCACGCCATATGCAAAATATAAAACAAAAATTCAAAGGAAAATAAACAGAAAACAATAGTTTAGTTCTTCTACAAAGAGTTAATAAGTAAATAAGTAAATATATTGATTCTATGTGTTTAACATAGTATCCAATTACCAACTAATTATACAATAATATACAATCCCAATGTATTAGTTGCACAAATTACTGGTTATCACCCTGTGACGCCATTCCAACATGACCAGAGGATATACGAATATTCCAAAAACATCATCGAACAATAAAGTTGCAACTCACCCTCTCTATGTCAATAGGTTATATCTTCTATCCCTGTGTTGTGGATCCTTTAGGTTAAAATTAAATAGTATGAGTTACATGAGCGTCTAATCCCATATTGTAACAAAGTAAAAATAAATAACATAATGTTCACCAACCTGAAAATGTATGTTCCTAACATGTCATGGTCTTAACATTGCAAATTTATATCCAAAAATGGCTTCCACCTAGAAAAAAAATTTTTTAAAATTTTTTTAAAATTTTTTTGGTAACTATGCTTCATAAGGTTAACTATAAGCCCCCTGATTAATCATTTCCATATTTAAACATATTCATGGGTCACTACATCCCTCATGTGTTATCATTTCAAATACATCATTGAACAAAATAATATTGTGTTGTGTTTAGTTCCCATGTACACATCATGAGTTACTGAGAGGACCTCCCTTAAACATACCAGAAAGGATAGTTCAACCTATCCATGTTCCAATTCTCCGTAAGCTTACCTATACATGGGCTGGATCCCAGAACCTCAATATATTAAGAGGATCCCACGAATTTCTCCTTCCATTTAAATGTATTGTCCCTCGCGGGAAAACGGGCCGCAACGCGATGACGTCACACGCCCGCACGCGCGACGACGTCACGCGTGCGCAATGACGTCACGCGCATGAACGCGCGATGACGTCACGCGCAGGCCCGCGCGACGGCGCCATATACACGCGCACTCAGCATGATATAAGCATTGATCACAAATTATCCTAATTAGGAAAGCAGCATTGGATTGCAAACAATTCTTATTTATTAACTAGTATCCGTTACTTAAGGTTGTCCAATATTTTGATATTAATGTAGCTACTTCTAATGGAATTTAGATTACCACAATTTGGAAAACCCACACTCGATTGCCGAAATTGACTTGCCGTATTGGTTGACAAAAAATATTACAATGGAACCACACCCAGTTCCACACTTACATCCTCATGTTGTGTAAACGTCCACCAAACACATGAATTTAATTATGTCCCTTAAATTATCTAAATAAACTAGACTTTCACTAATGAATACACGGGATCCTATAATTTCTATTCCCATATTTACAAAACTCTGGTAAGGCTAGAACTGCATCACAAGTAGTGATAATTACAATGGGTAACACTAGCAATTAGGCTAGTTGCATTCATTTGTAAAATTGAAAGGGGAAAAGCATTTTCTTATCACTCATATTATTATAGGAAAACATGCATTTCATGGTCCTGATTAAGACCAACCATAGTACTCCTAAAATAACAAATTAATTTGCTCTCTTGTTGCCTGAGTTTGAGCCTAAGGTTCCCACCCCGCTTACCCATCTTCACTTGCATCAAACCAATGAATCTTATATCCTCCTGGCTATCCAACTGATGTTGCAGCTGCCAATGAATGGACATTGGTGTCTTAGGATCACTACTCCTTAGACTAGCCACATGTTCCCTTATTCGTATTCGCAATTGCCGAATAGTACTGCCAATATAAAGCTTGCCACATACACATACAATGGCATAGACGACAAAACACGTTTTACAATTAATGAACTGCTTAATCTTAATTGTCATTGCATTTTCATCTGTAAAAGAGTCACAATTTGCATGCGCATACTTGCACTGGTTACAATTGCCACATTTAAAAAATCCCTTCTTTCCTTTAAGCCAAGTACCTTCAGTACTGTTTGTCTGAACATCCAAGAAGGAAGGACTCAACTTTTGTTTAATACTATGTGCTCTCTTAAAAATAAATTTGGGTTTCTCAGTCAAAAAGGGTAACAAATCCTTATCCAGTCTCAAAATGTCCCAGTGTCTAGACACCATTTTATACAGTAACGATGAGTCTTGCGAAAATTGAGTTATTATTGAAATACAATCATTCTCAGGTTTCTCTTTCACACGGTCACATAAGAGCTCCAATTGGCTACACTCTTTGTACTTATCTGCCGCTTTCTTTATACATTTCAAGTTATATCCTCTCTTTTGAAATCTTTCCGTGAGCAGATCAGACTCCCTCTGATAGTCCAAATCTGAACTGCAATTCCGCCTAGCCCGATAAAATTCCCCAGCCGGGATATTATCGATTGTAGATCTCTGATGACAACTTTTTGCATACAGTATTGAATTGACTTCTGTTGGTTTGCGATATGTTTGTGTTTCAATTTGCCCATTATTCACAAAAATGTGCAAATCTAGAAAGTAAATGCTTAGTGAGCTGACTGAACCTGTGAACCTAATACCAAATTTGTTATGGTTAGTGTATTGCACAAATTGTTTTCTGTTTATTTTCCTTTGAATTTTTGTTTTATATTTTGCATATGGCGTGAATTTTCCCATATCCTGATCTGACATGTTGGCACCTATGGTATGGTTTTTTGAATTTTCTCTTTCTTCTTCATGATGTAATGAACGAATGTTATAATCTGTACAGCCTTGATAACGACCAAAGGTCGAAACACGTGTCGGCTGTTCTTCACTTTGAAAATCAAATTAAACTAACAAATGTTATGTAACTTGAGGAACTTTTGTATCTATTCAGTTGGTGTGAGCGCGAGATATCCACCCGAACTCTGATTTCTTTGTTTACTTTGTACAAACTTTGTGGGAAGTTTGAGGGAGTATTATCACTTGCTGCCGACCCCCCCGTATTTACATTAGTTTTCATTATTTTTTGAAATTTGAGAGTGGAAAAGAGCGCACGCAATTTGTTAGCGATCCCACAAGGTAAATTTATATTTCTGCTTTGCAGTAACTATTTCCCTTTTCACAGTGTGGGGTTAATAATGGGCCTATCGTCATCACTCATTTCTTCCTGCAGAAAATTCTCCTCCAGCCAATCTAGGGTGGAATCCATTGCTGCGCACAAACAGAAAACATCATGCTTTGCTACTATTGTACACTACCAGACCTGTGCAATTGCAACTTAAAACTTACGTGTACTTACCACGTTGCTCTGACGTTCTGTTCTCTGTAGTTGTCGTCTGCTCCTCTGCTTCTTCGTTCTTTGTTTGATTGTGCTGTACGTGTGCTGTAACATTGATGAAGGCAAACGTCACTTCTCTTGTTGGTGCTTTCCATTATGCTGCATACCGTATGCCTTTGTGGACTTTGTTAAGAAAGTATAGATTTTGTACAGCTATGGCATTTTCCCTTCCCATTCACGCACTTGCTGCTGTTTGTATATGTTTTTTGTCTTTGCTGCATGTTACCACTTTTTATGACCACCCCTCCCTTTCTGGGCAAGTTGGACTCCACCCGTTCTCCACAAACGGACGCAGTGTTACCAACCTTTGTGCCTATTACTATAGAGCCACCGGTTTCAGTATGTTGTATAGTACATCTTTACAAACTAAGCGTATCCTGTAAAAAACTAATGCAATTCAGTGAAAGACACATTATTACAGGGACGCTATGGTTCACTTGTGCAATTTGAACCCTATCACCTTTCCTCAAAAAACTATAATATACGAACGTTATGGTTAAAGTGCCCTACTAAAAGCGTATGAAATTCACTAACAAAAAACATTGTTATAGTGACGTCATGGTTAAGTTGCGCGACTAAAAATATTTCCCCATTTATTGAAAAAACTAGCCTAAAGCAACGTTATGGTTAAAGTGCCCCACTAAAAACCTATGAAATTCTCTAACAAAAACATTGTTAAAGGGACATTATGGTTAAGTTGCACTACTAAAAAACCTATGAAATTCAATGGAAAAATGTTGCTACAGGGACGTTACGGTTACAGGTAAAACCTAAAAATCACAGAAATGTGCAAGTTATGGTAAGGTACGCAACCATAACATGTGCTACTACTGTGCATTGTAAGGACTAACACCCATGACATCAAAGATGACATCACAAACCCTGGAGCGTCCACCCTCCAGAGTACCTTAAACATACACAGCATTGTATGTCCTACAGGGTACTGCACCAGGGTGATATATATGGCTTGCTTTGCAGTGCCACACTGTGGGCTACTCCCCCTCCCCACTTTGGGTGTTTGGGTGTGAGTGGTTTCCCTGCAAACCTGATGACTACAGCTACCATCAGTCCTTGCAGGAGAAGCAACATTGATTGATTACACCTGCACTGGCTTTTGGCTGCAAGTGAGACGACCTTCCCGATGACATGATGAGCACAGAAACTGGTCGGAGGAGAACATCGATATCTGTGGAGATGAATTGTGCAGGGAACCAGAATGCACACCTTCCATCCAGTGCTTTTTATGTTTAAGGTACTCTCTGTGGCTGGGAGTGGCCGGTAGCCATGGGATGTAGATGCACTGTTCTGTAGCTCTCGGGCCGCCCGCTAGAAATCCTGTGGGTGATCAGTCTCCACCAACCCAGAAGGTGAATTACCGCAGTAGCAGAAGTCCCTGGTCGCCAGGTTGTTCTTTGGGAAGCACAGCAGTTGCAGCGCGCAGCAGAGGAGACCCAAAGAATTTGCTCGGCAGAGGGCCGCACAGCTGACAGAGGAGCAGCCTGATCGCAGCTGCAAGTGCGAACCGGAGTGTGCCCTTCTTGATGGCAACCAAGCAGCTCAGAGACAGTGGGGAAGCGCCATCAGTGACTTGCACTGATACCCCCACCGAACAGAGGAAGCAGCGGCAGTGCAGGTGGGGAGCTGGGATTCTGCTGGCAACCGTGCTGTAAGGCACGACAGGGAAGAGAGCATGTCGACCCATCTGTGGAGCATCAGGGTGGTTGGCGCATGAACGGATCTGACCGGCGGGATATTCTGGGGGTAAGAAAGATTTTAACTGCCAACAGCGCTAGGTGCGCTGAGAGAGACACAGGCTAAGGACGGCTGGCGAAAAGGTGGGTCTGCAGCGAGGCCCCCCATTGCTTGAACTTTGCAGAACGCAGCTCGCCCTGTTGAGCCACTTGAGGAGTGGTGATGGTCTTGGAGGAGTGAGGATTGACGTGGGGCAGCAGCCTCTTGAGGAACAATGGCTAAGTCTGCATTTCTTTACTGAAGATTTGGAGCAGTGTTGCAGATATAGTCCCCATCTGGGCTCAGTGCAGGCAGAGCAAGTGTTCCCCAGTGTGTCTTCATACAGCATTTATGGCGATATATGATTATTGCTGGTGGAGCTGCGGGGCACTGTTCCTTAACAGGTTTTAATATTTGCATTATCGTAGGACGTGATTTTCTACACTGATCTTTTACATAGTCTCCATCTGCGCTCAGTGCAGGCGGAGAAAGTGTTCCCCAGTGTGTCTTCATACAGGGCGCTGTAGTGCATCTGTGGCCATAGATGACTATTGCTGGTGGAACTGGGGTTCACTGGTCCTTAGCAGGTCATTAATATTTGCACTATCCTAAGACTTGATCTTCTAAAGTGAGCTGCCATGGTTAAGGGGCAGCAAGAAATTGAACATTATGTGGGGGCGGAGCCCAAACAAGTTCAGCAGGCGGTGGAAACACCAGTGGAGGATGGAGGGACAAGAGGCACGTAAGGCGGGTCAGGTTAAAGTAGGCTACGCAAGGATCTCAATTTTTCCTGATTTCATACAAGGAGTCCAGAAGCAAAGGCGGTCTTTCGATGCAGTTCGTTGTCGCCTGCGAGAAGTGAACCTGAAATATGTGATGCTTTTCCTTGTGAAATTGAGAGTGCTGTACGGAGGGATGTCACTTTTTTTTCTAACTCCTGTAAGGAAGGCATGATATCAAACAGTAAGACAGACATACGTGATTACAGTTCAAGAGTGTTTATTGAACTTCAATTGGGTTTGAAAAATGCCTATCTAATCCTAAATCTAAAGATGGGAACAAGCTACGATCATCAAATAATAATAACGCAGTCCTAGTAGAGTCTGTCAAAATAAAAGGGCCTATACTAATAAACCTATTGCCTATCCTTATTTCTAGATACAAATGGGGCCTCATTACACGGTAGGCGGTAAGGGTTTACCGGTACCGGTATTTTACCGGTACCGGTAAATCCTTACCGCCTTACTACGAGGTCCCTTTGCAGGTTGGGGAATTTAACGACTGCTTCTTGCAGGTGTTAAAAACCAACCCGCAAAGGGACCCAGTGAGCTAACTACGGTACCGCAATTTGAAGTTCACGCTGTGTCTGTCCTACCCAAATTATTGTTCAGACAGGATAACAAATGGCAATAACAGGCTGCACTCGATGTGACTAATGAGCTACAATCATCTCGCAGCTGTCTTGGATCGAAATTAGTGGATAATTTAGTAGCACTTGCTAGTGTATATGCTTGTGTTAATGGAGAGGTAAAAGAGCCTGGATATGAAGTGAATTGTGGTGTAAGAGCTAGAAAATAGTTGAGCACTGAGTTAAGTACTGAAGTATATCAGAGACCACGTATGGAGTCTGCCTCTAAACCTGGCACACCCTGCATTGATGGTTGTGAACAGGATCAGGAGATAGAAGTACCAACCGTGCGTATTCCCTCAAGCACTATTTCAGTATCTAATTTTACAACTGACGCCCAAATACATGCACCTTCCTTAAGTGATACTAGGTTAATAGTGCCATCGAACAATCAAATTGACCTTAATATGAGTATGGATGAGATTGAGCTTGTGTATATGGAAGCTCTTATGGAAATTTCATTACCGTAATGAAGAGACCCTGATGATGGCCGACTAGCTTCATTGAAAGTTGAGCCTCAAATAGACGATGAATTACCTCAACTTAAAAGTGACCTAATTGTTAACTCTGATACTCTAGCTGTACCATGTAATACTAGCGCCAGATTAGCTAAGTCTGATGTTACTACATTGAAACCACAAGTTAACAACCCGGTTAACGCGAAAGAGCCTGAAACAGTGCATACAGAGGCTCTAAGTGGTATACCATTTAACAATGATATCATCTCTGCTAAAACAGCTAGACCAGCTTGTACATCAAGTATGGATAGTATGACATCAGATAAAATTTTCAAAGCCTTTGAACGATTATTAACAACATTGATTGATATATGCGACAAACTTGAAATTAAGATCGATCTGCAATCCCTATTATCGCATGAGAGCATTAACAGAGGTAGAAAAACTGTGCAGGATCAATCCACTAACACTGAGATAAATACTTTTTATATATCGCTAAAGGAGCACCAAGCCCCCCATATTGTCTCTGCAAAGTCTAGTGTGCTCAAGAAAAGTATTACTCAAAGCACAAATAAAACCTTAAATATAAGGAATATAACAAGGAAAAACAAAGTGGTTTCACAGGCGGTGATGTATGCCAAACGACCACGAGACAAACAGAAAATGAATACACAGCTGCCTGTATTGCTTGAAAAAAATGGGTTTCGTTAATAGAGGAATATGATATGACGAGGTTAAATGGGTACTGTTTAGGCGATATCCCAATGGCTTATACTCGAGTAAGTGGCAAACCAGTCTCGGGTCCCGATGGTATTTGTAATGCTGTGATTAAACTAAACCCTTATCTGTGGGCGCACAGGCTCTACTTGTTATTTTCCCACATTGGCACTTTAGGTGCTATACCACCGACCTGGAGGGAAAGTCAAATATTGACAGTATATAAAAAAGGACAGGTGAATCTTGCAGCAAATTATCGTATGTTGGTGATGATCGATGTTCCTTCTAAAGTATTGTCTAATGTCCTGCTGATTGAAATGAACATCTGGATTGATGTAAATAGTATTCTTCCACCAAACCAGATGGGTTTTATAAAACACTCAAATACGGCATATCATTTACTGATACTAACAACATCAATTGAATATGTGTGGGCGAGAAGGAATGCTAAAGTCTATGCAGCTTTCATAGACTTCTCAGCTCCATTTGATACAATCCTTAGAGGTCGTCTATGGATAAAGTTTATGGACTGGAATATTCCCGGCTGGATCGCTGAAGAAGCTAATGCTTCTATATACAGAAACCTCTATCGGGATCAGGTTGGATGGTGAAGGCAGGTTAATGTCACCCCTCACTACCCGACGTGGGGCAAAACAGGGTTGCGTGGTCGCTGCCACCCTTTTTAACCTATATCTGTCTGATATGGGCCTAGAATTCATAACCTCACTATTATGCCCTGTAAAAGTGGGTCGCTACTGCTTAAGTTGGCTAGCCTAGCCTGACGATGTGGTGTTAGTTGACCATACTCCGAAGGGGCTTCAGAGCCTTGTAGAATCTCTGGGGACAAATGCACAAAAATGGGCTGGTAATAAACATTGAGAAGAGCAAGACGATGGTATTCACCCCAACATCACATAAGGGTAGAATTGACCCCTGTTCCTTAAATGGTGAGAAACTGGAAAATGTAGACACTTATAAATATCTAGGTACAGAGTAATTTAAAATGGGACAAGCATTGGAATGTGATTAAGTTTCAATGCAATAGGGCAGTCAACATGATAAATAATTTTGTGCATAAACAATGTGGTATGTCTTTTGAGACTGTCCTGTTGCTCTATCAGACAAAAGTTAGATCTATCATATTCAATGTTATTGAGATATGGTGTGGAAATCCTACAGCTACTGTGAGTAGATATGAAGCAGGTGCTCTTCGAAAGCTTTTTGGGCTACCTCCGACATTGCCAGTTGAATTATTGTATTTGGAGTTGGAGATATCTGGAATCACATGATGTAATTAGGAAAATCATTGTATTTTGTGACAAAATTCTCAAAATTCAGACTGATAAAATGATCAGTGAATTTATTGGTGCCTTCTGCAACCTAGACAATTTTCTCAAACTGGGTACCGTGGGCAAGATGTTTTGCATTTGTATGAAATGGTAAGAGGGATGCTGTGGTATGAGGTTGGACAGTGCGGTCTATATAATAAAGAAACGTATTAAGCAAAAAATGTGTGAGCATAGCAAGGAACAGTATCTAATTAATTTGTTTGCTACCAAAAACCATACTACTTTCTGTGAATATATCTTAAGAAGAGATGCTAAGCCTCTATATATAAAAGCTTTCCCTAAAAAGCAATACGTAAGACTTACATTTAATGTGAGTATTGCCTTACTGACTCAGGGTGCCCAGATGGGTATTCAGCGTAATAGATGTTACTGTAGGTTGTGCGGTACCGATGTACTTGAGAGTTTGGAACATCTTTTAATCGAATGTGATACCTTAGCAGAACTGCGATGGAAACACCTAAATGAGTTTAACAACAGTACTAACATGAAGGATCTCATTAGTATATGGCCTGCATTTCTTAATGGATGTGATCTTAGCTTGATATTTTACATCGTAAGGTTTTATTGACAGTGTACTGAAATTATGAAGATATTGATTTAATAATGTGATGTTATTTATTAGAAGTTTCATTTTTTTAATTGTTATTATTAGGTTTTTTAAACTGTGGTAATCCTTGAAGAATTTTATGAGATAAATTATAACATGTAATTGAATGTAATGGTAATTTAATTTTATTAGGAATTGACATTGTAATGAATTATTGTCTGTTTTTATATCTTGTATACACAATGTTTGTTGCTAAATGTGTATTCAATAAATAAATTAATATCTTACCTGGTAGGATGGGGTAAAGGTGTTATAGGGAAGGGGATACCACATCTCACCATCTGGTGTCCCACTCCAACTCCCCAAAGACCCCTCACCCAGGTGATCCTCACGTATTGTTCCACCCCCAGGAACTGGATCCAAAAACGATGCCTGTGCCCTGGCCACAAACGGACGCAGTGTTACCAACCTTTGTGCCTATTACTATAGAGCCACCGGTTTCAGTATGTTGTATAGTACATCTTTACAAACTAAGCGTATCCTGTAAAAAACTAATGCAATTCAGTGAAAGACACATTATTACAGGGACGCTATGGTTCACTTGTGCAATTTGAACCCTATCACCTTTCCTCAAAAAACTATAATATACGAACGTTATGGTTAAAGTGCCCTACTAAAAGCGTATGAAATTCACTAACAAAAAACATTGTTATAGTGACGTCATGGTTAAGTTGCGCGACTAAAAATATTTCCCCATTTATTGAAAAAACTAGCCTAAAGCAACGTTATGGTTAAAGTGCCCCACTAAAAACCTATGAAATTCTCTAACAAAAACATTGTTAAAGGGACATTATGGTTAAGTTGCACTACTAAAAAACCTATGAAATTCAATGGAAAAATGTTGCTACAGGGACGTTACGGTTACAGGTAAAACCTAAAAATCACAGAAATGTGCAAGTTATGGTAAGGTACGCAACCATAACATGTGCTACTACTGTGCATTGTAAGGACTAACACCCATGACATCAAAGATGACATCACAAACTCTGGAGCGTCCACCCTCCAGAGTACCTTAAACATACACAGCATTGTATGTCCTACAGGGTACTGCACCAGGGTGATATATATGGCTTGCTTTGCAGTGCCACACTGTGGGCTACTCCCCCTCCCCACTTTGGGTGTTTGGGTGTGAGTGGTTTCCCTGCAAACCTGATGACTACAGCTACCATCAGTCCTTGCAGGAGAAGCAACATTGATTGATTACACCTGCACTGGCTTTTGGCTGCAAGTGAGACGACCTTCCCGATGACATGATGAGCACAGAAACTGGTCGGAGGAGAACATCGATATCTGTGGAGATGAATTGTGCAGGGAACCAGAATGCACACCTTCCATCCAGTGCTTTTTATGTTTAAGGTACTCTCTGTGGCTGGGAGTGGCCGGTAGCCATGGGATGTAGATGCACTGTTCTGTAGCTCTCGGGCCGCCCGCTAGAAATCCTGTGGGTGATCAGTCTCCACCAACCCAGAAGGTGAATTACCGCAGTAGCAGAAGTCCCTGGTCGCCAGGTTGTTCTTTGGGAAGCACAGCAGTTGCAGCGCGCAGCAGAGGAGACCCAAAGAATTTGCTCGGCAGAGGGCCGCACAGCTGACAGAGGAGCAGCCTGATCGCAGCTGCAAGTGCGAACCGGAGTGTGCCCTTCTTGATGGCAACCAAGCAGCTCAGAGACAGTGGGGAAGCGCCATCAGTGACTTGCACTGATACCCCCACCGAACAGAGGAAGCAGCGGCAGTGCAGGTGGGGAGCTGGGATTCTTCTGGCAACCGTGCTGTAAGGCACGACAGGGAAGAGAGCATGTCGACCCATCTGTGGAGCATCAGGGTGGTTGGCGCATGAACGGATCTGACCGGCGGGATATTCTGGGGGTAAGAAAGATTTTAACTGCCAACAGCGCTAGGTGCGCTGAGAGAGACACAGGCTAAGGACGGCTGGCGAAAAGGTGGGTCTGCAGCGAGGCCCCCCATTGCTTGAACTTTGCAGAACGCAGCTCGCCCTGTTGAGCCACTTGAGGAGTGGTGATGGTCTTGGAGGAGTGAGGATTGACGTGGGGCAGGAGCCTCTTGAGGAACAATGGCTAAGTCTGCATTTCTTTACTGAAGATTTGGAGCAGTGTTGCAGATATAGTCCCCATCTGGGCTCAGTGCAGGCAGAGCAAGTGTTCCCCAGTGTGTCTTCATACAGCATTTATGGCGATATATGATTATTGCTGGTGGAGCTGCGGGGCACTGTTCCTTAACAGGTTTTAATATTTGCATTATCGTAGGACGTGATTTTCTACACTGATCTTTTACATAGTCTCCATCTGCGCTCAGTGCAGGCGGAGAAAGTGTTCCCCAGTGTGTCTTCATACAGGGCGCTGTAGTGCATCTGTGGCCATAGATGACTATTGCTGGTGGAACTGGGGTTCACTGGTCCTTAGCAGGTCATTAATATTTGCACTATCCTAAGACTTGATCTTCTAAAGTGAGCTGCCATGGTTAAGGGGCAGCAAGAAATTGAACATTATGTGGGGGCGGAGCCCAAACAAGTTCAGCAGGCGGTGGAAACACCAGTGGAGGATGGAGGGACAAGAGGCACGTAAGGCGGGTCAGGTTAAAGTAGGCTACGCAAGGATCTCAATTTTTCCTGATTTCATACAAGGAGTCCAGAAGCAAAGGCGGTCTTTCGATGCAGTTCGTTGTCGCCTGCGAGAAGTGAACCTGAAATATGTGATGCTTTTCCTTGTGAAATTGAGAGTGCTGTACGGAGGGATGTCACTTTTTTTTCTAACTCCTGTAAGGAAGGCATGATATCAAACAGTAAGACAGACATACGTGATTACAGTTCAAGAGTGTTTATTGAACTTCAATTGGGTTTGAAAAATGCCTATCTAATCCTAAATCTAAAGATGGGAACAAGCTACGATCATCAAATAATAATAACGCAGTCCTAGTAGAGTCTGTCAAAATAAAAGGGCCTATACTAATAAACCTATTGCCTATCCTTATTTCTAGATACAAATGGGGCCTCATTACACGGTAGGCGGTAAGGGTTTACCGGTACCGGTATTTTACCGGTACCGGTAAATCCTTACCGCCTTACTACGAGGTCCCTTTGCAGGTTGGGGAATTTAACGACTGCTTCTTGCAGGTGTTAAAAACCAACCCGCAAAGGGACCCAGTGAGCTAACTACGGTACCGCAATTTGAAGTTCACGCTGTGTCTGTCCTACCCAAATTATTGTTCAGACAGGATAACAAATGGCAATAACAGGCTGCACTCGATGTGACTAATGAGCTACAATCATCTCGCAGCTGTCTTGCATCGAAATTAGTGGATAATTTAGTAGCACTTGCTAGTGTATATGCTTGTGTTAATGGAGAGGTAAAAGAGCCTGGATATGAAGTGAATTGTGGTGTAAGAGCTAGAAAATAGTTGAGCACTGAGTTAAGTACTGAAGTATATCAGAGACCACGTATGGAGTCTGCCTCTAAACCTGGCACACCCTCCATTGATGGTTGTGAACAGGATCAGGAGATAGAAGTACCAACCGTGCGTATTCCCTCAAGCACTATTTCAGTATCTAATTTTACAACTGACGCCCAAATACATGCACCTTCCTTAAGTGATACTAGGTTAATAGTGCCATCGAACAATCAAATTGACCTTAATATGAGTATGGATGAGATTGAGCTTGTGTATATGGAAGCTCTTATGGAAATTTCATTACCGTAATGAAGAGACCCTGATAATGGCCGACTAGCTTCATTGAAAGTTGAGCCTCAAATAGACGATGAATTACCTCAACTTAAAAGTGATCTAATTGTTAACTCTGATACTCTAGCTGTACCATGTAATACTAGCGCCAGATTAGCTAAGTCTGATGTTACTACATTGAAACCACAAGTTAACAACCCGGTTAACGCGAAAGAGCCTGAAACAGTGCATACAGAGGCTCTAAGTGGTATACCATTTAACAATGATATCATCTCTGCTAAAACAGCTAGACCAGCTTGTACATCAAGTATGGATAGTATGACATCAGATAAAATTTTCAAAGCCTTTGAACGATTATTAACAACATTGATTGATATATGCGACAAACTTGAAATTAAGATCGATCTGCAATCCCTATTATCGCATGAGAGCATTAACAGAGGTAGAAAAACTGTGCAGGATCAATCCACTAACACTGAGATAAATACTTTTTATATATCGCTAAAGGAGCACCAAGCCCCCCATATTGTCTCTGCAAAGTCTAGTGTGCTCAAGAAAAGTATTACTCAAAGCACAAATAAAACCTTAAATATAAGGAATATAACAAGGAAAAACAAAGTGGTTTCACAGGCGGTGATGTATGCCAAACGACCACGAGACAAACAGAAAATGAATACACAGCTGCCTGTATTGCTTGAAAAAAATGGGTTTCGTTAATAGAGGAATATGATATGACGAGGTTAAATGGGTACTGTTTAGGCGATATCCCAATGGCTTATACTCGAGTAAGTGGCAAACCAGTCTCGGGTCCCGATGGTATTTGTAATGCTGTGATTAAACTAAACCCTTATCTGTGGGCGCACAGGCTCTACTTGTTATTTTCCCACATTGGCACTTTAGGTGCTATACCACCGACCTGGAGGGAAAGTCAAATATTGACAGTATATAAAAAAGGACAGGTGAATCTTGCAGCAAATTATCGTATGTTGGTGATGATCGATGTTCCTTCTAAAGTATTGTCTAATGTCCTGCTGATTGAAATGAACATCTGGATTGATGTAAATAGTATTCTTCCACCAAACCAGATGGGTTTTATAAAACACTCAAATACGGCATATCATTTACTGATACTAACAACATCAATTGAATATGTGTGGGCGAGAAGGAATGCTAAAGTCTATGCAGCTTTCATAGACTTCTCAGCTCCATTTGATACAATCCTTAGAGGTCGTCTATGGATAAAGCTTATGGACTGGAATATTCCCGGCTGGATCGCTGAAGAAGCTAATGCTTCTATATACAGAAACCTCTATCGGGATCAGGTTGGATGGTGAAGGCAGGTTAATGTCACCCCTCACTACCCGACGTGGGGCAAAACAGGGTTGCGTGGTCGCTGCCACCCTTTTTAACCTATATCTGTCTGATATGGGCCTAGAATTCATAACCTCACTATTATGCCCTGTAAAAGTGGGTCGCTACTGCTTAAGTTGGCTAGCCTAGCCTGACGATGTGGTGTTAGTTGACCATACTCCGAAGGGGCTTCAGAGCCTTGTAGAATCTCTGGGGACAAATGCACAAAAATGGGCTGGTAATAAACATTGAGAAGAGCAAGACGATGGTATTCACCCCAACATCACATAAGGGTAGAATTGACCCCTGTTCCTTAAATGGTGAGAAACTGGACAATGTAGACACTTATAAATATCTAGGTACAGAGTAATTTAAAATGGGACAAGCATTGGAATGTGATTAAGTTTCAATGCAATAGGGCAGTCAACATGATAAATAATTTTGTGCATAAACAATGTGGTATGTCTTTTGAGACTGTCCTGTTGCTCTATCAGACAAAAGTTAGATCTATCATATTCAATGTTATTGAGATATGGTGTGGAAATCCTACAGCTACTGTGAGTAGATATGAAGCAGGTGCTCTTCGAAAGCTTTTTGGGCTACCTCCGACATTGCCAGTTGAATTATTGTATTTGGAGTTGGAGATATCTGGAATCACATATGATGTAATTAGGAAAATCATTGTATTTTGTGACAAAATTCTCAAAATTCAGACTGATAAAATGATCAGTGAATTTATTGGTGCCTTCTGCAACCTAGACAATTTTCTCAAACTGGGTTCCGTGGGCAAGATGTTTTGCATTTGTATGAAATGGTAAGAGGGATGCTGTGGTATGAGGTTGGACAGTGCGGTCTATATAATAAAGAAACGTATTAAGCAAAAAATGTGTGAGCATAGCAAGGAACAGTATCTAATTAATTTGTTTGCTACCAAAAACCATACTACTTTCTGTGAATATATCTTAAGAAGAGATGCTAAGCCTCTATATATAAAAGCTTTCCCTAAAAAGCAATACGTAAGACTTACATTTAATGTGAGTATTGCCTTACTGACTCAGGGTGCCCAGATGGGTATTCAGCGTAATAGACGTTACTGTAGGTTGTGCGGTACCGATGTACTTGAGAGTTTGGAACATCTTTTAATCGAATGTGATACCTTAGCAGAACTGCGATGGAAACACCTAAATGAGTTTAACAACAGTACTAACATGAAGGATCTCATTAGTATATGGCCTGCATTTCTTAATGGATGTGATCTTAACTTGATATTTTACATCGTAAGGTTTTATTGACAGTGTACTGAAATTATGAAGATATTGATTTAATAATGTGATGTTATTTATTAGAAGTTTCATTTTTTTAATTGTTATTATTAGGTTTTTTAAACTGTGGTAATCCTTGAAGAATTTTATGAGATAAATTATAACATGTAATTGAATGTAATGGTAATTTAATTTTATTAGGAATTGACATTGTAATGAATTATTGTCTGTTTTTATATCTTGTATACACAATGTTTGTTGCTAAATGTGTATTCAATAAATAAATTAATATCTTACCTGGTAGGATGGGGTAAAGGTGTTATAGGGAAGGGGATACCACATCTCACCATCTGGTGTCCCACTCCAACTCCCCAAAGACCCCTCACCCAGGTGATCCTCACGTATTGTTCCACCCCCAGGAACTGGATCCAAAAACGATGCCTGTGCCCTGGCCACCTCGATGACAGATCCCCGGGGACTAGTGGATGAGACACCTTCTGGTTTCTCACACACCGCAAGAAGCAGGGACTTGTTTGGACATAAGGCTGGCCCACCCTGAGGTGCGGAATGCAGGAGTTTGAAATGGACTCTGGGATGTGAGTTGCAGCCTTGGATGGCAGGCAGGTGGACTAACTGCTGACATAGATTTCTCTTAAAGATGTTATCATTCTGGTTTTGGAATGCAGACAAGTCACTTGAGGAGCAATACGGGATGGTTGCACGGAATGCAGACTGGCTTCCCTCCTGATGACCTGTGCACATCGAGAACGGTCGGGGGACCTGTCAGATCAAGAATGTGGGGTGATGGGCCGTTTTGGGGGGAGTGGGCTAGGGAGGTTACAGTGGGGAGGCGTTGGGTGGGAGAGTTTTTGAGTGGTTCTGGAGTCTTTTTTGTTTTTGTTTTCATGTCCAGTCAAGAACATAAGGATTGCACAAACTGTTGTGGGGATGCTCTTTGTAGGGGAGAAGAGGCAAGGGATATCACCTGATGTGATTGATGGGTGATCAAACATTGTGGATTTGCACCTGCAATGTGTGGGGTTTGGGGAAGGGGGACAGAGGGCCTAGGTGGGCCAATTTCAGAAATTCCACTGTATTCAATTGGCATTGCTTCAGGAGACTAATTTGAAGAAGGATTTAAGGAAGGCATGGTATCAACAGTAAGACAGACTCAAGTGACCATATTTCAAGGGTGTTTATTGAACTTCAAAAAGGGTATGATAAATGCCTATCTAATCCTAAATCTACAGATGGGAGCAAGCTATGACCATCAAATAATAATAACGCAGTGCTAGTGGTCTCTTGTCAACATAAAAGGGCCTATACTTAAAAATATATTGCCAATCCTTACCTCTAAATACAAATAGTGTAAGGGATAATGTTATGAAAAAGGAAAGAAGTGTTCAAAAATGATATGCCAGCATGTTCAGGGCGTTGGCCTCCCTTCCCCATGTTTTCAGCATGGGACAAGGCGGTTCACTCGAGGGTAGCACAGTCTCTGGCTTCTTCATCACAAGGTTACAGTTCAAACATTAGTATCAAGGCCTTCGGAGCATAAGTCTCCTTTCTTCTCAAGGTCTCTTCACTCAAAAGGGCCTGATGCAACCAAATAAACTACAAGGTCTTTTCCTCTTCTTCGGATTTTCACCAGTATTCACATCGGGTGCTTCACTATTCCCCCGGATCCCCCTCAGCCAGGCTCAGATCCCTTTAGCACAAAGTTTGTCTCCTTGGGTCCTCTTCATCTGGGCTCAGATCCCTTTTTATACAATGTTCGTAGGTTATTCATTTTCAGGTAACTCATGGTTCATCCCAGATCCCCCTCAGCCGAGCTCAGATCCCTTTAACACAATTAGTCTCCCTCAGCCGGGCTCAGACCAATATCAAATTTACAACAAGTACCAACATTTTTTTGAATGTGCACAGGATTTGGCTTGACCCGTCGCAGGACAACTTCAATTTCATAATTCTCTTATATTCGCAACATTTCAGTTGAATACCTAACGGAGACTTTCGAATGAGCACCCACATGGCGCCGCATCTCTCTGTTTCGGTATTGTATTTTTGCTTCAAAATTAATTCACTCAACTGCTGTTTTAATAATCTTCTTTATACAATGTTGTCACCTGCAACCTTGGTTTCCACACAGACTGGCCTGGTATCAGTCTCCCCAACTCACCGGCTGTGCTGCCTTCACTGGTGCTGCTTTGTAGTAGGATCCAAGGACAGTACCACAGTGGCAAATGCTTCTCCCTGCCTTAGCTATCGACGCGGGAGAGCCCCGGGTAGCTCCGACATACAGTGCAGGACTCTTCAGCTGTAATTCCAGGTCTTACATTTCCTATTCTCCAAGGCTCGTGAAAGATATAGTTTTTCGGTGAAAAGGTCAAGGGCTCTTCCCTCCTTGCAATCCTCTTCGGTCTTGCCGTCTTCCGCCTTGTATTAAACTGCCATCTTGGAACTGCTGCTTGCTTGTGTACTTTGCCTCGCTCAGAATGTGCTTTCGTGCTCTGCCCTTTACCTGTGTGGGGAAGGGAAGTGTGATGGAAGTCAGGTGTGTGCAATGATCAGTAATTGCCTGACCATTGTATTGGGACATGTCAGGTATACGGCTCGGATGTTAGTCCGTTTTCGCTCACAAGGAGTTGTCCGTGGGAAAGTGTTTGTGTCGAAAAATGGGGGGATGTTGAATTCCCAAGTATCCCACCTGACAGGATGGGGCAAAGGTGTTACAGGGAAGGGGATACCGTGTTTCACCATCTGGTGTCCCACTTCCACTCCCTGAAGAACTCTTATCCAGGGGATCCTTCCACACTGGTCCACCCCCAGGAACTGGATCCAAAATCGATGGGCGTATCCTGGTCACCTGGATGACAGATCCCTAGGGACTAGCGGGTGAGACACCTTCAGGTTTCTCACGTACCCTTCCCCAATATCACTACATAATATCCCCAACAAAAATATCGCCGTAGATATAGCCGTTTGGTTCGGCATAGGCAATATTTTTTTGTTGGGGATATTATGTGGGAGCAGGGGTTGCGGGGGTGTCCCCCGCACATTAAAAAATGATGCAGGGGTAGCGGGGGTGTCCCCCGCAGGGTCCATGTGTGAATTTCGGCGCAAAAATATGGTGATATTTTTCATCGCAATATTTTTACGGTGGAATTAACACATGGAACCCCTTCCCCTATGTGATGTAGCCGCATTTGTTTCACAAGGGAACTGAGAAAGGAAATCTACGTTCCCTTGTTCTTTGCCTTTTCGGTGCTCTGCAGTAAAATAGTAGGGTTGCAGGTCTAAGAACCATCGTATGGCTTGAGGTTTAGAATATTTTTTTGGCTGACCCAAACTAGTGGAGAATGATCTGTGACGAGTGTGAACCTTCGTCCTAAGAGGTAATATATAAGGTGGTGTCACAATTCTGGCACAATTCAGTACAATTCTCACCACTGGTGAAGTATGAAAGGAAACTCACCAGGATGCAGAAGCGCTGCCCAAGATGCTTTACCAGGAAGGAGGAGTATGTTGGCTGTCCATGAGACCCCCTAAACTCTGCCTTGTGTTTCTATAGTAGTCAATTGGACCTTCCAAATGATGTACCTTACTAGTTGATGTAATGAATAAAGCTAGAGGAGTCAATCATTGGAAAGGGTGAGAAACCCGCCAACCGGAAACACCAGGTTGCAAAGAAAGAGTACACTTCAGTTTTGCACTCTGATATAAGGACCAAATTAGGTAAGGTAGGAAAAAGCACTAACCCGAGGGTAACCTGAATGCCGACACCTGAGCTCTTGGTTAATTGGAAAACTTCTCTTTGGCTTGTCCTAGGAAGTTCAAAGGAACCAATGAGTATAAGGAAGAAGGATCTCAAACTCCTGCCACCCCCTTTGTCCCAAGGATGAATGTCTAACCCCCCTAATTGTTCTCTTACCATATGGAGACTATGTTAGTCCAAGGAGGTCCAGTAAAAGAACAGAGAGTAACAAAAGCGAGGCAAGGGAAGGTTAGTCTGGAACTAATCCCGGGCGGCACAAGGGTCGCACTAGGGTCAGGCTGGTGCACAGGGAACCCCACAGGAGAGCGTCCAACAAGTTCAGTTCACTTACTTGTAGTAATGAGAATGTGATGAATCCAAGAAGTAGCCGGCTGAAGCCGTGAAGAAAGGATGATGAGGGCAGAGAATAGAAGGTGACCTTTTAACAAGCTAGAGTCGGAAATAGCCGTGAAGTCAGTTTGCCGTAAGACCTGAGCAGAAGGAGTCCTTTAGCAAGCCGGAGGCGGGAATAGCCATGAAGTCATGTTTGCTGTAAGCGCTGAGCAGTAGAAGTCTGTTGACAAGCCTGTGGCGGAAATAGCCGTGAAGTCAAGTTTGCCCGGAGCGGAGTTCAGAAGGAGTCCTCTTAACAAGCCGGAGTCAAGAAACCAGGTAAGCAGACAAACGTTGAAACAAGTTGCAGCGTGAGACGAATAAACAATCAGAAGCACCATCTCCTATGTGTCAAAGGTTTAAATGCGTTATTCAGACGTGCTCAAATCGTGCGAAGCAGGACCTCCTGTCACATGACCAGTAGAGGAAATAGAAGGCACTTGTGCGGCGTCTCTGGAATGCACAGCGTCTCCATGGGAACCCGCGTCCATCGAGAAGAACGGTCTGACAGCTGTTGTAATAGCTGAATGCCATTTCTCACGATGTGAGACAGCAGAGGGCTTGATCCTAGTTTTAAATGAGGTATGCAAATCAGCAGGCATGACAGGTGGGTAATTGCCCATTTGATGGCAACGGTCCTAGTTCCAGCACAGAGTCATTTCTTTCACATGGGAAGAGTTTGCGACTCGTAAACAAGATGGGATGTTCCAGTACATTGCAAATTTATGACAAGACTGCTCCTAGCTCTGTAAGGGAGGCGTCTGTCTGTAACACAAACTCTTTCGGGAAATCTAATACCTTTAGGATCGGGCTCTGGCAGAGGGTTTGTTTTAGGTTGTTGTAACATACATTGTCCTTTTCAGTCAAATGAATTTTCTGGGGTTCAGCGTTCTTTAATTTGTCTGTCAGTTTAGCTGTCCTGTCTGAGAAGTTAGGGATAAACCTACAGTAATAATCAATTAGCCTCAGTTAGCCCCAGGAATGCTCTACGGTTTCTCTTAGTTTTAGGCGTAGGGGTATCTGGGATGGCCTTCACTTTCTCGCTTTGAGGGTGGACACAAAGAAGCCGAGGTATATTGCAGATGGATTGGCAGTTAAGCCGGCTTCCCTGAGGGCTCTCATAATACCAAAGAGGTGGAAAAGATGGTCTTCCCAGTGTGAGAAACCTGACGGTATTCTCCCAGGTAGACCTCGAGAATCCCTTATTCAGGTGGCTGGGAAGGGCTGGCACTCTCAGATCCCAACCCTGTGGGTGGACAAGCGAGGGAGGATCAGCCGGACAGGTGAGCCCAGGGTTATGCTCGAGGGAATGCCCCAGGTGCGGTGCAGTATTATACCAGAGAAAGGGAAGAGGAAGACGAGGTCCGTGAGGCTTATATAGGCTGTACCTACTCAACCTCCCTTCCATCCAATGAAGCTCCTTTACCAGAATCCAACAACACCTCCGTATTTAACAAATCCACTAGGATCCCAATTCCCATTGCTCCCAAAAACTATCTCTCCCAGAATCCATGTTTTCCTGTTTCCTACCTGAATGGTCCCAATCGTTCTTCTCCACATCCCTTGGATTATTCCTTCCCAAACACCCAGTCTATTTTGACAAAACACTATTGTTCCCACAAACCCCCTGTCTGCTTCACAATAATAATCCCGGTCATTCCCGTTTGCTTCACAAACCCTACCAATCTAGTCCTTCTGAATTTACCAGCCACCTTTGTACGAGGGTTATAGTTCCATATAAGACCTTCTCCCCATCCTACCTTGTACGACACTCAGCCACTTGAACCCCACCCTTTTCTAACACAAACACTTACACATAGAGTGAAAAACAACCGACTAATATGAAAGCTGTTTACCTGACATGTCCCAACCCAAGGGTCAGGCAATTTACCAGAATCACACACACCTGACGGCCCTTTCTTTCCCCAAAAGGATAAAAGGTGGAGCACGATAGCACAATATGAGCAAGGTAGACATGACGACACAGCTATCGACGCACAGCATTTCAAGAGGAGGAGAAAGGTGGTGAATATCGAGAGGCTGACAAGGAGAGATGCAACCTTGCCCTCTTCAACCCGGGCCGGCTAAGCCTCTGCAGAAGGAATTGTAAGACCGCAGACAATAGCTCAAGTATGTTGCAGCAGATGTCAATGGTACACAGAGCGTGCCTACGCTGATAAGCAGGACCGAGGGTAACGCCTGCTACCGTGGTATCGGCCTTGACTTCAGATACAAGAAAAGGCAAGGGGTTTATCACAGCCAGTGAGTTGAGGGGAAAACCGAAAAGAATCGAACTGTGTTGAACGAAAGCTACAAAAGTAGCAATTTAAGGGAAGTTCAAGGAACTGTGAAATTGAAGAGAAGACCAGCTGCAGAGGTATCCGGCACCACGTGAGTGCTTACTCGAGAGACTCTGGTCAATCCCGTATTTGTTGAAATTTATAATACCAGAAGGCCTTGGGATGGCTGTAATGGAACGGTCAAGGTGGTCATATAGGGGTCTAGCCAAAGCCTCTGTACAGTGGAAAGTCATTGACCGGCAACCGAATAGACTGCGGGAGAAGTATCCCGCTTGATGAGAAAAGGAAACAGAACTGAATGTGTGACGAGTGAACCCGACAGAGGGAAGTCAACAGTTCATTGTTTCAAATACATTAAGATTTGAGATTGCAACAGGTACAAGAGTACTGAATAGAAGCAAACATTCAAGAAGGGGTCTGAGCCTAGGCAAGGAGTATCCTAGGTTGGAAAGTCGTCACCCAAAGACTGGTGAATGAAATAGGCATAGTGAACCCAACAAATGGAAGCTGAAAATCGAGAAGTATCTGCATTGCAGGTGAGGAAAAGGTCTCTGAATACAAGCCAAAGTGAACTTGACGGGAGGGAGGCTGATATTCAAGAGGGGTTTGAGCCGAGACAAGGGGGATCCAGGGGTGAAGAATCATCACCTCAAGTGTAATCCGAAAGGAACTTTTTGTTTGTTATATTTGAACCTTTCAGGCCCTCGGAAGTGAGAAAGTCAACCACTGAAGGTCCTGATAGCGATAGGAACTGTTAAAGGATCTAAGCCCGGAAGAAGGGGTTCCAAGGGTGAGAAGCCAGCAGCCATTGTATTTTGATAAGGAACTTTGAGTTGATTGTTTATTTGTTTGCCTCAGACCCTCAAAGTCAAGAGACTTTTAAGTGAAAAGAGACTTGACCATTGAGGCTCCTGATAAACTGAGCGCGGAACTGTCGTCTCATGCTGGGGAAGCTCGAGAAGTGTGCTGTGCTCAAAGGTCCCACCTTATCCTGTGTTCAAAATGTGAGGAAGGGAGACCCCGACTGATGCATCCTGACATATTATTTGTGAACACTTCTTTCTTTCTTATGATTCCTATCCAACACTCTTTTGTATTTAGTTGTAAGGTTTGGCAATATATTTTTTTTAGTGTAGGCCCTTGTGATTTCACAAGATGCCACAAGGACCGCCTTATTTTTCATTTGATGTTCGAAGCTTACTCCCATCTTAGATTTAGGTTTAGATTAGGCGTTTATCTCACCCACATTTGCATTTAAATAAACACCCTTGAACTGTGATCACTTGTGTCTGTCTTTACTGTTGCCACCATGAGCACCTTACACCCAGTTTTACTATAAATTACTATATTGTCAATGTAAGCTCCATAGAAATCAGAGTAGGGCTGTACTATTCTGTCCATAAGTCGTTGCAAAGTGGTGGGGGCCTGGTGTAAGCCAAAAGGGAGGCCTTTCAACTGAAACAGCCCCAGGGGTGTCAAGTAGGTTGACTTCTCATTATCAGGTTCATGTATTGGGACTTGCCAGTACCCCTTGGTTAGGTCTAGGGTGGATACGAAGATATCGTTTCCGAGTTTATCAATCAAGTCATCGTTGCATGGCATGGGATAGGCATCGAAATCGGAGATGGCATTAACTTGTCGGAAATCTATGCAAAACCTCCAGGAATGGTCCAGTTTTGTGACCCATACTATAGGGGAGGTCCAAGGGCTTGAAGAGGGTTTGATAACATTCGCTCTTAACGTTTTATTTACTTCCTCTATATACCATCTATATACGGGCTTCCGGGAGTCTATATGGTTTCATATGGACCACTTTTCCTTTGGGTTTTCTAATATAATGATAGGTGCCCTTCACTTTTCCTGGTTTCTCTGAGAATACATCAGGAAATGATGTAACTAAATCCTTTAAATCTTCTTGTTGTTGATTAGATAACTCTGGGGGAATTCATTTGAAGTTATCTATTTCTTCTGTTACCAAACAGGAAAGTATCTTGGCATTGGCGGCTAAAGGATTTTATTTCCAGTCTTTTAAGAGATTTACGTGGTATACATGGGTCTTTTGTTTCCTGTTGGGTTGGGCAGCCTTATAAGTACAGTTTCCCGTTTGTTTCAATATTTCAGATGGCCCATGCCACTTAGAGACAAGTTTGTTTTCTGAAGCAGGCAAGAAGTACTTTTTGCGCTATGGAAATTATATCAGATTAACTTTTTTGTCATGAGTGAACTTTTGTTGTGCTTGGGCTTTTCCATATAAGTATATACTAGATTTCGAACAAGTTTCATATGCTTTTGCAATCGAGTAGCGGTTTGCGAAAGGGGAATGGGTGCCTATTCTCTTTCCTCCCAGGTCTCCCGGAGCATATCTAGGACATCTCTGGGTTCTCTACCGTAGAGTAATTCAAAAGCAGAGAATCCAGTGGATGCCTGAGGGGTTTTCCTTACTGCAAATAGTGCCCAGGGGATCATGCAGTCCCAGTCCTTCCCATCCTTATCTACCAACGTTCTCAGGATCATTTTGAGTGTTTTGTTAAATCTTTCTACAAATCTGTCTTGTTGGGGATGGTAAACTGAAGTTCTTAAGGTGGTGATATGGAGTAGCTCCTTGATTTCACTGATGAGCTTGCTCATGAAATTGGATCCTTGATCTGTTAGGATTTCCTTAGGAAAGCCACCTCTAGAGAAATACTGTAATAGGTGTCTTAAAATCTGCTGGGTGGTGTTGTTCCGCATAGCAAATACCTCAGGGTATCTGGTCGTGCAATCGACAATTACGAGTACATATTTGTTGGCCGGTCTAGAGATTTCCAAAGGTCCAATGATATCGATCCCAATCCTTAAGAAAGGAGCTTCTAGTATGGGTAAAGGATTCAGAGGGGCAGGCAAGGGAATGTGAGCACTGGTTTTCTGACATATGTCACATGTCTGAATAACGCTTTTTATATCAGCTTGGATACCTGGCCTGTAAAACCTCCCACTGATATGTGTCTGGGTCTTAGATTGTCCTACGTGTCCCCCTGTCAGATGAGAATGCGTAATTTCTAGTATGATCTAACAGTGGGTTTTGGGGATTACTAGCTGAGTTTTACTTAGTCCTTCTGTGGATGTTTCTTTTCTATACAGTAATCCTTGTTTTAACAAAAAAAGAAGGACTTCCCTTTTCTACTCCGTCTCCTTCAGAAATTGCTTATTAGAAAGCCTCAGCAAGAGCTGGATCATTTCACTGAACGAAGGCTAGGTCAGTGAAGATGGTAAGCTTGTCTTATCGTTTCTCTTCAGTCGTAGAAGGCTCATCAGCTTCCTTAGAGTCTAAGGTACCCCTCTCAGTATCTTTCAGTTTCACTCTCTTTAAAATGAGGAAATAGAGCCTTTTCAAGAATTCCCTGTGAAATGCTGTTCCCACAATGTACTTCAAATGGAATCTCACCATGGTTCTGTAAGAGAACCTTTATTTCTCCCGGAAGTCGGGATCTATGCCGCCTGCCAGAATGTCTAGACTGAACTTTCAGGCCAGGCCAGATTTTGGGGCCAATCTTATATAACACCCAGGAGGGGGTATCAAAACTAAGTCTGTGGGAATCATTCTTCTTTTCCCTAGAGGGATAGTAGCTTCTCTGCTGCTACATATATCGAAGCCTATTGATTCTTTCGTGGCAACGAATGGGTCTAAGGATCTATGACTAAGCTTCTGTAATTTTAGGGTTACCCAATTTGTTTCAGTTGTGACACATCCCATTCCTGACACCACATGTAAGGAAGGCATGGTATCAACAGTAAGACAGACTCAAGTGACCACAGTACAGGGGTGTTTATTGAACTTCAAAAAGAGTATGATAAACCCCTATCTAATACTAAATCTACAGACTATCCAATCCTAAATCTACAGATGGGAGCAAGCCACGACCATCAAATAATAATAACGCAGTCCTAGTGGTGTCTTGTGAACATAAAAGGACCTATACTAAAACACCTATTGCCAAATTTTACCTTTAAATACAAATAGTGTGGGGGATAATGTTATGAAAAAGGAAAGAAGTGTTAAAAAATGATATGTCAGGATGTTCAGGCAGTTGGCCTCCCTTCCCCACGTTTTTCAGCACGGGACAAGTCAGTTCACTCCAGCTTAGCACATTCTCGTGCTTCTTTAGTATGAGGTTACAATTCAATCATTAGTATCAGGGCCTTCAGACCGTAAGCCTCCTTGCACTCAAAGGGCCTGATGCAACCAAATAAACAACAAGGTATTTTCTTCTTCGGATTTTCACCAGTATTATGATATCATATGGCAATTCTTTTTAACTTGTTTTTATTAAATGTATGTAAATAACATAACAAACCAACTGTGGGCCTAGAACATTGGCCCTCTCCCCCCTTCCCCTCCCCTCTCCCATCCGCCCCCCCGCCCCCACCGGCTGTCCAAGGTCTATCCTTGCTTGGTAAAATTCTTTTGTTTGATCCCTCATGTGAACATGTCCAGTGTTCGAATTTTATGTGGGCACCATTGAAGCATATAGTCGCTTTGTAAGTATTTTATCACCGGCCCCAAGTCTGTTTGGAAGTTTTGACGAGCCCCTTGTATGGTATACGTAATCCGTTCCATTGCTACGAGTTGCCATACTTTCTGCAGCCATTCTATCGTGGACGGTGGAGATTCCTGTTTCCATCTTTGGGCTATTGTTAGCCAGGCAGCAATCAGGAGGCCCATGAAATTTCTCTTCTGGGTCTTCGTCATTGTCTTGTCTCGGGGTCCCAAAAACTGGCCATCCACACCTCTTCTTTTATGTGTTCAGCTCCTTTGAACATCTCCTGCATTTGGGTTTTTAGCTCTAGCCAGAAGCTTTGCAGTTTCCGGCAATCCCACCAGATATGTCTCCATGTGCATTCCTCCCTGCAGCCTCGCCAACAAGTTTTTAGTTTCGTGTTATATATTCGGTGTAGTCTTTCTGGGGTGTAGTGCCATTGGATCAATATCTTTGTCCAGGCTTCTCTTTGTTGTATCGCCCGTGTCCATTTGGGAATCATTTGCCAAATGTATTGCCATTGGTTTCTCGTGATCTCTCTCCCTAATGATGTTTCCCATCTCTTCATATATTGCCATTGTGTGTCTTCCGCTTGGGCGTTAATGGATTTGTACAGAGTTGATACAAATTTTTTGTCTCCCGAATGTGACATGATATATGTCTCAAATGGGGTTAAGTCTCTTATTGCCGCCTGCGTTATCGTTGGGGTGGAGAGCCAATGATGGAGTTGTTCGTATTGGTATCTGTCTCTTTCCGTAAGGCCGAGGAGTACGTGGCATTCCGTGAATGTTCTGATCTGTTGGTCTTCGAACATGTCGTCCACTTTTGTGCATTTGGAGTCCAGCCATTTTTTGAAGTTCTCTTTCTCTATGCCTGGTTTGAATTCCGGGTTCTCGAACAGTGGCATGAGGGGGCTGGGTTTATTGTCAGCGTTCCTTGTTTCGTCGCCCTGTTCCAGATTTCGAGGACTGCGCTCATGAACTCGCTAATTCTGAGGTTTGGATGCCTATGTTCGGGGCTACTTGCCACCGCTCTGTCTTGCACCGCCCATAACTTATCTGATGTGTTGGGGATCCATTTTTTCAGGACCCACATTTGGGCTGCCTCGTAGTATTTCCAGAAATATGGGAGAGCCATGCCCCCTGCTGCTTTTGGGGCCGTGAGAGCAGTACTGGAGAGTCTCAGTGTTTTGTTCTGCCAGATGTATTTGTTTATCATTTTGACTAGTGATTTGAAGAACGTCGGCGGGAGTCTGATTGTGAGAGCCTGGAAGAAGTATAATAGTCTGGGTAGTGTTGTCATTTTTATCACTGTTATTCTGCCTCACCATGTAATGGAAAGCGGTGTCCACCTGTCTAGATCCTTTCTTACTTTGTCTAACAGGTGCGGATAGTTTCCTGCGTATAGTCCTTTGAGTGTATTGGTGAGGATGACTCCCAGGTAGCTGATCCCTTCCTTTGCCACTTGTAGTTGAAGCTCTCCTGCACATTTCTGTATTTCCTGTTTGTCGCCTGTAAGTACCAACAGCTCTGATTTCTGTCTGTTTATCTTTAGGCCCAAACTTCTATTGATTGTGCTATTGGGGGCAGTGTGTCTATCGGTTCTGCTAGGATGATCAGCATGTCATCCGCGTAGGCCACTGTTTTTTGGGTTGTGCCCCCCATTGTGATGCCTTTGATTTCGGCGGTGGTCCTAATTTTCATCAATAGCGGCTCCAAGAAGATTGCGTAGAGGAGTGGGAAGAGGGAGCAGCCCTGCTTAGTTCCTCTTTCAATTCTTATTAAGTCTGAGAGTTCCCCATTCACCGCGATTCTGGCCTTTTGGTGTGTTGCAGTTGGCCCGAATCATGTTGATGTAGGATTCCCCGAGGTCTAGTTTCTCAAGGGTTCCGAATAGCATGGACCACTCTACGCGGTCAAAAGCTTTTTCCGCGTCTATTGTCAGCAGGGCAGCTGGAGTGTTTGTGATCCCGACTTTCTCAATCAGGTGAGTAACTCTTCTGATGTTGTCGTGTGTCGCCCTGTTGGGGATAAATCCTGATTGGTCCTGGTGTATCAGTTTGGGAAGCAGAGGGGTGAGTCTATTGGCAAGAATTTTGGTGTATAACTTGGCGTCTAGGTTTATGAGTGCTATGGGTCGGTATGAGCCTCGTGATTCTGGGTCCTTCCCTTTATAATGGAAAACCTGGATTTTTGCCTCGTTCATTGAGTCTGTGGTGGTTGCGGTGTCTTTGAAGGTGTTAAAGAGTTCTGCAAGGATTGGGCTCAGTAGGTTTTGTAAAAGATGGCTGTGTAACCGTCTGGGCCTGGGGCTTTATTTTTTGGCAGATCTCTTATCGCCTTTGCGACTTCCTCTTCCGTTATCTGTGCGTTGAGTGCTGCTTTCTCCTCTGGTGTGATGGTTGGGAGTTTCATGTCCTTTAAATCGTTTATTTGGTCTGTCTCATTTGGATTATCCGATGTGTATAGATCCTGGTAGTATTCTCTAAAGATGTCTTTTATGGCTTTCGATTGTGTGTTCGCTTGGCCCTTGCCGTCTCTTAGCGCCTGTACTGTTTGCCTTTGTTGTTTGCCCTTCATTTGTCTCGCCAGTAATTTGTCGGCTTTGTTGGCTTGCATGGCATACCAGTGTTTCAGATGAAGTAATTGGTTCTCTGCCCTCTTAGTTCGGATTGTCTCCAGCTGTCCCTGTATGTGTCTGTAGGCTCTCTTTAGATTCTGAGTATGCTTATTTGCCATTTCATTTCCTTATCTTCATCACTAGGTTGTTTTCTAGTTCCTCTTCCCATTTTCGGGACTGTTTATCTTTCTGAGCTTTCAGCGCTATTAGGTGGCCCCTCATGAACGCCTTAAAGGCTTCCCAGATAGTGGCCTTGTCTACCTCCGGGGTGTTGTTCTGGTCGAAGTACTCTTCAATATATCCTCCGATTGATTCACTCATCACTGGGTCTTGCATGACTTCTCTGGGGAGGGCCCATCGCAACAAGCCGGATTGTTTCCGGATGGCCGGTAATGAGATCCAGATGGGGGCATGATCTGAAATTGATATGGGGCCCGTCTCTACCTCCTGGATCTCCCCTAGAAGACTCACCAACGCCCAAATATAGTCTATTCTGGAGCTGGTGCCGTGCACCTGGGAATGGTAGGTGTATCCCGGCGTGGAGCCTCTGATTTTCCGCCAGACGTCTACAAAGTGCTAGTCTTTGCATGGAATTCCTTAGCGCTTGCGATGGGGAGCCCTGCTGTGCGGGGTTGGGATTCGATCTGTCCTCTCCTGGTTTCCCGGCCATGTTGAAGTCCCCGGCCAGAATAATTTCCTCTTGTGAGAAGTTTTCTAGTTTGTGCAGTATGTCTTTCATGAAGCCGTCTTGTGCCGTATGGGGGGCATATACCGTTGCGAGAGTCAGCGGGCGGTTGTCTATTAGAATTTTTGCTGCCAAAAATCTCCCTTGCTTGTCTTACAGGGTTTCTCGAATTTGGACATTGAGGGGGTCTGGGAATGCTATTAGCACTTCCTTTTTTTTCTTTTCCCCGTCGTTTGCATGTAAAATCCTATTGTAGCCTTCCCCTGTCAAAGTTGGTGCTCGACTTTTTACCTTTTGACAGGGGATTTTAAACCTCTGATGTTATGTGTTAGGATTTTCAGCCCCATCTTGTGGTGTGTTTTTCTGAGTTTTGTTGGATACTTTGTTTAGCATGACGTGGATGTTTTGCTGTGAGCCGCCGGGCTTCCCTTTCCCTTGCTGTGTCAACTCCTTGTCTTTCCCTCTTAAAGTGCCCTTCCCCACCGAAGAAGTCCCCAACTCCCCCCTCCCCTATAACTTCCCTGAGGAAGGCTCTGGGCCCTATGATCGCTTGGGCGTATTGCCCTCCACGCAATGCCCTCTCAAGCTCCGGGGTAACTGTTGCGTGAGGGGTCCTAAACCTCACTAAAGGTGTCTTTGGATTCCAGTGCAGACCAGCTCGCCGCTGCTACATTGTACTTGTGGTTGCCTCTTGATTGGTGCTTTTTTTTGGTGGAATGCTGGTGGTCGTTCCTTTTCGTCTCCTCTGTATTTGTGGCCATCATCTATGTCTTGATGCTTCCATGGCGCGTCTCTCTTTTGCATTCACCGTAGTCCATCCTCTTTGGGTCTTTTTCCCTTGGAGTGGTTCCCTGCTGTTGGTCTGGGATCCCACCTTCCTTGCTCATGGTAATCCTTTGTTGTTTCCCTTCCCAAGAGAGTAGCAGGCTGAAGGGGAACGTCCATTTATATCTTATTTGCTTTGCCGTCAGTCTTTTTGTTATTAGTGACATCTCTCTGCGTTTTTGGAGGGTGGATTGTGCCAGATCTTGATAGAGTTGAATCTCCGATCCATCAATTCTAATATGATCCATCGTTCGGGATTTCCGTAGGATCTGTTCTTTTTGTGGGTATGATGCCATGGCTATCAAGACGTCTCTGGGACGTGCTCTGGGTTCTCCCCCGTGGCGTGGGCCTACTCTGTGTATCCTGTAGATCTGGATTGCTGTTTCATCCTCCTCTTCTAGGACTTCCCGGAAGACCTGTTGGACTGCTTGTTTGAGGTCCTTATCTTCGACTGTCTCTGCCATGTTTTTTATTCGAATGTTTGATCTGTGTGACCGCTTTTCTAAATCCTCGCATTGGGATTCCAAGTCTTGGGAGAGTCTAGCTAGTCGTTCCTGCACTTCCGCAAACTATTGTGTTTCTTCGTCTAGGTTTTGTACTGTCTTCTTCAGGATGTCCGTTCTTTCTTCTAAGTTCCCTATGTCTATTTTCAGTTCTTGAACTGCCTGTTTCATTTCTCCTTTCACGGTCTCGAATTGGGTGTGCATGGATGTCATGAATTGTTCTTGGAATTCTTTGAACCATTCCTTCATGTCTTCTTTGGTGGTCATCTCAGCATTATCTTTCTCCCCTCGGTCTCTGCCCTCTTCTTTGCTGTGCGCCGTTCTTTTCTGATTCGTCGGGGTGTTCGTGCCCCCGAGGTGGTCCAGGTTCTGGTCTGGTTTCAGCTTGGTGGATGTGGCTTGTACTCGCTTGCCCCTGGATTTGGACATGTGTGCTTCTCTGGTGTGCTCTTGGGCAATGGGTTTGGTGGTTACTCGGCGTGTATTTATAGCTCCTTCCTGTTCTGTGGTGTTATGGTGGGCTCTTCTTTTTCCGGTAAGCTTCCCGTGGGTGGCTTTGCTGCTCCTTTCCTGTGGTGTTTGGGACTGCATGAGGGTAGCTGCCCCGGGCTTGGTGGTGCTTTGGGAGGTGAGATCCCTAGTGGTTGATCCCTTTTGCACCCTCGTTACCAGCCTTCTCTGAGTTTGTTCGGGGTGTCTTTTTCCCACGTGGGGGCTTATTGTGCGAAGCTTTGCTTGTCTGGATTTGTTTGGGGGGGCGGTCCTCCCCCGTGAGGCTTCCAGCTGTGGATCTTGTTTGGTGTGGATGGTGAGGTTTAATTAAGTCTGGGGGTGTTCTTATGTCCTCTTCCCGCATTCCTGGCGGTTGGGTAGGGAGTCCACGCCCTGCCCCCACCTGCCTTCAGTTGGGGCTTGGGTGTGTTTGCATTACGTTCTGGATGCCCTGGGGGGGCTGATCTCTATTGCCCCTGTGCTAGGATGTGTGGTGGGCGGCTCCCGGGCCCTCCGTGTGGGCCTCCGGGGTGTTGGTGGTGCTGAAAGGATGATTTCCCCTTGTTTATCCTCACCTCTCCTGTCCCTCGTAGTGGAGACTCATGGGCACGTGCGAGGCTATGGGCGGGCACACTCTCTCACTGATGCCGTTCCTGGGGTGCTGTCTGTGTGGCTGGTCCCGGATTCCATCCGTCGTCCGCTCCAAGCCGCTTCCCCTCTGAGGCCGCAGGTGGTGGGGCTCCGGTCAGACCGCAGCGAGGCCTCCCGCCGATGCTGCCTCTCGTCTTCGTCCGGCGCTGCAGGTAGGGGCTCCTGCTCTTCTGCGCTGTGGTGCGTATCTTGAGGGGAGAGGGCCTCTCCTTCCCGCCCCATCTGCATGGGCGCTGGGCTGCACGCTGGTGCGTACTCCGGGAGTGGGGCCCGCTGAGTGTCTGCCGCCGCTTTTCTGAGCGTCTTATTCTTGCTGGGTATGTCCACCAGAAACCGCTCTACTCTGGGGTACCGCTATGTGCATTATTGTGTTGCTTGGTGTTGCAGCCTGGAGGTGGCAGATGGAGCTCCGCTCACGCACGTCTGTTCAGCTCGGCCGTCATCTTGGAATCCATGATATGGCATTTATAACGCGCTTATCCACAAGTGTTTCAAGGCGCGACGAGGCAAGGTAGGGGGAACAGGTGGAAGACAGAGACAACGATCTTACTAGGCCAGGCCAATTCACATCGGGCGATTCACTATTCAACACGGATCCCCCTCAGCTGGGCACAGATCCCTTTAGCACAAAGTTTGTCACCTTGGATCCCCCTCATCCGGGCTCAATTGACTTTTTATACAATGTTCATAGGTTATTCTTTTTTGGGTAACTCACAGTTCTCCTCGGATCCCCCTCAGCCAGGCTCAGATCTCTTTAACACAATTAGTCTCCCTCAGCTGGGCTTGGGCCAATGTCAAATTTACAACAAGTATCGAACACTTTCGAATTTGTATGGGATTTGGCTTGACCCGTCGCACGACCACTTCGTGCACTGTGCACTGCTAAGACTAACACCCAGGTCATCAAAGATGACATCACAAATGTCATTGATTCGATTTCACAATTCTCTTATGTTCGCAACTTTTCAGTTGAATACCTAACATAGACTTTCGAATTAGCATCCACATGGCGCCAGACCACTCTGTCTTCGGTATTATATTTTAGCTTCAAGGTTCATTCACTCATCTGGTGTTTTAATAATCTACTTTATACAATGTTGCCGCCTGCAACCTTGCTTTCCACATAGACCGGTCTGGTATCGGTCTCCCCAACTTATCAACTGTGCTGCCTTCACTGGTGCGGCTTTGCTGTAGGATCCAAGGACAGTACTACAACAGCAAATGCTTCTCCCCGCCTTGGCTATCAATGCAGGTGGGCCCCGGGTACCTCTGACACACAATGCAGGACTCTTCAGCTTTAATTCCAGGTCTTATGTTTCCTATTTTCCAAGGCTCATGAAAGATTCAGTCTTTCAGTGAAAAGGTCAAGGGCTCTTCCCTCCTTGCAATCCTCTTTCGGTCTTGCCGTCTTCTACCTTCTATTAAACTGCCATCTTGGAATTGCTGCTTCCTTTTGTGCTTTGCCTCGCTCAGAGTGTGCTTTCGTGCTCCACTTTATCTGTGTGATGAAGTGTGATCAAAATCAGACGCGTGTAATGATCAGTAATTGTCTGACCCTGCCTGACCATTGTATTGGGACATGTCGGGCATACGGCTCGGGCGTTAGTCCATTTTCGCTCACAAGGAGTTGTCCGTGGGAAAGTGTTTGTGTCGGAAAAGGGCAGGGGGGTTGAATTCCCAAGTATCCCACCTGGCAGGATGGGACAAAGGTGTTACAGGAAAGGGGATACCGCGTCTCACTATCCAGTGTCCCACTTCCACTCCAGGTGATCCTCCCGTACTGGTCCACCCCCAGAAACTGGATACCAAAGCGATGCCCGTGTCCTGGCCACCTGGATGACAGATCAACGGGGACTAGCGGGTGAGTCACCTTCAGGTTTCCCACAAGGCAGACTTGAACAGGTTTGAGTCTCGGTGGGGAGGGAGAGTGTTTGACTCTTCGTCCTCCTTCGTTAGGGGGGGTTTGATTTGGGTGGCTTCAGGGGACCTATGGAGGTGACTGACACCATTGGGGATTCTGAAGGGAAGGTGAAGGCACTACATGGTACCCTAGAGGGGGTGGATATCTGTGTGGACAATAGGTATGCCCCTAACACGGACGATAACATATTTTTTTCCTCTGTGTCATGGTTGGTGGGACAATATAGGTCAGCTATATTTTTGGGGGGGAGGGTTTCAATTGTTTTTTCGCTCACAAGCTGGATCTCAAGGAGAAACCAGACTTAGCGATACCTCAGTCTTCAGAATCACGGCGTCAGGTCTCGACGGACCAGGATTTGTTGGAATTATGGCAGGAAACACACAGGCAGGAAAGGGGTTACTTCTGTTATTACAAGACCCACGATTCATACTCTCGCCTGAGATTTATTTGTGGCTCTTGGATGTTAAATATCTGGGGAGAATAGTGTCTGATCATTCCCCCGCTGATGGGGACGTTAGTGAGACCACTCTTTAGATCGGCAACCTCACTATGGAGATTTAGGGCTTGGCATTGGATGCTGCCTATCGCACTAGGTTAAGGGAGAAAATGGTTATGTTTTTCGAAGTGGATGAGGGGCAGTGACTCAGTGATGTCATCAATGACATTTGTGATGTCATCTTTGATGTCCTGGGTGTTAGTCTTAGCAGTGCACAGTGGTGGCGCGAGTTATGGTTGCTTAGCTTACCATAACTGGTGAATTTCAAGGGTTTTTCGGTTTTACTTGGAACCATAACGTCCCGTTAACAAAGTTTTTTTTAGTGAATTTCATAGGTTTTTAGTAGCGCAACTTAACCATAACGTCTCTTTAACAAAGTTTTTTGACTGAATATATATATTATATATATCAGTAACAAAAAATGTTGTTAAATGGACGTTATGGTTAAGTTACACTACTAAAAAACCTATGAAATTCAATGGAAAAACATTGCTACAGGGATGTTATGGTTACAGGTAAAACTTTATTTTAAAACAGAAATTCGCAAGCTATGGTAAGGTATGCAACTATAACTCGCGCTACCACTGTGCTCTGCAAAAACTAACACCCATGACATCAAAGATTACATCACAAATGTCATTGATGACATCACTGATGACCTCACATGTCCATTTAGTTTTCATGAAAAGCCTCCAGAAGGGATTGTCATTGTAATGTTGGCAGAAAACTATCAGAGATCATGGGGAGAAGTATCATTACATAAGCAGGTCATTAGACAAGGCATTGCTATAAACAGAATTGCATTACACATTTCTTTCCATTACATGACCGAACTAATGTACAAACGTAAGCAGTGTGTGCAGCATGCATCATACAGGGGCAATATCCAAAGAATTCTTTCCATGTTGCGTAGTGAAATGATGCATGCTTTCCTTTTAGACTTTTGTGGACTGTTACTAAAAAACCTATGAAATTCAATGGAAAAACATTGCTACAGGGATGTTATGGTTACAGGTAAAACTTTATTTTAAAACAGAAATTCGCAAGCTATGGTAAGGTATGCAACTATAACTCGCGCTACCACTGTGCTCTGCAAAAACTAACACCCATGACATCAAAGATTACATCACAAATGTCATTGATGACATCACTGATGACCTCACATGTCCATTTAGTTTTCATGAAAAGCCTCCAGAAGGGATTGTCATTGTAATGTTGGCAGAAAACTATCAGAGATCATGGGGAGAAGTATCATTACATAAGCAGGTCATTAGACAAGGCATTGCTATAAACAGAATTGCATTACACATTTCTTTCCATTACATGACCGAACTAATGTACAAACGTAAGCAGTGTGTGCAGCATGCATCATACAGGGGCAATATCCAAAGAATTCTTTCCATGTTGCGTAGTGAAATGATGCATGCTTTCCTTTTAGACTTTTGTGGACTGTTAAACATGTGATAAGTAGCTACAAATCCCTCACTTACTACATAAATGTACTACTGCACACAAACCATAAAGAGACCACAATGCACACAAATATGTGTATATACTAGAAAAGGAAAGTAAGCAAAAAAGCAGCAGTATTTCCCGTATGTATATGTACCATGTGATGTGACAGAACCCTAAGGAAAACAGTGTAAGAACATATGATAAGTGTAAGGTGTACAACTATAGTACCTTTTCACTTTGTAGTTCCTCACTGTTAGTGAAGAAAAGCACCTAGTGTAGATATGTCACTAAACAAAAAAAGAGGGAGCCAGACCTGTGATGTCATCAATGGCATTTGGGATGTCATCTTTGATGTCATGGGTGTTAGTCCTTACAGTGCACAGTGGTAGCGCGAGTTATGGTTGCGTACCTTACCATAACTTGCGCATTTCTGGGGTTTTTAGGTTTTACCTGTAACCATAATGTCCCTGTAGCAACGTTTTCCATTGAATTTCATAGGTTTTTTAGTAGTGCAACTTAACCATAACGTCCCTTAAGAGTGTTTTTTCTTAGTGAATTTCATAGTTTTTTAGTAGGGCACTTTAACCATAACGTTCGCATATTATAGTTTTTTCATGAAAGGTGATAGGGTTTGAGTTGCACAAGTGAACCATAGCGTCCCTGTAATAATTGTCTTTCAGTGAATTGCATTAGTTTTTTACAGGATATGCTTAGTTTGTAAAGATGAACTGTTAAACATACTGAAGCCGGTGACACTATAGTAAAAGGCACAAAGGTTGGGAACACAGCGTCGGTTTGTGGAGATCGGGTGGAGTCCAACATGCCCAGAAAGGGAGGGGTGGTCATAAAAAGTAATACCATGTAGCAAAGACAAAAAACATATACAAACAGCAGCCAGTGCGTGAATAGGAAGGAAAATGCCGTAGCTGTACAAAATCTGTACTTTCGCAACAAAGTGCACAAAGGCGTAGGGTATGCAGCATAATGGAAAGCACCAACAAGAGAAGTGACGTTTGCCTTCATCAATGTTACCGCAAACCTGCTGCACAGTCAAATAAAGAACGAAGAGGCAGAGGAGCAGATGAAAACTACCGAGAACAGAAGGTCAGAGCAAAATGTTAAGTACACGAAAGTTAATGTTGTAATTGCACAGGTCCGGTAGTGTACAATAGTAGGAAAGCATGATGTTTTCTGTTTGTGCGCAGCAATGGCTTCCACCCTAGATTGGCTGGAGGAGAATTTTCCGCATGAAGAAATGACTGATGACGATAGGCCCATTGTTACCCGCCGCACTGTGAAAAGGGAAAGAGTTACTTCAAGGGCAAGCACCGTTGAATGGCTGGAGGAGAATTTCCTGCATGACCAAATGAGTGAGCATAGTAACCCCATAGGTAGGGAACGTGGTAGCAAGATGAACACAATCACAATGTAATACTTCATGTGAATTAACCACATTTGTTGTCTTGTAACAGAACATACCAGAGAGCAAAGCAGTACACCAAAAGCAGCATCTTTTCCATATGAACATACGGTCAGCGAAACTGAAGTGAACGCTGGGCATATACAAGTTTACCGCCTGGATGCCAAAATCAATCAGTTGCTCCTCCAATTTGCCGCCTTGAGAAAGTTTGTAGAAGAACATATTGTTATGCTCACCTGGTATCCACAGGGATGCCACCCAGCAGGGTTACTCGCTGATATGCTTCTCAGCTTTGCCCTGATGTGGTCTGCGGGGAAGGTTCTGCCTGAAAATACAGGACGACTGTGTTCAAGACTGACCGACTGGGGTAAGTATCCTCCCTCCACCCCCCTTGTGGTAGAATTAGGCGTGCTCTCCGTCCTGCCTTCTTTGCAGCGGCGCGTTGTCTTTCATGGGCGAGTGCGGTCCAGTTACTTCTCTGACGCCGGCCCGTTTGATATTGTTCAGGTAGGTTTTATTGCTGTTCTTTAGTTTTGTTGCTATCCTGCATGCCTTTCTTTGTTTAAAATGTCTCTTTTTTCTCCCTTAGGTATGCAGAGCTTCAGTGCGGCGAACTGGCTTGGTTGAGCCCCTCTGGTAAATGATGGCGCATTAAGAGCACTATGATGCGGTAAGTAAGCGCTATGCGCAGCGCTGTAAAGTCTTGCCGTTGTTAACCTGTGTTTTCCTTCCTTGTAGGTCGCGGTGTTCTTCAGCTCGAGTGGAATGTCCGGAGTGGTGCCAGCCGAGAAGCGACCAGCCAGGTAAGCCTTTTGAGCAGTTCGTAATTTGTAAATGTCTCTACTGCTTTCTTTAATGTTTCCTCTATCTTCCTCTTTCTGATTGTTCTGTCCGGGAGGCGTGCATATTCGAGGAAGCTGTTCTCAGTAGCTGCAAGTGTTTAAAGATGAAGACTGCAGGTAAGATGCTGCTGCTAATGATATTCCTTTTATCTCCTTGCAGGTTCTGCTTCTTCGAGGTTCGAGGGAATAGCTGGACACGGTGAGCGCCACATTGCAAGCTGCAAAGTAACGCAAAGCGTGTTGTCTTGCTCGGGTGTGGTTTAAATAGCCCCAACAAAATAGTTCAGGTAAAGTAGTCCCTACGCTACCAAACCCAAAACACTAGACCGCAAAGCTTGGTTCTTAGGAACCAAGCTATGTGGATGCCTCCATGTTGGCTGACAATACAATAAAGTAGTTCCCAAACACATTGTTTTTCATGGTGTATGAGCCTGGCGCCATAGGCGCCAGGACTGGCCCCATGAGGGCTTTTGAAGAGGATGCCAGGCTCTAGAGGCCCGAGTCCTGACTCCACCTGGGTTTGCCAGAAGGGGTTTTGGGCGAGGATCGTGACAATTATGTGTGATTTTGGAAACATTGCCATGAGTTGTCGAAATGTCTCCTTCATTGCAAACTGCAGTGAAATGCCGGTAACATGCCCTAAACTGTTCACTCCACAATGAACAAAAATAATGTCTGGATGAGCAAGCGTCACCAAACTGGCACAAAGAGGACCCACATGGAACCACTGCATCCCACGTATTCCGTACCAGTGCACATCGACACTATGGAAAGCAAGGTGTGCTGCAAGTGCACAACGTTCTGCGTAAACTTGTATCCAATGTATCCACGAGTCGCCCAACAGCCATATAGTCCACCTACTTAACGGCACACCCGCCACCATAGCCATATCCACTCCTATTGGCAAACAGACATTCTGGAACAATCTGTTGCTAAACACCACACCCACAAATTCATTTTGACCAATCCCAACTTCTGCACAGTCCCATTGTCATGATGCCTACCTCCAAGGAGCCAGGTCCGACCCAGCAACCCCAGAGGCAGGCATCATTTCCCCCAGGGGAGTGCCAGTGGGCCCAAACTGGGGCCCTTTGGACGCAGTCCTGGCGCCTTAGGCGCCAGGCTCATGTTGGACCCCTGTCCTGGCCCCTTAGGCGCCAGGCTCATAAAGCTATACATGTGTTCAAGTGTTTTAATGTGCACTTACCTGATGCAGACCATGCTGCTACATCCAGGCCCTCTTGAGGCCTGAATGGAACTACTTTACATGTGGGACTACTTTCCACCCGGGTGTGGGCGGGGAAGGATACATACCTGATCAGTGGAAGGATACACACTTGGAACTCTTTCCAAAGCTATTTAAACCACACCCGATCAGCAACCCACGCTTCGCGTTGTTCTGCTCCTCGCAGCTGGACGCTCACCGTGTCAGCTCCTGCATCTGGACCTCAGCCACGCCTGTCAGTATCCTGGGTCACCTGCAAAGGGAGACAAAAGACCTTAACTGCTAAATCAGCACCACGGAGACATCACACCGACGATCCTGAAAAGGAAGACATCATTTTTAAAAGCATTTCGCTACGATCGCTGCAGCGCAGCATTTCTCTCACCTATCCTGGACGCCTCCATCTTCAGCAGCGATCATCCGGATCCACAGCCACTTCCCAGAGCCTAGAGAGAAAAAGACAAGAACAAGGTGAGAGAAGGAAAGGAATAGGAAAAGCTCAGTTTCCTTCTAAGACTTACCTGTTGGGTCATTCCCATTTCATTTCGGGTCTTGCCGCTTCCAGGCATTTTCCGGACCTCGGCCCCTATGGGGAAAAAAGACAAAGACATTGAATGAGCGAATGCAAAGACATTACCCGAGCGCTCATCCAGAACTTACCTGTCATTTACTGGAACTGCACGTTTCACTTCGGGTCGGCGCCATATCTCCGGCATTCCGAACCCCGGCCCCTAAGGGGAAAAAGACATAAGCATTAGCGCTTGCTGCAACACGACAATGAACATTATTTTTAAGCTTGGACTTTTGAACTTGCAGCAGAACTTTTACAGCGCCTTACCTGAATAGTCAAGCCTACCTGAACTCCCATCAATCCTCAATCCAGTGAAGTAACTGGGTTTCAATGCGCCCCTGCATCAGAAGCAGGATGGAGAGCTCATCCTTCCTGACCCTAAGGTGAGACTTCACGGGGAATCGTGGAAGGGTATCGTGGAGGGTTGGAAGAGAGTGGGAGGCTTGAGCATAACTCAGTCAGTAGGTAATACTCCCTTTTCACACACAGGTGAATATTCCTGCGAGCCAGAGAAGCCAGAGTAGAGGGGCCCTTCCTGTCCATCTTCAGAGTCCTGCGCTTCACCATTGAAGAAGCATCAGCACTCGAAGCCAGACCTGCGCCTCAGTGGGAATCAGGTGAGCGTTACACCCATTTCCATTGCAGCCACCCTCAAAAGACCCGGATGTAGCACGTACGTGCCCCAAAAAGGCGCAGCCTTTGCCAACATATTGCCCTGTGTATGGGATGCACAAACACATTTTAAGCCTCATAGAAAGTGGGCGTGTTCGTAGAAGTTGTGCAAAGTGGTGTTTTTCTAATTTTGCTAAAGGGACATGTAAAGAAACACCTTTTTCTGTGGTACTTGTTAAGGGTTGCTCTTGACTTGTCCTCCGTACATTACTACACGTGTGTCTGCAGTGTACATTGCACATAGTGCAACAGATTACTAATTTCAATAGGGGGAAAGAAATTCACTGCCACCGATAAACGTCACACTACAAGCACTAACATTGTTATGGGCACAAAAGATCATGCTACCATGGAACACAAAAGCAGACACATACATGAATCACTAAACCGTAGTCCCATTTCCATAGCACGCACATTACGAAGGACAGCATGTAGCACGTGCGATTTCCCCAACTACCGCAAGGGCCGCGGCACAGTAAATCAGGGCCAGTCCTTCTTCCCTTTCAAGTACTCTTTCAGCAGCACTCCCTGATTGGCTACTGTTAAAGTATTACATACGCATCCACCAATTACATCCAAGAACTGTGCTTGTTTTGCTATCACATCTATGGAGCAGTGCGTAACACCCATTAAATACGCAGAGTGGGAAAGTACTATAGAACGATCTATGCGTTTTGCACCCACAAACATCAGCATCGCTACCCATCACCACACCCAGTAGGTATTACTATTTTTTGTACAGTACAGTGCCAACTGTGGTATACATGCATAGCAGCAGTGTACTTAGGAGTAAATCTCCATAACATGCTCAGAATTTGTACTTTTAAGTCTCCCATCACCTACCATTAAATCGCACCTACAGTCGTAGGTGGTTCCAAAGGTTCCATTTGCCCACAAAAGGCATTGGTATACATACAAAAAAGGTTACTCTGTTCTTTTGTTTCGTCATTTTTACAATGCTTTCCTCCATTAAAACACCTCCTCGCAAAATTTTGCAAATCGCACACAAAGCTATCAGGCATCCTTTCCGACCAAACTATACAAAGTGCATATATTTCAAGCATAACCACAGTTTCCACCCGCATGTTATACATAACAACAGCAGTTAAGCAATAAAAAAAGTTATCGCCACATTCACAACTGCAACATCCGTAAATGTGCATAATGAAATTAAAACCCAAAAGCAATGGACGCACTCATGTACTAAGCATACATATGCAAAGAACTGTATGCAAATGGATGCCCCGAAAACATTGTGCTTTGCACTCTGTACATCTTTCCGCACCTTTTGTCTCATCCTTCCACAATGCGCAGTACTGCATTTGTGAAGTAAATAGGCCTACGCTAATACACACACATTTTCCATAACAGGTGATAAACTAAACTTCCAAATAGCCCGCCTACTCCATTAACAAACATGCTTATGCTCCCACGCACCATCCATATTGTACACCTTCCATTAAAGGGAGGGCATGCCGAAACTCAGCACTAGTGAAGTGATTACCTCTCACTACTACTATATTGTTATATATTAACACTGCTCCTCATGGAATATTGTGGGCCTATTTATAATAGTACAATAGTCAGCCAAGATGAGAGAATTTTTCAACGTTAAGCTTGTGGGATAACATTATATCCAGATTTCCATTTGTAGCTATGTGTTTTGACCGTTTTGTGGTTATATGTATATATATTTTTTTTAGATTCATGATGTCAACATCAAAGCACTCATAAGGCCAACTGTGAAGAAATTATTTGTCCTGAAGATGGCCACTACACTTATTTTTGTATGGACACCTGAGAAAATGTCCAATACAACCATTGGCCGAAACATGTCGACACCCTGCATCTTAGTAAATGTCTAAAATTAGGCGTTTTCATAATTACTCTATAGGATTTTAGGGTGTATTAATTTGCCCTGTCCTATCTATTTGTTTTGTTTGTTGGTAGCCTTGTTTTATGTGCCTGACATAAACATTATATTCTTGTCCTTGTATATTTTCTATTCTATAAATGTTTAAAGTGCTGTTTTAATCTTTTCTACAAATAATTAAATTGTGACTTCATGTATGCTTACGCGTTTGGCTTTTTATATTTGCTGACTTTTTATGTAAATGCTGTCCTGTAAAATGTTGTGCGTGTGACCTCAGGTATCTCAAGCTCTTTCTAGGATCGGAGTAGTGAGGGGTAATCACTTCTCTAGTGCCAAGTTTCGGCACGCCTTCCCTTTACCTGTTTATTTTCCCTTTTTGAGAAGTGTTCCCCCGATAACAAAACATTTTGGGACGTGGCCTCTCTTTTATAGTACACCTTCCATTAATACACGCACACTTTGTCTTCCTGCCAAGACATCCCCCTACAGTTTTGAAAAATGTAATTTACAAATGTAAGCACTATGTCATTAGCCAACATATTTTCTTACTATCTTCTTATGCAGGAGCATTAGCCACCTGTCTCTGGAAATGCACTGGATTGTGCACTTCAAAATACAGCCTACAATAAACCTACTCTCTGCAATCAACAAAGTAAGTACAATACCAGCATACTCTTGTATTTCTTACTAAGCAAGTGCACTATTGTACTGTAGCATATGGATGTGTGCCCATCCAGCAGTATGTACTTCATTGTTACTAATCACACCACTGCAGGTGCTAAGTGTTTGTTATGTCGTCACCATTATAACAATGCACATATACTAACATAGTGTCCCCAACCTAACCTTACACTCCACTGCACTGCCACACACTTGCAATTAAATAGCTGCCAACCCCCCATTCACCCACAGACTGATATTACACACATGTACATGTGAAAATGTGCACACCCACACTTCCCTTTCTTCGCCAACAGTTACTGCACAATGCCTAACCAATGGCAATTGTGTAGACAGCAACGCAGAAAGAGAGCCACGCAACCTACAAATACAGAAAGTAGCCTTCCATTGCAAGCTCAACGTGAACAGAAAGGTGAAGGAAAAGAGGTAATTCAGTCATTAAGGAAAACGGATGCATCTACCAGTAAGGACAGTGTAGGCGATCTGGCAAAATGTGAGAATGTAATGAAAACCACTACATAAAGTGGAACACACACTACTGCTAAGAGAGCACGTACAAATGGCAATCTAATCACAAGCACACATTCTAAAAAAGTAATTTTACAAAAAATTATTCAACCACAGAGTCCATCAGAACCTTACAAGTAGAGGGCAGAAATCACGCTCAACCCTCAAAACCTACCGCAGAAAAGTCATCCTAGAAGCTCTTGTAGACAGTGCTATAAGCGTGAGCGGAAATTATTTATAGTAATTTTGAAGAGCATGAAACCACTAACAAGATTAATTACTAAATTGCAAGCACAACTTTGAAACAAATGCAACGGTGAGCATAGATACCTTTGGCCACATCTGTACAGGTGAGTGGAGTCACACCAACAGCACATAGCCATACTGCAATAAAGAATCATACAAACAACAACAAACTAACTAAATTGCCTTACATCGGAGTGGACGAGGGTATGAAAAGATACACAATACCATAATGGAAGAGGAACACGCTTTCAGAAATAACCCCATCAATCTTAGATGTCACTCTCCAATCCACCAAACCAACACGCCTCACCTACAAATGGCGTTGCACATCAGTGTGCAACGTTCGCCAAAGCCTAATCAATAATTTGCAGCAATTCCTCAATCAGTATGTTAAAGGCAATGACAAAAGAAAAATGAAAATACTTCAAACTATGGACCTTGCACCGTATTAAAATGTTAGCAACCCACCATTCAACAGTCAGAAATATAGTGTACAAACTGTACTATGCAAAAACTACAGCTTTAGCACTCCAACATTTAAATGATGTTCTCGCACGGTACAGCCAAACAAGTACTCGATGAAATTAAGCACATCCAAAGGACATACTGTGGAACTGAAGAGCAGTTATACACTCCAACATTTTCAGACAACAGTACTGACAACAGTGCAGCTATCAACTTTTTATATCACACATACAGAAAATGAATACAAATGTTCAAAAGCACTTCTGCTGAAATGCCAAACCAAGTATGTGTGTGTTGTCGTAGAACTTTCTGTAAAAAGAGCACCAAAACTGTAGATATAATGCAGAAGATAGAAGGCAATGAAGAATCCCAATGGTTTCAATTAGCTCTGTACCTTCTAGCAGAAAACAAGTACCACATTACCAACACATCAATACTGTGCACATACTGCACTGCAAAACTTGACAATAACCAAACTCCTTCATGGACAATTAGTAATAATTTGGAACTATTTCCACTGCCAAATGCACTGCAGCAGCTTAATTTGTATGAGAGCATTATAATACAAAAAGTGCACCCTTTTCAAGCAATAATACATCTTCAACAAAAAACTGCAAAATTACCTCCCACCGAATTACTGAAAGGCATTTGTGATAAAGTAGTCTATTTACTGTTAGATCTCAAAGAAAATGTAGACACTCTACGAGTGCAAAGGCCAATACACAAATCTTTGATTATCCTGGTGAATGGTGTACCTACAAAAGACAAATAAAATTGGCAACAGCTGGTGGACTTAACCAAAGTTAGAGAGGCGTTGCAGTACCTTAAAGAAAACAATAAATACTACAAGGAAATAAACGTTTAAGAAAACCTGAGAGAAACAACCGAAATAATTCAGGACAATTTGAGTGTCTAGATCCTAGTGCAGCCTCCAGTATTTTAGACCACTATACAATTCACCCACTGCACTCCAAAGGAGCGCCAATCAGTATATCGGAAAGAAGTTTGGAAGCACAAGTCTTTCCTCTACTCTTCCCCACTGCAAAAGGTGGAATACATGATGAAAGAAGCACACAAATAACAGCATCAGAATACCGCTGTTTAGGAATGTATTCTGAAGACCCTAGATTTAGACAGAACGTGGAGTACATATTCCACCAGCTCTTTGAAAGTGAACTAGCAACGCTGTGTTATGGAGTTGCCCACACATTAAAAACAGGTTCCCATTTCCAAAACATGTCTTCTACACAACTACTTCAAAAGGTGCAAGAGAAGGACGAAGTGTACAGTCAAGTGTTAGAAATCTCTTGGCAAACATGCGTGGTACGAAAGAGTACTGGTTCCGACGGCACGCAGATGTACGGTGTATGCTACGCAACCTTGGCCCTCCCACATGGTTTGTCACTTTACGTTGTGCTGAGTATGCAGGGGAAGACTTGCACACTTTCCTACGCTTAGCAAACAAAAACAAAACAGGTGTAGACATGAAAACACCAGGAAAGCTGTGCTCTCTCAATCCAGTAAATGTTTCACGCTACTTTCATCATCGCTTCCTTGCCATGCTGCACTACATTTGCAATAAAGCACTTCCTCCCCTTGCAGAAGTGGAACACTTATTTTGGAGAAAAGAATGTCAAGCCAGAGGAGCACCACACATCCACATGCTTTTGTGGATTAAAAATGCTCCTAATTTTGGTGAGGAAAGTGATGAAACTGTTTTGCAATTCATTCACAAATATGTCACTTGGGAAATCCCTTCGGAAAGTACCCATAGTGACCTCATTTCCAAAGACACAAATGTGGCAAGTATTGTCAATGCAAATATAAGAACAGAGGCAAATACTACATCAAATGTCACTTTGGTTTCCCTAGACCAGTTTCAACAACAGGCCAAGTAAACAGCTTCATGTCTTCGGTTCGACACAGTGGGAAAGAAAAATCTCCTAAAAACACATACTGCATAAAAAGGAGCGAAGCATCAAAGTACATCAATGATTACAATGCAATTATTGCCCTCTTATGAAAGGCCAATGTTGATGTACAGTACATTGCAGACAATTCCACTGCTGTTGCACGATATGTCACCACCAACTTAACCAAAGCAGAGAAAACAGAGCTCAAAGACCTCTGGGATGACATATCCTCTAAAACACTGGCACAAAAATTGTACAGCTTTGGCGTTAAAATGCTGTCCCATAGAGAATGTGGCACAGCCTGATATGGGAAATCTGACAACATAGTGTGTCTAAGCCATGGGCCTGCTGCATCCAGAAGATCAAACAAAGACATACAAACAATAGCCAAACGCGATCCCAACCGCCAGGACATTTTGAAGAACAATTTATTGGACACATACTACCCAAACAGAAGTAGTACTTTAGAAGCCTTGTGCTTGTACCAGGTACCTTCTCATACAAAAACAACATTACACCAAATGAGGAAAAAGGTAGGTACAGAGTGGAAAATTGTGAAGGCAGCCTGGTGAGACTTACCAAATGCAGCCTAATTAATCATATGAAGTTGTCCTTAAAAACTCCTCAACACAAAGAGCTGTACCACATGGCTCTACTGCAACTTTTCAAACCATGGAGAAAAGAAGAAGATTTATTAGCCACCTACACCTCCTACGAAGATGCTTTCAAAGCCACTGAAAGTACAATTACATATGAAAACCTTACAAGGTACAAAACCATATTGGACAGTGAACGCCAACAAGAAGAAGAACTTCAAGTACAAATAACTGTAGATACTTCTGAGAGCAGTGAACCTTTGCAAACAGGCAGCCAAGATCCACTTGGAGAGCTACTCATAGCAAATGAGACAAAATTAGCCACGATGGAGGTAACCACCACTATGCTACAGTAGAGTGCTTAAATCTCAACTAAACGATGAACAGCGTCCCATTTTTTTAGAAGTGAAACAATTGAACATGGTATACAGCACGAAAGTAAAACTTGCACCTGTACTGCTGTATGTAAGTGGTGAAGCTGGGTCAGGTAAAACATTCTTAATACAAATTATCAGTAAATACCTCCAACAATAAACAAACAACAACCTTTCTGTGGTTATAACCGCCCCTACCGGTTTGGCTGCCTACAAGATAAGTGGAGTCACTCTACACCGATTGCTACTCCTTCCAGTAGAACACCAAAACAAATTAGAGTACTATAAACTTTCAGCAGAATCTGCTATGGAGCTACCCAGAGTTTTCAAACATATGAAAATGCTCCTAATAGATGAGGTGAGCATGGTCTCCAACCTAATGTTGGCGTTGATTCACCTCAGATTGCAGAACGTACTCAAAACAGACTATGAAGAGCTCTTTCGAGTAAAACATGTCATTGTTTTTGGAGATCTCCAGTCAAAGGTGAACGTATCTTCAAAACCTTAGGACACAAACAGTGCCGTACAAGTCTTGGAAGCATCGGGAATGTAAATCTTTGGCAACATTTCCAATATAGAGAACTAACTCAAAACATGTGTCAGTCTGCAGACCTCACCTTTGCCAACATTTAAAAAAACATACGGATTGGTGTACTATCAAAGGAGGCGCAGTCTACCCTCAATAATAGATGCATCCATAGCTGCACGGGCGTAACACATGTGCTACTGATGTCATGGAATAATTAGCTCAGAAAACCACTAGTGCAAATTCATGGCAGAGACAAAAAGGACGTTCACGTTTTGACAATACCTATGTGTCAACAAGGCATAGCATGACTACAAGCGTTGGAGAACTCCATCTCCAACACAGCTGGTTTGGAGAAAATGTTAACTTTATGTGTCAACTGTAGAGTTATGCTAAAGCATAACATTGACGTAGAGCAAGGCTTAATTAATGGAGCACTTGGTACAGGTGTTAGCTTCCAGACATACCAATGGGACAACAGCATTTAGTTTGTAAACATCAAGTTTGATAAACTTTCAGAAATCAAAAATATAGGACGCACAACTGCGAGATTCCTTCTTTTCAAAGACATGTATGTACGCAGAGAAAAGTTTTCTCTCTTGCTAGCTTATGCAGTAACTATTAATTAATTGCAAGGTCTAACCTTAGATGAAGCATTGATTGATATTAGTATTCAAAGAAGGCATGAGTTACGTAGCACTGTCATGGCTACGCACACTGCAAGGACTGTATCTAGTTAATTTTGATACAACTGCAGTCAGTGCAGAAATTCCTCGTATCATAAAGTACAATAGACTTTGTGCACTGTACACACCCCATCTAAAAATGTACCCTATTCCCCAAAAACCGAAAGGTTTGAAAAGAAGGTTCACTCCATCAGAAGTACTAAACGATTTTGCCACACTCCACCCACAAAGAAAAATGCCCCTGCTAATAAATCACGTACCCTTCCATCAAAGGGCTCAGACACAGAAGTACCTGAACCATTCAAATGTTCTAATACAACAGGTGTTAATTGCTATGCAAGTGTAGCAATCAATGTTCTATTCCAAATACCAGCAGTGGCTGAAATGTATTTAAATGGCGCTGGCCAGTTGTGTTTGCAAATGCTCGTCCTTCACAGAAATGCAGTAAGTAATCCTGACACCATTTACAGTGTCTCATGAATAAGGCAAGGATTGGACTACAGTGCTGGAATGGTGAAATTCACTTTAAACCGACAAGAAGATCCAGAGGAAATTCTAATGTACTTACTACAAATACTGGAAAGAAAAAACATACTTATAAATGAAATCTTTAACATTTCTACATGTGGAAACATACATGCACTCTTTGCAACCATGCCATTGAGGAGCAAGTCCCTAAAACATTATTTGTGTGTCTATCAATATCTAACTGTGCCCCCATTCCATTTCAGCAACTTGTGCAAAATGCAAACCATAGCATGTGGTGTACGTCGTGCAATTCTGATATTCATTTGACGCTACATTTACACTCACATAGTCAATATGTGATATTAATGCTCTTAAGCTACAATGCCGACAGTACCAAAAACAACTGCAAACTTATTGCCATCACACACGGACAGGTATCACTTGGCAAAAAAACCTTCACAAGTGTAGCCATAATCTACCACACAGGAGGCTCCACCAATGGAGGCCACTATACTGCATACATTAGAAAGCAATTGTCATGGTGGGAATGCATTGAAACATCCCTCAGTCCAAAGCACAGACTACCTGCAAATCTTACAAATGCCTACTTAATATTCTTTTAGCCAAAATGTACTCATTGATGTACCAACCTACTATACCTTACTCCTCAGCACCAACCAGTACCTTCGTAAGTGGACAAAAAAATGTTCTCCTTCCACACTATCGACCTAAAGCAACGTACCATACTAGAAGCATTGATGAAATGCACTACAGTGTGTGTTGGACAAGTTTGTCCCCAATCAACCCAAAGAGTACAGTCACACAAACAGTACGTGCACACAAAGCACAGTACCAGTATTTTCCACTGGATACGCAGAGGGGAAAGTGCTAAGTATGAGGGTTCAAAACTATCCTCAGTAACTCTAAAATCACCTTTTATGCAAATCATTCACCAGCTCTCCGGGAATAGTCATACAACTCCAACACATATGGACATATCACCACGTAAATCCGCAATTGGACAGTACCACTTGAAAATGTACACAGATGTCCAGGTAACCACAGGAATGCACAAGCTACTCTACGTACCCTTTACGAACGGGACACTCTAAACAGTTAGAATATGCCATCTGGAATCTAACTGCAACCTGAATACAACAATGTTATTTGCAGCATTACAACTACCCACCTCAATTTACAACAACTACTGTGTTACAAATATAGTGTCACACACTTCCTAACTATGAGCTGTTACAGTACGCCAACAGGTACATAACTACATTCAGAAATCTGCATTAGCACAGAACAAAGTCATAATACTTGCAAACCACCAGCAGCAACCAAATGCATAAACAAAAAGTAGTACAAAAAGGAAGCAGGAAAACATTCAGAAATCCCCACCTGCTATACAACGCCACCCATCCTACCAACATGTATAGTCCAGATAGCGTACACCGTTCCATTTCCTCCTACTTGAAGAGTACACCTTACAAAGTGTTCTAACCACTTCAAATGTCACTATCATTCATTGTGCACCATAGTAGCAATGAAATGTCAAAGTGTTTTTTAAAATCCAGCATGGATTTTATTTCCCCACAGACCCAATGATTATGCAAAGAACCACAGGAACTACGCTGATTGCACAGTACACTGGTTCAAAGCATAGTACTTACGACGTACTAGTTATGAGAGTCCGCAAAATGAAGAAATGTATGCTATGTAGTTGGCTGCAAATTAATTAAATACCTGCACTAACATATTCTGTTCTGTTTTCCCACAGATAATGGAGTAACCAGTACCACAACATTTTACACTCCATACACAAAACACAGTGCAGGCCTTCCTCAATCCAAACAGTAAGTCTGCAACAATTGCTATTATTCTTCTGTACAATATCCACAGTGGAATAAATGCACGTATTTCTGCTATACAGATACCAATACCACCATTTACAATGCACACCTATATTACACTATGCAGTTTGTGCCTACGCCCTACATGCTTCACCACACCCTGTACATTGTAGGGCCTCCAGCCATACACTAAACATTGTACACCCTGCCCACTATTGCCACTGCACTGCAGAACTATACATACAAACATCTATCCACGTACCACTAACCCCACACATAACACAGCCACCTACCCCTTAGCCACTACAGTTGACCTTGGCTGCTATTTCCTCCACAGAATACATAACCTGCTTCCTATGTACGCTGGTCACCTAAGCCTATCATAAGTGCACACACTGAATAAACAACCATACAGTAACCTACCCTACAATCTGCACAATCACAACAATGCAACTTCATGCGTGCATCAGTACATCTTACATAACTGTCCTAACTGCTGCAACATTTGGCTCCTTGCTTTCCATTGGCACCGTGTAGGCCATTAGGTCATTTTCATTGTTATGAACACCATTTCCAAGAAACGTATCCAACCCATATTTTATGCAGTGCATACAGCATAGCTCCCCAGTCATATTGCAACCACTGCCTTACTGCTTAACTTTTAAAACTTCTGTTTCCCTTTTTTATTGTATAAAGGAAACACCATTTAAAGCCCATAACCACCTTACAATGTTAGACAAACTTTCACACTAACTACTTTGCTTTCCTGAACAGTAGCCCCAAACAAGATCATGCAGCACGACACCAAACTGCGTACGATGGACAGACCACCCACGTCTTCTGAAACAGCAAACACAGTCTGACATTACCCACTTGTCTCTGTTAACACACTGCACATATAATTGGTCCTTACCCATGTAAAAGCACTTTTAGGTATTTTGCCATCTGTGCATTCACGGGACCATTTGTACGGCACCATCAGTTCAACTTGTACATTGCGCTACCTTCACCGTAATGACACTACCAAAATTCGAAACACGTTGCCGGCTGATTCCTTCCTTTTTTTCCCTGCATCATCTCTGGAAATCGAAACCTAACATACCTCTCCTTCAACAGAACACATTCTCATTATAATACAGCCTTGAAGGGGAAGCATGTTTAGCTCCAGGTTCAGATATTGCATAGAAGTCTAGCAGAAAAGATGCAGAACTTACACTGCAGTTCCTCTGTCCATGTGCCCCAAAGGTAGTCTGCAACGATCCCATACTGCGTACATTGCAATTTCACGTCTACCCAATAGAAGCATGGAATTTGCCGAAATTATACAAGTACACTTTTACATCATATGTGTATTGTGATTAACATATATTAACTACTCCTCAGTATGCATATTTAACAATATACTCTACCGCTCACTTCCTCTCTCTACATTACACGGACCTTTGTGACGGCAGTAAAAAAACACTGTTACACTGCCATGTCTCCACCATTCCCAGTAAATTGCAACTGTCATTGTACTTTCCTTTGCTGCCATTCTTCCCCATCCCCTCCAAATGCACACACAAAATGCAAGACGAACATTGAACGCAAGTCGTACAGTAAAGTACCACACCTTCTGTGAACTCGTACACTGCTGCATTCCCTGTTCTGCCCTTTGTATGCCCTTTCACGCAATTACTATGTCTACGCACCCTCAGTGTACTGTACGTTATAACGGCCACAGGTGCACGCAGCGCTCAACCGACACAAAAACCTCTACAGCTCACATTTCATTGACGCACTTCTTACCAGAGCTACTCCTCCATTCTCCAGCAATCTGAGGTGACCCCGAGTACGTTTCTTATTGTATTACTTTCTTTGCAGACACACAGACACATTTTGCTGTGGGTCCAACTACACTCGCTACCACTGTCAACTTTTGTAAAAAGGAAACACATGAAAACAGCATCTAGTCCCAACAGTTCCAAGACGTTTTCTTGTGTGCAGCCGTAAAATCACAGTATTACCTTCAAACCAGAGACCAAGGCAGTGGGTTAACATATGACGCTACACACTAACACACAGTTCATTGTTCATCAGGCATGGAGCTATTACTACATTATCCTTCCCGCAAAGTTTTATCCTGTACACTGCAACTAGTACCCGCTACTTACATCTACTCTTATTCCTCTTTCTACTCGGATATCTTGCACCTTACTGTGCGTGCCACTTCTTCCACATTCCAATAGACGGCTGGTGGACCAACCATTGGAAGATTACCATAAGCGATTTATTTTCCATCGTTATTATCTGTGCCAACTGATATGGCCCGGTATGTCCACTTGCGGTTCCTGCTATACGAACCAACCTGCAAACCTTTACTCTGTAAGCCATCCCAGAGGCACCAGATGCTACCTTTCAAATAAATGTATTCTTCCACACGGACCACCAAGCATCACTACATACTTCTTTTTCCACTTTCCTAGACAAGAACAGAAGTACAGAATTGCACAGATGGCATTGCTCACTGGATTTTGTTTGCGTAATAAAAGAGTGGTGAATGCACCAACTGTCGTTTACATTCTGTGACAAAATAAAGCACTTCCAACCATTCACTGTATTGTTAGTAAAGTATGGAATATTCTGGAACCGTACACTCTGTGTGCGCATGTCTGCTTTTGCTTTTGTTTATGTTGTTCCTTTCCAGAGCTACATGCTCACATGACAGAGTGCGCTAGACTTGTCACGTACATGAAATAAATACCTGGAATCCACAAGTGAAGTCACTGACACCAGTGACTGCTGCGATGTTGTATGCGGCACACAGAAACAGCTAACGTAAGTGATGCACATATTAAAATTGCACACACTAACAGCTCCACCCGCTTCCGTTGCCCATCTCAACAAGTACGCCAAAAAAAGGTAACAGTCTGATGGCCTGCCTTCCTGTATAAAGCTGGACTTAATGCCGTTCATGATGTTATCGACTGCATATATATGTGTGTTGGACTGTACATTATCCATACTTTACATGTTTAATGCTTATTAACTCATGTCATGTCATACTACCTTCCTTCGCTCTCAAAGTACAGGGTATTACGAGAGGTATACCATACTGTACATTAATTGTGGCATCTCAGTATGTGAATGGTAACAAGGCCAATGACAGTCAACATATTCAAGTGCAGTCCCTTCACGCTACTTTTACTGGTGTGCCAACTGCAAAATTTCCTCCACAACCATGCTCACAGTGAGCACCCACAGGAGACATACATATTTTGAACTGTGTACGCTGCAGTTACATATCAGTATAAGAACTGACCCATAGAAGGCAACATTCTGAAACCTACTTCCAAACAATGTCCACATTGTTACTTCAAATGCCCATAGCCATCCATACACGGTCGTAGACGCCTGCCACTCCCACCACAACATGGTACACTGATTACACAAATCCCTATATCATCTGCAATACGCGCCCCATCTCCAATAGCCTCTGAAGGTTGTCGCCTGCGCACATACCGCACAACTCTTTATATGTTAGCATCTGCGTACATGGGCCATGTCACAAACGTTACGCAGTGAAACTATCTCTCAGGTTCCTGCTGTTCAGTGTCTACAATTGTACCCGTATTCCTCTCCCACTCCTCACCTGTGGTTTCTGAGTTGGCTTCTGAAGGCTCGTCTGAAGAAGTCTCCACAGGTTTCTCTCTCCAGGCTCTTGGGTTCTTCTTTTTCACCGTCTTGCCCTTTTGTTTGAAGAGATAGGGCCGAGCTCCCCCGGAGGCCACTTTGCCAGTAAGGCTATATGCCCGGCAGCAGGGACTCCGGGGAGCCCACCCCAAACCAGGGAAAAGCCGCAGCAGAAAAACCCTGGGAAGTTTCAGGTGCGTAGGTCTGTTCAAATAAGTATTCGCAATCCTTCTTGGAATACTACTCAGCGAATGGGTAATTCTCAATCCTTCTTGGAATCCCACTTCTTTAGAGTACTACATTTACCAGAATGCACTTGGGTGCAATGTCTAAGCTTTGGAAAAGATTCCAAGAACTCTGTGAGCAAGGTTAAGTAAAATAAACAGAAGGAGGGGTTACACAGGTCAGAGGAAGCACACAACTCAGGGGGGCACGAGTGGAAGTGACAACTGCTTGGGAAAGCGTGTGTTGAAAAGAACTGCAGATAGCAAGTCCCCGCTCGCTGAGTAAAAAAAAAAGCCCCAGAGCGAACGCAGCTGTCTGCTGACTCCAGCAAAATAACAAACACACACGCTGGGAGATTAACAAGAAAATGCGGGCAGGGAAAGGTCCATATTAAAGAAGAAATATTCCCCACAGGAAGCGTGGTGGCAAAATGTTTGATAAAAGGCAGGCAGACAAACAATGGAAAGGCAAATGGGAAGAAAAACAAGGAGTAGCACGAGACAGGAGCACTGTCAACTAGCGTTTGGAAAGAAATAAGTTGCAACGCACCGGTTGCCACACCTGACAGTTAATTATAGCCTCTGTTCCAGCGAGGCTAGAACGCAACGTCCAGGTAAAGGAGGAGCTCAGTCCTTCTTCCATTGTTTCCATCTCTTCCACAGGCTCCATGGGTGTTTCATGACAGTATGACCCCTTCTCAAAGGCTTTCCTCCAGGTTTACCCGGATACATCCAATGGAATCTTTGTATGAGTCTGGGTGCTGATATGTTGCGAATCGGTTCCCATGAGCTTTCTGACATGGGGTATCCTTTCCACAACACTAAGTACTGTAATGTACCCTTCTTGTATCTGGAATCGAGCGATCTAGAGACTTCATATTCCTTATCCACATCAAGGGGCTGGTAATTCGCCTTCTTCATCTTTCTAGCATGAGGATCTGCTATATATGCCTTCAGTAAAGATGTGTGGAATACTGGATGGATTCTCCCCAGTTTGGGTGGTAGAGCTAAACGAAAGGCGACTGGGTTTACCTTCGCCGTTATCTTAAAGGGTCCAATGAATCTAGGTGAGAACTTGCCATGATGTACCCACCTTGGTAGAAACTTAGTCGACAGCCATACCATCGTACCAATTTCCCATTTGGGGTTAGGTCTTCGCTTTTGGTCAGCCCATCTCTTGTAGTCTTCACGAGCCTTTTGTAGATTGGTCTGGGCTTCTTTTTGTCGGTTCCGTAGATTGTTCAGAAGTGTTTCCACAGATGGAACATTAGATGAGACATGTCCGAACAGTGGTATGTGTTTTGGATTGTATCCATAGGTACAATGGAATGGACTCATACCTATGGTTGAATGTCTTGTGTTATTATATGAAAATTCAGCCAGGGGTAGCAGATGATACCAGTCATTCTGTTCTTGATTACAGAAGCATCTGATGTATTGCTCCAAAGTGGCATTTAGGCGTTCGGTCTGTCCATTGCTCTCTGGGTGGAATCCTGAGGACAGGGATCTTCTTATCTCCAACAATTTACACAGACTTGCCCAGAATTTGGATGTAAATTGTGTGCCTCTGTCAGAGACTATAGTGTTAGGAAGTCCGTGTAACCTAACCACATCTCTTAAAAATACCTCGGCTGTAGTAGAAGCCGTTGGTGTTCCCTTGAGTGGTGAAAAATGAGCTAGCTTACTGAAGGAGTCCACCGTAACCATGATAGCAGAGTATCCTTGAGAAATGGGTAAATCTACTATGAAGTCAGTTGAAATGTGTTGCCAGGGACCTGCCGGTGGAAGGTAATGTTGTAGCAGACCCAAGGGCTTGCAGTATGGATATTTGTTTTGGGCACACGTAGGGCAGGTGGTGACATACTTTTTAACATCCTTGGTGATTGTAGGCCACCAGAAATGACGAGAAGTCAGTTCCAAGGTAGCTTTCTGTCCTTTATGTCCAGCGGCGGGAAGGTCGTGACACCATGACATAGCAAGATCACGTAACTCCTGAGTTGGTAGATATAAGGATTTGTCTTTGAAGAGGTAGTCACCCTTGTATAGTAATCTTAGAATGGTATGCTGTCTTTGCTCCCTTTGAGCTATTTGTACTTGTTGGAGGAAGGAATTTACTGTGTTAATGAATCTTTTTCCTGCAAGCAAGATTTCATGGCCTTGAAATCCCTCTGTATCTTCTCCCATGCTTCGGGATAATGCATCCGCCAATTGATTGTCCTTTCCTGGCAAATAAGTGATTTCAAAATTGAACTGGGAAAAGAAGTAAGCCCATCGTGCATGTCTAGAATTTCGACACTCCATCTGCTGAAGGACCTTTAGGTTCCGATGATCGGTACGTACTTGGAACGGGTAAACGGCTCCTTGAAGCAGATGCCTCCATTCTTCACAGGCTTGTCTTATAGCCAAAAGCTCTTTTTCAAGTACAGAATAATTCCGTTCGCTGGAACTGAGTGTTCTAGAAAAATATGCGATGGGATGTTCCAACCCGTCCTCTTTTTGCTGCAACAGAGCTGCTCCTATTGCGCCACCTGAAGCGTCGGTTTCGACTATGAAAGGCTGGGTTTGGTCTGGTTGTCTAAGAATAGGGGCTGAAACAAATGCTTCTTTAAGTTGTCTGAAAGCCTGCTCTGCCTTCAGATCCCATACAAACTTAACCCCTTTCTTGAGTAGGTTTGTGATCGAGAGCACTATGTCGGAGAAATTTGGGATGATTTTTTAATAAAAGTTTGAGAGTCCCAGAAATCTCTGTATGTCCTTGACACAAGTGGGTACAGGCCAATGTGAGATGGCCTTAGTCTTGGCGGGATCTATTTGCACCTTGTCAGCTGAAAGGATAAACCCAAGGTAAGGAACTGTGGTTGTCTCAAAAACGCTTTTCTCTGGCTTGGCTAGCAGACTGTGTTGTCGCAGTCGTCGTAAAACTTCCTTAACATGATGACAATGTTCTGTTAGGGAAGTTGAATAAACAAGTATATCATCTAGATAAATCACTACTGTATTATACAGCATATCAGCAAAGATCTTATCCATAAAACGTTGAAACTGTGCAGGAGCGTTGACCAGCCCAAACGGCATGACCCTGTATCATAGTGGCCGAGAGGAGTCCTTAATGCCGTCTTCCATTCGTCTCCTTCACAAACTCTTAGAAGATGATAGGCTCCTCGGAGATCAAGCTTTGTGAATACACAAGCCCCTTGGACAGCCTCTATGATATCTTTCATCAAGGGCATGGGATATCTATCACGTACTGTAAGGCTGTTTAAGCCCCTGAAATCAATACAGGGTCTGAGTTCTGTAGTTCCCTTCTTGGAAATAAAAAAAAGAGAAGCTCCGGCTGAAGAGGATGACTCTCTGATGAGGCCATTTTGTAAATTGGTTGCCAAATATTCTTTAAGTGCTTCTTTTTCAGGTAAGGAAAGCGGGAACATCCTACCAAATGGCACTACTGCATCCGGCACAAGATCAATCTTACAGTCCTCCTTCCGATGGGACGGAAGGCTTCGTGGTTGAGTGTCTGCAAACACATCAGAGAATTCCTGATATTGTATCGGTACTGTGTTGACACTGCAGGAAGTATCTTGAAGGGACGCGTGTATCAGAGGAGGTGTTTCCACCGGTACTAAACAATTCTGCTCGCAATATTGAGACTGGAATCCTATTGTGTTCAGTTTCCAATCAATACAAGGGTTGTGCTGTCTGAGCCAGGGGATTCCCAGGATAACCGGGAAATGAGCTGCACGTATTAAATCGAAAGTCATGTATTCTTGATGAGCCGCCATCCTGATTCTTAATTCCTGGGTTTCATGAACAATTGGACCCGAAGTTAGAGGTGTGCCGTCAACCCCTTCCACGGGTATTGGGCGTATCTTTTGGCGCCTGGGGATTTTATGTTCCGTTGCCCATTTGTCGTCAATGAAATTGCCCGCGGCACCGCAATCCAGCATTGCCAAACATTCCACCGGGCCTTCCTGTTTCCAGTCTAAGTGGATCTTAATGACCATCAGGCTGCAATTATTGATCATAGCTGGCTGAATAGTTTCACAGGGATTCACTGTCGAAACCCCTCCCTTTTCCCTGTTCAAGGTCGGGGTTTGTCGTTTCCCTGTCTCCTAGGTGGAACTCCAGAACAATCTCGTAATAAATGTGTATCGGATCCACAGTACATACACAGGCCTAGATCCTTACGCCTCTTTCTTTCGCTAGCGGTGAGGGGGCCTCGGGCCATACCAATCTGCATAGGCTCATCTGCAGACCATTTTTCAGGTAAGGGAGGGTGGTGAGGAATGGGTACAGTAAGTCTGGGTCTCTTCCTTTCTGCCTTCCTTTCGGCCATGCGGAACTCTATTTGCAGAACTAAGGAGACTAGTTCCTGAAAAGTAGAAGGTCTGGCGACACAAGCTAATTCATCTTTGATATCGTCATGTAAACCGCGACGGAATATGGCTTGCTGTGCCGTCTCAGGCCAACCTGCTTCTGTAGCAACCTTCTGGAAATTGGTAACATAGGTTTGAACATCAGCTGGTCCTTGGCGTATGTCTAATAAAGTCTCAAAAGTAGAGTACAAAACTTCGGGTCTTTCAAACCTATCTCGGAAGCATTGAACAAAGTTACTATAATCATTAAGGGCTGGGTCAGAGTTGGTAACTAGTGGAGTAGCCCATGCCAACGCATTCCCCACTAAGTTAGAAATCAAAAATCCCACCTTGGCCCTATCCAGTTCATATGTTTTCGGGCGAAAGGTATAGTGTACCAAACAGGCATCCAAGAATTCCTTCATTCTTCGGGGATTGCCGTCAAACTTGCCACAAGGTAATGCAATGGGAGGTAGATCTCCTCGGTTATCTTCTCTCTGTTGTACCTGTTGTCGCAGAGCTGTATTATCGGCTCTTAGTGATTGTACTTCCACTGTGAGGGCTTGAATAGCATTAACCAATTCCTGGTATTGCTCAAGGCTTGCCATGTTTTCTGGGCGTTGCAATCTCTCAGGTTCCTGCTGTTCAGTGTCTACAATTGTACCCGTATTCCTCTCCCACTCCTCACCTGTGGTTTCTGAGTTGGCTTCTGAAGGCTCGTCTGAAGAAGTCTCCACAGGTTTCTCTCTCCAGGCTCTTGGGTTCTTCTTTTTCACCGTCTTGCCCTTTTGTTTGAAGAGATAGGGCCGAGCTCCCCCGGAGGCCACTTTGCCAGTAAGGCTATATGCCCGGCAGCGGGGACTCCGGGGAGCCCACCCCAAACCAGGGAAAAGCCGCAGCAGAAAAACCCTGGGAAGTTTCAGGTGCGTTGGTCTGTTCAAATAAGTATTCGCAATCCTTCTTGGAATACTACTCAGCGAATGGGTAATTCTCAATCCTTCTTGGAATCCCACTTCTTTAGAGTACTACATTTACCAGAATGCACTTGGGTGCAATGTCTAAGCTTTGGAAAAGATTCCAAGAACTCCGTGAGCAAGGTTAAGTAAAATAAACAGAAGGAGGGGTTACACAGGTCAGAGGAAGCACACAACTCAGGGGGGCACGAGTGGAAGTGACAGCTGCTTGGGAAAGCGTGTGTTGAAAAGAACTGCAGATAGCAAGTCCCCGCTCGCTGAGTAAAAAAAAAGCCCCAGAGCGAACGCAGCTGTCTGCTGACTCCAGCAAAATAACAAACACACACGCTGGGAGATTAACAAGAAAATGCGGGCAGGGAAAGGTCCATATTAAAGAAGAAATATTCCCCACAGGAAGCGTGGTGGCAAAATGTTTGATAAAAGGCAGGCAGACAAACAATGGAAAGGCAAATGGGAAGAAAAACAAGGAGTAGCACGAGACAGGAGCACTGTCAACTAGCGTTTGGAAAGAAATCAGTTGCAACGCACCGGTTGCCACACCTGACAGTTAATTATAGCCTCTGTTCCAGCGAGGCTAGAACGCAACGTCCAGGTAAAGGAGGAGCTCAGCCCTTCTTCCATTGTTTCCATCTCTTCCACAGGCTCCATGGGTGTTTCATGACACTATCCTTTCATGTCCCACTTTCTTACTACACTCCCTGAAGCGAAGCTCTGTTCACGTCCACACCACTCCTAATGCAAATGGTGTCTTATCTCACCATTGCTCCTTTACGAACTTCACCATGTCCTCCACAGTGATTCTGCAAAGGCGCGGACCTTAGGACACTTACATATTTACAAGTGTATTGTATGGCACAAGGTATGCTTATAATAACTTAGGCAAAGTGAAAGTACTCTTTGTGCATATGTCTGCAATCCACATACAAAAAACAAAGTACTCCCATACATAGCAGCATTGCGTTGCCGGTTTGTTAACAACAGGCTACTCTTTTGCCACACCCACTGTAAAGCAATAGACCCATGCATGGAAACATGTCACCACTTATCTTTTCTGTCCACATGTACATATTGATTCAGTAAGGAACCCAATCAACGCAATTGTCTGTTACCTACTTCCAACCAGTGCCCACCCTGTTATGTCCAAGGGCCCCAGCCATGCACACAAGCCAGTATGGGTTTTGCAGGCACAATACAACATAGCATTTTGACTGCAAATATCCTCATATTGTCCCCAATGCACTCCCCAGCCCCAATGGAGTCTGCCTGCAGTCATCAAAAAATGATGCTCGCCTCTACAAGTACCCACTGATAAAGTATATGTGAGTACCTGCGTACAGATTCCTTCCATGTGCATCTGACTGCCCTTCCTAAAACAAGGCTGTGCCCAAGCCTTGCACTCTTGGGTACATTGGGTCTCCGCCCATACACCCAATAACCTACTCCTTCAAAACACCCACTAAAATGCAATATAGACATGCATGCTAACATGTGGCAACATACTTTTCCTGACTACCAATACGTATGGGTAACAAACTCACACAACGCTACATTCTCCAACCTACTTCCAACCAGTGGCCAAACTGTTACATGCAATAGCCCTAGCCATGCACACAATCCAGTACACCTTTACAGGCACAACACACCATCATATATCAACTGCATATACCCTCATATTACCTCCAATTCACTCCCCATCCCCAAAGCACTCTACCTGGACTCTGTGCACTCTTTCTACGTATGTGTGCAATTCACACACCATTATCACAGTCCTCCCATAAATGCCCATATTGCATTTCAGGTATTGTGCCAAACACCTATGCTACTCTTTGTACATATGTGTCCAATCCACATACCAATATCACAGTACTCCCATACATTGCAGCATTTCGTGGTTGTTTTATTGCCAACAGCCTACTGCTTCGCCAGAACTACTGCAAAGAAATGGAACCATTCATGGAAACATGTGACCACTTATCGTTCCTGTCCACAGGTACAGATTGGTAGAGTAACAACCCCAATCAAGGCAACATTCTATAACCTACTTCCAACCAGTAGCCATCCTGTTATGTCCAAGGGTCCCAGCCATGCACACAAGCCATTAGGGGTTTTGCAGGCACAACACAACATAGATCTCCAACTGCAAATATCCTCATATTTTCTCCAGTGCACTCCCCTTCCTCAATGGAGTCTGCCTGCACTCACCGACAAATTATAGTGACCTCTACAACTGCCCACTGATACAGTATATGTGAGTACCTCAGTACAAATTCCTTCCATGTGCCAATGTCTGACTTCTCTCCCTATACTAGGGCTGTGCACTAGGCCTATGCTTTTGGCTACATAGGTAGAGGCCTACGACCTCCACCCATGCACCCAATAGCCTACGCCTTCAACACACCCAGTAAAATGCAATAGAGGCATGCATGGTACCATGTGGCCACGTACCTTTCCTGACTACCGGTACGTATGGGTACACTAACGAATTCACGCTACGCTACATCCTCCAAACTACTTCCAACCAGTGGCCAGCATGGAAACATGTGACCACTTACCTTTTCTGTCCACAAGTACATATCGGTACAGTAATGAACCCAAGGAAGGCAACTTTCTGTTACCTACTTCCAACCAGTGCCCACCCTGTTATGTCCAAGGGCACCAGCCATGCACACAAGCCAGCATGGGTTTTGCAGGCACAATACAACATAGCACTATCCTCATATTGTCTCCAACACACTCCTCATCCCCAATGGAGTCCCTCTGCACTCACAAAAAAGGATAGTCGCCTGTAACGCTCACCTGATTCCCACGGAGGCGCGGGTCTTGGCAGGAAGGTGTCTGTGACTCGAAAAGTGATGTGCAGGACTCGATTGGCTTCTGGGGTCGAACCTCTTCGCACTGTGTGTCAAACTCGAAGGGTGAGGTTTCTGCAGGTGAAAGAATATGGGGATTAAAGGTCTGGGTTGTTGAATGTCCCTATCTCTCTCTCTCTCTCTCTCTCTCTCTCTCTCTTCCCAGCTTGTCTGTAGAGCCCCCCTCCCAGGTCAACATGCTCACCTTAGATAGGTGAATACTCGGCTCTCCATCTGCGTCTAGTGCAGGGTGCCGTTGCCAGTTCATTCACTGGTGAAACATTGGCCTCTTGACTTCAGAGGATGGTTACCGTCGTTGTCTGCACGACCGGTAAGTTTCTGGACACCTTTTGTCTTTATAGTCTTTTAATGCGTGGCAGTGAAGCGCCTGGAAATTCGTAAGTATGGCAAGCGCTCTAACTGTCTCTTTCCTTGCAGATTAGTTCGTGTTTAAGAGACGCAGGAGTATTCGCAGGCGTTTGATTGACGAGCGTGATGGGCGTGAGTAGTACCTGCTTAATGTCTTTTTCTTTGTCTTTACAGGCGACGATGCAGAATGAAGAAATCCGGAATTCGCCGTGTGCCGGTAAGTGTAACAATGCTGTTGTCTTTGCAGGTGAAGATGCAGCGTGAAGAATCCGGAATGCACAGCGTGCCGGTAAGTATAACAATGCTGTTGGTCTTTGCAGGCGAAGGTGCAGCGTGAGACAAGGCCGCTGCCGGTGGATCAGGTGAGTAAGCACTGCGTGTAAAGTTCATCTTGCTAACCTGTTGTTTCTGGTCTTTTGCAGGTGCTGATGTTGATCGTGTACAGGAATGATAAGTATAATTCTTGCAGGTTCAGGATCAAAAGAAGAAAGGCTGGAACAGACTCGGTGAGCGTTCTGCTGCAGATGCAGAATAACGCGAAGCACGTTTCATCAATCGGGTGTGGTTTAAATAGCCTTGGAGTGATGAGGCGTCTTCTTCCACGTCCTGGCCTAGGTAAGAAAAGAGTTCCCGCTTCCAGAAGAGTTCCAGTGCTGTATCCAGGGAGTGGAGCTGCCCCACCCAGGTAAGAAAGTAGTCCCTGTTTACAGAGGGCTTCTAAGAGGCTGGTAAGTAAGCAGCATGGTCTGCCGCAAGTAAGTCCACCCAAGCACTTTCACACCAATGATGAGCCCGGCGCTTCCAGTGCCGGGACCGATGATTCTGATGAGCCTGGTGCCACCGGCGCCAGGACAAGGTCCAAAAGGCCCCTGTGGGGACCGGCTGGTGCCTAGGATTAGGGTTAGGGGCCTGCTTCCAAGGACGTTGGGCTGGTCCTGGCTCCTTGGAAGCAGTGATCATGACATCGCCTCCACAACTGCCTCCACTAAAGTATATGTGAGTACCTGCTAACAAATTCCTTCCATTTGCCAGTGTCTGACTGCCCTCCATAAAGCAAGGCTGTGCCCAAGCCCTAGGCTCTTTGGAACATAGGCTGAGGCCTACAGCCTCCGCCCATGCACCCAGTTGCCTAGTCCTACTACACACCCACTGGAAGGCAATAGAGGCATGCATGGTAACATTTCCCATGGTGCTTTCCTGCCTACAAATACGTACAGCTACACTAACAGACCCAATCAAGGCAACATTCTCACACCTACTTCCAACCAGTGCCCAAACTGTAACAATCAAGGGCCATAGCCATGGACACAAGTCAGTAGGGCCTTTGCAGGTACAACACAACATAGTACACCAACTGCAAATATTCTCATATTATCTCCAATGCACTCCCCATCCCCTATAACGTCTGCCTACTGTGACTAACATATGATAGTCCCCTGTGCACCTAACCACCAATGCAGTGTATGTCAGTAGCTGCGGGAATGCTCCAAAAACAGTGTGCTGCCACACAATCCTTCCATTTGTCCATGTCGTTATGGCCTCCCTTGCATCAACGGTGTGCCCAGACTTGGCCGCATACCTAAACGCTAAATGCCTCACTGCTCTCACATGCATGGATGCATTACTTTGCAATGGTGGTGTCCAAGCCCTAGGCTCTTTCTACATGCCATGCCCATACAGTAAGAAGCCTATGCCTTACCCACAACCACTAAAAGCCAAGTCAGACAAACAAGCAAACATTTTGCCACAAATCCAACGCCGCAAAACAACGCAAACGCACTAAGTCAACATAACCACCGGCAGCCGTGTGCTACAGCAGAAAACATTGCCAATATATTTGCTTTGCCCTCTTTCACCCAGCCTATCCTGCAAACCATGTTTTCCAATGCCTTTCGGCGCACCACTATCCTCCGATACACCATGGCAGTGTTTCCCAAAAACGCTCACGCACAGCACGCTTCCCTCCAGCCAACCAACAGCCACATCCAATGCTTGCTGACATCACAGCGTCCCGCCGGCCAATGAGACTTCGGTCTGCTGTGCGAACAGGGAAATGGTCCGAGACATCACACATTTTTGGCATGTACATTTCAGTGTTTTGCAAAAGAAGTACTGGTCCGATTTCCACCAAACAAACAAAAGCATGCTTTCTGACCCAAGCCCCCGTTCCTGCCGCAAATTTGGTGAAAATCCATCCTGCCGTTCGGGCTGTAGCCGTGTGCAAAGTTTTTCCCCAATCAGTCTATGGAAAAAAAAATATGGGACCCCCCTATAACTTTGTCCCCCCTGCATGAAACCTCACCCAACTTGGCAAATAAATTCAGAACCGGCCATATACTTTTTTTTGCAAAGTTTGTTGAGGATTCCTCCAGGGGGAGCGAAGTTATAAGCCACCAAAAAAGTACTCTCCCTATGAGTTTAGCAACTTAACCATAACTACACGGCCACTACTGAGGGCTGTGTTTTATATATATATATATATATGTATATACCCATATATATATATATATATATATATTCAGTGAAAAAACTTTTGTTTAAGGAAAGTTATGGTTACAAGTAAAATCGAAAACCCCCAGAAATTCGCCAGTTACGGTAAAGTAAGCAACCATAACTTGTGCCACCACCGTGCACTGCTAAGACTAACACCTAGGACATATAAGATGACATCACAATTGTCATTGATGACATCACAAATCTGGGCCACTTGGTTTTGTTCACTGACATATCTAAGCCGGCCGGTTGTGTTCACTGACAGGAAGAATTATTAAATAGAAAAGGTGCGCACCTCTTCTTACTGTGGTGCCCCGGGACACCACACCTGTCCGGACATGTCCGCTCTCATGTGGCGCACTTTTAATTAATTTGGGTACTCTGCCCCTGTCCTGCGGAAAGTGGCGCACATGTGCTCCTCATCACACTATACCCCCAGCCACTGCGCCTGTCGGGACATGTTTGCTCGCGCGTGGCTCATTTGCACACATGCGCACATCGTCTCCCGTCCAATAGGTGTCCGCAGGACAGCCGTCGTATTCCCGGACGTCTGGGGACATCATCATGTGACCGCACCCGTGCAGCGCGAAAGAAGTGTTCACAGACAGTGTTCATACACGCGGACAGTTTAAAACTGCATTGTTGTCCAATCTAGGGTGTTTCAAGCTGAAGCTTTACCCTTGCAGAGCTCCTAGACTGTGACTTAGTTGATCTGGCAACTTTGTATAACTTTTTAAGCCCCATTTGTTTTTCGATAGTCGCGCGGTCTGTGGACAGCCCCTCTGAAAGGACCCACCCATTACTGTTCCTCATTCTCAATCTGGCTGTGCAGGAGAGAGCACCTCTGAGATTTCTTTGCAGAAAATGTATTGGACACAGAATGGCATCTGCATTGGCCACTGCTGCTCCCCAATGACCACCACCACCATCTGGAGGGCCTGTAGAGGGGAACAGGCCAAGTTATACAGAGGAGGATCAAGAGAAAGATGAAGATGTGGTGCTGGAAGTCCCTCTCTCCAGCTCCCGTCATGATTTCTTTTTGTATTTTTAGTTTTTATAATTTGTTTTCAATTTTTAAAGTAAACTAAAGAACATTCTACTAAACTGAACGATTTCTTTAAACTTGCAAAAAAGTAGAAATTTTTTTTTCCCGGTGTTTCCATGTATTTATTTTGCACCTACTGAAAAATGCTTTGTATATTTACAAAAACTGCTTCACAGCATTCTGAATGTTTTGCAGAAGAATCTGATTACCTGCACCAGTAAGATGTACTCCATCTCTGCGGAAAATGTTGGCAATGTTAAATTTAATATTTTCATTATGGAAAGACCTCATGCCAACATCTCCCAAAAATGCACACGTAGCCTTGTTGACATTGCGCCTTGCTTTCGTCATTTGTGGACCTCAATGAACTTCAGTGCATCCACATCTGTCTCTGGGCAATGCGAGAGAAAAATCAGTATTGGATTGGGAACATTTCCTTCAATTTTCCGAATGTCTCCATCATTGCAAACTGCAATGAAATTCCAGTCAAATACCATAAACTTTTCCCTACACAATGAACAATGAAAATGTCCGGATGTTTCAGTGTGACCGTATTTATACAAAATGGGAGCAAGTCAACCCACTTCATGCTGCGCACTCCATACGATTCTACATGAAAATTATCAAATGCAAGATTTCCAACCACTCCACCATGCTCAGCATACACCTGCCTCCTGAAAGACATAGCCATAGTCATCTGCATTCCACTCAGCACAGAAAGCTTCTGCCAGACTCTCCTTGTACACCACACCCAGGAAACCTGATTGGCTGATCCCCTGGGCTGCACAGTCCCATTTCCATGCCTGGCATCCTGAAGAGACCTGGATGTGGCACGACCCTTCCACAGACTACCGCGGTTTCCGCAGACAGAACACCTAATTCAAGGGGGTGGGAAGGTTTACACTTACTTTAAAAAATTCAGTGTGCAATGTGGCTCTTAAAAAAATATTTTTTGTTTTTTTCAGGTTTGATTTGAGGTTTTTCTACTTCTCCTACCCAGGATTCTTTTCGCATGCACTCTACATCATTTTTACAGGAACTTGTTGAGTGCACTTTGAATGTTTTGGATAAAGATTTGATTTCCAAAATCAGTGCAGGTCATGCCATCACTCAAAGAATTATGTGCACCATCCGCAACAATGTTCTCATTTGCAAAATGCCACACATTTGCCTCAGTTACCAGAAATGCCACACATTTCTGTGTACATTTTCAGATTAAGCATCCAAGAATATCCCACCATCTACACAGTAAGCCTTCTCATAGCAACAACCACAGCCATCTTCCCTACACACAGTAATGAAAAGAACTGCTACCCCCTGTTCCTATAAACCACAAGAAGAACACCTCATTGACTAATCCCCACATTCCCCTTTCCATGCCAGCCATCCTTAAAAGACCTGGATGTGGCAAGCCCTGTCCGTGGACTACCACGCTGTCAGTGAACCCCATAACACAGAGCAGCCCTTCTTTCCTTTCCACTTTAATCTTTGTAGCACTCCCTCATTGGCTACTTTCAAGCAGTCACACACTCATCCACCAATCACATCCAAAAACTCTACATCTAACTCTGTCATTTTAGTTCAACATTTCAGGTTTACTGTTGAACTCCCAGAGTACATGTCTCCTGTTACACGCACCTGCATCAAAAACTACTATACACATCTCCAAGATTTCTATTTTGCAGATTCAACCACATCTGCATCTATCAAGACAAAGTACAGGAATGCTTATATTTTTTAAATTATATTTCCAACACCTTTACAAATGCATCTACATAGGGTTCCTGCCACTTACCCTGCATTAACCTACATAATAATCATACCTTCTTTTGTCCCACCCCCTGATATCAAGTGGCTGTTATGCATCGACGGCGGACTTGGTCGGTTTGGCACCGTTGGTGTCACATCTCGTCAACATATCGCTTTAAACCCAAGTTGACGTATAGTTCTTCCAAAATGGCGCATCGAACTGAAAGTAACAGTCTAGTCCTGCAGAATGGCGGACAAGAGGCTCCTCCCTCTTTCCTGGAGACGGTACATCTGAAGCAGAAGCCAGGAGGAGGGTGCTTTGCTACTGTTTACTGTAGCTACTTTACGTGAGTAATCGAATAGTTCCGAACTTTCCTCCTGCTTCCCTACCTTTCCGCAACTCCTCTGCTTCTTACCTTTCAACTCCTTTATATTTCCAGGTTTTCTTTTCCTCCGCGCCCACCGAGCGCAGAGAGTACTCCCACGGACCCGAGCTTATCGCAGGAACCCTTTCAAGCAGCGTTCCCCGTTGTTAAGGAAGATTCTTTTCAAGTAGGTCGCGTACCTCGTCAGATACTTGACTCCCATCAGGCTACTTTTTGCTGTTAGTAATTCTCGACCCTTTCAGGTTGTGTTCCTTTCTGCTAACGAGGATTCGTGGTATCAGACTACATTTCCCATAACCCCTTCTCCACAAGTCACGAACCTTGTCCTCGTCAACTTAGGTAAACTAAACTCCTCAATAGGTATTCTGAGTAAGACTTCCTACTCCCTTCTTTCAAACCTCTCTTTTTCCTTACTCTTTTACCCAAAGGAGTCAAGCGTGTTTCAAACAGCAGGACTTCCCATCCGTCTATTCTCCAGTTCTAACAGAAATACAGTCCGGAAAGGTATCCTCATTTCCTATATCCTTTGACATACCTTTCCATCAAAAACATTTTAGTAATTCTCTCCTTATATTATAGTTACCTCCACGTGAAGTAGAATACACCTGCTAGACATTGGGGATCAAACTACGCTCTCTAGCCACGCACCCCAATTTCTATTGACCAGCGCTCTCAAGCAGCCCAGGGTTTTTTCCCTTTCGAGGGTTTCCCTGCTGTGGTCTCCAAGAGCTTTAATTACAAGCGCGAGGAGAGTGCGGCAGGTGAACTTTCATCACTTCCTGCAGCTCCGAAGACAAGGTAGGCTGTACTTTGATTGTGTTACCCATCGGCCAACATCAAGAGTGAGAAATAGATCATTTGATTGGTATCCTATAAGTTTTTAACAGATAGCAACGCCCCATATCACCTAGTGTTGGCGGTTGGAGAACGCAACCGAGTGTAGCCCTACTATGGAGCAACAAGTGCAACAGTTGGTTTCTGCCATGCAAGCATTATCGGCGGAAATGCAACAACTTAAACAAGAAAATCTCAGTTTACGTCAGACTATAGGGCAGTTAGGACAGAGTTCAGGGGTTCCCCCGGGTCCCTTGCCTTGTGGCAGATTTGATGGAAACCCATATATGGTGAGAGAATTCTTAGAATCCTGCAAAGTCCAATTTACTTTCAAAGCAGCGTTTTTTCCTACCGACAGGGATAAGGTAGGTCACATGATCGCCCAGATGACGGGAGCCGCTTTGGCATGGGCCACTCCTCTTGTGACCAACAACAATCCCATTCTCGACTCTTATCCCGCCTTTTGTAATAGTGTTAAAAGTATGTTCGGGAGACAAGAAGTTACCATTGTATCCCAAGAGAAGCTATTGGATTTAAAACAGGGAAATCAAGATATCCTAACATACATAACCAAATTTAAACAAATGGCTGCAGACACCTCTTGGGCAGACGATGCTCAGATCACCATATTTAGGCGAGGTCTTTCTGAGGAACTTAAAGACGAGGTATCCAGAGTAGCGAGACTACACAACATGGCCGAATTCATTTCCTTAGTAATGCAACTGGATTTTCGTCTACAAGAACGGAATAAGGAGAGAAGGAAGGGACGTACTTTTAGACAGCTGACAGAAGGTGGTACTTCCTCAAACAAAGGCACTTCATCTGAAGAACCTATGCAGTTGGGGACTACCAGAGGCCCCCTTTCGGCAGAAGAACGAGTTAGGCGAAAGACACAGGGACTTTGTATGTACTGTGGTTCCAACACCCATACTGTGAAAGAATGTACTGTGGCTCCACAAAGGAAGCCGGGAAACGCCAAAGCCCGACCGTAAAGGGAACGACGGGGCAGGGCTTTCTTTCAGTTACCGGTTCCCTACTTAAGAAGGAGTCTCATCCTCCCAACTTCATCAATAATTCCATGGTGGTTCTTGAAGTATCCTTGTCTTGGAATAACATTAGATTGGAGAGAGTATCCGCATTGATAGACAGTGGCGCTGCAGGTAACTTTATAGATGACTCTTGGTCTAGAAATCATGGGATACCCAGAGAAACCAAACACGTGGAAATCCCAGTTGAAAGTGTAGATGGTAGTCCATTAACATCTGGCCCTATTAAGGAACAGACTTGTTCCCTTGGTCTTCACATATCTGCCCACCAGGAGATAGTGGTCCTTGATATAATTCGCACTGCACATTATCCGATCATACTCGGACTACCTTGGTTGAGGAGACACAACCCATACATCAACTGGTAAGCGGGTACGCTTTTTTTGGGTTCAGAACATTGTGTTCATCACTGTCAAGAAACGAAAAGATCTCCAGATGACAGCATTTCCAGCAAGATACTTAATCAGGTTTCTTCAATACCCCCAGAATACCAGATGTACCAGTCAGTATTTTCTCAGTCAGAATATTCATCTCTCCCACCACATCGAAGGGACGACTGTGCTATCGAATTGCTTCCCGACTGTCCCTTGCCCTTCGGTCGCATGTATATCCTATCAGCCAAAGAGAAGGAAGCCTTAAAAGAGTACCTTCATACCCATCTACAAAACGGTTTGATCACGGAATCAACCTCCCCAGCGGCCGCGTCTTTGTTTTTCATTCCAAAGAAGAACGCAACGGAACTTCGTCCGTGTATCGATTATAGAGGACTAAACAAAATCACAGTACCTGATAAGTACCCCATGCCGCTTATACCAGACATGTTGGAGGCGATCAGAGGAGCCCAAATCTACACTAAACTCGATCTACGGGGTGCGTATCATCTGATTCGCATACGTACTGGAGACGAATGGAAGACAGCGTTTCGAACGCCCTTTGGACATTTTCAATATCGTGTAATGCCCTTTGGCTTGGCAAATGCCCCCGCAGTCTTCCAAAGGTTTATGGATCATGTTTTTTCAGACATTTCTCTTCATTATGTTATCGTCTACTTAGACGATATACTGGTGTTTTCTCCTTCCTTGTCCGAACATATACGACATGTGCATGAAGTCCTACATCGATTACAACAAAATCACCTATTATGTAAACTGGAGAAATGTGAGTTCCATCAAACAACTGTCGCCTACTTGGGTTATATTCTATCCCCTCATGGTATCGCTATGGATCCAACAAAAGTGTCAGCCATCATTGAATGGCCCTCACCAAGATCGGTAAAGGATATCCAGAGATTCCTAGGTTTCGCAAATTTTTACAGGCGCTTTATACCCCATTTTTCTAAGCTTACCATGCCTTTAACTCATTTGTTGAAAAAAGGAGTTGCCTTCAATTGGTCTTCTGAAACACAAAGGTCTTTTCAAGACCTGAAAGGATTTTTTACTGCTGCACCTATCTTATCGGTCCCTGATCAAAGGAGACGTTTCATTGTGGAATCCGATGCTTCTCATCACGCCATCGGCGCTATTCTTTTACAACCGGACCATAGAAACAATGAGAAACCCATCGCCTATCTTTCCAAGACTCTGACCCCTGCGGAACTGAACTATACAGTCCTCGAGAAAGAACTCTTGGCCATCAAACGTGCCTTTGAGGAATGGCGCCATCTCTTATTAGGAGCACAACATCCTGTTGAGGTGAGAACGGACCATCAAAACCTCCGCACCTTACAATACGCGCAAACCTGCAACAGCAGACAAGCGAGATGGGCACATTTCTTTTCTCCTTTTCGCATCGTTTTCACCTTCATTCCAGGAAGAAACAACCAAAGGGCGGACGCACTATCTCGACGGGATCCCTGGGAGAAGACAGCTTTTCAACCTGAACCTTTGTTTCCCAAGGCGCTTTTCATTTCAGTCCTCCATAACTTCTTGCAAAGGATGAAAGACCGAAGCAAGATTTGGGTCCCTTCTAACCCCGAGATTATCGCACGACACGGTCTTACACCTAGCAAGGGATTGCTGTTCAAAGATGAAAAGATGTTTGTTCCGGAGGAAATCCTGCAAAAAGAAGTCTTACGACTCTGTCATGATTCTCGTGTTGCTGGACATCGGGGTTTTGTAAACACTACGGAATTGATCCAGGGACATTTCTGGTGGCCTTCTCTGCAACAGGACGTACGACTATACATCAGTTCCTGCCCGGTCTGTCTTCAAACCAAGTCATCACGTCAACCCCCCATTGGTGAATTGACTCAAATGCCACTCCCCAATAAGCCATGGCAAATAATCTCCACTGACTTTATAGTGGATCTCCCTTTGTCAGAGGGTTGTAACACGATTATGGTCACGGTTGACTCTCTGACCAAGATGGCTCATTTTATTCCTCTCTCTTCCGTACCTTCAGCAAGTACGATGGCTCGAATTTTTCTGGACCGTATTTTTTCATTGCATGGACTCCCTGATACTATCATATCAGACCGTGGTCCGCAATATACCTCCAACTATTGGCGCCACCTGTGTAACGCCTTAGGGATCTCACGAGCCCTGAGTTCGGGCTACCACCCACAAACCAATGGGCAAACCGAGCGTCTCAACAGACCCTAGAGGGTTACCTCAGATGTTACATATCGTCGGCCCAAGACAATTGGAAGGAACTTCTACCGTTAGCAGAATTTGCGTATAACAACGCACAACATTCCGCAACCCGTTCCAGTCCCTTCTATTGTACATATGGATTTCATCCGTCAGTATTTCCTGCTTCTCTACCTCAATCCCTGCCTATTCCGAATTTGGAGAAACTCGCTGACGGAATCCGACAGGGACACGCCAAAGCGGTTACGGCCCTACAAGCTGCCCAAGAAGCAAGCAAGAGGCAAGCGGACAGACACCGGACTCCAGCACTGCTTATAAATATCGGAGACAAAGTATGGTTGGCAAGCAAGTTCCTGCCCAGAAGACTGGTCCCTTCCAAATTGTCACCTAAATTTTATGGCCCATTCACTGTATTGGAAAAGAAGGGAGCAGCGGCTTATCGTTTACAGTTACCATTGTCATGGAGTCGCATTCACCCTACCTTTCATGTGTCTCAATTGAAACTGGATGTGAGGAGTCAATTTCATCCTAAACACTCTGGTATGCCTCCCCCTGTTTTGCTAGACTCTGCCCCTGAATACGAGGTGTCGGGAATTTGTGACGCCCGCTACTATCGCGGGGTTCTTCAATTCCTGGTGGACTGGAAGGGATATTCCGTGGCTGAGCGCTCTTGGGAACCCGCTTCAGCGGTTCATGCCCCGCGCCTGGTTCGCTTGTTTTACAGAAATCATCCGGGCAAACCGGGGGGTTCTTCCCTTGGAAGGGGGCATACTGTTATGCATCGACGGCGGACTTGGTCGGTTTGGCACCGTTGGCGTCACATCTCGTCAACATATCGCTTTAAACCCAAGTTGACGTATAGTTCTTCCAAAATGGCGCATCGAACTGAAAGTAACAGTCTAGTCCTGCAGAATGGCGGACAAGAGGCTCCTCCCTCTTTCCTGGAGACGGTACATCTGAAGCAGAAGCCAGGAGGAGGGTGCGTTGCTACTGTTTACTGTAGCTACGTTACGTGAGTAATCGAATAGTTCCGAACTTTCCTCCTGCTTCCCTACCTTTCCGCAACTCCTCTGCTTCTTACCTTTCAACTCCTTTATATTTCCAGGTTTTCTTTTCCTCCGCGCCCACCGAGCGCAGAGAGTACTCCCACGGCCCCGAGCTTATCGCAGGAACCCTTTCAAGCAGCGTTCCCCGTTGTTAAGGAAGATTCTTTTCAAGTAGGTCGCGTACCTCGTCAGATACTTGACTCCCATCAGGCTACTTTTTGCTGTTAGTAATTCTCGACCCTTTCAGGTTGTGTTCCTTTCTGCTAACGGGGATTCGTGGTATCAGACTACATTTCCCATAACCCCTTCTCCACAAGTCACGAACCTTGTCCTCGTCAACTTAGGTAAGCTAAACTCCTCAATAGGTATTCTGAGTAAGGCTTCCTACTCCCTTCTTTCAAACCTCTCTTTTTCCTTACTCTTTTACCCAAAGGAGTCAAGCGTGTTTCAAACAGCAGGACTTCCCATCCGTCTATTCTCCAGTTCTAACAGAAATACAGTCCGGAAAGGTATCCTCATTTCCTATATCCTTTGACATACCTTTCCATCAAAAACATTTTAGTAATTCTCTCCTTATATTATAGTTACCTCCACGTGAAGTAGAATACACCTGCTAGACATTGGGGATCAAACTACGCTCTCTAGCCACGCACCCCAATTTCTATTGACCAGCGCTCTCAAGCAGCCCAGGGTTTTTTCCCTTTCGAGGGTTTCCCTGCTGTGGTCTCCAAGAGCTTTAATTACAAGCGCGAGGAGAGTGCGGCAGGTGAACTTTCATCACTTCCTGCAGCTCCGAAGACAAGGTAGGCTGTACTTTGATTGTGTTACCCATCGGCCAACATCAAGAGTGAGAAATAGATCATTTGATTGGTATCCTATAAGTTTTTAACAGTGGCAGTTACATACAATGCTGTCTGGTTACAAAGTTTTCTTTTCATTTGCATTTTCACAACAGTTTAAAAATACATATTTGCAATCCAGCAGCACTGTCTTTCTTTTTTGTGAAAGAAAAGAAAACCACTTTTAAAACATTTCTACAGCATGTTTAAATTACAGATCCTGTGTGAAAGTTCAATATATTGACAGTACATGCATATTAGCCAATATGACCCATTATAATCTACCAAGTGTTATTTTTTCTTTCATTCTGTCACTTTTAATACCACTTCTCCCACCCACAAAGTTACACTAAAACTCTGACAATCCAAAGTCAAAACGAAAACTGCATGTATGTTACTAATGCATAGCATGTACATGGAATGAAAAATGGCAAAATTCAATGCATTTAAAAATATTTGTTTCAGCACCATTTCAAGTACAATTAATAAATGCATGTATACATTTACAACAGTAATGTGTGGAATTGTTAAAAAAATAAATGAAAGAAAGGGGAAACGATTTGTGCAACATTTTGAAATAACACTAAGTGTGTGTGCAATTTTATTAACTTTGACGCACATGCATACTTGCTAACATTCCCCTTTCTAATCTGTATGCGCTTATTGGCTCCTACATGTTTGTGTGTATTCTGAGGCATGCAGTGCACCTTTTCTAATACAAAAAGTGCAACCACAACTCCCACAATACAAACAAAAAAGCCATCACTTAATAAGCAACTACACATTGGAATGCATCTTTTTGGCAAGTATGCATGTACTGACAACATAATACACTTTCACACAAGTGCCATTTAAAAGTGTTCTGCAAATATTTTCTATCTCTATTTCTTTTTTAATGAGATGTTACGCACAGTGCTGCTATAAATCCACAAAACCATTTTTTTTAATTTTATGTACAGCCTCCCAAAAAGGACAGCTTTTTAAACGCACAGTATTTTCCATTTTGCATTGTCTAAAAATGGCACACTTTCTTGCTGCAGGGCCGTTAGGCATACCTATCACAGGGTCAACGGTCCCATTACCAACGGAGCCAGTGCTTCCGTGTCCCCTTCCCGTCAAGTCCTAGGGGACTCCACGGGAATACGGACTAACATTTTCCGGCACCTGACTTTCCAGGCCGATGTGACTTGTAATGTCCTGGTGGCACAGGGAAGCTAGGTGCCAAAAAATGATTAGGAATCTGGTGGCAACCCATCTTAAGCACTGACAGGGGTTACCACCATACTCGTAATTAAGCCCAATGTTAATAACTCTTCTTCCCAAAAACTCCTCCTCAGTCATAAATAGTGTCTTCTTGTGTTAAAATCATTTCACCATTACCATATATACCCACTCATCTTCTTTCACAAATTGCAGTGAACAACAACCTCCAGGAAGACAACAACCTGAAGAAAACTACTTTTCGCATCCTACAAAGTAAGTGCATTACTGTCGTAGTATTCTTTCTGTTACTCGTACAGTATAGTTTAGCCACATAATAACCTATAAAATTCCTTTCAAATCAACATTTATTTCACTCTTGCTCACTACACCTCAACATGTACACTCTTTCTATTCTCACCTAAACACCATTATCATAACACCCACTATTATCCTGAAAACATTGTAATGTCCTTACTTATTAATTCACACTACCACTCTCTTACATACTAACCGAAGCCCTTCACACATCTATACACACAGCTACTCTTACAACCTTCCCAACCACAACTATTAACCTATTACACAATCACACAGCGCTCTATTTATGTCTGTCATCATATTTGCACACTCATTCACAAAACAGGCATATATATTCCACAACCTTCAAACCTACACTTTCCTTTTTTCTAACAGACAGAACAGAATGCCTACTAAAAACCAACTCCATAGAAAACAAAGAAAGAATAGAGCAGAAAAAAATAAAAGCATACCAAATACTCATGCACCACTAGCAGAATGTATAGCAAATATTCAAACAAAACTGCCAATACAATCAGTCAACAAAACTAAACCAGCAACCACTAAAAAAACTAGGACTCCTCTTCCAAAAAATAAAAATAAAAAAAAGTATAAAGAAGAATAAAACTGCTAATGACCTTACCACTATATCTAACAATGTGTAGCCACAGTTAAGGATTGCCACACATTTTACAAAAAGATTTCCACCGTAGAGTACTTCACAGTTTTATGAAAACAGCTGAAAAGTCATGATCTACCCTTAAAAGTTACTGCAGAAGACTAATCCCGGAAGCTCTAATTGACAACACAATTCTACTCAAAAGAAAATTGTTTATATTAAATTTAAACAGAATGAAACCACTATCAAAATGAATCAGTAAATTACAAAAAGTACATCTAAAAATGCGCAATGTCAACATAGATACCTTTTCAAACTTCTGTGAAGGTGAATGGATTCACACAAGCAGCACATAACCATATCTCAATGAAGAGGCTTATAAACAAGAACAGAAAAACCCAATTTCCATACATAGTAATGGCTGAGAGTATAAAATGGTAGAAAACATCATTATGGCACAAGGAACCCGTATCAAAAAAACACCCCCAAGAAACTTTCAATCAACTGTTGCTTTCACCCAACCAATCCGTTCAGTCTAGAAATGGCCATGCAGCTCAATGTCTAACGTACGCCAACAATCCTTCAAATCTTTACAATTCCTCAATCACTATGTACCATGCACTCATGTCCAGTGTGCAAATACACTGGACTGCGAGGACATTCATAAGCCTGCATTTCGGGAACTGCTTGCAAAAGCACCTTCCACCACATCAAAATGTTAGGAACATACCATTCCACTATACAGAAACCTCTGCAGAGACTGTAATATGCAAAATCTCCTGCTTTACAACTGCAACTGCAACATTTTATTAAAATTCGCCTATGTGGAACAGCCAAAGAACTCCTTCAACAAATAGAACACATCAAAAGTAAATATTTTGGAAGTGAAGATGACTTAGAAAATTCAGTAACTTTGGAAAACATTAGCGAAAACCTTACAAACACCAATCTCCTAACAAACACAAAAAAGAAATAGCAAAGTTTAAAAGCACATTGCTGAAATACCAAACAAAGTATGTGTCTGTTGTCGCAGAACTTTTTTTTTATAAAAAGAGCACACAAATTGGAGATATGACTTACAAAGTAGAAGACAATGAGGAATCCCAATGGTTAGCTTTATATGATATCTTATAACAGAAAATAAATACAAAATAAGTGACCCCTCAATACTTTGCACATACTGCAAGACAAAGCTTGATAATAACCAAATGCAATCACGTGCTGTCACTAATAACTTGAAAATATTCCCACTTCCAAAAGCTCTCCAACAGCTTCATTTGTATGAGAGCATTATAATCCAAACAGTACACCCATTTCAAGCTATAATATGCCTTCAACCCAAAACAGCCAAATTGCCTCCTTCTGAATTATTAAAAAGCATTTGTGGCAAAGCAGTATATTTACCATTAGATCTTAACAAAAACGTAGAAACTCTAGGAGTGCAAAGGCCAATAGATTAATCTTTTATTATCGTAGTTAATGGTGTACCAACAAAAGACAAAGAAATGTGGCAACAACTAGTAGAATTAAACAAAGTTAGAAAAGCCCTACAATATCTAAAGGAAAACAATGAATACTTCAAAGATTTAAACATAGAAGAGAACATAAGAGAAACCACCCAAATAATTCAGGATTCATAACCAACTGGCCATCTTCAATGTGTAGATTCTATTACTGCAGCCAATATTTTGTACCAGTATACAATTCACCCACTGCACTCCAAAGACACCATAAACGATGCATTAGAAGCATATCAAATGCGTCAAGCCAAAGGATCTCCAATCAGCATAGGGGAGAAAAGTGTAGAAGCTAGTTCCTTTCCTCTACTCGTTCCTACAGGAAAAGGAGGAAGATATGATGAAAGATCCACGCAAATAACAGCATCAGAATATCACTCTTTACAAATGTATTCTGAAGACCCCAGATTCAGACAAACTGTAGAACACATATTCCACCTCCTGTTCAAAAGTGAACTAGCATCTCTATGCACACACATTAAAAACAGGCTCTAATATTTTACACATGTCTGTTGCCCAACTGCTTCAAAAGATATAAGACAAAGATGAAGTTTTGCAGTCAAGTATCACAAATCTATTGGCAAACGTGCGTGGTACAAAAGAATACTGGTTCCGACGTCACGCTGATATACTTTGTATTCTAAGGAACTTCGGTCCACCCACATGCTTTGTTACTTTAAGTTGTGCAAAATATGCATGGGATGACTTGCACGACGTCTTACACATTGCAAACCAAAATAAAGAAGGAATAGACATAAAAACACAAGGAGAACTCTGTTCTCTTGACCCTGTAAATGTATCAAGATACTTTCACCACTGCTTTATTGCCATGCTGCACTTCATCTGCAATAAAAGTACCTCTGCCCTCGGAGAAGTGGAACACTTCATTTGGAGAAAAGAATATCAATCCAGAGGAGCAGCACACATCCACCATTTTTATATATTTTTTTAACTTCTTTTTATTGGCAGAGTTATCAAAGTACAGTGTTTACAGTAGGCAATCGACATTGATCAGAGAGACAGAGATACATTCCATTTAAACAACTTCATTGCTCGTGATGAGTGAGGCGTTATGATTACATTGATCATTGGAATGAGACAGTTAATGGGGTTGCTTTGACAACTTATGCAAGGTCACTGGTCAGAAGGAAGGGCCGCCAGGTAGGATTGAAACTCAGCCCAGGCATTTCTGGGGCAGGAAGTAGGAGGTAGGTAGCTCATGTAAAGTTCTTCAGTGCTCTGGGCCCAGGTCAGTGCTAACAACCAGGTTTTGGGACAGGGTGGGGAAACATGCTTCCATTTCTATAGTATGCATCTCTTGGCAATCACATATCTCGTGTTTACAAATGAGCGGAGTCCTTTGTTGGGGAGGTTGTCCGACAAGCCAAATAGGACCCCCACTGGGGAGTGCCTGAGGGGGACATCTATCACATCAGAAAGGGTTTGTAGTACAGTGTCCCAGAATTTACCCAGTTGGGTGCAGGACCAGAAAACATGTATGTGGTCAGCAGGGCTAAAACGGCACCTACAGTAGGACTGGTCCACCTCCTGTGAGATCTTGTTGAGTTTTCCTGGGGTGTAATATAGTTTGTTTAACAATTTGTATTGTATGCATCTGACTATGAAATTCAAGGAAACCTGTTTAGTGTGTGCACATATGTGTTCCCATTGGGTATCGGTTAGTTCCATCCCCAGGTCCTCAGCTATGGCGGTGGGGAGATGAAGTGGAACGGCTATTCACAAGCATTTTGTAGAGCATTGACAGGATGCAGTGACTACCGCTGGAGTTGGCAACGAGTGCCAACACGGCGGTCTCAGGGGGCTATGCAGGATACAATGGCCACTGCGATTGCACAGTCGCCCGTAGTCTATAATATTGTATAAGTTCAATTCTAGAGCTAGTATGTTCTCTGTGCCATGTCAGTGGAGTGATACATTTCCCGTCCACAAATAGATCAGCTACAGCTCTATAGCCGAGACATTTCCACTGGGCGACTAATGCGGCATGCCAGGTAGGTCCCAGACCAGGGAACCTCCAGAGCGGTAGCCATTTATAGTAGTAGCACATCGTGGCACTGCACAAGAAGATATATCCCAGGCGAGCACCGTAGAAGACACCTGGTCAAACGGGCAATCGTCCTTATGTCTACCATCCAACATGAGTGTCCTGAGGTCTGACTCTCCCGCTGTCAGACGTTTGAGCTTGACATGTGCTGATTGGGATTCTTCGCCATACCAGTAGGAAGCGTATTGGGCCTGTGCAACCAGCGAGTATAACTCGAGGTCAGGAGACATGAAGCACCCCTTATCTGCATGAGACAAAAACTGGGCACAGAGTCTGTGAAGCCTTGAAAAGAAGGGCCTACCAGACCACACCGGGACGTTGGTAAATATATACACAAGTTTTGGTACGAGCACCATCTTTATAAGGGACAATTTCCCCGCCATTGTGAGAGGGAGAGCACGCTATCTGCCCAGCCTGTTAGCCATGTAGTCCTCCATGGCTTCGTAGTTGTCCCTCAAGAGGGAGATTCTCGCACCGGAGATCCGCACTCCTAGGTATTTGATCCCATTGGGGGACCAGCGAAGAGGGAACCCCCCAGATGGTTGCTTAGTGCTCCTAGTTAGTGGGAACATTTCTGACTTGGAGTGGTTTATTGTGAACCCAGAGAGCTGACCCAGTCGGACAGTGTCCTGGAGCACAGTGTCCAGGTTCGTTTGAGGATCTCTTATGTATAAGAGGACATCATCCACATAGAGTCAGACTACTTCAGGCGGTCCGCAGAGGCGAATCCCTTTATGTCCATGGCGAGCGCGAATCTTATCTGGCATTGGTTCAATGACCACGGCAAAAACAATTGGGGCGAGTGGGCATCCCTAACGGGTGCCTCTGCCAAGCTGCAAGTGTTCAGATTTGGAGGATTTGACCATGATTTTAGCAGTTGGATTTGTGTATAGTAGCTTTATATAGCTTCGCATTTCTGGGCCGATCCCATCTCCCAAGCACCATCCACAAGTCCCAAGAGGCCATGTCGAACGACTTCTGAGCATCCAGTGTCCTGCCACTGCCTCAGTCGCCAGGTCCATTCTAGCCATGACATCAAATAGGTGCCTAATGTTCAAGGAAGTTGATCTACCTGGGACAAAACCCCCCTGATGTTTGTGAATCAAGTGAGGTATCAGTGTGAGGAATCTGTTGGCGAGGGCTTTGGCATATATTTTCATATCAACATTCATGAGGGAGAGAGGCCTATAAGAGCCACATTCGTTACTCGGTTTGTCGGGCTAGAGCAGGATAGTGATGGTAGCCTCTCGTAGGGACGGTGGAAGAATGGAGTTGTTGAGTGCCTCAACCCAGACCCCCAGGCGCCAAGGAACGTACAGGGATGCGTGTTCTTGATAAAAATCGGATGTGAGTCCGTCGGGGCCCGTGTCCTTGCCTTTGGGGAGGGTGGAGACCACTGCAAGGATCTCCTCTAAGGACAGAGGGGCCTCCAGGCCCTCCCTAGCCTAGACGCACAATCGTGACAGAGGCAATCCATTGAAAAGGCATTGTATAATCTTGAGTACTGTGGTGTTGGCCCGATGTATAAAGAGATTTATAGAAATCGGAGAATACTTTAAGGATCTCCTGATCGGACCAGTGGGGATTCCCTAGTGTGTCTTTGATACAGTCCTCCTAGGTACGGCCATTTTCAGATTTAGCTAGTCTAGCCAGTATTATCCAAATTGTTCGTTTACAATTGTTTGAACGAACAATTGACCGAATTTAAAGGGTCACAATTGACCTTTTCACAATTGACCATATATATATATATATATATATATATATAGGGGTTTTGGGGGGGTTTCACGTTGGGTGGGGGTTGTGGGGGTTTCCCCCCACATATATGTTACAATTGACCTTCACAATTCGGTCAATTGTGAAAATGTCAATTGTAATTGGAACAGTTGTAAAATGAACAATTTGTATACAACCGTCTAGCCAGTGTCCTACTCGGTCTTTCACCCTCACCGTAATTCCTGGTGGCCTGGTGAACTAACACACCTCACGAAGGGCGTGCGTTTCAAATGTTTTCAGCTCTGATCACATTTGTTCCAGCACCTGTGGACTGGGGTTAGCAGAGTATTCTAGCTCCAGGGATTTAAGTTTGACCTCTGAGCGCTGGAGGTCGTTTCTGATGGACTTCAAAACTCCTGCTCCTCTAGATATCGTCATTCCCTGAATAAATACCTTAAAGGCCTCCCATCTTATACATGTCGATGTATCTCCCGCCTCATTGCACGCAAACAATGTCTCAATGTCATCCTGCTTAAAACACAATGTCCCCAAGTGCCTCAGATTTGAACCGCCAGGCATTACCCCGCCCGGGAGATCTATCTGTATTCAGAGGAAGTTCTACTGGGGAATGGTCAGAGAGGGTACAGGGAAATGTCCTTGTGTCCTCAACCCTACCCATCAAGGTGTTAGATATCAAGAAAGTGTCAATGCATGAGGAGCTGTTGTGCATGGAAGAGTAGAAGGTATATTACCTATTGTGAGGATTTAAGGTTCGCCAGGCATCACTCAATTCCAGGTTTTCCACATGGGCTACGAGCTGCTGGGCTGCCTGGGATCTGGCCCTGGGGGCCACCCCAGATCTGTCCATAGTTTGATCAAGGATTAGATTCATGTCCCTTATCCAGACAGCCGGGACACCCAGGAAGCCACTGAGGATGGATGCTACTGTATTAACAAAATTCAGGCATGTATATATTGGGGGCATATGTGTTGACCAGCAGGATTTCAGTTCCATCAATGGAGCAGTGTAGGACCACATCCCGCCATCCAGGATCTAGATAATTATTTTTAAGGCTACATTTCACTGATTTATGAATGAGCGTCATGACCCCCCTAGATTGAGTGAAATACGAGGTAAAGTATCTGCCCCCCACGCTGGTGCATGTCTCTTGATGTCCCCTCTTTTGCATGTGCCTCTTGCAGTAATAGAACATTAATCTTGTGCCTGTTAACGTAGGCCACAATCTTACATGATTTCATAAAGTTCCCTAGCCCCCTCACATTCCAGCTCATCACGTTTAGACCCATTATTAAGAACAATCAAGTTCCCGGAGTGCGCCTCGCAGTTCTCAGTATACAATCCATCTCTACAGTAGTAGAATTCTGCAACCCTGTACTCTGCTGTCAATTAGTTTTCAAGGTTATCACCTACAATCACTCCTGGAGCGCAACAGGTGCTAGAGCTTTTGGAGAGAGTTGCCACCAATGCAGATCTCAACCCCATCCTGCCCACCCTCACTGCCCACCCCAAATCTGCAGTGTAAAACCACCCTCTCCAGTGTAAAACCCAGAGCCCTCCCAACTGGGCCGCAAGTACACAACATAACCCAACATAGTTCAAGCAATTTCTGCAGGGGTAACTGCTGCCGCTCCGATGAATACCGCCACTAGACTCAAGGATTGTATGTTGAAATATGCCAGAGGTGGTGGTAGGCTAACTCACAGGTGCTATGTACTCATTGTGAAAAAAGAGAAAGAGAGGCAATTTGAAAAGTCTCTATGTGACCATTCAGCCTGGCATCTGTTCGTTCTTGAACACTCCCTTGTGGTCTGGGACTGGTATTTGGGCCTCGATGAACTTCATAGCCTCTTCTGGTACTTTGAAGAAATACAATTTGCTGCAGAACTGAAACTTCAGGTGGGCCGGAAAAAGCATTGCATATTGTATCTCTCGGGCCCGTAATAATTTTTTGACACCCACAAATTGGCGTCTCTTGTTTTGGACTGAGAGCAAAAAATCAGGAAAAATCCAGATTGTCTGAGAGCCCGGGCAGAGCTCTTTCTTTTCTATTGGCGAGTCTCAGTATGTGGTTCCTGGCACGAAAGCTGAGGATCTTTGCAATTATGGGGCGACGGAAGTCTCTGGATTTGGGTTTCGGGGCGAGAGCTATATGAGCATGCTCCACTGCGAAGAAGGGGGAGAAGACTGGACCATCTAGGAGTTCCTTGAGAAGGGTTTCCATTGCTTGTTCCATGCCTCCCAACAGTGCGTCCTGCTGGACCCCAATTCAAGGTCATCGCATTCGTTTTTTTACTGATCTCACCTCCTTCGCCAGGGATGTGACTGTATTTTGAAGACCCAGCACAGCGTCCTCAGTCACTCCGATCTCGTCTCCGCCTCAGTAATTTGTCCGGATTCTTTGGCAAGTTGTGACCGCATGGATGCCACATTGGCAGTGATGTCATCCAGCTTTTCGTTGACCACTGCAAACCCCTTGGCCATGGCCTCCATCGTATTTGTTAGATCCGGGGGTGTTGCCATGACTGGTCTGGAACAGGGGTGCTAGATGGTCCATAAGTTTCTCGTGAGGCGATCTTTGTAAATTTGCCCATGATTCCCAGTCCCCCCACCCCACTGCCAGCAGCCCTCGTCATGGTGGTCGTATGGCGCAAAAGCCGCCAAATGGATGGTACCAAAATGACTCAGCAGGAGGCTAGACGATCCGCGTCACCGACCAGTTTAGTGAAGTCTCCCGATGGCCTGACAGAAGATGCCACAGGCCCCCCCCCGCAGCCAGTCGGAGGAAATTGCTCTGTGACCCAGGAAAGTAGTGGTATTGTGGTGTCACACTGGGTAAAGGGTACCCCCACAGTGTAGGGCGTGGACACCAGAGCAGTGGTTCCACACTTACTGCAGTTGTATTAGGTTATGATCAGGGCCGGCCTCGGAGGGGCCTAGGACCTTCTTCAGGGATCAACTTAATGGAAACCAAAAGGGGGCGGGCCGGAAAGAGGCCAGAATGAAAAGCAGTGGCCTAAGTTTGCCCACGGACCCCAGGGCCTGTAGTCGTTGCCCGCCCGAAGGGGCGAGCGCTAGGGTGTGTGTCAGTCCAGGGTCAGGATGGGCCACTCAGCAAGATCCCCAGGCAGGAAAGGAGGCAGTATGTACAGGGAGTTGGGGGCCCCCCAGCGAGCCGGATTGGGGCCAGTGGGAAAGCGGCCTCAGGGTGGGGCACTCACCGCCAGTATAGACGTGGCAGGGACACCACCCTGTGTAGGGCCGCAGCTCGGTGCGTTCAGAGGAGTCGGGAGCCGGCACCCATGGATGCAGGATCTGCCGCTGTTGTCATCCGTGGTGGGCGACGAGTATCCACGCACTCCTCAAGGTCTTATGTGGGCACTGCCTTGTGCGTGCAGCCGCCCGCGTGAGCGGGGGGTTGCAAATTTCCCCCCAGCTGCTCCTGCAATCCAGAGCTCCCGGCAATTATATGGAGCGCAGCTCCGGACGGAGGAGGGCCATCTGGCCACTCAGGCCCAGCGGTGACCGCAGCTCACGCGTTCCCTGAGTGGCGCCGGCTCCTACCCAGTCATTTCCGCAGGAGCCCCAGACAGTGCAGCAGGGCAATTTTGGTCCGATTTCGATCAGGATTGGGGGTAAGTGTTCCGCAACCCAGTGGGTCTTGGCCAGTCAAGTTGTTAGGTGTAAAGTGCAGCTTAACCGCCTCTTTGCAGGGATTGTGGCACAGTGCGCACAGAGTTTTTTCTTTATGCAGCCACGATAGGCTGCTCAGCAGTGCCCCCATCCACATGCTTTTGTGGATAAATGATGCTCCTAAATTTGGTCATGACAGTGATGCCACTGTTTTGCAGTTTATTCACAAATACATATCCTTTGACATCCCTTCAGAAACCACACATACTGAGCTACGTACACACATTTTATGCTTCCAAAAACATATGTGTGGCAAACACTGCCTATGCAGATATAAAAACAAAGGTAAAAACTACACCAAATGGCGCTTTGGTTTCCCTAGACCAGTTTCAGCAAAAGGACAAGTAAACAGCTTGATGACTTCTGTTAGACACAGTGTGAAAGGCAAATCGCCTAAAAACACATACACCATAAAAAGAAATTAAGCTTTAAAATACATCAATGATTACAATGCAGTCATTGCCCTCTTGTGGAATGCAAGCATAGATATACAATGTACTGCAGACAATTCCACTGCTGTTGCAAGATATGTCACAGCCTATCTCACCAAAGCTGAGAAAACAGAGCTAAAAGACCTCTGGGATGACATATCATGTAACAGAACACTGTCACAGTAATTGTACAGCTTTGGCACAAAAACGCTCTCCCATAGAGAATGCAGATGCTACGAAGCTGCAGACCATTTAACAGGCACAGCCTTATCTGGCAAATCTGAACCCATAGTCTGGCTAAGCCTTGGTTCAGCTACATGCAGAGTGCTGAAATCCTACCAAGACATAGAAACAATAGCCAGAAAGGATCCAAACAGCCAGGACATTTAAAAAAAAAGAAACAATGTATTAGAAACATGCTACCCAAACAGAAGTACTTCTTTGGAAAACATGTGCCTATATCACATAGCGCATAGCCCAAAACTACTTGAATTTGCATTCAAAAGGAAGCAAGTGCCAACTGCTGAGGAAAGTGTTCTCAGTGCCTGGATCACAGGCGCCAGGGAGTGGCTGTTAGGCAAGATTGTATGTAGTAACCCAGTGGGAGACTACACCAGCCTTGTCCTCTTGGCAATAGGTAACTCAACCTTTGATATAGCCCTGTACTACACATGTTGGTAGAGTGGCTGAGCAGCTAGGCATATCTCAAAAGGGGTCAATGTGAGCAGCAGGGTTGCAACATAGAGATTCACAGTGACACGTATTCAACTAACACTTTTACTCAAGGTTTCTTGATAAAATAACTATTTATTAATTTAACAGTCAGTTTTAAAATAAGCCTCCTTTAGATAGGGACAATATTTAACAACAAAATACACTTCAAAAGTATATTCCATCAGTTTCAGTAAGTAAGTAGATACCCTTTTGGGATGGCACACAGACACTTCCTACACCCTGGGGTGATTTCAATTGCTAGGACACTGTGGACATTAATATATCACTTTTATATATTTTTTTTAAAACAGTTTTTATTTTTCATAACCAAAGTAAATTACAGACTTGCATAAACATCCACCACACGTTTCACTTCATAACATGATCGTCTGTTTACCCCGTCTCCCCCCACCCCTGCCCCGGCCTACGCCGGGCCTAGTGGTTCAGTCGCTACACAACTTCGTTCTGAACGCCCTTCCTGGCATCAATAACCTCTTGTGTTGGTATGTTTGCCGAGTCCATAGCTCCCTACTCAGTAGTGGCTAAATCTGCTATCATCTGCCTCCAAGCTTCCACACCCCCATTGCCTTCTTCCGTGCTCCGCCCGCTGCTTCTTGCCACACCACGGTCACCCTGTTAGCCTATTTTAACAAGTCCTTCCACCACACTTGCACTGCTGGTCTTGAATGTGCTTTCCATCCCATTGCTATCCTGCGTTTTGCCACTATATATGCTAAATCTTTGAGTTTACTCACATGTCTAGCTCTTTTGGGTCTTGTGAAGCCCCCTAGCAGACATGCTAGAGGGGATCCAATATCCAGGGTGATATCCACCCGTGCTAGCTCTTAGCTACTTCTCCCCAGAAACTTCTAAGCTCTGCACAGGCGCAGAACATATGAACCAGATCTGCATTGATCTCTCCGCACTTTGGGCATGATTGTGCTGCTGCTCGGCTGAACTTTGCTAGTCAGCTCTATGGGTCACGTATAATTGAATCTGTTGTAACCATGCATTTCTAGACACCTTTTTGTGGTACGCCATAGCTCTAATCCACATTGCTTCTGATATTGGTTCCTGCAAGTTGTCTTGTCTGCTCTAATGACTCTCCCGTCTTGGATATCCAACAGCTCATATATCCTCGACACTTCATGTCCTCCTTCTGATACATCATAAAATGTTTCTATCGACCCATCTAGCTTTAAGGGCGCCTCGGCCTCCATCCATCTGTGTCTAATGTCCATCAGAATGCGGGAATACGTAAGGTGTTTCCCCTGTGTCTTGTGTTAGCTCCTTGAAAACCTTGGGTAACCCTTCACTCAGCACATCTCCCGCTGTTGCCACCTCTTTAGGTTCCCATTACTTCCCCCCCCTTAACCTCAACTGTTCATCCGCCCCTACCAGCGCAATAAGTGGGATCTGCAGGGAATATGGTGTTGTGTTCTTCAACAGTTGGCAGGCCCTACTGTGATGCTGAAAATGCATCAGAGGGACAGGGCCTCTGAATCCTTGTCCTTTACTGCTTTTTATCATGTGTCCTGTCGTGTTTTCTGCCCAGGAGTCCATGTGGGACTCCTGGCAGTGCAGCTCTCTCTTTTGGTTTGGTGAACAGACCCATGGGATACCCTTATGGCACCCATGGGTAGGGGTACAACCCTGTGCCCCTAGTGTATGTTTTTGGGCACCTGTGGGTGGCCCATAGAGCAGGGTATGGGCTGGTGGCAGCTCCATGCTGAATTTGATAGGTGCTCTGGGTGTCCTCCATTTTGGGATACCCAGGCCCTGCCATTGGGATCAGTTGATTCCTGATAGGAAACAAGATGGCCCTTGTGGCCTCTTGCTTTCTATTGCCTGTTACCTTGTGTTCCCAAAGTCCTGGGAAGCCCTGACTCTATCCCTTCCCCCTGACTGGCTGTTGGGTGGAAGTTCCATATATGGTGTTGTTGTGAAGGCCCAGCTAGACTGACTGGAGCCTTCCCAGTGACTGTATGTTGTGGGTACCTCCTGTGGGTGGGACCTGGGTGAATGGAGTGTGTGTGTGACCAATATACACTCCTTGTTGTGGTTGTCTGGTTTCTGGCATGAGAGACAAAGACTGAGACAGCCCTGCCCGAAACTGGCCTGAATGCAGTGTGTAGTGTTGAATGGCTGGGTACTTGTCCCAATCCACATTCCTTGTTGTGAGTGTCTGAAAGGGAGGAGTGTGGCCTGAATGCACTGTGTGCCTGATTGACTGACTGACTGCATGAATGCCCTTCTGTATGATTGGCTGCTGAGTGTGTGCCAGCAGTGTGGATGAGAGACAGAATAGTATATCTGGGGACCTCTCACCACTGGTAATTGTTCAGAAGCGTTCAGAAGCTGAGTCTCTACTCAAGAGTAACTGGAACTGCTGATCTTCGACGTCCAGCTGGAAGAAGAAGACTTGCTGCTGCATTTGCTTCGACCGATCCGAAGGCTGCCGAAATCGTCGAAGACTGACCTGAGAGAGGACCTGGTAAGGCGCCCTCTTCCCGTGCTCCGAGGGACCATCGAGCACTGCTCCATCTTCGCCGAAGCGCCCTGGAAGACAGACCCTCGAAAGGCTGCCGACCCGAGACCGGACCGCGGAGGAGATCGAAGTGAAGCACCCGGACATCGCTGCCGTCGAAGTCCATTGCCGTCGACCAGGGTTCGCAGGTCTGTGTAACCGCTGGAAGCCCGTCGAAGTTGTGTTGCCCAGCCGTGGGAACCACTTGACGCCGTGCCGCCGACGACCGGAGCCGTCCGCTCCTTGCCTAAGAACATTTGAATCGAAGGACTCCCTCGTCCGCACCGTCGACCGCTTTATCCTGCTGGAGAAAGTCGAGGATGACCAACGCGCCAAGGAGAAACCTGCCGGTGGGTTTCCCGCCACCCGAAGACCACAAAGACTCGAACGACTCGACGCCCTTGCTGGGCCCCCGTCTCCACAATCTTTGCGGTCCAGAACAATTGTCATCGAGGTGCCCCGCACGCCTCTGCCTTGCAGGACGCCAACGCTCCGTCGTCGACGAGCACCGCTTGGATCGAAGCTGCTGCCTCATCGACGCCATTCTACCCTGTTTGTTGTCGGACGTTCGACGCCCCGTGTCTCCCGCTTGAAAGGGAAGGCATTCAAGAAGGGCCGTCGATTCCCCGCCGCCGAACGCCGAGTTCCTCGACGCTTCTCGACGCCTCTCGACGATCCGTGACTCTCGCTTGAAAGGGGGTCGCTCAAGAAGGATCTGTCGACGCCTCTTCGAAGAACTCCACTCCACCAGGTACATTGGGGGGGTAAAAACATTATAGGAGGGAATAAGACTTGCAGAACAATATATGGACTGGGCTTGTGCTATATCTTTATTTTACAGGTTGCCCAGGTGGGGGGATCTCCACACAGAACTGTGTCTAGTGGTAGGGGCCAGTATTCTGCCTATTGCTCAACCATCTTATTTTCTCTCCTCTCTCTATTGCTGGTTTCACTCTATTGATCTGTGTGACATTGTTACAGTATTGTTGATGCACTTTAATGAGATCTAATACAAAGGGTGGTACCACTTTAGAATTGTATATATTTGCCATTGTTGATTTTCCTAAGTACAAAGTGAGTGATTATGATAAGTGTACATAACCTTGAATATTGATTATATAAAGACTGTGTTCTAACCAATACAGTGTGTGGACATTCCTTTGTGGGGGCTTGGGGACTACACTGTACTTAAGAACCAGGCTGCAACACCTCCTGAGAAGCTAGGCCTTGATTGCTCGACCATAGCTACCGAATAGAGAATCTAGGCTGGGGTCCTCTGTGCCTCCCCTCTACCATATAGAGAGCAGAAGTACTGACCACCCCCTACCAGTCCTTTACACTGGTGGCAGCGTTGGGATGCTTATGGTTTTAATAATCAGTGTATAACCGTGCCACTTACAAAATATCTGCACTTTATTAAATTAAGGTTTAGTTGTGTACAAGATAACTGCATTACAAACAATGGAGTCTATGCAAATGGCAAATTGACTCGGATGAGCTTGGAGGCTCTCCAGAGTGCTTGTGAAGCCAGGGAGTTAGACTTTGTGGATAAGTCTAGGGCTGAGCTGATAGCTGCCCTGGTGGACTACCAGACTGATGGTGAAACTCTTGATGAGGGGGGGAATGCAACCAATGAGGACTCTGCCCCTGGGGTTTCTGCTGAATCTATTTCTGGGAATGCCACCATTCCTGCTGCCTCTGTTCCAAACCCCAGCAATTCCTTGGAGCTTGAGTTATTAAGGATGAAATTGGCCTTTGAATACCGCAAGTTGGAAATAGATGCTGAACTTAAGAAAGAGGAGTTGGCTCAACAAGTGGAGCTCAAGAATAAGGATCTTGAACTCAAGAGCCAGGACACTGAATGTCAGAGAATCCAGCTAGAGAAAGCTAGAGTGGAGACTTCAGCTAAAACCAGTGAGAGTGTCAGGTCCCCAGCCACCAAGTTTATGAAAGATTTGGTTGGTGTATTTGTGGAGGGTTCAGATATCCTCCAATGGATTGAAGCGTTTGAAATGGCTTGTGCGATTCATGATGTTGATAAAAGAGATTGGGCTAAGTGTTTGTTAAGCAGAGTGCCTCAAACTGGATATGACTGTATTCTGAAGCTGAGTGTGGAAGAAATGGGTCAGTATGAGTGTATGAAGTCTGCTTTGATTGCCAAGTTTGGCAAGACACCTACCCAATACCTTAAAAGGTTCAGGGATTTTAAGAAAAGAGAGAATGTATCTTGGGTTGACTGGGTGAGTGCTGCGCACATGAACATGATGGGGTGGATTGATGGATACAAGGTTAAGACTTTTGTTGAATTGTCCCACCTCTTGTTTTTTGAGCATTTTTCTGAAGCCTGTTCACCAGAGCTGCGTCAGTATGTGGCTGACCAGAACATTTTGGACCCCTTTAAGCTGGCTAGGTTGGCTGACAAGTGGGTCTCCCACCGGGTGTCCCCTAAGGACTCCAGTGGGAAGGACAAGGACAAAGAAAAGGGGGCCTCTCAGAAAGCTGAGGAGTCCCACAAGCAGTCACAGTTGGGTAAACCTAAACCTTCCTCTCCCAAGACCCAAAAATCTAGTGGGGATAAGTTATCTGTGGGTGGGAATAAGAGTAGTGGTCCACCTGCTGCAAAGCAGGCTCCCAGTGGTTCCAGTACCGTACCCCGCACTCCTAGCACTTGTTGGGACTGTGGGGCTCTGGATCACAGAAGGGGTGACTCCAAGTGTAAAGGTAAGGCACTTGGAGTACAGGCTGTCAGCCTGACCTACCCTTACCCGGTGTCTGAGGTGGAGGCCACTGGCCTCCCCTCCTCTACCGGGATCACATTTGGTGCTCCGGTAGAGATTTCCTTAGTGTCCCTTGGGGCCTGGGACCAGTATGCAGAAGTACTGGCGACTATCCCACAGAACACCCGTAGGTTTTTGAGAAGTGTCCTCTTGAATGGCCAGCCTTCTACTGGTTTGAGAGACACTGGGGCAAGCATGACAGTGGTGGACAGGACCCTGCTCAAGCCAGAGGACTATGTAGGTGCTCCTCTGAGAACCACCAGGTTAGCTGGTGGGCCTCCCAAATTATCGCCTGTAGCCTTAATCACACTCATTATTGGAGACAAGGAAGCAAAGCTTCCTGTCCTGGTTCAGGACAAAGTCCCTGCTAACATTCTGTTAGGAAGTGATCTAGTAGAGTTGGGGTTGATCTCGGATAGTCTTCCCATGACTGCTGCTGCAGTCACTAGGTCACAGGTGACACCGGGTCTGGCTGTGAGTCAGGTACCCGAGCCAAAGGCGAGGCCTAAGGCAAGAAGAAGGAAGACCAAGAAGGCCACCTCTGTGGAGGGAACACCTTCTCTTCCTGCTGTTCCGACAGCACCCATTGGGATCCATGCTCCGGACGGGCTGGGTCCAGTGGAAAACCCAAACTCAACTCCTGTGGGAGAAGAGACAGAAGACTCTCCTGTGGGAGAGGGTCTCAACCCGGAGGATCATCCCGACCTTCAATGCTTGTTAGCTGAAGGGGGACCCTCCCAGGCAGACTTCTGTAAGGGACAGAGAGAGTGCCACTCTCTCGAGGGACTGAGGAAACAGGCCCTGTCCCAGGCACAAGGAGAAGTGCCTAGGACATTCCGGATTTATTGGGAGGGTGAGCTCCTTGTTAGTGAGCCCACTAAGCCTGAACCTGGTGCCCTCAAGAGGTTGGTGGTACCCCAGGTTTACAGGCCCTTCCTACTGCAGTTGGCGCATGAGGTGCCCTTGGCTGGTCATCTTGGGACCAAGAAGACTAAGCAGAGGCTCTCTGCCCATTTCTACTGGCCACGGATGGGAGTAGAGGTGGAGTCCCACTGCAGGACCTGCCCAACTTGTCAGTTGTCTGGCAAGACTGGAGGCAGTGTCATTGCCCCACTGCAGCCATTGCCAGTGGTTGGCACACCATTTGAGAGGGTGGGCATCGACATCGTCGGTCCCCTTGACCCTCCCACTTCAGGTGGACATCGGTTCATCCTGGTCTTGGTAGATCATGCCACCAGGTACCCTGAGGCAATACCCCTTCGGACTGTTACTGCCAAGGTGGTTGCCAGGGCTCTCCTGGGCATTTTCACCCGTGTTGGATTCCCCAAGGAGGTTGTCTCTGACAGAGGATCCAACTTCATGTCTAGTTACATGAAAACCATGTGGAAAGAGTGCGGGGTACCCTACAAGTTCTCCACCTCTTACCACCCTCAGACCAATGGTCTGGTTGAGAGATTTAATAAAACTCTCAAGGGCATGCTAGGGGCTTTGGAAGAACCCCTAAGGAGGAAATGGGATCTCCTCCTGCCATGCCTGTTGTTTGCTTACAGAGAGGTACCTCAAGAGGGTGTTGGTTTCAGCCCCTTTGAGTTACTCTTTGGACATCCCGTGAGGGAGCCCCTCGCCTTGATCAGAGAAGGCATGGAAGCCACCCCTCCAGGTCCCGCCAAGCAAGTGGGGGACTACGTGTTAGGCCTCAGACGGAGGATGACACAGATGATGGGTCAGGCAACCGCAAATCTCAAGGCCAGCCAGGAATTGAATAAGTACTGGCATGACCTTAAAGCCTCGCAAGTGGATTGGACTCCGGGACAGGAAATCCTTGTGATGGAGCCTACCAAGCCTAGAGCTTCGGCAGACAAGTGGACTGGACCCTTCAGGATCATCTCCAAGATGGGCGAAGTCAATTATCTGGTTGACATGGGAGCCTCTGGGGTAGCCCCTCAGATATTCCATGTCAACCGGCTCAAGCCTTTCCACCGGCGAGCAGAAGTCTCATGTCTCTTGCTAGCTTCAGGGCAAGAAGAGGATGAGAGTGAGCCCCTTCCTGATTTGCTGCATAGCAACCCTCAGGATGGCTCAGTGGAGGGAGTACATCTCTCTCCGGATTTGACAACAGAGCAACAGAGGGTCTGCAGGGCTTTGCTCCAACAGTATGCCTCTCTGTTTTCACTGACGCCAGGCCTTACACCGTGGTGTAGGCATGAAATTGACACTGGTGACAGTGTGCCTGTCAAAAGCAGGTGCTACCGTATGTCAGATACCGTCAAGAACCACATCCAGGCTGAGGTCGCCAATATGTTGGATCTGGGTGTTATTGAACCCTCAACCAGTCCCTGGTCCAGTCTAGTGGTCCTTGTCCCCAAGGCAAGTTCCCAGGCGGGTACCAAGGATTGGAGGTTCTGTGTGGACTACCGAGGAGTCAATGCCGTCACCAAAACTGACGCGCACCCATTGCCCAGGGCTGATGAGCTCGTGGACACCATAGGTGCTGCCAAATTTGTGAGCACCTTTGACCTTACCTCAGGCTATTGGCAAATAGCTCTGACGGACCATGCCAAGGAAAAGACGGCCTTCTCAACACCTGAGGGACTCTACCAGTTTAGGGTCATGCCTTTTGGGTTGAAGAATGACCCTGCCACCTTCCAGAGATTGGTCAACCATGCGCTCAGTGGGCTGGAGCCTTTTGTGTGGCTTACTTAGACGACATTGCCGTCTACAGTTCCACCTGGGAAGAGCATTTGACACATCTGGATAAGGTGTTGCAGACCTTGAAAAGGGCTAACCTCACTATCAAGGCCACCAAGTGCCAGATAGCTCAGGGGAAAGTTACCTATCTTGGTCATGAGGTAGGAGGGGGTCAAATCCAACCTCTCTCCAGTAAAGTACAGGATGTACAGAACTGGGAGACTCCCACTACTCAAACCCAGGTGAGAGCCTTTTTGGGCCTCACTGGGTACTATCGCAATTTCATGGCAGACTATGAAACCATAGCTGCACCCCTGACAGCTCTAACGTCACCCAAACAGCCTAGGAAGGTTAATTGGACCGAAGACTGTCAGAGGGCCTTTGATGGCTTGAAAGAAAGTCTGTGTAAGGCACCTGCGTTGTGTGCGCCTGACTACAGCCGACCCTTTATCGTCCAGACGGATGCCTGCGACACCGGAATTGGAGCTGTCTTGTCCCAGTTAGATGACAAAGGGAGAGAACATCCTATCATATTCATCAGTAGACAACTCAAGGGTAGAGAACTTAGGTGGGCTACTGTTGAAAAGGAGTGTTTTAGCATAGTTTGGAGCCTTAGGCGTTTTGGGCCCTACCTTACGGGGTCTACCTTCAAGGTCCAAAAAGATCATAAGCCCCTGAAGTGGCTTATGAAAATGAAGGGTGAGAATCCGAAATTGCTCAGGTGGTCCATTAGCCTGCAAGGGCTAGACTTCACCATAGAGCACAGACCAGGGAAGAGTCACGATAATGCAGATGGCCTTTCCAGAAGGTATGTTGACCGTCTGGATGAGGGTGTCTATCCCGTGGGAGATTAGACACCCTCCACCTCAGTCTGGGGGGGGCGACTGTGATGCTGGAAATGCATCAGAGGGACAGGGCCTCTGAATCCTTGTCCTTTACTGCTTTTTATCGTGTGTTCTGTCGTGTTTTCTGCCCAGGAGTCCATGTGGGACTCCTGGCAGTGCAGCTCTCTCTTTTGGTTTGGTGAACAGACCCATGGGATACCCTTATGGCACCCATGGGTAGGGGTACAACCCTGTGCCCCTAGTGTATGTTTTTGGGCACCTGTGGGTGGCCCACAGAGCAGGGTATGGGCTGGTGGCAGCTCCATGCTGAATTTGACAGGTGCTCTGGGTGCCCTCCATTTTGGGATACCCAGGCCCTGCCATTGGGATCAGTTGATTCCTGATAGGAAACAAGATGGCCCCTGTGGCCTCTTGCTTTCTATTGCCTGTTACCTTGTGTTCCCAAAGTCCTGGGAAGCCCTGACTCTATACCTTCCCCCTGACTGGCTGTTGGGTGGAAGTTCCATATATGGTGTTGTTGTGAAGGCCCAGCTAGACTGACTGGAGCCTTCCCAGTGACTGTATGTTGTGGATACCTCCTGTGGGTGGGACCTGGGTGAATGGAGTGTGTGACCAATATACACTCCTTGTTGTGGTTGTCTGGTTTCTGGCATGGGAGACAAAGACTGAGACAGCCCTGCCCGAAACTGGCCTGAATGCAGTGTGTAGTGTTGAATGGCTGGGTACTTGTCCCAATCCACATTCCTTGTTGTGAGTGTCTGAAAGGGAAGAGTGTGGCCTGAATGCACTGTGTGCCTGATTGGCTGACTGACTGCATGAATGCCCTTCTGTATGATTGGCTGCTGAGTGTGTGCCAGCAGTGTGGATGAGAGACAGAATAGTATATCTGGGGACCTCTCACCACTGGTAATTGTTCAGAAGCGTTCAGAAGCTGAGTCTCCACTCAAGAGTAACTGGAACTGCTGATCTTCGACGTCCAGCTGGAAGAAGAAGACTTGCTGCTGCATTTGCTTCGACCGATCCGAAGGCTGCCGAAATCGTCGAAGACTGACCCGAGAGAGGACCTGGTAAGGCGCCCTCTTCCCGTGCTCCGAGGGACCATCGAGCACCGCTCCATCTTCGCCGAAGCGCCCTGGAAGACAGACCCTCGAAAGGCTGCCGACCCGAGACGGGACCGCCGAGGAGATCGAAGTGAAGCACCCAGACATCGCCGCCGTCGAAGTCCATTGCCGTCGACCAGGGTTCGCAGGTCTGTGTAACCGCTGGAGGCCCGTCGAAGTTGTGTTGCCCAGCCGTGGGAACCACTTGACGCCGTGCCGCTCCTTGCCTAAGAACATTTGAATCGAAGGACTCCCTCGTCCGCATCGTTGACCGTTTTATCCTGCTGGAGAAAGTCGAGGACGACCAACGCGCCGAGGAGAAACCTGCCGGTGGGTTTCCCTCCACCTGAAGACCACAAAGACTCGAACGACTCGACGCCCTTGCTGGGCCCCCGTCTCCACAATCTTTGCGGTCCAGAACAATTGTCATCGAGGTGCCCCGCACGCCTCTGCCTTGCAGGACGCCAACGCTCCGTCGTCGACGAGCACCGCTTGGATCGAAGCTGCTGCCTCATCGACGCCGTTCTACCCTGTTTGTTGTCGGACGTTCGACGCCCCGTGTCTCCCGCTTGAAAGGGAAGGCATCCAAGAAGGGCCGTCGATTCCCCGACGCCGAACGCCGAGTTCCTCGACGGACGTTCGACGCCCCGTGTCTCCCGCTTGAAAGGGAAGGCATTCAAGAAGGGCCGTCGATTCCCCGCCGCCGAACGCCGAGTTCCTCGACGCTTCTTGACGCCTCTCGACGATCCGTGACTCCCGCTTGAAAGGGGGTCGCTCAAGAAGGATCTGTCGACGCCTCTTCGAAGAACTCGACTCCACCAGGTACATTGGGGGGGTGAAAACATTATAGGATGGAATAAGACTTGCAGAACAATATATGGACTGGGCTTGTGCTATATCTTTATTTTACAGGTTGCCCAGGTGGGGGGATCTCCACACAGAACTGTGTCTAGTGGTAGGGGCCAGTATTCTGCCTATTGCTCAACCATCTTATTTTCTCTCCTCTCTCTATTGCTGGTTTCACTCTATTGATCTGTGTGACATTGTTGATGCACTTTAATGAGATCTAATACAAAGGGTGGTACCACTTTAGAATTGTATATATTTGCCATTGTTGATTTTCCCAAGTACAAAGTGAGTTATTATGATAAGTGTACATAACCTTGAATATTGATTATATAAAGACTGTGTTCTAACCAATACAGTTTGTGGACATTCCTTTGTGGGGGCTTGGGGACTACACTGTACTTAAGAACCAGCCTGCATCACCTCCTGAGAAGCTAGGCCTTGATTGCTCGTCCATAGCTACCGAATAGAGAATCTAGGTTGGGGTCCTCTGTGCCTCCCCTCTACCACATAGAGAGCAGAAGTACAGACCACCCCCTACCAGTCCTCTACACCTACGCCATATCTCGCACCCCAGCCTCCGAAGCAAGGGCGGGCGAGTCACCCTATGGTCAGTTATCCATATCACTTTGTTCAGAAATAATGCAATGCTCATTGCACTCAGTAATCGTGATTTGGGCGTGAACTCATCGGACAGCCATTTGGCAACATACTGCAATTGGCTAGCAACGAAATATACTTTGAAGTCGGGTAACTTTATTCCCCCTCTTTGTACCAGTTTTGAAGCTTCCCGAGGCCACCCTGCACCTTGAGTTATGCCACGGGAAGCTTCTGCATATGCTATGCAGCTTTTTGAAAAACCTTCTCTGTATTGCAAACGGGACATTTGCAAAATAATGGAAGAGTCTCGGCAGCACCACCATCTTCAGCAGTGCCACCCTCCCCATCATGGACAACGGCAACCTGGCCCATCTAGACATGGAGTTTTCAATTTTGTTCACTGCCCTCACCGTGTTCTGTGTGTGTTCGAATTTTGGATCCTGATAAATGTCCACACCCAAGTACCAAAATGTGTTTACTTCCCAGTTAATTGGTAGTAACGGCAGCGTACACTCGGGCCTCCCCGCATATCCCCCCAACGGGAACAGGCTCGACTTCTGTGGGTTTATTTTTATGCCCGACAAGGCAGCATATCTCTCCATCACATCCAGGATGTATTGCAAATTCGTCTCAGGGTACTGTAAGTACAGGAGCATATCGTCCGCATATAATGTTATTAAATGCCTTTTTCCCTGGAGTGACTATACCCGCCTCCCCATATTCCTCCCATAGATAGACCGCTAATGGTTCCAGCGCTAGAATTAACAGCATCAGGGAACACGGACATCCTTGTCTTGTGCCCTTGCTCAACTGCCACTGTTCTGAGATGATTTTTCCTGTTTTGACCCTCGCTATCAGATCGTTACACAGCAGTTGCACCCATTTTATGTATGTGGGTCCCATAACAAACCTCTCCAGCACTGCTAACAGCCAAGGCCACCTGACCGAGTCAAACGCCCTGACTGCGTCGAGTGACGCTACTGCCAGTTGCTGTGTATCTTCCTGGGTGCAGTTTATTATATGATGCAATCTTCTCAGGTTATTTGTAATATTTCTATGTTGGACATATCCTGTCTGGTCTGAATGTATAAGCTTGACTATCATTGGTTTAAGGCTATTGGCCTTTAGAGCCATAAGAATCTTACCATCTTGGTTCAGTAGTGAAAGGGGCCTGTAAGAGCTACCGTCTGTACCCGTCTTATTTGGCTTAAGAAGGGGGACGATTATCGATTCTCTCAAGGACTGGGGCAGCGTGTTTGTGTTACGCTCACCTGGCACCTGCAGGGGCGTTGATCAGACCCGGACAGCTGCGACCTCCTCCAACGTGAAGCATAGTGCAGAGATGACAGACTGGACTGGACTGCCTAATCTCGTCTGCTTGACCCGTAGAAGTATTCTCCTGCAAGTGGAGAAAGGGATTTAGCCACCCATGGATTTTAGTAATGGCACCCCACTGTTCTCCCCACTAATCACCACTGATATTCACTTTCAGTAAGCTCACCTTATGTTTGTAAATGATGAGCTCTCCATCCTGAGTGAAATGCAGGGGCGCGTAGATACCAGTTACTTAACTGGTTTGAAGGCGTTGGAAGAGTTCCGGATGAATATTGACTCCGAGGTTCCAGGCGAGAACCCGTAAGTATAAAGTTCAAAAGAGTTCAATATGTCTGATGTTCACTCTTGTAGATTCCTTTCTTGCGTTGCAGCTGGGTCCAAGGGAAGATTGTGTTGTGGCAGCTGATGGTGTTCAGGTAAGGGTCTGTATTACCCAACACTGTCCGGCAAAAGATGCGTGTGTTTAAATTGCTGGTTTCTATCTCCTTACAGGTGCGGCGTAAGAAGTTGCGGTTTGTTACAGAATAATGCCTCCGGTTGTTAATCAGATAAGTCTATGGTGGAGAGGTTGTAATTGTTGGCTCTCTCGGCTCGGAATTCGGCGGAGAAAATGATGGAGGCTGCGCGGGATCGAAAAATGCTGTGAGGACTGGTGACTTGGCGCGGCGCTGCAGCTGGCGATGCAACGTGTGTAGAATAATGTCCTTTTCAAGTTCGAAGACGTGATGGATCCGGAATTCAGGTAAGGATTGAAATAATATCTGTTTTCTAACCTTTCCTTCTTCTTTCTTCTATTGCTAGGAGCTCTGGATTCGAGACGGGCTTGGCTGAAGACTGGATGCTGACTGCAGGCACGGTGAGCGTTATGCTGCTGGATGCAGAATAACGCAAAGCATGTGCTGCTGTTCGGGCGTGGTTTAAATAACCTCCAAAGTAGTTCCAGGTAAGAAGTCCCTAGAACCACACCCGAGTAAAAAATAGTCCCTGTAGTAAAATAGTCCCATCCAGGCCTCACGTTGGCTTGGATTCATTTGCAGCATGGTCTGCATGAGGTAAGTAAAGTCTATGAGCCTGGCGCCTGTGGCGCCAGGACTGATTTCTATTATGAGCCTGGCGCCTAAGGCACCAGGACTGAACCCAGACAGCCCCCAGCCGGGGCTGCTGGGGTTTAATTAAATATCTGGATGCCTGCTCCCGGGGCTGATGGGCTTGATCCGGATGCCCGGGGGTAGGCATCATGACAGTCTGTGTCTAGCGTTTCATTGAACATTGCTAGTAGTGGAGCTAGGATTTCCGTCCTGTGTTTTTTATAGAATTCACTGGGAAGCCCGTCTACTCCAGGGGCTTTGCCTGTCGGTAGTCCCTTTATCACATACTCTAGTTCTTCTATCGTGATGGGGATTTTCAGCTTTTCCCTCTCCTCCGTGTTTAGCTTAGGGAGCCTGATCTCTGACAATGCTTCATCTACCTCTGACACGTGGTACTCAGAGGTTTCCTCATACAATTGCTTGTAATAGTCATAAAAACATTTGTTTACTCCTTCTTGTGTCTCACATAATGCTCCTTCTCTTCCCTCAATCACTTTAATTGCCTCTCGTTTACTCTCACTCTTATACAGCCAAGCTAGCAATCGTCCCGGTTTATCTCCCTCTGTATGCTGCCTCTCTACATATTTCCTGTAGCTCAATTTGCTCAGTCTGTCCCAGTGTTCCCTACATTCGTGTTGTAGGCGGGACACCTCCTTGACTTCCTCTAGGGACCTCTTTCCTGTCTGTGCTATGGCTTCTAGTCTATCCTCTGCCTTTTGTAAATCCCGTACAATGACATCTTGCATCCCTTTCGACTTTGCTATGGCTGCCCCTCTCACCACTACATTAAAGGCCTCCCACAGTGTACTTACGGATTTCACACTGCCTGTATTGTACTCGAAATATTCCTTCACTTCTTTTCTTAGATGTTCATGAAATCCCATATCCCTAAGTGCCTCAACCCTAAGTCTCCATGTTGGGGTCCTAGCTCGGTGGGGGTAAGGAATTGCCACGTAATTACCAGAGGGCGTGATCTGAGAGAACTCTTGCTTTATATTCCACTCTTATGAACTCTCCCAGCATTTCCTCCCCTACGAACACATAATCTAATCCTGTGTAGAGATTCTTGGGAGCCGTATAGTGTGATTAAACTCTGCCTTGCGGGCACATCCCTCCCCATACATCCGTCAACTTAAATGCATGTAACAGCATGCTTAATGCTTTAGCGGAGGGGGCTTGTTGAGTAAATTTACCATCCAATCTATCCGTTGCTGAGTCCAATGTACAGTTAAAATCACCTCCTCATTTCAATGCACCATCCCTATTCAGGCCGATTTGGGGTATTGGGATCTAAAATAGGCTGCCGTGTCATGGTTGGGGGCATACGTATTGATAACACATATTTCTATATTTCCAAGCATTCCTCGTAAAACTGTCATCCTACCATCCCTGTCCAGGAAGGTCCGGAGGACCCTGAATGGGACTGTCGGTGCCACCCATATTAGAACCCCTCTAGCATATGCTGGATATGTTGAACCTAAGGTCACTCCCCCCACTTCCATGCCAAGGTGTCTTGCCTGTCTTTCTTAAGAGGAGTTTCTTGCAGGAGAGCTATATCTATTCTCTGGCATCTCAACTATGCCATTACCCGGTTTCTCTTGCTATAGCTATTCAGCCCCCTGACATTCCAGGTCACCATTTTAAGGTCCCCCATCCCCTTTAGTGGTTCTCGCTCTCGTTCTTCCCAGGTTGCATCCACATTTCTCCCCTGCGCGTATCTGCAGGCCAACTCTCCGCTAACTACCCCAACTCCCTTCCCAGACGCCCCCACCCAACCATTCCCAACTTTTGCCCAGCTCCGCATCCAGAGCTCAGGCATCCCTGCATCTCACTCCTCTCCCAGACTCTGGTCCTGGTATTAAGAGTGCAGCAGGGGGATACGTTACTACTGTTATCCTAACCTATCTAACCTAGTGTGGGTTATAATGTGATTGCTTCCGGCACCAGTGGCTCCTGTATTTGGCTTATCGTGAGGTCAGCTAATGTGACCTTTCAGCTTGTGTACTGATATTGTATCATTCCGTATTACCCACTGCGCTGTTTAAACATGCATCAACACATCAATGCAGGTTCATTTATTGGTCCCTCCTCCCGCCTGTCTTCCTTTCCGGTCGGCATGTTCATCTTATCCATCCACTTGTCTACATCATCCGGGGTCTCGAAGAAGACGGTGTAGTCTTTATGTAGGACCTTCAGTTTTGCCGGGGACAACAGCATGTATTTGAGGTTGGCTGCTCACAATCTCTTCTTGACTGCGATGAAGTTCATCCTTTGTTTCTGAACCAGGAAAGTATAGTCCAGGTATGCCGTGATGGTCGCTGCTGCTTGGCGGATAGTTCCTCCTTTACGAAAGTGTTCCAGGATTTTCTCTCTATCTTTGTGATTTAGGATCCGGGCTATTATCGGCCGGTGCACACTCTGCTAGTTCCCTGACATCCTGTCTCAAAAGGTTCACATCAATGCTGATTGCATCAATTCTTTTGACGACTTTAGCTTTGCTGTGGTTTCTAGAATCTGGTGGTCCACTCTACCCGATGCCTCTTTTTCTTGTGTCCCACGTAATGTTGCCATCATACTGTGTGCTGCTTGCATAGGTTTGGTGAAAGTGTCAATCGAGAACTGTTTCCCTTTACTCTTGTTAGACTTGGATGTCATTGGCAGGCCGAGCCGCACCGTAGCAAGGTTCTTCTATCAGGTTCCACGTGGTATTATTCCTCGTCTGTTGTGGTACTATTATCTGGTTGGTGCCTCTTCCCGTTGCTCTCCACGGTAACTGCTTGCATACATACTCTGGCTGTCGCTATTCATTACTGGAGCAGCTGTCTCCCTCTGGAGTCTCCTCCAAGTTCAGACAGCGACTGGGGTATTACTCTCTGGTCTTATCTCACGGACGCCCCAGTGCCTCATCCGTGTGCTGCATGCACTACAGTGGGTGCGCCTTGGTGTCTGGTGGCAGTGTTTCTGCCTCCTCAATCTGCTGATGCTCACTCTTGTCCACGCTTCCCCGGGACCTCTCAGTAGTACGGTGTCTATGCGTGCAACCAGTTCTGCACTATCTTGGAGATTGTTACCGCTGCACAGTCAGTGCATCTCCCATTCCTCACTCCATGTCTGAGCTCATTTGGGTTTGTGTGTATGCTCCTTCTGGTTCATGCTTCTGGGGGAGCTTATCTTCAAATTGCAATGCCTGGTTTCCAGGCCGCCACCGGGTCCGTGTCTCCACCCAGATACCTTTGTATTGACTAGACCATCCACACCCGTTCATCCAGAAATGTTCATGCTCACCTCATTATGTGAGTGCCGCTGTGCTTCTGCAAGTGCTCGAGGCACTGTGGGTATTATGCCAATCCTGTGCCGCTGCTCGCGCCCTCAGGGACACTGTGCTGCTGCAGCGCGTTGTACTTTATCCGTGTCTGTAATGTATTTCACTGCAGCTGCTAGCTGTTCCCGGTGTGCGGTCTTCTTCCAGCGCCGGCTTGATTCTCCCAAAATCGCCAGCTCCACCTCTCCATTGGCCTTTCACTTTCTTGTTGTTTTATCCCCTCCTTTGCCAGTTTTCTTTCTTGGCCGGAGTGTCATGGGCTTCCTATAATTGCTGGCACAGTGTACATCCGTTGCGCTTCATTGGCCAGGGTCAGTTTGTGGCGTTAACTGCCCCGCAGCTTATGGTCTCTTTCAACGTGCTGTTGTTGAAACTGTCCTGCAGATAATGCTTCCTATCTCGCGTGGCTGTCTTCCCTCTGTAGCAATCTCTCCTGGTGGTGTACTTCTTTTGTGCTCCGGCGTCCGTAGGTATCAGCCGCATGCATTTCTTAATCAATTACACTGTTCGTAAGAGCCTTGTTCGCTTACCGTCAGTGCCTGCTCTTACCTTTTGTAACAAAGTATCCTGGGCGACTAGAGGGCTGATTGTGTGCCAGCATCTACCGCGTGGCAGAGTGTGGTCTCTTTCTTCGTGCCTCCTTTGTTATTGCAGCCACGCTCCACGTACTGTTCCTATATACTTGGTGCCCGTGAGATGTGGTGGTGCGCCGGCAACCATGCGTGTAATTCCACCAATCTCCTTAGCAATGGCACAATAGGACCCCGGGACTTCCACTCGGCCTCTGTTGCTCCTATTGGTATTTTCACATCGGGCACGCCATCCTTGTCAACGGGCGCTCTGGCATACGGTCATGCTACTTTCAAGGACTGGTTTATACCTCCCCAGCGTGCTGCTCCGATGTGGTTGTCCATGCTTCAGTCACTGCAAGGGAGATCGTGCTCGTCCTCTCCATGCAGATTTGCAGGTTTCTCTCTTGCAGCCACCCAATCTCCTCTTCTGTGCCAGCTTAGGTCTATTCCAGCCTCCTCCGCGTCTTTCCTTCCCGTCTTGTTATGTGAGAGCCCTACGGTGCGATCCTTTGTTACTGTCTGGCCTCCATCTTGCTTTCTCGTCAGTCCAACACATCCTCACTTCTCCAGCACACATCTCCCCGACCATGCATATAATCGGATCGAATTTCTGAACATTCTGTGCCCTGCACCTTCATACTCTTGCACAAGTGAGTTTGTACGGCACTGCTTGGAATGGTCTCAGCTGTTTTCCAGGATCATTGATGATCGGCAGGAGCCCGCAGGATCATATCTATCTCATGGCTCTGTAGCCACACCCTCCCATTATCACTTTTACACTTAATGCAATACTGAGGTTGGTGGAAAAAGGAAAAGGTTAGGGACGGAAACAAAGGTTAACAAGTTTCTCAAACAGGTAAGCACTTTTCAATCCCCCAATGAACTATAGGTTAACCCTTTGCCAGCTATACAAGTAAGGTATGTATGACTTTTTGGAGGGCCAGATCAACACAAAGTCAGAGGGTAAGAAGAGTCTTCAGGGAGCCAAGACAGCCAATGTCAAATGAGCGAAGTCTAGGGGAGCTGAGGCACTTCTTGAAGATAGCACAAAAGTCTTGCACAATGTTAAAGAGAGTTTTGTTGTAAAAAGAATCACTGTTGGGGCACAAGCTGGGAGGCTTGTGAGGAGCAAAGCTTCAAGAAACTCTGCAAAGGGTAGCAAATGCAAGTCTCCAGTGAGAGCAAGCAAGCTACACACAACAAGAGGTCATTACCCGTAGTTACACAGTACCTTGAGGCTGAAGAAAAGGTTCCTGCTGGTTTCTGTTCCTGTTGTAGTCCTGCAGATCCTGTTGTTCCTGGGCCTCAGTAATGGGAACAAGGGGGAGGACGTCTGGGGACTCCTGCACTACGGTTTGAAGGTCGGCGGTAGCAATAGGCACACTCCAAATCAGCGGTACTTCGTGGTTTCAGCTACTCGCAAATAGCACCACCCCGGTTCTTGGACACCTTATGGACTTTCCTTGCTTCTGGGGTCCAGCACTCTGTTGCGGTGGCTCAGGTTTGGTTAGTCCTGTTTCGAAGGATTCTGGAGGTTCTTCCTGGAGCTCGGGGACGGCTTTAAGGCGATGCGCTCCTCCTGGTGTTCCTGACACCTGGTATTCGGTTCCAGCAGCAGTAAAGAAGTACAGCCAGCAGAAAGGGGGAGTTCCAGGCAAGTTTGTCTTGAGGTTGATTGGTTCCATCAACCCAAGGGGAGAAGTCGTCCTTTCTGGCTTCTTTAGTCGATTAGAAATTCTGAGCTTCAACACTGCAGCAGGGCTTCACTGGGCAAACCAATGGTCCAGGAGGGTGCAGCAAGCTTCTCCTCCAGTTTCTTCTTCGGTTCCTTCGTCCAGCGGTCAAATCTGCAAAAGACCTCGCCTTTATGCAAGTTTCTTCCATTCATTTGCAGCCTAACTGTCACTCACACAGCCAGCCAATCACCTTTGGGTGCATTCCTGTAACCAAGGAGACTAAGCACAGGAAGTTTCGGGAACCTCCCTGGCTTCCTGCCCTGCCAGACACGCTGAAGCCAGAGACAGGCTTCACCAGGGAATCCCGCCAAAGACAAAATGAGCAAAGGGACCAAACCTGGATTGACACGCAGAATAAATATCAAGAAGGACCTTTCCATCAAGAAATGGCGATAAAAGAGGACCGGGGCCATTTTGACAAATGGGCAACCATGGGTGCAATACTGTAGCTGAGGATTCAGCCTGTGGTAAAAACGCACAATGGTAGGAAAATAAAAGCACTGCTGCCAGCCATTAATTGTAGAAAAGGTACCATAAAAATGTTACATGAGAGGGTAGACAAAGGGGATGCTAAGTAATCCCCCCAGCACTCTATGTAAGATAGTGTGTGCTGGGTCTACAAAGAGAAAAAGGTAAGTAAAGTCAATTTCACTTTACTACTCTTGGAAACAGTGGTTTATCCAAGAGAGGGTATTTAAACCTTAACAGAAATCCAAAGGATTTCTCTGTGACACTGCACTGAAGGTGCTGTGTGTCACAATACAACAAAATGATGCCTCTGGAGTTTGCCAGACTCCAAAACCAAAAGAAACACAGTGTTCATATTATAGAAAAATACATGAGAGAGTAGGAAAAAGGTCTCATTCTCTCCCGGATTGAAATTATAAATTCTAAAGTCCAGCAGAAGAGCTGGGGGTCTCTAAGGTAGAAGGGAATTAACACAGAAATGAGAATTCTCCCTAACAGTGGCACGGTGGCAGCCAGTCAGGCACGAGGAGGCGTCAGGGCCACCACCTGGCTGACAACTGGATATGGATGATGCACGTGACGTGTACCCTGCTGCTGACCTATTTGCAGTCTGCAGACTGCACAGAACTGCAGCAGCCAGGACTGGAGCCAGGAGAGAGGTAGGCTCCGGCAGGTTCAGCAGTCAGCAACACACGTGGCTTTTTTACAGACACTACTATGAAGTGTTTGCTGTAGGAACAGTACTCCTTGGATGCACTTTAGATACTCTAGATTTAGAGACAGCCAACAAAGAAGGTCTCAATTTATGCACTTTGTGTGGTTTTTTGTTTTTTCGAAGCTGAAGATTGTATTTGTTGAAAACTGTACAACTATTTTCATATGTATTTATGCACTTGGAGTTCTCAATGTACTTAAGAGATACAGTTTTACTATGCACATTGCGCTTTATTAGCCATTCGGCAATTAGCACTCAGCACTTTACTTGGGAAGCACTAGTCACTTTGTTAGTTTTTATATGTTAGATTTTAAATGTTAACCTATATGTAATTGGTTTTAATATTGAATGTGTTTTTTATTAAAATTTGTTTATTAATTGTATTCAACCATGCAGTCAGGTTGTATTTTCCTTTGACTTCTACTGTCTCAGAATCACCATACAGAGTGATTTGTCGAATGATCTAGTTAATAGTGTGTCCACATCCATCCCCAGCGCGGGAGCCCTATTTTTGTTGTGCTTTTGATATAAGATGTCAGGTTTGCTCCCCTGTAGCCTACAGCCATACCTGATTTCCCTCCAGTTTTCTTTAGCAACACACGTGTACCTTTGCCATCACGAGTCAGAGTGACAAGCCCCACCACCTGCCCAGCGCGATGGGGCAGCCAGCCAGCAGGAGGCCAGCAGCAGCACCAGAGAGAAGCCACTGCCAGCCAAAGTAAGGTAAGGACCTCACTCTGGTCAATGGACATGGGATTGGTACCGGCCGGCGTGGTGGATGGCACTACTAGTAGCCCCAGCCGCCACACGCCGGGTGGCACCACTCCAGCAGCAGGCCCAGGGCAGGGCCCGAGCCAGCTGCTGAAGTCAGAGACATCATGGCACATTAATCATTGGCCAGGCCAAGGGCGGGCAGCCGTCCACCACCAGCCGAGTTGCCACGGCACGGGAGCGCCCGCGACCCGTGTCGTTCTACCCGATAAACATTATTGTTGTGTGCCAGGATCTCTGTAGCATTTGAAATTAGATCAAGAGAGAGACTAACTGATCATTTATTCTAATCTAAATACAAAATTAAGACACACTGGGGCATTGAAGATGTCTCCATAATGGTGGGCAGTAAAATACATGTGTCAAATGTAGGCAAATACATTTTATGCATGAATTTTACTCCATGCCATATTTGATTCATTCACTTGGTGAGGTGCTGGGCCACGGAACGGAATATGTGCTTCTGCCTCCAGCGTCCTCTATGCCATACAAACCAGCAGTATCGGTGTAAAACCAGCGGCTACTCCTACACCACTGCTGGCTTCTAATGGGCGCTTGGTTTGTGGGCATTGTGCAGAGCTCACACGATTATCATCGGACCAGTTGCAGACACTTTCTTTTCCCTCCTTTTCTCTGGTTCTTCCCCTTGTCCTCTTCCCTTGCTTCCTTCACTTATTTTTCTCCTCCTTTATCCTTTGCAGCTCTTTCCTCTTTTCCCGCTTTTTTCCCTTCTTTCCTTCCTCTTTTTCCTTCCTCCCCCTACTCGCTCTTTCCTGCAGACACTTCTCCTTCTGTTGTCTACCTTTCTTGCTCTTCTCCTCCACCCCGTGTTCTGAGCTTAAACCTCCCTGTACTATTCATTTGGCATGTTTTATGCTCCTTCAACCTTTTGCCATGATGGGATTGTGAGAGGGCAGGTTCCAGTGTGGTCCGCTGCAGCTGGAAGTTACTGGGATCAGCAGCACTGGGGAGCCTGTGTTGTGGAGACTTACTAGCGATCCCGCCCTAGTGAAAATGAAAGGCCTTAGCATTGACCAAGCAAGCAAGCTCACATTTAGACATACAAAGATCACATTTAGACATTAACTAAGACTTACCAAGTCATATATAGGGCACAAAAAGTTAAAATTAGATGATGCTTTTAAGTCGATTTAAAAATGTCAGCCAAAGGCTTAAAGCTGCTTATCAACTGTGTTGTTAGCAGCTGCTATGGTAGCATCCGTTTATCATGACCATATTATTTTAGAATTTTAATAAAGATTTTACTAACAATGCAATCAATGCTAAAGAATAAATAGTCAGTGACAATTTTATAATCTGCGTTCTGTAGTTTGAGGGGGTTTAGGTGACGGGCAGGCTGTTCTCTGTGTGGGGGAGGGTAGCCCGCAGAGCCTGTAGTGCCTGAGGCATGTGATGCTGCTGCTGGTTAGGAGATCCTCCATTGCATGGAGAACTTCGACATATTCTTGGCTATCAATTTAACAATGTAATGCAGATTGGTCTTGTATGGTGCATTTCTCTTGTGTGTTGGCCTTGTGGCATAGTATTTTCTTCCCAGTAAGTGTGTGGTTATAAGCGGGATAAGACCTTTTGCATATTATTGACTATCAATTCAATAATGTAATACAGATTGGTCTTGTATTATGGTGCATTTACACAAAACATTATAAACAACAAACACCATAAACCCTCCATAAGTAGCATTTTCTGTAAAGTCATGAATTGACGCGATTCATGGTTGAGGGCCACTTTTTTTGAGGTGAGGGGTGGACCACTTTTATTTTAGGTGTCCGGGACTATTTCTTGTCCCAGTCCTATCCTGGCTACTTCATCAAGCAGTACAACCACAAAACTATCTAATGCAAACACACTGCACATCCATCAGCAGATATAAAGAGAAATATTTCTTCTAAAAAAACAAGTGGTGGTCTAGCAAATGACACAGAGACAGAACTCTCTGGTCCATTTAAATGTTCCAACAAAGCTGGTGTAAACTGCTATGCAAATGTAGCAATCAATCTTCTCTTCCAATTTCCACCATTTGTTCAATACATTAACTTGAACGGCTCAGAGCAGTTGTGTTGCAAATGCTCGTCTTTCATAGAAATGCCACAAATAATCCTGACAACACTTACAGTGTCTCTGTAATAAGGCAAGAATCGGACCACTGTGCAGGAATGGTAAAATTCACCATAAACATACAGGAAGATCCACAAGAATTTCTAATGTCCTTACTGCAAGTACTGGAAACCAAAACATACCTATAAATGAAATCTTCCAGATTTCATACACATGGTAACATACATGCAGTCTCTGCAACCATGTTTGACAAGAGAACATTCCTAATGAACAATGTGTGTATGCATCTATACCAAATTTTGAATCCAATCCATTGCATCAGCTGGTGCAAAATGCAAATTGTGCCATATTATGCACTTTTTGCAGTTCAGACAATCGTTTCACCTTGCACCTAAACTCACATAGCCAATATCTGATACTAATGCTTTTAAGGTACAATGAAGATGGTAACAAAAAAAACTGCATGCTTACTAGCTTCACACACGGCAAGTATCTCTTGGCAAGAAAAGCTTCACAACAGTAGGCATAATCTACCACACTGGTGCCACAACCACTGCAGGTCACTAGACTGCATACATAAAAAAGAAAAAAAGAAGTGGTTGGTTTGAATGCAATAACACTTCCGTTATTCTAAAACAGAGATTACCAGCAAATCTAAAAAATGCCTACTTGATATTCCTTAAGCCTAAATTTAGTCACTGCCCTGTAAAACTATCAACAGTTAGAATGCACCAACTGGCACCTAACTGCATCCATAATACTGCAAAGCTACTTTTGAATAACAAAATAGTTAAAATACGCCAACATGTATCTAACCGCTACAAAAATACCCTTGAGAACTATAAAACTATCAACAGTTAGAATACACTAACTGGTATCTAACTACATATATAGTACTAGAATGCTGCCTTTGAAATGCAAAACAATTTCATTACGTCAACAGGTATCAACAGGTATCTAACTATTTCAAAAATATCCTTCATTACACTTAATTTCTAATACACGATTCTTCCTACTCCAATGCTGCTTTTAACAACATATACACTTATTTGTGCATTTTAAACATTCCCTTAAGTACTGCATACTTCAAAAAAACATACTGTGAAAACATAAATGTAATAGGTTTTTTAAAATCCTGTATAGATTGCTTTTCGCAATGACCCAATGATTATGCAAACTGAAACAAAAACTGTGCAGAATACACAGTAATGTTGTTTCAAATATGGTACTTACAATGTACTGATTATGAGGATCTAAAAGATTAAGTCACTGACTTGTAGAACTATCCACAATTAGAATACACCAACTGGTATCTAACTGCATCCAAAATACTGCAATGCTACTTTTGAATAGCAAAATAGTTAGAATACGCCAACAGGTATCAAACTGCTGAAAAAAGTACCCTTCATAACTATAAAACTATCAACAGTAAGAATACGCTAACTGGTATCTAACTGCATCCACAATACTGCAATGCTACTTTTGAATAGCAAAATAGTTAGAATATGCCAACGGGCATCTAACAGCTTCAAAAAATACTCTTCCGAACTATACAAGTATCAACAGTTAGAAAACGCCAACTGGTATCTAACTACATCTATAGTACTGCATTGCTGCTTTTGAAATGTAAAACAGTTTCAGTATGTCAACAGGTATCTAAGTACTTCAAAAATACCTTTAAAATAAAGAGTACAACGGTACATTTGAAAAGTAAAACAATTAGAATACACCAACAGCTATCTAACTACTTCAAAAATACCCTTCATTACACTTCATTGCAAATACACCATCCCGATTCTTCCTACCCCAACACTGCTTGTAACAAATACACTTATTTGTGCACTTTAAACATTCCCTTAAGTATTGCACACTTCAAACAAACATACTGTGAAGCTTAAACTCACATAAATGTAGTAGGTTTTTTTAAAAGCCTGTATGGATTTTTTTCCCAGTGACCCAATGATTATGCAAACAGAAACAGCAACTGTGCAGAACACACTGTAATGTTGTTTCAAACCCAGTACTTAGAATGTACTGATTATGAGGGTCTAAAAAGTACATGAATATATGAGATTGTATGCAATGAAACTATCCTGCCTAATATATTATACTGTGTTTTTTTCAAAGAGAAAGAAGCTAATATTTCTCCTTCATTATCATGTGCAACAAACTCAACTGTAACCCCAGTGGTACAGCAATCATATATGCAATCATGTTACAAATACTGTATACCACCCCTACACTATCTATAATTACTATACACATATTATAATGGTTGTATCCAGTGGCCAGATTCAATTTCTATGCACATATTATTATAATGGATGTGGCCAGTGGCCAGATTCTTGGGTGCATGGCCATATTATCCTGTGGTGGTTTTGGCCAGTGGTCAAATTCTTGGCTGCATGGCCTACGGCACCAGTGTCCAGGATTGCAAACTCTCTTGCCACATCGTGGGCAAATACTAATGACTTACTTGCCCTCTCATCATATCCCCCCTCACCCCCATGTCTGGCTTTCAGTACTACTCTGCCTTATAAAGCTAAATTGAAAGGTACACATACCATAGTGTCACTCACATATGTAAATCATTATAGAACTATGTTAGGCAAAAAGTGTACAATTGTGTAATTATTCCCCCCATCTTGAGTGTGAAGCAACAATTACCAGAATGCAATTCAGCAAAAGGCAAAAGAATTGTCTCTGAGTGCAACGCTTTCAAGGACTGACAGTAGCATGGTTTAAAAAATAAATAATGCGGATGCCGTGTGTTACGAGATATTTAAAACTTCGAGAACTCACAATGTTTTAGGCAATGTGCAGTGAGATACAATTATTTGCCAAGCAGGACACCGCTTTTCGGCGACATCATTTTGGCAGGGGCTGATTTTGCATGGGCATTCCGCTGCAGTGTCCATTTCAGCATGCCCTTTTCGGCGCGAAAGCCATTCCGCCGCCATTATTTTGGCACGAGGGATGGTTGGACATTGCTGGAATTGCGGTCACATCCAAATGCCCTCATACTAAATAAGATCACATGACTGCACTGCAACAAACCTCACCACTTCGCACTTGCGTTGCTTTTCTTTCAATTGAATTAAATTAGTTAAATAAAAATAAAACATACAGCCTTGAAGTTTGCCAGAGTTCGAGGCCCAGCATTTAACCACTAGGCCACAATGGCTTGGTGTTTCATGGGGCATACATTTCCTACTTAGCCTATAATTTAATATGTGTACTGTGTCTCAAACTCCTTAAGACATGGGTTCTCAGATAGCAGTATTCAGCATAAATGTGATTTTCTTTAAATTTTATTTTTTTCTGTTTTATAAAAATGCGGATGCCGATATTGAAAACTAAGAAAACAGACAACATTCAGGACCATGGACTGTCTGCCATCCATGCAGTAACCGGGACCGACCCTGCTTAGTTTCAAAGCAGGGAAGGATGCAGTCCCCTTAAGCCCTTGGTGGGGCATATATTAGGCAACATGACCTTAATGGGCTGACCCATTCATCGCTTTGAAGCTAAGCAGCTTTCGTCCCAGTTACTGCAAGAATGGGAAACCCACTGTTCATATGATATGATAGGTTATTTATAATGCGCTTAATACCCGAAGTTTCTAAACGCGCTCCCAGGGATCGAGCCTGTGTTGCTCTGCGTTGTCTTGCGTCCAAGGCGAGCACGTTGCCCCTGAGCTATCCTCCCAAGACAGTTGCTGTAAAAATACCTATCTTTAAATTTTGTATTATTGACTGGGAGACTACAAATACCAGAATGCAATTTAGCAAAAGGCAAAAAATTGTCTCTGAGTGCAACACCTTCAAGGACTGATAGTAGCACAGTTTAAAAAAAGTAAATCTTTCAGATGCCCATCCATACAGTAACCTGGTCTGACCCTGCTTAGTTTCAAAGCAAGAAAAGGGCTGGCCCATTCCTCTAAGTGGTCTTGTAAATTTAGCTCCTTTATCAGGCAACATGGCCTGAGGAGGCTGGCTCCTTCCTCACTTTGAAGCTAAGCAGAGTCAGTCCTGATGGCCAGTGATTTTTCACCCCGACGTAATGTGCCACCTTCCCCCACTCCCCAGACGGCCTCCTCACCTCCCCTGCCCTCTCCCTTTCACCCCAGCGCACATGCTGCTTCTTTGACTCAGTTTGCTTTTGGATGTCGGCTATTCGCGGCTACAGCCAAGGCTACAGAAAGCAAGTGTTGCAAACTCAGTGCCTGGACCCCATCCAACTCCCAAATTTCACTCAGTGCTTTCTAGCCACCCCTCCACCTCTACCCTGATGGCATTTGTATGTTTTGTGACCTGCAAAAAGCTTTTGACTGCGTTTCATTTTTCCATAACCTCGGCTATAGCCATGAATATCTCTCGCATCTCTTGCACCATGGGAGATATAACTATACTTTTTGGGGAATGATGCACCCCCTTCTCCGTAACATTTTAAAATAACTATGGCACGGGATAACCCCAAACCAGGCATGTTTTATGAGTCAACGCTTTGTTCCCAGTTGCTTTGGACCTGGTCCAAATCCGTCCAATGGTATAGGCTGTGTGCTTTGGCAAAAATGTACCTTTTTTTGTCTATGTGAAAATGTACCGGAAGTAGGAGTAGGCCGCTTTTTTAGAGAATTTCTTTTTGGGACGCTTAATTACTTTTTTCTTTTTAAACAAATCTTTATGAAACTTTGTAGTCTGGGGGGACGCGCAAACATTTTTTTTTTAGATATTTTTATTGATTTTCAATGTAAGAACAATATAACAATTATCAATCAGGAATTCATCTTGTACAAGATAATAGAACGGGACGCGCAAACTTTTAATCGCTTTCGAAATTTTTATTGATTTTCAATGTAAGAACAATATAACAATTATCAATCAGGAATTCATCTTGTACAAGCTAATAGAACGGGACGTGCAAACGTTTAATCACTTTCGAAATTTCGGGCAAATCCGTTACTTGAATCAAACTTTATTAACAATAGAATTTTCAGGGGTTCCTATATATATATATATATATATATATATATATATATATACAATTATATATATATATATATATATTTCAAAGAAAGAAAAGCCTTCGTAGAAAGCACATCAGGCAGAATGCACTCCTGAGGGCAGTGTCCGCTCAGCAACAAAGGGACCCCACAACGTTTCCAGGTAGCACAAAAATTCCTTTATTGATGCATGTGCGTCAGAGAAGAAGAAACCTGGACTGAAAACGACACTCTGGCTGCTTGATCACGTAGGTAGGGTAAACACAGATAATAGACTTCCTTTTAAACCTTAACATCTCTATGGTAGTGTATAGAGTGGCCACATACCCATGACAACACATTCTTGGTATCAGAAGGCAGCCATATTTAAACATAATACTACAACATAGTGCAAATGCATGTAGTAGGCATAATTCCTCTTGTAAATAGAATAAATATCATCATGAACTAACGCATACCAAATGGAGAAAAATAGCCATCTGTATTCTTAAATGAGATTTCTGGCAACGTGAGTATGTGGCATAAAGTTATTTAGCCATGAACAATATGTTCTGAGCTGCTTGATAAGCATGTTCTCTATTATTGTGCTAATAAAGCCTCAATAGGCAATGGCAACCAGCTAAATGGAAGAACCGCTAGTACAAGGTAGTCACAGCTCTGAGTCCTAACTCACAAAGAGAGGGACACTAAACGTGTGCAGGTGCGGTCCGTAATGGACATAATGCTGTTCCTCCATGTGGGATGTGCCAGTCTAAATGCTCTCAGTCTACTACCTCATTTACATATGAGCAAGCTATCAATGTTCATGAGACTATCGCCTATGATGGAAAGTCGACATGGACAGTGCACATTCGCAAAGCAGCAATATAATACAATGTGCAAAATATGCCAAAACAGCAATAATTGCCAAAAGCAGTAACACTAAAGTGCATAGTGCTCTCAGTCTATGCATGCAATACCATAAATAAAAAAATGATATAGTTCATCTCCTTGAGAGATACTAATTAATATCCATACAATCAAACTGTAATAAGATTGTCATTACCACACATTGGTATATTAGATAGAGGTGGTGTAACCCTATAAAATATATCTCGCAGAAGAAGTGATGCATACATAGACTGCTGTAGGGTAAGAAACCTATAAATACTAAAGTGCATAGTGCGTGCAAACATTGCTCATATTAAAGTGCATCATGCATATCAATATTGCTTCTATAAAGTGCCTAGTGCTAATGCCCCTTAGTTGATAACGACCAACATATCCACATAGACTATTATAAAAAATGCTATTCAAGAAAAGATTATTAAAGAAATGCAGCCTACATTCCACGTTAAGCATTGATGATGTAAGCTGCAGCAAACTCAAACAAAGGTAGGAACAAAAGGTTAGAAGTCCAAAAATCTCTGTGTTGTAAAAACTGATCAGAATAAATCAAAATAAATCCCTAACCTAGACAAACTTTCATCATGCTAAAAATAAACAAAAAATCCCTGCGTTCCATAAAAAATAACCAAAAACCAAAGTTCATATATGCGAATAAAACATTCTAAATCAGATAAACCGAATAGTTAGATGCATAAATTCAAGAACATGTAAACATTTGGAGAAAGCTATGTGGCAAAAAAGTATTGCCCCAATAATTAGAGCAATAAACTCTGTTTGATGAGTTACGAGTCACAATCATGTTCACCTAGTACGCAGGAAATGTGGGCATATGTGTTCAAGTGCCCAAAAACACGTACAATTCCTCATCGAGGTTGTGACTCCTGGGTCTTTTAGTCTCAAGGTCCAGAATGCATTTTGTTTCCAATTGCCTTAATAAAAGCTCTCGATTTCCTCCTATGGGTGATTTGGGTACTGTATGGATACCAAAGAATGAAAACCCCTCTAATTTGCCTCCATGTTTTGTCTTAAAATGGAGAGCCATCAGGTAGGTGGGGTCATACCATTTATCACATGGCCAATTTAACACATAAACCACAAACATTTTTGGGACGCTTTTTTTGAGACGCTTAATTACTTTTTTAATTTTTAACAAATCTTTATGAAACTTTGTAGTCTGAGGGGGCCCATAAACGTTTAATCACTTTCGAAATTTCGGCCAAATCCGTTACTCGAATCAAACGTTGTTAACAATAGAATTTTGAGGGGTTCCTATATATATATCTATATATCTATATATATCTATACCTGTGATTCATGATGTACACAAAGGACCATGAAAGCATGCCTTTACATCCTGTCCGCTACTGAGTCTACTGAAAATAGGTTGTGCATGCGGACCCACCACTTGGTGGTGATGGTATGTTAGTGACTATACAGAAATCGATAGCTTGTGTAGCATTCAGAGGTAAAGCCCCATAGAACTCGACACTGCCGTGGTTTTCCATATACACATATCTTTGTTATTATTATATATGGTATTTTGTGAAGTGCTCTGATGCACTCGTGCCTGGCTCGTGCTATGTAAACGTTTAAAATAAATAAATTAATACACTTCCTACTTTATTTCATAGACTTTGAGGTTTAGAAGGTTGAAGCCCACTATATCTCGCCTGAAATATCCCTCAAACAAATACAAGTCAATGGGCATACTGAAGTCTACCTCGTCCAATTTCTCACTCTATAACCAAGGGCATGTTTAGACTTGCCCTTATTTTTCATGAATCTCATCTAAACAGTTCAATGACGTTTCCAAACATATTTCTATTTTATTTTGTAAGGCACACCATGCCCCAAACTATACCCACACTTTTTAATATGTCTTGCCCCAACTCATTATAAACTGTTTGCAAAATTACACATCCTATCCGACTTATGCCTTCTTTTCTACCCAGGAGACACCTGGATATGAACTCCTAGCTCTCAACCTTTTGAGTCCAAAGGGTGGGTGAAAACACCCAATTTCATTTTGGGCGGGTGAGAGTCCATTGCAGTTAATGGGTAGATGAGGAGCTTGGCAGGTGAGTGGATACTTTCCCAGGTGGGTGACACCCGTCAAAAACATGTTGAGAGGTATGTGACCTTTATCTTGTACAAGCAGGAAGTGGTCTGACGATATCAGTGCACGGTTACAGTATTGCAATGGTGGGTGTGGGCTGCCCGGACAGCTGCTGGGGTAGCGACAAGTGGGGGACCAGGATCACAAAACCTTGGCTGAACAGTGAAGCACCACTCTTCAAATTTGACCACATACCTTCCAGCTTTACCTGGTACAAATAGTTTGGATTTCAAGGCCTGTAATCATGTCTTATTAAGTTTACTTACAAAAACACAAATTACTTAATAAAGCCGCATGACAACATGTAAATCCTTTTTTTTTTTTTGAATATATTTTTATTTTGTTTTAAGTGAAAACAGTATAAACAAACTTGTGACATTATATACAATAGGACAATAAACACTTAAGAAAACACAACACTGCACTCCCCCCTCCCCCCCAAGAGCTTATCAACAGGGTAGTTCTGTATCGGACAACATGTAAATCCTTATAGCAACATGTTAAACTCAAAGAATATCATTGTGGCTTTAATGTTCACATCCTGGATGGTAAACTATAAGTCCCAGAATGCAAGATAATGTCAACCTGAAAAATGTCTTGAAGCCCACTGTACTTTCAGTGATTTAAAGACATGCAATAAAAGAAGTTGTGTAATAAACTCAGATAGATATGGAGATTCTTTGTCACAAACCTCCAGCTCGTTGTTATTCATGATGCTGAAAACATTTGATTAGTGACATAAAGCATGTCAAGATAGTAGACATCATGGATATAACCAGAAACAAATATTGCTCCCTTTAACTATCACAGATTTGCAAGGTAGCTGGTGCATGCATATGAAAGACTCTGCCACTGATAAAAGAAATGTGTTTGCAACCCGAGCACCTTAATGACTGGCAGAGCCATGGACACTGTGTGTGTCTGCCTAGCTGAGACCTGGGAACTAGCAGTGCTTGAAAGTCCTGCCTGAGCCGAATCTGTATATGGCTCAGGAGAAACGTGTTTCTTGAGCCTTTGAAGTAAAGGTAAGCTCTGTAAAAAGCAAACGAACTAGTGGTCTGGGCGTACCAACTATTTATATTACACTTCAGTCTCTGGATGGAACAGACAGACAGACAAGGATTGCCTTTCAAGACGTGGGAACAACATATGTGGACAGTGCGCCCATGGCTTGCCGAAGAGCTGCCTAACCTCCAGGATTGTCCCAGAGACTCTGGGTTTTCATGTCTTTCTAAGGGTTTCCGTGGCAACAGTGAAACACCAATAGGATTTCTTGTGTGCCATCTTTCTGCAATGGTTGTAGGTGAAAGGGTCGAATGAAAAGACTCAAAATACAATTGTTTCGAATGAAAAGGACCGAAAACCAAAAAATCAAATGCATTTTTTTTGGGGGGTTGTTGGGGGTCCCCCCAAACTCACGTTTATTTGCCCAAAAACCACGTTTTTTACCTATACCAATCCCCCCAAAAAAAAGACATTTCAAAAAAGGCATTTGATCTTTTTTGTTCAATCCTTTTGAGTCGAACGTATTGTATTCAACACTTTTTCATTCGACCCTTTAACTGGACACCTGCAACTGTAGGGCCACCAGTCCTAACCTTTTCACAGATTGTAATAGTCTTCCATCCGCTCATTGAGTGACAACTTCTTTTCGCCAATGTGTTCGGTGTAATTATTCGAGTCTGTACTGCACTGAACATCGTACACGGTTTCGGAAGGGGCATTCAACACACTGTGCTATCTTGTGAGCGGCAAGTGTAATGTGTTTTGCATCACTTGACCTGACGGTGCTGCCACTCAAGGCCATAAAACTCCAAATAAAGGTAGAGATGTTCGGTCCATGGTATGCAGCAGGAGAGGGGCTCCAGTGGGGGGCTGTTTAATCACCTCACCTGGCCATCAAAGCCTTCACTTGCCCAGTGTTCTTAAGGTAGTAGACGGCCTGACACAGATGACTGCATTCTGGTAGTTGTCTTCTTCTAATAAAGATGGGTAGGAAACAAAGCTGCAATATACTTGTTGCTTAACAGATAACTTCCATAGGGGTTTATACACGTGTCGAGGGTGTTTATTGTGATTTGTGTGCTTTTCGAGTAATCTCTTTAAAACAGAACTTTCTTGAAATCCACACATTGAAAGCATGTCTACCAACTAAGCATGAGAAAACATGGGCTGAAGTTGCAGACTACTCTTAAATCATAACTTCATCACTTAAGTGTGTGATGCTGGACAAATCAGTTTATCCTTCTGTGCATGATCCACAGAAGTTTTGATATGAACCACAAACACCTGGTTTTTGCACTAAATAGAGAATGATCTAATAATTAAAACAGACAAATGTGTGTGCTTGTTTTTAATTATGAACGCGATCAAATTATTATGAACAAATCAGCAATATTTAGGGTTTCCCAGATGGGAATGAATAAAATATGCAATGCTAAATTGCTGCTTTTTTCAATGTTCTCGATATACAGACATGCCTTTTAGTTTGAGCCACCTATAAGCCGAAACTTGCATTAGAGTACAGATGGGGAGAAATGGTATATGAGGAGGGACACAAAGCTTGAAGGGATTCTTTACTCATTTGCCCACCCATTTAATGCCCGTGGCCATGCTAATCCCTATGGCCAATCCCACCCAGTTCCTGCCCTTCCAGCCCAAAATATCTCCTCCTGGGAACTCTTTGAGCTCGCTTTTAAGCCTTGCCATCAAACATTTTACTCAAAGTGGCTGCCAGTGTTTTTTTTAAAGCAGGAGAGTTAATGACTTAATTTTAGCCGTAAACAGCTACTGGTGTAATAAAAATGTCAACCAGGTCTGCCTTCAGCCACTCGATTTATAAGCAGTATGCGTGTCCTTCACCCAAGTCCTGTTAAAAACAAGCATTGGCAAAGCCAACAGTTTTGGCTCCTGTATAAGTATTAGGCATTTGCGAGGCACAGCTATTAGATGCCCGGGTACTCGCACCATTTTGCACATGCCGCAGGATCACTATGTAGCAAAACAATGTAAACGTACAAACCTGAGTAGAAACGTAATGTCTACCAAGGATTAAATGTGAGTTATGACAAGTTAAGAATATAACTGGAGTTACTATTTTTTTTTAAAGTGAACTGTGTGTCAAAAGAAAGTAATTTGGGACATGTATTTTTCTCTCTCTATTCATTTGTGAATATATGTTGGTCTGTCTACTGTGGGCACCCTGTCACTGTTAAAATGTACCATTGCATATGCGAATTGGTGATGATATGTATATGATGTATATTATTCTGTGAAACATGCTGCTATGAATAGTTTATGTTCAAATGGATAAACAAAGACTGTGATTGTATTGCATAAAAAGGTCAGAACATGTGGCCCGAAGAAGGGCGCTAGTCCGCAATGCATAAGCCATGCACACGTTGCTTTTGGTGCCTCTAAATAAGCACACCGTTTCACAGTGTTGTCAAAGAAGACAAACAAAATAAAAAGAACACATTTGCACGATGAAGTGCTTCAGCTAAAATTGTTTTATTTCATTCTGGAGAATTTGGAAAAGAAGAAATACATTGTTAAATAGACTGACCCTACTGGGGCTAAGGGGTGTGCCGTCCACACAGAATATTCATAAGCCTAGTTCCTATCTTCGCATTTTACTCTAAGTACCCGGCACGGTGGTACTGTACAGTGGATTGCACCCCAAAAAAGAAATAATTGGGACTACAGGTTTACGGAATTGAAAATCACAACGCAAGCAGCGCCTACTCACCACCACAGACAATATATCGAAAGCTACCCTTGTTCACCCTCCAGTATGGGCCTATAAATTATTGAGTTTGTTATGAGGTAGGTGACCCTCCTCTCCAGAGGAACTCTCAAGGTTAAAACCAAACACCGGATAAAGTTACTGGTGGAGATCTGGAGGCTATGGCTAGTTGGGTAGATTATTCTGAAAAGTACAGCCTACAATTAGCCAGTACAATTGTGTTGTGTGGGTGTGCTCCTCTGACAGTGGCAATGTTTATGTTTATGTTTATTGTGTTTATATAGCGCTTTACGCCAAAGCGCTTTACATTATAACAACAAGGATACAATAAAAATAGTAGAAGCAATTACAAAATATGAATCAAACCAGTAATACAGCAAGTAGAACAATTTGCCAGTGAAGATAATGTGCTAGAACCTTGCCACTTTGGGAGTGGGAATTGGGTTGACAGGATGGGTACACTGACCTACCCTCAGTGTTAACACCTCCCTCAGACATTAAGGGCCTCATTACGAGTTTGGTCCAAAATCAGTGGTAACTCCGCTGTTGCAGAACTAGCGTTAACGCATGGGTAAAAGCAAAATTACTGCCGTATTATAACGGTTGGCGTCCGCAGACACCATTGGCATTAACATTAATTCTGCAGAGCCGGGTTTCAATTTGGTGGAATTTACGTTACCGCCATGCTAGCCAGCGGAATTTGCGCTAGTGGAAATTCTGTTGCCAGAAATTAATCATCACTATATAAGGAAGCACTACGGCAGCATTTTTAAAATCACAATCTGTTCAATATCTCGGTGGAGGCGTGCTATCCAATTACCCAGGCAATCCTAAACATGTCAGAAGGAAAGGGCAAAGGCAGGGTGCCTGATGTGAGGCTGTGCAAGCCTAAATTCTCGGAGAAGGAGCTCACAGTTTTAGCAGAGCAAGTGGTTGCCCACTCTGAGGAGCTGTATGGGGCACAAAATCAGAAGACCAGCCAACAGCGCAAAAACTGCATATGGGCTGAATTCAGGGACAAGGTGGAGGCCATAGGCCACGGCCAACGTGAGTTCAACTGTATAAAAAAGTGGTGGATGACCTCAAGGCCAGGGTCAGGAGCCTCATGCCTCCACCGCCAGGAGATGAGCACTCTGCCCAGGCACTCACAACAGCGTGCATCAAATGTTGCCAAGCCTGCGGACAAGGGGGAAATACGCAAGTGCTAGTTGGAGTAGTTCTATGGGCTGCGGTGGGGGGTGGGAGTTGGTGTTGTAGCTCGGAGTCGGGGTGGTAGTTGGTATTGGGATGGGGGTGGGAGTTGGTGTTGGGGCTGGGGGTGGGAGTGGGAGTAGTTCTTGGGTCTGGGGTTGGGGGTGGGAGTTGGTGTTGGGGCTGGGAGTTCCTTATTGTCAGAAATAAACACTGTTGAATTATGAATATCTTGATCGTTTTTATTCTATGTTATTGAGACATGTGCATTCATTGCATATATGGGGTGCATGTGTTCCAAGTAAAATAAAATTGCCCTGAGCTAGGAGGGGTTATGGTCCTCATCTGGAGGCCTTTCAATGTTCCTACGCATGCACATGTTGTGCAGCATTGCACATATGACTACAATTTTGCCAACTTTCTCGTGGCTGTACATGAGGGCACCGCCTGTGTGGTGAAGGCACCTGAACCTTGATTTCAGCAGTCCAAATGTCCGATCTTCCTTTGTGCCTCATTGTAGGCTATCTCCTGTGGTGTAGCAGAGTTACTTACAGGGGTCATCCGCCATGGCAACTGCGGGTATTCAGCGTCACCTACAAAAAAATGAATTGACTGTGTGAGACATGGCTGTGTGTGGGTCAAGGTACACGACTCAGATGTTGTGCATGGGGCATCCTTCTGTGCATCGAGGTTGATGGGACCTGGGCTACATGGTTCACTTTCAGTCATTAGCGTTGTGGGAATCGGCAGTCCTGAGGTACTTGGCAATGCAATGTCATCAGCAATGTACTGGTCAACTATGGTGTCGCAGTACACCATGTAGAGTCCATGGCAATGCTTTCATGGGTTGCATGTTGCCCTGATTGCGTTGTGTTGCCTTGCATGGCAGGATGCCCTGTTTTGTCACATGGTTCCAGTCTGTGTACTGGGATGGTCAGTCAGAGTTCTAGGCCTGTTATGTGCATTTCTGTTGTTGCATCATGGGACTTGATGTTGTTTCACTTTTCTAATACTTACGTACCCCAGATATGTGTCATTGATTTTGGCAGTCAGGTCTGAGTGCTACTTACCCACAAGCTAGGTATGCTGTGCTCTGTGTCTCTCCATGTATGCAGGTAGGATGCTGTTTCGCAGTATCATGGAATCATTTGTGACCCCAAAGTATTGGGCACAGCAGTGGCTTATTGTGAGGTCTGCATCACATGTCATTTGCACATTCATGGAATGGTACTGTTTCCTGCTCTGGTATGCCTGTTCTGTTGCCTTGGGGTGTATCAATGCCACATGTGTGCAATCCAATGCCACTATGGTATTGGGGAAATTGGCTATGTTGTAGAAACGTGCCTTTGCTGCACCTGCGCTTGGGTGATGGGCATCGAGATGTGCAGATGGGCATGCCTCATGAGCGCATCCAGGACTTGGTCCAGCACATTGGAGAAGGTGGGCTGTGACATCCCATGCAGTGTCCCAACTGTGTGCTGGAATCTACCCGTGCCACAGAAGTGTAGGACTGCTGCAAGCTTTAGCAGGGGGAGGGGTGGTGGTGTGGCAGTTCTGATGGCAATGGCACTCTGTAGTTTTGCTTGTATCAGGGTGAGCAGTTCTGTGATGGTGTGACAGTCCAATCGATATAGGGTCACTAACAGGCTGTCTGTCAGTGTCCATGTGGAGGGGCAGACACGTCGTATGGGTGCCCTCTGCAGCATACATCTCCTGCGCCTTTGTGGGGTCTGTCTCCTTCCCTGCTGTGGTCCAGCATGCTGCTGTAGCTGGATGTAGAGTAGCAGGTTGTGGAACCCAAAATAAATGTCTGCTTGTGGCTGCATGATGCTTGGATGTGTGTTTGGGGTAGGTGTGGCCCTTTTATACTCATCCTGAGTGGTTCTGGTGCACTTGTGCCTTGATTCGTGACACCTGCTGTGTTTTTTGCTATATTTCTGCTGATTTTTTGCAGGTAATTCTGCTAATTTTGGACAAATTACACCGATTCTTGGAGGAGTTTCCGCCAGAGGCCAAATTTTCTGTAGGCCCAAATTTGGCAGTGATAAAGTTGGCGGTAATGGAATTGCTGCCAATTTTACCACTTACCCCCATACTTGTAACAAGGCCCTAAGAGCCCTCCCCACAAGCTGGCAGTTTCAGTACGCGTGACTGATACTTCAGTTCTTACCCTATTACTTGATCAAGCAGTCAGGCGGCCATGCACAGGTACAGCAGGCTGCTCTCAGGAGAGTAATGCCTTTGGGACTGGTCCGTAGATTCTGAAAGAGGGGAAAAGTTAGAATCCATGTGGATAGAAATGGATGTTGCTGAAGGCAGAAAATGGACAGGGGAGAGGAGCGGAGGCCGCAGAACAGGGATGAGTTTTGTCAGGGAAGGTGCATAAATTACAGTGCTCTTCATGTGATCAGGGACCTAAACTCGGTTCTGGATCCGTGTCACGGCACCAGAAAACTGTGGAAGTGGAAGGCATGCCAAAATGGGGAAGGCATTGTGGGAGACCCCAGGTAAAACAAAAATTTTGGGTTGGGGAATTAACAGACTCAGGTGAGGTATGTGTTGTGTATGCGGACTGGGTCCCCCCTCTGGCAGTAACAGGCAGGCTACCCAGAAAAGCAGGAATATAAATAAAGGCACTAACGTCTTTGCAGAAATTAGGAAACCGATTTATTACAGACAGGGAATTAGGCTCATTGCCGCCAGAGTAAGTTAGGCACACTGGATATGGCTGATTGTGTGCACTGAGCTACGGGCACACGGCAGGGTATTGATGGCAGGATTACTGGCTAGGCACACCTAGTGGAAGAGACATAGAGAGAGAGCACGTGAGAGAGAGGCACAGAGAGAGAGAGGAAGAGAGAGAGCCACTGCAAGACCATGCAGAGCAACAGAGATTCGAATCCCGGATCCACGCTTAGAAACCAAACTCAGGTACGGTATTGGACAGGTTATAAAAAATAATTAAATATAAATAAAAGAGAGAGAGAGGGACAGAAAGAGAGAGAGAGGGTGGCACATAGAGAGAGTGAGGGGCACAGAGAGAGAGGGTGGTGCAGGAAGAGGGTGGCATTGAGAGATAGAGACAGTGACAGAGAAAGAGAGAGAGTGGGGCAGGGGCAGAGGAGAGCAGGTTGGGGATAAAGGGGCACAAGGGGAAGGAAAGGGGAGTAGGCCAGACTGGAAGAAGTGTACCTGCTAAGGGTCTCTGTAATTCCTCTGCCCCTCACCCACTCGTCCAGCACAGCACTGCGACCAAAAAAGAGACTGGGCCTCATTATAAGTTTGCCGGTCCGGGAACTACGGTACCGGTTAGCATGCCGTCAAACTATGAGTTCTGCTTGCGGGAGCCATTGCGGCCGGCATGTCTGACCTGGCGGTCGTACCAGTATCCGCGAGCAGAGCATGTCGGATGCACCGGCACCATTTATAACGGTGCCGGTGCATCCGGCTTCCCCATTCCCATTGAGCCCTATAGTGCTCAATGGGAATGGGGAAGAATATTTTCCGGCGCCTTGGAATGGGCAATTACCGGGTCCGGCAAGGCCGTAATGACCCGGTAATTGCCCATTCCTGGGCGCTGGAAAAAAAAAATACCGGCGGGAGCCATGCCTGCATGGTTACTGCCAGCCTCGTAATGAGGCCCACTGAGCCCTGGTCCTTTGTTTACTTATAAGGCTGTTGCTCTGCCCCTGCCGATCCCACCCACAAGGTCCAAGGAGGAAGGTGGCAGGGATCACATGGTGTAGGGTGAGATATGCAGGCACAGGTCCCCCTCCATGACTGTCACTTCCCACCTCCAGAGCGGAGGGGAAGGGCTTCTCAGTAAGAGATGCCATGATGAACACAGCTGTCCAAGTGACAGCCCAAGGAGGAAGAGGAGGGATTCACATGGTGTAGGCGACAAAACCACAGGGTCCAAGAAGGAAGGGGGTAGGGATCCCAGGGTGTAGGATGACACATGCAGGCACATGCCCATCCTCTAGAGCTGTTGCTCCCCCCCAGAACCTTCTGGGCTGCCCAGGGCTGGAGCTTGGTACAGGAAGGTGGCGGGAGCATGATAGGTGGGTAAACATACTCCAAGATGGACACAATGGTTCCCACGCAGCTGTTCCAGGGTCCAGAGGGGCTGGTGACAGGAAGAGGAGGCAGGTGGGTAAACATACCCCATGATGCTTCCCCCTCATCTAGAGCCCACCCCTAAGATGAATCTGTTCCCAGGGCTTGGTGACAGCAAGAGGAGTCAGGTGGGCAAACATTCAGGAACAACAGCTAAGGAAGGAGATGGCAGGGCCTGCCTCCCCCAGGCTGCAGTAAAAGCTTGCAGCTGTCGCCTGGGCTGGGGGTAGGTTGGCTAGACCTGGGATTTTCTGTATCTGGCCAAGAGCAGGGCTTATACAGTGCAAGATGAAAACATACATTTGGGATAATGCAGTCATGCAATACATTGAAACTGAAAAATACAATGGGGGAAATGAAAAGTCATGTAATACAGAGAAAATGAAAAATAAATACAAGAAACCCACAGTAAGCAACAAGGGACATGGGAACTGCCATTTCCACAGTGGGTTGGGGATACCATACTCCTTGCTGCTTATATATTGACCCCTCAATAGTTGAGATATGTGTCAGTTGGATAGAAAACCTACTAAATTCCCCTTACCCTGGCAGTCACCTACAGTCTCTTCATAGTTTTGGCACTGTTCTGATCTGAGCTTTGATCTTGGTATGCTTCATGACTACTTGGCGGGGCGAGGAAGAGGATCATGGAGGTAATGCTCTGATTACTTACTGGTAATGTTGATTACTGACATCCTCCTCTCCTTCCCCCATTGTAAGATTATCCTTTCTTCCTTTAGTTTGGGAAGGATGATTTTGGGACAAACCAGGGGGATTATATCCCAGATGAAAGGGGACAGGAAAATAGGATTTTAAGACGGTTCTTTTGGAAGGTGAATCGCCTTCATGGTAAGCAATGTGACGAGGAAGAGTATGACTAGGAGTAATGCAGATTAAAGTTAATTACTCAGCGCACTCTGAATACTTCTTAGAATGGGGTGTTAGAATGTACCTGGTTCTCTATTCTTAGCGGGTGGGGGGGCGCTGCAAACTCCTGCATATGCCGAACCTTCATTCTGAATGATTAGTGTACTGCTATTTTATGCTGCAAATGTTCGTCTAGCAGCAAGCTTTGCAACAGTGCTATTGTGTATAACAAAGTTGCACAGTTGCTGCTCTGGCTGCACCTGTTCCGCAGGATTTGACTGAAACCAAAAGTAATGAGTGTAAAAATAATATGCACATGCCTGCAAAATTATTACTTCTCAAAAAAAACCTGGGTGTTCATCTGAGAACGAACATATGCTGCATTTTAAAAGACATTGGGGGAGACCGCCAGGGGGCACGGAGCATGCTGGACGTGTGAGACCATGGCTCCTCCACCACCGCAGGGCTTAGCACAATGAGCCAATCCCCGGCCGGGAGTTTGGAGTAACCCAGAGGTGAACGTGCGCCCCCGCGGCAGCAGCCCATCGAATTGAGCGCTCCTCCGAAAGTGGATACAGCCTGGTCCCGATTTGAGGCCCCACTCGCTGAGCAACAGAGAGGACACCTTTTCGGACGCTGTGCTGCAGAGCCCCTGGGGGCGGCGCGCCTCACGGTGCCCCAGGCCTCAGCCAGACCCGCCGCGGAGCCCGGAGCCGCCGGTTGCCGCCCCTGCAGCCGCGGTCCGGGACCAGAGCTTTGGGGACCCCCCACCCATAACACCAAGAGGAGGACTCTGGAGCACGCCCCCCATGGTGCGCGGATGCCACGCGGGCCCTGGAACTCTGCCCCGGTGGTGTGTGGACGTTGCGCGGGGCCGAGGGCGAGTGGGGCGTCCTGGCGGGAGCCCCCACCACCAAAAACCGCTCCAGTGCGGGGCCTCTGGCCGGTCCTCGGGAGATCACCACCGGTGGCAAATCAGGACTCCGGGAGCATCCCGACCCATCCCCCGCGCATGGAGGCCTACACGAAAAGGGGTCTCCAGTGAAGGGGCCCAAGCCCACAACGGACGTGTGGCGGCCCCCGGTGGCCTGAAGAAGGTGAGAAGCGCAGGGGGGAGAATTGATACTTGAGACTCGGCGGGCAGTGTTTGGCCCCCCCACCCTCCCTCCAGCGCCCACCGAGCACGGACCAGTACAATCCACTCCACAACAGCTGGCCCGGCCTTCCCCCCTGGAGGACAGGGGGCCCCCTGGAACACTTCAGCCGCGACGCACCCGGGGAAGCAGGCCCCAATTACAAACTCAGCTCCCCTTGGGAGGACCGGAGCCATCTCCGGGGCCCCCACCCCACATGCGAGCTTGCCACAGTGGTAGCGGGGAGGGCCCAAGACGACCAGAGGGAACATTAAGGCATTAAGGCAGGGTGAGGGGCGCCCCCGCCCTCCCCCACACTCCAAAGCGCACCCAGAGACCGGAGCCCTGGAACCGACCCAGCCCACGTGCGCAATCCACTCCCTCCAACGCTTCTGCCGGTCCAACGCACCCCTCGGAGAACCACACAGAGTCACCATGCCTTCGAGTGCCAACCCCCCCCCCGCAGTGCTAACGAAGGACGACCTCAAGAACATCCTCCAGGAGATAAAGGCGATCCTAACGGACATACAAGCTTCAATAGTTGATCTCAGGGGGAGAGTGGAGACGCTCGAAGAAAAAATGGAGGGAATGGAAAACAACCACCTCCAAACGGATCTGTTAGACATGAAATACGAAGCGGGGCTAACAGACCTAGAAATCAGAGAGGAGGACATATTCCTGAAAATGGACGACCTAGAGAACAGTGAACGCTGAAACAACCTGCGCATCACGGGTGTGACCCAACAGAGAGGCGAGATGGCCGCAGACGTGGGGAGAAAGGTTCAAGGCCTCATTAACCAACTCTTCACTCTCGAGGGGGGCAAGGAAGTCCAGCTGGAAAGAGCCCACCGAGGGTGAGGTGGAGCGAGGGGCGGCCCAAGGTCCATCGGTGTGCGCTTTCTCTGCTATAGAGAGAAAATGGAGGTCCTCGAGAAAGCGAGAAGGCTGGAGAGCTTCTTGTTCGAAGGAGACACAGTTAGAATTTACCAGGACCTCTCGGTTTTTACGCTTACCTGCAGAAGAGAATGCCGGCCACTCACCCAGTGGCTCACCAGTCAGGACATAAGATACAGGTGGTCCTTCCCATTCGCCTTGTCTTTCGAGCGTGCAGGAGTGGACTATAGAGTGACCAGCGGCAAGGAGGCATCCCAAGTGCTGCAGGTACTCAAAGGGGATACCCCAGAGGACGGTAACGAGATGGAGGTCCAGGAGCCTCGGACGCCAGGAGGGAGCCGGAGGGCCCCTGGTCTACAAAGAAGAAGATAAAGGGCAGAAGGAAATTCAAGAAACTGAACACCCCCACAACAGAAGCCGAAGGGGACTAAGTGATCAGAGGCTCGTCTTTAGAGAAATCGAGGGATTGGATCGAACAGCCTCAGCCGGGGATGCTGAGCTTTACAAGGGGACTGCGGTGGATGGACTTGCATTCACCCTGGTGACTTGCCCGTTGGCAGACATCACGATAAAGAGGGGGAGGAGGGAAGAGGGAAGGGAGGGAGTTGGGGTTGGGGATTTTGGGGACCCACACAGTCTCAAAACCACATGGAAAGGCGGCAGCATGCATAGATCCGGGAAGACGGTATACACAAGGCAAGGATCCAATAGCAGACAATGAGAATAGGGGCCGGGCCGAGTCACTGAGAATAGGTTCACTCAATGTAAAGGGTCTGAACTCCCCAGCAAAGCGCTCCCTCTTGGGGCGGGAAATGAAGAATGCTAAAATAGATGTCCTTTTCGTCCAGGAAACTAGAACGGTGACGGGAGAGGAGAGGGCCATCCCAGGAGCGCAGGTGGGCCAGACCTTCTGGGCATCCGCTCCCACGTAGTGGAGCGGAGTCAGGATCATCCTGCAGAGAATCCAGAGTCTCACAGAGGTAACCAGGTGGGGGAGGGAAGACGGTAGAGCCATGATCATATCGGGTAACTTGCATAACTCCAGGGTCTCCCTAGCAGCTATCTATTGTCCTAATGTGGGCCAGGCTGAATTTCTCAGGCAATGGGACAGATAATGGCCAAGGCAGAGGGGCTCCTGATACTGAGTGGAGACTTCAACATGTGGGCAAATCGGGAACTAGACCATAGTGGAGGGGCCATCCCACTAGGCAGCAGAGGGGGTAGACCCCAGGGGAAATTCCGGGAGCTGATGTGGGGCTATGGGCTTGTGGACACATGGAGGGAATTACACTCGGAGGGAAAGGGATACACTTTCTACTCAGCGGTCCATGGTACCAGAACGAGAATAGATTACCTTTTCATGGGGCACCAGAACATGAGCCGAGTGGAGTCCTGCACCATCCGCCTGGTTAGCTGGTCGGACCATGATATGGTCTGGGCAGATATTAGCGTATTGGGTCTGAAGCCCAGAGAATCCGTGCGGAAATGCAATGACCTCCTACTTAGGGAAGTGGTTTTTAAGGAGGAGATGGAGAAGGTGATCAACAAATATTTTGAACAGAACAACACGGGTGAAGTTAACATAGAGACGGTCTGGGAGGCAGCAAAGGCGACCTGCTGGGTGTCCTGATTAGAGAGGGGGCTTCCAAAAAAAGGACCAGGACCCTCCTGGCCCATAGGCTACGGGCAGAGATAATAGCATTGGAGGGATCCAAAGGGAAGGGTGACGAAGAGAGGGAAAGGGACTTGGGAGATGCAAGAGAGAAAAGACAAGAGCTGAGAGCAATGGAGATGGGGAAAATTGTAGCTGCGTCAAAGGTATTATGAAAAAGGAGATAAGGCTGACGCTATGCTGGCGGCCAAACTCCGGGGCCAACGGAGAGATAGATGGGTGACAAGGATCTCAAGCAGGGAGGAGGGGGCAAAAACAGATCCCGAGGGTGTAGTGGAGGAATTTGTGGGGTTTTACGAGTCTCTCTACGGGAGGGAAGGAGAAGTGGAGGAGGAGGCACTGGGAGCATACCTCGGAGAAATAACATTACCTGTGATGGACCCCTCAGAGGCATCTGCCTTAGACACCCCAATAACGAGCAAGGAGGTACTCAAGGCAATATCGGGACTTAAGCTGGGCAGGGCCCCTGGGGAGGAGGATTCACTGCAGGCTTTTATAAGGCCTTTGGAGTCCTACTAGCGGGGTTCTTGGCGGGCCTATTCACAAACATCATGAGGACTGGGAGTGCACACCCGTCTTTTGGCAAAGCACTGATAACAGTGATTCCGAAGGAGGGCAAAGATCCAGCAGACTGCCGGTCATATAGACCAATTTCCCTCCTGAAAGTGGACGCTAAACTGTTCACCAGGATCATAGCCACGAGACTAGACAGCCATATGCCGGCGCTCATCCATTCCGACCAGGTGGGCTTTATACAGGGGAGACAGGGAGCAGACACCCTCCGTAAAACCCTGCACCTCATGAGGGAAGTGGCCCCGAAGGGAGACAACCCTGTCTTGGTGGCCATCGACGCCGAAAAAGCGTTTGACAGGGTGGACTGGAAGTTTCTACATGGTGTCCTTGTCAAACTGGGCTTCGGTGAGGGAATCAGACGAGCCATTAGGGCCTTACATACAGACCCCTCTGTTAGAGTCATGGTGAATGGTCTCCTGTCACAAACATTCAGCCTTCAAAGGGGGACGAGGCAGGGCTGCCCCCTCTCCCCAATCCTGTTCGCCATGACCATGGAAATACTCGCGGAGTACATTAGCTGTGCCCCGATGATCTGCGGTATTGACGTTGGAGGTCGGACCTTCAAGCTCGGCCTCTATGCAGATGGCATACTGCTCCACCTGAGGGAACCTACCAGTTCTGTCCAGGCTGCCGTGCGTGTTATCGAACGATTTGGGCAATTCTCGGGCTTCAGGATAAACATAGGGAAGTCAATGATCTTCCCCTTCGCCTCAGATGCAGACAGGGACCTGACAGAGCTGTCCCCCCTGGGTTTTCAAATCTGTACCAAAGAGATCATATACCTGATCAATATCATCCGGCCCCACGAAGATTTAAGCCAGGCAAACTACCCCCCGCTGTTTGACAAATTATTCAAAGAGATGGAGACATGGGGTAGGGGGCAAATCTCATGGATGGGAAGAATAAACACCATAAAGATGAAACTCCTCCCCAGGGTCCTGTATGTTTTCCAGATGCTCCCTTTAGAGGCCCCAGAAGCACTCCTTAAAGAAGCCAAAAAACGCATAACGAAATTTGTATGGCAAGGCCAGAGACCCAGAATAGGTTATGAAACACTCACCCTCCCCAAGGATAGAGGGGGGGTCGGCCTCCCAGACTTACGAACCTACCACAGAGCAGCTCAGCTCAGAACCCTGGACCCCCACCTCAGAGAGGACCCCAACAAGCAATGGGTCTTTCTTGAAAACTCCCTCCTGAGCCCAGTCACAGTGGGTGAGTGGTTATGGGTCCCGATGAAAAAAATCCCAAGGAGAATTAGGGAACACCCAATACTAGTAACAATGTGGAAGGCGCTGGAAGGTAAGGGACACGGAGAGAAGGTGACCACTTGGGCCTCCCCCTTGAGCCAAATCTGGTCCACACCAGTTTTAGAGGAAATCCCATGCCACGAACACTATCAGCCCTGGTTCGACGCGGGCCTATGTAGAGTTGGTCAGTTGGTCAGGGAGGAGTCCTTTATAAGTATCCAGGAGCTTGAAGAGTCTCTGGGAATAGGCAGGCTCTCCCCACTCCTCTACCTGAGACTCAAGGGAATCCTAATGAAACCAAAACTAAAGCCCAAACTACAAAGAAAACTCACCCCAGTTGAGAAAATCTTAGACACCCACGTAGTAATGAAAGGCCTCATCTCACTCCTTTATTCTGCCCTTCTAACCCCCTGGGGGGAACCACCAAAAGGCAGGGAATAATGGCCTATAGTTTGATTTGTTGAGGGGGACCTCCCAAATGTTGAGATTTGAGTACCTATGCTGTTATTTTTAAAAATCAATAAAAATTGAATTAAAAAAAAAAGACATTTTGCGAGTAACAGAGGTAAAAAGAATACCATCCTCAAAGCCATCAGAAGTGTGTTCTTATAAGGCAGATACTAGCATGTTGTGGCAAAGTCATCACAAGCGTGTACTTACATGGGCTATTAGTAGCATGTTGGGGCAAAGCCATCTCAAGTATATTCTTTGATGGTAAAATACTGGCATTTTGAGGCAAGGGCATGACAATTGTGTTATTACAGGGGCAAATATTGGCATGTTGCAACAAAGCCATCACACGTGTGTTCTGACAGTGGCATGACTGGCATTATTGGGCAAAGCCAAGATGAATGTGCTCTTAATGAGGCAGTACTGGCCTTGTTGAGCAAAGCAATCATTGATGTGTTCTTACAGTTGCAAAACTGACATTATTGTGCAAAAACAATATAAATGTCCTATTACAATGGCACAACTTACCTTAAAGGGAAAATAGCCACTTACACACCTTCTCATGCTCCGCACCAGATTTTACTTCAACAAATCCCTTATATCACACCTTTTTTGGGTCAGTGGGCCTCATTACGAGTATGGTGGTAAGGCAACAATGGCGCTGGTATCGCTACCGGCACCATTGCTACCGTACCACTATACTAGGAGTTCTGCTCGCGGGTGCCCTTGCAGCCACCAGGTTTTACCGTACCGGCACCCGCAAGCAGGACTTCATGGTAGCAACGGTACCATTAATAATGGTACCGTTGCTACCACCCTCCCAGTTCCCATTGAGCCCTATGGGGCTCAAATGGGAATGGGGAATCATTTTTACCGGCGCCCAGAAAAGGTCAATTACTGGGTCCGGCAAGGTCGTAATGACCCGGTGTTTGCCCTTTTCTGGGCGCCGGATAAAAATCAATACCAGCGCCAGCTTTGTAATGAGGCCCAATGCGTCCTAAACAGACCCAGGTGGTGCTGTCCCTGGGCAGGACTTATTGCAGCTGAACTCAAACAAGCTGTATGAACTTTCAGACTACTACGCTGGCTTTGAGCTGGTGCAGTATAAAAATGTCTGTCTTGGCCCGATTGACCGACACCAGCTCAGGCGAGCTGAAACACCTGATGGTCCGCCCTGCCAACCCTGTACCCTCATTGAAGGCACTGGACCTCCTTGTGTGAGAAAACCATAAAAAAATGTCCGACGGCACTTCAGCCGACCTACTGAGCTCCCAGAAGGGCCTGCAGCAGCCCTCCCGTCCCCAGCAGCATGATTGGCTGCCTCTGTTTCAAAGGGAGACACCAGCTCCAAGCCGGCAGGAGCAGCGGGTCCACTCCAAAGGGCCGCTCCTAAGGGCCATGAGGCATGTTCTGGACAGGCCGTCTTGCCGACTGTCACTCCACTCAGCTGTGAGGAGTCTCTAGGACCAGATTCTACATCTGCGATCCCTACGGTCGAAATGGCTGCCTGGACGTCTTTGCCAGCTTTCAAAGGTAACCACCTTAATAATATCCTGCCTCTAACTGTGTACATGCCTAACCCCATCAATATGTCGAGTAGCACTCTATACCATAGACGTCTGCACCTCCCTTCACCTTCCTACTTTCTACCATCACTTTCTTGTGTTTCTGCCGCTGTACCTACCTATAGCAACCCACGAGCACAAAACTTCCCCCAAGCATTATGCCAGCAAACAGCATCCTCTCCCAATCAGTGTTGCGCCCTGTGCCTTTCGCCCACATTGGCTTCCAGAACTTGGAGGCCCAAGTGCCTCTCGAATACGAACCTCACCTGACAAGAACTACCAACACCTACACCCTTCCTTCCTTCACTTATCTACATCGGTTCCCCCTGCAGCCTTACCATTTGTCCCTCAATGATCACTCCTACCAATGCTAGTAGCCTCGATGCCGCCTCACCACAGGTTGCAGAGCACAGTACCTATCCACTTGCATAACTGGACCTGGCCTCTGATAGCAGCCCTAGCCCAGTCCTCTCAGACTCCATTGGCAGCTGCTCCCTCCCGCAAGACACCACAACGAGAAATTCCTGCTGAGTGACCGCACTGCCCTCATACCATTACCATGCCCAAAGCAATGGACACTACCACAACCTACCGCCAACAGAAACTCCTGCCTAGGTGAACGCACAGTCATTACCCGCAGCTCAAATAATGTTTCCAGTCCTCTCAACCATCTAAATTGTAGGAATCCCGCCTCCATAGACAAAGCTGAAACTAACGTGCCTCCCAAGTCCCAAGTGTTGCAAAGTAAGACTGTAGCCAAAACGTCACCTCCCCGCCCACCCATCAAGCTCACACCTTCACCTGTCTTAAAATGTGGCCTGATCAACGCATGATCTATTCCTGCACACACCCTCTACACCCATGATCTGATCACTATCCGAAATCTTGACCTCCTTGCAACTACTGAAACGTGGCTACAAGCTGCCTCAGGCCCTGCCCTCTTCATAGCAATCCCCCCAGTTTCACAATTTTCCGCTGTGATAGATCTAGTGCCAGGGGTGGAGGAGTAGCACTCATTGCAAAATACTCCCTATCCATCAGAGTCTGGAACTCTACTCATTCTGACAACTCTGATATCCTGTCCACCAAACTTACCCTGTCAGACTCCAACACAATTACCCTCCACACCATCTACCACCCCTCAGGCCCTGCACCCTCCTTCGAAGAGAACCTTTTAGTCACCCTGGTTACTAATATCAAATCTACCTCCAAAAATAATTCTTCTATGAGACTTCAACCTAGGATACAACGACCCTTCAGATCTAGCTGCATCATCACTCGCCAGTTCACTGATGGTGCTAGGTTTTCAACAATCTGTTACGTCACCCACGCACAACAAAGGACGTATCCTTGACTGGATTGCTGACCTTAATTGCCAGGTCAACATGCTAACAAACAACCCTTGCCCATGGTCGCACCACATTGTGCACTTTACTATCTCACCTTCACCCTACTCCACACCTATCGCCATCCCCTTACCCCCTACCCTAGCTCGTAGCTCCAGGAATATCACCAAAGAGTGTATTGCCCCTCTGCTTAAATCTCTTTTACTCGACCCCCCTCTGCCACAGATCCTAACACACTTGCTGACCTGTACCACAAAACTCTGATGGAGGTCATTGGCACTATTGCCCTGCTCAAACCACATAAACTCAAACCGTCTGCACACAGGAACTCCTGGTACACCCCCAAACTGCATACACTTCGCTCTGAAAACGGCTTGCAGAAGCAGACTGGAAAAAATCACCCTCGAAGCCAAGAAACAACTCTTCTCTCTTGCAGCCATATATTATAAAAAAGACATAATTTCTACCAAAGCCACTACCAACAAGGCCTGTATCACCAATGCAAAATTAAACACTCGTGAGCTGTTCACCATCCTTAGTGAGCTGGAAACCCCCACCAACCTCCATCATACCATCCCGATAGATGATGCCTGGTGCACCCATATTCAAAACGCTATGCTTGCCAAAATTCAAACTCTACACAAAATGATTGATACCAAGCAAGCCTTGTTTAATCTCCTGCCATTCTCCGCATTAGATAGTACCACCCCCCTGAAGGCCCAAAAGATCTACCAATGTTCCACTTCACTGACATCTCAGAAACCAATGTTAAATCGATTCTAATAGGTCTTAAACTGTCCCATTTTAAAGGCGACATCTGCCCTGCAATCCTCAACAAAGATTGCACTGAGATCTTGGCAGCATGCATCACCTCCTTCATTAATGCCTCTTTCACCACTGGCATTGTCCCCACTAGCCTTAAAGAATCTTGGATTCTCCCTATCATCAAGAAACCCTTGTTGGACCCCATGATTCCCACTAACTACAGAGCAATCACCACTTCCTTGTAAAATGTTGGAGGGAGCAGCCTATCTGCAAATCCAAAATGATTTGGAAACAAATCACGTCCTATGCCAGCACTAGTCTGGTTTCTGCCCCGGCCATGGGACTGAATCAGCGCTACTTGATCTAAAAATTCAGATCGATGAGATTAGGGATAATGGGAACACTGCACTACTGCTACTCCTAGACTTGTCTGCTGCCTTTGACTTGGTGGACCACACAATCCTAGGTTGTCACCTTTCCTCTGCAGCAAACTTCTCCCCTGAAGCCTCATCCTGGATTGACTCCTTCCTAAGCGATAGAGTTATCTGAATATTTGCTGAGAATGCCAGTGCCCCTCCTGCTTCCATAACCTGCAGTGTCCCACAAGGATCCTGCGTATCCCCCACTCTGTACAACATCTTTACAAAACCTCTCTTCATCCTCCTAGACTCAATCAACATATCTTACACAAATTATGCCGGTCATACAAAATAACACACTAAGAGCAGCCTTGAACACCCCCAAACTCAAGCATATCACAGCAGCATGAAAAAAAAGCCCACTGGCTCCCTGTCCATGAGAGAAATCTCTTTAAAACACTCTCCATCACCCACAGATGCCTGTCCAACGATGCCCCACCATACTTTGCACAGAAATTCTGAAAAGCTGTCTCATCTAGACCTACACTCATCGCGTCATCAAACCTAAAATAAAACGAGCCAAAGTGGGAGGCTCCAGCTTCCCTGCCATCGCTGCCAAACATTGGAGCCTTCTCCCCCCATCCTTGGGAGACCTTTTGCAAATAGCTAAAAACTCTTCTGTTCATCTAACGGGCCGCTCTCTAACGCCTGCCTCAGCACATGGACAATGGCCTCCCTGGCTACAGACACTGGCAGCCTTTTTACTTGAAATGTACTACGATCATATCTTATGCTTCACTCAGTATGCATCCTTGCCAACATTCTGTGACCAAAAAAAGTATGATTTTTTCAAGTTTCAAAAATAATACTTAGCATACCAATGACATCAGAGGAACTTACAAAACATACAGAACGCATCAAACAGCACAACATGGAAAGATGCTCAAATGTTTAAAATGTATAATTGTGAATGATAAATTAACACCAAATTCAATTACCTAACTTCACAGTAAATAATCACACAGTAGGCAACGTTTGCCACTGCTCTGTAGAAGCAGCCTGGGCAGTGCATATTTATTCCTGCAGTGCAGGTTGAACACTGAACGACATGGAGATTGATACCCTCTCTAGTCTGATAGGCAGATGCTGTGTGATGGTGGTACACTCTGCCACTTGCCTTCACTGGTGGGTTACCTAAAGTCTGTCCCAGCAAGAGTGCAGGGCAGACTCGTGTAGCTGTCAGTTCAGTGGATTGATCTGAGCCTGTCACTCAAATGTACCTGCCCACCGCACAGATAGATTAATTGCCTTAGAGTCACATACATGACCTGCCACTGTAAAAAGCAGTAGGATCTGTCACCCAAATCTGTAGGTGGTAGAACTGCTTAAATCAGTAGGGTTGGCAAGTATGAGTATGTCTGACATGTAACTTATCCTGTAACAGCGCACTATGTAAATGCAAAAATAAATAAATAAAATAAATAAATAAGAGGGATAATGGGAGCTTTCGTTTTCTTTAAAAGAAATGATTGTTGTTGAGCAAACAAGAAAATAATTATAGAGCATAGCATAATGCCCCTATGCCATGCTATTAAATCCCCATAGCTCTCAACTCACACGCTTTTGGCGGGTGTCACCCGCCTTGTAAAAGGCTGACTCACCCGCCAAGCCTCCTGCACGCTTGCAACAGAAATGGTTGAGAGCTATGAATCCCCCACTGCTCATTGTTTGTTGTAGAAACTGAGGACATCTCTCAGACAGTAATACAACAAATATCAGTGAGAACCAAAACGTGTGTGTGGTGTTTGTGGGAAGCTGCAGAGGGAACCGCAGGGGAGTGGGTTGTCAAAAGGCCCCTCTCCTAGGCGGGGGGATAGCAGTCTGAGGAACCTTTTTACATTTGCAGAGAGCAGTGCGTTTTTTTTTGAAGTAGCAAGAGGAACAAACACCGACCATCCCATGTCAACGGAAGTGGTGCACCTTCACTGCTGATCAGGCCACAAAACTACGCTGCAGCTTTTAATGCGAGCAGAACCTGTAAATTCCCCCATATGACGAGGGTTGTTTTCCTACGTGGGCACCTGCCATTGTCCCACTCTATTTTGTCACGGAATTGTTTTTTCAAAGTGTGTATTAATGAAAGTCTGTAAAATGAACTACTGTAACAACGATGTCAAGGTACGAAATGGTTAAATATTACCTCCACGTCCCTCTTCCTCGTCCCTCTTCCTCGTCACAGTACTTACTCATGCAGGCGATCAGCCTGGCAACAGAACACTTTCCAAAAATTCTAATTGTTGTTCTTTTTAAACACTCCCCGTCTAATCATGGGTATACAACACCCTACCTGTCCCAGAATCGTCCGGTAATATGCCATGAAAGTGAAATCCATACATGCCAACATTCTGTGACCAAAAATCTGTAGGAATCTTAAAGTTTCAAAAATAGTCAGGCGAGGAGGTAATGATAGGAATAGGGCGCGTCAGCAGCCCATTGTCATTGAATGAGCCTGCCGTCGTGGGTGCATTCAATGACAATGAGGCACCTGCCACGCCTTCTGCCATCACGCCAGCTCGGGGGAGCCCTTGAAAGACTCGCCGGAGTTGACGTGGTGGGGGGCTAATGGCGCCTTTTGTGAAAGGCACTCGCGGCGGAGGGGCGCCCTTAGCCCACCGCCGTGGGCCCCTTTTACATCAAAGGCCTGCATGCTGCACCTTCTCCCGCTACGCCAGCTCGGGGAAGTCCTTGAAAGACTCCCCCGAGCTGGCGTGGTGGGGGTCTAATGGCGCCTTTGGCCAAAGGCACCCGCGGTGGAGGGGTGCTTTTAGCCCACCGCCGTGGGTGCCTTTGACATTAAAAGCCTGCATGCTGCACCTTCTCCCGCTACGCCAGCTCGGGGAAGTCCTTGAAAGACTCCCCCGAGCTGGCGTGGTGGGGGGCTAATGGCGCCTTTTGCCAAAGGCACCCGCGGCGGAGGGGCGCTTTAGCCCACTGCCGTGGGTGCCTTTGACATTAAAAGCCTGCATGCCGCGCATTCTCCCGGTATGCCAGCTCGGGGGAGCCCTTGAAAGACTCCCCCGAGCTGGCGTGGGCAAAAAAAAAAATGTAAAAAAAAAATCGGTATTTGGTGTCAAAAAATCGGTAGGCGGTAGGACCGCTTAAAAAGCGGTATCCTACCGCCTAAATCGGTAGGGTTGGCAAGTATGGAAATCACTACACCAAATGTATACATCATGTTAAAAGGAATAAAATAACAATTCATGAAACAGTGATATACAATTCCTAAAAGTTCATCTGGGTGATCAATCATACTTTGTAAATCCACATTTCATCGAAAGTTTTGCTTAGTAAACAAATCAGAAATAACTTTTTAACAAAATTCATCACAACTCCTGGTTTTCAGATTTTGATATTCCTAGTGCAATAGCCGGCCCCACAATAATGGCGACGAGTGAGAAGGACCCCTGCGATGTAGTCGTCAGCTCGAGGGGGATGGGAGGTGAGCGGCATCCACCACTGCATGAAAAAGGTGGAAG